>NC_080800.1:75297014-78144514 GCF_028018385.1 Neofelis nebulosa | reverse complement strand
AAAATGCATTGTATATGTTAAAAACTACATTATGAGCCATAACACACAGCATGCCTTCTTTTTGTTGGGAACTAGACACTTGAAAGCACCATGGTAGAAAAGAAAGAGCAATGTCCTAGGCCTTGAAGAGAATGGCCTATTGAACTGATGCCTAGTTTTTGTCAAGCAAGAATAGGTATAATATTTCAGACCTCACATGCTTACTATCAAGATAAGATAAAATCTCTGTAGAGTACCAGGGAACAATGGGTGACATATAATAGGCATTCAATTCATTCCATGTTAGCTACATATAAAACTGAAACTTAGTTGTGTGTGCCAATCTGGTGGAGGGGAGAAAAACTATCAACTGACAGGTAAAGGTTAAGATATGAGCTACTGAGTATTGAGAGGAAGGTAGAGAAACTAAGCAATAGCAAGCTTTACACTTTGTGTATTTATTTAGTAGGGGCAAAGAATTTATACTGAGGAAAGATATAAAATGCAGATTGTCAGGATTTATGATGAAAAGATTTCTCATTACTATAATAAACGGTGATCCAGAAATGCTTCATCAGACTTATGGAAGATAATGAAAGCAACTACAACTTCAATTACATCCCTGATTTATAGATAATGTTGCAACATCTCAAACACTGAACATATTTTACCAAAATCTATTTGCATATATGTGTATATGTGTATGTGTTTTAGGGGTATGATGAGGAATCATTTTTCATTTCATTCTTTTCAAATTACAATGCACTTAAATAACTGTTCCAGAAAGAAAATGCAAATGAACATTAAACTACTTATATTCCTTCAAATTCTTTTCCAATATGTGTCAACATACATGCATTATATATATAATCAGTGTTTATATACTCTTTTGTGATCTAATTCTTTCACTTAACATTGTTTCGTGTTTTGTGAATTGTCATGCAACAGAACCACCATCAAACTGTTACCTGTTTATCTACAGCAATCCCAAGACCTCACTTTGTGCTTAGACATTCTAATAGCTATATGTTTCTAGCTTACTGTTAATTAATTTTTAAAGTTTTTAAAAATTTATTTACTTTGAAAGAGAGACTTTGACCCTCCCCCACTCATGCTCTGTCTCTCTCTCAAAAATAAACATTAAACAAATTTTAAAGAGAGAGAGAGAGAGACAGCACTCTCTACATTGCCAGCACAGAGCCTGATGCAGGGCTTGAACTCATGAACTGTGAGATCATGAGCTGAGCCAAAATCAAGGGCCAAGACGCTTAATGAACTGAGCTACCCAGGCACCCCCTTACTGTTATTTTAATTTGAATTTTTTACCTGTAGGTGAAAAGTGTGTTTTTCCGTGTGATGATTTATTGCGTACGTTTTAGTCCACGTAGACTTCCTCTCTTCACCTCTTTTTTCTCCTTATGTGAACAGCCTCATGAACCATGTCTGTAAGCCCCTCACAAATTATGTTCAATATCAACATGATCTAATTTGCTGATTACTGCACCAAAACTGTATAACTAAATGGTATAGCTATATATCTAATCAGTGTCAATTCTTTGATGCTTTGAAACCCAATATCCAAATGGTCTTCAATTCCTCTGATAAATCTCTGAAAGTTTTCTCATTCTATTCTTTTCTCTCCCAGATGACTTTGGTCTCCTCACAGTTAATTTATCTTTTTAAATTGTTTTTGTAAATTTCACATGTAGCAAGAATTACTATCAAACTCCATTCATTGGGCCAGAGACCCTTGTGGTGTTAGTGAAAGACTTGCCCCCCATGTAGTATACTATTTGTGGGTTCCTCAGGCAGCCAGTGGCCTTAACTCCAAGCTCTATGTGCAGTCACAGTTTTAAAATCAATTTAGGAAGATAACTAAAATACACACCTGACCGTATAATCCAGTCATTAGTTAGTAAATCTCTATTTATTGATTACAGGCTAAAAATAAACTTTTTGAGAATAGCCTACAAAGCTTTTATAATCTGGCTTAATCTCATTCACAGCCCAGCCTTATTTTGTCGTTGTTTCCATACATTCTACATTACATCTAAATGGACTGCTCATTGTTCTTGAATATCCTTTCTTGCTTTTCTTCTACCAGGCCTTTTGCTCATGTCATTTCACCATCCTCATTAGGCTCTGGTCCCCTTTCTCACTATCCTACTCTGAGTGCCTATCTTACACATCTTATACACTTTATCTTAAATATGACTGACTTCCTAAAGCTTTTTTCTAATATTTCCCAACTGAATATGGCTTCTCCAATATTTGAACCCCAAAGCAGCTTGTAGTTTCTTTATTTTCTCAGTTAAGAATTGCTTATTTGTTTTATCCTCTTTTGAATAGCTTGTAAGCTATTGAGGACAGGGGCTGAAACTCACATTTTTCTGCAAATGCTTTGTAAATAATAGGTGTTCAATATTTTTTCTTGAATTAAATATTCCCCAAGGTCTGAAAATTCTTATAACACCAAAAATATTGTCCCATATATGTTTGGATCATCCCAGCACTTAGCACATATAGGGAATGAATAAAAATAAGAAATATGAATGCTTTCAAAGTTATATGATTGGATGTAACTGAAGAAAATATATATTCCTATCTTCCTAAATATAAGGCATGCCTCCCCACTACACTTATATCTCAGAAAAAGGAAACTATCTTATATTCACGTCCTTACAAATTCTTTAATTATAAGTGCCTTATCTAAATTATTTTATTTTTAATATTAAAGTGCTCTTCGAAGAACTCAGTATGGGACCTCAATTAATATAAGTTTTAGGTGAGGGGTGCCTGGGTGGTTCAGTTGGTTAAGTGTCTGACTCTTGATTTTGGCTCAGGTCATGGTCTCACAGGTCTTGGGTTTGAGCCCCATGTCGGGTTGTGTGCTAACAGCATGGAGCCTGCTTGGGATTCTTTCCCTCTTTTTCTGCCTCTCCCCAACTTGTGTGTGTGTGCGCACACATGCTCTCTCTCAAAATAAAATAAACTTAAAAATATGAGTTTTAGGTGATTATAGAGGCACATTTACAGAATTGGGGTGGGGGATTAAAGACAGTGAAATGTAACACAGACCTAAGGATTATTTAGGGGGTGTGACTTCACAATATTAATCTTATTATATCATTGTAAAAAAGACTTTGAAAGATCACTTAAAATTGCAATGCAGTAAATACCTAGAGAAGATAAAAAATACATTTAGAATGAATTGGATAATCAATTTACCTAGTACTATGCAAATGGATACTTGTGGCTTGAGATCAAGATGACAGTGATGCACCTATTAGTGTTGTATCGCTTTCTACCTAACAATTTAGATGAACATGAATATAGTGTGTTCCAGAAAACTGTTAGGTGACTCCAAATTGGTTCTCAAGCTTACAGAAACAATGATGTCAAGGATATTTGTGAGAATTTGAACAAAACTGTTTTTGCAAAATGGGATGGTGGGGGAAGAAAGCAGTAGTTCTTCATGAAGACATTATTTTAAGCCATATGCAATTTGAACCATCCATATAAGTAAATTTATCACACTTAGATGCTTTACTGTGTCATTTACATTTCCAAAAAGCTATTTATACTCAAAATGGTCAAAAAACTTTAAAAAAATCATATTAGGAAAACGTAGGCACACCTTATCCATCACATCTGTTACAAGCTTTTGAATACAGGGTAATACACACAGCTTCAAAGCCCACAGTAATACTAAGAACTGCCCTTTATTTAGTATTTACTAGATGCCATGCACTTTGTTAAGTGACTTGCATATCTTACATATCAATGATTCTTCAAACAATCCTATAGGGTAGGTATTATGAAGCCATTTTACAAATGAATAGTATGCCTCCAAGAAATTAAAAACTTGCTCAGGGTGCCTGGGGCGCTCCACCGGTTAACCTTCAGGCTCAGATCATGACCTCATGGTTCATGGGTTTGAACCCCAGGTTGGGATTGCACTGACAGTGTGGGGCCTGATTGTGATTCTCTCTCTCACTCTTTCTCTGCCCCTCCCCTACTTGAATTTTCTCTCTCAAAAGTAAATAAATAAACTTAAAAAACAAAGCTTGCTCAAGATCATGCAGTTAATAAGCAGTAGACCTCAATGAAGTTTCTAAGTCTATAACCTGAACCACTACACCATATGACCTCCATAAGCACTGTGCCTGAATTTCTAAGTCTGTGAATTTGACAGAATGGTGTTTTAATATAAACAAATGTGAAGTCAAAAGTAGAACAAGAACAAGGAGCTTTGTAATCCATAAATGTATTACCATCTTCAATACTAACCCTTTTAATACATTTTTTATTTTTAATAAATTTTTAAACTAAAAACCTAAAGAATACCATACTCATAATCTATTTGGCCTCACAAATCTATTTCTGGTGAGAGTCACCTCTGTAGAAAGGAGTGGTGTGTCCTCGGCTTCTCTAACCTTCTACTTGTTAACAATGGGTTTACAGTGCACAATTTGACCTGAATTACTTAAACCATTTTTTAACATTTATTTATTTTTTGAGAGACAAAGACAGAGCATGAGCAGGGGAGGGCAGAGAGAGGGAGTCACAGATTCCGAAACAGGCTCCAGGCTCCGAGCTGTCAGCACAGAGCCTGTCGGAGGGCTCTAACTCACAAACTGTGAGATCATGACCTGAGCCTAAGTTGGACGCTTAACTGACTGAGTGACCCAGGTGCCCTGACCTGAATTACTTTACTATTTAAAATGTGCTATTTCTTTACAACTTCTGGGGTAACTTACTCCATAAGTCATGTATAATAATTCCCTTTCCCCATTGTTTGCCTCTGTAATGTTTCTTTTTTTTATTTATTTATTTATTTATTTTTTAATATATGAAATTTACTGTCAAATTGGTTTCCATACAACACCCAGTGCTCATCCCAAAAGGTGCCCTCCTCAATACCCATCACCCACCCTGCCCTCCCTCCCACCCCCCATCAACCCTCAGTTTGTTCTCAGTTTTTAACAGTCTCTTATGCTTTGGCTCTCTCCCACTCTAACCTCTTTTTTTTTTTTTTCCCTTCCCCTCCCCCATGGGTTTCTGTTACGTTTCTCAGGATCCACATAAGAGTGAAACCATATGGTATCTGTCTTTCTCTGTATGGCTTATTTCACTTAGCATCACACTCTCCAGTTCCATCCACGTTGCTACAAAAGGCCATATTTCATTCTTTCTCATTGCCACGTAGTATTCCATTGTGTATATAAACCACAATTTCTTTATCCATTCATCAGTTGATGGACATTTAGGCTCTTTCCATAATTTGGCGATTGTTGAGAGTGCTGCTATAAACATTGGGGTACAAGTGCCCCTATGCATCAGTACTCCTGTATCCCTTGGATAAATTCCTAGCAGTGCTATTGCTGGGTCATAGGGTAGGTCTATTTTTAATTTTCTGAGGAACCTCCACACTGCTTTCCAGAGCGGCTGCACCAATTTGCATTCCCACCAACAGTGCAAGAGGGTTCCCGTCTCTCCACATCCTCTCCAGCATCTATAGTCTCCTGATTTGTTCATTTTGGCCACTCTGACTGGCGTGAGGTGGTATCTGAGTGTGGTTTTGATTTGTATTTCCCTGATGAGGAGCGACGTTGAACATCTTTTCATGTGCCTGTTGGCCATCCGGATGTCTTCTTTAGAGAAGTGTCTATTCATGTTTTCTGCCCATTTCTTCACTGGGTTATTTGTTTTTCGGGTGTGGAGTTTGATGAGCTCTTTATAGATTTTGGATACTAGCCCTTTGTCCGATGTGTCATTTTCAAATATCTTTTCCCATTCCGTTGGTTGCCTTTTAGTTTTGTTGGTTGTTTCCTTTGCTGTGCAGAAGCTTTTTATCTTCATAAGTAATGTTTCAAGGATACTCAGTTTCGATACTCTTGGGTTTGGTAAACAGGTTTGCATATGTCCTATCCAAACCTGTTATGATGTCATGGCTTGATGGATTCTGAGCATAGCCTCACTCAACCATTATCCTTCCTAACAGAAGAGCCCTAATTTTTTAGCCTTTCACAAGTAGCCTCACTACTTGCTGGTTCATTACAAATGTTTTCTCATCTTAAATAGCAGCAGCAACTTTTTAAAAAGAAGGAGCAACCAGAATTATATTTCATTAAGTCTGGAGGACCCTAATGTTGTACTAAGGAAGTAGCCTGTCTTCTGTTTGGATACCAATCTCTTTCCAGACACTGACCAGCAGAATGTTGACCTTTGTGGGTATAGTAACTTCTTGAACTAATTTTTTTTAGGGAACAGTTACCAGTTACTCCAAGATTCCTTTTCAAGATTGGAACTGAGAAATAGGAGCCTGCTAGCCTATGAATGCACCCTGGCTTATTTAACCTTCATTTTTTCCCATAACTGCATTACCTTACCCACATGTAAGCTAATCTGCCACTTCTCTGCCCACTCACAAGCCTCAAGAGAGCTTCCTGCAGTTTATCCCTAGCAGATTGACATTTCACCTTCGGTGAACTCAGAACAGTTGAGGGTCAACTGAAAACTCCTATTTAGGTTTCCTTAACTTATTGATAGAATAAACTACTTCCTCGAAGTAATTAAAGTAATAATGTTTGAAATAGAAGGAGAAATATTAAATGTAAAATTATCCTTAAATTAAACAAGTGCTTCATATAGTGATAGTTTTTTTTTCTTAATTTCACCCTTCACAGTGTTGATAAAAAGTAGATGGTAATATAAGCCTATATTTAGACATTCTACTGACCTCCAGTCTCTGAAGGCATAAAACTGAAGGATTAATCTGCCAAATATCCTCAAATACATTTACTATCATTGTCATCGATCCTTCCAATTGATCCCCCCCCAGGTTGCTTTCTAATTCTATATCCCTCTTACATATTTAAAGAGCTTAATGTTTATCATTACTTCATTTTTAAAACTTATATTTCCTACTCAAGGAAGCTTTATTAATTTTTATAAGACTCCCTTTACAGATTTTAAGATAAATAAAATAGATTTCCAGTCTTTTCAGATATGTTTCAATTGTATCAGGGCTTATTATGAATTAAGAAAAAAATCAATTAGCAGAATGGTGATTTTCCCACAGACATTTCAACATAAAATAATGAAGACATGATTTTGAAACTCTGTTGTAGCTAATTTAGTGTGTGAAGGAAACAGAATTCTGAAGTTTGAGGTATTTTTTGGAGTAATACAAAATTAATTGGCACAATCCAACTATACTTACTTTTGGGTGTGTCTGTGTGAATGCATTTCACAAAGTGGCTATGTTGGAGTAGGTAATTATAACTTAGGTATCTCCCTTGCCTACAGCCTTCAAAAAAAATGAATTGAACAATTATAGACTTGACTTAATATCTACTCTGGTTTTAAGTTCTAGTCTGAATATAGGTTGCTTTGCCAATTAAAGTTCCTAAATAATCTGACTCAAATATCATGTTATAAGTAGATGCAGCATGATATAGTGGAAACAGCATACAATTTGGATTTGGAGATCCTAGGCTCAAAGTTTGCTCAGCATCATGCCAGCCAAGAAATAGAAATGAATCATTTAACGTCTTGAATCCTCAGTCTCCTCACCTGCAAAATGAGGAGTGTAGTTTTATCTTATATGTTTACAGGTTTCTTCTGATGATTAAGATATGGTAAAATTAGTTAATAAACAATAGCTTATCAGGTAACCATAAAGTTTTATCATAATTGGTGTTATTAACTGCAAGGCTTATCTAAAGATAAACCCTCTTTCAAATGAGCCACTTTGTATCTTTTGTACTGTTGCCTTTCTATTTCATACTATGATCACTTGAAAAAAAATTATGATTTTATGGCTGTATTCCTAATAAAAATTATTTTTTTCCGTGCTATCTTAATAAACACAAGGGAAATAGCCTTGTTGTTTTTATTTGCCACTTTCTTTTTAGTTCAGGTTCTTCAGCACAAGCCACTCTGATGATGTTTAAAACCAAGATATCAAATGACACTGTCATGATCTGGAAATGTCTGCAAAGTCCAATAGGAAGTCTTAGAAAATGTCAGAGTACCTCTAAGGCAAGGCAGATCTTCAGGATGGATAATGATTCAGGAGTTTAGTACTAAAGATGCAGCAGGGGGCTGGAGAAAGGCCTGCTTGAGGCTCAAAGGTCAAGCAACACAAGCTTAATGTCGAGTAAAGTAAAAGGTCACTTAGCATTGTGATTAGTGATGCTGAATGGGTGCAGGGTGATGTAACAGATACAGTCAACTAATACTTCCATTTCAAGAGGTGTCAGAATAGATATTTTCATCCATTCCCCTTCCTTTCTAGCAAGTAATTACTTAGAAAAGCCAACAACTGAAAACACATCCTAGGTAGCAGTGGTCAGTAGTCTGCTGTTGTTGAATAGCATTTAAAAGGCATTGTAGTGGAGGATAAGTCACAGTCTTTAAGGGGAGAGAAATTATTTCTCTATATCTCTTAAGAATGGTGCTACTGATGTGTCTATCACTGTCAATTCAATTGCTGATTTTTCTTTTAAAGCAAAACGAATAAATACGTACAGAAACCTGGAACAGAAATTGATCCAGGTAGGTGACACTAAATCAAATAATACACATAATAACATATGGCAGTAGTATAATGGTAAGCACTAAAGGCAGCAAGAAATCCCCAATAGCATTATCCCAATACCACCACCACCGATATCAAAATATTCCCCAAAATAGAAAATTAAAGGTTTGGGGCACCTGAATGGCTCAGTTGGTTAAGTGTCCGACTGCAGCTCAGATCATGATCTTGCAGTCCATAAGTTTGAGCCCTGCATTGGGCTCTGTGCTGACAGCTTGGAGCCTGGAGCCTGCATCAGATTCTGTGTCTCCCTCTCTCTCTGCCTCTCTCTGACTTGTGCTCTTTCTCTCTCTCTCTCTCAAAAATAAATAAACCTTAAACATTTTAAAAAAAGAAAATTAAAGGTTTTTCTCCCCTTGTTGCAATGGTTGGCATAATAAAATCCTTGTCAGTGTTAACACTCCATTTAAAGTATAATTGGAATTGGACCTAAGGGTTCTTCACGAGGTATCATCAAAGTCTGAAGAATGTGAAATAGAAAATGACACATTTGAAAAAGAGAATATACATTTTAATTTCATTTTTATCTAGTCAGAGCATTAAAGGATTTACTTTCATAGCCAACTGGTTATTCATGTATATTGTAGTAGCCCCCTGGGGTTTATACAGGTTAGACTGCAAGCTACTTGAGAACCTCTGTCTATCTTTACACCTAACATGGGGCCTGCCACAAAGTTTGTGGCCAGTAAAACTATATTGAATTAAACTTAGAGAAATTTTGTTGTCATAGAACTTAGAGTGTTATATATAGATAGAAAAAATGATTAGATAGCAAGTGAGTGAAAATAGATGCCAGGAATTTAGATTGGAGACTCTCTTGTTTATGTTTGTATCTTTGCATCAAGTGCTCTTCCTGGCATGTGGGCAACACTCAGGAAATGTTGAGATATCAGTGTGTCACACAGAGAAGGTGAAATTAGATCAGGGTCCTGAGAGGTAGGTAGAATTTGAAGAGGTGTGTTCCCAATACTTAGCATCACTTTCTAATGGAACTAGAGAGGGACATCTCTCCTCTAACCCCATACAGATTTATATGAGTCTCTTCTTTCTTAAAGTATGACCTCTTTTACCATGATGTGCTACCTATTCCAACTTTCTGGTAGGTCAGATTTGTATAAATCTCAGTTGGATACTGGACTAGAGGACAAATGTCAGTGAATATCTGTCTTAATGTAGAATAGAGCTATTTTTGACTTTAAATCCTCATGTTTTCATAGCATTTAAATATGTATTTTGTTGCTTAAATTTTTACTTTGTTCTTGTTTTTATTCAGAAGATATTTGCCATGTCTACCCTACACATGGAAACAAAAAAAGTAAGCATATAATATAGAGATGTAATACAATAATGTAGATGATTTTAGCATTTTTTTTTTAATTTTTTTTAACGTTTTTTATTTTATTTTTGAGACACAGAGAGACAGAGCATGAACAGGGGAGGGGCAGAGAGAGAGGGAGACACAGAATCTGAAACAGGCTCCAGGCTCTGAGCTGTCAGCACAGAGCCCGACGCGGGGCTCGAACTCACGGACCGTGAGATCATGACCTTGAGCCGAAGTCGGACGCTTAACCGACTGAGCCACCCAGGCGCCCCAATTTTAGCATTTTAAAAAAAGCTTTGAATGCCTCTATTTATGGTAGATTATGTGAGCTGTTGTCTTTGTAAGGGTTTTTTTTTCCCTGAGTATCTGTCCTTTTTCAAATATCTAGATCATTTCAACATAAGAATCCATTGACATGGCAAGAGGTCTTAAAACTTATTATTTACAACATATTACTGCAAGTCAGAATTGTCTCAATATGGTACATGAATAATCAGAGGTAACTTTGATGCTAAATCTGATGTACATCAAAGAAAAAATTAAGGACATTTAAAAAGCATTATATGTGTCAAGAGATTTCTCAGATACTGAGAGGAGTGGAAGGAAGGGTTTTGGGTTCTGTGTAACAATTCCCCTGTAGGTTAGAAGTAGCATCTGTGAAGCAATCACTAGACATGCTGCTATGGATCCTTCATCTGCTTAAAGAAAGATGAACCATCTGAGATGGATTTCTCCAGCTGAGTATATCTTGGCTAGTTGATCCAACATGAGAGGAAGATCAGCCATTAATTGAACTACATATTCTCTAGTAGTTGCAGTTTTGTGTTTCAGCACTGGGCCATGCTGGACTTTAATATTTTCCCTCTTAGGATTTCTATTTCAGGTTTAAACAACTGATACATACATAATATTCCTAGTAAAAAGTCCATTGAATTTTTAATTAAGGGAGTCTCAGAAGTTAAAGGCAATAAAGTCTATCCAAAAGTCTATCCAAAAACCAAACAAAACAGGACAAAATCCTTAATATAGAGAATGATAAAACATCTGGCTTACTGGCTGATGTATGATATGTGAACAGCATCCAATTCTCTGTTATGTTTAAGAAAAAAATAAAATACTATAAAGTGTTGCAAATATTTAATTATCATAATTAAGATTCATTTTGAAGCAATTAATTTTATATCTTTGGCACAATGTGATAAGCTGACACATGTACAAAGCAATTATGTAACTAAAATAAAAATATAGTTAGTGCACAAAACAATAGTAAGAATAACAAAAATTATGTTTAATATTATGGAAATAAACATAGTGTTATGAGCTAAATTGTGTCCCTCCAAATTCCTATATTGAAATCCTAACCCCTAGTACCCTAGAATATGATTGTATGTGGAGATGGGGCCTAAAAGAAGCAAATAATTTAAAGTGGGGTTGTTAAGGAGGCCTTAGTCCAATTTGACTAGCACTCTAATAAGAAGAGAAATTTAGGGCACAGACAACACAGAGAAAGGAATGACTATGTGAAAACACAGTCAGATGGTAGCCATCTACAAGCCAAGGAAAGACGCCACAGAAGAAACTGAACCTACCAATACCTTGATCTTGGACTTTTAGCCTCCACGGAGAAAATTTCTGTTATTTAAGCCACCCAGTCTGCAATATTTGTCAAGTAACCCTAGAAAACTGATACACATAGTAATAATAAATCAACAACCACTCCCAGCCCTGCAAATTTCTTTGATTTAAAAGTTCTTTTTCTTTCGGGCTGTTCAGATAGAAGAATATATATTATTTTTCCATTCAGAATTGTATTATCACTAAAAAAACCTCTAGCCATCTTTAAATTTTCTTTTGATTTTATAGGAAAGAAATACGTATTTTCAAAAAGAAAATCTATTAGGTGAAGAATCAAATGGAATAGATGCTGTATTTTGAAGTGATGGTTCCAGAGCATAAAAACTTGCTCCTCAAAGTAGGTATTCTCAAATATAATTTAGCCCTGAAAGTTATAATTCCTTCCATTTGGAAGTCCATTATTTAATTGAATTTGCATTAATCGCTGATTCAATGTATTAAGTATCTATTTCCAAAACTGACTTCCTGATTTTTCATGTAAATTTTTCACATTCTTCTCTCTAAATATGTACAAACAAAATAACTCACATGGATTAAGATATTTAGCTTTTTCATTTCTAAGAAATATGGTTTATAGTAACTCAAAAAATATTTCATAAATGAATGGAATTTTTCCCCCTTAAGTGGCTTTGTAGATTTCTATACTCAAAATCACTGAATTAATAGCTTGGAAGAAAATATCAAACATCATCTAATCATACAACCACATTTTACACAAGGGGAAATTGCTGAGGCCTACAGAACCTTAGTTATCAGATCAAGGTTACACAGTTGTAGACTAAAAATTAATATTTTGACTTAAAGTCTATACTCTCACCATGATCACTGGGCCGAGTCAATGCTACTTTACCAAATCACTGTCAGAAATGTTTCATACACAACTATGGAACATGTAACTCATTTTTCTAGGCTTCATGCTACAATTTGTTGGCTTTTGCCTTCACATTCCCATTTCTGTAGAATGGGGAGAAGGAAAAGAGGATATTTAAAAAGAACATCTTAGGAAGAAAGCTTTATGAAGAATTGCCAGTATGGGAAACTTTCTTTGGAAATTTCTCACCAGAGTGAGAAATCCACCTAGGGCCTTTTATTTTATTTATTTATTTATTTATTTATTTATTTTTAATTTTTTTTTTAATTTTTTTTAACGTTTATTTATTTTTGAGACAGAGAGAGACAGAGCATGAACGGGGGAGGGTCAGAGAGAGGGGGAGACACAGAATCGGAAGCAGGCTCCAGGCACTGAGCCATCGGCCCAGAGCCCGACGCGGGGCTCGAACTCACGGACTGCGAGATCGTGACCTGAGCCGAAGTCGGACGCTTAACCGACTGAACCACCCAGGCGCCCCCACCTAGGGCCTTTTAAAAATAGCCATTGGCTTAAGCACATTATGAAGAAAAAAATTAAAGAAAATAAACAACTATGACATGACTGTTTTACTGAATCATAACAACAAAAATATTAATTTCAAAATTCACAGAACCAGGCAATAACCAGGAAGTGTTACTGATATCATTCATTACCACCTGAAGCTTTGACAAACTCAAAACCAGGCTTGGACTATGTAGGCTGTTGTTATCAGGCAAAATTACAAAGTAGGTGGCTTTCCACTTATTTTATAGCACTCTTTCACTGCCTCTTAGTGGATGCATGGGGGCACTCCTGCTACTCATAATTCCATAGTATAAGTGCACAAAGGGTTCCTTTCATCAAATACTTCTTTTTCTACACTACTTCTTCTATTATCCCTGTTCCTCAGTGAAATATTTCATTTATTCAAAATCCATAAAGAAGCCAGAGTGGAGTAATTAATATGAAGGTGTAAAATATTGACAGCATTAGACACTCTCATTTGAAGTTTACAGGAAAATATTATTTAATGCAATGTGGCCAGAATTGGTAGATGATTTGTGGAAGATCTTTTTAGGCAGATGAAGCTTCATAATTCTGCTTATTTATCCCTCTTTATTCTGCTTATTTATCCATCTTCAGAAGAAAGATCCTAAGAATTTCTCATGCTATTTAGATCTGTCTTCTAGATTTTGGGGCTCAGAGTTAAGTGTTGTTGTCATATGCATGGTAGTAGGAGATGGTTGCAAGGCAGAAAGAAAGAAACAAAAGTAATCCTTCCTTACCAATTTGGATGATTTTTATTTCATTTACTTATCTGATTGATGTGGCTAGGACTTCCATTAATATGTTGTATAAAAGTAGTGAGAGTGGACATCCCTGTCTTGTTCCTGACTTTAGAGGGAAAGCTCTCTTTTCACCATTGAGTATGATGTTAAGTTCAAGATTTTTCACATATGGTATTTATTATTTGGAGGTATATTGCCTCTAAACCCACTTTATTGAAAGTTTTTATCATGAATAGATTTTGCACTTGGCCAATGCCTTTTCTATACCTATTGAGGTGATTGTATGGTTTTTATCCTTTCTCTTGTTAATGTGACATGTCACATAAATTGATTTGCACATATTGAACCACCTTCACATCCCTGGAATAAATCTCAATTAATTGTGGTGAATGATTTTTGAACACATTGTTGGATTTGGTTTGCTAATTAATATTTTGTTGAGGATTTCTGCATCTACATTCATCAAAGATATATGCCTCTTTTGTTGTGGTGTCTTTATCTGGTTTTAGTATCAGGGTAACGCTGGCTTCATAGAATAAATTTGGAAGCTTTCCTTCCTCTTCTATTTTTTGGAATAGCTTGAGAAGAATAGGTATTAACTCCTCTTAAATGTTTGGTAGAATTCATCTGTGAAGCTATCTGGTCTTGAACTTTTTTAAGGGGGAGTTTTTTGATTACTGATTCAATTTCATCATTAGAAATTCATCTGTTCAAATTTTCTATTTCTTTCTGATTCAGTTTTAGAAAGCTATATATTTCTAGGAATTTATCCATTATCTAGGCTGTCTAATTTGTTAGCATATAATTTTTCATAATATTCTCTTATAATCTTTTGCATTTCTGTGGTATCAGCTGTTACATCTGCTTCTTCATTTCTCATTTTATTATTTGAGTCCTCTTTTTTTTTTTGATGAGTCAGGCTAAAAGTTTATCAATCTTGTTATCTTTTCAATGAACCAGCTCTTGGATTTATTTATCTGTTCTATTGTTTTGTTTTCTTTTGTTTGTCTCTATTTCATTTACTTCTGCTCTAACCTTTATAATTTCCTTTCTTCTACTAGCTTTGGGCATTGGTTTTTCTTCTTTCTCATGATCCTTTAAGTATAAGGTTAATTATTTGATTTTTTTTTCTTGTTTCTTGATGTAGGCATATATTGCTATAATCTTCTCTCTTAGAACAGCTTATGCTGCATCCAAAGATACTGGACCATTGTGTTTTCATTTTCATTTGTTTCCATGTATTTTTTTACTTCCTCTTTGATTCCTTGGTTGACTATTCATTGTTTACTAGCATGTTATTTAGCCTCCGTGTATTTTTGTTCTTTCCATTGGTGAGGAAGAAGTAAACTTTCACTATTTATAGATGACATAATATTAAATACTTTAAAAACCTAAATATTCCACCAAAAAAAAAACTACTAGAACTAATGAATGAATTCAGTAAAGATGCAGGATACAAAATTAATATATAGAAATTTGTTGGATTTTTATATACTAACCATGAAGTACTAGAAAGAGAAATTAAGATAACAATTTGAAAACTACCCCCAAAGGAATCAAGAACCTAGGTACAAACTTTATCAAGTACATGAAAAACCTATACTATGAAGACCATAAATCATTGATGAAAGAAACTGAAGAAGACACAAAGAAATGGAAGAAATTTCATGCTCATGAATTGGAGAAACAAATATTGTTAACATGTCCATACTACCGAAAGCAATCTACAGATTCAATGCAATCTCCATCAAAATATCAACATTTTTCACAGAGCTAGAACAAATAATCTTAAAATTTGTATGGAGCCACAAAAGACCCAAATAGTGAATGCAATTATGAAAAAGAAAAACAAAGCTGTAGGTATCATAATGCCAGATTTAACAGTATACTACAAAACTGTAGTAATCAGAACAGTATGGAGGGGGAGGAGTTAAGATGGTGGAGTAGTGAGGGGACCCTGAACTGGTCCCCTCATGGAACTACAGCTAGATCAACATCAAACCATTTTGAACATCTAGGAAATTGATTGGAGGATCAATGCAAAAATGTGCATAATTTCAGTGGGAGATTGTGGCAGACAGAGGAATTCACCCCAAAAGAAAGAACAGGAAAAGATGATTGCCAAGGATTTAATCAACACAGAAACAGGTAAGATGTCTGAAATAGAATTTAAAAAACATGATTATAAAAATACTAGCCGGGGTTGAAAAAAGCACACAAGGCATGAGAGAATCTCTATCTATAGAGATAAAAGAAACTAAAATCTAGTCAGGCTGAAATTTAAAAATGCTATAACTGAGATGAAATCTTAAATTGATGCCATGACAGTGAGGATGGATGAAGCATGGCAGCAACTCAGTGATCTAGAAAATAAAATTATGGAAATAATGACACTAAAAAGAAAAGGGAAACAAAGGCAAAAGATCACAATACAAGACTTAGAGAACTCAGTGACTAATCAAAGAGGAATAACATTTGTGTCATAGATGTCCCAGAAGATGAAGCAAAGGGAAAAACAAAGGCAGAATGTTTATGTGAGCAAATTGTAGCTGAAAACTTCCATAATCTAAGGAAGGATACAGACTTCAAAATCCAAGAAGCACAGAGAACTCTCATTTAAATGCAACAAAAGCCAACTTTCACAAACACCTATAATAGTCAAATTCAAAAAATACACAGACAAGGAAAGAATCATGACAGCAGCAAGGGAAAAAAAAAATCCTTAACCTACAAGGGAAGACAGATCAGATTTGGAGTAGATCAGTCCACAGAAACTTGGCAGGTCAGAATGGAGTGGTAGGATATTTTCAACATGTTGAATGGGAAATAGAAACAGTCAAGAATTTTTTATCCAGTGAGTCAGTCATTCAGAATAGGAGAGATAAAGAGTAACCCAAACAAAACTAGTGTGTGACCACTTAATCAAAAAGTACTATGTGACCACTTAATCCGCCCTGCAAGAAGTTTTAAGGAATACTCTTTGAGTGGAGAAAAAACAAATCAACAAAAGACCAAGAGCAACAAAGAATAGGAAGGGCCAGAAAACATCAGTAGAAACACTATCTCTACAGGTAACATAATGGCACTAAATTCATATCTTTCAAAAATCACTCTGAATGCAAATGGTCTAAAGTTCCAATCAAAAGACATAGAGTATCATAATGGACTAAAACAATCCATCTCCATGCTGGCTAAAAGACTCTTTTAGACCAAAAGACACTTGCATACTGAATGTGAGGGGATGGAAAACCATCTATCATGCTACAGGACATCAAAAGAAAGGCAGAGTAGCTATACTTATATCAGACAAACTAGATTTTAAAACATTGACTGTGGGATCCTGGGAAGATGGCGGCATAGGAGGACGATGGGCTCACCGCACATCCTGCTGATCACTTAGATTCCACCTATACCTGCCTAAATAACCAAGAAAACCGCCAGAAGACTAGCAGATGGAGTCTCCAGAGCCAAGCGCAGACGAGAGGCCCACGGAAGAAGGTAGGAAGGGCGGCGAGGTGGTGCGCGCTCCATGGACTGGTGGGAGGGAGCCGGGGCGGAGGGGTGGCCTGCAGGCCAAGCAGAGACCTCGAGTCTGGCTTGCAAAAGTGGAGGGGCCAGACGGAGTGTGTTCTGACAGCAAGCGGGACTTGACATCTGGAAGGTTATAAGCTAACAGCTCTGCTCAGAGAATAGGAGGGCGGGAGGGCAACGGGAGGGGAGAGTTGTTGAGCCCAGGAGGACAGAGCTCAGCTTGGCAGGGAAGAAAGGCGCTCACCAATGCCATCTCCCTTGCCCATCCCGCAGCCAAAATCCCAATGGGAACCAGCTCCTGCCAGGGAACTTGCTTGCACCACACAAACACCCAACGCTGTGCTTCTGCGGATCCATCCCTCTGGCGGGTCTGACTCCCTCCCGGTGCTGCAGGGCCCCTCCTGAAGCGGATCTCCAAAGGAAAAGGGAGCTGAGCCTGCTCCTCCCGCCCCTGTGCAACTTGCCGATCCATGCCAGCTAATACGCCAGATCCCCAGCACCACAAGTCTGGCAGTGTGCAAATAGCCCAGAAGGGCCATGCCACCGCACAGTGAATCCTGCCCCTAGGAGAGGGGAAGAGAAGGCACACACCAGTCTGACTGTGGCCCCAGCGGTGGGCTGGGGGCAGACATCAGGTCTGACTGTGGCCCCGCCGACCAATGCAAGTTATTCAAGACAGCACACGGGAAGTGCCCCACAGATCCCCACCACTCCAGGGACTATCCAAAATGACAAAACGGAAGATTTCCCCTCAAAAAAACGTCCAGGAAATAACAACAGCTAATGAACTGATCAAAAAGGATTTAAACAATATAACAGAAAGTGAATTTAGAATAATAGTCATAAAATTAATCGCTGGGCTTGAAAACAGTATAAAGGACAGCAGAGAATCTCTTGCTACAGGGAATAAGGAACAGCCAGGAGGAGCTAAAAATGCTATCAATGAGCTGCAAATTAAATGGAGACAACCACAGCTCGGTTTGAAGAGGCAGAGGAGAGAATAGGTGAACTAGAAGATAAAATTATGGAAAAAGAAGAAGCTGAGAAAAAGATAAAAAAATCCAGGAGTATGAGGGGAAAATTAGAGAACTAAGTGAGGCACTAAAGAGAAATAATTTACGCATAATTGGTATTCCAGAGGAGGAAGAGAGAGGGAAAGGTGCTGAAGGTGTACTTGAAGAAATAATAGCTGAGAACTTCCCTGAACTGGGGAAGGAAAAGCATTGAAATCCAAGAGGCACAGAGAACTCCCTTCAGACGTAACTTGAATTGATCTTCTGCATGACAGAGCATAGTGAAACTGGCAAAATACAGGGATAAAGAGAAAACTCTGAAAGCATCTAGAGATAAACGTGCTCTAACATATAAAGGGAGAGCTATAAGACTCGTGACCAATCTCTCTACTGAAACTTGGCAGGCCAGAAACGAATGGCAGGAGATGTTCAATGTGATGAACAGCAAAATATAGAGCCGAGTATCCTTTATCCAGGAAGTCTGTCATTTAGAATAGAAGGAGAGAGAAAGGTCTTCCCAAACAAACAAAAACTGAAGGAATTTGTCACCACTAAACCAGCCCTACAAGAGATCCTAAGGGGGATCCTGTGAAACAAAGTACCAGAGACATTGCTACAAGCATGAAACCTACGGACATCAGAATGACTCTAAACCCATATCTTTCTATAATAACACTGAATGGAAATGGACTAAATGTGCCAACCAAAAGACATAGGGTATCAGAATGGTTAAAAAAACAAGACCCATCTATTTGCTGTCTACAAAGACTCATTTTAGACCTGAGGACACCTTTAGATTGAGAGTGAGGGGATGGAGAATTATTTATCATGCTACTGGAAGCCAAAAGAAAGCTGGAGTAGCCATACTTATATCAGACAAACTAGACTTTAAATTACAGGCTGTAAGAAGAGATGAAGAAGGGCATTATATAATAATCACAGGGTCTATCCATCAGGAAGAGCTAAAATTTATAAATGTCTATGCGCCGAATGTGGGAGCCCCCAAATACATAAAACAATTACTCACAAACATAAGCAACCTTATTGATAAGAATGTGGTAATTGCAGGGGACTTTAACACTCCACTTACAGAACTGGAAAGATCATCTAGACACATGGTCAATAAAGAAACAAGGGCCCTGAGAGATACATTGGATCAGATGGACTTGACAGATATATTTAGAACTCTGCAACCCAAAGCAACAGAATATACTTTTTTCTCGAGTGCACATGGAACATTCTCCAAGATAGATCACATACTGGGTCACAAAACAGCCCTTCATAAGCACAAAACAGCCCTTCATAAGTATACAAGAATTGAAATCATACCATGCATACTTTCGGACCACAATGCTATGAAGCTTGAAATCAACCACAGGAAAAAGTCTGGGAAATCCTCCAAAAGCATGGAGGTTAAAGAACACCCTACTAAAGAATGAGTGGGTCAACCAGGCAATTAGAGAAGAAATTAAAAAATATATGGAAACAAATGAAAATGAAAATACAATCCAAATGCTTTGGGATGCAGCGAAGGCAGTCCTGAGAAGAAAATACATTGCAATCGAGGCCTATCTCAAGAAACAAGAAAAATCCCAAATACAAAATCTAACAGCACACCTAAAGGAAATAGAAGCAGAACAGCAAAGACAGCCTAAACCCAGCAAAAGAAGAGAAATAATAAAGATCAGAGCAGAAATAAACAATATAGAATCTAAAAAAACTGTAGAGCAGATCAACGAAACCAAGAGTTGGTTTTTTGAAAAAATAAACAAAGTTGATAAACCTCTAGCTAGGCTTCTCAAAAAGAAAAGGGAGAGGACCCAAATAGATAAAATCATGAATGAAAATGTAATTATTACATCCAATCCCTCAGAGATACAAACAATTATCAGGGAATACTATGAAAAATTATATGCCAACAAACTGGACAACCTGGAAGAAATGGACAAATTCCTAAATAACCACACGCTTCCAAAACTCAATCAGGAGGAAATAGAAAGCTTGAACAGACCCATAACCAGCGAAGAAATGGAATCAGTCATCAAAAATCTCCCAAAAAATAAGAGTCCAGGACTAGATGGCTTCCCAGGGGAGTTCTACCAGACGTTTAAAGCAAAGATAATACCTATCCTTCTCAAGCTATTCCAAGAAATAGAAAGGGAAGGAAAACTTCCAGACTCATTCTAGGAAGCCAGTATTCCTTTCATTACTAAACTGGACAGAGACCCAGTAAAAAAGGAGGACTACAGGCCAATATCCCTGATGAATATGGATGCAAAAATTCTCAATAAGATACTAGCAAATCGAATTCAACAGCATATAAAAAGAATTATTCACCATGATCAAGTGGGATTCATTCCTGGGATGCAGGGCTGGTTTAACATTCGCAAATGAATCAACGTGATACATCACATTAATAAAAGAAAAGACAAGAACCTTATGATCCTGTCAATTGATGCAGAAAATACATTTGACAAAATTCAGCATCCTTTCTTAATAAAAACCCTCGAGAAAGTCGGGATAGAAGGAACATACTTAAACATCATAAAAGCCGTTTATGAAAAGCCCACAGCTAACATCATCCTCAATGGGGAAAACTGAGAACTTTTTCCTTGAGATCAGGAACACGACAGGGATGTCCACTCTCACCGCTATTGTTTAACATAGTGCTGGAAGTTCTAGCATCAGCAATCAGACAAGAAAAGGAAATCAAAGGCATCAAAATTGGCAAAGATGAAGTCAAGCTTTCGCCTTTTGCAGATGACATGATATTATACATGGAAAATCCGATAGACTCCACCAAAAGTCTGCTAGAACTGATACATGAATTTCGCAAAGTTGCAGGATACAAAATCAACGTACAGAAATCAGTTACATTCTTATACACTAACAATGAAGCAACAGAAAGACAAATAAAGAAACTGATCCCATTCACAACTGCACCCAGAAGCATAAAATACCTAGGAATAAATCTAACCAAAGATGTAAAAGATCTGTATGCTTAAAAGTATAGAAAGCTTATGAAGGAAATTGAAGAAGATATTAAAAAATGGAAAAACATTCCCTGCTCATGGATTGGAAGAATAAATATTGTCAAAATGTCAATACTACCCAAAGCTATCTACACATTCAATGCAATCCCAATCAAAATTGCACCAGCATTCTTCTCGAAACTAGAACAACCCATCCTAAAATTCATATGGAACCACAAAAGGCCCCGAATAGCCAAAGTAATTTTGAAGAAGAAGACCAAAGCAGGAGGTATCACAATCCCAGACTTTAGCCTCTACTCCAAAGCTGTAATCATCAAGACACCATGGTATTGGCACAAAAACAGACACATAGACCAATGGAATAGAATAGAAACCCCAGAACTTGACCCACAAAAGTATGGCCAACCAATCTTTGACAAAGCAGGAAAGAATATCCAATGGAACAAAGACAGTCTCTTTAACAAATGGTGCTGGGAGAACTGGACAGCAACATGCAGAAGGTTGAAACTAGACCACTTTCTCACACCATTCACAAAAATAAACTCAAAATGGATAAAGGACCTGAATGTGAGACAGGAAACCATCAAAACCCTAGAGGAGAAAGGAAGAAAAGACTTCTCTGACCTCAGCCATAGCAATCTCTTACTGGACACATCCCCAAAGGCAAGGGAATTAAAAGCAAAAATGAACTACTGGGACCTTATGAAGATAAAAAGCTTCTGCACAGCAAAGGAAACAACCAACAAAACTAAAAGGCAACCAACGGAATGGGAAAAGATATTTGCAAATGACATATCGGACAAAGGGCTAGTATCCAAAATCTATAAAGAGCTCACCAAACTCCACACCCGAAAAACAAATAACCCAGTGAAGAAATGGGCAGAAAACATGAATAGACACTCCTCTAAAGAAGTCATGCAGATGGCCAACAGGCACATGAAAAGATGCTCAACGTCGCTCCTCATCAGGGACATACAAATCAAAAACACACTCAGATATCACCTCACGCCAGTCAGAGTGGCCAAAATGAACAAATCAGGAGACTATAGATGCTGGGGAGGATGTGGAGAAACGGGAACCCACTTGCACTGTTGGTGGGAATGCAAATTGGTGCAGCCGCTCTGGAAAACAGTGTGGAGGTTCCTCAAAAAATTAAAATTAGATCTACCCTATGACCCAGCAATATCACTGCTAGGAATTTACCCAAGGGACACTGGAGCACTGATGCATAGGGGCACTTGTACCCCAATGTTTATAGTAGCACTCTCAACAACAAGCAAATTATGGAAAGAGCCTAAATGTCCATCAACTGATGAATGGACAAAGAAATTGTGGTTTATATATACAATGGAATACTACATGGCAATGAGAAAGAATGAAATATGGCCCTTTGTAGCAACGTGGATGGAACTGGAGAGTGTGATGCTAAGTGAAAGAAGCCATACAGAGAAAGACAGATACCATATATTTTCACTCTTATGTGGATCCTGAGAAATTTAACAGAAACCCATGGGGCAGGGGAAGGAAAAAAAAAAGGAGGTTAGAGTGGGAGAGAGCAAAAGCATAAGAGAGTCTTAAAAACTGAGAACAAAATGAGGGTTGATGGGGGGTGGGAGGGAGGGGAGGGTGGGTGATGGGTATTGAGGAGGGCACCTTTTGGGATGACCACTGGGTGTTGTATGGAAACCAATTTGACAATAAACTTCATCTATTGAAAAAAATAAATAAAAAATAAAACGAATGTAACAAGAGATGAAGAAGGATATTATATCATAATTAGGGCGTCTATCCATCAAGAAGATTTAATAATTGTAAATATGCCCCCAACTTGGAGGAATCTTCATATATAAATTAATTAATAACAAACATAAAGAAACTCATTAAAAATAAAAAATAATAATAGGGGATTGACACCCTACTTACAGCAATGGACAGATCGTCTAAGCAGAAAATCAACAACAAAAGGATGGTTTTGAAGGACATTTTGGACCGGACTGACTTAACAGACATATTCAAAACAGTTCATCCTAAAGAAGCAGAATACACAGTCTTCTCAAGTGCACATGGAACATTATCCAGAACAGATCATATAGTGGGTCACAATTCAGCTCTTAAACAAGTATAAAAAGAATGAGATCATACTGTGCATATTCTCAGACCACAAAGCCATGAAATTTGAAATCAATCACAAGAAAAACTTTGGAAAGATCACAGATACTTGAAGATTAACGAATATCCTACTAAAGAAAGAATGGGTTAACCAAGAAATTAAAAAGTACATGGAAGTCAATGAAAATGAAAGTATGACAGTCCAAAACCTTTGGGATGCAGCAAATGTGATTATAGAGGAAGTATGTAGCAATCCAGACCTACCCTAAAGAAGGAAGAAAAGCCTCAGATACACAATGTAAACTTACACCCAAAGAAAGGAGCTGGAAAAAGGACAGGCAGGAAAGCCCTAAATCAGCAAAAGATGGGAAATAATAAAGATTAGAACAGAAATCAATGATATTGAAATAAGAACAGTAGAACAGATCAACAAAAGTAAGAGCTGGTTCTTTGAAAGAATTAACAAAACTGATAACCCCCTAGCCAGACTTTTAAAAATGAAAAAGGAAAGGACCCTAATAAATAAACTCATGAATTAAAGAGGAGAGATCAAAACCAACACTACAGAAATACAAACAATTATGAAAGAATATTACGCACAATTACATGCCAACAAATTGGACAATATGGAAGAAATGCACAAATTCCTAGGAACACATAAATTACAAAAATGGAAACAGGCATTAATAGAAAATTTGAACAGACTCAAAATCAACAAATAAATTGAATCAGTAATCAAAAATCTCCAAACAAACAATAGTCCAGGGCCTGATGGCTTCCCAGGGGAATTCTACCAAACTTTTAGACAATTAATACCTACTCTTTTGAAAGTGTTCTAAAAATAGAAATGGAATGATAATTTCCAAACTCCTTCTATGCATTACCAGCATTACCAGAATTACCAGAATTACCTTGATTCCAAGGCCAGCATTACCTTGATTCCAAAAGCAGAAAAAGAACTCACTAAAAAGGAGAATTACAGACAAGTTTCCCTGATGAACATGGATGCAGAAATTCTCAACAAGATACTAGCAAATAAAATGCAATAATATTAACATATTAAAAGAATTATTTACCATAATCAAGTTGAATTTATTCCTGGGAAGTTCAATATTTCCAAATAAATCAACACGACACACCACATTAATAAAAAAAAGGATAAGAACCACATGATCCTCTCAATAGATACAGAAAAAGCATTTGACAAAATACAGCATCCTTTCTTGATAAAAACCCTCAAGAAAGTAGGGATAGAAAGAACATACGTTAACATCAAAAAGGCCATATATATGTAAGACCCACACCTAATATTATTCTCAATGGAGAAAACCTGATAGCTTTCCCCCTAAGGTTAAGAACATGACAGAGATGTCTACTCTCACCACTGTTGTTCAATATAGTATTGGAAGTCCTAGCTTCACCAATCAGACAACATAGAGAAATAAAAGGCATACAAATTGGCAAGGAAGAAGCCAAACTTTCATTCTTCACAAATGACATGATACTCTATGTGGAAAACCCAAAAGAATCCACCAAAAAACTGCTAGATCTGATACATTAATTCAGCAAAGACACAGGATATAAAGCAAATGTACAGAAATTGGTTGCTTTTCTATGTACCAAAATGAAGCAGCAGAAAGAGAAATCAAGGAATTGATCCCTTTTACAACTGCACCAGAAACCATAAGATACCTAAGGATAAACATAACCAAAGATGTAAAAGATCTGTAGACTGAAAGCTATAGAACACTTATGAAAGAAATTAAAGAACACACAAATAAATGGAAAACATTTCATGCTCATGGATTGGAAGAACAAATATTGTTAAAATGTCAATACTACCCAAAGAATGCAATACCTATAAAAATAACACCAGCATTCTTCACAGAGCTAGAAGAACAATTCTAAAATTGGTATGGAACCAGAAAAGAACCTGAGTAGCCAAAGTAATGTTGAAAAAGAAATCAAAGGTGGAGACATCACAATTCCAGACTTCAAGCTATATTACATACCTGCAGTTATCAAGACAGTATGGTACTGGCACAAAAACCAACACATAGATGAAAGGAACAGAATGGAGAACCCATAAATGGATCCACAAATTTATGGCCAACTAATCTTTGACAAAGCAGGAAAGAATATCCAATAGAGAAAAGACAGTCTCTTCAGCAAATGGTGTTTGGAAAACTGGACAGTGACATGCAGAAGAGTGAAACTGGACCACTTTCTTACACCATACACAAAAACAAGTGCAAAATGGATGAAAGACCTAAATGTGAGATAGGAAACCATCAAAATCCTAGAGGAGAAATTAGGAAACAACCTCTTTGACCTTGGTGACAGGAACTTCTTACTAGACACATCTCTGGAGGCAAGGTAACCGAAAGTAAAAATGGACTATTGGGACCTCAGCAAGATAAAAGATTCTGCACCGTGAAGGAAACAATCAACAAAACAAAGTTAGCCAAAGGAATGGGAAAAGAAATTTGCAAATGACATATGTGATAAAGGGTTAGTATTCAAAATCTATAAGGAATTTATCAAACTCAGCACCCCAAAAACAATCCAGTGAAGAAATGGGCAGAGGACATGAATAGATACTTTTATGAAGAATACATGCTGATGGTCAACAGACACATGAAATGATGCTTGACATCACTCATAATGTGGGAAATACAAATCAAAAGCACAATGAGATAACACCTCACACCTGTCAGGATGGCTAAAAATAACAACTCAGGAAACAACAGATGTTGGTAAGGGTGTGGAGAAAGGGGAACACTTTTACACTGTTGGTGGGAATGTAAATGGTGCAGCCACTCCGGAGAACAGTATGGAGGTTCCCCCAAAAATTAAAAATAGAACTACTTATAGCTCGGCAATTGCACTACTAGGTATTTATCCAAAGGATACAAAAATGCTGATTCAAAGAGGCATATGCACCGCAATGTTTAGAGCAGTGCTATCAATAGCCAAATTATGGAAACAGCCCAAATGTCCATCAAGTGATGAATGGATAAAGAAGATGTGGTGGATGTGTGTACCCACACACAATGGAATATTACTTGGTAATCAAAAAGAATGAAATCTTGCCATTTGCAACTACATGGACAGAACTAGAGTGTATTACACTAAGTGACAAATGTCAGAGAAAGACAAATATGATGTTTTTACTGATACATGGAATTTAGGAAACAAAACAGAGGGTTGCCTGGGTGGCTCAGTTGTTTAAGCCTCCAACTTCAGCTTAGGTCATGATCTCTCATTTTATGAGTTCAATCCCCCCATTGGGCTCTCTGCTGTCAGTGTGAAGTCTGCTTTGGAACCTGTGTCTCCCTCTCTCTGTGCTTGCGTGTATGCGCTCTTGCTTTCTCAAAAATAAATAAACATTAAAAAGAAAAAGAAGTAAAAAAAACAGATGAGCATAGGGGAAGGGAAGGAAAAATAAGATAGAAACAAAAAGAGAGGTAAGCCATAAGAGACTCCTAACTATAGAGGAGAAACTGTGGATTGCTGGACAGGGGTGGGTGGGTGGGTGGGGGATGAGCTAAATGGGAGATGGGCATTAGGGAGGGCACTTGTTGGGATGACCACTGGGTGTTATATGTAAGTGATGAATCACTAAATTCTATTCCTGAAACCAGTACTACGCTATATGTTAACTAACTTGAATTAAAAAAAAAAAAAAAGAACAGTATAATACTGGTATATAGGCAAACACATAGATATATGGAACACAATGTGGTCCAAAAATAAACCCACACTTATATGGTCAATTAATTTATGACAAAGGAGTCAAGGATATAGAATGGGGAAAAGACAGTCTCTTCAACAAATGGTGCTGAGAAAACTGGACAGCTTTGTGCAAAAGAATGAAACTGGACCACTTTTTAAAAAACTTTTTTTTAATGTTTATTTATTATTGAGAGACAGAGAGAGACAGACCGTGAGCAGGGGAGGGGCAGAGAGAGAGGGAGACAGAATCTGAAGCAGGCTCCAGGCTCTGAGCTGTCCGCACAGAGCCCACCGCTGGGCTCAAACTCACAAACCACAGGATCATGACCTGAGCTGAAGTTGGACGCTTAACCAACTGAGCCACCCAGGCGCCCCATGAAACTGGACCACTTTTTAAAATGATCCACAGAGGGGCGCCTGGGTGGCGCAGTCGGTTAAGCGTCCGACTTCAGCCAGGTCACGATCTCGCGGTCCGTGAGTTTGAGCCCCGCGTCGGGCTCTGGGCCGATGGCTCGGAGCCTGGAGCCTGTTTCCGACTCTGTGTCTCCCTCTCTCTCTGCCCCTCCCCCGTTCATGCTCTGTCTCTCTGTCCCAAAAATAAATAAAAAACGTTGAAAAAAAAATTTAAAAAAAATAAAAAAAAATAAAATAAAATGATCCACAGAAATAACCTCAAAATGGATCAAGGGCCTAAATGTGAGACTTGAAACCATTAAAACCTCTAGAAGAAAATATAGATAATAATTCCTTCAATACTGGCCATAGCAATATTTTTCTTGATAGGTCTCCTCAGGTGAGGGAAACAAAAGTAAAAATAAACTATTGGGACTACCTCAAAATAAGAATCTTTTGCACAGTGAAGGAAACTGTCAGCAAAACAAAAAGGCAACCTACTAAATGGGAGAAGATATTTGCAAGTGATATATCTAATAATCAGTTAACATCCAAAATATATAAAGAATGTATACAACTCAAGATCAAAAACAAATAATCTGATTAAAACATAGACAGAGTCCCTGAACAGACATTATCCCAAAGAAGACATACAGATGGGGACAGATGAAAAGATACTCAGTGTCATTAATCATCAATGGAATGCACTTTAAAACCAAAGTAATGTATCACTTTACACCTGTTAGAATGGGTAGACAATATATAAAAAATGTTGGTGAGTATGTACATCTGTGTGCATGTGTGGGAGGTGGGGATGGTACTCAAGACAGAATATGAATGGATAAATGACTAGAGATTGACTTTGGATTGCACAAAGTACTTTGGCATCCTCAGGTCTATTCTTTTTCCTAGAAGAGAGTGGTTTCTGTTGTCAGGTGTTAGAGCATGGACTTGAACTTACACCTATCACAGTGGTCACTTGAGCATTTCCATAAACACTGTTCAGCCATGACCAGTTTAAAAGAATTGATGCTACACTCATTACAACCTACTATCAATAGGATAAATATTTGTGGAAGGCAAACATAAATAAGATTCTTAAGGAGACAACATGGAACAACACATAGACCAAAGATTCAGAATTAAGCAAATCTGGGGTCAGTTTTTAACTATCATTCAGCAGCTGTGTGGCCTTAGTCAACTTACTTAACTTTTCTGGAACTCAATTCTTCTTCCATAAAATGGAGATAATGATATCTATCCTGTAGAGATTCTTTGAGGATTAGATGAGTGATAATTCTCGCCCCACACTCGTACAAAAAATGTTAGTTGTGTGGGAGCAAAGGCTGGAATGCTATAAACTGACATGAGGCATGGAAAAATTGAAGCCCCCTCAAAGGAAATGCTAAAGCTAGAATTACTTCTAAGAAAAAAAAAGGCTTATCAGCATCCAATTGGAAAGCTGATTTTAAGAACAAACTTGGATAGAAATTCAAATCACACCTATGCAAAGTAAAAGGCATGCTGGTCATGCTTCAACATCTTCTGATGAAAACACTTAGAGATTTGCTGAAAACTCTCAGTTATCCACAGGTGATTATCTAGACTTTAGCTTTTATCCCCTGGATTCTTTCTACTTCTTGTTATACTCATGTTGTAATGCTTATTGACATTTATACTTTTCTTGCTCTAGGACAGCAAAAGCTGGAAAAGTAGGTCTAATTCAACTTAACCAGAGAAAATCTTCCATACCTTAAGTGGAGTTTGAACTAGAAAAGCAATGTATCTGAGCTAGAAAGAAGACAGTTTCTTATAAAGGCTGACCACTGGTCTGAGAGGTGATACTATCATGGGTAGAAAGCAGGGAGAAAGGATGAGGCATCCATGGGCATTCAGATCTTTCCGACTGGCATCCTCACAATTTGATCTCATTTTTTCTTGTGAAGTATAATGATTGTCATGAACATGAGCCACATCTATATTCAAATGCTTACTATAGAATGGAGTTGTGAGTAGAGCAAAAAGTAGAGGAAAAGTGAGTGATACACATGAGGTCATACTATACAGAGAGAAATACACTCTTCCCCTCAGAGAAATACACTCTTTCCCTCATTGCCTCACTGAGACGTGATTGTAATTCTGTACTGCCTAGTGAATGGACATCTATCCAGAGCCTTGTAACACCTAAATGTACTATTGGATAGTGCATGGTGCAAACTGGATTAGAAAAAACAGTGACAGGAGGGGGAAAAAAAACCCCACAAGGTTTTAAGTCTATTTATATCAATGTCTGTCAACCTTTTGTAATTTTAATGGACTTTCAATCTAAGGTCAAGTACTGACATATGTAACTAAAACTAAGAGCTATTCTTGATTAGTTTGATGTAAGTTAACATTTTTGGCAATAATAGGGCAGTTTGCTTTTAGAAAGAGTAGTGATTTCAATAACTGTTAGTTCTAGTATTTGACAATAAAATTCATTTAGGGGAAAGGTGGAGAAGGATTCTTTGCTTTTAGAAAGAAAAAAAAAACAGTATTCAAATCTCCTGCAAATCAATTTCTGTGTTATTACACCAAATTTTTCTTTGATTTCCAGGGGATCACCTTATAGACTTAGCTACATGGATTATCCATATATTGTCTCATTTGAATTTAAGAAACCTAAGTGAATTAAAATAGATTTTCTCCCCACCATTGAGGAAAAAAAATAGACCCTTCTATTTTAACTCAGTTAAAAAGTGGGGGTGGGCGTATTATAAAGGAAAGAATAGCTTCTGAATTCAATTTATTCTCTTTTTCCTATTAAGACTAAGTTGAAAATTGGATATCCAATTCACCACCGAGAGTGTATTCAAATATTTCTGTTCAATACGTCATTGCTTCTAAATTCACTCAAATGCAAGATTACAAATTCTTCCTGACAAAAAACCCAACATTTAATGAGCAGCTGACAGCCCTTAGGAATTACTAGGGAAATTTAATACGATAGTTTTGACTAACTAATGTACTTTTACTTATATGAGAAACACAATATGCAGAGTAACGAACATATAGTAAATGTTAGTTTAGCTGTTAAATTTTGAACCAGTGATTAATTTTACGGGAATATATACTTCTATCAACTTCCAAGAAAAAAAAAATGCTCCCTTGCCTCCTACATTGTTACTAGATTATATATTTTGGCAGATAGCCACAAAATTTTCTTGCATTCATTTTTAACTAAACAGCTATTTTGCCTCTTAATAAGGGATAGATACTGGAGGGAATAAAGTGAAACAGTGTTTCTTCTACTTTCAGGATTTTAAATCAAGTGGGTGGTAGAGATAGGATACAGAGAGAACTGTAACATTAAGAAAAATTAAGTGCAATGACAGAGGGACAAGGAGAAATAGCATTTGATTTGGGAGCAAGTGGATGATAGTGGTGTGTGTTCAGGAGGCACGTCTTCATGAAGCAATTTGTATTTGAAGAGTAGATAGGGTAACAATGATGGGGAAAGCCATAGAGGTAGGAAAGGTAAGGTATAGTCAGAGAAAAGGTAATCATTTAGTTAGGCTGGAGTACAGGGTAAATGAAGGAAATAGTGCAAAACATAGTCAGGAAAGATCTAATGAAGGCAGTACCATGAAAGGCCTTGAATACCAAATTGGTGAGTCCATAATTAACTGTTCAGTTTGTCTCAACAGCTAGATTCTAAGTGTCTCAGGCACAGGGATTGTTTCAATATGCCTTTGCCATTTCCATAGCAGTCAGGTGCAGCATGCTTGGCTACAGAGTAGGTCTTCAATATAGTCAGGGAATGTAATGGGTTGTGAAATTATTTTTCAATGGATTTTTAAAATTTTGCTTCTGCTTATGCTTTTTTCCAGTTTTACTGAGAAATAACTGACATATATCACTATATAAGGCATACATCAATGATTTGATTTACACATATTGTGAAATGATTACCATAATTTCAGCAAACATCCATATTCTCATATATACACAAAAAAATGGAAAATAAAAAATTCTCTTTGTGATGATCACTCTTAGGATTTACTATCGTAACAACTTTCCTGTATATTTTATAGCAGTGTTAACCATAGTCATCATGGCATACATTATATCCCTAGTACTTATTTATCTTATAACTGGAAGTTTGTATCTTTGACCACCTTCCTCAAATTTCTCCTCCTTCTACCCTTTGCCTCTGTTAACCAGAAATCTGGTCTCTTTTTTGGAGTTTTTCGTTTGTTTTTAGATTCCACAAATAAGTGAGATTATATAGCATTTATCTTTTTCTGTCTGACTTGTTTCACTTAGCATTATGTCTTTAAGGTCCAACCATGTTGTCACAAATGGTAGAATTTTCTTTTTCATGGGCAAATAATATTCCATTGTATGTATGTATATATGTGATGTGTGTATATAGATATATATATTTTTTTTCTTTATTCATTCATTGATGAACACTTAGGTTGTCTCTGTGTCTTCACTATTGTAAATAATGCTTCAATAAACATAGGGGTACATATATCTTCTCAAATTAGTGTTTTTGTTTTCTTTGGTAAATATCCAGTAGTGGAATTACTGGATCATATGGTAAATCTATTTTTAATTTTTTGAGGATCCCCATACAATTTTCCATGGTGGCTGTACCAATTTAAATTTCTACCACCAGTACACAAGGGTTCCCTTTTCTCTACATCCATCCCAGCCTTTGTTATCTCTTGTCTTTTTAATGATAGCCATTCTAATAGGTGTGAGTTGATATTTTATTGTGGCTTTAATTTGCATTTCCCTAATAACTAGTGATGTTGAACATCTTTTCATATACCTCTTGGCTTTTCATGTATATTTTTGGAAAAATGTATCCATTTTTTTTCCAATATATGAAAATTATTGTCAAACTGGTTTCCATACATCACCCAGTGCTCATCCCAAAAGGTGCCCTCCTCAATACCTATCACTCACCCTCCCCTCCCTCCCACCCCCCATCAACCCTCAGTTTGTTCTCAGTTTTTAACAGTCTCTTATGCTTTGGCTCTCTCCCACTCTAACCTCTTTTTTTTTTTCTTCCCCTCCCCCATGGGTTTCTGTTAAGTTTCTCAGGATCCACATAAGAGTGAAAACATATGGTATCTGTCTTTCTCTGTATGGCTTATTTCACTTAGCATCACACTCTCCAGTTCCATCCACGTTGCTACAAAAGGCCATATTTCATTCTTTCTCATTGCCACGTAGTACTCCATTGTGTATATAAACCACAATTTCTTTATCCATTCATCAGTTGATGGACATTTAGGCTCTTTCCATAATTTGGCTATTGTTGAGAGTGCTGCTATAAACATTGGGGTACAAGTGCCCCTATGCATCAGTACTCCTGTATCCCTTGGATAAATTCCTAGCAGTGCTATTGCTGGGTCATAGGGTAGGTCTATTTTTAATTTTTTGAGGAACCTCCACACTGTTTTCCAGAGTGGCTGCACTAGTTTGCATTCCCACCAACAGTGCAAGAGGGTTCCCGTTTCTCCGCATCCTCTCCAGCGTCTATAGTCTCCTGATTTGTTCATTTTTCTTTGCCCATTTTTTAATTGGGTTCTTGTTTTGCTACTGAGTTGTAGGATTTGTTTTTTTTTTTAATATATTTTGGCTATTAACCCCCCATCAGGTACATGATACGCAAATATTTTTTCCTATGCTTTAGGTTGCCTTTTTACTTTGTTGGTTATTTCTTTTACCACATACAAGTATTTTAGTTTGATGTAGTGCCACTTGTTTATTTTTCCTTGTTGCTTGTGCTCATTACCAAGATCAATTTTGGGGAGGTTTATTCCTGTTTATTTCTAATATTTTCATGGTTTCAGGACTTACATTTAAATCTTTAATCTCTTTTGAGTTAATTTTATGAGTGGTGTAAGACATAGGCCCAGTTTCGTCCTTTAAGTGTAAATATCCAATTATTCTACCACCATTTATTGAAGAGAATGCCTGTACTTCATTCAGTATTCTTGGCTCTCTTGTCAAATATTGGCTAACTGTATGCCTTTGAGTCTGTTTCTGGGCTTTTGATTCTGGCTTTTCGTTGGTCTATTTGTCTATTTTTATGCCATTACCATACTGTTTTGATAATTATAGTATTATGTATAGTATGGCTTAAAATCAGGAGGCATGATGCCTCCTTCTTTGTTCTTTCTCAGATTTCTTTGGCTCATTGGGGTCTTTTGTGATTAAACCTCCTTTGAAAAATAGACTCTAAGTTGCATTTATAAGATGAAAACATGAATAGAATGTTAGCACAATGATTCAGGCAACAATTAGAGTTACACCTAAAATAATGCAGCTGCTGAAGCTCAGGTGTCTGTACAGCCTGATGATCCTTGAATGAAAACCATTAAAGTCCTATATTATGGTACATTTTATAGGAGAACTGACTTCTAGTCAGTAAAAATGGCATGGCTTAGGTGATTGTTATATAGTAATTAATGTTCAGATAGCCTTCATAGGGAAATAACATCAAAAATAAAATTGGTGTGGAAAAATGGAGATGCTGAAACATTACATCTTGGGCACTGATTTTATCTCTGGTCTCTACTCTAGTTTGAGGAATACTCTACGACAAACTAAAAAAAAAAAAAAGCTAGTAACAATCCATTTATAAATTTCATTTTCTTGACTATATGAACAATTGAATCACTGGTTTTAGAAAAACTACATAATGGTTAACTATCATGTGAAATAATTCATTTAAGTATGCATATTATTGATTTAATATTCTACTAGCTTTTTTTAATGTTTATTTTTGAGAGAGATAGAGACAGAGTGAGAGAGGGGAAGGGCCAGAGAGAGAGGGAGACACAGAATCTGAAGCAGGCTCCAGGCTCTGAGCGTCAGCACAGAGCCCGACATGGGGCTCAAACTCATGAGCCGTGAGATCATGACCGGAGAGGCAAAGTCAGATGCTCTACCAACTGAGCTACCCAGGTGCCCCAGACTTCTGGCTGTATTACAAAGCTAGAGTCATCAAGACAGTATGGTACTGGCACAAAAACAGACACATAGATCAATGGAACAAAATGAAAAACACAGAAATGATCCCACAACTATATGGTCAACTAATCTTCAAAAAGCAGGAAATATCCTATGGAAAAAAGACAGTCTCTTCAGCAAATGGTGTTGGAAAAATTGGACAACAACATGCAAGAAGAATGAAATTGGACCACTTTCTTATACCATACACAAAAATAAATCCAAAATTAATGAAAGAATGCAAAACAAATGAAAGACCTAAATGTGAGACATCCTAAAGGAGAACACAGGCAACAACCTCTTCAACCTCAGCAGGAGCAATGTCTTATTAGACATGTCTCTGGAGGCAAGGGAAACAAAAGCAAAAATGAACTATTGGGACTTTATCAAGATAACAAGCTTCTGCAAAGTGAAGGAAAAAATCAATAAAACTAAAAGTCAACCTATGGAATGGGAGAAGATATTTGCAAATGACATATATGATAATGGGTTACTATCCAAAATCTATAAAGAACTTATCAAACACAATACCCCCAAAACAAATAATCCAGTGAAGAAATAGGCAGAAGACCTAAATAGACATTATTACAAAGAAGACATCCAGATGGCTAACAGTATGTGAAAAATGCTCAACATCTCTTATCAGGGAAATACAAATCAAAACCATTATGAGATACCACCTCACACCTGTCAGAATGGCTAAAATTAACTCAGGAAACAACAGATGTTGGCGAGGATGTGGAAAAAGAGAAACCCTTTTGCCCTGTTGGGAATGCAAACTGGTGCAGCCACTCTGGAAAACAGTATGGAGGTTCCTCAAAAATTGAAAAATAGAACTACCCTATTATCCAGCAATTGCACTACTAGGTATTGACTTAAAGGATACAGAAAATCAGATTTAAAGGGGTACATATACCCTGATGTTTATAGCAGAACTATAAACAATATCCAAACAATGGAAAGAGCCCAAATGTCCATCAACTGATGCATAAAGAAGATGTAATATATATATATATGTCATATATATATGACATATATATATGTCATATATGTATGTCATATATATATATGTATATATATACATCCAGCGCTGAACATGTATACATGTATGTATATACATATATACGTATATATATGTATACATATATGTATGTATATATATACATATGTCATATATATATATATTATATGTCATATATATATGACATATATATATATATATATATATATATATGTCAAAAGGAATGAAATCTCACCATTTGCAATGATGTGGATGGAGCTAGAGGGTGTTATGCTATGCAAACTAAGTCAGTTAGAGGAAGACAAATACCATATGATTTCACTCATATGTGGAATTTAAGAAACCAAACAGATGAACATATGGGAAGGGGGAAAAAAAGAGAGGAAAACAAGCCATAAGAGACTCTATGATAGAGAACAAACTGAATGTTGATGGAAGGGAGGTGGATGGTTGATGGCTAAATGGGTGATGGATATTAAGGAGGGCACTTGTCATGTTCAGCGCTGGATGTTATATGGTAGTGATGAATCACTAAATTCTACTCCGGAAAGCAATGTTACACTATATGTTAATTAGAATTTAAATAAAAATTTGAAGAAAAAGAAAAAAAAGAAAAAAACCCAAACATGTATATACATTTAAAATAGTTAAACAGAGCATCCATAAGAAGTATTATAAAATGGTGGACATTATAAATGATTCCACTTAAGAATATGCTAGACGTGCCATGACTTTTTTCATAGTCCTTTAAATTCTGTGATAGATTAAATATGATCACATATTATGTGCACCTTCTCCCATAGAGAGGTGGAATCTATTTCCCCACCCCTTTAATCTGGGATGGCTTTGTGACTTGCTTTAACAATAGAATGCAGTACTAGTGACATTGTGTGGCTTCTGACCCAGGCCTCAAGAGACTACGTAGCTTTCATTTTTGACCTCTTGGAACACTGTATGGGTGATATAAAAAAGTCTGAACTTCCTTCTGGAGAGGCCAAGAGATTGGAAATGTGGGTTTGACAGCCTCAACTACCAGGCATGTGAGGGAGTCCACCCTGGACCATGTAGCCCCAGGAGAGCCTCAAGAAAACCAGACCTTCATGAGTGACCTTAGGTGAGACTAATAGCAGAACTGTCCAGCCGAAGCCAGTCCAAATGGCAGATACGTGAACATTTAAGCCATCAAATTTTATACACACACACAAACACATACACACACACGTATGGCCACCTGAAAAGAGAACCAGCACTCTGCTTTTGCCTTCTCCTTCCCAGCTCAAGTGTATCATGGCATAGCCATGTGGAAATATTTGCATTCCTTTGAGATATGGCAGGAATGGATAGAATCACAAAAGAATTATTATACAGCATTATATCTTTGTGTTGACTACGTCAATTAATCTGTCCCACTTTTCATTGCTTAGGATATACAGGCAACATTGACGAGAAAGATGACTTGAGAGAATGAAAGCTTGCTTTCCTCTGTAATATGAATTTGCCTTCCTTTACCCCAGCTTCAGTTACAATATTACAGTACATTTTTGTGACCTCATAATATTCATTTTGTATCTGTAAAACTCATTTCATCCTCATTTTAAAACTGCTAAATGCAAATGCCACCCTGAAAAAGTGTTGAGTATCCTGGTAAGTATCTAGGTGAATTGGGACTTTTGCTAAATGTAATTAACTCTACTCCTTATCTTCTTGACTCAATTTTTCTTTAATTTCCTTTGATTCAGAAACAGAATTCTAGTTTGGTATTTACATTTGGGAGGAAATGTCACAGTCAGTTGAGGAACTAAGTTACCCATGAGGAATGGGAAATTTTTACTATGCCTATAAGTAGTAGGTAGTTTATTTTTCTTATTTCCCTGCTCATGCTCTTTTACTTTTTCACTCTCTCTTGCTCACTTGTGCTCTCTCTCCCTCTCTCTCCTGACAACTCAAGAGAGACACATTGATATATGGACATATCCCCTCTACAAAGTTCAAGGTAGTTGTATGAACAATTACTGGAAAAGTTACAGACTTATTTCAAATAAAAAAAATTGAGTATGTGTAACTGATGATTAGCAAAGGCATTGAAGGTCTTTCATCTTCACTTTTAGAGAAAGTTTCTAACAAGGCTGCTAAACCACTGTTTTGCTTCTAGACTATCTTTATAGCTAATTATGATTTAAGTGCTTGCTTTCATAGTCTTAGCATTCTACAGTACCTTTTTATATATGACAGATTTGTATATATATATCTTCTAATCAGTTGCAATGATGATTAACTATTTATTAATAACTTGGTGATATTAAGTTATTTAAGATTTTCTTTGTATTCTTAATTTACAACCCAGTTTTTAAGAACATGTAATTACATACGATTTAAGTCTGTTAAAGTATGCTGAATTTTTACTTCACTTAATCTCAGCAAGATGCTAATTACTAGAAAATTCTACTGTACATTTTACAAATCATTTAAAAACCTTTAAAATCTGTGGTGAATTTGTGCATAAGAATAAAGGATATAACATTTTATCTCAACTCCTGTGAAAGTATCCCTTTCCAATTGATATTTCCAACTAATGGAACTGCTCTTTGTTTAACTACACACACATACACACACACACACACACACACACACACACACCTTTGCTTAGAGTGGGAAAGAGGACAAGGATAAACAAAACAAAAGGAAATTGTGTCCATTCATCTAAGCCTTAAAAACTGTAAAGATTTTTCACTCATATCTTACCAGTGATCCATGGAAGTTCATATATCTTTCTTTTCTGTATCCTGACTTGAGCCATTTTTTGGCAAATGTTTGCTAATGGCAACAGTGTACTGAGTATGACAAGAATAGAAGACAAGCATTGTCTGTAGGGATCATTCACTGGTAGAACAGAGGTAGCATCATGGGCCAATTGATTAAATTAATGCTTTGGGAAAGCAAACTACATTATATCAATAGCATTTCTACACTTATTTTTTCCATGTGTAAATCCAGCATAATCCTAAATAATCTGAAATGGAGTAAACATGAAATGTAAATGTTAATGAATAGGTACTGTATCCTTATAATGTGGTGAGGCATATGAAGTATAAATTTGTGTATATTTTCCTCTGTTTTCTCATTCTGCATGGTACCACCCAGTAGGATAGGGTCTCAAGATAGAATTAAGTTCAGTTACAAAAAATAAAGAAAATTACATTTCTTATGTATTTGGGTTTGTGAATTTCTAACTCATACCTATTATATACATCAAAAGTCTAGTACTGCTGAGTTCCTTTACAACCAAGTACCAAAATTTAAGGAATAAACAAAATAATATTTTGAAAGAAGTTATCATATACATCTGTCCATACCAAGGAGGTCAATAGTATTGCCAGGTCACCTGTCTCCTCTTCCTAGGCTATTAATTTAAATCTAAATTATTCTGCTTTAGAAAATGAAACAGGCTATTCTCTGGTTTAGATTTAACAAAACTCAAGTGAATTCTAATTTTGAACCTGTAAATTCTTCTAGGATTTGGCTTTTTAAAAGCCTAATACATTTGATAGTCAGCATCAAGAAAGGAAAGGTAGGATTATATTGTTTTAAGTCATAATTTAGTCACCCCTTTTACCCTTTAGAGAACCTTGGACCTTTTACAGAGGCCTCTCTGGAAGATCTACCCTAATCATAATTGAAAATCTGACTATGTTTTTCAGGTTACAATGCCTCAATGCCATGATTTTAGCTATGGTGCCATAGGGAGTGGAAAATATTGGAGTGGAGTAATTCTGACTATTGACAATATTTTTTTCCACTGATAGTTTTTTTTTTGGTAACCTATGTATAAAGCTATTTAATTCTTTTGGTTGGGTTACAAAACAAGTTGTCTTAATGCAGTGAGCAAGGTGTTCTTAGTTTTTCTTTCTTCCAAATATATGTACCATGCAGAAAATGAAAGTGGTCAGTGTGTTACAAATGAAAACAAGCAAAAACTAAAAGCAGACTGATGAAATATGCTTGAAAGTAATCTTGTAGTACCAAGGAACTAATTGTAAGTGTAGAATCTTAGTTGAATCTGTGCATAGATGCAACTTTCTTTATTCAGTGTTTTGGAGATAGATCTACTCAGATAGAAATCAACGGCTAAGGAAAAGTCAATTTAGTTTACCTTTACTTTTGATTTTGAGAAGGAATTTCTGGTTAGCACAGCATCCTTTTCAATTTGTTTCAGTATAATGTGCAGCAGATACACTTGATTAATGAACTTATTAGCAACTTCTTTAATTATTTTCCAGTACTTTTTTTTTCATTACCAAACCTGCACTGAATCCTTAAAGTTAGTATTCTTTAACTATGGTACTCTAAAAACTTTAAAAAACAGAAAATACAAGAAATGTCTAATTTCAAAATAGGTTCCTAAGACCTCTCTTACATATAAATCCTGTATCTTTCATTTCTCTAAAAGTGTAAATGTTAAGGGATTGCAAAAGTTTTTATGAATGAGCACTTTACACACAGCTCAAACAACTAGAATTACTACCAATGGGAAAAATTTTTACAAAAATATAACAGTTAAGATTATATAAAGCGATGTGGAAAATATTCTGGATATTATTAATAATCTGATAATCTTTAAACCATGTTACATTTAGAATTGAGAGAAATGGAATATTGAATAATTTAGCACAAAGACAAGATAGATAGTGGATTTGACCTACTATGAGTTACCTATTGTTGCCTAGCAAATTATGCTAAAATTCATTGGCTTGGGGCGCCTGGGTGGCGCAGTCGGTTAAGCGTCCGACTTCAGCCAGGTCACGATCTCGCGGTCCGTGAGTTCGAGCCCCGCGTCAGGCTCTGGGCTGATGGCTCGGAGCCTGGAGCCTGTTTCCGATTCTGTGTCTCCCTCTCTCTCTGCCCCTCCCCCGTTCATGCTCTGTCTCTCTCTGTCCCAAAAATAAATAAAAAACGTTGAAAAAAAAAATTCATTGGCTTAAATATAAACATTTATTAACGTAGTTTCTACATTTGAGAATCTGGCTTAGTTAGGTGATGGCACAAGGTCTTTTATATGGTTGCAGTCAAGCCATTGGCCTGGGCTTTGATTTTATCTGAAGGCTCAACCAGATCAAGAGAGAAAGACAGGATATCCTTCCAACCTCATTCACAGGTGCTGGCAGTCATCAATTCCTGGACAGGTGGTCCTTTCCTTAGATTGCCTAAGTGTCTTCACAATATGGCATTTGGTGATCCATGAGAGAGATACAGAACACATGCAGGAAGCTGGATATTTTTGTAACCTAATCTCAGAAGTGACATCCCATTAGTTTTCCTATATTCTTTTGTAGAAGGAAATCACAAAGGCTGAGCTCACATTCAAAAGACATAAATAGCAGGAGGTGGGATCATGAGGGACCATCACAGAGGCTTTTTACCACATACACTAACCTGTTAAAATTAAGCTAAGAAATCTACTTACATAAACTTTAGCCATATTATTGCATTATCTAAGTGGTCTCTGTCCCTTTAACCATTTATGATTGCTCAATAGATCATTCAATTATCAAGTGTGATTCTGAAATTCTACTGCTCAAAACCTTTAATGGCTCCCCACTGCATATAGAATGCTGTTACAACTCCCCAGTCAATTATCTTGTCTTCCATGATCTGACTTCTTACTCTAGTTGCACTGGACTACTTGTCAACACTGCACATTTTTCCTACATCATGTTCCCTCTGCCTGAAATACATTCCACCCTGCAGTTACTTCCCTCTCCTCCTATTCCACTTTACCTGTCAAAGTTTAACCCATTCATTTAGGACCTGGTTCAGATAGTTTTTATGCCATGAATGTTTCCAAGAGGTCCCTAGCAAAATTCAACCCTTCCTTTCTTCATACTTCCATATAATTTAGATTTTACCTCTATTATAGAATTATGAATATGTATCATATTAAAATTGTTTACATGTATATTTGTTTCCTCCAATGAACTGTATGTTCCTTAAAGACAGGGATCATCGTTTATTCAGATTTTTATGAATAGAAAAATAGGTACTGTAACATCACAGTGCTTTGCTTATAATTCAACAGTAAGTAAATGCATTTTAGCCTTATTCACTTGTGTATAATTTTGTATAACTTTTGTATGATACAGGTCTATTTTGGATCCTACTCAACCTGATGACATATTCTTTGGCAACAGTGTTTTATAAGGTTGCAGGTATACGATTTTCTTTTTTTTATGATTTTTTTTTTATGAGAGACAGAGAGGGGAGAGAGAGAGAGAGAGAGAATGAATGAATGAGAGAGAATCTTAAGGAGGCTCCACGCTCAGTGCAGAGCTTGATCCCATGACCCTGGGATCATGACTTGAGCTGAAATCAAGAGTCTGATGCTCAACCAACCAAGTCACCCAGGTGCCCCAAGGTATATGATTTTCAGTCCAATATTTCAACACACTTGAAAAGTGTGCAGAGTGGGCTACTGGATTTATGGGGGAGAGGATGGAAAGCAAAATGGCATTGAAAGAAGAGGTAAATGATCTAGTGTAGAAATTCTATAAACAGGTGTTCCTAGTATGGAATATTTGAAGGCCTTGGTAATTTCAAATACTCTGGTAAAAATATTAAATGGCTATTTGTCTTTTAGGATATTTGTCATACCTCCACAATATTTTATTTAAAAAATAGCTGATCAGAATGTAGAGGATAATTTTCATGTAGTTACAATATATTCAGATCAGACCAAGGGAATTTTTTTAAAAATTAAAAAAGTTGGCTTAAAATATTTTTATTGTAAAGAGCCAGAAGTCCTAATATAGCTTTGTACATCAATAACACACCTGAGTAGTTTGATAAGTAGGATGCTTATTTGTAGAAAGTTTTACATTCAGTATTAAAGGTAAAACGTGGTATCAAGTTTGCAAATAAATTTATTTTGTCTTTGTCCATAAAATGACACATATTGTAATAGCTGAGCCTTAGTTTCCTTTGATACATTTTATTTTTATTTTATTTTATAAAAATGTTTTATTATTTATTTTTGAGATAGAGAGAGACAGAGCATGAGCAGGGGGAGGGGTAGAGAGAGAGGGAGACACAGAATCAGAAGCAGGCTCCAGGCTCTGAGCTGTCAGTACAGAGCCTGATGTGGGGCTCAAACTCATGAGCATTGAGATCATGACATGAGCCTAAGTCAGACACTTAACCAACTGAACCACCCAGGAACCCCTCCATTGATACATTTTAAAACTTATTCTCTTTATAATCCACTTAGCTGCATTTTCCTCTAATTCCTCATTTAGTAAACTCCTTTAATTTATTATAATTTCTTGGTGTTTTATTTGTATGGCATCTCCATGAAGTGTGAAGCAATTATCTCATATAGACAGTACTTTCCCTAAAGATGCAAAAGAAACTGGAATGAATAATATATGTCTGTTTGTATAAAGTATGTTTACCTCTATTACCATGTATAGAGACCATAGTCTTTTAATCATTTTCTACTATTTTCATATTTTCTGTAACATAAAGTACTTGAAATGTTGATTAATAGTGATCAATATGCCAGTTAATATCAAATTATATTTATGCTCTGTTATTTTAAAAATATAAAGCTAGAAAAGGGGGCCTGGCTTGCTCTGTCAGAAGAGCATGCGACTTTGATCTTAGGGTCATGAGTTCGAGCCCCACATTGGGTGTAGAGATTACTTAAATAAATAAAACTTAATACATATATGGCTAGATGATAATAACCTTGGGCATTATCCATTCGTTAAGATGTATAAAAAACATTTTTATAGTATTTTATATTTTCAGGAATTGATATTAGAATTTCTAATTTAACATCTAATATGAAATATAATATTCCCAATGCACCTAATTTTTAAATAAATTGTTATTTTAGAATAACTTTAAATTGATTTATAGAAAAACTGCAAAGATAGTACAGAGTTCCTACATACTTGTGCCCACTTTCACTTATTGCTATTATCTTACATTAATGTGAAGCATTTGTTACAACTAATGAACCAAAACAAATTATCATTATGTAAAAGCCCATATTCTATTCAGATTGTCTTTTTACATAATGTTCTTTTCTCTTTCAGGATCTCATCCAGGATACCACACATCACATTTAGTCATCATATCTCTTTGGGTTCCTCTAGATGGACAATTTCTCAGACTTTCCTTGTTTTGATGACTTTAACAGCTTCAGGAACAATGGTCAAGTACTTTGTACAGTATCTCTCAATTTGGGTTTGTCTGGTTATTAGGCTCATGATTAGACTAGGTTTTGAGTTTTTAGAAGGAGGACCACAGAAGTAAAATGCCATTCTTATCACATAAAGGGAACATATTATTATCTACATGTCATATCACTAATAATGTGATAAGATCCCTTGGCTAAGGTAACTAACGAACCCAATTTCCATAATTTTTTTATTAAAAATGTATTAGATACTTCAGGAATCAAAAAATTGTAACCATTTTTAAAATCTATTTTACTTTACATATGTGTATACTATGTAGTTAAGATTCATGAGAATGCTGAAATTTTCTTCAATGAAATAGTAAAATTATTGGCTATTTATGGGGATGGTAAATTTTTAAAAAGATTCAAATTTTAAATTAAAAACTTTAAATTCAAATGTTAAAATTAGGGTTGTTACAATGAATAGAATTTGCCTTTGTAAAATTCACTGAATATATAAAACATCAATTAGCAACAATTATACATTTTATAATATTGATATAATACAACTGTAATCTCTTTCACTGTGATGCCTGAAAAGTCTCATCTCCAATTCTAGAAAAAGGCCAAGATACTTTTAAAGTAAATGATACATATGATTTATAAGTATAAATGAAAACCAGGTTGAAAAATTTAAGTAATCTCAACCACAAAGGATTTAGGTAATGTGGAAGGGCAGAAAGAAGGAAGAATAGAAATACACAAATTAGATGGAACACGACTAAATGGATGAGGTGATAATTTGTTAAAGACATGAAAAAACAGAGGCTGAAAAGTTAAAAAGCACATAAATTCTAGAAAAATAATAGAGTTGAAAAATACAGATTTCTGCCATTTAATCAATTAAAAATACTTTCATTTTTTCAAAAAGCACTGAAATTGTGTTTACACATACCTAGAGTATTGTTTTAAGGGTTTATAAATTGTTGGGGAACATTTAATATGTATATTGATTCTAGAGCAAAAATCATTTTGATTTCAATTTCTGCTCATTTTGAGTTAGATTGAATACACTACCCTGTGTGAATCCACAGAAAACAATTTCCTATATTAGAACACTGTCAAAGGAGATCAATTAATTTTTTCTGAAATTTACCAGAATAAATTACCTTTTTTTCTTGCTCCAAAAGAAATTAACACAAGATGACTTGCAACCATTGTGGTAAAGATTGGCTCATGTAAGAATAATCAATAATTTTTAAAGCTAGGAGGGGAGTTTGATCTAGATTTGATATATTTACTTGTCTTAAAGTATCTTGCCACAGACTGCTTATTAGTTAGAACAGGAAAAATAATACCTATTGAGTGGAGACACCAGGCAACACATCAACCAGGTGATCAAAATGAACATCACAAATGAGGGACGGAGAGACACTGTGTGCCTCCAGATGTGAAATCCTACAGAGAACATAATTTGCTTATGGAATATTCCGTACAGGACCATGTAATCTGAATGTAACCATGAGAGAAATCCAAACCAAGGAATGTTCCACAAAATAACTGATCAGTATTCTTCATGTTTAACAAGGTGATAGAAAGTTATGAGGAACTGATCCACAGTTAAGCAGACTAAAAAGCAAGACAAATAAATGCACTATGTGATCCTGGACTAGATCCTGTATTGGAGGGGGAAATGGTTTAAAAGGTATCATTGGGAAAACTGCTACAACTGGAATATGGACTATAGACTGTCAATTAGATGAAAGTATTAAATTAATATTTCCTGAATTTGATAATTTTACTATGGTTACCTAAGAGAACAAGCATGTTCTTAGAAAACAGTCAATGAAGTACTAACAGGGAATAACAAAACAAACGTGGACAAAAGTTTAAAACAGTGAATCTGAGTACAGTGTATACAGGAATCTTCAGTATTATTCTCACCAATTTTCTTTGTATTTGAAATTATTGCAAATAAAAAAATTAGAAAAGAAAGATGAATTTTGGAAACCCAATCCATATGATTTGTCCACTAAGATAAAAATTTACTAATTACCTATTGCATATAGCAGGTAAATCAAACATTTCCATGTCTCGTTCCAATTGCTGGGCTAGTTCACTCTCCTGTAAGTCAACTGTCATGTCCTCAAGACAATCTCACAGTCTATTGAAAGGCTCCTTCTGATGATTAGGAACTATCTTTAGATGTTATTTTATGCTAAGTGAGGGAAAGGAATAATGGCCAGTTTGCTTCTACAGTACACTAGTGATTTTTAATTTACTCATAATAATTTTATACATTTCTTCAAACAGGACCACAAGAGAAAAATAGTACAGTTAAAGTTGCAGTACTTTTGGATTTTGGATTTACTTTTTGCATTTTGTTAACCTATTTCTAAGTCTTTCACATTCTTCATATTTTCCTGCTAGCAGAGCTGCTTCATTTGCTTCAAATCACTAACTGGCCCACTGTGTGTGTGTGTGTGTGGTGGGGGAAGCCTCTTTCTGGGGATGACATGAGGCCACAATTCGGATTTAGTGACAAGATTTGGCCTAGACTAGAATGTAAAATTAAATGTAGAAGTTTTGCAACTTACCAAACTGCCTCTGCATACACCCAGAAAAAAAAAAGTTGCAAAGTGTTCAAGCTGGTGTTTCAGAAATATTACAGTTGTAAAATCTGTGGCACTAATAATAGCTGTGCCAAGCATCAGTTTTATTTTAGTAAGTTGTTTATCTATGCCATGTTTATGTATACTTCTATGCAAAAAGATGTGGATAATAGTTCTCTTTATAGAAAAATCAATGCACCCAAATAGTCATAAAATATAACAATGTGTACATGTAATGCATTATGCAAGTACAAATAGATCTACATTGGGCCAAATGTGGTCTAATCATTCTGGAAGTTCTGTTTTAGGTATATGATATTAAAAAATGCCAAACAGGCTTTTTCCCTCAGAGTGTAGCCATTCATTTCACATTACCACCAGCAAATGGTATTTGACATGTAATTCTAAAATAAAGTTACTCTAAAGTAATAGTACAACAACAGGGGTAAGTACTGAAGCCTTTCATAAGACAAAAGGATTTTAAAATTCTAGAGTTTTAGTTACAAGTAATTAGAAACACAATTTAGAACATTTAAAATGTATTTCTTTCAATGGTTAATTACATTAGAACAGCTACTATTCCAAATAATGATGGACTAATAAATTATAATAATCACTGCTGTAAAAACTGGATTGCAATGTATTAACAAGCAGTCTATATGACTAGAGAAGCCTATTTTTCCAACCCTGGAAGTTTACTTCAGTAAAGTACTGTGTTGGCATGTACAGGGATACATATAGATACATTCATATAAATAGACATTATGTGTATATATGCATGTAATTGTAGTCTGTTAAAATAGAATGGACCTCTAAAATGCATTTTTAAATGTTTTATTTATTTTTGAGAGACAGCAAGAGACAGAGAGACAGAGTGTGAGTGGGGAGGAGCAGAGAAAGAGGGAGACACAGAATCTGAAGCAGGCTCTAGGCTCTGAGCTGTCAGCAGAGAACCCGATGTGGGGCTTGAACCCACGAACTGTGAGATCATGACCTGAGCCAAAGTTGGATGTTTAAACAACTGAGCCACCCACGCACCCCTAAAATGAATTTTAATTGTAATGTATGCTAAGTCTTTAAAAATTCAGGTAGTAGAGTAGATTTAACTAGAATACACATCACTTCTAAAAATCATCTCAGATTCATGATAGCATGATTTGTGTCTAAGTATGTCTCTGTATACAGGCTCCCTGTTCTCAATCTACAGAACTTATTACTTTTTCTACTATTAGAAATAACGAAAGAGAGAAAAACGGAAAGGAAAGGAAAGGAAAGGAAAGGAAAGGAAAGGAAAGGAAAGGAAAGGAAAGGAAAGGAAAGGAAAGGAAAGGAAAGGAAAGGGATGCAGAACATAAGTAGAAAAGTAAGCATATAAGGAACATAAAGGGGGTGAGAGAGGGAAGGGGAGGGAAGGAAATCCCCCATAACCTTGATGGCTGTGAAAACTCACTTATGCTAGTACACCAACCATAACAATAAGAACAATAATAATTAGGAAAATGAACAACATAAGATTTTGCCATCCTAGAAATAATGTGAATTATTTTAATTTTTAAATCAAGGTCAAAAGCAAATGGTACTATATTAAAAATTAATAGACCGTAATGAGAACATGATCATGAATTTGTTGTGATTTTTAATGAAATCTTAATGAACATTTATTTTCTATTTGTGGAGATTATTTTTGTACTCATATAGTCAGTATACCACATGAGCTTTATAAATACTTCTTACTCCCCCATCCTGCCCCCCACTCACATGTATTTCAATCATTGACTCTAGGCAACTCATTCAAGAGAGTAATTAAAACAAATTTAAGTAACTCTAACTTCAGAAATTGATAAATAATAACTTCATGCATCCTATTATATGACCACAACCTTTTGTGCTTCCAATTCTTTCACACAGTGTCTCCTACTATACCTGTTCTTCAGTTTAAAAGGCATTTATTTCTGGACACCCCGTCCCCCTGCCTATTTTGTTTTTAGCTATCAGTCCCTTTGTGTCCTAACTTCTTTCCCTGTTCAGCCTAGAGTTAATAGTATATCTATTGTTTTGTTGCAGATACTAATGGTTGTGTAATCCAATAACCACTGTCAAATTATGTTCTCTCCCATCTTTAGGGGTGAGTAAACTAAATTCCCGCTTTACTAGCATCCTTTGCAACAAAGCATATAATACAGTTCTTGCCAATGAGATGCTATGAAAGTTTTCTTGATAAAAGCAACAGATAAAGCTGGCATTTCCCCCTTCCCCATTATTCCTGCCTTGAATGCAGATTGGCTGCCTGAAGCAATGGGAGCTATCTCATGACCAACAAGGATTAGATTCTAGCCATAACACACTTAAGTCACTGATAAAGAGGAAGAGTCATCTATTTCCACACTTGTTTTGTGAGAATAAATGCTTATTTGTCTAAATCACTTTAAGATGAGAAAGCTGTTACTTCCAACCTAAAGTATTCTTATCTCCCCTCCCACTAATTCCTTAATTCCCTTGCCCTACTGTACTTCTCTAAAAGTTTGCTGACAAAATTCCAACTGAGTCAACCCAATAGTCCAACTTATAGTGTATTTCTACCCAAGTTTAGTTTATTAGTGTTACTAGATAAAATTACAGAGCCATTTATGTTGATGTCACTATAAATTCATGAACCACAACTTTAAGCCCATGAGGCCTCCTATTTTGCACAGTTATCCTCCCTACTCACTTCAAATCTATGTCCTTATCATCATCCTGGCTTCTATGTGCACTACTCCAATGAAACTGTTTACATTCAAGGTCACCAACAAACTATTTACAAAAGCCAAGGCCTTCCCAATATTTACCTTCTTTGTTACTACATCCAAAGGACCTCTCTGCAGCATCACTCAGTGTCAACCAATTATTTCCTTATTGAAACGATCTTCACTAATTTTTAGGATACTTTCTACATTTCTTACTATTCTATACTTTAAATGAATTGCAGTTCCCCAGTGAAATTCTCCATGTTGTAATCTATTTTCTTAAACATATTAATCACAGTAATGTTTTAATCATAGTAATTTTAAGGTCTATGTGAATGCCAATATCTAGACCATTTATAGGTCTACTTCTATTTTCTGATTTTCCCTTGATCCAGGTTCTTCAAATGCCTATTAATGATTTATTGAATACAGGCATTTTGTGTGAATAAATGTAGAGACTCTGGATGGTATTTTCCTCCAGAAAGGATTTACCCTATCATTTGTAGGCAGCTAGAGGCAGATCACATTAACCTAACAAAATAGTACAATAACTATAAGTTGAACTGGTCTTTAAAAGTTTCAGTGTACCTCAAGTTCACCCTCATTCTTAGATTGTAGATTATTTAGGTGTCCCTAAAATCCTGAGATATTTACAGGAGTTGCTTCTCCATGAAAAGTTGTGAATATTAACTGTTGTTTCTTCAGTAACTATGGGACTGAGGAAAATTCCACTTTGCTATCAACCATATTCTGCTTGACTAGTAAGGCCTTCTCATGACATGCAAAGCTGAATACTTTGGCAAGTGGTCAGAGGGAAAAACTACTGAGTGTCAAGTTCACTTTTCTACTCATACCTTCTCTTAAACATTTTGGCTCCTGAGGTGCTGACTACATTGACAGCCCTCTAGTTTTTTCTCTCCCCAGTCCTATGAGATAGCTGAGATCTCTGGTGAATATGTTATATCACACACCAAAAGCTGGCAAATGCCACAAAGGGAAACATGGCTAATGTCTCTATAGTTTTCCTTACTCATGATTTTAAGTCCTGGCTGTCTTGACAGCTTTCCTATAACTTCAAAAGCATTTTTTGTCATTCATCTGGCTTATATAGATGTTTGTGGTAGAGCATGATCAAGTTCAAGATACTACATCTCTGCCAGATTTGAAAATCCTGTTTGGCATTTTTTTTTTTTAGCCCTTTCTCCAGGTTCCCTGCCATATGATTGAGTCTTTTTTTTAAATTTTTGTTTACATTTTTATTTATTTTTTGAGACACAGACACATAGCATGAGCTGGAGAGGGGCAGAGAGAGGGGGAGACAGAACCTAAAGCAGGCTCCAGGCTCTGAGCTGTCAGAATAGAGCCCGACGCAGGGCTAGAACTCACAAACCATGAGATCATGACCTGAGCTGAAGTTGGACATTTAACGAGTGAGTGACTCAGGTGCCCCAGATTGAGTCTTTTTTTTTAATTAAGTTTTTATTATAATTCCGGTGTAGTTAACATACAATGTTATATTAGTTTTAGGCATACAATATATTGACTCAACAATTCCATGCATTACCCAGTGTTCATCCCAACAAGTGCTCTCCTTTATCCCTATCACCTATTTCACCCACCCCCTACCACCACCTCTGGTAACCATCAGTTTGTTCTCTGTAGACAACAGTCTGTTTCATAGTTGGTTTCTCTCTCACTTTTTTTGTCCTTTGCTGGTTTGTTTTGTTTCTTAAATTCCACGAGTGAAAACATATGTTAGTTGTCTTTCTCTGATTTATTTCACTTTGCATTATGCCACTTCTTTATCCATTAATCTATTTAGGACACCTGGGCTGCTTTCATAATTTGACTGTTGTAAATAATGCTGCTATAAAACATAGGGGTGCATATATCACTTTAAATTAGGGTTTTTGTATATTTTTGGGAAAATACCCAGTAGTGCAATCACTGGATCATAGGGCAGCTCTATTTTTTTTTTTTACTTTTTGAGGAAACTCCATACTGTTTTCGACAGTGGCTATACCAGTTTGCATTCCCACTAAGAGTGCACAAGATTCATTTTTCTCCACATCCTCACCAACACTTTTTTTTTATTGTGGTTTTGATTTTAGCCATTCTGACAGGTGTGAGGTGATACCTCAGTGTAGTTTTGATTTGTATTTCCCTGATGATAGGGGATGGTGAACATCTTTTCAGGTGTCTGCTGGCAATCAGTAGATCTTCTTTGGAGAAATGTCTTCATGTCTTCTGCCCATTTGTAATTAGATTATTTTTTGTGTATTGAGTTGTATCAGTTCTTTATATATTTTGGATACTAACTCTTTTTGGATATGCCATTTGCAAATAAATTCTCCCATTCAGTAGGGTACTACTAGATTTGTTGATTGTTTCCTTTGCTATGAAGAAGCTTTTTATTTTGATGTTGTCCCAATAGTTTATTTTTGCTTTTATTTTCCTTATCTCAAGAGACATATCTAGAAAAATGTTGCTACAACCTATATCTTTATTCTTTGCTTATCTCTTACTGGTTTTTGATTGTGGTTACCATTAGGTTTGTATATAACATCTTATGCATATAGCAGTCTATATTAAGTTGATGGTCACTTAAGTTCTTGTGACCCCATTCTTTACCTGTCTCTGCTGCCACATTTTGGGTATATAGTATCATATTTTACATCCTTTTATTTTGTAAATCCCTTGACTGACTCTTACAGATATATTTATTTTTCATATTCTCACTTTTGGTCTTTCCTTTCCACAGAGTTCCCTTTAATATTTCTTGCAGGGGTGGTTTAGTGGTCATGAACTCCTTTAGGTTTTCTTTGCCTAAGAAACTCTTTATCTTTCCTTCTATTCTGAATGATAGCCTTGCTGAATAGCCTTCTTGGCTCCATATTTTTCTCTCTCAGCAGATTGAATATATTATGCCATTCCCTTCTGGCCTTCAAAGTTTCTGTGAAACAATCTGCCAATAGCCTTATGAGGTTTCCCTAGTATGTAACTATCTTCTCTCCTCTTGCTGATTTAAAGATTTTTATCACTACTTTTTTTCCATTTTAATTACTATGTGTCTTGGTGTGGAACTCCTTGGGTTGATCTTTTTGGGGAACCTCTGTGCCTTTCTGGGTCTGGATATCAGCTTCCTTCCTCCAGATGAGGGAGTTTTTACCTATTATTTCTTCAAACAAAGTTTTCCCCTTTACTCTCTCTTCTTCTGGGATCCCTATAACATGAATGTTATTACACTTGATGGAGTTGCTGAGTTCCTTAAGACTATCCTAAATTTGCAAAATTGATTTTTTCCTATCAGTTGCTCAGCTTGGTTACTTTCCATTACTCTGTCTTCAAGGTCATTAATTCATTCCTTTGCTTCATCTAGCCTGCTGTCTATTCCATCAAGTATATTTTTAATTTCATTTACTGTATGGTTCATCTCTGATTGGTTCTTTTTTCTCTCTTTGTTAAGGGTCTCCCTGATGTTCTCTACTCTTCTCAAGTCCAGTGAGTATTTTTATGATCATTACTTTAAATTCCCTATCAGTCATATTACTTATATCTGTTTTACTTAGGTCTCTTCCTGTGGTTTGGGATATATTTCTCTGTCTCCTCATTTTGACTAACTCTTTATGTCTGTTTCTGTGTGTTAGGAAAGTCAGCTGCATCTCCTGTCCTTGAAGGTTATGGCCTTATGAAGAAGAGGTTCTGAAATGCCCTGCAGGGCAGTGTCCCATTTCTCAGGATCTGGCCCTTCGGGGAGGGACTCCTGTGTTGTTGTGTGCCTGTTGTATTGTTGTCAGTTTTGCCTACAGTCTAGTTTTCTGCAGTGGTTCTCTTTGCCTCTTGTAGGCAGTGTTTGGTCCCTGGCAGGGGTAGGGTGTGTTTTATTAAGGTACATTCTGGTGGGCTTGCTAATGAGACCTGGAGCAGCTGCTCCTAGGACCAGGCCAGCCTAAGAGGATCTGCAAATAGCATGTGGGATGGGGATGCACTTTCAAGGTATGCTTCAGGCTTCTACAGCACTCACCACTGCCACCAGGACCTAGGCTCTGGAAAAGGCATGGGTTGGGAGACACAGTGGTGGCAAAGTTTGAGCTGGTCTTCATGGGCAGGGGCCCTGCAGCACTGGGACTGAGGCAAGTATGACTAAGAAGAGCATATCCACTGGCTGCAGGGCAGGTTTGGTGCAAGCAAGTTAGGCAGTGAGTGTAGGTGCTGCTCTGGTTCCCTGTGTTTACACTGGTGGGGTTGAGAGGAATGGCACTTGTCTCTTGGGGACAAGCTCTGTGAAGAAGAAATCACTCTCCTTCCCATGTGCCCCAGGCATTTTTCAAACTGCTGGTTCTAAACTGTATCTGCAGGGGTTATTTGTCTTGCTGTCTCTTTAAGGGAAGGAACTTCATTAGCTTTCTAGTGCCCCCAGGGCTCTCCTGAAGCCCAGCTGGCTTATTTTTAGAACTACAGGCTTTAGGAGCACCTGGGTGGTTCAGTTTAAAGTTGGGGCACCTGGGTGGCTTGGTCGGTTAACCTTCCGACTTCGGCTCAGGTCATGATCTCACAGTCCGTGAGTTCGAGCCCGCGTCGGGCTCTGTGCTGACAGCTCAGAGCCTGGAGCCTGTTTCAAATTCTGTCTCCCTCTCTCTCTGCTCCTCCCCTGTTCATGCTCTGTCTCTCTCTGTCTCAAAAATAAATAAACATTAAAAAAAATTTAAGGTTAAGCGCCTGACTCTTGATTCAGGTTCAGGTAATGATCTCATCGTTTGTGAGATGGAACCCCCCATCAGACTCTGCACTGTCAGTGTAGAGCCTGCTTGGCATCCACTCTCTCCCTCTCTCTTTGCCCCTCCCCTGCTCATGTTCTCTCTCTCTCATTCAAAATAAATAAGTAAACTTAAAAAAAAAAGAATTATAGGCTTTAAGTCCTCCTGGTTGTAAGAACTCATGATATTTGGTCCCACTAGCTTTCAAAGCCAAATGTTATGGGTGTTTATCTTCCCCATGTGGGGGTCCCCAGTGTGATCATCTATTTCTTGCACTTCATCATGCTCCCTGCTCAGCACAGTCTGTTTAGTTCTCAAACTGTGTCTCTCCCTTTCCTACCTTCTTTGATATAGCCTCTACCTTTGGTTGTGGAGGTCATTATACCAGTCTTTGTGTCATTTTCTGGGTGTTTATGCCAATGTGAGTGTTATCTAGTTGTATCCATGGGATGAGTTGAGCTTAGGATCCTCCTACTTGGCCATTTTCCCTTCCAGCAATTCCATATGATTGAGTCTTAAATATTATTTCTTCTGCTAGGAATGTTTACCTCTCATCTCCTCTATTCCTGTTTCACTCATGTCCATCTTTTGGGTATCAGCTTAGAACACTCTAAGAAGTATTTTCTAATTGCTAAAGTCTGAGTTAGATGGCATTTCTATATATGTCCTTAATACTCAAATAGTACTTCCACATTAGCACTTAAAACAATTCTCTGCAGTTTCCAATTTACCTATCTGTACCTGCCTCCCATGTGAAGGCAGAGATAATATGTTTACAACTGTATTCCCAGAACTTCTTCCTCTGTATCTCCAAGCACTCAGCACAGTGCTTAGCACATAGCCCAATAAATATTTTTTTAATGACTCAGTATCCTTCCTCTATCACCTTTCTTTTCTCTCTTCAAAGTAATCATGCTACGGGTAGTTCCTTATCTTCTTTTCCTCATTGACAGCTCAAATAATGTGATTTTTGGAAATCTATCACACCTGTATAACCTGAATAAAGCCAAGCTACTCCCATAGTTCCCTACTGCAATGGAACTGCATGAAAGTAAAAATCAATCTCAATAAAACATGATTGGAAAATGATGTAGTGACTGAATTCTCTCCAAGGACACCAAAGGATTCCATTTATAATGAAACAAAACTGATTTTTTTCCCATTATCTTTCTCTGACTTAACCTTTTACACTCATGGCAGCATATTCCCAATGTTTTTCCCCCATTCCAATATCTATCCTATACAACACCAACAGAAAGTAAATAGCTTTCTCCCTGTCAAAACTAATGTATATTCTGCAGTTTATTCTTTTCTCCTGTATCTTCTCTTTATAGTATAACTCAGCTTAGCCTCTCTAATGTATTTCAACTTTTCTATTTAGTACACACACACACACACACACACACGTATATACATGTATATATGTGTATATATACATGTATATATGTGTGTATATATATATATATATATATATATATATATATAGGATAGCCTGGGAACTGAAGAAACAGGCAAGAATCCCCTTTTCTTTGAAAAAGATAATACACATACTATCATATATACATACTTATTTATCTATCTTTCATATTTGTATATGTCTCCTCTTTTCAAAATTTTTCCTTGGCACCATATCTCCACCCTCCCCTTCTTGTTTTCTTTTGATCTCTAGTCAGTAACTGACTTCAACAATAGTATTGTTATCCCATTATAAAACCCCATTTCCAAAAAAAGAGAATCAAAAGTTCACAAGTTTTAAAATTCAATTTGGTTTGATGAAAAACATATATCATTTAAACTCTTTAACACTGCTTATGAGTCAAAGAAAATGCTTGAGTCGTAGTCAGACTTAACAATCTCAATCTACTTCTTCATCCTTTTATAATTAAACTTGTTTTTCCTCAAGTATCACCATTCAAGCCAAAAATATAAAATTATCTTATTCAATGATATTGCTTTTGTTTAATTATTAGAATAACAAAAGTGTTTGCTACTGTTCCTCTGAGAATATGTAAGATTTTAGTGTCATTATTGGCTATCCTGGGTGAACTAAACAACCATTTATAACATTGCCTCTGTGGCAAAATGCTTTCTAAATTCCAAGCAACTGACTTCCAAACAAAGTTTTCCCACTTGAATAACCAGGATTCAAACAGTAATATGCTCTACATCTGTCTGCAATCCATTTGTAAGATGAGAATTGCCTGTATTTGAAAGACACATGCTTGTATGTTGGTCTTAATTATGCGATATAGATAGATAGATAGATAGATAGATAATGAGATTCCATACCTGAATTTTTCTTCCTAGTTTTCAATTAAATTCCTCCATTTTATCAGATTAGACTCATGAAAATCCTAAAGAAAATTTTGTCAGCACAAGACATGTTCTATTTTTAATCTTTCTAGAATAATTTTTAACATGTAAGCCACCAGTTAAGCATTCAGCTTACAGAAACCTCTCAGTAATTACAGAACCAAGTAGATGTACTGGGATAGAGATTTTGTTTCCAAAATTCTATCTGATAAATTAATTTTTTTTCTTGCACTAGCAATGGACCTGATCAACATACTACTTTTGCGTGTCATTGCCTGCTAGCACAAATTAGTCTGGAGGCAATAGAGGACAACATGGTTAGTGACTATTTTGAGGGTTAGGGATTTTAAAGCCAAGAGTACCTGAGGAATTGGGTAATGGGCAAATGAAGAGTATTCTTGAGCACAGTGCTAAAATGACTGACAGCAGAATCGTAGTTTGGTAGGGAAAGAAATGAGAGACAGCAGAGTCATAGTTTGGTAGGGACAGAAATGAGAGCCAGAGGGAAAACAAGTTGGACAAAGGCTTGTAGCACACCACATGGAAAAGTATAAGTACAATGGGTGTGATGGGCTATGAAGGATGGAAGGAGAGTTGGCTGTCTTCACATAAGAGAATTTTTGAGTACCTAGAGGTATAGCAGTTTCAAGTGATAAAATCTAAGTTGGTGATCACTGGATCTAGAGGATCAATGAAAAGTTTGAGTCAAAGTTGACTTCAAGGGTGTGAAACTAGTTGACTGGGCTCTTTAGTTAGAGATAGAGGAGGCAAGTATTGCCATTCAAGGAGTAACATGCTTTGGAGGGAAGAATACTCAAACGCGGTGCTGGAATGATACTAAAAATGGTACAAAATTCAATGCTTATTTTTAGCTTTTTGTTAACAAGTGACAAATGGATATGATGACATTGATTTTTTGTTTGTTTGTTTTTGGCATTCTTCTTCCCAAGTGGCCTGATCACTAAACTTTCCATTCCCATGACTTCAATGAGAAGATATTCTATTTTAAGACAGAACCATTCGAATGCCTCATGTTCAATGTTACAGTCATCTCTATAAAGTAACCTCTGCGTGACTGCTTCAAAGACATTTGTGGAAGCTCTGATCTGCTCAGGGGAAGAGAAGTTTCCTCAGAGAAAACTACATTGGAGGTCATTTTTATTAGGAAAGAGGTCTTACAAGTCTCCACTGCTACTAACTCAACCTGCCATACCAGGGAATAGTTGTGTAAAGATGACGATCAACTCTTCTGGGCAGTCAAAATTGTGAAGTGATTGTTAGAGGCCTGGTTTGGTGACATTGATCAAGGTCAGATGTGTGTGTTTGAAGCAGGAAATGAGAAATATTTTTTATTTATAATAGTCATGCAAATTAGGCTTACAGTCAAAGGGCATACATGGAACAAAGCTATGGGCAAAAGAATTTCTAACAAAATATTCAACATGTATTCCACTAGCAGTTTGTCTTGTGCCAGATAATCTCTGTAACATCACTGTCAAATGGGCCAAGCCAGATGAAACAGTAGTGGAACATAAGACTGTATGTGAGGTGGGATATTACAGCCCTTTCATGTTGGGCACTTAACTGACTGAGCCATCCAGGCACCCGTGTGTCAAGTATAATTTTAATGAATAAATCTTGTTTTATAACTGCTCCAAATTTATTCGACTGAGTACTGCCCCCAGATCTTTTTCTTTTTCTTTTTTCAAATATTGCCCAAAAGGGGAGGGGAGGTGTTGGGCAAGAGAAATATGTCCATAGAGCTACCACAAAGTGAACTGTGGGAATTGTGGAAGGAGAGAAAATAACTTCCCTTAGCAGGGTGTATTATTATCAGTATTATCATCCTTTGGCTAATTGGAATTCCAAAGAACAAAGATAACCACTTAAATAAAATAGGATTACAAACTGGAATTTTTATGAATGAGATGCTCAATCCATTTAATCTTAGTCATTATCTCAGGTTTGTATCTGAGGTTACTTAGAATTCTTTCAAATGCATTTTTATACATATTAGGACAGGAGAGCATTCTAGATAGAACTCAGAAAAAAAGGAATCTCCCATTAATCTATTTGCCACTATCTGGTCTCAAAAATATGGGAGAGGGGTGGGGATGGAGGTGTAGAGGGATAGAGAGAGGAGAACATCCAAATTTTCTACTTTTTGATTTCAAAGTTTATAGGCAATATGAACAGAAGTCCTATAAGAAAAGACATCCATCCTCTTTGTCTCTAGGCTGAAATGAATTGCTGTTGTTTGTGAAATCCCTCTGAGACAGAGATTTTACTCAATGAGCTGCCCTTTCCCAGGGATCTCCAAAGGCATGAAAGGAAAATAGCAACACCTTGGATAATAAAGCAGGCACACCCTGCCTGAATCTGCTATGTAAAAGATTTAAAAACCTTCTATTCTTTGCTTTAGAACACTAGCTTTACTTTCTTGTAAGCTCAGTTCAAGACTGCTGCTGGTGAACAGACAGGCCACTACAGAGGCCATTAAGTAGTGAACAATCAAAATCTTCATCTAGTTCCCCTAACAGAGAAAAGAGTGGTCACCAGCAGGAGAGATATATATTTACTGTTTGTGGTAATGCAGTGATAGTGCTCCTTCTAGTAAAAGCAAAAGCACATAGAATATTAAAATTAAAAATAAGGACAAAAGTCAAGCTTCCATTTGACTAAAGGGTATACTATACCTCAATTATCAGTAAAACCTGGTTCCTGGTTTTGCCTCTCTGAAATATAGAATTAGGCTAATTTAAGTGCTAATGAAAGCAGTCATGATTTTTTTTGACCAAATGGGCCTCAAATTATTAACTCTATAGTTCAGAAATATTTGTTGACTGAATGCATAAAAGACTTATTAATATGCCATGTAGACAATTTCATTATGGAACTTAAAAACCAAGAGTCTACATAATAATTAGGAATATAAAATCTGTATAGAGAGGGAAAAGACATTATGAGGCTTGGGTTTGTTACATATGGGGATGCAATAGCAAATTGAATGCACATATAACCCTGTGAATCTATATTATCTATAGTCTATACTATATTATAGTACAGTATAGTGAAAAAAAAGGTCTAGAGTGCTCATCAGAGGACATAAATTCTAGTGTCAACTTTGCTACTAACGAGGTTAAGTGAGCCTGCACAAGTCCTTAACCTTTATGTAAAAGCAAGGAGTTGGTAAACACATTAAGATAATTTCTATTGGGACACCTCGGGAAGATGGCGGCATAGGAGGACGCTGGGCTCACTGTGCATCTTGCTGATCACTTAGATTCCACCTACACCTGCCTAAATAACCCAGAAAACCGCCAGAGGATTAGCAGAATGGAGACTCAGGAGCCAAGTGCAGATGAGAGGCCCACAGAAGAGGGTAGGAAGTGGGGGGAGGCGGTGCGCGCTCCATGGACTGGCAGGAGGGAGCCGGGGGGGGAAGGGCAGCCTGCCCGACAAGCAGAGCCCCCGGGTCTGGCTGGCAAAAGCGGAGGGGCCGGACGGAGTGTGTTCTGACAGTAAGCGCAACTTAGCGTCTGGGAGGTCATAAGTTAACAACTCTGCTCAGAAAGTGGGAAGGCTGGAAGACAAAGGGAGGGAAAGCTGCTGAGCCCCTGGACAACAGAGCTCAGTTTGGTGGGGAACAGAGGGGCTCGCCAGCGCCATCTCCCTCGCCCATCCCCCAGCCAAAATCCCAAAGGGAACCAGTTCCTGCCAGGGAACTTGCTCGATCCGCGCAAACACCCAAGTCTGTACTTCTTTGGAGCCAAACCTCCGGCAGCGGATCTGACTCCCTCCTGCTGCCACAGGGCCCCTCCTGAAGTGGATCACCTAAGGAGAAGGGAACTAAGCCTGCCCCTCCTAACCTCGTGAACCTTGCCTACCCACCCCAGCTAATACGCCAGATCCACAGCACCACAAGCCTGGCAGTGTGCAAGTAGCACAGACGGGCCACGCCACCCCACAGTGAATCCCAACCCTAGGAGAGGGGAAGAGAAGGCACACACCAGTCTGACTGTGGCCCCAGCAGTGGGCTGGGGGCAGACATCAGGTTTGACTGCGGCCCCGCCCACCAACTCCAGTTATACACCACAGCACAGGGGAAGTGCCCTGCAGGTCCTCACCACTCCAGGGACTATCCAAAATGACCAAACGGAAGAATTCCCCTCAGAAGAATCTCCAGGAAATAACAACAGCTAATGAACTGATCAAAAAGGATTTAAATAATATAACAGAAAGTGAATTTACAATAATAGTCATAAAATTAATCACTGGGCTTGAAAACAGTATAGAGGACAGCAGAGAATCTCTTGCTACAGAGATCAAGGGACTAAGGAACAGTCACGAGGAGCTGAAAAGCACTTTAAACGAAATGCAAAACAAAATGGAAACCACGACGGCTCGGATTGAAGAGGCAGAGGAGAGAATAGGTAAACTAGAAGATTAAGTTATGGAAAAAGAGGAAGCTGAGAAAAAGAGAGATAAAAAAAATCCAGGAGTATGAGGGGAAAATTAGAGAACTAAGTGATACACTAAAAAGAAATAATATACGCATACTTGGTATCCCAGAGGAGGAAGAGAGAGGGAAAGGTGCTGAAGGGGTCCTTGAAGAAATAATAGCTGAGAACTTCCCGGAACTGGGGAAGGAAAAAAGCATGGTAATCCAAGAGGCACAGAGAGCTCCCTTCAGACACAACTTGAATCGATCTTCTGCACAACATATCATAGTGAAACTGGCAAAATACAAGGATAAAGAGAAAATTCTGAAAGCAGCAAGGGATAAACGTGCCCTCACATATAAAGGGAGACCTATAAGACTCGTGACTGATATCTCTTTTGAAACTTGGCAGGCCAGAAAGGATTGGCACGATATCTTCAGTGTGCTAAACAGAAAAAAATATGCAGCTGAGAATGCTTTATCCAGCAAGTCTGTCATTTAGAATAGAAGGAGAGATAAAGGTCTTCCCAAACAAACAAAAACGGAAGGAATTTGTCACCACGAAACCAGCCCTACAAGAGATCCTAAGGGGGATCCTGTGAGATGAAGTACCAGAGACATCACTACAAGCATTGAACATACAGACATCACAATGACTCTAAACCCGTATCTTTCTATAATAACACTGAATGTAAATGGATTAAATGCGCCAACCAAAAGACATACGGTATCAGAATGGATAAAAAAAACAAGACCCATCTATTTGCTGTCTACAAGAGACTCATTTTAGATCTGAGGACATCTTTAGATTGAGAGTGAGGGGATGGAGAACTATTTATCATGCTACTGGAAGCCAAAAGAAAGCTGGAGTAGCCATACTTACATCAGACAAACTAGACTTTAAATTAAAGGCTGTAACAAGTGATGAAGAAGGGCATTATATAATAATTACAGGGTCTACCCACCAGGAAGAGCTAACAATTATAAATGTCTATGTGCCGAATACCAGAGCCCCCAAATATATAAAACAATTACTCATAAACATAACCAACCTTATTGATAAGAATGTGGTAACTGCAGGGGAATTTAACACTCCACTCACAGAAATGGATAGATCAACTAGACACATGGTCAATAAAGAAACAAGGGCCCTGAATGATACATTGGATCAGATGGACTTGACAGATATATTTAGAACTCTGCATCCCAAAGCAACAGAATATACTTTCTTCTCGAGTGCACATGGAACATTCTCCAAGATAGATCATATACTGGGTCACAAAACAGCCCTTCATAAGTTTACAAGAATTGAAATTATACCATGCATACTTTCAGACCACAGTGCTATGAAGCTTGAAATCATCCACAGGAAAAAGTCTGGAAAAACTCCAAAAGCATGGAGGTTAAAGAACACCCTACTAAAGAATGAGTGGGTCAACCAGGCAATTAGAGAAGAAATTAGAAAAATATATGGAAACAAACGAAAATGAAAATACAACAATCCAGACGCTTTGGGATGCAGCAAAGGCAGTCCTGAGAGGAAAATACATCGCAATCCAGGCCTATCTCAAGAAACAAGAAAAATCCCAAATACAAAATCTAACAGCACACCTAAAGGAAATAGAAGCAGAACAGCAAAGGCATTCTAAACCCAGCAGAAGAAGAGAAATAATAAAGATTAGAGGAGAAATAAACAATATAGAATCTAAAAAGACTGTAGAGCAGATCAACGAAACCAAGAGTTGTTTTTTTGAAAAAATACACAAAATTGACAAACCTCTAGCCAGGCTTCTCAAAAAGAAAATGGAGATGACCCAAATAGATAAAATCATGAATGAAAATGGAATTATTACAACCAATCCCTCAGAGATACAAACAATTATCAGGGAATACTATGAAAAATTATATGCCAACAAACTGGACAACCTGGAAGAAATGGACAAATTCCTAAATAACCACACGCTTCCAAAACTCAATCAGGAGGAAATAGAAAGCTTGAACAGACCCATAACCAGCGAAGAAATTGAATCGGTTATCAAAAATCTCCCAACAAATAAGAGTCCAGGACCAGATGGCTTCCCAGGGGAGTTCTACCAGACATTTAAAGCAGAGATAATACCTATCCTTCTCAAGCTATTCCAAGAAATAGAAAGGGAAGGAAAACTTCCAGACTCATTCTAGGAAGCCAGCATTACTTTGATTCCTAAACCAGACAGAGACCCAGTAAAAATAGAGAACTACAGGCCAATATCCCTGATGAATATGGATGCAAAAATTCTCAATAAGATACTAGCAAATCGAGGGGCGCCTGGGTGGCTCAGTCGGTTAAGCGGCCGACTTCGGCTCAGGTCATGATCTCACGGTCTGTGAGTTCGAGTCCCGCGTCGGGCTCTGTGCTGACAGCTCAGAGCCCGGAGCCTGTTTCAGATTCTGTGTCTCCCTCTCTCTGACCCTCCCCCGTTCATGCTCTGTCTCTCTCTGTCTCAAAAATAAATAAACATTAAAAAAAATTAAAAAAAAAAAAAGATACTAGCAAATCGAATTCAACAGCATATAAAAAGAATGATTCACCATGATCAAGTGGGATTCATTCCTGGGATGCAGGGCTGGTTCAACATTCACAAATCAATCAACGTGATACATCACATTAATAAAAAATAAAAGAGAAGAACCATATGATCCTGTCAATCGATGCAGAAAAGGCCTTTGACAAAATCCAGCACCCTTTCTTAATAAAAACCCTTGAGAAAGTCAGGATAGAAGGAACATACTTACACATCATAAAGCCATTTATGAAAAGCCCACAGCTAACATCATCCTCAATGGGGAAAAACTGAGAGCTTTTTCCCTGAGATCAGGAACACGACAGGGATGCCCACTCTCACCGCTGTTGTTTAACATAGTGCTGGAAGTTCTAGCATCAGCAATCAGACAAGAAAAGGAAATCAAAGGCATCAAAATTGGCAAAGATGAAGTCAAGCTTTCGCCTTTTGCAGATGACATGATATTATACATGGAAAATCAGATAGACTCCACCAAAAGTCTGCTAGAACTGATACATGAATTCAGCAAAGTTGCAGGATACAAAATCAATGTGCAGAAATCAGTTGCATTCTTATACACTAACAAGGAAGCAACAGAAAGACAAATAAAGAAACTGATCCCATTCACAATTGCACCAAGAAACATAAAATACCTAGGAATAAATCTAAACAAAGATGTACAAGATCTGTATGCTGAAAACTATAGAAAGCTTATGACGGTAATTGAAGAAGATATAAAGAAATGGAAAGACATTTCCTGCTCATGGATGGGAAGAATAAATATTGTCAAAATGTCAATACTACCCAAAGCTATCTACACATTCAATGCAATCCCAATCAAAATTGCACCAGCATTCTTCTCGAAACTAGAACAAGCAATCCTAAAATTCATATGGAACCACAAAAGGCCCCGAATAGCCAAAGTAATTTTGAAGAAGAAGACCAAAGCAGGAGGCATCACAATCCCAGACTTTAGCCTCTACTACAAAGCTGTCATCATCAAGACAGCATGGTATTGGCACAAAAACAGACACATAGACCAATGGAATCGAATAGAAACCCCAGAACTAGACCCACAAACGTATGGCCAACTCATTTTTGACAAAGCAGGAAAGAACATCCAATGAAACAAAGACAGTCTCTTTAACAAATGGTGCTGGGAGAACTGGACAGCAACATGCAGAAGGTTGAAACTAGACCACTTTCTCACACCATTCACAAAAATAAACTCAAAATGGATAAAGGACCTGAATGTGAGACAGGAAACCATCAAAACCTTAGAGGAGAAAGCAGGAAAAGACCTCTCTGACCTCAGCCGTAGCAATCTCTTACTCGGCACATCCCCAAAGGCAAGGGAATTAAAAGCAAAAGTGAATTACTGGGACCTTATGAAGATAAAAAGCTTTTGCACAGCAAAGGAAACAACTAAGAAAACTAAAAGGCAACCAACGGAATGGGAAAAGATATTTGCAAATGATATATCAGACAAAGGGCTAGTATCCAAAATCTATAAAGAGCTCACCAAACTCCACACCCGAAAAACAAATAACCCAGTGAAGAAATGCGTAGAAAACATGAATAGACAACTTCTCTAAAGAAGACATCCGGATGGCCAACAGGCACATGAAAAGATGTTCAACGTCGCTCCTTATCAGGGAAATACAAATCAAAACCACACTCAGATATCACCTCATGCCAGTCAGAGTGGCCAAAATGAACAAATCAGGAGACTATAGATGCTGGAGAGGATGTGGAGAAACGGGAACCCACTTGCCCTGTTGGTGGGAATGCAAATTGGTGCACCCACTCTGGAAAGTAGTGTGGAGGTTCCTCAAAAAATTAAAAATAGACCTACCCTATGACTCAGCAATAGCACTGCTAGGAATTTACCCAAGGGATACAGGAGTACTGATGCATAGGGACACTTGTACCCCAATGTTTATAGCAGCACTCTCAACAAAAGCCAAATTATGGAAAGAGCCTAAATGTCCATCACCTAATGAATGGATAAAGAAATTGTGGTTTATATACACAATGGAGTACTACATGGCAATGAGAAAGAATGAAATATGGCCCTTTGTAGCAACGTGGATGGAACTGGAGAGTGTGATGCTAAGTGAAATAAGCCATACAGAGAAAGACAGATACCATATGTTTTCACTCTTGTGTGGATCCTGAGAAACTTAACAGAAACCCATGGGGGAGGGGAAGGGGAAAAAAAAGAGAGGTTAGAGTGGGAGAGAGCCAAAGCATAAGAGACTCTTAAAAACTGAGAAAAAACTGAGGGTTGATGGGGGGTGGGAGTGAGCGGAGTGTGGGAGATGGGTATTGAGGAGGGCACCTTTTGGGATGAGCACTGGGCGTTGTATGGAAACCAATTTGACAATAAACTTCATATATTGAAAAAAAAAGATAATTTCTATTGGTAAATTTTTATGAATCTAGACTGATAATGCAAAGTACTTCTGTTGGCAGATATGCAAATAGTTATTAATTACAAAGCCTTTCAATAAGGCTTTCTAGTTAAATAGCTGTAGGGTTAACATTTCCTGTACATTAGAAATCGTTTATAACTTTGAAAAAAGAGATGTGCAAAGTTGGGTCTTGGCATTCTTGCAAGTGGAATTAGGATTTTGTGACTTCTGGGAAAGAAATTAAATTTTTCCTTTCCCTAAAACTACCACCAGGCTCTTAACTTTGGGTTTGTAAAAATGAAAGAAATGTGTATGTGGGGAAGGGAGAGTAAAGAGTGGGAAGGAAATTGATTCCAAAATGAATATTGTTTTCCACAACAGCTTGCACATGTAGTCCACAAATGCAGTGATATTTAATTGTGCTTCATTAGTGAACAAACACAGTCAACCGTAATCGAAAGTGGCTTGTTGATGAAGCAAATGACCATGAAGAACATTTCTGTATCATCTCTATTTTAAAGATGAATTTGTATCATCTGTCTCTCTAGTTTGTACCTCAAACTGCTATTGAAGACAATGTTGTTCTTTGTCTTCCATTTTAAAATGCTTTCATTTTGTCATAATGGGAGCTATAAAATATATCATGTTTTTCTTTCTGTCTTGGCTTCTAGGAAGCTCATAGCTAAATTTAATGCATAACAGCATAGGGAATATAGTCAGTAATATTGTAATTGCATTATATGGTGACAGATGATATAACTACACTTGTAGTGAGCACAGCATAATGTATAGAAAAGTGGAATCACTATGTTGTGCACTTGAAACTAATGTAACATTGTATGACAACTATATTCAAATAAACAAATTTTAAAAATAAACGTAATGTTCAATAATAATAACCATCCTTAATATAAGTATTTGGAATAATTGTCTGAAATTTTTCCTCCAATTTTTAACCTTATTTTAATAGCCATGGTTGTAAACTACATGAAACCTTTCTAGGAAGTAGATGAGGAATAAATATATTAATGCATATGTTAGGCAGGAAGCTAGGCATGAGAGATAGGAGGATCCACCTTAGATGTCCTGGCAGAGAGCCCCAACCTAGGATTGCCCAGGGACTATACTATTCCACCCATCTAGCAGTCCAGGAAGAGGAATAGTTGTTTGTTATGCTTGCTGTACATGTGCAGAAAACAGCCCTTGTCCTTATTTGACAAATGTCTCTGGAACAGAAACAATGTTGCTGTTTCCTACACCATGCAGGCATTTCAAATGCATCTTGGGAAAGGACATGCCCAGTTGACTACTGTATGATCCAGACCTGTCACTGAAACGTTGTAACACTAGGACCCACCCAAAAGAAAAAATGATACGAGCCCACACCCCAGAGTTCCCCGGGGCCTTGTCTCTCTTGACTGATTGGCCTGCTCCTCCCTTGTAGTGTACTTCAATGATTTTTTCTCTGCCTTGCTTTTGTTTCACTGTCCTGTAATCCTTTACTGCACCATTGAAAACAACTGAGGCTTTTTTTCTTTTCCATGTAACTCTGGGTAACACATTCAGAAACAAAAGGGAAGAAAAGAAGGAAAGGAGGGAGGAGGGAGGGAAGGAGAGAGAGGGAAAGAAAACAGGCAGGCAGGCAAGCTAATTTAATTTAGATTGGGAGAAGGAAGAATGGGTAACCAGCCCTTGTAGAATTTAAATCTGAGATAATAACTTGGCAAAATGGAGCAAAGGTTAGGATCTGGTTAGCTATCTGGTTAGGATGCAGTCAACACGTATCCATATTCTATCTAGAGGAAGAAAACACACACATATATATTATAATACATTAAAATACATTATATAGAAATGCTTATCTATGTTGTATGTTATTGGAGGATGGGTTCCATGTATGCCTTCATTTCACAAATATTCATTGACTACATACTGTATGTAAGTACTATGCAGATGATAAAGATGCATTCTTATTCTGTGTAAAATAAATGTACAAATAGAATTTAGGCTCCCCAAAAGTAGGACTTTTTGTGTGTTTTGTTCACTGCTGTATCCTCAGCATCCAAAACAAAAGCCAACAATCTCTTCTTTCGAAAGGGCCTGATGGTAAATATGTTAGGCTTTGCTAGCGACATATGGTCTCTATTGCATATTCTTGTTTGTTTATATGACCCTTTGTAAATGGGTCATAAAATGTAAAAGTATAGACATGAAATTTTAATTCTAGCCCTGTAGGCTAGATTTGGCCCACTAAGTATAGTTTGTCAACCTCTGGTCTAGATCATTACCCAACAGTAGGAAGAAGACATTGAATATTTGTTTAAAAATGAATGAATATATTCAATGAAGACAGTATAAGCAATAAAAGATAGTACGGTTTATGCCCTTGAAGAGCTAATGTTATCCATGAACAGAAATATATATAGAACTAATGATAGTAAGTTTCCTCAGAGGAGGAAAGTTGGAATGACCAAAGAATGTGACATTTGAACTAATCTTGGACAGGACTTTTAATGAAAAAGAGTTCAAATGAGTTCTAGGTGGAATTCAGCTTTACTGACTTCAATTAGAGAGGGAATTTTGGAACTTATGGATGGATTTTTGTAGTTATATCTACAACTCTCATGAACTGTAAATCAAGTTACAGTACATGCTGAGGTTATAGTTTTATTGCCTTCTTATTCACCATCTACAAAACTTCCATTGGATATCCAGAAACATTATGCTGAAAATCAAGGAAACTACTTTTCTTTGGATGAGGATAATGAATCCAATGGTCTATTTTTGTTAACATACAAAAGCCACTATTAATGCCACAAGGTGAACAAAGCATTGTAGCCACAACAAATCTTGTCAGGCTGGCTGTTAACTATAATTGAAGCAGTACATTGCATAAAATAAGAGACAATTGGCAGATATACAGAGTTATACTGAGTAAACAATCCATTTAGAGCCTAATAAATAGGAAGGGCAGTGAGAAACCAGAGACCCTGTTAGTGAAACCACACATCTCTATTTATATGCAAATTATTTGACATTTGTTATATGTTAGTGCGGGTGTGGAGTTGGCTTTAAAGTGCTGTTAATTTGGGTTATAACAGATGCAGGAGATTTCTTTAAAAGCCCACAACTTCCTGAAAAGATAAGTTTAAATGTTCTAGGATTCATGAGTCAAAAAAAAAAAAAAGGCCTGATATATTATACTTCAGTGATCACTATGGGAGGATTGACTTTTCTTTTTTTTTTTTAATATTTTTTAAATGTTTTTATTTATTTTTGAAGGAGAGAGAGAGAGAGAGAGAGAGAGAGAGAGAGAGAGAGAGCATGAGCAGGGGAGGAGCAGAGAGAGAGGGAGACACAGAATGGGAAGCAGGCTCCAATCTCTGAGCTGTCAGCACAGAGCCTGACGTGGGGCTCGAACCCATGAACTGCGAGATCGTGACCTGAGCCAAGGTTGGACGCTCAACCAACTGAGCCACCCAGGCGCCCAGGATTGACCTTTCTTAAGTACTGCATATGTTCATTCTTTACATGACATCCAAATGGACTAAAAATGCAGTGAGGCCATTGGCTTCATTACTACAAACTACAATATGCTTATTTACACAAAGAGGTTGTTTAATTCTTGATTTCCCTCAATCCAGGGCTAATCTGCACATCTAGGCTGCTTGTAATCCTACTCAAATGGTTCCTTACTTCCAGTTCTCTGCTGAGATTGCTTCTGAGTTTGAGGCATTTCTCCTTCTATTACATGATAATGGATGCCCTTTCCCTGGTTATTTCTCCCTGTTGAAAGTCACCATTGTCAGCAGCATGGCCTGACATGACTAGTGTCATGCCCCATAATGATGGTATTTCCAAAACAAACATGACAAAGAAAAGAAAGAGCAACATCAGCCACAGAAGGGGAGGGCTGCTCTGCAATGTAGACATCATGGACTGTTTAATACTTTAATTGTAAAGTATAACTGTTGGACATTTAAAGACATAATTGTCCATCGATGTTCAAACTGATAAAGATGATCATTTTGTACCTAATTCTCTAGATTTCCAATTAGGAAGGATAATACATGAAAAGAGTTTCCTGGAATTTGATTGAACCACATTTCTGACCTATGTTTATTACAGCCATGTAGCTTCTACTGACCTATGTTTACTACAGCCATGCAATCCATTTTGTATTATGTCAGTGTGCCTATTAGCAATTCACTCTTAGAGGCTCACATAATCTGGTTTAGGTTGTGTGTGAGGAATAAGCTTAGGAATTCCCCAGGTTTACAGCAATGGGTTAACAAGACATTAAGAAGTACAAAGCCATAGGATGCTCACACCCAAGTTTGGGTAAACAAGATTAGCACCCCAAGAATAGGGAGGTGCAAAGGCACCCAAGAATAGAGAGGAGGTGCAGAGCCCCCAGAATAGAGAGGGAGGGGCAAAGGCCCCAGAATACAGAGGGGCGCAAAGGCACCCAATACAAAGATATATGAAGTAAGCAAGTTAAGACCCCCAATACAAAGGTATATGAAGTAAGCAAGTTTAGGTGTTCAGAGTGGAAATGTCCCCCAAGTTAGTACTATAGCAAAAAGCTGCTTTCACAAGAGGAAAGGACCAAGTTAGGTAAACAGGTAAATTGGTCTTGGACCACTGTTCTGCAGGTGATGCAGCCCGTAGTGGAGATGGTTAACAAATGAAAAGGTGCCTTGTTAACCCTGAAGGTATTTCCCCTATCTGTCTTATCCCCTAGACTACCTAAAATAAACAGACGTGGCTCCTCCTGTCTGCCATTAACAACCATCTGCCCATCTGCCTGGCGTGAGGATTTTGTTTTATATTGATCCAAACTCCAAATACCATATATCTTCAAAACCCCCTTTTCCCTGATGTCCCCAAGTTAGTGTTCCCAGTTTCTTTGTCACTTTGTGCAACCCCATCATGTTTGTAAGCCTTCTGATCTTAATAAATATGGGGCAAGGACCCATATTCAGGGCTCTTGTCTTTTCCTGGACATTAGCCATCTTTTCATCCTGTGTCCTACTCTTTTGCTGGCCAAAAGAGAACTTTAGACTTAGAGTCTATGACAGTTGTGAGAAAGAATTTGATGGTTTCAAGCTCATCCTCTGGGAACACAAATCCCAGAAAAACTTCAAATTAGTGTAGTTTTTTTCTGTTACTAAGTCTTTCTGGGGTTGAACAGAAATGCATTGAATTTGGATTTCTCTTCTCTATTTTACCTGGCATCACTTCTGACACAGAAACTGACCAAATAATAGTCAATTAGGTTGACTGCTATCATTGTGCATGTGAAGGAAACAATAAGTGCAGAATCTGCTTTACAAAGGCAGTTCCAATGAGCACTGACTTATTTTTCACAGACATTCACATGGATGCTAAAAAATGGATCCAGGCTGTTTGCCTGGCAGCTGAGTTCCATGATAAAGACATTTGAGAGCCAATGAAAACATTATAATCTTCCTTTACCATCATATAAAAAGACTTGTAAGGTGGCAGAAGGCAAGATAATCTATTTAGACCACATGTACTTTCAAAAGCATCATTGCACTGAGATAGTCAACAATCAGACTAGACAGCCTAAAACTATGACAGACTATTCCTAATTGCATCAGAAAAAGAGCAAGACAAGAAAGCCCAAAAATCCTTAGAAAGGAAATATCTGGGAAGACAAGTAGGATGACACAGTATCTTCCTCATTCCAGTAAAATCTCTACTATGTGGCTTAGCTAAGGTATGAAGTGCTGTAATGATTTAATAGGTAGTTACCAGAGAGATTATCGTAAACATTCTCCCCATTTTCCAAGAATTTGAATATAAAATATATTTAACAAGAAAAGGAGGCTGAACATAGAAAAACTTTTGATGGTTCAAAAAGTATTTGGGGAATTAAGCTGCCTCAGGGTCATCATTATGCATATCATTCATCACTACTTTGCAACTGTACAAATGTGCTAGGTAACTGTTCTTCACTTTAATATGAGGCTACATAATCCAGCTGACTCTATTTATTTTGAAAAAGAAAAATTTTGAAGCAGAATGAATGTATAAATTAGACCAAAGACACTTTAGCCTATTTTCCATACAGTAAGTGCTAATGGATAATTATTTCAGTCTTTTCTTTTTGTATGTGTGTGATTTTCTCATTCTTGCCTTTGGGGTTCACTTAATTTTCTTCCTGGACTGTATTTGATTTCTATTTCCATATAGCCATGTTTTTGTCCTGTCTTTCAATTTCTTTACTGGCCCCATGAGCATTCTATCCAGGGCTTCTTTTTCTTATTTGGGGAATTTCATTTTTTCTATAGACGTCTTGTGCCATTGTATTCAACATTCAAGTAAAGGGGAGAATGGGGAGGGAGCTTAAAGAAAAAGGTTTGTGTTTGTCCTCTCTGAAAAGACTAGACTGAGAATCAAGAAGACTGAGCTTTAGCCCCCACTGTCATTAACTTCTATGTGACCTACAGTAAAATACTTTACCTGTTCTGGGCCTAGATTTTACCCTCTGGAAAATGAGAGATTTGGGCCAGATGATCTCCAAGAGCCTTTATGGCTCTATCATTCCCCATATATAATTGTGCCAGCAGTCACACAGGATGACAGTTAGGCAGGGTGGTTCAAGTATAAATAAACTTTGCCTGTATACCTTAGCCTTTGAGTAGACCTATGTGGTCCATAATATGTCAACTCATTGTGAATTCCTTCACTGTTAGTCCTTTGGAATGTTTATATACAATGTATGGTTTTTAACTTTTTTAATGTTTTATTTATTTTTGGGAGAGAGAGAGAAAGAGTTAGAGAGAGAGAGAGTATGAGCAGGGGATGGGCAAAGAGAGAGGGAGACACAGAATCTGAAGCAGACTTCAGGCTCTGAGCTTTCAGTACAGAGGCCAATGTGGGGCTCGAACTCATGAACTGTGAGATCATGACCTGAGTGTAAGTTGGAGGCTGAACCGACTGAGTCATCCAGGTGCCCCATACAATGTATGTTTTTTTGAAGAAAGGGGCCATTTCCTACTTCTCTCAGTATTCCCAACACTTAGAACAATGCCAGGCACTTACCAGTTAAAATAAATGTTCCTTCCATTTTTTGTTTCTCTCATCTTACAGCATTTGCTGTCTATGAAGGTTTGTATTTTAGAAGTTTATCACATTTAACTTAAACTATTCAATGTCTATGCTTCCTGCCTACTTAAATACCACTAATATTCCATTCTTTGGAATATAATATTTTCCTATAAAATGTCAGGGCTAATAGGAACAACATTATTTTCAGAAAGAGATAGAATCATAATGGAATCAATCTTCACTTCCTAAATAATTCACTAAAACTTACTGTGAGAACTCAGTGCTGGCATACTACTTCTGTTACTAGAATTTCAGTTCCTACTTCTAATTATGACTTTCAGAGTAAAAAGCTTACAAATCCATGACTTTTAGAAATGCATTTGAAAAGGCAACTACAGCAATAATAAAAAGATTAATAACATGTTTCTGAAGCTCAAATTACAGAAGTAAGTATAAAGTGGTATACTGCTACAGGGATGTCCACTCTCAGCACTGTTATTTAACAGTGGAAGTCCTAGCCACAGCAATCAGACAACACAAAAGCATCCAAATTGGCAACTAAGAAGTCAAACTTTCACTATTTTCAGATAACACAGTACTCTATATAGAAAACCTGAACAATTCAACAAAAAAACTGTTAGAATTGATAAATGAATTTAGAAAACTCACAGGATACCAAGTTATGAACAGACATCTGTGGCATTTCTATACACCAATAATGAAGCAGCAGAAAAGGAAATTAAGGAATCAATCCTATTTACAGCTACACCAAAAACAATAATATACCTAGGAATAAACCTAACAAAAGAGATGAAAGACCCATTCTCTGAAAACTATAAAACACTGATGAGAGAAACTGAATATGACACCAAGAAATGGAAAAACATTCCATGCTCATAGAGTGGAATGATAAGTGTCTATATTCCCCAAAGCAATCTCCACATTTAATGTAATTGCTATCAAAGTACCACCAGCATTTTTCATCGAGCTAGAAGAAAGAATCCTAAAATTTGTATGGAACCACAAAAGACCCCAAAGACCCAAAGCAACCTTGAAAAAGAAAGGTAAAGCTGGAGGCATCACAAATCCAGATATATTGCAAAGCTGTAGTGATCAAAACAGTATGGTACTGCCTAAAAATAGACACACAGATCAGTAAAACAGAATAGAAAAGCCATAAATGAACCTACAACTATATGGTCAACTAATCTTCAACAAGGCATGGAAGAATATCCAATGGGAAAAAGTTTCTTCAACAAATGGTGTTGGGAAAACTGGATAGCAACATGAAAGGAATAAAACTAGACCACTTTCTTACACCATACACAAAAATAAATTCAACATGGATCAAAGACCTAAATGTGAGAAAAGAAACCATTAAAATCCTAGAGAACACAGGCAGCAACCTCTTTGACACTGGCAGTAGCAACTTCTTTCTAGGTACATCTTCTGAGGCAAGGGAAACAAAAGCAAAAAATTAAAAAATAAATAAACTATTGGGACTTCATCAAAATGAAAAGCTGCACAGTGAAGGAAACAATCAACAAAATTAAAAGGAAACCTACGGAATTCGAGAAGGTATTTGCAAATTACAAATATGATAAAGGGGTTAGCATCCAAAATATATAAAGAACTTCCACAACTCATCATCCCAAAAAGGAATAATCCAATTAAAAAATGGGCAGGAAACATGAATAGACATTTTTTCCAAATAAGACATACAGATGACCAACAGACATATGAAAAGATATGTTTCAAATAAAAACTATAAGATATCACCTCACACCTGTCAGAATGGCTAAAATTAACAATGCAAGAAACAACAGGTCTTCGCAAGGATGCAGAGAAAGGGAAACCCTCCTGAAGTGTTGGTGGGAATGCAAACTGGTACAGACGCTATGGAAAACAGTATAGAGGTTCCTCAGAAAGTTATAAATAGAACTGCCCTATGAGCTAGCAATTGTACCCTCCTAGGTATTCCCCAAAGAATACAAAAAAATAGTAATTTGAAGGGATACATACACCCAATGTTTATAGCAGCATTATCTACAATAGCCAAAGTATGGAAACAGCCCAAGTATCCATTGACTGAAGAATGGATAAAGAAGAGGTTACACACACACACACACACACACACACACACAGGAATATTATTCAGCTATAAAAAAGAATGAAATCTTGCCATTTGCAAAGACATGGATGGAGCTAAAGTGTATTATGTTAAATGAAATCAGTCAGGGAAAAACCAATACCATATGATCCCATTCGTACGTGGAATTTAAGAAACAAAACCAATTATCATAAAGGAAAAGAGGAGAGAGGCAAACCAAGAAACACTCTTAACTATAGAGAAGAAATTGATGGTTACCATAAGGGATGTGGGTGGAAGGATGGATTATATGTGTGACGGGGATTTGGAAGGGTACATGTGATGAGCACTGGTTGTTGTATGGAAGTGTTGAATCACTATATGGTAAACCTGTAACTAATATTACACTGTATGTTGAGTAACTGGAATTCAAATAAAATCTTTAAAAAAAAGTAAAAGGAAAAAATTTACCGTGACCACTTACACTTACCACTGATAGTAGAATTTTAGTAAGGGATCTCTATTTAAAAGAAGTTCTCAGATTCATACTTTGCAAAAATAGGAAGAGAAAATCTGTAGACCAGTTATAGATCTTAAATGCTAGTGTTTGCTTAGATCACTTTGTTTAAAAAATATGTCTTCTTTGCATTTAAAATTTTACATTTCTAACTTTTAATGATGATTAATTATAAAGGACACATGCAAGACTATAATGCAGGTAAATGAGGCATTTGTAATTCATGAGAAACAACATAATTAGTCCTCCAAGGGTTCATCAATATATTATTCTACTAAACAGAATATTTGAAAGTCCCACTTGAGTTTTAAATGCAATATGAAGACTTCATTTTAAGCATGGCTTCCTCTGTGTAATATTCTTATAATTATTTCCCAGCAACAAGAAATATTATGTTCATTATTTTTATTCTAGCTGTTAGCCCTTCATGCAGCAAAGAAAGCAACTTCATGAATTCATTTACTTCAATACAAAACTGACATATTTTTGGGAGCTATGCTAAAATTAAAAAGAAAAAGAAGAAATGATCTAAATTAGAAAAATGTGTTCTAAGAGGTGAAAAGTTAAGCTAAAATAATTATTTTTAAAGCTCACATTTACTAAAAGCCAGAGAATATTTCTATCACTCTATACCTTCCAAAAATACCTCTATCACAACAATATATAAAAACATAGAAATTAGCTGTAAGCACAAGATTTGATTCATGGAAATAAATTACCACCTTTCAGTATATAACATTTTAGTATACATTAAGAAAAAAGGCCACATTCTTCATTTGATACATGTAACTATATACAAAACAAACTCCTTAACAGATATTTGTCTTTAAAAATAATATCAGTATATGTTGGCTAAACTTTTATATATGAGTTAAGTCATATAAGTTATACATATCATGAAAGTTCTGTTTTTTCTTGCAAATACTGTCTGCTAATTTTCTCTAGAAACTCAAAAACTTGAAGAACACAGAGTATTTTTGAAAAGAGGCTGAATGAGATAATTCTATACCTTTTCGTTTGAGGCTTCCAGACAATCTGATTTTTAGCCACTATTCTCAGTTTATTTAGAAACTCCATGACCCCAAAGAATAATATTCATCTTTGTACAGTAGCTGGTCAGTGTGTCTCACTTTACAGCAGGAGAACCCAAATTAGCAGGCATGAAGCCAGGGAAAGCAGTCACTTAAGTACTGCCAAAAGAACTAATGAAACTTTTACTCCTGATGCTGGATTTGGGGAGGGTGTTCAGTGGGGGAGTGCCTGCTAAATTAATTTCAGACAACAGCAGCCTATAGTATTTCCTGCACATTATCTGTCTTCTTTATTGAGAAGTGGAAAATAGAAGTTTGGAGTAAAAAGCAAAAGAAAGGAGGGAACAGAAGAGTGGATTCAAGAAAACCTGGTATATGTGCAGCAGTTAAAGGGGAGGATTTAAGAACACATGCCTCAGGATCCCTAGAAGGGGAATAAGACTTACATATATCACCAAAGGACCAATGCAAGTTATTTAAGTTGGTTGAAAACTGGTCAATACTTCATCCTATTCTATTAAGATATAGATAGATAAATAGATCTCAAATCTATATAGATATACATATCTATCTATATCTATGTATCTATCTTAAATATATATAGATACATATATCTATAGATAGATTTATAGATAGATATAGATAGATATCTATATCTATATAGATTTAAGATATATAGATAGACATAGATATCTATAGATATCTTAAATCTATATATATATAGATATCTATAGATATCTATATCTATATCTATAGATATCTATATCTATATCTATCTATCTATCTATCTATCTATCTGTCTATCTATCTATCATCTATATATATTGAAAGACCACTGTGGAATCTAAGTGTACTTACATTGTTACCTTAGTCTCCAATATGTATAAACAAGTGATGCTGAAATAATGGACAGAAAGGTACTGTGTGAAAAAGAGAACTTTTTATTAAAGCTTAGCTCATTCTTAGGATATCTAAAGTTCAGGATCATCAGTCTTGCCCTTCAGATGTGCTCCAGGGGCAATATTGTAGATTTGAATTCCATCCCCCATAGCATAACTGAAAATTTGGTTTAGTCACAGAAACCAAACTATTCTCCTTATGAAAATCTCCATATGAAGTTTCTTGTGCAGTGACACATATAACTAGGCACTTTGTTGTCCTCCTGAGCCAACTTTCTCTTGTTCACAGTTTCAAAGGAGACCCCTTGTGGCTGAGCTGGGATCACAGTAATTGTGAAGCATATAGGAAAAGATTAGTTATCTTAGTTATCTAAGTTATCTTAGGCACTGGGTTCTTAGAAGGGGAAATGGCCCCAAGATACCAACCTGAAAATCATACTAGATGTGTTGGACTATAATAGCTGTGGAACCAATGAGGAGTACTCAGAGGTTCAGCAAGAGAGAGTTCTCAGAGACTCTTGTTTTACCCAACTTTATGTTATTCAGTATTTTCACCCAATCCTTTTTACACAAGACATGTAGCAACATCTGATAAAACAAATGTTCAGTGGAAGCACATGGGGAAATGCGGTCTACAGACTTGGAGTAAACCTATCCCTGAATGCTAGGGAGATCACGTGGGAGTGAGTGGTCTCCTTAGATAACCACCCACACCATATTCTCTAGCTAGTTGGTTGGAGAACAAGGGGGAATTTGGTAAGAATTTTCTTCCACACTAATCACAATGTGGGACAACATAATGGGGACTAAAAGATAGCCATCTTGAAGAATTATACAATAGGGAAAATACACTCTCTTCAACAAATGGTGCTGGGAAAACTAGACAGCTATGCACAAAAGAATGAAACTGGACCCTTCCTAACACCATACACAAAAATAAACTCAAAATGGATTAAATACCTAAATATAAGACCTGAAACCATAAAAATCCTAGAAGAGAGCACAGGCAGTAATTCCACTGACACTGGTCATAGTAAATTTTCTAGAAATGTGTCTTAAGGTAAGGGAAACAAAAGCAAAAAAAAAAAAAAAAACAAAAAACTATTGGGACTACATCAAAACAAAAAGCTTCTGCACTGCAAAAGAAACATTTAAGAAAACTAAAAGGAAACCTATGGAATGGGAGAATATATTTGCAAATCATGTATCTGATAAAGGGTTAATATCTAAAATGTAGAAGGAACTCATACAACTCAATATCAAAACAACAATCTGATTAAAACATGGACAGAGAACCCAAATAGACACTTTTCCAAAGAAGACATACAGATGGCCAACAGACACATGAAAAGATTGTCAATATTACTAATCATCAGAAAAATGGAAATGAAAACCATAGTGAGATATCACTTGACACCTGTCAGAATGGCTAAAATAAAAAACACAAGAAATAACAAGTGTTGGTGAGGATGCGGAGAAAAAGGAAACTTTGTGCACTGTTGGTGGAAATTTAAACTGGTACAGCCACTATGAAAATAGTATGGAGGTTCCTCAAAAAATTAAAAATAGAAATACCATATGATCCAATAATTCCACTACTGGGTATTCCAATACTGGGTATTTATCCAGACAAAAAAAAACCCACTAATTTTTAAAGATATATGTACTCCTATGTTTATTGCAGCATTATTTACAATAGCCAGGATGTGAAAATAACCTAAGTAGCCATTGACAGACTAATAGACATGGAGGATGTGGGGTGTGCATGTAGGTGTGGGTGGGTTGGTGGGTGGGTGCAATGGAATATCATGCAGCAATAAAAAAGGATAAAATTATGCCATTTGTGATAATATGGATGGAACCTACAGGGTATTATGCTAAGTGAAATAAGTCAGACTAAGAAAGATAAATACATATGGTTTCACTCATATGTAGAATCTAAAAAAAAGTGAATAAACAAACAAAAACCAGAATCAGACCTGTAAATACAGAGAAGTGATGGCTGCTAGAGAGAAGGAGGATACGGGGAGGGAAAAAAGGGGTGAAGAGGAGTGGAAGATACAGTCTTCCCATTATGGAATAAATAAGTCACAGGAATAAAAAGCACAGCACAGGGAATATAATCAATGATATTGTAATAGTGTTGCATAATGAGAGATGGTAGCTACACTTAGGGTGAGCATAGCATAAAAGAGAAGTTGAATCACCATGTTATATACCTGAAACTAATGTAACGTTGTATTTCAACTGTACACAACTAAAAAAAAAAAGTGTATTAAATGAAAACATTCACCCTTTCAAATAAAATATATTTTAAAATTTGTGTATAAAATAGTTAAATGGTGAATTTTATGTTACATTAATTTTACGGCAATAAATTTTTCATGGGTGAAAAAATAAGAGGTAGCCATATTGACTCATAATTATGATGATAGCTAACTTACCCTCCTAATAACAAAACAGAAGTCAACATCTAGAGATTTTTCATGAATGTTTCACAATTCTGTGGTTAACTCTCCCTGGCCATGTTATTTTAGGAAGCTCACAAACAAAATACAGTATTTGTTTTATGAAATGACCCTACTTCCAGAGATATAGCTTATGTACAAGTAGTAAACAAAGAAGTATTCTCGAAGATAAAAGAAACCACTGAACTGAGCCCAGAGTCTAAGTGGGTATTTAACAGAAACAGACCTCCCTGATCTTTCAGTATGGTAACATACTCCTCTGTTCTCTTGGATCCACTTTCTTCTATTTGTCAGATCATTGGCCCAAACAACACTCTGGACCTATGACTAGCCTACTCCTTACTTGCAGATGGATACCTGGCTGTCTATTCTCTAGATCCTACTTTTCCATCTCCAAGATTTATGACCTGGCTCCTAGCCTTTAGTATTTACCCCACTCTATAGGTTAATCCTTAGGAACCTTCTCTGGAGGCTCACTTGACCCACTGATCCCATGATGATCTCAGATACATGGCAGACACACATTTTCACCTTTTCTAAAACACACATTTTTTTCACATAGTAACTCTGAGACTGGGATGCATCTAATAGTGTGCTGTGGTTAATTACAGCATTTCTTTCTTAATGGTTCCTAAACTAATATATATCTTACAGTTGATATCATCTTAGGTTCAATGATACATGGTAGGAGTAAACATCTAGTACCTGAAAAGCCCTGGTGTAATAGCTCAAAATACAGAATATTCCTGTAGTTTACACTGTTTTCTTCTGAGATAACTGGGATCCCCTTCTAAAAAGGAACCATCACAATGCTTGGTATCACATGACCCTAACCTCAGTAGATTAGATAATGAGTAAGTACCAAAGAAAAATATCTATAGACTATCAGGGGAACACTTTCCAGCAAGAACCCTTTGTTCTGAACAACAACAACAACAACAACAACAACAAATTCTTTCTTGGGGGAATTTAATGATACACATACACAAAGGGATATAAATAATAGTCAGCAGCAGAAGTTAAGAGAGAAAGCATGTTAAGCAAAAGTGACATGGCCATAGAAGCCATGAATAAGCATATGCCTTGATGTAGAGAGGAGAACAGACAGTACATTGTTAGGGAGTACAAAGAAGAATTACATAGACAGAAAAAACCAAAAATAGAGCAGCTGAGTCACTATAATAGCAAAGCATGAGAGTAGAGAGACTAGTAAGGTGCAAGTGGAGTTAGGCACAACAGACACCTGCTCCTAAAGAAAGACTATCAGCAGAGTGGTCATTGTGTTACCAGAGATGCTGTCAGACTGACAGAGCCACTGTTGTAATTGGGATATTCTAGTTTTGATGAGGTAGCCACTGTGCATTTCTCTCTATTTTTCCTTAATGCTATCTCACTCAAGAAAACCTCAGTAAACCCCTGTTCCTTATAATAGAAAAGCTCTTCATACAATATTAAACAATTACAAGAAAGCAAAAGATAAAGTACAAAGAGAATGTGGTGATAGTTACAAAGTGGCTAAGCCAGAGAAAGGAGGAGGAGGTTATTGTGGATGAGCTAAAATAAAATGGGGGAGGGCAGACAGTCAACAGATGGAATACCATCTCCATTCTATCTCTTTTTACCATCTGAAGGAGCATTACCATATATCACACTTTCTTCTCAGTGATAGTATCTTATTGGGCCCTGGCCAAATCCTAAACTTTGGCTCTCACTTTCCTCCCCAGCAATAATACTCAGAATAGAGTATGCTCAGCTCATCTCCCTTCCTCAATTCACTTTGGACAAATCAAACTTGGGCTTCTTTCTCACCAACAGATCTAATAAGAGTCCCACAATTATGTGAATGAATTCCATCAAGCCAACATTTATTAGGGTATTGTCTCTCTGTCCAATATACCTTAAACGGGCCCACACTCTTCAGATTGAAGACTGAAAGAAACTACAACTCAAAGTTGTATTTGTCACTTTATTTTGGAGTTTTTAGATATGAAAAAGTATCAGCTTTAAAATTTCATATAAATTTTATATGACACAAGAACTACGTACCCGCAAAATGTACCAGTTTGTAAGAGAGTTTTACAAAAGAACTGTTTTCATTCATTATACTACCTCCTGTGAAGACTGTCAACTGAAACATGGTTCTGCTCTCTTTTCAACATTTGAATGATTTTAAGACACAAAATGGTAGTAATTCAAATCAATTTGTTACTTTTAATCTTCATAAACGTGTAATTCTATTACCAGCTTTAATATCTACATTCGACAAATAGCCTTTTGAAATAGCTGCTGCCCTTAAATTCAATGTTTTTCTTGCACTTCTTTGGCTTTGAAAAGGCCAGAAACTGTTTCATTTGGGTATTTTTGTTGCTGTTTCTATGGCTTGAAAATATGGAGTGAGCTGTAATTCTTATATTTCAGCTACCTAATAGGCAATAATTTTCCAACATAACAAATTAACACTGTCCAGGACTGGTCATCACTATGGATATTACGGTGTAAAGGAAGGGATAAAATGAAACAAAATAGTAATCCTGGCTCATACATGCACTTGTCACCAGGACAAGAACAAGTTCAAACTATTTGCTTGTTTATTTATTTATTTTAAATGTTCAGTTTTGAGAGAAAGAGAGAGAGAGCACGGGAGGGGCAGAGAGAGAGGGAGGGGGAGAATTCCAAGCAGGCTCTGTACTGTTGGCACAGAGCCTGATACGGGGCTCAAACTCACAAACCATTTCATGGATTGAGCCGAAATCAAGAGTCAGATGTTCAACTGCCTGAACCACCCAGGTGCCCCCAAACTGTTTATTTAATATGTGACAGCAATCCTTTGAAAACATGTTTTCTAAAAATTTTATCATCTCTCTCTTACCCTATCATAATTAATGCAGTTTTAGTTACCTTCTAAGATCTTCGTTTTCAACAAGTTCAATAATAAAACTTAATTGGGGGGAAATTCTTGTTTCTTTTTTTTTTTTTTTTTTTTTTATTTATTTTTGGGACAGAGAGAGACAGAGCATGAACGGGGGAGGGGCAGAGAGAGAGGGAGACACAGAATCGGAAACAGGCTCCAGGCTCCGAGCCATCAGCCCAGAGCCTGACGCGGGGCTCGAACTCACAGACCGCGAGATCGTGACCTGGCTGAAGTCGGACGCTTAACCGACTGCGCCACCCAGGCGCCCCAAGGGAAATTTTTGTTTCTTATCCTTTAGGCTGAGTGGCTTCTAAGGAGTATTTGTTTTATATTAGGTCTCAAACTGCCTATAGGAATCCTGTCAGTTACCTGGGTATCACTGAAACACTTTTTCACTTTAACATTGCTGAAGTGGAAAGGGAATTCTAGATGGCCTTTTGTAATTTAGTCATTCAAGGGGAGATACATAGATCAACCTGCTTATATTATATTGCTCACCTAAGTAAAAGAAACTGCCCATTTAATTAATAGTCTGCTGTTTCTGAGGGTTAAAAAAAAGTGCCTACTGGCACTGGCCTAGGCACATTTGTAGTATCTGAGTAAGCCAGGCTACATAGTATGTGTGTGTCTGTGTGTTTATGTATGTATGTGTATATATATATAAAACACTAGAAGAGTAAAATCAGGCTCTGCAAATAACTTCCAGGAAATGATTAGAATGGCCACAAGGAATGTACCATAAAATGGCTAGGAAGTTTTTTCACAGCTTAGATAATTTTATAAGCCACTGGCAACATGCATACTATTTATGTAACAGGTAAGCTCTAGACTGAGTTTAGCTTCATTTTCTTATAGCTCTCTCATTTTATGTAGCTCTAGAATCCAAAAAGAACACAGAGAACACTGGTGCAAAAAGGGCATATTCAAAGGAAATATTACTCTCTTGGTTCAGAGTAACCTCAGAGGATACAGTTTTAGGCAATTAAAACTATAGGTGTGCTGTAAGCTCCTTAATTGGCTCTCAAAAGCTATTATTAAACAGTCAAAACTATTCATTTGCTTAAGTTAAAGTGTTATATAACACTACAGCAAAATGATAATTGTGAAAAACACTGGTGTTTCCATTAACTTTCTGATTTAAATTACTCAGTATCTCATGTGAATCTTTTTTTCTAGAAAAGAAACAAATCAGATGCAGTTTATTTTTCTTGAAAAGAAATGTTGTCCTCTATTCAGAGCCTGCTAATAGCATTATTTCTCCTTTTCTTCCTGTACACACAGAGGAAGGGAGGGGAAGGTTATTGGGGGAAGGGGGTGTTATAAAGATTTTTTTCTAAAAGTGTTTTTTGCACCTTCAATTACCTCATGGCAGGTGCAATGACCACTTTGTGCTCTCTTGAGGACAAAAGTGGCAATTTGTACTTACAAATATGTAACCATATCAGTAAAAATGAGTCCATGCTGAAAATCTGGCCCTAAGATGTTTAAAGGACACTGAGTTTGGACTCAAATTTATACATAAGTCAATGCCAAATGATAAATTTCAAGCTTCACAAGTTCAGAGATTGATCATGGAATTGAAGCTTCAAAGCCACAAAGCTGAACACTTTCAGACTAAGGAATATTCACCAAAAGCTATATAAAAATGCATCAATGAAATTTGGTCACCTCAAGCAAAAATCAACAAGGCACAACAAGAATTTGATGCATGAAGAATTTTAACTTCATTTATTCTGTGGACTTACCTGGAAAATGAGAATGCAATCACTGTCAAAAGTTGATAATTATATTTTGAAAACAGACTTTCAGTCCATTTGAGAAGATCTGAAGTAATACCACAGACTTGTATAGAACTTGGTTTACAAATGGTTACTATATACATTACCACATTCCCTTCTCCCTTCAAGGCTCTGGAGGTGAGACAAATATGATTCATCCCCATTTTATACATGGAGGCACTGAAAGTAAGAGGTTTATCTGAAGTAACAAGAGTATTATAGACTGCTTATTTGTGTCCCCCAGCAAATTAATATGTTGAAACCTAATATTTAGTATCTAGTATTTAGAGGTGGGGCCGTTGGATGTTAATTAGGTCATAGTGGTGGAGCCCTCACAATGGGATTATATATAAATACAGACATGTATTTATAAATACAGACATGAAAGAGATAATCTCTCTACTCAGTCATATGAGGATACAGCGAGAAGGGTGGTTGTCTACAAGCCAGGAAGTTAGCCCTCACTAGACATGGGCTCTACTAGCACCTTGATCTTGGACTTCCCAGATTCCAGAAATGTGAGAAATAAATATTTGTTGTTCAAGCTAGTCAGTCTGTGGTGTTTTGTTATACCAACCCAAACTGACTAAGACCCAGAGCTAGAAAGCATTGAAATTAAATGTAAAAAAATCCAGTGATCTTTTCTCTATTCTAGGCTATGAGGACAAAGACTCTCCTTGTTCAGACATGATAATATTTGATTATCTCTGGTTGTGAGATAGGCAGTGTTGCTGGTCACATTGTGAATTGCTTTTGGTATTTATAGTACACATTCATATCCCAGGTGTTTTTCCTCCCCTCATTCAATAAGTTCAGCACCTTAATGCTCTCTAATTACATTCACATATGAATAATGTGTATATCTAGTTGTCTACATACACTTAATATGAAGGTTCTATTCTATGAGATTATGCATGTACCATTATTGTAGCCTATGATCGTTCTGTTTACCAACTGGGCAAGATGAAGTGATAGGTATGATTAATCTTATAAACTCTTTGAGGCATGAAAAATTACTGTACAGGTTAATATAATATTGAAGTAGAACCAAATATTTACTTTAAGTGGAGGCAACGTGAATGACTCATAGTAAAGAATCTATTTCTAAATCATGAAAGATAAACAATATCAACATTACTGACTATATCTCTGATTATAATTACTGGCAACTATGCTAAGTGTTTTATATGAATTATCATATTTAATCCTCAGAAAAACCCTATTAAATAAACACTGTTATTTACATTTGATGGGTGAAGAAATTGAGTTTCAGGGAGGCTAGGCAATTTGCCCAAGTTTACACAACAAACAGTGGTGGGAAATGGATCAGAATCCAGTTTATCTGATTAACACCATTATGTCCCTGGTGTTCCAATTTCAGTAGAACACAGATGAATAATCTATTGCACTTGTTAAAATGTAGATTCCTTGGCACCATATACTGTGATTCAGTAGATCTGGGGTGGGGTTTGAAAATCTAAATTTTAATGAGCTTCCCAGGTAATTCTCATACTGATGGTTTTTTAATAGACTGTGAGAAACAACGCCATATAGACCAAAACAGACACATAGATCAATGGAACAGAATAGAGAATCCAGAAATGGACACACAACTACATGGTCAAGCAATCTTTGACAAAGCAGGAAAGAATATCCAATGGAAAAAAAAAGTCTCTTCAACAAATGGTGTTGGGAGAATTGGATAGCGACATGCAGAATGAAACTGGACCACTTTCTTAACACTGTACACAAAATAAATGCAAAATGGATGAAAGACCTAAATGTGAGACAGGAAACCATCAAAATCCTAGAGGAGAAAACAGGCAGCAACTACTTTGACCTTGGCCATAGCAACTTCTTGCTAGACACGTCTCCAGAGGCAAGGGGAACAAAAGCAAAAATGAACTATTGGGACCCCATCAAGATAAAGGTTTCTGCACAGTGAATGAAACAATCAACAAAACTGAAAGGCAACAGATGGAATGGGAAAGATACTTGCAAATGACGTATCAGATAAAGGGTTAGTATCCAAAATCTATAAAGAACTTATCAAACTCAACACCCAAAAACAAATAATCCAGTTAAAAAAATAGGCAAAAGACATAAACAGACACTTCTCCAAAGAAATACATAAAAATGGCTAACAGACACATGAAAAAATGCTCAACATCACTCATCATAGGGGAAATACAAATCAAAACCACAATGAGATATCACTTCACACCTCTCAGAATGGCTAAAGTTAACAACTCAGGAAATGGATGTTGGTGAGGATGTGGAGAAAGGGGAGCCCTCTTACACTATTGGTGGGAATGCAAACTAGTACAGCCACTGTGGAGAACAGTGTGGAGGTTCCTCAGAAAGTTAAAGATAGAACTACCCTATAACCCAGCAATTGCACTACTAGGTATTTATCCAAAGGATACAAGAATGCTGATTCTAAGGGGCACATGCACCCTGATATTTATAGCAGCACTATCAAAAATAGCCAAATTATGGAAAGTGCCCAAACGTCCATTGACTAATGAATAAAGAAGGTATACACACACACACACACACACACATACACACACACACATAAATACATACATACAATGGACTATTTCTCAGCCATCAAAAATAATGAAATTTGGGGCACCTGGGTGGCTCAGTTGGTTAAGTGTCCGACTTCAGCTCAGGTCACGATTTCACAGTTTGTGAATTCAAGCCCCGTGTTGGGCTCTGTACTGATAGCTCAGAGCCTGGAGCCTGCTTCAGATTCTGTGTCTTATTCTCTCTCTGCCTCTCCCCCACTTGTGCTCTGTCTCTCTCTCTCTCAAAAATAAATAAATGTTAAAAAAAAGAATGAAATCTTGCCATTTGCAATGACAGGGTATTATGCTAAGCGAAATAAGTCAGAGAAAGAAAAAGACCATATGATTTTACTCACGTGAAATTTAAGAAACAAAACAGATGAACATAGGGGATGGGAAGGAAAAATAAAATATGATAAAAACAGAGAGGAAAGCAAACCATAAAAGACTCTTAACTTTAGAGAACAAACTGAGGGATGCTGGAGGGGAAGTGGTTGGGGGGGATGGGCTAAATGTGTAATGGGCATTAAGAATGGCACTTGTTGGGATGAGCACTGGGCATATATGTAAGTGAAGTATCACTAATTCTACTCCTGAAACCAATACTACACTATATGTTAAACTGATTTGAATTTTAAAAAATCTTGGAGGAAATAAAAAGAAATATTGCCATACATTATATTGACATAGATAACATTGCTTTCTCTATCAATTTCATATGAATCTTTTTAAAACAAGTCATATATATGTATGGTTGTTTTTCTTTTTTAAAAAAACTCATAATGCTCAATGTCTCACTGTAATTGAGAAAAGTTATCAGGAGAACAGAAATTGTGATGTGATGTGATGGTATTGATATTTGCATAATTGTTGCATATGTATAAAAGAGATCTGGTCTGATTCAGTGAGGCCAGGCAACAAGGCGTTCTCTGTAAGTTTAAGTAAAGGCTTATACATAGGTAAGTAGGAGAAGAAAGAAAGGAGAAATGAAGGTAGAACAGTGATAGGCAAGAAAAGAGAGAAAGCAAACGAAGTATTGAGATACCTTTAAACATGAATAACATTTCCCTCAAAAGACAAACAGGTTCTGATTAAAATTTGTGTTTTGACAGCCATGTCTTTTATCCAGTTTTGTTTAGGCCCTTAAGTTGATGACAGGGCACAAAATCCAATTGTTGGTTGTGATTAAGAGGTCAAGCAGGGAATTCAGTACTTAAAAAAAAAAAAATCTCTCTCACTCTCTTTTCCCTCCAACTGGCACTTTAGTCTCCTAACTTATTCATATCAGCAGGAAGCAATGCTTGAACACCACCCTCCACTCACAAATCTAAGGACAAAGCTTCATTATTACCTTTTGCTTCATGGAAATAAATTCAATGATGTTTAGATAATCTACACACATATACAGCTTTTTGGTCTCAACTGTTGTTTTCTTTTTCTCCTTCTGAACTATTAATCTAGTTTGAAAGCTTAAAAAATTAAAAAAGTTTTTTTTAGAAAATGAATCACTTTTGTCCCTGCACAAAAGAACAGCAAAAAAAAAATAAAAAAAATTAAAAAAATAAAAAAATAAAAAATAAAATAAAATAAAATAAAATAAAATAAATAAAGGGTATTCCCAAGGACAGAGTCCGTTAAAAATCAGATTATTTCCACCATGCTCCCCTATTATTCACTTGTCAGTAAAATATGTCCTTTCATTGTCTCTGTCTGAATGCCTATTTTTATCTGACTAGAGCTATATGGTCATTTTTGTATTTATTACTAAGTTCTTTAGGTTTTCTCCCCATTCTACTCTCTCTAACCCAGAGCATGTTTTTTCTGTTCTTAAAAACTGGGCCACATGCCTCTGAGGAGAAAGTAGTACATTATTTCATTCCCACCTTTTCTTCTGTTTTGGCATCTCTGAGGCCTGCTATGCCCAGAAGTGCTTCCACTCAAGCTGGACCATCAAATCAATTATCACAGCAGTCTGCTTTCTACATATGAATGGCAATGAATGACAACAGGCATGGCAAATTTTCAGCTTTGATTTGTCATTGGTAATGTAAATCTTTTTTTGTTGTTCTTCCCTCCCCTCCTCCTTTTCTCTCTCTATTTCTCCCAGTCTTTCCCTCTCCAACTCTCCCTCTCTCATAGATGTTTGAGAGGGTTCAGCCTTTTGGCAAAATTCTACCTCCTGCTGTCTGCAGCTGCATTGTATCAAATCTTCAAATAATAGCTTCACCTTTGTAAGTCAAAGTCATAAGAGAAAAATGGTACTGGAAGCCATTACTACTATAAAATCTCTTCCTGCTAACCTCTGAGCCAGATTATTACTGCATCTGAAGAAAAACAACAGTATTACATCCTTATTCACTTGAGCTGTTTAAAATTCTTGCCTGTTCTAGTATTTGATGCTTCAATTGTTTTGTGCTTAATGTTGCTCATTTCATGTCATGCTCTTGGTTATGTGAAATACTTTAATTTTTAAAATGTTATTGGGGCGCCTGGGTGGCTTGGTTGGTTAAGCGTCCGACTTCGGCTCAGGTCACGATCTCGCGGTCCGTGAGTTCGAGCCCCGCGTCTGGCTCTGTGCGGACAGCTCAGAGCCTGGAGTCTGTTTCAGATTCTGTGTCTCTCTCTCTCTGTGACCCTCCCCCGTTCATGCTCTGTCTCTCTCTGTCTCAAAAATAAATAAACGTTAAAAAAAAAATTAAAAAAATAAATAAATAAAATGTTATTATATCCTAGCTGTTTAAAAATATCGAGAATGCCATAAAGAGCGAGACTGGTTTAAGCAAACTATAACTAGCTTTCATAATGCTGTATGTGGTCGTTAATCCATCACTTTTGTGAGGAGGTCTGCAATTTCAAGTGAACGATTGTTTCTTTCCCGAAACTGGCAGCAATTCTTTTCATTGGCCACCTATACCATACTTGTACAAATTATATTTATAAATACTGTTTTTAAAAATGAGTTCAAAGCAATAACATTAACTTGAAAATAACAGGCAAGAGAATAAATTACGCTAACCACTATTAACCAGAAATTCTGTGCCAGAGTTTTAGAATAGATTCTCTTGATTTATTCAAATAATGATGAGTTGTGTAACACTATGCCTAGAACCAGTTAATTGCTGAATTAAATTGTTGATTCTGTCATAATCAGTCCACCATAATTGAAAAATACTCATCACAACATACTTCATGATGTGCTCTTTGTGTATTGCAGGTGCAGGGTAGAAATACAAAAGAGCATGAATTATAATTTCCACCCTTTATGATCAACCTAGTGTAGGAGATGAGCCACACAGATATAAAAAAAACTATAATAAAGAGTGCTATTTGCTAAGCATCAAGGGAATTACACAGCATAAATTATGTAATTATGGAAAGCTGATTACTTCAAAATAGGGTGGTCGATAGGACCTTCATGAGGTAGATGAGATCTGAGCTATGCATGGTGGAGGAATGGATGAGGTTTTCACAGGTAGAGAGTGGAAGAGAGATTATTCCCAATGTGCAAATACACATTAAATGGGATTTATTCAGCATTCATCCTTCAAAAAATTATTTTCGAGCTCAAAGATCTTTCGTATATAACTATATAAATGGCTAACTAAAAACAAAGGATACCTGTATAAGGCAGAAAAAGGTACATCAATAAGTGGATGGTAACTCTAAGGAATAGTCTTTCTGCAGCTTACCATTAGGCTTGTGGGTATGAAATGCTGGGTCAATGGAGGCTTTCAAGGGATGAGTAATATCTACAACAAATAGGATTCTAGTTCAGGCTGATTAGAGCTTTTATAAGATAGTTCCTAATCTCTTAGGGAAATCTGGGTTGCTCCAAAAGAAATCTTAGTAGTCAATTTCCATTATGATTTATAAAGATGTCCTAAGCTCAAAGTACATATCCTACAGTGGTTATAATCTATGTGTGATCCAGTCCAGAGCTGTATCCCTTGGGGGCTCTCTCTAGGCTGGTGTCCAAACCTTCTGTACTAGTTTCCTATGGCTGTTGTAATGAATTACCACAAACTGGGTGGCTTAAGAACAACAGAAATTTATTCTCTCACAGCTGTGGAGGCCTGGAGTATGAAATAGGTGCTGGTAAGGTTGGTCTTTTCTGGAGACTCTGAGGGATAATCTATTCTGTGCTTCTTTCCTAGCTTCTGGTGGTTGCCATCAGTCCTTGGTACCCCTTGGCTTGCAGATACATCACTGCATTCTCTGCTTCCATCATCACATGGCATGGTGTCTTGATTCCTGTGTCTCCACATGGCCTTCTTATAAAGATATCCATCACTGGTGTTAGGGCTCACTCTAATTCAGTATGCTGTCAATCTTAATAACATCTACAAAGATCCTATTTTAAAATAAGGTCATGTTCATAGGCACCAGGGAATTAGGATACCAACATATCTTTTTTTGGTGGGGGGTGGGAATGGGAGGGACACAAGTCAACCTACAATCCTTTTATAGCCAATAATTGAAGTATTATTCCTGTAAATGGGGTTACATAATCTCACCAAATGATTCATTTCCCACAATGTTTTTACTATTGATGAAATATGCAAGTCCTTATGACACCTACACCTAATAAATGACCTAACCTGCAATTTAAATAGAATATTTAATTTCTAATCTAGTTTATTTATTTATTTTTATGAAATTTATTGTCAAATTGGTTTCCATACAATACCCAGTGCTCATCCCAACAGGTGCCCTCCTCAATGCCCATCACCCACTTCCCCCTCCCTCCCACCCCCATCAACCCTCAGTTTATTCAGTTTTTAAGAGTCTCTTATGATTTGGCACCCTCCCTAACTTTTTTTCCTTCCCCTCCCCCATGGTCTTCTGTTAAGTTTCTCAGGATCCACATAAGAGTGAAAACATATGGTATCAGTCTTTCTCTGTATGACTTATTTCACTTAGCATAACACTCTCCAGTTCCATCCACGTTGCAACAAAAGGCCATATTTCATTCTTTCTCATTGCCAAGTAGTATTCCATTGTGTACATAAACCCTATAGACTCCACCAAAAGTCTGCTAGAACTGATACATGAATTCAGCAAAGTGGCAGAATAAAAAATTAATGTACAGAAATCAGTTGCATTCTAATGTTTAGTACATGTTAGAGCTGTCTTCAAAAATCTATTCTCTACTTCACATAGTAGAAACAAGGTAGTGAATTCAAAGTTACATTAGGCCTTGTGGAGAGATTAAAAATTATTTAAAAAATTGGCTCTTACTCTCATATAGTTTACAGCTTTGAGGTTTCGCAGAATAGAATGTTCGCAATGGAAGGGATCATAAAGATCATTTATTCTAAACCACTCATTTTATAGATGAGGCCTTTGAGGCTCAGAGAGGTTAACTAATTTGTCCAGGGCTCACAAAGTTAATTGGGGAAATAGAACATGCAAAGGAAACAAACAAAGGGCACAATTTTTAAATAAACCCTGCAACTGCCAGAATTTGGCTTTCATGTACCAGGTACACTCAGAATGTTGATGATGTATCATAGAGAGATTAGATTGAAGTTTAGCAATCAAGGTTAATTCTGGAATAGATGCCAAGGCTTTCCCTTCTCTTCTTTGCCCTGATCTCTGAAACCTCCCAGAAAGCAAAATGACTTCCTGGCCTTTCTTTTCCTGGGGCATGGATTTAGCTCAAGTTTCAAATGTATGGGATAGACAATGCCTTTCCATTAGAAAGGTCAGACATACTCTCAGCCTGTAATACTTTTCTAATGACCACAAACTAATCAGAGAGAAGTAGCCTCCAAGGAAGGTAGAGGCCAAAAGTAAGGACTCAGGAATTATACATTTTCCAGAGATAAGAGAGCTGTAATACATGGTTTGTTCTTTCCTGTTTCAGAAAGGAAATATGTAGTATACCTGATTTTGAAGGGAAAAGAAAGGGGTGCATTGCCTTCCCAAATACAACCAATCAGAATATCTTGAAAGTCACTTTGCAAATCAAAATTCTTCTTTCCTTTCTTTCTTTTACAGAAAAGGTTTGGTATTTTAAATATGGCTACCAGGAATGGAATTAAAAACAACCAATGACAGGATTTAAAGAACAATGAGGTCCCAAGGCATTCAATCATAACTTGTCGACTTAACAAAACAAGAAAACAACTGGGGGAAAAAGATAGGAAATTATAGAAAGGAACCAAGAATCTCCTTATTATTTTTTTTAACCAGCATTAAATCATCATCAAATGAATCTAGTTTCTCCAAATTAATAGAACTAGTATTTAATCTACCTTGCCTAATATAGAGATAAGCTTGCTTCTTGCCCATAAGATGTACAAGATTTAAAATTAAAGTAGAAAAGCATCACTTTCCAAGCCTACTATTTGGGGATGCATTGAAAAATTAACTGTTTCTATTAATGTATGCAATATTTCATTCCAAATATTCTTTACATAATTATATTTCTTAGAGCTAACTCTAAGAACAGCAATTTCAAATTAGGTGATTTCAAATACACCTATATGCCTAGATGTGAATTAACACAAATTTTAGCATCATCAGCTTGAAAACAGAGCTGGAGAGAAACTAAATAATGTGTTATAGACAACCAAATTTACATAATCAGATTCAAAGACATAGTAGAATGTCACATTTTCTTTGGGATTTAAAAAAAAACATGAAATTTGACAAATAATGCATTATAATTACCATCTCCAGGAGTTTATAAGTGTGGAACAGAATTTTTGGTTTTACTAGCAGTAAGCTTTATGAAATGAATGTTTTAAGTGTATACACATTGTGCTTTTGGGGATTGTTACACAATTGTGGCAACACCATAAGATTCTCATGAAATATTTCTCCTTACAAGAAGGTTATGATACAAGTTAACTTTGGGAAATTCCACAAATAAGTAACTAACTAGAAGAGTCACCCTTCCACTTATCACTGGCTTATGCCTAGAAAGCTGAGTTTTTGTCATTTATGATGTAACTGAGATGAGGAACTTCTCAGAGTCGTTTCACTGGAAACTTCGTGAAAGTCTGTAACTGGAAAAGTACCCCATTACCTAAGCATTAAATCTAAATTATATAATACTCCCCACACTTTACTTCAGGGGTCAAACACACCCAGAAATCAATGTGAGATTTCAGTAAGGCATCTATAGGGAAATATTATTTCACATGATACTTGAAGTACATGTACTTCATTTTAGTGATTATTTGATTCACCTTCTGAAAACTATAGAGATTATTCACTTGCCTAACTTTTTCTTTCTACCACAATGAATTTTTTAATCTGAAAAAGATATATGTTTTTAAAATATACTCCTCATTCAATGAAAAAAATCTACAGCCCAGTTTTTTTTTTTATGAGGTTGTATTGCACAGTACAAGTTCTGTAGAAAAGTACTTTAAGTTCTTAAATATTAGTTGAACTTCAGACTTTCCGTCTTCAGACCCAGGAGACATACAGTTTAATTAGGATTAGGCAAGATGTAGACATAGATTGTATACCGTGGTGACAGAAAGAAACTTTAGCTTGCAGTGGTTATACCTTTGCTATTTCACTGCTATTACAAACCCAAGCTGAACTTGGCCAGTTTATGCAAATCCTTGGCTAAGTGGAGTGATTTAAGTATAAATGTGTACTTTTACAATATTAATGTGTTAAACCATTACTTCTCTTGATGCCATGTGAAAAGTATAGCTACATTTTACAACCAAAATACCATAGTGAATTACAGGTATATATTTCATTACTGAAACCAAAATTTGAACATGACTTTCTCAGTCTTTATGTCAATGTGATGTGAATTACCTCTAACAGATTGAAAACATGTAAGAAAACATGAACATTTCACTTAGAATGAATGACTCAGATAACAGGACATTTGTCTTAAGTATTAATGTGTTTGGTTCTAACAACACAAAGTAAAGCTGCAATTGAGCTGAATTTTACATGTAATATGGTGCATGTGGGTGGATTTCTAACATCTTCCTGATGACTCATATACAGTGGTTTTTTTTTTCAATGGGTCTTGTTGTTGTTCACTTTAGGCTTACAATACTAATGCTATTTTGTGATCAATTTGGGAAACCCTACAACCTTCCCTGAGATGACCAAGAGATGCAGCTTGACGAATATATTTACTTGGCTAGCATGGTAATCAGAATCTAAAACTCACATTTCAAATGGCATATCACCTAGATAACACTGACAACAAGCCACTTTCTTGGCAAATGACTGATTGATGGTTCGTTCTTAACATGTCTGGAGAAACATATTAATAAGATAACCCATGTCTTTTTTCACTCTGTAATATCCACAGATGATCTCTATTTCAGATGACTCTAGGAGCTTAATGCAAATAAGAAATAACACCTTTCTGGCTCATTAAGGCAACTGCTCAAGCTGTCATTCGCATTACCTCTCTGAAAATGCAGTACAGGAGGCAGCAGTAGGCCTTGTCTGCTGCAGAAACTAATGGCACAGAGCTACCTTTTGACAGCAGGGCTAAATTTACATGCTTTACATATTCAGTGAGTAAAAGACTAATTTACATTAATCAAATAAGCTATGTTTGCAGAATAGCCCCTCCCTTATTTGAAATATACCTATGCACCTTGTAGGGCTAGTCACTGACAATTGCATGCTAAATGAATTAATTGTGCTGAAGCAAACCGGGGCCTTTTATACTTCTTTAACCCTACTTATTTTCTCTATGGCAATAGTAAATTATGCCTCAGAAGATAAATAGCAAGTCATGCCTTAAAAGATGAGGTGTTTTGGTTTTCATTCTCGGACCTGCTAGGCTGACTACCTGTCAGATAAGACTGATGCCAGGTTTATGCTTTGAAAAGCTGACAAACCACAGATTTTTATCACTAAATCAAACCTGCTGGATTTAAATTCTGTGAACTTTAATTATCTTCTATTTAATTAAAAGAACTAGATTAAACCAAAAGTGGGTCTTGACAAAGGAGACTAAACGAGTTTTAGGGGATGAGAAGACTTTATTTTCACAAATCAATTTTCTCATTTTTAATAAAGCAACATTTACAGATAGAGGAAATTCCAGGAATCATTTTCTGTACAATACTTGTGGTTATCCAGTCCATCCCAGAATGATAATCACCTATCCTGTTCTTAAGAATCTCCACAGGAAGAGGTTCTGGACATGTTGAGAAGGTTTCAAACTGTTAAGGGCACTAAGTCAGTTTATCACAGATGGAGAAAAGGTTTTTTTTTTTGTACCTCACCAACTAAAAGATAAGAATTATTTCTGCTCCAAGGGTTGCTTTTATTATTATTTTTCTTTATTTAAGGTAAGATTACATAATCACCAGTCCTTGCAGAATATCTTGTTTCATAGTGGAATAGTCATAAGGTATTGGATTATTTAACCAACAAGTACTCATTGTTGGTCTAGTCCAGCAGTTGGCAAACTTTTTCTGTAAAGGGTCAGGTAGTATTTCTGTGTTTTTTGGGCCATAGGGTCTCTGTCACAAGTACTCAACCCTGCTGTAGTAGTCTCAAAGCAGCCACAGATAATACATAAATGAATGAACACGACTATGTTCCAGAAAGCTTTATTTATGGAAATTTAAATTTCATTTAATTTTCACATCACAAAATATTCTTGTGATTGTTTTCAATCATTTAAAGATGTAAAAATCATTCTTAGCATATGGGCCAGATTTGGCCTGGAGGCCACAGTTTGGCATCTCCTGGTCTAGACTCTGCTTAGGTCATTATGAAGGGGAGAGAAAATAGTGTAAAACATGGGCACATTTCATAATGGTTGGAGAGACAAGGTCAAAAACATTAAAAAATTTGACAAATAATATAATAAAGGGCTAAAGTGTCTGGGATGCCCAAAGGGGCTAAATGAGTGTGAATATGGGTGACAGGATTGTGATAGCTAGAATAGTCAGACCAGGACTCATGTATCACCTAATTGTACCAGGAAGAACTAGTTGGGTTTATTTAGGTGAAGAAGAGAAGGAAAGATAACTCCAGGTAAAAGAAATAATATGAACCAAGATAGAGAAACAGCAGTAATTTAGCAGGATGCCTTTGTGGGAAAGTATGAGAAAGGCCAATGTAAGTAGTATCAATTGGAGAAATGAATTCAGTTATTCAATAATTATTGATCACTTCTGTGTTAAGAATTATGCTAAATAGTAGAGATTCTGTGATAAATAAGACATAATTCTTGCCCTCCAATTGCTCATAGTCTTTTTAAAAGGACAAACAAGCAACCAGTTACAGTATAGGATATTTAAATTGAAGAGTAAAGCTACCTGAAAACAACTGTGATAATTTTTTAAGTTATGTCAATTTTCAACGTTTTTTATTTATTTTTGGGACAGAGAGAGACAGAGCATGAACGGGGGAGGGGCAGAGAGAGAGGGAGACACAGAATCGGAAACAGGCTCCAGGCTCTGAGCTGTCAGCCCAGAGCCCGACGCGGGGCTCGAACTCACGGACCGCGAGATCGTGACCTGGCTGAAGTCGGACGCTTAACCGACTGCGCCACCCAGGCGCCCCAAGTTATGTCAATTTTCAACATTCCATTCATTTACATTTAAGGTAGAGATCTGTGATTTAAAGTATAAAGGGATTCCAAACACAAAATAAAAATCTTGTGACCCACTCAAGGCCTGCTCACTTAAAAGTTCAGACTTAACTTCCTTTCCCAGAGAAATGGCAAAATCACATAAACTTCCTATAAGTAATTTCCAGGGACTCTTTGAAGATTATAATTTTAGAAAGGATTATTATTTTATTGGCTTGATTCACTGGAACTGGGCATTATGTTATTGGCGCTAACAATGTGCATACACCTATTTATAAGCCTTTTTGAGTAAGGTAAATTACCATGGAAACACCCAGAGTGTTTTTCACCAGAGATCTTTAAGGAAAGAATTTATATCTACCTGCATGAGATGGCACAGGATCAATAATGCCTAGACCACAGCGTGAATTTTCAACTGTCTGATTTGAAAACTCTTAAAAGTATTCCAATGAAGATGTACACAACTTAATCATTCATTCTTTTAAAATGTAGTGCTGTTACTAGTCTTATTTGAAGCAAGAACTAAAAATTCAGGTACAAGTGTTTTTAGGAGTGTGACAAAAGAAAATCTGATTGATCCTATAAATCCTTTGAATGAGCCCCCAAGTGAAAGGCATGATTGTAAGGAAATAGCAGAGCATGCAGTTTGGAATCAGACAAACCAGTGTGCAGATTCTGATTCAACTGCTCACTACCTGTGACCTTTGCCAACCAACTTAACTTCTCGAATCCTCCATTCTTCCTCCTTTTCCTTGGGAAAACAAAACCCAATGTTCAGGAATGTTGTTAAGATATAGTAGATGGGTACATGTCACCTAGTTCAGTGACTACACAGAAAGTAGGACAGCTGGTTGAAATGAATATCTTGTTTCTACTGGAAACTTTGGCATTTGACTTTTTTTTAAAGTTTATTCATTTTTTGAGAGATAGAAAGAGCACAAGCTGGGGAGGGGCACAGAAAGAAAGGGAAACAGAATCTGAAGCAGGCTCCAGACTCTGAGCTGCCAGCACAGAGCCCAATGCGGGGCTCAAACTCACCAACTGGGAGATCATGACCTGAGCCAAAGTCAGCCGCTTAACCGACCCAGCCACCCAGGTGCCCCTGGCATTTGACTTTCTTTAAAAAAGTCATGTTGTATAATCACCCAATCTTGTTTAAAATAGCACTCAGGCAATTTATGTAGCTGATCTTGGATTAGTCCTTGTTGCACAAGGATGATTTACCATCACAGAAAAGATGAAATAAAAACAAAAATTCTTTGAAATGTGCAAATAAATAGGTATCGTACTGAGCCCAGAACTCTGAATAAGACAAAATCACGAGTAGTACATTTTTAATATTGGCTCCGAATAAATATTAGACTATAGATTATACACAAAACACGTTTTTATTTCATTAGTTATTATACAGGCCATGATGAATATGTCACACGATAAATGAATGAACTAGTTATTGCCAGCATTCCATCCAAAGCTGGTTTCTTCAGTTCCGGAAGATGGCGGCGTAGGAGGACGCTGGGCTCACCGCGCGTCCTGCTGATCACTTAGATTCCACCTACACCTGCCTAAAGAACCCAGAAAACTGCCAGAGGATTAGCAGAACGGAGTCTCCGGAGCCAAGCGCAGACGAGAGGCCCACGGAAGAGGGTAGGAAGGGCGGCGAGGCGGTGCGCGCTCCACGGACTGGTGGGAGGGAGCCGGGGCGGAGGGGCGGCTCGCCGGCCAAGCAGAGCCCCCGAGACTGGCTGGCAAAAGCGGAGGGGCCGGACGGACTGTGTTCCGACAGCAAGCGCGACTTAGCGTCTGGGAGGTCATAAGTTAACAGCTCTGCTCAGAAAGCGGGAAGGCTGGAGTACAAAGGGAGGGAGAGCTGCTGAGCCCCCGGACAGCAGAGCTCAGCTTGGCGGGGAACAAAGGCGCTCGCCAGCGCCATCTCCCCCGCCCATCCCCCAGCCAAAATCCCAAAGAGAACCAGTTCCTGCCAGGGAACTTGCTCTCTCCGCGCAAACACCCAACTCTGTGCTTCTGCGGAGCCAAACCTCCAGCAGCGGATCTGACTCCCTCCTGCTGCCACAGGGCCCCTCCTGAAGTGGATCACCTAAGGAGAAGCGAGCTAAGCCTGCCCCTCCCGCCCCCGTGCACCTTGCCTACCCACCCCAGCTAATACGCCAGCTCCCCAGCACCACAAGCCTGGCAGTGTGCAAGTAGACCAGAGGGGCCACACCACCCCACAGTGAATCCCGCCCCTAGGAGAGGGGAAGAGAAGGCACACACCAGTCTGACTGTGGCCCCAGCGGTGGGCTGGGGGCAGACATCAGGTCGGACTGCGGCCCCGCCCACCAACTCCAGTTATACACCACAGCACGGGGGAAGTGCCCTGCAGGTCCTCACCGCTCCAGGGACTATCCAAAATGACCAAACGGAAGAATTCCCCTCAGAAGAATCTCCAGGAAATAACAACAGCTAATGAACTGATCAAAAAGGATTTAAATAATATAACAGAAAGTGAATTTAGAATAATAGTCATAAAATTAATCGCTGGGCTTGAAAACAGTATACAGGACAGCAGAGAATCTCTTGCTACAGAGATCAAGGGACTAAGGAACAGTCACGAGGAGCTGAAAAACGCTTTAAACGAAATGCAAAACAAAATGGAAACCACGACGGCTCGGATTGAAGAGGCAGAGGAGAGAATAGGTGAACTAGAAGATAAAGTTATGGAGAAAGAGGAAGCTGAAAGAAAGAGAGATAAAAAAATCCAGGAGTATGAGGGGAAAATTAGAGAACTAAGTGATACACTAAAAAGAAATAATCTACGCATAATTGGTATCCCAGAGGAGGAAGAGAGAGGGAAAGGTGCTGAAGGGGTACTTGAAGAAATTATAGCTGAGAACTTCCCTGAACTGGGGAAGGAAAAAGGCATTGAAATCCAAGAGGCACAGAGAACTCCCTTCAGACGTAACTTGAATCGATCTTCTGCACGACATATCATAGTGAAACTGGCAAAATACAAGGATAAAGAGAAAATTCTGAAAGCAGCAAGGGATAAACGTGCCCTCACATATAAAGGGAGACCTATAAGACTCGTGACTGATCTCTCCTTTGAAACTTGGCAGGCCAGAAAGGCTTGGCACGATATCTTCAGTGTGCTAAACAGAAAAAATATGCAGCCGAGAATCCTTTATCCAGCAAGTCTGTCATTTAGAATAGAAGGAGAGATAAAGGTCTTCCCAAACAAACAAAAACTGAAGGAATTTGTCACCATGAAACCAGCCCTACAAGAGATCCTAAGGGGGATCCTGTGAGACAAAGTACCAGAGACATCACTACAAGCGTAAAACATACAGACATCACAATGACCCTAAACCCGTATCTTTCTATAATAACACTGAATGTAAATGGATTAAATGCGCCAACCAAAAGACATAGGGTATCAGAATGGATAAAAAAACAAGACCCATCTGTTTGCTGTCTACAAGAGACTCATTTGAGATCTGAGGACACCTTTAGATTGAGAGTGAGGGGATGGAGAACTATTTATCATGCTACTGGAAGCCAAAAGAAAGCTGGAGTAGCCATACTTATATCAGACAAACTAGACTTTAAATTAAAGGCTGTAACAAGAGATGAAGAAGGGCATTATATAATAATTACAGGGTCTATCCATCAGGAAGAGCTAACAATTATAAATGTCTATGCGCCAAATACCGGAGCCCCCAGATATATAAAACAGTTACTCATAAACATAAGCAACCTTATTGATAAGAATGTGGTCATTGCAGGGGACTTTAACACCCCACTCACAGAAATGGATAGATCATCTAGACACACAGTCAATAAAGAAACAAGGGCCCTGAATGATACATTGGATCAGATGGACTTGACAGATATATTTAGAACTCTGCATCCCAAAGCAACAGAATATACTTTCTTCTCGAGTTCACATGGAACATTCTCCAAGATAGATCATATACTGGGTCACAAAACAGCCCTTCATAAGTTTACAAGAATTGAAATTATACCATGCATACTTTCAGACCACAATGCTATGAAGCTTGAAATCAACCACAGGAAAAAGTCTGGAAAACCTCCAAAAGCATGGAGGTTAAAGAACACCCTACTAACGAATGAGTGGGTCAACCAGGCAATTAGAGAAGAAATTAAAAAATATATGGAAACAAACGAAAATGAAAATACAACAATCCAAACGCTTTGGGACGCAGCGAAGGCAGTCCTGAGAGGAAAATACATTGCAATCCAGGCCTATCTCAAGAAACAAGAAAAATCCCAAATACAAAATCTAACAGCACACCTAAAGGAAATAGAAGCAGAACAGCAAAGGCAGCCTAAACCCAGCAGAAGAAGAGAAATCATAAAGATCAGAGCAGAAATAAACAATATAGAATCTAAAAAAACTGTAGAGCAGATCAACGAAACCAAGAGTTGGTTTTTTGAAAAAATAAACAAAATTGACAAACCTCTAGCCAGGCTTCTCAAAAAGAAAAGGGAGATGACCCAAATAGATAAAATCATCAATGAAAATGGAATTATTACAACCAATCCCTCAGAGATACAAACAATTATCAGGGAATACTATGAAAAATTATATGCCAACAAATTGGACAACCTTGAAGAAATGGACAAATTCCTAAACACCCACACTCTTCCAAAACTCAATCAGGAGGAAATAGAAAGCTTGAACAGACCCATAACCAGCAAAGAAATTGAATCGGTTATCAAAAATCTCCCAACAAATAAGAGTCCAGGACCAGATGGCTTCCCAGGGGAGTTCTACCAGACGTTTAAAGCAGAGATAATACCTATCCTTCTCAAGCTATTCCAAGAAATAGAAAGGGAAGGAAAACTTCCAGACTCATTCTATGAAGCCAGTATTACTTTGATTCCTAAAACAGACAGAGACCCAGTAAAAAAAGAGAACTACAGGCCAATATCTCTGATGAATATGGATGCAAAAATTCTCAATAAGATACTAGCAAATCGAATTCAACAGCATATAAAAAGAATTATTCACCATGATCAAGTGGGATTCATTCCTGGGATGCAGGGCTGGTTCAACATCCGCAAATCGATCAACGTGATACATCACATTAACAAAAAAAAAGAGAAGAACCATATGATCCTGTCAATCGATGCAGAAAAGGCCTTTGACAAAATCCAGCACCCTTTCTTAATAAAAACCCTTGAGAAAGTCGGGATAGAAGGAACATACTTAAAGACCATAAAAGCCATTTATGAAAAGCCCACAGCTAACATCATCCTCAATGGGGAAAAACTGAGAGCTTTTTCCCTGAGATCAGGAACACGACAGGGATGCCCACTCTCACCGCTGTTGTTTAATATAGTGCTGGAAGTTCTAGCATCAGCAATCAGACAACAAAAGGAAATCAAAGGCATCCAAATTGGCAAAGATGAAGTCAAGCTTTCGCTTTTTGCAGATGACATGATATTATACATGGAAAATCCGATAGACTCCACCAAAAGTCTGCTAGAACTGATACATGAATTCAGCAAAGTTGCAGGATACAAAATCAATGTACAGAAATCAGTTGCATTCTTATACACTAACAATGAAGCAACAGAAAGACAAATAAAGAAACTGATCCCATTCACAATTGCACGAAGAAGCATAAAATACCTAGGAATAAATCTAACCAAAGATGTAAAAGACCTGTATGCTGAAAACTATAGAAAGCTTATGCAGGTAATTGAAGAAGATATAAAGAAATGGAAAGACATTCCCTGCTCATGGATTGGAAGAATAAATATTGTGAAAATGTCAATACTACCCAAAGCTATCTACACATTCAATGCAATCCCAATCAAAATTGCACCAGCATTCTTCTTGAAACTAGAACAAGCCATCCTAAAATTCATATGGAACCACAAAAGGCCCCGAATAGCCAAAGTAATTTTGAAGAAGAAGACCAAAGCAGGAGGCATCACAATCCCAGACTTTAGCCTCTACTACAAAGCTGTCATCATCAAGACAGCATGGTATTGGCATAAAAACAGACACATAGACCAATGGAATCGAATAGAAACCCCAGAACTAGACCCACAAACGTATGGCCAACTCATTTTTGACAAAGCAGGAAAGAACATCCAATGGAAAAAAGACAGTCTCTTTAACAAATGGTGCTGGGAGAACTGGACAGCAACATGCAGAAGGTTGAAACTAGACCACTTTCTCACACCATTCACAAAAATAAACTCAAAATGGATAAAGGACCTGAATGTGAGACAGGAAACCATCAAAACCTTAGAGGAGAAAGCAGGAAAAGACCTCTCTGACCTCAGCCGTAGCAATCTCTTACTCGGCACATCCCCAAAGGCAAGGGAATTAAAAGCAAAAGTGAATTACTGGGACCTTATGAAGATAAAAAGCTTCTGCACAGCAAAGGAAACAACCAACAAAACTAAAAGGCAACCAACGGAATGGGAAAAGATATTTGCAAATGACACATCGGACAAAGGGCTAGTATCCAAAATCTATAAAGAGCTCATCAAACTTCACACCCAAAAAACAAATAACCCAGTGAAGAAATGGGCAGAAAACATGAATAGACACTTCTCTAAAGAAGACATCCGGATGGCCAACAGGCACATGAAAAGATGTTCAACGTCGCTCCTCATCAGGGAAATACAAATCAAAACCACACTCAGATACCACCTCACGCCAGTCAGAGTGGCCAAAATGAAGAAATCAGGAGACTATAGATGCTGGAGAGGATGTGGAGAGACGGGAACCCTCTTGCACTGTTGGTGGGAATGCAAATTGGTGCAGCCGCTCTGGAAAGCAGTGTGGAGGTTCCTCAGAAAATTAAAAATAGACCTACCCTATGACCCAGCAATAGCACTGCTAGGAATTTATCCAAGGGATACAGGAGTACTGATGCATAGGGGCACTTGTACCCCAATGTTTATAGCAGCACTCTCAACAATAGCCAAATTATGGAAAGAGCCTAAATGTCCATCAACTGATGAATGGATAAAGAAATTGTGGTTTATATACACAATGGAATACTACGTGGCAATGAGAAAAAATGAAATATGGCCTTTTGTAGCAACGTGGATGGAACTGGAGAGTGTGATGCTAAGTGAAATAAGCCATACAGAGAAAGACAGATACCATATGGTTTCACTCTTATGTGGATCCTGAGAAACGTAACAGAAACACATGGGGGAGGGGAAGGGAAAAAAAAAAAAAAGAGGTTAGAGTGGGAGAGAGCCAAAGCATAAGAGACTGTTAAAAACTGAGAACAAACTGAGGGTTGATGGGGGGTGGGAGGGAGGGCAGGGTGGGTGATGGGTATTGAGGAGGGCACCTTTTGGGATGAGCACTGGGTGTTGTATGGAAACCAATTTGACAGTAAATTTCATATATTAAAAAATAAAAAATAAATAAATTAAAAAACAAGAAAAAAAAAAACAAAGCTGGTTTCTTGCTTCTTTCTTTGGAAAGTAGTAAGTGAATGAATAAATGCTACTTTTTATGATACAAATGTCCTTCACTATTAGAATCTGTTGAATTCAGCAATGAATACATATTCATGAATGTGCACTCTTCTAAAAACAGAGATTTAGACAGTCTACTCCATTAAACATTAGTTTATTTTTCTTCCAGGTGTCAGCCAGGGAATCAACATTTTGGTCTGTGTCCTTTTCATGATGTCTGTCCTAATGGATGCCCCCTGGAAATAAAATCAACATATGTATAATGGAATAGATTTTCTAAATCTCAATTCTGAGAAGGGTATTGTTTGACAAATTAATTCTAAATATTAGGCATGAACATAGATTTATAAATACAACTCCAGCTTAATTTGGTGCTGATTAAAAATAATTAAAAACTATATAATTTATTATATATTCACATTATATTGGTGATGCTAATAATTAGATCCTGCCATGCCATCATCAACCTGGCATTTTCTTAGTTGAACTATTTCTTTTGTTAATCCCCACAAGGGCATCTTGCATATTTGATGAGGTAAATTGTGCCTCTGTCAGTCTGTTCAAGTTATGACAGGTATGCACAACATATTGCCTTTGTTGTGATTTGTCACATGGATATAATCTCAGTAGCACAATCATCTAAATTGCTAATAAATATTAACTAACATGTAGTGTTAAATTAAGTGCACACACAAAACCTAATAAATTTCAGGGGTGCCTGGCTGGCTCAGTTGATAGAGCATGCAACTCCTGATCTCAAGGTTGTGAGTTTGAACTCCACATTGGGTATAGAGATTACTTCAAAATAAAAAAAACAATTCCTAAAAAAACTAATAAATTACATATTCAAACCTTCTTGGTTTCCTTTACAGTAATCTATTTTTTTAAAAAGTCCTTTGAAATATTCTTTTTATCTCAACATAGATATACCAAAATCAAACTCAAATAACATAGGCTTGCTAAATATAAAACAATACGTATTGAAATTATGGAAGAAATAGTTTTTTCAAATTCTGTTAGACCAAGAGGGATGGGAAATGGGGTGGTAAAGGCCATATGTAGGCTAAAGTCACACAATAGTTTCTGTCCTTGGTGTTAAGATCAACACACAACTGAGAACCTTCTATGTGTATCACTGTGGTAAGATACTGGCGCTAATGAATATGACACAAGTCCCTATCTTCCTTAGAGTCTTGTTTACTTTGAGAACCATTCTCTCCTGAAAATCACCCTAGGTGATGATGATGATTATAGAGAGGATAGCAGCAGCCATGCTCATAAGTGACATTGGCCAGTGGCTGATATTAGGAACTTTATAATGGCCTAGTATTCTACTCCCTGGTGTGGACAATGTGATGGCAGTAGGAATACAATGTGGGAAAATCTTAAGTGGGAAAATTTTGCCTCTATTTTTTTAAAAAAAGTATTCCCTTGGGGAGCCTGGGTGGCTCAGTCGGTTAAGCGGCCGACTTCGGCTCAGGTCATGATCTCGCGGTCTGTGAGTTCGAGCCCCACGTCGGGCTCTGTGCTGACAGCTCAGAGCCTGGAGCCTGTTTCAGATTCTGTGTCTCCCTCTTTCTTACCCTCCCCCGTTCATGCTCTGTCTCTCTCTGTCTCAAAAATAAATAAACATTAAAAAATTAAAAAAAAAAAAGTATTCCCCTGCCAGCTTGGTCTAATTGAGGGCTCTTACAGACTGACCTAATGAACCTTCAGCTTGGGAGGCTTCAATTATTCCCTGATAAGCAGTGAACTCAAGTTTTACTGTAGGCATCATCTCCTAAGCTATAGTGATCTATTAGATTGGCAATGGCTTCCAAATACCACCAAAAACATTTACTGAAGGCCAATCCCGGCAGGAATGTTGTCAAGATAATTTTTCAGCTTTTATAGTTGCTCTACAAATCAGGTCCAATCACATTGTTGTAGGTTTAGATTAAGCATATAATTGTGTACTCCCATGTTAAATACATAGTTTCTGCTAGGATTTTCCAAAGCGGTAAATTATGGTATATGAAAACACCAGACAGACATAAATATAAATATTATTTCTCTGTAGACTGTGAAATATATTTTAAAGTTATGTTCAACTTTAAAAAAATCTATTCATTTTACAGTTATTTTATCTTTCTGTTTCTTCCCTATGCATTAAAGCCAGCTTATAAATGCAGAACAGGGAAGATGAGACAGAAGGCCAGGACAGGAATGAGTCAGGACTTTAACACCAAAAATATGTCCTGTACAAAGTAGTCCCTGGGTCACTTAGAAGGATATTTTTACTGTATCTTAGGTCTTAAAGTATAATTCCACAGGAAAAGTGTGGAAACCAGTATATTAGTCTCTTTTAGAAAGAAGGAAGACCATGCATTGATTTCAAATCTTTGTATAATAGGGGCACCTGGTTAACTGTCCAACTCTTGATTTCAGCTCAGGTCATGGTCTCATGGTTCTTGAGTTTGAGCCCTGCATGGGGTTCCACGCTGACAGTGCAGAGCCTGCTTGGGATTCTCTCTCTGTCACTCTCTCTCTGCCCTTTTCATGCATTCTCTCTTTCTCTGTCTCTCTCTCTCTCAAAAAAATAAACTTAAAAAAATCTTTGTGTAACAACAAAAATAAATTAGTGTAACTATTCATAGTTTTCTAGAAATAACAAGTGACTTACCTTCTTGGAATTAAATGAGGAACATGGGGTTTTAGAGTATGAAAGTTGTGATTAACATTTTAAACTTCTGAAATCACTTTTATGATGGACTTTTCATATCAGTTATCCTTAAATTTAGTAAAACATTTTTTGTTCTCAGCCTTAGAAAAAAGAATGTGTTCATGAGATAATACTGCTTAGATAGAATGCTAATTTTAGGTTTGAAATTGTCTTCCATTCCTCTTAGAAATCTGAATGACTAATCTAGACAGACTTTAAAAAGAGAGAAATTAAGATACTTTAATCCACAGAAAGAGAAAAAAATATATACACTTTTCTCAAATCACTTCTTAAGTAAAGCATATATAATAACCCCATGATTTTGAGCTTGTCAGCAGAAATACATTCAAACATACCTACACACACAGACACACACACACACACACAGACACAGACACAGACACACACACACACACACACACACACACACATTCAAGCTACACAGCCATCACAATAAGATAGTGTCTGACACCAACATGAAACCAGGCACATACCAACAGATTTGGTAAATCTACTTTGTTGAACATCAACTCCACCCTCTCTGGGGCTCTTGCCTTTACTAGCAGCACTGATTCTGCATAACTACAGTGAAGCAACAACAACAACAAACAAGGATTAATGAAATTGGCTGGTTCAGGGAGAGATCTATGGCAGGGTGGTGTTTTCATTCTTCTAAAAGCTCTAAATTCATCTACCTAGTTTTCGGTGTGTTCAAAGCATTTCAATTTGTTTTTTTCTACATGAGAATAAGAAAAACATACTGATCATGGGTTAGAGAAGTAAATGGGAGATAGAATTCTTTTTAACACTTCAGGAAAGGATCCAACCAAATTATTTTTTAAGCCACATAACTGGTTAACTATAGATTGAACTGGGCATTTGTATTTTTTATACTTTCCTATTATTTTGATACTATAAGTAATGTCAATGACTTTTTAAATAACCTACATGTCTTGGCAAATGAGATCTTGTCTCATCAATGTGGTTGCTGTGGGAGTTAAAGAATCATTGCTTGATTCTATCACTGTGTGAGATATTTGTGAAGTGCCTCTTTGGGATGTATTTAGAGTCAGCCTCACATTCTTTTACATAGTTTCAATGAAAGCAATTCTTTGATATTTTATAGACCTGAATTTTGGAGGAGTATTTCAGAGTCAAATAGAATAGATAAGCTTGGTAATTAAGCTGTGTAATACTAATGTTTGGTTAAAAACTAGGTGCAACTATAAAGAAATGATATTGAATTTCTCATTTAGCTCAAATGGCACTCTGAAGAACATTTATTTGGATAAATAAATTCTTGTTAGGTTAGTAGTAACAGCAATATTTTCATTAAAATATAAACACACAAATGTGTATGTCCAGAACTGTAAAGTTGGGCATTTTGTTCATTTTACAGATAAGGACATAGAGGCCCAGCACCTAATATACTCCTAGCAAAGTACCTGGTATACAGCAAAGTGCTTATTAAATGCAAAAATTATCTATGTAGCCAAAGTGGTGATCTGCGGAGAAATACACAATATATTTAAAACAGTGTTATAAGACTAGACTTATGGGTATAGCAAATATCTGTCCATTTGTTTGTCCTTTCCTATACTTCTTCTTCAGAGAATATGTTCTTCCATATAGTTCCTGGAAGAGGTAGCAATCCCATGAACCATGTGATCTTATTCCTGCCCTGGTAGATTGAAACACTTTGGACACCTGACCCAAGGGAACAAATCCAAACATGAGGCTGTTCCAGTCAGATTCTGTTACAAGAATGTGAACTCAAATAGGCCAATGTCATGTAAAGATTAGCACTTGAAGTAAGGGTCATGCTTTATCACAACTATGGCAGTCATGTTTAAACTAAGGAAACTGATAGAGAAAAAGAAGAGGCAGAGATGAGTGAGAGCAGGGAAGGGTAGAGAAAGAAGCTTGTATTTCTAACTTTCCAGTTTTGTTTCCAGTCCAAGGCACTCTATGGTCTGACTGCTATTTCCTATCCTTGGATGTCCAAAAGGTTGTCTATCACGTCCTTGAATAAATCCCACTTATTTCAAGCCAGTTTGATTTCTATTCCTTTAACTAAAGAAGCCTGAACACAATGTATTATTGGGCTTCTATGTCCTCCTTTAGCTTTTTAATAAAAAAATTAGAAAAATAATTTTTAAACTGCTCATGGAATGGTTCTATGCCCAGGGAGATTAAGTGATTTCCCCCAAGTCATTCACATAGTAGCAGGTCAAGGACTAGAAACTACATCTTGTAACTCAGCAAATAGCTCCTATCAGTAGAATATGCTTGTTCAGGGCACAGACCCTGAAGCTACATGACCTTGGAAATGTTACTTAACCTCTCCTTGCCTCATTTTCCCCCTCTATAAAAGGAATAATAGTACTTCACCCATCCCATAGGATTGTTGTGAGAATTATATTAGTTATCATATCACCTAAATAGTAACAGCTAATTGAACCTGGACAGTAATCTGACCTAAAGGGTAGCCATCCTAGGCCCTAATGCAAAACAAAACAAAACAAAAGTGTGGTTGGGGGAGAACAACAAAATAACGCTCCTCTGACAGGAATGTGGAATTGGAACCAACAGTTCTTGTCAGGAGCTAGAAGGAGCAGTTAGACCAGGATAAGTAGAGTCTCCCTCCAAGCACAAGAGAAGCAAAGTACCCTTTAAAAAAGGCCCATGAACTTGTGTTGTGGGGCATTCCAGCGACAATCTGAATGTGGAACGAAGTTCTCATTTTCAGGCATCTAGATCTAGATGTAGGATATTGCCTATCCTGAATTCCCATGAGCTTCTCTGTAGCTGTTCAATAAGCTCAATTTATATAGCTTCTGGTTATGAAATAAATAAGACACAGGGATGTAATATACAGCATAGGGAATATAGTCAATTATGTTGTAATAAGTTTATATGGTGACGGATGGTAACTAGACTTCCCAAGGTGATCACTTCATAATAATATAAATATCCAATAAGTTATACACCTGAAACTAATACAGTATTGTATGTCAATTATTCTTCAATTTAAAAAAATACCTTTTTGTTCCTTGTAATCAACAAAGACACAATTAAGTAAAATACTTATTAATATCACCTTAAGTTTTTATATGAAAAGAAAAAGTAATTACATATACAAGGCAGCAGCAGTGGGGGATGGCCCATATGCCTCTCATCACAAACATATTTTCCTAGTGTTTTCATACTGTTTTTCAGCATCGTCAATACAATAGTCTCATTTCTCTCTTTTTGGGTGCTTTATCACCATCTTATCACCAGAAACTAGATAACACAGGTCTTAAGAATGAGTAATTAATCATTCTATATCCATTTAGCACCATTGGATTAATTGTTTAACATGACAGATAATAGTTTAAGCCTACATTCCCCCAATGAAAATGTGAAAATATTCTTTACTGAGGTCCTTTACCCTTAGAAGGCAAACCAAACTTTAAAGCATGTTCCGTAATTTGTACCCTGAAAATATTTTCTAAAACAGCAAAACAGCAACCTGAGCACAAACTAGAAGAAAAATAAGACTACTGCAAATCATAAACAAGTTCAGATGATTTATAGGAAGAGTATTCTACAAAGATCCCTTAGTGTCAAGATATAAACAGTTTTTAGTGCTATTTAGTTAAATGATAATTATAAAACTCATTGAACTGAATGAGAATTAGGATTGTGAGACAAATGCTTGTAAGCGGTTAATTAATTCATATGAACCGCACAGCTCAGCTAAAAATGGGCTGATTATTCTAAACCACCAACTTGTCTCCTTTTTACTATTGCTCTCGTTTTCCATCAGACTCACCCTGTTGTACCCTCACCCCTAGTATCAAATGTCAGGAGGTAGAAATATTTAAAAGGAAATGTGAGCTAAAGGCATTTTGCAAGGATACATCAAGGGTACAAATATGTCTGCTGGAACACTGAAATGAAAAAATAATTTATTAGTACACCATGGCTTATAACATCCCAAAGGGTTCAATATTTTCATTATGTACACAAACATATCCCTTCCTCCTTTTCAAATGCCTCATTACAGCTAAGCCTGGAGCTTTTTTCTTAAAAATATTTCCTCTGAAATTATTAATAATCTGAAGTTCCCTACAGGCCAATGGTATTATTACAGTCAAAATGGATCAATATGCATATATACTTACATACTCTCTTTTTACACTATTTTAAATAACAAAGTATTTAGTGGGAACAGTAAAGAATTTATAAGCTATATACAGGAAAGCCTAGAGGAAGATGGCAATATCCCAGACTCTATGGAAACAGCTCTTGAAGCTTATTAGGTGGGTGTAAGAGACTGTAATAAGATTATGAGTTTTGGTTTAGCCTGTCCATCATTTCAAAATCCCCATAACTAAAGGGAATATCTTCATAGGGGTCTGAGTTTAATATTGAAGCTGCTTTACTTAATTCTTCCTATTTTATAATGCTGAGTGCTAATTAGTTCCATCTACTTTCTTCAGGATTGTCAACAGGCAACTTGGAAGCCAAGAACCTACTGAATTATGGATTAACCAGTTCTGTAACAGCATGTTCAAGCAACCTAGTTAGCTACTCCAAAGTGTAGTATTATTATGGGCACAGGAAAACATAAAATCCTTTTGTTATCTTCTGCTTAAAAGCAGAAAAATAAATCCCTATAAGTAAACTATTTTTGATGTGTTAATGAATATTTTAAATATGAGAACTCAAATAAATATTTACTTTTGTGTTTGTCAAACATTGCCTATTAATTTCACAATATCCACGATATCTGCTACAAAAATGGACAAACTCATCTTAAAATTTTTTGAACACAGATACAAATTTTAAAGATGGAAAAGACTGAGATTGAGCCTGACTATCATGAGCCTCCTCATCTACCTTCACTTTCATTGAACCTGCATCCCAACCTCCCTGAGCCTTTTCATCACTTTCCTACTTTTGGCATTTCAATTGACTGCTTTATCCTACAGCTAGCCTCTAGAATCAGCCCCTTAGGGTCACATATTCTGGAATTAGAAGGGATGTTAGAGATAATCTGATGTAGCTCTCTCATTTCATAAGGGAAATAACTGAGATGCAGAGGTTAAGTGACCTATTTGATAGGTGATAGCAGAATTGGAAAATGAATCCAAGTCTCCTGATTCCCTGCTCAATGCACCTTCAGTTCTACTTTATCATCATAACCATCCCATTCAACCATGCCCAAACTTGATGGCCTCACTAGGCTGCTGATCTACCCCTCAAATAATATGGGAACCTGCTCCCCTAGACATTAGTTTCCTTAGCCTCAGGTAATCTAGCTATGATTGATTACTAACAAAGCTTAACATGGCCATGCCTATTGTGTGCTTCCTGGCTTACTCAAGTGTGTTCAAACTCCCCTTGTTTCTACAGGCTTCCAATTCGACCCTCCTTTTCTCATTCCTAAAGGATGATCTTGCCTTCTACCTTGTAAGAATGAGTCTGTGTCCTGAGTTTCATCATTTGCCTTCACCTAGACATCAATTATCTTCTATCTTGTCCATCTTTGTGGTAGAAACAATTCTCCTTTTTCTCTCCTCCTGAAAGTTAATGCTCCTATGTTTATTCCCTTCCTTATGAACACTTACAATCTCACCCTCTTAACTGCTGCCTTTTCTGTAAACCAAAACAAATAAAATTAATTGCTAATGATTAATAATAGCAGTAATAGCTAGTATACAAAGTGCTTATGGTGTACTAGGCATCATTTTAGGCACTTTGCAAGTATTAATTCATTTAATTCTCATAACAACCTATGAAGTAGGTATTTCTATCATGCTCATTTTACAAAAAAGGAAATTTAAATAGAGAGAGGTTAAGTAACTTGCCCAAGATGCACAACTGAGAAGCAGAAATGGCAGGATTTGAACCCAGAGAGCTTAGCTCCAGAGTCTGTGTTCCTAATCATTACACTGTTTCTTTAACATATGTTATATCTATACCATCACTTATCAGCTTTATTATGTTGGGCAACTTACTGAACTTCTCAGAGAGTCAGTTCCCTTACATAAAATAAGAATAATATTCTGAATCTTAAAATATTGATATGAAGATTAAGTGAACTAGAAAATACATAATCTACCATGCCTGACATATTAAATGCCAGTTTAAAAAAATACTAGACAGCAGTACAAAAGAAATAGGAAGATAACTATGCACTAATATAAAAGAATGTGCAAAATACATTGTCAAATAAAACAAGGCGGCAAATAAATAAGTAAATGCCATTTCACACAATATGGATAATAATAATAACTACCAAGCCTAGCTTTTATTAACCAAGTATTCAGGGATAACTCTCTCAGAGGAAACTATGCTTTATTATGTGCTTAAGAAATCCTTACCAAGCACTGTTCTAAGCACTTTACCAATGTTAACTCATTTAGTCCCCAAACAACCATAAGGTGAATCCTAGTATTATTTCCAGAGGTGAGACAAAGAGGTGATTAACTTCCCCAAGATCACAAAGCTAGTAAGTGGCAGACCAAGATTTGGACCGAACCATTCTGACTCCAGGGTGTATGCTAGGCAGACTCTCAGTGTAATAGTTTGTTGTAGGAGGGCAAATGTGCAATACCCAGGTCATGGGAGAATAGCACAGATGCATATAGCCATAGCAAATATGAAAAGGTATAGTCTAGCTTATGTTCCCCAAACTTGTCAACTCAACAAAATTATCTTGAGATTATAAAAAGAAAACAAAACCAGAATCCTGGGCCCCATCCTAAACCTATTAAGTCAGATTCTGGGAATGGAGACCAGTAGAAGTTAACAGAGGAGTAAGTCAGAATCACTTAGTAGCTTTTTCAAAATACCCACACCTAGAGTCCATCCCCAGACAGTCTGCTTCAGCATATCCATGATGGTTTCCAGGCCTCACTTGATACTTTTGGGGGATGCTAGGGAACCAACAAATCATTTTGAAAACTGATGAACAAAGAGAAAGAATCAAGCATTCACCCTGTCTTCTCCACATGAAATATACCTGAATGAGACCAAATAGCTGATGAGGGGACATATCTTTTTATAGAAGTATTACAAATAGCTTTTTAAAAAGACGGGACGATAGAATATCACTCTTGAATTAATGGATCCAGACAATGATCATAAATGGCTGCTGATACACTAAGAGTCAACCAGCCAGCATGTGCTCCATTATAAAAATAGCACATCACCAACAATAAGGATGTCTTGCTAAAAACATGGAACCCAAATCTGATTTAGCTTCTATATCTAAGTTTATAGAAAATATGTGGGATGGGGAGATAGGTAAAGATATATGTAGATAACACCACTGGGATGCAATAATAAAAAATACAAACTCTATCAGACAAATGACCTGGTTCCTTCCATAATTAACAGTTGAAAATTAAAATTAAAAAAAGAGATGAAGATGTATAGTAGCTAGCTTCCAAGATGACCCGTCCAATTATCTTCAACTCTTGGTATTCATGCTCTGGTAAAGTTTTTTCCCACACCATTTCTGGGTTAGTCTGTATAACCAATAGAATATGACAGATGTGTTGTTATGTCATTGTCAAGCTAGGGCATGGAAAGTACTATGGCTTCCTCTTTGCTCTCTCAGATCACTCACACTTAGGGAACCCATATATCATGTTGTAGGAGACTCAAAACGCCCTCCAGAGAGGCTCACATGGTGCAGAAGTAAACTGGAAAGCAGATTCAAGCCCACAGATGACTGTAGCCCTGGACAAAGTCCTGACTGCCACAGACAATGAGACAGAATCATTCAACTGAGCTGCTCCAAAATTCCTGTCACACAGAAACTTTAGATGATAAATATTTATAATATTAAGTCACTAAGTTTTGAGGGTAATTTGATGTATAGCAATTGATAACTAAATACAAGACAGATGTCACAGTTTCAAATAGAGACTTAAGAGAATAACAGAAACAAATAGATCTTATTCAGTTCCTGATTCAAAATGGGGGCTGGGGAAGTAGTAGATGAAGAAATGTGAACACCAGATATTTATTAGCAAGGAAATATTTTTCATAATGTATGATAATATTACTTAGTTATGTTAGAAATAATCCTTATATTTTGTGAATACATATAGAATATTTACAGATGAAAAAATGTAATGTCTAGGACTTAATTGAAAATATCCAAGGGTGGGAGCAGATAGAACAAAATTGAACAGGAAGTGAACATTTTTGAAGCTAGGTGCTGGGTTTACTATATTACTCTATTTTGTATATATTTTAAAATTTCACAATAAAGAGTAAGGGTTAAAAAGTATTGGCTGACCATCAAGGCCTCACATCAGATGAAGCAATTCCAATTAAACCAGCTAATTAGTAGAGGCAAGTTCTCAGTAGCCATATAATGTTCATCTATGGGTGTCATTGCATACAAAATATGTATATATGCATATATATATACACACACATACACACACATATGTTTATATGTATATAGTGTGTGTGTGTGTGTGTGTGTGTACCTTTTTTGGTGTGGCCATGTCATTTTTCTCCAGCTAGACATAAGATAGTAGCTTGGAGACTTTTTTTGTTTATTTATTATTTGGTTTATTTATCATTGAGGTTTTCTTTTCATTTTTTTTTAATATATGAAATTTATTGTCAAATTAGTTTCCATACAATACCCAGTGCTCATCCCAAAAGATGCCCTCTTCAATGCCCATCACCTACCCTCCCCTCCCTCCCACCCCCCATCAACCCTCAGTTTGTTCTCAGTTTTTAAGAGTCTCTTATGCTTTGGCTCTGTCTCCCACTCTAACCTCTTTTTTTTTTTCTTCCCCTCCCCCATGCGTTTCTGTTAAGTTTCTCAGGATCCACATAAGAGTGAAAACATATGGTATCTGTCTTTCTCTGCAGAAAGACCTAAGCCTTTTTGTAGGAAAAAGAAATAAATTTAAAGCAAGACACTAAGAAGAAAAAAAAAAACATAGGCTAACTCATGACACATAAGTCTGAAGGGTGTAAGAAGAGTAAGATGAAGAGTATAATGTGTGTCTCAAGAAGGGATACTGAAAGAAACTGAGGGAAATTTGAACATAATTTACTGAGATTGAAGGGTGTAGGTTTTAGTTTGAAGGATTGGGGAGAGTAGAGGAAATCTAGAACAACTACCAAGGCATGTGATTCAGTGTACAATGAACAAGGAGACTGCTAAGCAGTAATGAAGATTCAAATAATGCTACAAGAATACTGTATACATAAAAGATGAATATAATATTTTAGATTCTTCCACAAGGAAATGAATTTGCTTTTAGAATTTATTTTATTGTTATTGTGTGATTTTACTTTTAAGAGGAGAGGACTGAGTAGCAACCGTGCTTCAATTGTAACACAACTAGCAGGGAGATATGATTTCTAAATACTGTATTTCTTATGTTGTATACTTTTTCTCAGGAAGCTTTCCAAATTTATTGAATAAATCATGATTTCCTTTAATAATCTGCAACAGTTGGGAAATACATAAATATTTCTTCTCTTACTTTGTGAAAGTCCAAAAAAAGCAAGGGTCAACTAACAAAGGCAATATGAAACAGCAAAAACCTCATATTTGAATAGCAATCACTTAAACATCTGTAACCATGGGCACCTGAGAATAATGCCTCAATAAATAGCTATGGACACTTAGGAGAGGAAGCTTAGATATAATAATATTGCATAATTTAATAGGACACATAGCTTTAGAGCGATTTCATTTTAAAATAGAAAAACCTAAAATAAGATCTCCACTATCCAGAAACCTCAGAGAATAAGTTGATCTGGATAGCTGAGGGTTTATAAATTTTAAACACCAACCATTTTTACCTTAGTCATTTATATAGAAATGTTTCACAGATATATTATACATTTTGTTGCATATATAAAGAGAATCTAGAGAAAACACATCATTGTTGGTTCACACAATTATCATGAACATCAAATATTGGGCTGTGCTCTAAATCCAACAAAGGCATACTTAAGGTATGTCTGTTTGTTTCTTTTTTAAATAGAGCAGAACTAATCTGTCTTTAAATTTCTTTCTCATTTTAAAAATATTTAAATTGGCCGCCACCACCACCACCACCACCACTACCACTACCACCACTAACACCGCCGCCACCACTGCCACCACCACCGCTGTGTTCTGGTGTAGAATTTGGAATCCCTGTGTGTGGTTAACAATGAAGCAGAATTCAAACATGCCAGCTTTCCTCAGCAAGCTGTGGACGCTTGTGGAGGAAACCCATACCAACGAATTCCACACCTGGAGCCAGAATGGCCAAAGTTTTCTGGTTCTGGATGAACAAAGATTTGTAAAAGAAATTCTTCCCAAATATTTCAAGCACAATAACATGGCAAGCTTTGTGAGGCAACTGAATATGTATGGTTTCCGTAAAGTTTTACATATTGGCTCCGGAATTGTAAAGCAGGAAAGAGATGGTCCTGTTGAATTTCAGCATTCTTATTTCAAACAAGGCCAGGATGACTTGTTGGAGAACATTAAAAGCGAAGTTTCATCTTCAAAACCAGAACAAAATAAGATTTGTCAGGAAGATTTAACAAAAATTATAAGTAGTGCTCAGAAGGTTCAAATAAAACAGGAAACTATTGAGTCCAGGCTTTCTGAATTAAAAAGTGAGAATGAATCCCTTTGGAAGGAGGTGTCAGAATTATGAGCAAAACATGCACAACAGCAACAAGTTATTTGAAAGATTGTCTAGTTTATTGTTATGTTGGTTCAGAATAACCAACTTGTGAGTTTAAAACGTAAAAGGCCTCTACTTCTAAATACTAATGGAGCCCAAAAGAAGAATCTATTTCAACATATAGTCAAAGAACAAGCTGATAATCACCATCATAAAGTTCCACATAGTAGGACTGAAGGCTTAAAGCCAAGGGAGAGGATTTCAGATGACATGATTATGATATAACTGATGATAATGCAGATGAAGAAAATATCCTAGTTATTCCAGAAAGTAATGAGGATGTTATATGTGATCCCTCCAACTGTAGCCAGTACCCTGATATTGTCATTGTTGAAGATGACAATGAAGATGAGTACGCACTTGTTATTCAGAGTGGAGATCAGAATGAACCAGCTAGAGAATCCCTAAGTTCAGGTAGTAATGGCACCCTCTCATGTCTCGTGCTGTCCAGCTAACTGGCTCACCTAGTCTGACCACAGAAGATCCTGTGACCATGATGGATTCCATTTTAAATGATAACATCGATCTTTTGGGAAAGGTTGAGCTGTTGGATTATCTTGACAGTATTGATTGCAGCTTAGAGGACTTCCAAGCCATGCTGTCAGGAAGACAGTTTACCATAGACCCATATCTCCTGGTTGATTTTGAAAATAAAGGATTAGAAACTACCAAGAACAATGTAGTTCAGCCAGTTTCAGAAGAGGGAAGAAAATCTAAACCCAAAACAGATAAGCAAATTATCCAGTACACTGCTTTTCTACTTCTTGCATTCCTTGATGGGACCCCTACTTCTACTGTTCAATAGGGGAGTACAGCATCATCAGAAGTTATGTCCTCTGTACATTAATGCATAGAAGTTGATGAGCTTCTGGATAGCAGACTAGATCCAGAGCCAACCCAAAGTAATCTTGTTCACCTGGAGCCACTGACTGAAGCCAGAGCTAGTGAAGCCACACTGTTTTATTTATGTGAACTTGCTCCTGAAACTCTGGATAGTGATATGCCACTATTAGATAGTTAAATCCCCAAGAAGTGGACTCTACATGTACATATTCATCAAAATGATTAACTATTTATTTTAAAGTATCATTTGGTACTTTTTTTGTAAATCACTTTGTTTTGTTTAGTCAGATACTGTGGAATCAAAAGCACCTTTTGCTTTTCTCGCTTACATACTCTTGCAAAGCTTTCAGATGTCACTCAGCTACATAGGTACACAAGATTTAATGCACATTGTTGGTATATCTTTAAGTTGGATTCAAATGGCCATTTTTCTCCAGTTATAGTAAATTGGATTTCTTTTTTACATATATGCCCATTAACCCCAGTTAAACTTTTGTTTGTTTTACTTGTTTGATGCTGTTTGCATTGAGTGTAAGTCACTAGAACTAATGGTAGAACTCTTTTTTTTTTTTTTTTAATTTTTTTTTCAACGTTTTTTATTTATTTTTGGGACAGAGAGAGACAGAGCATGAACGGGGGAGGGGCAGAGAGAGAGGGAGATACAGAATCGGAAACAGGCTCCAGGCTCCGAGCCATCAGCCCAGAGCCTGACGCGGGGCTCGAACTCACGGACCGCGAGATCGTGACCTGGCTGAAGTCGGACGCTTAACCGACTGCGCCACCCAGGCGCCCCTCTAATGGTAGAACTCTTAAAGCTTTGTCTGTTCCTGTTACTTTTACTAAATATTTTTCACCTGGCTTATTTTTAAAAACTGGGAAATAAAGTGCCTGTATCTTGTAAAACTTCATTTGTCTCCCTTGTTCACAGAAGTTCATTCACGTTCAACAGGAAAGGCAAAGTATACTTGAGTGTTTGCTGTCAGATATGGCTCCAGCTTCATATACATAGAAAGAAGGGAGTGGGATGGCATCAACTCCATCCATCTTGTTGGACTTGTTTTAAGTAAAAGTTTTCTGATTTGTTTGTGTTTTTTTGAACCGTACTATTTAGTAAAATAAATATAATGAATGTTGTGTACAAAAATATTTAAATTATTATTTGATTTATTCTGATGATATAATCAACACATGGCCATGAAAGGATATTATGAAAAGTTGGAAGAAAGTAAAAACTACCCATAGTACTGTGATACAGTTACAAGGACTTAATATTTTGTTTTGTATCATTCTGATTTTTTCAGCAACTGTATACATATATTTTACTGAGCTGAGATCAATTGTGACTAGTTTTGAATCTTGTGCTTTTGCTTTGTAAAATGTTATCTGCTTTGATAATCAGTTCATCTCATCCAATGGAGTCAGCATATTAGCTATCACTTATTATTGCTGTGAGTGAGTCTTAACATACTCACACCTTCAGTATTTTCTAGGAGTGAAAAAAAGGCCAGAAAACCAGGATGGCAGCAGAGTAGGAGGATCCTAGGCTTGTCTCCTCCCATGAACACAACTAGATAACTATCAGATCATGCTAAATAACTCAGAAATCAGCCTGACCACTGACAGAACAAACTTCACAACTAAAGGTGTTAGGCAGTTAGTTAGGCATGAGTAAGGAGGAACAAAGGCCAGATTCTGGTCACACACTGGGAGCGACCCCCCCCCCCCCAACCAGGGTTAACAGCCACTCCCTCAGAGCCATTTCTAAGGGCTAACAGAACAGGAAAGGGGTAGCCACAGAGCTAGATCAAAAGCCACAGGGGACTCCCAAGAACTGAGCATGTGAACAAAAGGTGCCACTTGCCCTTAAGGTCACAGTAAAAGCTCATTAGAAATTCATAAATATACAATACATAAAAACATATGATATAGCATGGGTAGGTGCATGTACAGAAGCCAAAATGTTATACAACTGATAGCTGTCAATCAAAGATGTCAATAGAAGCCAAATATACATGTATACAAAGCTGGCTTAAAAAGATATAGCTAGAGCTTCTCTGTCCCATTGCCAGTCATGCTCAGGCATTTACCCATTTTTGCTCTTGAAAGTGTACCATACTTATCTCCTCAATAAATTCTGGTCTCAGGTCTCCAATTCTTTGATGCATCATGGTCAAGAACCAAGTGACTTGGTGACAAAGGGAGAGAAAAGGCAACATTGAAGAAGGAGTGCATACATAACTGGCTTTTCTAACATAAAGAAGCAGCCAGAGGTTTAGACAAAATGCAAAGATGGAAGTGAAAGAACAAGATAAGGCCATGGCCAGAGATCTAAGTGAAACAGATATAAGTAACATGCTTGATGGAGAATTTAAAGCAACAATCGTAAGAATGCTTACTGAGCTTGAGAGAAGAATAGAAGACATCAGGGAGACCATTAGCACAGAGATAAAAGAGTTAAAAAAGAATCAACCAGAGGAGAATAATGCAATAAATGAGATTGGAAAGAGGCTTAATGCAATGACAGGAGGCTAGAGGAAGGAGACAAATGAATTAGTGACGTAGAAGATGAAATAATAGAAATTAATGAAGCTAAACAAAAGAGAGAAAGAAGAACTATGCAACAGGAGGACAGACTTATGGAACTCAGTGACTCCACCACATGTAAAAACTTTCATATTACAGGAGTCCCAGAAGAAGAAGAAAAGAGAAAAGGGGGCAGAAAGTTTATTTAAAGAAATAATAGCTGAAAACTTCCCTAATCTGGGGAAGGAAACACATCAAGATACAGGAGGCACAGAGAACTCCCATTAAAATCAACAACAGCAGACTAACACCAAGACATATTATAATCAAATTTGAAAAATATAGGGGCACCTGGGTGGCTTGGTCAATTAAGTTTCTGACTCTTGATTTTGGCTCAGGTAATGATCTCGTGGTTTGTGAGTTCAAATCCCGCATTGGGCTCTGTGCTGAGAGCACAGAGCCTACTTGTAATTCTCTTTCTCTCCATGACACCCGCCCCCCACACGTGCTTTTTCTATCTCAAAATAAATTAATAAATATTTTAAAAATGTAAAAAAATAAATTTGCAAAATATACTAATAAACAAAAAATCTTAAAAGCAGCAAGACAAAAGAGGTCCCTAACTTACAAGGGAAGACCCATAAGGCTAGCTGCAGATCTCTCTCTCCACAGAAAGTTGGCAAGTGGCAAGCACTTTATTCAAAGTGCTGAATGGGAAATATAATGCACCCAAGAATACTCTATCCAGAAAGGCTATTATTCAGAACAGGAGAGATAAAGAGTTTCCCAAACAAAAATTAAAGGAGTTCATGATTACTAAACCAGCTTTGCAAGAAATATTAAAGGGGACTCTTTGCATGCAAAGGAGAGACCAAAAGTGATAAGAAAGAAAGTATCCGAGAAAATTTCCAGCAACAATGACAAAACAAGTAATAAAATGGCAAGAAATACATATCTACCAATAATTACTCTGAATGTAAATGACTAAACATTCTAATCAAAAGATACAGGCTATCAGAATGGATTAAAAAAAACCAAGACCCATGTATATGCTGTCTATAAGATAATTCTTTTAGACCTAAAGACATCTGTAGATTGAAAGTGAGGGGATGGAGAAATATTTATCACACAAACGGATGTCAAAAGAAAGCCAGAGTATCAATACTTATATCATACAAAGTAGACTTGAAAACGATTGTAACAAGAGATGCCGAAGGGCACAATATGATAATAAAGGGGTCTACCTGACAAAAAGATATAATAATTGTAACTCTATGTACTCAATATGGGAACACCAAAATATATAAAACAATTAATAACAAACATAAAGTAACTCATTGATAATAACACAATGATAGTAGGGGATTTTAACACCCCACTTACATCAATAGACAGATCAGCTAAATAGAAAATCAACAAGGAAACAATAGCTTTGAATCACATACTAAACTAGAAGGACTTAACAGATATTTTCAAAACATTCCATCCTAACAGCAGAATACACATTCATTTCAAGTGCATGTTGGACATTATCCAGAATAGATCACATATTAGGTCACAAAACAGCCCTCAACAAATACAAAAAGACTGAAATCATACCATGCACCTTTTCTGATGACAATGCTGTGAAATCAGAAGTCAACCACAGGAAAAATTCAGAAAGACCACAAATACATGGAAGTTAAACAACATGCTACTGAACAATGAATGGATCAACCAGGAAATCATGGAAACAAATTGAATCAAGAACATAATAGTACAAAACCTTTGGGATGCAACAAAAGTGGTCCTAGGAGGGGAGTATATAGCCATATAGGCCTACCGCAAGAAGTAAGAAAAATCTCAAATAAACAACCTAACTCTACACCTAAAGGAGCTACACAAAGAACAACAAATGAAGCCTAAAGCCAGTGGAAGAAAGGAAATAATAGGGACAAGAGAAGAAATAAATGATGTAGAAACTAAAATATACAATAGAACAGATCAATGAAAGTAGGAGCTGTTTCTTTGAAAAAAAAAATAAAATTGATAAACCTCTGGACAGACTTACCAAAAAGTAAAGAGAAAGGACCCTTGATTTTAGCTCAGGTCATCGTCTCATAGTTGTGAAATCGAGTTCCATGTCAGGCTCTGCACCGAGCATGAAGCCTGCTTAGGATTCTCTCCCTCCCTCTCCTCTAGGCCTCTCCTGCTTGCATGCTCTCTCTCTCTCTTTCTCTCTTTCCCTCTCTCAAAAAATGAAAATGAATTTTAAAAAATTAAGAAAATAATAATAATTTTAAAAGGGAAAAGAAAAGAAAAGCAGAGACATCACAAATCTGGACTTCAAGTTATATTACAATGCTATTGTGATCAAAACAGTATGGCACTGGCATAAAAACAGACACATAGATCAATAAAACAGCATAGAAAACTCATAAATGAGTTTTATGGTCAATCAACCTCTGGCAAAGCAGGAAAGAATTTCCAATGGGAACAAATTGTGCTGGGAAAACTGGGCAGCTACATGCAAAAGAATGAAACTGGGCCACTTTTTTACACCATACACAAAAATAGATTCAAAATGGATTAAAGACCTAAGTGTGAGGCCTAAAACCATAAAAATCCTAGAAGAGAACAGAGGGAGTAACTTCTTTGACATTGGCTGTTGCAACTTTTTTCTCACTATGTCTCCTGAGGCAAGGAAGACAAAAGTAAAAATAAACTATTGGCACTTCATCAAAATAAACATCTTCTGCACAGTGAAGGAAATGGTCAACAAAACTCAAAGGCAACCTACAGAGTGGGAGAAGATATTTGCAAATGACATACCTGTAAAGGGTTAATATCCAAAATATATAAAGAATTTATACAACTCAATACCACAAAAATGAACAATCCAATTAAAATATAGACAGAAGGCATGAATAGACATTTTTCCAAAGAAGGCATACAGATGGCTGACAAACACATGAAAAGATGATCAACATCACTCATCAGGGAAATACAAATCCAAAGTACAATGAGGTAGCACCTCACACCCATCAGAACCGCCAAAATTAACAACACAAGAAAAACCAGGTGTTGGCGAGGATGTGATAAAAGGTGAACCCTCCTGCAGTGTTGACAGGAATGCAAACTGGTGCAGCCACTGTGGAAAATAGTATAGAGGTTCCTCAGAAAGTTAAAAACAGAACTACCCTATGGTCCAGCAATTGCACCCTATTAGGTATTTACCCAAAGAATACAAAAACAATAATCCAAAGGGATACATTCACCCTGATGTTTTATAGCAGCATTATCTACAATAGTCAAAGTATGGAAACAGCCCAAGAATACATTGACTGATGAATGGATAAAGAAGAGGTTTTATAGACAGATAGATAGATACACACATACATACATACATACATACATACATACATACACACATACATAGACAGACAATGGAATATTACTCAGCCATAAAAAAGAAAGAAATCTTGCCATTTGGAAAGACATGGTTGGAGCTAAAGAGTTCTTATGCTAAATGAAATAAGTCTGTCAGAGAAAGATAAATACCATATGATTTCATTCATATGTGGAATTTAAGAAACAAAACCGATGATCATAGAGGAAAAAAGGAGAGAGGCAAACCAAGAAAAGGACTCTTAACTATAGAGAAGAAACTAATGGTTACCAGAGGGTGGGTAGATTGGGTATGGGTTATATAAATGATTGGAATTAAGGAGTACACTTGTGAAGAGCACCAGGTATTACATGAAGTGTTGAATCACTGTATTGGACAGCTGAAACTAATATTACACTGTATGGTAACTAACTGGAATTTAAATAAAAACCTAAGAAATAAAGAAAAGCTTACCCAAGAAAATGTAACATTTCCCATATTATAGATGTGGCCTCAGAAAAAAATAAGTCTCAGGTTTAACTGTGATTGCTAGGGTACAGGCAATATTTCCACTGCTTTGTAAATTTGCATTAGTAGAGCATTTAATTTCATTATAATTATTTAGAACCTGAAGCATGGGGATGTGAAAGTTTAAAATAAGATTTGTTTCTAATTGTTTCATTTAGGAAATATTAAATTTAGTAAATATTGAAATAATGTGATTGGCAGTGTAACTGGAAGTTCAATATACTATTAATTAAACACTTCATTAATTTTGGCTTACATTTTAATTGTTCAATACCTTAATCAATTATAGACATAAATGAAACTGATAACATTTTACCTATTTTCATAATAATGACCAAACAATCATAAAACTATTCTGGCATCATATCTTCTTAACTATCTTGTTACTACTCAAATTTTACCCAAAAGCCCTAGTTTCTTGGATGAATACTGGAAGATCTGTACATCTAAAACAATGCTTTTCTTTTCAATATAATAATAGTTTTATAGCTGTGTGCCATATTTCCTCACAGCCTTAAAACTATTCAAGAGTATTAGGTAGGTATAAGTTGGATCATAGAGCCTTTGCAGCTACAGTAAAAAATTTGGATTTTCCTAGAAGTAATGGGAAGCCACTGACATAAGTAGCATTGATTTAATATAGTAATGATAATTTGAAACACTTTAAAGCTTTGTTCAAGTTTTAAATGAATAAATTTGTGAAGTTTCAAAAAATTTTTACACCTACTATCTCATTTTATCTTCACAGTCACAGTAGGAAATAAGCAAGTATTCTCATTTGTGATTAACTCATAGATTTACTTATTTAAGTATGGAAAATGTGCTATCAATATGAAGATTCCCCACATTTCAATGTCAAATATTTCTTTTTTTTGGAGGGTTGGATGAGTTAGCAATGTTGGATTTTCTGAGAGGCTATACTTTTTTTTTTTTAAATCACAAATTTCCCCTTCTTACTTCAAAAACAAATAAAAAAAGGTAAACCATTAAGTAGAAGTCTTATGCAGTGACTTAAAGCTGTTGCTCAAAATGGGTAGTACATTTTGGGATGCCTGGATGGCTCAGTTGGTTAAGCATCTGACTCATGATTTCAGCTCAGGTCATGATGTCACAGTCATGGGATTGAGCCCCATATCAAGCTCTGTTCTGATGGTGAGGAATCTGATTGGGATTCTTTCTCTCCCTCTCTCTCTGCCCCTCCCCTGTTCTCTCTCTCTCAAAATAAATAAACATTAAAAAAAATGGGTAGTACATCTTAATGACAGGTGCTAATCTCATTAATATTCTGTACTACTACAGAAAAGCACAGCATAGAGATATAGTAATAAAAGATACAAGCTGTAATTATAGTACTTCAGTAAACTATGGAACATAAGAGTTCGCAGATGGGAAGAGAAGAGACAATGCAGTTGAAGGGATCAGGGCAGAAGTAGTACAGAGGTGGGGGCTGAAGAATGAGACTCTCATATGTAAAAGAGCCAAAGTAGAGACTGGAAAATATCCTAGAATGGCGGCTAGTTCTTACCAGATACCAAAAGAACTACATGCATATATGTATACATACAATACAGTTCATTTTACCAAGTCTAGTTTTCAAAGAGGCTTTTATAATTAAAATTTATCCTCCAACTTCCACATACTTTAAAAGAAACAAAACAAGTTTACAGTTCTAAAGCCATACTTAAGGGTGTTGTGGGTTAAAAATTGTATGTATACTAATTCACAGTACATACAGATGTCCCCCTATATTTGAACCATTGTAAAAACTGAGCTGTATAACATGATTTTATAATATCTTAGAGGATTTTTAATCTTTTGATATCCATGTGCAACTTCTATTCACATTAAAACAGATTTGTGCTCACCAATAGATGGAGCTATACATGTATAGGCAATATTGAATTTGAAGAATAACACAAAACGCTTTTTTTTTGTGCCATGGCACTCAGGAAAGTTGAACTGATGTTTGCACAATGCATAACAATCACTTGATCCACATACACAAAAAAAGCAGCTGCTTTATAGGCTTAATCATGCTACATAATGCTGAGGATAGAACATGATAAATACCATGGCCAATTGAAACTGCATAAGCAATTTTAGCAAGTACAATGTAAGACATACAGCATCACTCAATGCCAACTATTTTCACAAGTAATGGTGAGAGGTGCTAACCCAGGGCATAATGGGCCCCTCTAAAGAGCACCATGGGGGGATTCATTCAGATATTGGTCTTCTCATCCTTTGTTCCTCTGACTACAGCCCTCACTCCATGCTTGTCCTTTGAGTGGGGATTTAGTTAGATGAAATTCTCTCAGATTACAGTGGGAATTGTTTTGTTAAAAGCCTGGTAGCCAATTGAAAATACTACTTTCTCCAACCCCTCCCCAACAATCTTCCTTTTGAATGACCATCAGTTGTTTCACAAGATAAAATACATTTATATTGTGTAAAGTTGTTTACCTGGCAGTTAGCCAGGAAATATTATTTATATTACTTTAATTACCAAAATCATAAAATAAAATGCATATGCAATAAAAAAAGATTATGCAACAAATACTTATTTTCAAATTGACTTGGTATTGTTTATGGAATGGTTTGGCCTAAAGCAATTATTAAAACCAAATTTGAATGCTATTATAAATAGGTATAAGCTTTCCTTACATAACCCATATTTATATTATCAATAAAAGCTGAGACTTAAAGCTTGCAGTAATAACTTTGTGGAGGAAGCAGGACAAATTTATTATCTGTGATCCCTTCTTTATCTCTCCCTATTACATCTGGGATATCTCTGTAGTACTTAGGTTATATGACTAAATCTTATTAGTGGAGGGTTTTTCTATTTTAAGCACAAATCTGGCATTTAAAAATCCCAAAGTAAAAAATTAACATAGAAAATATCAGAAAATTAAGCAAATTAAGAGATACTGTCAATAGCATGCAGTGCTGTCAAAGGACGAATAACCCCAGTTAAATAGTGTCAGGAATGAGTAGATTTTTGAAAAGTAGATACTAAAGTAAGAGAAACAGTTAATGTCAAAGCATAAAAGATATTTAAAGCACAATAGCTATTATACTGAGCCATCAGTCCTTTGATTATTATTTTATCATTTGTACAGTTGACACAGCTGGGTACAAATAGCAGTAAACATCTATGAGGTTTTTAAATTATAAGCTTGCACCAGTGCTAATCACGAAGCATAACCAGTGCAAGTATAATTAAGATTAATTTCCAAATTAATGCATTCATATGTTTCAAAATTAGCTTCTTTAGGAAAATAAAAATGATAAAAAGTGTCAATGATATATAATCTTTTCAAAGCAGGCTTATTTCTTTTTATTTTAAAACTTTATTTTTCCTTCCATGAATGCTTAAGAAGAAGGTAGTCCATAATATAAATTATTCATGCGAAGTCTGTTTCAATTAGGCAAAGAAGAGTCATAAACATGAGAAAAAAGAATTTTTTAACTTTGTTACTTTAGAAGGAGAAACATTTATACCACAACAAAATATTAGTTCCTTTGTTCTTCTGATGCAGAATCCTGACATTATTAAAGGAGTTAGAAGAGTAGAACCCTTTGGCGTACATATTAAATTTCTTGCTTGAATAATGAAGATGTAGTTCTGTGCAATCTAAAATTAATTTAAAGCTAGTGAAAAGAAGTAATATTGTACTATCTCTTTTTGTTCTCTCCTATTCAAATTTAACAAGTGGTGGCCACTTTCAGGAGGACAGCATGCACAAAAGATTCAAATTAGATGTCAAAGTTGAATAAGCCAAGTTTGCTTTCTTCTATTATTTGAATGAGATTTAACTAATTTGTTCAATAACCTATTTTGGGGGAAAGTTATCATCCTCACTTTGGCAGCACATACACTAAAACTGGAAAAATACAGAGAAGACTAACAGGGCCCCTGCACAAGGATGACACACAAATTCGAGAAACTTATTTTCTTCTCAGTAAAACTTAGAGTTCTATAGAATGAACTTCAAAAGCAGTGACCATTTCATAAAGTGTGCTATTCAGATTGAAAACAAATAAGATGGGAAATGAAAGTGGAAGAATCACATAAAAGAAATGTGTTAGGGGGAGGGGACTAAACAAGGCAACCTTCAGCAAAGTCCTTTCACTTTCTGTTCCAAATGCAAGTCAAATAAAACCTTTTCATGTGAAGCGATGTAGTCCTATGACCAAAGTATCATGAAAAATGTACCAGTGGCTTGTTCTCATTTTAGCTGCAGTTTTGACATCTTATGGCCTGTAGAGATACTCTTTGTATCACATACACAAGTAACAAATGCACTGTGTGTCATATTTAAAGATCATATTACTGGGACTGTATTCATACAGCCCTTTTTTGGGGGGTTGTTTTCCTGATAGGAACGATTTATTTGTAATTATTCATTTATACTCTCTTGTCCACTCCTCATTATTCCTACAAGCTGCAGAGTCAACCATAGTGAAATAAGTTAACAAAGAAACAATGCACTTTAGAAAACATGATGGAAACATTCACATCATTTAGAGAAAAATCCCGGAAATAAAAGAGCTCGGGTCTACCTTAAAGCAGGAACTTCCCTGCAGAGAGAAATGGGAAGAAACAAAGGCACATGCTATTGCAGCTGCATTATTTCTGAAGTAGGACACTCAGAAAAGGCCACAAGCTATTCATGTTTCTAGAAACATTACGTTAATTCCTCTGCAAATGATTTAGCAGCTTAGTGGAAAGAAGTAGCACATGGAGGAAAAAAAAAACCCACATCATGAAATAAGAGCATTGCACAGAAATTTGCTTAAACTAATATTAGAAAGAAAATATTTCAGAAGTTGTTGCCTCTAATAATCTCATACCCTAAGGCTAGAATAAAAGGTCATAGCTAATTGGTACAAAAGCAGGTTTGGTCACACAGGAAGTAAAATTCTGTGATTAATCCTACCCAATCACTGTTCTTTCTACCTTCAATTATGCCAGGACATGTACCACCTGTTATAGAACCAGAAAAGAAGCTGAAAGAAGCCATACTTCAATATCCAGCTTTGGGGCACCTGGGTGGCTCAGTCGTTGAGCTTCTGACTTCAGCTCAGGTCATGATCTCACAGTTTGTGAGTTAGAGCCCTATCTCAGGCTTGCTGCTGTCAGCACAGAACCAGCTTTGGATCTTCTGTGCCCCTCTCTCTCTGCCCTTCCCCTGCTTACGCTCTCTCTCAAAAATAAATAAATCTTTGAAAGAAAAAAAAAACGAGCTTCTTTCCCACTTTAACAAAACTTGCCATATTTAACTTTTATAGTCAAATCATCTAGGAAAACAAAACCTATTTGATTGTCAAGAATTGAATTTAAGTCATTTAAAAAGTTATCTATAATGCATAATAAAAATGCTTTCACAAGACTTGATTAAAAATCATGATTGATAAAAGATGCTATTTTCTAAGGGCTATGCTTTGGTTTAAATAAACAGATAAATTCACACAGAGTCACTTTTACTGGAGTTAGCCTCCAAGTTAAACAAAAAGTGAATGAACAGTTTCATGTTTTCAAAACATTAGAGAAAAATTAGCATATCAATGCAAGACAAGTATTTTTTAAAAATATTTTGGTGTACATGTCTTAAGAATAAAGATTTCTCCTTAGAGTGGAACGTAATTAAAACCTATTTCAGTAAAATCTAGTATATTATTTGAATGAATTTGGAGAGATAAAAAAGTTTTTAAAGTACTAAACCTGCCAAACTACCCTACTTATTGAAGTATCCAACTCTCCTCTTTATTGAACATGTTTATACCTGTCAAGCTGTAATTAATTATCCATTGTGGTCTGAGGAATTTTTATGAAAAGGTATTTTTCTCTTTAGGGTTTTTTTTTTTCAGAGTATATACTTTCTGAGAGCCAAAAAAAAAAAATGTAGTCATTTCACAACTGTCTATACTAACTGATGAAATAATTTATAGCTATACAAAAGGTTTACCATTTGTTTGACACCTTACTCACTACCAGGAGCACTTATAAATTCTAGCAGTGATGATACCATAATTCCATAAAGTCTAGGAACCAAGAGTCCATCTAGGAACTTTTCTTGGTCCCTTTGAAATGTTCTTCAATGACCCCTCGCTGACATCAAGACCTAAACAATTTTGCATAAAGTAAGAGAGGATTTATTTGGAACAGTTAAGTATTGTCAGTCCTCTTTGTTTTCCCACAAGAGACAGAATGCTCAGACTTAAGTAAGACAGACTTCAAATAATGCTGACACAATTATATTTCTTCATTTTTTCTACCAGTTTTTATTCCCCATAATTAATGTGTGGAATATCAGATTGGGGCAATGGTGGTGGGAAACAAAGATAAAACACAATTTTTTTGAAGCAACAGAAGGGAAGTAAGGAAAGTGGTGTACAAAAGGTCCCCAGACCACAAAGCACAGTAACTAGGAAAAAAAAGTTAAGAAACTGGAAGCATAAGGATAATCTATAATGCATAGAATCTGTGTGGGCAGCATTCAACTTGACCATAAATATTTTTTCAGTGCTTTTCATCTTCCTCTGCCAGGAAGTTCTAAATGAACCATGCAAGTGATCAATACTATTTGTGGCAAGGGAAAAAAAATATTCAAATTGCAAGATGTGATGTTTTTCTTCCCATTTGTCTTTTTAAATTTAATTTAATTTAATTTAATTTAATTTAATTTAATTTTTTTAAAGATAAAGAACACATGTGAAAGGGGGAGAGGGGCAGGAGGGGACAGAGAGAATCTTAAGCAGGCTTCATGCTCAGCATGGAACTCAATGTGGGGCTTGATACCATGACCCTGGGAGTCTAAGTGAAGCTGAAATCAAGATTTGGACACTTAACCAACTGAACCACCCAGGTGCTCCCCCAATTTGTCTTTTCTAATCTGATCCCACTAGAATTAAACATTGAAAACATCCACTAATAATTTCCTAGAGACTTATTATGGTGGTTATTTCTAAATTTATTTTCTATATTGGATTATTATCTCATTCACTAAAGATGGTCATCCTCTTGGTGCCTTCATGTTGTGGGTTTTTATGACTATTAACTGAACTTGTTTTAATGTTCTCTATAAGTGCATGAGAGTTCATTTAAATTTGGACCATAAAATGAAAACTATATATTAGAAAAATTCTTTCAAGAGAACTTTTTCTTTTCAATTCCAGCATGTTTCTTTGATTCCATCTATCTGTTGATGACAATAAAATGAAATCCACAATTATGTACAAAACATAGTCAATTTTCATTATCTCTGCCACTTAGAGTAGTACTGATATAGGCAACTGAAATGATGTCACAAATATAACTAAAATAAACATTGGGTTATCCACATGAAGTCAAACTGCTTATCTCTCTTGATACAAACTCCCCTTCATAGGTTGCTCCAAATATTTAAAGATCATCAGTTCATTAACAAACATGATAGACATGTACACCCTTGATCAATAGTGATATGGCTGCTAAAAATATAAGTTATTATAAATTTGCAATAAAGATGAAATCCATACATAATAGTATTAACTTTCTAAACAACAATATGAAAATGACATCCTTGTTTTTGTGTTTTTTTCATTTCTTTGTGTCTGGGACATACATTGACTTTCTGAAACCACTGCAAAGTAGTGAATAATGTATGAAAAAAAAAATCCCTGTTCATTGCCCACAGAGTACTGTCTTGCTTGCTGTATACTGCATCTATGTGAGACAAACCATAGAACAGACCAATAACCCTAGAAATCTCAAGCTAAAATCTTCCCAAGTGGAAAGGGAAAATATTACCCTGGATTCTAGTAGTCCCTCAAATAAACAGTTCAAATCCTTAAAATACTCATATATACTAGATAAAAACCCTTAAACTTCAGAAAGATCTGTTCTGAGTAAATCTGTGAGAAAGCTAGGAAAGCTATTAATTACTTACTGTTATGCTAAAGAGATTCACTAACTCCTGTCTACTTCTCCTGTTCTATAGAGCATATTTGCAGATTAATGAGAAGATACGTAAAACTTAAAACGTTCTATTTTTCCTATATTTCCTCTGGTAGTATTAAGAATTTTGTCCTTTAAGCATTAGGAGTAAAACAAATTGTGACTTGAAAATGACAAAAAGGTGGCATTCAAATGTAAGCACGAGGGACGTAAGAGTAATGACATATAATAATATTTTGTTTTTTATATAAACTCAGAATTTTTCTTTACTTGTCAAGCCTAAACATTACTAGTAGAAAGGTCATATGAAGGTAACATAGCCAGGACATTTAAGTTTGCCCATAAAATTAACTCAGCTTTAATGGAATTCCATTTACAGTGATGTAGAATGAAATTTCTATTTCTTTCATCCCCAAAATTTCAAACTTCAGAGATAGCTTCAGGTATAATATATTGAAAGGATTTAATGTAGATTTCTAATCTTTTTTGATAATTGTGAAGTTTTCAACAAATAGTTATCAAGAGCATATATTATACTGAGTAATGTGCTAGGTGGTAAAAATACATCATAATCTTTTAATAGTGAAACACAGTTATAAGCCTTGTAGTATCTTAACACTTTGCATCATCTATATCTTTAAGAGGGTAGACTTTGAGTGTAACTTTACATGGTTTTCTGGAATAGGTGAAACACTATATTAGGTTCAAGATCTCTGGGCCCGTGTTTTTGCAAATGCAAACAATACCAATGGGTAATACAAAAAAACCCTTGAATCTCAAAAGAGTTCTATGGAGTTTAAGATACTCACTGCTCTTTTCCTTTCTTCTTTTACCTTCTATTCCTCTCATTTTATTATTTAAAAAAAAATTTTTTTTTCAACGTTTTTTATTTATTTTTGGGACAGAGAGAGACAGAGCATGAATGGAGGAGGGGCAGAGAGAGAGGGAGACACAGAATCGGAAACAGGCTCCAGGCTCCGAGCCATCAGCCCAGAGCCTGACGCGGGGCTCGAACTCACGGACCGCGAGATCGTGACCTGGCTGAAGTCGGACGCTTAACCGACTGCGCCACCCAGGCGCCCCATATTCCTCTCATTTTAAAGGACACAAGGAAAGGAACTACCAGGAATAAGATTCAAATTAAATCTGAAGGTGTCAGGTCTAAAATGAGTCTCTTGTAGACAGCAAATAGATGGGTCTTGTTTTTTTATCCATTCTGATACCCTATGTCTTTTGGTTGGAGCATTTAGTCCATTTACATTCAGTATTATTATAGAAAGATACGGGTTTAGAGTCATTGTGATGTCTGTAGGTTTCATGCTTGTAGTGATGTCTCTGGTACTTTATGGTCCTTGCAACATTTCACTCACAGAATCCCCCTTAGGATCTCTTGTTGGGCTGGTTTAGTGGTGATGAATTCCTTCAGTTTTTGTTTGTTTGGGAAGACCTTTATCTCTCCTTCTATTCTGAATGACAGACTTGCTGGATAAAGGATTCTCAGCTGCATATTTTTTCTGTTCACCACATTGAAGATTTCCTGCCATTCCTTTCTGGCCTGCCAAGTTTCAGTAGATAGGTCTGCCACTAGTCTTACCGGCCTCCCTTTATATGTTAGGGCCTGTTTACCCCTAGCTGCTTTCAGAATTTTCTCTTTATCCTTGTATTTTGCCAGTTTCAGTATGATATGTCATGCAGAAGATCGAGAGTGTTATGCTAAGTCAAATAGGTCATACAGATTAAAGACAGATACCATATGTTTTCACTCTTATGTGGATCCTGAGAAACTTAACAGAAGACCATGGGGGAGGGGAAGGAAAAAAAAAGTTTAGAGAGGGAGGGAGCCAAAACATAAGAGACTCTTAAAAACTGAGACAAACTGAGGGTTGATGGGGGGTGGGAGGGAGGGGAGGGTAGGTGATGGGTATTAAGGAGGGCACCTGTTGGGACAAGCACTGGGTGTTCTATGGAAACCAATTTGACAATAAATTTCATATATAAAATAAATAAACAAACAAACAAATAAATAAAAAGATTCAAATTAAAATACACAAGAGAGGTGTGTTCAAACGTTTCACAAAAATTAAAAGATGGGTGGAAGTACATTCATTTCCAGGTGAATCTAGCTACCTTTGGCCACTGTAGCAGCAGATGGAATTTGGCTGGAGAGGAAAGAGAGTTTACAAATTCTTATCCCTGTTTAGGAAAATACACAATAATATACTACTGAGTCCATATGAGAGAGATGAGCCCATAATCACAACCATCAATTAAAACAATTATTCCCCTTTCATTTTGAAAGCAATTAGCTTTCCAGAAAATTTAAGGTACTTATTACAGTCTGATGAATACCGTGTCGGTTAATGTAGTTACAAATGCACAATGTCTGCTCATATTAGAGTGGTGTCATGCACCTGACATATAGGGTTTCAACCATTTATTCCTGAATTGAGGGTTTATAAAAGAAGCAGGTGGTTGTGGGAGCTTAACTACCAACATTACCATGCCTGTAAATTTTTGACATATAATTAAAACTACCAAGGAAAATTTATTGCTGCATAATAATTGCTTGTCCTAACTTATTCCACATCCCAATGTCTAAAGGAAGCCTGGTAACTTCATATTGTCATTAAAAAATCAACTGAAACTGACCTTATCTCTTACTGGCCTGCAGAGATCACCCAAGAAGAAATGCGCAGAAGAGCTGATTATATTGTGCAGGAGAAGAGACAAGCAAAAGTGATTGAAATTTCTATAGAGAACATCATCAGTGCTTGCTTAGGACAATTTTGCATATAAATAGGGCATAAATGGTTTGTGTTCAATTTGTTCTCCAGTTGTTAAAGAATAATCAAGGACAGACCACATAGTAATCTTCTGTTTCTAGCTTCCCTAATGCAAACCTAAATCTTATCAATCAGTACATGTGTATGGCTGTCCCAGACATAAAATATAATTTCCATAAATAAAAAGAAAACAAAAAAAAAACCTATGTAATTAACTTAGGTATATGCTTTATCATAAAATTCACATTTAGTGATGAAAAAAAGATGACACTAAATGCCTTAAAGGGGCATCTGGGTAGCTCAGTTGGTTAAGTGTCTGACTTCGGCTCAAGTCATGATCTCACAGGTTGTGGGTTTGAGCCCTGCATAGGGCTTTGTGCTGACAGCTCAGACCTTGGAGCCTGATTCACATCCTGTCTCCCCCGCCCCCGCCCCCCGCCGCTTACATTCTGTTGCGCTCTCTCAAAAATAAACATTTTTTTAAAACAATGTCTTAAAAATTAATAGCATTTTAGAGCTCAATGACATCTGGCTTCTACACCATTCTCACCCCAACCCCTAAACACACTCTTCTAAAACTATTTTTGCTAAAGTCACCAATGAATTCCTAATAGTTAAATCCAATGGATCCTTTCCATTCCTTATTTTACTGGTTCTCTTGACTACACATGATGCTACTTGGCACTTTCTCTGTGAAAAGTAGTTAACACAGTAGCTTTTTTTCTCCTCACACCTCCATAACCAACCTATTCATGCTCTTTTTCATGTGTTCCAGCTTACAAACTAGTCCCATAAATTGGTGGCTTTCAACTTTTGTGGCACATTAAAATCACTACAAAAATTTATATATATTTTTCACTTTATTTATTTTGGAGAGAGAGAGAGAGAGCACGGCAGAAAGAATCCCAAGCAGGCTCCATGCTCAGCGCAGAGTCCCATGCGGGCCTTGATCTCACGACCCTGGGTTCATGACCTGAACCCAAATCAAGAGTCAGATGCTCAACTGACTGAGCCAACCCAGGCACCCTCACCTGATAACTTTTAAAACATACCACTGCCCAGGCTCTGACTCCACAGACTTGTATTTAATTGGTTCATAGAGGAACTGGATGTGGCTATTTCTTAGAAGTTCCTCAAAGTGATTCCAGTGTGTCGCCAGGGGTGAGAATCAGTGCCACAAATGTTTTTTTTTCTCCAGATTATCTTACCCACTCTTGTATATTTATCTATGACCTGAATCTGAATGTTGATCAATTCTCCAAGATCCCTACTATTTATCTTTTAGTTACTGCCAAGAGGTACCAGGCTAACTAACACTACTGAGAACACTAAGTGGCTTGCCTAAGGATTATTTGATTTGCTACTTCTTCACCTCTTCCTTTCCTCATCTTGAGAAAATCATATATATACTATGACCCACCCACTCCTGACTTTAATCACTTGCAAACCAGTTAATTCTAAAGTTGACAAAGATTTTCTGCAGATGGCCTCATCCTTTTTGTCTCTCTCCCCACATCTCCCCAGCTTTTACCCAGTTAACTTAAGAATACCTTTCTTTAACCTCCAATCTATTCTCTCTTTGTATGAGGCCACAAATGTCTTTCATTTTAACTTATGAGACTAGTCTCTCTGCATTAGATGACTATGAATCACATATCACACAATAAATGAGAAAGTGCTTTGCTAACTCTGTAAAAGCACTAGGCATGCTAAAATATTTGAACTATATCACATAGTATATGTTCAATAAATACAATTGAATTAAGAGGGGAAAAGTCCACATATTTGTAAATGAAACTAGACATACTAATTTATGATTGGCAACCTTCAAGATGCTTGTAAGTATCTAGAGTTTCCTGTCAGAATTTCTAGAAGAGACACAATTTATCTTTTCACTCTCTACTAATCTCTACAAAAGATATTCATTTTTTAATCCAGTAGAACCTTGCTCTTGACTTTCACTGTTTCACTGAAATTGCTTGGGAAAAGGTCAACAGTCACCTGCTATTTGACAAAATCATTGGTCTATTTTCAGCCATCACTTTACTTAACTTCCTTCAGAATGTGCCCCTGTTGACTTTCTCCATTCTGAAATTCTGTCTACCCTCAGTATTCCAGGTGTCATGTTTTTGCTGCTTCTCTTGTTTCCTTTCTAACGGCTTTTCCCCTCAATGTCCTTTGCTGATTCCTCTATTTGCCTCTTCAACACTGGGATTCACATATACTCTATTCTTGGCCTATTTACCTCTCATTGGACATACTCTTCCTGGGTGATCCCAAGGTTTTGGTAACAGTATATATATAAATGTCCCCCAAATGTGTTATTTCGATCCTCAAACCCTCTTGCTTTTGTGTGTGTGTGTGTGTGTGTGTGTGTGTGTGTGTGTGTGTGTATGTAATCCTCTACTTAAAAAGCTCTTCTAGTTCTTTGTTGCAACAAATTTTCCATTATTGCCACAGTACCCTTCCCTAGCTCCATTGCATGTATTTGCCATTTTCTTTATCTGAAATGGTTATCCCTCCTGTTCTCCTCCAAGTAAGTTACTATTCATCCATCAAAACACAATTCAAAATTTTTTTAAATATTTATTTATTTTTGAGAGAGAGCGTACGAGCAGGGGAGGAGCAGAAAGGGTGATATAGAATCCGAAGCAGGCTCCAGGCCCTGAGCTGTCAGCACAGAGCCCAACGCGGGGCTCGAACTCACCAACTATGAGATCATGACCTGAGCCGAAGCTGGACGCTCAACAGACTGAGCCACCCAGGTGCCTCCATCAAAACACAATTCAAATGATACTTTCATTATGAAGGATTTCTTAAATTCTCTAGGCATCTAGTTGCTCTTTCAGCACTCTCTGCATATGTATAACAACATTTATATTGTATATGTATCTGTCTTCCCCACAAGACTGTGAATACTTGAAGTTAAGACCCATGCTTTATCCATTTTTACACTCCAGGGCCCTAGCACTATTGCCTGGCCCATAGTATTTGATTAATAAGTGACATTTGGGTGAATGCCACGTTTTTGTTTATTTGCTTGCATTATGTCATCTTTTATTAGATTTGAATTGCACATTACAATATAATTACTACAGACAAAATGGGGTTTAGTTGGCTAGTCCAAGATTTGAACACTTACAAAATAGAAGACTGAAGAACCTCATGAGAAAGAACTCATCCTAAGGGAGAAAGAAGTAAGCAGCTTGGTATGAATGACCAGCTTGACCCTCTAATAATAAAAACAAACAAACAAACACAAAACCCCAACAGAACTTGGTCATCAAAAGATGAGGATGATACTGAGCGCTACATGGGATGTGTCATGGGCTTGTTTTTGGGCCTTGCTATATGGAGCCAAATCCTATAGAGATCAAGAGGGATGTAAAAAATTTGAAAGCTGTTTCTCTCAAAATGTAAGATTTTAAGGAACAAGTTAGTGCTGCTTGGTACACTGGTTAAGTGCTTTACCACACTAAAGGAAGAGAGGTGTTTCCCCCTGCTTTGTCACTGACCACTGTCAAACTCTGGCATCATGAAGGCATTAAAGTGCCCACTGCTAGAGCAAATAGCAGGCATGGAAATACATGTTATTATTAGAGGTAGAGGTAGAAGAAAAGTGGTGGGTGGCTGTGTTTGTGAAATGTCCCCTTGAGAAAATCTAGGAATGCTGCAGAGATCCCTTATGGACATTTGAGGTCCTGGATATGTATATGAAAACAAGAACCAGGAAAATGTGGGTTTTGTTATTTATGTGAGGTAGACAGCCCCAGGAAAATGTGGGATTTGGGTTTTGTTTTGTTATAAAGGTATTTTCCCTAATACCCAGAGTTTGGTTTCTTTTTCCTTCTGTGTTTTTCTTTTTTAATCAGTTCCTTGTCCCCTATCTGTTGTCAAACGGTAAGTTTTACCTTCTCATTTATATTGTTATCTTGCTTATCTATAAAACTATAACCCTGTGTCCCGTTTCTTTTTCCTTTTTTTCAAATTTCATTTTCTCGGTTGCCCTGTGAAGTTCTGAAACCTAATTACATTTATTCTGTTTCTTGGCTTCATTTCTTCATAATGCTTCTCTTATATGTTTTTTTTTAAATGTCTAGAAGTATATACCAAAATCTAGTAATAGCCAAAATAGCTGTTAAATATCTATTGCTAATAAGACTGTTTATATTTACTTCTAGTGGGCAAAGAATGAATAAGTCAAGTTGGTTGAGAGAAGACAAGCCATTGCTGAGTGTCTACAGGTATTCAGTAATGAAACAGATGTGGCACTGTGTATTTGTATTTTAAGTGTGTTTTTCACTCCTGCAATGTTTTTCTCCGTGTATTTTTTTTCCAAAGCTTACCTTTGATGTTATAATGACAAATTCAGGAATACTTATGGGTAATTCTTTCCAAAGTGGATTGTAACTATGGAAATTATCATCTGGAGTGCTAACAAAGGCTATAACAAAGATGGTCCAGAAAGGTTCAGCAAAATTCATAAGGGATAGATACATACTAGGTTATTGAGGAAAAGTGAGATGTTCCTTTCACCCACCAAACTCCTAGACATCACAGTCTATATTCCAGGGATGCAAACCTGAGAGGCAAAGGAGTGGGGGTGGGGAAACTTACTCTAACTCCTGCACTGTACAAGCACTTGGTTCCTATCTCATTATAGCACATATAAAATCACATTGCAATTTTATCACACAGCTACACACATGTTTTCCCAAAGGTATCTGAGCTCCTTGAGGCAAGTGTCCTGATTGGTGGTACACCCTCAGTACTTAACCAATACATGACACTGAGGAATCATTCGATACAATTGTTCATTTGTCAAATGAATACTATTAATCCCTGTAGTCTCACTATCTAGTCACTGCTTAGTTCCTGCATTCTGGTTCCCAGTTCTATACAAATATTGAAAATACGCTCTTAAAAAGTTGATAGAAAGGTCCCAAATGGCAAATCATTGGTCTTTATCTTTTTTATTCCACCATAGCATATGTCATTGGTGAAAATGCCCACCTTTTCTGCTTTCTCAATACTTCCCTTTTCCTTTGCTCCTAGAACAATGTTTTGATTCTCCTCCCACTTGCCCAAATACTATTTCTCTCTCTTCTTTGCTAGTTCTACTTTTAGCACCCAACTGAGGGCATTTTCAAAGTTCTGTTTTTGGATCCTTTTCTCTTAATAGTCACTCTAACAATCCCTTCCATTTCTGTACTATAACCAGAAATCTCACAAACTCAATAATCTTGTGATGAAATCTATACCTATATTTCCAAGAAACTTCTGGACATCTTGACCTCAATGCTCTGCTGTCACTTTCAGTTTCATGTTCCTAAAACTTACTTTATCTTCCATCACCACTCCTTTTCCTGATCTTAACAGTTTTCTTTCATAACTTAACTGTCCTTCCAGCTATTCAAACTCAAAACCCTAGGATTATCCTTGACATGTAGCTACTCCTCGTCCCCTAAATTATCTCTTTTGATTAAGAGTATGACAGTAGAATCATAATTCATCACTCACATTTCTATAGATTAAATGTCCTAATATATTGCTTTGATCATGTTCCTACACTGCTTAAAAACCTTCAGTATATCCCCATTGCAGAAAGAATTATATGCTAACACCTCAGACTCTTATTCAAGTACTCTATGTTGTGGCACCAACCTACTTTTCCAGAATTATCTCCATACTTCTATACTTTATACAATCTACTTTCTTACTAGGTGTACTATTTGCTATGCTCCCAAAGTGTTTTGCACTTGCTTATTTCTGTATTTTTCTTTTTTTAAATGTTTATTTTTGAGAGAGAGAGAGAGAGAGAGAGAGAGAGAGAGAGAGAGAGAGAGGAAGGATGAGCAGGGGAGGGACAGAGAGAGAGAGGGACACACAGAATCAGAAGCAGGCTTCAGGCTCAGAGCTGTCAGCCCAGAACCTGCTGTGGGGTTCGAACTCATGAACCATGAGATTATGACCTGAGCTGAAGTCAGACACTCAATTGACTGAGCCACCCAGGCACCTCTCTGTATTTTTCTTAATGACATTTCATTTGCCCACTATCCCTACCTCTAATTACGACTAATGAAATCCATACTCATCCTTGAAAACCTTTTCTTCCAGAATTCGTTTTCTGATATATCCAATAAAGTATATTTTGCTCATCTGAACTCACAAAGTATATTAATACCTCTTGAGTAATCCTTATTATTTTCTTCCTTATTCTATAATTTTTCTGTACTTTCCATATTACCCACAAGACACAAGGGTCTTATAACTAAGGAAATCTTAATTATTTTTGCATTTTCCTCCATATCTAGCATATGCCTTTCACAGAAGAGATGTACAATAAATTAATGAATACTTAGGGGCTCATTTACTAACCTCTGAGTTTGGTATTAGCAAAATTTATAATCTGGGTTGATATTCAGATGGTTTGTTCTACTACACCCATAGTGGCTACTTATTGCCTGTGTACATTCTAACTGGTTGGAGCCTGTGCTATACTCATTATCAATATTTTTTTCATTAGCATCCCTTTATAATAGTCTCCTTTGAAATATATCTTTTGGGGCCCTTACCTGAAACAACATTCTTAGTATTTGGGCTAGATACAGTATTTGGGAGCTCTGAGTTGCCTAATTTGGTAGCTCCTGGGGAGGGGACATAGGCTCAGTGTGAAAGATTTATAATTTAGGCAACTAATCATGCCATTTATTAATATTTTGATTTTCTAGTGAAGAATATAAGCCATCACCTCATTTTGTTGAAATGCTGAATCGAAAACACTGCAATTAGAAGCACAATTGTAGATCTCTGTATTTTACATACCATAATTTCCATCTGTAAGTTATAATAATGGAGATGGTAAGCAGAGCAGTACATCTTTGCTGTCTGTGGCTGACTCTGATTTCAGATTTTTTGGCTATTTCCTCTTATTTTACTTTACTTGATAAAAATAGTCTTCTTTATAATTTGATTTTTCTGATTTTATCTCATCATGTTGAAATGGAGATTAGAAAGGAGCAAGGATGTTGGTGTTGACCAGGGAAAGTATAACAATATAAAGTGAATGGGGCATTGAAAAGGAACCAAATAAGGTACCCAAGAAAGTGACAACAAAAGGAGGTCAGCATGAAAATATGATCTAATTAGGAAGTCAGAAACAAAGAGGGAATCTGGGGAAATCCCCAGTTCTGTTGATTTTAGAAAGAGGCAAGCAGGCAGGAAAATTTTTGGCAGACTTGTCAACTCTGTGCCATCCTCCCCATCTCCTTTGTTTGAACTTTGATGCTCAAGATGTTTTACCAATCACTGCCACTGTCTGATTCTAGTTTCTTTTTACTGCTGTACATTTGCATTGGCTGTAGTTACTTGAAATGACTGCCAGGACTAGATGCGCTGATATTTTTCACCCTGTGTGTTCATGGAGGCATTCTAGCTACAAACCAAAGGAGGCCCCAATTTAGATTACTTGGAATGAGTACTGTAAAATTATGCAGTTTGTGAATCTACTGTTGGTATTTCACAGTTGATGACACTGTATCCCTTGAGTACCAAACTCACAGAAATCCCATGGAATGATCTCTCTCTTTCTCAGTACAATCTCTCTAGAGTCAGTATGAGATGTGAGACTAATCAGACAGGGGCCTTAGCAAATATATTTTAAAAATAAACAGCCTAGAAATATAATGCAGCTCTCTTATGGCACAGAATAACATGCTTATACTTATCAGCTGCTTAGCAGAGAATTGAATCAATAAAAAAAGTTATTTCAGTTTGCTTTTTTACTATTAATGCTTTGAGAGTTCAAGAAAGAACAGGGAAGGTTTCTATTTTCCTTAAGAGGTAGAAGGGGTCTCTGATAGCATGATAGGACTTTCTCATTTTACAGATAAAGACTGAGGATAGATGGAGTGGCTGCTTCATAGTTACAGATTAGTAGTGTTCCTAGTATTCTGCTTTGCAGCATTACCTTAAAAATTAATATGAATATACAAATAGAGATTTTACTTTTCTTTCCTCCAGTCTTTCACTCTTTTTGTAGGCCATCTCCAATGTCTTTATATCCATCAAAATTCACCCAAATGCAAAAAAGATGAACATAACTTATATTCTTGTCTTCCTCCATAAATTTCATCATTAGCACAAGCTTTCCTGACAGCTCTGTACTGGGCTCCACTTCCTTTTACTGGTTTGTTGGAGTATCGTGGTTTGAAAGAACTACCACTTTCCATTCTGAAGACATATTTTCCAGTCCAAATACAAAATATTTTTTGAATTTCAGGCTATTCAAGTCAAATCTTATTACTCTAAATTAAGTAGAATTTACATATTTACTATTAATTTTCCTTTTTCCATTTACTTCTCCATATAGCTCCATAGCCCATGAAGAGGACTTTTAAAATTAAAACACCTAATTTCTTCTTCTTCCAAAAAAGATATAAATTAAAAATATAGAAATTTCCTTAAAGGAGGTGGATAGCTCAGCTTGGATTATTCTGAAAGGAACTATTACTTCCTCAGCCATAGGGTATGCACAGAGAAAACAGACAACTTTCTAGTACTATTTGAGTGAGGAAGGCTATTTGGCTTGTTTTTTTGTTTTTCTTCCCCTGAGATCAATTTTCATAATCTGGTTTTATTACTAATTAAAAATACATGAAAAAGGAGTTCAGATGCTTTCAGACTTTTGAGGATCTTAGATTATCTGTTCTTCTCCTCTCTTTATTAACATGGAGAATGGAGAATGGATTGTACTACAGAGCCAAAATAACCTCTAGAAAGAAGCATTGTTTCAGTTTCCCTAACCTGTGAATAGGCAATGTGACATCCCTAGGGCCAATTACTTTTAGTAATTTAATTTCATTTATGGTTTTAAGCCACATTCCACCCAAACCACATGCACATAAAATAACAATTAAAATATTTAATATGAAACACAGCTGAGTCCTTGTTTCTGAAAATTCTTGCAAAGTCTTTAGTTATTTGAAGACACTTTTACCAAGTTGAAACTTGTGATCACATAGACATAGAAGACTGTTGAGACTTTTTCACACATGAACTGAGATCAACTGTTAAAAAATATTCATAGGGAAGTTTTTTCAGAGGGTGGTATTTGGCTAAGAACATTCACATTTTATAATATCATGTAGGCTAGAATTGATTTTTACCTTGATTCCTTGGAATTCGCTTTCTGCGGTCTCGGAATGCTGCACCTGATTGTAGGGCTTCTAGAAGATTATCCATTACTCCAGTCTCATCACCCTCTGGAGGGGAAAGGAGAAATCAGAATTAATCTTGGGGCAATTAAAGTTAAACCACAGGAAAATAAAGGGAAAAACTCCTGTCAGATTTACATAATATCCTTAAATTAAAGACATATATCTGTTTAAGCATAATGGATCCTGTCAGTTTCTGGCACCATAGACTACTTTGCTTATTATGCACCATTAAGCAAAATTCATGCCAATCCCACTGTTCTTTCAACTTAAGGACCTTGTCTTGTGTATTATTGATGACACACTCAGTATGCAAATAAACAGTAGCTGATCAGCTACTGCTGCCTTCCTGTTAAGATTCTTTTAAGACATTTCTAAGCAAGAAACCATGGACCTGGCTTAATGTAATCAATGTGCAGGGCGTGACTTGATGAAGCGGAGCTACACAAGGTTAAATACTGATTGTATTAATACTTTCAGCATTCAACCGTCATCTGCTATTATCTCAAAAGACACTATTTTCAAAACACATTTGCATTCAATTTCTACCTAATCCATATCCTTTACCCATTTCAAAATGCTGACATTGTACAAAGAAAAGGTGACCAAATCATTTGAAAGCCTGCAGTTTATATTTGAGAGACGTTAGCCAGAGTCTCATCATCCCTTTTAGAATGCTATTGTGTTTCTAATTTTTTCTTATGGGAAAAAACTGTTATGATTCCATGAGCTGGGTATTCAAAAGATGTACATGGGAATTCCTAATGGAAATGCACTTAAAACATTTTACCCTACTCTTATCTTTGACAATTCTGGCTGTCAAAACCCCTTTTAAGATTTATGAGAGCATTTGCCTCAAGGTGTTTATTGCCAGGAACTCTTCTACACTGTGGACAATCCACAGTGAGCTGAGGTCCATCTTCCCATTGGGCCTAGCTGATGATAAAAAGGATCCTAACTAACTGGTTAATTTGAGTGGTAGCTAAATGGGTGGGTCTGTCATAGAGGACATTTGTAGGCAGAAGGGTTAAGAGAAGAAGGCAGGAGTGAGGGGAAAAAAAAACTGTTGCTGATGCTATTCTAAAGTTAAATGTAAATCCTACTTTGTTTAAAGAATGACTATAGGGTGTCAGATCACAGAAAAAAAATCTCTTATAGGGCAAGAACAAGCTAAAACCTTTTTTGATTATGCCCTTTATTTGACTTGAGATTTCTTCGATGTTACATCAATCATGTCTTCTTTTAAAGTGAATTCACTAGGACATAATATTAAATAAAAAACAAAGGGAAACATGGAGGTTCTTGGGTCTAATATTTGGTAAAAACAGAAAAAATAAAAGGAAAATAGAACCCCAATGATTAAGCATGGGAAGGGGATTATGCACATTTAGGAATATTAAAGCTGCAGACACATCCAAACTGTCACCTGCTCTCTATAACAGAAAGAAAAGAGGAGCTGAAAGTAGTTTGGCATGGCTAGAATGTACCTGGGAGAATTACATTTTATGCAGTAAGCACTTTACATTTGTTGTATCTTTTAAATTTTTTAAAATGTTTTTGTTTATTTTTGAAGTAGATTGAGAGAGAGAGAGAGAGAGAGAGCGAGCACATGAGCGGAGGAGGAGAGAGAGAGAGAGACACAGAATTTGAAACAGACTCCAGGTTCTAAGTGGTCAGCACAGAGCTGACGCGGGGCTCCAACTCACGAGCTGTGAGATCATGACCTGAGCCAAAGTTGGACGCCTAACAGACTGAGCCACCCAGGCGCCCCTACATTTGTTGTATCTTTTAATCCAACTACACATTGAAATAGGTTTTATTTCTGTTTTTCAGCTGGGGATACTGAAACATAGAGTTAAAGCATATTGTTCCAGATCACACAGCTGGCATGTGGAGAGGCCTATGTATGAACCCAAGTCAGTCTGACACCAAGACCAGCCCTCTTTGTATGCAGTTAGCAGAAGACAAAATGGAGTAGGCATATGGTGACCAGATGGTAAAAGATCATAATTCTATGATATGGGTTTGAGTACTATCCTGTAAGTCAACACTCTCCCATAGAGATATATAATGCAGGCCAAAAATGTGAGCTGCATAATTTTAAACTTTCTAGTAGCCATATTTAAAACATTAAAAACAGATGAAATTAATTTTGATATGTTAAATAAATGTTTAACTCAATATATATAAAATCATTTGTTTTTTACATTCTTTTTATCAGATTAAGTCTCAGAAATTGAGTGTGTTTTTATTTTGGCACATTTAACTTCAGATTAGCTACATTTCAAGTGCTTATTATTTTTATGTGGCTAGTGGCTGCTCTATTGGGAAGCATAAGCAATAGGAAGTGACTTGATCAGACTTACATATTAGAAAGACTTATCACACAGTACTGTGGAAGATGACTTAGAGGTTGGCATTAATAGAAGGAAGGGAAATGGTTAGGAGTATAGTATAAATGGACTGAGCTAAAGTGATAGGAGAGTGAATGGAGAGGGTGGATACTTTGAAGGTATTAATATAGTTAATAAGACCTGGCTGAGAGATAAACAGGTTTGAGAAAATATGATTATTTTTTGAAGAATATTTAGGTAGAGATATCCAGTAAGCAGTTGAAAATATGAGGCTGAAACCTGGGAGTGAAGTCTGGGCTGAAGCTAAAGATTTGAATACCTTTGGAAGATGCATGAGATCACCCTGAGATACTATATGAAAAGAGAAGAGAGCATACGATGCAATTCCTGAGAACCCCAATTTTTATAAAGTAGTCAGGAGAAGTAGAATTTCAGAGAAGACAAAAACGGAATTTCTAGAGATATAGAAGTACAACCAGAAGAGAACCATAGTATAACTGAATTTCATGTATTCTTATAAAAATAGTCATTATAAATACTATGTAGAAAAATAAATACATGTATAAAAGTGAAAAAAGCAGACTACAAAACAGTATTTATATGTGAATTTACATAAATAATGTGCAAACATTAAAAAATATATAACAATGATAAGGAGGCCATTTCATTAGAATTCTTCAATGTGATTATATTGTATATATACTAAAAAGATGGAACAAATATGATATAGAGAGGAATTAAAAATAAATCCCTTTACTTAATTAATGGTTGCCATCTGACAACACCTGTCAAAATATTATGCTAGATTACCATTTCTAAGCTTTTCTTTTTTTTTTTTCATTATTGTTTCTCTCCTCCCCCTGAGGAGCCTTTTTAGATATTTTTTTCCTCATCCCTCCAACATTTAAATATAATACAACAGATGTACAGCATATCTGTTTATATAGTGTAACCCTTTGGGGGCCCACAAACAATTGTAATATCTAAGCTTTTTCTCTGCCCACCAATATCGCCAAGAACCAATATTTACCCACTTGGAGGTGATATACTATCTCTGCTGAGAAGGCATGTGCTAAGTGGTTCTTAAAAAAAAAAAAAAAGAAAGAAAGAAAAGAAAAGAAAAAAAAAGAAAAGAAAGGAAAGGAAAGGAAAAGAAAAGAAAAGAAAAGAAAAGAAAAGAAAAGAAAAGAAAAGAAAAGAAAAGAAAAAAAGAAGGCCAGGTCTCTGTAAATATCATTGATATATTAAAAGAAATAAATGTAGGTTTCAGTCTACTATTACTTTTTCATTTGCTCCATAACTTTTCATAGAGTTGAGAGATTTTCCTGAAATACCTAACCTGAAGGAATGAAGGGTTTATAAATATATCATAGAACCGATTTACATTTCAGTTACTCTTCCTAAAACAAAATGGAAGCTAACATGATCATCTGAAAGACATTATCCTTCATTTTAAATGAATTTCAGTGAAATTTGGTATGTGATTGAGTTGTGTGAAGTTGATAATTCACTTAGAATTTCCAAGTTCATAGAACCATTAATTCTTACTTAGATGTGATTTGTAATGAGTAGCTGTTTTTATTTTCTATTTCTTGGTCTATGAGGTCAAACTCAGGAAAAAAAGTGTCTTTTTTTTCCATTGGAATGGAAAATAGTTTTATTGAATTGCATAGAAAACTGTGTTTTCTTACATCTTTCAATACTTATTTACTGAGTGAACGAATATCAAGGAAAAAATTGGTAATGCTTTTTGGCCACTAAAATGGTAATATATGGGCATGTCTGGAAGTAACAATTCAGAGGCAAGTTTCTGACATTTGATCCTGAAATTAGATCACAGACAGTATTAAGGAGCTAGCTAGGCAGGTTACATGCAGTCCAGTGGGGCTCTATGTGAGCTACATATCTTTGGGTAAAATGAAAGGCATGCACTGTACCTTCTATTTCATGTTTCCAACAGTGTTGGTCATGCAGTGGATACAGAATGCCTGCTGACCTCAAATTTTCATCATCAACATTTACCTGTGTTGTGTTGACTTAATTTCCCCAAGAAGAGTTTGGAGATGCCATAGATTAATATTAGCCCTAGATAAACTAAGTTATCTCTGGTACACCTTTGTGCAAGACTATTCCCCAGTGGCTAGCACAAACTTATTTAGAGGCAATTCTCTGTGGGCTTCTCACATTTATGTGCATTTTATGAGCACAAGCATCGATGACCTTTCTTCTGGACTATCTTTTTATAGTGCACAGCCTTGAAAGATATAATGTCTCTCTTCAGAGCAGAGGGTAGGTCTGTTTGTTTTGAGGACAGATTATATTTCCCTCTAGGGTAAATGTCAGGCAGTTTGCTTTCATTTTATTATAAAGGATTTGGGTTCCCTAAAACCAGGTTCCTCAGAAGTAATATAAACCCATTGTGTGCATAGCATCCACCTGAGCTCACCTTGGCATCACCATGGGGGAGTTGGAAGGCAAGAGAAAGCAATATGAACATGAAGCTCACACTGCTGGCTGTACCATGAATGACAGAATTCTTTGTCTCTGACCCAGGAGCCTAGTTTCTTATGTAAGCATTCCTGAAACTATGGCAGCCTGACTTGTTAGCATACAAGTAGGGTAAAATCTCTGCCCCTTCAAAGTTTTTCAAAGTGCTCTGAGGGGCACCTGGGTGACTCAGTCAGTTATGCAGGTTAAGCATCATACTTTGGATAAGGTCATGATCTCCTGGTTAATGAGTCCAAGCCCCATGTCAGGCTCTGTGCCGACAGCTCTGAGTCCGGAGCCTGCTTGGGATTCTGTGTACCCCTCTCTTTCTGTCCCTCTCCCACTCACACTCTGTCTCTCTGTCTCTGTCTCTCAAAAATAAATAAACATTAAAAAAAGAAAATGCTCTGAAATCTCCTTTCTTTTTATCAAACATTTTAAATTACGATATCCCTTATTTTTCTAAGAACCTAACACTTAGTGCCTTGGACATTCCCATTGCCTAAGACCCAACTCCAGTTCATTACTCCTCAAAAATGACTAAACTAAAGCCAACACTATAAAAATTATTTCCTAAGATCCTAACATCATGGGCATATGGCTTTAATTCACTATTATAGCCTCCTTGAATTCTCAATTGTATACTTAAGGCTTTCTGGAAAAGCTGAGCTGCTCAAAAGTTGGAGAAGTTATCAAAAACAAATCAGTATAAAATGACCCAAAAGAAACAAAAGACTTCTTACTGAGGGTAGGACCCTGCCATGTGAGCCAATACTTACAGAGACTATATAATTTAAAAACTTTTTTTAATGTTTTTATTTTTATTTTTGAGAAAGAATGAGAGAGAGTGAGCGAGCATGAGTAGGGGAGGGGCAGAGAGAGGGAGACACAGAATCCAAAGCAGGCTCCAGGCTCTGAGCTGTCACCACAGAGCCTGACACGGGGCTTGAACCCACAAGCTGTGAGATCATGACCTGAGCTGAAGTCGGATGCTCAACCGACTGAGCCACCCAGGCACCCCAAGACTATATAATTTTTTTAAATAAAACTATGGTCTCTGTGGGCCTAGAAGAGTTGGGGAAGACTCATGGAAGAATGAGGGCTTAAGTTAAGCCTCTGAAAACATTACATTAAAAAAAGGTTGAAGAATGACTGGTTTGAAGACACTAAAATCTAGATGTATTAACTCCTAGCACACACACATGTGCTCACTTGCTTGCTCTGTGTGTGTGTGTGTGTAAGTTTATAAATATTGTGATGCAGGGGCGCCTGGGTGGCGCAGTCGGTTAAGCGTCCGACTTCAGCCAGGTCACGATCTCGCGGTCCGTGAGTTCGAGCCCCGCGTCAGGCTCTGGGCTGATGGCTCGGAGCCTGGAGCCTGTTTCCGATTCTGTGTCTCCCTCTCTCTCTCTGCCCCTCCCCCGTTCATGCTCTGTCTCTCTCTCTCCCAAAAATAAATAAAAAACGTTGAAAAAAAAATTAAAAAAAGAAAACCTCTATTGATGCCTCTGGTAAAATATCTCACATTCAATATTTTAAATAATTAATATTTCAAAGAAACCTTTGAAATACTGTGTGTGTCTTATCAGAATCAATCATTTACTAAGGGCATGGAACACTTGTGAAGGGAAAACTATGCAAAAACAAATTTGGAAGAAGAGTAAACTTAAGTCAATTCAAAACCATCCACCAAAGGAAATCTAAGTACTTTCTGAAAAGACAAAAGAAGGCCGGTTTTGGAAGTAGGACTATTAGTAATGTCTGTCATTTATTGAGAGGTTTCCATATGTCAGGCCTGTTTTAAGGGATTTAAGTTGGATCTCCACAACAACTTATTTTCAGGTAAAGAAACTGAGGTATGTTTGTAAGTAACTCATTCAAGGTTACATAGGTGGGAGGTAAGAGAACCAGCATTAGAACCTAAATATGTTTGAGAGAAGGTGTGGGCAAACTATAGTCCTAGTGGTCAAATCCAGTGTACCACCTGTTTTTGAACAACCCACATGCTAAGAATGGTTTTCACCATTTTAATTGGATTTTTTAAAAAGAATATTTGTACTACATGAAAATTTCATAAAATTCAAATTTTAGTCCTTAACCTTTATTGGATGATTGCCATGATCATTCATTATGTACTGTCTATGGCTGCTTTTATGCTACAACAGCAGAGTTGAATAGTTGAGACAGAGACATTTTGGCCTGTGAGGTCTAAAATACTTACTACCTGGCTCTTTACAGAAAAGGTTGGCTCTAGAGTACACATAGTCAATATCAACATCATGCTGGTATAGATACCTGTGGAGCTCACAATTTGCCTCTGAGATGCTGAAGGACCTTGGCAACCTCTATATTAGTAACAAAAGTTCATCAGGGATAGAAGGTAGGAAGGAACACAGTCAATGTCAGCCTTCTTGAAATTGAGATGTCTCTACTTAGAGGCCAAAGCCAAGAATGAGACAGGATAATGAAACAATTAATACCTACATTTCTATGTGGCATTACATTTAAGAGTCCTTAAAGTCTAGTTGCAAAACAATAGTTACAAAAAAAGTAGTTTTTTTCCAAAGGTCAGTGGAAGACCTGCTTTCCTAGTGTTGATTTCCTGTATAAAAACCAATCTCTGCCTCACATGGAGTAATTAGGCTTCTTTACAGAAGACCCAGCTCTTTATCTATGGACTTTAACTAGAGTGTCATATCAGAATACAATACTGTATAATAAGCCTAACCATTTTATAAGAAATACAAACACAAGACTAGTGATGAAGAGAGGGAAATAAATAGTTTTAGCTTGCAGAACACCATCATGAGGTCAAATGTATACTTGTATTTTCTTTAGTGCCTAGCACAGGTGCAAGGTAAGTGTGGAATGAAAGTGACTTTTCAAGAATGGCTCTCATGAGAGCCCAGTCAGGCAGTTATACCAAATGTTACACACCATGGCAATAATGGCAGCCCACCACCAAGTATAAAAGTTTTGTAAATGAAGGAGCAGGCACTCTTAATTGTTGATGCTGGGAGTATAGGAAACAAGTGGACAATTACTCAGTTGCTATGCAACGCTCAAATTGTGGTGTTCTTCCTGTGCTTACTAGATTCTTATAGAGGGTCAACTCTCCAGCCAGAAAGGCAGTAACAACCTCACTCCACTTTTTGCAGAGGAACTTAACTGTTGCTTATCAATTTTTAAAGCACAAAGGAGTCTCACCTTGTATATTTGTGTATGTTTCTTTGGCCACGTGTTTTTGAGTGCCTGGAGAGTGCACATTGTTGCAAATTAATTTCTTCTTATTACAACTACCCTTTTCAAGTTGAGTAGCATATTATAACATTTTTTAACATGGTGATACATTTTTTGAGAGAGAGAGAGTGCATGTGAACAAGTAGGGCGAAAGGAGTAGAAGGAGAGCATCTTAAGCAGGCTCCATGCTTGGCACAGAGGTGGGGCTCTATCTCATCTAAGATCAAGACCTGATTCAAAATCAAGAGTTGGATGCTTAACTGACTGAACCACTTAGGAGCCCCTAACATGGTGATATTTCACACTTCAGCTTTTTTTAAAAAGGCATGTATAAACAAACTGCTTTACTGAAAAGTCTCAATTCAGTAAAAGTATACATATTAAATTGTTTTTTGTTTTTTCTACCACTGTTCCAAGACATGCCATGTCAAATATCCCTTTCATGTCTCTTAATAACATTTGGCAAGATTCCATAATTTTCTGGTTTCAGTTTAAATATCAATTTACATTTGCTGCAAGGGGTTTCATTCCCCCATTGCTGGTTAGTCTTCTAGACCCAAGTACCTGAAGGGGAGAACGGGTGGTATAATCAGTTCCCCCCAATCACTCCCTACCATACCTTACTCTCATGGAGTAATTAGATCCACTAATGGGGTGGAGCAAGGAGGCAGAAAAAGGAAAAGAAGGAACTTCTGTTATTTAACTGGCTACTGGTATAATCCTCTTGATGAACATGTTAAATGGCTTATAAGAAACAAAGGTGAGGGGTTAGTGTAAAAATGTACGCATAAGTAAAAAGCAATAGGAAACAGCCTTCAGCACCTCATCAAGAACTGAAACACCAGTCAAGATACGATCATAGCTCTAACCCTCTAGCTACAACAATAGCCCTAGTCATCTGATGTTATTACTCTATTACCTTCATGTCCATTCATTCATACTTACCATGTGCACCTACTCTTATTATTTTTTATTTTCTTTTTTGCCATTTTTGAACTAATTCTCTTTCTTTGTGTCTTTGAGTGCAAATTCCCCAAGAAAATCAAATTGATTCAACCAGTACAGAGTAGACTTTTGGGAGAAGTGTTTATGACAGGCTATCTCTTATGAAATAGACCAGCCTATAGATGGTTGTCCTTGGGTAAAAAATAAATCTCTAGCCCAATTTGAAAGCAGAGGAGGATCATATAGCACAAAACATAGTCAGTAATGCTTAAGAGGCTGCCTATTGCTGCTTGTCTCATAAAAGGAGCTGAAGGTATATACTTCTGATATGCATTATCATAACTCAATAGTGTAATTTACATTGATGTTTCAAAATGGGAGAGGGAAGGATTTACCTTTAAGCCTTGATCTAAATCCATCAATAATTTCTAAAGAGGAGTTCAATAATCTGCTCTAGGAGAGAGTCAGTCTGACTCTGAGCATGGCTGGGTACTTTCTCAGTCAACTAGAATAGCTTGTCCACCCTGTAATCTCACTGCTGTCTCCTGATGGAACTGAAACAAGTTGCTGAAAGATAATGATGTAGAAAGTAGACCACAGTGCCGCTGGACAGTGGCCTTTCTTCTTTGGACGGTGAGAAGTGATCGGTTTCAAGGCTTTTAGTTGCTTTCTACGATGTAGATGCCTTAATTCGAATCCCTATTATTAATTCGTATTCCCATTACAGGTGCAAATTATCAGCTACTCCAGAATAATATTATTTACGAAATTTCCCATCACCTGAGACAACATGTCTAAGACTGATTTAATCACCCACAGATTTCCCCACCCAACCACACTCCTAATGACTTATCATCCCAATTTTCTCATTTCTTATTATTCCCCAGGCTTGGAACCTTCATCTCCAAATTCAGTGACTAAGCTGTGCCACTTCTTCACAGGCTATATCTCATAGAATCAGAATCAGAGTTTCTTCTCCCAGTCTAACATTCATCCCTTAACCTGGACTACTGATACATGAATCAACTTGGTGAATTCTCTGTTTCTATTTTCTCCTATTACTAAACTAGAACTCTAATCACACTATCTTCTTTTCCAAGATTCAATGTCCATCCGATCCAATCCAAACTCTAATGGCCTTATTATTTCCAGATTTTTTCTTTGGCTCCTCCAACCACACAGCCAGGCTACATCTGTTTATAATTCTGTACTTATCCTGAATGTTCACACCTGTATGTCTTCACTCATCTACCCAATTTAAGAAATAAAGATTAATGTAAATTCTAAAGAAAAAAGCAACGACAAAAAAGACAGATGTTTTATACCTTCAAGTTTAAATGGATAGAGCTTTTAGATAGATTATTATATGAATATTCTTTAGCTCACCAGATCTATTCAAGGATTTAAATTCCCAGAGTGAGTGCTATAGAAACACTATAGACCTAAATTCAGGTAATTTAGACAATTTATACAAATACATGTTAAGAATATTCTGCTCTATTAAATAATTAAAATTTAGATAGACCTTAATGACATGCTTTACTAAATAAAAGGAAGTTGGTCTTCAAGAGAAAAAAAAATAATTTCAAAATAAATAAATAAATAAATAAATAAATAAATAACTCCCTAAGGCAGATATTCGTAGTAAATTTAACATACTTTCCACTACCACTTAATTGAATCCAACCTTTAAGTTAAAAAAGAAGACATACTAAAAGTAAATTGGTAATTGTATATTAAGTGGTATTGATTTTTGGTGTTTCAAATAATCGAGGCAATAGTGATTAACCTCTTCATTACTTTATAATGTTCATCTGAGAAAAAGCAGCACTTCCAAGTTCAAATTTTCTAACATTGAAACCCACAGAGCTCCTAAAGACACAGGGCAATAAAGCATACGGCGCTTCATAGAGGAAGTCTACAATTACAGATTACTGAGTAAATAATATGGATGCCATTGAATTACATGAGAGTCCATCCATTAGTAGAAAATGGTATAGAGTTACAAAATTAGGCACCAATATCCCAGAGATATAACTATGTCAATTTCTGAACATTATGTGGTCTTTTTAAAATGAAGTCATTATGGATGATAACTATGCTTTAAAAACCTGCTAAAAGCTGGTAAAACCAGATAAAATACTGGCACTTAAAGAATGGGCATTTCTGGGGCATCTGGGTGACTCAGTTGGTTAAGCATCTGACTCTTGATTTTGGCTCAGGTCATGATCTCAGAGTTCATGGGTCTGAGCCGGGCATTGGGTTCCACATGGACAGTGGCGGCTGCTTGGGATCCTCTCTCTCCATCTCTGCCCCTCCCATACTCATTCTATCTCTCTTTCTCTCTCTCTCAAAATAAATAAATTTTAAAAAGATTCTCAAAAAAAACCAAAACAGAATGTCATTCCTTGGAGCTTAGTTTCATAAATGCTTTATTTTAAGTTGATGTGTCTACTTGACCTCTGCATTTGAATTTTCTTTTTAAATTCAAAAATTCCCATGGGTTATATCATATGCTATTTTATGAAATAACCTGCCACTATCTAGCTATTTTTGTGTAATTCCTGTCTGTAAATACTGTTATATTTTTGTTGAAATGGATAGAGTTGTGGTCAGAGACACACTTGCAAATAAATAATTTCTTGCTTGGGTTTAAGTAGAAAAGATTTACAATTTCACATTTGTTTCAAACATGTCTCTTGGGACAGGAGGCTCAAAGGAGAAAGCAGGTAGGACTTAGATGCAGTTAATCAGCACTGTTTCAATCATACCCTCAGCATATTCCTTATTTAGTTTTTAATATCTCTTTCAAGCTATCAACACAACCACTGGGCATGTACTCAGCAGATAGCACTGTGCAAACAAACAAACAAAAAACCAAAAACCAAAAACCAAAACTATAAGGCATCCTCCTCAGATGCACTGCCACAAACAAGTAAATTGTGTATTTCTTTCTCTTTGTACTCTAATTTAAAAATTATACTGATAAATTACTTGAGATAAAGATGTAATTAAGGGAAGAGCCACTGACTTTATTAAATAAAGGATATTAAAGACTGTGTATTTTGCTTGTTCACTGAACAGAAATACTTTTTAATATTCATAATTATTATTCCTCTTTTAGATAAGTAAAAATATATTCACAAACAAATGTCTGTTACTTTTCAAAAATGGGATTAAAAAGTGTTATCTGCCAAAAGACGGGAGAGTGAGGAGATTACTAAATACTCCTTGGCAAATATTTAGGACCAGGTGATATTTTGTTCTTTCTATGATATGTTCACCTAAATTCATCAGTAAGATCTGCATACTATCTGATTTCATTCAATTGTTTATTTCCTATTTATAACCTAGATCAACAGGGGAAAATTGCAATCCACAAAGAAATGATAAGGATCATTTTTTACCTAGTACTTCTGTGACAGCTGGTGATTATTAGTATAAGGGGAATTTATCCCCATCCTTTAGAAGGAATACACTATTGATGTTTTTATGATGTATGTAATCCTGGGTCTTCAACAGGACTATGATTTCTATTTCAGGAAAAGGAAGAAAAAAATATGATTTCTTTAAAGCAATTACCTATCTTGTGAGGCTTTAAAAATGTCATATTTGTTTTAGTAACTAAGCATTCACATTAGCACTATCTTCAACAAAGGAAAATTGAGAGAATTCTATTTATTGTTGAAATTTTTATATCACGTCTAGAGAAAGCTATATTAAGGTGTATAGAGTGAGGAAGAGGTCTGTTCTACCTCAAAGTCAAACCTGAAGGAGTCAACATGTGCTGAATGGATTCATCATCCTCATTTAAGAAGTGATTTGGAATCAGGTTGCTCAGGAAACCTTGTCAACATCCAGCTCTAACCAAGATATAACAATGTCTCTTAGCTGTATTAGAATGACCAGGACATATTTACTTGGAACAGTAATAATGAAAATGATAGATTAACCAACCACACTGCATTTTCTCTGAAGAAATACTATGCAAACTTAAGGAATGCATCCACAGGAAACTCAGGCTGATCAGGTGACTTCATTTAGATCTGTTTCCCAGGGTGGCCCTCTATGAACAGGGAATGGGTTTTCCTATTTTAACTCTCCCTTTTAAAAAACAAAATTTTTTTGAGAGAGAGAGAGGGAGAGGGAGAGGGAGGGGGAGAGGGAGAGGGAGAGGGAGAGGGAGAGGGAGAGGGAGAGAATATGAGTAGGGGAAGGGCAGAGAGAGAAGGAAAGAGAGGATCCAAAGCAGGCTCTGCACTGACAGCAGAGAGCCTGATGTGGGGCTCAAACTCAGGAACGATGAGATCATGACCTGAGTTGAAGTTGGACATTTAACTGACTGAGCCATCTAGGTGCCCCTGGACTCTCCTTTTTAATGCCAAAACTCTGCTAGAAAATTCTCTTAAATGTCAAACTTAGTCTGTAAATGATCAACTAAGACAGACTATGAGTTTCATGTACAATAAAAAGTGGTGAAATAATAGGATATTATCTTTTTGTTTTGAGAATTATACAATTTTTATTAGATTGAACCATGTGAGGTTACCATTTTTTATAGGCAAAAGAATGGCCAAATAGCAACAATTTCATATGGTTCAAACTAATATTCAGGATATAATGAAGACACTTGAACTATGACCAATTCTCTAAGAAATATTTCAAAATAGAAGAGGGGTAGCCAAAAGTGAAAGATTGCACAATGCAAAAGGCTATAACAATGAAAATCTGTATTTCAAATTATTTTCTAAAATGCATAACTTTAAGGGCACAGTCTAATAGTTCCTACATTCCATAACTACATCCTCTATGTTCTAACTTTGTATGAGTCATCAATACAAGATCAAGCCAGGGTTCTGCACACAGTCGGCCCATCCTTTCTTTCGGCTGTTATTTTCATGGTAGAGATTTTTCACTGAGGTCAGTAATTTTTGCTTCTTTCCCTAAAGCTTAGAAATCATTGTGTAAGATCTCCTAGAACTCTGTCCCTTGTCCCCACTTGAGCACAGAGATACAAGGCAGCTTATCTTGTCATTTTAATGAAACATCTTTGAGGTATAATTTCACTGGGGAGAAATTTAGAAATCAAAGCTTAAGTAGGGCTTGTGAAAGTAAGTTATGCAGTACTGAGCAAAATACAGTCTCTAGAACTCATTTTTTTCCCTCAGCAAGCATTAATGAATGTCAAGTCTTTATAGATTAGTCAATATACTTAGAGAATGCACGTTTGTTTTTCCAAAACCTTGATACAGTCAGTACCTCACAGAGAACTGAACAAATAAAACTACTCATTATAGTATTTTTCAGAAGAAAATTCAGCAATATTTGCAAAAAAAATAAAATTTATTTTTTCTATAGTGAGCACATGAAATAATGACAATTATTTCAATATTACCTAGAATATCAATTTATCTGCCACATTTGTGCTCTTATTAATTATAGTTTTATTTTTGTGTATTATAACTTATCAGATAAGGAAACAAATCAAACAACTTAGTTCAATCAAGCATCTAAATATATTTTTCATGCTCTTTGTCATTTTAGTGAGTTTCTTAGAAGAGAATGCCACCATGACTTTTATAATGCCAGAGAATGCATATTTCCTTTTGATAAAAGAAGGAACTTTCACACTCAAAATTCAATTTTGTCTCCTAACATTTACAACATGACACAAACATATGGTAAATAAAATATTTTAATAAATATTAGAGCCTACAAATTAAACAGTGAGGGAAGCTCTGAGCATGCTGTGAATATACTGAATACTAAAGAGTATCTGAAAGATAAAAATCATTTACTTTTTAAGAAAAACTAAATAATTTGTTTTTCATTAAAAAAGAGAAACATATGCCACAATAATGGTTAACCAAGATATATATACATATATGTACATACATATATATATGTACATATATATATGTACATATATGTATATATATACATCTGCATATATATATCATCTACATATATATCTGTATCTGTATCTATCTATCTACCCACACATACATACATACATACATACATACATATCAGAAAGGGCTGACAAATGGACAAATGTGATTACATGGTGGAATATATTGTTTAGGAAGTCTTCTTTCTATTTTCTCAACAAGAATATAATTAAATTTGGGTTCAGCAATAAAATACTTTGGGGGCACCTGGATGGCTCAGTTGGTTAAGTGGCTGACTCTTGCTTTTGGCTCAGGTTATGATCTCATGAGTTCGTGGGTTCCAGCCCCCTGTCAGGCTCTTCACTGACAGTCTGGAGCCTGCTGGGGATTCTCTCTCTTTGCCCCTCAACCCCCTTGCATGTACACACTCTCTCTTTCTCTCTACATAAACAAAAAAAGGGAATAAAACACTTTGCCTGAAGTAAAGGAATAAGACATGTAACGCACTTTCAATAAAAACAAAAGAACCATCATTGCATTCAAGAACAATGGAGCTTGTGAAGACTGTAAGTGCAATTGTTATTTTTCTGGACATCTCTCACTATATAAGGATTATTGGTGCTATTATACGTTCCTTCTCCTGGGACATTTACAAACATGCTGTCTAACCATTTGTCTTACAGAGTTACATACAGGCATACCTTGGGGCAGGGAACTGGCCCAGATAATCTAGAGAGCATCCTAATGATTTATGGAAACCAAATCACAGAAAACAGATTCAAAGGATTGATATTACTCGAAGTGAACTTAGCATCAAGTGCAAACTGACTCAGAGATAATGCTGCAGGATGAAATACCATGAGCCTTATTACACTGCTTACAGAGAACGTGGTATAAACTGTCTATAGGTATGATGCCTTAAGTCACTAGGGAATAAAAAGGAGAAACAGGAATGTCTTTGGCAAAATATGTGAGAAATTTAAAGCTTTTTTCTCAGAGTATGTGAAGTATTAATCAGAGAAAAACATTCAAATCTACTTTAAGACAGATGAGAACTATTTCTTAACATATCACAAGAGGGCCAAAGAAGATTGTTTTTGATGGAAGTTCTCATGGGAAAATCTCCCTTTTTTATTTACTACAGAGATCATGCTGGAATTGATGAGAAAAGGTAGATATTTTGAATAAATAAAAGAGGTCACTTGCAGGAAAATATATATATTTTTTGACACGGATTCTTGCTAAATGTTTTTCACATTTATTCAAGTTAAAATGTTCATTTTGTTCCATGAACAAAGGGGTGCAGAGTTTGCTTCTTTCATTAACTGTATCACTTACTCAAAACATAGGAACAGGTTCATTTGTTACCTGAAGCATATATGAGAACATTCATTAAGTGTAAACAAAAGGCCTTAAAATATAACAAATAAAGAAAATTAAAGAACAAGTATACTAATAATAAGGTATACTTGCTCTTCAATAGATGTGTTCTTAAATAGCTATAGAATTCATTGTCTATCTCCTCCCCAGGACCAAAGAATTCTATTCTAATATAACAGGGACATTACTACTTAAGAAATTCTTTGGCAGTTTGTTTTACAAACCACACACACACACACACACACACACACACACACACACATATAAAACACAAATGATCATTCTTTAGTAAATCAGTTGCTTTACTTCATTTTGGTATGTTGTAGTATGAAAAACATGATATCAGTCTATCAAAGCCATATTAGATAACACAAAGACTCCAAGTTCCCTGTAAACTTTCAATGCCAGGGATTTCCTCCCTCTTTGTCACCGAAACTACTTGATTCTGATTAATCATGTCACTAGCAGTAGTTTCAAAAATTATAGGAATGCAAAGCTTGGAAGATAAGCCTCTCATTTTCACATGTATAATAATATGTCGTGACTAAATTTAAATTATTGAAAACAGCTTTAAGCACTAGCAATATGGAGTAGTATAGTAGAAAGAACAGTTTCTTTCTAAGAAAAGCACATGAAATAATGTGCTGAGGCAGGCTCTACTCCAGGCTCTCCTTTTTACCACTGAACTAGCTTTATAACCTTGAGCAAGTGATGTTCATGTCTCCAGTGGCATACTTGTAAAATAAGATGAATCTAGTCATTGGACTCAGGGATTCTTAAATGTTAGTGTGTATCAGAATCACGTGCACAGCTTGTCATAACATGGATTGCTGTCCCCATGCAATTTCTTATTCAGTATGTGTGGGTTGAGGCCAGAAAATCTGCATTTCTAACAAATCCCAGATTACGCTAAAGCTGCTGCTCTAGGGATTATACTTTGAGAACCACTTCCCTTGGAGAATGCCAAGAATCTGAAGTGCAGGAATCTGAATTCCCCCTCTGTGGTATGGTTCCTGAGGCAAGTGCCCAAGTGTCACAAGGTATCAAAAAAGAAATGCAGTGTTCTTTCAAATGAAGAAACTCAAACTGTATGATGGCAGTACATTAGCCTGCCAATTAGCAACGGGGATGGGAGCTATATTTAAAAGGCATCTTTGCTGATGAGCTCATCCAGTAAATCCATATCCACATTTACTTTTTAACATATTGAAGTAAAGCTTTATTGATTTCACACACATTTCCATACCTATCAAAGCACACAAAACACTGATGAATACATAATGTCTACACAGATAAGAATTAAGGTCAAAGTTTGATACACTATTTCTTATCACTCCTCCTAGATAAACACTACTCTAATATCATTGGAAATGAAAACATGCTGATTGAAGCGTCTATATGCCTGAGATGCTCCTAGAAAATTAGTAGTTATTAGCTATTGCTGAACGGCACATTCTGGCGTTACAAAAACATATACAGTAGGAGAAGTCTATTATAAAACATAGGGTTTTACATTTCCAAGAAGATTTTGAATCAACCAAATGTTCTTTAGAAATGGACTGAAAGGGAAAAGAGGCCCTCCTCTTGTGCCTAATGTAATTGTGAAAATACAAAGTAGAGGAAAATATAAGAAAACATAAAGGCACTGCTTAATTCCTTTCAAATAGAAACTGAATTTCTATTTCTCAGCAGAGGTAGTTCTCACCACCTTATTTATATATCAGATTGCTCACAAGTCATGATGTCAGCCACTAGGGGCAATGTATCAGGAAGAGTGAGACACTGCAATAATCCCAAAGAAGGGGAGAGAAGTGTAGTAGAATGATGAAAAGGCATCATCAACTCAAAAAATCCAGACGGTTTTGTGAATAAATATCATATAAAAGCATTACATGGGAATCAGAAACTAGTTTCAGAAATTGCCTACAGGCCTAGAGAGAGAGAGAGAGAGATGCTTGTGACAAAGGACTTACATTTTATGAACTGAAACTTGGTATTTCTTGAATACAAGAGATACAGAGAAGCTAACTTCCACATAAAGGTTTCCTTTCCCTACCATATTTGTGAGACAAGTTCCTTATTCACTGCCTCTAAAACAAGCAAACAAAACAAAAACCTGACTAATGGCCCCATTTTCCATTTAAATAATACACTGTTTTTCCTTAAGACATACTACTATCTGAGTAAATGTGATAACACCTCAAGAATACAGATTGTAGTTTTATTTGGGTACTTAAGGGTAAGGTCCTGTTAGTCCCTAGTTACTTTGTCCTTAAAGACACACATTCTTCAGAAGAAGTGTTAACTACTAAAGTCCAGGGCAAGGGCACCTGGGCGGCTCAGTCAGTTACGCATCTGACTTCGGCTCAGGTCCTGATCTCATGGCTTGGCTCATGAGTTCGAGCCCTATGTCGGGCTCCGTGCTGACAGCTCAGAACCTGGAGCCTGCTTCAGATTCTGTCTTCCTCTCTCTGCCCTCTGCCTGCTTGCGCTCTCTCTCTCAAATATAAATAAACATTAAAAAAATTTGAAGTCCAAGGCAAACAATATCTTCTCCTAAGGTTAAAATGATCTATGATTTCAAAAGGAAGAACCCAGATATTTCCTTATAAAGATATTTTCTTTGTTCCTATGTGGTCTTAAAAGGAAAGAGGGGTTGAGGGAGGATAGGCCAGGAACTGTACTGTCAACTCTCCACTACCACCCCTTTTCTGCCTGCAAGGAGGGAGGTACTTTTGGGTGGTTTCATTTATTTGTCAGGGTTACTCAAGTAAACATGGATAGTTTTCAACTTTCTTGAGCCATAGGAGCTTACACTAGATTACTTAAAAAAAAACCAGGCTGTAACTACTGTGGGGGGGTGGAGCATGGTTACACTTACGGCTTAATGTAGCCATAGCCCATTTCTATAGCTTGATCTCCATTTCCTCTCAAAATATGATCAGATAGCCCAAAACTGCACTGAGTATTTGAGTGAAGAAAAAGATGCAAAGAACAGTATAACAAGAGCTAACAACATGATAGATTCCAGTTATGCCAGATAGAGCTCTAACTCAGAATCAGGTGCTTCAAATAAGTAAAGCATCTTTTTAAAACATTAGACAGAAAAAAAAAAGGAAAGAAAAGAACACCAGGGAGGACACAGGGGAGGCAGTGTCATATACCATACTGAAGTTCAGTAGAGCAAGGTCAGTTAAGCACTCTGTCCTGAGACACACACCTTTCATTTTGAATTGTTTTCAAATAAAAAGAGAGAAATCCCCTTTTAAAGTTGGATTGTTTAAATGCACCTACAGCTACTGTCTAGCAAAGGCTAGGCAAGCTCTCTCTACTGGTGCTTTTCAAATAAGGTTCAATTGGCAAAAGAAAGCAAGTGCAAAGGGTTTTTGACAAAAGAGGACTACAGGGAACACATTTTTCTTTCACAGAAATACTGCTCCAGAAAATCAGAGGAGGTAGCAACTCAAACCAGGAATCTGCAGATATTAGTGAGATAAACAGGGAAGTTCAAAAAATTTTTCTACTTCAAGCACTCAAATGCATAAAATTATTACCTTAAAAACTGGGATGGGGTTATGTTATAAAAATGAGAGATTAGGGGAGCCTAGGTGGCTCAGTTGGTTCGGTGTCTGACTTCAGCTCAGGTCATGATCTCGAGGTTTGTCAGTTCGAGCCCTGCGTCAGGCTCTCTGTTGACCGCTCAGAGCCTGGAGCCTGCTTCTGATTCTGTGTCTCCCTCCCTCTCTGCCCCTCCCCTGCTCATGCTCTCTCTCTCTCTCTCAAAAATTAACATTAATTTTTTTTTTAAAAAAAGAGAGATTAAACATCCAAATAAAACACTTATTATAACTATCATATTACAAATAGTCTAAACCAGCAGACTCAGAGAATACGATTCTTTTCTAACAGAACCATACAGATCTGAAAAGGACCCCTGGGACCCTGCCCCTCTATCAGCAGGGCTGTGCCTCTAGCTCCCTAGACTTATATGCATCCATCCTGTTTAGTGATACTCCAAGTAATTCCTAGGTAGCCCTGTCCAAGGCTTGGCAAATAGAAAAGGCAAAATCAAATTCAGGTATTGGAAACATCTCCTCTGATACAGAGAGGTATTTTTTTTTACACAATGTACATTTAAAGTAGATTCTAATACTGATTAAAACAAATAAAAATATTATGCTATCCATAGCAAACTGCACTTTTAAAAGGATAGTCACCTTTTGCCTCCCAAATAAATTATTCCAGCATCTTCTGAGTCACTCTGAAACAGTTGATTTAGATGACAATCAGGTAGTCTAAGTTTAGGTTATGACATTCTTCTAATATCATTATAACAAAGGCACAACTACTTTCTTAAACTAAGATGTGTTTTTTCCCTATGAATTACTCAAGATATCATATACTTATTGCTCATGTGTGGATGGAGTGACTGAAGACAGATAAGAAGAAAAAGGAATAGAAGGTTTCATATATAAAATAGGTGAAAACAATGAAATATATGTTAGATGCCACACATGGTCCTGTTTGAGTGGATAGATATAATACACATACATAAATAAGCAAGAGACATTATTTCTCACAGAAGAGACACACAAAGAGGGAAAAAGATGACAGTTAGTAACCCCATAAGTGGGTTAATGGTGCTGAGTTATCAGAAAGCAATACTATGATTAGGGTGTATCACTCCGCTCAGAATGTAGTGGGCACTCAATAAATACTTGTAGCATAAATTAAAAATCACAGAAAGGTTTTCATCCATAATAATCCTTTTGTATATTTAGTGTAACAAAAGATTTGGTCCTGAGTCTAAAGCAGCCCAGCGGCTCAGGGATTCAATGTGGGTGGAATAAATATAATTTAAAAAAATCATTAGAAACTCAGTTGGATTCAGTGCAGTTTGTTAGTTATATGGATCTGTTAGGTGTGATCACTGACATGAATCTAAATATATTTGACTGAGGAGAGCTAGGAGAAGATGGCTGCGTAGGAGGACGCTGGGCTCACCATGTCCTGCTGACCACTTAGATTCCACCCACATCTACCTAAATAACCCATAAAACCACCAGAAGGCTAGCAGAATGGACTCTCTGGAGCCAAGCATAGACCAGAGGCCCACGGAAGAGGGTATGAAGGGTGGAGAGGTAGTGCGCGCTACACGGACTGGCGGGAGGAAGCTGGGGCAGTGGAGAGGCAGCCAGCCCAGCAAAGCAGAGTCCCCGAAGTCTGGATTGCAAAAGCGGAGGGGCCGGACAGAGTGTGTTCTGACAGCCAGTGGGACTTAACATCTGGAATGTTATAAGTCAACAGCTCTGCTCTGAGAGTGGGAGGGCTAGAGGACAACGGGAGGGAGAGTTGTTGAGCCCTGGAGGACAGAGCTCAGCTTGGCGGGGAACAAAGGTACTGGCCAGCGCCATCTCCCTCGCCGATCCCCCAGCCAAAAATCCCAAAGGGAACCAGTTCACCAAACTTGCTTGCACTGTATAAACAACCAACGCTGTGCTTCTGTGGATCCATTCCTCCGACAGGTCAGCCTCCCTGCCAGTGCTGCAGGGCCCCTCCTGCAGGGGACCACAGACAGCAAAGTGAGCTGAGCCTGCCCCTCCCGCCCCTGTGCACCTTGCAGATCCACCCCAGCTAATACACCAGAACCCATCAAAGCAGCACTACAAGCCTGGCAGTGTGCAAGTAGCCGAGACAGGGGTCACACCACTCCACAATGAGTCCTGTCCCTGGGAGAGGGGAAGATAAGGTACACACTAGTCTGACTGTGGCCCCAGCAGTGGGCTGGGGGCAGACATCAGGTCTGACTGTGGTCCCGCCCACCAACACAAGTTACTCCAGACAGCACAGGGGAAGTGCCCTGCAGTTCCACACCACCCCAGGGACTATCCAAAATGATGAAACAGGAGAATTCTCCTCAAAAGAAACTCCAGGAAGTAGCGACAGCTAACAAACTGATCAAAAATGATTTAAGCAATAAAACAGAAAATGAATTTAAAATAATAGTCATAAAAGTAATCACTGGGCTTGAAAAAAGTATAGAGGACAGTAGAGAATCTATTGCTACAGAAATCAGGGACTAAGAAATAGTCAGGAGGAGCTAAAAATGCTATAAATGAAGTGCAAAATAAAATGGAGGCAACCACAGCTTGGATTGAAGAGGCAGAGGAGAGAATAGGTGAATTAGAAGATAAAATTATGGAAAAAGAGGAAGCTGAGAAAAAGAGAGATAAAAAAATTCAGGAGTAGGAGGGGAAAATTAGAGAACTAAGTGATGCAATGAAACGGAACAATATCCGTATAATAGGAATTCCAGAAGAGGAAGAGAGAGAGAAAGGGGCTGAAGGTGTATTTGAACAAATCATAGCTGAGAACTTCCCTGATCTGGGGAAGGAAAAAGGCATTGAAATCCAAGAGGCACAGAGAACTCCCTTCAGATGTAACTTGAATCGATCTTCTGCACAACATATCATAGTCAAACTGGCAAAATACAAGGATAAAGAGAAAATTCTGAAAGCAGCTAGGGATAAACACGCTCTAACATATAAAGGGAGATGGATAAGACTAGTGACAGACCCATCTACTGAATCTTGGCAGACCAGGAAGGAATGGCAGGAAATCTTCAATGTGATGAACAGGAAAAATATGCAGCCGAGAATCCTTTATCCAGCAAATCTGTCATTCAGAATAGAAGGACAGACAAAGATCTTCCCAAACAAACAAAACCTGTAGGAATTCATTACCACTAAACCAGCCCAACAAGAGATCCTAAGGGGGATTCTGTGAGTGAAATGTTGCAAGGACCACAAAGTACCAGAGGCATAACTACAAGCATGAAACCTACAGACATCACAACGACTCTAAACCCATATCTTTCAATAATAACACTGAATGTAAATGGACTAAATGCTCCAACCAAAAGACATAGGGTATCAGAATGGATAAAAAACAAGACCCATCTATTTTCTGTCCACAAGAGACTCATTTTAGACCTGAGGCCACCTTCAGATTGAAAGTGAGGGGATGGAGAACTAGCTATCTTGCTACTGGAAGTCAAAAGAAAGCTGGAGTAGCCATACATATATCAGACAAACTAGACTTTAAATTAAAGGCTCTAACAAGAGATGAAGAAGGGCATTATATAATAATTACAGGGTCTATCCATCAGGAAGAGCTAACAAGTATAAATATCTATGTGCCAAATACGGGAGCCCCCAGATATACAAAACAATTAATTACAAACATAAGCAACCTTATTGATTAAGAATGGGGTCATGGCAGGGGACTTTAATACTCCACTTACAACAATGGATAGATCATCTAGACACAGGATCAATAAAGAAACAAGGGCCCTGAATGATACATTGGATCAGATGGACTTGACAGATATATTCAGAACTCTGCATCCCAAGGCAACAGAATATACTTTCTTCTTGAGTGCACATGGAACATTCTCCAAGATAGATCACATACTGGGTCACAAAACAGCCCTTCATAAGTACACAAGAATTGAGATCATACCATGCACACTTTCAGACCACAATGCTATGAAACTTGAAATCAACCACAGGAAAAAGTCTGGAAAACCTCCAAAAGCATGGAGGTTAAAGAAAACCCTACTAAAGAATGAATGGGTCAACCAGGCAATTAGAGAAGAAATTAAAAAATATATGGAAACAAGTGAAAATGAAAAGACAACAATCCAAACGCTTTGGGATGCAGGGAAGGCAGTCCTGAGAGGAAAATACATCGCAATCCAGGCCTATCTCAAGAAACAAGAAAAATCCCAAATACAAAATCTAACAGCACACCTAAAGGAAATAGAAACAGAACAGCAAAGGCAGCCTAAGCCCAGCAGACGAAGAGAAATAATAAAGATCAGAGCAGAAATAAACAATATAGAATCTAAAAAAACTGTAGAACAAATCAATGAAACCAAGAGTTGTTTTTTTTTAAAAAAATAAACAAAATTGATAAACCTCTAGCCAGGCTTCTCAAAAAGAAAAGGGAGAGGACCCAAATAGATAACATCATGAATGAAAATGGAATTATTACAACCAATCCCTCAGAAATACAAGCAATTATCAGGGAATATTATGAAAAACTATATGCCAACAAAATGGACAACCTGGAAGAAATGGACAAATTCCTAAGCACCCACACACTCCCAAAACTCAAACAGGAAGAAATAGAAATGGGTCTTGAACAGACCCATAACCAGCGAAGAAATTGAATCGGTTATCAAAAATCTCCCAACAAATCCGAGTCCCGGACCAGATGGCTTCCCTGGGGAATTCTACCAGACGTTTAAAGCAGAGATAATACCTATCCTTCTCAAGCTGTTCTAAATAAATTTGACTGAGAAGAGAGCCAAATTAATTGCAATGTTGGTATACAACAACTGTTATTCATTCCACAGTTTAATAAAACAGAATATTAAAATATGGAACAAAAGTGAGTTCCTAAAAAATGATTAGGCCACCTACAGTGTGTTTTGGTCCTTTCTTATATAGTCAATTTGATTGTTTTCATTCACTTGCTCCAACATTTTCATGGTTTTCTGCCTAGTAAAGTTACACAATGCATGCATGGTAACAAGCACATACTGTAAAGAAAAGCCAAATTTGTAACTGCCAACATTGTTCAACTTCTACATAAGAACTGATGACATCTTGTTAGATGTTCAACATAATGAAGACAGCTTTTATGGTTTTTGCAAATCTGAGTTTCTGCACTTGGAGTATAAGAACTTTTAATGAGATCTAAAGTATATTACCTATCTCTCTTCATATATTTATTTTTATCTTGTTTTTTTAATCCTCTGCTGGGCATTTAAAAATATTTTTTTTTACATTTATTTATTTTTCAGAGACAGAGCACAAGTGGGGGAGGGGCAGAGAGAGAAGGAGTCACAGAATCTGAAGCAGGCTCCAGGCTCCGAGCTGTCAGCACAGAGCCTGACATGGGGTTCGAACTCACAAACCATGAGATCTTGACCTGAGCCGAAGTCAGATGCTTAACTGACTGAGCCACCCAGGTGCCACTTTTATCTTCTGTTTAAAAGAAGTTTTTAGTAGATGCGGAAATTTGTTTTACTGATAAATCAGGCAGAAAGAATGAGGGTTTAACACTTATTTCCAGTGAACCAATGTCAGAAATGTAATTATTTTAGTGTGAGATCAGAAAAAAAAATTACTAGTGATAGATAAGTGGCTAAAATAGGCCATAGGAAAAAATAACCAGAACCTTTGATTAATCAAAAAGGTATTCTGGATTTAGTATAAACCCCACTCTCTGACACCTGTGTGCATATTCACTGATGCTCTGGGTAATGACCCAGAGACAATAACAAAGTCCTAAACATCTATCAGGTACCTATATACTGTATTGCAGGCTACAGGTTCAAAATTATAATATAAGCCCTATAGTCTACAAATTTTCACCTGTCTAAAATGTAAAGCCAAAAACACTGGGGGCAGTGAGGTGGTTGGGTAGGTAGACAAGAGGAGAGCTGTGGACTAACAGAGTTTAGAAAGATTACAAATGATCAAGACTAATGTACAAATGGCTTTCTATATAATTACAAAATCAGATCACTCAAAACACCTCTTTCCTTAGGCATTCTAGACAACCAAGATTTTAATGTTGTGATTATTGCCATTGATAGTTTCTTTTAATATGTTCACTAAAATAACTATTATTATGAATGGGATAATAACACTTAATACTTGTTGAGTGCTAACCATGTGCCAGGAAAATGCTAAGAGATTTACATATATTCTCTCATTTACTTCTTATGAAAATTTTAGGAGATAGATCCTATTGTTTTCCTTGTTTTATAGGCAAGGAAGCTGAGGACCTGAGAGGTTAGGTGACTTGTCATAGTTACTCTGTTTAAGGGGCACAGTAAGAATCTGAACTCAGGTTTGCCTAGCTCCAAAGGAAAAAAGGTTGGACACATTTCATTTGCAGGCTACCCCAATGAAAGATGTGTCTTAGATAACATGTATTGGGAGTCAGCAGAATCACACAGAGGGTGTAATTTCTCACTGGATGGCTACTGCTGTGGGAGCTCCTCTTGCATCTGGGTGACTTAACCCAGCGCCTAAACTGAAAAATTCAAGAAGTGTTTATTGAATGAATGGTAGCAATAGTGCTTAACATTGCCTAAATCAGACCCAAAAAAGGTTTCATTAAAATGACAAAGTTTCAGGGGTGCCTGAGTGGCTCAGTCAGTTAAATATCCTGTGCTGACAGCTCAGAGCCTGGAGTCTGCTTCAGACTCTGTCTGTCTGTCTGTCTGTCTCTGCCCCTCCCCCACTCATACTCTGTCTCCTCTCTCTCTCAAAAATAAGTAAACATTAAAAAATTTTAAAAATAACCAAATTCCAAATTTATACTAAATAAATTAGTTTGCTAAAAGCCCTAAGGACCTGGAAAAATCTTTACTGTACTGAATAATTTTATTTGTGAAAAAGTCCCACAAATTTCCACTGAAGAAACAAACCTAGATGACAAAAAGAACAAGTTCTGATTTTGAAAAAACACAGATTTCTTGAAATGTATGCTAAAGTAGACAGCAAGACAATTTAAATAAACAGAGTATCAGCCAGATATCCCTTTTTTCCTCCATGGATAAGGCTTTATTAGGTCAATGATTCTTTTCTAAGTCTAACAAGTATACCCACTTGTTTAACTTTGTATTATTATCTGTGAGCTGTTCATTAGCATTTGTAGAATATGCCAGAATGATATTACCTATATTTTCTCAGTAATTTATATTATTGGTAGTGCTTTAAATACTATTGGGTCAATTCTGTTATTTATGGGTATCCTATAATTTTGGTTACTATAATTTAATGTCTGGGGAAACACAGTTTTTACTTATTTAGATCAAAATAATGTAATGTGTAATGAATTCATTTACTTATAAGATGTAATTTAAAACTTGGGAAAGAGAAAAACAAAATTGCTATATAACACTAATAATAGAGTTTAAATGTTTAGGCCTGTTGGCTAAATTTTGCTAATTTACTCTCAGAAGAATGATTTATCATCAAATCTGACTAAGATAGCTCATTCTTTGCCATCATAGTAGAAGTAAACAGGCAATTCGAATTTCCATATAATCTTATATAAGGAGGAGCAAAATAGCTCGTGATGAAATAATATTTGCATAAGAGACACACTTAGAGTTTCCAATTTCAAAACACCCTTTTTAACATACATTTCCTTTTATCACTTCCTCTAAGTCATTGTAATTAATTTGCTGACTTCCATAAACATGAAAAGAAATAGATTTATTCACAAATATTACAAATATTTGGTAAGCTTTCTTGCTCTACCTACAGAATTATTTATTTTTAGTGGTACCTAAGTTAATTATCATCTATACTAACATAATGAAAGGTTGTAGAACGTAGATTATACCAAGAATTTTGCATGATTTACATATTATTACATATTATAGAGTACATTCATTGAGTTAGCATATTTTTTGCTGCATTTAAATTACTTTTCTAAATTTTACAATTAAATAATGGTGTGCTACTGTACACACTCCAATTATAATTATTTGAGAAATGGTGCAATAAATGTTGGCTGGATAAATAAAATAATCTAATGTGTCAAAAAAAATAAATACATAATTATGTACTGGTAAAATGGTGCTGATATTAAAAAAATTTTAAAAAGCCAATCCATTGTAACTACCACTGCCCTTTTTCCCCATCACTTCTATGAAAATTTTCCTTCCTGTTACCACCTTCCTAAACTACCCCTGGTTTAAACTCCTTCTTTGAAGACAGAAACAGATATGAGCTAACTCTTTTTTTTTTTTTCACCTTTCTCTGTTCTTTTCTAGCTGCCTCCACCTTGTATTCACCTCTTTTTTCTTGTGCTTCTGGCTCACTTCACCTCAGTAATCCCTGAACAAATTTTTATAATCACCTTGGCTCTCCTACCACATCACACTGCAACTCCCCTGCCTGACTTGGAAAGCTCTTCACACTCTTTCCAATAGTCTTCCCGCCTTTCCAATTCAAACCCTTCTCTGCCAATGACAACAATGAGGACAGTGGCAAGGTCAGAAGATGTTTACTGAACATGGAACTATTTATCAGAGACCAAAGACATTAACATATAATTGATAGACTAGAGTAGAAGTAACACCAATCTAAGTGGGTTCCCTCACTTAGCCCTCATAATAACAAGGGAGATACTATTATTCTATTTTATAGATGAGGAAATTAAGGCACAGAGAGATAAAATACTTCATCAGAGATTATATGGTTAGTCAGTTGTGGATCTGGGACTTGAATTTAGGACATATCCTCTTAATTTCTTGTGGGTTATTGAACATATTGTACATAAGACCTGCTGCCTTATTTGCTTACATGCATTACTGCTGACGTTATTCCCATTTACTAGATAGTTTTGCTGCCGCTCAGTCAGATATTACCCGGCCTTCATCATCTAGTTCAACTGATACATTGAGACTATATTTAGCCTTTTCTGCAAAACATTATACCATTTCACTAGACTTCATTGACTTCCCCTTTTAGATAGTTCTAAATAATCTCTATTATATATTATTATACTACGTGCTCCTTCAGCTTTATTTTATCTGAATGGTAGCAGAATATGCCACCTCAGAATATGCCATTTTGGAATAAGGATTCTTTTTAGCTAAAGACAATTGAGAAAAAAAAAATATAAGAAAAACTCTGTTTTGCCCCTTCTTGCCTGAAAGCAGGACATCAATTTGTGAAGTGTCCATCTTCCCTTCTTTGCAAGGAAGAACATAAGTTAACCACCAGAGTTAACTCTAAATAAACCCTTATCAGTCCAGAAATAGCACCAAAAGAACCTACATAAAAACTTTGCTAACTAACCCTTATCTTCTATTAGTTCCCCACATATTTACCTTCTTACCATTTGCCGCTCTAGAAACTCAAAGTCCTTTTCCTTTGTCTTACCTAAAAATTTCTACAAATTCAGTATTATTTTGTTAAGATGATATAAAAGCCCAAGTTTTAACCACTCATTTGAATTGTACATCACTGAGTGCTCCCACATGTATGCCACATTAATAAATCTGTTTTTCTTTTGTTAATCTGTTTTTAGTCAGTCTAGTTTACAGTTCCCCACTCAAACAACCTCAGATGGGGAGCGGGAAAACAGATTTTCCTCTGCTATACATTTCTCTGACAAAATTATAAAATTCTCTGACAAAATTCTTAAGGATGCAGAGGGACTACATCTTGAATTTTTTTCAGATTCTGCAATTAGCACAAAATGACTGTTAGCTGCAGCAACAAGTATATTCTAGGCTCTGTGGTATGTGCTGTACTTACTGATCTCAGTTAATTTTAACTAAAATTATAGGAGGTAAATGTCATTATCCTACATTTACAGATGAGGTAACTGAGGCATGAAGAGGTAAAGGAAAAGAACAAGGTCATAAAGCTAGAAGGTGGCAGAGCCAGGACTGATCTAGCTCTTTTAAATGTACAGACTTAAATAAGTTTTTAGTTTTTCATTTTAATTTAATATTTACAAAATGATGCTCTTTAACACATAATCTTGCATTTTTCTCCTTTGCAATTAAAAAAAATACTAATTCTTATCATGGCCTTTGCCTTCTGATCTCCATTTTTCTCAAAATGGAGGTTTCAAACAGATTTTTTTATGGATTTAACATGAAAGATATACTTCTCTGCTTGGTTTCTATGATATCTTCACTTAATTCTGAGCTCAGCTGATCACATCTACATTACATAAATAATCTTTTGTCCTTGCTTTATCCTCTTATTCTTCTGAATAATTAAATTCTAAAATACTTCTTTTTGATGAACATATATAATTTTGCATGTAACATAAATATATCTTACTACTGTTACTTATTAGCTATATAGGATATTTTCTAAAAGGGAGGGATCTGAGATTTAGCTAAGTTGATATGAAATAGAAACTTTATAGAAAGATTTTATGTGTTTTTAAAGTTAATTTTCAACTGACTTTATTTACCCAAGGGACTCTATTTGACTACTATTGTTATAGGTAAGGTCCTCTGGTTTTAATGGTACATATCTCTAATCACATATGCAACAAAATACCTCTACGCTCTACATAATACATATCTCACAATGACAACCAAATGTTCTACATCATCTCTCAGTAGAAAGGAAGAATATAATTCTTTCAGTGGAAAGTGGATAACTCTGTTCTTATTAGACACATTTAAAGTTCTCTAAATCATGTTCTGATTGCAACTCATTCTCATGCCACCCATGGATTCATATTTTATGTAGCTTGACCATGCTTCCTCCCAGACCCTCTAAGTGTCTGTAACTGACTGCCACCTAGTTAATATTAGCATCTTTTATAAGATACTGTCTGAGAAACTCAGTGACACTGAGTTCCATCTTGACCACCAACTCCCCAACTCTGTTCTTATTCTTTCTTCTCATCTTCTTTTTTTTTTTTTTTAATTTTTTTTTCAACATTTTTTATTTATTTTTGGGACAGAGAGAGACAGAGCATGAACGGGGGAGGGGCAGAGAGAGAGGGAGACACAGAATCGGAAACAGGCTCCAGGCTCCGAGCCATCAGCCCAGAGCCTGACGCGGGGCTCGAACTCACGGACCGCGAGATCGTGACCTGGCTGAAGTCGGACGCTTAACCGACTGCGCCACCCAGGCGCCCTCTTCTCATCTTCTTAAGGCTACACTGTCCAATGGAAGAATCGTGTTTTGAAACATATGTACAAGTACTAACACACATATACTCTTTAAGTATAAAATAATAATAATTATTATTAATAATAATAAAGTATTTACAGCATATAGACCATCAATCAAGAACCTATTAGTAAAGTTTATTCTTGGATCTCGAAATAGAGATATGGTAACAATACACAAAAGATAAATCCTATATTAAAGTATGTTTTCATATTCGGATAACTCAGCTAAGCAACTGCATAGAAACTTATTTGGATCTTCATACTATGGCCTCAATGATATTTGAAGAGATAATTGACCAAATCTTGGGAAGTGAAAATATATACTAGAAACATAATAAAAATAGGTCCTTTATTTATTTTTTCTTTCTATTACAGGTATATTTTTAGGGAAAAATTGAAAGGTTGATAAATACTCAGGGATGGGGAAGGGTGCAATGTGGTATGGGGGCAAGATTATTTTCTTGCCACAAAGTTCAACAGACTCTGTCTTGACTGCTTGCTCTTTCATTACTCACCCCAGAGATTTTCAAAGTGTGTTCTAGGGACTTGTGGGGGCCTCTGACATCACATAAGATATGCAAGGTAAAAACTATCTTCGTAAGAATAGTGATACTTTTTTGCCTATTTCTCTCTCATTCTTTCCTGAGTGTATAGTGTTTTCCAGAAGTTACATGACAAATGATACTGTATTAGATTGAATGTAAAAGCAGGTATGAGAATCAAGCTGTCTTTTATTAAGCCAGACTTTGAAGAAATTTACAATACTAAATTTTCTCTTCTTACTAATATTCGGGGGACATGGGGGTTACAACATGAAGCTACTTTTTGTGAAAAACATTATTTAGCATGTAATAGGTTTACTTTGTTATTTTAATAGAGTTAGTAAATAAATAATTTTAAAATGATTTATCTTATATAATTTTATTTATTATGTCTATTTTTAATTCTAGCATGATAAATGTCAATATATATTACCGAATAAACAAAAAGTATTTGGGGTCCACAGTAAGTTACATTTTAAAAGCGTAAACAGGTTCTGAGAACAAATACTTTCAGAACCTCTGATTTGTATTTTACCCTAGTGATCTCATTCAAAGTCTTGTTATGGGTTGAGCTGTCTAATTAATTAGGGTGAGGTCATACTGGAGTAGGTTGGACCCTTAATCTAATATGACTGGTATCCTAATAAAAAGAACACCATGTGAAGAGACAGACATGCACAGGGAGAATGCCAAGATCAAAGTTATGCTGCTACAACCAAGGAACTACCAGAAGCTAGGAAAGAGGCTGGAACAGATCTCTCCCTAGCATCTTCAGAAAGAGCACAGCCCTCCCATAACACCTTTTGTCCTCTAGAACTGTGAAACAATATATTTCTATTGTTCTGAACCAACCAGTTTGTGATACTTTGTTACAGAAGACCTAGCAAACTAATATACCCTAACCCTAATCATCTAAAACCAATGATTTTCAAGCCTGTCTGTGTAGTCCAAACCTCTTTACTGAGATTCATACACACATATACAATGGCTACTTAGACATTTCCAATCTTTCCAAAACATCTGAGAATGGAATATGTTCAAAATGACACTAATCATTGCAACTTTACTGATGAAATTTGCTCTATTCCTGAATTTTTTCTTTATGAAGTGTATCACATTCTTTAATGCCTCCTTTGTTCAATTCTCATATCCAATCAAACAGTAGGGGTCAGTAAGTTCTACCATTTAATACCCCTCTGGTAATGGTTAATTTTATGGGTCAACTTGGCTGGGCCACCGTGCCCAGATATTTATTCAAACACTATTCTGGAAGTTTCTGTGAGGATGTTTTGGGATGAGATTAACATTTAAATATGTGGAGTTTGAATAAAGTAGATTGCTATCCATAATGTGGGTGGGTCTCATCCAACCAGCTGAAGGCATGAATAGATAAAAAGTTTGACCTCCCCTGGGGCATCTGGGTGGCTAAGTCAGTTAAGTATCTGACTTCAGCCCAGGTGGTGATATCAAGGTTTGTGGGTTTGAGCCCCACATTGGGCTCTGTGCTGACAGCTCAGAGCCTGGAGCCTGCTTCTGATTTTGTGTCTCCCTCTCTCTCTGTCCCTCCCCTGCTAGCACTCTGTCTCTCTTTCTCTTCTAAAAATAAATAAACATTAAAAAAAAATTGACTTTCCCTGAGAAGGAATTCTGCAAGCCAACTGCCTTTAAACTTCAACTGGAACACTGGCTCTTCCCTGGGTCTATCCTGACACCCTACTCTGCAGGCTTTGGACTTGCCAGCTTCCATAATCACATGAACCAATTCCTTTAAATAAATCTGTCTCTATATATCCACATCCTATAGAACTCAAATATACCTCTTATTGGTAACTTCTCTAACCTTACTACCACTGAATCCAGGCTGTCATCATCTCTTGTCAGGATTATGATAATAACTTTATAACCACTGTTGTCACAGGCCCTTCTCTTTCCAATCCATTTTCTATGCTTTTGTCAAAATGATCTAAGAAATCTATCAAGCATATCATTTTTTCCATTTATAAATACTTATAGGCTTCCCATCGCCTTCAGGGTAAAGGCCTTAGCATAACCAAGGGAATGCACCATCTGCCCCTTACTTCTTCAAGACACCTTTTTTAAAATTTATTTATTTTTGAGAGAGAGAGAGAGAGAGAGAGAAAGAGAGAGAGAGAGAGAAAGCATGAGTGGGGGAAGGGCAGAGAGAGAGAGGGAGAGAATCCCAAGTGGGCTCCATGGTAATGCAGGGCTCGATCCGATCTCATAAACAGTGAGATCATGACCTGAGCAGAAATCAAGAATCAGATGATTAACCAACTGAGCCACCTAGGAGCCCCTTCTTCCATACTCTTATTTCACTATTAGTCCATGCATAAAAGGGAGTAACTTTCAGTCCTATTCTACTGACTCCATCACCTTTTAAGCAAGAACTTCCTATGAATACCCATTGCTTTTCCTAATTGTGTATCTTCAGTCAGGATCAATTCTTTTCATCCTAATTATGAAGTCTGTTTGCTAAATTATGTTGATGCTACTCTTTTTAACCTTGGTTTTTAACTTTTTTTCTTCTTTTAAAATGTTGTTATATTTATTTCCTGGGATATAAAAGATAAACTATTGGAAATTCCTAAAATATTTTATATATTTTAAAGGTATAAAGAATAAACTTAATGGTATAGACACCATTTCAGAAGATTAGCTATTAAGAGACATTACTACAAAATAATTGGTAATGGTTAATCATTATAATTAATAGTTATAATAAAAATAATAATAAATTTGGCCACAGACTGCCTAGATTCAGATCTTGATTCTATCTATCTCTTACTGACTGTCTCTGTGAACTTGGGTAAGTTACTTAACTTCTCTGTCCCTCAGTTTCCTCATCTAAAAATGAGATACTAGCCCTTTCCTATAGGGTTTTATGAGGATTAGGTATGTTCGTATACACAAAACTCCTGCAACAGTTCCTGGTGCATAGTGCTACATGTTAGTAGTTGTTGCTAGTTATTATTATTTGACAATGGCATTTATAATTGCAAAGATTCTATAGCCAGACTACTTGGATTCTAATCTTGGTGATACACTTATTTGTGTGATCTTGGGCAAGTTCTTTAATTTCTATGAACCTCAGTTTCCTCAACTGGATGAGGTAATGACAGTACCTACTTCTTATGTTATGAAAATTAACTGACTTAAAACATTTCAAAGTCTTAGAACAGTGCTTGGCACATGGCCAACATTACACAGCACTTGCAATTTTTACTGTCACTATATTAAGAAATACGTGGTCCATATTAATCATGTTCTCATATCTTGTTCAGATTTTGTTTTGCTTTTAAATTCTCTAACCCTCAGTGGCAAAGACTATGCTTTTTCTTAATTTTTATTAACTTTTCAGAGTGTAGCTACCTGGTGCCAATCACTTTATTTACCCTCTCTTCCTAAAAAAAAAAAAAAACACAACACACCAATAATATACAGTCAATCTTACTAACCAAGAAAACAATTTACTTTATATTATGACATGCAGTATCTTTGTTCTTAGGCTCTCAGTTGAATAAGACGTCTATTTTTTTCAACTTATAATAGTACTGTCAATATCTATTATGACTTGTAATGTTCAAAGCCCCAAGGAAAACTGTTATTACTGTGCTGTCAACAGACACATGTCAACAAAAGGAGACCAGAGCCATAGGGCTCATCTCCCCATACTGGTTTTTCTCTTTTCATCTTACCAGCTTCTTTCCTCACCACTGCATTATCCAGAACATAATATGATATAATTTGATAAAATAAATGAGGGGAAAGAGACCATTTCAACAATATATTACCTTGCATTGATTCTCAAAAATCCTGAGTGTCCAGTGTATGGTCATAAAAAATATAGATAATATCATGAGAGAAATTTGACACAAATAACTAATAATATTGTGAAATTTCTACACAAAACATTTACTTTATAATCCAAAATTAAGTGAAATTACTTTACTTAAAAATTTTTAAAGTACTTCATACCTCTGTTTATATCAATGAGTTGTTTCTTTTTCTTCTGGCGTTCTAACTTTTCTTGTTCAGCTTTCTCTTTTGCGAGCTTTGCCCTCCTAGTCTTCTCTTCCATTTCTTTTCTCTTGTTGTTTTCTTTCACTGCTTCCTATACAAAGTTAAACACAAATCCTTCCATTACTTATATGTTACAGAAACTGTGCAAGTTACAAATTATATATATACATACATGCATGTGGGTGCTCAGAGATGGTAAAATATTATAGCAGCTTCAAGGTCCATATATATACTTTTGAGAGAAACAAATAATTCGAAGACATCCCTTTTTGAAAATAATTGGAAATAACTCAGGTTTTATGTTTTTTTTAGTTTTTAATTTAAATTCTAGTTGCTTAAAATACGACGTAATATTAGTTTCAGGTGTACAACATAGTGATTCAATACTTCCATACAACACACAGTGCCCATCACAACAGGTGCACAATTAATCCTCATTACCTATTTCACCCATCTCACCTTCCCTCTAGCAACCCTCATTTTGTTCTCTATAGTTAAGAGTCTGTTTTCTGGGTTACCTCACTGTCTCTCCCTCCCTCTTTGTTCATCTGTTTCATTTCTTAAATTCCACATATGAGTGAAATCATGGTATTTTCCCTTCTCTGACTTATCTCACTTAGCATAAAACTCTCTAGCTCCATCCATTTTGTTGCAAATGGCAAGATTTTATTCTTTTTCATTGCTAAGTAATATTCCATTATGCACACACACACACACACACACACACACACACACACATATCACCTCTTCTTTATCCATTCATCAATTGACATACACTTGGGTTGTTTACATAATTTGGCTACTGTCAATAATGCTGCTATAAACATCAGGTTGCAAGTACCCCTTTGAATTAGTATTTTTTTTATTCTTTGGGTAAATACCTAGTAGTGCAATTGCTGGATCCTAAAGTAGTTCTATTTTTAACTTTTTGAGGAACCTCTACACTGTTTTCCAGAGTGACTGCACCAGTTTGCATTCCCACCAACACTGTAAGAGGATCACCCTTTCTCCACATACTCACCAATACCTGTAGTTTTTTGTGTTGTTCATTTTAGCAATTCTGACAAGTGTAAGGTGATACCTCATTCTAGTTCAGATTTGTATTTCCCTGATGAGTGATGCTGAGCATCTCTTCATGTGTTTGTCAGCCATCTGTATGTCTTCTTTGAGAAAATGCCTATTCATGCCTTCTGCCTATATTTTAACTAGGTTATTCATTTGTTTTTGGTGTGAGTCTTTATAACTTCTTTATATATTTTGGATATTAACCCTTTATCAGATATGTCATTTGCAAATGTCTTCTCCCATTCCACAGGTTTCCTTTTAGTTTTGTTGATTGTTTTCTTCACTGTGTAGAAGCTTTTTACTTTGATGAAGTCTCCATAGTTTACTTTTGTTTTTGTTTTCCTTGCCTCAGGAGACATATTTAGAAAGTTGCTACAGATGATGTCAAAGAAGTTAGTCAAAGAGGTTACTAGCTTTGTTTTCCTCTACAATTTTAACAGATTCCTGTCTCACATTTAGGTCTTTCCTCTATTTAAAAATTTTTTGTGTGTGTATGGTATAAGAAAGTGGTCCAGTTTCATTCTTCTGCATGTAGCTGTCCAGGTTTCCCAACACTGTATTTTTCTTCTAGAACCAAAGAAAAGAAACTTTTCTTTGAAAATACTTTTTCCCATTCGATATTTTTTCCTGCTTTATGGAAGATTAACTGACCATATAGTTGTGGGTTCATTTCTGGGTTTTCTACTCTGCTCCATTGACCTATGTGTCTATTTTTGTGCCAGTACCATAAGGTTTTGATTACTACAGTTTTGTTTTATAACTTGAAGTCCGGAATTGTGATACCTACAGGTTTGCTTTTCTTCTTCAATGTTGTTTTGGCTATTAGGGTCCTTTGTGTCTCCAAACAAATTTTAGGATTGTTTTAGCTCTGTTAAAAACGCTGCTAGTATTTGATAGGGATTACATTAAATGTGGAGATTGCTTTGGGTAGTATAGACATTTTAACAAGATTTGTTCTCTCAATCCATGAGCATGGAATGTTTTTACCTTTCTTTGTATCATCTTCAATTTCTTTCATCAGTGTCTTATAGTTTTCAGAATACAGGTCTTTCACTTCCTCGGTTTTTTCCAAGGTATCTTATTGTTTTGGGTGTAAGTGGTATTGATTTCTTAATTTCTCTGTTGCTTCATTACTGGTGTATAGAAATGCAACAGATATCTGCAGATTGATTTTGTATCCTGCAACTTTCCTGAATTAGTTTATTGGAATTAGTGTATTGGTTCTAGCAGTTTTTTTGGTGTCTTCCAGGTTTTCTATATAGAGTATTATGTCATCTTCAAATAGTGAAAGTTTTGCTTCTTCTTTGCTGATTTGGATGCCTTTTATTTCTTTTTGTTGTCTCATTGCTGTTGCTCTGATTTCCAGTACTATGTTAAATAACAGTGGTGAGAGTGGACATCCTTGTCTCTTTCCTGACTCAGTTTTTCCTCATTGAGGATATTAGCTGTGGGTTTTCCATATATCGCCTTTACTATGTTAAAGTATGTTCCCTCTAAACCTATTTATTGAGGGTTCTTATCATGAATGGATATTGTACTTTGTCAAATGCTTCTTCTATATCTATTGAAAGGATCATATAGTTCTTATACTTTCTTTAATTAATGTGGTATATCACATTGATTGATTTGAGAATATTGAACTGCCTTTGCAACCCAGGAATAAATCCCACTTGATCATGGTGATTTTTTTTAATGTATTGTTGGATTCAGTTTGCTAGTATTTTATTGAGAATTTCTGCATGCATGTTCATCATGGATATTGGCTTGTGGCTCTCTCTTTTACTGGAGCCTTTATCTGGTTCTGGTATCCGGGCAATGCTGGCCTCATACAATGAATTTTGATGTTTTCCTTCCTTTTCTAGTTTTTGGAATAGTTTGAGAAGAATAGGTATTAACTCTTCTTTACATGTGAAGCCATCTGTCCCTGTACTTTTATTTGTTGGGATTTTTTCATTACTGATTTCTTTGCTAGTTGTTGGTATGTTCTAGTTTTCTATTCCTTCCTGTTTCAGGTTGGTAGTTAATATTTGTTTCTAGGATTTTATCCATTTCTCCCAGGTTTTCCAATTTGTTCTCATACAGTTTTTTATAATATTCTCCTAATATATGTTGCATTTCTGTGGTGTTGGTTGTTAGGAAATAACTTAGGCTTTAATTGTCATAACCTGGAGTGGCAGAAATTTAGGGACATGAATGTTCACAGGTTTAACAATAAATATGTTTTTTCCAGTGCTGAAATATGAAATAGTTTTGATACACAAGAAAAGGTTAAATATGAAAATATGGTTTAGCAAGTATTTTAACACTTTATTATACATCTTTCCTTTATCTGCAAAAAAGGAATAAAAAAACCTACCTCATAGGATTTTTGTGAGGAAAAATGGCATATACTCATAAAGTGCATAGAACAGTAGGTCTATGATGATGGTGGTGGTTGTGGTAGTGATGGTACCAATTACATCTAATGGTGAAGGGCATGAAACAATCAGCTATGTTATCACAGGAAGAAAATACTTGAAAGTTTAACAGCTTATTACATGCCAAGATCTTTAGAAATGCTGAGGACATATTTCAAGCTATTGTTTGATGTATTGTATTTTACAATTTTTATTTATTTTTTAAAAAATGTTCATTTATTTTTGAGAGAGAGAGAGAGAGAGAGCAAGCAGGGAAGGGGCAGGGGCATGGTGGGGGAGGACAGAGGATCCAAAGCAGGCTCTGCACTGACAGTAGAAAGCCTGATGCAGGGTTCGAATTCATGAACCATGAGATCATGATCTGAGCCGAAGTCGGATGCTTAACCGACTGAGCCACCCAGGTGCCCCAGTTTGTCTGATGTATTTTATATAAATTATTTGTGGAACTCAAGTGAATTAGTATATTCCAGTAGGTGGTATGGGAAGAAATTTGAAATAAACTGATCAACTAGTATAATATTAACTTTTTTTTGAATTCAGAGAAGTCACTAATACAAAGACATACAAACAGCAAATTCTTTCTATCAAGCTATTTTGGTTTATTTTCTCCTATTATTATTGATTAGATATACATCATAGCATATATGATTTTAACAAAACTACTTTGTTCCAGAAACCCTAAAGAAAAAGACTCAATAACAAGAATACATCTGCAAGGCCTTTCCTGGAAGTGTCTATATTGAAAATTGTTTTCTTCATAATAAAGACACAATACTTTTTACAAGTCCTGGAAACATTTTCTTTTTCTTTTCTTTTCTTTTTTTACATTTTTTAACGTTTATTTATTATTGAGAGACAGAGCATGAGCAGGGGAGGGGCTGAGAGAGGGAGAGACACAGAATTGGAAGCAGGCTCCAGGCTCTGAGCTGTCAGCACAGAGCCCGACGTGGGGCTCGAACTCACAAACTGCAAGATCATGACCTGAGCCGAAGTCGGACACTTAACCAACTGAGCCACCCAGGTGCCCCGAAAACATTTTCAAAAATTCTCCTCACTTACAAGAATTATTGATATGTCCCCCTTCTTTTGCCTCCTTCAGGCTAGTACCTCCTGTATTAGGCTAAGAACAAAAAATTATCTGGCTCATACAGACAAAATTAAAGACTACCACTTCAGCTGGAATGATAGAATCATAATTTTAGAACAGTGTTTCTCAATCTCAGCACTAGTGTCATTTTTGGCTGGTGTCATTCTTTGCTATGGGAGCTGTCCTGTGCATTGTAACATGTTTAGCAGGACACGTGATGCCAGTAGCACACCTTCCTAGTTGTGACAACCAAAAATGTCTCCAGATATTGCCAAATGTTAGGCAGGTGGAGAATTACTAACCTGGGGGTTTCATAGAGATAATTTATACAAAATTACAAAGTACATACTCTGTTGAACTCAGCTTCTTTTCAAATACGTGGAAAATGAGTTCCAAATAGTTTAAATAATGGCTTAAGGTCACACATTTATGTAAGTGGAAATTTTGGAATAGAAATCATGTCTATTTACTCCTGGTTTAATGTTTGTTTCATTAAGGAACAAAAGGCAATGTGAATATGACACCAAAAGTATAAGCAACCAAAGAGAAACATAGATTAATAAGGTTTCATCCAAACTAAAACCTTTTACCCGTCAAAGGACTCTGTGAAGAAAGTGAAGAAATAACACACAGAATGGGAGAAAATTTTTGTAAATCATATATCTGATAAGGATATATATAAAAGATCTTCTAACTCAGTAATAAAAAGACAAGCCAATTAAAAATGGGCAAAAGATTTGAAAATTTCTTCAAAGATAAATCTATCTATATCTATACCTATATCATCTATAGATATCTATGAATCTATAACATCTATGAAAAGATGTTAGACATTGTTAATCCTCAGGGAAAAGATAATAAAAACCACAATGAGGTACCACTGCATGCCAATAGTATGGATACAATTTAAAGAAGGAAGAAAAATAAAAAACAGATAATAACAGGTGAGGATGTGGAGAAATTAGAACTCTTTGCATTGCTGACATGAATGTAAAATGGTGAATCATTTTGGAAAATTGTCTGGCTGTTCCTTAAAATGCTAAACACAGAGTTACGATATGACCCAGCAATTCTACTCCTACATACATACCCAAGAGACAATAAAACACATGTTCATAAAAAATACTGCACAGTAATAGCAGCAGTATTCCTAATAGCCCATAAGGAGAAAAAACTCAAATGTCTATCAATTGCTAAATAAACAAAATATAGTATACATCAATACAGTGGAATTTATTCAACCATAAAAAGAATGAAGTACTGATATGTGCTGCAATATGGATGAATCTTAAAATATTCTGCTAAGTGAAAGAAATCAGACACAAAAGGCTGCATATGAAATGATTACATTTATATGTAATGTCTAGAATAGGCAAATTCATAGAGACAGAGAATAGATTAGTGGTTGCCAGAGGATGGGGGTGGGAAGAATGGGGAGTACCTTCTAATGAGTATGGGGTTTATTTTGGGGGTGATCAAAATGTCTTGAAGTAGATAGTGGTGATGGTTGAACAACCTTGTAAATATACTAAAAAACAGTAAATTGTATACTTCAAAATGGTAAATTTTATATAAAAATTTATATGTAAATTATACCTCAATAAAAATTCATAAAATTCTTAAAAGATTTTTGAGAAAGGCAGGATTTAAATAAAATTACAACTTAGAAAAAAAGAACGTGAAAAGGCAACATATATTCAGAATTTGATATAAAAAGTTGTATGATCTTTGGTAAGTAACATAAGAGGAGGTAAATAGTAGGGGAGAGAAGGAAGGTTAGTGCTTATGTATATTTTATTACTGGTCAAATCTCTGATCTGGTAAACAGTTACCAACATCTGGGTGTACTGTTCAATTATCAATCTAAAGAGTTGTTTAGGTGCTGAGTGCTGTCATTTATTATAAAGATGAAAAAAATGGTAACTTGCTTTTGTAGTACTTCCTTGTTCTGATAATAAGAGCTATCGCTTAAAATTTTTTTAATATTTATTTTTGAGAGAGAGAGAGACAGAGAGGGAGCCACCAGGGAAGGGGCAGAGAGAGAGAGGGAGACACAGAATCCAAAGCAGGTTCTAGGCTTTGAGCTATCAGCACAGAGCCGGATGCGGGGCTCAAACCCACAAACCATGAGATCGTGACCTGAGCTGAAATCGGATGCTTAACCAACTGAGCCACCCAGGTGCCCCAGTAACAGCTATTTGTTAATGGAAATTTATTATGTGCAGGTGTTTTAAATAAGTAATTTTGAATCTTTATAGAAAACCTGTAATGTAACTATCATTTGTTATTTTGCAGGCGATGAAACTTAGGTTCAGGTAATTTAAGTGAGATGCCCAAGGTTACATAGCTACTTAAGTGGCAGAACAACGTATGTTCACTTATGCTACCACGATGCCTTCCAAGTAGAGTTCCCTGATAAAATATAAGATTCTTTGTTAAATTTTAATTTCAATATCAGATGAATCCTCTATAATTTTTAGTATAAGTATATCCCACACATACCTAAGTGGGCATTGGGTATTGTGTGCGATATACTTAAAAAGTCATGTACTATTTGGGGCACATTAATATTAAAAAAATATTCATGGTTTATGTGAAATTCAAATTTAACTGGGCATCCAGTATTTTCATTTGACAAATCTGGCAATCCTATCTCTAAGACTGTTGACTTTTCATAAGCATCCTCTCATGGACTAAGATCATCTAATGAAAACAGTAGAATGATTATAAAAACATAAAAATAGCTCAAATCTACACTATATTTGAGAAAAGAAATGTTGATATAGATTACTGATAGGCATTATATGGTTCATGAACTTGAATCATACTATTTCTATACCATTCTCCATATATTTATTTCCTGTTTCTTGACAATAGTGTAAAACCAAAAAAGAAAAAAAAATATATATATAAATCTAAACTGACGCAATTGGAGGTAGAAGAAAATAAGTCAATACTCATTATTAAACAATCACCAATGGAGAAATTTGGCATATGTGAATTGGATAAATTTCTATACAAAATGGGGGCTTGTCACAGGCACTACTAAAACAACATGAATGTAGATCTAGTAAATGATGAAACAGATGAGATAACGGCCCAACAGTTTACATCTTACATGTTTCAGGAAAAGATTTAACAACAAAACAGCTGCACAATTTGAAACGGCATCTGTAATCCTAAAGAGACCAAAATGGAAGAGGAAAATAATTTCTGTGGTTTGGTATTAATGAAAATGAATGAAGCATCTACAAAGGCATATATTTTTCAAGCAACGGACTGTGGAGTGAGATTTTGGTCCTGATATCACCATTTCTGTCTTCATGAAGAGGCTTCATGCTGAAAATAAGACCTTATTCCTCTTGATGTTTTTATTCTTTGGCTCTGGCTTTAGAAAACTGGAGATGGGAAACACTCTCTCTTTAAAAAAAAAAAAAACAACTTTAAAAGAGAAAGGAAAATCGTAACTATAGTTTCATATCGACAATCTTTAGTTTTACTAGAGTGAAAGAAAAGAAATTCTCAAGACTTTAACTCTCCTAAAAATGTAAAAGCTAATGAGAAATCTTTAGTTTTACTAGAGTGAAAGAAAAGAAATTCTCAAGACTTTAACTCTCCTAAAAAATGTAAAAGCTAATGAGCTAAGGAGAAAACTCATTTGAGGGATAGGATGTATTCTTTTCATCCTAAGTCCTACAAAACAAAGCCCAAAATAATTAAAAGAATAAAAGCAACAGGAGTAAATTTATATTCAGGTTTTAAAAAAATCTCTTAAGTAACTGACTGTGATTAACAACATTTTATATTTGTCAAGCATCACTGAACATTTTAAAACAGTCATGAGTACTTAAGCATCATTCTCTAGGAAGCATCAATCATTATTTCTTAGGGTTGGGAATGCCAACTGATTAGATTCTTCCAATGTACAGAAATGTGTTTTTATTTTTATTTTTTTTTTTTAAATTTTTTTTTTCAACGTTTTTTATTTATTTTTGGGACAGAGAGAGACAGAGCATGAACGGGGGAGGGGCAGAGAGAGAGGGAGACACAGAATCGGAAACAGGCTCCAGGCTCCGAGCCATCAGCCCAGAGCCTGACGCGGGGCTCGAACTCACAGACCGCGAGATCGTGACCTGGCTGAAGTCGGACGCTCAACCGACTGCGCCACCCAGGCGCCCCAGAAATGTGTTTTTAAAGGATGCTAATTGAGAAAGTGTTTTGGTGGTAACCTCAGACAAGATAAATATGTACCAAAAAAAAGCTTCAGTTTTGCCAGCATATCTATTTTTCAAGAGTCAGTAAAAAGTACAATAGGAGCAAAATATAACAGAAAATGTCTCTAGGATTTACTGCAAAATATATTCAGCAACCTAATTTTAAGTCTCTCACTGAAATCTCTATTGTCTTCCTGAAAATATGAATTAAAAATCTTATTTCCCTTGCTGTGCATAATTGACAAATGAGACCTATGGGCTAAAAATGTCGTATGAAAAAATAAAAAAAGCTCATGTAAATGCTAAGACCTCTCATTTATTCCAATTAAGTTTTTTTTTCTGAATCTGGAGTTCTTTTTTGCTTTTTATAACTTATTATCAAATTGGTTTCCATATAACACCCACTGCTCATCCCAACAGGTGCTCTCCTCAATGCCCATCACCCACTTTCCCCTCTTCCCCACCCCCATCAACCCTCAGTTTGTTTTCAGTATTTAAGAGTCTCTTATGGTTTGCCTCCTTTCCTCTGTAACTTTTTTCCCCCTTCCCCTCCCCCATGGTCTTCTGTTAAGTTTCTCAGGATCCACATATGAGTGAAAGCATATGGTATCTGTCTTTTTCTGCCTGACTTATTTTACTTAGCATAACACTCTTCAGTTCCATCCACGTTGCTACAAAAGGCCATATTTCATTCTTTCTCATTGCCACGTAGTACTCCATTGTATATATAAACCACAATTTCTATCCATTCATTAGTTGATGGACATCTAGGCTTTTTCCACAATTTGGCTATTGTTGAGAGTGCTGCTATAAACATTGGGGTACCAGTGCCCCTATGCATCAGTACTCCTGTATCCCTTGGGTAAATTCCTAGCAGTGCTATTGCTGGGTCATAGGGTAGGTCTATTTTTAATTTTTTGAGGAACCTCCACACTGTTTTCCAGAGTGGCTGCACCAATTTGCATTCCCATCAACAGTGCAAGACGGTTCCGGTTTCTCCACATCCTCTCCAGCATCTATGAAATCTGGTTCAGAAAATTCCGAGGGACTCAAATTCCTGCTTCATTCATGCCAGGCCTATGTTAAGGAAGCATCTTCCAATCTTGTTGTGATACTTCAAAACAAAACCACCACCATCAAAACCATTTCTTGCTTCCATCGTCCTCAAAGGCTTATTAACCCACTGCTAACTGCAAAAGCACTTTGCAAGCACTGTGATCTGAGTGAAAGCTAAAGGTATATTTGAGAGATGGAGAAGTGGAATAATTACGAAGGGAAATGGATCTTGGAATGAGATACACCTGGTTTCAATTCCAAGCTTCCATTACTTATGCTAAAAGCTATGTGTCCTTGATTAAGTTAGTTACTTCATCTCTTTGAGCTTTAGTTTCCACTAAATACAGTTTTCCAGGGGCACCTGGGTGGCTCAGTCAGTTAAACGTCCGACTTCAGCTCAGGTCACGATCTCGCGGTCCGCGAGTTCGAGCCCCGCGTGGGGCTCTGGGCTGATGGCTCAGAGCCTGGAGCTTGCTTCCGATTCTGTGTCTCCCTCTCTCTCTGCCCCTCCCCCGTTCATGCTGTGTCTCTCTTTGTCTCAAAAATAAATAAACGTTAAAAAAAATAAATACAGTTTTCCATATCTGTAGAATGGAGATACTACTACTCAAATTACTTTGAGTACTTGGGTGTTAAATAGATTAAGGGAAATAATGTTTATATAAAATACTGAAGACAATGCCTGGTGTAGAAGAAATGCTCTATACATGGTGGCATTTATTATTAATAGAAACATCTGAAAGTTTGAAAAGTAAGAATCTGACCATTAAGACACAAATGACCACATGTTTGATCTATGACTAGAAATGTAGCATATTTTGATAGTCTACCCTCATAAGCATACTGGATATGATTTTTAACTATAATATATTATTGGCACTTAAGGTAATTTAAAAATCCATATATATCACTATCACTTGGCATTTATTAAAATAGAAATTTATTCTTTTCTCCTTTAGGTTTGGTTCCCTAGGAACTTGTGTGAATATACTTGGAAAGGCTTGTAACTCATTACCGTATTGAAAGCTGTATGAAACTAGAGTCACATAACCTTAAAAAATGTACATTAGAAATGTCTTGGTGAACAAATTGGTAACTCTGGTGCCAGAGGCATACTGTGATCACACTGCTGAGTATTTCTCTATTCCTCAGGGATGTTAGAAGGATCCACACACGATACTAAATCAAATCATTTGGCAACAATATAAAGAAACCTGGTATGTATAATATTGAAAATCTTTTCATATACTAAACATGAGCCACTAAGGTATTATTTTTAATGAAAACTCAACGAAACAGGTGAAATTCTCTCCACATTTTCTATCTTGAACTGTCCTAGCATCTGATTCTATCTTGGCTTTAATTCAACTGTGCTTTTCCTTCTTTCTGTTTCCTGCTAACCCTTTCAGAATTTTAAACTGTTTCTCTTAATTGCCTCTTTCTAAAATAACATAGAGTACTTAAAATTTAAATTAAAGAATCACTGACATAGATACTGTAAATTTCTATCTTTCTTAGATAAATATAGTTCTAAGGCTTTATTTTTTCATGCATCTTATTGATAGTATTTCCAAAACATTCCTGCCCAGAATAAAAATAATGAGAAAGAAGCCTATTTATTTTGTTCCTCTGAAATCAGGAACCATAATCCAAACATTCTAATAGCATACCCCTGTAAACATAGGATGGCCTTTAGGAACTGAGAAATCTGGCTTAAATCCTAGCTAATGACTATCACACTTTACCCTTAGGGCCATTTACTTAACTGCACTAAGTCCCCTTTCCTGATCTGTGAAATACCTGTACTTCATAGTGTTGGTTTGCAATTTAATGAGAAATTGCATATAAAGCCATTAAGTACTGTGCCTTGCACATAGAAAGTGGTCAATGAATAGTGGTGGTTATTATATTATTCCACACCGGGCAATGCCAATGTCCCATGCAATTCAGGATCTGTACTCCGTTTCTTCCAACCCAGGAACATGTCCATATATGTGTAGACTGGGGAGAAGGAAGCATCCTTTTTGATAGGGAAATCTTCCAATACCAGGTAAAAATAGGAAGAAATGAAACATACACACTCACAAACTTTGAACAAACAGGATTTGCCTTCCTGAGTCATGAGAAAAAAAGATTTAGATAGAATGAACAGGAAGTTTTGGGGAAAATTTTTTTATGTTACTATACCATACTTGACAAATCTAAGAAACAAAAACATCACAGAATGTTTTGCTTGGTGTACTAATAATGAAATTCACACATCATCTTAAGGTTAAACACATCTTATGGGACTGTGGCATAAACTGAGGAGTAAAGTTTTCTAAAAGAAGGCAAGGGACTTATTTTTGGTGTTATTGTTTTTGTTTTTTAACATCTGTTGTTCTGACATCAATCTGAGAAAATGAAGCATACGTATACTCTAAGAAAAGGCCATTTGGCTTAGAAATCATAAGTTTGCTCTTATTTCTCTCTGAATATTTATCTCAGAATGTGGTATTCACTTGATCTGCCTAAAGGTTTATGGAAAGGTCAGGTGAATTAGCCTACACTCAGTAATCTACCATAATCCTTGCTAAACTTTCTTATACTTTTACCATCTACACCCATAAGAGGCTGCTAGCCCTGATGGAAAATCATCTGCTGGATGATTCCAAATATAAGATAAGAAGAATGATATGACCTTTTTGCATTTGTGGGGGGGGGAGGGTGGTTCTCTAATTCCAGGCATAACAGGAGGCAAAATAGGTAGAGATGGAAAGGTTGTTTTAGACTAGTGAACCAGAGTTATGGCAGCAATGTCCTTTCCCTGTCCCAGAGACGTCCTGGGCATGACAATGAAAAGGAAATATGATTCTGCATATGAGACCTTTTCATCACCGTACAAAAGAAATTTCCCTAAAAAAATTCTCCTTCCTTCTCTTCTACTTTGCTTCATATAGATACCTACATGTTCTTTCCTTGAATTGTTTTGGCTACCAGTGATACTTTTGCAACTTTCTGTGCTTACCTACAACCAATGACAAGAGTTGTTGGGAAAAACAAATCCCAAATGTGTGTTACCACCAAGTGATGTGTAACTTGGTCCGAAGTCCCTAATTGTTAGCACAACTGGGAGAAAGTCCTAAAGAATACCAAAGGTACTAGCAAATCAGGTCTCACATACTTTTCCAGATCTTTCTCACTTCCATTTTAGAATAAGCATGTCAGGTTACAAACAGAAAGTTAAAATGCGACCCAAAATGAAATTTTCAGCATTGAACAAAGAACTGAATGATTACATTATGAGAGAAAAAAAAAAAAAACACCCACAATAAGATGGCAGCAATGATTCATTAGGTTTTTCAACTGCAGCTGGGGACAATTTAAGGCTTTCCATTAAAGAAAAGAACCCTATTCTTTAATTAACATCAAATAACATTAGATATTCCTTTCCTATAGTTTCACTGTGTTTAAAGGGCATATTGGATTGAAGGAGTCATGCTCAGGGCAAAGAATTTCCAGCTATAGAAACTATACTCTGACAGTCAATACCTCTGAAGACTTTATCAGCAATGTAATACAGATAAATATTTTCTTTCCCAAAGATCTCATGCAAGATCTCATGAATACTTCATCAACCAATCAATTACATTTGTAACTTTCTTTTTCACTAGGGTAATTGAAAGCTTGATTAGCTTGCTCAAATACTTAGGTTTCTCAGTAACAGGCACTGAACAAATGTATTCATACTGTAGTTAGATGGAGGTTAAAGTAGTGCTTATTAACCTATGTAAATACAGTATGAATCATAGATGTATAGACCATAGGTAACCTGCTAAACCAAGTCAAACAAAATAGACATTTTCTGCCTTTTTAGGTTATGTTAGGAGACATTATTATGAGATATTATGTTCCTTCCTTCCTATAGACCAGTGTGTTTTCTCTCCATCTCCTTTGTAGACTATACTTCCCTTTCCCATCCTTTAATTTTCCCTTTCCCCTAAAGCTCTATTCTTATATCTTTCCCCCTCTTCCATCCACTACCTGTCAGTCAGAGAATTCATCTATTCCTACTCAGAGGTGAAGAAAAACAGCCCTTCCAATAGCCTATAAGGCCTTACATGATTTAGCCCCCTGCTACCTCTCTGACCTCATCTTCTCCTGGGTCCTTCTATTCCAGCCCATGTCTCCTTCCCTCAGCACGTTTACACTTGTGATCCCTCTGCTCTCAGCACCATCAAGTGTCTGCTTAAATGTCTCATTAGCAAGGCCTCCCCTGATCACCTTACATAAAATGACCCCTAATACACTTCCTAGCTCCCTCTTCCCTACTGTAGTCTTCATAACATAAAAGGTCAAAACCTAGTTAAACTTTCGATACTCTCCATATTTTCTAAGAATTAGTAGCTGGAGCCAGTCTGTTTACATAATAATAGTTTCCAGCCTGGGAACTTTGAAAACATTAAATTACTAAGAACATCTTTACAGATAGTTCTCTACCCACCTCATTATTTCTTTATTGGGGAGAATCTTAGTGACCTTGAAATAAGCATTATCTACCTTCAAGTGGTGGTTTTCTTCCTAATCAAGCATAGGTTATGGTTCACTGACCTTTACATTTATTTTCTTAAAAATGCCAGTGTTTAGTGTTTCTGAGGTCTGATATCCATGACATTTGTCACACTGACACAGCTCAACACTCTGCAGTGAAAATGCACTTGTGTAGAGATTAATATTTACACAGAACCTTCAAAGTTAAAAGAAAAGAAGTGTTCTAATTTTAAAAAATGAGACCTTTGTTTTGAATAAGATATTTGCAGGATCCACAAGCATTAGTTATACACAGGTTTTCCAGTGATCTTTCAGTTTAAGACAAAACCATCTCAGGTTCCGGTGGAAGGTTTATATGAAAAGTTCCTTTAGTTTATTTGTATAAATGATTTCCTTTTGGCAGAGGAGAGACTCAGAAGAAACTGATATGCTGCAGGTGAGGGAGCCAGTTAAATGAATTCTACTACATGTTCACTGAAGTAGTCTTCCTGTATTCAGCACAACCAGCTTACTGTTCAGCCTCCTTAGGAAACAAATAAAAAATTAATGTATCTTTCCAATGCTGTATATATCTGGAGGTTTGACAGATGAACAGATCTTTGCACACCAGGGCAGCCGTGAAGAATATCTCATGGGTAAATTATTAAAAATGAGAAGAAAGAAAAAAAAGACTGTTATGTGCAAATCTCCTTGGATATTAAAGTTGCAGTTGGTTACAAAGCGGTCATGCACCGATAATGAAGGCTGGCTGTGATCCCCAAGGCCTTCTTTTAAAATTTGCCTTCCAACTGCAAAACCATGTGATCTGAAGTTGGAGGAAAAACTGCCTCTCCTGTCACAGTCCATTAGAATGCAGAACTCTGATTAGCTAGAAGTTAATCTACAATCTATAGCATGGAAAAGGTTTTCAAATGCTGCAGGTTTCCACAGACACATTTTTTCTTAGTAGGTATTTAAGTATCCCCCTTTTCCATCTAGGAAAGAAAAACAATTGAATTGACATGTTTCTATGGACCTCTACTTAATTAAAATCTGCAAAGCACTTTGAGCAGCTATATGAAGTTCATTTCTAGCTTTTTTTTTTAAAATTTTATTTTGAACCAAATAACAAACTGAAATTTTAAGGTCACTGATAGAATATTTTAATGGGAGGACATCTTGGGGAGGCATGGGTATGGGGAAAGGACAAAACAAGTGGTATGTTACAGGGCTAAGGGCTGAGTTTACTGCCTTATTACTGTCACCATCTTAGAAGATGGAAGAGGCAGCCCAATCAATAAGGTTTTGATAAGACCAATTTGGGAGGGTTGAAAAGCACCTTGGAGACTTAGATAAGAATATCAAATTACCTTGACAAGTAGAAATACAGACTCAGAACAGGAAGGGCCCTGAAGAAATGCTTGCTGTAGTCTTCTGCTTGTGAATAGGGTTCCATGACCTCCCTCAGGAATCTGTCCTGACACTTAATCACTTCTAAAAGAAAATACTTCCTTATGTCTAACTAAAAGCTGTCAGTTTCTTAAGCCCTTATCTTGTCTATTGGCTGCTGAGAAATAGAAAACTAGTCAATATCTTCCTTAAAAAATGCTTCACGGAGGTATAACTTTTCCACAGGAACCACTACAGTGACTGAATTCCATAAAAGTGAGGCTAATCCTCAAATGCAAAACAGGGCAGTTTTTCAGCTTGTAGGGTAAAGGGTGGGGGGAGATAGGGGTCAGAGAGTCCCTCGGGAAAATTTTTTTGTTGACTCCAAATTAAGCCATTCAATACAATTTCTAGAGAATAACAACTCTCTCATAGAGATCTTTCTATAAATTCAATGATGTTTATGTTTTCCTGTGAGTCTTCTCTAATGGTTGGACATTATTTTGTAAATTACAGCCTCCTCCAACCTCATATACCCTTACAAAAAATAGACTAAACTGGAAACAATACCCTACAAGATAGGGCTAACCAATATCTTATATAAAAATATTCCCAGTTTCCCATGCCTCAATTTTCCTAACATATCATAGCATTTGTTTTGTAACATTTTAAGGTGCAATTGTAAACTTATAAGATTGGTTCCAATATATCTGTTGAAACTATGAATACTGTTATTCAGATAGCCACCTTGGGAAGCCATAAACTTATTTTCGTAAGAGCCATTACTTTGTGATTATACTTCCTCCTTCAGAATTGACCTCCGAGGGGCACCTGGGTGGCTCAGTTGGTTAAGCATCTGACTCTTGATTTCAGCTAAGGTCATGATCTCCAAGAGATTAAGCCCTGAGTTGGGGTTCCACATTGGGCATGGAGCCTTCTTGAGATTCTCTCTTCCTCTGCCCCTCCCCCCACTAGCATTCTCCACCCCCTCTCAAAACAAAAAAGAAAAAAAAAGAAAAAGAATTGAACTCTGAATCAAATGAAATCAGGCTCATTATTTTAGGTTAATAATAATTTTGACCAGAGATTTTGTTACCCATTTCAATCATATATTTTATTCATAAAACTTGGTTCAATGTAATTTTTGGCTGTTTGCAAAATGCAAACCCTCAAATTGCACAGATATAGTAACCCCGAAAAGATCTAAAGCATAGGCTATATAACCCTTAGGGAAAAACCAAAATAAGGCATTTTCAAAAATATTTAGGGCAATTCCATTATCTTTCAATTAAGATAATGAAGAGGGTAAAAGTCCTTTGACTCTACACATTTCTGGTTTTTCTTAAAAAAAAAAAAAAATAGCCACACCTCATATACTGATGGTTCATGGTTAGTACCCTTCCACTAAGAATCAAAAATCTTTTTCTAATGAACTTGTGTATGTTCTTGTTTCTATGCTACCTGGATGATGCCTTTAATTATTTTATATTTTCTAAATCCTAACTGAACTGGATCCTGTTTCTGAAGGAACATACACATCCAAAAATAAATTATATGCATGGTGCTCCTAGCACTTAGGAGTCATCCAAAGAAGCACACATTCTCCAGTGTTAGTGTTAGTCCTCTTTTAGCTAATGTCTAAGACTCACTCACCTGGAACACTGTCTTACTGTCATTTGAAATAGTATTCTAGAATCTAAAGTCTAGATCCTATTTTTTTTTTTTACCAGCCAAAATTGAGAATGAATGTCACAAGAGAGGGAATCAAAATCTTAGCAAATAATAGAGATTTCTTTCTCTTGGACTATAAAGGCACAGGTTCTTTCACAGAAGTAAATTAAAATGGTTTTGCTCAATTTACTCTTCACAAAGCTATCTTGATTGCCATCAGAACTCTTAGGCTTTTCTAAGTAGAAAGTGATTGTTTGATGGGTTGTCCTACTTTCCAAAATATTGATATCCTTCCAGTAATTATGGGGTAGCACCTTTCCCTTTATTAATGTCTGAACAGTCAGGGTAATTTTCATATGTAGAGAAATATATATAACTCTAAACAGGTACAATCCAAGCAACACAAATAAAAAAGGGAGCACTGATGAGACATGGAAAGAATGACAACACAGCCCGTAGAGGTTACAACAGTTCTGAAGTTAACTTGATATTTCCATGCTATGTTATTGGAAAAGAACATGTCATTTTCATTAATTAGAAGAAGACTGGGGCACTTGACCGGCTCCTTTGGAAGAGCATGTGACTCTTGATCTTGGGTTGTGAGTTCAAGTCCCACACGGGGTGTAAAGATTACTTAAATAAATAAAGCTTAAAAAAAATAAACCTCTCCTTCTTCATATTATATTGGAGACCTGAAACCTGCTTTACTAACCATCACTACAAGGTGCACTCATTCTTTCTTGTATATAATGTTAATGTATCTGTTAAATATTTAACATGCATTCAGATATCCATATATTTCTCTTGTTCACGTTTGTTTCAGTTTGGGCTTAGTTTAATAGTGTCTGAAAAAGCAGGCATTATGTTGGTTTCACTTGCTTAAGGTGTGATATTATATTTAGATAAGCACTCTTAAGTATAAGGTAAATATAGCACCTAATACAAAGTAGGAGTGCAATAACTATTTCTTAATTAATGAAGACAGTGATGATTAATTTAGTGTAAATACTAGCTTAGCACATGTGATAACAATGTTCTTACTTGGGTTTATCCTTTTTGACAGTTTGGCCTTTTTTTAAAGGGTTGTGCTTAATTTATGGGCAGAATAGCTCTAAGGGCAGAGACAGATTCACCATGAAGCTAATGAAGCAAAAGCAATCAGGACTTCTCACTTGCATGGGAGGGGTGCTGGCAATATGTTTACCTGGAAATGTATTTTTGTAAAATTTGTAGAAGAAAGTTACTTTTTATATTCTTTTCCTGAAATGATTTCTCCTAAACTGTATAAGCTCAGGCCTCACACATCTGGCTCTTCCTCTGTTTTTTTTTTTTTTCAACGTTTTTTTATTTATTTTTGGGACAGAGAGAGACAGAGCATGAACGGGGGAGGGGCAGAGAGAGAGGGAGACACAGAATCGGAAACAGGCTCCAGGCTCCGAGCCATCGGCCCAGAGCCCGACGCGGGGCTCGAACTCACGGACCGCGAGATCGTGACCTGGCTGAAGTCGGACGCTTAACCGACTGCGCCACCCAGGCGCCCCTGGCTCTTCCTCTGTTTAAGGGATATATAAAAAACTGAAAAGACGTCTGATGAAGAGTAAGAGAAGTGCTAAAAGTTTGGTAAATACCACACCACAAACACAAGATGGATAATTTAGCTCAGGGAAAATAGGATTAAGGATGTAACTATATCCATGGACATGAACTGGGTATTTACTGAAAGGACAAAGCTTATTAGGTATCTTTCACATTTTCAGGAGTCAGAATGATAGGGCCTGAATTCTTTTCTAAGAAACTGATAATTAAAAAGAACTTTACAGGAAGGATGGCAAAACAGTAGAATGAAGTAAAGTTATAAACCTTCTTTCCCTATCAGCTTATTTGAAAGACTAGCTAGTTAGGTGCTAAAGGGGTTGGAAAACATGCCAGAAGCCCATAGGGAATTCCTCTGTTTCTTTCTAGGGTTTTTTGACTCCATAGGTGTACTTGTCTGAGTCATTAGTTTATAAAACATGAAAAATAAAATGAATATACAATGTCATTACTGTCTGTGACACCATGAATCTGGGGTTCATATAGCCAGAAAGAGTTGATCTGTGAAAATATCTGAGAACGATATTATAGTGTGATCATTTCAAAATTGGGTTTGGACGGAATAGACATTGGAACCAGATATTACTGAAGATCCTCTTTTCAAAACTAGAAATAATAAGGACACTGTTATAAAGTGGTGATTGCATTCTGGGAAACAAGCCATTCTGTGTGCATATGAGCACTGCAGCTATATTCCACAGTGTAAAACACATCTCAATTGTGATTCTATTCTTGGTCATGATTTAGATTTGGTTAAATAACACTGCTTACTTACTGATGACAATGTCCTTTTCCTACTATACTAATATTCTACTGACCTCTTCTTTATCTCCTTCCGTAGATACTATGCCATTATTTATAGAGGAGTTTTCTTGATAAAAGGTGGAGTCTTGATAAGAGGAGTCTTCTTTGATAAAAACTCAAAGACAAATGAGATACATTTACTCCAGTGGAACTCACAGCATAAAGAAAAGGGCAAGTCTGCATATCACCAATTATAATGAGTTGGGTGTTACAATGCCACATTAACAACATGATATGAACATAGGGAGAAATTAATTCTCCTTGGAGTTGGGGAAGAGATACTAGTAAAGATGTAATGGAGAAAACAGCCATTGAATAGAGTCTTGGAAGATGAACATGATTTCACCAGTGGAAGGGAAACTGTGAGCATTGCAAAGGAAAAGGATAATGGAGGGCTGCTTAAGACTTTACTGCCACCTATGGTAGGCCATTACAGATTTCTGAGAAGATGAGTGTCCCAATGAGACCTATGTTTTACAAAGAAATATTTGGCAGTGGTAAAAAGTTTGGGAGGGTGGTTAAGACTGAAGTTAGGATGACTAAAAATATTATTGCTATAGTTCAGGGGAGATACAATAAATACCAAAACTAGAGCAGTTAAAGTGAGGATGATTCAGGCAGAATTGAAATGAACTGGGTATTGAACAGATGTGAATAGTGAGGGAAAAGGTAACAAGTCATTCTATTAATCAAAACAGAGAAGATGGAAAGAAGTTGGGAAAAAATGTAATGAATTATATTCTGAATATTCTGAATTGGAGACAGCTGTGGGAAAATCTAGTTAGAGGCATGTAACAGAAAATAAACTTGAGTCTAGAACTGAAGAATAAGATTGCAACTCAGAAAAGAGTATAAACCATGAGAACAGATATGAACTGCACTGGAAAAATTATGTAGGACCAACGGTAGACCCTTGGTAATGCTCATAATTAACACTGACAGGGATCTAAAGAAATAGACTGAGAAGATATTTCTATTAAAAATAAAAACCAAAATCATGCCCATGTTATGACAAAATATTTTCCCACTAATGAGGCTGTATGTGTATTGCACTATATGATAGAGTATGGGGAGATTGTAAAGCATATATTGTGTACTTATATAATATATGCACTAAGTGTCTTTTGTCTCCAGGGATGCATAAGTGGGATCAGGACTATTGGTTAAGCGTGTCCTAGGTCTCATACACTAAGCCTGGGGTTAACTCCTGCAGTCATCCTGCCTGGCATGCAAGATGCGTGGAGTAATTCTGCCTCAGGGGCAATATATAAAGAATTAATGACACCCAGAAAGGAAAGGGAAAATCAACAGCCAAGTTGGTACCACATCTCTTCCAATTAAATTCCTGACTCCCATCTTCTCAAAAGCTCTCCCCTCATAAGGAGGGACTGCATTTGAAAGTTTAAACACAAGAGACTGTATCTGTTGTGTATGATCTCCCTATCAGAATCTCACCTTAACATCATTCTTTGTATGTTCCACATTAAGGATCTGCATGCTTTTTCTGTAAAAAGGGCTGGACAGACTTTCAGCCTGTGTGGCACATGGACTCTCTCAAATACTCAGTGTTGCCATTATAGGGTGAAAGCAGCCACGGGGCGCCGGGGTGGCTCAGTCGGTTAAGCGCCCGACTTCGGCTCAGGTCATGATCTCACGGTCCATGAGTTCAAGCCCCGCGTCGGGCTCTGTGCTGACAGCTCAGAGCCTGGAGCCTGCTTCAGATTCTGTGTCTCCCTCTCTCTCTGGCCCTTCCCCGTTCATGCTCTGTCTCTCTCTGTCTCAAAAATAAATAAACATTAAAAAAAATTAAAAAATAAAAAAAAAAGAAAGCAGCCACAAATAATTTAAAAAATGGACATGGTATTGTGCCAAATCCACGTTATGTACAAAAGCAGAGGACCGGCTGGATTTAGCCCCTAGGTCATTAATTGCTGATCCCTGGTCTATATCCCAAGAGAAGCCATTACTAAATGATACAAATCTTTAAAACAAAGATCATAAAGCTGGATTAGAAGACCATAACAGCCAGGTTAAGTTGTAGAATGTCCTTGATGGGGGAAAAAATCCTACACCCAGGCATAATTAGGTAGCTGCCTACAAGACTTTCTTTCAGAGGTTCAAGTAAGTCTGCCCTTCTCCTAAATATTTCCTCTGTCAGCTAACCATGCTGTAAGAAGTTCCTCACAGTACAATTGCTCTGCTGGATTAAGACATTTTCCTGAATTTAAAGGGCACATATGTAGTACAGAATAAGTGATACATTAGTACTGCATTAGATTATCAGATAACTAGCTGACAGCTGGCAGAGAACAAGGACCAGGGTGAAAGGAATCCAAGATAAACTAAATATCTTTGTAAGTTCCTTATAATTTTTCATATTTTTGGCACTAAAGGTATACTTTTACTAAAAGTATCTTTTGTCAGAGCTTCTGGGTCTAGAAACTCATATTAGGATATTAATGTCTATCATCCTTGGGAAAGAAGTAGTCACTGAGGTTGAATTAGTATTTGTCTGAGGCACTGTTTTGCTCTGTTTTGTTTTCTCTTGAAAAAGGACAGGTGTTAATTTACTTAATTAACAAGGATAAGAACCATAGATTTAGAAATAATATTAGGAAAAGGACAGACATCTTCTCATTAGTTTCTTTTAAGTTTTGAATTTGACCCATGTCTAAAAGTAGGGAGTGTGCTATGCTTCTAGGTAAAGATCATGTCTGCATATCCTCCATATTCTAGCAAATAATGCTAAGATTATTGAACTGAAATGATAAAGCCTTTGGCAAGATTCCTTCTCTAAAGTGGGATGGAATTCATTTTTATTTTTCCTATGCCATAAAAGGATATACAGCCTGAGAAACAAGTTTGTCTAAAAATCATCTAATTTCAACTACTGAAGTCTTCTAAACAGGAAAATTCACTGATTCCTATACCTGAGGAGGGGGGGAAACTATAATGCCAAAATCTATATCTAAAATATTGATTGTAGAAGGAAATTTATGACTAATGAGGAAACATCTCAGCAACTTTCATGTGGTCATTCCATTTGGCGCAATTTTTTTCTTTACATAGCATTTACTATGTTTTAAACCATAATATAATTTCCTAATAATTATATTTATATTTTATTGTATTGTTATCCCCATTCACATTAAGCTTAGACATTTTAGTAAACAAAACAGTGATGAAGGAGAAAAAGAATAAGCAAACAAGCTGGAAAAGCAGGGCTGTCTTGTATAAATTTACTCCAACTAAAGGCAGAAAACAAACAGGAAAAGATAACTTGTAAATTAAAGAAATGTTTTCTACTTACATTTACAATTCCCATGATTCTATTTTTAAATTATTTTTAATTTTGTTTCAAGTTTTTATTTAAATTTCACTTAATTAACATATAGTGCAATATTAGTTTCAAGAGTAGATTTTAATGATTCATCACTTACATATAACACTTAGTGCTCATCACAAGTGCCCTCCTTAATGCCCATCACCCATTTAACGCACACACCCCCCCCCACCCCCCACCGACCTCCCCTCCAGCAACCCTCAATTTGTTCTTTATAGTTAAGAGTCTGTTTTCTGGTGTGCTTTTTTTCCCTTAAATTCCACATGAGTGAAATAATATGATAGTTGTCTTTCTCTGACTGGCTTATTCCACTCAACATAATACATTCTAGATCCATCCATGTCCTTGAAAATGGGAAGATTTCATTCTTTTTTATGGCTATATACCACTTCTTTTTTATCTACTAATCAGTCAATGGACATTTGGGCTCTTTCTATAATTTGGCTATTGTTGATAATGCTGCTGTAAATATCGGGGTGCATGTGTCCCTTTGAATCAGTATTTTTGTATTCTTTGGGTAAATACCTAATAGTGCGGTTGTTGGATCATAGCATACTTCTATTTTTAACTTTTTTTTTTTTTTTTTTTTTTTTTTTTTTTTTTTAAATTTTTTTTTTTTTTCAATGTTTTTTATTTATTTTTGGGACAGAGAGAGACAGAGCATGAACGGGGGAGGGGCAGAGAGAGAGGGAGACACAGAATCGGAAACAGGCTCCGGGCTCCGAGCCATCAGCCCAGAGCCTGACGCGGGGCTCGAACTCACGGACCGCGAGATCGTGACCTGGCTGAAGTCGGACGCTTAACCGACTGCGCCACCCAGGCGCCCCTATTTTTAACTTTTTGAAGAACCTCTATACCTGTTCCCAGAGTGGCTGTGCCAGTTTGCATTCCCACCAACAGTGAAAGAGGGTTCCTCTTTCTCCACATCCTTGCCAATGCGTGTTGTTTCTTGTGTTGTTGATTCTAGCCATTCTGACAGGTATGAGGTGATACCTCATTGTAGTTTGGTTTTTATTTCGGTGATGATGAGTGACGTTGAGCATCTTTTCACGTGCTTGTCAGTCATGTGTATGTCTTCTTGGAAAAATGTCTATTCATGTCTTCTGCTAAATTTTTAGATTATTCATTTTGGGGGTGCTGAGTTTATAAGTTCTTTATATTTTTGGATACTAACCCTTTATCAGAAATGTCATTTGCAAATGAGGATGATATTAGCTGTTGGTCTTTTGTATATGGACTATATGATATTAAGGTATGTTCCCTGTATCCCTACTTTATTGAGAGTCTTTATCAAGAATGGATGCTGTACTTTGTCAAATGCTTTTTCTTTAGCTATTAAGAGTATCATGTGGTTCTTATCCTTTCTTTTATAAAGGTAGTGTTTCACATTGATTGATTTGAGAATATTGAACCACCTTTGCAGCCGAGGAATAAATCTCACTTGATCATGGTGAATTATTCTTTTTACATACTGTTGGATTCAATTTGCTATTACTTTGTTGAGAATTTTTGCATTCATGCTCATCAGGGATTTGGCCTATAATTCTCTTTTTTTAGTGGGCCCGGATTCTTGCTTTTTGGGAGATTTTTAATTACTAATTCAATTTCTGTATTTGTTATAGGTCTGGTCAAATTTTCTATTTCTTCTTGTTTTAGTTTTGGTAGTTTACATGTTTCTAGGAATTTATCCATTTCTTCTAGATTGCTCAATTTGTTGGCATATAATTTTTCATAACATTCTCATATAATTGTATTTCTGTGGTGGTGGTTGTGATCACTTTTCTCTCATTTGTGATTTTGTTTGGGTCCTTTCTGTTTTCTTTTTGTAAGTGTGGCTAAGGGCTTATCAATTTTATTAATTCTTTAAAAGAACCAGTTCCTATGGACACCTGGGTGGCTCAGTAAGTTAATTTTGTTGATTTTGGCTCAGATCTCACATTTCAAGAGTTTGAGCCCCATGTCGGGCTCTGTGATGATGGTGCCAAGCCTTCTTGGGATTGTCTCTCTCCCTCCCTCTCTGTCCCTCTCCCTGTCATGCACACATGCTCTCTCTCACAAAAACAAGCAAACAAACAGACTTAAAAAAAGACCAAGCAAACAAAAAAAACAAAGAACCAGCTCTTGGTTTCATTGATCTGTTTTACTGTGTTGTTTGTTTGTTTTTTGTATATCATTTATTTCTACTCTAATCTTTATTATTTCCCTTCTGCTGGCTTTAAGCATCATTTGTTCTTTCTCTAGCTCTTTTAGGTGTAAGGTTAGGTTATGTATTTAAGATTTTTCTTGCTTCTTGAGATAGGCCTGTATTGCTATATATTTCCCTCTTAGCACCTCTTTTACTTCATCTCAAAGGATCTGGATCATCATGCTTTCATTATCATTTGTTTCCATATATTTTTTTCAATTTCTTCTTTAATTTCCTGGTTGACCCATGCATTCTTTAGTAGGATGTTCTTTAACCTCCATGTACTTGTGCTCTTTTCAAATTTTTTTCTTGTGGTTGACTTCAAGTTTCACAGTGCTGTCATCTGAAAATATGCATGGTTATGATCTCATTATTTTGTACTTGTTGAGGCCTGATTTCTGATCACATATGGGATCTACTCTGCAAAATGTTTCATGTGGACTCAAAAAGAATGTGTATTTTGCTGCCTTAGGATGAAATGTCCTGAATATAGCTGTTAAGTCCATCTGGTCCAGTGTGCTATTCTAAGCCATTGTTTCCTTGTTGATTTTTGGCTTAGAGGAACTGTCCATTGCTATAAGTGGGATGTAACAGTCCCCTACTATTATTGTATTATTATCAATGATTTCCTTCATGTTTGTTATTGTTTTACATATATTTTGGATCTTTCAAGTTGGAGACATAAATATTTACAATTATTAGCTCTTTTTGTTGTATAGATCCCTTTATTATGATATGGTGCCCTTCTGTATGTCTTTAAAAAATAGAGTTTGTCTGATATAATTATTGCTACTCTGGCTTCCTTTCCTTCCTTCCTGACATCCATTAGCATGACAGATCGTTCTCCATCCTGTCAGTTTCAATCTGCAGGTGTCTTTAGGTCTAAAATGAGTCTCTTGTAGGCAGCATGTGGATTTTTTTTTTTTTACCATTATGACACCCTACATCTTTTGATTGGAGCATTTAGTCCATTTACATTCAGAATGATTTTTGATAGCTATGATTTTAGTGCCATTTTATTACTTGTCTTATTGTTTTTTCTGGTGATGTTCTATGTACCTTTCTAATCTTTGTTGCTTTTGGTCTTTCTTTCTTACTCAAAGTTCCCTTCCAATATTGCTTGCAGTGCTGATTTAGTGCTCACAGACTCCTTTAGTATTTGTCTGAAAAACTCTTTATATTCCTTCTATTTTGAATGACAACTTTGCTGGATAGAATATTATTGGCTATTCAGCATGTTGAATATATCATGTCACTCCCTTCTGGCCTGCCAAATTTCTGTGGAGAGATCTGCTACTAACCTTATTTGTTTTCCCTTGTAAGTTAGGGACTTCTTTTTGTCTTGCTGCATTTAGAATATTTTCTTTATCTCTATATTTTGCAAATTTAACGATATGTCTTATTGTTAGCCTGGAATTATTGATTTTGATGGAAGTTCTCTGTACCTCCTGGATCTGGATGTCTGTTTCATTCTGCCAGATTAGCTAAGTTTTCAGCTATAATTTTCTCAAATAAACCTTCTGCCCCTTTTGTCTCTATTCTTCTTCTGGGTCTCCTATGATATGAATGTTATTATGCTTTATAGAGTCACTGAGTTCCCTAAATCTACATTTGTGATCCAGTATTTTACTTTCCGTCTTCTTTTCAGCTTTATTATTGTCCATAGCTTCATCGTCTATATCACTTATTCATTCATCTGTTTCTTCTATCCTTGTGGTCATTACATCCAGTTGGTTTCACATCTTGGTAATAGCATTTCTTATTTGAGCTTGATTAGTTTTTAGGTCTTTTATCTCTGTGGTAAGGGACTCCCTAGTGTCTTCTATGATTTTTTTTCAAGCCAAGCTGGTATCTTTATGATTATTGCTTTAAATTCTGGAACAGGCCTATTACTTATATATGTTTCAGTGAGATCCCTAGCCATGACCTTTTCTTGTTCTTTCCATTGCAATGAATTTCTCCATCTTGGCATTTTGTCTAGGTCTTTGTCTTTGTCTTCTTCTGTGTTAGGAAAACCTGTTATGTTTCCTGCTCCTGAGAATAATGGCTTTATGAAGAAGTCATACACTGTCCAGGGCCTGACACTGCAGGAAGTGTCTCTGGTGTGTTTTTTGTGCACTCTGCTACTATGTTTTGGTTGCTCTTTCCCTCAGATCAGTTTTCTGCAGAGTTTCTCCTTGCCTGGTGTGGGGAGTGTTTGGACCTTGGCCAAAGTGTGGTGAGTTTTAACTAGGTATGCTGTGGTCTGCTTGCTAAAAGAGATCCAATGCTATTTCCACTAGAGCTAAAGATTTGCAAAATTCTATGATAAGTAGATGGAGGTACAGCAGGGGTTTGTATTCCTCTTCTGGGGGAAAGGTCTACTTTTATGGTTCTCAGGCATATTTTCCCAAGAACAGTAGCACCTGCAGAGCACAGAGGGGTGGGGCTTGGTGTAAGCAGTTCAGGCTGCCACTTTTGGTGCTGTGCTGGTTACTGAAGTTAGTTTATGCTGAGGGATGGAGGAGGAAAATGGTGCCAGCTTCCTCCCTCCTCCCAGAGAGGGGAGCCCACAGCCACTGCTGTCCTGGAAGCCCTCCCAGAAGTGTGAACAATCTCTCTTCGTGTATCCCTTGTATCTCTCAGATCCCTGCCTTCACCCTGTGCCTGGGTTGTCTGTCTGCCTGGCAGTGCAGAGCACCTGTCTTCTTTCCCAGGCAGGCCAAGTGATTTTAAAACTCCAAACTTTAGGAACCTGGAAAGCAGGGGAGGGGAGGAGGAGGGACTCACACTGGTCCTCTGGGGGAGGGTTTTTCTGTACTCTGTAATGATGCAGGTTTGTTCCAGAAGGGCAGTCCCATGAAAGCACAGGAGTACTAATTTTGGAGTAAAGGGCAGCAAAGAGCCAGTGTACATGTTAGCTGTTCTCAGAAGATGTCTGTGTCTTTGCTGAAGGGAGGAGGAGGGTAAGCGTGCCAGTTGGCTCCTTTGTCCCTGGAGAGGCAATGCCACCCCTACCAGATGTGCTCCAAGAAGGGGAAACTGTCTCTCCCTGTGTGTACTGGGATCCTCTGATTGTATAGTTTGCTACAAAGATCTCTGCCTTCATTCACAGGAGCACTGCAGCACACTGACCGGGCTCCACACTGGCCATACCATGGATTTCTGTAACTACAGTCTTTGAGTCCTGCTGGTTGTAACAATTCATGATAGTCAACCCCTCTCATTTTCACAGTCATTGACTTTGGGGAAGTGTTTTTCTTGTATAATCCTCTGTGCAATTATCTCTCTCTCTCTCTCTCTCTCTCTCTCCTTCATGTCTCTCCATGACAAGGGCTCCCTCCCCTCCACAGGACACTTGATCCTTTTCTCCCCCAAATCACGTCTCTGCATCTCCTACCTTCCACAATGTCGCCTCTTCTCTCCCTCTAGTTTTGCAGTTTGTTCTGTGAGTCCTAGGTCGATTACTTGGGTATTCAGAATGATGTGATATTTATCTAGCTGTGTTCAAGGGACAAGGCAAGCCAAGCGTCCTCCTACTACTTACTCTGCCATCTTACCTCCTCCCCACTATTCCCTATGGTTTTTGAAAAAAAATAATAAATGAACAAAAGTGTGCATTTCACAAATATATCTCATTTGTATGTATTTTGCCAATTTGGAACTTCTGACAATTCCAAAAATGCTGAGCAATGCATTTTGTGTTGTCTATTTTATAGATATTGTTAGTTCCCTGCTGTAATCCATCTAATGTCAGCCTTTTTTACTTACTGGCAGAGCCCTGGATTGGTTTGGCTTCTCACTCTCTACATAGTCACATACTCAGGGAAGGGGTCTTGCCCCCATCCCAAAAGTGAATCATTATTAGTCCAAGATTCTCCTTGACAATGATTAGTTTAGAGATGAGCATGTAATTCAATCCCAAACAGCAGAATTAGAAGGAAAAGTCTGCACAGGGGCTTCCAGAAAAGTTTTCTTTAATAAAAAATAAAAATAAAAAAGCTTCATGTAAGGCAACACTCTCTTCATTGTTAGATATCACTATTTTTTCATGTGATGCCTGGAACAACTGCAGTCATTTTCCAACAATGAACCAACATGCCAAGGATGGCAGAACAGAAATATTTGGAAAAATCTCACATTCTAGGTGATCTCATTAAGCTACTGAATTAACCAATGCTATGAGTGCCTCACCTCTACATTTCTTGTGATGTGTGAAAGTAAAACCATCTTCTTAAGCCAATTTTAATTATGCTTTCTGTTACTTGGCAACCCAAACCATGCTGATAGACTATGAAAAACAGAAAACACCAAAACATGCTGGTCTGTTTAAAAGCAAAAGTAAAGCAATTATTTTCAGGTGCTTACAAAAATGAGCAAGAACATCACATACATAAGCAGTTATAGTAATAGTTAATCTTGCCTATGCATTAAAGGCTGTTACCTGAAGGTAACCTAAAAACATATTTTGCCTAAATAATGTGCAAATGTAATAAAAATATATTTCTATGAATATTTTATATGCCTTAGACTTTTAGTATAGTATGAAAAAAACAACCACATGATTATGATATAATAAAGAGACTTACTCTTAAATTGACTTTTTATTTTTAAATCTTATATTTTAAACTAAGGAGCAAGTACTTGGGCAAATGTTTCCTTGTAGATGTCATCTAATGAAGGAGAATGGTTTATTAATACTGAAAATAATGAAACTTCAAAATAAAATTTCCAATTTGTTGGAGATATCAATCCATAACTTCCATCTAGAGACTATGTTGGTCACTACAGTTATATTTATTATTTCACCCACATTTTAATCATCTGCATTGCTCTTTTTAATCACTGTTGCATTTATATGTCTCTAATGTACAGGAAGCTTTAGGGTTTTTTTTTTTTACTCCTAAACCAAAGACAAATGTGTAAAAACAAATTACACAATATTCCAAACTATACCATCTCTGGTATAAGCAAGTTTGGCTCTTTTGTGCATTATTAATGAAATTTTTTAAAAAAGAATTAAACTAAACCATCATACCAAGTAATCCATTAATTGAACACAGAATTTCTAAGATCTTGGGAATAATATACTTTGAATGTCTTTCTTTTCAAAGTGCTAAGATTTAAATGGATGACTGGTCTATGCCCAAGCTTTTCAGAAATACCATTTAATCTCTGATTTTCCCACAAGCTTCATCAAGAATATCAGGAAATTCTGATTACCATGAGACTAAATAATTGCAGTAAATGAAATAAAAACAGGTATATTAGCAAAAATAGGAACTATTTCACCATCAGGATTATAACTTGTTAGATTTTTTTTTTAAGTTTAAGATACTAATCTATGACTTTAAAAATTGGTTCAGGGAGAGAATGAGAGAAAACAAAAAGAATTTAGAAGGACACTAGTGCTGATTTGAAATAATAATGTTACTTTTGTTAAAGCTTTTTGTAATTAAATTACAAGCCTTCATATTTAACAAACAAATGACATTTGTAACTTAAAAGAGAGCCTAATTGAGGTAAATACTGCTTCTTACATCAAAATACATAGTAGAGACAGGCAGCAGAATGCATGTGAAATGCTAGTGTAAATCGGCCCAATTGACAATTCACCAATTACCAATTTAAGGCCCATTGCCACAGGGAAGTTTGATGAGGATATTATGTAGAAAAGGAAAAGAGAAGGCAAGTTCCATTGGTCAATTTTGGGGTGGCCTCCAAGAGTCAATGATGGTTAACATGGCACCAAAGACCAGGTAATTTGAAAAAAAAAATCAAGAAATTAGCCAATTAACATTTTTAAACACAACTAATTAAAACCAATGGTATCATCAACTAAATGCTGATGGTCATATTGGTACAGGTATAAGCTGCTAGGGTTTTGCAAATAAATATAAATTTTAGGGCCTAACTTTTCATAAGACCTTTTATTATTATTTTAAGGAAAACATATTAAAATCTAAATACATATGTACATGCACAGAGAAATGGCTAGAAAGATATATGCCAATGTATTAATATTAATTATCTTTGCATAGTAGAACTTCAGTTGACTTTTTTCTTTTTTGCCTATAGTTTCAAATTTTCATTCATTTTACATGCATGATTTAAAAATTTTATAAGCCAGATGAGCCTGGACATCTTTTAGTAATATAGAATATATTAGTAACTAAAACAAACCTTACAGTGACCAAGCTGACAACTGAAATTATTAAAATATCAAATTGATATGACAAATATAATGTGGTATTAACTTATCTAGTCTTAATGTTGCTTACTAATTAGAATCATCTCATATTGTTTTCCAAATGAAAATTAAAAAAAAAAAAAAGTATTCAGCAGATAACCCTAAAGTTGGGTTCCTCAGTCTTTGCACTACTAACATTTTGGACCAGATATTTCTTTGTTGTACATATACATTGCAAGACGTTTAGCAGCATCCCTGGCTTTACTCACTGGATGCCAGCAGCACCTCCTCCTTGTTTGTAACAAACAAAAATGTCTTTAGACCTTGCCAAATGTCCCCTGGGGGTCAAAATCATTCCTGGGTCAGAACCACTGCCCTAAAGTCACACCAGACAAGACAGTCTTTAAGCAATTGATGTTGCCCTAGATAATCTGCATCTATTGGTCTATTGCTCAGGACAGCTGTCAGTTGTAAGAACTAATTGAAGCTTGGTCACTGCTCATCCAAGCATATGATGGATAACCTTTAGATCATAATAATTACCTGATAGCTGCTACCCCAGAAATTAAATAGCTGTTTTTCTACTCTGAACTCAGCATGGAAAACTACGAAACAATATATGTTTACCACTAAACATAAACACTAAACAAGGTGGAGAAGAAGAAAAAGGAAAAGACTAAATGTGAAAGGCCACACAGTAGCAAAACAATGATGACCCAGTTCACATGTCACTTCCTCTTTAAAGCCTTTCTTAAATCAGAATACATGACTCTCTCCTCTGTGCTCATAAGCTCTTTGTATGTATGTATCATGTTTCAGTATTAGTATTTTTTCCTTTGACAGCCTTTCCCACTAGAATGTGAACTCTAGAGGGCCAACATTTGAACTTTTCATTTTTAGTCGTTTGGTTCATTCACTGTTTTATTAATTCATTGTCATTCATATATGTTATTAGTGATTAGCCCTGCTTGACCCATAGTAGGTTAATTATAGAGAAGACTGAGGATATGGTAATGAACACATTACAGGGTAAAATGTCCTTAGGATGGAGGTATGAAAGCACATAGAAAGGTTATTTAGGCCAAAATGGGAGAAGTAGGGAAGAAGCCTTTTTAGATGGAGTGACTGGGGCGCCTGGGTGGCGCAGTCGGTTAAGCGTCCGACTTCAGCCAGGTCACGATCTCGCGGTCCGTGAGTTCGAGCCCCGCGTCAGGCTCTGGGCTGATGGCTCAGAGCCTGGAGCCTGTTTCTGATTCTGTGTCTCCCTCTCTCTCTGCCCCTCCCCCGTTCATGCTCTGTCTCTCTCTGTCCCAAAAATAAATAAAAAACGTTGGAAAAAAAAAAAAAAATTTAGATGGAGTGACTTGAAGAAGTTGGTAAAGCAACTGGAGAAGAAGTGAAGGTAGGGGAGAAGAGGAAGTGGCAGATCAGGCAAAAAGATCTCCATGGGCAGGATTCTAGGGACAGTCCTGCCTCTTACTACCTTATACAGGGCATCTTTTCTAATATAAGATTAATTAGCAAATGGATGAACAAAGATGAAGTGGAATGAAGATAAACTCAGGAAGGTGAGAGGGTGGTACCATTAGCATCAGCCTTTGGGATCTTCCAGTTCAGGTTGTAACAATCAATAGCTTTGGCCAATCTCAAGGCCATTGGAGAAGGTCAGCTTGTATACTCTAATGCTTATCTTATAACTTTCCTACTTCCTGGTATTTGGACATAATTCAATAACTTACTTATGAGAAACACTTCCTTGAAAATTTCTATGTGAGGTGTTGTTATTAGAACTGAAGATATTGCATTTTGTTTCCTGGTTCTAGCTCTTACTAGACTTTAATAAGAAAAGTAGGCATTGAACTGATGTTCATATTTTCAGTGTTAACTACTACACTGTCTTAGATTTTTATTTTTTTATTATTTTTTTAATGTTTATTTATTTTTGAGACAGAGACAGAGCATGAACGGGGGAGGGTCAGAGAGAGAAGGAGACACAGAATCTGAAGCAGGCTCCAGGCTCTGAGCTGTCAGCACAGAGCCCGACATGGGGATCTAACTCACGGACCGTGAGATCATGACCTGAGCCGAAGTCGGACGCTTAACCAACTGAGCCACTCAGGCGCCCCCAGATTTTTAAAGGACAATATTCATCTTGCCATTAACAATTCTGACAACTTTTAGAAATATTTTTAAAGATATTTATATTTAAAATTTTTACAATATTAATCTAAAACGTGTACATATTTAACAACCATTTATACCAGTAGGCATTTTTTATCATGTTGAGGAATTTGGGTTCTCTTTAAATAATGTATGCTGCTTTTACATATTCCTTTAGTTCCTTATAATATTTAGCTTTTTTATATACAAGGAACAGTCATATCAGAAAGTAGTCATATCAGAAAAGTAGGACATCTACTTCTGGCCCGAAGTAAGAAGTCAAACAGAATACAACAGTTGATAGGTGACACCTTTTTCTAAAAAAATAATTCAATGATGTCTATATAATACAGATAATAGAGTAATATCTGTTCTCTGTCGCAGCTGGTGAATGAGGTATTATGGTCAAATACTCTGCTTAACAGAGTTACCATATATTTTATATGTATTGCCTATTTTCAAAGAGCTGCAATAGATCAAAATAAACCTAAGGCTACATAGCTAGGGTGGTCCCAGCTGAGCTCAAAGGGAATTATTTGGGTGTGTGTGATTAAAAAGAGGTAGTTGGTGGGCCCTTAGGCACTATTTGCATGAACAGGTTTATGCAGGTACTTTATCTCTGGCTTCTAGGAAAAGTTATATACATGCCTAGGTGACAGAACAAAAGGAAAGATGGAAGGGAATAGAGGGGTTTATGGATTTAAGATTCCCTTGAGGTCTGCAGGAGAAAGGGATCAGAAGAAAAACAAAAGGACCCATTTTTATGAAGTGTGCTAAGAAACATAGCTACCCTTGCACTGAGCATAACACCACTGTGGTATCGCAAGGATTGGTGGCAAAACCAGAGAAAAAGAAGACTGCAACCTTGGTCCAGATGGATTTTCACTGAGGGCAATCCCATACAGCTTTGCTTTGCCAGCAAAAGGCAGAGAGGGGCTGGAGCTGCAGTAGGACACGAAGGGCAGGGCTTTGTCTCTTTGTTCAGTGCTATATTCTCATCATCCTAGAATAGTCAGCACTCAAATATTTGTGGGGAAATGTCAAGTGGTAACTAGAGCTAACATGTTTTTGAGCCTATATGACATGACTCCCAAAGTATTTGTGGGAGTGGAGACTTTGCAGGGAGCTTCAGCTGCTAGGAGAGGTAAAGAGATAATTTGGGATATATGGATTATTGTTACTAAGGTGACCCCAGCTGAATTCACAGGTGCTGAGACCTGGAGATACTTAGCTTGCAAATAAAACTATACTATTCAAGAGGTACATCAAGGTCTTTGCAGTTTCTCAAAATTATCTTCCCAATATTAATTACCATTTTACTGGCAAAGCAAAGATACATCAAATTATGAGGCATCTAATAGAGATTTTGGAGAATGGAACTCTAGATAACAGAGTTTATATTATTGGTTAAGAGTTTCCTTTATTAAAGAATATGTTTGGTTTCTTATGTAAGTCCACCATTTTTATAATACTTCACTAAAGTTTCCTTTAAATGCCAAGTGCTTTGCACATCGAAGGTTTAAAAATGTGTCAAAATAACTTAGTCTTCTTGGATCAGAAATTACACAATCTTTTCATGCAAAAATTCATCCTTATTCCTTTAAGGGCAAATTGCCTTTAGTGAATGACTAAAAATGTTTTGTATATATCAATTTAGTTTTTGAGTTCTAACTAAATGCAGGTGTTCACTTTGGCTTTTCAATTATACTTTAGATTTAGAAATGATTGAGGCCTTATAAAGAGGAAGGTGGTTTGAGAGAAATGAGAACATCTCAAAATTAAGTGTCTCCCATAAGTTGACATGGGTAAATAAGGAGCTCTCATACAAGTTTAGATTTTAAAAGGACAATTACTTAAGATAGAGGCAAGACCATCCCTAAATGAGAATTAAGATAAGACTAACCTCAGCTTCCTAACTCCCATGCCATACTAGCTATGGGAGCAATTAAGGAATAATGGCAATCACACCTTTGCCTCTGAGCCTACATATAGTTTTAAAACCTTGCTCCCAAAGTTTCTCTCTGTTCTAAGAGGCTCGTGTCCTCTTAAACACTTACTGTTGTCTTATTCTGCTGCTTCCACTTTCATATTTTACTTTTACCAGTCTGGGAAGAGAATTCACATTAAGTAATTATGGTTCAGTCAGCCAACCATAGATGGCCTGGCCTTTAAGTAACCACAGTTCTTTTGATTTTATAAGCCACTTTATTTTTTTAAAGTTTATTTATTTTGAGAGAGAGAGAGAGAGAGAGAGAGAGAGAGAAAGAAAGCAAGCGAGTGGGGGAGGGGCAGAGAGAGGGAGAGAGAATCCCAAGCAGGCTCCATGCTGTGAGTGCAGAGCCTGAAGTGGGGCTTCATCTCACGAACTGTGAGATCATGACCTGAGCTGAAAAACCAGGAGTCAGACAGTTAGCCAACTGAGCCACCCAGGCACCCCTGATTTTCTAAGCCACATTACTTTTAAAAATTTAGATTTCACCCTAAGGCCACAAAGAATTCATTGAAAAATTTTAAGTCAGGAAAGTAACACTGCCTTGTTTTCAGTTTTATTATGACTTTAATTTGGCAAATGGATTAGAAGTTAGAAATAGTAAGAGAAGTAGACACAGACACTAGTCAGAACATCATTACAATAGTTCAGCTGAGACATGGTGGAGGCCCAGAACTAAATTGCATCAGTGGGCTTGGAAAGAAAAGAATGGATTAAAAGATATTTAGGAAATAGAAGAAAGACTGACTGATGACATAAATATAGCTATCCTTTAGCCTCCTAACAGCCATTTTAGTACTTATCTAAGAGCTGTTCAAAAATTGTTAAAGGCAAGGCCTGATTAAACAAAGACAGCTAAAGTTTAATGTTAAACTAAAGTTTAAAGTTTAATTACATGATTAGTAATAATGGTAACAATTTCTTCTTAAGTTACGTCAATGAATCTATTAATTCTATGAAGTCTTATTCCTATATGTCTAGTATATGAGATATAGAATGAAGACACACACACAAAACAAAAATTCATTGAGTGCCTGGGTAACATACTATCCTTTAAAAAACAAAACAAAAACACACAGAATCAACAGGAAATTGACAGATTTAAAAGACAATAGAAATGTTTTCTATAATTTATTTGGAGCTATGAAAGTTACTGAAGTATAATACTTGCCTCAAACACTTTTCCAACAGCTGAAATTAATTTTTATGCCTAAGCAAGATACTGCATGGCAGTGAAACATATAAGGTTCACTCATCTTCAACATTCTATCTAAAATATCTCAAAAGAAAAAAGACTGTGTAGCCAACTATTTGAACTAACTGAAGCATAAAGGAGAATAAGCAAAAAAAAAAAAAGATGTTTAGATATTCTGTAAATGTGGAATTTTATTTTCTTCCACAATATATTCAACTTAAATTTAGGGATTATTAATTAATCTTGCATATATTGTAAACAGTTTTTTGAATTCTGATAATCTCAGGAAGCTAACTAGAGAGATTTGTTCTGAAATTAGAAATGTTTCCAATTACACATATCTTCATACTCTTATATAGGACATTCACCTTGAATATCTTTAACATCCTCAGTTGAGTAATATATAATATGGCTGATATCAATAATTAATATAGCAGCATCTCCTATAGATTACCAAATTTTACTTTCATTAATTTGAGTGTGATTATTTTTAAAAAGGTCTTAATCCATTATGTTAAACCCTTTTGTTTATTTCCATTTTCCCCATCCTTTAGAGAATATTTGAGGAAGATTTTTTGGTATGTGCATTTTGTATATGCTATACATGCCAAATAGATTTCCCAAGATGAAACTCTGAGCTCATTTGGAAGTAATTTTTGGTAGCACATGAATCAGAACTCTTATTTTCTTCTCAGCAATACTGGTATTTTATTGCTTCCATCTATAGTCCAAAATGCTTTTAGCAGTAAGAAACCTGAAGCCAAACACACGAAACACTAAGAAAATGGGAACTTCTGGAGATGACAATTTTTGTCTCTTTTTCACGGTTCTTCCCACCCCTGGGAGAGCAAAATCATTTTAAGCTCCCTATGAAACAGGAACATGGTGAGCACAAATGAGTGACTGAAGTTGGTGTTGTTGACTTAGGAGTGTTCAGCTTAAAGGTCAGGTGTAAAACCCTTAAACCTGCTTGTCAAAGTCTGTGTGTCAAACACCTATGGGTTTTTCCAGATTCTGCCCAAATGTTACTTTCTCTGTGAAGGTTTCTCGAGTAAGCTCAGGCAAGGTTAGGCAGTTCCTCCTTCGCATTATTATAGCACCTTGACATATTCCTATGGCAGCACTTATCAAATTACATTGCATTTAGTTGCCTATCTCCTTTCATTCATGGACAGAGACAATTTTCTTCCTTTTATCTCTGGACTAAAGTGTTATCAAAATCAAGTTGATTTTCAATAAATAATAATCAAATGGATGGATAGAGAATGACTAACAATATCCTTCATTTGCATAGCATAGGTTACGAGGTGTTTTCACATAGTGTTGAGAAAGACACGGCAGGAATTATCATCTGTATTTTATAAATGAGGAAACTGATGCCCAGAGAGGTTACATAACCAACCCAAGTTCAAAACAACTAATAAGTTGCATACCTAGTTCTCATGGCAGCAAGTCAATCATGATTTGTAAGGTAAAAGTGATAGTAACAGTGTTCTGAAAGGCAGACAGCAATGGCTGACCAGGGCACATTGTAGGAGCTGGTTATCTGTTTTGAAAGCTCTGAAAATCAATCTTAGCAGTATCTCAAGAAATTAACATAAATGCACACAAAACTGGACTTCAGAATGTTAACTTATTCACAATGAGAACAATTTGTGACAAATTATTTCCCTGTACTCAAGCTACATACAGAATAAAACCAGTAGACAAATATATCCTATTTATGTATGTAATTTATATGACTCTCTGAAATTCTATGGCTCATAGATTTCTAAAGAGGGATAGATTCTTAGAGATCAGGAGTATAATCACTTATAAGTATAATTCTTGGCAAAATTTCTAAGCATCTGGCTAACATGATTAAACATAGGTTGCCACACAGGAATTGTCCTTAAACAAATACTGTAAAATGGGAGAAGTACATCAAATTCTATTCTGTGACTGTAGGGGAAGTGAGAGGCACTAATATGACAGGCAGTGTTTTCAGATCCAATCCATGTTAAAACAAGGCACTTTTTAATAGACATTAACATTAATTATATTTATCTCCATCTATTCATAGACAATTTATTGGATTCATCTTTTTAATGTGTCAACTGAAGTGTATTTTCTAGTCTCCATTCTTTTTCAACATATTTTTTTCTTCCTGAAAATAGTCCAAGTAGATATGATAGGCATTCACAGGTTCACATCATATTTATAACTTTATGTTTTGAAAGTAGTCGCACGAGTCATTGTCAGAACACATTTTACTACTTCCTGGCCAGCTATAAAGTTAAATATGTGTGTTTATTAAGGAGTAAAGAACAAAGACCAAAATAAGCAATTGTTCTCAGCAAAAAACAAAACAAAAACAAAACATCATATTTATGAAAGTTTTCGATTTAGCTTCTACCCAAAAATATCATGTTCTCTGGGTTACATGTTGTAACTTAGTAGATTAAAGCAAATATTTTCCACAGAAATATCTGTATCTCCCAGATTGTGCAAGTCACACCAAAATCCAATATTTTTCATGGGGCAATACAGTCAATTAAGAGACAGAGCCTTATTTAGCAAATAATTGCTTTGGGGATAGAAACATACCTCAAACTGCAATGAATTAGTTTGCTAATTGATCTTCCTGTTGGGGATAACTGCTAGAATTCCTTCTTTAAAGTTTATCAAACTTTACTTGTTTGATATGATGTACATATCAACTATTATGCATATCTTTCTATTACTATCATAATTGGACTCTGTGCTCTTCTATTCCTTCACTGGATACAGACAAGTATTTCCACAACATTTATACAGTAAAGCTTTTGATTCCCTCTAGCATCATAACTGGCACCCTGATATCCCATCTCTAATTAATGCTAATATTTACTGTTATCCCCAAGAGTTACAGTTTGAAACAGCTGATATTTTGAAAGAAAATTTAAGTATTCAAGGTCTAATTTAGAATCAATTTCTCATAAAGACTGACAAAAACTTATTCACAAATCATAGCATTTTAATGTATTAAGTGAAAGATGATTTTAGAAATGAATTTTTAAGCTAGGTCAAATTATAATACTATGCTATATAAAAATCAACATCAAGTACCAATTCATTCATTTTCTTATAAAATTTCAGCACAAAAATTCCCATATATACCTAAAGTCGAAGATAATTCATTTAAGTCCCCATTATATATTAAGCCTGCCAACAATTTTTATCCATGTCACAGGTATAAAATATCTGTGAGTTCCTGTTAAAGGACTAAAACATGAAATCGGTATGATCAATAGGTACATAAAATGCTAATAGGAGAAATTATTTAAAACACAAAAACAACAGGGCTTACAATGCTAAGATGTACTATATTACTCACCAGAAATAAAGTTCGGAAGTTGCTGATATCACCAAAGAATTCTTCTATGCTCACTGTTTTAGAGTCAAAAATAAAGTATTCTCCAAGATTCTCATAGAGCTTTAGCATGTTGTTGTGCATGGTGAACAGTTTTTCATACTGGTCTCTGGCACTCTTTGTAAAGCTGTAGCTTTCTGTTAAGGAACATGATACAGTAGTATCTTATTTTTTTTTAATTAATGTTTATTTATTTTTGAGAGAGAGAGAGAGAGGGAGAGAGAGAGAAGAGAAAAGCAGAGAAGAGGAGGGGAGGGGAAGGACAGAGAGAGAGGGAGACACAGAATCCAAAGCAGGCTCCAAGCTCCGAGTTGTCAGCACAGAGCCCGACGTGGGGCTCAAACTCACAAACTGTGACACCAAGACCTGAGCCAATGTTGGAGGCTTAACCGACTGTGCCACCCGGGTGCCCCAATCCAATAGTATCATAAAAGCAATCACTAGATATTCAGATTGAATTATACCATAATTTTTACTTATGTACTAATTCACTAGGATTACAGTAACAAATACCACAGACTGAGTAGCTTAAACAATAGAAATGAATTTTCTCACAATTCTAGAAGCTAGAATTCTGATATCAAGGTGTTGGCAAATTTGGTTTCTTCTGTGGCTTCTCTCCTTGACTTGTAGATGGCCACCTTCTTGCTCTATCCTCACATGGTGGTCCTTCTGCCTGTGTTTTTGTCCTCATCTCCTCTTCTTATGAGTTACATTGGAGTAGGTCACACCCTAAGGACTTCATTTTAACTTAATTGCCTCTTTGAAAACCTATCTCCAAATGCAGTCAGCCACATTCTGAGATTCTGGGGGTTAGGGCTTCAACATATGAATTTTTGTAGGAACACAATCCAGTCCATAAAAACTTGCTAGAGTCATTATTTTGGTTAGGGAGTTTCAAAAATTTGTAATGTAGGCTGAACTATTTAATATACATTAATACATTAGATAACATGTTTGCTAAATGAAAGCACATAAGTATAGATATCAGGAAACTGCCTCAATTATCTTTTTATGGACAAGGTAGGACAGAAACAAACAGCAACAGAAAACTTAGAAAAAATTCCCTTTTTAAATACACATATTCTATATAGAGAGAGGTCACAGTGAATTATATATAGGTTACGTATGTGTGTGTCTGTGTGTATCCCACATGAAGAGGGGACACAGAGGGAGAGAGAAGGAAAAAAGGCAAGAGGGAGGTATGCAGAGAAAGGGAGAAGAGGGAGAGGGGAAAGAGGGAGAGAGATTTTGCTATAGCTCTAGAACCTTGATCACCCAAAGGGCTTCCTAAAACCCAGACTGCTATTTCCTGAGGATAAGCCCAGGAGACTGAGAATTTCTAATGCGTTCCCAGTTGATCCTGAAGCTGCCAGTCCAGGATACACTTTGAGTAATAAGCTCTAGAAAAGCTATTTATCCAGAAATTATTTATATTATTGTTGTAAAAATTTTATCAAAAAACTGATAACAATCAATACCAAAATATAATTGATTCAAATATATAAATATATCTGACTAAATGTATTATTATATAATAATTTATACTTAAAGAAGGAAATTATAATACTTTCTTACTGATTATAGAGGGTATAGATATGAAAAATTATCTCTTTAGGTGACTTAGAAAACAAAAACAAACTAAAATTTCCAACAACTCAGATGCAAGCATTGTGAACATTTTGGAGTATTTTCTTCTAGTCATTCTTCTATGGGTAATAACTTTTGAATGTAAATTGGTAAGAATGCTTCAGAGAAAGATAAGTGGGCTAACAGTGAAGAATAAAGGAAACCAAATTCACCTTTAAAAATTATACTTATATTTAAGAAAGCAATAATGATCACAGAAGTAAAATGTCTTTAAGTGGAAAGGTAAAAACTTAGAATTGTAAAAGAAGGATAATAGTTTGGGGCATGCTATTATAAGTTCCACTATAGTGTATTAATATTTTATGGTAGTATTATTTTATTAGGCCCTGATAAATGTGTGTTTCAAAATACCTGATTTTATAAGATTTTCTGAATTCTTCAGTATGTTGTATTGTAACTTGGGGCCAAATTTATTTTCCATGGAAACACAACTCTAGTTCTACAATGGAAGTCAATGGAGAAAATCAGACCATTTGTGGAAAATTACTTTACAGCTGACACGTATTGGATACAATGTGATTTTAAAAGAGAGACACAAAACTACCTATGTTCTTTCTAATGCTACTTAAATATTAGCATTCACATTAGCAACACAGCAACCTCTTCCCTGCTAACAAGTAATATTAAATCTTTCAACCCTCAAGTCAATTTTGAGCTCAACAGACCAGAAAGAATTAATGCATTTCTAACTTACTCTATTTTTACCAACAAAAGGATCACAAATAATGTTACATATACATTCTTATTTACATCACCATAAATTATTTGACTTTTATTCTTTGACTTTAAGAAAGTGTTAAATATCCTGTTTAAGAGTTGCAGAAATAATACTCTTCATTTCCTAGCACAGAATGAAAGTGAGATTTTTGTTTTGTAGTCTGCCCTACCTAAACAAAACAGATTCATCCCAGAGACTTGCTAGGCATAAAACTTATCAAAGGTCACTTACTTGTACTCTGTAGTGCAAAGTACTAAACTATATACTTCACAAGGCTTAACATCTGTACCACACAAAGAAATTCCAAAGATAAAAAAAAAGGCAAAAAGCTGAATGTTTCCCATTTATCATAACAGTTTTTCCCCAGCTAAAATATGTCCATGTAGTGATACACAACTTCATAAATTTGTTCTCCCAGGGAAAAAAAACAAAATTTACTTCAGAAATTCTGTCTGTGTACCAAAGTGAGAAAATTTGAAAAGTTCTGGGAATGGCTTATCTTAGAAATAACAAATGGAAAGCAGCCCAGTCTCTAAGTCCTTTACTTACTATCTTCTTCAAAGTGGTTATTTCCTAAAATGGCTAGATGGCATGAGTCAGCACTGGAAATCTTTCAAAATTGCAAGGAAGTCACTGATGGTGGGAAACAAAGGCAAAAGAAAAAAAAAAAAAAGAAATTTCCTTACAACTTATAGCCCATTGACAAGTCCTTAAGACAGGCAGAGTGACCTATCTCTAGGAACTCAACTGCCTTGGTGTCAATACTTTGCTAAGGGCAAAAGGCAATCTTTGCTTAACATTATTCTGAACTCCAGGATCCTGTAAGCCTCCTTTAACATATAAAAATTCCTTTGGAAACTTCCTTTATCTCTACCCACCGAGATATATGTTAGCAATCATCCTCCAAGCATATGACCCCCTGATATATATCTGAAGGATCTCATGACTAAGGTTTTATTAGACAGTAATAAATGACCTTTTCCTAACAATAGCTAGCCCCTCAAGGTCCTGGAAACCTTGCTTCCAAAATTCCTTAGAGACGTATGCCATCCCTAACCCTCTCCCAACTTGAAAGTATATAATTAATTGCTCCTCACAATCCCAGTGCAGCTCTTTCTGCCCATGGGTTCTGTCCCCATGCTTTAATAACACCACCTTTTTGCACCAAAGACATCTCAAGAATTATTTCTTGACCATTTGCTGCTCAACCCAACATTTCCACATTAGTCACCAAATCCTGAGACTGCAGGTAAAAAAGAGCTAGACACCATCCTTCTTTTTCATCCCTTTATTTCATTTAGGAAATTTTTATTTTCTTTTTTGAGCAGCCATTGAATTTGAGATAACTGGTTAGTACTACGCTGAGCATGTGATGGATGCAGTGATCATTAAAGCCTAACCCAGGCCCTTAAGAAGTTTATAATCTAGGGGTGCCTGGGTGGTTTATAATCTAAAGCCTAACCCAGGCCTTTAAGAAATTTATAATCTAGGGGCACCTGTGATTTAGGCTCAGGTCATGATTTCACAGTTCCTAAGTTTGAGTCCCACATCAGGCTCTGTGCTGACAGCGTGGAGCCTGGAACCTATTTCATTCTGTGTGTGTCTCTCTCTTCCCCCTCCCCCACTCTCTCTCTCTCTCTTTCTCTCTCTCTCTCTCTTTCTCTCTCAAAAATAAATGAACACTAAAAAGAAATTTTAAAAAAGAAGTTTATAATCTAATATTACAAATAATTCTATCATTAATGTACATTTGTACGGAATTTTTACATTTATGATATACTCTCCCTTCCATATGTCCCATATTCTTCATAACAATCTTATCAAAAAGTCAGAGAAATATCATTGTCTAAGTTTTAGAGTTATAGAAACTAGATAAAAGGCTCTCATCGATCTAGGGTTAGCTCATAGTGAAGGGGAGCAGAATATGCCACCTCAAAATATGCCTCATGGGCATAAATTTATTTTTAAATATTTTTCATTTCAAGTTTGTATTTAAATTCCAGTTAGTTAACATATAGTATAATATTAATTTCAGGATTAGAATTTAGTTATTCATCACTTACATACAACACCCATTGGTTATCACAACAAATGCCCTCCTTAATGCCCATCATCCATTTAGCCAATCCCCCCTACTTCCCCTCCAGCAGCCTTCAATTTGATCTCTATCGTTAAGAGTCTTGTTTTATGGTTTGACTCTCTTTTCCCCACTATGTTCATCTGTTTTGTTTCTTAAATTCCACATATGAGTTAAATCATATGGTATTTGTCTTTTTCTGAACTGGGATAAGATTTTTATAAGTGATCTAGTATCCAAAATCTATAAAGAACTTATCAAACTCAACACCCCAAGAAACAAATAATACAGTTAAAAAAGGGCAGATGGCATATATTATTTTGAGTTGATTGGGAAATAGCAGACACCAGAAAAGCTCTGAAAAGAATAAAAGTTACCTTTTTGAAAGGAAAATTTACATTTATAAAGGAAATCTCCATTTGTAAGGGTGTCTCCCTCTTTGTACCACGAAGAGAAGTGTGACTCTAAATCACAAGAGAATCAATGGTATCAAGAGTGTCAATGGTTAAGCTGCAGATTTAAATGTGCATAACAGACTTTACCCTTATTTATGGTGCTTTTCCTGGTAACCATCCTCCCCTTCCCCATAATGAGTGTCCTCACACCTTTCTTTTCTATGTCTTTAAGCTGAAAATGGTATTTAAACTGGTGGCTTAAGTTTAGTATCCAAAATATATAAAGAACTGTTAAACTTAACACCCAAAATCAAATGTGATTAAAAAAGGGGCAGAAGATATGAACAGACATTTTTCCAAAGACATCTAGATGGCCAACTGACACGTAAATAGATGCTCAATATCACTCATCAGGGAAATGCAAGTCAAAATTACAATGAGATAATAACACCTCACACCTATCATAACGGCTACAATCAAAAACACACAAGAAACAACAAATGTTGGTGAGGATGTGGAGAAAAAGGAACCCTCCTGCATTGTTGGTGGGAATGCAAAGTGGTGCTGCCATTCTGGAAAACAGTATGGAGGATCCTCAAAAAGTTAAAAATAGAACTACCCTATGATCCAACAACTACACTACTGTGTATTTACCCAAACAATACAAAAACACTAATTCAAAGGGATACATGCACCCCAATATTTATAGCAGCATTATTTGCAATAGCCAAATTATGGAAACAACCCAAGTATCTATCAATACGTGAATAAAGAAGAAGTGGTATGCATATATGCAATGGAATATTAAAGAAGTGGTCTGTATATATGCAATGGAATATTATTCTGCCATAGAAAGGATCGAATTCTTGCCATTTGCAACAACATGGATGGAATTAGAAAGTATAATGCTAAGGGAAATAAGCCAGTCCAGGAAAGAAAAATACCAAATGATCTCATTCATATATAGAATTTAAGAAAGCAATGGGGAAAAAAAGAGAGAAAGAAACCAAGAAAATCCCTTAACTATAGAGAACAAACTGATGGTTACAAGAGGGGAGGTGAGTGGGGGATGGGTGAAATAGGTGATGGAGATTAAAGAGTACATTTATCATGATGAGCACTGAGTAATGTATGGAATTGTTGAATCACTGTATTGAACACCTGAAACTAATATAATACTTTATGTTAACTATACTGGAATTAAAATAAAAACCTTAATTAAAAAAATAACTGTGTTTAGGCTACCTCAGGAAGTTACTGATTTTTCTCTGGGTATTTCCCATGTATACATGAGGTATACATGTTAATAAACTTCAGTTTGATTTTCTCTTGTTAATCTGTCTTTTATTACAGGGAGGATCTCAGCCAGGAATTCAGAACGGTAGAGGGAACATTATTTTTCCTCACCTACTGTAGACATCATGATAGTCCCTTGATCATTTAATGTGGTAAAAATGTATTATTATTTATAATGACAACCATATTATTGTCAAATCGAATATTCACCCTTCTGTACTCCTTTTGATGTGTCAGCAGATTTGAATACATTTAGCCACTTAATTTGTATGACACCCACCCTCGTGACTAAAATATTTTTTATTCTTCTCCTTCTCTGGTAACTTCTATAAAAGTTTAGAGTACCCTGAAGCCTTGGTCCTGAGCCCTCTCTCTACATTCTAAGTAGTCGAAGCAATTCACATGACTTTAAATTACAGGTATATTGGTGAGCTCCGAGTTTATATATCTAGCCTCAATCTGTCCCCAGAGGTATTAATTTTTATAATCAACTGCTTACTTGTCCTTTCTATTTGAATGCTGTTGTTGTTGTTTTAAGTGGACTCTCTTGGTATCACAAATATTAATCCTCTCCTGAAACCCCTGTAATAGTTTCATTTGGAATAAAGTCTAAACTCCTTCTGGTTTATGAGGATCCACATAATCTGGCCTCTACTCACCTCTGCAACTTAATCTCATCTCATTCTCCCTCTTAAGCAATATTCCCAGGCACATTAACCCTTTTTCTTTTCCTTTAACATACCAAGCTTTCATACCCAACTCAGGGCCTTTGCAATTGCTGTTCTTTCTGCTTAGAATGTTTCTTTTTCACCAGATCAATCTCAGCTCACATGTAACCTCCTCACAGAGGCTTTCCCCAATGACTCAATAGAAAATATTCACTTCCATCACTATTACTCTTGCTTACGTTTTTTCCTTATGCAAACTTATAACTATGAGACATTATCTATTTTGTTTATTTAACTCTATTGCCTGTCTTTCCCCACTTAAAGATGTGGTTTAGGAATACCCCTTGCATATCTTATTGAACACTGATTCATAAGCATCAAGAACAGTGTTTGCCACATAGTAGAAATATTATCAGTGACAAAAGTGACTTTGGCAAGGATGATTAGATAGACTATCCTGAGATCAAAATGTAGAGTAACCTCTTCCCACCTGCTTAAACAACCTTGGGAGGTTTTGAAATACTTAGAGAGAAGAATCTTGAGAAAACAATGGACTTTCCAAGAAGAATTTCCAAATTGGGGTAATTTATAGTATCTTATATCCTTAAAATAAGTATAACCTTAAGGTGGTAAAGTGAGCATGTCTAATACATATAGAGTACTTATCAAATGTAAGGAGGGAAAACAATTTAGAGCAACTTTCCTTTTACTAGTTGACTCAAATTCCTCATTGTACAAAGACAAACATTTCTGATTTTTCCAGCTTGGAAGTTATTCAAGATAACTGTGAATTAAAATCACATCATCTTATCCCTAAGTGTTCGTGGCAAGGTTGATAAAATAAAATGTGTTCAACATTTTAGAATAGTAGCAGGTAAAATGTTAACCTTTTAAAAGTATTAATTTTAAATCATTTGATCTAATCATGAATCTGGAAACTTAATTTATAAAACATTATACATCCCACAAAGCTTTTTTTTATATGAACTCACTTGAAAATCTGACCTAAGGACACATTTTTATATTACTTGGGTGTTTATGTACTATACAGAATTGTCTAAAGCTTCATCATCTATATTTTTGTGTGACTATATATAAATTTTTAGAGCATATTCCTTAGTAATATTGTAATAGTATGGACTTAAACTTCAACCTGAGACAGCTATAATTCATCCATACACATTTACTCAAATAAAGGTAAATTATTTTCTTTATACTTTTAGGTACATTATATATTGGTTTTAACTGTTTTTGGTAGCTGTGCCTACCTGTGTGTAAATCGGTTAAAGGTAGGTATTTTTAAACCTTGACCTCTAACTGGTAAAGTAGGTGATAGGGTTCAGGACATGCTACCCCAAAATATGGCACCATGGCACATTAAATATTTTAAGAGAAAGGAAGAAGTAAGAAGGTCACTCTTACTTTCTCCTGAAGAAAGTTAAAAGACCTCCATATGAGAAGTGGCTTCCTTATAACCCAAGGAAAAAAATACCCTTATCTTCAAGACAGAGGGATACTGAGAAGAAATCAAATCAATGAACAGTACTTGCTAGGTTCCCCTCAGTTTAATAGACTTAGCTTGTGCTTTGTGCCCTACTCTATCTTTCCAGGAATTTCTAGTTCCTATCAAACCTAGCATAAAAAAGAGGTTTAACAATTTCTTTGGGTCTTAATTTCCTAATGAAGGTCCTGATATCATTTGAAAGCTATATTCAATACATTTGTATGCTTATCTCCTGTTAATGTATTTGCCAGTTTAATTTTTAGACCTACAAAGGGACTCCTAGAGGATTGAGAACTTTTCCCTCCCCTATATAGTATTGCTTCATCAAATACTAGGCTGAGAAAATACCATTTTACTTAATTTTGATGTCAAGAGTAATTGTTAACAGAGAAAACTTGTTTCAATAGAACCAAAATAAGCATTAGCACAGCACTGGTGATTAAGGAGTTTATGTATCTCATAGTTAATTGAGTTAAATCAGTTCTCATTTTCATAGGGAGTACATTTATTTGAAAGTTGAAAAACTTGAAATTTTAAATAGCATTACAGCTGGATTATTGAGAACATGCAAAAATCAACTTGAGATCCACTTAACCTTCACACAAGCTTTAGTTAGCAACATGGCATAATTATTCATTAAAATAAAAGGAAGTCACAGATACACACTCTACTGAAGAATATAAATATCATTTCCTCTTTCTATAACCTATCAAAATATTCCCTAAATGCTAAAAAAAAATATTAATGTTTCAATTTCATTTGAGTATATAATTTTAGTAAAGAATTATTAATGTTTCAAATAAATTTATCTTTTAAAAATAGTATTAAGACATATTAAAGTAATTGGAATTTACTTACAAATCACACATTGTGATGAATATGTATAGACAAATATTTTAAATTGTGATACATTAACAAAGACAAAAAGGAATGCATATATTAATTTCCACTTGGGTTTGACACAATACTTTAAAAGAGTTTAGGATGTATTACAAAATTCTCTTAAAAATCCGATTACAGGAGTGCCAGTGTGGCTAAGTTGGTTAAGCACCAACTCTTGATTTTGGCTCAGGTCATGTTGTCACAGTTCATGAGATTGAGCCCCTTGTAGGTATCTGCACTGATTCTGCTTGGGATTCTCTCTCTCCCTCTCCATTTCCCCCCTCCCACTCCTGCACTTGTGCTCTCTCTCTCTCTCACTCTCAAAATAAATAAATGAACTTAAAAACCAGATTATAAAACTTAGGCATAGGACACTTAATATAACAAAGATAGCAAAGTCAATGACAAAAATTTTGAACCAAGATCCTTAGTTTTTAATGTTTATTATTAGTTTTTTGAGAGAGAGACAGAGCATGAGCAGGGGAGGGACAGAGAGAGAGGGAGACAGAGAATCACAAGCAGACTCCAGGATTTGAGCTGTCAGCACAGAGCCAGATGTAGGGCTTGAACCCATGAACTGCGAAATTATGACCTGAGCCAAAGTCAGATCCTTAACCAACTGAGCCAACCTAAGCACCCCTAACATTCTGAGTTTTTAACATATAGGAGGTAATCATGTTGACTGGAGATATGAAACTATTTTGTAATGATTCTACTTTTCCACAGATGGCCTGAGTCAACCGCATATAAAGAAAATGTTTTTCATCATAAAAGCCATTTATGAAAAGCCCACAGCTAATGTCATACTCAATGGCGAAAAACCGAGAGCTTTCCCCATGAGATCAGGAACACGACAGGGATGTCCACTCTCACCGCTGTTATTTCACATAGTGTTGGAAGTGCTAGCATCAGCAATCAGAGAACAAAAGGAAATCAAACACATCAAAATTGGCAAAGATGAAGTCAAGCTTTCCCTTTTTGTATATGACATGATATATATGGAAAACCCGATAGACTCCACCAGAAGTCTGCTAGAACTGATACATGAATTCAGCAAAGTCGCAGGATACAAAATCAATGTACAGAAATCAGTTGCATTCTTATACACTAACAAGGAAGCAACAGAAAGACAAATAAAGGAACTGATCCCATTCACAATTGCACCAAGAAGCATAAAATACCCAGGAATAAATCTAACCAAAGATGTAAAAGATCTGTATGCTGAAAACTATAGAAAGCTTATGACGGTAATTGAAGAAGATATAAAGAAATGGAAAGACATTCCCTGCTCATGGATTGGAAGAATAAATATTGTCAAAATGTCAATACTACCCAAAGCTATCTACACATTCAATGCAATCCCAATCAAAATTGCACCAGCATTCTTCTCGAAACTAGAACAAGCAATCCTAAAATTCATATGGAACCACAAAAGGCCCCGAATAGCCAAAGTAATTTTGAAGAAGAAGACCAAAGCAGGAGGCATCACAATCCCAGACTTTAGCCTCTACTACAAAGCTGTCATCATCAAGACAGCATGGTATTGGCATAAAAACAGACACATAGACCAATGGAATCGAATAGAAACCCCAGAGCTAGACCCACAAACGTATGGCCAACTCATTTTTGACAAAGCAGGAAAGAACATCCAATGGAACAAAGACAGTCTCTTTAACAAATGGTGCTGGGAGAACTGGACAGCAACATGCAGAAGGTTGAAACTAGACCACTTTCTCACACCATTCACAAAAATAAACTCAAAATGGATAAAGGACCTGAATGTGAGACAGGAAACCATCAAAACCTTAGAGGAGAAAGCAGGAAAAGACCTCTCTGACCTCAGCCGTAGCAATCTCTTACTCGGCACATCCCCAAAGGCAAGGGAATTAAAAGCAAAAGTGAATTACTGGGACCTCATGAAGATAAAAAGCTTCTGCACAGCAAAGGAAACAACCAACAAAACTAAAAGGCAACCAACGGAATGGGAAAAGATATTTGCAAATGACACATCGGACAAAGGGCTAGTATCCAAAATCTATAAAGAGCTCATCAAACTCCACACCCGAAAAACAAATAACCCAGTGAAGAAATGGGCAGAAAACATGAATAGACACTTCTCTAAAGAAGACATCCGGATGGCCAACAGGCACATGAAAAGATGTTCAACGTCGCTCCTCATCAGGGAATTACAAATCAAAACCACACTCAGATATCACCTCATGCCAGTCAGAGTGGCCAAAATGAAGAAATCAGGAGACTATAGATGCTGGAGAGGATGTGGAGAGACGGGAACCCTCTTGCACTGTTGGTGGGAATGCAAATTGGTGCAGCCGCTCTGGAAAGCAGTGTGGAGGTTCCTCAGAAAATTAAAAATAGACCTACCCTATGACCCAGCAATAGCACTGCTAGGAATTTATCCAAGGGATACAGGAGTACTGATGTATAGGGGCACCTGTACCCCAATGTTGATAGCAGCACTCTCAACAATAGCCAAATTATGGAAAGAGCCTAAATGTCCATCAACTGATGAATGGATAAAGAAATTGTGGTTTATATACACAATGGAATACTACGTGGCAATGAGAAAAAATGAAATATGGCCTTTTGTAGCAACGTGGATGGAACTGGAGAGTGTGATGCTAAGTGAAATAAGCCATACAGAGAAAGACAGATACCATATGGTTTCACTCTTATGTGGATCCTGAGAAACGTAACAGAAACCCATGGGGGAGGGGAAGGGAAAAAAAAAAAAAGAGGTTAGAGTGGGAGAGAGCCAAAGCATAAGAGACTGTTAAAAACTGAGAACAAACTGAGGGTTGATGGGGGGTGGGAGGGAGGGCAGGGTGGGTGATGGGTATTGAGGAGGGCACCTTTTGGGATGAGCACTGGGTGTTGTATGGAAACCAATTTGACAGTAAATTTCATATATCAAAAAAATTAAAAAAAATAAAAAAAAATAAATAAAATGATGCATCAATATATAAAAAATAAATAAATAAATAAATAAAAAAGAAAGCTTATGAAGGAAATTGAAGAAGATATAAAAAAATTGGAAAACATTCCCTGCTCATGGATTGGAAGAATAAGTATTGTTAAAATGTCAATACTACCCGAAGCTATCTACACATTCAATGCAATCCCAATCAAAATTTCACCTGCATTCCTCTCAAAGCTAAAACAAGCAATCCTAAAATTTGTATGGAACCAGAAAAGACCCCGAATAGCCAAAGTAACTTTGAAGAAGAAGACCAAAGCAGGAGGCAACACAATCCCAGACTTTCGCCTCTACTCCAAAGCTGTAATCATCAAGACAGCATGGTATTGGCACAAAATAGACACATAGACCAATGGAATAGAATAAAGACTCCAGAATTAGGCCCACAAAAGTATGGCCAACTATTCTTTGACAAAACAGGAAAGAATATCCAGTGGAAAAAAGACAGTCTCTTTAACAAATGGTGCTGGGAGAAGTGGACAGCAAAATGCTGAAGAATGAAACTAGACCATTTTCTCACACCATTCACAAAAATAAACTCAAAGTGGATAAAGGACCTGAATGTGAGACAGGAAACCATCCACACCCTAGAGGAGAAAGCAGGGAAATACCTCTCTGACCTCAGCCGCAGCAATGTCTTACTTGACACATCTCCAAAAGCAAGGGATTTAAAAGCAAAAATGAACTGTTGGGACCTCATCAAGATAAAAAGCTTCTGTACTACAAAGGAAACAATCAACAAAACTAAAAGGCAGCCAACAGAATGGGAAAAGATATTTGCAAATGACATATTGGACAAAGGGCTAGTATCCAAAATTTATAAAGAACTCACCAAACTCCACACCTGAAAAACAAATAATCCAGGGAAGAAATGGGCAGAAAACATGAACAGACACTTCTCTAAAGAAGACATCCAGATGGCCAACAGGCACATGAAAAGATGCTGAACATCACTCCTCATCAGGGAATTACAAATCAAAACCACACTCAGATACCACCTCATGCCCGTCAGAATGGCCAAAATGAACAAATCAGGAGACTATAGATGCTAGCGAGGATGTGGAGAAACGGGAACCGTCTTGCACTGTTGGTGGGAATGCAAATTGGTGCAGCCACTCTGGAAAACAGTGTGGAGGTTCCTCAAAAAATGAAAAAATAGACCTACCCTATGACCCAGCAATAGCACTGCTAGGAATTTACCAAGGGATACAGGAGTGCTGATGCATAGGGGCACTTGTACCCCAATGTTGATAGCAGCACTCTCAACAATAGCCAAATTATGGAAAGAACCAAAATGTCCATCAAATGATGAATGGATAAAGAAATTGTGGTGTATACACACAATGGGATACTACGTGGCAATGAGAAAGAATGAAATATGGCTTTTTGTAGCAACGTGGATGGAACTGGAGAGTGTTATGCTAAGTGAAATAAGTCCTACAGAAAGACTCTTAAAAACTGAGAACTGAGGGTTGATGGGTGGGTGGGAGGGAGGGGAGGGTTGGTGATGGATATTGAGGATGGCACCTGTTGGAATGAGCAGTGGGTGTTGTATGGAAACCAATTTGACAATAAATTTCATATTAAAAAACATGTTTTTAAATTAGCCTCCAACTAAAGCCACAAATGTGATCCTTATGACAGAGGTAAGAGGCACACTCATAACTCCTTTTCTCTACCCAGTTTCATTATTTACTTCCTTTTGTTTTTTGCGTAGATTTCTTTATACCCTTCCTTTGATGGCTATCTTTGCATTCTTAAACAGTCAACAGAATGATTTTTTTCATTAATTTATTCAGATACATTTATTAAATGCCTACTATGTGCATCTTCTAGGTGCTGAGTATATAGTAGTAAATATTCACAAAAGGTCACTGGTCACAGCTTTCATAGACATTATGTTTTAGTGGGAAGACCTACATTAAACCAAGAAAATTAAAAAAAAAATACAAATTAAAAAATGTGATTGCAAAACATAAGCTGTTAAGGAATGTATCATTGGGAGACTTAGACCTGGGGGGCTGTGGGGGGGCTGTTGGGTGAACAAAGAGTTTGGTGATGCCTCTTGAAGGATGGAAAATTAAAACTGAGACCTGATGGGGAAGAGCCATGGGAAGGAACACTGGAGTATCGTGTGTGAAAGTTCTGACAGATATTAAATATTCTAGGAACATGAAGAAGAAAATGTCTGGGAATGTGAGAGCCTATGGAGTAAGTACGAGACAGAATGGAGAAGTCTCCTGAGTTACACTGGGGCCAGATTCTACAGGTCTCTAAAGCATTTTGAAATTTTTCTTAAGAAACTTGGAGGTCATTGTTGAATTTTAAACAAAGAATTGATAGGATCAGTTTTCTTCTGCTCAAAGGCATAAGAACTCCCAGCTAAATTCATACACACACACACACACACACACACACACACACACACACACACACCACTAACAACAGTAACAACAACAACAACAACAACAACACAAACCTAGGACTAATGGAACACAGAATCTTGTCCAAATAATAGTAAGTCTATTTGCTAGTTCCTAACTACTGATAAGAGTATATATTATATAAATATTCAATTAAAACATATTTGATAAATTATTAAGATTGCTACATAGAATCAAAGGCAGTTAAAAAATAGCAGGTGTGGGGCGCCTGGGTGGCGCAGTCGGTTAAGCGTCCGACTTCAGCCAGGTCACGATCTCGCGGTCCGTGAGTTCGAGCCCCGCGTCAGGCTCTGGGCTGATGGCTCGGAGCCTGGAGCCTGTTTCCGATTCTGTGTCTCCCTCTCTCTCAGACCCTCCCCCGTTCATGCTCTGTCTCTCTCTGTCTCAAAAATAAATAAACGTTAAAAAAAAAAAAAAAATTAAAAAAAAAAAAAAAAAATAGCAGGTGTAAGGCAATACATAACTATGCAGATTGGCATATAAACAGTTGTGTTTAGAGTAACATAAGAGTTATAATTATAGAAATTTGATATTGGTGTGTATATTTTGGAATGTCAGTATTATTATTTAATATTCATAGCATACACACATAGACATTAAGTAGATCAGGTCCTACCTCCAGCTTTACCTCACATTAAGTTTTCAGCATCATTTATCACGTAGCAACACTGTATACAAAACCATGAGAGATTAAGTAGAGAAAAAGAAAGTAAAGTGATAAGACATGGTTTCTAATCCTCACTGAATTTATAAACTAGTGTTGGGAGACAGATAAATAATAGAAGAGCAGCAATAGCAGGAAGTAATGTTTATTGAACTCCACAATGAACCAGGCACTGAGCTAAATGCTTTATAAGCATTGTCATATTTAACCCTCCCAAAAGCCCTATGATGCATATATGCTATTACTAATTCCATTTTACACATGATGAAATTAGCCTCAGGGAGATCAATTTACTTTCTGAAGAGTAGGCCATCTCAGCAGTAAGTGGTAGATTCAGGATTTGAACCTGGGTACCTTTCCCCAGTCTCTCATAACACAAAACTATGTATTTAACCAGCATGCCATACTTCTTCTGTTAAAAAAAAAAGAAAGATAAAAATACATAATTACATAAACTAAACTCCACAAAGGAATTCAAGAAAGACATGGAAATGCATAGAAAGAAGTGATTCTGAGATTATTAGGAATGGTGTCAGAAGAAAGTAACTTTTGAATTCCATCTTGAGGTATGGGAAGGATTTCTCAATCCAAAGAGGAGACACCCCAGGCCATGAGAATAGCATCAGAAAAGGTATAAACACATCTGGAGTTACCAAGGAACTCTGACTATTCTAGGATAACATAGTTTGAGTATACAGGGAAATGTAGGGGAAGATAAGCCTGTGATGGGTGGCAGAATAGGCCACATAAAATATGCCTCTTTGACATGATTAATTTTGAGTTGGAAGCACTTGGAAAAACAGCAAATGCAAGGAGAGGCTTTCTCTGAACTCCCCTTATCTACTTAAAGAAAGATCTTCTAAAAGAAACTCAATCTCCTTGGAAGTTTCATCAACCAGGGAAGATTGATAGTTATCAAAGGAGAGAAGACTAGAAGTTTACACCTGACCCAGACAAACTTTGTTACATATCTTCCATCTAGTCTCCTAAGCTGCCATTCATCTTTTCTAAAAATCTTTTCCACTAAGTAGCCTACATCCTCTCTCCCTTCCCCTATTAAGATGGCATATAAGATCACCATTTAACTAGGTATTCTTTTCCCCTGTGATATCTCTGTGCACATATTAAACATTAATAAATTTGTATACCTTTTCCCCTCTTCATCTACTATCAGTTTATTTCATAGACCCAGCTATCAAAGCTAGAAACACAGAGGGCAAGTCTTTCCTTCCCTATACCTGGAAAGATATTAAATGCTTATTAAGATTCTCTAGTTTTCTTTGTAGGCAAGTAATCAATGGTTTTTATACAGAAAAGTAATACCTTGCTTGTTTTAACTGGTAACAGTGGGAAGGATGGCTTGGAAGATGACACAGTGAACTATGGGAGACCACCTAGGAAACTAACAGAATAGCAGTGTGAATAGAAAGCAAAGGATGGATATAAGAAATATGGAAGAGGTAGCATCCATGGGACATGGTGACTGACTAGATATTAGTGATTAGAGAGGGGGTTGTATTGAGAATCTCACTTGAGTTTTCCAGCTCAAATGAACCAGCATATGTTTTGTGTATACTTGTTTTATAACAACACTTGTGAGACAAGAAGGGGAACATGCAGTGGGTGGGAGGAGGGAAAATACTGACTGGTTTTGAATACACTGAGTATGAGATATCTATGAAACATAGGGATGACAATATCTAACAGGCAACTGGAAGTATGTGGGCTCCTTGGTAACTGAGAGAGCAGCTTCTGTGGCAACAGTGAAACCTGCAAAGTAAGGAAAATAGAACAAAGAGTTTCTCTCATCCAATCAGATCTAGATCAGGACAGTACCTTAACTGTGCTCCCTTAACACTCTTGTTGATTAAATGAACATGCCCTTACTCTGAATATATTTGGCCTTGATACATTTTATCAAAATATAGAATAGTCTGGAATTATAACTTTAGCTAAGAGAACAAATATCAGATCTCGCAGTTTGTGGTAACAGTTTCCAATGAGCATTAAAAGGTCATTTAACTACAAATGTCAATGATGCAAAATATGCAGTCAGTAGGAATTTTGCCAAAGAGTATGTCCCTGGGGAATTGAATTTTGTTGTTTTGGTTATTGACAGAGTTAGGGTATAAAGGACTTTAAGACATAATATTACAGACTCAAGAATAACTGTAATAGCTATGAAATTAGTTAGAAGTGGTGCTGCCAAGTACCTGGAATCACTATGTGTCTCATCATTACTGTACACTCTCTGTGGCTTTTTATTTAAAAATTTTTACTACACCAGGTACTTCTGTTACATCTGCTACTTTGTAATAAATGTCTAGGTATTTGGGACTGATTGCTCACTGTAAAATAATTATCCGAATTCTTTGGGCATTTTATTTTTCCTACATTTGTTTTAAAATGCTCCATTTCAAGCTTGGGGATTCTTGTATTGAATTGTAAATGGTTTCTAATCATACATTTTCAATCCAAGTTGTAGTTTCAAAATCAACTAATGATGCATTATCATTTCTTATCTTTCCTTAACTAAAATCACCAATGAGGTAATAAAGTAGCATAAAAAGGAAAAAGTCTCCCAAACCAAATTTACTCATAAAAGTAAAAAACAACTGTATATTTGAAAGGCCTATAAACTGAGGCAGAGATTTAATTCCTCCTTTTTTTCATGGAAGGGAAATCTGTAGGATTAGCGTAGAAATTTTGTAAAGTTACTCCCAGCTCTAAAATGCTAGATTCTGTAAGTATTCAGCTAAAATGGAAGCACTAATATCTTGAGGAAAAGTGAATACTCTGATTTCTTTAATGGAAATACTTGATTATATTATTTAAGCTAGTTTTATGTTTTATAGGAAGTCTTCCTATTCTAGATTGAAGGCAGATTATAGTAAATTTTCCACATCTTTTGTATGTTCTATGATTTATAAAACAGGGCTAAGGACCTAGTAAGTACAAGGCAACCTGATTCTAAATTTAACTTACAATTAACTATCTCAAAGACAAACATATTACTCTAATGTAAAAAAAAATGGCATTGAAACACACTTTGTATTTTTTAAATATGAAATTTATTGTCAAATTGGTTTCCATACAACACCCAGTGCTCATCCCAATAGGTGCCCTCCTCAATACCCATCACCAACCCTCCCCTCCCTCCCACTCCCCATCAACCCTCAGATTGTTCTCAGTTTTTAAGAGTCTCTTATGTTTGGCTCCCTCCCTCTCTAACCTCTTTTTTTTTTCCTTCCCCTCCCCCATGGTCTTCTGTTAAGTTTCTCAGGATCCACCTAAGAGTGAAAACATATGGTATCTGTCTTTCTCTGTAGGACTTATTTCACTTAGCATAACACTCTCCACTTCCATCCACGTTGCTACGAAAGGCCATATTTCATTCTTTCTCATTGCCACGTAGTATTCCATTGTGCGTATACACCACAATTTCTTTATCCATTCGTCAGTTGATGGACATTTAGGCTCTTTCCATAATTTGGCTATTGTTGAGAGTGCTGCTATCAACATTGGGGTACAAGTGCCCCTATACATCAGCACTCCTGTATTCTTTGGGTAAATTCCCAGCAGTGCTATTGCTGGGTATTAGGGTAGGTCTATTTTTCATTTTTTGAGGAACCTCCACACTGTTTTCCAGAGTGGCTGCACCAGTTTGCATTCCCACCAACAGTGCAAGAGCGTTCCCGTTTCTCCACATCCTCTCCAGCATCTATAGTCTCCTGATTTGCTCATTTTGGCCACTCTGACTGGCGTGAGGTGATATCTGACTGTGGTTTTGATTTGTAATTCCCTGATGAGGAGCAACGTTGAGCATCTTTTCATGTGCTTCTTGGCTATCCAGATGTCTTCTTTAGAGAAGTGTTTGTTCATGTTTTCTGCCCATTTCTTCACTGGACGATTTGCTTTTTGGGTGTGGATTTTGCTGCGTTCTATATAGATTTTGGATACTAGCCCTTTGTTTGATATGTCATTTGCAAATATCTTTTCCCATTATGTTGGCTGCCTTTTAGTTTTACTGATTGTTTCCTTTGTAGTACAGAAGCTTTTTATCTTCATGAGGTCCCAACAGTTTATTTTTGCTTTTAGTTCCCTTGCCTTTGGAGATGTGTCAAGTAAGTAACTGCTGAGGCTGAGGTCAGACTTTGTATTTCTAACAGGATTGCTCATTGAGGACTCTTACTTGTTTACAGTCTGGGCTGTTTGTCACCCCTGACACTAAACTTGCAACTCCCAGTACTCTGAGCTTTGATGATCTATGTTCACTTATCAGAATCTATTCCTGCCATCGCCTTATAAAACTTTTTTTAGATGATCATGCAATTCTAACCCTAATCCTAATCCCTTCCTCATTTAATACAACCTTTTGCAAGGTTGAAAACAAGTCCATTTCAGGATAAAGAGCATTAATCTAATACCTTAATATTGGAAGCAAAACTTTTCAAAATATATCTCTGAGTTTAGTCAATATGGTGATAGTTATTCTGGGGTGATCCTGGGACAGAATATCCACTAGGAAAATTTTATTCCTGCTAGAATTTTTTTTTCAGACAGAGATATTTTTTGCACCATATGTCTTGTGCTTTTAGCAACTCTCCATCTAATTTTTAAGGTTTTCTAATACATGTGCATTCATTTATGTGTATGTGTATATATGTACCTATGTATATATGACTGTGTATATATATGTATGTATATAAAAATTTATTGATTTTACTGTATCACTATAGATGTTGTGCTTTTTTGTATCAATTTAATGTATGTATTAAATATGAAATTGCATTATTTAATTCTGAAAGACATTTTTAGATGCTTTATATGGATACTGTGGTATTACTTCCCAACAACATATTCCTTTTTTGTCCCTTTGTTGGAAAGATAAAAATGTTCCCTGTGAAATTTTTCTGCTTGAGGAAAACAAACAGTAACAAAATAACTTCAGTAGTGTTTGGTTTGTGACGTGGATATAAACTAGGTCTGCAAATCTATCTTTAATGCGTTTGCTGTCTGTAGGTATTTCTGACATCTCAAAAAATTACATGCTCTTAGGAATCATATCTGTTTCAATGTCAATGTGTTATTCAAAGTCAGCATGTGGACTAAAAAAAGAAAAAAGGGAGTATCTCAAGGAGAAATTTTTACTTCCATGTTCATTACAGCATTATTAACAATAGCTAAGAGGTGGAAACAATCTAAATGTCCATTGATAGATGAGTAAAGAAAATGTGGCACATACATACACCAGGATATTATTCAACCATACACAAGAAGAAATATGTGATATGCTCCAACAGAGATGTACCTAGAGGACATTATAGTAAGTGAAGTAAGCCAGAGAGAAGGACAAATACTGGATGATACCACTTATATGAGGTATCCAAAGTAGTCAAAATCATAGAAGCAGGAAGTATAATGATGGTTTCAGGAGCTGGGAGTGAGGGGAAAATAGGGAGTTGCTATTCTTTTCTTTAAGTTTCTTTATTTTGAGAGAGAGTGCACAAGCAGGGGAGGAGCAGAGAGAGAGAATCCCAAGCTCGACACAGGGCTCTAATTCATGAACCACAAGATTATGACCTGAGCCAAAACCAAGAGACAGATGCTTAACCGACTAAGCCACCCATGCACCCTTGGAGTTGATATTCAATGAATATAGAGTTTCAGTCATACAAGATGAAAAAATTCTAGAGATCTGTGGTACACATTGTGCTTACATAAGTTAAGAATGCTGTATTGTACACTTAAAATTTTAAGAGGGTAGACTTCAGGTATTTCTCACCACAATAATAAGCAAACTTCTATTTACATCACTAACTCTATACACACACACACACACACACACACATACACACACACACACAGAGTCATAATGAATCCAAATTTTTACTTATGTATCTGAGTAGTCTCAGGGTTCTGTGCCAATTCAAGGTAGATGAGTCAGTGAATTTCTCTTTCTCCCCTGGAAATTTATTATATGCAGAACTTGCTTAGGAGCCCAGAGGAAGTGTGTGTGTGTGTGTGTGTGTGTGTGTGTGTGTAGAAATGAAGGGAAGACAGAAAAAAATGCCAGCAGTTGTGTCTAGATAGACTTTGAGATTTACATTTTAGGGCTACTTTGTGACAATGCTAAGAGAAGGCTTCTAAGTATCAGGCAGAGTTACCCAGGGAACAACAATAGAGGTAGAGCTATAGCAACAATAAGAACTTTCTATGATTCAGCTGACCGTTAAGTAGAGAACCTGGCTGTTTTCCTCTTGTGTAGCTCTCCCTTTCGTAACTTCCCGGGGCCCTGGAGACATGTTGCTACCTGAGAATATTGAAAGTAGTCATTGGCTGGTCTAAGGAAATTTACATGCAGAGATAATCTCCAAATAAGTGACAGAACAGGTTATATATATTTTAGTGCTTAGTTTAGGGAGAGTCTCAAAACAAAACATTCTAATTGTTAATATGTATGCTTCTACTGTATACTAATACTTGAATCACTCTGATAAAAGTTTACATTGAAAAAAAAAACTTTTTAAACTTTATTTATTTATTTTGAGAAGGAGAGTGTGGGAGGGGCATAGAGAAAGGGAGAGAGAGAATCCCAAGCAGGCTCTGAATCTTTAGCGCAGAGCCTGATGTGTGGCTTTAACTCGCAAACTGCGAGATCATGAGTCAAGCTGAAACTGAGTCAGACACTCAGATGACTCGGCCACCCAAGTACACAACATTTTTTTTAAGTGTGAGCTTTGCTTTTAGTATCTTCCTGTATTCTCATTTTAGTGGGGTGTGTAGTTGAGGGGAGTGATTTTCACTCATATGTGAAAGAAAAATATATGTCAGTGATCCAAAAATGCCCAGGCATTGTTAAGACATAAGAGCAAAGTGTGCTGAAATGTTAGGCTGTTAGTTATTTTGGATAAAACACACAACCAGACATATATTAACTGAATAGCAGATGGTAGAGAAAAGAAAATCAGATTGCAGTGTGGGTGAAACATACCCAATAAGTTCTGTAAATATAGAAACTTTGGCATAAGAGACACCATACTGAGTAAGCAAATGGAATGTCTAATCTGATTCTTTCATTCTTATTGTTTTTGATTTATCCTGTCTCTATAAATACATTATCATTTTTATCATGATGTCTTAAAGACATTTTTTGTAGAACAGGGGGATAGAAAGACTATGTTTATATAGTAACACATCTTGGGCAATATTTAATGTATGAATGAAGACTTTTAATGATGTATGGAGTTTTGGGGCGCCTGGGTGGCGCAGTCGGTTAAGCGTCCGACTTCAGCCAGGTCACGATCTCGCGGTCCGTGAGTTCGAGCCCCGCGTCAGGCTCTGGGCTGATGGCTCGGAGCCTGGAGCCTGTTTCCAATTCTGTGTCTCCCTCTCTCTCTGCCCCTCCCCCGTTCATGCTCTGTCTCTCTCTGTCCCAAAAATAAATAAAAAACGTTGAAAAAAAAAAAATTAAAAAAAAAAAAAAATGATGTATGGAGTTTATAGTGCTTCATAATATTCATTAGTTAATGAATATTAATTTAGATAAAAATACTAATGTTCTTGCAAAAAATGATGAATATGGCTACATAGTCTAATATATAGGAGAAGCATCTTCAGCTCATTTTATGAATCAAATAGAATATTTATATATTTTAATATTATTCAGTTTATAAATTATTTTTACCAGTCACAATAAAAAATAAGCAGAAAATAAGTACAAGTATCTCAAAAGAACATGTGGAAAATAATTTAAATATTTGCACATTTACCACTGGTATAGGACTTTCGGCATAATAAAAATGACATTTTATTTAGATTGGACTGAAACTGAGATATATAACCTAAACAAGAGCTATGACAGATACTACATCTAGAGAAAATGATAACCCAATAGTTAAGGAGCTAATAATGTATTTTTCAAGCAAAATAATAATACAATTAAACTATATCCCACAATACTGCATACCTATATGATTTGATATTATAACAAAGCAAGGAAACACATGTCTCAAAGCTAACAAAAGGGGAGAATAGTGATTGCTTCTAGAGGGGCATCTTTGCTTTTAGATGAATTAAGAAGGAATGGATTATATGGCTTCTTAGGGAAGGGTGTGAAAATGTTATTTAAAAAGGCAAGGTAAGGATGAAGGAGAGGAAGATGGTGGCTTGGGAGGATGCTGGGCTCACTGCGCACTGCTGACCACTTAGATTCCACCCACATCTGCCTAAATAACCCAGAAAACTGCGAGAAGACTAGCAGAATGGACTCTCTGGAGCCAAGCGCAGATAAGAGGCCCACGGAAGAGGGTAGGAAGGGAGGAGAGGCGGTGTGTGTTACACGGACTGGTGTGAGGGAGCTGAAGCTGTGGAGGGGCAGCCAGCCCACCAGGAAAGGCAGAGCCCCCAAGTCTGGCTTGCAAAAGTGGAGGGGCTGGACTGAGTGTATTCTGACAGCCAGCGGGACTTAACATCTGGAATGTTATAAGTCAACAGCTCTGCTCCGAGAGTGGGAGGGCTGGAGGACAACAGGAGGGAGAGTTGTTGAACCCCGGACAACAGAGCTCAGCTTGGTGGGGAACAAAGGCGCTCGCCAGCACCATCTCCCTCACCCATTCCCCAGCCAAATACCAAAGGGAACCAGTTCCTGTCACGGAACTTGCTTGCACCATGCAAACACCCAACACTGTGCTTCTGCAGATCTATCCCTCCCACAGGTGTGCCTCCCTCCCGGTGCCGCAGGGCCCCTACCAAAGCAGACCACCAAAGGCAAAGCAAGCTGAGCCGGCCCCTCCCGCCCCTGTGCACCTTGCGGATCCACCCCAGCTAATACGCCAGATCCCACAGAAACATTACCATAAGCCTGGCAGTGTGCACGTAGCCCAGACAGGGGCCACAACACTCCACAGTGAGTCCTGCCCCTGGGAGAGAATAAGATAAGGTAAACACCAGTCTGACTGTGGCCCCAGTGGTGGGCTGGGGGGCAGACATCAGGTCTGACTGTGGCCCCGCCCACCAATGCAAGTTACTCCAGACAGCACAGAGGAAGAGCTCTGCAGTTCCGTGCCACTCCAGGGACTATCCAAAATGATGAAATGGAAGAATTTTCCTCAAAAGAAACTCCAGGAAGTAGTGACAGCTAACAAACTGATCAAAAACAATTTAAGCAATATAACAGAAAATGAATTTAAAATAATACTCATAAAAGTAATCGTTGGGCTTGAAAAAAGTATAGAGTACAGCAGAGATTCTATTACTACAGAGATCAAGGGACTAAGAAACAGTCAGGAGGAGCTAAAAAATGCTATAAATGAGCTACAAAATAAAATGGAGGCGACCACAGCTCGGATTGAAGAGGCAGAGGAGAAAATAGGTGAATTAGAAGATAATATTATGGAAAAGGAAGAAGCTGAGAAAAAGATTAAAAAAATTCCAGGAATATGAGGGGAGAATTTGAGAACTGTGACACAATTAAACGTAATAACATAGACATAATTGGGATTACAGAGGGGGAAGAGAGAGAGAAAGGTGCTGAAGGTGTACTTGAAGAAATCATAGCTGAGAACTTCCTTGATCTGGGGAAGGAAAAAGGCATTGAAATCCAAGAAGCACAGAGAACTCCCTTCAGATGTAACTTGAATCGATCTTCTGCACAACATATTATAGGGAAACTGGTAAAATACAAGGATAAAGAGAAAATTCTAAAAGCAGCTAGGGATACACATGCTCTAACATATAAAGGGGGACCGATAAGACTAGTGAAGGATCTATCTACTGAAACTTGGCAGGCAGGCCAGAAAGGAATGGCAGGAAATTTTCAATGTGATGAACAGAAAAAAAAAATGCAGCCCAGAAACCAATATCCAGCAAGTGTGTCATTTAGAATAGAAAGAGAGATAAAGGTCTTCCCAAACAAACAAACAAACAAACAAAATGAAGGAATTCTTCACCACTAAACCAGCCCTACAAGAGATCCTAAGGGGGATCCTGTGAGACAAAGTACCAGAGGCATTACTGCAAGCATGAAACCTACAGACATCACAATGACTCTAAACCCTTATCTTTCTATAATAACACTGAACGTAAATGGACTAAATGCTCCAACCAAAAGACATAGGGTATCAGAACGGAAAAAAAAAAAAAAAAAAACCCACAAAAAAAAACAAAAAAAAAACAAAAAAAAAACCAAGACCCATCTATTTGCTCTCTACAAGAGACTCATTTTAGACCTGAGGACACCTTCAGATTGAAAGTGAGGGGATGGAGAACTATCTATCATGCTACTGGAAGTCAAAAGAGAGCTAGAGTAGCCATACTTATATCAGACAAACTAGACTTTAAATTAACGGGTGTGACAAGAGATGAATAAGGGCATTATATAATAATTTTAGGGTCTATCCATCAGGAAGAGTTAACAATTATAAATGCCTATGCACCGAATATGGAAGCCCCCAAATATATAAAACAATTAATCATAACCATAAGCAACCTTATTGATAAGAATGTGTTCATTTCAGGGGACTTTAATCCTCTACATCCAACAATGGATAGAGCATCTAGACACAGGATCAATAAAGAAACAAGGGCCCTGAGTGATACATTGGATCAGATGGACTTGACAGATATATTTAGAATTCTACATACCAAAGCAACAGAATACACTTTCTTCTCGAGTGCACATGGAACATTCTTCAAGATAGATCACATACTGGGTCACAAAACAGCCCTTTATAAGTACGCAAGAATTGAGATCATACCACGCACACTTTCAGAACACAACGCTATGAAGCTTGAAATCAACCACAGGAAAAAGTCTGGAAAACCTCCAAAAGCATGGAGGTTAAGAACACCCTACTAAAGAATGAATGGGTCAACCAGGCAATTAGAGAAGAAATGAAAAAATATATGGAAACAAACGAAAATGAAAATACAACAATCCAAACGCTTTGGGATGCAGCGAAGGCAGTCCTGAGAGGAAAATACATTGCAATCCAGGCCTATATCAAGAAACAAGAAAAATCCCAAATACAAAATCTAACAGGACACCTAAAGGAAATAGAAGCAGAACAGCAAACACACCCCAAACCCAGCAGAAGAAGAGAAATAATAAAGATCAGAGCAGAAATAAACAATATAGAATCTAAAAAAAAACCGTAGAGCAGATCAATGAAACCAAGAGTTGGTTTTTTGAAAAAATAAACAACATTGACAAACCTCTAGCCAGGCTTCTCAAGAAGAAAAGGGAGATGACCCAAATAGATAAAATCATGAATAAAATGGAATTATTACAACCAATCCCTCAGAAATACAAGCAATTATCAGGGAACACTAGGAAAAATTATATGCAAACAAACTGGACAACCCGGGAGAAATGGACAAATTCCTAAACACCCACACACTCCCAAAACTCAATCAGGAGGAAATAGAAAGCTTAAACAGACCCATAACCAGTGAAGAAATTGAATCAGTTATCAAAAATCTCCCAACAAATAAGAGCCCAGGACCAGATGGCTTCCTAGGGGAATTCTACCAGACATTTAAAGCAAAAAAATACCTATCCTTCTCAATCTATTCCAAAAAATAGAAAGGGAAGGAAAACATCCAGACTCATTCTATGAAGGCAGCATTACTTTGATTCCTAAATCAGAGAACCAGTAAAAAAAAGAGAACTACAGGCCAATATCCCTGATGAATATGGATGCAAAAATTCTCAATCAGATACTAGCAAACCGAATTTGACAGCATATAAAAAGAATTATTCACCATGATCAAGTGGGATTCATTCCTGGGCTGCAGGCCTGGTTCAACATTTGCAAATCAATGTGATACATCACATTAAGAAAAGAAAACATAAGAACCATATGATCCTGTCAATCGATGCAGAAAAAGCATTTGAAAAAATTCAGCATCCTTTCTTAACAAAAACCCTTGAGAAAGTCGGGATAGAAGAACATACTTAAAGATCATAAAAGCCATTTATGAAAAGCCCACAGCTAACATCATCCTCAATGGGGAGAAACTGAGAGCTTTCTCCCTGAGATCAGGAACATGACAGGGATGTCCACTCTCACTGCTGTTGTTTAACATAGCGTTGGAGGTTCTAGCATCAGCAATCAGAGAACAAAGGAAATCAAAGGCATCAAAATTGGCAAAGATGAAGTCAAGCTTTCACTTTTTGCAGATGACATGATATTATACATGGAAAATCCGATAGACTCCACCAAAAGTCTGCTAGAACTGACACATGAATTCAGCAAAGTTGCAGGATACAAAATCAATGTACAGAAATAAGTTGCATTCTTATACACTAATAATGAAGCAACAGAAAGACAAATAAAGAAAGTGATCCCATTCACGATTGCACCAAGAAGCATAAAATACCTAGGAATAAACCCAACCAATGATGTAAAAGATGTGTATGCTGAAAACTATACAAAGCTTATGAAGGAAATTGAAGAAGATATAAAGAAATGGAAAGACATTCCCTGCTCATGGATTGGAAGAATAAATATTGTTAAAATGTCAATACTACCTGAAGCTATCTACACATTCAATGCAATCCCAATCAAAATTTCACCAGCATTCTTCTTGAAGCTAGAACAACAATCCTAAGATTTGTATGGAACCACAAAAGGCCCCGAATAGCCAAACTAACTTTGAAGAAGACCAAAGCAGGAGGCATCCAAATCCCAGACTTCAGCCTCTACTTCAAGTTATAATCAAGACAGCATGGTACTGGCACAAAAACAGACAAAGAGACCAATGGAATAGAATAGAAACCCCAGAACTAGACCCACAAAAGTATGGCCAAATAATCTTTGACAAAGCAGGAAAGAATGGCCAATGGAAAAAAAGAGTCTCTTTAACAAATGGTGCTGGGAGAACTGACAGCAACATGCAGAAGAATGAAACTAGACCACTTTCTTACACCATTCATAAAAATAAACTCAAGATGGATAAAGGACCTGACTGTGAGACAGGAAACCATCCACATCCTAGAGGAGAAAGCAGGAAAAAACCTTTCTTATCTCAGCCACAGCAATTTCTGACTTGACACATCCCCAAGGGCCAGGGAATTAAAAGCAAAAATGAACTATTGGGACCTCATGAAGATAAAAGGCTTCTGCACAGCAAAGGAAACAATCAACAAAACTAAAAGGCAACCAACAGAATTGGAAAAGATATTTGGAAATGACATATCAGACAAAGGGTTGGTATCCAAAATCTATAAAGAACTCACCAAACTCCACAACTGAAAAACAAATAATCCAGTGAAGAAATGGGCAGAAAACATGAATAGACACTTCTCTAAAGAAGACATCCAGGTGGCCAAGAGACACATGAAAAGATGCTCAACGTCGCTCCTCATCAGGGAATTACAAATCAAAACCACACTCAGATATCACCTCACGTCAGTCAGAGTGGCCAAAATGAACAAATCAGGAGACTTTAGATGCTGGCGAGGATGTGGAGAAACAGGAACCCTCTTGCACTGTAGGTGGGAATGCAAACTGGTGCAGCCACTCTGGAAAATAGTGTGGAGATTCCTCAAAAAAATTAAAAAAATATCTACCCTATGACCCAGCAATAGCACTGCTAGGAATTTACCCAAGGGATACAGGAGTGCTGATGCATAGGGGCACTTGTACCCCAATGTCAATAGAAGCACTCTCAACAATAGCCAAATTATGGAAAGAGCCTACACGTCCATCAACTGACAAATGGATAAAGAAATTGTGGTTTATATACACAATGGAATACTACGTGGCAATGAGAAAGAATGAAATATGGCCCTTTGTAGCAACGTGGATGGAAGTGGAGAGTGTTATGTTAAGTGAAATAAGTCCTACAGAGAAAGACAGATACCATATGTTTTCACTCTTACGTGGATCCTGAGAAACTTAGCAGAAGTCTATGGGGAAGGGGAAGAAAAAAAAAAAGAGGTTAGAGTTGGAGAGAGCCAAACCATAAGAGACTCTTAAAAACTGAGAACTAAGGGTTGATGGGGAGTGGGAGGGAGGGGGGAGTGGGTGATGGGTATTGACGAGGGCACCTTTTGGGATGAACACTGGGTGTTGTATGGAAACCAATTTGACAATAAATTTCATATTAAAAAAATGAAAAAAAAAGGCAAGGTAAGTATTAGGGAAATGTCAATCATGAATAGGAGTTAAATACATAACAAAGAACTCTCCTAAGCCCGCAGATACTTGTCCATAAAAATAAAGCCTGTTGAACATTCTTACATTTCAAAATGCAAGCATAGAAATTAAGTATACTATAACTATTCAGTTTAGGAGTGGTAGCAAATCTTTCTAAACCAGATTTTCAAACTGAACAATTAAATAACCTCCTTCTGCTGTTTACTTTAATCTGCTTCTTCTTCCCTCTACTAGAAATGACCTACTTAAAAAACCACAGAGACTCCTATTATGAAAACACAAAGCACTACATATACCTGTGCAAAGCTCTCCAGGACAGGTGTGCATCAATTGATATGGCAGGCCATGAGTGAATTTTTGCTATTGTGATGCTGAGTTTAATATATGTGCATTTGCCAAGCAGGAGGATATTAATCAATCACAGAGAGTCACCGAGTGGAGCTGAGCGTAACTGCAGACCATATCTTGCTTTCCTTTGATGCCACTTGGCTGAAACCTTAACTGCACAGCAATGTTGTCCTTCTGAGACTAGGTTTTGTGCTGTTCTGGACAACCTGAAAATGGTATTGTCACAGCCCATTATAACTTTCATAGCAGCCACCTCAGAGCCCTAAGAAGCAAGTCTGTTTTGTATGCATAAAAGTCCCAAGTCCTGGGCAAGTGGGTAGATGGTTATTTCTGGCTGCAATTTTGCTAAGTTTCTGAATCAGTTCTGCTTTCATTAAGAGCTTTTCTTCTGAGTTATTTTGATGTTAATAATACATGGCTGTCACATTTGCTTGTACATGTTCCTAAACACTGATACAAACATTATTAAATCCAATCAGTGTTTATGGAGTATTCCATATGGTACCCACTGTGAATCTTTTGAAATGCCATTTTATTGGATAATGCATAAAGGTTGGTATATACAATGACATACTTTTATTCCTCTACTCAATAATTTTTATGAAAAGTTTTCTACAGATGGTAGTTGCTTTCAATTTATATTTGACCATATTTAAAAATGAATATTTTGCTTTCAGACTTTTATATAATGTGTATCTGAATTAATAAAGACTTTCAACTTCAAGAAGAACAAAAATTAACTTCCCTTCAACTAAAGAACAGAAAGAATGCAAACAATGACTTAGATCAAATAAAGATATTAAAATGAGGCCCCTTAGGAGTCTTCTAGGCATTAAGAAATATTTTACAAGAGGGGCACCTGGGTGCCTCAGTCAGTTAAGTGTCCAATTTCGGCTCAGGTCATGATCTTGCAGTTTGTGGGTTCGAGCCCTGCATCGGGCTCTGTGCTGACAGCTCAGAGCCTGAAGCCCAGTTCAGATTCTGTGTCTCCCTCTCTCTCTGTCCCTCCCCTGCTCGCACTCTGTCTCTCTCTCAAAAATAAATAAACATTTAAAAAAGCAATGTTTAACAAAAAATTGAAAGCCAGTCACCACGCTTAAAATAACTAAAGAAATATTAGGAAGAAAACCTAAGCAATACAAAACTTACTCTTGCCTAAGACTGGACTGATCACTGCTATGCAAGACAATATAATGTCTTTCCTGCTCTCTGTATTTACAATCAACTACTAATATTCAGTGTGGCCATTAAAAGTAATTCTGACCAGATGTCCTATATTTCTGAAGATATGTATATGCATTTTCTCTCCTTGAGCAATGGTATCCAGTACATTATGTCTCTAAGCAGCAAAGTGGCAGATGGAGGCCCTGCACTAAGAAGGCACATCATTGGTTCCAGAAGACTCTGGTCACTGCTCACAGGCATGAAAGTGAACAGTGTAGCTCATCCATTTGCCTGTTCTCTCATAGCCATGTGCACAGATGGCAATCATCACTAGGGTCACTATCTTTAAACTCTAAGGTGAGCAATATAGGTTTAAGAAAAACAATTTACTTTTAGAGCTTTCCAGCAGTCTGACGTAAATGGTTTAAGTTACCACTGCCTGAAAAGAGAATACACAAAGAGCTGATCAGTTTGTTTTCCTCTGGTTGTGATATGTTGGCAGTCTTAAGCCACACACAGGCCTTTTATATTGTGTCATATGTAGATTCTTCCAGATATCTCAATCCTTTGTATTTGAGTACATACCATCAAAATATGTCTGTTACATTGGGCAGAAACAAGAACAAATGCTGAGATGCCATCATTAAAAATATGAGATGAAAAGCAAAAAAAAAAAAACCTGTAAAAGACAGATTTTAATATTTTATTATTTGACTAGTTTATTATATCTACTGTGAATCTGGGGTTGACTGTTTTGTCATTTTACTGATCTTATGAGGCTTTCCAATCACTGCTGCATTCTTTTCTAAGACGTTATTTAATGCTAGTAAACCATAAAGGGGCTTCTCCTCGTTTTTTTTTCTTTTGCAAATCTATCCTAACAGATACCAGAAGTGTGTGACTTGTGTACTGTTTATTTTTATAGTTAAAAGAAGGACATTCAAAGCCTGACAGGCAGGCACTGTTTTTTATAGTTAATGAAAGAAATTTTATATGAAATGACAGTGTAGTTGCCACCTCAAAATATTAAGTGATACATCTGACTTTTAGCTACATGAGATATTTGTTTGATCCTTTTATTATAGCTTTCTATTTAGAAGTAAACATGCAACCCTTCTCATGAACTCCACATCACCCCCTGTTGAATACTTGCCAGAACCATTAGAGAAAGCAGTCTACCAAATGAGAATATCACAGAAGCCTCTGAATTACCAGTAAAACATTATCTCTTTATTATGTTTTATTAAAAGCAGAGTCATATTTAGGCACCAGAGGGTAATTGTTTCCGTTAAAGTTGGTTGTTAGCAGGATCAAATTAAATTTAGATACTGAATACGCAAATGAGGTTTGGCCTGCATAGAGCCTCTCTTTTCTGTGATTGATTTTTAAAGACCCAGAAAAACTTAAGAATGAATGTTAAAAGATTTCTATTTGCAAAGATATATTGTAGTCTACAGCGAATACTAGAGTTGCAAAAGATCTTGTGCTATCAACAACCTATTTTTTAGTGAAAAAGAAAATCTCAAAGCACCATCTGTAATCTAACTAAATTTTGAGTGGTAGGTTTTCAATTGAAAGTTTCTTTCTTAGAAAATACTAATCAGGGGCGCCTGGGTGGCGCAGTCGGTTAAGCGTCCGACTTCAGCCAGGTCACGATCTCGCGGTCCGTGAGTTCGAGCCCCGCGTCAGGCTCTGGGCTGATGGCTCGGAGCCTGGAGCCTGTTTCCGATTCTGTGTCTCCCTCTCTCTCTGTCCCTCCCCCGTTCATGCTCTGTCTCTCTCTGTCCCAAAAATAAATAAATAAACGTTGAAAAATTAAAAAAAAAAAAAGAAAATACTAATCAAAATAAGTAGCTTCAGTTGGACTCCCAAATCTTTCTAAAACTGTACATAGAAAACCAGTGGCTAAGTCAGCAATGGTATCTGGTATGTTTCCTTTGCATATGCCTTTAGGCACACACATGTAATTTTGTGATTCAAGGAGTTAACACTTCATAAAAACATAGATGAACAATTATAAAACATATACCAGTGCCCTTTGGAAATAATTTAAAATATGGCCTTTCCCTGTACTCATTTCCTTGTCTTTTGGCCCTGCCCCTTTTATATCCTATGTGCCACTGCCCTTCTAACTTACAGAAAGCATTTTATTTCTTTTGCACTGTATCTCAAAGAATCATATGCTTAAACTTACAGAAATGTGCTCTAAAGAATATTAAGACTTCCAAATACATTTTAAAAAATGCATTATAAGAATAAACTCAGGAAAAGATTGACTCCAATTCACAAACTATGTAGACAATTTTCTGTGGGAGAGAGAGAATCCCAAGCAGGCTCTGGACTATCAGCGAGGAGCCCAACTCAGGGCTATATCCCATGAACCATGAGATCATGACCTGAGCTGAAGTCAAGAGTCAGGTGATTAACCAACTGAGCCACCCAGGTGCCCCCACTTTCTGAATTTGACAGTAATATTTGTTAATCCAAATACTTTAATAAAATTGTGTCTTTATATATTATAGCACATGCAAATATATTTTAAAGGTGTAAATTAGCATGTTATTTGTTTGAACATGCCTAAAATAAAAATAATTTCCAGTATCATTTTCAATCAAGACTGGAAGGCAACTTTAAATATGACAAGTGGCCATCTAAAACACATATGAATGTTTGTGAATATACATGTATGCATCTATGTATGTGAATATGAATGTAACTATAAATAAGTTCATTAAGTTTGTATTCTTATTCTGTAATGATAATATTCTAAAAGGAAAGAAAACATAGGGGAAAAACATAATGCTATTGATTGTTAATCATGTTTTATTGCATGCTAGGGGCTATGATAATATTTATATCATTGCTACCTGTATTATTTGAGATTTTTACTGCATAGCTATGCTGTTTCACATGACATACTTTGATCTCTGACACATACAAAATGAGTCATATTATGAAGTTGTTTTTGTTTTTGTTTTAAAAGAGAGAGAGAGAGAGTGAAAGCAGAGGAGAAGGGCAGAGGGAAATAGAATGTTAAGTAGATTCCAGGCTCAGCACAGAGGTGACCTGGGGCTCTATCCCACAACCCGGGGATCATGCCCTGAGCCAAATGAAGAGTCAGATGCTCAACCGACTGAGCCACCCAGGTGCCCCAAATATTATGAAGTTTTACTAAATACTTTATCCTTAAATTTATTTCCATGTCACTGCAAACATAACCCTAATTCCCTAGTGTATAACATGATTCATAGGTTATATTCTCCATCTAGCACTCTCTCTTCCAATCTTCAGCTATTAAAGAATTATATAATGCTATACTAAGTAGTTCAGCTTAGAAAATGGACTCCTATTCAGTCATCTTATAAATGATGTCATAAAGGATAACTGACTTCCATAGTGGAGTTATAAATATTAAATAAATAAGTCATAAAATCTCTACTAATACCATTTTAAATTAAAGATAATAGCCTTAATGAAAATAATTTTTTTTTTTTAAATTTTTTTTTTCAACATTTTTTATTTATTTTTGGGACAGAGAGAGACAGAGCATGAACGGGGGAGGGGCAGAGAGAGAGGGAGACACAGAATCGGAAACAGGCTCCAGGCTCCGAGCCATCAGCCCAGAGCCCGACGCGGGGCTCGAACTCACGGACCGCGAGATCGTGACCTGGCTGAAGTCGGACGCTTAACCGACTGCGCCACCCAGGCGCCCCGAAAATAATTTTTTATACTTTTCTTTTTACTCCCTCCATACTGAATATAATGATACATATTTCAGTAAAAGGAAGGATCCTTTGACTTAAGTTTTAATGTAAGACATTATCTAATAGTTCAGATATATCTATATACAATGCAATGTCAACTTGAGAAATAATTGTGAAGTGACCAATTTGTTCCAGTTTGCCCACAACTTTCCCAATTTTAGCACTGACAGTCCTGTGTTCATGGAAATTCTTCAGTGCTTGGCAAAATCTGGAGGGTTGGTTACTCCAGAGGTAACTTTCAAACATATGGTCCGAGGGAGTTCCGGAAGATGGCGGCGTAGGAGGACGCTGGGCTCACCGCGCGTCCTGCTGATCACTTAGATTCCACCTACACCTGCCTAAAGAACCCAGAAAACCGCCAGAGGATTAGCAGAACGGAGTCTCCGGAGCCAAGCGCAGACGAGAGGCCCACGGAAGAGGGTAGGAAGGGCGGCGAGGCGGTGCGCGCTCCACGGACTGGCGGGAGGGAGCCGGGGCGGAGGGGCGGAGGGGCGGCTCGCCGGCCAAGCAGAGCCCCCGAGTCGGGCTGGCAAAAGCAGAGGGGCCGGACGGACTGTGTTCCGACAGCAAGCGCGACTTAGCGTCTGGGAGGTCAGAAGTTAACAGCTCTGCTCAGAAAGCGGGAAGGCTGGAGGACAAAGGGAGGGAGAGCTGCTGAGCCCCCGGACGGCAGAGCTCAGCTTGGTGGGGAACAAAGGCGCTCGCCAGCGCCATCTCCCCCGCCCATCCCCCAGCCAAAATCCCAAAGAGAACCGGTTCCTGCCAGGGAACTTGCTCGCTCCGCGCAAACACCCAACTCTGTGCTTCTGCGGAGCCAAACCTCCGGCAGCGGATCTAACTCCCTCCCGCTGCCACAGGGCCCCTCCTGAAGTGGATCACCTAAGGAGAAGCGAGCTAAGCCTGCCCCTCCCGCCCCCGTGCACCTTGCCTACCCACCCCAGCTAATACGCCAGCTCCCCAGCACCACAAGCCTGGCAGTGTGCAAGTAGACCAGACGGGCCACACCACCCCACAGTGAATCCCGCCCCTAGGAGAGGGGAAGAGAAGGCACACACCAGTCTGACTGTGGCCCCAGCGGTGGGCTGGGGGCAGACATCAGGTCGGACTGCGGCCCCGCCCACCAACTCCAGTTATACACCACAGCACGGGGGAAGTGCCCTGCGGGTCCTCATCACTCCAGGGACTGTCCAAAATGACCAAACGGAAGAATTCCCCTCAGAAGAATCTCCAGGAAATAACAACAGCTAATGAACTGATCAAAAAGGATTTAAATAATATAACAGAAAGTGAATTTAGAATAATAGTCATAAAATTAATCGCTGGGCTTGAAAACAGTATACAGGACAGCAGAGAATCTCTTGCCACAGAGATCAAGGGACTAAGGAACAGTCACGAGGAGCTGAAAAACGCTTTAAATGAAATGCAAAACAAAATGGAAACCACAACGGCTCGGATTGAAGAGGCAGAGGAGAGAATAGGTGAACTAGAAGATAAAGTTATGGAGAAAGAGGAAGCTGAAAGAAAGAGAGATAAAAAAATCCAGGAGTATGAGCGGAAAATTAGAGAACTAAGTGATACACTAAAAAGAAATAATATAAGCATAATTGGTATTCCAGAGGAGGAAGAGAGAGGGAAAGGTGCTGAAGGGGTACTTGAAGAAATTATAGCTGAGAACTTCCCTGAACTGGGGAAGGAAAAAGGCATTGAAATCCAAGAGGCACAGAGAACTCCCTTCAGACGTAACTTGAATCGATCTTCTGCACGACATATCATAGTGAAACTGGCAAAATACAAGGATAAAGAGAAAATTCTGAAAGCAGCAAGGGATAAACATGCCCTCACATATAAAGGGAGACCTATAAGACTCGTGACTGATCTCTCCTTTGAAACTTGGCAGGCCAGAAAGGCTTGGCACGATATCTTCAGTGTGCTAAACAGAAAAAATATGCAGCCGAGAATCCTTTATCCAGCAAGTCTGTCATTTAGAATAGAAGGAGAGATAAAGGTCTTCCCAAACAAACAAAAACTGAAGGAATTTGTCACCACCAAACCAGCCCTACAAGAGATCCTAAGGGGGATCCTGTGAGACAAAGTACCAGAGACATCACTACAAGCATAAAACATACAGACATCACAATGACTCTAAACCCGTATCTTTCTATAATAACACTGAATGTAAATGGATTAAATGCGCCAACCAAAAGACATAGGGTATCAGAATGGATAAAAAAACAAGACCCATCTATTTGCTGTCTACAAGAGACTCATTTTAGATCTGAGGACACCTTTAGATTGAGAGTGAGGGGATGGAGAACTATTTATCATGCTACTGGAAGCCAAAAGAAAGCTGGAGTAGCCATACTTATATCAGACAAACTAGACTTTAAATTAAAGGCTGTAACAAGAGATGAAGAAGGGCATTATATAATAATTACAGGGTCTATCCATCAGGAAGAGCTAACAATTATAAATGTCTATGCGCCAAATACCGGAGCCCCCAGATATATAAAACAGTTACTCATAAACATAAGCAACCTTATTGATAAGAATGTGGTCATTGCAGGGGACTTTAACACACCACTTACAGAAATGGATAGATCATCTAGACACACAGTCAATAAAGAAACAAGGGCCCTGAATGATACATTGGATCAGATGGACTTGACAGATATATTTAGAACTCTGCATCCCAAAGCAACAGAATATACTTTCTTCTCGAGTGCACATGGAACATTCTCCAAGATAGATCATATACTGGGTCACAAAACAGCCCTTCATAAGTTTACAAGAATTGAAATTATACCATGCATACTTTCAGACCACAATGCTATGAAGCTTGAAATCAACCACAGGAAAAAGTCTGGAAAACCTCCAAAAGCATGGAGGTTAAAGAACACCCTACTAACGAATGAGTGGGTCAACCAGGCAATTAGAGAAGAAATTAAAAAATATATGGAAACAAACGAAAATGAAAATACAACAATCCAAACGCTTTGGGACGCAGCGAAGGCAGTCCTGAGAGGAAAATACATTGCAATCCAGGCCTATCTCAAGAAACAAGAAAAATCCCAAATACAAAATCTAACAGCACACCTAAAGGAAATAGAGGCAGAACAGCAAAGGCAGCCTAAACCCAGCAGAAGAAGAGAAATCATAAAGATCAGAGCAGAAATATACAATATAGAATCTAAAAAAACTGTAGAGCAGATCAACGAAACCAAGAGTTGGTTTTTTGAAAAAATAAACAAAATTGACAAACCTCTAGCCAGGCTTCTCAAAAAGAAAAGGGAGATGACCCAAATAGATAAAATCATGAATGAAAATGGAATTATTACAACCAATCCCTCAGAGATACAAACAATTATCAGGGAATACTATGAAAAATTATATGCCAACAAATTGGACAACCTGGAAGAAATGGACAAATTCCTAAACACCCACACTCTTCCAAAACTCAATCAGGAGGAAATAGAAAGCTTGAACAGACCCATAACCAGCGAAGAAATTGAATCGGTTATCAAAAATCTCCCAACAAATAAGAGTCCAGGACCAGATGGCTTCCCAGGGGAGTTCTACCAGACGTTTAAAGCAGAGATAATACCTATCCTTCTCAAGCTATTCCAAGAAATAGAAAGGGAAGGAAAACTTCCAGACTCATTCTATGAAGCCAGTATTACTTTGATTCCTAAACCAGACAGAGACCCAGTAAAAAAAGAGAACTACAGGCCAATATCCCTGATGAATATGGATGCAAAAATTCTCAATAAGATACTAGCAAATCGAATTCAACAGCATATAAAAAGAATTATTCACCATGATCAAGTGGGATTCATTCCTGGGATGCAGGGCTGGTTCAACATTCGCAAATCGATCAACGTGATACATCACATTAACAAAAAAAAAGAGAAGAACCATATGATCCTGTCAATCGATGCAGAAAAGGCCTTTGACAAAATCCAGCACCCTTTCTTAATAAAAACCCTTGAGAAAGTCGGGATAGAAGGAACATACTTAAAGATCATAAAAGCCATTTATGAAAAGCCCACAGCTAACATCATCCTCAATGGGGAAAAACTGAGAGCTTTTTCCCTGAGATCAGGAACACGACAGGGATGCCCACTCTCACCGCTGCTGTTTAATATAGTGCTGGAAGTTCTAGCATCAGCAATCAGACAACAAAAGGAAATCAAAGGCATCCAAATTGGCAAAGATGAAGTCAAGCTTTCGCTTTTTGCAGATGACATGATATTATACATGGAAAATCCGATAGACTCCACCAAAAGTCTGCTAGAACTGATACATGAATTCAGCAAAGTTGCCGGATACAAAATCAATGTACAGAAATCAGTTGCATTCTTATACACTAACAATGAAGCAACAGAAAGACAAATAAAGAAACTGATCCCATTCACAATTGCACCAAGAAGCATAAAATACCTAGGAATAAATCTAACCAAAGATGTAAAAGATGTGTATGCTGAAAACTATAGAAAGCTTATGCAGGTAATTGAAGAAGATATAAAGAAATGGAAAGACATTCCCTGCTCATGGATTGGAAGAATAAATATTGTGAAAATGTCAATACTACCCAAAGCTATCTACACATTCAATGCAATCCCAATCAAAATTGCACCAGCATTCTTCTCGAAACTAGAACAAGCAATCCTAAAATTCATATGGAACCACAAAAGGCCCCAAATAGCCAAAGTAATTTTGAAGAAGAAGACCAAAGCAGGAGGCATCACAATCCCAGACTTTAGCCTCTACTACAAAGCTGTCATCATCAAGACAGCATGGTATTGGCATAAAAACAGACACATAGACCAATGGAATCGAATAGAAACCCCAGAACTAGACCCACAAACGTATGGCCAACTCATTTTTGACAAAGCAGGAAAGAACATCCAATGGAAAAAAGACAGTCTCTTTAACAAATGGTGCTGGGAGAACTGGACAGCAACATGCAGAAGGTTGAAACTAGACCACTTTCTCACACCATTCACAAAAATAAACTCAAAATGGATAAAGGACCTGAATGTGAGACAGGAAACCATCAAAACCTTAGAGGAGAAAGCAGGAAAAGACCTCTCTGACCTCAGCCGTAGCAATCTCTTACTCGGCACATCCCCAAAGGCAAGGGAATTAAAAGCAAAAGTGAATTACTGGGACCTTATGAAGATAAAAAGCTTCTGCACAGCAAAGGAAACAACCAACAAAACTAAAAGGCAACCAACGGAATGGGAAAAGATATTTGCAAATGACACATCGGACAAAGGGCTAGTATCCAAAATCTATAAAGAGCTCATCAAACTCCACACCCGAAAAACAAATAACCCAGTGAAGAAATGGGCAGAAAACATGAATAGACACTTCTCTCAAGAAGACATCCGGATGGCCAACAGGCACATGAAAAGATGTTCAACGTCGCTCCTCATCAGGGAAATACAAATCAAAACCACACTCAGATACCACCTCACGCCAGTCAGAGTGGCCAAAATGAAGAAATCAGGAGACTATAGATGCTGGAGAGGATGTGGAGAGACGGGAACCCTCTTGCACTGTTGGTGGGAATGCAAACTAGTGCAGCCACTCTGGAAAACAGTGTGGAGGTTCCTCAAAAAATTAAAAATAGACCTACCCTATGACCCAGCAATAGCACTGCTAGGAATTTATCCAAGGGATACAGGAGTACTGATGCATAGGGGCACTTGTACCCCAATGTTTATAGCAGCACTCTCAACAATCGCCAAATTATGGAAAGAGCCTAAATGTCCATCAACTGATGAATGGATAAAGAAATTGTGGTTTATATACACAATGGAATACTACGTGGCAATGAGAAAGAATGAAATATGGCCTTTTGTAGCAACGTGGATGGAACTGGAGAGTGTGATGCTAAGTGAAATAAGCCATACAGAGAAAGACAGATACCATATGGTTTCACTCTTATGTGGATCCTGAGAAACGTAACAGAAACCCATGGGGGAGGGGAAGGGAAAAAAAAAAAAAAAGAGGTTAGAGTGGGAGAGAGCCAAAGCATAAGAGACTGTTAAAAACTGAGAACAAACTGAGGGTTGATGGGGGGTGGGAGGGAGGGCAGGGTGGGTGATGGGTATTGAGGAGGGCACCTTTTGGGATGAGCACTGGGTGTTGTATGGAAACCAATTTGACAGTAAATTTCATATATTAAAAAATAAATAAATAAATAAATAAAAAAAAAAAAACAAAATAACAAAAATAAAATAAAAATAAAAAAAAAAAAAAACAAACATATGGTCCCTTAGGCTGTTTGAACATTTATGTTCTGAATACCTCCCCAAAACAAGTAGGCTTATTTGTTGTTGTTATTGTTAAAAAGCAATGTGTCTCTCAGAAGGAAAAAAAAAAAACTTAAAACTTAAATATATACATTACAAATTTGATTTATAATGAATGGAGTGCCTATTCAGTACCAAGTATTATACTAAGCAGTAATTTTTATATGAAACAAATATTATGAGAATCGTATACTAGAGATACCTTAAAGTTCTGATGCCCTATAAAAACATGAAATCTCTCCAATTAGAGTAGGACAAAATAGTATTTTCCAAACTTGATTTATTCCTTTTTTTGGTGTGTTAATTTACCCTAAAATCTCTACTTTGCCATGGAGGGGGACAAGGAACAAAGATTGAAACTTCTTATTTATTGAAGAAATGGGATAAAAAAAACCATCAGGGATAGCTGGAGGGACAAGCAAATTCTTTATCAATTTCTACGCATTTTTTTTTTACTGTATAACCTGTTTACTCACCAATTTTAGGAAATTCTTGAGACTATGAATGGAAAGTAGTTATGCTCAACATTGTAGATTTAGAATTAAGAACAAAGTGTGTTTTGAGGAGTCTATCAAAATACAACAATTCTAACTTGATCTTTGTCTCAAAAGGGGAAAACAATTCAGCTACTCTTGTTTCTTGAAAATTCATTTGTGTTTGAGTTCTTATGCGAAGGTATTCTATATTTTTGATCCTATTAATAATACATTTGAGAAGCTTGATCTAACTTTGTTTCTATAGTTTTACCACTATCACTTTTCCAATTGTGGATGATGTTTAAGATATTGGTGATGATTTGACATGTTAAAAAAATGAATCAAGTTACAGCGGACCAATTACAATCACTTATAAGGTCAGGTTAAATTGGTTCTTAAAGTGGAAAGGGGTGCAGATAATTATTATTCCCTTCAGTCACATTCATGCATATTAACAGTATTACCATCACCACTTTCTTTTGCAAATAAAATGCCTAATATCCCACAATTCTGTTACTTTCCGTCCGGTATTATTAGTCAAGAATATACAAACGGGCTCATATAATATGGCTGGTGTTCATATTGATATTTCTTCTATCAGATTAATGTATGAATTTTAACATCTGGCTAATTTAACTTGAATTATTGTCAGGTCATAATAATAAGCACAAGATCTCTGTTTATAAACAACTAAACAATGAACAATCACTAATAGGAAAATAAAATGATTTTTCAAGTCTGAATTTTGCCTCGTGTTCTTTAGAAAAGAGAAGATACCGTATTAAAGAAATGCCCCTGAATCTATTATTTTAAAGCATTCTTACAAAGTTACTTGAGTTTAAAGAAGTTAATAATAAGAACTACTGACAAACAATAGACAGGACTCAAGACTTTTACTTTGCAATCAGAAAACTGGTGGTTGAGCTGTAAAATAAATGATGACATTTTAACATTTTCAGTGTTCACCTGCTTTAGTTAATTTCTTACAGATTGCACCCAGAATGGACACAGTAATCTCTCTGGTTCAAGCTCAGAATAAAGTCATCTGAAGTTTCAGAAAATTCAGAAAATAATAGAAGCATTATAATAGTCATCATGCAATTCATATTCTAGGCAATTTGCTTTCTCATCTTGTCTAGACACCCTGCACTGGTTTCTATTACCTTTCTGTTTCAATGCATGCTGTTCCTATTATGGAAGCTAGTGCACATCTAACTTTTTCATTTGGCATGGACCCCAATACATAAACACATTTGTCCCATCTACACAACACTGTTGCAGATTTTGCTCAAGGCAAATAGAAAACCAGAGTGAAACTAGTCAACTTGTCAAAAACACATTTTTTCCCTTAATGTGTAAATAAAGTTCATCTAAATAGGACTTGAGGTACAGTAAAAAGAACTAGACTCTCTCCCTTCATCAAACTGCCTATGCTCCCTACTCCTAGTCTACTTGTTTCTTTGTCCTTCATAAATCAGGGGTTTTGAAGTCTAGGAAGTATGAAAAGGAGGAACAGAAGAGAACAAGAGAAGGAGAAAAGGAAAAAGGAAGAGGACCATGTATGCTTCTCTATGCATCTATATACCATCTATCTATTGTGGTATATATAATAAATGATAATCTTTGTAGAAAGCCCCAAGGTAAACGGATGAGGTTGTTCATGTACTACGGCAACCAACTGGAGGGCACTGGCCACCCCAAGGTCTAAGGGATCTGATATCTTAACATAGTGATGGTAAAACTTTGGGATTCTGTGTTCTAGATCTCCAAATTATATGTAATTTAGGAAGACAGAAGAAAAATAACACAGAATCAAATATAATGGAAATACTTATCTGTTTTTGTGGGAATCTGAAACAAATATAAATACAGATAGTTTAGTGGATACCAGACATAGTTATTTATGCAAAAATCACATGAAGAACAGATTAGACATGATAAACAATACTCATCAGCTTAATAAATATTTGAAGCTTTTTCCAAGGTTTTAAAATAATACCTATGCAGTAAAAAAAAAATAGTTGAATAGAATCCACATTCTTCTAATTCAGTAGTAATGTTTGCTCAGTCACTACCATAGGCAGTGTACACCTGTCTCTCACAGGACCCTCACAATGGAGAGATGCATGTGGAGGGGCTATGGTGATAGATGAGGTGAGCATCATTTAAGGGCATAACTGAAATTTCAACCCAGATTTCTCCTACTCCAAATATCATACTCTTTATACTAATCACTGGTGAAAAACTTTTTTTTTTTAATCAAAGGAATGCTCTCTTTTTGCAGTCTTACACAACTCAATTTCTAAAACAGATGAAAATGGAACTGCTCTGTGTGAGCATGTATGTGAGCAGATGGGGCTGGAGGGGAATAAGGTACCCATCCCATCAGCAACCTCTGATGCATCTTGTGGGAAATCCCTAGGGCACCTCAGAACACACTTTGACAAGTAATTGCATTGAGTCATAAACTATAAAATTCACATGTACTCACATTTTAAGTCCAGTAAAAACAGGACTTAAAACACAAACATAGGTATCTGCCATATCACATTATTATTAAATGTTTATTTATTTTTGAGAGAGAGACAGAAAGAGATAGAGAGAAAGGGAGAGAGAAAGTGAGTCAGAGGATCTGAAGTGGGCTCTGTGCTGACAGCAGAGAGCCCTGATGTAGAGCTTGAATCCAGGAACTGTGAGATCATGACCTGAGGCAAAGTTAGACACTTAACTGACAGAGCCACCCAGGCGCCCTTGTCATACCACATTTTGCCCCACATTTCTTGTTTTGCTTGTGTACTTGTTTTCTCTCTCAAACTGGATCTTTAAGGGTAGAGGGAAGAAGGATAAGAGTCTAATAAAAGAGAATGTAAATATAGTATACAGTCAACAGCCATCTATTAAAAGTAGGTTTCTATAATAAGGGTATTGTTTCCCATCATCCCTTCCTGTCATACCACAAGAATGTCTAAGGGAGGGAAATGTGAAAGATATGGACCAGTTTTCTTTTATAAGGATTCTTCAACCGAAACATTTCCCAGCCACAAAATGAAGCCTGCCTTCCAACAACTTGGGACGCCACTTATGTACATACACAACATGTTATCTTGAAAATAGTACCTTGAACAAACAGTTTTTACAGTTTCTAAATTTGGACAAACTGAATGATGCATTTAAGTATTCCTCTAAATTCCCTACCACCTGTTCAGTCCACTTCTATTTTTTTCCCTTATAAATTCAAATTCAGAAGAAACAAGCCCCCATAGAAGACACAGTAATCAGGCAAAAAGATAGTATCATGCAAACTGGTAGACCCTTATCTTTAACTGTCCTGGACAAATACTGTCACCCTTTTTAAGAGTATATTATCAGCACTCTTGACAAAGAGCTATCAATGTTTGCTAGTTTCTGATTTAAATGTAACTCCACAGTATAGATTTTCCACCATACTATGTTTTGCTGTGGTGAACTTGTCTCATATTTTAAGGCACCAAAAGAAAATATTTTACTTTCACTTTTATGGATATATACAATACTCTGGCAAGGCCATTCAAGTAAGTGAGGAGGAAGTTTGTTCCATTTGGATTATATGTATCTACCTTTATTGTTTCCCAAAAGCAGTTTTACAAAATTGAAAAGCCTTATTCTATCCTGACTCCATGGTCCTATTTTCCATACTTCATCACAGAACATAAAGACAATGTTTCCAAACTGTATATATGAACACATAGTCTAGCTAAATCTTAACTGATTTAGTGTGACAGGATGTCATGAAAGAATATAACAAAAGAGGAAGAAAATGAGCTGAGACAATAAAAGTTGGAAGAAGTGATGTTAAAAAATATTGAAATTACACATTTCCAAACACATTATATAAAATATACAAGGAATGTGCTATTCTCATTATATGAAGATTATCATATTGATCTGATATCAATCAATATAACAGGAAAGCTTGATTGTTTTTACCAGTAATGGGGATGTATTTATAATCAATCATGTACATAATTATTTAGTGTCTATTTGTGACCACTGGTATACAGTGACAAAATAGTTGGCTGAAATTAAACTTCAGTGTCTGGAACCAAAAAAATATCTCAAACAACTACCAAATTAATAACCTTGGGTTCACCTTTATGTCAATTAGTGGCAAGTCTATTTTTATTAGTTGCTTAGGTCAAAAGTCTTAGGATTTTTTTCTTGACTCCTTTCATATCTAACACATCTATCATTTTACTAAAATTCTATCCATTCTCCCTTCAAGAGATTAGAAAGAACCATTAGAACTTATTGTTTAAAGGGATCAAAAGTGGTCAAATATTGGCACTTTTGTATGACTCAAACTGATACATCCAGGTATTTGAACACTTTTCTTGATCTCTAACACTACCCTGGTCTAAGCCACCATTATCTTTAGCTTGGATTATTGCAATATTGTCCTATCTGGTATCCTTGTTTCTAACCTATCATGCTTAACAGTCTCTTCTTAACTTGGGACTGTTAATTGGGAGTCAGGGTGATTTGCCAATACCTAAGTCAGAGCATGTCTTTCCTCTGCTCAGAACCTTTCAATGGCTTCTCATCTTTCTTGGGAAAAAAACCCCCTCAGGTCCTTATGACCTTATCTCTTGTTATTCTTAGCCTCATTTTTCTGCTTCAGGCACACAGAACTCATTTTTCCTAGAACATACCAGGCATATTTTTGCCTCACAGCCTTTGCACTTATTCTTACCTTTGCCTGAAATAATCTTTCTCCAAGTATCTGCATGACTTACTTCCTTTAGATCCTTATTTTGAAGTCACCATGATAGTGAAGATTTCCCTGGCTTTCCTATCTCTCTATTTTTAATTTTTTTAATGTTTACTTATCTTTTGAGAGAAAGAGAGAGCATGAGAAGGGGAGGGGCAGAAAGAGAGGAAGACACAGAATCTGAAGCAGGCTTCAGGCTCTGAGCTTTCAGCACAGGGCCAGACATGGGGCTCAAACCCAGAACCATGAGATCATGACCTGAGCTGAAGTTGGACACCTAACCAACTGAGCCATCCAGGCACCCCTTGTATCTCAAATACCAACATACCCCTATTTTTATCTTCCTTGATTTCTTTTTCCCATAGCATTTATTAACTTCTAACAATCTTTGTGATTAAAAAAAAAATGTCTGTTTTTCCTTACTAGTATATAAGCTCCAAGAAGGCAGAAACTTATACTTGTTCTGTATATTATGGTGTTCCACAAGCCTAGAAAAGTGTCTAGGACATTAGTAGCCACTCAGTAACTTTTTCCTGAATAAATGAATGCATGAGTCTTAAAAACTTAAGCTGGTCAGGTGGTTAATTCATGCTTTATTCTATTCTATTCTTCAACTCCCATTCAAGCTGACTCTTTGGTGGCAGTTTTGTCCATCTGCAAATTCAGAATGAGACAATCTCATTTGTTTTGTGAGTCCTTAAGTTAATCTAAGAGGAAACCAGTTAAAGCAGCATAGTGAAGACACCTCTAAATTTCTGTGTGGCATTCTTTGAGAATAGGACACCAGCCTAACCTTTTCCTTTTCATTCATTTCCTTTCTCTTTTTCATTCCAGGAAGGTCATAATTGCTTGTCCAGCAACTTTCTCATTACATAAAGATTAGAGCTAGCAGAAAAGAAATAGGTTTGTGAATTCACCATGCCTTGGGCTCTAAAACTGATTCCTGAACTTCCTAACCAAATGGCTTTCTTTATCTCTCAAGGACTCAAAGAGATCTTTCATAAGAGGAAATAAAATCTTAGATTATCTGCAGTTTCGTATTATTGATATTTAATGTTGTCATCTATGAAAATGGTGGAGAAGTGACCAGTTTCTAAACATAGGACTTTCTCGGCAGACATAAGAAAAGTTGCTGGGAAACATTTGGCAGCATTGAGGAGATTCAGAGGAATACTGTTGTTGAAATGTTATTTATAAAGCATTTTCTATAGCAACATGAGAAAAACAAACCGTTTGGAAAGTGTAACTACAATTCTGTTAGGTTAGGATCACCTGGGAGCCCTGATTGGTTGAACGTCTGACTCAGTTCATTATCCCAGCGTCATGGGACTAAGTCCTGGGTTAGGGTCTGTGCTGAGCGTAGAGTCTGCTTAAGATTCTCTCTCTTTCTCTCTCTTTCTTCCCCTCTGCCCATCTCCCCCACCCACTTCCTCTATCTCTAAAACAAAATGAAACAACAGCAACAACAACAACAAAAACCAAACTCCTTTAGGTTATTCTATGACAAAGTTACTTTACCACTAAAGCTTATGCTCCATCAGAAAACATTACACATAATGTAATGTTGCTGCTTTATTATTATTTAAGCCTTGACAATGTATCAGTGAAAATTGGGTCTAAAAAAAGTAAAACTGAGCAAGCCACTGATAAAAGAAAATGTTGAGTAAAACTCTGCTAGCAGAGGCTTTTTAACGTATATGACCTGTAGGTGGTAAAGAAGTGAAGGGAAAATGGAGCATAGTAAGGAAATCAAAGTGGCAAGATTTGAGGATTATAGCAGCATTGCCACTTCAAATACTAGAGGACTTAATAAGCACAGTGTAGAAAGACTTCTGACCCAGAAGTGAGTCAAGGTCAATCTGTAAAACCAAAGTAGGTTACACAGTAATGAAATATTGTTTAATTTAATTAGGAAGGTATGTGATTTAGGCCTATGTCATTCTATTTCTTTATAACCTTGCCTCAGTCTTTTTTTTTTTAAATCATTTCTAATATGCATGTCTAACTAATTAGTGCTTAGACAGTAGTGATACTATTTGAAAATGATTCCTTTTAATATCAAAACCTATTGAAAACTAGATAAAAGTAATCTCTTAGAGTCATTAGGCTATGTTTGGAGAATCTATATGATCTGCCTTTCAAGCCACAAATACTACCCTAGTGTCTGGTCTCTCAATGGCAGGAGTAAAAGTACTAGGTAGAAACAACCAGTTTCTAAATGAGGTTGAGTAATGTCAGTCTAGTCTTTGATAACACATTCTTACAATGCATAGTCAGTATGTAGTAATGAAATGTATACAGCTAATGCTTATTCTAGTTTCTATTCAGATGAATATACAATCTATAAAAGCTTTGCAAATATTAAGAAAAAGAAAACTTTTACATGTCTTCAAATTCTTGTTAGGAATATCTATTGCTTATAAATCACATTTAATTATAATCTTCTTCCAATCAATTTATTATTCAATTCTCATAAAAGATTACTAGCATTCTTTCACAAAGGGAGTCTCTTCATGACAAAGGGCAAGAATGTTTCAGACTAAGGGAAAAACTGGTCTGCCAAATGGGACAGAAGCATTAAACCTGAAAGGAAAGTGGACACTTCTAGCTTTTGCACAGAAATTCTTCATATTTTTTTCTCTCGACAGTCAGTTATGACTGTTTCTATATTACGGGGATAACATTCTAGCTTCCTACAGCAAGGGGTCTGTAACTGGCAAGATTATGCTGGCTTTTTCTCCATGTCTGTCCTATCACAGTGAGTCTCTACTCAAAAACTTTATTTACACATATAATAAAACTGTCGTCCTTAGGCACTCAAGACTCTGAGGAGGCTGGACTCAACGGACATTTCCAACCTTCTACTATCTCATTCACAATCCATTATCTATCCAATAATCCAATTAAATACAGCTATTCACTGCTCCTTAACTTTTAGATTGTTCCACTTTTCAGAAGCCTTGGTACATGTCCCTTTGGTACAGAAAGTCTTTCATATCTCTATTTCTACTTCAGATACATAGCTGAAAGTCACTTTCTTTGAAGTAGAGTACAAAGCGCCAAAGCAGGGGCGCCTGGGTGGCTCGGTCAGTTAAGCATCCGACTTCAGCTCAGGTCATGATCTCACAGTCCGTGAGTTCAAGCCCTGCGTCGGGCTCTGTGCTGACCGTCAGAGCCTGGAGCCTGTTTCAGATTCTGTGTCTCCCTCTCTCTCTGCCCCTCCCTGTTCATGCTCTGTCTCTGTCTGTCTCAAAAATAATAAACGTTTAAAAAAAAATTAAAAATAAATAAATAAATAAAGCGCCAAAGCAAGTGTTTATGTAATACAAGTGCCTCCATGAAGCTATGCTAATAAATGCAAAAATACCCTTGTGAAAATAGATTTGTGACTGTAGTCTTCCAAAATAAGGGAGTATCATACCCATCTAGATAGAAAGTGTATGTGTGTGTGTGGACAGGAGTGGCATGATAAAAAATATGATAAACTGATGGTAGGGAAGTGGAGAAAGAGGTATTGGTCCAGGATACCAGGCAGTGACTCTTTTATCTCCCTCCAGATCAAGCCCATCATCTTGGTAAGGCTGAATCTGTTTCAGGGATGAAGAAAGCCCAGTGTTTGTAAACATTCCATTAAATGAAAATTCATAGATTGTAGAAACACTTTCTCAATGATAATGACAAATCTGTGTGAAAAAGAGCAGTGGTACAGCAAGAGCTGAACTTACCAGAGATGGTGACAGCTTACAGTAAAAGGACAGCAGGCACACTGCTACTACCTACCTTTACTTCCTTCCATCATCAAGCGTCCCATCCATTGATGCAATTCTGGGGGCCAATGAAAGCTACGCTGAGTTCTGCTTTATGTACTTCTTCCCTTACTTTCTGGTTCCTTGGCTAACTTAATTGGGAACCTTTTCTAATCTGAGAAAGAAAGAGGGAGGAAGAGCAGGAAGGAGAGGGGCAGGAGTGGGGTTGAGTGTGCTGCTGGTCTGTATGTGACCAGAAATGCCATCAATAGCACTTGGCTAGAACACTGTAATTACACCAGGTCGCTTGAAGCTTCTTCTTTTGTTTTTTTTTTTTTTATAGACATTCTATTCAACCTTGTTCAATTTATTTTACATAAAAACCTTTCTGCGGCTAGACAGCAACTTTAAAATGCCACTAGGCATGAGGTTGTTAAAAGCAGCTCCAGGTGAGAAAAACACTACTCAGGACAACTGGATGGCCTGCTCTAGTGATAGCTTCCTGCCTTCTTGCTTCTTATTCTATGAATATTTTCTCAGCCTGGGATCTCTTAGCTCCTACTCTCAGCTATGACAGTAGACACTACCTCAACTCACCTTAGGAGAGATGATGCCTTTTGACTTGGGATGTTTTCTTTCCATGACTCTTGGACAATGGTGAATCTGATACCCTTCCACTTTGTGCATACGAATCCCACCACTCCTTCCCCTGCCCAGTCCTCTAGCTATTCTTTTATCAAGGTATGTTTCAGTAACATCATATTGCCTATTTTCCTATTTCTTATTGAAAGTGTACACCACCAAAAAACAAGTACAAAATAAAAATAATGTTAGGTCCTTTCTTATAATGAAAAAAATACTAATCAATACATTAAAAAACATAATCCTACTCTCTCTGTTGGTAGCAAAATACTTACTTTACAACATTGCAATGACTATAGCAACATACAGAATACAATTTCTAAAAAGATAGCTTCATGTCAGTGTTTATATGCAACAGCATCCTTTATTAAAAGGCACATAGCCATAATAAACACAAATCATAGTGACAGCAGGAATCATGCTATCAACAAACCCATGAAAATGGGATCAAACATCATGAGATGAACACCATTACAGAGATATGTACAAGTGCTTTTCCCATATGGGGGTCTCTGCAACTTCAATTTGAAACTACAGAACTAGGGCAACTATTTCTAGCAATATATCTAGCTGGGCTTTTTCCGTTTTATTCTGTTCTCACTAATGGTTCACAGAGGGTTTTATGCTACACATAATGGTCTGTCATGATCACAGCTTCATTGCAGTCCCACGTTTTTAATATTGCTGCTATTAAGTATTCAGATTTAGCCACTGTGATTTATTTTCAGATTAACTAATTCTATTGTTAAACACATTTAAAATGTTTTAAGTAACTCACACAGCAAATAATATGTTTACACAAGGAAAATCCTTAGACAGTGTTTATTATAGGTTGGTGTAAATGGATCCTGTGCTCTGAAAGCAACATCTTTCTTACTAATTAACAGTAACCAGATGGCATTCATTTGTAGCTTTATAATATTCTTAAGTCCTAGGTACAGTATAATCCATATTGTTTATTTATATAGTAGCTAAAAGTATTCTTTCTTATATTCAATATTCAAGGTTATTGCCCATTCATATTTTTTAAAGTAAATCCTATTTGATTGGGTTATTCCCCTCCTCCTGAACATTTCAGTGGCAGTTTCCTATAATTAGGAAGTTTTACTAACAAGCTCTGTGAGCATTTAAGGTATGATGTATAAGAAAATGTTAACAATTTTTTCCCATGCTCATTTCACCTATGCCTTATGCACAGTATAGTTAGACCACCTTTTCCTAAACTATGTACCATGCTTGAGATATTCAGACAGGTGCATGCATGTGTGGACACACGCGCGCGTGCACACACACACACGCGCGCGCACACACACACACACACACACACTATGGCTAAATAAGTTGGAGAACATTTCATACCATAGCCCGTGTTAGAGACTTACAATAAAAGTAGAATATTAACTCGTAAGAAATTCTGCGGCAAATAGACTTGTTGATCTTTGCTTAACCCAGCATATCCATATCTTATTTGCCACAATCACCCTGACTACCCACCCACCAACACACATACTTTCTCTTTTCTTCTCATTTTAAAGATTTATTTTAACATCCCAAGGAACAATATTCTGTAGAACACAGTTTGGGGCACGGAACTCAATAAATAAATGATAGCTCCCATGTATAATTAAACATCTCAATGTCTCAAAACAACAACATATCACAACCTTCTTTCCTAAGAATGCTAGTTTATCAAAACTGGTACAAAACATTTTCTGAATAGTATGGGACTAAAATATAGAGGACAACGTTAGGAATTTGCAACCCTCTATGTTTTACAATATATGCAAGTTACTACAGTGGGTGTCTCCTGTTGGTAACAAAAACAAGATGATTTAATGTTCCAGTCTCTGGATGGAATTGAAAAGCAAAAGCAATTGGGAAACAGACCATAATCCATTAGATGGTAAACCAAATTAACTCTTCTTACTGATCAAAGACACTAAGATCAAAGTTCAACCTAGTAAGAACATAAGCTTTTTATCTATACAAAGTGAAAAAATAACAGTGACCTGAAAATCTGAAAACCAAAAGGGTAAGTCAAGTACTAAGAGTATCAAGAGCACCAAAACAAAACTGAACCTAGATATTAAGCAAGTCTTTCTCATATAATTTGGTTGTGCAAGGTATATGGAATAGCTAGTTGTATGAGTCAAAGTGTATCTCCCCAGAATCATTTTAACAGTGGGTTAAACAGAGTAAGTATATGCATCAGAAATCATAACTGCCCCAGATTGATATATGAGAGATTTTTTCCTTACTCAGTTTCACTGACTGTATAGAAGATGAGTAAACTGAATCGCCAGTGCTTTTATAAAAGTTTGAATTAGCATTTAACATTTTGAATGGGGCATACATTTCTGTCGTTCTTCGCTGAGCACTATTGATCTCAACAAATCAGATGAGCAAATACGATGCTACTAAAAGGCCCAATTCACAATGAGATAAGGAACTTTTGCAGAATGTAAATCAGCTGTCCTCACATGGGGGGCATTTAATTCACAAGTAGCACTGGTCAAGTCAGCTCTCAGTAATGATAGTTTTCTCAGAAAATGAGCTGTATCGCTTTTGTTTCACCATTTCGTTTCCATAAATCTCTGGGCTTGGGATTTTGTTTAAGCATTAAAAACATGGGGCATCTGGGAGACTCAGTCGATTGAGCACCCAACTCTTGATTTCGGCTCAGGTCATGATCCCAGGGGTGTGGGATTTAGGCCTGCATTGGGCTCCATGCTGAGTGTGGAGTCAGCTTAAGATTCTCTCTCACTCTCCCTCTGCCCCTCTCCTCTGCTTACTCTCTCTCTCTCTCAAAAAAAGGAAATAAAAACAAATCAGGAAAAGCTTTAAAGTACCCTTAATTTTGATAACACACTTTGTGTTGCTACCTGAAAACTAACCATGTAAAACTGAGTCAGAGGTGGGAAGTAAATGAAAAATAACGATTTGGTAGTCCGTCACAGGTCTCATGACCCTGATCCAAGTCATTTTTGAATACAATGCTAATTTTTTTGTTGTCATAAAAATTTGTCACGATAAAACCTGTAATATAAGTTATTTGAGGTGTTATATATAACAATTTAACCTCTTCACAGAGGGCATGATTCATGCCTAATTGTGTAAATATAATAGCCCCTTGAATGTCATGAGGATATCAAATATATGAATTAAATTTAAATAAAAGCTACCTATCCAATTACTTAAATTTTCACAGTTGTTATGTTATCAATAAAGGTGGAATGATTCTTCTTGCTTATTTTTAAAAATAAGCTAATTAGCAGTTATTAGCTAGTACACTTAGTCACTTTGGATTTGGTAAGGTATAGAAGAATTTAGGTCCTGGTAGTCAGGAAGCCTCACTGAATTATTCTCTTTATACAACGCTATATATAGTTATTATAAGTATGTGAGTATATATGGTTATTATAAGTATGTGTCCTACATAAAAATGAAAATATTATTTCTATTTTGGTGACAACAAAAAAATCTGAGGCTTTACATTTTTAATTTTATCTTTAATGGGTCCCTAGACCTATTCTGAGGACAGTCTCATTTCCTAAGACTAATAGGATAAGATGTCTTATTCATGTCCCTAAGTATCAATCTCTATTACTCACTTGAGAGCTTTTTTTCTTCAGAAATTCAAATGAAAAGATGTCTGACTAATATAAATCTTAGTAGTATGCTCTGGAGTGGGTGCATTTTCCAACCAGGAAACAAATCAAGATGTCACTCAAATCTTTTCACTCTTGGTTATTATCAATCAAAATCTTTCAAAAAATTCAAATAGGTACTTCACTATTGAATACATAAATTATTCTATATCTTATGAACTATTAATCACCCTAAGAAGTTATATCAACATATATACAATATAGAGTTATGTACTCTAGGAAGAACAACATATAATTTATTTCATGAATTACTACAGGGAAATTCTGTCATTTTTAAAGTCTTTCTGGTATCAGAAAGCTTCCAGAAAAAACTCATACACAAATTCCTAAAAATAGCAAAATATAATATCTCTGTAAAGAGCATTGAATTAAAATTACCTATTCAGTATTAATCTGATGTTTGTTAGTCTTAAAACAAACAGTTGGGAACAGAATCCTTTTCACATCACTTATATCGATAATCATGCTTTCTTATATTACTAAACATAGTTCTCAAGCTTTTATTGCTCTAAAAGAAAGAGGTAAAATAAACAAATCTCAACTAGTATTTGAACAAAAAGAAAATTGCCACAGCTTTTTCAATTGGAGTACAATTTAGTCTTGATATTTGATTTTGAATGCATTTTAAATGTGTGACACAGGGAATAAGTTAATTATAAATAGCATTTATTATGTAGCTTTGATAAGTGTCTTAATTGAAAATTTAAAAGTCTGTTTACTTGGTTACTATAGTTACATCTTCTCCAAAGTACATGCATAACTCTTCATTCTTTAATTGAAATATAAAAATATTTTGCTTTAGAGTGACATTTGGCACCCCCTTTATAATATCCATTTTTAACATTGTTGTCAGATTACTTAAATAAAAAGAGCACTGGACTAACTTCACCTCAGGTGTCTGAAGTTCAAGACCCTATTTTGCCACTAACAAATGGCGTGACCTTGAGCAAATCACTGAAACCTTGCAGTATCTCAAAAACGAGTGGGGTTATACTCAGTGATGTTAAAAGTTTCTAAAATTTGAATCTATGATTTAGATCTTCCTAAAAAGCATTTTCCCATTAAGTCATCTTTTTAAGATAAAGTTCAAGCTATGTAATCGGTAACACAGGATCCTCTGACTTTTCCTTCTAGTGTCTTTTACCAGCACTGATCAAAACATAACACTTTATCCAGATGTGCTATGGTAAACCTTACTGATTATTCCATCATATTTAAGCCTGGATCATTATATTTTCATGTATATCCCTTTTCACCTCAAAATGTAATAGTATTTGTAATACTAATGTTAACATTATCATGATTAATGCTAATGATAAATTCAAGGCCCTCAGCCTAATTTAGTTCAAGGCTTTATCAATAACAACTATCATTATTACTATTTATAGGAAACTATGTGCCATATCTATGCTGGGCTCTTTATGTCTCTGTCTCATTTAATCTTCACAGCTAGCTCCTTTAAATTTTCCCTCCTTCCTATTCTACCTCAAAAATGTGGTGAACAGCTCAAGGGAGGTAGTGTAGCAAATTAAAACCCTTCCTAATATGTGTGGAAGGCACAATCCCAGCAAGAGGGGAAAAAAAGAACTGAGACTTCTGATAGTAAATGGGAAAATAACACACATCAAACCTGTAATTTCAGTGATTGTTTAATAACAAATTCTATATCCTCAGTTGCCTAATGATGAATTTCAATACTTATGACTTTATTCAAATGAGTTTTGCAAACATGATTTCTTAAATCTTATCATCTAACTTTCATTTTCTTTTAAATGTAGAGTTAAGGGGCGCCTGGGTGGCTCAATTGGTTGAGCGTCCGACTTCAGCTCAGGTCACCACGGTTTGTGAGTTTGAGCCCCGTGTCAGGCTCTGGGCTGATGGCTCAGAGCCTGGAGCCTGCTTCTGATTCTGTGTCTCCCTCTCTCTCTGCCCCTCCCCATTCATGCTCTGTCTCTCTCTGTCTCAAAAATAAATAAACATTTAAAAAAATGTAGAGTTAAATAAGCTATGGTGTATTTATCATACAATAGATTCATGTCCACACTGAAAAAAAAATAAGGAAACCATAACAAGACTCTCTTCACTGTTCCTTGTTATTATTCAGTATAGTGTCGACAGTGTTAGATATCATGTCCAATTCATGTGTCTATTTTAGCCATTTCAAAAATTTTTTTCAGTTACATTATATTCACTATATTCAAATTTCAACTACTTACTAAATTCCAAATTCCTAGCATCAAGGTATAAGGATAAACTTAATTTAATTAAGGTAACAGAGAGTCCAGAAATACAGCATTAATTATAATTGAAGGAACATGCCTTAAGCCCTCAAAGTCATAAGCAGAAGTATGTATAGGATTTAATACTTGCTCTTGACCTCTGAGACAACTATGGCTGTGCAAAAGTGTTCTATTTGTATTTGTCCAAGAAACTGATGAACTTGTTAATTCTTACATAAATCTCAATTATCTTGGTATCCCTATATTATGGAGGAGGAAACTATGACATATAAATAAAGGATTTATGTGAAGTCATGAAATTTGGAAGGAAAACAGAAATAGGCTTTAGTTTTCACAATAAAAACTACTGGACTCCACACCAGATTTTGTAAGGTAGAAACAAAATAGTGATAGCAGTAATGCTTATCTTGGGAGGAAAAAGTTACTCTAATGATAATCTTTGGCACCTGTCCATTTAACAAAACCACTAAAGTGCATCAATTTTTACTTGTACTATGCCTTAGTCCAACAACACAGGAAAAAATATCAGTGTACTACAAATCAATGAAATAGACTGGCAGAGTAGTTTGGGGAATTGTGTAAGATACTTTCACTCACTAGCTCATGTTTGCCACGAGTGCTATTTTCATGAATAAAAATCTGCTGGAAAATTGACAAAAAACATATTACTGACATGTGGTTAGAGCTCCTGTTTCTATATAAATCTACATTTTACAAGAAAGAAGATGGTATGTCAGGACAACTTCCTTTCAACCTCTGCTGCTATTATTATATTGTTTTTCACTCTTAAAATAAGCAATTCTGTGGGATAAAGATTTGATGTAAGTTGCTAAATGCAGGTCTCAGTTTGGATATGCTTGTTAGAAAATTATTTCCAACAGCTCTTATAGTTCTATTTTTTCTTATGATTTGTTGCTTCTGTAATTTCTATATGAAGAGTTGGTTAGCTCATGGTGCTAATAAAGCCATGGCCATGGGTCTGATTTCTGTATGAGCCAGTTAGCTGTGAAAAAAGAAAAAAAAAAGATTCTTTAGCCAGTACCTGTAACTACAGCTGCCAGCCAGGGTGAAAATTCATGTCTTTGCTAAAAAGAGGAACTAGAGAAGGTACAGATGATGCTCTTAAGACATCACAAAGCACATATCCTAATGGCAGAGATTAAGAAGTTTCTTCTTTTTTTCCCCAAAGTTTATTTATTTTAAAGGGGGTAAGGGGCATAGAGAGAGGGAGAGGGAGAGAGAGAAAGAGAGAGAATCTCAAGCAGCTTCTGCACTGTCAGCGTGGAGCCCGATGCAGGGTTTGAACTCATGAATCGTGAGATTGTGACCTGAGCTGAAATTAAGGGTAAGGGGCTTTATGAACTGAGGCACCCAGGCACCCTAGGAGTTTCTTATTCATATTCAAAATGCCATTATGTTCACACAAACATTGGGAAATTATGTTATAAAACTACAGTCACACCAAGTACACATTAAAAACATTTTTAGAATAAATCAGTAACGTGATTATGTGTGAGAGAACTTTAAAGTTCTCAGAGGGAAAACAAGAAATATTGCACATATGATGGCTATTATATCCAGAGATATATGTAGGTAGGATGATGGATAATTATAAAGTCTTATATAAATAAGAACATAAATCTGACAACTTCAAGGATAGATAAATCGATACTTAAAGGTAATGGTGTTCCAGCAAGTGACTAGGTCTGCTTACATTACAGGATTAATAAAGGTGAAGACGGAGAATTCCAGTAAGGCCTAGTGTGTTTGGAGCCACTCTATTTTTTTGTACTAGTCACAATTAAACTCACCTAGACATGCTTTGGGAATATGTATCACAATATAGTATATGAAATGGACTGGAGAGAGGGAGAGTCTAGGGAAATTGGTTAGATTGCTACTGTAATAGCACTGGCAAAAGGTACCGAGAGCCTTCACTGAGGTGATAAGGTGACTAAATGGATACAAATATAATGTAGAAGTAGAAATTATAACACATATAAATTTAGTAAGCAATTTAATGCAGTGGATAAGAACCTAGGTTAAAGAGCCAGATTCATAGGTTTGAATCCCAGCTCCTCCATTTATGCATCTTCTGGCCTCAGGAAGCTACCTAATTTCTCAGTACATGGTTGTTCCAACTGTATAATGGGACTCATAACAGCTCTTAACTCATATAATTGCTCTGAGGATCCAATGTTAAGTACTTGGCACAGGGCCTGACACATAAGTGCTAAATATATGTCAAAAATTATTATTATTAGATAGATGTGGGAGGTTAAGGGAGAGAAAAGAGTCAAGAATTTTACTAGTGACTAAACCTGTATAACTAAGGGGAGTGGTGTACATTAAAAGAAATAGGTTACAGGCAGAGATGAAACAGTCTACTATTAAAATAAAAATGAGTTTTTGGGTGCCTTGGTGGCTCAGTCAGTTAAGCTTTTAATTCTTAATTTCGTTTCGGGTCATGGTCTTGAGGTTTGTGGGATCGAGCCCTGCATCAGGCTCTACAAGGACAGTGTGGAGTCTGCTTGGGATTCTCTCTCTCTCTGCCCCTCCCCCCCTTAAAATAAGTAAACATTAAAAAATGAATTTGAAGATGTGGTGATATATCTCTAGGTAAAAATATGCGGCTAATCATTAGAAGGTTAGATCTGGTGGGAGATGAGTAAAAAAAGGAAGATATAAACCTAATAGTTCTGTATGTTGAAGGACTGATTGAAGTTCTGAGATTGGATAAGACTGCCAAGGGATGGAAGGGGGGTAAAGGGAAGATAGGGAATATGATAGCAGATGAAGTGTTTCAAATCCCAAGTCAAGATCCACTATGTTAACATAGTAAATAAGATATAATGTCGGACAGGAACTCTATAAACATTAGATGAAAAATTCCTAAATTATAAAAACTACTCTCAGGTTTGTTTATTTTTTATCATTTTTAACTATGAAATTTATTGTCAAATTGGTTTCCATACAACACCCAGTATTCATCCCAACAGGTGTCCTCCTCAATGCCCATCACCCAGTTGGCCCTCTCTCCCACGCCCCATCTACCCTCAGTTTATTTTCAGTTTTTAAGAGTCTCTTATGGTTTGGCTCCCTCCTTCTCTAACCTTTTTTTTCCCTTCTCCTCCCCCATGGTCTTCTGTTAAGTTTCTCAGGATCCACACAAGAGTGAAAACATATGGTATCTGTCTTTCTTTGTAAGACTTATTTCACTTAGCATAACACTCTCCAGTTCCATCCATGTTGTTACAAAAGGCCAGATTTCATTATTTCTCATTGCCAAGTAGTATTCCATTTTATATATAAAACACAATTTCTTTTTTTTTTAATCTATTAAGATTTTTATTGAAAATCCATCTTTAAGCATGATTTTGAAAATAAGAGCCTCAGGGGCGTTTGGGTGGCTCAGTTGGTTGAGCGGCCGACTTCGGCTCAGGTCATGATCTCGTAGTCCATGAGTTCGAGCCCCACGTCAGGCTCTGTGCTGACAGCTCAGAGCCTGGAGCCTGTTTCAGATTCTGTGTCTCCCTCTCTCTGACCCTCCCCTGTTCATGCTCTGTCTCTCGCTGTCTCAAAAATAAATATATGTTAAAAAAAAAAAAGAAAAGAAAATAAGAGCCTCAGAAATTATAAATTCATCACTATTAATAGAAAAATAAGGGACAAATACAAAATACAAGCAGCAGAAAAGATTCAGATACATCTATCGTGATCATGGTACATCTATCTATCAGTCAATATGCTAAACATATGCATGTATTTAATACTTGATCATTTACAAAACCATTTTCATAGATTTTTTTCATTTGATACACGACACTGTAAGGTAAATAAAACAAATTATCCCATTTTTAAAATGAGGAAGCTGGGACGCCTGGGTGGCTCATTCAGTTAAGCATTCAACTTCAGCTCAGGTCATGATCTCACAGTCCATGAGTTCGAGCCCCACGTCAGGCTCTGTGCTGATAGCTGAGAGCCTGGAGCCCACTTCAGATTCTGTCTCCCTCTCTCTCTATCCCTCCTCCTCTCTCTGTCCCTCCCCAACTTGTGCTCTGTCTCTCTCTCTCTATCAAAAATAGATAAACATCAAAAAAAAATTTTAATAAAAAAATTGAAAATAAGTAAAATGAGGAAGCTGAATTTTCAGGCCAACAGCTAGCCAAGGTTGCCACACAACTCTTTGAACTGCTTACCAAAAGCCCTTTCCTCTATCTGAAACTGTTTCCCTGTGAATCCTACAAATAAATACAGATAAATAAACTGGAATCCATGGATCTCAATATTGTCCTATGATATTGAATTATATGCATGTCAAAAGCTTCCTATTATACAAAGTACAGTGATATTCTTTATTTTGTAGTAAGTATGACTTGTGATGCTTAAGCACAAATTTCTACAAAATTTGTCTGTCAACTCTCTAATTGTGGTATAATTTGTAGGGGATTTTTTTTTAAATCACTTTTACCTATAATGGTCAAACATGGAAAAACCTTGTCCTCTCTGGAGCCCTGCTGGGAGGGACTACGGAGCATGCCAGGGATGGCCTAGGATAGAAGCTGCTATCTGGATCACCAAGTCCAGGGACTAAGTTAAACCACAATTTCTTTATCCATTCATCACTTGATGGACATTTAGGCTCTTTCCATAATTTGGCTATTGAGAGTGCTGCTATCAACATTGGGGTACAAGTGCCCCTATGCATCTGCACTCCTGTATTCCTTGGGTAAATTCCTAGCAGTGCTATTTCTGGGTCATAGGGTAGATCTTTTTTTAATTTTTTGAGGAACCTCCACACTGTTTTCCAGAGTGGCTCATCAGCAATCAGACAACAAAAGGAAATCAAAGGCATCAAAATTGGCAAAGATGAAGTCAAGCTTTCCCTTTTTCAGATGACATGATATTATACATGGAAAACATGATAGATAGACTCCACCAAAAGTCTGCTAGAACTGATACATGAATTCAGCAAAGTCACAGGATACAAAATTAATGTACAGAAATCAGTTGCATTCTTATACACTAACAATGAAACAACAGAAAGACAAATAAATAAACTGATCCCATTCACAATTGCACCAAGAAGCATAAAATACCTAGGAATAAACCTAACCAAAGATGTAAAAGATCTGTATGCTGAAAACTATAGAAAGCTTATGAAGGAAATTGAAGAAGATATAAAGAAATGGAAAAACATTCCATGCTCATGGATTGGAAGAATAAATATTGTTAAAATGTCAATACTACCCAAAGCTATCTACACATTCAATGCAATCCCAATCAACATTGCACCAGCATTCTTCTCAAAGCCAGAACAAGCAATCCTAAAATTTGTATGGAACCACAAAAGACCCCAAATAGCCAAAGTAATTTTGAAGAAGAAGACCAAAGCAGGAGGCATCACAATCCGAGGCTTTCGCCTCTACTCCAAAGCTGTAATCATCAAGACAGCATGGTATTGGCACAAAAACAGACACATAGACCAATGGAATAGAATAGAAACCCCAGAATTAGACCTACAATTGTATGGCCAACTAATCTTTGACAAAGCAGGAAAGAGTATCCAGGAAAGAGGAGTAAAAGCAGGAAAGAGAAGGAAAAAAGACCTTCTCTTTAACAAATGGTGCTGGGAGAACTGGACAGCAACATGCAGAAGAATGAAACTAGACCACTTTCTCACACCATTCACAAAAATAAACTCAAAATGGATAAAGGACCTGAATGTGAGACAGGAAACCATCAAAACCTTAGAGGAGAAAGCAGGAAAAAACCTCTTTGACCTCAGCTGCAGCAATTTCTTACTTGACACATCCCCAAAGGCAAGGGAATTAAAAGCAAAAATGAACTGTTGGGACCTCATGAAGATAAAAAGCTTCTGCACTACAAAGGAAACAATCAACAAAACTAAAAGGCAACCAATGGAATGGGAAAGGGTATTTGCAAATGACATATCGGACAGAGGGCTAGTATCCAAAATTTATAAAGAACTCACCAAACTCCACACCCAAAAAACAAATAATCCAGTGAAGAAATGGGCATAAAACATGAATAGACACTTCTCTAAAGAAGACATCCGATGGCCAACAGGCACATGAAAAGATGCTCAACGTCACTCCTCATCAGGGAAATACAAATCAAAACCACACTCAGATATCACCTCACGCCAGTCAGAGTGGCCAAAATGAACAAATCAGGAGACTATAGACGCTGGCGAGGATGTGGAGAAATGGGAACCCTCTTGCACTGTTGTTGGGAATGCAAACTGGAGCAGCCACTCTGGAAAACAGTGTGGAAGTTCCTAAAAGAAATTAAAAATAGATCTATCCTATGACCGAGAAATAGCACTGCTAGGAATTTACCCAAGAGATACAGGAGTGCTGATGCATAGGGGCACTTGTACCCCAATGTTGATAGCAGCACTCTCAATATAGCCCAATTATGGAAAGATCCTAAATGACCATCAACTGATGAGTGGATAAAGAAATTGTGGTTTATATACACAATGGAATACTACATGGCAATGAGAAAGAATGAAATATAGCCTTTTGTAGCAACGTGGATGGAACTGGAGAGTGTTATGCTAAGTGAAATAAGTCCTACAGAGAAAGACAGATACCATATGTTTTCACTCTTGTGTGGGTCCTGAGAAACTTAACAGAAGACCATGGGGGAGGGGAAGGAAAAAAAAAAGGTTAGAGAGGGAGGGAGCCAAACCATAAGAGACTCTTAAAAACTGAGAACAAACTGAGGGTTGATGGGGGGTGGGAGGGAGGGCAGGGTGGGTGATGGGTATTGAGGAGGGCACCTGTTGGGATGAGCACTGGGTGCTGTATGGAATCCAATTTGACAATAAATTTCATATTAAAAATAGAAATAAAAATAAATAAATAAACATTAAAAAAAGCAAAAACCAAAAACCAAAACTACTGCCAAGTGAATAAAAACAGAAGTGGGGAGGATAAGGTAAAGAATTGGACACTTGTTGCTTTTACTGCTTCAACCTCTTCACTGAGCTCAGTGTTCTCTGAGTGGCACTGGTCAAAGGACAGAAACTGCCACCATGGTTTTCAGAGCTTCTGTTTTAATTGGTTTGGGATGGTGCCTAGGCATCAGTATTTTTTAACAGTTCCCAAGATCATTCTAATATATACCCAGGGTTGAGAACTACTGAATTATAAGAACTTTAAAGAGCAGTAAGTTAAATGTGATGTAGCAGCTCAAGGTGTTGAGGTATAAACAACCCAACTAATTACCAGAGCAGGAGTGCAAGGGAAGCCTATTAAATAGACAATGTAAATGAATATAAACAGACAACTGTTTAAAGTAAATCACATTGAGGGTTCATGGGGAGTTGGATGGAGGGGAAAGTGGGTGGTGGGCATTGAGGAGGGCACCTGTTGGGATGAGCACTGGGTGTTGTATGGAAACCAATTTGACAATAAATTTCATATAAAAAAATAAAAAAATAAAGTAAATCACATTGAAAATATCAGATACAATAAAGTAAATTAAATTGAAAAGATTAGCTACATTACAACATGTACTGTATTTGTGATTTACCTTGAATATTTCTGAGTTTCTGAATGGATTAAACAATGTTTATGTATGCTATTTTATTTTTTAAATGTTTATTTATTTATTTATTTATTTATCTTTATAATTTTTTTTTACATTTATTTATTTTTGAGAGACAGAGAGAGAGCATAAGTGGGGGAGGGGCAGAGAGAGAAGGAGACACAGAATCCGAAGCAGGCTCCAGGCTCTGAACTGCCAGCACAGAGCCTGACGCAGGGCTTGAACCCACAAACCACAAGATCATGACCTGAGCCGAAGTCAGATGCTCAGCTGACTGAGTCATCCAGGTGCCCCTAAATGTTTACTTATTTTTGAGAGAGACAGGTCATGAGTTGGGGAAGGACATAGAGAAGGAGGGAGACACAGAATCTGAAGCGGGCTCCAGGCTATGAGCTGTCAGCACAGAGTCTGACATGGGGTTTGAACTCACAAACCATGAGATAAAAACCTAAGACGAAGTTGGAAACTCAACCGACTGAGTCACCCAGGCATCCCTGTCCATATATGTTAAAAGGTGAGCAGTGTGAAACTACCGTTTCAACACCTGAGAAGATTGTAGACAAATATGACCTGATTATGGACATGTCATTTTTAACACCAACTTAGCACAATTTCTACATCCTTGCTGAATGATCTTCTTTTTCTCTCAGCAATATTGTATGTGGCTGATAGAGGCCACAATTCACTAGGGCAAAAAGTAATATGTTCACCTACAAAATAACCACGAGAACAGCAGTTCCCAAGACAAAAAAAAAATTGGTATGCTCAGAAAATATCTTGGAATAATTCCTCAATAAATAAAAAAACATTAGCTAACCAAGAAGATGAAATGATAAAGTTGTCATAAGAAAGGTAATACTGATCACAATTGAAATGGAATAAATGATATGTTAAATACATGAGTTTCCTAAGTGATTAAGGATAGAAGAGGAAATTAACCATTTTTAACTGGAAGATTTCCAATATTATAGGAAGTGTTCCTAAAGAGAAAAATGTTCTTAAAAAGAGAAAACAAGGGTTTATGGGGAAATAGTATCATGGATTGGAAGGAACACAGGCTTTGAAATCAGGTGATCTGGGTTTGAGTTCTAACTTAGTCACTCACAGACTAGCTATGGAATCTTGGGCAAAATGATCTCATTTTTTTTCATCTGGAAAAGGGATTGATTGATAAAACATTAAAAATTGTGGTTGAAGCTGAATGACAGGTACACAGGAGTGTGTCATGCCACTTTTTCTAATTTTGTGTATGCTTACTATTTTCCATAACAAACAAGTTGACATAATATGTATCTTGGTGGGTCAAGTAGAAATAAATGTGATAAATGTATTCCAGACACTAAATAAATGAATTTGTTTATTTTTCCTAATATAACTTTCATTCTCTTACCTCACTACTCTCATTCTTATTTCTTCTAGCCATACTGTTCAACTATAATGCCATCTCACCATCATTCCACTGATACAATCTATGGAACATTCAACCACGCTCCATTATTGAAGTCACTGGCATCTGGCTAATGGATTCATTCTCCACAGTAAATCCTACCTAAAATCACTGTGCATGACTTCAGTAGCTATCCTTTCACTGCTACACACTGGTACTTTGTCATCACTTGGATGACAAATAAATGCTTATTCAACCTCTGAAATGTTAAACTCAAAATCCCACTCTCTGACAGTCTCAGCGCCTTCCAGCATACTCTCCACAACATTCACACAGAATTTTAATCATTAACTGCATATATATGATCTGACTGCACTGCTCTTGAAATCTCCAAGTACAACATTCCATTTTGTGACCGTAATCATATAGCCTTTAAGCCGTCTCATTCCCAGTACACCTGCTCTTCAAATGCAGAAATCTGGGTAAGCCATCTATTAGTTGATTTCTGACCTTCCTTCCTTCACTACCCAGCATGATCCTATGGCTTACCACTTAAAGTAATAATTACTACCCTGGTCAATTTCCTTCTATCTTTCTGTTTCTTCATCTGACAAGTGAAGTTCCAATTCTGGACCAATGCTCCAAGTACCATCTCTGCTCTTATACTATGGTGACTGCATGATAATACTGAAGAAAATCACACAACTACAAACAAGCAACAATACATATGCATAATCTCTAACCGCAGCCAAGCCCTCAGCAGTATGTATGAACCCTCCAATTTGTATATAGTTAGTATTCCCTCCTATCTGGCACAGTTAATATTCCAAACCCACCATCTGTCTAAAGTCCCATAACTAGACTCTCACAGCCAAGCAGAAAATTTAGATCTGCTTTTAAGCTTTCCTCTCCACAGACAAAAAGATGTTCATTTTTCCGAAGGTATAATTGACTTTTTAAAACCTCTCTACAGAGGTCAGATATGAACTTCAAAAGAGGAGAGCTTAATTCTACATTCTAAATACTGTGCTGTCTATACTTTGATTGTGGCAATTTGCATGTTTGTGGTGGGAAATGACAACACATACAGCACCACATCTGGAAATGCCTTTCACAATTTTCTATCGACTACTGACATGTGAAGAATTGCAGGTGTAAATACAAAAACAAAAACAAAACACCTAATGTAACTAGATATTAAAATTGGACTCTTCTTATTTTTGAATAACATCAGACATTAGATAATGTCTATAGATAGACTTTCATATGTAACATTTTCAGAAAGAATTCTTGAAATCAATCAATTTCATGACTTTCATATTCCCTCTGTTGGGAGCCTCCTCTCACTCACTTCATAAATATAAAAGGGTAAGTAGAGTGGAGGAAGAGAGGATTTATAGAGATTCTTGGAAGAACACTGTTGTCATGATGAGACACCCACTGTGTGTGTGTGTGTGTGTGTGTGTGTGTGTATGTGTGTGTATGTGTGTGTGTGTGAGTGTGTATGCACATGCTACATTTTTCAAGCTTAGAGAAGGGGGTTTCTGTTACAATATTCAGGGCATGAATATGTTCCCTGAAATTGGGGGACATTGTAGAGGAGTACCTGACTCATTCCTGAAGAAGCTGAAGTAGCCTGGACCAGTAGCATAGAGACAGCTGGGCTTTGATCCTTGTACTCACAGAATTTTCCAGGGCAAAGACCTGCATGAGTGTTTTCCATGGACTAAAAGTGACCCCGGTGGGGGAGAGAGAGAGAAAGAGTGAGAGAGAGAGCGAGAGAGAGTGAGAGACAGAGAGATGATCTGAATCCTGTATTTAAGTGCTATGTAAGTGGAACATTTGAGAGGGCAGGGGGTACACTGGCAGAGAATCCTTGTTATAACGTGTGCGGCATGAAGCTCTGAGAAAAGTGGGACGAAGTGGGAGTGACAAGCTATAGGAAATACATTCATTCACATCAAGGGAGTTTCAGGGAAAAATCCCCAGGCAGGGTAAGAACCTTGCTTCCTGTGGCATTGCAATAGTCTAGCTTGGGAAGCAGAAAAGATTTTGCCTTTACTTTACATCTGTGAGCTTAGATTGCTAGTCCTACTAGCATGCTATAAGCCAGCATTCTAATTTCTGGATAGAGATTGTGTTTGCAATTTAGAGAGACTTTAGAGACCTAAAAGCCATTGGGACTATCCACGTTTTCCTCTAGGGGCAGGGCAAAATAATCCTCACAGGATATATGTTGAAGAGGTAGCAGGAGGAACACAATTGCATTTTGATCATCTTCTACAGGTTCTGCTTGTTCAACATATGGATTACAAGTTATAAGATTATAGAAAGAACCAAGTGTGTAGTCTTTTTACTGAAATCTTGATGTAGTATTATAAAATTATGCAGCATACCATTTGAAACAATCATACAGAATGTCAGCCTGACCATGAGTGAATCTTATAAGCATTGTGAAAAGCAGAATTTGAAAGGTTTGTGTCATGATACATGAAATACAAGACAGGTGAAAGGGGAATAACTAACTTACATAACTGGGTTTGCTTCCAGATTTCTTTCCCTGCCAATCTGATTATTATGAACATTTGCTAGCTCACTTCACACTTTGCAGAGTGAGGATGCTGTACTTTCTTTTCTTTGTTTTATAGATAGAGAAGTAATCTTACAGGTAGGTTAATGAATCTGGCAAAATTGGAGAGCTTATTTCTTTACTTATGCCTCTTGATTACCAACAGAATGGTATTTCATTAGTGGGATTCAATGCTTTCATTCATTCAATAACTATTGAGGATCTGTTCAATGCCAAGTACTGTGCTAGGCAAGACAGACAGTGATAAGTAGGATACAGCCCTTGCCCCCTATGTATTCGTAGTATAGACAGGAGAAAAATACATAAGATACACCATGCCAAGCATTCTCTCTGTCTCTCCCTCTCTCTCTCTCACTGTACCTCCAAAATATTCACAGTTTGAGAATTTCCTGGGGGCTGATGAGAGAAATAATTGGGCTGATGTGTGCAATCTGCATTACAACAAAGGCTCAGAGCATGTTCATTCAATTATGCGGAATCTTGTCACTCTTATGTACTGAATACAGAAACACCAATAAGAGAAAAAAAGAAATACCAATGAGACGTACTTATGAATGTGACAACTAACACTGTCAATTATCTTGGCCTCCTGGACAATGTACTGTGCTGATATTCAGCCATTACATATTAAAATAACAATGATAGTTATTAAAGTGTTAAAAATACTTTCATGCCAGCTGGTAAATAACTGCTGTCCTAGCTGCCTTAGCTTCTTAACCGAGGATTCCCCAGATATGCCCATAATCCAGCAACTAAAAGGTAACCTGGCAAAGTATGGGCCTCCTGGACCCTCCTCCAGCCTATAATTGCATCCATTCTGATTGGCCAATGCTTGTGACATTTCAGTTAGTTTAAATATTATCCCATGAGTACAAGGAAATGTTAAAATTGGCCAAGTAGACAAGGTCCTCATTTGAGTATAAATGTACAGAAATTGGAATAAGCTGCTAAGGCATTCATGTCCAGGGAACATGACTATTCCCTTTAAAATATTCATTAACCATCATTGGAAGCATAAGGGTTTTAAGTTTCACATGGAACTCAGTATGATTCCTAGCTCTGTAAACTTGCTACCTCTGCAGGTTTGGGCAAATTTTTCATACCTCTGTAAGCTTCAGTTTTGAGAATTAAAGAACAGTGGCTCCCTAATAGACTAATACCATCATTACCATCATCATCACCATGATCACGATCATGAGCATGATTATCAGACAGGTAGGCCATCCATGAATAGTTCATTTATGATAAGGGTTAAAAACTAAACAGAAAATAAAAGAGCAATCACCTATGCAAAACAAATGTATCTTTCCCTATCAATAAGTAGATAAATAGATATTCACACACATGTGCTATCCCTGATTTGGCTACCACCTGGCTATATAACCACGTGAAAATTGTATGACTCACTTAGGGATACTCAGTACACCTAAATTGGATCTGGAAGGTATTTGTCATTTACCATAGTCCATTACTCTTAATTCCTTTTTTTAAAAAAAAAATATTTATTTTATTTTGAGAGCAAGTATGCATGCAAGCAGGGGAGAGGCAAAGAGAGAGGGAGAGAGAGAATTCTAAGCAGGCTCTGCGCTGTTAGCATAGAGCCCCATGCAGAGCTGAATGTAATGAAGTGTGAGATCATAACCTGAGCCAAAATCAAGAGTCAGACACCTAACCGACTGAGTCACCCAGGCGTCCCATTACCCTTCATTTCTAAACCTATGTGTGGACATCTAATTATGCTATGACATCCTAGTATCTCAATGGGAAAAAAATGCCAGAAATATAATACAATAAGACACATGTCAGTACATGAAACTTTCTATGTAAATCATGACACAAGTCATGAATTTTGGTTCTGTAATATGGAAAAGAACATTTTTGGTAAGGTAGAAAAAAATGAAACTATGAGCATCAATTAACTCAGAGAGCTAAAACCATCATGTTAGAATTGTTTCTCACCTCATTTCAGTTATAGCATGACTCTGGTTAAAGTTGTCAAAAAGCAAAAATATAAAGTACCTATATCAAGAGGAAAATAAAAGGAAATGATTAAGGATGAATTCAGTAAAAGAATGTGCTTTTATTAATTCAATTGGTCTGTTATTTGTATACATTCTGCAATGCAAAAATGCATTAAAAGTGGCTATCAGGAATTGCAGGTTAACACTTCTGGGTGTGATTCAGTGGTAGCTGTTAAGGCAAAGGCACATTAAGACAAAAAAACAGGTGCCTTCTTTTATATATAAGCCTGGGAGACTTCATCTACTTTATTGTTGAACTCCAAGGGCATAATTTGACAAATTAGTTTTCCCACTCCCTAAACTTCACAGCTGACACAATTGAGTTCTTAATCAGTAAGTAAAAAACTAATTTCCCCATCAACATGTTTTTTTTTCCTTAAAACAACATAATGTGGGTTTCCAAATAAAGATAATCCCCCTTTTCCCAGAATTAACATTAGAAAAGTCTAGAATTTTCAGTAAGTAAACACCTGGTGCCAACATTTTTAGTATATTTGATATTCATGCAATATTTACATGTTGTGGTCTTATATATAAAGCTAAGGAGCTTTATGTTATACTTTTCCCACAAACTTCTATGAACTTTGTTGCAAATGCACATACAATGAATTGTGTTTTACCTTAAACTTTCCCATAGGTCTTCTAAAAAATTTCTATACTTCTGGGTAATATATTAGAGGTATTAGGAGCTTTAAAAGATCTATCCATGAATTTTGGTAAATTTCCAGAAATATTTGAAAAGGGATCCAAGTGATACGTTCAATCAAGAATAGCTACAAATATAGGAAATAGTAAGGGTGATAATCTACTAAAACCATATTCTAAAGAAGAACTTTTTCCAGATGGATTACACTATTCCAATGATGTGTTTATACATAAATGTGTATCACTCTTCTTTTTTTTTAATTTTTTAACGTTTATTCATTTTTGAGAGACAGAGAGAGACAGGGCATGAGCGGGGAAAGGGCAGAGAGAGGGAGACACAGAATCTGAAACAGGCTCCAGGCTCTGAGAGCTCAACACAGAGCCTGATGCGGGGCTCGAACTCACTGACCGTGAGATGACGACCTGAGCTGAAGTCGGATGCTTAACCGACTGAGCCAACCAGGCGCCCCTGTATCACTTTTCTAATGAAAACTTTATCTGCATGTTTTGTCCTGTGTGAGTCTCAACAGCACTATGAAATATAAAACAAATCCTAAGGGGACATAAAGAGTTTTACTCACAGAATTGGGTTTAGAGAAAATGTATCATGATACAGAAAGTAGAAAATCTTTCAATATAAGAGCAACTTAATACAAAGTCAAAACATATTTTTACACTTAATTTCTTTTATTTTTGAAACTACTGAAGGTATACATGTAAAATAGTCATTATTCAGTTTAATTCGTAATTGCTGAAAGCTATACAAGAAGATCTGTTGGTTTTAATTTTATTCTTCACATCTCAACCTTGGGGACCTAGAGAAATGCAGAGAAGTGCACTGCATATTTATAAGGCCTCTGGGACCCTAACAGGCTTCCAAATGCCTTGTTTGTTGCAATCTGCTTGTCAAACTATTCAAGAGGTGAAATCCACATTCTATCCCCTATTGTATATGCACACTTTCACTGTTAATTAAATCAAAATTCTACGATTGCAAGGATGAGAACTAATGTAATATCTATCATACTGCCACCATTTTTAGGCAACAAAAAGACAACAGTTCTAGTAGCCAAGCTTTCATTAAAAAAAAAACAACTTTATTGACTATATTGAACAAATATTTAAACCCTGACTTATTAGTAAATATGTTCACTTAAACTTCAGATTTAGTAAATCTGTTATTAAAAATGTCTTCATTCTAGTCCTTAATTATAGCCACTGTAATGTAATTCTAATCTGGCATAGATTTATTTCTCTCTCAGATCTAAGAGGCTAAACACTGAAAAGGTCTAAGACTAAGAAAGCTTATGATGATTGCATATAAAGTAAACTTCAGCATTTTACATGTTGTTAGAAAAGGAGGGATGGAAAACAAATCCCTATCTATATATCTACATTTACATCTCTCTCAATATATCTATGATGCAAAAAATAGGCAATTTTGGTACTTACTTTAATTGCAACCAAATAAGCAGAAAGAGAACTCATTTACCTGTATTCTCACTAGTGAAGTTGGACATGGGTGATTACAACATTAAGAGTGTCATAGCCTGAGTAGGGACAATGAAGAGACACCACAGGAAGCATATTTTCCACTTTGTAATCTGCAATGCAATTATCGATATAAATATCTACTATATTTAAATCTGGCATGATAAGGGGGAACCACCCAATCAACGTTAAAAATTTTATGAAAATTATTAATCTCTATAACATTATAGAATTCCATGTTTTAGGAGCACCTGGGTGGCTCAGTTGGTTGATGGTCAAACTTCGGCTCAGATCATGATCTCACAGTTCATGAATTCAAGCCCCACATTGAGCTCTGTGCTCATAGCTTGGAGCCTGGAGCCTGCTTGGGATTCTGTGTCTCCCTCTCTCTCTGCCTCTCCCCTGCTCATGTTCTGTCTCTCTTTCAAAAATAAATAAACATTAAAAATTTTTTAAAAATTACGTTTTAGAAACAGAAACCTAGATGCTTTCTAGGTTTGAAACAGAAACTTTCAATGCAGTCAAAGCTCAAATAAAGAAAAAGATTCAGTTCCTTCTAATCTCTACTATTATTTTTTCCACCAACTTACATTACATCATTGGTGGCACTTAAAATGAAAGATAGGTCCCTACATGAAAAATTAGGGAGTGCACAGTGAAGAAAAAAAATGCCAGACCAAATCTATTTAGTCCAAGCAGTCCAATAATTTGCTATATTATCTCATTCAGAATAATTTCCTCGTGCCTTCTTTTCTCATTTTCAAAGACGATGAAACCAGATGATAATAAAGTTTCAGAATATAGAGTAAACTGAGAGTTCATCTTATACCCCCCTTGTTTTCTAGATCAAGAAACCAAAATCTGGAGAGGTGAACTACTCTATTTAAGCCATTCAGTAGGCTGTAGAACACAGACATGACATTTAGATACTCAAAAGCATGACATGCGTCCTTCTTCTACACACACTGTTTTGTCCAGCAAACCAGCGCTGTGCATTCCTTCTTCATCTCAATGGCTATGATTCTATGGTTGTGAAAATATATTATGCCACACAGAAATACTGAGACTTATGCCAATGGCAAACCAAATAAGGACATACCTTGGAATTTTTTCAAAAACCCTGGCGATTTTAGGCATCTAGACAGCAAAATACTCTTCAGTAATAAAAAAGAAATGAGTCATCAAGCCTCAAAATACATGGAGGAAACTTAAATGCATATTACTACGTAAAATAAACCAATCTGAAGAGGCTACAAACTGTATGATTCCAACTGTATGACATTAAAGAAAAGGCACAACTATGGAGACAATAAAAAGGTCAGTTGTTGCCAGAGGTTCTAGGGGAGGAGAGGAGGGCTGAATAAGAGCAGTACAGGTGATATTTAGGGAAGTGAAAACATTCTGTATGATACTGTAATGACAGATAAATGTCATTATACATTTGTTGGAACCCATAGACTGTACAACACCACAAGTAAACCCTAATATGAACTACGGACTTTACTTAATAATAATATATCAATTTTTGTTCAACAATTGCAACTGAAGTATCACACTAATGCAGAAGACCAATTATAGGGGAAACTGAGGGGTAGAAGAGATGTATGTTAACTCTGCTATCAGCTCAGTTTTTCTGTGAACCTAAAACCACTGCAAATATAAAGTCTATTAATTAAATTTTTAAAAAGCCAGTTTAAAAACCTCTCCTTTGACAATCAGAGGAAGATGGCGGCAGAGTAGGAGGACCTTAGGCTTGTTTCCTCCCACGAACACAACTAGATAACTATCAACTCATCCTAAATAACCCATAAATCAACCCTAAAGACTGACAGAACAAACTCCACAACTAAAGGGAGATAAGAAGTATTGAAGATACACTGAAGGAATTTAAGGAGTAAGGAGACAATGTTTAGGGGAGAAACGGATCACAGGTGCTATAGAGGATAGGAACGCAGGGTCATGGAGAAGGTGAAGGAGAAAGAAGCACACAGGGGAATGTACAAGAACATTTCCCAAAGACATTGGCTAGAAAAACAAGAGGGGATTAATTTTATGACTTCTTGCAACCAGTAGGGTTTAAAGCCTGGAGTTTCAAAGGTCAGTGGGGCTTGGCTGGGATAGAGCCTGGAGGGCACTGCCACCCACCTAGAGAAAAGGCAGGCAAACAACACTGGGGCAGACAGTATGGAAAAAGCAATCTGAAGAATGCCTGGGACACACAGGAGAAAGATTATACACTCTTCTCAGAGTACATCACTGAGAGACAGCCTTAATGGAGACAATGGAGAGAATTCTCCAGGAACAAAGGAAGAAGCTGGCTGGTGCCATTTCCCTCCCTTGACCCTCAGCATAAACACAGAGCCACCCTCAGGAAGCAGCCAGTGCTGAGACTGGGCTGCCTAACTTGCTTACACCAGGCCCAATGCCCCTGTGCTCTGGCATGCCTTAGTCCCATTGAGGCGGGCCTCTGCCCAAGAAGAACCACATAACCCCCTGCCCACAGCATGTCTCCCCACCAGCAAGTTCTGCTGGACCTCAATTCTGGTGGAAGTGGTGTCAGTTCTCTTTTCACAAGCAGAACAGAGCACACGTAGGAAAAACTTGTCACGTTCAGGCCAGAGACCAAACACTGTGTATATCAGGTAAGGAGAGCATCTGCAGATGACTTGCCTGAAGGACAGAATAGCCAAAACACAATAGCAGAGCATACCATGCAGCATACAGCATACATACTCCCTGATGCCAGGCCCTGGGCACTACATGGACCTCTTCTTCATAAGGCCATTACTTTCAGGAGCAGGAGACATAACTGGATTTTCTAACACAGACAAGGAGGCAGAGACTTAGACAAAATGCCAAGATGGAGGAATTTATCCCAAATGAAAGAACAAAATAAGAGCATGCCAGAGATCTAAGGAAACAAATATAAGTAACATGCCTAGTGGAGAATTTAAAGCAACAATCATAAGGACACTCACTGGGATTGAGAAGAGACATCAGTGAGACTCTTACCACAGAGATAAAAGAATTAAAAAGTAATCAGAGATGAAGAATGCAATAAAGAAGATTGGAAACAGGGTTGTGGCAATGAACAGCAGGGTGAAAGAAGCAAAGGAATGAATTAAGAACCTAGAAGACAAAATAATGTAACATAATGAAGAACAAAATAGAGAAAGAAGAATTATGAAACATGAGAACAGACTTAGGGAACTCAGTGATTCCATCAAACGTGGTAACATTTGTATCATAGGAGTCCCAGAAGAAGAGAGAAAAGGGGTCATAAAATTTATTTGAAGAAACATCCCTAATCTGAGGAGGGAAACAGACATCCAGATACAGAAGGCACAGAGACCTCCCATCAAAATGAACAAAAGCAAGCCAACTCCAAGATATATTGTAAATACATTAGCAAAATACAGTGATAAAGAAGAAAAATCTTAAAAGCAGCAAGAAAAGTCCTTAAGTTTCAAGGGAAAACTGAAAAGGCCAGCTGGAGATTTCTCAAGAGAGACTTGGCAAGCCAGAGGGAGTGGCATGATATATTGAAAGTACTGAATGGGAAAAATCTGCAGCCAAGAATACTCTATCCAACAAAGCTATCATTCAGAAAAGAAGGATAGATAAAGAGTTTCCCAGACAAGCAATAAACTAAAGGAGTGTGACCACTAAACCAGCCTCTGCAAGAAATATTAAAGGGGGCTCTTAGAGTACAGAGGAGACACTAAATGTAACAAAGAAAGGATCAGAGAAAATCTCGAGAAACAATGACAAAACAAGTGATAAAATGGCAATAAATACATATTTATCAATAATTACATTGAGTTTAAATGGACTAAATGCTAGTAATGAAAAGACACAGGGTTACTGAATGGATGAAAAATAAGACCCATCTATGGGCTGCCTGGGTGCTTCAGTCAGTTAAGCATCTGACTTTTGATTTTGGCTCAGGTCATGATCTCAAGGTTGGTGAGACTGAGCCCTGTGTTGGGATCTGTGCTGACAGCAAGGAAACTGCTTGGGATTCTCCCTCTCCCTCTCTCCCTGCTCTTCTCCTGCTCATGCACTCCCCTCCCGTCTTTCTCCCTCTTTCTGTCTCTCAAGATAAATAAATAAACTAAAAAAAGAAACAAACCCAAGATCCATCTCTGTGCTGCCTATAAGAGACACACTTTAGACCTAAAGATATATGCAATTGAAAGTGAGGGGATGGAGAAAAATTTATCATGCAAATGGACATCAAAAGAAAGCCAGAGTAGCAATACTTATATCAGACAAACTAGACTTGAAAATACAGACTGTAACAAGAGGTAAAGAAAGGCCTTATATCATAATAAAGGAGCCAATCCAACAAGAGGATCTAACAATTGTAAATATTTATGCCCCCACCATGATAACATCTGAATATATAAAACAATTAATAACAAACATAAAGGAACTGATTGATAATACTAGAATAATAGTAGGGGACTTTAACACCCCACTTACATCAATGGTCAGATCATCTAAACAGAAAACCAACAAGGAAACAATGGCTTTGAATGACACAGCGGACCAGATTGACTTAACAGAACATTTCAGAACATTCAGAACATTTCATCCTAAAGGAAAGAATATTCAATGGGAAAAGGACAGTTTCTTCAACAAATAGTGTTGGGAAAACTGGACAGGAAAATGCAAAAGAATGAAACTGCACCACTTTCTCATATCATGCACAAAAGTAAATTCTAAATTGATGAAAGACCTAATGTGAGACCTGAAACCATAAAAATCCTAGAGGAGAACACAGGCAGTAACCTCTTTGACATAACCCATAGCAACTTCTTTCTAGATATATCTCCTGAGGCAAGGGAAACAAAAGCAGAAATAAGCTGTTGGGACTTGATCATGATAAAAATCTTCTTCATAGCAAAGGAAATGAGAACCAAAACAAAAAGACAACTCACTGTATGGGAAATATATTTGCAAATTATATATCCAATAAGGGCTTAACATCCAAAATATGTAAAGAACTTTCATAACTCAATACCAAGAGAACAAAAAATCCAATTTAAAAATATGCAGAAGACATCAATAGACATTTTTCCAGAGAAGACATACAAATGGCTAACAGACAAATGAAAAGATGCTCAATATCACTCATCATCAGGGAAATACAAATCAAAACTACAATGAGGTATCACCTAACACCTGTCAGAATGGCTAAAATCAAAAACACAAGAGACAACAGGTGTTGGAGAGGATGTGGAGAAAGGGGAACCCTGTTGCATTGATAGTGGGATTGCAAACTGTTACAGCCATTCTGGAAAATAGTATGGAGGTTCCTCAACAAGTTAAAAATAGAACTACCCTATGGATCAGCAACTGCACTACTAGATATTCACACAAAGAATACAAAAATACTAATTAGAAGGGATAAATGCACCCTAATATTTATAGCATCATTATCTAAAATAGTCAAATTATGGAAACAGCCCAAGTTTACTTCAACTGATGAATGGATAAAGAAATAGTGGTACACATAAACAATGTACTATTACTCAGCCATAAAAAAAGAATGAAATCTTGACATTTTTAAGGACACGGATGGGGCTAGAGAGTATTCTAAGCAAAATAAGTCATTTGGAGAAAGACAAATACCATATGATTTCACTCACATGTGAAATTTAATAAAGCAAACAAATGGGAAAAGGGAAAACAAAAAAAAAGGGAGACAGAGGCAAACCAAGAAACATCTTAACTGTAGACAACAAACTTATGGTTACCAGAGGGTAGGTGGGTAAGGGATGGGTTAAATAGGTGATGGGGATTAAGGAGCACACTTGTGATGAACACAGGGTATTGTATGGAAGTGTTAACTCACTAGGTTGTACTCCTGAAACTAATATTACACTGTATGTTGGGATGTCTGGGTGACTCAGTCGGTTAGGTGTCTGGCTCTTGGTTTTGGCTCAGATCATGACCTCACGGTCATGTGAGATCCAGCCCCACATCAGGCTCTACACTGACGGAGCCTGCTTGGGATTCTCTCTCTCCTTCTTTCTCTCTGCCCCTCCCCTGCTCTCTCTCTCTCAAAATAAATAAACTTTAAAAAAATATTACACTGTATGTTAACTAACTGGAATTTAAGTAAAAACAAAACAAAAGAACCACCCCTCTTCTTTAAAAAAGCAACCTAGTGAATGGGAGAAAATATTTGCTAATGATATCTCCAATAAGAGGTTAATAGCCAAAAACTATAATGCAACACCGAAAACAACAATCCAATTTAAAAAAAAATGTGCAGAGGAACTAAGTAGACATTTTTCCAAAGAACAAATACAGATGGGCCAACATACACATGAAAAGAGTTTCAACATCACTCATAATTAGGGAAATGGAAATCAAAACCACAATGAAATATCACCTCACAGCAGTCCAAATGACTAGTACCAACACCAAACCAAACCAAACTAAAACAAAACAAACCCACAAGGAATAAGTGTTGGCAAGGATGGGGAGAAATGGGAATCCTTATGCACCATGGTGGCAGTGTAATTGGTGAACCACTATGGAAAACACTATGGAGGTTCCTTAAAAATTAAAATAGAGGGGTGCCTGGGTGGCTCAGTTAAGTATCTGACTTTGCCTCGTGTCATGATCTTGCAATTCATGAGTTTAAGCCCTGTGTTGGATTCTGTGGTGACAGCTCAGAGCCTGGAGCCTGCTTCAGATTATGTGTTTCTCTCTCTCTTTCTCTGCCCCTCCCCTGCACACAGTCTGTCTCTCTCTCTCAAAAATAAACATTAATTAAAAAAAATTAAAATAGAAGTATCATATAATCCATTAATTCCAATACTGAATACCCCTCCTCAAATGATAACACTAATTTGAAAATAAATACATGGACCCCTATGTTTATTGCAGCATTATTTACAATAGCCAAGATATGGAAGCAACCAAGTATTAATTAATAGATGAATGGATAAAGATGTGTTATATTTATACACATATATGATGGAATATTACTGAGTCATAAAAAAGAATGGTATCTTGCCATTTGTGACAACACATATGGACAGAGTGTATTATTAAGTGAAATACCATATTATTTCACTTAGATGTGGAATCTTAAAAACAAATGAGCAAGCAAACAAAAAACAAACAGGCTATTAAATACAAAGAACATAATGGTGGCTGCAATAGGGGAGGTTGGTCATGGGTTGGGCAAAACAGATAAAAGAGTCTATTAAGAGGTACAAACTTTCAATTACAAAATGAAAAAGTCACAATGATGAAAAGTGCAGCATAGGGAATATGGTCAATAATATTGCAATAATGTATGGTGGGAGATGGTGACTACACTTATGGTGAGCAATTAATAATGTATATATTTGAAAAATCAATATGTTGTACATCTGAAACTAATACTGTATGTCAATTATACTGCAATAACAAAAGGGAGGGGGGAGAAACTAAATATAATCCCTAAAAAACTCTTAGAAAAACCAAAAAGCAAGAAACCTTTTTAGGGAGTTAGAATGAGCAATGCTAACAACAGAGAAACATGGCTCTAAGTCCTTACATTTGCAATGAAACTGTTCAACTGTCTATAGTCTTTTCTACAAATCTTTCCCAATTGGGGAAATAGTATGGATTAGATCAAAGTCCTCTGACGAGAAACATTCAAACTGAGGAATAGTACAGGAAAGGGAAGGGAAGGGTAGCGATAGCTCCAAACTTCACTGGGAGGGTTCATGGAAGAGGACATCAGAGGACTTACCAGATATTCCTAACTCAGCTGGAGTCTTGGAAGCTTGAGCTTCCTTAGTTATCCTGGTTAAAGTCACTCTATCTACTCAAGTCGTTCCTGATATTCTCTGCTGAAGGTGTTTGTTTTTTTTTTTTTCCTCCTCTGTGCTATAGGGTATTTTGGGATTGGATGTAGATAGATAGATAGATAGATATATAGATAGATAGATAGATAGAGATAGATAGAGACAGATAGATATAGGTGCTCAATAGGAACTTCTTGGTTGAAAGGATTTTCTTTAATATGTTGAACAATCTAAAAATTTTGGGTTGGTTGATAAATAAGTTTCTTGATGAAGACACTAACCCTAAGTTTCACTGCATAATTTATTCATTTATGCTAATGACTTTGTTTGACTTTTCAAGTTTCCTTTTCATGGCTTTTATTTCATACAAGATTTTAGGGAATTTCCAAGTTGAAAGAGGAAACAACATTTAGATCACCTGTGCAACGTTAGGAGCAGACTCAGCATTCAGAACTAGAAATAACTATAAAAGTGATCTAAATCAACTTCTTCATTTTTAGGTAAGAAAAATGAAACCAGAGAAGTGAACTGATTTTCAAACAAATGTGTACTTGGTTTCTTCACAGGAGCAGTATTCGAATCCACATCTCCTAATTTGATACTCTAACATTCCATGTGCCTTTTTCATTGTAGTAGTATTTTCCTAGAATATTTTTAATCACATAATAATAAGACATCTAACACTGACCAGTAGAAATGATTCTATATCATAGACTGCACCATTTAGACCTTTTTTAACTTTAGAGAGAGAGAATGAGCAGGGAAGAGGGGCAGAAGGAGAGAGAATCTTAAGCAGGCTCCATGCTCAGTGTGGAGCCCAATGCAGAGATCAATCCCATGACCCTGGGATCATGACCTAAGCTAAAATCAAGAGTCAGATGCTTAACCGACTGAGCTACCCAGATGCCCCATAGACATTTCTTACAGTTTCATTTTAATTGGTTTTTCTACCTAGAATGTTAAGCATCTAGCCACCAGAACTGCTCTTCTATGGAGCAAAAAAAAAAAAAAAATAATTAAAAATATATATATTTATAAAATATATACATATATATATATATATATATATATATATATATATATATAAAATTTCAGGCACTATATTTTTTTTCAGGCACAATTCTCATACAAATGCTGTTTATCATATCCCAAATAATGCGTTTATATCCAAACTGCTTAATGTCACACTGAGTCATCGCTACAGACATTTCTCATTCACAAGGAAGCATTTAAATGGTAAACTGGAGGGAATATCAGCTTGCATGAGAACTCAAAAAAGACTGTCTAGAATGATGCATTGGGGAGGATTTTGAGGTGATTTCTAATAGTAGAAAAATGCTGATCTACAGAGTTTAGAAACGTGGATTGTTTTCCTGGCTCTGCTTGGTGATGGACTCTCATTGGGGACACTCCATCTTTTAGTAGTAAAAAAAAAAAAAAGATGAGGTTGGGATTGGAACTTCGTGGCTAAGCAACAGGTGCTGACTTAGTTATGGAAGGAACTTGCTGCAGTGGATTAGCAAGGTAAGGCCTGACTTTGCCTCCAACTTTCCTACCACATATAGTTTTAGAACTAAAGACAACAAAAGAAAAACAACAATGACAATATATATATGTATACATATATGTATATATGCATTTATTTATATATATATAAATATATATATACGTATATATGTATGTATATATACATATATATATATATATTTTTGAAAACTTCGACTGGAAAGATGGAAGAAAAATATTGCCCTTTATACACTGACATGATTCTACTGATCTACTACCAACAAGATACATGATTTCTAGTTATGTTTCTTTTAAAAAATTTTTTTTTACATTTACCTATTTTTGAGAGACAGACTGAGACAAAGTGAGAGTGGGGGAGGGGGAGAGAAAGAGGGAGACACAGGATCTGAAGCAGGTTCCAGGCTCTGAGCTGTCATCCCAGAGCCCGACCCGGGGCTCGAACCCACAGACCATGAGATCATGACCCGAGCTGAAGTCGGACACTCAACCGACTGAGCCACCCAGGCACCCCTCTAGTTATGTTTCTTGTTGCCAAAATGTGTTCTAATTTTCCAGAGTCTTCCTGGTTCTCAAAAATATGTTCCTGATGAACTAATGAACTCAAACATGTGTGTGTTCAATATTTGTTTGGTTCATGTAGTTTGGACACAAACACAACCAAAATTGTTTCCAGGTTCTCTCTCTCTCTCCACCACAAACACACATATGCACAAATACACTGATAATTACTCTTATTTGCTGTGAAAATTTCAAGGTTTCATTTGGCTGAAGTCATTAGACAACACTTCCACTTCTTGCTGGTTATGACGTCAAAGCCAAGAGTAAATAGGTGGAACTATCAGAATAGTGGATAAAGTTTCCTAAGTCGCCAGTATTTATTAAAATGGCCAATTTCAAATTGCATGTGAAACACAGTACTGCTCAGTAGAAATCTTAGAAAACAAACAAACAATTATTCTAGCCTCCAAGTGGCCTGATTTGTCAAACAGACTTTTGGGGCCATTTTTAAATGTAAAAACTTCCCCTTAGACATGAAACATTGAGACTTTTCATAATGTCTCTGATCCTATGAAATGTGACAAGCTGAAGAAAATCTATCTAGTGCCTAAATACAGTGACTGGCTTATAGACTGTATTCAGTAAATGCTAGCTTCTTTACAAGTCCTGTCATTCAGATAATGTATTTTTTCTAAGACACACAAAGCTAAAATACTTATGTGTAGAAATATATTCAGAGCCCCTTCACAAACAAAAGCTGTTGCTTCTTGTAGTGATTATATTGTTGACAATGTTATATACTTATTTTGTTTACTTATTTTCTATGCCCCAAGAATGCAGTGAATATTGCCTTTTATTTGCTGGATTAGGGGATTCCATGTGGCTAATGGAATTCCTGTTACATTCCTGTATTTTCTAAATTCTCTGGTATATTTGAATTATTTTCCTCTCTTCATTGGTATTTTCTGTATCTATTAATTTATTACTCACAAACTTAATTAAATTACTGTTTACTGATACTCCTTACAGATCATTAATGAAAATGTTAACTACATGCCTAGCTCTATCAAAATCTGAAACATAATAAGAGAACTTCTCCTATCCCATTATATTTTAGGTCTCATCCTAGAGTCATTCCACAGAAGTCCTATCCAATAAATATTGAGTTATTTTTCAAAACAAATGCTACATTAAAGTTTTCCATCACAGTTAATTATCAGTAAGGCAACATACATAAATGCATAATGTCAAGGTTATGCCAAGTGAGACAGCAGAAAGGATAATTTGTTCACAAAAAGTCACTTGAAGTTTTCAACATGGGCATACATCATTTTATTATTTGTAGTACCCTGCCACTTATGCAAGTATTCACATACTACAGAATATATATACATGGCCCATCCTCCTCAAAAAACACAGCAAACAATAACGTGTTGGGGTTAAAATCCAATTTGATCTTGACTGCTTGACTATGTGAGGCTCTATACAAATTCCAATTGAATGTTCAGAGTACAGATTCAATGTTTTTGCTGCATTCCCCCCAGTATAACAATATTAGCTACAATAAATGGGCACCAAAGGAGAACTCCATGATGATAACCTAGAAAATGTTTCTACTGGGCTCACATGGTGTCAGAGAGCTTCTCAGATGATAACAGTAAATCTTTTTAAATGGAGTTGAGAGCTGATCAATACTATTAAAGTCCTATACTTCTGGCTGCTGAATCACGTTGCTATCTTTAAACATTTTATTCAGCCATTTCTACTGGGTAAATTTGTTTCTCTAGTGCTAGTATTTAACTTTGTAAATAGAATTTTTAAGGAAATTCAAACAGTAAAGTTGTTTTCCCTATTGTTATGACCACATGTGAATATCATAAGAATAATTAGCTGAGGCACAGCATTAATGAATACTACATTTCTCTCACTCATCATAAATATTTATTGCTCATTTACTCTACACAAGGCCTGATGCGAGTTGTGGGGAATACAAAATTGGATTAGCCCACAGGTTTGTAATCTGTGGGGTAATTAACACATATGTATAGGTGCACCTAGCAAGCCACCACTTATTTAAATCTTTACTTCAATAACCACAGACAATGTTCTTTTAGACAGTTTATATCTTAAATGATAATTGCAACATCTTGTGTAAGAACTGAATAGCTCAGTACAGAGTACATATTTGGTTGTTCATTCTCTCTCCAATTGGTAGCACCTGGTACAACATTTGGCACACAGTAGGAACGTCATAAATAGGTGCTCAATGGAAAAACAGAACCTGCTAATTACTTTGATATACCACCTTCTTTTTATATCTTGGTGCCCAATAAATAGAAAAGATAATGCAGAATTCAAGCAGGAGGATGGAGATGTTTTCAGATACTTTTAACAGTCATCATGTGGAAGAAGTTGTAGAATTAGTCTGTGTTGTATCAGAAAGTAGACAGGATCTATGGGTGGAAGTTACAGGAAAAGCAGATTTGGCTCAAATTCAGAACTCTCTGATAACTCCAGCTGTCCAAAATGTAGCTGGCTGCTTCAAGAGCTACTTAGGTCCTTGTTGTTTCTATAGGTACTAAGAGATCCAAATGACCACTTGTTAAAATTTCATACAAGGGATTCTAGAACTGGATTCAAGAAAATTTGTCAACTTCTATGTCATCGAGTGATGGAGAAACAGTAGAGCAACCCGATTAAAGGTGCCACCTCCAGAATTCCACTATTCCCGCTCAAAATCAGCTTTGATACTTGTAGCTATGTAGCCTTGGGCAACTTAGCTCCTCTATACCAATTTTCTCATCATGTAAAATGAAGTTAATAGCATCTACATTAGTGTGGTTGTTAATAGGATTAAATAAGTACTCTCGTAAAACATTTAAAACAGTGTCTGGCAGGGGAGCATGGGTGGCTCAGTCGGTTAAGCGTCCAACTCTTGGTTTCAGCTCAGGTAATGACCTCACAGTTCATGAGTTCCAGTCCTGCATCAGGCTCTGTGCTGAGAGTGCGTAGCCTGCTTGGGATTCTCTCTCTACCACTTCCCTCACTCAAAATAAATAAATAATCTTAAAAAATAAATATAAAACAGTGTCTGGCATATAGCAAATGCTATGCAAATTCGTGCTAAAATAAATTACATTGATAAACTGTGTCTTAGTATCTATAAAGAGGTTTGATGTAGTTTCCCATGTTTTCTTATCTTAGTTTTTTACCTATTTTCCAATCCCCTGGTCAGAATTCCTTGATTACATTCCTGCCAGCTATGACACTTTTGCATGCCTCACTTGTGCCACTGATTCCACCATGAATTTTATCACATTTGTTGTGTGTTTTTCCCTGCACAACACTGTGGGTTCCTTAATATAGGGACACTGCCTTACTATTTCTCTTTTGCATTTGTCTGAACAGTACCTGAATACATGGGAGGTGCCTGGTAATTTTGATTCTACTGAAAGTTACTCTACTTTGTGTTAATCATGAGAAAAACATGGGATTACACACTTTACCTGCAACTGATATTTACTGAATTGATTATTATAACCCTTTACAGTTTGGGGAGATAAGCATTAACCACTACTTCTAAAAGAGTAAATTCGAGCAAGAAATGAAAGTGATTTTCCTAAGATCACACGATTGAGAGATCTAGGCACAAATCTAAGTTTCATATTATTTACCAATAGGCTATATCACCTCAAAAGAAGTGACATTAGACCCTAGACATGAGTTTTTGTTAATAGAGTTATTTTTAGGTGGTCATAGAAATGTTACAAAAAAAAAGCATATCACTATAGCACAGTAAATGAAAAATAATGTATTAGGCAGAAGTGTTCCTTAGGATAGAACTTGGAAAACTACTCCGTTGATTTGAACTTGAAAGAATTAAAAATAAGCTAGTACACACTGTTCTGGAAGTTGATGGAGTGTAAATAATATAAATTAAATGAAATTATTTGTAAACAAAATGAAATTACTCAAGCATGTGTAATAGCACAAATCAAGAATCAGTAAGTTGTTTTATTTTACAAACCAATAAAGGGGGTAACAGAAGAGCAGGCTACTTAAAATAACCTAGGGGGCTGCCAAGAACAACACTGCACAAACGAAAATTGGCAAGGAAACAGAACTTACATATTTTCTGTTGCAACTTGTTGGTTATGGTAAATTGCCAGGCCCAAAAGTGCTTGACATTTTCAGACTGCAATGGTTCATTTGGTAAATGGTTCTGAATGACATGCAAGTTCCTTTCATTGAGTGGTCTGAGAGCAGCAAGCCAACAGAGTACAAAGAACTCACTCATTAGAGGGAAGACACCATTTGGAACCAGATCCTCCTAGGTGAGTAAACTATTTTGGGGGTCAAAGTTGGACGGTGTGGTCGTAAATTAAATCTTTTAAGTCACATGGGTACTACTCTGTACAATGAGGTCGCCAAAAAATCAATGGGGTCTGGGTTCCTTAAAAGGGCTATGTATGTACACTCCCTAAGTTATACCCCAGGGAATATCTTATTCACTAAGCAGGAATTGACATGCTATGACATGACTTTTCCATTCCACTTAGTGAAAGCAAGTCCTAAGTTCATTCAATCACTGTTCCTGAGAACAAGTAGTTTTAGAAAGAATATCTCATGGCCAAATTTAGTTCTTGTCTGAGAACTTAAGAAGTTAATGGAACCTATTACTTGTTAGCAGTCCAACTGGGAGCTTGGCATGTTATATTTCTAGGGATTTCCATTTTTCATCTTGATGAGGGCACAAAGACCAAAAAAACAAAACAAAACAAAACAAAACAAAACAAAAGACCTTTAGGCCACTGAAAAGGTCAGTGGTCAGAGACTACTTCTTAATAGTTTTTTCCTATAACCTAAGGAGGCTAATTTTTTAAAAGAAAAAAATGCACATTTTAATGGATTAAAATATTATGCAAAGAGAATATGTAACAGATGGTAAAGCTGAGCAACATTTACCTCAATATCTTACTTGGATCCAGCTGACACACCCCATTACATTTCATATGTAGCATTCTTATTATTGATAACTTGGAAACCCTTTATAGATTCTTAATGTGTACAAAGTCAGTTGTGACAATTGATAATTGGAGAGTTACTTTATATTACAAATCAACTCTATGTACAGTCTAAGTGGCAGCATCCTGTGTAAGAAAATCATTTCCTTTCTCTGTGCATATTTCCAGTGCAACACATTTCTTGGTTTAATAGCAGGTATTATAAAGCTTTTTCTTGTAGATTAGCTGTATGTTGCAACTTCAAAATAAGCAGTTTTTTCTATGCCATAGAAATTTTAACCACAGTAAAAGATGTTTCAAAAATAAGTTGTGCTACACTTCAAAAAAAATCAACAAAAATCACATGTCATGTACATCATTTTGGCTTCAAAGAGTTACCTTGTCATTTGTGACAAATACAGCAAAGAGCAGTTACTTCTCTTTATAAAGTAAAAACAGATTACGCAATTAAAAACACGCATTGATCAAACAAAAATTTCCTACCGAGAGTCAAAAAATAAAAACTATATTTATCATGTTATAATTTTAACAATATTTTGTTTCACACTTTACTAAAATAACACAAGTTAAGATGTGAGATACTTTACCTGGATAAAGAGTTGATGTACTATGTTGATTTCTAAATTTTCTCTTTTCTCCCACTCCACTTTACAAATTAGATAATAGCAGAGAATTACATAAATGGAGAACTTACAATATATCCAACCACCAAAGAATCATTTGTTTGGAGGTAGACAGCATAGCTGCCTTATATTAGACATTGTTCTAGATGTTCTGGTAGTGTTCCAGTAAAGATGATGAGTCATAGCTCTAATTGTCAGGCACGGCACACAAAGATAATACTGTCCAAACCAAGAATGAATGAAACATACACTTGCAAAGTCCATCATCAAAATAAATGCTGGCAACAGATCCTTATGAGACAAAATAATTTGCATAAAACAAAGACAAAAACAAAATAGCCAGTATTGGTTCTTCCAAAGTTGTGGGCAAAATTCTTATTTTTTTAAATCAAAAGAATGTATTATTTATACAGAAATTCTTTTGGGGCAAGTACTATGACTTATTCTCCATGAGATCTCTAGCACCTAGCTTAACATAAATGCTAACTCATTTAGAGGACTGGTTAGTTAAAACTCAGTCCAGTAGCAATAATAATCTCATTCAACACCTAGATTGGTACACTTATGTTCCAACTCCTTATCCTGGCCTACAAGGACCTACATGATCTATTTCCTACCTGTTTCTCGGCATTCATCTTCCATTCATTTCCTCTTTGTTAACCACATACCAGCCACCATGGCCTTTTTCTGTTCCTTAAACAAACTAAGCTTATTTCCATTTTCACAACTTTGAACAAGCTATTACCCCTACCCAAAATGCTTTTACCCAGATTTTTGCATGGCTGGAACCTTTGTATATGTTAGGCCTTGGTTGAAATGTAACCTAGACAAAAAGATCTTTTCATCCCTCCCAATCTAAAGTAGCACCCAGTCACTACCACTACTTTCCTTCAGTAGTACTTAGGACAACTGAATCTCCGATCCTCTGTCCAGCTCCACTTCAAGTAAAATTTAAATTCCATGAAAACGGGGACACTGTCTTATTAATCTCTCTCCCAGAAGGTCCCAGAATGGTGTTTGTTGCATAGGAAATATTTGACTTTCTAAAGTGATATTCCTGTTTTCTGTGTCTCCCTGTTTTAGTCATTCTGCATGCCATTGGCAGATGGGTCTTATTAAAGTACCACTCCTCTCTAGGCATGTCATGCCCCAACTTTTTATAAGGGGAGTAGAATATGTTTTGAATGAGTCTCTCATCTACACTGCTGTCAACTGCCTCCAGCTTTGATGTTCTTCCTTTGTACTGATCTGGATTAATGAGGAACTAGAACAAAAATAATGGCAGAATAATACTTGCAGAAATTAAGAGCAATAACATGGGTAGCATACATTTACTATAGAGAGTAAAGTCATTTCTAAAGAGACAGAAGATTAGGGGCACCTGGCTGGCACAGTTGGTTAAGCGTCTGGATTCGGCTCTGGTCTTGATCTCACAGTTTGTGAGTTTGAGATCCACATTGGGCCCTGTGCTGACAGCTCAGAGCCTGAAGCCTGCTTCAGATTCTGTGTCTCCCTCTCTCTTTGCCCATTTATGCTTCAATAAAATGCCTTTAAATGAGTGAGGTGTTCAGTTTGTGTGTCTATATATGTGTATTTCTGTGAGACACAGATGCACATAGAAGGAAAAAGAGAAAGTTAAGACACAGCCGTACATACACTTATTCACACACAGGGGCAATCATCTATGTCTCAAGAACACCAATGTGACATTATTAAAGCAAATAATAAAATAAAGTTTCAGACCTAAGGTAAGATGCAGAAATATCATACTGTATCACCAGGATGAATACTTCTAAAGCACTTCAAAGGACCTGATAATCCAAGATCATTAAGATATAATTAAATTACAGTTGAAACATTCTGTTTATAGAGGCAGATAAGAGTATAGTTACTGCGGCTAATAAAATGCCTAGCATATGGCTGGTTCTCAATATAATGCTGAACTTCAGAACACTATTTATCCATTACCCACCCCCAGAATGGGGTATGATTCCAGTATTTAAATGGTTAATGCTCAAACCTGGAAATCCTGGATACCTATAAAGGAATATATGCTAATGGAATTCCAGATAATTGAGATTTCACCGAATACTTGTTCAAAGCATTTCATAGCCTTTAAAGTAAAGGATTCTCAAAACATGAAATGAATGCCTCATGGCAATTATTTGTGAGTTAACTAACAACTTAATGGGGACATTTTGATTGATGTGGAAATACAGAGTCAGCTACAATAGAAGAAAACAAATCGAGGGGAGGAGCCACGATGGCGGAACAGCATGGAAGCTTTTTGGGTGTCTCGCGTCCCTGAAATACAGCCATACCAACACTAAACCATCCTACACACCTAGAAAACTGATTGGAAGATTAACACAACAACCTACACAACCTGAACCACAGAATTCAGCAGGTATGTGACACGGAGAGCTAAACTTGGGGAGTAAGAAGCCCGAAAGGTATGGAACTTTTGTGGGCAGAGAGAGGAGGGAGACTGGTGGGGGGGAGCATATGGGAAAAGCACCCCTCCCCAAAAGCAGCTGGAGTGAAAGTGGAAAATTGGAAACAGCTGCAGGGACTAAACTAAAAAGGGAGAAAGGAGAGGGTTTAAATTTCATTAAAATTGTAAATAAGGCGAGTGCAAAGGCTGCAACTCTGCAGCTCGATACCTGGCGGTGCTCTGGTGGGACAGGTGAATCCCCAGGAGCAGAGTGGGGTCCATGAGGTTCTCGGGCCAAAAGGGGAAAAGCAGCTCCACTGCTGGAAGGACATTTGGTAGAGACTGTTGAAGCCACCTGGTCCCAGCAGACCCCGGAAGGCAGCCACATTCGCTGGTGCTGGGGAAAGGTTGTTGAGGGTGAAGCCTGGTGCCAGATGTGTGTTGCAGTTTTCCATGGTCCCTGAAATGCTGAGGCTACACTGTCTCTTGATATTTTTTTGGGGCGGGCTGGCACCTGGCCACAGTCTCGGGGCACCAGCGACAGCAGGGTCCAGCGGGCATTCCTGGGTGCAGCCGACATTCAGCCATTGCTCAGTGAGACCCTCCTGCAGAGGGGCGGAGCGGGTCAAAGCCACAGTCCTTCAGAAATAAGGGGCTGGGGAAAACATCACATCTGAGACAAAACTTGGGAGAGAGGTACTGCCTGGAGCCTAGTCATGGAGAGTGGAAAAGCAGGGAGTGGACAAGAGCTGAAGATGGAGGACCGGTGTGCCATTGCTGATCCGGGTGAACAGACTGGGTGGCGTCATTTTTTATCACTCCTGCACATGCGCATCTAGGAGCACCGCAACAATCCACCCCAGTAGGCTAGCAGCACCGTCTAGTGGAGAGCGGAGCTGTTACACTGAGCCCTGCCCAACTGGGCCAACTTCGCTCTTCAAGAACACAAACCTCACCGGCGACTTAATTTATGGACTATAAAGAGCTACATGGACTGACCTCTACGGGAAAACGAAACAATTTCAGTCCTACTGAATCTGTTAGCAGGTTCATCTATTCAATTTTTTTTTACTTTCTCTTTTTCCTTTGTCTCTTTTACAATTCTTTTTCTTGAATACAGAAAAGGAAAAAGACTCATTTTTCTTTTAAATTTTTACTTAAATATCTGTTTTTAATTTTTATTACTATATTTTTTACTTTTGTTTAAATTTTTTCAAATTCTACTTCACTTCCATCATTTTATTTTAGTCTACTTCAGTGTACTCACCTTTTCAAATTTTCAAACAATTTCCTTTTTTTTCTTTCTTTTTCTATCTCTTTTTCATTTCTTTTTCTTGAATGCAGAAAGAGAAAACTTCATTTTTACTTTCAATTTCTTTTAAAAATATTTTTATTTAATTTTTATCACTGTATTTTTTGCTTTTATGTAATTTTTTTTCAAATTCTCTCTTACTCCCATCATTTTATTTCAGTCTACTACAGTGTACTCCTTCAAATTTTCAAACGATTTCTTTTTTTTGTCTTTTCTTTTATTCTTTTTAAATCTTTTTTCTTTTTCATTTCTTTTCTTTTTTCTTAAATACAGAAAATGAAAAAAAATATTTCTTTTTGATTTTTACTAAAAATATTTTTCTATAATTTTTTCCACTGTATTCTCTACTTTAGTGTATTTTAGTCTACTTTCGTGGATTCAATTTTTCAAATTCTCAAACTATTTCCTTTTTTTTCTCTCCCCCCCCCTTTTTTGTTTGTTTGTTTGTTTCTTTGTTTCTCTAATCGGTCAAACCACTTTCTACACCCAGACCAAAACACACCTAGGATCTAGCATCATCTATTCAATTTTTGTGTGTGTGTTTTTAATTTTTAATTTTAATATTTTTTTAATTTTAATTTTTTAATTTCAATTTTTCTACTTCATTAATTCCTTTTCTCCCTTCAAAATGACAAAATGAAGGAATTCACCCCAAAAGAAAGAGCACCAAGAAATGACAGCCAGGGATTTAACCAACATAGATACAAGCAAGATGTCTAAAACAGAATTTAGAATCACAATAATAAGAATACTATCTGGAGTCGAAAATAGATTAGAATCCCTTTCTGCAGAGATAAAAGAAGTAAAAAATAGCCAGAATGAAATAAAAAATGCTATAACTGAGCTGCAATCATGGATGGATGCAGCAGAAGCAATGATGGATGAGGCAGAACAGAGAATCAGCGATGTAGAGGACAAACTTATAGAGAATAACGAAGAAGAACAAAAAGAGGGAGATTAAGGAAAAAGAGCATGATTTAAGAATTAGATAAATCAGTGACTCATGAAAAAGGAACAACATCAGAATCATAGTGGTCCCAGAGGAGGAAGAGAGAGAAATAGGGGTAGAAGGGTTATGTGAGCAAATCATAGCAGAAAACTTTCCTAACCTGGGGAAAGACACAGACATCAAAATCCAGGAAGCACAGAGGACCCCCCATTAGATTCAACAAAAAACGACCATCAACAAGGCATATCATAGTCAAATTCACAAAATACTGAGGCAAGGAGAGAATCATGAAAGCAGCAAGGGAAAAAAAGTCCCTAACCTACAAGAGAAGCCAGATCAGGTTTGCAGCAGACCTATCCACAGAAACTTGGCAGGCCAGAAAGGAGTGCCGAGATATGTTCAGTGTGCTGAATCAGAAAAATATGCAGCCAAGAATTCTTTATCCAGCAAGGCTGTCATTCAAAATAGAAGGAGAGATATTTCCCAGACAAACAAAAATTAGAGTTTGTGACCACTAAACCAGCCCTGCAAGAAATTTTAAGGGGGACTTTCTGAGGGGAGAAAAGATGAAAAAAAATATATATATATATATACCAAAAGCAACAAAAGATTAGAAAGAACCAGAGAACACCACCAGAAAATCCAACTCTACAAGCATCATAATGGCAATAAATTAATATCTTTCAGTACTCACTCTAAACATCAATGGACTCAATGCTCCAATCAAAAGACATAGGGTAACAGAGTGGATAAGAAAACAAGACCCATCTATATACTGTTTACAAGAGACCCAATCTAGACCTAAAGACACCTACAGATTGAAAATAAGGGGATGGAGAACCATCTATCATGCTAATGGTCAACAAGAGAAAGCCATACTTATATCAGATAATCTAGACTTTAAAATAAAGACTGAATCAAGAGATGCATAAGGGCATTATATCATAATCAAGGGGTCTATCCACCAAGAAGACCAAACAATTATAAACATTTATGTGCCAAATGTGGCAGCACCCAAATACATAAATCAATTAAACACAAACATAAAGAAACTCATCGATAGTAATACCATAATAATAGGAGACTTTAACACCCCACTCACAGCAATGGACAGATCATCTAATCAAAAAATCAACAAGGAAACAATGGCTTTGAATGACACATTGGACCAGATGGACTTAACAGATATATTCAGAACATTTCATCCTAAAGCAGCAGAATATACATTCTTCTCCAGTGCACATGGAACGTTCTCCAGAATAGACCATATACTGGGACACAAATCAGCCCTAAGTAAGTACAAAAAGATCGAGATCATACCGTGCATATTTTCAGACCACAATGCTATGAATCTCTAAATCAACCACAAGAAAAAAATTTGGAAAGTAACAAATACTTGGAGACTGAAGAACATCCTACTAAAGAATGAATAGGCTAACCAAGCAGTTAAAGAAGAAATTAAAAAGTATATGGAAGTCAATGAAAATGAAAGCACCACAACCCAAAACCTCTGGGACACAGCAAAGGTGGTCATAAAAGGAAAGTATGTAGCAATTCAGGCCTTCCTAAAGAAGGAAGAAAGATCTCAGATACACAACCTAACCTTATGCCTTAAGGAGCTGGAAAAAGAACAGCAAATAAAACCCAAAACCAGCAGAAGACAGGAAATAATAAAGATTAGAGTAGAAATCAATGCTATCGAAACTAAAAAAAAAAACCCAGAACAGATCAATGAAACCAGAAGCTGGTTCTTTGAAAGAATTAACAAAATTGATAAACCACTAGCCAGTTTGATCAAGAAGAAAAAGGAAAGGACCCAAAGAAGTAAAATCAGGAATGAAAGAGGAGAAATAACAACCAACACAACAGAAATAAAGGCAATAATAAGATAATAATATGAGCAATTATATGCCAATAAAATGGGTAATCTGGAAGAAATGGACAAATTCCTAGAAACATATACACTACCAAAACTGAAACAGGAAGCAACAGAAAATTTGAAGAGACCCATCACCAGTAAGGAAATCGAATTAGTAATCAAAAATCTCCCAAAAAACAAGAGTCAAGGGCCAGATGGCTTTCCAGGGGAATTTTACCAAACATTTAAGGAAGAGTTAACACCTATTCTCTTGAAACTGTTCCAAAAAATAGAAATGGGAGGAAAACATCCAAACTCTTTCTATGAAGCCAGTATTACCCTGATTCCAAAAAGAGACAGAGATCCCACTAAAAAGAACTATAGACCAATTTCCCTGATGAACATGGATGCAAAAATAGTCAACAAGATATTAGCCAACCAGATCCAACAGTACATTAAAAAATTATTCACCACGACCAAGTGTGATTTATACCTGGGATGCAGGGCTGGTTCAATATCCACAAAACAATTAACATGATTCATCACATCAATAAAAGAAAAGACAAGAACCATATGATCCTCTCAATAGATGCAGAGAAGCATTTAACAAATACAGCATCCTTTCTTGATAAAAATCCTCAAGAAAGTAGGGATAGAAGGATCATACCTCGAGATGATAAAAGCCATATACAATCAACCCAATGCTAATATCATCCTCAATGGGGAAAAACTGAGAGCTTTCCACCTAACGTCAGGAACAAGACAGGGATGTCCACTCTCACCATTGTTATTCAACATAGTATTGGAAGTCTTAGCCTCTGCAATCAGACAACACAAAGAAATAAAAGGCATCCAAATCGGCCAGGAGGAGGCCAAACTTTCACTCTTTGCAGATGACATTATACTCTATATGGAAAACCCAAAATATCCCACCAAAAAAACTGCTAGAACTGATTCATGAATTCAGCAAAGTGGCAGGATATAAAATCAATGCACAGAAATTGGTTGCATTCCTATACACCAACAGTGAAGTAAGAGAAAGAGAAATCAAGAAATCTATCTCATTTACAGTTGCACCAAAAACCATAGAATGCCTACGAATAAATCTAAGCAATGATGTGAAAAATCTATATACTGAAAACTATAGAAAGTGTATCAAAGAAATTGAAGAAGACACAAAGAAATGGAAAAAGATTCCATGCTCCTGGATACAAGAACAAATATTGTTAAAATGTTGATACTACCCGAAGCAGTCTACATATTCAATGCAATCCCTATCAAAGTAACACCAGCATTCTTCACAGAACTAGAACAAATAATCCTAAAATTTTTATGGAACCAGAAAAGACCCCGAATAGCCCAAGCAATCTTGAAAAAGAAAACCAAAGCAGGAAACATCACAATCCCAGACTTCAAGCTATACTACAAAGTTGTAATCATCAATATAGTATAGTACTGGCACAAGAACAGACACTCAGATCAATAGAACAGAATAGAGAACTCAGAAATGGACCCACAAATGTATGACCAACTAATCTTTGACAAAGCAGGAAAGAATCTGCAATGGAATAAAGACAGTCTCTTCAGCAAGTGGTGCTGGGAAAAGTGGACAGCGACATGCAGAAGAATGAACCTGGACCACTTTCTTACACCATACACAAAAATAAGCTCAAAATGGATGAAAGACCTCAATGTAAGACAGGAAGCCATCAAAATCCTCAAGGAGAAATCAGGCAAAAACCTCTTTGATCTTGGCTGCAGCAATTTCTTACTCAACACGTCTCCAGAGGCAAGGGAAACAAAAGCAAAAATGAACCACTGGGATCTCATCAAAATAAAAAGCTTCTGCGTAGTGAACTAAATAATCAGCAAAACTAAAGGCAACCGACCGACTGGGAGAAGATATTTGCAAATTACATATCTGATAAAGGGTTAGCATCCAAAATCTGCAAAGAACTTATCAAACTCAACACTCAAAAAACAAATAATCCAGTGAAGACATGGGCAAAAGACATGAACAGATACTTCTCCAAAGAAGACATCCAGATGGCTAACCGACACATGAAAAAATGCTCAACATCACTCATCATCAGGGAGATACAAATGAAAACCATGATGAGATACCACCTTACACCTATCAGAATGGCTAACATTAACAACTCAGGCAACAACAGATATTGGCGAGGATGTGGAGAAAGAGGATCTCCTTTGCATTGTTGGTGGGAATGCAAGCTGGTGCAGCCACTCTGGACAACAGTATGGAGATTTCTCAAAAAACTATAAATAGAACTACCCTATGACCCAGAAATTGCACTACTAGGTATTTATCCAAGGGATACAGGTGTGCTGTTTCGAAGGGACACGTGCACCCCCATGTTTACAACAGCACTGTCAACAATAGCCAAAGTATGGAAAGAACCCAAATGTCCATCAATGGATGAATGGATAAAGAAGTTGTGGTATATATATACAATGGAGTATTACTCGCCAATCAAAATGAATGAAATCTTGCCATTTGCAACTACGTGTATGGAACTGGAGGGTATTATGCTAAGTGAAATTAGTCAGAGAAAGACAAAAATCATATGACTTCACTCATATGAGGACTTTAAGAGACAAAACAGATGAACATAAGGGAAGGGAAACAAATAATATAAAAACAGGGAGGGGGACAAAACAAAAGAGACTCATACATATGGAGAACAAACAGGGTTGCTGGAGGGGTTGTGGGATGGAGGATGGGCTAAATGGGTGTGGGACATTAAGGAATCTACTCCTGAAATAATTACTTCACTATATATTAACTAATTTGGATGTAAATTTTAAAAACTAAAAAATAAAGTTAAGTTACTTTTGCCTTTAAAAAAAAAAAGAAAGAAAACAAATCTAACCTGTGTGTGCACTATCCGAACAAATAGCAAAGTAAATGAAGAAATGCATGATATGAGTCTACATTTTGTCAATAAAATACTTAAAGAGGATTGTCAAGTCAGTAGTTCCTCCCTGTGTGCAATGCCTTATACATAATACCTGTGGAGAATTTAGCTAAACTACTCCATGATATTGCTGCCTGGTCCATTTTGTGTGGCCAAGTGGTATGCAAGGGCCTTGAAGTGACATTAGTGCCTCCCAAAAAGCATGGCGATAGCAGCTCACAATCACAGGTAAATGTAAATTCCTGATAAGATTTGCCAAGCAGCCCTTCTGACCAAGAGTGCCCCTTCCACCCACCCAGGGCCTTTCCCTTGTGTGCCCATTAGAGAAGACCCTTGTAGAGCTTACCAAAACACTGCTGTTTTGGGTTGGATTTGACCAATCTGGCTGTAGCCCAGGAATCCCTAACCACTCCACCCATGTACTCTGATAAAGTCATGTGCCCTAAGTCCTGTAGCTTTCTCTGCCTTCACTCTACCTTGGCCTTCCTGCCATGTGGCCACTTGGGGGCTGCTGTGTACCTACTTCCTCCAGGACCTGAGTAATAAACTTTTCTTGTGGTCTTTTGTTGAACTGCCTCCACTTAACAAATGTTAATTTAACAAGTCCACAATAATATATTTTTAACCAATACATAGAATACATGAGTCTAGTCTAAAGGATCCTTCTTCAAACGTTTTTGTCACTTGGATTCCAGGCCAGTACAATTTTCTGGTTTCCTCCTATCACACGAGCTGTACCTTTGGTTTCCCCACCTCTTTTGTTAAAAGTATTCTCATCTCCTTAACTTCTAAATGTTGGAGTGCCCTAGACCTCAGGCCTTGGGCCTCTCTTCTGTTGACATTCTCTAGGTAATCTTACCTAATCTAATGGTTTTAAATAGCATCTACATGCTGATGGTTCCTAAATTTTTATTTCAAGTTTGGACCCTTCCCTAGAGTTTAGGCTCAAGTGTTCTAGGCTTTGCATCTCCGCCTGGATGTCTAATAGTGTCTCAAACTTAACAGATCTGAAACCAAAGTCTTGATTCACTACTGCCACAACTTCTATTCCTCCTCCTTCAGTCTTCCTCATCTATGTAATGGTCATTCTCCTCTTTTCAATCCTCAAATGTCTTTCCATCATACAACAAGGTCTTCCATGATTTCACCTTCATTACTCTTTCTTCTTATTATCTGCCTCTCTCACTGCAAACTAGCCACACTGGTCTTCTTGCTATTTTTTGCATACTTCCATGCTCATGTTCACACCTCAAAGCCTTTGCACTAGTAGTACCCTCTGTACAGATGGCTCCTCCCTCAGTTATTCACACAAATCATTCCGTCACTTGATTCACTTCTCTGTTTAAATGTTACTCCCTCATAAGGGGTCTTCCCTAACCAATTTATCTTTAGAAAAAAAAGCTCCTACTATCATTTTTAATCATTTTGCCCAACTTTATTTTTATCAGTAATCATGTTTTGGTATTATACTACAAATTTGTTTTCCACTTGTCTACTGCACTGGAATATGTATATGTATATGTATATGTATATGTATATGTATATGTAAACTTTCTTATCATTGAATCCTCACTGGGAAAAAAACAGGGCTTGAAACATAGTAGTTATTTTTATAAAATTTGCTGAATTCATTTGTTGAATGAATACATTTGTTTACCAGTAGGAATAACATTATGGTACTATATTATCAATACTAGTGACATGAAATAAATATCAGGGAGGAAATTATTTCAACATTTATGGATTTAATATTTAAGTAGAACAAGGATAGAAACACTACACTGGATTAGGAATATAAAAACATTTTAGAGCTGAAAGGGACATTCAAGATTACCTAATATAATCCCTTTGTGTTTAAATGTATTTAATTTGCATAACTTGGAATTATCATTTCATTTTCTTGAATATCTGGGTTCGGGCTAACTTATTGAAAGCTGATACTTTTACTTCCTCTAAAGGAAATAAATATTAAAACACTTTACTCTCAAGAACATTAAGATTTAAATGTAAAGCAATGACTTATGGAAGAGGAAAATAGTTTTGGATCAATATTAGTATTACTAACCTAAGAATCTTGGCGTTTTATGTTATAAAAACAAAAATAACAACATATAGGAGCAGGGAAACAAAGAGTGAGGCAATAAGTTCTATGTATAGCATGACTGAGTTAATAAAATTATAGAAATCTTCCTATAATTAACCTATCAAGAATGTTAATCTCATCACACACACACACGCACACACACACACACACACACACACACACACCACAAATCAAAAGAATTTCCAGGTTTTTATAAACTTGCAACTCAAAGATATGACCTTGCTATCCAAAACTAGATCTTTTGGCATTTGAAAAAAACATCATTTTAACACCTAAACTTCAAGCAGGCAGCAGGGCTTCTTTTGTAAGACTAACCTATTGAGCTGCTGCATTTCACTTTTATTTGAAAAGACTGATCCAGTGTTTTTATAACTCTTGATTAAGCTGTTTAAATAAAAAAGTAAATGTTGAGAAAGGAAACCACTGTAGTTAAGCTCTATGTAAACGAGCAATGGGCAAATCTCTGGTGATGGGAAAGTTCGGTGGGATAGCTAAATCTATTCAAACCTCTTTAGCTGAAAAATTAAAGCTCCCACAAGGTTTGTAGAGCTTTAGGTTTTCCACTGAATCTTAGATAGCTTTTCAAAAATACTGACATTCAATACCTTGCCAATAGTAAAAGCAACTTTGGGGGAAAAGTTAACAGAGTTTTTGAAGCATAAAATGTCCTCAGTATTTGGTGCAATTTGAGAGTTTTCTAAACACAATTGGGATTGTGTATGAGTATGTGTGTGTGTGTGTGTGTGTGTGTGTGTGTGTGTGTATTCCTAGCACTGTGACTGTCATATGACAGTCACCAAACTGTTTGTTATTATTATTGTTTTATTATCATTTTTATTATTAGTAGTAGTGTGTATGATTATACTTTCTATTTCAAATCAATGCACAAATAATTAAAATAAAAAACACTCAGGGCACCTGGGTGGCTCAGTCGGTTAAGCGTCTGGCTTCAGCTCATGTAATGATCTCATGGTTTGTGGGTTTGAGCCCCACATCAGGTTCTCTGCTGTCAGTGCAGAGCCCACTTCAGATCCTCTGTCCCTCTCTCTTTCTGCCCTTCCCCTGCTTGCGCTAAAAATAAAATAAACATTAAAAAAAAAACACTCAATAACATTATGAAGAGTGTGTATTTAAAAAAATGACAACAATCTTCCTTTTTAGAAAAGCAATATTTTCCCTTATGTGGTTTTCTAAAACAATTTGCTTTTCAATATATATGCATTATTGCCATTACTGCCCATGTTTGTTTGTTTGTTTATTTATTTATTTACTTACTTACTCATTTCTTATATCCTGGACCCTCTCTCCCTGAGCATTCTCATAAAATGTTTTGCTTTGAGCTTCCTAATTTTCTGAGTTTGAGAGCAGCAGGCAATTGAAGGTAAGGAGAGAGGGTCAGATCCAGTGAAATTCCCTCCAGTCTAGTCTAAGTCCTTGTTTTTTCTTCAGGAGTTAGAAAACAGTTATATTACTATATTAATATAAAACAATGGGAGAGTACTTGGCTTTTGATGTTTCATTTTGGTTTTGTTATATTGATTACATGCCATTAATTTACAACGTGTGGATCATCATCTCACTAAAACCTGTTACTGGCATGGTCTCAAATGTGATTAATGTTACTGTGGTTGAATAATTGTGGGTTTTCTCCACTTTCAAAAAAATCTCTTATTAAAGAAAGTGGAATAAAAATTAACATAATTGCAATGCAGTAGAGACCCCAAATCTGTTTTGAATTGTCTGGTAAGAACAGTGTGTTTCCTCAGTAACTTGATTTTTAACCAGTTTAAATGATTTTCCATTCTACTATGAGAAAATCCCAGGAGTAGATAGTTAGATGACAGGTGTTAATGTCATTAACATTCTGTCAGCTCTTGTCAATGTGTTAAAGGTGCCCCTGCTGTTCAGTCACTCCTGTCCTCCAGTTGGTGAAGTCATTTAGCCACCAGTCAATCAAAAAACTAAGTTGACTTTGGGCAGTAGACTGCCCTGCCATTGACAAAATCTATGTGAGTAAATGTGATAAGAAATTTGTCAACAGGATATAAGCAGGAAGGTGAACATTGTGGTTAATATGCTTTTTAGACAGCTTAAGATTTTAAATCACAACACATATTTAAAAGTCTAAGAAGCCCTTTTTTAAGAATGGTCTTCTTTCCTGTCAGAAAAAGCAAGGAGTAATAAGTAAAAGTGATCCTTCAATTTTAAAGCAAGAAAGAAAAAATCTTGCACAGTCACATTACTGGTCAAGTAGAAAAAAAATGCAAATTCAGAATCCACATATAATGTGCACTCAGAGGATATCCAGGTCTAAGGATTGGCGAGCAGTCCATTCACACTGCTCCCTCTCACCTCTCTTTAGTATGGGCTATTTTTCAGAACTTTGAAAATGTGATTGATTTCAGGTGTTATTCTGAACCTTGCCTCACCAATATTTCCTTTTAACGTTTATTTATTTTTGAGACAGAGAGAGACAGAGCATGAACGGGGGAGGGTCAGAGAGAGGGAGACAGAAACAGATTTCAGAATCTGAAACAGGCTCCAGGCTCTGAGCTGTCAGCACAGAGCCCGACGTGGGGCTCGAACTCACGGACCGTGAGATCATGACCTGAGCCGAAGTCGGCCGCTTAACTGACTGAGCCAACCAGGTGCCCCTACCTCACCAGTATTTCCAATAGGAGCCGAACAAAGACAGAGACTACATAATTCCTAGTAATCTTAAAAGAGAAAAAGAGGTGGAATCTAGAAATTAGTAAATTAAAAACAACAGCACTATGAGAAATAATGTCATGAGTTGTTGAAGTTATCTTAAGACAGCTTGAGGGGTGCCTGGGGGCTCAGTCAGTTGAGCATCTGACTCTTGGTTTCAGCTCAGGTCATGATTTCATGGTTTGTGGGTTCAAGCCCCCATCAGGCTTTGTGCTGATGGCATGGAGCCTGTTTGGGATTCTATCTCCCTCTCTCTCTTCCCCTCCCCTGCTGTCTCTCTCTCTCACTCTTTCTCTCAAAAATAAATAAATTAACATAAAAATTAAAAAAAAAACAAAACAGGGGCACCTGGGTGGCTCAGTCGGTTGAGTGTCTGACTTCGGCTCAGGTCATGATCTCACAGCTTGTGATTTCGAGCCCCACGTCTGGCTCTGTGATGACAGCTCAGAACCTGAAGCCTACTTCAGATTCTGTCTCCATCTCTCTCTCTCTGCCCCTCCCGTGCTCATGCACTGTCTGTCTGTCTCTCTCCCTCAAATATAAATGAATATTAAAAAAAAAAGACAGCTTGAGCTCACTACAATGAAACAGGCACAAGGTGGACAATTCTAGTATCATATATGGAAAATACTCCTCATTTAATAAACAAGAATGCCTTTTAAAGCTCAAGTATGTAAAATTAAGTAATATCTAATACATAGTAAACATTCAACAAATAAAAGTAAATATTACCATTTTTAAACTTACTAAAAATAAGAATATAGACTCTATTTCAATTCACTGAACAAATGAACTGAAACTTCCAATACTATTATGAGCATATGCACATGAAGAATACTAAGAATTCTGCTTTAAGAATCTGCATAATAGCAATAACTTCCCCACATAGTTAGATTTTTGAACAATGTGCATTTCTATATATTTAGTGCTATTATATCCATTATAGATTATCCCCTTTGATCCTAGAACCTCCATACTATGATTTATAAGAGAATCATCCCCATTTCTCCCTTTTTTGTAGTCTTATAAAATTAGTTTTGCTTATTTTACTCTTTCCATCTATTTTGAGTCAGAACAAGCAATCAATTTTGGACAGAGAAAGGGAGACAGAGGTGATAAGGTTCCTTCTAAAGCCACTGGCTATTCTTCAGGATGTAGGAAATAGCTTGAGCCAATACATTCATAGGAAAGCTTTTCGTCTTCTTTTTTTTTTTAAACCTCCCTCGTCATTGTTTTTTTTTTTTTTACATTTACTTTAAAAAGGTGTGGATTATCCTTTCTCAATCTGATTACACTTTACATACATACTCTAAAAGGATGATTCAATGTTATTTAAGTTCCTGAGAAGATTTATAATATGTGACTCAATATGTACCTAATGAGTTTCCACAAGTTGCTACATGCTATACATGATGATGGACATATATAAATTAGCACACTGGATATGACCATGGAGACAGCAAGACAGAGAAGCATGGAAATGCCAGACTGTCAGTAGCCTGAGGTCAAGTTTTCCATCTTGTGCACTATTATATTTTCATGGCCTGGGAATGACTAGCACATTTTAAGTGTTCAATCAATATTGTGAAAGAGTAAGGGTGAACATAAGGTGCTATGAGATTTAGCTCTACTTGGAGATTTGGTGAAGATTCAGCCTGCATATTCGGTTACTCTCTGGCAATCATGCCATTGTCGTTAGCAATAGCAATGATGCTGTTCTGAAAGCAGAGAGGCATGGCAGTGCTATTCAGTTTTTGGATTCATAGTCCTTATAAGAGAGATTATTCTTGAGTAGGTAAGGTTACTTGCAAGGGAAACTATTCCCATACTTGTGCCTGTAGTTGTTCAATTTAAAGTTCAGTGACCTAAAACAAAACAAATTATTGGCAGGGGACAGAAATATCAGAAAGATCATCCAGTAGAAAGAATCCTGTACTAAACACAGAATTGTGGTTTTAATGTTAAAACATAATCAAGTATTTCAGGATACCTGGGTGGCTCAGTTGGTTGAGCAGCCCAACCGATTTCAGCTGAGGTTATGATCTTGCAGTTCATGAGATTGAGCCCCGCATCAGGCTCTGGGCTAACAGTGCAGAGCCTTCTTGGGATTCTCCCTCTCTCTCTGCCCCTCCCCTGCTCACCCATGCTTGCACTCTCTCTCTCAGAATAAATAAATAAAATAAAAAAAACATAATCAAGTATCCAACTTTAAAATATCCTTCTCTTTTGTTAGTGCCAGAATAGTAGAAAAGTATTAATTAGGCACAAAAATTCATAAAACATATATACATATGAAGATCATGCATTTTGTTTGTAATTTTCTAGAAGATTGAAACTCTCAATGGGTGCCTTAAGGAGTCTTCCAAAGCAAGAATAATTTGAGCAACGGATTTATCATTGTCATTCATTAACTTGGAGTTTTTAACCAACTCAACTCAATATTCTAAACTTTACCTAAAATAAATTGCTGTATATTTTATTTTGTTTTTCAAAAAAAAAAATGATATACAAAGTAACAGCCCCATACATTTTAATATAATTTGCAATCCCCTTGTGGACAAATAGTCACACTTTAGTGCCACTTAAATGAAGAATAACCATTCATCTGTAACATACAGATACAGGAGGCTTTGGGTTTTCATTTTAGAGTGCTTAATTACCTGCATAAAGAGAGAAACAAAATAAAGAGTCTTGGCCAAGTTCATGAGGGTTTGAAATTACTTTTCTTTTTCTAAATGAGCAACAAAGACTCCTCAATGTTGCAAGCTGTTGTGTGGCCATAAGACAACTGTAGAAGAAAATATTAAAAGGAACAAGGGGATCAGGAATTAAATTCAAATATATGAGGCAAGAACCAAAATCAAAAGTAGAGAGATGTTGGTGGTATTTCCAGTCACAGGACAATATAACATTTTTAAGAAAAATCTAGTCAGCAATAAAGCTAAATATTTACATTAAGTATCCCAATGTGGGAAATTACATAATACAAGGTTATTTTTGAGGATTTTCTGCTTCCAAGCACTCACAAACGTATGTTTCCAATATTTCTATTTATGAAAGTACTCAGCATCACTAACAGACTACATAAAACAGTATTAATTCATGAATCAAATGCCTTTGAATGAAAAAAAGACATTTTTCATGAAAATCTAAATTGCTATTCTCAAGTAATTCAAGTTCAGTACCGTAACTTCCAAGTTTGGCAGTTAAATAAGCATACCACAGAAGAAAAAAGGTAATAGATTTAACCTTGAAACAAGGTGACTGTCATATAGTTGGAAGAATTTACTTATCGGATAAAGTATTTATACTATTTATTCCCTCTAGAGAGATAAAATGGTGAACCAGTATGTAGTTCAAGATATTTATTTAAACCTAAAAGAGGATGATATGGCTCAAACTTTTGAAAACCAAAAGAGAAAAAAGTCATATTTAATTTAGGTGCCAGATTTAACATTAAGCAATTCAAGCTAAATGCTATTTCTTAAGTTCTTCTTGCATATATTTCTATACTTTATATGAATATACTGTATATAAAATAGGGATTTAAAAATACTTATTAAGAAGTAAATACTTAATGTTATATAGATAGCTACTATAATTTATTTAAATACATAATCTACTAATCAATTCATCTAACCATCCATCCAGGCATCCATTTTATCCTTCTCAATCCTTTCAGTCAATTGATTTTGGCCATCCTCTGATTGCTCTTGAATACACGTGTGTGTCCTCAGCAAATACCTGCACACATGCAAAGAGGAAAAAAAAAACAAAAAAACTTCTGACCCAAAAAAACTTATGTTGATCATTTTCTCTAAGCAACTAGTTACATAAGGAGATTCTTTGTTTTGTTTTGTGTCTACTCAAGTCTCATAAGACTTACCTTGCATATCCAGCGGAGCTTCAAATGAAATTCTTCTTTGAGAAATGGTATTTTTTCTCATATAACTGTTCCCTTGCCTAATCTACCTGGTTCAAAACACTGTCAACTAAAATTTATGCTGCTAATATAAAAACAGCCTATATAAATTCATCCAGTCTGAATAGAGTAGTAAGTTTAGAACTAACTACACAGTAAATACAGAGAGAGAGAGAGAGAGAGAGAGAGAGAGGGAGAGAGAAACTAATAAACAAAATGCTTAAATAAATAAAGGATATTGTCATCTTCTCCACAAACTTATCATGTCTATTTTCTGTTTCGGGGAATTTCTTGATGTCACGTTCCAGATGAACAATGTGTTGTTCCATTGTTGCAAGGTTGTTCTTGAGAATTTGAGCTGAAACTAAAGAACAATGTGCAAAGTGTTTAGAGTTATTTTACCAAATAATCCGTAAAACAACTAAAAAAACCAGTATCAGTTAAAATATTTTCTAATGTGCAGAATAGTTCCATTAAGTTAACTCGCGTCTTTTGGAACTGCTGCTCATAAACATTCTACTCTCCATGAAATAAGTGGAAATGTGTAATATAATATAGCAAATCATCATGTTTAACATGAGAATGTCACCATTTTATTCAGCCATTAGTTCAAATGAAGGCATTTCTATCTAAATTTATTGATGGAATTCCTTTTATTTCTTTCTTTAAAATCTAACTTGAAGATTAAAGAGAAACTGAGGTTCAAAGAGATCTTACTATATTGATGCATGTTCTTGGTTATATAAATGATTTAAAGTTAAATCATATAAAAGGATCAAATATTTTCTTTTGTTGAAATATCCTGATTTTTATAAACCAACATGTATGGTAAAAGTACCCATCTTTAGTACTTTTCATACACATAGACATGTGGAAAAATACTGTTGATACATAAAGAGAATTTAGAGCAAATCCTAGAGAATACATATGCACATACATACCCACAAAGCTTCAGTGTGCCCTCAAACACCATCATTAATTGCTTTAATTGTCCCTAACATTATCTGTACTTTTCTTTTTCTCTCCTCGTTGACAACGAATAATTTTAAGTATTGTATTCCCACTGCTCCTAAATACATACACATTTCCCAGATCTCTTATGATGCCCTCTCTGCACAGAGTTATTTTTAAATAGACACTATTTTATAGATACTCTATTACTGCATGACTGCCAATTATATATGAAGACACTTCTATCAATAACAATGGCATTTGACAGCGTTCTAGCTGAAAAGACAAGGTTAAGTATTAGAATTTAATAGGTTATCCTGTGACATTGATTTTTAAATCCTGGTCTCTGAAACACTGTTCTTTTCATTAAAAGATTGTGAAACAGAAATAGAGTAATATTACAATTCTCTTTTTAAAGAAAATTTTAGTTTCATTCAGAGGCATATCCATATTGCAGTGAAAAATTTAAGAGACTGACAAAAATCAACCCCCTGGCAAATTTCAGCCAAACTCTTCTGATACAAATTCATCACACTGACACCCATGTGACTTGACAAGGAGAAACTGCCTTAAATATACATGGAAGTTCAAGAGACTGAAAATCCAACATGAACATTAAAGACAATTTTTTTTCCTATTAATCTGTCAGTTCAAATAACTCTTTCCGATTAAGTTCCATTTGTTTAGCTCTTACAAGCTTGGAAATTATTCTTTATCAGGAGGTCTGAGTTTTTTCTTGCCAAAAATTTGCTAATGGCTCGACAATCATTGTTTGGTTTATTGAAAGGATGAGTTTGCTGTGGAGAAAAGTATTTTCTCTTATTTTAAAACCGAATTTTTTCACTTGCATTTTTCCATTAGAGTCTCAATAATTATTCACAAGGTTTGTTCTTCCCTATGTGCTTGATAGAAAAAATGAAGGTATGAAATTCAGAAGTTGTTGATGTAATTTAGGTTACATAAAAGAAGTAAGCTCATGGTAACTTTCTGCTATACACAAAATGTGCCCAAAGGCCAGGTTTAGGTCACAATATTAATCCTCCTACTACAAGCAATAGTAATTCCAGTAGTAAAAATGGGGTGATGATGAGGATTCATCTTCTGATTGTTCAATATAGAAATAGCCTAATCAAGTGCTATACACACAAAAGGCTAGATATCTCAAATAACAAGAGACACTATTTTTAATCAAATTGAATTTTGAATAAAGCAGTATTTTCCAGACATCTGTCCTCAATTTTACATGTCTAATCCTAAATCCTCTGAAATCCTTCCAGAACTCTAGCCCAAATTCTCTACCATTTAGAGGCACTTTGGCTTGTTCAAGTGATCTTCCATATATTACCTTCCACTTTGAGAACTGTTTTTGTTTGTGTACATAAGCACAGAGCCTCTATTATAAAACCTCAAGCTGCATAATGGTAAGATCTGTATCTAATACTTCACTTTTCTCTCTGTATTTGTTATATATAATGTTGAATGTTGAATGTTGAATAAATATTGAATAATAAATATTGAATGAATATGCATATTTGAAAAAGTTTTGGTTCAGACTTTAATTTATGCCTACTATTTTTTAAACTTTTTTAAGTTTATTTATTTATTCTGACAGAGAGAGAGGTAGAGAAAGAGAGGGAGAGAGATAGAATCCCAAGCAGGCTCTGCACTGTCAGCACAGAGCCTGATGCGGGGCTCCATCTCACAGACCATGAGATCATGATCTGAGCTGAAGCCAAGAGTCGAATGCTTAACAGACTGAGTCACCCAGGTGCCCCTATGCCTACTCTTCTTTCAGTTTCTTTTTTAAAAGTTTTTATTTAAATTCCAATTAGTTAACATACAGTGTAATATTATTTTCAGGTGTACAATATAGTCACTGACACTTCAATAACACTTGGTGCTCCTTACAAGTGAGCTCCTTAATCCCCATCACCTATTTAACCCATCCTCCCACCTACCTCCCCTCTGGTAACCACCAGTTTGTTCTCTATAGTTAAGAGTCCCTTTCTTAGGTTGTTTCTTTCTTTTTTTCTCTTTGCTCATTTGTTTCATTTCCTGGCCCTAACCATAAGCCTGGCCATAACCGTAACCTCAACCCTAGATTTGAGAAGAAAAAAGATACACACACACACACACACACACACACACACACGGAATATTACTGAGCCATAAAAAAAGAATGATATCTTGCTATTTGCAATGACATGGATGGAGCTAGACAGTATTACACTAAGTGAAATAAGTCAGAGAAAAACAAATAGCATATGATTTCACTCATATGTGGAATTTATGCTCACTTCTGCAAATCAATGTGCATATAGAGATTAGATATAATCATAATGATTGAAAGTTACCATATCAAGTATTATGTGACTATGGAAAAGAAGCAGGAAGTTGAAGTCTGTCTAACAATACATAGAGGTGGCAGGGTTGCAGGAGATGCTTAGATGAATGGGAAAATAAGGAACTGGGATAAGGAAGGGAAGGAAGGGACACCTTCATTAGGTTCCTTCTGTCTTCCCCTCGAATAAATTGGCAATATTATGCTTGAACAAAAGAGAATTAAATACTGGAGGTGTGATTCTACCTCACATGCAAACTCATTTTGCCTCACATGTCTGCATTAAATGAAAAATACAATTATTTAAATGCATATCTTTAAATTGTTGGAATTATGGTATCTTAGAGTTAGAAGTAATATTAAAATGGATTTTGGACCAGCCTCTCAAATTTAAAAACACAAATTATACAATGTCAGTCTATATTCCTAGAAAACAGAACCTAAGACAAAGCCTGCATGTTAAGTCCTTCTTAAGGGGTAAAGGTGGGGTATAATCAGAGGGAAATGGGCATGAAGAAAAAAGGAAGAACATTAATACAAGAGAGTAAATTACTGAACTGGCCATAGCTTTACAAAAATTACAGGTGGTTGCTTTAAATCCATGCTTGGAAGGGCCCTAAACTTCGTTTAATACTTTGTTGTCACTGTTTTGAAATTCTTATTTTATTTTATTAGAAATCTTCTTTTTTTAAGGTTTATTTATTTTTGAGAGAGACAGAACGTGAGCAGAAGAGGGGCAGAGAGAGAGGGAGACACAGAATCTGAAGCAGGATCCAGGCTCTGAGCTGTCAGCATAGAGCCCGATGTGGGGCTTGAACTCATGAACTGCAAGATCATGACCTAAGCCAAAGTCAGATGCTTAACCAGCTGAGCCACCCAGGTGCCCCTGAAATTCTTATTTTAAATGGTGGCCTGCGTTTTCACTTTTCACTGGGCCCTGCTAATCATGTAATCAGTCCTCATCTTCAGATATGATAAATGAAAGAACTGCAATTTGGAAGAATTGGTTACAGGGGGTGAGCAGTTCACCTGTTGGTGCCTTCTCATTTTCTACTCTCTCATTGGCAAATTTCTGTTTCAAGGTGTTAACTTCCCATTTTGCCTAGGGAACAAGACAATGTGGCCCAGGCTTGGAGGTCGGGGGTGGGAGGGGCATAGAAAGGGTGCTTAGTGGATCTACAGGGGTGTATAAACTAGATGCAGAACAGATGATTCACTATATCCCAAGTGGCTTATTCCCTTTTTGGCGGTTGATATAATTAGAAAAAATTTTGTTTACTTATAATCAAAATCAGACTACTTGAACTCTTACCAACTTATCAACTCTTAGTCCTCATGTTGCCTTATGGCAACACTGATCAAGTCTACTCCCTATTTTACAGGAAAGGTGTTACTTGCATCTTCTTAATCTGCCCAGGCTATAAACACCCATTTCCTACAACTAGTCTTCCTAAGGTATAAGGGTTACTTATTTCTTGAACTCTTAAGTAATAACTAATATTTAGTGAGGACTTACTATGTGCCAGACCTTATTCTAACTAGTTTTATGTATTAACTCATCTAACCTGTACAAAAACTTTATGAGGTATTTACTATGCTCAAGCAGGGCTGTGATATGAGCCAAATGACATCTTCCCAGAAAACTGGAAATGTAAAGCAATGTCTCTAGGACCTATAAGGCCAGAAAGTTGAAATTAAATCTGTGCTCAGTGGCACACAGACATGTCACTTATATTAGGAGACTGGTATGGTCTTAGGAGTCAGATCCACTCAGATTCTCATCTCTGCCATACCAAATACTAGTTGGGTTACCTTGTCTGGGTCTTCATTTCCTGATTTGCAAAATGAAGTGAATAACACCTTCTTTAAAAGGTAGTCATTCAAGTTAAGTGATTTGCTAAATATAAAATTTCTATCATTATACCTGGTACCTATAGGTAATCCATAAATATTCATTTCACATTCCATTATTCTTCCCTCTTTTCCTTACCTTCCAACAGAAAAATTCCTACTATAAATGTGCTCCCAATTATTAAACAACAGTTTAGATGTAATCTGAATAGCAACAACAACAAAAAAGCAGTTATTTCCTAGTTGCTACCCCACTATGGTCTAATTTAATATAATATTAGTCTCTTTCTAATCAAAAAAACTAAACACAGACTGTTCTGGTTTGTAGGTTTTACAGAGCACACAGGATTTTGGGTCTGGGAACTAGTGACTATTATACTAATGAACAGCGAATTTGTTAGAGATATTAACAAGTTCCAAATTTAAAGAATGCTTCTGGAAATTAGTAGTCTGTATTCCTCTGGAGACCAGTTAGTTACCAGTTAGTTATTTTGGCTTTCTAGACTTGTATAAAAGATAACAGGATTTTTTTTTGAGTGTTAGAAAGGAATTAACATGTGTTTACCTGCCTGATGATTTGCCTTAAGTACATTTGCTTCAATCTTAAGTGTTAGGAGTCAATGTTGATTATCTAACTATTTAATTAGGCCCTAGCCTTCATTACTTCTTATATTTCTTAGAGAGAGAGCGAGAGAGCAAGAGAATGTGTGTATGGGGTGGTGGGAAAGGAGGCAAGAGAGAGATTGAAATATTCTTCTTGGAGGTGGGGGAATATGTAGAGTTCCTAGTGTCCCAAGAGCATTAAAATACCAGAGTGAGTTAGAAGTGCTCCTCTCCTGCATAGTCTCAGCCTCCGTATATTTTTGTGCCTCTCATTATTTAGTTTACTAATATAAATTAGGGAGTCTTTAGTGACAGTGCAAACATTTTCTGAGTAAATTCCCACTGTGGGCATTTTCAATGACTGATTAGTCAGTCTGGTGGCACTTTAATTTTGTCTCTCATTTCATTTTTTACATCTGCTACTGAATTACTAAATCTGAATTATAACACTAAAAATTAAATTATAGCTATCAAGTTCTTTATTATAGCTTTCTTCCTTGTACTCCATAAATAACCTTTTAAGTTGAGTATACTCTCTTGAGTTATGTGTAGGGAGAAACTTTCCCCACAAATCTTATTTATCTACTTCAGTTGAAAAATATACATAAACTTGTTTCCTGGCTTCAAATATATGACTCAAAACATTTTAAATGATAGACCTACTCTAACTCATATTTTTAAGAAAAGTAAAGGATAAAATAAGTATTTTAAGTGAGATTTTAAATGGAAAGACTCTTCAATTACATATTATATCAGAGAAATGATACACATTTAAGCTAAAAAAAAATCACAGTAATGGTGACATTCTCTAGAGCATGTGCAGAATGTGTAATTTTATGTAAACACAAAAGCTTTGCCAGGAACTTAAGGATTTTTTTCTCTGAATTAAATATTTCTATTAATTTTACCCATTGACAAAGTAATTGAGCACTTCTTACATCTTTGCTCTGAGAAAGGCCAAGTAAAATTTTACTCTTGCAAGTCTATGTGTGAATAGGCCCCAACATGATTATAAGCACCACAATTTTCTTTAACTGAATATATTTAGTTGAAAAATTACTATCAGCTGAGCAGCACAACATTAAAGTGACTCATCCAGAAAGCATAGGTAGAAAAGGACATTACAAGCAGCCTGAACAATAGGCACAGTTGCATTCTTTCTCAAGTGCATTTATAATAGTTTCACTTTATATGAAAATGATATTTACATGGAAATGAAGCAAGTGTGCTTATATAATAACAATAGCAAAAGCTCATTACTGTGGGCATCTTAGGCTTTTAAAGAATATACGTAGTAACTGGCACCCCAATAAAAAATTCCTATAATAAAAAATCAATTAGAAAATGACTAATTCTGAGAAAAAGTAATTGTTAAAAAGTCACCTTAAAAGGAAACACAATTTAACTAGAATCCTTATTAAATAAAATTTAAAAATATATGTCCCTTATATATTCTCACAAGGGCCATCACTTGCCCCTCTAACATGTGCCCTTGGGGATAAGGTGCAGTTTCTCTAAATTGGATTCATAATATAGCCTGAATGCATGCTGGGAACAGCGGGACTTCCAACCGAAAACAGGAAAACTGCTTTATAAGCATAATCTAAATGTTTAACTCTAAGAATTCCACTAAGCATATTTCAGTGTCTGGCTTAATATATTTATACAAGTCCTCAGCCTGATGTATTTTTTAAATTAAAAAATTGAACCTAACTAAAATAAAAATATAAAAATCCTTTTACTACCTTACTACTACCTATGGAAGGTATGCCTAAAGTGTTAACTGGGGTAGAGAAGGATAAAGGGGAAGTTTGAAGCCCTCTGACTAATCATACAATAAGAAAATCCTGTAGCCTGACCACCAAACCACCAGCAGTGGACAGTCAAGCTACCCATGAAGAATTACAGTTTTTTCACCTGCTGTCTTTCTGCAACTGCTATTCTGCCTGCGGCAAATAGCATGTATGAATTTTTAAATCAAAGGCTAAAAAACAAACTGAAATCTCCTACTTTTGGTGACAGTCTTAGCTTAAGGCCAGGATTGGGAAATACATATGCAGGCTGAAGCTTCTAAGACATGCTGGATATAGGCAGGAGATGATAATGAAGTTTACATTAAAAAATTACTCTGGGGGTGCCTAGGTGGCTCAGTCGGTTAATCTTCTGACTTTAACTCAGGTCTTGATCTCGTGTCTTGTGAATTGGAGCCCCACATGGGGCTCTGTGCTGACAGTTCAGTGCCTGGAGCCTGCTTCAGATTCTGTGTCTCCCTCTCTCTCCTGTCCCTCCCCTGCTCATTGTCTGTCTCTCGCTCAAAAATGAATAACGAAATGAAATAAATTACGAAATGAAATAAAATAAATAACTCTGGCTGCTATGGGGAAAACGCAGCAAAGGAATCAATAATGGAAAAGGGGACAAGAATTAGGAACCAATTACTATGGTCTAGACAGGAGATGATGGTAGCTTGGATTAAGGTGACCAAAGATGATTGCAGTACATATTTTAGAGGTAGTGCAGACTGGTCATAGGGTTGATGAAATGTGAGAGGTAAGGAAGAAGTTATTAAGAATGATTTCCAAGTTTTTGGCATGAACAACAGAAATTAAAATATTTAGAGGGGAGATTTATGGGGAAAGATTAAGGGTTTAGCTTGGGACCTACTTAGTTTCAATTGTATGAACCATCCAAATTGCGATTATAACTAAGAGGTTGAATATATGGGGTCCTGAACTCAGAAGAGGGGTCTGAGCTTGATGTGTGTAATAGAAAGGTATTTGCATACAGAACCTACTCTATAATAGTTATATTGTTTCATTACATTGCTACAATATAATTGAGTCTACAGTTAGTTTTGTGGCTATATAAATCAAGATAATAATTCCTGCATCCCTGACTCATTCCAAGTACAAATGTTTCTAAATGTTGGTTAAGGTCATTTTCTTCTGGGCTATGCTTGTAATTTATTCCTGTTTTTCCTCTTTATTTTTCTGTGAGTTACTCTAAACTTGCACAAGTACCATGGATATTTAAGACTCCCCCCCCCAATGTCCTTTTGTTATACTTCTCTTGAAACAAATGTTGCCAATAACAACCCCCAAGATTATTGCATTTGGAGGTGTGGTGAGTATACTAAATCAAAGAGCTCAAGGCCTTTAAAGAACATAGCCATGAAAATATCTGCCAGGATTTCCCCAATAGAAGAAAGAAAAATGTAAAAGACTTGATTGTTTTCCTTCATAGTGCACATAATTGGCACATTAACAGTGGTAAAAGGGGAAGGGTTAAAGGTGGTTTAGTTGATACACGACAATGTAGGTTTTACCCTTCTTTGGTCCCTCTCTGCCACTGGCTCCACTTGAAGTATTCACAGTAAACAGGTCTTCTTCCTTGTGTAGCTCCACAATGTTCTTTTAGAGTATATACATTTCCAGCTTGCATTATTGATTGTTTTTCTCTGAATGGTCATTGCAATTAATTGCTGAGTTTTTATTAGTGAACTGCTCTTTTAAAGCCAACAGCTATCCATACCTGAATTTTAATCAGAGTGAAACAAATATAATTACCACTCCTGAGTATATTGAGTGAATGGGGAGGGCTGCACACATCTGCTTTATTTCCCAAATCAGTAATTCTATTGTTGCCCTGGATGTGATAAAGTCCTTCTTCTATCCTTCTAGAAGCTCTATCATATGTGTGTGTGTGTGTGTGTGTGTGTGTGTGTGTGTGTGTGTGTGTGTATAATGATAGATTCATTCATTCATTGTATATATTCATTCATCTGGAATGAATGAATCTAGTTTTATATCAATTTCAAAAGATCCATCATCATCCCTCCAGTGAGTCAGCAAGTTACTTTTGCCACTGTAATCTCTAGCTTTTAGTATTCTAAAACAAAATAAAAGTGTAACAATTATGGTCCTTTTTCCCAAGTTATTTTGTCAACTTGTAAATGATTTGGATATCTTCTATGGAGCCAGCAATAGATAAAATTCAAATAAGAAATTTACCCAAATAGTCATTATGTTTAACCTGGAACAATTAGAAATTAACATTTCTGTCAATTTCCCACCAAAATCAAAAGCACATACTATTTCAGTATCTAATAGGGTTGGATGCTTAAAAGTTGAAAAATAATATTTTTTAAGATGTAATCACAAGAAATTCTAACCATGACACATGCCCAGATGTCATGCTGGTAATACTGATAATATATATTTAGCCCTGGACATTACATATGTTCTTCCAAAAAACAGTTTTTCTAGTAGCTGAAACTAGCCAAATATTATAAATAGGTTTTAATATTTGAAGAAAATGCATTTAACCACAATTAACCTTAATTTAGATAATGCAGTAAAACACACCTAGCAGCGTGCCTGGCAGGCATATAGAAGGTGCTGACTAAACACCACTTGAATCTGAACTGGAATTTAAAAAAAATATGTCCTACTAAATCTTCCTACTAAAAATGCACATCTAAATTAGTCAATAATGACATCATAAATTTGGTTCCATACTATGCTAGATTTATCCTTTATAAACTAAAACCTGATTTTGCTACCACAAGGCTTAAAATATTTTAATAATCCAGTGGTGTACTATATTATCATAGAAAAAACATGGCCTTTGAAGTCAGACATATCTACTTGGGATTCTTTCTCCACCACTTAAATTGTGTGATTCTGAGCAAATCACTGAAACTTTGTGAGCCTTAGTTTCCTGATCTGTGAATGGGGAAAATAATTCTAACTTCATAAATCTGTCATGATAATTACATAAAATAATGTATACACAGCTCTTATCATAAAAACTATAATATTTACATTTTTTAATGTTTATTTATTCTTGAGAGAGAAAGAGTGTGAGCGGGGAAAGGGCAGAGAGAGAGGGAGACACAGAATCCAAAGCAGGCTCCAGGCTCTGAGCTGTCAGCCCAGAGACCAACGCAGGGCTTGAACTCATGAACAGCAAGATCACAACCTGAGCCAAAGTTGCACACTAAACTGACTGAACCACCCAGGGATCTCAAAAACTATAATATTTAAAAACTGGATACGTTAGTTCTTTTTGTGATCCTGTCATCTATAGGATCAATACACATAAGCACTTCAATATAGGACTCCCATCTCCCTATCTCTGGTTTTCATTTAAGGCCATTCTCCCACACTTAGTGCTAATGAGTTGCCATACTGAATGTGTCTCTTCTTTGCTTCACATTTCCTGGACTGTCTTTTTGCTACCTTGACCTGATGAATCACCATCATCGTTATTATTACTATTCTTCTTCCTCCTCTTCTTCTTTTAAAATATAAACAACTTTTGGGACACCTGGATGGCTCAGTTGGTTGAGTGTCTGACTTCAGCCCAGGTCATGATCTCCCGGTCCCTGGGTTAGAGCCCCATGTTGGGCTCTGTGCGGACATCTTGGAGCCTGGAGCCTGCTTGGGATTCTGTGTCTCCCTCTCTCTTTGTCCCTCCCCCACTCACACTCTGTCTCTCTCAAAAATAAATAAACATTTAAAAAATACTTTAGAATATAAACAACTTTTAATTATTTATTTTCGAAGTTCTAAACACAATTTTTATTGTGACAGTTATACATGCACATAGTTTAAATAGTCAAATCATTCTGTAAGCCTGGTTATGAAAAAAAGCAATTTCTGTCTCCCATCCCCTATCTCCCATTTCCCAAAGGCACTTGATTTCTTTTGACTGATTTAAGAAAAAATAATTTATATATATATTTTTAAAGCTAATATTACTACCTCTTACTTTGTTGTTGTTCCCCCCAGGTTTATTGAGATATAATTGACACATACTATTATGTAAGTTTAAGTGTATGATGTGTTGATGTGACACATTTATGTATGCAAACTGGTTACCACCATAGTATTAGTGAACACTTCCGTCCCATTACATAGTTACCATTTCTTTTTTGTGGTGAGAACATTTAAGATCTACTCTCTTAGCAACTTTCAAGTATATAATACCATTATTATTGGCTATAATGACCATGCTGTACATTAGCTCCACAAACTTGTTAATGTTATAACTATAAATATTTACCTGTTGACAAATATCTTTCCATTTTCACCCATCTCCCTACCCTCCTAACTACCATTCTACTCTCAGTTTCTCTGGAATTCCTCTCAGGGTCAATTTTCTCTATGAAATTTTTCATGATCTCTCTATATATAGTAATTCCATTCTCAATGCTCCTATAGTTTTGATTCTTTTATGGTTTTTTCACTGTATTCTAATAGTTTATATGGCTACTTCTCTCAAGAGAAATTTAGTTCCTTAAAAGCAGAGTGAGACTTATAAAAATATCTTTCTGCTCTCTGCCTCTAACACTGTACCTGCCATACAGTAAGTGCTTAATAAATTTCGTTTGAACTCAGACATCATTTCTCTCATTTATCCAATTAGCCAACATGGTTTTAAAAGTGTTGACAACCTTGTACCAGTGATGGCACAGTTATAGGAACTCTCATGCAATGCTAACAGGAAAAAGATCAACATAAATTTTCTAGGAAAGAATTAGAAAGAGGCTTACAAACATTCATAACCTTTGACACAGTAATATTAGCTTGTTACCAGCTCTTTTTAAGAAAAAGCCTGAAAGAGAAACTAGGATTTGGGGCCACAGAAAATTACATGGTCTTATTTTAAAGTAGCATGAAAATGACAGTTCAGATGAGCAGCAATATGAGAATGATTAAGTAAAAACTTTATACAATGAAATGATAATTATATAAATAATGTGAAATTTATAAAAACTTTGTAATAACAGAAGAGTACTTGTGATTTCTTTGACATCAAATGAAAACAAATCATCATATGGAACTTTATATACAGTATGATCTTAACTGTGTAATGTATTTTGTTTTAATAACTTCTTTGTAAATGAAAATAAACTTCCTAACTTTGAATGGTACTGCCATATCACTCACACATTTATTCTGCATTTTATAGAGTAGGATATTGGGATTTAGGGTGATCTGATAGCTAACAAAGGAGAAAATGAATTTTTTTTTTTTTTAATTTGAGGAGTAATTTAATTGTATTTTATGTGCAGGCAAAACAAAATTAGTTTCCATTATCTTTTGCTTTGATTACCTGTGTTTCTATATAATATTCATTTACAATGGGTATTTTTTTTCTTACAAATGTAAATCCCCTCTCTCAATTATTCTTTTTTTTTTAATGTTTATTTATTTTTTTAATTTATTTTTTAATATATGAAATTTACTGTCAAATTGGTTTCCATACAACACCCAGTGCTCATCCCAAAAGGTGCCCTCCTCAATACCCATCACCCACCCTGCCCTCCCTCCCACCCCCCATCAACCCTCAGTTTGTTCTCAGTTTTTAACAGTCTCTTATGCTTTGGCTCTCTCCCACTCTAACCTCTTTTTTTTTTTTTTCCCTTCCCCTCCCCCATGGGTTTCTGTTACGTTTCTCAGGATCCACATAAGAGTGAAACCATATGGTATCTGTCTTTCTCTGTATGGCTTATTTCACTTAGCATCACACTCTCCAGTTCCATCCACGTTGCTACAAAAGGCCATATTTCATTTTTTCTCATTGCCACGTAGTATTCCATTGTGTATATAAACCACAATTTCTTTATCCATTCATCAGTTGATGGACATTTAGGCTCTTTCGGTGCAGCCGCTCTGGAAAGCAGTGTGGAGGTTCCTCAGAAAATTAAAAATAGACCTACCCTATGACCCAGCAATAGCACTGCTAGGAATTTATCCAAGGGATACAGGAGTACTGATGCATAGGGGCACTTGTACCCCAATGTTTATAGCAGCACTCTCAACGAAAATGAATCTTTTTAAGTGTATAGAGAGATTCTATGAAGCAACACCTACCCAAAAAAATCATTGGATATGCCTTGGATCTGAATGAGCTATTTCAGAGGCACACAGGTGGTTTTAAATATGTCTTCTTTCATTGGACCAAAATAAATATCTGAACGGTGTTATTCAGAATTCTCAATCTACTCAAATATGTTCCTAAAAAGTCCCTGAATCCCTGCAAAAAGGGACCCATCAAATACACAAGGGCTACAGACAGATCAGGTGATGAGGTGATGACAAACTACTGCCCTTAGGCCAAAACCAGCTCACTGTTTTTGTATACACCTTTAGCTAAGAATGATTTTTACATTTATAAGGTGATGAAAAAAATTAAAAATAATACTGGTGACACATTAAAGTTGCATGAAATTCAAATTTTGGTATCTGTAACTAAAGTTTTACTGGAACACGGACATCTATATATGGTCTATAGCTGCTTTTGCACTATCCCTTGTGAACAAGGATTCTACATGGTTTGCAAAGCCTAAAATATTTAATACCTAGCTCTTTATGGAAAAAAATGCTGACCTGGGTTCTATTTTTGTTGTTTGAGATATAATTCACATATAATTGCATTAATTTGGGGCATATAACATAATGATTTGATATATGTATATATTGTGAAATGATAACAACAATAAATTTAGTCAACACCCAGTACCTCACATAGTTATATTTTTTTGTGTGTGATGAGAACTTTTGTAATTTACTCTTTTAGCAATTGTCAAATAGACAATATAGTATTGTTAACTATAGTCATCGTGCTGTATACATTACATCTCCAGGACTTATTTATCTTATAGGTGAAAGTTTGTACCTTCTGATAACCTTCACCCATTTCTTGTAGCCTGCCCCTCACCACTAGTGGCAACCACCCCATGCTCTAGATTCATAAAAATGCACTCTTTGGAGGGATCATCAAGAACATCAGCAATTTCCTAGTCTAGATCTCTCATAAAGATATGGAGACAGAGAGAAATCAAAGGTGATTGCCCATGTATACACAGATAGGTCTCTGGATTTCTGGTTCATCTACTATCGCAATGTAACTGCGTCTCTTTACAATGTCTGCTTCTATCCTTCTGGGGATAAAATGCATACTATGAATTCTACAAGGTGAAGTTGATCACATAAGTTTTTTTCTGCCAAATGCATTAATAAAATAATTATTTAATAGGGCTAAAAAGAGTATTTTTTACTCAGTTATCACAATACCACAGAATCAAGATACTCCTGGAAAAATTTATTTTAAAAAACTTCAAATTAAATAAATAAAATATAATAGCAATAGATGCATGTGGAAATTCAAAGCCAGGTCCTGTAAGCAGCCACTATAAAGCAATACAAAACTTAATCTCATGGCCCAATTATCCCTTCTCAAAATAACACAGAGAGATCCAAATAAAATTCATCAGCACAATATTTTATACCTCCTTTCAGACTTTTTTGAAGATCTAATAATTGAACAAGATGTATCTTAAATAACTGACCTATTTGTAGTTAATATGGCCTTTATAACAACACTCTGATACATTTTAGCAAGGTTCCAGTTACACATCAGTGTTACACATACATACACTTATTTCATTATCATAATCATCCTATGAGATATGTCCTGTTATTATTATATTATTATATATTATTATTTACTGATGAGAATAAGAGGCAAAGAGAGATTAAATAATTTCCTCAGGGTCATATACCAAGTAAGTGACAGAGCTATTATTTGAAGTTATATAGTCTAATCTGTGCTCTTACCAAGATGCTCTACTTCCTCTCAGGAATAAGTAAAGACAAGTTTTAGTTAAGCAGCATTTCTAAGTATGGAAAGTATAAGCTAAACCTCATATGTAAATTTCTTTTACGTCCTTAATTTAACACACATTTAGTGTCTGCACAACAATGCAACAGAAAAACAAGGACCTAAAGGAGGAGTAAAGCACAGTCCCTGTCCTCATGGAGCTTGTAATTTTATAGAGAGACTAAAACAAGTACATACAAGGATGGATACATTGATGACAATATTGGACAGATTATAACACACTACAGAGTAGGAAGTAAGAAAATTTGTAAACTGGAGCAGGGTAATGTATCCCTTAAGACATGTGATTGTAAATGAAAGGCATACTTTCCATTTTCTCAGTCAAGAATGAAAAAAAAAAAAGACAATCTTCTGGATACATGGAAAATGGGCTCAGGGACCAACAACAACAACAACACTCCAGTTTGGAGTTGCTATTGTGGGGAACAAAAGAGAGAATTGGAGTTAAATGAAAAGCTATCCCAACTACATTAGGAACCTAAGGTTGGAAAGCATGGGGTAGTGGATCCCGGGTAGGCTGCTGATTTTGTAATCTTTGCAGGACTTGGAATTGAAAAAAAAAAGAAAAAAAAAAACAGAAATAGCAGAGTGTGAATGACAAAAGGCTAAAGGAGGGGGGTTCGGGGAAAAGTATGTGGAGTCTAGAGTGCTAGGTAGCGTGTGCTTGAAACGTATATATTAGGTTACATGACGAATGTAGCCGGAGGGGAATTAATAGGTTGGAAGAAAAGGGAAAGGATAAAGAAGGGCATTGGTAAAGTCATAATGAGGCCAACAGACTCATAAATGAGTCTCATACTGAGGCATGAGAGGCAAGGGATATGTGAAGATGATTGTGAATATAAAGGTACGTTCCAAAGCTTGGGCTCCTGAAGATAGCCATATTCTATGTAATGAGAAAGTCTATTATTTGTATGCTCATGAGGGAGCTGAAAAAGGGAGAAAAATTCATGTTGATGGAATCAATGCCAAGGAACTTTGAGACCAAATTGTAGAATAGGACTCCTCTTCAATGGTGGAATCATCAACACTTACCTCCTATTTTCTACTAAGTGTACATATTTCTTGCTTTTTGTATTTTTGTGATTTTCTTTCTTGGAGGATGTTTTCATTTTGTTTCTTGCTTTTGATGAAGGGTTATGTTTAGATGGGAGTACAAGTCTGAGAAGAAGGGTATGATTAGCATAAGGTGAAAATCAGAGTTTAGGAGAGCAATGTTTTATTATCTCTCTGGGGGAATACAGATTGGCAAAAACTGTTTTGGTTCATAAAAGGTGTTACTGTAAAAATGTTTTTCAGTTATTTAAATTATATTGAACTAATACATTACATAGATACACTGGAATATTTTTAACAAGGTGTTATAAACTTAGAAGGTTTCTTTTCTTTTCTTTCTTTAAACATTTTTACAAAGTGTCATAGAGCTACAATGAATTATTCTTAATTATATACATACTGTATTTACCATATGTATTTTTAAATAGCCAGTTTTCAGACATGAATACATAATAGTAAAAAAAAAAAACCAGTATATACATGTGTTAAGAAAAGAGTGAAATATCTGAGTGCAATCGACATATGTTTTATAAAGCATTTAACTTCTGGGCCTCTGGAGGACATCAATAATAACCAGTTCAAAAGTAACTTACTCAAAAAGGCTAAAATAATTAATATGCCTCAAAATGTGTCTGAAATATCCCAGTAAATAGCCAATTTAGACCTCTTTAGACCTCTGACCTCTTGTATGGAATATTATCTAAATTGGAAAAAAAAAAAGCTGGTCTTGGAAGAGAAGACCTGGGTTCCAGTTACTTTCCATATGACTTTGGACAACACATTTAAACAACGCTTTGAGGCTGTTACCTTACCTGTAAAACAAGAATATTACCATCTTCATTGCTGATCTCCTAGGGTGGTTATAAAGATACAAATGAGTTGTGAAAACTCTTTGTAAACAATGCAACATAAAAAAAAAACAAAAACAAAAAAAACCCAAAAAACTCAAACAGGTAAACAACTTGAACTGGTTTTAAAAATGTTGCCACAGGGAAATTGTGCTTGGCAGCTTGACAGGGACAAGACAGCTCCCTGACTCTTTAGTTTCTACATACAAAGGTAGTATTTAGAAAGTAAGGCACAGTACATGGGATATATTTTCATAGGAAACTTAACAGGAATGCCTCTATTCTACAGCAAGGATACTGTATTAGAATTCTATCAACTCATAAAAATAATTATGTTAATTTTAGGCCCATAGTATATAACATTTCTTTTTTCCCCCCAGTTTTTATTTAAATTCCAGTTAGTTAACATGCAGTGTAACATTAGTTTCAGGTATAGAATCTAGTGACTGATCACTTAACATACAACACCAAATGCTCATCACAATAAGTGTCCTCCCTAATCCCCATCACTCATTTAACTCATCTCCCCTGCCCACCTACCCTCCAGTAACCATCAGGCTGTTCTCTATAGTGGAGTCTGTTTTCTGGTTTGCCTCTCATTTTTTTTTTCTCCTACGTTAATCTGTTTTGTTTCTTCATCTCCACATATGAATGAAATCATATGGTATTTGTTTTTCTCTGAATTATTTCGCTTAGCATAATACATTCTAGCTCCATCCATATCATTGTGAATGGCAAGATTTCATTCTTTCTTATGGTTCAGTAATATTCCATTGTATGTATGTGTATTTATATGTGTGTGTGGTACATATATCTCCTCTTCTTTATCCATTCATCAGCTGATGGACATTTGGGCTCTTTCCGTAGCTTGGCTATTGTTGATAATGCTGTTATAAACACTGGGATGCATGTCTATTCTTCAAATCAGTATTTTTGTATCTTTTTGGTAAATACTTAGTTGTGTAATTGCTGGATCATAGGGTAGCACTATTTTTTAACTTTTTGAGGCACCTCTATACTGTTTTCCGGAGTGGCTGAACTGGTTTGCATTCCCACCAACAGTGTAAGAGGGTTTCCCTTTCTCTGCGTCCTCATCAATACCTGTTGTTTCCTGAGTTGTTAATTTTAGCCCTTCTGACAGGCAACAGGTGGTATCTCATTCATGGTCTTGATTTGTATTTCTCTGATGATGAGTGATGTTGAGCATCTTTTCATGTGTCTGCTAGCCAACTGGATGTCTTCTTTGGAAAAAATGTGCATTCATGTCTTTTGTCCATTTCTTCACTGGATTGTTTTTTGGGTGTTGAGTTTGATAAGTCCTTATAGATTTTGGATACAAACCCTTTATCAGATAGGTCATTTGCAAATATCTGCTCCCACTCCATAGGTTGTCTTTTAGCTTTGTTGATTATTTCCTTAACTGTGTAGAAACATTTTATCTGGATGAAGTCCAAATAGTTTATTTTTGCTTTTGTTCCCCTTGCCTTGGGAGATGGTTTTACTAAGAAGTTGTTCCAGCAAATGTCAAAGAGGTTGCTGCCTGTGTTCTCCTCCAGGTTTTTGATGGTTTCCTATCCCACCTCTAGGTCTTTCATCCATTTTACATTTATTTTTGTGAAAGGTGTGAGAAAGTGGTGCAGTTTCATTCTTCTGCATATCGCTGTCCAGTTTTCCCAACACAATTTGTTGAAGAGACTGTCTTTTTTCCATTGGATATTCTGTGCTGCTTTTTCAAAGATTTGTTGACCATATAATTGTGAGTCCATTTCTGGGTTTTCTATTCCATTGTTTCCAATTGGAATATGATCTATGTTCCATTGATCTATGTGTCTATTTTTGTGTCAGCATCATCCTATCTTGATCACTACACCTCTGTAATATAACCTGAAGTCTGTAACTGTGATGCCTGAAGCTTTGCTTTGCTTTGCTTTTTCAAGCATCCTTTGGGTATTTGGGGTGTTTTGTGGTTCCATACAAATTTTAGGATCATTTTTTCTAGCTCTGTGAATAATGCTGCTGGTATTTTAATAGGGCTTGCATCAAATGTGTAGATTGCTTTAGCACACATTTTATTTTAATAATATTTTAACAATTTAACGATATTTGTTGTTCCAATTCATGAGTTTGGGATGTTTTTCCATTTCTTTGTATCTTCTTCAATTTCTTTCATAAGTGTTCTATAGTTTTCAGAATACAGATCTTTTACCTCTTTGGTTAGGTTAATTCCTAAGTTATCTTACGGTTTTTGGTGCAATTGTAAATGGAATTGATGCCTTGATTTCTCTTTGTGCTGCTTCATTATGGGTATATAGTAATGCAACAGATGTCTGTATATTGATTTTGTATCCTATGACTTTACTGAATTCGTGTATCACTTCTAGCAACTTTTTGGTGGAAGATTTCTAGGTACCCTTACTGTGATATCTCTGAACATTTACCAGCTTTTATATGAAAAGAAATGACTACTTAACACCTGGAAAAATTATCTGAGGTCAATAATCTAATGTTGCTTCAACTCCAAATAGAAACCTCTTTCTTTCTATAGAGCAATATGAGTGAACTTTCACTTGTTGCCTTATTTGCTTTTTCCCACCATCTAGATGGAAACATTCCCAATACTCTCTGATCTTTACTCTATAAACTATCTTAATGAATTGTTTTACATAAATTTTTTTGTTATTATATATAAGCTGAGGATTCCCAATTCTCTACATCCAAGCCCCAACCTCTTATTTGAGGAACAGTCTTCTCTCTTCACATATCAACTAAATATATCCAACTGGGTCTTCCATGTCCTTATAAGCAACATATCCAAACCTGAACAACCACTGTCTCCCAGAACCCAAAATTTATTTCTTATTATTCTGTTACCCACAATGGTACCACTATTCTTTCAGCTGTCATTGCTTAAAACCACAGTTAGTTTTTACTCTTTAACCTTTTTACTAACCACATCCAGCTGGTCACCAATTCTCATCAATAGTTATTGTTCACAATGCCTTTTAGCAGGCATCTTTGCTTTTTTGACAGCATCTGCCACTATTCTGAAGGTCATATCACCTAAACTATTCAACTGCTCTCTATGTTTTCAGTCTCACAAATACCTCTAGGGGCAGGTAGGGATCTTTCTTAGAAGCAGAGAGGGATCTTTCTTAGAAGACTGATGTTACCATATAACTCTCTGATATTATGAGTTAAAATTAAAACCTTCAATTACATTTGAAGTCCCAAAGCTACTATAGATTACAGAATGTAATTAGAAACTAATGAATATGACTAATATTCTGAGCACAAATCAAGACATTTTTAGGATATAATACATTAAAGTAATATAAATTAATAGAGGACTAAAGTGCTATCCCAAATATTTAAACCAAAATAGTCACAATCTCCATGGTGGACATAAAATGAAATAACTTTTGTAAACTTTATAAACCAGCTTTACTGTCTCTGGGAATTAAAAATGTACTAGTGTCTTTTTGGTAAACACATGGACTCTACTATACATAAAGAGACAATGGTTAATCCATGTTATGCTATTTCTTTCCCTCTGTGGTATAAAAGCTACAATTTTAATCCGTTATTTAAATATGCAAATCACATTTCACGCAGAAATCTTTCATTGATCTTGCAAAGACCAGCTCTCAGCTACATTTTTAGCATGACACGGAGAGAAATCTCAATTTTTCCAAGATAATCTTGTTTTAATGCATCTCCACAGTTTTCTCTTTGCAAATTGTTACTACTGTCACACTTTAATGAGTCGTGAGGTACAGAGATACCAATTTTATTTGAGATTTTATTCATTTGAGGGGAAAAAGTTCTATTACTTTTCAAAAATAGAAAAACTGTGTCTTATGTACATAATTGTAAATTGCTCATTTTCTCTTCTCCATTAGCAGAATATTGCTGCCTAATAAAGGGTATGATATTAGAAAGAAAAAGAGTGAGCATACTCTAATGGGTAGTACTAGAGCAATGATCAAAGGTGGAAAACACTATTTTTTTTGCTGGTCTTACATCAACAGATTTCATTTTCTATATGAATTCTCTCCTGACAAAGACAGTATTTTCAAATTTTCTACCATAAAACAGAATCCAGCATATGAGACCATCATTTTAGGACTCAGGATGTCATATTATTTGCAGTCAAAAATTTAAGTATTAGGCAGGAAAACTACCATATTCCCCTCAAGGATTTGCTCCATGCACATGATGAATTTTCTAATATAAATTCAAGGGCAAGATTTAATAATATTATGAGTTTAAGGATTTAAGCATTTGCCTAGGGATAACCTGAACTTTTAAAAACTGCATCTCAATTTTGCAGTCAGTTTCATTTGAGTATGCCTTATATTCACTAACTTGAATATAACAAATGGTTTGACTTTCTGATTATTGCCTCTTATGTGATCTAAATAATCTTCTTGCTTTGCTCTAGTATTTGCTATCACATGTAACCTTGATTTTGTAAGAGTTGTAATAAACTAAGACCTGTTTGAAATAAGTCTTTAAAAACTTTCTCTTAAAGTCAAACTGGTTAAACCCTTGCAATCATTTTATCAGAGAAATTATATTCACATCACCTTCTTGAAGGTAAGGGGTACTTTTTGTACTTCCCACTGAGCCTACTATAGTGCCTCACACTTGGTAAGAATAAATAAATATTGGGTGAAATGGACAAACCTTTACTATCCAATGGCCTAATCATTAGTAAGCTAAGAATAAGTTACATTAAGTCCTAAATAATAAACAGAATGGGGAAATACCCTTATTTTATTCATGTATTATGTTGACCCACATTGTTTCAATGATTTTTGTAAATGTTATATTGGGCTTAGTGCCATGAATAGATAAAGTATTTTGTTAATGATGATCATATTAGGTAAAGTAATAAATATATATGCATTTTAATATTAACACATTTTCTATATTGTGATGGCATATTATACACATTAAATGTGACTATTGGAATGAATACACACACCTTTCTAGTGACTAATGTCCTCGAGGAATTTTGAATATAGATGTAATGAAATAAAAATGTATGAAACTGCCATTTTTGTAGGCCACTATATCTGCCAAAGTATGGATGATGGACAAGTTTTAACTGCATTCTAAGAAGCTACATTATTGTGACTTCACTGACTACCTGAATACTGACATTGCTGGCTTTTTATAAAAAAAGGTTTATTTATTTATTTTGAGAGACAGTGTGAGCAGGGAGCGGCAGAGACAAAGGGAGAGAGAATCCCATGCAGGCTCCTTGCTGTTAGTGATCTCATGAACTGAGAGATGATGACCTGCGCCGAAATCAAGAGTCAGGAAGGTGCTTAACTGATTGAGCCACCAAGGACCCCCAAACATTGCAGGCTTTTAAACATACATTCATTCTTTACCTTTCAGAAACAAGTCTTGTCCTGTTTTTAATTATATTATGTAATTCCTAACATAGCGTTTATTTTTATAGTCTTATATTTTATCAATTATTCTGCAATTCACATTGAAAAGAATGTTCCACTGATAACACCTATATGCTTCCAAGTCTTCCTAAGCTATTATTCTATTCATTCATTAAAAGGAGTAAACATTCTGGAGTTGGAGCATAATTACACTTTTTAGCTCTTCTTTCTCTTAGTTCCTAGAAAATATAGATACACCCTGAAAAGTCTCAGCATTTGAGCCTCATATTGCTCCCTAAGTGTTTATTATTTGTAAATCCTATCTCTTCAGTAAGAATGCTAAGTTCCTCTAGAGTACAGGCATCACATTTTTCTCACCAAATGTACTATGCGTAGGGCCCATTAAAAGTTCTCCATATTTATCTCTGATGTTAGAATTGAGATTGTCAATAAAATAATGCTCAAGCCACCATGAGATTCTCCTCTGCATATGGTCTATATGCTACTGGTAACATGATATTCACAAGAGAGAAACAAGATAGACTCCTTCAGGTTTTTTTATACCTTAACTGGGTAAAATGACAACAGACTACGGGAGTTCAGTTTGTCTTGGGAGAAAAAAAGAATCTTCAAGGCATAAACACACAATGGCTCATTTTTATACTGTAGAAGGAGAGAAAAGAATGGACTTAGATTATGAAGTTACCATTTCCAGTGAATATGAGTGAATAGCAATAAAGTTTTTAATATACTAGACATGAATGGGAAGATAATTAGAAATTCAGGCAAGGCAAATTAATCAGAGTTCAGTTAAAGTCAGTGTTCATAAAACATGATATACATTTTAAGTGTTTTAACTGAAAAAGTATAAATAATATTCATTTGACAATTTTTTTGATGTATAGCTAAGGTATTCTATTTGAGTTAGGATCCTCTGATTGGTTCTCTGCAGAGGCCCACATGCAAACCAGTTTCTACATTGGTTTCTAGATTTTAGTTTCTGGAACTTAAATACATTCATGAAGCAATCTGAATACAAAGGATTTTACAACTGGCTTCTATATTTTTTGCCCACACCTGATTAGACAGCACATTTAAACTGACTATCAAACATTTCCAAAGCATCCAACAAAGCTTTCATAAAAATGACATATTTTTAAACAAAAACATTATTTTTGGTTCATATAATATTTAATTGAAGGGCATAATTGCACTAACAAGGACAACTGGCATGTATAGGAGGTTTGGAATATAAGCACAATATACTCATGGTAAGCCAAGATCTCAAAAGTTAAGAACAAGTGTGCCAGGGTGTACTTGAAGATAGCTTACTAGCTGCAAGCAGTCTGAATATTCTGGGCATCAGTCAACACCTTACATCCAGTGAAGTGTGAGCACTGATTTCTCAGACAACTTGGTTACAAGGAGGTGGGCTAAAAGAATTTCTACCATAAAGATGAGAGAATGACAGAGAATCCAGTAAGATAAGTATCCTACATGAACCCCTTACTGGGATCATTTTCAATCCTTAGAACATTCCAGAATTTTGAGTTTGGAATTTTATAAGAACGAGATCTTTCTAGAATTAATTAATCATGTAAGGATTAAAATGCCACTGTTGTTAGACCTCATCTAATCTTAGAATATCTATTCATCTGTCAAATATAAGTTGAATAACTGGGAGAGAACAGAGCATATTTCCCTCAAAAGGTGAATATCAATCCAACTAGAAATAATTTATTGCATTCAAGAACACACACCAAAATTCAAGGAAATAAAAGCAACACATATGCAAAACATTTCTGGTTAACAATCCTGCCATCAAGAATAAAAGAAGAAAATGAGTTTGTTGTTAGATTTGCAAACAATTGGAGAAGCAGGATCATTACAGGCAGAAAGTGGTTTATTGATGGGCCTCATTGTTCTCAGTCCATAAATGAAACCATTTTGCTCCTAATGACCATAATCTCCTCCTTAATCTTGACAGTGCTCACAGCTAACATCATCCTCAATGGGGAAAAACTGAGAGCTTTTTCCCTGAGATCAGGAACACGACAGGGATGCCCACTCTCACCTCTGTTGTTTAACATAGTGCTGGACGTTCTAGCATCAGCAATCAGACAACAAAAGGAAATCAAAGGCATCAAAATTGGCAAAGATGAAGTCAAGCTTTCACTTTTTGCAGATGACATGATACTATACATGGAAAATCCAATAGACTCCACCAAAAGTCTGCTAGAACTGATACATGAATTCAGCAAAGTTGCAGGATACAAAATCAATGTACAGAAATCAGTTGCATTCTTATACACTAACAATGAAGCAACAGAAAGACAAATAAAGAAACTGATCCCATTCACAATTGCACCAAGAAGCATAAAATACCTAGGAATAAATCTAACCAAAGATGTAAAAGATGTGTATGCTGAAAACTATAGAAAGCTTATGAAGGTAATTGAAGAGGATATAAAGACATGGAAAGACATTCCCTGCTCATGGATTGGAAGAATAAATATTGTCAAAATGTCAATACTACCCAAAGCTATATACACATTCAATGCAAACCCAATCAAAATTGCAGCAGCATTCTTCTCGAAACTAGAACAAGCAATCCTAAAATTCATATGGAACCACAAAAGGCCCCGAATAGCCAAAGTAATTTTGAAGAAGACCAAGGCAGGAGGCATCCCAATCCCAGACTTTAGCCTATACTCCAAAGCTGTCATCATCAAGACAGCATGGTATTGGCACAAAAACAGACACATAGACCAATGGAATAGAATAGAAACCCCAGAACTATACCCACAAACGTATGGGCAACTCATCTTTGACAAAGCAGGAAAGAACATCCAATGGAAAAAAGACAGTCTCTTTAACAAATGGTGCTGGGAGAACTGGACAGCAACATGCAGAAGGTTGAAACTAGACCACTTTCTCACACCATTCACAAAAATAAACTCAAAATGGATAAAGGACCTGAATGTGAGACAGGAAACCATCAAAACCCTAGAGGAGAAAGCAGGAAAAGACCTCTCTGACCTCAGCCGTAGCAATCTCTTACTCGACACATCCCCAAAGGCAAGGTAATTAAAAGCAAAATTGAATTACTGGAACCTTATGAAGATTAAAAGCTTCTGCACAGCAAAGGAAACAATCAACAAAACTAAAAGGCAACCAACGGAATGGGAAAAGATATTTGCAAATGACATATCGGACAAAGTCCAAAATCTATAAAGAGCTCACCAAACTCCACACCCAAAAAGCAAATAACCCAGTGAAGAAATGGGCAGAAAACATGAATAGACACTTCTCTAGAGAAGACATCCGGATGGCCAACAGTCACATGGAAAGATGTTCAACGTCGTTCCTCATCAGGGAAATACAAATCAAAACCACACTCAGATATCACCTCACGCCAGTCAGAGTGGCCAAAATGAACAAATCAGGAGACTATAGATGCTGGAGAGGATGTGGAGAAACGGGAACCCTCTTGCACTGTTGGTGGGAATGCAAATTGGTGCAGCCGCTCTGGAAAGCAGTGTGGAGGTTCCTCAGAAAATTAAAATTAGACCTACCTTATGACCCAGCAATAGCACTGCTAGGAATTTACCCAAGGGATACAGGAGTACTGATGCATAGGGGCACTTGTACCCCAATGTTGATAGCAGCACTCTCAACAATAGCCAAATTATGGAAAGAGCCTAAATGTCCATCAACTGATGAATGGATAAAGAAATTGTGGTTTATATACACAATGGAATACTACGTGGCGATGAGAAAGAATGAAAAATGGCCTTTTGTAGCAACTGCTGCTTCCTACACTGCTAAGGCTGAAATTCTTATATCCATATACAATTGACCCTACATATCAAACTAGTAAACTACAAAGTGTTCAGTATTAATTTAAAGTTGTTGTTTAGACATACTGGGACACTATTCATTTAATTCAGTAGAAATACGGGTTTTATGACATCTTAGGGAAAGTTTATTTAATATCAATTACGTGTTTTAGTGATTTAAAAATATATGGTAAAAAGTAGAGAGAGGCAATATGAAAGACATCAAAATGATATTTCTAAGTTGACTACTTTAATTAATATTTATACAAATGGTAGCCCAAACTAATAAAAATATACCAGAAAATAAAGGAGAAATTAACAGAATTTGAATGTAAAATAATCAAGCCATGGTGACTGTAATGGTATAGAGAAATCTATCACTTTCTATCCCAAAGTTGATGGATGCTAAGATATTCCTAGAAAAGAGAAGTCAATTTGAGTTACTCATATTTGGGAACATAAGAAAAACCTTAGTGTGCTGAAATTTAGGGAAGGAGAATTGGAAATGGTTCTATAACTATCAAGTGGGCACTGAGATAAACTATCTAGAATTTATAGTAAAAAAGCAAACATGTCTAATAATAAAACTTCTTTATTTAAAATAGTAAACATAAAAGAAAAAAAATCACTTTAGACTCAGAACTAAGGAACCCTCAAGGACAAGAGCAAAACTAAGATCTTTTTGCACTTTAAACAAACAAGAGCCACAACAGAAAGTATAATCTCCAGAAAATTATCTCTCAGAATTCACATTATACTAGCACTGTGCTTTATTTTAAGCTTATAAATGAATGAAGCCTGATATTACAGCCTTTAGATCTTCCTTTATATATTATCCCACAATATTATATATGTTAAAATGAATTTAGCAGAAATTCAAGAAGTGATACAATTTTACTATGTGTCCTTACAATTAAAAATTGACTTTAAATTCTGTAGTTTAGGTTAATCTACTATGGTTGGAAATACTTTTGTCATTCAAAAACATGTTTTCTTTTTATTAAATTATCTCGACTTTCCTTTTATTCTTCAAATGTCAAAATACACAACAAAATGAAGGCACAAGCCTGGATGTGGTTAAGATGCTTCTCAAAATTTGCTTCAGTGTAATAGTATGAAGTTGCCAACAAAAATGTAAATAACACTTTGATAAATTCTTTGGGACAAATCCCAATTCAATTTTTATTTTAGTTCTTTAGATTACAGAAAAGGACATTTAATATCAATCATCTGTGTAGTTTTATAGAGTCAGCTCCTCTAAACAGTCTCAGAAAGAAAAACAAAAGTTGGGGGAGAAAACTCATTTTGTTAAATTGTGGAAATTTAATACTATAACTTTGGACAAAACTTTGAGCAAGAAATTCCAGTGACTACCAGAAGAATTAATTCCTTTATTTTTAAACAAATACACATTACTTAGCTGCCTGTTGCATCAAATATGTTTGTGTATGGCAGAGTAACCTCTGAATAGAAATATTAGGAAAAGAAGATTTGGTTAATAAATTACATATCAACCAACACTCTTAGAGAACTTTTATGGAGAAAAATCTCAACATTTGTTCAAACAGTATTTTTAATTGAATTAGACTCTGAAGGTTTGGAAAATTGTATTTCATCTTTATTTAGCTGCAAGATGAAACATACATATACACAGTTTATAATTTATTATTTATTTGACTCAAGTTCAACGTAAGAAATAATAGGTAGATAGATGGATAGGTAGATATAGATCAGGTCACACCATACTAAATTGCAATTTTATAGTTCAAAATGGTTGTGTATCGGCAATTACATGTGGCTTGACCTAAAACTTCCAATCAATGCACTATCCATATCCTCTAAGGGCACTTTAAGTATTAGAAATGGCACTAACATTTGCAATGGATGCATTTTTACAGAAAATGAAGACTTTAGTCAAGGACCTAAATGGACATAAATAAGGCCATTTCCTATTTTTAAAATAGAAACCATAATTTCAACTACAGATGAGACAAGCAAATGCTCATGAGTCCTATAGCCAAATGTAAAACAAAACAAAACAACTGAAATGTTTTTAACACTATTTGTTGTTACTATATAAATGGATTCTATGGCAAATACATATAAACATACATATATAACATATGTTACTATGTGGGTTGTTACATGTATTAATTATTGTTCACTTGGAAACCAAGGAAAGTGAACACATTTTTCTACAAATCAGATTAATAACAAAATACATAAAAACGTACTTCAAACATCACTTAACAATATAATGAAAATATTAATTTTATAGGAACTGTTTGTAATAGGGGAACCTATATGGTGATAGCAAATAAATAAGGTTTGAGGCCACAAGTCACAAAATGGAGTTTGAAAACATTCAGCATTTGGCTTGCTTGCACAGCTACCTTTCTGTAACCATGCCAACAGTGACATGGAGCACCTCTCTTCCCAGCTCCCATCTGCTCCCACACCACCTTCCCTACTCTCACTTCATTTCCGTTGGACAATGCCTATTCCTGTCCCTCCCTGTTAGGTCATTCCACTGTAACTGCTATCTGTGTGGTGTAGGAGAAGATGGAGGAACAGAAGAGTTTATCAGTAAACCTACAATCTTCAGATTGTTGGTCTGTTTGCTGTCCTTTAAGACCTAAGTAAAATAATGACATTAAAGGTCATCTTAGATTTCTTTTCTTCTTCTAAAATTTGTAAGCACTGATAAGGTCATTCTAAAAAACAGTGCCTTGTCAGAATGAAACCCACATGCATTCAGCTCATTCAGGTTTCAAAAAACAGAACATTGACCTCTCTAGCTGTGAAGTACAAAAGAAGCAGAATCTTAGGAGTAAGGCCTGAACTGAACTACTTTCAACAAAAGATAGCAAAAGAAATAATATTTTGACAGGAGATGAGGTATATCTGGGAATGAGAAAAATGCATTACCTGACAAATATGGCTTTACAATAAATACAGGTGTAATTTTTTACACCAAGTGTTTATTCTGCAAATCATCTCACAATATCAACTGCTCTCCCCCTTCCCATCATGAAAGGAAAATAATCCTGAGAATTTACTGAATCACTGCTGTGATTTCACATGACTGTTGAGAGACCTATTTTCAGTTCTAACTTGTTGTTGCCAATCTTCTAAGTGGTCTATAATTCTCAACGATGAGTATTTTGCAGATGGTAAATCTAATCATTCTGACATCTACAAAAGATAATCAGTTGGTGAGCAAGATGAAAAATGGGAAATATGAGAAGTTTATCTTGGGATAACAATAAAGCTACAACTATGATTAAGTTTATACCTTCAACACGGCAGTTTCTCTTTACAATTCTACTTTCCCTTAGATATTACAGATATTCCTCAAAAAAAAAATAACTATAGAGTTACTAAATGTATATTTATTCATATTTATTCAATGGATTTTATTATAATTTTAGCTGTGAATCCATAAGAATACAAATGTGCCAGAGTGCCCGGGTGGCTCAGTCAGTTAAGCGTCTGACTTCGGCTTAGGTCATGATCTCACGGTTCCTGAGTTCAAGCCCCACATCGGGCTCTGTGCTGACAGCTCAGAGCCTGGAGCCTGCTTCAGATTCTGTGTCTCCCTCTCTCTCTGGCCCTTCCCCTCTTGAGCTCTGTCTCTCTCTCTGTCTCTCAAAAATAAATAAACATTAAAAAAATTAAAAAAAAAAGAATACAAATGTGGCTCTACGATGAAATTTTAAAAATCACAATAGCACTTAGGAGATATGTCAAATTATAGGTACATTTTCCCCTTTTTTATCTTACTTTTTAAGCTTTCTGAAGTATTATGGGGAAAAAATCTGTTTACCTTCTATTATTTATGTTTTCCCTCAAACGACAAAAAAAAAAAAAAAATCCTGACATTTACTTCAAAGAGTCAACAAGAAAATTATTTACATTTAATATTTTCATATGGTAAGTACCTTATTAGTCAAATAGTCAAATATGGCTTTACATACGTAATATACGTATGTATGCTGGTCTGTAACAGAAAACACGACAATGTTAAAATACGGCATAGAGTTTAAATTTTTACTATTGAAATTATTATGTTCCTTTCTCCATGACTTGCTTTCTGAAGAACATGCTAAACGTAGGAAACATCTTTTTATCCATAACCTAGCCTACAGCAGTATGCTAATTCCACATGTGCAAAAGATACACATTATAAACTCAGCATATTATATGAAGGTTTAATACTTTTTTTTTTCTGAAGACTCCCTACCAGATTTCTATATCTGGAGGGGGCCCAAGATATGCTATGCTGACCTTAATAAATAACACTGTCTACAGGGACTTCAGCTCAGGTCACGATTTCGAGGTTGATGAGTTCAAGCCCGGCGGATTTGGATTCTGTCTCTTTCGCTCTCTCCCTCCTTCCCTGCTTGCTTTCCCTCTCTTTCTCTCTCAAAAATAAATAAACATTAAAAAAATTTAAAAATAAATAACAGTCTTTATGAGTTACAGCATCTCATAGATAAGGAAATGTATTAGAATATAATATTAAGTTTCATTTATTTTTTCATGTATTGGCAGGCACTTTCTGATTTTTCCTGGTTGGTCACCATGCTTAAGTTGATAAAGCTAGTGGAAAAAAACACATGTACACATGAGATATCTCAATAACAAATGATATCATTAGTCTAACTTATGGGGTGTGCATTTTATATTGTTAGCTTCACTAATGAGCTCAAATGTCATCTTACATGAAAAGCTTGCCCTAACTCCTCAAAAAAATAAATTCTATCCTTTATACTACTAGAGTATGCCTCAGCTTTAATTTTTCGGAAATCCTAAATTTTTCTCCAACTGTTAAGTGTGCATTGTTGTCAAATTAACAATAACAAAAGTATGAAATTGTGAAATTGTGAGCAAATAATTAGTTAGGGAAAGCATAAAATGATGGGGAAATATCTCCTTCAATCAAGATGGGGACAGAACAGTAGCTTTTAGGAAAGTGCAGGAAGTCTGGTAGCAATGGTATATTAGAATCAGCTGAGGCAGAGCATAACCGGGCAACCACAATATAGCCCTGAGTATGATCCTGAGGGTGGCAGGGGGTGTATCCACAAGAAACCAGGAAAGTGAGGCATACTTTCTTCTTTCTTTACTGCGGTAGGTGAACTTCCAAAGTAGGGGGCCAAAGGAATAAAATGGGAGTTAGAGTTTGTATGATAGTGACTAAGACAGTTTATCTCTTCATGGAGGCCTGCGGAAATAAGATTAAAGTGAGATGACACTGTACTATGGTATTTAATGTGACCTTGATCTATCCTGGTAAGCGTAAGAGTGGCACAGGAAAAGTGATGGGCACACCTCTGGTTCCTTTTATTGCAGCTTGAAGACCTGCATCAAATGTATTTATTTTGTTACTTGATGTCTGTCCTTCCTAGCCTCTTAGGCTTTTAACTACTCTATAGTATAAATTTTTGAGTGTTAAACTAATTAATACTATTAAACTTAATTCCATGTACACTTACTGTTTATTATGTGACAGAAATACTGTGTTAGGGATGACAGAAGTCATCCTTGGGATGGGAACTGTCTCACATGTTCCCATTCTTTTCTTCTCCAATTTAAATTCTAATAATTGAGACAAGGCAACCAAACATACGGTTCAAGGCGGAAAATCATAAGTGCCATAAAATAATGTTAAGCCAAGTGCTTGACGTTTCAAAGGAAGACAGCATTGCCTCCAGTAGGGCTATGGCCACAAAAGAGAAAGAATTTAAGATGGGGCTCATACTTTATAACATGGATGTATTCTGTCAGGGTCACACAAATATCACAGACTGATTTTTCTTTCCCACCAAACCATCTTGTTCTCTTAACAAACATTTATTTCTTTCTTAAAATTTGTAGCATGAGATGCATCTGGGTGACTCAGTCAGTTAAGCATCTGACTCTTGATTTCGGCTCATTTCAAAAAAGGCTTTCTGATGAGTAGAAATGTTCTCACAACAAGGAAGAAACAGTAATTATGTGATGTGATGGTGGTGTTAGCTAGCACTATAGTGGTAATCACACTATAATATATAAGTGTATCAAATCAACATGTTATACACCTTAAATTTACACAGTGTTATATCTCAATTAGATCTCAATAGAGCCAGAAAAATTAACAGTTAAGCTCTTGCAAGAGTAGGGAAGAAAAATCCCCTCAATGTGGAATGTTGACCCAACTCAGTAAAGGGCTTTTAAAGTAATCAAATGCTAAGATTCAATGAAACAAAACAACCTAATATCCAAGAAAATTATACTACAAATATCCTGAGAGGAAGACCCGTAGGCCCTTGTCTCTCAGGAGACAGATTTAATGAGATTGTTTTATTTCCTTTATGCAAGTTATTATTAAAAACAAAATGAAAACAGGGGCACCTGGGTGGCTCAGTCGGTTAAGCGTCCAACTTCGGCTCAGGTCATGATCTCACAGTTTGTGAGTTTGAGCCCCGTGTCAGGCTCTGTGCTGACAGCTCAGAGCCTGGAGCCAGCTTCAAATTCTGGGTCTCCCTCTCTCTCTCTGCCCCTCCCCACCCCTGCTCACACTCTGCTTTCTCTCTCTCTCAAAAATAAATAAACATTAAAAAAATTTCTTTTGTAAACAAAATTAAAACCTATTCATCCAGATTGTGCACTATATAAAAACTAAATATCAGAGAATTGTTTTTAAGCAAGGTTATAGGAGGCTAAACCAACTCCATCTTTTCATTACTGGAATCTCTGAAAATTGACTTAGTTAAGGAGGTCGTATCTAAACTGTGGTTATTAAGAGTCTCTTATGGTTTGGTTTCCTCCCTAACTTTTTTTTTTCCTTCCCCTCCCCCATGGTCTTCTGCTAAGTTTCTCAGGATCCACATAAGAGTGAAAACATATGGTATCTCTTTTCCTGTGTGACTTATTTCACTTAGCATAACACTCTCCAGTTCCTGATGGGGGTGGGAAGGCAAGGAGCGTGGGTGATGGGCATTGAGGAGGGCACCTGTTGGGCTAAGCACTGGGTGTTGTATGGAAACCAATTTGACAATAAATTTCATATTAAAAAAATAAAACTGAAAATTAGCTAAGTAAAAAAAAATTAAAAAAATAAACCGTGGTTAATATTGTAGAAAGAAACTTGATTAAAGAAAAATAGAAATCCAATATCAAGTTTATAATAGGCATTTTAAAATTTTAAATTAAAAAGAAATTTATGATCAATTTTTAAGAAGTTTCTAGGAAAATCATAACTATGAAGACATCACTGTATTAACACCACACATGGGACACACACATCAAATAAATACTTTGTTCTCATTTTGTGGTAAAAACATGTTCAAATTTTACAATTAATATAGTTTGGTATGTGGAATGTCAGAGCACAAGACTGATCTTTTAGTTATTTGATTCTATGCTCCTACAATTAGCTACTCCTTAGTCTATGGATGTTAGATCCTTTCATGACTCCATTTCTCCGCGTATACAATTCTCTGCCATTATACTACTCCCTTTTTACTGGGCAACCTCCTACTCATCATCCAAGATCAAGATCAAAAGTCAGCCACTCAGTAAAACTTCCCTGGTTTTCAATAGAATTGGTTATTATGTCCACTGTACTCCAATTGGACAGTATCAGTTAACATGATGAAGCATAATTTACTTGCTTAGATACAGACTTCTCTTACTACGGTGTAGGACTCTGGATGTCAGATACTACACTATATTATCTTTGCATCCTCAAGGTGTCTGATATATGGATGTTCAATAATGTTTTGAAAGAATTCATGAAAAAGAAAATATGGCCACTTTAACAAAATGATTCTCCACAGTAAAATAAGAGTACATTTGCAAACTGCCTAAGTATATTCAGCCCTTTACTAATATTTAACATAGTCAAGAGTTATTGGAAACATTTTTTAAAAAGATGAAAACCAATATTTGCTACATTTGAACATCTGATAATACAAAGCAAAATTCGAAATGTGACATATAACAGTATTTAGATGGCTTTGGTAACTATCAGCAATTTTAAAGGAAATGAAAGAACTGGCTTAGCTGTTAGTTTCAATGATGTTAACACCATAATACCACACACTGTGAGTATTTCTAAATTTTATTTTTACATTTATTTATTTTTGAGAGACAGAGCACAAGTGGGGGAGGGGCAGAGAGAGAATGAGACACAGAATCTGAAGCAGGGTCCAGGCTCCAAGCTGTCAGCACAGAGCCCGATGCAGGGCTCAAACCCACAAACCATGAGATCATGACCTGAGCCAAAATCGGACACCCTATCGACTAAGTCACCCAGGCACCCCTGTGCATATTTTTATATTTCAAGGGAAATACATTTCTTAATCTTGAGAGCAAGTGAAAGCAGAAGCATTCTTAAAGGGAATATGATGAGTAGCATAGAAATGGTTGTCTAAGAAGGAAATGATCTTTCCTCCTTTGCTTTGGAAAAATCAAAACATGATCTATGTTTTTGACTAGGGTCATAGCCTGAAATATGTCTATTATTTTAACACATTTTCATGTCATATTTTACTAACTTGTCTCAGAACTCCTTGTTAAAATTCATATGGTCTAACAAGGAAAACATGTGCAATTGCTTTCTAGTAAACACAATTTCTAAAGAGAACAAAACATTGATCTATTCCCAACATTTCGTGTAAATTCCAAATTTTTAAAAATCCTAAACATCATCAACCCAAACCACATTTGCTAACATATTACAACCATTCCTTTACAGCATACACATAAAATTAACCATAATAATGGTTGTATAATTGTGAAAATACACAAACCTTGCTTTCAGCTACTATTTAACCAATGACTTCTTACAAATTTGAAAAATTAATGTAATAAATCACAGATTCTCCTGTATATGCTGTAAACAAAACACATCTTATGTAGATTATTTCATTTAATTTTAGGAACACCCTCAAAGAAGCAAATGTGACCATTACAGTTATTTTACAGGAGGAAACTAATGTTGGGAGAAGTTATAACCATGTCTAATATCACACAACTTGTCACTTGCAGAATAAGGACCCAAAGTTAGGTCCTAGGATTCTAAATCTTGTGAATTCTCCCATCCATCTACCCACCCACAAAAATACTGCTTTCATCTTTAATAACCCAAGTTTGACCAAAAAATAAAAAGGATTCATATTATTCAATACCACATAATTTACCTTTATTTATTTATTTTTTTAATGAGAAAGGAAAAAATTAGGATCTTGATACTTAGGCTATATAAATAAGACAAAACCAAAATCAGGCCTCCTTAATCATGCAGCTAATGATTTAAGCAAAATCCAAACCAAATATTCTAACATGCCTTTTCTTGAATAAACTACAAAATAGAGAATCAAGATCATTATTTATTTTCACATGCACTGAAACAGTCTGGTAACTTTCATTAAATATTTGTCACACTTCCCAGTCATCTACAATTTTGTCTACTCCTAACTAGACTCCACAATGTTAATTTAAATAGTTGTTTTGATGCTCAAAAAGGATATATTATTATATATACACAATATACATACATACATACATACATACATACATACATACATACATACATATATAGTAAAACCTTGGTTTGCAAGCATCATTTGTTCCAGAAATGTGCTTGTAATCCAAAGCACTTTTGTATCAAAGTGAATTTCAAGGACCATTGGTTCAGTTGTAATCATATGACATTTGGCATCATATACAACTTGTATTGCAAAACATTGCTCATTTATCAAGTTAAAATTTATTAGAAATGTTTGCTTATCTTATGGAATACATGCAGAGCAAGTTACTCGCAATCCAAGGCTTTACTGTATATTTTAATATTTATTTATTTCTAGAGGGAGCAGGAAAGGAGGAGAGAGAGAGAGAGTGAGCAGGAGATGGGCAGAGAGAGAGAGAGAGAGAGAGAGAGAGAGAGAGAGAGAGAGAATCCTACAAAGCAGGCCCCACACCCAGCACAGAGCCTATTCCAGGGCTCAATCTTATGAACTATTAGATCATGACCTGAGCCAAAATCAAGAGTCAGATACTTAACTGACTAAGCCACTCAGGCGCCCCCCTCAATAGAATATTTTTACTCAGAAGAGAGAATAAGGAAGGGTATACCATGTTATTTCAGGTCGCATTAATAATGCTTAAGGATTTTAGAACTAAAATTTATCATCCCATGGAAAGGTAGAATCCTACAACAGTACTAAAATACATACTGAAATGGTTGCATTTTCTTTTCTTGCCCTGTCATCTCCATGTTTCAACATGGAGGCTGACTGATAATCCTTTAGTCCAACTGTTCTACATATTGATGGATTCCTGGTTTGTTACTTTTTTTCAGTGAAATTTTTTTTTCATATAAAACATTGTTTCTATCCTTATACACAAGGGTAAGTTTTTCAGAATTTCAAATTTGATTAGGTAGCAAACTAACACAGTTTACAAAGCAAAAAGTTTAACATTCAACACAAGGTAACAGTACACAATATGCTAGATGACACTATTTATCTACAAACAGACTGCACAGCAGTTTTCTAATTATACTATGCAGAGACTCAGGAAAAACAGAAAAGCAGAGTTCCATAAAGTCTGGTGTTAAGTCAGGGGAATGGTACATAGGGGTGGAATTCATATGTTCTGAGTGTGTAGCATGGCAATGGCTGGGAGGTGGGATGCACGAGTTGGGGAAGAAATATTAGTTGCCAAATGCCAATTCCAACCCTAAGGAAGCACCTAAAAATTGTACTTTAATGGCCAGCATGACCCAGACCTGGCCAACATCTTAATTCCTTGCTTATAAAGCATTTTCAATTTGGTCTACCAAAGGATTCGTCTCCTTTCTCTACCTCTCACCCAAACCAGCCAAGGACCATGCCCCTGATTCTACAATGGAAAATAGAGAAAATGCAACTGTTATAAGGTTAATTGTTTTATTTTATTGTACACATATGTGTCATAATGTAGAAAAATGACCCACAAAATAATCACTTTTACTGAAAATAGAATATTACCCATACCCTCAACTCATCTTGTGTAACTCAAAAAATAAAAACATTACTTTTTAAATGGAGCTAGGGGAAGTCAGTATCTGGTAAAATTAAGTAGATAGCTATTCTGTTTTCATCCAAATAAAACAAAATGGGATTAAAACAAAATAAAATAATATAAAATAATGTATAAGATGATAGATTCATTCTTTATGTTGATCTTCTTTATGTGTGATTTTAATCTCACTACACCATGGGCCTCTTTTAGAAAAAATCAATACTTCAGTTTGTCAAAGATAAAATACACTGCGTGTTGATTTCACCGTTTTGTCCATTTGATTTACCAACAGAAACCAAACAAAATTTTAGGATTACAGTGCTTCATAACAAGTCCAGCCCAAAGTAACTCTTGGCCTCATCAGAGTTTAATGAGACGTTCAATCTAAGAAATAAATTGAATGACATTTTGGGTTCATGCTTAATGAAGCAGATATCTACAGAAGCTCTAGATTGCAATAGTGTTCTTATAATCTGTGAATAGGACAGGAGAATGTCATCGATCATTTGGGACAAAATGGCACTCTGTGGAATAGAAACTGTTGAACACCAGTAGTTCCTGGTCTCAATCATGGCCCAGAACTGGTTTCTTGTTATGTCAGTACCATAAAATAGTTTCCATGTGTCCATGTTAATTCCATAAATCAGCATCTCATCAATGTCATAACCACATAACAACAGATAGTGTTTGTGAAACTCCAGAAGGAGCAGAGCCAAGACAAATACAATGTGAGAAAAGTAACACAAAAATAAATAGAAAATACTGAAATTTTCCTGCACCAAAAATGAAAGTAGGTGTGGCATATCTAAAAGAAATACTAAGAGTTATACTAGTTGACAGGAGAATTCTTCTGTTCACATCATATTGAAAGGAGAATAATAAGTGGTCATACAGATAGGATGTAGTTATCATATAATAATAGTTCTGATAGGCCTACAAACTCAATTGGCATCTATGATTCCAAATCAAGTTATTTCACTATACAGTTAACCGAGAATAAGTTTAAAGTGTGTTACTATTTGCAAATACAAATATACTAAATAAACCGCAATTACAATTCTTGATAAGCTATGTGAAAATTATAATCATATATCTATAATTAAACAGAAAATAGCAAAACATTTACAGTGAATACACGTTATATGAAGAATTCATATGAAATAAAGAGCAAAACATTTGACCTCAATCAATAAATGGACAAAATAGAAAAGAAGTGGTAAAGTTAATTTAAAACATGGGAAGATATTCTTTCATTCATAGTCTCAGGAATTTATAAGAAATTACCACTGTATAATTATTAACACACTTATTTGTTTATTTATTTATAATTTATTTTATTTTTATTAAAATTTTTTTTAAATGTTTATTTTTGGGAGGGAGAGAGAGAGAGACAGAGTGTGAGTGGGGGAGGGGAAGGGAGAGAGGGAGACACAGATTTCAAAGCAGGCTCCAGGCTCTGAGCACTCAGCACAGAGACTGATGCGAGCTCGAACTCACAAATTATAAGATCATGACTTGAGCCAAAGTTGGATGCTTAACCAACTGAGCCACCCAGGCACCCCAACCCAATTGTTTAAAAGTCTCATTTTTATTTTCACATTTTATTGAATTTCTGTGCTCATTTCTTTTCATGATCAGCTCCGTCAATCCCTCTTTGGAAGTAGGACTAACATAAACAAAGTAGATAAAAACTTTTTTGTTTTTTTTTTTGAGGTTGTAGGGAAACTGATATATGATCGTGTTCCTTTAAGCAACCTTTCTGGAGACAATTTTTCTAGAAAATTCAAGAGCAGAAAAATGTTTGCAGGTCTTGGCACATCTCAGAGAAATAAAGCAAGGAAAGGTATATATAGTTAAAGAGAGAAATTATGAAGTTATTTTCAATAGTGAAAGGTTAGAGGTCTTTGTGTCTTGTAGTACAATACAGAGTTGATAAAGTTTGGCATATCAATTTGAGTCAAGACTACACAATATATAAAAATAATTAAGAATGTGTAGGCACACAGAAAGAATATCATGCTTTAAAAACACTAAGTGTAGGTGGGCCTGGGTGGCTCAGTCGGTTAAGCATTCAACACCTGATTTTGACTCAGGTCATATCTCATGGTTCGTGGCATAGAGCCCTGTGACAGGCTCTGTGCTTGGGATTCTCTCTTCCTCTGTCTCTGACCCTCCCTGACTCACACTGTCTCTGTCTCTCTCAAAATAAATGAATAAATCTAAAAAAATAAAAATATAAAGTGTAATAAATTCATACAAAAACCATATAATTCTATAAACATTGCCTATGGACAAACACTGGTGCAAAATAAAAAAAACCTTAAAAATAGAGACAAAAAGTACTGATCAAGTCTTAGATTCTTGAGATAGGGGAGAATGAACAACATCCTTTTGTTTCTTTAATGGTAAAAAATAAAATAAATGGGCGCCTGGGTGGCTCAGTTGGTTAAGCGACTGACTCTTGATCTTATCTCAGGTCATGATCTCACAGTTCATCGGTTTGAGCCCCGCATTGGGCTCCATGCTGACAGTGCAGAGCCTGCTTGGGATTCTCTCTCTTTCTCTCTCTCTCTCTGTCTCTCTCAAAATAATAAACTCAAAAAGTAATAAAATAAAATAAAATAAAATAAAATAAAATAAAATAAAAATTTAAATAATGCAAAGTCTTACATAATAGTCCAATTAATTTTGGTCCAACAGAATGAATATCAGCATCCTACTCAAAAGATATTTTTGTAAGAATTTTTTTTGGAATATTTTATTATCTTTATATACTCAGAAATTCCACACATTCCTACCTAGATATATATTGCCACAGAAAACAGACTATGGTTCACATTACATTTTTATAAAATTTTGTCAAACACTCCCTTTTGGCAAAAGTAGCTAACAGAGAAAAGCAACTTTTATCTAATAGTAGCTAATGCATTAATTAGATCCAAACTAGTTTGAAAATAGACTGACACCAATTACGCAAATTAAATTCTATTTTGAAGTGAAATTTATTCTTAAAATCTAAATCACAGAACTGGTTGACTCCTTGGGTTAATCTGCCTTCAAGGAGGTAAATATATAATCAACAAAGATAAGTGGGTTTCTCTTTTTTTCTTGAGTTTGAGTGATTTTTTTAAACAGGGTCCGTGTCTTATTTACTTATTATATTATTATATATATAATTATATATTATATATTATAATTATATATTATATTATATTATATTATATTATATTATATATTATTATATATTATATTATATATTATAATTATAAATTATATAATATATAATACATTATATATTATATTATTATATTATTATCACTTATTATAGTGTTGGCCACACAATAAGTTCTGAATGGATGGATGGATGCATGGATGGATGGATATAAAGAAAATTTCTAGGGAAAGACAGCCATTTTTTTTTTCATTTCCATGATTCACCCTGGTAGTAAAGTTCTTCTTTTTACAAATTAAAACAAGAATTTTAGGGGCACATGGGTGGCTCAGTCGGTTAAGTGTCTGATCTTTGCTCGGGTCTGATCTCATGGTTTGTGGGTTCAAGCCCTGCATCAGGATCTGTGCTAACATCTTAGAGCCCGGAACCTACTTCGAATTTTGTCTCCCTCTCTCTCTCCCCCTCCCCCACTTGTGCTCTTTACCTCTCTCTCTCAAAAATAAATAACCATTAAAAAAATTAAAACAAGAATTTCAGTAGGAAAATCACCACTGCACATGGTTTTGTCCACTAAATATATGGGTAATGGATGATAATCAAAACTTACAGAAAGTGTTATGTAGCTCCTTGAAGCTTATTAAATCAAGCACTAGACAGAAGGTAAGACAAATCTTAGTATTTCAACTTGATGTACAAAAAGAACAATATGGGTCAAATTATGGTTCTTTGACTTCCTAGCTTTGTAACTTTGGGCATGTTAATGTCTCAGTTTTATCACCTATAAAATGGAATGATAATGGTTCTTACCCTCTAAAGGTTGTTGTAAGGATTAAATTAATTCATTTAAAACACGTAGAACATATCAACGTGAGCTGTAACCATCATCGTCACCACTCTTGTTATTGTTGTTGCTACAAATTTCCCATAGACAATATTAAAAGATGCCCATCAGAGTACTTGCTGGAAGAGTAGCTTTCAACCTAACTTGATTTTATATTATGTTTACAATGTTAAAGTATTGCAATGTAACTGTGTAGACAGTTATATGGTATCTATACTATATGATTGATAAAATTTTTACTATATTGATTTTAAATAAGTGATTAAATTAAATATGTGAATCCAGTTTGGCTATTATTTTGGTTAAAAAGACCAATAAAGATACTGCTAGCATGATGAAGGATTGGTTAGGAGCAGTGCCAAAATTCAATAAAATGAGAGTATGTTTAGACTTATTGTCCAAGAGATTGGCAGTGGCAAATATGAGGAGGCAATGAGGAGGTAATTGGATGTCACTACGAGATACTGAGGTCAGAATGAGGGAGATGCCAAAATCCAGAGCATATTTAGAAAACATAGTCATGGTAATTGGTAACTGAGACACAGAAACAAGGTCACAGGATATTAAAATATTTTAGTATTAGGGGCGCCTGGGTGGCACAGTCGGTTAAGCGTCCGACTTCAGCCAGGTCACGATCTCGCGGTCCGTGAGTTCGAGCCCCGCGTCAGGCTCTGGGCTGATGGCTCGGAGCCTGGAGCCTGTTTCCGATTCTGTGTCTCCCTCTCTCTCTGCCCCTCCCCCGTTCATGCTCTGTCTCTCTCTGTCCCAAAAATAAATAAAAAACGTTGAAAAAAAATTAAAATATTTTAGTATTAAAATAACTCTGCCAGGGGCGCCTGGGTGGCGCAGTCGGTTAAGCGTCCGACTTCAGCCAGGTCACCATCTCGCGGTCCGCGAGTTTGAGCCCCGCGTCGGGCTCTGGGCTGATGGCTCGGAGCCTGGAGCCTGTTTCCGATTCTGTGTCTCCCTCTCTCTCTGCCCCTCCCCCGTTCACGCTCTGTCTCTCTCTGTCCCAAAAATAAATAAAAAACGTTGAAAAAAAAATTTTTTTTAAAATAATTAAAAAAAAAAAAAAACTCTGCCAAATGATATCATTCCTGCAAAGGATGCTTTTAATGAGTATGCCTGACCCATAGCATCTTAAAAGCACTCCATCACCCTGGATAGTTATGACTATCTTGATTTTTTGGGTCAAACATACTGCTTTAAAAGTCACCAATTTTTAAAAAATTGTTCTAGCATTGGGGCGCCTAGGTGGCTCAGTCGGTTAAATGTCCAACTTCACCCCAGGTAATGATCTCACAGTTCGTGGGTTTGGGCCCTGTGCCAGGCTTCGTGATGACAGCTTAAAGCCTGGAGCCTGCTTCAGATTCTGTCTCCCTCTCTCTCTGTCTCTCCCCTGCTTATGTTCTGTCTCTGCCTCTCAAAAATAAATAAACATTAAAAAATTTAAAAAAGTGCTTTAGCATAATCTCAGTAGAACTTAAAAAAATGTCAAATGAAAAATGAATATGTTTATTACTCAGTATCACAGAAGATATGACTAAGATACAAAGATACTATATATAAAGTGACCACTTGAATATATGCATTATATATGCCTCTATACATTTTGCATGCGTTTTCCAAGTCTTTTAATGTGCCCAGCTGAAAAAGATTTCATGACACAAGTATCCAATTCCCTTATTAAGCTCTACAATGAGTATGAAGCAATGTTTTAGGACTCCATGAAAAGTATATTCACAATCATTCCAATATACAAATGATCTTTTTATAATGTGTAATTTTCAGAAGCAGTCCAGAAGAGGCAGAATTGGAGAGTGGTGATAAAAAAAGGCATATACTTTTAATACACTTGGTCTATCTCTTTTAAAACTAGGTAACTTTTAAAAAGTACTTATGTCAAGAAAGGAAGTATAAGAGACCATATATTCAGATTTCTTCATGGCTAAAAAAGTTTCAAATAATTCAATTCCAAAGAAATCCCAGTAAAAGCCAAAACATTAAGTTGCTATTGATATCACCATGGTTTAAGGAGGTCTCCTTTCCCACTCCCCATCCAGTTTTGCTTCAAATCAGACCTGAAAACAGCAGTTGGTATGAAAAGGTCCCTGCTTCAGTGCTGAGGAGACTAATATTTCACAAAAACTAGAACTTTCAGGTATAAAAAAAAGAATGAAAATAGAGGTTGCTTCAATAAAGGGACAAGAAGCATGATGTGAAAGAATAAATGTTCCTAGAGCAAGATTTCCATAAATGTTTGTCTGGCAGACTGAAATGCAGAACTACTGTCACTGGCAAATATTAGTATACATTTATAAATAATATTTTATATATAGGCACATATGTGTGTATATTGTGTGTGTGTATATATATATATATATATATACATACACATACATTTATTCCACATGTAAATATGGAACAAAGCAATTTTAATTATATATCATGAAAAAACAAGTTATTTTTACAAACCCTGTTATCAGTTTTTATGCTAAAAAATCAGAAAACAATCCTATGAGGTAATTGTTCAGATGAAGGGTAGCTAATTATTGTAAGGGGAGATTGCAAAAATAGAAAAAGGGAAAAATTCAGTGAGCACTGTCTTCCTGCTAAAACATACTGATGGCTGGTTTCTTCTTCCTACCAGCTACCCACCTCAACTCCACCTTCCTAAGATGCTTTATTTTCTGGTTGTTAATTCTTCTTTCTACATTTACTTCACCTCACTTTTAATAAAACTTTACCACTGCTCACATGGTAACCTAATATATTTGAAATATAAAGTATATCTCCCACTTTCCTTTCTTAGCAGGGTACAATGCTGTCAAAGTGTGAGGGCGTTTGTGAGTTGTCAGTAATGGAGATATCAAGTGAGTATGTTGGGGAATCACTGTAACTTTATGATAAAGGAGAGCAACATTGATTAAACTAAGTAGGTAAAGTTCAATATGTTTGTTTAAACTCATCAAGTGCTTACTTCTCTATACTTAGCACTGCACTAACAGATAAAAATGTGGTAGCTGGTATAGATTCTTTGCCTGAAGCACTCATAATTTTCATGAAATGAAAGAACATAAGAATCAATATACTTAGGGCATTGTTGATGATTCCATAAACCTGTAAATGACATTTTATATAAGGATAAGGATTTATTGATCATAAATGTATGCACATTAAACACAAATTCAAATACATTTATGCTTATATATATGCATAATAAATATGCAAATTAAATAAATTCTAGTTTCATACCTTCTGCAAATTTTTATGGGAAAAACTACTGTGACTATTTACAATACTGGATAATTTTTGCTTAGGAGAGATGTTAAAATATTATATTCCTTTTTTTGTTAATTTTTTTTAAACATTTATTTATTTTTGAGACAGAGAGAGACAGAGCATGAACAGGGGAGGGTCAGAGAGAGGGAGACACAGAATCCAAAACAGGCTCCAGGCTCCGAGCTGTCAGCACAGAGCCCGATGCGGGGCTTGAACTCACTGACCGCGAGATCATTACCTGAGCCGAAGTCGGCCGCTTAACCGACTGAGCCACCCAGGCGCCCCAAAATATTATATTCCTTATATACACACATATATACACATACATACATTATACATGTGTATATACGGTATATATATATATATATTTTTTCTTCCCCTCACACTGATTTGACCAGCATGTTTTAGATAAAAAATAGCATTCTTTGGTTTTTTATATATCTCTCCAGAGTCATCCACTGAGGTTTTTGTTAAACATGAGATGAGCTTCTGTATATTCATGACACATGCACCAGAATCATTCTTTCCCACTGTCTTTTGAAAGAAGCAAATGATATTCAGTTGACTACCATGAATCTAACAGTCTCTTTGCCTGAGTCCTATAGGGCTCTGTGAGTGATGCACACATAATTGGCTTGCTTCGGAAAACTGAACAGTCATTTCTTTCTTATTTATTTGTATTCAACTAGAAATACACAAGACTTGGAAAACACAAAAATAGTAATTAACATAACTTGTTTTGAAAGAACAACCTAGTCAAGTAGCATTTGCAAATATCTTAGTCCTTGACTGTCAACTTGGTTGTGGTCAAGATCATAAAATGATCTGAATGCTTCAAACTTAACCTAGAGAAATGGTGGAAGAATAGCAATCATTCAGTTGAAGATACTAATGCTGTAACCTATATATATATCACCCTTCCCTGCTGCTGGTAAACAAAAGAATGGAAACAAATGTGATCAACATTAAGTGAGGCATCTTAAATGTATTTTATTTTATTTTATTTTATTTTATTAATTTAATTTAATTTTATTTTATTTTATTTTTTAATGTTTATTTATTTTTTAAGAGATGGAGAGACAGAGAGTGAGTGGGGAAGGGGCAGAGAGAGAGGGAGATACAGAATCCGAAGCAGGATCCAGACACTGGGCTGTCAGCACAGAACCTGATGCCGGACTCGAACCCACCAGCTGTGAGATCATGACCTGAGCTGAAGTTGGACGCTTAACCGACTGAGCCACCCAGATGCCCCTTAAATGTATTTTAAATATAGATATAGCTAATTTTCTACTACAGAATTCTTTTTTAAAAAAATTTAATGTTTATTTATTTTGGGGAGAGAGAGTGCACAGAAGCAGGGGAAGGTCAGAGAGGGAGGGGGAGACAGAATGTGAAGCAGGCTCCAGGCTCTCAGCTGTCAGCACAGACCCCAATGCAGGGCTTGAACTCACAAACCCGTGAGGTCATGACCTGAGCCAGAGTCAGATGCTCAACTGACTGAGCCACCCAGGTGCCCCAACTACAGAATTATTTTTAAAGAAAGAGACTAATTATTTTTAATATCCTGAATGAATTATTAGATACCTGAAAAAGCTTATATGAATAATTTACACTATAATCTTAGATGAATAACCATCCAAATGTTTCTTTTTATGTACCTAGATTACTCTAATAAAAAGTATTCTTAAAATGAGGCATAGGTACAAATTGAAGCACATACATTAGGTATTAGGAAGTTTTGAGAAAACACATAAAAATAAAATAATGCGTAATTGGAGAAAGAAAATTAAATGGAAGGTGGATAGAAGAGGTTACTTCTTGTGCTGCCACTGCCTCTTTTACTCACCATACCCACATGCTACCTCTATGTCCCTTCATGTGCCAGAAGAAAAACGCTTACTAATTCATACATGTGTGGTGAGAACACATTATATTCCCCATGTGATGTGTTGAGTTATATAGAAATAAATCATAAATTGCAGAGTATACTTTATAACCATCATATGCAATGAATATTATAAAAGTGTCTCTAATCCTGATATAATCCATCAATCTGCCTCATAATCAAATAATGAAAATAATAGTTAATTCGCTATAATTAGTGGAATGGGTCAAATATTTTATTAGGAAAACTTTTTTCATTTTCATTTCTAAATGAAATTGCATGTACATCAGATTTAAAAACGTATTCTCAAAATAGAAATCTTTTGAATAACTATACAATCCATTTTCTATATTTTAATCTTGAAAGTTGTTGGTAAAGGGAATAGTAAGCATTTTTCCTCTTTGTAACAAATGTCTGGTGGTAGCTCAAAATTGAAGCATTTCATGTTTTTTCTTCCTTCTTTACTAACATTTGATGACAAATCCCTCACTATTAGTCTTGTGAATTTCATACTACTAGAACCATATTTTCTTTCAACAGATTTCTGTTAGCATCTGATGATATCCTAATGCTACAGTCTTCTGTTATATCGTGCTTAGCTTTAAAACAGATAAGAAGGCAGTAACACGGAACTGAATAAAGCAAGGTAAAATACAATACTTAAAATCCACTGTTTTATTGTTCTTCATCCATGCATTGCAATATAACAAAACTACACACACATACCCACTCGTGTGTGCAGATTTTTCTATGTGTACAATTATAAGCTACCAAGCATTGCAGTCCTATGCAACTGTCGCCATGTGTTTCAGGTGACTAATACTTTCTTTTTTTTTAATTTTTTTTAAATTTTATTATTGAGAGACAGAGAGACACAAATGTGAGCAGGGGAGGGGTAGAGAGAGGGGAAGGCACAGATTCTGAAGTAGGCTCCAGGCTCTGAGGTGTCAGCACAGAGCCCAATGTGGGGCTTGAACTCACAAACTGTGAGATCATGACCTGAGCTGAAGTCAGTCGCCCAACCAACTGAACTACCCTGGTGCCCCTCAGGTGACTAATACTTTCTTAAGACGTGAACAGTATATTCTTTCACATGTTTTATCTCATAGTTTTTAATTACATGCAATCAAATCTTACCAGGATTGTTTTATTTTATTTTGAAAAATAATGGCATCATATCAAATAATCGTGCTTTATTTACACATTTATTTGTTCATTTGTTTTTATTTGCCTATAAGTTGACTATTCAGCTATTGATATAAGCTCTTCTGTTTATAAACATACAATCACACTTATCACTGTCCCATGGATGCCTAGTCTTCTTTTTTCTTTTAAAAACAGATTGCATTAGCTTCCTTTCTATTTCACTACTATGCAGAACACAATATTTCAACACCATGAATTTGCAAAATGGTAGACTAGTGTGGGTTATCTTAGGGTTTGAAATACTTTATATTTATCACCAATCTATCTTCTTTTAATCATTTCCCATTTTACCAATGAGACCAGTCAACGGCAATTTCCAAAACACAGCTCAAGGGACTATGTTGTACTTAAATTACATTTTAATATCAAAACAGAAACTTATTCTGATGTCCATAATTTCTGAATTGTTATAAAATATGTCTGGATGTTACATATGTTTTAACTATTTCCCACAATATAACCCTTGATTTTTAATTGTTTTTATACCTTTTTTGTAGATTATAGAATTTCCTAATTAATATGTAACTAGTAAACTTTACCTGTAGTTTTTCCCTAAGCTTTTATGTGTAGCAAGCCGTACCCTATCCTAAGACCAGACAAGAGTCATCTACGGTTTTATTCTCTTTCTTTTATTGATTTATTTTATTAACTTTTGCTTTTCTAATCTACATGGAAGGCATTTATTTTAGCATATGATGTGAGGCTGGGACCTATTCACCCCTATCCAAATAGTTTAACCAATTATCACAGAACTATTAACTACTGTTAACTATTAACTATTCTTGAAGAACATAGTTTGAGTTTGGGAAATGATATGGATGGATCTAAAGTAAGAATGGGCCTTTAAAATCTGAATGTGGACTCACTCTCTCGCTAACATACTTAATATGCTCCTGCATAGTGTTAAACTATAAAATAGCTCATTTACTCGAGTTTATAATTTTATGCTTAATTCAGGCTTAAACTCCAAAACAATAATATTTATTCTCTCCCCTCCCCTCTCATCATGGTATTTGAAATTAAGTTATTCCAGAAGGTGGAACCACTAAAACAAATATGACAATTTGAAAACATTTCTAGGATATTAAGATGGGAATGGGATGTGTGACTAAGAATGGTATCACTGTCACAGAGGGAAGGGTAAGACATATTTTAAGAATAATATGCAGAAAGAAGCACTAGCATGGAGCTGATATGCAGAACAAATGCACGACTTAAAAGTCATATGACATGAAGGTCTAGACCTGACTCTGCCACTAGCTAGCTAATTCTGTAGTTTGGGTTACATTACTTAGATATATGAGCTTCAGTTATGCCATTTATAAAATGGGAATAAAAGCACCTATGTCTTCACAGTGTTACTGAGAAAAACAAAGTCTAGCAACATATGTAAAAGATGCACTGAAAACCAAACCAAAAAAACCCACAAACAACCCCCCCCCCAAAAAAAACAGATGTGTGTATTATAATAAAGTCTCATTATATAAAGTATTATACAAATTAATAAAGTATCATTATATAAAGTATTATACAAACATAGATTGTTATGATCACAACAAACTTATAGACCAAGAATTAGAACTCATCATACATAGGATTTAAATTTTCTACCTGGCTTGAATATCTTAATTCCACCAGAGAAAACAAACTGAGTAGGCATTTTCTTGGGTCAGATTATAATTTGTGAGGATGTTAAGACCCTGCTTGGGGTCACCTGGGTGGCTCAGTCAGTTGAGTGTCCAACTGTTCATTTCAGCTAAGGTCATGATCTCACAGTCATGGGATCAACCCCCACATTGGGCTCTGCACTGAGTGTGGAACCTTCTTAAAATTTTCTTCCTCTGTCCTTCACCCCCGCTTACATTCATTCATATTCTCTCTCTCTCTCTCTCTCTCTCTCTCTCTCTCTCTCTCTCAAAAAACAAAACAGAAAAAACCCAAAACAAACAAACAAACAAAAAAAACCAAAAAACCCCAAACCAAAAAAGAAAACAAACAAAAACACACAAAACAAAACAGAGCAACAACAACAAAACCCTGCTTGATAAACAGAAAAATAAAATAAATGAATGTAACATATGAGTAAACGCATTATACCAGTAACTTCAGCAAAAAATGAAATAGCTTTTCTAGCATTAGGAGGCAGCCAAGCAGAATGCAATCAATGTCTTTTTAAAACACAAATGGGGGGACAACTTAGTTCTAGTACAAGGACAGTAAAATACCTTAAAGTTTTGACAAGACAAATAAATGTACCTTTGATTCACTTCAATAAAAATAAGAAATGAGTCAGTAATTTAAAAATTTTTTAATGTTTATTTTTGAGAGAGAGAGAAAGAGAGAGCATAAGGCAGGGGGGAGCTTAGAGAGAAGGAAACAGAATCCAAAGCAGGCTCCAGGCTCTGAGCTGTCAGCACAGACCCAGCTCAGGGCTCGAACCCATCATGACCTGAGCTGAAGTTGGATGCTTAATCCACTACGCCACCCAGGCACCCCAGAAATGAGTCAATAATTTAAAAGTGCTTAACAAATAACTCTGTAATGAAGGTGACCAAATGTAACACTGACATAGCAAAATATGGAAAGTATGAATCTTAAGAAAAAAAATAAAAATGAGAAAGTTAAGGTTAATTAAAACACATAAATATGTTATTTAGGAAAAAGAGCAGGAAATTGATCACTTTATTTAGAGCTGTGGTCTAGAATTATGGATGCTTGTGTTCTGGATTTAATTTCATGGTTTTCCGGTAGTGGATCTTGGATAACTCTCTTTACTTCTCGAGGCCTTACTTTTCTCAAATGTGAAATAAGGTGATTGTGATTACATTAAATCAGCTGTTCCCAGGTGTTAGTATTCCAGAAAGGATGCCAAAATGATGATGATGATGATGATGATGATGATGATAAATTTCTATGCTGCCAAATTGAGCTCTTATTTTAAAAGGAAAATTATTATTTATCACCATTGCTCTCATAAAAGTAGGTTTTTTACTATGAAAACTGATGGAAAGGAAATAATCTAAAAATAAAAGAAAGGATAAGAACCACATGATCCTTTCAATAGATGCAGAAAAAAAAATATTTGACAACGTATGAGATCCAAGCATGATAAAAAAAACTAACTTTCAACAAAGTAGATTAGGAGGGAACATACCTCAATATAATAAAGGCCATATATGAAAAATCCACAGCTAATATCATACTAAATGAGGAAAAACTGAGAACTTTCCTCTGTGGTCAGGAACAATATAAGTATGTCTACTCTCACCACTGTTATTTAACATAGTACTGGAAGCCCTAGCCTCAGCAATCAGACAACAAAAAGAAATAAAAGGCACCCAAATCAGCAAGGCAGAATTCAAACTTTCACTATTTGCAGATGACATGATAATACATAGAAAACCCAAACGACTCCACTGAAAAACTGCTAAAACTGATACATGAATTCAGTAAAGTTGCAGGATACAAAATCAGAGTACAGAAATGTATTGCATTTCTAAATACCAATAATGTAACAGCAGAAAAAGAAATTAAGGAATCAATACCATTTACAATCTACACATTAAAAATAAATTTTGTGTTTATTTATTTTTGATAGAGAGAGAGAGAGAGAGAGAGAGAGAGAGAGAGAGAGAGAGACTGTGAGTGGGGGAGGGGCAGAAAGAGAGGGGGACACAGAATCTGAAGCAGATTCCAAGCTCTAAGCTGTCAGCATAGAGCCTGACACGGGTCTCGAACCCACCAACTGTGAGATCATGACCTGAGCCAAAGTCGGACACTTAACCTATTAAGCCACCCAGGCACCCCTACAGTCTACACATTTAATGCAATATCTAAATACCAATGGTATTTTTCACAGAGCTATAAACAAAAATCCTAAAATTTGCATGGAACCACAAAAGATCACAAATTGCCAAAGAAACCTGGAGGAAGAAAAGCAAAGCTGGAGGCATCACAATCCAAAACCTCAAGTTATATTACAAAGCTATAGTAATCAAAACAGTATAGTACTGGCACATAAAGAGACACATAGATCAATGAAACAGCACAGAAAACCCAGAAATGCACCCACAACTACATGGTCAATTAATCTATGACAAAGCAGGAAAGAATATCCAATGGAAAGAGTCTCTTCATTAAATGGTGCTGGGAAAACTGGACAGCAACATGCAAAATAATGACTTGGACAACTTTCTTATACCATACAAAGAATAAATTCAAAATTGACTAAAGACCTAATTGTGAGACTTGATCCCATTAAACCGTAGAGGGGAACACAAGTAGTAACCCCTTTGAAGGCAGCTGTACCAACTTCTTTCTAAAAATGTCTTCCGAAGCAAGGGAAAACAAAAGCAAAAAGAAACTATTGGGATGACATAAAAATATAAAGCTTTGGCAGAGCAAAGCAAACCTATGGAATGGGAGAAGATATTTGTAAATGACACATCTGATAAAGGGTTAGTATAAATAATAAATAACTTATCAAACTCAACACTCAAAATACAAATAATCCAATTGAAAAATGGGCAGAAGATATTAAAAGACATTTATTCAAAGAAGATATCCAGATGGCCAACAGACACATGAAAAGATACTCAACATCACTTCTCATCAGGGAAATACAAATCAAAACTACAATGATATGTCACCTCACACCTGTAAGAATGTCTAAAATCAACAACAGAAGAAACAACAGGTGTTGGCAAGGATGTCAAGAAAAGGAAAACCTCTTATACTGTTGGTGGGAATGCAAGCTGCTGCAGCCACTCTAGAATTCAGTATGGAGGTTCCTCAAGAAGTTAAAAATAGAACTACCCTATGATCCAGCAATTGCACTACTAGTACTAATTCAAAGGGATACTTGCATCCCAATGTTTACAGTAACATTATCTACAATAGCCAAATTATGGAAACAGCCTAAGTGTCCATAAGCAGATGAATGGATAAAGAAGTGGTGTATATATACAATGGAATATTACTCAGCCATAGAAAAGAATAAAATCTTGCCATTTGCTATGACATGGATGGAGGTAGATTTATACTACGTGAAATCATTCAGAGAAAAACAAATAGCATATGATTTCATTCATGGTGGAATTAAGAAACAAAACAAAGAAGCAAAGGGGAAAAGAGAGAGGAAAACCAAAAAGTGGACTCTTATTGCAGAGAACTGATTACTACCAGAGGGGAGGTGGTTAGGAAGATGGGTTATATAGTTGATGGGCATTAAGGAGTGCACTTGTGATGAGCCCTGGGTTTTGTGTGGAAGTTTTGAATTAGTATATTGTACACCTGAAACTAATACTACACTGTATGTTAACTACCTGGAATTTAATGCTTATTTATTTTTGAGAGAGACAGACAGAACATGAGAGGGGGAGGGCAGAGAGAGTGGGAGACAGAGAGTCATAAGGAGACTTCAGGCTCTGAGCTGTCAGCACAGAGCCCAATGCGGGGCACAAACTCACGAGCTGTGCGATCAAGAACTGAGCCGAAGTCAAGATTCTCAACCGACTGAGCCACCCAGGCACTCCACTACCTGGAATTTAACTAAAACCTTTAAAAAAAGGTAATATAATTGAAATCAGGATCATAAAGATATATTTGCACTCCCATGTACACTGAAGCAATATTCACAAGAGCCAGGTAATGGCAACAGCCCAAATGTCCGCTGACAGATGAATGAATGTGGTATATACATGCAATGGAATACTATTCAGCCTGGAAAATGAAAACAATTTGCAAAATGCAACATCATGGAGGAAACTTGAAGACATTTTGCTAAGTGAAATAAGCCAGTCTATACCTTACATTTATAAGGCTGAGAGCAGGGTGGGACCCTAGTCTGTACTCCTTAATCCTGCTTCTCAGAGAATGTAAAAAGTGCTTTTTCAGTACCTATCTTCTTAGGGATTTTGAAAAGAAGGCCTTTACTCAAATGCTTAAAAGAGACAAATCCAATAATTATGTAACTTTCTATTTCTATGTATGTGATCCAAGTACACAAGTGCATTTAACATTAAAAAGAGAGCACTATCACATAGCCAATTGGTGGTGAGGAGGAGGACTTTGTAGTATGAGGGCTAAGAACACTGCCTTCTGACTTCAGATAATGGAGTGGGGTGAGCACTGCCAATCATTCATATTGCTGATTCCAGTACACCCAGTTCATTCAGGTCACTGTTGAGTATCCCTCTCTTTCTAAGAAGCAACATGGGACATCATTCCCAGTGAGAGTCATCCTCATGTCATCTTTCTGAAACTGCTTAGATGTGTACTTTGAAAAGTTTCCAGAAATTATACAATATGAAGTCTATTAGTCTATAGTAATGATAGTATTAAAGGTGCTTGTTTATGAATTCCCACCATGCTAATGAAACAAAAGAAGATCCACAGAAAAAATTTTAAACCTCTAAAACTTTTGTAGCATCCTAGAGTCACAAAGCTTTCCATTTACCCTGGTGATAATCTATGTCACTATAACTAAAACCCTGTACCCCTCAAGATACAGGTACTCTGCAGACCGGCACATTAGACAGACACAAAGAATGAGCTACAAATACTATGAATGCATATGGAATTTGGCTGAAAACAAAGCACATCATCAGGAACTAATAAGCAGGTGACTAGAAACTAATGGATTAAACTCTAAATCTGTTTCTGCTATTTCTTTGATATTTAAGACTGATGAAGCCACTTTGATACTACATGAAACAAACATTTTCAAATAGCATTGGAATATTTCTCCTGAGCTAAAACATCCATGCACACAACACACTACTAAACAAGCCGAAGAAAAGTGCCCAGAGTATAAGTATGCAGCTTTTAATGCCCACATGTTGACAATCTCCGCCTCCGCAATCATCATATACCTGTCTAGTTAAATGTCTCTCAAGGGCCTTGTCCTACAGAGGCAGGGAACACACACTGCATGCTAGTTTTAAAGGTTACAATTTCTAACAATAAATTCCACTCATTTTTTTTCTTTTACTTTTCGGCTAGGCAAAGGGCAGGATTTTTGTTTTTATATCTTTTTTTCTTATTTTTTTAATTCATTTACGTGAGGCTTTGATTTTATATTTTTGGCCATTTTGGGTTAGCAATTTTGTGATAAACCAAACAACTCTATTAATATAGTAATGGAAATAGGTAGTTTTAAATGTGATTTATAATTCTCTATCCATATTTCTGAGATAAATCCAGGGAGATACAGTTATTCTGCAGTGACTAGGCATTAATTAGTATGGAAGGAAGGAAGGACAGAAAGGAAGGAAAGATGGACAGAAGGAAGGACGGATGGAAAGAAGGAAGGCACGCAGGTAGGCAGAAATTCTAACAGAAGTAGAACAGATTTTCAGAGAATAATATCTTCTGTGCCTTATTTTTTAATATAGCCTTCTCTCTGGTTGATACAAGCTATGGGGCCATATCTTTCTTCCATTCTTCCAAATATTACTGCTACAACACATCCAGTGAGTCTAGTTATTGATTATTCTGAATTCACATATGACTTTCTGTTAGTCAACCTTTCTCTTGACTTTCTTCCCTTAACAGTCAGGGTAATGTCTTCATTCATCTCTTGAACTTGCCTTAATACCTGAATTGTTTGTCCAGCTTTTCTTTTTCTATACCTACCCAATTTTAAATTACTGTGCACCCCTTTCTTCTTATTTTCAGCTAAAATAACTGCTTTGGCACAGTGAAGAAAAGGTAATCTTGCCAACTCCTCTGGCTGTTATTTACCTTTTTCATTTCTTAGCTTTACACTAGTACCTTGTCTAGCACATGCTCATATATATCCATGACATTCAAGATTTGATTACTAGAGAATGTAAATTATGGTGGCAATTTCAAAGCAAGAAACATGAAAATGAAAAAGTTACAATAATTTTATACCACTCTACACAGAGAATGGCTTTCCATGTTGCATGATGTGGCATAAATATGATTCTATTACCATAATAAAACAATTTGAATTTTTTTTTCAAAGTATGCACATATGAATGTAATTAAAATTCTCTGAAGCACTGTAAATCCAAACTAATTTAGAGGACAACTTTTGTTGCTTTTATTGGAAAACTAACATCTGTCCGGTATTAAAATTATGCAGAACTCAATTAATTTCATTCCTGTGGTGGTTAAACCATGTACTCATTATGGAACAGTTTGTAGTTAAACTAAAACAGTATAGCAAACTTTCAGTAAGTTTTTAACAAATAAGTTTATCTAACTCCCTTTTCCTTTTCATCCATAAAACTACTAGCTGAACAGGAGGTAGCAAGAGTAAAGGCATTTTCTTATGTTCGCAGCTATTTTTACTGAATGGAGAAGCCTATTGCTCTTGCTTCCTGCTCATGTTATATAAGTCTTTCCAATCTGCTTTTAACATCCTCCTGAACCTGTTCTGTGAAGATCACTAATAACTATGTCATCACCAAACTTGAAGACCTGACATTATTTTATATTTGTCAACTTCTTTGTAGAAGTTGCTGATTTTTTTTTTTTTTTACTCCCAACTTTTCTTTAAAAACACTTCTTCCCCTTGGCTCCTGAAACATGGCATCAATTTTGTTTATCCTCTCTCTTTCTTAACACTCTCTTGGCAAGTTCTTGTCAACCCCTATCCTTAAGGTAGGCATTATTCTCCAAGATTTTATCTGCAAGCCCTTCCTCTTCTGTTCCAGACTTCAAAAAAAATTCATCTGTTATGTTTTTGGCAACAACTCCCAAATCTCTCTCAAAGGTAGGAATGCTAACTGTGTGCTTTAAATCTCTTAGAGTATGGGAGCACCATTATAAACACATCACCATTTCACTTCTAGCCTCTCACTCCAGTTGATATTATTCCTTACTTCTTTGTTTCCAAAAAAAGTGTCAACTTTCAACCATTTTGGCTCAAAGTTTTTACTTATTATCTGATTATTGTTCTCCCCTGTCTCCTATTTTGTCATTTTCCCATTCTACCACTGGACTGTTTATTTCATTAACTAAAAACCAATTAAAATATTCAACACAACTCACAGGGAGGGCAATGATATCTACTTAATTGGCCTTTAATCCCTACCACTTCCCCTGATATATTCTCCATACTTCTGACAGATTAAGTGGCAGTTTATGATTATACTTCTTGGTATTGCCAAGTGGTAATATCTACTATATAAATGCCAAGATTGTCATGTTGTATAAAGTCACTATTCCATTGAATCTGTATGGGAAAAAGCCACAAAAATGTAGGTAGAGTGGTATTTCACAGACAGAATGAGGTCATTCCTGGTAATAGTACCCTCAAGAAGAGACATGCCTTCCATTCTAGAAACAGGAATTCAGAAAGTAGTCCTTAGGTAGACAGCCAAGAGGACATGATTCTCTTGTTCTATATTCAAGGGTCATAGAATCTGGGATGATTATCTTAGTGACACTCAAAACATGGAAGCAGACCAAAATGGAAATGATGAGTCAAGGCAAAATCTCTCATTTTTCATAGGTCTCCGTGTGGAATGGATCAGGCCCTGTAGGCCACATTAGCTAGAGGGAGATTCAAATTCTATACTTTGCAAGCCAGTTTTTTAAGACGTGTTATAATTTCCCTGGTTATGATGTAGGAAAAGTTTTGATTAAATTATCAATGTTCCCTGGGGTGCCTGGGTGGCTCAATTGCTCAAGCATCAATTCTTGCTTTCGACTCAGGTCATGGTCTCATGGTTCATGAGTTCAAGCCCCACATCGGGCTCTGTGCTGACAGCACAGGGCCTGCTTAGGATTCTCTCTCTCTCCCTTGCTCTTTGCCCCTTCCCCTGCTTGCATGTACACTCGTGTACTCTCTCAATCCCTCTCTCTCAAAATAAATAAATAAATGTAAAAAAAATTATCAATGTTTCCTAATTGTGTTAAAAAAAAATTGAAGGATCCTGAACTCTGCCTCATGTTTAGGTATATCAAAAAAAAAGGATTTCGGGGCGCCTGGGTGGCGCAGTCGGTTAAGCGTCCGACTTCAGCCAGGTCACGATCTCGCGGTCCGTGAGTTCGAGCCCCGCGTCAGGCTCTGGGCTGATGGCTCGGAGCCTGGAGCCTGTTTCCGATTCTGTGTCTCCCTCTCTCTCTGCCCCTCCCCCGTTCATGCTCTGTCTCTCTCTGTCCCAAAAATAAATAAAAAATGTTGAAAAAAAAATTAAAAAAAAAAAAAAAAAGGATTTCATGAGCTTATAAAACATCATGCTAAAAGTCAAGAAGTAGTATGGATTATGTAAAATAATTGATGCAAAATTACTGGTAACACTTTCTTAGACAAAAACAACTAGAAAGTAAATGCATAGAATATTTTTATTACATGATGACTTTGGGCAAATTCTCTATATACCATTGTGAGAAAGAAACAACATATGGGCAGAATAACAGTACAGTTGGAGAGCTTTTAATTTAGTTGAAAAACATAATTCAAGGATATTAATTATTACATTGGTGTCAACCTAGTAGGAGGTTTTTGGTAGTTAGTCCCAGGCAATTCTTCTTGTTTCTATCTTTTTTCAACATATTAACGACTCAGAAAATGTTTGAAGGTTTACTTGTTAAACTTGCAAATGACACAACACCTAAAAGGATTCTAATATGATAGATGAAAGAATCAAAATTCAAAGTTTTTGTAACAGATAGCAGTGCTAAGCTGAAACCAAATAAAAGTAAATATAACAGTAATAAACACAAATTTTATAGGCAGTTACAAAAAAGAAATAATCAATTACACAGGGTCCAGGATTTGGGATCATTGAACTTAACTTCAGTTTGCATTAAAAAAAAAAAAAAAAAAAGGAATGAGTTCCGTTGACTACGGGGTCAACATGTGCACAGAGCAACAAATTATTATAAAAGCTAAAAATCTTAATGTATCATCAATAGTCTAAGATGGGAACCTATTATGGTAACCTTTAAGCCTATAATGTATAAGGCATTGTTCAATTGTATTCTGCAAAGATCAGATTATATTTGGAATATTAGTTAAATATGCTATGTATGGAGTATGCTATTTTAGGAGGGTCATCGACAAATTATAAAAATGAGAAGGAGAACAACCAACATTTTGGTGAGGTCAATAATCAAGGAATGGTTGACAAAAATAGGTATACAACCACCATAGAAAAGTACCTTGGAAAAGTGAACAAAATGAAAAGAGCTTCAAATATCTGAATAACTATTATGAGGAACAGATTAAGTCTTGGATTCTATATTTTTCCCTCAGAGCAGAACTGAGTGAGAGCTCACAGGAAGACAAATCACCATTCACTATGAAGAACATATTTTTTAATGAGCTAGAAGCCCATAGAATGTCACTGGACATGTCACTGGACATTTATCTCTCAGGGGTATTATAGAAAGTACTGCTGCTTTAGAAAAAAAAAAGATTAAATTATATGATTAGATGATCCTCTAAGGTCCCTTCCAACAAACAAGATTTCATTATTCTATGAAACAAGTGTTACCATAAATCATATGAACAAACACAACTACAAAGTTTTCTACCATTTTTCAATCTGCTAACCATTCACAGTATTACAGTGTGAATGTTGTGCAAACAAAACTCCCAAATGCCTTAACAATACTAAGATAGTATTTTGAATTCATTTGCCATTCATAATGATTGGTCTCACTAAGCCCTATATGCTGTAACCCAATTTCCCTGGTTCCAGAGGCATATCTATAAAATGGCTAGCTGGATTTAAGATTTCAGCTTACAATCATGGAGTAGAGATTTTCTCATGTGAAGCTAAGGAACAAAACCTGCCTCATTAGACTGAAATAAACACCTAAACTTTCTGCTTTACAACCTTTCTCCTACTTTTGTGTGATATTAATGTATGTATGTATATATGTATGCATGAGTATATGTATGTGTGCATGTGTGTATATATACAATGTATTTATATGTGCCTACATATATATAAATGACATGACACAATAATAGAATAAAGGTGAAGGAAGAGAGAAGAGACAACAAAGCAACATGAGATATAATACATTGTTTGCAACAAAGACAAGTAACTGTCAGGTTTTAAAAGTGAAATTAGGGGAAATCCTTGTTTGTCAAGAGCCATGGCTCTGGTGGCAGACAGCTCAATAGAGAAACTATAATTGGAGTTTCATGAAAGTATGATTTACTCCAAAGTAATATTTTTTTCAGAATTATCTCCTTATTTAGCCACAAATAGAAAAATTAGATAAAATCTGAAAAATTGGGAAGGTCTACCTGGTATGGGGATACAGCACTAAAAATCAACAGAAACCAGTCATAAGATAATTGTGCACTTGGAAATTACATTTTTCTGTCTAATTGTATTTGAAGATTAGTACATTCAGTTCTGTATCAGAGAACCTACAAAATACAACTAATGTCCATTTTCTTTCTATTTTTTTGGTTGTTGTTCATGCAGCACACATTTATCTAAATGAGTACATGGCTTTTTAAATGATAGCTGTAAAAAAAAAATAGCACTATTTGCATTTCAGAGTAATCAGTAATATCCAGCTTTAATTTTATCCAGAACTAAAATGGTGCTAAAGAGAATCTGTCTCATGCTGATCAGTTAAAAAATCTGAAATTATAGCTTTAAAAATCTGCTACAAAGTGATAAAAATACTTCTTGCATGTGATATTAAATTTTATAACAGACCCAGTTTAACATTATGAAAGGCAAAAAATACACAATGTTCACCTTTTGGAAAGACTATAATCTATACAGATTTGACTTCATTATCAACCAGGACCTACTTAACCCTTTATAATTGTTTTTTTTTATGGGAAGATACACTAATTTTTAATTTTAAATTTTAATGTGAATGCATTTTGCAATTTGTCTACTAGGAATAGTGTAGGCTGCCATATGAAGGGTGATTTATTTAATAATCATGTCAGCCTAAAATTATTAATATTATTTTTTAGATGTATTTATTCAATTTCAAGTTAGTTAACATACAGTCTAGTACTTACTGGTTTCAGAATAGAACCAAGTGATTCATCACTTATATATTAACACACAGTGTTCATCCCAAGTGCCCTCCTTAAAGCCCATAAACGCATTTGGCCCATCTCCCTATACACCTCCCCTTTAGCAACCCTCAGTTTGTTCTCTGTATTTATGAGTCTATTATGGTTTACTTCCCTCTCTGTTTTTATATTATTTTTTTCTTTCTTTCCCCTAGGTTCATTTGCTCTGCTTCATAAATTCCACATATGAGTGAAATAATATGATATTTGTCTTTCTCTGACTTATTTTGCTTAGCATAAAACATTCTAGATCCATTGACATATTGCAAATGACAAGATTTCATTCTTTTTGATGGCTGAGTAATATTCCATTGTGTAATCACTGGTATAGACATTGGGGTTCATGTACCCCTTCGAATCAGCACTCCTGTATCATTTGGATAAATACCTAGTAGTGCAATTGCTGTGGGTTTTAGGGTAGTTCTAGTTTTAATTTTTTGGAGGAACCTGCATGCTGTTCTCCAAAGTGGCCGCACCAGTTTGCATTTCCACCAATAGTGAAAAAGTGTTCCCTGTTTTCTGCATATTCACCAACATCTGTTGTTTCCTGAGTTGTTAATTTTACCCATTCTGACAATGTGAGGTGGTATATCATTGTGATTTTGATTTGTCTTTCCCTGATGATGAGTGATATTGAGCATCTTTTCATGTGTCTGTTAGCCATCTGGATGACTTCTTTGGAGAAGTGTCTATTCATGTTTTCTGCCCATTTCTTCACTGGATTATTTGTGTTTTGGGTGTTGAGTTTTATATGTTCTTTATAGATTTGGGGCACAATACCTTTATTCAATATGTCATTTACAAATATCTTCTCTCATTCAGTCGGTTGCCATTCAGCGTTGTTGTTTTCTTTGTTCACTGTGCAGAAGCATTTTATATTGATGATGTCCCAATGGTTCATTTTTTTCTTTTATTTTCCTCACCTCTGGAGACATGTCTAGTATGAAATGGCTGTGGCTGAGGTCAAAGAGGTTGCTGCCTGTTTTCTCCAATAGGATTCAGATGGTTTCCTGTGTCACATTTAGGTCTTTCATCCATTTTGAATTTATTTTTTTGTGTATGGCATAAGAAAGTGGTCCACTTTTATTCTTCTGCATGTAACTGTCCAGTTTTCCCAGTACCATTTGCTGAAGAGACTGTCTTTTTTTCCATTAGATTTTCTTTCCTACTTTGCGAAAGATTAGTTGACCATAACATTTGTGGGTCAATTTCCAGATTCTCTACTCTGTTCCACTGAACTGTTTTTCCATTGATCTGTTCCAGTGTGTCTATTTTTGTGCCACTACCATACTGTCTTGATATTATAGCTTTGTAATACAGGTTAAAGTCTGGAACTGTGACACCTTCAGCTTTGGATTTTTTTTCAACATTACTTTGGCTATTCAGGGTCTTTTGTGGTTCCATACAAATTTTAGGATGGTTTGTTCTAGCTCTCTAAAGAACGCTGGTGGTATTTGGATAGGGATTACATTGAATGTATAGATTTCTTTGGGTGTATAGACATTTTAACAATATTTGTTCTTCCAATCCATGATCATGGATTGTTTTTCCATTTCTTTGTGTCTTCTTCAGTTTCTTTCATAAGCTTTCTATACTTTTCAGCATACAGATCTTTTACCTCTTTGGTTACATTTATTCCTAGGTATTTTACAGATTTTGTTGTAATTGTAAATGGGATCAATTCCTTGATTTCTTTTTTTGCTACTTCATTATTGGTGTATAGAAATGCAATGAATTTCTGTATGTTGACTTCGTATTCTGTGACTTTCCTCAATTCATGTATCAGTTCTAGCAGTATTTTGGTGGAGTCTTCTGGGTTTTCCATGTAGAGTATCATGTCATCTGTGAAGAGTGAAAGTTTGACTTTCTCCTTGCTGATTTTAGATGAATTTTATTTCTTTTGTTGTCTGATTTCTTTTTTCTTTTTTTTTTAAACCAAGCAGTTTAACTCCATAGTGAGCTCTTAGCCATTACTCAGTCTTCTTTTTTTTTTTTTAACGTTTATTTATTTTTGAGACAGAGAGGCAGAGCATGAACAGGGGAGGGGCAGAGAGAGAGAGGGAGACACAGAATCTGAAACAGGCTCCAGGCTCCGAGCTGTCAGCACAGAGCCCGACGCGGGGCTTGAACTCACGGACCGTGAGATCATGACCTGAGCCGAAGTCGGACGCTTAACCGACCGAGCCACCCAGGCGCCCCTGTTGTCTGATTTCTGAGGCTAGGACTTCCAGTACTATGTTGAACAACAGTCATGAGAGTGGACATCCCTGTCAAGTTCCTGACTTTAGGGGGAAAGCTCTCAGTTTTTCCCCATTAAGAATGATATTAGCTGTGGGCTTTTCATAAATGGCCTTTATAATGTTGAGGTATGTTCTTTCAATCTCTACTATCTTGATGGTTTTTTATCAAGGAAGGATGCTGTATTTTGTCAAATGTTTTTTTTTTCCTGTATCTATTGACAGGATAGTATCATTCTTATCCTTTCTTTATTAATGTGGTGCATCACATTGATTGATTTGCAAATATTGAACTAGCCCTGCAGCCCAGGAATGAATCCCACTTGATCATGGTGAATAATTCTTTTAATGTACTGTTGAACTTGATTTGCTGGTATCCGGGTAAGAATTTTTGCATCCAGGTTCATCAGGGATATTGGCCTGTAATTGTCCTTTTTAGTGGGCTCTTTGTCCGGTTTTGGAATTAATGTAATGATAGCTTCATAGAATGTTTGGAAGCTTTTCTTCAATTTCTATTTTTGGAACAGTTTGGAAGAATAGGTATTAACTCTGCTTTAAATGTCTGGTAGAATTCCCCTCCGAAGCCGTCTTGCCCAGGACTCTATTTTTTTTTTTTTTTCGAGGGGGGGTTGTTGATAACTGATTCAGTTTTTTTGCTGGTTATAGGCCTGTTCAAATTTTCTATTTCTTCCTGTTTCAGTTTTGCTAGTGTGTGAGGGTCTAGGAATTTGTCCATTTTGTCCTGACTTCCCAGTTTGTTGGCTCATAATTTTTCATAATATTCTCTTATAACTGATTGTATTTCTGTGGTGTTGGTTTTGATCTCTCCTCTTTCATTAGTGATTCTTTTCTTTTTGATAAGTCTAACAGTGTATCAATTTTGGTTATTCTCTCAAAGAACCAGCATTTACTTTCATTCATCTGTTCTCCTGTGGGGTTTTTGTTTGTTTGTTTGTTTGTTTCTATATTATTTATTTCTGCTCTAATCTTTATTGTTCCCCTTCTTCTGCTGGCTTTAGGCTTGATTTGCTGCTCCTTGTCTACCTCCTTTAGGTAATCTCTGTGTTTCTGAAATTGTCCTTGCAGTATCAAAACTATTACCAAGGCCAACAAATTCAAGCACTTACTTTTTTAACCTCAACCCACTTGTATGTCTTTATAATTTTAGATTGTTGACTAACCCCTTCTTCCTGAAGTTTTCTTCTCCATAGGTTTTGTAAACATGGCTTTAGCATGATTCCCCAACCCAGCATCTTTAACTCTTCCTTCTCTAGAAACTCTTATTTCTATACTCAAACATGGTGTTCACTGAAGTTCTTTCCTTGGCTTTCTTACTTTCTTATATTTTCTTCTGTATTGATCTCTTTTAATGTCATAGTTTTAATTATTTCCTTTGTTAATATATTGAAAATAGGTAATTATTAATAAATATGCAAACACCACATGTTCATCTCCCTATTAGGCAACTTTAGCTATATACTCAATCTACACTTCAAATTAGAGAAGTTCAAAAATAATTTCTCCCCAAATAGGATGCTTCCTCTGAAATTACTACACTTTAATTTAAAACAAAAGGAATCACTATTTAGCTAGTTGATTTTTTCATCTCCGCAAAAATCTAGTACAATTGAGTCTTTTTTTCCAAATATCAGTTGCATCTTTCCTGGCTTAGGTTCTTTTTGCTCAAATTCTTGTGATAGTCTAATAATAAGTTCCTCCTAACTCACTTTTTTTTTTCTGCAACCACGTCATTCATATATATCACATCAATCTTCTTAAATTCACCTCTTATAAAATTCTTCTGCTACTAAAAATTTATCAGTGTCTCCTTTAATGCCTTTAAGTAAAATCAAAACTCCTTAAACTGGCACTAAACACTGCTCTTGATATGGTTTAAAATTTGCATTTTTAGTGAAATTTCTATCAATAAACACATCCTATGCTTTGCCAGATGGACTACTCATGGCTTCTCAAAATCACTCTCTACTTCTTTCACCTTGTATCTTGATATAATTTTTTCTTTCTACCTTAAATTCCAACTTATTCTCTTCTTCCTAACATATTGAGTCCTTATCGGCTATACTAAGATCTCAATCTACTGGAATCCCAACAAAGAAATCTACCACTTCTGTAAAATTTCCTGAGCTGAGAGCTAGAATTTGTCCCTACCTTTCCTGAACTACCAAAGTATTTTATGTACTGTATTTCAGAGTCAATTTTTATTATTGAGGATATTTACAGATGACAATAAATACTAAGAGGCAAACCAAATGGTTAATGGATGACTCATGTCCTTAAGAGAATGTTTATAAACTTTTTGCAACTATCTGCAGAATATTACATAGCAACTTAATATGAACTTTTTATAACAAAATAAATTTACCCAGGTGGCTGGGTGGGTCAGTGGGTTAAGCATCTGACTCTTGGTTTCAGCTCAGGTCAACATCTCACAGTTTGGGAGTCTGAGCTAGTCATTGGGCTCTTTGCACAGGGACTTCTTGGGATTCTCTGTCTCCCCCTCTCTCTGTCCCTTCCCCGCTCATGCTCACTTGTGTGCTCTCTCTCTCTCTCAAAAATAAAGAAAAATAAACATTTTTTAAAAAACGTAAATTTACAGCACAGTATTCGTAGCACTCTGTATATTATAGAAAATGCTAAAATACTTATCTACTTATATGCTTAGTCTTGTAAAAGGCTGCCATTATCACATTAATTACAATTAGGATTGGGATGGGGCTATAGCAGGGAAGGCCTTAGTTAAAAGCACATACTCAGATTTTGGGATTACCACAAAATCACAACCAGTAAACCAATAAGCATTTAACACATACATATAAGTAACCTCATCACCACCACTTTACTAGGCGTATGGTAGATGCTGGGTTAACTTAAAGTATGGGGTAGTGAAAAAAGGGCAAAGGGAAATAGAATCCTGTCATAGGGTTGCAAAATCGTTGTCTTGAGAAGCTATGAATACACTAATATTTAAATATTAATAATAACAACTAATACCAAAACAATCATCTTTCTTTTCCATACATACCTTAAAACATAGTAATATGATCATATATTTTTTGTGCACCATTCTCAGAGAAAGCTCTAAACATATCCAGGCCTTTACATTACATTTGGTTGATTACTCTGCAGTATAGAGAAATACCACTTCATTGGTAGAAAACTGAAGCATATAATATTTATGTCGTTGTCTAAGGTAAGAAAATGTATTAATATTTTCTTATTCTCAATTTAACATTGTATTCAGTAGAAGAAAGGCCAAAGTTGGGTGATTTTTTTTATCTTTTCTTTAAGGAGGCTTTTAAGAGGTATACCAAAAAAGGGATGCAGGAAAAATAAATAGAAAATCCCAAAGGAAAACTACAGACTTTACTATGGTTTCTGAAAATGCAGTAATGAAGGACAAAGGAAAATCTTATGGGAGTGGGTGTGTGTGTAGAGGGGTCGAACAGAAGGAGGGGTGGATAAAAGGAAATGGGTATGACTGCAGACTTTTATATCAGTGTTCTGATGTGTGAATTCTGAAGCTAGATAAATCAGTATGTTTGGTGAGGAAATTTAAGTCTCCAAAATATAAAGACATTCAAATGTACAAAGTCAAGCCAGTTGGGAGGAAGTATAACCAAGGGGATAAAACACTGGAATGTGCTGGGATGTAGGTTGTAATCTTACCCAAGCTATTTAATTCCTAGGTGGTATTTGACAAGGTATTGAAACCCCAAGGCCTCATGTTCTTCATTTGCAAAATAATGTTGGACAGCATGACATCTGAAGTCTGTTCCAGAACTAATTATAGGATATAAGATTTCAATAAACAGGGTCATATCCAGCTTTGTGAATGAGGGCGGAAAATCGCACAAAGCCTATAAAGGTAGCTGTATTAGACAGTGCTATCAGATATCAGAGAATAGATGGTATTTAGACACTAAATTCACTTTTGTCCAATTAATCAAACTTAACACAATCATCACTAAAAGAGACATTTCTCTAGTATGCTTAAACACAGAAGGCTCTAAGAGAAAGAATGAAGATAAATGAAGAGGAAAGAATGAGGAAGGACTCTAGGAAAAAGAAAAGTTAAAAAAAAAAAAACTAATAAACTAGTTATCATGGGTCATTGTTGTCTGCAGTCACGGCACATGGCACCCATTCTTAGGAACAGTAAGTTCAAAGTAAGAAAAGCACTTCTTTCATGATGTTGAATGATAGAATAGCTAAAAAATGAACTTCTCATTTTTATGGTCACGTTCTAATCCAGAGATTCCCAATTTTATCCTGCAGCTCCATAAGTCTTTAGGTGCAGATAATTCATAGAGCAATGTGATAGCATATAGAAACTTGGAAGCACTCCATTTAGTGACATCTTCAGAATATACCTGGCAAACAACTCCAACAATTGTTCTATAAAGTAGACAAATGATTCTCAAATAAACACCAAAGAAGACATGTTGTCAGTTAACTTAAACAGTCATCACATATTGGAAATTAACTGAATTTTTACATATCTTTCAACTGTAAAAATATTTTTAGTTAAGCTGGCACTAATCTTTGTAGTCTTATCAAATGCTTAAGATGAATTTACCAGAGCAAGGACCATCTGGATAAAATAATTTCAGGCAGTTGTCAGCAATTTTACTGCAAATCATCAGTTGAAATAACCAAAGTCACTTGCTAAAGGGCAGTCTACGGAATGGGAGAAGATATTTGCAAATGACATATCTGATAAAGTGTTAGTATCTAAAATCTATAAAGAACTTATCAAACTCAATACCCAAAAAACAACCCAGTAAAGAAATGGGCAGAAAACATGAATAGACACTTTTTCCAAAGAAGATATGAAAAGGACTAACAGATACATGAAAAGGTGATTAACATCACTCATCATCAGGGAAATACCAATCAAAACCACAATAAGATACCACCTCATACCTGTCAGAATGGCTAAAATTAACAATGCAAGAAACAGCAGGTGTTTGCAAGGATGTGTGGAAAGGGCAACCCTCTTGCAGTGTTGGTTGGAATGCAAATTGGTGCAGCCACTCTGGAGAACAGTATAGAGGTTCCTCAAGAAACTAAAAATAGAAGTACCCTATGATCCATCAATTGCACTGTTAGTTATTTACCCAAAGGGTACAAAAATACAGATTACAAGGGGTACATGCACTCCAATGTTTATAGCATCATTATCAACAATAGCCAAACTATGGAGAGAGTCCAAGTGCCTATAGACTGATGAATGGATAAAGAAGAGGTGGTATATATGTATGTATCTATGTATGTAATGGAATATTATGTAGCCATCAAAAAGAATAAAATCTTGCCATTTGCAATCATGTAAATAGAGCTAGAATGTATTATGCTAAGCAAAATAAGCCAATAGAGAAAGATACCATATGATTTCACTCATATGTGGAATTTAGGAATCAAAACAAATGCACATATGGGAAGTGGGTGGGGGGGAGAAAAGAGAAAGAAACCACAAGAGACTCTCATAATATGGAACAAACTATGGGTTGATGGGAGGGAGGTGGGTGGGAGATGTGCTAGATGGGTGATAGGTACTAAGGAGGGCACTTGTGATGAGTACTGGGTATTGCATGTAAGCAATGAATTCTATTCCTGAAACCAATATTACACTGTATGTTAACTAACTAAAATTTAAATAAAATAATGGAGGAAAAAAATAAATATAAATCACTAACTATAAAAGAAAAAAGAAGAAATGACCAAAGTGGTATGTGGGGTGAAAGGGATGGTGGGGGGTGTTAAAAAGGCAGTAATTACAACCCAAACAGTACTTTAATACAAATATAGTAATTAACCTCCATGCAGCCTTACATTAGTGTTACAAATAATATCACCGGGCACTCAAGCCCCAGCAAATCGCCATTATGGCTGCCAGCAGAATCTAGAAGGTAGTCAACATTTTACTAACAAAGAGTGGAAGAATATGGTTCTTGGAAACAATTTTACTTGTTCATGAATTTCCTAAAAGCAGGACTCACAAGACTTTTGACATTTCTTCTCCCCTTTTGATTTCACTGGTCAAATAATATTTTGTATTTTACTATAATGCCAATCAGTATAAAGCTATGGCACCACTTATTCTGACATTACTTAAATGTCGATACCAAATGATAGCCTTTAGACTCTGAAGGAATAGAACAAGAAATCCAGTGTTAAAGGAAATGTAAGTTACTATTTAATTCACTAGTTCCTTCTGAGACCATAAAGATATAAAAGGTTGTTAGAAAATAGAAGCATTAAACCTGTTATAACTTGTTTTCAATATACTGGAAATAGGTTCATAATACACTGTGTGCACATGACTAGGACCATGAGTATTAAAAACATTCTTTCATCCAAGTGTCCCAAACTGTAATAATGTGACTATAATCCCTTAGCTAGACATATCCTTCAGAGTATTCAAAATAAATACCTTCTTTCCTTTCTCCTCCCTTCCACTCCCCCTTCCATAAATACTTACTAGTATCAGAGGTAGCATATCCTAACTGATAAAGGCATTACTAAGTCACTGAGGTAAGGCAGCCCTAATATGGTGCCTGCAAATGTGAGGATAAACTGTTTCATAAACATGTCCTTAATAAATGTTTTAAAGAGGTTGTACTAATTTGGAACTTTGAAATCAGGATCAGTATTAAATGAATAAATAAATAAATAAATAAGTAAATAAATAAATAAATAAATAAATAAATAAAAAAACACAGTGGAATAAAGTATACACAGTTTTACTAAAAGCTATGTCTTTTAAACAGACTCATATTCTTAGACACCTAATTTCAGAAATTAAGTTCAGAAGAATCTCACATTAGGAAAATTCATTATTTAAAACGTTTATCTTTCAGGGCCCCTGGGTGGCTCAGTCAGTTGAGCAGATGACTTCGCCTCAGGTCATAATGTCACAGTTCGTGAGTTCAAGGCCTGCATTGGGCTCTGTGCTGACAGTTCAGAGCTTGGAGCCTGCTTAGGATTCTTTGTCTCCTTCTCCCTCTGCTCCTCCCCCTCTCATGTGCTCTGTCAAAAATAAATAAGCATTAAAAAAAATAAAATGCTAATGTTTCAAGGGAAAACGGTTTTAAAGACATTAAGGAATATAATTATTTTTATGAAAGATTTAATAATTTTCTCATTAATATCCAAGACAACTAAATACATATTAATCTAACCTCCTACCATGTTTAGGGAGTTGTTTCCATAACAAAGTCATAAAGTGTATGCATGCATCAACATTTCTTACAGTAGCATCCACCTTCCTAACACAAATAGGAATGCAATCCTAAAACACAGGTATAATTTCTCTCATTTTCTTTTGTGGATCTAATATTTCATTTCAAAACTTTATACTATCTTGGTATAGTATATCTTGGTGAGAGAGGAAGATGGTGGTGGAAAAAAGGGACCTGGGGCTAATCACATCCCACAAACATAACTAGTTAACTATCAAATCATCCTAAAATCACCAGAAATCGACCTTAAGACTTATGGAACAAACTCCACAACTAAAAGCAGAGAAGGGTCCACATTGAAGAAGGTGGTAAGTGTATAGACATGGTTTATGAGATACAAGGATTGTGGGTGTTGTAGAGGAGAGGGAGCCCTGGTTGAGGTGAAGGGTGAAAAAGACAGGAGCACACAGGGGAATGTACATGGAGAATGTTTATACAAAGTCATTGGCTTGGAAAATGAGAGGGACTGAATTTCATAAGCACTTGCAACTAGAGTTTGAAAGGTCAGAGGGCTTGGCTGGGTTAGAGCCCAGAGGTCAGTGTCCTGCTCCTGGAGAGAAGATGGTGAAAAACCCTGGGGCAGACATTGTGGAAACAATGATCTGAAGACACCTAAGGCACACAGGAGGGAGATTATTTGTTCATGTCAAAGTGCGTCCTTGAGAAGAAGCCTCATGGAGATGCCTTTCTGGGAACAGAGGAGTTGGCTGGCATCATTTTCCTCCCTGGCCCCTCAGCGTAAACACAGAGCCACTGTATGAAGCAGCACAGTGTTGACACTGGCTGCCTAAGTGCTAATACCAAGACCCAAACCCCTGCACTCTGGTGGGGCAGACCTTCTCAGTCATGCTTACTTCTGTTCCACTGTGGTGGGACCTTCACCCAGAAAACCAGCACAAACACCTACCCATACATGTTTCCCAACCAGTAGATCATCAGTTCTGGTAGAAGTGGTATAAGTTCTGGGGGTATATAGAAAGATGGCAGAGTAGGAGGACGCTGGGCTCACCGCGCATCCTGCTGCTCACTTAGATTCCACCTACACCTGCCTAACAAACACAGAAAACCACCAGAAGACTAGCTGAACGAAGTGGCCGGAGCCAAGCACAGACCAGAGGCCCACGGAAGAGGGTAGGAAAGGCGGTGAGGCGGTGCGTGCTCCACGGACTGGCGGGAGGGAGCCGGGGTGGAAGGGCAGCCCGCCTGCCAAGCAGAGCCCCCGAGTCTGGCTTGCAAAAGCGAAGGGGCCGGACCAAGTGTGTTCCGACAGCAAGCGCGATTTAGCGTCTGGGAGGTCATAAGTTAACAGCTCTGCTCCGAAAGCGGGAAGGCTGGAGGACAAAGGGAGGGAGAGTTGCTGAGCCCCGGGACGACAGAGCTCAGTTTGTTGGGGAACAAAGGTGCTCGCCAGTGCCATCTCCCTTGCCCATCCCCCAGCCAAAATCCCAAAGGGAACCAGTTCCTGCCAGGGAACTTGCTCGCTCCGCGCAAACACCCAACGCTGTGCTTCTGCAGAGCCACCCCTGCGGCAGAGGGTCTGACTCCCTCCTGCTGCCACAGGGCCCCTCCTGAAGTGGATCACCTAAGGAGAAGTGAGCTAAGCCTGCCCCTCCTGCCTCCATGCACCTTGCCTACCCACCCCAGCTAATATGCCAGATCCCCAGCACCACAAGCCTGGCAGTGTGCCAGTAGCCCAGATGGGCCACGCCACCCCACAGTGAATCCCGCGCCTAGGAGAGGGGAAGAGAAAGCACACACCAGTCTGACTGTGGCCCCAGCGGTGGGCTGGGGGCAGACGTCAGTTCTGACTGCGACTCCACCCACCAACTCCAGTTATACATCACAACACAGGGAAAGTGCCCCGCAGTCCCGCACCACTGCAGGGACTATCCAAAATGACCAAACGGAAGAATTCCCCTCAGAAGAATCTCCAGGAAATAACAACAGCCAATGAACTGATCAAAAAGGATTTAAATAATATAACAGAAAGTGAATTTAGAATAATAGTCATAAAATTAACTGCTGGGCTTGAAAACAGTATACAGGACAGCAGAGAATCTCTTGCTACAGAGATCAAGGGACTAAAGAACAGTCACGAGGAGCTGAAAAACGCTTTAAACAACATCCAAAATAAAATGGAAACGACGACGGCTCGGATTGAAGAGGCAGAGGAGAGAATAGGTGAACTAGAAGATAAAGTTATGTAAAAAGAGGAAGGTGAGAGAAAGAGACAGAAAAAAATCCAGGAGTATGAGGGGAAAATTAGAGAACTAAGTGATACACTGAAAAGAAATAATACACGCATAATTGGTATCCCAGAGGAGGAAGAGAGAGGGAAACGTGCTAAAGGTGTACTTGAAGAAATAACAGCTGAGAACTTCCCTGAACTGGGGAAGGAAAAAGGCATTGAAATCCAAGAGGCACACAGAACTTCCTTCAGACGTAACTTGAATCGATCTTCTGCATGCCATATCATCGTCAAACTGGCAAAATACAAGGATAAAGAGAAAATTCTGAAAGCAGCAAGGGATAAACATGCCCTAACTTATAAAGGGAGACCTATAAGACTCGTGACTGATCTCTCTTTTGAAACTTGGCAGGCCAGAAAGGATTGGAACGAGATCTTCAATGCATTGAACAGAAAAAAATATGCAGCCAAGAATCCTTTATTCAGGAAGTCTGTCATTTAGAACAGAAGGAGAGATAAAGGTCTTCCCAAACAAACAAAAACTGAAGGAATTTGTCACCACCAAACCAGCCCTACAAGAGATCCTAAGGGGGATCGTGTGAGACAAAGTACCAGAGACATCGCTACAAGCATAAAACATACAGACATCACAATGACTCTAAACCCGTATCTTTCTATAATAACACTGAATGTAAATGGATTAAATGCGCCAACCAAAAGACATAGGGTATCAGAATGGATAAAAAAACAAGACCCATCTATTTGCTGTCTACAAGAGACTCATTTTAGATCTGAGGACACCTTTAGATTGAGAGTGAGGGGATAGAGAACTATTTATCATGCTACTGGAAGCCAAAAGAAAGCTGGAGTAGCCATATTTATATCAGACAAACTAGACATTAAATTAAAGTCTGTAACAAGAGATGAAGAAGGGCATTATATAATAATTACAGGGTCTATCCATCAGGAAGAGCTAACAATTATAAATGTCTATGCGCCGAATACGGGAGCCCCCAAATATATAAAACAATTACTCATAAACATAAGCAACTTTATTGATAAGAATGTGGTAATTGCAGAGGACCTTAACACTCCACTTACAGAAATGGATAGATCATCTAGACACATGGTCAATAAAGAAACAAGGGCCCTGAATGACACATTGGATCAGATGGACTTGACAGATATATTTAGAACTTTGCATCCTAAAGCAACAGAATATACTTTCTTCTCGAGGGCACATGGAACATTCTCCATGATAGATCATATACTGGGTCACAAAACAGCCCTTCATAAGTTTACAAGAATTGAAATTATGCCATGCATACCTTCAGACCACACTGCTATGAAGCTTGAAATCAACCACAGGAAAAAGTCTGGAAAACCTCCAAAAGCATGGAGGTTAAAGAACACCCTACTGAAGAATGAATGGGTCAACCAGGCAATTAGAGAAGAAATGAAAAAATATATGGAAACAAACAAAAATGAAAATACAACAATCCAAACGCTTTGGGATGCAGCGAAGGCGGTCCTGAGAGGAAAATACATTGCAATCGAGGCCTACCTCAAGAAACAAGAAAAATCCCAAATACAAAATCTAACAGCACACCTAAAGGAAATAGAAGCAGAACAGCAAAGGCACCCTAAACCCAGCAGAAGAAGAGAAATAATAAAGATCAGAGCAGAAATAAACAATAGAGAACCTAAAAAAAACTGTAGAGCAGATCAACGAAACCAAGAGTTGGTTTTTTGAAAAAATAAACAAAATTGATAAACCTCTAGCCAGGCTTCTCAAAAAGAAAAGGGAGATGACCCAAATAGATAAAATCATGAATGAAAATGGAATTATTACAACCAATCCCTCAGAGATACAAACAATTATCAGGGAATACTATGAAAAATTATATGCCAACAAACTGGACAACCTGGAAGAAATGGACAAATTCCTAAACACCCACACTCTTCCAAAACTCAATCAGGAGGAAATAGACAGCTTGAACAGACCCATAACCAGCGAAGAAATTGAATTGATTATCAAAAATCTCCCAACAAATAAGAGTCCAGGACCAGATGGCTTCCCAGGGGAGTTCTACCAGACATTTAAAGCAGAGATAATACCTATCCTTCTCAAGCTATTCCAAAAAATAGGGAAGGAAAACTTCCAGACTCATTCTATGAAGCCAGTATTACTTTGATTCCTAAACCAGACAGAGACCCAGTAAAAAAAGAGAACTACAGTCCAATATCCCTGATGAATATGCATTCAAAAATTCTCAATAAGATACTAGCAAATTGAATTCAACAGCATATAAAAAGAATTAATCACCATGATCAAGTGGGATTCATTCCTGGGATGCAGGGCTGGTTCAACACTCTCAAATCAATCAATGTGATACATCACATTAATAAAAGAAAAGATAAGAACCATATGATCTTGTCAATCGATGCAGAAACGGCCTTTAACAAAATCCAGCACCCTTTCTTAATAAAAACCCTTGAGAAAGTCGGGATAGAAGGAGCATACTGAAACATCATGAAAGCCATTTATGAAAAGCCCACAGCTAACATCATCCTCAATGGGGAAAAACTGAGAGCTGTTTCCCTGAGATGAAGAACACGACAGGGATGCCCACTCTCATCGCTGTTGTTTAACATAGTGTTGTAAGTTCTAGCATCAGCAATCAGAGAACAAAAGGAAATCAAAGGCATCCAAATTGGCAAAGATGAAGTCAAGCTTTCACTTTTTGCAGATTACATGATATTATACATGGAAAATCCGATAGACTCCACCAAAAGTCTGCTAGAACTGATACATGAATTCAGCAAAGTTGCAGGATACAAAATCAATGTACAGAAATCAGTTGCATTCTTATACACTAACAATGAAGCAACAGGAAGACAAATAAAGAAACTGATCCCATTCACAATTGCACCAAGAAGCATAAAATACCTAGGAGTAAATCTAACCAAAGATGTAAAAGATCTGTATGCTGAAAACTATAGAAAGCTTATGAAGGAAATTGAAGAAGGTATAAAGAAATGGAAAGACATTCCCTGCTCATGGATTGGAAGAATAAATATTGTCAAAACGTCAATACTACCCAAAGCTATCTACACATTCAATGCAATCCCAATCAAAATTGCACCAGCATTCTTCTCAAAACTAGAACAAGCCATCCTAAAATTCATATGGAACCACAAAAGGGCCCAAAAGAAGAAGACCAAAGCAGGAGGCATCCCAATCCCAGACTTTAGCCTCTACTCCAAAGCTGTAATCATCAAGACAGCATGGTATTGGCACAAAAACAGACACATAGACCAATGGAATAGAATAGAAATCCCAGAACTAGACCCACAAATGTATGGCCAACTTATCTTTGACAAAGCAGGAAAGAACATCCAATGGAAAAAAGACAGTCTCTTTAACAAATGGTGCTGGGAGAACTGGACAGCAACATGCAGAAGGTTGAAACTAGACCACTTTCTCACACCACTCACAAAAATAAACTCAAAATGGATAAAGGACCTGAATGTGAGACAGGAAACCATCAAAACCCTAGAGGAGAAAGCAGGAAAAGACCTCTCCGACCTCAGCCGTAGCATTCTCTTACTCGACACATCCCCAAAGACAAGGGAATTAAAAGCAAAAATGAATTACTGGGAACTTATGAAGATAAAAAGCTTCTGCACAGCAAAGGAAACAACCAACAAAACTAAAAGGCAACCAACGGAATGGGAAAAGATATTTGCAAATGACATATAGGACAAAGCGGTAGTATTCAAAATCTAGAAAGAGCTCACCAAACTCCACACCTGAAAAACAAATAACCCAGTAAAGAAATGGGCAGAAAACATGAATAGACACTTCTCTAAAGAAGACATCCGGATGGCCAACAGGCACATGAAAAGATGCTCAACGTCGCTCCTTATCAGGGAAATACAAATCAAAACCACAATCAGATATCACCTGCCGCCAGTCAGAGTGGCCAAAATGAACAAATCAGGAGACTATAGATGCTGGAGAGGATGTGGAGAAACGGGAACCCTCTTGCACTGTTGGTGGGAATGCAAACTGGTGCGGCCCCTCTGGAAAGCAGTGTGGAGGTTCCTCAGAAAATTGAAAATAGACCTACCCTATGACCCAGAAATAGCACTGCTAGGAATTTGCCCAAGGGATACAGGAGTACTGATGCATAGGGGCACTTGTACCCCAATGTTTATAGCAGCACTGTCAACAATAGCGAAATTATGGAAAGAGCCTAAATGTCCATCAACTGATGAATGGATAAAGAAATTGTGGTTTATATACACAATGGAGTACTACATGGCAGTGAGAAAGAACGAAATATGCCCCTTTGTAGCAACGTGGATGGAACTGGAGAGTGTGATGCTAAGTGAAATAAGCCATACAGAGAAAGACAGATACCATATGTTTTCACTCTTATGTGGATCCTGAGAAACTTAACAGAAACCCATGGAGGAGGGGAAGGAAAAAAAAAAAAAGAGGTTAGAGTGGGAGAGAGCCAAAGCATAAGATACTGTTAAAAACTGAGAACAAACTGAGGGTTGATGGGGGGTGGGAGGGAGGGGATGGTGGGTGATGGGTATTGAGGAGGGCACCTTTTGGGATGAGCACTGGGTGTTTTATGGAAACCAATTTGAGAATAAATTTCATATATTGAAAAATAAATAAATAAAAATAAATAAAAAAATAAAAATAAAATGCACATAAAAGGGGCGCCTGGGTGGCTCAGTTGGTTGAGCGTACAACTTCAACTCAGTTCACGATCTCGCGGTTTGTGGGTTTGAGCACCGCATCGGGCTCTGGGCTGATGGCTCAGAGCCTGGAGCCTGCTTCAGATTCTGTGTCTCCCTCTCCCTCTGACCCTCCCCCGTTCATGCTCTGTCTCTCTCTGTCTCAAAATAAAGAAACGTTAAAAAAAATTAAAAAAAATGCACATAAAAGAAATGCCTTATCATTTTATTAGATATAATATTCAAAATCCATACCTTTTTTATTTTCACCTAAAAATTTAGTATTAATTACTTAGAATATTTAATTAATATAAGATTTTTATTTTCTTCTATGGTTATATATACTAAAGATGAACATAGCCTAACAATGTAGGATATTGAAAATTTTATGACCAATTTTTGAATTTGGAACAATGATTCTTCCATCAAAGCTTAGAGATATCATTTTAAATAAGATGCTAGCCTTTATGATCTGTTTCTAGGGTCTTATTTTTAAAAGACTACAAGATGGAAAAAGTAAAAAAAAAAAAGATGTAAAGAAAATATACGTAATGACATGATATGTCATTTGAGAAAACTCTGTCATTTAATAAGCAGATTTTGACCTTCAGTTTAAAAATGGGATCAAACAAGTATAAAAATAAACGATCAAAATCATCTGGAATTAACATATTCCTGCCAGCTTGAATAATAAACTATTATTTATATGTAACATCTTTCTCCTCAGGCATTTCCACATTGAATATCTTATTATCATAATCACCTTGAGGGATAAGTGGGCTCAATATTACCATACCATGTATATTTTTCAAATTAAGAAACATTATTGTATAAATGAGGAAACAGGCAACCGATAGGTCAAATGGCCAAAGGAGGATCCAACAAGTAGATGGCAACAAAGTTGAAACTCAGATATATATGATTCTCATCCTTGAACATGTTATTTCTAGCATGTGTTTCTTTCAGATCTGACTTTATGAGAATCCTTTCCCACAGAGATATTAGCTTCCAACACGAGTCAGGGTTTCTTCCCTTACATTTTCAGTGAATGTTCTAATAAAAATACCAACTCCATTCTGACTGTTGTACTCAGCAATACTATTAAGCAGTTTGGGTAATATAAAATTGGCACAAGTTAATATCATGTTTGCTATTTACTAATTTACCTCATTAACATGTAGAATCCAAATTCCAGAAAAAGACCTCAGTTAAATTCCAGAAATCACAACACCAGTGTAGCACCCTACAACTTGATCCTTGTGTTCAACACATTTGAAATGTGTAAAAAGTGGGAGAATGGAGTCAACTGCTTAGGTACCTCTGATGCAGTTCCTTACTTCCTGAATTTCGCAGTCTCGTCCTTATTGATGAATCCATAAGAAGGATTCATAGTGGATAAAACTGCAGTAACAATTACCATGTTGATTTCCAGATTCCACCACTTGTTCTTAGAGGTACAATAGAACCTCCACTCAGGGCATGAGCCACCTCTTCTTTTCACTCTGCTGTGACAGCAGACAGCTGCATCTTTCTTCATTTCTGTTAGTTTTCCCTCTTCCTTTACTCTCCCTTCTCCACCTTGACATTACTACTCAATATCAGTCCTTTAACCTCTTGCATTGAATATATCTTTGTGCTTTAGTTCAGAGTCACTCAAATTATAACATTTGATGTATGAATATTCAAATTTTAACTAATGAGCTTGATTTGAGAATGAGATAAAACTGGGCAACATTCCCACATGTCCTATTTCCTAACATTTAAACAGAGACACAGTGATAACAATGACAACAATGACAGGTTCTTGGTGAAAATTTTAACTCAGGATGTGTTCAGGACATGTTAAGATCCAATAACATATAAGACAGCATAATATTGATAACAAGTATGAAAAGGTCACCCTGAATGTTCCCATGGTATATAATGTGCTCAGTCTGTGTTTTCTTATTTTTTTTAAATACTAAAATGTACCCATCCACTCTTAAGGCTTGAAGACACTTAGATAAAAACCTTAAGTGACATACAACTTGCTGAAAAATAATTATTTACAATAACATCAGATCAACTCTGGCAGCGAATATTTATGCAATGCATGTGATCATTATAACTAAGCACAGGAAAAACATTGAGGACACTCTAGATTAAAATGTAATACCTTTCTCACTTTTTATACACATTTTAAAAATCTGAACGACCAACTTTCTAAAATGTTATGTTGAAGCATACATACATTGTGCATACAAGTTACCAGCTGAATGAATTTTCACAAAATAAACACACCCATGTAATCAGGATCCAGATCAAGGAACAGAACATGACCAACACCCCGGAACCCCTCATGTACTTTCTCCTCGTCACTAACCCACACCAAGAGTAACCATTATAATTATTTCTAACACCATACATTTATTTTTCCTTAAATAGCCACTTTTAAAGAACACATTTTTTTACCTGATTTTCTCCTTGTTGCTTAATATGTAAGAAGTTGAAATTAAATATCTGCAAATATATTTTAGCTAATTTAAGTACCCAGAAATTTTCACTGTCAGGTTACATAAAGATAGCACCTGGGATCCGGTTGATGTTTTGTTTCATTTTAAATGTTCATTTATTTATTTTGAGAAAGAGAGTGAGCCAGGGAGGGGCAGAGAAAGAGGGAAACAGAATCCCAAGCAGGCTTCCCACTGTGAGCACAGAAGCCCAACACAGGGCTCCAACCGACAAACTATGAGATCATGACCTGAGCTGAAATCTAGAGTTGGACACTTTTAACAGGCTGAGGCACCCAGGTGTTCCAGGTTGATGTTTAATAAACATTCACAGCACTGAATTTACTGTGTTAGATTTTGCCCTGAAAAAGCAGACTAATGACATCACACATTATTTCAGAAAGCATCATGTAGGGATGTAGCCATAAACATGGAAACCTTTATATTGTAATGCAAAAAACTATAGGATCAAGAATCAAACTAAAAAGTTCAAGTCAGTACTATTCTAGAAGACAGGAGTGAGAAACCACTGAAAGCCAAAACAACTGGGAAAACTTTTATGGAGAGGTCAAATTTAAGCTGGACCTTCAAAAAGATACATAGGGCTCAAATGGGCTGAGAGAAGGGGGTAGCATTTCTGTTTGGAAAAAGGACAGGAGTCTAGGCTCTGAGACATGAGGAGCAAAGATGTGAGACAGATAAGCTATGCACACAATTACTAGCAGAAAAGATTTGGGGATGTAAAAGCTAAGATATCCTGACAAATGCCTATAGAAGTTTATAAAAAAAATGTTGACTTACACTGAAACATTTTACTCAAATCCAAGTGGCATGGTCTATGCTTCCTTTAACTGCTACCTGAAGATATTATTTGTTTCAATAAATAGTTTCCTCTAGAAATGAATATTAATTAGAGTGTTTATATATTATGAATTGAAAACACAGGTTGGTAATGACTAGATTACTGAACAACAACAACAACAAAACACACACACACACACACACACACACACACACACAAATGACTTTCTTTCCCAAATCCTTTTGAAATTTTAGGTTGAAAATTCATTTTCTATGCATGTTTTAGACATTTTATTATTTCTGCTATTTTAAAGAAATTCACTTTATTTAAAAAATATGGTGACATGGTATAAGAAAGAAATATAACAAACTGTAAAACTGATTAATTTGATGCCCTACAATGTAATATTCCTTTAAATTTTATAAGATATTTATGGTATTAATATGATAGAATGAAATTCATTCAGCAAAAACTATTTAGGTTATTTTTATAGTATATATGAAAAAGTCCAAAGGAAGCTGAACAATTTAACTTTTCTTGTAAAAATGATGTTGTTGTAAGATGTGTAATCAGTTTTACACTCAGACTGCTCACATTTAAATAAGGTTAATTCTACTTATATTTTGTCACATCAGTATATTTTCATATTGTGCTCCTAAAATGATAGACTAAAATTCAAAGTTTAAATCTGCTAGGAAATACTGAGTTTAATATTTTCTCACATCTTTGGGTTTTATGAATCACTAAAAACAGTAGGATTTTGTTACATAACAAAGATTTTTCAATAAAACTAACACTAGATAATATGAAAGTATTTTTTTCAGGAATTACAAGGAGAGGTGTTTCAGCAGTATATAACATTGAGAAAGTTGGCTGCCATTAGATCCGATCAGACTTTAATCTTTACTGCTCATTACAATCCTTTATGGTTGGGTGGCCTCCATAAGTTTAGATCTTCTCCTTTATTAGCATGATAGTTTCCAATTTTAACTTTCTTCTTGAAAAAAGTAAAATATAGACCAGGAAATATTGTTAAGTCCTGGTGTTCCCTTTATTGTAACTTATCTTGTTTCTCCTCTTGTATTTATAGTAATTTTAAGGCTGTAACTCGATTTGTCTACTTCCTACATGCCTTATTTTGAGATATGCCTGCTACACTACAATGATATACAATGATTCAATTTAATAAACTTTAATTGCTCATTTCCTTGTGTCTGAGATGCTGTGCTAGCACTGAGACTGTAGGGACTAATCTAGGAGGTAAAGACAGAAACAAGCAATGAAACAAAAAAAAAATATATGAATACGGTATGAGAAATATTATTATATCACTAAAGTGTTGTTGTGACACAAAGAAAGGATTTTGCTGTCAAAATGGGGGTACAAAGATGACGTAATGTGTTTATACTCCAGTAAGTCTTTTATTTAGTCAGCATTTACTCCAATATGGAAGCATGAATCTGTTGTATATTTTAGACCACAAAGGAAGCAAAAATGGAGCTGAAATATATGTAATAAAATAACTCCAGACAAGGTCTGCAGACTTTCATTGATTATCCAATCCAATTGTGTGATCGTGGAGAATTCCTTCATCGTTTTTGGCCTCAGTTTCTTGAACTGTAAAATAATGAATTTAGACTAATTGCTATCTTGGGTCCCTTTTAGCAGAGATGAGATGACCTCTAAAGCTTGTGCCAGCTCTGGAGTTTTGGAAAATGATGTTTTGTGTTTTTGTTGTTGTTGTTCCCTCAAATTTTATACTCTCCTATTATTTAACTTTATTTCATACATTTTCGTCTATAATATTCCCTCTAGTCTGAGCTTTAATCATGATTAATCCTGTAAAGAAGTCAGAGTAGATAAAAACAAACAAACAAAAAAACAATCAGAGTTACTAATATCACATGGAAAGATGAGAGATATCAAAAGGTATAGTTGGTCATTAAAATTTATAATAATTGATTCAATTCATAAGAAATTAACACTGTTTATAGGAAACTTGACAGCTTTTATCTTCTAAGATGGCACTAAATTAACTGAAGTGAAACCCATTTCATATTTATGTGAATCCTTAGGATTAATAGTGCTTTCAAATATGTTAATACAATTTTTCCCCATTGAATGGAAGAGTTTTTTTTTATTTTTATTTTTAATTTTTTTTTCAACGTTTTTTATTTATTTTTGGGACAGAGAGAGACAGAGCATGAACAGGGGAGGTGCAGAGAGAGGGAGACACAGAATCGGAAACAGGCTCCAGGCTCCGAGCCATCAGCCCAGAGCCTGACGCGGGGCTCAAACTCATGGACCGCGAGATCGTGACCTGGCTGAAGTCGGACGCTTAACCGACTGCGCCACCCAGGCGCCCCTGGAAGAGTTTTAATTAAACTTTAATCTTTTGGTTTAATCCCTGGAGCCAACCTAGAAAACAGTAATGTTTGTTTCTTATTTCTTAATTTTTTTTCTACTTTTGTTTTTAACCCTAGAGGTTTTTAATCAACTGTAAAAATCCTTACAGCTCAAAGTTAAAGTGAATGCCACAGTGGTGGGGAGAAGAATAAAGGATTTATAAAATATGACTCATAAAACAGCAATGCTTTATAATATATCTATATATGTATAATATATAATTACACACACAGTACACACACACACATAATCTTTAAAACTAATCATTGGGGAAAAGGTAATTGTAGTTTATCAAAAGTATTTTAAATATTTTAAAGGCATCAGAGTCTCTATAGCAACCAGGTTTTTTTTTCCTTTCTACAGACTCATTGGTATGTCAAACATGAATACGAGGACGTGAAGATTTATAATTCAGCCTCGAATAAAATGACCAGTGCAATACTATTTTATTAATTTCACTGGAAATAAAATGACAATGTAGTATTTGATGCTGAACTTCATAAGGGATATGAGAATGTCTATTTAGAAGAAAGTTAGGTACTGTGCTCCCTCACCCTGCCTACTTGCCTCCTCCTCCTGGCCACAATAACTAAATACATAAATAAGTGAAACCAAACCAAAACAAAACCATTCTATAATTCTTTAAGCAATGCTTCATAAACTTTTCTCACCCTAGTACCCCTAATGGAAGAGAAGATTGAACACACACCCTTAGGGATCTGTTGCAAGTGTGAATTTTTTTTGAAGTCATCTGTTTCATTTTAAAAATTCATGTAGTTTTGAATTCTATTCCATAATATATATCTGTTTTAATATGAAAATTATGTGTTTCCCCAAAATCTCTGAGTTAACAGAGCTCAAGGAAAGTATGCTAAGTTTATGCTATAGATTTGTTTATTATAAAACACAAAGTTTTGGAAGTTTACCTAAAGAATAAACATGATTATAAAACGAATTTCTCCACAGATTCCACATATTTCATACCTTCAGTTTTCCTCTCACTTCAAGATATGTTTTTGGTCACTTAGTTTGAGGCCTATAACCATACTACACAACTTAAATAAATATAACTGCTATACAAGACAGAAAAGATTTTTACACTATCAAAATTTATACTTTGGTTCAAAAAATCCAAAAATATTAGAAAAAAGGTATTAGTAGTAATACGTAGTACACTATGAGTTACATAATTGAGTCATTAACTGAATTAGTTTCATCTTATCGATATCTCTATAGTTTAAACAGAAAGGTACTTTATTTTTTTATATGTAATTTATTGTCAAATTGGTTTCCATACAACACCCACTGCTCATCCCAATAGGTGCCCTCCTCAATGCACATCACTTACTTTCCACTCTCTCCCACCCCCTATCAACCCTCAGCTTATTCTCAGTATTTAAGAGTCTCTTACGGTTTGCCTCCTTCCCGCTCTGTAACTTTCTATTTTCCCCCTTACCCTCTCCCCTGGTTTTCTGTTGAGTTTCTCAGGATCCACATATGAGTGAAAACATATGGTATCTATCTTTCTCTGCCTGACTTACTTCACGTAGCATAAACACTCTGAAGTTTCATCCACATTGCTACAAATGGCCAGATTTCATTCTTTCTCATTGCCACGTAGTATTCCATTGTGTATATAAACCACACCTTCTTGATCCATTTGTCATCTGATGGACATTTATGCTCTTTCCAAAATTTGGCTATTGTTGAAAGGGCTTCTATAAACATTGGGGTACAAGTGCCACTATAGATCAGCACTCCTGTATCCCTTGGGTGAAATCCTAGGAGTGCTATAGCTGGGTCATAGGGTAGATTTATTTTTAATTTTTTGAGGAACCTCCACACTGTTTTCCAGAGTGGCTGCACCAGTTTGCCTTCCCACCAACAGTGCAAGAAGGTTCCCAATTCTGCACAACCTCGCCAGCATCTATAGTCTCCTGATTTGTTCATTTTAGCTACTCTGAATGGCATGAGGTAGTATCTGAGTGTGGTTTTGATTTATGCTACCCTGATGAGGAGTGACATTGAGCATCTTTTAATGTGCTTGTTGGCCATCCGGATGTATTCTTAGAGAAGTGTCTATTCATGTCTCTGCCCATTGATTCACTGGATTATTTGTATTTCGGGTGTGGAGTTTGGTGAGTTCTTTATAGATTTTGGATACTAGCCCTTTGTCCAATATGTCATTTGCAAATATCTTTTCCCATTCTGTTGGCTGCCTTTTAGTTTTGTTGATTGTTTCCTTTGTAGTACAGAAGCTTTTTATCTTGATGAGGTCCCAACAGTTCATTTTTGCTTTTAAATCCCTTGCTTTTGGAGATGTGTCAAGTAAGACATTGCTGCGGCTGATGTCAGAGAGGTATTTCCCTGCTTTCTCCTCTAGGGTGTGGATGGTTTCCTGTCTCACATTCAGGTCCTTTTTCCATTTTGAGTTTATTTTTGTGAATGGTGTGAGATAGTGGTCTAGTTTCATCATTCTGCATGTTACTGTCCAGTTCTCCCAGCATCATTTTGTTAAACAGACTGTCTTTTTTCCACTGGATATTCATTCCTGCTTTGTCAAAGATTAGTTGCCCATACATGTGTGGGTCTAATTCTGGGGTTTCTACTCTATTCCATTGTTCTATGTGCCTGTTTTTGTGCCAATACCATGCTGTCTTGATGATTACAGCTTTGGAGTAGAGGCTAAAGTCTGGGATTGTGATGCCTCCCACTTTGGTCTTCTTCTTCAATATTCCTTTGGCTATTCGGGGACTTTTGTGATTCCATACAAATTTAAGGATTGCTTGTTCTAGTTTCAAGAAGAATGCTGGTGCAATTTTGATTGGGATTGCATTGAATGTGTAGATAGCTTTGGGTAGTATTGACGTTTTGACAATATTTATTCTTCCAATCCATGAGCACGGAATGTTTTTCCATTTCTTTATATATTCTTCAATTTCCTTCATAAGCTTTCTATAGTTTTCAGCATACACATCTTTTACATCTTTCGTTGGGTTTATTCCTAGGTATTTTATGATTCTTGGTGCAATCGTGAATGAGATCAGTTTCTTTTTCTTTCTGTTTCTTCATTATTAGTGTATAAGAATGCAACTGATTTGTGTACATTGATTTTGTATCCTGCAACTTTGCTGAATTCATGTGTCAGTTCTAGCAGACTTTTGGTGGAGTCTATCGGGTTTTCCATGTATAGTCTCAACTCATCTGCAAAGAGTGAAAGCTTGACTTCATCGTTGCCAATTTTGATGCATTTGATTTCCTTTTGTTGTCTGATTGCTGATGCTAGAACTTTCCACACTACGTTAAACAACAGTGGCCAGAGTGGACATCCCTGTCGTGTTCCTGATCTCAGGGAAAAAGCTCTCAGTTTTTCCCCATTGAGAATGATATTAGCTGTGGGCTTTTCATACATGGCTTTGATGATGTTTCAGTATGCTCCTTCTATCCCGACTTTCTTGAGGGTTTTTATTAAGAAATGATGCTGAGTTTTGTCAAATGCTTTTTCTGCGTCAATTGACAGGATCATATGGTTCTTATTTTTACTTTTATTAATGTGATGTATCACATTGATTGATTTCTGAATGTTGAAACAGCCCTGCATCCCAGGAATGAATCCCACTTGATCATTTTGTATAATTCTTTTTATATGCTGTTGAATTCGATTTGCTAGTATCTTATTGAGAATTTTTGCATCCATATTCATCAAGGATATTGGCCTGTAGTTCTCTGTTTTTTCTGGGTCTCTCCCTGGTTTGGGAATCAAAGGAATGCTGGCTTCATAGAATGTGTATGGATGTTTTACTTCCCTTTCTAATTTTTTGAACAGCTTGAGAAGGATAGGTGGTATCTCTGCATTAAATGTCTGGTAGAATTCCTCAGGGAAGCCATCTGGTCCTGGACTCTTATTTGTTGAGAGATTTTAAATAACTGATTCAATTTCCTCACTGGTTATGGGACTGCTCAAGTTTTCAATTTCTTACTGTTTGAGTTTTGGAAGTGTGGGGTGCTTAGAAATTTGTCCATTTATTCCAGGTAGTACAGGTTGTTGGCAGATAATTTTTCATAGTATTCCCTGAAAATTGCTTGTATCTCTGAAGGACTGGTTGTAATAATTCCATTTTCATTCATGATTTTATATATTTGGGTCATCTCCCTTTTCTTCTTGAGAAGGCTGGCTAGAGTTTTGTCAATTTTGTTTATTTTTTCAAAAAAAACAACTCTTGGTTTCATTGATCTGCTCTAAAGTTTTTTTTAGATCCTATATTGTTTATTTCTGCTCTGATCTTTACTATTTCTCTTCTTCTGCTGGGTTTTGGGTGTCGTTGCTCTTCTGCTTCTAGTTCCTTTAGGTGTCCTGTTAGATTTTGTATTGGGGATTTTTCTTGTTTCTTGAGATAGGCCTGGATTTCAATGTATTTTCCTCTCAGGCCTGCCTTCGCTGCATCCCAAAATATTTGGATTGTTGTATTTTCTTTCTTTTTCAATATATGAAGTTTATTGTCAAACTGGTTTCCATACAACACCCAGTGCTCATCCCAATAGGTGCCCTCCTCAATAGCCATCACCCACCATCCCTGCCCTCCCACCCCCATCAACCCTCAGTTTGTTTTCAGTTTTTAAGAGTCTCTTATGCTTTGGCTCTCTCTCACTCTAACTCCTTTTTTTTTTTTTTTTCCTTCCACTCCCCAATGGTCTTCTGGTAAGTTTCTCAGGATCCACCTAAGAGTGAAAATATATGGTATCTGTCTTTCTCTGTATGGCTTACTTCACTGACCGTAACACTCTCCAGTTCCATCCACGTTGCTACAAAAGGCCATATTTCATTCTTTCTCACTGCCACGTAGTATTCCATTGTGTATATAAACCACAATTTCTTTTTCCATTCATCAGTTGATGGACATTTAGGCTCTTTCCATAATTTGGCTATTGTTGACAGTGCTGCTATCAACATTGGGGTACAAGTGCCCCTAAGCATCAGTACTCCTGTATCCCTTGGGTAAATTCTTAGCAGTGCTATTGCTGGGTCATAGGGTAGGTCTATTTTCAATTTTCTGAGGAACCTCCACACTGTTTTCCAGAGTGGCTGCACCAGTTTGCATTCCCACCAACAGTGCAAGAGGGTTCTCCTTTCTCCACATCCTCTCCAGCATCTATAGTCTCCTGATTTGTTCATTTTGGCCACTCTGACTGGCGGGAGGTGATATCTGAGTGTGGTTTTGATTTGTATTTCCCTGATGAGGAGCGACGTTGAGCATCTTTTCATGTGCCTGTTGGCCATCCAAATGTCTTTTTTAGAGAAGTGTCTATTCATGTTTTCTGCCCATTTCTTTACTGGGTTATTTGTTTTTCAGGTGTGGAGTTTGGTGAGCTCTTTATAGATTTTGGATACTACCGCTTTGTCCTATATGTCATTTGCAAATATCTTTTCCCATTCCGTTGGTTGCCTTTTAGTTTTGTTGGTTGTTTCCTTTGCTGTGCAGAAGCTTTTTATCTTCATAAGGTCCCAGTAGTTCATTTTTGCTTTTAATTCCCTTGTCTTTGGGGATGTTTCGAGTAAGAGATTGCTATGGCTGAGGTCAGAGAGGTCTTTTCCTGTTTTCTCCTCTAGGGTTTGGTTGGTTTCCTGTCTCACATTCAGGTCCTTTATCCATTTTGAGTTTATTTTTGTGGATGGTGTGAGAAAGTGGTCTAGTTTCAAACTTCTGCATGTTGCTGTCCAGTTCTCCCAGCACCATTTGTTAAAGAGACTGTCTTTTTTCCATTGGATGTTCTTTCCTGCTTTGTCAAAAGTAGGAAAAAGTCTTAGTTTGCCATACGTTTACGGGTCTAGTTCTGGGGTTTCTATTCTATTCCATTGGTCTATGTGTCTGTTTTTGTGCCAATACCATGCTGTCTTGATGATTACAGCTTTGGAGTAGAGGTTAAACTCTGGGATTGGGATGCCTCCTGCTTTGGTCTTCTTCTTCAAAATTACTTTGGCTATTCGGGGCCTTTTGTGGTTCCATACAAATTTTAGGATTGCTTGCTCTAGTTTCGAGAAGAATGCTGGTGCCATTTTGATTGGGATTGCATTGAATGTGTAGATAGCTTTGGGTAGTATTGACGTTTTGACAATATTTATTCTTCCAATCCATGAGCACGGAATGTTTTTCCATTTCTTTACATCTTCTTCAATTTCCTTCATAAGATTTCTATAGTTTTCAGCATACAGATCTTTTACATCTTTGGTTAGATTTATCCCTAAGTATTTTATGCTTCTTCGTGCAATTGTGAATGGGATCAGGTTCTTTATTTGTCTTTCTGTTGCTTCCTTGTTAGTGTATAAGAATGCAACTGATTTGTGTACATTGATTTTGTATCCTGCAACTTTGCTGAATTCATGTGTCAGTTCTAGCAGACTTTTGGTGGAGTCTATTGGATTTTCCATCTATAATATTATGTCATCTACAAAAAGTGAAAGCTTAACTTCATCTTTGCCAAATATGATGTCTTTGATTTCTTTTTGTTGTCTGATTGCTGATGCTAGAACTTCCAACACTATGTTAAACAACAGCGGTGAGAGTGGGCATCCCTGTCGTGTTCCTGATCTCAGGGAAAGAGCTCTCAGTTTTTCCCCATTGAGGATGATTTTAGCTGTGGGCTTTTCAAAAATGGCTTTTATGATGTTTAAGTATGTTCCTACTATCCCGACTTTCTGAAGGGTTTGTTTTAAGAAAGGTTGCTGAATTTTGTCAAATGCCTTTTCTGCATCGATTGACAGGATCATATGCTTCTTATCTTTTCTTTTATTAATGTGATGTATGACGTTGATTGATTTGCGAATGTTGAACCAGCCCTGCATCCCAGGAAATAATTCCACTTGATCATGGTGATTAATTCTTTTTATATGCTGTTGAATTCGATTTGCTAGTATCTTATTGAGTATTTTTGCATCCATATTCATCAGGGATATTGGCCTGTAGTTCTCTTTTTTTTACTGGGTCTCTGTCTGGTTTAGGAATCAAGGGAATACTGGCTTCCTAGAATGAGTCTGGAAGTTTTCATTCCCTTTCTATTTTTTGGAATAGCTTGAGAAGGATAGGTATTATGTCTGCTTTAAACAGTTCTGGTAGAACTCCCCTGGGAAGCCATCTGGTCCTGGACTCTTATTTGTTGGGAGATTTTTGATGACTGATTCAATTTCTTCACTGGTTATGGGTCTGTTCAAACTTTCCTTTTCCTCCTGACTGACTTTTGGAAGCGTGTGGGCGTTTAGGAATTTGTCCATTTCTTCCAGGTTGTCCAGTTTGTTGGCATATAATTTTTCATAGTATTCCCTGAGAATTGCTTGTATCTCTCAGGGATTGGTTGTAATAATTCCATTTTCATTCATGATTTTATCTATTTGGGTCATCTCCCTTTTCTTTTTGAGAAGCCCGGCTAGAGGTTTATCAGTTTTGTTTATTTTTTCAAAAAAACCACTCTTGGTTTCGTTGATCTGCTCTACGGTTTTTTTTTTTTATTGTATATTGTTTATTTCTGCTCTGATCTTCATTATTTCTCTTCTTCTGCTGGGTTTAGGCTGTCTTTGCTGTTCTGCTTCTATTTCCTTTAGGTGTGCTGTTAGATTTTGTATTTGGGATTTTATTGTTTCTTGAGATAGGCCTCGATTGCAATGTATTTTCCTCTCAGGACCGCCTTCGCTGCATCCCAAAGCGTTTGGATTGTTGTATTTTCATTTTCATTTGTTTCCATATATTTTTAAATTTCTTTTCTAATTGCCTGGTTGACCCATTCATTCTTTAGTAGAGTGTTCTTTAACCTCCATGCTTTTGGAGGTTTTCCAGACTTTTTCCTGTGGTTGATTTCAAGCGTCATAGCATTGAGGTCTGAAAGTATGCATGGTATGATTTCAATTCTTGTATACTTATGAAGGGCTGTTTTGTCACCCAGTATGTGATCTATCGTGGAGAATGTTCCATGTGCACTGGAGAAGAAAGTACATTCTGTTGCTTTGGGATGCAGAATTCTAAATATATCTGTCAAGTCCATCTGATCCAATGTATCATTCAGGGCCCTTGTTTCTTTATTGACCATGTGTCTAGATGATCTATCCATTTCTGTAAGTGGAGTGTTAATGTCCCCTGCAATTACCACATTCTAATCAATAAGATTGCTTTTGTTTGTGAGTAATTATTTTATATATCTGGGGGCTTCTGTATTCGGCGCATAGACATTTATAATTGTTAGCTCTTCCTGATGGATAGATCCTGTGATTATTGTATAATGCCCTTCTTCATCTCTTGTTACAGTTTTTAATTTAAAATCTAATTTGACATAAGTATGGCTACTCCAGCTTTCTTTTGCCTTCCAGTAGCATCATAGACAGTTCTCCATCCCCTCACTTTCAATCTGAAGGTGGCCTCAGGTCTAAAATGAGTCTCTTGTAGACAGCAAATAGATGGGTGTTGTTTTCTTATCCATTCTGATACCCTATGTCTTTTGGTTGGTGCATTTAGTCCATTTACATTCAGTGTTATTATAGAAAGATATGGGTTTAGAGTCATTGTGATGTCTGTAGGTTTCATGCTTGTAGTGATGTCTCTGGTACCTTGTGGTCCTTGAAACATTTCACTCACAGAATCCTCCTTAGGATCCGTTGTAGGGCTGGTTTAGTGGTGTTGAATTCCTTCAAGTTTTGTTTGTTTGGTAAGACCTTTATCTCTCCTGTTCTGAATGACAGACTTGCTGGATAAAGGATTCTCAGCTGCATAATTTTTCTGTTCATCACATTGAAGATTTCCTGCTATTCCTTTCTGTGCTGCCAAATTTCAGTTGATAGGTCTGCTATTATCCTTATATGCGTCTACCTTTGTATGTTAAGGCCCGTTTATCCCTACCTGCTTTCAGAATTCTCTCTATATCCTTATATTTTGCCAGTTCCACTATGACATGTCATGCAGAAGATTGATTCAAGTTACGTCTGAAGGGAGTCCTCTGTGCCTCTTAGATTTCAATGCCTTTTTCCTTCCCCAAATTGAGGAAGTTCTCTGCAATGATTTGTTCAAGTACACCTTCAGCCCCTTTCTCTCTCTTCTTCTTCTGGAAATCCTATGATACAGATATTGTTCCATTTGATTCCATGAATCAGTTCTCTAATTCTCCCTTCTTATTCCTGGATTTTTTTCTCTTTTTCTCAGCTTCCTCTTTTTCCATAATTTTATCTTCTAATTCACGTATTCTCTCCTCTCCCTCTTCAATCTGAGCTGTGGTTGCCTCCATTTTATTTTGCGCCTCATTTGTAGCATTTTTTAGTTCATCATGACTATTCTTTAGTCCCTTGATCTCTGTAGCAATAGATTCTCTGCTGTCCTCTATGCTTTTTTCAAGCCCAGTATTTAATTTCATGACTATTATTCTAAATTCTTGTTAAGTTATATTGCTTCAATGGGTCTTGATCAATTCGTTAGCTGTCACTATTTACTGGAATTTCTTTTGATGAGAATTATTCCATTTCAGAATTTTGGTTAGTGTTCTGTCCCTTATGTGTTTTACAAGTTTGTGGTGTGCTCTGTACCTGTGAGCACTGCTATATTAAAGGAGGGTCATACACTGTCCAGGGCCTGGCCCTTTCAGGAGGTGTTTTTTGGAGATTGTTACTTGCTCTCTGTTGTTGTGACTTTGGTTATTTTATTACCCTACTCGTAGTAATATTTTGGACCCTCCATCAGATGTGCTTTCATTTGTTGCTTGGGGTAGCCCTATCTTTTTCTAGCTTTCCCATTTTCTTCCTAGTAGATTCAGTCTCTTTTCCTCCCAGGCTCTGGTATTCAAAGTCCTTTGGCTTCTACACTTCTTTGTTTGAGAAATGCAGGAAGTAGGGATTCCCCATACTTCTCCAACATATTGGCTTCTGCAACTCAAGGAAGTAGGTCAATGTGGTCAAGCCCCATGTCAGGTTCTGTGCAGACAGCTCAGAGCCTGGAGCCTGCCTCGGATTCTGTGTCTGCCTCTCTCTCTCCTCTCTCTCTCTCTCTCTCTCTCTCTGTTTTTTTTTTTAAGGTTATCATTTCATATAAAGATAGTCCATCATCAAACAAAATGAATTATATAGTGCTCATCTGTTTGTTTTTTTACTGTTTGACTATATACATACTATGCACAGTTCTAGAGGTTACAGAATGTGTTTCAAACAACTTTGAACTCATATTAATCAAACAAGACAAGTTGGATTCAAATACTAAGGAAAAGTATTGAACTATAAACAAGAGGTACCTGGCTGACCTTTCACCATGCTTTGTTTTTATTCTCTGTAGACTAAATTCCCGAGTATTTCCTCCTAGGGATTCAGTAGCAAAACATTTTAAAAAATGGATTTTGATCAGGGATTTGACAAATGATAGTTGTCTTAGAGGACAGGGGAGTTGAGATTTCTAGGCATGGGATGCAGAATGAAATCATACACAGGAGACAGGATTACTAGAAAGCAATAAAATGGCACAAGAGAAAATATGTCTCAGCACACTGAAATGAGAACTAGGAGGAGATTAAAGAGGGATGCAAAAAGGTGGAATGCACTTAAGAATTTAAGTTGAGACTGAATTTAATAGGGAAAGAGAAAAAACTAGTCAAAATAACTTGAGAATGGGGATTGCTGTGGCCCAAACAGTGAGACAGGAAGAGGATTTCTGGCAACAGTCTTTTGAAAACACTGGCACAAAGAACACAGAAAAGCAGAAATAATCAAAGTACAACAGAGATTTTGCTTTTGATAGACAGGAAGAAAAAAGTTGGTGATACTGTAAAAGAAAAATATGAAAGGATTTACCAAAACCCCCACATAGGAAACAAATAGAACTGGATATAATACATAGTTGGCTGCAACTGTAGGAACTATAGGTGCCCTTATGATTATCCCCTTCTAACAAGACAATGGCAGTGACTACAATATTTGTAGTAGTATAACGAATATGATAACTACTATTAATAAAGATAGTGGTATAGCAACAGCTACATATTTACTATGTGCCAAGCCATTTATTTAATGCTTTAAACACGTCAACTCATGTGATCTTCTTGTTACTATAATTCTCATTTTACAAATGAGGAAACAAAACTTGGGAAGTTACATTAGTAGCTCAAGGTTATAGAACTAAGTTATACAGCTAGGATTAGAACTTTGTAATATCTAACTCAGAAGGCTGTGATCTACAGGTTACCTTCATCAAATGCAGTAGTAGCTAAAAGTATGTATGAAATGATAAAGACAGAGACACAAATATATGACAATATAGATATATAGATAGATAAACTAGTATCTAGACTTAAAAATAAAGGTGATATAAACTTCGTTATACATTTCATTACAGTTGTCCCAGATTATTTTGAATAAAAATGGTTATCAGATATATTTATCTAAAGTATCCTTGGTGTAAGAACTAAAAATTTAAAAATTAAAACTAAAAATCATCATCATAAAATTAACATAATTTTATTTAAACACATTATTGATATAGTTCTCATTATCTTTCTGGAGTTGAATCTACATATTGGACAAATAAACTTTAGAAAAAAATTATGGTAGAGGGCAATCAAACAATAATAATAGGATGACATGATCGAATTTCAGAATTGGTCTTATTTGTGACATTTCTCATGTTTCCAATTATAAATTTTTTAAATATTGCTATTATCCTACATTAGTTACATATTAGTAGTAAATATGACTAGTCATAATGGTGTATTTTTAAATGTAAGGGCCAAGATATAGAAGTTCTTTAGAAAAGCAATTGCCAGTGAGTATAATTTTACATCATATCTTTAAGATTTTTTTTTTTTTAATTTTTTTTTTCAACGTTTTTAATTTATTTTTGGGACAGAGAGAGACAGAGCATGAACGGGGGAGGGGCAGAGAGAGAGGGAGTCACAGAATCGGAAACAGGCTCCAGGCTCCGAGGATCAGCCCAGAGCCTGACGCGGGGCTCGAACTCACGGACCGCGAGATCGTGACCTGGCTGAAGTCGGACGCTTAACCGACTGCGCCACCCAGGCGCCCCATGATTTTTTTAACAAAAAGGAAAGTACTATGGAGTCATACTTTGCCTTCTTTTGTTATTCTGGTCCTGGGACCACAAAATGAGACACACTGGATTAAATTAAAGAAATACATTCAGGATTTGATTGACAATACCAGACAGGCAGAGATGACCACTGAACAATATTATACAAATAATATTCTGGGTTTCATAGACATACTTTTTTTCCCCCTTCAATGAACACTAACAGGTTTATATGGTTTGTAATAAACTTGGGAAATTTATATGCTTTTGAGTCTTTACTGAAAATTCTCAGAGTTATAGAGAAATGGAATTAATATAGTGTGATTTCAAATATAAGATTTATGGCATAGCTTTCTTACCTGAGGGAAAATGCACTTCTCCTTCTCCACATATATATAATCTCACTTTCAACCATTCTTTCACCCATCTTAACATATTGTGCCACTGTTTCTTACTCATATTATTTGCTCACATGTCTCTTTTCCATGTCTGTAAAAATCCTGTGCTCAAGCTTCACACTTTGACCTCTTCCAGGAAGCCTTCTCTTATCTACATATTCAAAAGGAACTTCTTATCTCATTTAAATTATAGTACAGTATCTTTTTGTGCAGAACTTCTCATATTCATCCTTATTTTATAAACTATATGGATATATGTCTTTTTTTACCTTCTAGGTTTTAAATATATTCAAGCAAAAACTGTCCCACCATCATATTGATATCATCAAAAGCCTCATGGTATGGTTCCTTTGCAAACAATATACACTTAAGTGATTATGAAATGAATGAATGAACATACTATCTCATAAGAGATATGAAAGCTCAAATAACCTAGCAGTATTAAAAAATTAAGTAAGTAAATATTAGGTCATTAAAATGCACTACATTGTGAAATATATGCTAATGGAAATTATCTTCCTGCTTTTCTTATATCCATAAACAGAAAAATATGGTTAATAAGTTTATTTAATATTACCACATAAAATATAATACTTAGGCGAGGAATAGTCTCGAAAAAAGCAACAAATCAATTACCTTTGCTTGCACTTTCAACATGTTCCAGTTCTTCAGGAAATTTCAGGATATCCCGGTATTTTTCCTCACAAATTTCAGCAATAAAATGCAAGAGGGTTGTTTTTTGATCTGCTGACTTAGTATCTCTGATCTGGAATAAAATAACAATATTTTGGGTAATATAAATATAGATTTTTTCTTCAACAAGTGAAATAAATGAACTCAATTTATTATAATTAATTTAAAATTTAAAAAAAGTTGGTAGCTCCCTAATGGGGTCTAGCGATAGTGCTCTAGATTTTAAAATGAACACCATATTTTAAAAGAAAGATGACCCAAAAAAGAGAAACTTTAAATTTTAATATATAGATTTTAAAAGTCTAAATTATTATGGCAAAAAATGAACTATTCTCTGAGAAAAGAGCATTAATTCAAGTACTGTTAAGTACAGTCTTAGTTAATGCGTGCTTATGTTGTCAGTATTTGTATTTGCTTTATCACAGAAATGTATTACTGAAAGCTGGATTTGTTTGTGAGCTTTTATATTTATTTGTAACCATTACGGATACAAATTAATGGAAAGTAGTAAGTACATTTTTGTTTTCCTTTACTTGGATAGGCCATCAAAAAAGAAAAACTGAAAACTTCTTATGCTGATTTAAAATAGAATCTGAGGGGCGCCTGGGTGGCTCAGTCGGTTAAGCGTCCGACTTCAGCTCAGGTCACGATATCGTGGTCTGTGAGTTCAAGCCCCGCGTCGGGCTCTGGGCTGATGGCTCAGAGCCTGGACCCTGCTTCCGATACTGTGTCTCCCTCTATCTCTGCCCCTCCCCCATTCATGCTCTGTCTCTCTCTGTCTCAAAAATAAATAAAACGTTTAAAAAAATTAACAAAATAGAATCTGAGCACATAATTGTAATGACTTTTGTCCTGTTTACATATGGTATTTCTTTTTCAGAGACAACTTTAGAAAAGAGATGCTATAGTTAGAATGATAAAAATCTTTAAAATATAGGATAAAATATCTATGATGAAAATCTAAGCTTTGTCTTTACTGTAACACTCATACTAGACTAAGCTGCAAAAGAAATCAAGGATTTACCTACAAACAAAGGATAAATATAGAATAAAGTATAAAGTTTTCTCATTTTTATTGGATGTTTTAATTCTATAATCCTTAGATGATGGGTTTTCCTACTGATAGTCATACTGATACAGGGTTTTTAGCTTTAAGGATAACTCTGTTTAGAATAAATGTATACTCTTCCCCAACAGGTTTATGAAAGGCTGTGGAAGATAAGGAATTAACAGAAGAATTTAATATTTACTGTTTTAGTGACTGAGGAAAAAAATCACATTTAAACAATCAGACCCATACTGAATCTGTTCGTTACTACAGCTTTTTAACAATTATTTATGTCGCTGTGATATGAAGAACTTAAAAGAAATACTAGTGTCAGTCTCAAAACAAAGCCACAGGAGGCATTATGTTGACAAGTCAGGTGGTGACAAGGTCATGATGATTTCTTTTAGAATTTCTGGGATTATTTTATCCCACATAGGTGAAATATTTAAAATTTTGCATTATCTTGTTGCTCCCCCTAACAATTTCAAGTACTACAAGGCTGAAATGACACAATTTAAGGACAAGCTATAAATAAGAACAAACAGCATCAAAACTTCAAGGGCAACTTGTGTTAACCAAGGTGTTTACTCTAAAGGATTCAATGGGAGGCTCATTTTCCTAAAGAGAGGTCTTTACCTGGGATTATGGTGGTATATGTTTTACTAAGTGCATCATTTTCAGAGTATGCTGGATATTACAAATTAAAAGAAAGTTCACATTTTCTTTTTTTCTTACAAAATATTTGAATTCCTAAATCTTAAAAACATTAGTTGCTTAGGTAAAATAGAAGGTACATCTTTCTGAAGGAAAAGAAATTGACCTATATTTTATAAACTCTGTGGAGACTATACAGATGCACACACACCACCACCACCACCAACAACAACAAAAACCTACCTAATTTGTCAGGACATCAAACTGTACAAATACATATATTGAAGTATTTTATTTTATTATTTCTTAATATTTATTTAGAAAAATAGAGCATGAGTGGGGGAGGGCCAGAGAGAGACGGAGACACAGAATCTGAAGCTGGCTCCAGCCTCCAAGCTGTCATCACAGAGCTTGACACGGGGCTCAAAACCCAGAAACTGCAAGATCATGACCTGAGCCAAAGTCAGATGCCCAACTGAGCCACCCAGGTGCCCCTATATTTAAGTATTTTAAATGCACATGGCCAATACTGGAAAGGAAAACACAAAAATAGAAAAATAGCATTGTGCTCATATGTCAATTTTATGGGTGATTTGAAAACCAGCTTTTGGCATGTATATTTATGAAAGCTTAATTTTCAGAAACAGCTTTTAATTAATAAATATTTATTCAGAATCAGGTCCATTAACTTAATTTCTGTTAAGAAATTTAGTAAAATCAATGGTTACATTCCAAAAAGATAAATGAAACATAACATTTTGGTTAAATAAATATCTTGGTATCTTTGTTCAAATCAGAAAGACCTGCAGGCAAAGCATGGATATGCTTTAAAAAAAAACCTGTAATATCCCCTTCAAAGCATGGACAAACATGGACAAGTGCTTGTTTTGTCAAACCGAGAAATATCTTAGTTGTTATGGGAAACAAATTGGTAAATCTGTATTGCAATATTTATTTTTTAAATAACTTCACACAGACAGTCTATTTTAAGGTTTCAAACTGGCAGGGAATAATTGTGACAAATATGTATTCTTTATAATTTTTCTCTATATGTATGACCCTTAGCCCAGCCATTTAAAAATAAATATATACTGTTAAAATAAAGGGGAACATAATTTTTACTTATTAAAGTATGTTTGCTTTTTATTACCATGTCTTCAGCCTCTCTTACTGCATCTGCACCATTCATGCATTAGGCATTCTCTCTCTCTCTCTCTCAGGACCTATTGTATTGTTCAATGTCAGCACAGAAGGCAACCAAGAACATTCACCTTCATAAGTTCTAATGGTTAATGGCATTTATCCAATAATTTGCTCTTCCAAGTACACTAGTTGGATATATACATCTCTTGGGGTAATATAATCTAATATGAATATGTGTAAAATCGCTTCCAAAAAGTTTGAGTTAGTTGATTAAGAAATAAAACTGGTTTCCATTTGATATCTAGTTAACTTTAAATTATGATAATTTTATATTAACATCAAATATTCTAATAATACTTGTCCAGATTGCCCAAATCTCAGTAGTGGCAATACTGTCAACATTTCAAGGTTTGCTTCCACCAGGAGCCAAGTGCCTTTTGGCAACCCTGCCTGTGATTTCCCTGTCTCCCTCTCACCAGCCACAATTAGGCATAAGTACAAGATAGATATGTGACTTCTCTTTATAAGGTACAAAATGATGATGGAAAAAATACTCACCCTATAATCTTATGTCTTGTATATATTGCCACATAATAAAAATACAAACAGCGGTTCCAGAAATTGGAAATTGAAAGAGTTAAAAATGCTTTATAATATTTTAATAAGTTGAGTCATCAGCTAATGACAACAATAAAAGGAAGATAGAGCAATTCACTATAGTCACTGATAAAGTACCATCAGTTAATAAAATATAGAATGATTTTAATTATAATCATATGACCAATAAACGTTCCTCATAAAGATTAATAACTAAATTTATACTAATTGTATCTACCTAATCTTTAATAGCTTTCTGAAATGGTACATGAATCTAAGATACCTATGACAGAATAGCAAATATCTATAGCAAATTTGGATAGTTTCTCTTTTTTCTTATAAAAATGAATGCTATATTATGAAACATAGTGTTTGCATTTGACATGTTCCAATATATTTCAACCACTATAGGTTAGGCAGATAGCAAGATATTTGAATAACTAATTGCCATGTAAGAGATTTTTTATTTTAAATACTTTCATTCAAGCCTGAAAATCTAGTATTTGCCCTATCTTTGAAATTAGGCAGTTCTGAGCACATAGAAGCCAGCACACAGAGAGCCTGAGACAACATTTTAATCATGTACATTTGCCACACTCAATCTTTTTGTGAAGGACCCCGTCTGTAGGTAATTTTCTCCTCTTCTGAGATTTAAGCCTATTTCTTCTTGCTCTGTCCTCAGTGGGAACTGAAAATAACTGGTCACTGTCCTCTGTATAACCACCTCTCACAGTGAAAGCTCCCTTCTCAATGTGTTCTGTTCTTTAAACTAAACAATTTTAGTAAATTTAGCCTCTCCACACAGATCTTACTTTTCAGATGTTTTTTTTTTTGAAAAGAATCCACTCAAAGTTCTCATTACAAAGTCTCCCCTCTTCTACTAGAAAAGCCTAAAAACTTCTTTGTTTTGCATACAAGGCTCTTTGAGAGCTGTCCCTTGCCTACCTTTCTAATATGTCCTCTGCTGCTTTTTGAGGCATGCCCATCTCTTTGTTCTGATTACAAATGCATGAACATACCATTTGATGTCATACCATTATGCTTTTCCACATCTTGTTCTCTCTAGATGCCCCCTCCTTCTCCCTTCTTTTTTCTGTCAGGTGAATACCTACTTGTATTTCACGACTATTCAACTATCAACATCTGTTTGAAGACTTTTCTATCTTAGGAATAATTAATGCCTTTTTTGAGCCATTTTCCTTCACTATAAACATTTTAACACAGTAGGTTTTTTTTTCCAATCAATATGAGCTCTTTCAAGGTTAGAGACCCTCCCTGTTTTCTTAATTTTTATCCAAAGTACCTGGGAGAATGCTAAAGCATACTATGTAGGCAATATACGTTTCTGAATGAAGATTTTTCCCCACATAAGTTCTCACTTGTGTGGGTTATAAGAGTAATACTTCTAAATTAAACTCTATTCGTGTGTGTGTGTGTGTGTGTGTGTGTGTGTGTGTGTGTGAGTGAGTGTACACACACACCCATACATATACAGAAAGGTTGATTACAAAGCCCAGACTTTTCTAGGACATCATATTTGTTGAGAGTTAGGTGGGAGTGAGTGCTAGAATAAAGTTATCTTGTGTCTCTTAGGAATGGAGCACCATATGGTTGTAAGCTAAGCAAGTTAGAAGCAAAGCAAATATAAATATAGAAGTACATCCAGTGATCCGCTGTGGGCTATGGATTGTGCTGAACAATAAAGGTCAGAGACAAATGATGCATGGTACCTTTGAAATCTCAGGGAGCTCAGAATTTTGGGAAAAAACACAAAATTGTACAGAAAAGAGAAGATATAGGAGAGTAATTTGGTGGCAAATATTAAGGACTGCTAAAAGGAAAATAACTAGGATATAAGTAAAAAAGGTGAAGAAAACAAATTCAAGACACATTGTGAAGACAAACAGGATTAAGTCAGTGAAAAAGAATATTTGGAATGAGGGAAAGGGAAAAATCAAGTTTTAAACTCTGGTGATTAAATTAATGAGTGATCATGTTGGTGACAAAGAAAGTGATGACTCTCAAATGGGCTCACTTTAGGAAGGAGGTGGTAGCTCATCTTTTATACGTAAGTGGTGACTATGTGGAGATAATGTATGAGAAGGTAGAATGGCATTCCACTTTCTCTGCTTCATTTTATCCTATATGATTCAACCTATGCATGCTTCTTGAAAATGAATATGAGCATGCTACTCTCTTCCCTCAATGAATCCAATGGTTCTTTACAACTTATGTAATAAAATTCAAATTTCTAATCAGAATAGTTACTGAGCACAGACTTTGGATTCAGACAGAAATGGGTTTGAACCTTGACACTACCATTCACTAGCTGTATGACCTTGGGGAAGTTACTTAGACATTTTATGTCTCAGCTTTTTTATCTATAACATAGGCATTAGATAAGTACGTATAATCAAAGAATTACAGAATTGATTAAGATAATGTATTATCATGACCATGATCATTATCCAGATTAAAAGTGAGGAGAGCCTACTTTAGCTTTTCATCTTCACAAAGAGTAAGTTATTGCCACAACCTGAAAGGTCCTCAGTGATCCGGCCCCATTACCACAGTGATTGTGTCTCTAGTTATTATCTGTTAGTATCCCCTTCAACCATGCTTGCTTCCTACCTCTTTGAAATCACCACACATGTGTCTTATTCAGAGCCTTTGCTAGTGCTTTCTGAGTGGAAGCTTTCACTTTTACTTTTAGCATGGCTAGCTCCTTCCCTTCTTTTAAGACCTATACTCAAAAGTCACTTTCTCATTCTAAACAAAAACTTGCAATCCATTCTCCCTTACTTCCTCTTACGTCCTCCCACCTTTACTTTTATCCATAACACTGAGCTCGAATATATTATATTTTCTATTTACTTATTTAGTCTCAAATATACCATATACTCCATTTACTTATTTACTCATTCTTATTGCTCTCCACTAGAATATTATCTACACAAGTACGGGGATTTGTTGATCTGCTCTGTTCACATTTACATACACACCATCTAGAACAATAGCTCACACATAATAGGCACTTAATACATATTTGTTGAATTATGAATGGGTGAAGAGTTCTATCCATTTGCTTCAGTTATTCATGACCTTAGTTCTTCAGAACCTTAGATGTTCTTCTTTCATCAGATGGTAGTATGATCATTTAAGGGTAAAAGGAACCAACATCTGTTACCCATCTATCAGGTGCCTATGGGTCAGAGACTTTGAGAAGTGCTTTATATGCATAACCTTTGTGTGTGTAGTCAATTTAAATATTTACTGCAACTTAGAAGATAGCAGCAGAGTAGGAGGATGCTAGGCTTGCCTCATCTCATGAATAGAACAAGATAACTATCAAACCATCCTAAATACCCCAGGAATTGACCTGAGGACTGAAAGAACAAACTCACAACTAAAAGCAGAGAAGAAGTCACATCGAAGGAAGTAGGAGGTGCAGAGACTCAGTTCTCAGAAGAGAAACAGAGCATGGCACTGCAGTGGGAATGGAGAGCCATGGTGACAGAAAGGATCAGAGACAGACTAACATATAGGGAAAATCACGGGGAAAACAAATCCGCATAGCAATTGGATTGGAAAATGAGAGGCACTGAATTTCATAACTTCTGGCAAAAAGAAGGATTTAAAGCCTGGAATTTTAAACGTCAGCGGGCTTCACTGGGATAGAGATGAGAGGGCACTGAGCTGCTTTGGGGGGGTGGGGAGGGCAGGAAAACAACCAGTGGGCACAGAGCAGGGAAACAGTGATCTGAAGAGTGCCTGAGGATCAAGGTACAGAGGTGATTTGCTTATCTCAGAGATCCATCCTGGAGAGACCCCTCCAGGAACAAGGAACAGGCAAGTGCCATTTCTCTCCCTTGCCCCACAGCATAAGTACAGAGACCTCTGTGAGGATGAGCACAGCACCAACACTCTCTATGTAACTTGCTTACACCAAGCCTTACCACCCCCCTCACTGCAATCCAGTAGAACTACCTTTATTTTTTTTTAGAAGTTCATTTATTCTTTTTTTAATATATAAAATTTATTGTCAAATTGGTTTCCATACAACACCCAGTGCTCATCCCAACAGGTGCCCTCCTCAATACCCATCACCCACCCTCCCCTCCCTCCCAACCCCCATCAACCCTCAGTTTGTTCTCAGTTTTTAAGAGTCTCTTATGGTTTGGCTCCTTCCCCTCTAACTTTTTTTTTTGTTGTTTTTTACTTCCCCTCCCCCATGGTCTTCTGTTAAGTTTCTTGGGATCCACATATGAAAAAACATATGGTATCTGTCTTTCTCTGTATGATTTATTTCACATAACATAACAATCTCCAGTTCCATCCACGTGGCTACAAAAGGCCAGATTTCATTCTTTTTCGTTGCCACGTAGTGTTCCAATGCATATATAAACCACAATTTCTTTATCCATTCGTCAGTTGATGGACATTTATGCTCTTTCCATAATTTGGCTATTGTTGAAAGCACTGATATAAATAAGGGGGTACAAGTACCCCTATGCATCAGCACTCCTCTATCCCTTGGGTAAATTCCTAGCAGTCCTATTGCTGGATCATAGGGTAGATCTATTTTTCATTTTTTGAGGAACCTCCACACTGTTTTCCAGAGCGGCTGCACCAGTTTGCATTCCTACCAACAGTGCAAGACGGTTCCCGTTTCTCCACATCCTCGCCAGCATCTGTAGTCTCCTGATTTCCTCATTTTAGCCAATCTGACTGGTGTGAGGTGATATCTGAGTGTGGTTTTGATTTGTATTTCCCTGATGAGGAGCGACGTTGAGCATGTTTTCATGTGCTTCTCGGCCATATGGATGTCTTCTTTAGAGAAGTGTCTATTCATGTTTTCTGCCCATTTCTTCACTGGATTATTTGATTTTTGGGTGTGGAGTTTGGTGAGCTCTTTATAGATCTTGGATACTAGCCCTTTGTCCAATATGTCATTTGCAAATATCTTTTCCCACTCTATTGGTTGCCTTTTGGTTGTGTTGATTGTTTCGTTTGCAGTGCATAAGCATTTTATCTTCATGGGATCCCAATAGTTCAATTGTGCTTTTAATTCCCTTGACTTTCGGGATGTGTCAACTAAGAAATTACTACAGCTGAGGTCACAGAGGTTGTTTCCTACTTTCTCCTCTAGGGTTTGGATGGTTTCCTGTCTCACATTCAGGTCCTTTTTCCATTTTGAGTTTATTTTTGTGAATGGGGTAAGAAAGTGGTCTAGTTTCATCATTCTGCATGTTACTGTCCAGTTCTCCCAGCATCATTTGTTTAAGAGACTGTCTTTTTTCCATTGGCTGTTTTTCCTGCTTTATCAAAGATTAGTTGGCCATACTTTTGTGGGTCTAATTCTGGGGTTTCTATTCTATTCCATTGGTCTATGTGTCTGTTTTTGTGCCAGTACCATGCTGTCTTGATGATTACAGCTTTGGAGTAGAGGTTAAAGTCTGGGATTGGGATGCCTCCCACTTTGGTCTTCTTCTTCAATATTACTTTGGCTATTTGGGGCCTTTTGTGGTTCCATACAAATTTTAGGATTGCTTGTTCTAGCTTCGAGAAGAATGCTGGTGCAATTTTGATTGGGATTGCATTGAATGTGTAGACAGCTTTGGGTAGTATTGACATTTTGACAATATTTATTCTTCCAATCCATGAACACAAAATGTTTTTCCATTTCTTTATATCTTCTTCAATTTCCTGCATAAGCTTTCTATAGTTTTCAGCATACACATCTTTTACAACTTTGGTTAGGTTTATCCCTAGGTATTTTATGATCCTTGGTGCAATTGTGAATGAGATCAGTATCTTTATTTGTCTTTCTGTTGCTTCCTTGTTAGCGTATAAGAATGCAACTGATTTCTGTACATTGATTTTGTATCCTGCAACTTTGCTGAATTCATGTGTCAGTTCTAGCAGATTTTTGGTGGAGTCTATCAGGTTTTCCATGTATAATATCAACTCATCAGCAAAAAGTGAAAGCTTGACTTCATCGTTGCCAATTTTGATGCATTTGATTTCCTTTTGTTGTCTGATTGCTGATGCTAGACCTTCCAACACTATGTGAAACAACAGCAGTGAGAGTGGACATCCCTGTCATATTCCAGATGTCAGGGGGAAACCTCTCAGTTTTTTACCATTGAAGATGATATTAGCTGTGGGCTTTTCATAAATGGCTTTAATGATGTCTGTATGTTCCTTCCATCCCGCCTTTCTCGACGTTTTTATTCAGAAAGGATGCTGAATTTTGTCAAATGCATTTTCTGCATCAATTGACAGGATCTTATGGTTCTTATCTTTACATTTATTAATGTGATGTATTACATTGAATGATTTGTGAATGTTGAACCAGCCCTGCAGCTCAGGAATGAATCCCACTTGATCATAGTGAATAATTCTTTTTATATGCTGTTGAATTGGATTTGCTAGTATCTTGTTGCAAATTTTTGCATCCATATTCGTCAGGGATATTGGCCTGTAGTTCTCTTTTTTTGCTGGGTGTGTCCCTGGTTTGGGAATCAAAGGAATGCTGGCTTGAGAAGGATAGTTATTACTTATGCTTTAAATGTCTGGTAGAATTCCTCAGGGAAGGAATCTGGTCCTGGATTCTTATTTGTTGGGAGATTTTTGATAACTGATTCAACTTCCTCGTTGGTTATGGGTCTGTTCAAATTTTCAATTTCTTTCTGTTAGAGTTTTGGAAGTGTGGGGTGCTTAAGAATTTGTCCATTTATTCCAGGTTGTCCAGTTGTTTGGCATATAATTTTTCATAGTATTCCCTGAGAATTGCTTGTATTTCTGATCGATTGGTTGTAATAATTCCATTTTCACTCACGATTTTATCTATTTGGGTCATCTCCCTTTTCTTCTTGAGAAGCCTGGCTAGAGGTTTATCAATTTTGTGTATTTTTTCAAAAAACCAACTCTTGGTTTCATTGATCTGCTCTAAAGGTTTTTAGATTCTATATTGTTTATTTCTGCTCTGATCTTTATTATTTCTCTTCTTCTGCTGGGTTTTGGGTGTGTTTGCTGTTCTGTTTCTATTTCCTTTAGGTGTGCTGTTAGATTTTGTATTTGGGATTTTTCTTGCTTCTTGAGATAGGCTGGATTGCAATTTATTTTCCACTCCCACTGCCTTTGCTGCATCACAAAGCGTTTGGATTGTTGTATTTTCATTTTCATTTGTTGCCATATAATTTTAAATTCCTTCTCTAATTTCCTGGTTGACCCATTCATCCTATAGTAGGGTGTTCTTTAACCTCCATGCTTTTGGAGGTTTTCCAGACTTTTTCCTGTGGTTGACTTCACATTTCATAGCATTGTGGTCTGAAAGTGTTCATGGTATGATCTAAATTCTTTTATACCTATTAAGGGCTGTTTTGTGACTCAGTATGTGATCTATCTTGGAGAATGTTCCATGTGCACTCAAGAAGAAAGTATATTCTGTTGCTTTGGGATGCAGAGTTCTAAATATATCTGTCAAGTCCATCTGATCCAATGTATCATTCAGGGCCCTTGTTTCTTTTTGATTTTGTGTCTAGATGATCTATCCATTGTTGTAAGTGGAGTATTAAAGTCCCCTGCCATGACCCCATTCGTATCAATAAGGTTGCTTATGTTTATGATTAATTGTTTTATATATTTGGGGGCTCCTGTATTTGGCGCATAGACATTTATAATTGTTAGCTCTTCTTGATGGATAGACCCTGTAATTATTATATGATGCCCTTCTTCATCTCTTGTTACATCTTTTAATTGAAAGTCTAGTTTGTCTGATGTAAGTATGGCTACTCCAGCTTTCTTTTGCCTTCCAGTAGCATGATAGATAGTTCTCCATCCCCTCACTCTCAATCTAAAGGTGTCCTCAGGTCTAAAATGCATCTCTTGTAGAGAGCAAATAGATGGGTGTTGTTTTCTTATCCATTCTGATACCCTATGTCTTTTGGTTGGTGCATTTAGTCCATTTACATTCAGTGTTATTATAGAAAGATATGGGTTTAGAGTCATTGTGATTTCTGTAGGTTTCATGCTTGTAGTGATGACTCTGGTACCTTGTGGTCCTTGAAACATTTCACTCACAGAACCCCCCTTAGGATCTGTTGTAGGGCTGGTTTAGTGGTGATGAATTCCTTCACGTTTTGTTTGTTTGGTAAGACCTTTATCTCTCCTGTTCTGAATGACAGACTTGCTGGATAAAGGATTCTCAGCTGCATAATTTTTCTGTTCATCACATTGAAGATTTCCTGCTATTCCTTTCTATGCTGCCAAATTTCAGTTGATAGGTCTGCTATTATCTTTATATGTGTCTACCTTTGCATGTTAAGGCCCGTTTATCCCTAGCTGCTTTCAGAATTCTCTCTATATCCTTGTATTTTGCAAGTTCCACTATGATATGTCATGCAGAAAATAGATTCAAGTTACGTCTGAGCAGAGTCCTCCGTGCCTCTTGGATTTAGATGCCTTTTTCCTTCCCCAGGTCAGGTAAGTTCTCAGCAATAATTTGTTCAAGTACACCTTCAGCCCCTTTCTCTCTCTCTCTCTTCCTCTTCAGCAATTCCTATGATACAGATATTGTTGCATTTGATTCCATCAATTACTTCTCTAATTCTCCCCACACAATACTGGATATTTTTTTTCTTTTTCTCAGCTTCCTCTTTTTTCCATAATTTTATCTTCTAATTCACCTATTCTCCCCTCTGCCTCTTCAATCTGTGCCGTGGCCACCTCCATTTTATTTTGCACCTCACTGATATCATTTTTTAGCTCCTCATGACTATTTCTTAGTCCCTTGATCTCTGTAGCTATAGATTCTCTTCTGTCCTCTACGCTTTTCTTAAGCCCAGCGATTAATTTTATGATTATTATTCTAAATTCTTGTTTTGTTATATTGTTTAAACTTTTTTGATCAATTCGTTAGCTGTTGCTACTTCATGGAATTTCTTTTGACGAGAATTCTTCTATTTCATCATTTTCAATAGTTCTGGGGTGGTTCCAAACTTCACGGCACTTCCCCTGTGCTGTCTGGAGTAACTTGTGTTGGTGGGCAGGTTCACAGTCAGACCAGATGTCTGTCACAACCCACCACTGGGGCCACAGTCAGACTGGTGTGTACCTTATCTTCCCCTCTCCCAGGGGCCGGACTCACTGTGGAGTGGTATGGCCCGTGTGTGGGCTAGTTGTACACTGCCAGGCTGTGGTGCTGCTTTTATTGGATCTGGCATATTAGCCGGGGTGGATCCGCAAGGTGTACAAGGGGTGGGAGGGGCAGGTTTAGCTTCCTTTGCTGTAGGTGGTCCCCTGCGGGAGGGGCCCTGCAGCACCAGGAGGGAGACAGACCAGTCAAAGGGATGGATTCACAGAAGCACACAATTGGGTGTTTGCATGGTGCAAGCAAGTTCGATGACAGGAACTGGTTCCCTTAGGGATTTTGGCTGGGGGATGGGAGAGGGATATGGTGCTTGCCAGCACCTTTCTTCCCCACCAAGTTGAGCTTTGTCCTCCAGGGCTCAGAAACTCTCCCTCCCGCTGTCTTCTTGCTCTCCCCACTGAGAGCAGAGCTGTTGACTTTTAACATTCCAGATGTTCAGTCCCGCTGGCTGTCAGAACTCATGCAGTCTGGCCCCTCCACTTTTGTAAGCCAGACTGCGGGGCTCTGCCTTGCAGGGTGGGCTGCCCCTCCACTGCCCTGGGCTCCCTCCCGCCAGTCCATGTAGCATACCCTGCCTCTCCACCCTTCCTACCTTCTTCAGTGGGTCTCTTGTCTACACTTGGCTCCGGAGAGTCTGTTCTGCTAGTCTTATGGTGGTTTTGTGGGTTATTTAGGCAGATGTGGGTGGAATCTAAGTGATCAGCAGGATGAGGTGAGCCCATCATCCTCCCACACCGCCATCTTCCCCTCGCTCATTTAGAACTGCCTTTATCAATCATGCTTGCCTCAGTCCCCTGTTGGTGGGTCCCCTGCCCCAGAAGACCAGCTCAAACCCCTACTCACAGAGCATCTTCTGACTCAGGAGTTCTACGGAGCCTCAGTTCTCACATTGGTGCCTACAGGTTTAATTTCACAAGGAGACCAGAACGTGCCTATATTTAACTGCACCACATTCAGGCCAGGGACCAAATACTACCCACAACAGGCAAAGAGAGACTCTGCGGACCACAGGCCTGAAGGATAAAGCAGCAAGGACAAAACAGCGGAGCACACACAGTGCACAGCAGAGACACTCCCAGAAGTGCCAGGCCCTGGGGAATACGGGACACCAAACTGCAGGGCACTATAGGACCTCTAATTTATAAGACCACTACCCTCAACAACAGGAGACAGAGCTGACATTCCTAACATACAGAAAAAAGCACAGAGACTGAAACATAATGAGAAGACAGAGAAATTTATCCCAGGTGAAAGAACAAGAAAAAGGTCATGGCCAGAGATCTAAGTAAAACAGATATAAGTACCATGCCTGATGGAGTATTCTTGCTGGACTGAGAGGAAATCAGTGAGACCCTTAACATAGAGATAAGAAAAAAAAAGCAATCAGAGATTAAGTGTGCAATAAATGAGATTAGAAATACCATTGATGCAGAGTGCCTGGGTGGCTCACTCAGTTATGTGTCTGACTCTTGATTTCGGCTCAGGTCACCATCTCACAGTCATGGGATTGAACTCTATGTAAGGCCCCGTGCTAGGCATGTAGCCTGCTTGAGATTCTCTCCTTCCCTCTCTCTATGCCCCTCCCCACATGCACTCACTCTAAATAGATAGATAGGAAGGAAGGAAGGAAGGAAGGAAGGAAGGAAGGAAGGAAGGAAGGAACACCCTGCATGTAATGAATAGCAGGCTGGAAGAAGCAGAAAAACAAATTAATGATATATCAGACAGAGTAATGAAAAGTAATCAAGATGAACAAGAGAGAAAAAAGAATCATGCAAAATGAGAACAGACTTAGGGCACTCATGACTCCATCAAACATAATAACATTTGTATTATAGGAGTCCCAGAAGAAGAAGAGAAGAGAAAAGGGGGTAGAATTTTTATTTGAAGAAATAGTAGCTGAAAACTTCCTAATTTGGGAAAGGAAACAAATATCCAGATCCAGGAGGCACAAAAAGCCCCACCAAAACCAACAAAAGCAGAACCACACCAAGATATATGGTAATTAAATACGCAAACTATAGTGATATGGAAAAAAAAATGTTTGTCAGTTAACATAATGTTATATTAGTTTCAGGAATACTATTTAGCAATTCAACAGTTCTATACAGCACATGATACACATCAGAAGTGCACTCCTTAATCCCTATCACCTATTTAACCCATACCCCCACCTATCTCCTCTCTGGTAACCAACAATCTGTTCTCTATAAGAGTGTGGGGGTGCATGGATGGTTCTGTTGGTTAAGGTCTGACTCTTGATTCTAGCTGAGGTCATGACCTAATGGTTCCTGAGACCAAGCCCCAAGATGGGCTCTGCACTGTCAGTGCAGAGTTTGCTTAGAATTCTCTCTCTCTCTCTCAATAAATAAATAAACTTTAAAAAAAAGAGAGTGTATATTTTGGTTTGTCTGTTTTTCCCTTTGCTCATTTGTTTTCTTTAATTCTGCATATGAGTTAAATCATATGATGTTTCTCTTTCTGATTTATTTCGATTGGCATTCTACTCTCTAGTTCCATCTGTGTCTTTGCACATCACAAGATTCCATTCCTTTTTTATTGCTGAATAATATGCCATTATATACACACACATACACCACATCTTCTTTATCTATTCATCAATTGATGAATAGCCATATTTTGGCTATTGTAATTAATGCTGCAATAAACATAGAGTTTGCATGTATCCCTTTTGAACTAAAATTTTTGTATTTTTGAAGTAAATACCCAGTTGTGCAATTACTGGATCATAGGGTAGTTTTATTTTTAATTTTTGAAGGAACCTCCATATTGTTATCCACAGTGGCTGCACCAGTTTGCATTCCTGCCAACAGTGCAAGAGAGTTCCTTTTTCTATACATTCTCCCCAACACTTGTTGCTTCTTTTCTTTTTTTTTTTTTATTACTTTAGCCATTCTGACAGTATCAGGTGATATCTCATTGTATTTTCATTTGCATTTCCCTGATGAAGAGTGATAATGAACATCTTTTCATGTCTCTGTTGGCCATTTGGGTATCTTCTTTGGAGAAATGTCTGTTCATGTCTTCTGTCAATTTTTAAATCAGGTTGTTTTTTTGGGGTGTTGAGCTATATCAGTTTTTGTATATTTTGAATACTAACCTTTTATTGCATATATAATTTGGAAATATCTTCTCCTATTCAGTAGATTATCTTTTTGTTTTGATGATTATTTCCTTTGGTGTGCAAATTTATTTTTACTTTGATGTAATCCCAATAGTTTATTTTCGTTTTTGGTTCCCATGTCTTAGGAGACATCTAGAAAAATGCTTCTATAGCTGATGCCAGATAAATGACTGCTGGTGCTCTCTTCAAGGATTTGTATGATTTCTTATCTCACATTTAGGTCCTTAGTCCATTTTGAGTTTACCTTTGTGTATGGTGAAAGGAAGTGGTCTAGTTTCTTTCTTTTGCATGTAGCTGTCCAGTTATCACAACACCATTTGTTGAATATTCTATATTTTTGCCCCTGTATATTTATTTCTCCCTTGTTAAACATTAATTTGACCATATCATTGTAGATTTACTTCTGGCTTTTTTCTTCTGTTGCATTGAATTATGTGTCTATTTTTTGTCAGTCCCACACTGTTTTAATTATTACCACTTTATAACATAACTTGAAATCTTGAATTGTGATACCTCCAGTTTTTTTGTTGTTGATTTTTGAATTTTTATTTATTTATTTTGAGAGAGTGGGGGAGAGGGAGAGAGAGAGAGAGAGAGAGACAGCATGTGGAGAGACAGCATGTACACGCAAGCAGGGAGGGGTAGAAAGAGAGGGAAAGAGAGAATCCAAATCAGGCTCTGTGCTGTTAGCACAGACCCTCATGTGGGGCTAAATCTCACAAACCATAAGATCATGACCTGAGCCAAATACAAGAGTCAAAAACTTAACTGACTGAGCCACCCAGGCTCCCCTGTTTTTCCTATTTGAGTTTGCTTTGGATATCCAAGGTCTTTTGTGGTTCCACACAATTTATTTTTAATCTCAAAACAATTCAATTAGTTATTAATATACCACTTAATAAATAAGGGACTAGGTTTAGAGTGCTTAAGTAGCTTCACTTAGGTCACATGGCTAATAAGAGCTGGTAACAGAACACAGCATGATGTCTTATGAACATTGGGTGTTTAATATATACTAGACTGAATTGTCATGGGTGATGAGGAAGGTGTTCTGGAAGGAGCAGGAATACAGGGAAGGGTCATTCATGGAGAGTGGTGCTAATGAGCCTTTCTCCACTGCCCTGAACAGAATTAATAAATTCTGTTTTTGGTTTCCTAGAGTAATTTATACACACTTTAGTTATAGCATTTATTCCAGAATATATACTGTTTACATAATCAGTGTCACCTACCAAATTGTGTACTCCTTAAAAATCAAGGCTATATCGGGGCGCCTGGGTGGCGCAGTCGGTTAGGCGTCCGACTTCAGCCAGGTCACGATCTCGCGGTCCGTGAGTTCGAGCCCCGCGTCAGGCTCTGGGCCGATGGCTCAGAGCCTGGAGCCTGTTTCCGATTCTGTGTCTCCCTCGCTCTCTGCCCCTCCCCCGCTCATGCTCTGTCTCTCTCTGTCCCAAAAATAAATAAAAAATGTTGAAAAAAAAAATTAAAAAAAAAAAATCAAGGCTATATCAATATTGTTCAGTAAATGTTTGTTGAATGAATAAATGCTATAGACAGACCAAAAATACTTAGGACTGAATTGATGATTAGAGACATCTTTGGTGAATTTCAAGCACAGTTTCAGTATAGTTCTGGGGTACAAAATTAAAAATAATGGATAGTCAGAAAGGGGAAGCAATGTGTAAGGTACTTTATTCAAAATATTGACTATGGATGATATCTAGATAATACTTAGAAAAGGCAGCAGAGGTAGCAGCTGGAAAATGGTAAAGCTAGTGACATATTTTTTTACAATTACTTGTTCCAATTTACTTCAGAATATTAGGCCTGAAGATATCAGGCAATCCAAGAAATAAGAATTTAAAATAATGAGTATGGAGCATGGATGGGCATAACTACTTTACTGGTTGTCAAACCATGGTCCCTGAAAAGCAGTATCAGCATCATGTGGGAACTTGTTAGAAATTCACATTTTGGGGCTGTACACCAAATTGACTAAATCAGAAACTCTGAGGGTCGTGCCCATCAAACTTTAACATAGTGACATCACCTCACACATGTCAGAATGGCTAAAATCAAAAACACACAAAACAAGTGTTGGCAAGGATGTAGAAAAAGAGAACCCTCGTGCACTGCTGGTGGGAATGCAAACTGGTGCAGCCACTGTGGAAAACAGCATGTAGGTTCCCTTCAAAAATTAAAAATCAAACTACCCTATGCTCCAGGAATCACGCTATTGGGTATTTACCTCAAAAATGAAAACACTAATTCAAAGGGATACGTGAACTCCTATGTTTACTGCAGCATTAATTACAATAGCTGAACTATGTAAGCAGCCTGAGTGTGCACTGTTAGATAAATGAGTAAAGAAGAAGTGGCATGTATGTGTATGTACACACAAACACACACAGGAATATTCAGCCATAAAAAAGAATGAAATCTTACCATTTGTAAGAACACAGATGAGTCTAGAAAGTATAATGATAAGTGAAATAAGTCAGTCAGAGAAAGAAAAATACCGTATTATCTCACTCCTATGTGGAAATTAAGAAAGAAAACAAACGAGTAAAGAAAAAAGAGAGAGACAAACCAAGGGATAGACTCTTAACTATAGAGAACAAATTGATGGTTACCAGAAGGGAGGTGGGTTGGGGAATGGGGGAAATAGGGAATAGGGATTAAAGAGTACATTTATCATGATGAAAAATAAAATAATATAAAGAATTAAATGCAAATTAATTAACGGAGAATAAAAGATTAAATGTTAAAATAAGTAAGAAGAGAAGTGAGATAAGCTAGGCATCTTCAGGTCCAGGCTGGTTTTCCAGGGTCCCCTGCCTGTACCCTTGGGCCACTGACAGCTTGGACTTCAGTCCAGTGGCCCAGCACATCTTTGCTGGCCTTACTCTCACCTGGACCAGGGATATGAGAACTAAATCCAGGAGACCCTGCCCTCCTGAGTGATCTTTTATCTACACAGAAATGTTTGCTCTGCCAAAGAGACTAAAAGGAATACCAGCAAGACATAAGATCTTTTCTTAGCTCCTGAATGACTGGCTTTTCAGGAAACCAAACTTCTGAATAGGACTAGAGGGGATTTCGATTCATTTTGCCTGTTTACAGGCAGGGTCAGTCTTACATGAGAACTCTGTACTTTTAAGGCTCAGGGGAGGCCCCTGTCCAAAAATCTCTTCCAAACCTATTTGATCATGCTTGAAAATCCATCCATTAGAGATTTCCTTGGCACAAGCCAAATGCAGGTTTTGTCTTCTGTATAATGGCACAAATCACACATATAAATTCATATCGGTCACCTCAGTGTGAATAGAATCAATTGGCCCTTTCCTGAGAATAGGCTTGGATGGAAAGGAGAAGGCTAGAACATTGTAAGTGGAAGCCCTTAAGGCTGGGAGAAGGAAGATGGGAAGATATTAAAGAGAAAGGATGTAGAAGGAGATTGAGCTGGTAAGACTTTCCACTTGGACAGTTAGGTATGGTCTCCAAAGGACAGAGAAAAACTACATGTTAGAAGAAGCCAGACCAAAAAACAAAACAAAACAAACAAACAAAAATCACACTCTATGATTCCATTTATATGTAACAAACGCAAACTAATCTGTAGTGACAGAAAACAGATCACTGGTTGTCTGGGAAGGTTTGTGGGTAAGTAAGAGAGAGGAATCACAAGGGGCATGGAGGAACTTTGGAGCTGATCAATCTCAACTATGATTATGGTTTCTGGAATATGTATGGGCCAAAACTTATCAAATAATGAGGCATGTGCAGTTTATTTATTGTATCTTAGTTATACCTCAATAACATTTTTTTTAAAAGAGTGAAAAAAAAAAGCTAAAAATCTATGTGAGTACAGTGTGCCTGCCAAATAATCCATCTCACACACCTTTGGTAAATTCTGGCAGAAAGAGGTATTTTCTAAGAGCACACCTCACCTCTCTTAGAATTAGGTATCCCCTCTATAAATTTACAGAGATGAACTAGACAATCCCAATGTCCTATCCAGATCTCACAATCTAGATTGTGTCTCATATGTTAATTGAAATCCATTACTGAAGCTTAAAGGATCTGATACAAATACAATGTAGGAACTATTAAATAACCAGCATATATAGAAATGTTGGGTAAAAAATAGTGGATGAAATATGTGCATCTAATTTCATGATATCTAGAACTCCACCAAAAGGATTTTTTTTCAATAGTAAAGCCTCCAATGGGAGCACCTGGAATGAAAAAAACTATGACATCAGAAATGAAAAAAATTAATGGAAGGATTATAAAAAAGATTAAGGGAATTTCCCAGAAAGTAGAGTAAAAACACAGGGATAGAAACTAGGAAAGAACAGATGAGAAATTCATCTGAATAGGTGAACTTCAGGAGTTTTAGAAACACAACAAAGGACATAAACTAATTCAAGAAAATACTCCAGATTAAAGATCATGTGTTTTCAGATTGAAAGGGCTACTTAATGGCCAACACAGCAAGTATATTATTGTAAAATTTCTTAGTGCTAAAGACAGTGAAATCCTATGAGGTTGCAAGTAAAGGTTTTGGCCTCAAAAAGCAGCCCTGAAAGCAGGCACCAGCCTATCAAAGTTATGAGGTGATCAGACACATAAGGTTTCAAAAAATATCCCTCTCATGAACTATCAGGAAGTTCTAGAAAATATATGTCATCAAAAAGAGGGCAGAAAGCAAAAAAATGAGAAGACACAAGATCCAGAAACAAGGGATCCAACACAGGAAAGAGCCAAGTGAATTCCTAGGACATTAGTAAAGGGAGGATCCAGGATGGCAGCTGTGCAGTCTCTCACACCCCCCAAACAGGAGAGAAGGCGCCAAGAGACTTTCCCAAGAACAAATTGAAAAGAGACCTGGATAACTGGCAGAGTTTCAGGTTAATTAGTGATAAGATCTTAGAAATCTATGTGTATAAAAAAAAGGATAATCAAACAATAAGATATGTTGTGAAGGAAAAACAATTATAGTTGACTACATGGCTTAGCTGTGAGTGGCAATTACACGGTCATAATAACAAGTGCACTAATTATTGATCTACCAAAGCTTACCATATAACTATATTGGGACCAAGAAGGCCTGGGAAGTGTGTGTATGTGTAAAAGGGGTGAGTGGAGAAAAGGGAGCTGAATTTTCATTTCCCACTGTAGGAAGTCAACAGATAATGCCTAAAGTGAAACATCAGAAAGTAGCAACATAAACATGTTATTTATAGATAAGTAAAATAATTAAACAAGCCAAAAATTATTCCTCTAGGGAAGTAGAAATGGTGGCAGGGGGAGTAGGTGGAGAGAAGCTAAGGACTGTTGTCTTAATAAACTTTGTAGAATTAGTAGACTTTTAAAATATGTCTTTATAACTTCAATAATTTTTTTAAAAATAATTTAAAAATACTGTGGTGAAAAAAGTGATTCTGATGCATGCTCAATTTTGAGAAACACTAGACTTCTCTGAAGGGAATTCCCAAGCAAGAAGATGCTTGGCAATTGTCCACAGCTTGTGTAGGCCCTCTCATAATTACTTTTACATGTAACAAGCTGAAGTGTCAACATGATTTCACAGCTTAGTATCTATTTAAAACTAGAGAGGAATTGCCTAGTAATTTGTGGCATGTGATGGACAGAATCTCATTGGATGTTCCTGATTAGTTTACATAAAAAATGAGATAGATTTGTATCATAATCTACCACCTACTTATCCAAGAGTAGATGACCCAAACATTATGCTTGATGCTGTGAAGATTCTAGATACATTATTCATAAGCCTTCCAAACTGTCCCTTATCCTTCACCTAAAACTGTACTGAAATATACTTACATTGTACTACATTGTGTCTTCTCTACTATGTATTATCATAGTGATGGACTAGATAATCAGGCAGATACATCATTCATGCCTTCTACCTATATAACAAACTGTAAACTAACCTCGTATTGGAAAATCTGAATTGTGCCTTGAATATTTAAAGAATATTGAATCAGAATATTAAATTTTAGTTCTGGACATCAGGTTTCAATGCTTTCTATGAGACTTGCATGGCAAATATATGTCACTGATCCTAATTTCAGGGCTAATGTGTATTGGCTCAAAGGAGACAAACACCCTGACTTGTATGCCAAACAGTTTATTCATATGAACCTGCAGAGATCAAACTGCAGTAGGTGAATGTAAAGAAAAAGGGCAAAAAGAGGAAGCATCATCCCTGTCCATAACACAGGCATATTCTGATACTGTTTCCTGTGTCAGCAGTCAGTAACGTCATTTGGCATTGAAGGCCAAGAGTAAGAATGTGTTCCTGCATAAATAACATTATCCAGGACCAAAGCTGTGAATCTATGCCCCTACCTGAAGAAATCTCACACTCAACTTGCAGAGTGGCACAAATAATTATCAGAATTAAGAAAGAAGCAAATATCCAGCCAGCTGCAGGAGAATGTTCTCTTCTTGAGAGAAGCAAGAATGTACAAGAGGAACAGGGGGTTTTCTTGCACAAATTGCTGGAGAGTGAATATTTATCAGAGACAACACTGAATTTCATATAAAGAATATAAAAAATGAAGTGGTCAAGCAGTGTGGATATTACTTAAAGTTTTAGGATGCATTTAGGCAGGTCTATCTTTAAAGTATATTAAAACTTTACCTGAAACCAATATTATACTGTATGTTAAATAGACTTTAAATAAAAATTTGAAAAGAAAAAAAAAAGTATATTAGAACTTTAATGTGAGAAAAGACCAGGTCTGTAAATCGTATCTGAAGAAAGGCTTTTCACATCCTGTTTTTCCCCATCCCATGGCATTTATACTAATGGATGCATGAAACTAAGCAAACTTATCAATAGATCCTGTACTCAGGAAAAAGCAGAATTGCCTAATTCCTCTCGTCAAAGAGAATTGTGACACACAGCAACACTATAAAATAATGGTTTATATCGCATGGTCCTTGGAAAGAAAGGAGATCATAAAACGCAGTAAAGGAATCTGGTCGACTCATTGGAATAAATCCATCTAAGCTCTCAATGTGATCAGATAATTCAGCTTCATTTCTTTTAGTAAAAATTTTCCCTTATCATGGCTTCTTTTTTTCCCTGTTATATTTGTATATTCATGGAACAGTTAATACTTAAGTAATCATGAATGCTCCAGTGCATATATCAAAAAACTACTAGCACTTGCCAGTCTTGATACAGCACATGAATTCTGATGTTAGTCTCCTTTATTTAAACAAAATTAAGTTATGTGCTCTCTGCCAAGGGTTGTTTACAAATTGTTGCTTTCTTCAACACCACCACATACTGCAAAGACATTGACAAAGATAATGTATTTTTAAGGATTGCAAGTACCATAAAGACAGCTCTGTAGCTGTAGCTACGACCAGACAGGTTTAATAGGTGCTTTCCTGGCTTCATTTCTAAACCTGTCACCAAAAATGCTTTTCTGGGTGCTACCTGACCAGGGCTGACACTAATTCAGCCAAATGTAATTTACAGTAGAAAGTGTCTTAATTCTTGGGGCGCCTGGGTGGCTCAGTCGGTTAAGCGGCCGACTTCGGCTCAGGTCATGATCTCGCGGTCTGTGAGTTCGAGCCCCGCATCAGGCTCTGTGCTGACCGCTCAGAGCCTGGAGCCTGTTTGGGATTCTGTGTCTCCCTCTCTCTCTGACCCTCCTCCGTTCATGCTCGCTCGCTCTCTGTCTCAAAAATAAATGTTAAAAAAAAATTTAAAAAAAAAAAAAAAAAAAGAAAGTGTCTTAATTCTTTATGTAGCCCTGATCATCCCTTTTTTACACTCTTGATTTTGGTATTATAATGGCATTTCCAACAACAACAACAACAACAACAACAACAACAAAAGAACCGATGATATCAATTGTGTAAAAGTCAAGCAATTTAAGAGTTTTACACTTGTTAGCTTAATTTATGGCAGCAATCTGTGAAAGGACAGCTTAAACTGGAAACCATGACAACATTAAATGGCATAAAAATTCATCTCAGTTGGACCTTCAGACCCAGCATAACATTCATGATTCTAGTTTCCCAGAGAAGACAAATTTTGCTTTCCTACTCTTTCTGTTCCACTACTCAGGATTTTCCTTTGTAGACCCACTTACTCAAGGAGAGTGTCCTGCATATGCATTAGCCAGGAACACTGGCAAAATTATATGGGTGTGTGCATTCACATGTGTGTGTACACACATGCTTATTTTAGGAAAGACCAAAAAGAATTAATGAATTATGTCTATACTTTAAAAATAAAAGCTAGCCTGGTACTTTCAAGTGTTCTTAACCTGTCTATAGAAAGATTACTAAATAGAAATTCTTCTGAGAAGTTTCAATAAAAATCAAATTACTCTAAATTGGTACAGAAATAGTTTATAAGCACAAATATCTCTAATGTGCTAGGTGTGTTCTTCTCAGAAATGGTTCAAGTACTTAAGCTGAACTTTTAACTTCATTGTCATGAGTATTTTACTTAAGAAAACGGTTTCATATGTATGAGGTTTGAGAATAGATAGAGTCATTTTTTTTCCCGTGCATAGCCTTAAAGATTACGTTAACACCCCAAATGGGTATAGAACTAATTTTTCTATGTATATACACTATAAATAAATGGCATTTGGAGGTTCAAAATTAATGGCTTTACCTACTTAAGAATAACTTTGAAGTTCTGAGACATATATTAGTGCTAAAGCATAATTAGAAACCAACATTGAAGAAAAGTTGTTTAGGGGTGAGTTACAGAATTATACTGATATTTATAGTTATAGCTGCTCATCATTTTCACTACTGCATACTATTTTACTGCTGTTATCACACATAATGCTGCTATGAATATTCTTTTATTATAGTAAAATATTCATTAAGTAAAATTTGCCATTTTAACCATTTTTAAGTATATAGTTAAGTGGCGTTAAGTACTTTCACACCGTTGTGCAACAATCGTCACTATTCACCTCCAGAATATTAATCATCTCATACTGAAACTCTGCACCCTTTAAATTATAACTCTCCATCTTCCTTTACCCAACCACCTACAGCCCCTGGCAACCACTACTCTACTCTGTCTCTATGAATTTGACTATTCCAGGTACCTCAAGTAAGTGGGATCACACAATGTCAGTCCTTTTGTGTCTGGCTTAGTTCATTTAGTATAATGTCTTTAAGATTCTTAAGTTGAAGAATTGCCAGAACTTCCTTCTTTTTAAAGGCTAAATAATATCTCATTGTATCTATATACCACATTTTCTTTATTCATTCAGCTGTCAAGGGACACTTAAGCTGCTCCTACTTTTGGGTACTGTGAATAATGCTGTTATGAATATTAGTGTACAAATATGTGTTGAGTCCCTGCTTTCAATTCTTTTATATGTACAAAAGTGGAATGTTGCATCATATAGTAATTCTATATTTAATTTTTTAGTCACCAGCATACCGTTTTCGGCAAAGGACTGTACCATTTGACAGTCAAAGCAGCAATTTATAAGGATTTCAATTTCCCCATATCCTAACACTTTTTTTTCTGTTTTTTAGATAATAGTCATCCTGATGGATATGAAGTGGTTTCCCACTGTCTTTGATTTGCATTTCCCTAATGATTAGTGATGTTGAGCACTTTTTTATATACTTATTGTCCATCTTCTTTAAAGGAATGCCTGTTAAAGTCCTTTGACTATTTTTGAATTGTATTAATTGTTTTTGCAATTGTTATGATTGAATTGTAGGAGTTCTTTATATATTCTGCATATAAATTGCTTATCAGTTATGTGATTTAAAAATATTTTTACCCATTCTGTGAATTTTGTTTTTTTTTTACTCTGAAAGTGTCCTTTGATGCTATGATCATTCTTCGGTGTGTCTTCAGAGTCTTTATGTAAGAGTTTAGCTAGATAATATTCTAGGAGTGGCATTTCTGGGTATTGTGTCTCTAAAATTTGAAGATAGTACCAAATTGTTTTCTGAAACAGAAAACAAGTTACATTCTCACCAGTTACATTCTCACCAGCAGTTCCCTTTAACATATGTTCTTCCTTACACTTGATATTATTAGAATTTTAAATTTTGTTCAATATAGGTATGAAAGGATATCTAAATTTTTAAATTATATTTATTTATTTTTGAGAGACTGAGCAGGCAGAGCACAAGTGGGGGAGGGGAAGAGAGAGAATGAGACACAGAATCTGAAGCAGGCTCCAGGCCCCGAGCTGTCAGCACAGAGCCCGACGCGGGGCTCCAACTCACAAACTGTGAGATCAAGACCTGAGCCGAAGTTGCACGCTTAAACAACTGAGTCACCCAGACACCCCTATATGAAAGGATATCTAATTATTAGTTTACTTTAGTTTAGTTTAATTGTAGGTGTGAATATAAAATGGTACAGACACTTTGGAAAACAGTATCTTTTATAATGAAACCTATATTTTCCACATGACCCAGCATTCCCACTCATAGGTATTGACCCACGATAAATGAAATGTATGTCACGTGCATGAATATTAACAGCAATATTTGTAACAGCTAAAAAGTAGAATCAAACCAAATATCCATCAACTGATGAATGGTAAGTAATATGGGATATCCATATAATGGAATATTATTCAGCAATAAAAACGAACTACTGATACATGCCAGTTTATTATGTTGAGTGACAGTCTCACCTAACAATGTAACACAAAAGACTACATTTACTGGATGATTCTATTCATGTGAAATTCTAGAAAAAGGTAAAATCACAGTGAAAGAAAGCAAATCGGTAGTTTCTTGAAGCAGGAAGGGGGGACTGACTGAAAGGGGCATGAGGTAACCACAGGTTGATGGAACTGTTCCATATATATTGACTGTGATGGATGTACACAACTGTATATAATAACAAAATTCATCAAACGATATACCTAAAAATAAGCAAATAGGATATATTGTCAATTATACTTCAGTAAAATTACTTTTAAAAATTACATGTTAAGTTCAAATCTCTAGGTCATGAGTCTTTTACTTCTAAAATAATAACCCAACAAACAAACAAAAGTCCTACCCAGTTGGTTTCAGAAGGTGACTAATACCCTGGACTTCAGCCTATATTTCACCAAAGCTGAAATTTGGAAACTTTATAATGGGATCTGAACTGATCAGGTTATGATTGATGAAAACCCCTTGGAATCATGCATCTACATCTCTCCACAAATCTTTCAATAGCTTACAATGTTTTTCAGCTTCTCTCAGAATAGGTTTCCAACTAAAATATTCTATTTTAATATAAGTATACAGCTACTAGATTAAATTTTAATACTGAGCTCCTTTGTCTAAACAGTCAGCTCTGAATAGCTTAGATGTTCTCAATGCTAGGTTGCTTGAATCCTAATATCACACTGAGTATTTAATAGTGACTTTCTTTATTCTTTTTTTTCTTTAATGTATCTGGACAATTTCATGGCATCTTCTTGCTAAAAGAAATATTTGACATTTTTGCCAAATTAGTGAATCAGGAAGCGTATGTGCATATAACAGTCATACAACAGTATCATTATATTGCTGCTTTTAAATAGGTACTGACTGATTTTGCACAAAATTTTTTAAACCGTAACATTTAATTATAGTAGAAGGCAGGTAAGAAGCAGCTTTTAAAATACTCTTATTATAGCATAAGTGGGGAAGAAAATATTCTGATAATCCAGATTTAATAAACAGAATTTTAGAAAAATGAATGGCAAGGCTTTACATTTTTCCCTATGACAGAATAGGGGAAAGCAAAAAGTAAGCAACTGTTTGAGGAAGAGAAGTAAAGTACATGTAAAAGGGGCTGGCATTGTGCTTTTCCTTTCTAAAGAGGTAAGGGAGCTTTACAAAATGGGTTATCATTGAATGGAGAACTTTTTTGTACTTACTCAACCAGTATTTATAGCAACATAGATTATTTTTCATGTACACTATTATATAAAAGCCATCACCCTCCACCCCCGCCCCCACCTCACTTCCCTCTATCTCCCTGTCTCCTGTTTTTTTATTATAATAGTCTGTATCTTGCAAATAGCTCACAAGGCTCTGGAGGACTAGAGATGTATGTTTTATTTTCTTTATCCCTGCAAAGCATGTAGCACAGCGTTCAACAGAAAATAAGGACACAAAAACTGTGGCCAATTTGCTGCCCAATTACTACCTAAAGTATATGTATATGAATAGTTCTTAGAGTCCCTAAAATGATCACAGGGATAATTTGATGTTCAAAGTTTTATTTGAATATAACTGCTACTTTATAAACTCCCTTTCATAGTCATCAGCCCTCCTTCTTAATGTTATGCCATGCCTATATTAGTATGGATTTGTGTGACAGGAAAATCAGTTGGTAAGATGATCAGTCACATTCAGTCACAGTGGCCACATTTTTTGATCAATGGTTTCATACAGGGTTAAAATACGCATTTGAACAGAGCTTTGACAGAACAAAAAGGCATTTGTTTTCAAACTTACTAATTAGATTCACTAAATGCTGTTCATATTGTCAACTTTCCCCCACTGTGAGAATTACAAAATCAGTGATAAGATTAAACTCAGAAAATGACGACAGAAATTCAGAACACTAAGCCAGATGGGTTCATTAAAATCCTCTATGGAAACAGTCATTGTGGTGAACCAAGATCTACAGCTAGTCCCATAAATCATCATTTTTTTTTGTGCTCCAGTGCTGAAATTGTTTATTGTCACTCCTGATATATGGGGGAATCATCAAGAACCAAAGAAGGATATTTTTTTTTTCTGTAAACTAGAAAATAACTCTTCTCTGCCAGCCATACTACCCAACACAACAGTTGACTATTCCAATTACTGTTTAGTCACAATGACTTCAACAAGTATAGTTATAGCACGTTATTAAGTTGTTTTTTTTATATCATCTTGTGAGGAAAAATAATTAAATGAAGAAATTATAGTTGTATTAATTTCTCTTTGCTTCCCTGAAAAGTGTCTGTATTTAGAGTCATAAGCCAAGCCATACATTAGTCTTCTACTGAAAATGAATTATAACCCTCACTATCGTTCTATATACAAATATATATTGTTGTTTTTTTAATAATTATTATTGGTGAAGATAATTGGCATAATTAGGCAGCTCTTAATTTGCATTTTTAGGTGCTTTTACAAGTTTGTCAAATTATGCATAAGACATATTTAAATCAATCCTATTTCTCTTTGATCACTCAATTCTGAATATCATCCCTGATTCTTTCTCACTTTATCATTCTTTCTCTTAATCACTTGCTCTATCTCTATACATACACACACACATACATACACATGCACAAACACTTTTTGGCTTGGTCTGGCTTGTTTTAATGTTTATTTATTTTGGGGAGATAGAGAGACAGAGTGGGGGAGGGGCAGAAAGAGAGGGAGACCCAGAATCTGAAGCAGGCACCAGGCTCTGAGCTATCAGCAGACCCTGACGCGGGGCTCTAACCCACGAAGCACGGGATCATGACCTGGGCCGAAGGAGGACACTCAACTGACTGAGCCACCCAGGCACCCCTAGGTCTGGGTTTTAATTCCTTTTCCGTGGTCCGTCCCATAATATTAAACTTTTAAAAATTGGAATCTCTTCCATATCAAAAAGATCGTGTGGTTGCACAATAGAGTACAATGACCAGGAATAGCTCGTACATAAGGTAATTGGGTACCATATATTTTCATATTGCCTAGATAGCAAGTTATCTAGACATATGGGAGACCGACTTCACTGTAACATACAAGTTAAAACATGGGATAGCAGCACAGGCTTCCAATATAATGATCACTTAAGGGCCTGTGGAGTATGTGAGTGCATGCATGCATGTGTATGTGTTTAAAGGACAGAACATTTTCACATATATAAGTAAAATAATAAAATAATCTTGTGAGAAGAAAAATAATGTCTCCAAAGAAGTGAGTATCAACAAGGAATACCGTTAGCATAACACTCTCCAGTTTCATCCACGCTGCTACAAAAGGCCATATTTCATTCTTTCTCATTGCCAAATAGTATTCCATTGTATATATAACCCACAATTTCTTTATTTATAGTGTTATGTTAAGGGAAGTAAGCCATACAGATAAAGACAGATACCATATGTTTTCACTCCTATGTGCATCTTGAGAAACTTAACAGAAGACCATGGGGGAGGGGAAGGAAAAAAAAAAGTTAGAGAGGGAGGGAGCCAAACCATAAGAGACTCTTAAAAACTGAGAACAAACTGAGGGCTGATGGGGGGTGGGAGGGAGGGGAGGGTGAGTGATGGGCACTGAGGAGGGCACCTGTTGGGATGAGCACTGGGTGTTGTATGAAAACCAATTTGACAATAAATTTCATTAAAAAACAAAACAAAACAAAACAGAGAGGAGCCAAGATGGCGGAACAGCATGGAAGCTTTTTGGGTGTCTCGCGTCCCTGAAATACAGCCAGACCAACGCTAAACCATCCTACACACTTAGAAAACTGATTGGAGGATTAACACAACAATCTGCACAATCTGAACCACAGAATTGAGCAGGTACATGGTGCAGAGAGGTGAACTTGGGGAGAGAAGCCAGCGGTGGGCAGGGAGCCACTTTTGCAGGCAGAGAGAGGGTGGAGACAGGGGTGGGGGGGTGGTTGAATATGGGAAAAGCACCACTCACAAAAAACAGATGGAGAGAAAGTAGAAAATTGGAAACAGCCACAGTAACTAAACTACAAAGGGTGAAAGGAGAAAGGAGAGGGTTTAAATTCCATTAAGTCTGTAAACAAGGGGAGCCCAAAGTCTGCAACACCGCAGCTCGGTACCTGGCAGTGCTCTGGTGGGAAGGTCAAATCCCCAGGAACAGAGTGGGGTCCAGGAGGTTCTCTGGCCACACAGGGAAAAGCGGTTCCACTGCTCGAAGGACATTTGGTAGAAACTGTTGAAGCCACCTGGTCCCAGCAGACCCCAGAAAAAGGCCACATTTGCTAGTACTGGAACAAGGTCATTAGGGGTGAAGCCTGGTGCCAGATGTGTGTTGTGATTTTCCATAATCCCTGAAAAGCTTCTGCTACACTATCTTGCGAACTTTTTCTGGGGCTGGCTGGCAACTGGCCGCAATCTCAGGGCACCAGTGGCAGCAGGGTCCAGCAAGCATTCCTGGGTGCAGCCGGCACTTGGCCATTGCTTGGTGATACCTCCTACAGAGGGGCGGAATGGGTCAAAGCCACAGTCCTTCAGAAGAAAGGGGCTGGGGAAAACAGCCGCGTCTGAGACAAAACTCGGGAGAGAGGTACTGCCTGGGGCTTGGTCAGACAGCAAAGAAGCAGGGAGTGGACGAAAGCTGAAGACACAGTATGGGTGTGTGATTGCTAATCAGGCAGAACAGAGTTCCAATACTAGAGACTGGGTGGCTGGGTAATGCCATTTTCGCCATTCCTGCGCATGCGCAAACGCACCTACAAACTCTGCAACAATCCACCCCGGTAGGCTAGGAAGCCATCTAGTGCAGAACAGAGCCGTTACACTGAGCCTGGCCAACTGGGCTAACCTTGCTCTTCAAGACCACAAGTCTCACCATCTACTTAGTTTCTGGACTGTAAAGCGTTACATAGTCTGACTTCTAGGGGAAAATGAAGTAATTTCATTCCTACTTCAATCTGTTAGCAGGTCCATCTATTCAATTTCCTTTCTTTTTTTTTTTTAACTACTTTTCTTTTTCTTCAATACAGAAAGAGAAAAACTTCATTTTTATTTTAAAATTTTAATAAACATTTTTCTTTAATTTTTACTATATTTTACTTTTGTATAATTTTTTTTCAAATTCAATCTTACTTCCATCATTTTATTTTAGTCTACTTCAGTGTATTCACCTTTTCAAATATTCAAAGATTTCCTTTTTTCCTTTTTTTGATTTCTCTTCTTTTTCTTGAGTGCAGAAAAACATCATTTTACTTTCAATTTCTATTAAAAATATTTTCCATAAATTTTTACTATATTTTCCGCTTTATGTAATTTTTTTCAAATTCTATTTTACTTCCATCATTTTGTTTTAGTCTACTACAGTGTATTCACTTTTTCAAATTTTCAAACGGTTTCTTTTTTTTTCGTTTCTCTTTATTCTCTTTTTTGTTTCTTTTCCTGAATACAGAAAGAGAAAAAAATCATTTTTATTTTTAATTTTTATTACAAATATATTTTTTAAATTTTTTTCTACTATGTTCTTTACTTTTGTGTAATTTTTTTTCAAATTCTATTTTCCTCCCATCATCTCATTTTAGTCTACTTCAGTGTCTTAAACGATTTCCTTCCCCACCCCCCACCTTTCTTTTCTCTAATCTATCAAACCACTTTAAACACCCAGACCAAAACACACCTAGGATCTAGCATCATTTATTAGATTTGTGTGTGCATGTGTGTGTATGTGTGTTTAATTTTTTAATTTTAATATTTTTAATGTATTTTTTCAATTTTAATTTTTCTACCTCATTAACTCCTTTTCTCCCTTCAAAATGACAAAACGAAGGAATTCACCCCAAAAGAAAGAGCACCAAAAGACGACAGCCAGGGATTTAACCAACACAGATACAAACAAGATGTATAAACCAGAATTTAGAATCACGATAATAAGAATACTAGCTGGAGTTGAAAAAAAGATTAGAATCCCTTTCTGTAGAGACAAAAGAAGTAAAAAATAGAATGAAATTAAAAATGCTATAACTGAGCTGCAATCACAGATGGATGCAGCGGTGGCTCAGATGGATGAAGGAGAACAGAGAATCAGCATTATAGAGGACAAACATACAGAATAAGGAAGCAGAAAAAAAGAGGGAGATTAAGGAAAAAGAACATGACTTAAGAATTAGAGAAATCAGTGACTCATTAAAAAGGAACAACATTAGAATCATAGGGGTCCCTGAAGAGGAAGAGAGAGAAATAGGGGTAGAAGGGTTATGTGAGCAAATCATAGCAGAAAACTTTGCTAACCCGGGGAAAGATACAGACATCAAAATCCAGGAAGCACAGAGGACTCTCATTAGATTGAACAAAAAACGACCATCAACAAGGCATATCATAGTCAAATTCACAAAATACTGAGGCAAGGAGAGAATCATGAAAGCAGCAAGGGAAAAAAGTCCCTAACCTATAAGGGAAGACAGATCAGGTTTGCAGCAGACCTATCCACAGAAACTTGGCAGGCCAGAAAGGAGTGGCAGGATATATTCAATGTGCTGAATCAGAAAAATATGCAGGCAAGAATTCTTTATCCAGCAAGACTGTCATTCAAAATGGAAGGAAAGATAATAAGTTTCCCAGATAAACAAAAATTAAAGGAATTTGTGACCACTAAACTAGCCCTGCAAGAAATTTTAACGGGGACTCTCTGAGCGGAGAAAAGATGTATGTATGTGTGTGTGTGTATATATATCAAAAGCAACCAAAAGTTGTGTTGCAAAATACCACAAATGCCACACAAATACCAAAAGTGTGTGTGTGTGTGTGTGTGTGTGTATATATATATATATATATATATATATATACCAAAAAAAAAATATATATATATATATATATATATACCAAAAGCAACAAAGATTAGAAAGGACCAGAGAACACTACCAGAAACTCCAACTCTACAAGCATCATAATGGCAATAAATTCATATCTTTCAGTACTCACTCTAAATGTCAATGGACTCAGTGCTCCAATCAAAAGACATAGGGTAACAGAATGGATAAGAAAACAAGATCCATCTATATGCTGTTTACAAGAGACCCACTTTAGACCTAAAGACACCTTCAGATTGAAAATCAGGGGATGGAGAACCATCTATCATGCTAATGGTCAACAAAAGCAAGCCAGAGTAGCCATACTTATATCAGACAATCTAGACTTTAAAATAAAGACTGAATCAAGAGATGCATAAGGGCATTATATCATAATCAAGGGGTCTATCCACCAAGAAGACCTAACAATTATAAACATTTAGGTGCCAAATGTGAGAGCACCCAAATACATAAATCAATTAAACACAAACATAAAGAATCTCATCGATAGTAATACCATAATAGTAGACTTCAACACCCCACAAACAGCAATGGACAGATCATCTAATCAAAAAATCAACAAAGAAACAATAGCTTTGAATGACACACTGGACCAGATGGACTTAACACATATATTCAGAATATTTCTTCCTAAAGCCACAGAAAATACATTCTTTTCCAGTGCACATGGAACGTTCTCCAGAATAGACCATATACTGGGACACAAATCAACCCTAAGTAATACAAAAAGATTGAGATCATACCATGCATATTTTCAGACCACAACGCTATGAAACTCAAAATCAACCACAAGAATAAATTTGGAAAGGTAACAAAATACTTGGAGACTGAAGAACATCCTACTAAAGAATGAATGGGCTAACCAAGAAGTTAAAGAGAAAATTAAGAAGTATATGGAAGCCAATTAAAATGATAACACCACAACCCAAAACCTCTGGGACACAGAAAAGGTGGTCATAAGAGGAAAGTATGTAGCAATCCAGGCCTTCCTAAAGAAGGAAGAAAGATCTCAGGTACACAACCTACCCTTACACCTTAATTAGCTGGAAGAAGAACAGCAAATAAAACCCAAAACCAGCAGAAGACAGGAAATAATAAAGATTAGAGCAGAAATTAATGCTATTGAAACAAGAAAAAACAAAAACAAAAACAAAAAACAAAAAACAAAACAACAAAACAACAAAACAAAACAGAACACATCAATGAAACCAGAGGCTGGTTCTTTGAAAGAATTAACAGAATTGATAAACCACTAGCCAGTTTGATCAAAAAGAAAAATGAAAGACCCAAATAAATAAAATCAAGAATGAAAGAGGAGAGATCACAAACAACACAGCAGAAGTAAAAACAATAATAAGAGAATATTATGAGCAATTATATGCCAATAAAATGGGCAATCTGGAAGAAATGGACAAATTCCTAGAAACATATACACTACCAAAACTGAAACAAGAAGAAATATAAAATATAAAATATAAAAATATAAAGAAATAAAACAAGAAGAAATATAAAAACAAGAAGAAAAATAAAAAATATAAAATATAAAAATAACCAGTAAGGAAATCGAATTAGTAATCAAAAATCTGCCAAAATACAAGAGTCCAGGGCCAGATGGGTTTCTGGGGGAATTCGACCAAACATTTAAGGAAGAATTAACGCATATTCTCTTGAAACTGTTCCAAAAAATAGAAATGGGAGGAAAACTTCCAAACTCTTTCTATGAAGCAAGCATTACCTTGATTCCAAAACCAGACAGAGACTCCACTAAAAAGGAGAACTATAGACCAATTTCCCTGATGAACATGGATGCAAAAATCATCAACAAGATATTAGTCAACCAGATCCAACAATACATTAACAAAATTATTCACCACGACCAAGTGGGATTTATACCCGGGATGCAGGGCTGGTTCAATATCCGCAAAACAATTAACGTGGTTCGTCACATCAATAAAAGAAAGGACAAGAACCATATGATCCTCTCAATAGATGCAGAGAAGCCATTTGACAAAATACAGCATCTCTCTTGATAAAAACCCTCAGGAAAGTAGGGATAGAGGGATCATACCTTGAGATCATAAAAGCCATATATGAATGACCTAACACTAATAGCATCCTCAATGGGAAAAAACTGACAGCTTTGCCTCTAAGGTCAGGAATGAGACAGGGATGTCCACTCTCAACACTGTTATTCAACATAGTATTGGAAGTCTTAGCTTCTGCAATCAGACAACACAAAGAAATAAAAGGCATCCAAATCGGCCAGGAGGAGATCAAACTTTCACTCTTCGCAGATGACATGATACTCTATATGGAAAACCCAAAAGAATCCACCAAAAAACTGCTAGAATTGAAACATGAATTCAGCAAAGTTGCAGGATATAAAATCAATGCACAGAAATTGGTTTCACTCATATACACCAAAAATGAAGCAACAGAAAGAGAAATCAAGGAATCGATCCTATTTACAGTTGCACCAAAACCCATAAAATTCCTAGGACTAAATCTAACCAAAGAGGTGAAAACTCTATACACTGAAAAGAATAGAAAGCTTACAAAAGAAATTGAAGAAGACACACACACACAAAAAAAAAAAAAAAAAAATGGAAAAAGATTCCATGCTCCTGGATAGGAAGAACAAATACTGTGACAATGTCAATACTACCCAAAGCAATCTACATATTCAATACAATCCCTATCAAAGTAACCCCAGCATTCTTCACAGAGCTAGAACAAATAATCTTAAAATTTGTATGGAACCAGAAAAGACCCCAAATAGCTAAAGCAATTTTGAAAAAGAAAACCAAAGTAGGAGGTATCACAATCCCAGACATCAAGCTGTACTACAAAGCTGTAATCATCAAGACAGTATGGTACTGGCACAAGAACAGACACTCAAGTCAATGGAACAGAACAGAGAACCCAGAAATGGACCCACAAACGCATGGCCAACTAATCTTTGACAAAGCAGGAATGAATATCCAATGGAATAAAGACAGTCTCTTCAGCATGTGGTTCTGGGAAAAGTGGACAGCGACATGCAGAAAAATGAACCTGGACCACTTTCTTACACCATACACAAAAATAAACTCAAAATGGATGAGGACCTCAATGTAAGACAGAAAGCTATCAAAATCCTCAGGAAGAAAGCAGGCAAAACCTCTTTGATCTTGGCCACAGAACTTCTTACTCAACATGTCTCCAGAGGCAAGGGAAACAAAAAGCAAAAGTGAACTACTGGGACCTCATCAAAATAAAAAGCTTCTGCACAGTGAAGGAAACATTCAGCAAAACTAAAAGGCAACTGACAGAATGGGAGAAGATATTTACAAATGACATATCAGATAAAGGGTTAGTATCCAAAATCTATAGAGAGAACTTATCAAACTCAACACCCAAAAAACAAATAATCCAGTGAAGAAATGGGCAAAAGCCATGAATAGACAATTCTCCAATGAAGACATCCAGATGGCCAACGGACACATGCAAAGATGCTCAACATCAGTCATCATCTGGGAAATACAAATCAAAACCACAATGACATACCACCTTACACCTGTCAGAATGGCTAACATTAACAACTCAGGCAACAACAGATGTTGGCGAGGATGCAGAGAAAGAGAATCTCCTTTGCATTGTTGGTGGGAATGCAAGCTGGTGCAACCACTCTGGAGAACAGTATGGAGGTTCCTCAAAAAACTAAAAATAGAACTATTCTACGACCCAGCAATTGCACTACTTGGCATTTATCTACAGGATACAGGTATGCTGTTTTGAAGGGACACATGTACCCCCATGTTTATAGCAGCACTATCAACAATAGCCAAACTACAGAAAGAACCCAAATGTCCATCGATGGATGAATGAATAAAGAAGATGTGATACACACACACACACACACACACACACACACACACACACACACAATGGTGTATTACTCGGCAATCAAAAAGAATGAAATCTTGTCCTTTGCAACTACGTGGATGGAACTGGAGAGTATTATGCTAAGTGAAATTAGTCAGTCAGAGAAAGACAAAAATCATATGACTTCACTCATATGAGGACTTTAAGAGACAAAACAGATGAACATAAGGGAAGGGAAATAAAAATAGTATAAAAACAGGGAGGGGGACAAAACAGAAGAGACTCATAAATATGGAGAACAAACTGAGGGTTACGGGAGGGGTTGTGGGATGGAGGATGGGCTAAATGGGTAAGGGGCACTAAGGAATCTATTCCTGAAATCATTGTTGCAGTATATGCTAACTAATTTGGATGTAAATTTAAAAAAAATAAAAAATAAAACAAGTTTAAAAAAAAGGAATGGGTTAAATAATGTTAATATTTAAAACAAAAAAACAAGGAATACTGATCAAGTCTGTATCAGACAGATTACATTTACAAACTAGTGTTCTCTGGATTAAATAATGTTAATATTTAAAAGAAAAAAAAACAAGGAATACTGATCAAGTCTGCATCAGACAGATTACATTTACAAACTAGTGTTCTATAGATAATTTTGTAAACCAAAAATTGTGGGGAGTGGTTATGATGAAGTTTTCACACAGCTTATAGTGTTGTACATGTGGTAATATCTAAACATATGTAATCAGATTCTGAAAAAGCAAACAAGTGTTACATTTAAAATATAAGATAATTGGCACCAATGAATGTAAATCAATAAATATTTCAACTTAGAGAAACATCTTTAAATAAGCTCAGGAGATGTGTATTTTTAGAGGCAAGTAGGAGAGTAGATGTATGAACTTCCTTTAATCAGAGTTGCAATTTCAAAAAAGGTATTGTGATAGACATATGCTTTTATAACTATAGGCATACATCAGAGATATTACAGGTTTGGTTCCAGTCTACAGTAAAGTGAATATTGCAATAAAGCAAGTCAAATGAACCTCTTGGTTTCCCAGTAGATATAAAAGTTATGTCTACACTACACAGTAGTCTGTTAAGTGTGCAACAGCATTATGTCAAAAACAAACCCCTATGTACGTAATTAATTAATTAATTGATTAAAAAGTACTGTAAACTGGGGTGCCTGGGTGGCTCAGTCAGTTGAACATCTGACTTGGGCTCAGGTCATGATCTTGCTGCTCATGGGTTCGAGACCCGCATCAGTCTCTGTACTGACAGCGCAGAGCCTGGAGCCTGCTTCAGATTCTGTGTCTCCCTCTCTCTTTGCCCCTCCTCTGCTCACACCTCTCTCAAAAATGAATAAACTTTAAAAAAAAATACTGTAAGCTAACCATTATCAGTGTTTTCAGCAAGTCATAATCACTGATCACAGATCACTATAACAAACAATGAAAAAGTTTTAAATATTCTGAGGATTACCAAAATGTGGCACAGAGACACCAAGTGAAAAATGGTGCTTATAGGTTTACTTGAAACAGGCTTGCCAAACCTTTAATTTGTAAAAAAACACACAATTTGCAAAGTGCATAAAATGAGGTATGCCTGTATACCTATTTGAAGCATATCCACAAAAATGGTTAATTCCTAAACTGAGAACAGGGGCGCCTGGGTGGCGCAGTCGGTTGGGCGTCCGACTTCAGCCAGGTCACGATCTCGCGGTCCGTGAGTTCGAGCCCCGCGTCAGGCTCTGGGCTGATGGCTCGGAGCCTGGAGCCTGTCTCCGATTCTGTGTCTCCCTCTCTCTCTGCCCCTCCCCCATTCATGCTCTGTCTCTCTCTGTCCCAAAAATAAATAAAAAACGTTGAAAAAAAAAATTTAAAAAAAAAAACAAAAACTGAGAACAAACTGAGGGTTGATGGGGGGTGGGAGGGAGGGCAGGGTGGGTGATGGGTATTGAGGAGGGCACCTTTTGGGATGAGCACTGGGTGTTGTATGGAAACCAATTTGACAGTAAATTTCATATATTAAAAAATAAAAAAAAAAAATAAAAATAAAAAAAATAAAAAAAAAAATGGTTAATTCCTGTGCCCAACATGATCATATAGCTTTCCTCATGCTAATACAGCAGTTTGCTTTTTCTCCCATCTCAGTCCCATAATGCAGGCTACAGAGAATGAGAAAGATATAATGCATCTACACATTAACATGAATCTCTACAATGTCATGACCATCTGTAAAAATTGAGATGGACATCTTAGAAGAAAGCACCTGTAAAGACAGGAATACATACTACCTTCGCCAAGTGTTCTTTCTACTTATGTCAATCCGTATGTACAGACCACTACAGTACAGAGATAAAGAGACTACATACTCTACATCTTAGAAGTGGGAAAAGCTGATTTTCTAACTGGAGGACAGTCTTCAAAACATATGGTGGTATGTTCATGGGATTACAAAATCAGGGAGTCAAGATCATATGTTTCTAACTTTTGGAGGGCTGCATTTTTAAAGATGAGAAGCTCAGAAAAAGTAGTTTGTGTTTTGTTTATATTTTAAATGGTGTGAAATGCATCAGACGTGAGGGCTTTGGATTGAATTTCTGAGCTGGTATCCAAACATCCTAATTACTAGAGAAATGGGACCACCGAAGCAACATTTTAGTACTACCATTTGCCTATGTGCACAAATCCACATGCACTGATTAATAGTATGTGCTTTAGGATATATAACAAGTAACATATGGGAACTAAAAGAACTTAAAAAAATAAATTTAGTGTTCTATAAATTTAAACACTTTTGGACTTTTTGACTTAAGTAATATTAATGCTTGCTGTTTGAAAATTATGAATTTTGGTATATTGATTTACCTGAAGAAATGAGGGAAACAAAAACCCATGACACAATTATGGAAACTGAATCTAAAATGTCCCACTGGCATAGTACCACAATAGTGCAGCATTTATCTTTAAGGTCCCAAGAAACTATTCAGTGGTCCCCAATGATGAGAGCCCATTAAGCACAATTCAATAAAACACAATGGACTTAAATAAAGGTCAACCATCATATAAGCTGAACAAAGGAAACCATTAAAAGCTGAGAATGATATCCCGTCCTTAAATCATTCTCAGCTGGTTAGTTGTTTCAGAGGCCAAAAACGGTAAATGTTCCTACATGGAATAATATAATGTGGCACACACAAACCCTTAACTTGAAATGTTTGTGTCTATTGGTCATAAATTATGAACAAGTGGTATGGGTGTCACTATTTTACAGGATGGCATTTTAAAATGCAAAGTAACATAAATGAGCTCCTCTGTATTTTGCTGTACATTTGGATCTATGTCACTGATTACAACTACTCAGGGAGATCACCAACTGAAAACTCTTTCCTACAAATAGTCCCACAGGAAGGAAATTTTAAAGGACCCACAGGGAGGAAATGGAAAGTTTGGGAAGATCAAACATTCCATCCAACCCTGTACTTGATAGAGAGTCTAATCTTCCCTTACATGGAATTTTCTAATACAAATTACATCCTTCAAAGCAATTTTCTTCTCAGCCAATTATCAAACACAACTTCCCTAAATTCAAGTAATGCTAAACACTCTCTTATAGGAAAAAGCATATTTCAGTGAAGCAAAAGAGACCATCAAATTCTAAAAGTAGCTTGAGCCACTGACATAATTTGAGTCCCAGGAAAAGTCGGATTCTAACTCTGCCTCTGACACTGAGTGATTCCGGGTAAGTTTCTTCCTGGAGAGAAGATTCTCATTTGTAAAATCTTGAGAACAGCAGCCAACCTTGCCTACACAAAACTGATAGGTTCTGAGAACTTATACATACAAAACCAAATGATAGGTCTATAATTATGCAGATTATTAAATGCTATTTTATTACAAATATATAGGCTCTAATGCCTGGATACATTAAAATCTATTAGAGGAAGAGAAATTTTCTTCTTTCAATTTTTTATTAATTTTTTTTAATGTTTGTTGATTTTTGAGACATAACATGAACAGGAGAGGGGCAGGAAGAGAGAGGGAGACACGGAATCTGAAGCAGGCTCTAGGCTCTGAGCTGTCAGCATAGAGCCTGACACGGAGCTTGCGATTCAGGGCTAGAACTCACAGAGATCATGACCTGAGCTGAAGTAAGATGCTTAACTGAATGAGTCACCCAGGCACCCCAGGAAGAGAAATTTTCTATTAATATGTCTGCAATTACTTCCAATTCAATTTGAATAAGAAAAGAGATTCCTCATTTTACATGCTACCAGAGAATCAAGAAAATCTACATGTCATTTTCTCCATTTTTAGAATTCCATAAGTGGCAGAATTGTTCTGTAATGCTTCCTTGAAATGAGCCATGTATAACCAAACATTCTGTTACAGTGCAGTGAGAGACAGTATGCTTGCAAGTTTTGGGACATAGAAAACAGATTTAAGACTCAACTTGGATACTTATTAGCTTTTTCAAATTGGAAAAATTGCATTACTTCAATGGGCTTTAGTCTCCTAACTTGCAAATGGGTTAATAATAATTCACCTCCTTGAATCATAAGAAAAGCACTTTATAAACTGTAACACAGGCAACCAAATATGTGGAATACTGACTACGATTTATTGAACTTGGGGGGGGGTGCCTTTCAGTATATCCTACAGTGGTTGTTTTCTAAAATATCTTTGGTTATAAATTAATGTCCTGTATTTATTTATTGACTTATATTTGAAGGTAGAATTGCTGGTTTATAATTATAGCAAACAATATTTTTTTATGTTTTTACAAATAAACCACAGCAGTATGACAATTACATATTCAATAGTTTTGCTAGTAAACAATATAACTTTTACATCTGTGAGGAACTAAATTCTCTAATTAAAAAAAAAAGTTAATGTTTATACCAAACACTGACAACAAACCCTTTATTTAATCAAATTTCTTGGCTTTCATTCAAGAGTAATTTACTGATGGCTTCATATAAAATAGACCCTGGGGATTTAATGTAGAATAAAATATACATCCAAATTCTATAAGTTCTGGGTCTTGAAAGAGAATGAGAAATAAAATAATTAAAGTATAAACAATTCTATAGTAATGTGTTCAAAGTGTGCAATGGGAACCAGAGAAGAATAAAGAGCAAAAACTAGATGAAGAAGAGGAGTGAAAGACACTATAAAAATGCAAAAGACAAGCTGTTTCAGTTACATGTTTAAAAAAGAGAGAAAGTGGAACATTATTAGGAGGCTAGGACCCTACCTCTATTTTCATAACTTAAGTGACCACCCACTATCCTGAGTTGCCTGGGACTGTCCCAATCCTGAGTAATCCACATGTTTTAGCACTAACCCCCAATTTGACTATATTTGGAGATAAGACCTTTAAGGAGGTAATTAAGGTTAAATAAAGTCAAAAGGGTGGGGTCTAATCTGATAGGATTAGTGTCCTTATAAGAAGAGGAGGTGATACCAGAGCTCTCCTGCACTTTCTCAACTATTTTTTTTCTTAATTTAAATCCAACTTAGTTAACGTACAGTGTAATAATAATTTCAGGAATAGACTTCAGTGATTCATCACTTACATATAACTCTTTCTCTCTGTCTCTACATGGGGCACAGAGGAAAGGCTATTTGATGACACTGCAAGAAAGTAGCTATCTGCAAGCCAGGAAAAGATGTCTCACCAGACACAAACCAGGCCAGCACCTTGATCTTGGACTTCCTGTCTCCAAAACTGTGAGAAAATTAGGTTCTGTTGTTTAAACCACCCATCCTGTGGTATTCTGTTATGGATGCCAGAGCTGACCAATACACAAACCAAAGTATTTCCCTTCTCTGAGTGTCAGTTTTCTTATCTGCAGACTGAAGACTAGTCACCTTCTTATGTTAACGTTATAATTTATATGGAAACAATCCACCTCATTTCAGCTAAGAATGATAAAATGTGAAATTCTTAGAGTACTTAGATAGGACTTTTTTCCTAGATTTTTTTTGTGTGTGTGAGTATGTGTGTGTGTAGATTTTTTCTTGGAGTATATATTCCACATTTTGCTTCCATGGACGTAGTCATTTTCCTTTCAAATCATATTTTATGATAAGTAATCTATTTTTAATTAAAACTGAACCTCTTTTACTTTCCTTATAACTTCTATGGGGGAGTTGTAGACTTTCCTTTGTGTACTTGGGGTAATACCTACAATATTCTGTCACTAATACCATGTGAAAGTCTCTAGAAAATAAGGCTTTTATATGTTACACATACTTTATAGAAATGATGAATCTTAGGAAAAGGAACACATAAAAAAACTACCTTATCATCTTAATGCTAATGACTTAAAATAAAATGTATATAAAATTTTTCTACAGTAAATGTAAATATTTTCTTCAGGTTCTTTGTATAATTTATTTCAAATCTGTACAAAAGCACATCATCGTACTGTATCATGATTTATTATGTCTCTCTGTCCAACTAGAATGACTAGAAATGGGTGAATAGTATGGGCGAGACTAGTATGGATGAAGGGGATATTAACTCAAGGCAGAAAAAGAAAGGTCTGTGGATTTCTTAAGTTATGAAATAAATTGTGAATGATTTTTTAAAAAGTTATGAAGGCAGGTTATCTAAACTAGTATACAAATAACTCAAAATCTTCTCACAATTGGCCTACTAATGTTATCATTTGTGTCCAACATATACCCAATATTCCAGACAGTGTGGTTTTCTAATTCATCTTCAAATGTACAATGATTATACCTAGTTATCTATCATCATTAAAAAGAACTACTACTGAGGAGCCTGGGTGGCTCAATGGGTTAAGTGTCTGATTTGGTTTCTGCTCAGGTCATGATGCCATGGTTCGTGAGTTCGAGCCCTGCAATGGGTTCTGTGTTGGCAGCCGGGATCCTGCTTGGGATGCTCTCTCTCCCTCTCTCTCTGCGCCACCCCACTCATGATCAGTCTCTCTCTCCTTCTTAAAATAAATAAATAATCTCATAAAAGAACTACTACCATTTAACATTATAATTTTTCAAAGAACTCTGACAAAAATCATTTTATTTGACCCTGAAAAAAACCCTATATAACAAAATAAACAAGGGTCAATGCATTTCCTCATTTATAGTTGACTAACTGGGTTTCATAAAGAGTAACTGACTCAGCCATGAAAATCTGGCTTATTTAGTAATGGGCAAAATGGAAGCTAAAGCAAAATTTCTGAGTCCAGCTTTCTCCTATCTTGTAAGGTTATGGCTTCTTCTCTTATATAACATAATTCTATGTATCCTTCAAGATCCTTCTGTTCCATTTTATAGTACTGTTCATCCTCACCCCATCACCAAAAATTCCTCCCTCTCTGAAGTCCTGTCAATCTCAATGGCCATTAATCTTCATATTCATTGACAGTGTATCTTGTGATACAATCTGGCTATCACAATACTCTGTATGTAGTATATTTTCTGGCTATTTAACTGTACCACTAGCTTCTTGAGATTTCTGTGTGTCTTCTGTATTGTTTGTATCCCTCTGGTGTACTAATGATCTCTTTCGTTGTGCCTTTGTTTGGGTCTGCCTGATATCCCTTCATCTGCCCCTAATCTTTGGTGTCCCTATCTTTAATTAACAGCGTCCTTTAGGACATGACCACTCTTCCATTGCAGGTAGTCTTGGTAGTTCTGTTAAACAAGGTTCTTTACTTTCCCTTGGACAAGGAGTATTCTTGTAATTAATCCACACTAGGTCAGTCTTTATAATAAGAACTTGAATCAAAACCAGGGAAAGGAGGAGGAAAATGGTTGGAGTTAATAGGCCCAAAGACAATTTCCTGAAAATACTTTCCATTTGTTACTGCTCTCTGTATTCTCAAAGCTGCCATAGTTGCTGCTCTTTTAAAGGCCAAATTATTCAGCATTTCCTCAGCTTCTGACTGAGCTATCTCATATGTTACTGAGAAATTCCTTCTCCCCCCCTCCCTTAAATCAGGCAGAATCACTTTCTCTTGCTTGCAAACAAAGATCCTTATCTGATATACCCACAAAGTTTAGTGCATGGGGAGTGCTAAGTATTTTTAAATATTTTGTTCTTTTTTTAAAATGTTGATTTATTTATTTTGAGAGAGAGAGAAAGAGAGAGGAAGAGGGAGGGAGGGTCACAGAGAGAGGTGAGAGAGAATCCCAAGCAGGCTCCACACTGCCAGCACAGAGCCAGATGTGGGACTCAAACTCATGAACCATGAGATCATGACCTGAGCCGAAATCAGGAGTCAGACGATTAACTGACTGAGCCACCCAGGCACCTCTCAAATGTTTTATTCTTATGTAGATTATATATATTATTATATATTACTGAAAACATAAATAAATGACCCTGAAGTGCACCATTGCTATTGGTTAAAATTTTAGTAATCAACAGGCAAGCAGGGGCCAAGCTAACATTGGGAACTTATATGCATGGAAATGACTTTTATTACAGTTCAGAACCCTGGTTTGGTGACTCACAAAGTGATAATTCACTGCTGCAAATTAACAAAGCATTTTGTGGTGAGGGTAGTACTTATAGTAATGATACCATTTAGTTATATTTGACATTTAGGTTAACACATCTGTTTTCCTTTTCTTCCCAAATATTATAGAAGCCAACTGTGACCATCTGAATTTTTAATATTATTTTACCACAAAATACATCTGATAAACTTAACTGCTTATACCATAGCTCCTTTTTAAGTAAGTGAATATTTTAACATACTCTATAGCTTCTTGTGAAGAGCAGATTATAGTTTTAAATTCACTGAGAAAGGAAATTATCATTAGAGTAATTTAGGTGGGTAAATGGTATCAGTGTTTGAAGCATTATCATCACTCTACAAAGGAAGTTCCCTCTATGATTCTTTAAGGAAAAAAAATAAGAAAAATCAACCAGTAATTGTTTATCACTGGACTTTAACAACAATTCTAGCTAATCATACATCAGTAGTTAATTCACATTTGAACAGATTACAAACCTAAGCTAACTATTTCTACGTACTTTGGTAAATTTCTGTCATTTTAGACATTTACATACTCAGAATCCTTTGTATTCCAGGAGCATCCTTTTAATATTAGACATTAGGGGAATATCATGCATATATATGATATTTCTCTTTCTCAATGACAAGTATTTCCCTGAAGATAAAGTCCTACTGAAAAGTGGAGGGTGGGGGAAGGGGGCATTTTAAAACATTCACTTCTTCTCTTTTAGAACATCTATTACTACGTGATAGTATTTCCCACAAGATTATTTTTATTTTATTTGAAGTTGGCAAAAATCTTTGTGCTGAATCCTTTGAGCATACCTCTAGTGATAGATGTCAGATCAGTGCTGTATGGAAGAACTTTTATTTGACTGGTAGATGACAGGAAGAAGCTTTTCTCTGAAATATAAGATGTAACTATAAAATCCTTCTGTGAGATGAATATAATCTTTTGTTCTGGTGTATAAATGATTTACTCATTCTTGCTTCAAAAAATCACTTCATGTAATTAATTGCAATAGTGTGAAGTTAAGACACTTAAAAAGGTACATATTTATTCAAATAAGGAGAGTTTGTTTTAAATGTCTTCTTTATATGAATCAAATGTGAAATAGGCATACAATATAAATTTCCATTGATCTTTTCTTTTAATTTATAATATTTTTATAATCATTCACCAAAAACACCTTCAAGATTCATTCACTCACTATGCATATAGCATATACTCAAAACAAGTAGCATCTTCATAAGAGATGACTTTATTAGTACTGAGTATATGGTATGCAAAGAATGAAAATGTATTAAATGTTAAGATTTATCCTACAAATCTGGCTATGACTTATTCCATTTATTACAAGCATTGCCTTATTCTATGATTATCAAATAATTTCAAATGTCCCCTACTATCACAAGAAGAGGGAGTAACTTTTTTTTTTTTTACCAGGTCTAGCAATCCAGATGATCTTTCCTATCTTTCTGGCCCTCTTTCCTCACACCCCTCAAAAATAAATCATGAGTAAACATATACAATTCCACTATATATCCTATTACTACAAATGTTATTCTTTGCCTATCTGAGTTAGAACTGCCAGAAGCAAATCACTTTTGATACATATTAAAATGCTGTTCCACATATATTTCATATACATCTATTTAATGCATGAATAGAAAAGAAATTTATATCCACTCTTACATTCGGGATTCTTGTTATAATCTACTTCAAGAACTAACTAAAGATCTGCAGTGTTTTAAGATGTGAGAAGAAAACAAAGTGGAAGCATGGCGAGATGTAAAAGAGGGATTGCTTGTTTTCAGATTTATTTTTCTCTCGAGCTTTCTCACAGGTCTTTACCTCAGAGTCTATTCATCTTTCTCTTTGTAACAGACAGATCTTTCTCTTGAATAAAGTGGTTCACTTTAGCCTAGAAATGAGCATATACAATCACCTCTGGGTTTCTCTGTTTCTGTACTTCTCACAAGAATTAAAATCTCAAAAATAATATCATGAAATGACTTGGTCAATCATTATTATTGATCAAAACAATAAGATGATTGTCACTTGATTTTCTTTCAAGTTTTAGTTAATGGACTACACCTAATATAAACTTAACTAACACAACACTGTTCAACAATAAAGAGTTTTGTTGGCTTAGACTAGAATAAGCAAAGCATACTTAAAAAGAAGTTTCTGGCTATTTACCTCATTACATTTAGCTCCTCAAATACCTTTTGGAGAGACATAAAATAAGTACAAGGGGAATGAAATACAAGATTGAATCTACTTTATAAAAAGCAAATTTTTTTTTTATTTACAAACTCCAGTAAGATCTGATGAGAAAGTTTAGTACTATACTACAAAAGGATATGCAATATCTTTGAGACTTTACTGCACTAAAATTATACATATAGATCTGTTTTAATTGAAATAGAATTCATTTACCATAACATTCACTCTTTTAAAGCGTACTTTTTTTTTTTTTTGGCTTGTGTACCTTTCTATTTAGAGTGACCCTTCTCACAGATGAAACTATTATTGTATCTTACCTTAAAATGTTATCTTACCTTACAAAGGAAGTTGATCTTAAAACCCAAAGACTGGGCATTTCTCGAGCCTGAGTTCATGTAGTTTCCAACCAAAAGAACTAACTCTAAAAGTTTGTTAAAGCTTTCACTTTTCTTCAGTTCTTCACAGGCAAGAGTTACTGCTATGATGCTTGGTTTGATGTTGTTTACATGTTCTTCAAACGTGAGCTTGAATAGAATGCTATTGAGACGAGGCCGCAACATTATCACTGAGCTCATCTGTAAGATAAAAAATGCTCTATAAGAACATATATATAAAGCCTGTTATTTCACTCTCCAATAGAGATAACTTTATAGACTGTACTGTAAAATTTCTGCATAAAATGAATTTTCTCTGGGTCTTAAAAACCATTGTTTTGGTTTGTTTTAGAAATTCCAAAGGAATATTTTATTTATTTATTTTTAATATTTTTAACGTTCATTTATTTTTGAGACAGAGAGAGATAGAGCATGAAAAGGGGGAGGGTCAGAGAGAGAGGGAGACACAGAATCTGAAGCAGGCTCCAGGCTCCGAGCTGTCAGCACAGAGCCCAACGCGGGGCTCGAACTCACGGACTGTGAGATCATGATATGAGCGGAAGTCGGACGCTTAACCGACTGAGCCACCCAGGCGCCCCACCAAAGGAATATTTTAATAAAAATTTTAAAAAGTTAGTTGTTCAGTTTTAAACAAATCATCCTTATAACAGTAAGAAAATATTATTGAAGCTAAACATTTGCTGTTTGTTAATTCCATAATCATAAGTCATCAATAGCATTTAAACTGCCAAAAATTTGTCCTTGAGATGAACTATGAAAATTTACAAACATGAAATTGAGCTTGAGTGAATAGGGTCGCCACAGATAAAAGATGTGCATGCTGACAGAAAATGTAAGTGAACCACATTTCCCAAGAAATTATCTATTACTATGCTGTTTGAAATCAGAAGACTAGGTCTGATTGAACATTTAATAATTTTAAACCTATGATTTCTATTCACCAAATATATTAAATATTTATATATGCTCTAAAGAATTTCTTCTACTTGACAAAATGTTGATGCTATATAATTAGGTTATGGTAAAATCACATCAACTTACTTTTAAGTACATTATTCAAAAATTCTATATTGGTTTTCTTCAAAACAGTTCAACTTAGGTTTTAATTACTTATTTCATAGTATTCGTGCATGTTCTCTATTCCCTTTGGTATAGTTCCTATGATAATAATTTCTTTTGGTCGTTAATTTCCTATAGCTCCAAGTCATTTTAATAGCTTTCATTCACCAAATTAATTCTGAGACAGAGGTGGAGATGGAGATAGACACATATGAAAAACACAAGCACACCAACAATGAAAATAAATTATTAAAAGTTCTAATTATATTTATTTTTGGCACATATAGTTTAGTTTCTTGAATATAAATGTTAGGCACAGAGTAGGCACTGAGATATCTTGTAGATAAGATAAAAAGAATTTGACAACATAAAAGTCCTTAAGCCACAAAGTACCCTTCAAAAGAAGCAAATAAGCTGTTGAACAGATCATATCTACTTTCATATGGAAGCAAGGCATAGTTCATAATTTTTCTTTTTTTTAATTAAAAAAATTTCAATATGAAATTTATTGTCAAATTGGTTTCCATACAACACCCAGTGCTCATCCCAACAGGTGCCCTCCTCAATGCCCATCACTCACTTTCCCCTCCCTCTCACCCCCATCAACCCTCAGTTTGTTCTCAGTTTTTAAGAGTCTCTTGTGATTTGGCTCCCTCCCTCTTTTTTTTCCTTCCCCTCCCCCACGGTCTTTTGCTAAGTTTCACAGGATCCACATAAGAGTGAAACCATATGGTATCTGTCTTTCTCTGTATGACTTATTTCACTTAGCATAACAATCTCCAGTTCTATCTACGTTGCTACAAAAGGCCACAATTCATTCTTTCTCATTGCCAAGTAGTATTCCATTGTGTATATAAACCACAATTTCTTTATCCATTCATCAGTTGATGGACATTTAGGCTCTTTCCATAATTTGGCTATTGTTGACAGTGCTGCAATAAACATTGAGGTACAAGTGCCCCTATGCATCAGTACTCCTGTATCCCTTGGGTAAATTCCTAGCAGTGCTATTGCTGGGTCATAGGGTAGGTCTATTTTTAATTTTCTGAGGAACCTCCACACTGTTTTCCAGAGCGGCTGCACCAATTTGCATTCCCACCAACAGTGCAAGAGGGTTCCCGTTTCTCCACATCCTCTCCAGCATCTATAGTCTCCTGAATTGTTCATTTTGGCCACTCTGACTATCGTGAGGTGATATCTGAGTGTGGTTTTGATTTGTATTTCCCTGATGAGGAGCAACGTTGAACATGTTTTCATGTGCCTGTTGGCCATCTGGATGTCTTCTTTAGAGAAGTGTCTATTCATGTTTTCTGCCCATTTCTTCACTGGGTTATTTGTTTTTCGGGTGTGGAGTTTGGTGAGCTCTTTATAGATTTTGGATACTAGCCCTTTGTCTGATATGTCATTTGCAAATATCTTTTCGCATTCTGTCAGTTGCCTTTTGAAATGAACTTGTGGGGGCGCCTGGGTGGCGCAGTCGGTTAAGCGTCCGACTTCAGCCAGGTCACGATCTCGCGGTCTGTGAGTTCGAGCCCCGCGTCAGGCTCTGGGCTGATGGCTCGGAGCCTGGAGCCTGTTTCTGATTCTGTGTCTCCCTCTCTCTCTGCCCCTCCCCCGTTCATGCTCTGTCTCTCTCTGTCCCAAAAATAAATAAAAAATGTTGAAAAAAAAAATTAAAAAAAAAAAAAAAAAAAAAAAAAGAAATGAACTTGTGCATTAACCATGGGTATATGTGTCCCCAAAGATTAACTTGGCCTTCTTCTTACCCCATTATATGCTCTCATGCTTTTTATAGGTAGATTTATAAAAGGATGTGGGGAATATCCACCTGTTACTATATTTATTTAGATCTTATTACTTATCAATAGTTCTTTTTTTTTTTATGTGACCAGGGTAATATTATACAAACCATCCTACAGTTTCTTCAGCACTCACATGGTAAGTATAAGACATACTAGCAAATCAGAAGTTTCCAATATAGCTTAAAACTCATAACACAGTCACTTCATAACTATAGTTAGTGATAGAACCAGCATATGATTCTAGATGGGTAAACAGAAATTAAGTGCTAGAGAGTTTTCTGACTTAAACTCTTAGGACTACAATGTTTAATGAAAACTTCACAGTAGAGGTGACACAAATGGATAGAAAAAAAGAGACAGAGAGAGAGAAAGAGAAAAAGAGAGAGTGAGAGTGAGTGCAAAAACTGGAGCCAAAAGGGTGTAGAAACAATGGTGTGAGAAAAGATTCATACTTAGGAATATATGAGGCATATACCTAGGGGAAAAATGTGGACCAAAGTACCCAATGAGTCCATGTAAAGGCCATGAAATTGGAAGCTAACCATATCAAAGTCTCTATCACCATGAATGCACAAATCTCTTGGTGTACGTTTGTGTGGGAACCTAAGTTTCTATGACTTTCTGCCTTTCTTTATGCCTCCACTACTCTCTCTAAATCCCTCCCACTTTATTTTTCCTTTCCTTTCATTGGTAACTGACAAGCATTTGCACACACACGTTTCTATCATTTTATGTATTTAGGAAGTCGTTTTTCAGTCTCTCTGATGGTTGAAAATGCCCTAGAACTACTGTGATCAGGTGCTAGTCATTATGTACATGCCCTTTGGCCATGCTTTGTAGGGCTTATAGGAACTCAGCTCACCAGGGTGGCATTGGTCCCAGATCAACCAGTGATTTAAACCTTAGGCTCACATGGGTTTTTAATTTTATTTCAGTTCTAGTACTACTTGTCTTCATTCATATTTTTATCCTTTCCAGGGTTTATATTTCAGTTTTTGGTCCACAAATCAAGACAACATGGATTCAATCATTTTTTTTTAATATATATATTTTTAGTACCACCTCTAACTGAAATAATGTGACCAAAAGTGCAATATCATAATAATAGTAACAATAACAGTGATTAACATGTGTTAAGTGCCTTGTGCCAGACATTTTTCTGCATATGTATTATAAATATGTTTTAACTGATTTGGTCTCAAAACGATCCTAGGAAAAGTTATTAGCACTAGATTAGGAAAGTGAGGCACAGAAATACTTAGTGATTTGTGCAAAGTCAAGTTGTATGTTAAAGACCTGGAGATTTGAACTCAGGCATTCAGGTCACATAACCCAAACTCTCAACTATTACACCACAATGCCTCTTGAAATCACATTGGGAACAGTATGTATGACTGGTTGAAGGACAGGTTAGTAACAGAGAGAGCATTAGTACTCTCTCTTCAAAATGGCCTAGGAAACAGGTAGTGAGCTACAATGTTGACAGTAGGAAGGGGAAAGAAGCAATGGATATGAGAAATGGGATTAAGGAAGAAGCAATAGGATTTAGCATTAGTTATGAGAAAAGATAGTCAAAGATGACTCCAAGGTTTTAAGTCTGTTGTGAGGTAGAACACGGTTGGCATTAATGAAGGCAGAAGGAGATGCTGGTTTGCTGCAGTTTAATGTTTCGTCTGTTGCTTTGTTTCAGATGAAAGTGTTTCCCCCGATCTTCTGCTGCCTATACTACAGCAAGCTAATCAGGGATTGAGGCAGTGTTTGGTGCAGGTAAGGTACATCTTAGTAGCAAATTCAGTTAAAGATAAAATCTAGAAACTTTCACATTTTCTCACCCTGTGAAACTAATCTACCTAATTTCTCCACTCTTCAGTTTCTTCATCTATGAGGCATGAGAAATTCCTGGATCAGTCTTCTTTTGATAATTAGATAGGAGCCAAATAAATGATCCATAAATATTACTTCCTTCTATTTCACTCTGCTTCTAGACTTGTGGAAAGGTGGAGTAAAGGGTGCTAATCCACAAATAAAAATATCACTTGGCTGTTACCATACACACATATGGTATGTATGGTATGTATCACAGCCAAGTGATATTTTTATTTGTGGATTAGCACCCTTTACTCCACCTTTCCACAAGTCTAGAATATATATATATATATATATATATATATATATATATACACACACACACACACATATATATATATAGGTTTATATATATATATATATATATATATATATACACACACACACACATATATATATATAGGTTTATATATATATATATATATATATATATATATATATATGTATGTATCTATACTTGGTTCACTATCCTCTCAGACATCAAATAGTGTATATATATATATATATATAGTGTATAGATAGTATACTACAGTATAGTATAGTATACTATACTATAGTATAGAATATATATTCTGTATATATTCTATATATTCTATATTCTATATATATTCTATATCTATATATATAGATATATATATTCTATATATATCTATATATTCTATATTCTATATATATTCTATAGTATAGAATATATATATATATATAGGTATATATGTATATATATAGATAGATAGATACGTATGTATATATATATATACATACGTATCTATCTATCTATATATATAGGTATCTATACTTGGTTCACTATCCTCTCAGACATCAAATAGTATATCTTACTACTAACAAAGACACTACTAGCTTTCCATTATTAAGCTTCCAAATTTTGGGATGATCATCGCATTGTAGTAAACATAATGTAATTTAATATCATTCTTTGCCTAGATTTTAACTTGAGTAGTTTCTTATAATTGTCTCTTATTTTCCGTTTTCGTCATTCAAGCTTAAGTTTTATGTACTTCAGTGTTGAATTATTAAAATAGACTATTTAAATGTGCTCTCTGATCCCTCCAGCCTTTCCCCGTCCTACAGATCCTCATATAAATGGTAAAATGACACCTCTATAATTGGAAAATAATACTGCTTTGTTGACATTTTGAGTTTTAGGTATTATTATTATATCTGGTAGCTTTTGGAAATTCAGCCTTTAAGTTTAGGAGGAAGTAAATGTTAGAGTTGGCAGATTTGGGGAGTTATCCAAACAGATGCTATAGGAAGCAAGGTTGTTGATAAGGTGAGTACATAGAGAGAAGAGTCAAAGACTGCACCTTGTGTAGCACCTAGCTCAGGGTCTTGCATATATTAGACATTTAAATATTTAAAAGTAGTTCTTAACTGCCTAGCCATTTTTCAGATCTCGCAAGTAGGACAGCCAGATTGTCTACTGAACAAACTTAACAGATAATAATAATATTTCACTGTCCCCACAATAGTTCTCCAGATAAGATATCAAACAGAAATGCTAGGGAATTAGCTTTGTTGAACTGTTCTTACTAGATATAACCCATCATCAGTCACCCTGATTTGGGAAGAGGTTGTATGTTGTAAGGGGTCAGAGTTGCCCTTGGATTTGACAAAATTTCCTCATTCACTTACCATCTACAACATAGGTTAGGGCATAGAAGGTGATAAATATGACAGATGGCTTAGGACAATAACTATAAAAAGAGTGAATGAATTCATTCATACAAATAGGAACTCCGAAATCAGCAAAGTGCTGGATCAGGGAGAGGATTAAAATGTATCATAATAGAGTTATATGGGTAAAGAGGAGGGTATCCTACCTCCTACATAAAGTAATTTGCTACCATATGGGATATCCCAACAATACTGCCCAGGCTCAATCTGATACGGGGCCAAAATGCAGAGCCCTGTATAATTATTTTGAAGAATAGATCTGACAGAAATTTTCCCCTAATTCTCAGAGAGTGAGAGAAACCATTCCCTGCACTCTCCAGATTTATAATGCAAGTTGCAGTGAAAGAAATAGGGATTTTGAGTTACACAGACCTGGACTTGAACTACAGTTCTAATACTTTCTAATTTATGACCTAGTATAAGTTACCTAATGTTTGTTAGACTTCATTTCCCCATTAGTAAAATTTATTCCTTAATTAACCCATGCAAGTTGCAGTCAGACTTAAATAAGATGCTATGTGTAACTCTCCTGTCATAGTAGCTGACACAAAGTAAAACAATAGCTATTGTTGTTATTATCCTCTTTCTTCATTTTCAGAAATACCCAAAAAGAAACCATGGCCATGGATTGTTCTACCAAACCTGAGGGAAAGCTTCTCTCATTCACAATTAAGGAATGTATTTTCAGGGCTTGGTGAGAAACAGCATTCACTATCTATTGAACAATAGATATTGTGTTGTGCTCCCTTCAGCCAGTTTTAATGCATAATATATATTTACTATTATAAATGTTATCATTGAAAATGTGTTAATGTAAAATCTGGAGACCATGGAGGAGGCAATGCTATATTAATCTCTTTACAGTAGCCATGAATCAGTATTCATTGATCATACTAACAGAATTTTCTATAATCAGAAGTGTTAATTTTTACAATCAGACCAGGGTACACTGATAGACAAGAGTTGAATCTCTATTATAGGATCTGGGTATATAAGGGAATATGTTGGATAACTAAGCTTAGAAATAATAGGAAGCACAGAGCAACATCCCCAGCCATAGATACAACTATTAAAAGGCTCATGTCTCAAAAAGGCACTTAAGTGCACCTAAGTGATATAACTAAAAACACAAACTTGACTGAAATGCATGTTTGTGTTCAGTTGTGATCCCTGGCAGCATTTTAGTCGACATTCTTTGTTTTATAATGCATTCCTTGAAGTACTATGGGATGTTGACCATGGTGTTGTATTATATAGGGGATTTATTTTGTTATGAGGTACTTGTCTATCAAACCACATCAAGCAGCTACCATTCCTTTAGCCGATCTGTACTATATTTAAAACAATGCACTGACACCTTTAGTGAGAGCAGCTACAAGTGGGTTATTTCCCCAAAGACTCAAGAGATAGTTTTGTTTATATGATTTAAATTTTACACACTCCACCACCTAGGCAGATGGTGAATATCAATCTACTGCCAAACTACTGTAGAAATCCAGAGAGAGGGGTGCCTAAATGGCTCAAATGGTTAAGCGTCCAACTTTGGCTCAGGTCATGACCTCACAGTTTGTGGGTTCAAGTCCCACGTCCGGCTCTGTGCTGACAGCTCAGAGCCTGGAGCCTGCTTCGGATTCTGTGTCTCCCTCTCTCTCTGCCCCTCCCCTGCTGGCTTTTTCTCTCTGTCTCTCTCTGTCTCTCTCTTTTTCTCTCTCTCAAAAATAAATAAACATTAGAAAAATTAAAAAAGAATCCAAAGAGAAAGAAAAAAGGCACAAATGTAAAAGTCATGTGTGAAGGAGGAAGAGATAACCACATGCTGCTCCTGCTCCCACATGTTGCCCACCTTTAAGGTTATTTATCTTTCTTTTTGCACTGTTAAGAAACACACCTTCAATGACCATCGCATGCAAACATAATTGATCTTATAGTCTCTTCAAAATATAATATTAACAATTCATTAGACCTATCATATATGTTTGTAACAAATATACTTTGTTACAATGTGTTTTTCACAAATAGTTAAATACTATTAGGACTCACCACACATAGCATACACAGAATAATTTGTATCAGTAACTATAATGAAGGTTATAATAATGAAGTCAAATTAAAGAAGGGTATTATTAAGTTAAACAGTAGACAGAACTGCTTATAAAAGGTGTGAAATCTAGATTCAATGACTGAGCACAACTCTGCCTCAATGTATGGAAATACAGCAAGGACATCTGTGATTCTCTATGAAGCAATTTTATTATCTTCTTTTAGCCAACAATGTCCTCAAGAACAGGATCTCTCCTGCTTATTACTGTACTTTCTGCAGTATGTTTTACATCTAAACCAGACAAAATAATCAATACAAGTGCACCTACTACATGAAGCCAATGGCAAATGTTTCTATATTAGATGTAAGGAGAGATAAGAACCATAGATAGTCTATAACATCAGGCTATGGAAAAATGTAATATCGCATAATATAAAAGAGCTGCCAAATCACTACGTCACACACCTGAAACTAATATGACATGTTAACTATACGTCAAATAAAAAATTAAAAAATACTAACTCTATATCAAAAAACAATGATATACTGATAGAGAACACTTTCCCCAAGATAGTGATAGATGGAAATTATGCATCAACAAACATCTACTAGTCTTTAGTCTGAAGCAAAACATAGTAACAATGTCCACCCCAAAAGACACTGTAAACTCAAGAGTTTGAGAGCATTTCAAAACATCCTTCTGAAAACAACTGTTTGAGGCCAAGAATGGCCATCAAAATGACTGTTGTGCTATGCTGTTGTATTAGAGATTACTGATATACAGAGGGAGGAAAAGAGTTAACTTCTGATTTTTAAAATTTAATGAAAAGAAATCAATAGCAAAATTGACTGACATTCATAGACCTAATCTGAATGTTCAGTTTTCAGGTTGTTTTATTTTACTTTGTATTTTATTTTATTTTATTTTATTTTATTTTATTTTATTTTATTTATTTATTTTATTTTATTGCAAAATCTGATGTAAGTAACAATCCTGCCACAAAATGAACTATTATGAGAAGTTAATGAAATGAACAAGAATATGAATACATAGATTTGAGAATGAGTTGTGGCAAGTATTCTTTGTCTTGATCTCAAAGTTATTAATCCAGCTTTTTTCCTTCAATAAAATTAATACACCTCAAAAAGAGCTAGCATTCATATTTACAAAAAGAATGAAAATAGAAACAATCAGGGCATTACATATCAAAACAGTGAACACACTGAATGAAAGCAGATGAAATAAAAATGTTTTTTTTCCAATGAATATGCAAACTTGAATAATGGCTTAATATTAATGGAATAGAAGAGCTACACTTTTCCATCAAAATTAATTGCCTTTGATGATATTTGGGAGAGAAAAAAAAGCCTTTAAAAATTTCCTTTTCACCTGGTTAAGCTAACTTCAATAGAGCTCATAAGCTCTTATGAGGCTTTAAAAAATTAAAAAGCACACTTACTTCATAGTTGTACTTCCAGCTATAGGTATAAATCTACTCCTTACACATTTATGTATTTGTGTAAACAAAAATAAAGATAAATGTACTGCCAGCAATATCACATAATCTGTGCTTTTCTTATAAATGTTTTTATGCACAAGGCTAGCCAACATTTTTGTTAGATTACAGCTCTAGAATGTTTTTAATTGAAAAAAAAATATATGGGTAATTTTGAACTCAGAAAAACAAAGTAGTGATTACTAAAAGAACTAATTATTGTCTTCTTTTTCAGAAGATGTTAGTTTAATAGACACACAGTATAGGTCTCCATCCTCACTGCAAAACAAGTGGGAATTTCCACAGCTCTGAGGTTTGAGAGCAGCTGGGCTGCATACACTTTCTAAAGAATCTAAAAGCTCCTGCTGGGGTTCTAACTGGCAAAGGTTTCAAAGATATATGTTTTTCCCCCAGTAAAAGTACAGCACATAGTTACAACAATGTACCAAATTCAGTTCTGTGGGAGGCAGGTTGGAGGACAAATCAGTGGGAAGCTATGCAGACAATCTACCCCCAGTAAAGAAAAGAATTATTGATCATAGGTGTGGGGACTAGAACATCCCTCTTACAAGGTGGTCTGCCTCTATACAGAGGAAAGGTCAGTGAATTTTATTATTAGTTTATTTTTTCTGTTTCCCCTTTTATTTGTTTCTTCTTAGCTTATTTAATATGAATACAAGCAAGCCCAAAGATGTGGCTGCTAAAAAGACTCAAAAAGTTTAGAGAGCAGCCCAGTCACTGTCTCAGATAAATTTATTTCTTTCAAAAAGTCAAAGCCATGTTTTTCCCCAGGTTTGCCAATTTGATTGTTTTTTATTTGATGATGATTTTAATGAATCTTACAGGAATGATCTCACTTCTAACATATGATTATTCCTAACTGATGAGATTTGTTTTTTTATCCAAGAAATTATATGATAATGGAAACTCCACAGGGCACTGGCAGTGGTCATAGGGATGAAATTAGGAAAGAGTATTTATTGTTAGAGAAGGTAAATAAAGAAAAGTTTTCAATAAGGAGGTTAAATCCTTCCATGTTACCTAGTACCATATGGATACAGAATCAGGACGAAAAAGAGCCTGCTTGATTTTGCTTGATTTTGCATTCGAGTTAATACATTCAGCAAATATATGTTAAGTGTATACTATGTGAATAAAATCAGCATGATGCATGCACTTGAAAAAGTTGCAGTCTAGCAGGGATTTACAGATGTTGAATAAACAACCTTACAAATAACTACAAACCATGATAACTTCTAGAAAGATAAAGGAAAAAAAGCGCTCTGAGGGATTTTAATAGGAAGACTGAATTTTGACTGATAGGTAAGTGAAGACATCACTGGCAAAATGAACTTTAAGCCGAGACTGGAAGAATAAGCAGGAAAGAGGCAGGCAGCAAGTGAGTGTAAGAGGAGGCAGCATGTATAATCTCCTGCCAGAGGCAGGAAAGAGCATGGTAAATTAAAAAAAAAAGTGAGGGAATATGAGCAAGAAGCCAAGCAACAGGAGATAAAAGTGGGAGAGGTGGTAAATCCTGGTGAGGAGTTTATATTGTAGCCTTAGTGCCACACAACAGCACTGAGGTTTAATCAGATAAATTATATGATGCAATACAAAAAAACTCTAGAAATGCCACATTTGAGAGCTGCACTGAGATTAACTTGGAGAAAGGCAAAAGCATGAGTGGGGAAAAGAAGCTAAAAGTATATCATAATTGTTAAAGAGAATGATGATGGTGGCTTGGGGCTAAGGTGGTAATGACACAGATGAAGAGTAGATCAGATGTATATTCTAGATTCAATTAGGAGGTAATTAATGATCTCTCTTAGGTAATTTTCAACGCATTGTTCAAGGCAGAATTCTGGTTGTTGTTTGTTGAATAGTACATGAGAAGTAATGAAGTAGAGGAAAAGGAAACTAATCTTTGAAAAAAAAAAACAGATGATAGGAAATGGAGAGAGAGCAGCAGCTATCAGGGATCTCAGGGTCAAGAAATGATTTTCACTCATTCATCTATCCAGCTATCAATTTATTCAGTTTTAGGAAGTGAGGGACTTAAGTTTTATTTTTTCTGAAGAGGAAGTCAAACTGCAGAATGACAAACTGAAGATATAATAAAAACAGAACTCTAAAGCAGGCAAGAGACAATAATGCTCAAAACACAGACAAGTAAATTAGCATATAGTAGAGCATCTCTCTCTCTCTCTCTCTCTCTCTCTCTCTCTCTCTCTCTCTCACACACACACACACACACACACACACACACAATAGAACAATATAGCAGTTAAAAGCACTCTTTATCAGGAGGAAACAAAAACACCAATTTGAAAAGATAAGCACCCTTATGTTCATCACAGCAGTATTTATAATATCCAGGATATGGAAGGAACATAAATGTACATCAGTGAATTAATAGATAAAGGTGTGGTGGTGGTGGTGGTGATGTGTGTTACGTATGTAATGTAATATTATTCTGAAATCCTGTCATTGGCAACAACATGGATGGACCTTGAGGATGTTATACTAAATGAAATAAGTATGAATGAAATGAAATGTTATATTAAATGAAATCCTGTATGATTTCACTTATACATGGATTCTAAGAAAACAAAGCCACAAATGAACAACAACAACAAAAAAAACCAAAACAATAACAGACTCAAATATATAGAATACAAACTGGTACTTGCCAAAGGGGAGGGTGGTGGAGGGATAGATGAAATAACTGAAGGGGATTAAAAGGTACAATCTTCCAGTTATGAAATAAATAAGACATTGGGAAGTAATATACAGCATAAGGAATATAGTCAATAATATTGTAACCATTTGGCATAGTGAGAGATGGTAACTAGACTTACTGTGGTGACCATTTTGTAACTTAAATAAATATTGAAGCACTATCTTGTACACCTGAAACTAATACAATATTGTATGTCAACTATTTTTCAATAAAATAAAAATATACAGTAAAATATCATTCAGCCATCAAAGCGAATGAAATCTTGCCATTTGCAATGACATGGATGGAGCTACAATGTATTATTCTAAGCAAAATAAGTCAGAGAAAGACAAATACCATATGATTTCACTCATATGTGGAATTTTAGAAACAAAACAAATGCACATATGGAAAGTGGGTCGGGGGAGAAAAGAGAAGGAAAGAAACCACAAGAGACTCTTATGATATGTAACAAACTGAGGGATGATGGGAGGGAGGTGGGTTGGAGATGGGCTAGATGGGTAGTAAGGAGGGCACTTGTTGGGATGAGCACTGGGTGTTGTAAGTAAGTGATGAATCACTGAATTCTACTCCTGAAACTAATATTGCACTGTATTTTAAGTAACTAAAATTCAAATAAAAATATATCTATATAAAAATAAATAAAATTTTAAAATAAAAATGAATAAAAGCACTGTCTATATCAGACTGCCTGGGTTTGAGTTATGCATCTACTACTTGCTATGTAACCTTGGGACAAGGTCCCTAGCCTTCCTTCACCTGGGTTTCCTCATTCATAATATGGAGCTAATAAAAGTGCAAACTTCATAGATATAAATAATACATAAGATGGTGCATATAAAAATGCTTAACATAGTATCAGACACAGTAGCTCCTTAATGCGTTGTTTCTGTAAATAATAAGAGCAACAACAAATTAGTAATAATAATAAGCTATCCCTTTTTCTGAGGTTTGACAGACAGTATGTTAATAAAAGATATGGCTATTGATAGCTTCGTAGGAAGAAGAGATATTGGAGGTTCTGAAGCCTAAGTGCTTTCCTTTTACTCTGGTGTGTAAAAGATTAGACGGTTGGTAGTAAGTGAAAAGAAAGAATAGGGGGAGGTTAGAAGACTTAAGAAGAGCAAGTAAGATATGATATAGCCACTATAGAAAAATGAAAGGTCACTAAACAGGAACAAGTAAAATAACTGCTGAAATGGCAGTGAGAGTCCTGCTGCGGTAAAAGCTAAAATGTCATAAAGACACCAATTCACTCAGTTCACCAAAGAGAACAGGATATTAAGACACAGAGTTACGAGCAGAATGAGAATACTAAGGAGCTCAGATTTTATTCTGTAAATTCTGGGAGACACTGAAGGTTTTGGACATAGAAATCACATGTCGGATATAGATTTTAAGTAGACTACACTAATTGTATTGATGGGGAAATTATCAGAGAAGCAAGACAACCAGTTTGGAGACTCTCCCATTAGTGCAGATGATTCTACACTTGCGAAGCTTTCCTAAATGTAGGCTGTCAATATATTTTGAGGATTAAAAAGTATTTGGCTGTATTCACAAAGAAGTTAATTTAGTTTTAGCATTGACTTGGAGAAATATGTTTTAACATAATTTTTGCTTTTACAGACCTAAAATATGCTCTTTTTAATCTCAGCCTCATACTTTAGTTCAATAATCATCGTACAATTCAATTCAATAAATATTTACTGCCTATTGTATACAAGATATTCTAAGCATCCCAATAATTCTGTTTCTATAAACAATAATGGCAACAATAATAGCTGGTGCTCAAAAGACTAAAGCCTATCATTATTTCAAAAATATTTTCCTAGATAGGAGATTATCTAAACTTTATTTGGCAAATCCTGATGGATACTATCTTGGGTAATTTATGTAGCATTAATTACTTTGTAATGTCCTTGACTTTTTTCTCCCTACAGGCATGTAACTAAGGATGGGAGAATTAAATATGAGGACCAGGTTACTTCATGTACACAGCCCTGGAATTATTTATGGTTATGTGCATAAATAAGAAATCTCTGGGGCGCCTGGGTGGCGCAGTCGGTTAAGCGTCTGACTTCAGCCAGGTCACGATCTCGCGGTTCGTGAGTTCGAGCCCCGCGTCAGGCTCTGGGCTGATGGCTCGGAGCCTGGAGCCTGTTTCCGATTCTGTGTCTCCCTCTCTCTCTGCCCCTCCCCCGTTCATGCTCTGTCTCTCTCTGTCCCAAAAAAAAAAAAAAAAAAGAAATCTCTTCCATTTTCTATTTTGCTTTTAATTCAGAAGGTATATTGCTTTTTATGTCCCCAAACTTAATTTCCTCAGCGTGGCACCAAGGATATTCCTCTTGGAGGAAATGCTTGAAAAACTAATACATCTTCCAAGATAAACTGCATTCAGGAAAAAAAAAATGGCCTCAGAGAAACTGTGTAGTGTACCTACTGTAAAACTCATAACCATCATGGCACAGCTGAATTCTCAGATAGTATACAGCTCTGCTTCAATTATACTATGAATTCAATCACCTTAGGATTCAAATGTGGACTTTGGTCTAGAAACTTTTATTATTTAATATTGCACTAAAGCACTGTGATTTAATCAGTAATATCTAGACAGTTCAACTGGAATAATTTGCATAACTCAAAAAAGAGAAAAATATCTTCCTCAGGTACTTTACCTTAGGTCTATCTCATCCAAAATATACACTCCTGATTTTATTTTCAGGGATTTGACAGAATCTTCCCATAGCAGTAAATGCAATGCCATATCTGAGAATTAATAGGCTCTAAATGTGGTCAAGAATTTATTGCACATGTTCAAAACGAATGCTCTCTGCCCTATCACATTTTGACTTTAACCAAGAGTTTTAAATTGCAAAGTACCAAATCATATCAATTAAAATATATTACTATTAAAAAGGTAATAAAATATTTGATGAAGCACAGTATTTGACTACTAGTTCCAATATTAATTTTGAGTCTTAGTATTCATACAGGAAATTGTCAGGGAGCCATAATACATAATACAGCTGCTTCTCCACAAAGTAAACCAACTTGTATTGAATATGTAAGTTAAAAATAGCTTTTCCTCCAATAAATTAAATAAATCACCATCTCCTCTTTCCCATTTTTGCTTTGCCCATTATTTCAATAGCAGGTTTGGGGAATGACTAAAACATGTAACTATATTCTTTAATACATAATTTATATATAGTCATCCTTTGTACCCCTTAAAATGAAGAGGGGGTGAGGAAACAACTCATTCCAATAATGATTTAAACATATTAAAGCACAATATTTTTATGAGAATTTTCTTCCCAAAACAGTGTATTTAAAGCTTTCACTTAATTAATGACACTCCAGAGGAAATCTGAAAATTCTTGTGCTTTCTCTGACACAGTTCATGCCACAAAAAAAGTTTTTAGGATACTGTTATTTATCTAGTTACTACTCTTTAATTTAGCCTAAATTTGGAAGGGGGGCAAACTCTAACATCAAGATCTAAATAAAAGAAAAAAATAGCCAATACAATAATATATACTACTTTCATATATTAATAGAATTAAATATCAGCACTAGTATGGAAGAGCTCCCAGGAGATATCTTGAGGTATTCTGTAAAATAGAAATAGAAATTTATGTTTCAATACCATGATAAATAATATTTTTTTTGACAGCCAATGTTATATTAAATTATGTAGTTGCATAGTTTGAAAAAAAACAGCAATTGAAATGTCCTTTTCATTATTTCTGACAAGTGTTACACCCCAGTTGAGTTTGTGGGCCCTTATGCTAGATACATACCACAACTCCAAACTGTTCAGGCTCACTGAGGTCATGATACTCATTCCTCAGCTGTGCTAATTCACAGAGTACTTTCTGCTCAGGAAGATGTTTTACAAGGTTCTAAAACAAAAGAACAGTATACAAACTTAATATTATTAGGACTAGTAAATTTGCATCAACAACTCTAAAAGTGATTAGGAAGATAAATTTATTTTTTGCTAAGATCAAATGGAAATAAATGACATTGAAAAATTGACTAACCATGCCTTACATATATAGCATAATTTTTGAGCTTTATTTTCTATTAGTCAATTCATATGAAAAACAGAAAAATACTATGCTGAATTAATGCATGTACAATAACAAAAGTCAACTGTACTCTTCATAATTGGCAAAATTTGGAATAATCTTTAACCTTATAAAGCACACCAAGGGGCGCTTAGGTGGCTCAGTTGGTTAAGCGGCCGACTTCGGCTCAGGTCATGATCTCAAGGTCCGTGAGTTCGAGCCCCGCGTCGGGCTCTGTGCTGACAGCTCAGAGCCTGGAGCCTGTTTCAGATTCTGTGTCTCCCACTCTCTGACCCTGCCCCATTCATGCTCTGTCTCTCTCTGTCTCAAAAACAAATAAACGTTAAAAAATTTTAAAAAAAAGTACACCAAGCCTGAAAAAAAATCTCCCATTATCTACATCAGTATTTACATACATAATACATTACCACTTTAATGGAGAATTAAGCAAAAGTGATGGAGTCTGATATATGTTCAAGTTTGATGCCTAAGAGAATCAAAATTGATTAATTCCTCTCAATCTAGTTTATCTTGATCTATGGTATAATTCTTATTATCATTATATTAGCATGCAACCAACATTTTGGGGACTTGTATAGGATTTCAAAAGACAAAGGCAAGGAATAAAAGCAGGAAAATAAGATTTAAGAAAGTAGGGTTGATACAAAATGGCAGAAAAGTCAGCTCCAAGGATTGGGCCCACCACCAAAGCAATCAGTAAGCTAAAAAGAACAATTTAAATAAACTATTTCAAAACACTGAAACTTGATTGGATGCTTACAACAAGGGGCGTGTTTGTTGAAGGGATACACTGGTGTTCTCTGGTAAGAGAATGGCATGTACAAAAGAGATATCAAAACCCATTCCTCAGCACCACTGTGAAGATAGTGCCTGAGTCCTTGAGGGGCTGGCTGATGCCAGGGTGAGCAGTAGGGATCTTGTTCTCCAAAATTTGAGGAGGTACATTTTGGTTGGTTTGGCAGTTCACTGAAGGACCTGTGTAGGTGTCTGCCTTGATTTCAACCCTTTTGGGTTGCAGTAGCTTCCCCAGATGGCATCTATCAGAAGACTTAAATAGACAGAAACACTTCCCCTGCTTTTTGGAAACAGACATTTTAAGGAAATGTTTGTCAGATCACTGGCTGACAGCAGAGTTAATTAAACCCAAGATCCAGTAACCACACCCAAAAAATATACAGCTTGCAGCAATTGTTTAGAGAAATTACAAACAAATAGCTACAGCCCTCAGGAAACAAACATCAGCCGTCTGTGGGGAGTAGAAAAATCAAGTTTCCAGAGTTATAATATACTCAAAAGTCCAATTCTCAACAAAACCAAAAAAAGACAAAGCATGCAAAAAAAATAGGCAACCTTAAGCTAAACAGGAAAAATAAAAGAATATCACAGAAAAAATCCCTGAAGAAGCTCAATTTTGGAATTAGTAGTCAAAAACATTAAATCAACATTCAAACATTTTAAATATGTTTAATGACCTAAAGCAAACCATGAACAAATACATCAGCTCTGAGCAGAATTTCAAAGAAGTCCACACTGAGGCACTTTGGATCAAAAAAGAAGAGTGATTTTAAAATAGCAAGAGGGAAGTGAATTGTCACATTTAAGGGACCCACAATGAGATTAATATCTGATTTCTCCAATGGAAGCTAAAAGGTAGTAGAATAACATATTTTAAGTCCTGAAATAAACACCGTCAAACAAGAATTCTGTATCCAATAAAAGTATCCTCTTTTAAACAATAATGGAGAAACTAAGACATTCTCAAATTAACAACAACAAATATAATTTATTGCTAGCAAACCTGTTCTGCAAGAAATACTAATGGAAGACCTACAGGCAGAAATAAAAGGACACTAAACAGTAATTCAAAGACATAAGAAATAAGCAATTATAAAGGTAATTACATAGGTAAACATTAAAAAAAAAACGAGGTTATTATACTTTTGGTTTATAACTCTTGTTTCTATATGAGTTAAAAGGCAAATGCATAACACAATAATTATAAATATAAGTTAATGATCATACAATGTATAACCATGTAATCTGTGACAAAAACAGTATAAAAGGAATAAATATGTATAGGAACAATGTATGTTATTTAAACTAATTTTGTATTATTAAAACTCGGGTGTCTTAAGTTTAAGATATCAATTGTAATCCCTAAAGGAACTAATAGTGACAGAAAATCACGCAAAAATAAAGATGGGAACCAAAATACTAGGCAACAAAAATAAACAAACACAAAAATACATACTAATAGAGAAATTAAGGAAGAAAAAACATGTGATACACAAAAGAGATTAATGGAAGAACTAAGCCCTTCCTTATGAATAATTACTTTAAATGTAAATGAATTAAATTCTCATTAAAAGTAAAAGTTTGGAAGATTGGATTTAAAAGCAAACATATCTATCTTATGTAGTTTACATGAGACTCAGTTTTAGATAAAAAGACACAAGAGGTTGAAAGCAAAGAACAGAAAAATATACTCCATGTAAATAGTAACCACATACACACCCACACATCACATAAAACCAAACTGTGGTGGCTATATTATTGTCAGACAAAATAGACTTAAATTAAAAAAAAGTAACAAGAGACAAAGAAGGATATTCTATATTGATAAAATGTTCAACCCATCAAGAAGATATAATTATTACAGCACGTGTCCACAAGAGCTAAAAAATATATGAAATAAAAATTGACAGAATTGAAAGGACAAAAAGGCAATTCTGAAATAATATGTGGGATATTTAATATTCAACTTTCAATAATGGATATAACAAGAAGAAAGAAAAATAACAAGGAAATTGAGAATTTGGACAACACTATAATCTGATTAGACCTAATCTATACAAAACACTCCTCTTAACAACAGCAGAATGTGCCTTCTTAAGTGCACATGGAACATGCTCCAAGATATATCACATATCAGACCACAAAACAAGTCCTAATAAATTTTAGTAGACTTAAATCATGCAAACTATCTTTTTTGATCATAATGGAAATGTCGTTAGAAATAAATAACTGAAGGAAAGTGGAAAATTCACAAATATGCAGAATAAGCAAATAAGCAATGGGTCATAGAAGAAATCACAAGGGAAATTAGAAAATACCTTGATATTAATGAAAATGAAAACAACATGCTAAAACTTATGGAATTCAGCAAAGACAGTACCAAAAGGAAGATTTGTAGTAATAAGCATCTACATTAAAAAAGAAGAAAGGTTTCAAACCAATAACCTAACTGTACACTTTAAGGAACTAGAGGAAAAGCACACTTAAGCCAAAGCAAGCAGTAAGAAGGAAATACATAAATTAAAATAGGCAAAAATGTAATTAATTAATTAGAGATCTGAAAAACCAACAGAGGAAAATTATTTAAAATAAAAGTTAATTCCAAAATTGACAAATCTTTAGTTAGACTAAGAAAAAAAAAAGACAGAAGACTCTAATAACTAAAATCAGTAATAACAGTTGAGACATTATTATTGATTTTATAAAAATAAAAGAGATTCTGGGGCGCCTGGATGGCTTAGTCGGTTGAGCATCTGACTTCAGTTCAGGTCATGATCTCACACTCCATGAGTTCGAGTCCTAAGTTGGGCTCTGTGCTGACAGCTCAGAGCCTGGAGCCTGCTTCAGATTCTGTGTCTCCCCCTCTGTCTGCCCCTCCCCTGCTCATGCTGTGTCTCTCTCTGTCTCAAAAATAAATAAAAACATTAAAAAATTAAAAAAAAATTAAAAAGATTCTAAGAGGATGCGATGAATAACTGTACGCCAACAAACTGGATAACCTAGAAGAAATCGACAAATTCCTTGAACCACACAAACTACCAAGACTGAGTCAAAAAAAAAAAAAAAAACCCTGAAAATCTGAGTAGACCTGTTAGAAGTAAGGAGATTGTGTAAGTAATCAAAACTTCCCAACAAAGAAAGGCTCAGGACCTGTTAGGTTCACTGGTGAATTCCACCAAATATGTAAAAAAGAATTAACACCAAGCCTTTTCAATCTCTTCCAAAAACATTAAGAGGGGGGAACAGAACACTTCCTAACTCATTCTATGAAGCCATCATTGCACTGATACTAAAATTGGTCTAAGACACAAGTCAACTACTTCATTTTTTTTAATAAATTACTTCAGATCAATATTCCTTAATAAATATAAATACACACTAAGAAAATACAGTAGGCAACATATAGCATAAATCCCATGGGAAACAACTGCATCTGGCCCCACTGTAAGTTATCTTTTGTTCACTCTGCTAATATTTTCCCCTCTTCCTAGTTAATTTTGCATTTCCATTAAATTTTAGGCCTATAATGGCATCCATTGAGCAACTAACAAGACTAAATTTATAATATTATGTCCTTTCACTTACAAAAATACCAATATTGATATAACAACATATATACAACCAAATGAAATTAAGAGCATCCATTATTTTGCCTCATTAATATAATTTTCTTTTATGAAATGAAAAGGTAAGTAAATAACAAGCTATTTCCATTTTTCCAGAATATTTTCAATGCATGTAAATTACTCAATTTTTTTTTATTTTATTTTTCTGTTAATGGGATTTTTCATAAAATATATATTATGAGGGGTGGGAAGATGGCGGCATAGGAGAACGCTGGGCTCACCACGCGTCCTGCTGCTCACTTAGATTCCACCTACACCTGCCTAAATAACCCAGAAAACTGCCAGAGGATTAGCAGAATGGAGTCTCCAGAGCCAAGTGCAGACAAGAGGCCCATGGAAGAGGGTAGGAAGGGCGGAGAGGTGGTGCACGCTCCACGGACTGGCGGGAGGGAGCCGGGGCGGAGGGACGGCTCGCCGGCCAAGCAGAGCCCCCGAGTCTGGCTGGCAAAAGTGGAGGGGCCGGACGGACTGTGGTCCGACAGCAAGCGCGACTTAGCGTCTGGGAGGTCATAAGTTAACAGCTCTGCTCCGAAAGCGGGAAGGCTGGAGGACAAAGGGAGGGAGAGTTGCTGAGCCCCGGGACGACAGAGCTCAGTTTGTTGGGGAACAAAGGTGCTCGCCAGTGCCATTTCCCTCGCCCATCCCCCAGCCAAAATCCCAAAGGGAACCAGTTCCTGCCAGGGAACTTGATGGCTCCGCGCAAACACCCAACTCTGTGCTTCTGCAGAGCCAAACCTCTGGCGGCAGCGGATCTGACTCCTTCCTGCTGCCACAGGGCCTCTCCTGAAGTGGATCACCTGAGGAGAAGCCAGCTAAGCCTGCCCCTCCCGCCCCCATGCACCTTGCCTACCCACCCCAGCTAATACACCAGATCCCCAGCACCACAAGCCTGGCAGTGTGCAAGTAGCCCAGACAGGCCACGCCACTCCACAGTGAATCCCGCGCCTAGGAGAGGGGAAGAGAAGGCACACACCAGTCTGACTGTGGCCCCAGCAGGGGCCTGGGGGCAGACATCAGGGCTGACTGTGGCCCCGCCCACCAACTCCAGTTATACACCACAGCACAGGGGAAGTGCCCTGCAGGTCCTCACCATTCCAGGGACTATCCAAAATGACCAAACGGAAGAATTCCCCTCAGAAGAATCTCCAGGAAATAACAACAGCCAATGAACTGATCAAAAAGGATTTAAACAATATGACAGAAAGTGAATTTAGAATAATAGTCATAAAATTAATCGCTGGGCTTGAAAACAGTATAGAGGACAGCAGAGAATCTCTTGCTACAGAGATCAAGGGACTAAGGAACAGTCACCTGGAGCTGAAAAGCGCTTTAAACGAAATGCAAAACAAAATGGAAACGATGACGGCTCAGATTGAAGAAGTAGAGGAGAGAATAGGTGAACTAGAAGGTAAAGTTATGGAAAAAGAGGAAGCTGAGAGAAAGAGAGATAAAAAAATCCAGGAGTATGAGGGGAAAATTAGAGAACTAAGTGATACACTAAAAAGAAATAATACACACATAATTGGTATCCCAGAGGAGGAAGAGAGAGGGAAAGGTGCTGAAGGTGTACTTGAAGAAATAATAGCTGAGAACTTCCCTGAACTGGGGAAGGAAAAAGGCATTGAAATCCAAGAGGCACAGAGAACTCCCTTCAGACGTAACTTGAATCGATCTTCTGCACGACATATCATAGTGAAACTGGCAAAATACAAGGGTAAAGAGAAAATTCTGAAAGCAGCAAGAATAAAAGTGCCCTCATATATATAAAGGGAGACCTATAAGACTCGTGACTGATCTCTCTTTTGAAACTTGGCAGGCCAGAAAGGATTGGCACGAGACCTTCAGTGTGCTAAACAGAAAAAAATATGCAGCCGAGAATCCTTTATCCAGCAAGTCTGTCATTTAGAATAGAAGGAGAGATAAAGGTCTTCCCAAACAAACAAAAACTGAAGGAATTTGTCACCACGAAACCAGCCCTACAAGAGATCCTATGGGGGATCCTGTGAGACAAAGTACCAGAGACATCGCTACAAGCATAAAACATACAGACATCACAATGACTCTAAACCCGTATCTTTCTATAATAACACTGAATGTAAATGGATTAAATGCTCCAACCAAAAGACATGGGGTATCAGAATGGATAAAAAAACAACACCCATCTATTTGCTGTCTACAAGAGACTCATTTTAGACCTGAGGACATCTTTAGATTGAGAGTGAGGGGATGGAGAACTATTTATCATGCTACTGGAAGCCAAAAGAAAGCTGGAGTAGCCATACTTACATCAGACAAACTAGACTTTACATTACAGGCTGTAACAAGAGATGAAGAAGGGCATTATATAATAATTACAGGGTCTATCCATCAGGAAGAGCTAACAATTATAAATGTCTATGCGCCGAATACAGGAGCCCCCAAATATATAAAACAATTACTCATGAACATAACTAACCTTACTGATAAGAATGTGGTAATTGCAGGGGACTTTAACACTCCACTCACAGAAATGGATAGATCATCTAGACACACGGTCAATAAAGAAACAAGGGCCCTGAATGATACATTGGATCAGATGGACTTGACAGATATATTTAGAACTCTTCATCCCAAAGCAACAGAATATACTTTCTTCTCGAGTGCACATGCAACATTCTCCAAGATAGATCATATACTGGGTCACAAAACAGCCCTTCATAAGTTCACAAGAATTGAAATTATACCATGCATACTTTCAGACGACAATGCTATGAAGCTTGAAATCAACCACAGGAAAAAGTCTGGAAAACCTCCAAAAGCATGGAGGTTAAAGAACACCCTACTAAAGAATGAGTGGGTCAACCAGGCAATTAGAGAAGAAATTAAAAAAATATATGGAAACAAACGAAAATGAAAATACAACAATCCAGACGCTTTGGGATGCAGCAAAAGCAGTCCTGAGAGGAAAATACATCGCAATCCAGGCCTATCTCAAGAAACGAGAAAAATCCCAAATACAAAATCTAACAGCACACCTAAAGGAAATAGAAGCAGAACAGCAAAGGCAGCCTAAACCCAGCAGAAGAAGAGAAATCATAAAGATCAGAGCAGAAATAAACAATATAGAATCTAAAAAAAAAACGGTAGAGCAGATCAACGAAACCAAGAGTTGTTTTTTTGAAAAAATAAACAAAATTGACAAACCTCTAGCCAGGCTTCTCAAAAAGAAAAGGGAGATGACCCAAATAGATAAAATCATGAATGAAAATGGGATTATTACAACCAATCCCTCAGAGGTACAAACAATTATCAGGAAATACCATGAAAAATTATATGCCAACAAATTGGACAACCTGGAAGAAATGGACAAATCCCTAAACACCCACACTCTTCCAAAACTCAATCAGGAGGAAATAGAAAGCTTGAACAGACCCATAACCAGTGAAGAAATTGAATCAGTCATCAAAAATCTCCCAACAAATAAGAGTCCAGGACCAGATGGCTTCCCAGGGGAGTTCTACCAGACGTTTAAAGCAGAGATAATATCTATCCTTCTCAAGATATTCCAAGAAATAGAAAGGGAAGGAAAACTTCCAGACTCATTCTATGAAGCCAGTATTCCTTTGATTCCTAAACCAGACAGAGACCCAGTAAAAAAAGAGAACTACAGGCCAATATCCCTGAGGAATATGGATGCAAAAATTCTCAATAAGATACTAGCAAATCGAATTCAACAGCATATAAAAAGAATTATTCACCATGATCAAGTGGGATTCATTCCTGGGATGCAGGGCTGGTTCAACATTTGCAAATCAATCAACGTGATACATCACATTAACAAAAAAAAAGAGAAGAACCATATGATCCTGTCAATAGATGCAGAAAAGGCCTTTGACAAAATCCAGCACCCTTTCTTAATAAAAACCCTTGAGAAAGTCGGGATAGAAGGAACATACTTAAAGATCATAAAAGCCATTTATGAAAAGCCCACAGCTAACATCATCCTCAATGGGGAAAAACTGAGAGCTTTTTCCCTGAGATCAGGAACACGACAGGGATGCCCACTCTCACCGCTGTTGTTTAATATAGTGTTGGCAGTGCTAGCATCAGCAATCAGACAACAAAAGGAAATCAAAGGCATCAAAATTGGCAAAGATGAAGTTAAGCTTTCGCTTTTTGCAGATGACATGATATTATACATGGAAAATCCGATAGACTCCACCAAAAGTGCTAGAACTGATACATGAATGCAGCAAAGTTTCAGGATACAAAATCAATGTACACAAATCAGTTGCATTCTTATACACTAACAATGAAGCAACAGAAAGACAAATAAAGAAACTGATCCCATTCACAATTGCACCAAGAAGCATAAAATACCTAGGAATAAATCTAACCAAAGACGTAAACGATCTGTATGCTGAAAACTATAGAAAGCTTATGAAGGTAATTGAAGAAGATACAAAGAAATGGAAAGACATTCCCTGCTCATGGATTGGAAGAATAAATATTGTAAAAATGTCAATACTACCCAAAGCTATCTACATATTCAATGCAATACCAATCAAAATGGCACCAGCATTCTTCTCGAAGCTAGAACAAGCAATCCTAAAATTCATATGGAACCACAAAAGGCCCCGAATAGCCAAAGTAATTTTGAAGAAGAAGACCAAAGCAGGAGGCATCCCAATCCCAGACTTTAGCCTCTACTACAAAGCTGTCATCATCAAGACAGCATGGTATTGGCACAAAAACAGACACACAGACCAATGGAATAGAATAGAAACCCCAGAATTAGACCCACAAATGTATGGCCAACTCATCTTTGACAAAGCAGGAAAGAACATCCAATGGAAAAAAGACAGTCTCTTTAACAAATGGTGCTGGGAGAACTGGACAGCAACATGCAGAAGGTTGAAACTAGACCACTTTCTCACACCATTCACAAAAATAAACTCAAAATGGATAAAGGACCTGAGTGTGAGACAGGAAAGCATCAAAACCCTAGAGGAGAAAGCAGGAAAAGACCTCTCTGACCTCAGCCGTAGCAATGTCTTACTCGACACATCCCCAAAGGCAAGGGAATTAAAAGCAAAAATGAATTACTGGGACCTTATGAAGATAAAAAGCTTCTGCACAGCAAAGGAAACAACCAACAAAACTAAAAGGCAACCAACGGAATGGGAAAAGATATTTGCAAATGACATATCGGTCAAAGGGCTAGTATCCAAAATCTATAAAGAGCTCACCAAACTCCACACACGAAAAACAAATAACCCAGTGAAGAAATGGGAAGAAAACATGAATAGACACTTCTCTAAAGAACACATCCGGATGGCCAACAGACACATGAAAAAATGTTCAACGTTGCTCCTTATCAGGGAAATACAAATCAAAAGCACACTCAGATATCACCTCACGCCAGTCAGAGTGGCCAAAATGAACAAATCAGGAGACTATAGATGCTGGAGAGGATGTGGAGAAACGGGAACCCTCTTGCACTGTTGGTGGGAATGCAAATTGGTGCAGTCGCTCTGGAAAGCAGTGTGGAGGTTCCTCAAAAAATTAAAAATAGACCTACCCTATGACCCAGCAATAGCACTGCTAGGAATTTACCCAAGGGATACAGGTGTACGGATGCTTAGGGGCACTTGTACCCCAATGTTTATAGCAGCACTCTCAACAATAGCCAAATTATGGAAAGAGCCTAAATGTCCATCAACTGATGAATGGATAAAGAAATTGTGGTTTATATACACAATGGAATACTATGTGGCAATGAGAAAGAATGAAATATGGCCTTTTGTAGCAATATGGATGGAACTGGAGAGTGTGATGCTAAGTGAAATAAGCCATACATAGAAAGACAGATACCATATGGTTTTACTCTTATGTGGATCCTGAGGAACTTAATAGATACCCATGGGGGAGGGGAAGGAAAAAAAAAGAGGTTAGAGTGGGAGAGAGCCAAAGAATAAGAGACTGTTAAAAACTGAGAACAAACTGAGGGTTGATGGGGGGTGGGAGGGAGGGGAGGGTGGGTGATGGGTATTGAGGAGGGCACCTTTTGGGATGAGCACTGGGTGTTGTATGGAAACCAATTTGACAATAAATTTCATATATTGAAAAAAAAAATATATATATATATTATGAAAAACAAAAAATCAGTTTGCGAACTTCATAATTTTCACGACAGGGCAACTAAACCAGAATGATTAAGAACAGAATTAAAATTATTAAAGATCTCAATTCTGTATACTTTTAAATTTCCATATCAATTTTAGCCATGACAATATCTAAACTAGAATGAATCAAGTCTAAAATAAAATTTTAGCTCAGAATGTGAAACGTTTTTCTGTTTCTCTTCTAGCTATAGGTAACCTGTTAACACATTTTCAGAATGCAGACTCCACAGTAGGTGACATATCTTTTCTTTTTCTGTTCAGCTATATGAAATATTTAACACATTCAGTGGGCTTAGATATATTTTGATTCTGGATGTGGTTTTATGGCTGAGTTGCAAGCTTATATAACTGCCAGCGCTTAGTAGGTTCTATTTACAAGTAAGATTTGGAATAAAACTCACTCTCTCTTTCATGTGTATAATACACAGACTACCAATATACTACTTAGTGTTTAATGAATTACCTTCCTCTAGAAACCCATGTTGTAAGTGGCCATCATAGCCAATCCCTAAAAATAACTGGTTTTTTTTACATATGTACTAAACTTTATATACAGATATGTAGTGTAAGATTGAACATTAATATTTTCATGCCCATAAATTCCTGAATAGAAGAAGCAGGAGGGTAAGACGACAGAAGAGAGACATAACAGTACTCATTTGCTTCTACTCTCTTTTACCTACTCATCAAAAGCATGTCAAGAGAGAAAATGAAAAACATTATTTAGGTTCAACGCATATTTCGAGACCGAAGTGGACAGCCCTATGAATCACCTAGAAGTCCATTTATATGGTAGACTAAGGAGAGTCCTGGGAGAGAAATTTGCTGCCTAACCGAAGTGTATCAGGCAATAAGAAAGCCAACCTACATTTTAAAATGCTGGAAGAAAGCCTGTACTTTAAAAAGGATTGGGGTGATTCTGTAGCTTATGTGTTTCTTGGATGTATCAGCAGGCCCAGCCTGCCCACCCCCAACACAGTCAATTGTCTGAGTGCTGTGGAAAGGAGAGCTGAGTGATGAGCACTACTTTGATACACCTCTAATCAAGTATATTAAAAAAGGAAAGAAAGGAAGAAACACATTTCTGTATTTTGCCACAGAACACTCCATACCCTTGGCACCTAATGGTCTTCAGTACACAGGATAGTTGTGCCCGGCGGGAAAACTCCTCCCCTCTCCCCATATACAGTCATCCCTAGGAGAGGGTTCAAAACAGGAAATGAGGAAAATTACCCACAGCTGCTACATAGTAGCTGACAAATTTAGTTCATGGGATGTGTAAGATATTTCCGGAGACCCCTAAAAACATAATGTAGGGGATTTTGTAAAGAGTTAGGGACCTGAAACAGCTAGGAACAAGAACAAGAAAAATACAGGTGAAATGATGTGGACTAGACAAGTGTTTTAAACTTAAAACATTTAAAACAGCTTTTGACTTTTAGTAGCTTAGTGATACTACCACTACTTGGATTCTCTAAATAAATTGCAAAGGTGAGTTCAGACATACTCTATACTGTATGTGAAAAGCTGTTCATAATAGTAGAGGCTAGAAATTATAAATTTAAAATTCAACTTAGGTTATGACAAATTGTGAGATGATAAAGTTGAATCCCTTCCATTTCTCCCTCCCACTGCTCCTACTTACTACTGACCATCTTCTTTCAAGTACTTCAAGATTTGTGTTTAAAATATAAAATCTCAGTCACCATGAAAGTTTCATCCTAGAAAATGTCAATGAGCAAAAGTTCACAGAGAAAACAACAAAGGGGAAAGCAGTAACTATTTCACCAAATAAGCAGATTTTTCTTCATCTTTTACACGTCAGAAGTCCACTTTCTGATGACTGCCACTGTTACCTGAAGGAATTTCTCCAAATAGACCATGGGCTTTTAAGTACTTTTTACATTTCTTCAATTACCCTGTAATACTTCCAAAACTTTATTTCCATTAAATGTTAATTACACCCTTAAAGGTTAAGTGAAAGTATTGAACCATAATGCCCTTTCCTTCTTGCCAAAATAGAACCTTTCTTTTTTCTTTTATATCTCATTAAGTCATTTTAGTAGAAGAGCCGAGTTAGGTTTACTGTGATTAAATCTATTATTCCCCACATAAATGAATCAGGGCCAGTATTTCTTTTATTAATTTATTATTTATACCTTTAAAATATATATTACAGTGTGTATATAAAATTTTAACACATATTTGTATTTTTTATAGAATTGTATATCTGTATATACATAAGAGATGCATATATATATATATATATATATAAAACAGAATTATTTTAACTTATGTTGACAAATACTTTATTTCCTTTTTCATTATCTAGACAAGAAATGTTTCCCCAAACTCCTGAATAAATCTCTGCGATCTTAGTACAACTCTCCCCTATTTTATCTGGTCAAAAACCTCAATCCCTTAGTTATTCTACTTTATTATATGTTTTTCAATACTTTTTTATGGCATATGTCTCAAATTGTATGTGTATATTTCATATTCTTAAATCATATTTTTCGGCTCTTGTTCTTTGAGTTAAATGGCATACACTTTGATGCTGGACCTGGTTCTATACTTATTTTGTGTTTCATTCATCCATTCAGCTAATATATACTGGCTGCCAAAAATGTGATTACCACCATGTTACCACTAGAGATTCTAACCTCATGAAGATTATAGGTTGAAAAGAGCTACATATACTCCTGCCTACACAGTGGAACTATAATCAACATATGACTGACAGTAATTTGTGTTGCATTTGATCCAAAATATATTTGTCAGGTGGATATGCTATAATTCTCTCCTTTTGGTTTGAAATTCCTAAATTTCTATAACTCCTATAATAGCCTCTAAGAGCCAACTAAAATATATTAAAATGCTGATTAGTGGTCTAAAGCATTCAGGGGGAGCTTTTCTAGCCCTCTCAACAGAACCACTCTTTTTTAAAAATTTTTAATGTGTTATATATTTTTCGAGAAAGAGAGAAACAGAGTGTGAGTGGTAGAGGGGCAGAGAGAAAGGGAGACACCGAATCCAAAGCAGGCTCCAGGCTCTGAGCTGTGAGCACAGAGCTCCACATGGGGCTCGAACCCACGAACCGTGAGATCACAACCTGAGCCAAAGTCTGATGCTGAACCAACTGAGCCACGCAGGCGCCCCTACAGAGCCATTACTTTAAAAAATATATATTAGTCAATAATAGGACACATAAGCATTGAAACCCTGGTGACAAAATTCCTGTCCTTGGACTATAACAACTGTGTCTTCCAAAGAGGCAGGTTTTGACAGGTTTCCTTCCTATTTAATCATCAATATGTCCCAGGTAAGGAAACTTTTCCTAAAGAAATTGTTCTAAATTCTTAGACTTAACATTAACTCCAGTCCTCTAAAAAGCTCATCAACTCTCCCAGGGTCAGGATCACCTCGGGGCTAATAATGCCAAACAAAAAGCTCCAGCCCTCACCATGGGTATCCAGCTTCGAGTTCCTTGTTTCTTTCATTTTTTTTAACAGACTATTTATCATTTATTTTGTGAGAGACAGAGACAGTGCAAGTGGGGGAGGGGCAGAGAGAGAGGGTGAGAGAGAGAATCCCAAGCAGGCTCCACACTGCCTGCGCAGAGCCCAATGCGGGGCTCAAAACTACAAAGCCATGAGATCATTACCTGAGCCAAAGTCAAGAGTCGGATGCTTAACCTCCTGAGCCACCCAGGCGCCCCTCAAGTTCCTTGTTTCTAATTGACAGTCCCACCTAGATTTCTTATCATTAAATCAAACTGAACAAATCTAAAGAAGAATTCATAGTCACTCTGACCTCTCATCCTTACTTCTTATCAGCCTCTCCTAATGGCTCTATTCTGCCAACAAGAACTGGCATTCTCTCCATCTTCTAAGCTTTCAAACTGGCAATGACCACTCTGTAACAAGTTCTGACAACGCAACAGCAAAATCTCTTTGGGTTCAACCCTTCTTTTACATTCTACAGCCAAAAATATGTAATTTGGATGTAAATTTTAAAAAATAAAAAATATCAATCAATCAATAAAATGAATACTTCTACCACTTTCTGGGTAAAAAAAATATGTGCATGTAAATCACATGCTATTTAAACATTTCCTAATTTAAGTTCAACTAAATTCTTCAAAGTGTTCTAGCTCTATAGATTAATGGAGATTACAGATATATTTACAACTTCTATAATTATAAAAAGAAAAGTTGTGACTATTTTGTACATAAAAAATTCAATTTCTGCTAATGCCATGATCCTATTTGCAGAGAAAAGGTATTACTTTCTAAAAAAATTAACATCATTTATATTTAATCTGGAAGATAATTACTAACAGAATTCCTTTGACGTTAGTTATCTTCTATTTCATTGAAGTTCCACTTCGTACACAAAAATAAAAATTGGAAATCATATTAAACCTAAAAGGTGATCTTAAGAATTGGGGTGCCTGGGTGGCACAGTCGGTTAAGCGTCCGACTTCAGCCAGGTCACGATCTCGCGGTCCGTGAGTTCGAGCCCCGCGTCAGGCTCTGGGCTGATGGCTCAGAGCCTGGAGCCTGTTTCCGATTCTGTGTCTCCCTCTCTCTCTGCCCCTCCCCCGTTCATGCTATGTCTCTCTCTGTCCCAAAAATAAATAAAAAAATGTTGAAAAAAAATTTTAAAAAAGGAATTAAAAAAATAGAGAATATACATAATGAATGACTATGAATATTTAATAACATGTGAGGTGTGTATGCCCATGTCTAGCTGTGATATATTCTTAAACATAATATCGATAGTATCCATGTTATTAATATTCTTCTATAGACTATATTCCCTTCATGTAGGTTAAATTAAAATATTTCAATGCAATATAAAATATCTTCTCATGATAAGTGGCAAAACATATTCTCAGATATATAATAGATTCATATCCATTAAAATAGGTAATAGGTATACAATATCCTGTTTATGCTACACTCGGCTTTCATTAGATATCACCTTATCATGTCCATGACAAATTACCACAGACAAATGTGAGGATGCATTACTATTAAGTACTCTATATAGATGTTTCCAAAGCTGAGTATTACTACAACAGTCAATACAACTATCTAAGATAAGAGTAGAGTCTGAAGGGTACTAACAGTTTAGAAGTCTTGAAAGGAGAGTACTGCAATGCATTTGATGTTGAATACCTCAAAAGACTATCTGGAAATTTCATCCAACTGTACAGGGGTGCATACTCATGCTCTACCCAATCATTTAACTTTCCAAAGTCAGTGTTTCTCCTCCATGATTTGGGAGCATATGAAATGATGCAATTCTATGCACACTACGAAAATTAGCACACTAACAGAATATGCATATAGTTACACAAAACATGCTACATCAGAATGCTACCACTCCTATACAGTAAAACAATAAGATTTTTAACTAAGCATAAACAATATTTGGCACCTGTGGAATGTAAAATACACTGACCTGAACATGGGGCAGAGGAGTAGTATCTGTTTGCCCCAACTTCCCAATAAAAGAGTCACTGAGATACTTTAGAAAATACAGTATTTCTGTTTCTGGACGACTGGTTACCCTAGTTAGTTGGGTAGTCAAATTGATTACGGTCTGTCAATTTATAGAACACATAAAGTTTTTAAAAGATTCCTTTTATACAAATCACTAATCCAGAGATATAACCAAATACTAACGGCCAATGTTTGCCTAGGAACATCTACCAATCTCTACTGGTTTAGAGTTTTCACCCTTCAAGGCCTAAAACTTAAGATGGTACACAAAGCCTAGTCCTTTCACAAGATGAGAGGGCAAATTCAATTCCTTGTGTAATTATAAAACTCCCCAAAATAATATCTCCAGTGAAAGGCTTCCCATCAAGAAAAACACAGAGCCCACCCACAGAGAAAAACAGTACGGAATCTTGCCTGCTTTTGCCTTGATTCTGGGATCTAGGGTAAAGGTTTTTTTCCTTGGAAACCTCTAACCACAGAATATCTCCCATGCAGGTTTTTGGCCACAATTAAACTACCTAGTTGTTAAAATATAAAACAACATCAACAATCTACATATATACATATGCATAAACACACACACACACACACACACACAGAAAGAGAATTTAAAGTGATTAGTCTTTGTTAGTGCTCCCAGATGTCTGGTAATAATTAATGCAAATTTCCAAGAAGGAAACTACTTTTAAACTTCAGTTTCCAAGTATTTTCACAGATAAAGTTTAACAATCATTAGTTCACAATAAAAATACAGATTACACAGAAAGAAGCAAGAAACATTAGTAAGAGTCAGCAAAAACAAACAACAGAATTAGACCTATAAAGACACAAGACATAATATTGGAAAAAAAATGAATTTATAGATATAAGAAATATAATAATTGACATTAGAAATTCATTTGAATAGGTGCAACAGAAGATGAGGCACAAGTCATAAAATAATTAGTAAACTAACTAATAGGCCTTAAAAATCCGGTTAAAGTATAGTACAGAAAGACAAACTATGAGATGTAAACACAGAAACCTAAACAGAGTGAGAATGCATGAAATATGCATATTGGAATTACAGAAGGCAACTATGAATAGAGAGCACTGGAGACAGATAATACTCTAAATAAAAATGGTTAACAATTTTCCAGCATTGATAAAATAGCAATTATTAAATTCAGGAAGCCCAATGAATCAGGATAAACAGAAGAATGAATAACAGAAATCTATACCAACACACATCATAATGAAACTCCAGAACACCAAAGACGAAAAAAAAAAGATAAAACAACAGAACAGACAGGTTAACTCCAGGGAATGTTAATTTAGACTATACCTCACTTAACAACAATCAAAACCAGATACTGGTGAAATAATATGTTGACCCTGCTGAGAGAAAATAATTTGCAAGCTAGAATTCTACATCCATTGCAAATATCTTTTAAGAACACGGATGAAATAAAACATTATCAAATACATTTTAAAGTGTTTAGTATGACCAAAATCGCAGTAAAGGTAGTTTAAAAAGAGGTGTTTCAGTAAGAAGGAAAATGATCCTAAAGGAAATTGTCATACAAGAAGGAAGGTATACACATAAGTTAAATATGCAAGTAAATTTAAGCAAACATGCATGGAACAGTAAACATATTGTTTAATTTAGGTTAAAAAATAACCAACATATGGAATAACAGATAAATTAGGAAGTGTCAAAAAAGTTCTTTGAAAGTTGTTCAAAATGATGTAAAAATGACACACATGCCATGTTCAAGGATAGGAAGAATCAAATATATGAATCTCAATACACAGAAATTTGTCCAGTTTATGCAATTGTAATCAACTACTGCGACTAAATTTATATCCAACAATATTGGATTGTTCAATCCAATCATTTACTGATAGGACAGGCAAATGGATCATGTAATATTCATAGTATGCGACAATATACCTTGGAGAAAATGCAAACAAAATAGCTACACACATCAAAATGGTTAAATCTTTAAAAAAAAGTGAAAAATTTAGTAATAGAACATATATGTAATGTGATTCCACTCATATAAAAGAAAAAAAAAGAGGACTAAACTAAACATATTTTAGGGATACATCCACATGTGAAAACATAAGAAAGGCATGGGATCATGAGCCCAAGATTCAGAATAGTGATTTCTTCTGGAAAGAAGGAGTAAACAATAGGCTTCATAAATGTTGGTAATGTGGGAACATATGGTTATATTCTATTAATGCTATTTTTTAACTGTACATATACAGCCAAATATTAGAGAAGTATCCCAAATGATCCTTTCGTAAAACTTAATTCAATTTTGTCATCAGATGTTCTTGATCACTCTGGAAGAGTTCACTTAAAAAATTTTTTTTTAATGTTTATTTACTATTGAGAGACAGAGAGACACAGATCATGAGCAGGGGAGGGGCATGGAGAGGGAGACACAGAAACCGAAGCAAGCTTCGGGCTCAGAGATGTCAGCACAGAGTCCGAAGTGGGGCTTGAACTCACAAACCACAAGATCATGACCTAAGCTGAAGTCAGATGCTTAACCTACTTAGCTACACAGGTGCCCCAGAACAGTTCACTTTTTTTTCCCTTAAATCTTCAAAATTTAGAACTTAGGCTTCTATTCATCTGATTCAATTCAATACTGATTTCTTCTGATGAGCCACTCAGGAACATTTTTCAGTTGGTCATCATCATGTAGATAATGACTTTTCACATTTGCAATGCTTAGACATACTCTGTAGTTTACTTTTCTTCCAGAGACTAAATAATAACCCCTGGGGTTTAAACTTATCTATTTTAAACTTTTAAAAAAATGTTTATTTATTTATTTTGAGAGAGAGATGGGGAGAAGGGCAGAGAGAGAGGGAGAGAGAGAGAATCCCACCCAGCCTCAATGCAGAGCCCGACATGATGGCCCAAACTCACGAACTGTGAGATTGTGACCTGAGCCGAAACCAAGAGTCACATGCTTAAGCGACTGAGCCTCTCAGGTGCCCCTCAAAGTTTTTTTTCTTTTTTCTAAGGAAAAAATAATTTTTGGAGTTTCGTACCCCTTCAAATATCCCATCCATTTTGACATCGAGAACAGTCAATTGAGTTTTGGCAGAAAAAATGAGATAAGAGGCAATCATTTGATTCTGAACTACTCCAGCTTAGGCATTCATTTGTACAATGAACTAAGAGGAACTAGTCAAACAAAAATTGAAGAAATCCTACAACAAATCACATATTTTGTTTGAAATATTTGAATACTACCAAAAGCAGTATTCAAATTATCTATGAAAATAATGCATAAAGTACATTTGGCCTGGGGCATCAACTTCTAACAAATATAAAGCAGAAACAATCTTCACAGCAATCCTCAAAAATCGACTACTTTCCCACTAGCAACATGTGTTAATGTTTATAAATATCCATTGAGCAAATTTTACCACCACTCTACCACTAAATGTAAAGGAATGGATTAGATTTTATGTAGAGAAGATCTGGAATATATGCCAATACCAAGTAAAATGATTACTAAGTATTATATGTAAGACAATATATCAATATAGGGTGATCAAATATGTTTGTTATCCCGTGACTGGAATAGGTTAGGCAGAATTTACCAGTGGGGAATCTATGCTTCACTTCAGATAGAGTCCCACTCCAGGCAGTCACTCCTATGTGGATACTCACTCCAGCATCAACTAATTATCCATCCTCTGAAGGTCTGACCTCTTTATGACACTTTACTCAATGGCCCTTCTCAGGAGACTTGGACATAAGTTCAGATAAGGGGAGTCCATATGTTCAGGATATAAGAAGGGTATCTGGTAAACATTCCCAAACTCTTGTACAGGTAAGCTCCACCTTTCTGTAGACCTGTGGCATGTTCCCTGTCCAAAGGGGAAGCATACCTTAATATTATATGCATCCTGCACAGCATCTGTTGTCTTTATACTATTCCAGATGTTCTTTGTGGATTTATGGTACCCAATAAGAAAAACCTCCCTATGTGTGATGCTACTCATCACCAACAGAAAGTCTCTTCATCTGGAAATAGCCAGATTTTCTTTTGAATAACATGTACAACATGGAACTTATATAAACTGGACCTAGTGCCTACTCCCTTTGGATCTAGTGTGCTAAAAGCACTGCCTGCATGCACTTGGGTTAACGGAGACCACCAATACTCCCTTGGCCAAGCCACACTCCCCCAAAATAGTTGTGGTCAGGGTAAACTACATAAACCAGGGTAGTTTTTACCTCTCACAAAAGAACTTTCAGAGCAGAACCATCTATGATGGAAATGTTTAGGAATAGCAGAAATACACACCACTAATCATGAGTCTATGTAAGTACTGTTTTATAATGTATGGAATCCTTGTGTCTACTTTCATAAAGGTCTTTAGTTCAACAAAGGAAGCTGGAGTGGCTCTTGTAATTCTCAGAAATCCTTGGGAGATAACACAGACCTAAACAGTCAAGGAAAGGAAATCCATAAATCTAACACTAAGCTTAACATGGACTGCTCACCCCCTCAATATGGTCCTGCAGAGAGGCTCAGTCTAGCAGTTTCACAATCTCTAATTTTAAATACCACCAAATCACATGACATAACATCTATCATATAAACACAACACTATATCATGTATCTGGTTGTAAAAGAGCTAAAAAAATAACTGAAACAGGGAACACCTGTTGTTTAGATGTAGTTTAGAATGTCAACATCATATGCAAAGATCATTTTAAACAACCATTCCAAAAACCTATGAGTAACATAGTCCAAATGGGCAGATGAAGAACAGAGAGCTCAAGGTGGAATAGAAAGTAGGGAGGGTTTCTAGGAGAATGTGAGCTTTAAGTAATATTTTGAAAGATGTAGAAGATACTGAAATGATGAAAGAGAATGTGTAAATGCATGGAGAAAAGCAAAGTCAAATCATGTACAGATCGTTCAAAATTAAGATTTTGAAAAATTCACCAAATTTTTGAGATTCACTAGAGATTTTCTACAATGTTCAAAACAAACAAAACCAGATGGCAATCACTGGTATTGCTTTTTGAGGGAGAACATTAATTGATGGAAGAAAGAGAAAAGCTAGTCAAATCAAGTAAAATGCACTAGGCTGACGGCAGCCTAAAGTCAAGAAACAGCTAGGAAACAAAAGTTGTAAAATTACTGAAGTGATAAAAGTCTAGTCCTGTGGGAAGGGGAGGTAAGAGTGGATATAATAAATCTTCAGATAAAGGATCAGTAGGAATGCTTGATGAACCAGGATGAGTCTCAGGCAGGGTTAAAGAGAGAAAGGATAAAAAGAAATGCAGAAAATAAGGAACATAGGCCTCTATTTAGGGGAGAGAACAGAAATATGAGTTATTTTTGGGATGTTTTTTCAAATGATGGTTGAATGTTTAAGTGGAGAGTGAATTGTCTTTACTAAATAGCTAAATAGCTAAAAAAGGTGAGAGATTTGGGCTAAGTAGATGTCCAAGGGACTCATCTATATCTGTGTTCTATTTTTTTTTATCATTTTACAGTTTGCAAGTGTTTTCATTTATTCTAATACTTAATTTTTATAATAAAACAGTTTTATTAGTACACATTTTCCCCTGTTTATAGTCAAGAAATTTAAAAGAAGATAAGCGACCTGCCCAAGGTCAGAGAGATGATAAGTAACTAAAACCCAAACACAGTGCTTTTTTTCCCCAATACACTGAATGGTATTTTAAGAATAAACCACTGAAGAATACAAACTCCAAGGAGATGATGTAGTAATTAGTCACAGCACTCAAGGAAGAAAAGCAGACACCTTATTTGCTTTTCCTTAGAAGCAACGACTTTTTCAACTCTATTCAAATACATATGTTGATGAAAAATAATAAAATGAAGGCCAAAAGACATATTATTTTACTCATAAAGCTGAAGGACTTCATTTCATTAAAAAGGATCCATCACACTGAATCCTTCATATGAGATAAAACAAATGATGGTCTTAGTATCTGAACCACACTTTCATTTTAATAAAATGTGGCTTATTAATGCAGAAACAAAATCTAATGTCCCTTATATTGCATTAAGTAAAATTAAGTCTTTATTTCCTGGCACCTAATTATATATTTCATAACACAAACAATGAGTGCCAAAGAAGACATTTATAATGTTTTATAATACTGGAAGAAAATATTTTGAAGGATAATTTAGTTTCTACTCTGACTTCTGATGATAGACATTACACAAACTGTTTATTTAGTAAACTTTTTGTGGCTACTTTTTATTCCTGTCCAACTGTAAATTCCTCCAACCTATTCAACCATCTGCATATCACAGCAGGGAAAAACACTGGTCAGACGATACAGGTCAAAAAAAATCAATGAAGTGGGCATTGTCTGAAATGAGTTGTGATCCAGATTGGCTATGTGACATAAGCCTCTTTGGGCTTCAGTTTCTCCTTCCACAAATATCCAAAGTAGATAGTATATCCTTCCATAAAATAAGGGAAATAAAAAATTCATAAAGTTTATTTTAGCCTTAATTTTTGATGGTCTCTAATTTTATCATCAAGATACAAAGACAAAAATTAGAGTATAATGTGTACAGTTTAGAAGATAATGACCACACCTGAGCAAATATATAATAAAAGAAAGGTTCCACAATTGAAAGAGAAGGAAAAAGAAGATATTTTAAATATTCCACCAGCTAGAATATGATAGGGATATCATATCTGTTCTCATCCATATTCTTTCTTACCTTTCCTAGGAGGCTATCCTGTTTGCCATCTTTTCTGTAAAGCCATACTTCTTCAGGTTACACCTATATAATAAGTTTTCCTTTTCTTTGCTGTCATAGAGCAATCCCATCCTTCCTATTTCTGGCCAAATGAAAACACTCTTGAAACCACATTTTAGCATTGTCATCTAAGATTTTTAGCCCCTAAATATTATAGTTTGTGATTATTTATTAGAACAAATACCCAAAGTAGGTATTTTTTAATTATTTGAAATGGATCACATCATTTCTGGCGAACTCTTTAATATAACAAATACTTCTACCACCAAACCTTTTAGACAAGGTCATGTTTTCAATTTCAAGTGTAGAAATACTTTGATTCCTACAAAATATTGTCTGCTAATACTCAAAATACACAATTTCACTAATAATAGATGATGCCTCTATTTCTGGAATTCCAGACAGTGCATAGAGAGGGAAAAGCCCCAGGATAATTATCATCCAGCTAATAATTCTTTCCATTAACATAGAAAACTGAAGGCTGGCTATGCAACTGAAAGTTTTGAAGGAAAATGTTTCAAACTACCATGCCTAACTGAACTGATCCCAATAACTCCAAAAGACATTTGTCATGTGACTACCATGTGACCATCACTGTGCCAGTGGGACTTTCACATTTATTATTTAATTTAATCCTCACAACAAACTCATTAGCTATTTAGAGCTTAAGGACAATGGGCCCAGAGAGGATAGGTAACTTTCTTGGGTTCACAGGCTGTTTAATGGCAGGGTTGGGATTCAGATCCAGGTTTCAGACACCAAATTGGAAGACATTATCACTGTATTATTTGACTTAACCTAAATGACATATCAAAAGAAATAAACATAAGGTTTTTAGAATGCTTTAAAGTGAATTCTTCAGTATTAAGGCATTAATATAAAACAAAACAATGTAAAAACCCACATACTATGTAATAAAGGAAACTCATGCTAATAAAGTGATAAAGTCAATGCACACTAATATGATTGCCTATATTCATAATTCATAATTAAAATAATTCAGAATTCATAATGAAAAATAATTATGGCCTACACCTTAAACAATACTTGAATAGGGGTATTTGCAACTTAATGAGAATGCATTCTGTCAGTATTTGAACATACATGAATATATTACATTCCTGGAAAAGAGATATTTTACTCACATGGAATCAATTTTCTTTTTGTTTTTGCCTATTCAAATGCCCAAACCTCTGTACTGAAATTTCTAATAAACATTGAAAATAGAAACAAAACCACTAATTGGAAGCTTACTAAATTCTGAAACTTTAGTAACTATATTTCAGAAATAAAGGTAATTTTGAGGATGGTGGTTCTCAACAAGGGACAATTTTGCCCAGTAGGGGACATCTGTCAATGTCTGAAGGCATTTTTGGTTGTCATAACTGGTGGTGAGAGGCTGCTGCTAGCACCCAGGGAGTAGAGGCCAGGAATACTACAAAACATCCTACAATGTACACAATAGCATTCCACAAAAAATAACTAAGCTGAAATATCAACAGTACCAAAGTTAAGGAACTCTTCTTAGGCATATGCTTTCAGCACTTGTCAAATACTTTTAAGCTTATTTATTGTGTAGTACTTAAGGCATACCAAAATGTAGATACAAGATGATGAATCTATGGGTCTATGGACCTACCACTGAGCTTAATAAACAGTGCTCAATCCCTCTTCTGTATTCCTTCCTGCCTCTATAGTTCATATTTATACTTTACATAGGAAATCTAGAATTATAATAGAACATTGCAAAAACCATATGGTAAGTAAATATTTATTCCACATATATAGAACGTTTTGATTACTTCTGGATATACAATTGAGAGGAAGTAGTTTTGAAGATATAATCAATTACAAAGGTGTTATAATTCATTAAATATATGACTAGCCAACAATCTTTGGATTCAAAACAAATTTATATAATACTAAAAAAAAAATTGAATAGGAAGCTGGTAAAAAAAAAAAAGTGTGATTGTTTGCCATCTGTTAGTTTCACTAAAGGTATTAGAGCCTGGATTCCTTGCCTCCATTTGTCTTGGGCTGAGGGACTTCTGTCTTTTGTCCAGAGGTAGCTTCATAACTCAAGTTAGAGTAGGGATTTGGTATAACCTTGCTTCTCATTTCCTAGTTCAAGGTTCTGAAAGTCTATGCGAGGAGAAAGATGGCACTTTCCAAATTCTATAATTTCAAGGGAATTATTGGTCTACCACAAACATCACCTCACTTCAATAGGCCCAAAGGATCTTTAGGATGAAAGAGTCAGAATCTTAGTAAAGTTCTAACATGGCTTAAATTCTATAATGGCAGCAGAAAATATGATCTTTGAAGCCACATCTTGTTCAGCTGCTAATAAGACCTATCTTTTGTTCAACGTGTAAATAGATTAAAAAGTTTGCATTTTAAAAAATACTTTATAATGCAATTACTATAGGAAAAATAATTGTTTAAAGCTACTTTTTCTTTCTTTGTAAAACAGTTGGTATCACTCGTGGATGATGATACAATCAATAATGGTGAAGAATACTGGTATTCATCAACAAGAGACACAGAGGGGATGGAAATAAGCAGTCATCACATTTGCTTGGAATAGATATGATTTAATCAGCAGATTGAAAGTAGCAAACAAGGGTCAAAGGAAAGCAGCGAAGAAAGGGAAGAGAAAAAAAAACCACTCAACTAACCAGTTAGAAGCAAAAGATGAAAAAGAACAGTAGCTCAAGGATAAAAGTATTTTTAGATTGCAGTAGCATTCCAGAAAGTAATTATGTATTCAATCATAATGAGAAATGGGAAAGAAATGCCTTCGAATGTTGCTGTTATTGCTAATGTTTCATTTTCCCTAAAAAAATATTGAAATGAATGTGCTTAATACAAGTTGTTATTTAAGAGAAAAATGTTTTCAAATTCTACAGTACTAATGCCATAATAGCCTTAATTGATGTACTTATAATCATCAACCCTTGTAAACTACATGAACACATGCAGACTCACAAGGCTGCATAAAATAAAGATGGTCAATAGCCACGTAAATAGATCAATGATTACAAAGATGGATTGAGGAGACAAAAATGAGCTCTACTATTACACATGCATGAACTTCCTGACTATAAGAATAATTATACTCTAGAACTGTTTAATTGAGGGAAGTTGAAGAATTTTTTCCCTGCAGAATCGATAGATACCCATCTATCTTTGATATCTTAGGAGTAGCATTGTCTGGAATCAGGACAATAGATCAGATGAGCTATGCTTTATTCTAATTATTATGTCATGACCCAATAAAAAGTTACATAATTCAAATAAGCTGTTTTGAGACATAAAGTGACATTGGAAAGACATAATCATGTGGCCACCTGTAGACCTTACACATCTTACAGTGCTTGACACTTGAATGGGTTCCAAAAGAGTAACACAGCCAGCACTGGTAGAAATTATCTGAGAGGAAAGAAGCAAGCTGGAATATTCCCATGCATGTATCACAGAAGGGCATGTATAGAGGTATCTCTGTAGCTTCCAGGTGTGAAGGAGATGCCCTAGAGCCATATTTCATTGAGGGGATATTATTAAGAAAGATGAGGGGCTTTATTAAAAAATAATTTATTTAAAATGAAAGAAAGTAAGGAAAGGACAGAGGGAGGAAGGAAGGGAGGTGAAAGGTAAAGGGGTTGGGAGGGAGGGGGGGAAGAGAGGGAAGGAGGAAAGGCCAGAGAAAATGTAGTGGGTGGAGAATGAGACAAAAGTGGGGCACTGGATAGTTGCATTTCCAGAAGAAGTGCATCTGTCCTTTAAAAATAAGGGAGACAGGGGCGCCTGGGTGGCTCAGTCGGTTAAGTGTCTGACTTCAGCTCAGGTCATGATCTCACAGTCTGTGGGTTCGAGCCCCGCATCGGGCTCTGTGCTGACAGCTCAGAGCCTGGAGCCTGCTTCCGATTCTGTGTCTCCCTCTCTCTCTGCCCCTACCCTGCTCATGCTGTGTCTCTCTTGTCACAAAAATAAATAAAAACATTATAAAAAAAATTAAAAATAAATAAATAAATAAAATAAAAATAAGGGAGACAGAGACCAAAAGACATAGAACATTTGCTTAAGGAATAAAAGTGTCTGGTATGTAGTATGGATTGTTTAAAAAAAAAAAACTAAAAGAAAATAACTATTTTAAGTAAGTTATTGAAATTCAGGATATCAAAATGGGTATCCTTCCCGCATCTCATTCTCTTACCCATCATTCCTTAAAATTATCTCCTGTGCTGGCTATTGTGACATACCACAGTATCTGGCATTCTCCCTGACATGCTGGCTCATTTTGTTCTGATTTCTCTAACACCATCCATTCCCTCAACTAGGGTGCTCTATAGAAATACAGTCTTTAACCTTCCACTTGTCACTTTCCTTCCACTACACACTTTGGTAGATATCCACTATCTACTATCTTTGGTCCTCATATCCCAACAGACATTTCTTTGCAAATGATTCCAAAAATCCTATTTTCAGTCCTAATCACCATTCTGACTTCAAACTACATTTCAACATCTTCCCCATAGTGAATTCCATTTCTAGCTTACAGTTAGACCTTTTAAAATAAGGGAGACATTAGTATTTTTATTAATAATCTTAAAATTTTGGCATGTTCTTACTGATTAAATTATATATAATGTATCACATTATATATTATATATATTATGTATTGTAATTTATCATATTATATATATAATATGTATGTATAATATGTATATTATATGTATATATATATATATATACATATAATATACATATATATATATATATATATATAAAATATACATATAGTGTGTATGTGTTTTAAAGTAAGATATTCATCTTGCTAAATAACTAAAATATATTAGTTGCCTGGCAGGGAAGAACCTAATAACCTATACTGAAGAGAGAATACTAGTGTTAACTCTCTGTGAGGCAGTATGTCCTTAATTGTTTTTTGTTGTTTTTGTTGTTATGAGGAGATAATCATCTCATGTGAACAACATACAATGATTATGCATGGATGGAGTTTAGCACAGTAATCAAATAGAACTTACATCAAAGTTAATCTGATGATACATACTTAATGCTATGCATTATCCATGTGCTGCATGGTAATTAGACACAAATTGTAAACAGCTCCTGTGAGTGGCAAATTGATGTTACTTTTGCATCACTGGAGCAAACGTTTTTGGGATAGGAGAGAGAAAGAAGCAGTAGTGATTCTAGTCTCTTCTCTTGCCTGAGGAAAGCGGTTTCCTTTGGGTTCTGGGAAATCAAATAATTGTTTCAATCCAGGACTTTTATCCTTACCAAAAGATACTCAGATGTTTGATTTGTTTGGATAAACATAATACTAACTTTAGTAACTCACATGAGTCACTTATCATTTGTGCCTCATACCCAAGTGGCACAATTCCAATCATACGTACTATTAAATTACATGTTAAGTGTTTTTTTCCTGCAAGAAGAAGTAAGAAAATGATTTGTCATTAAGGAGAGTAAGGAATCATAAGATATTTTAGAGTATCTGGCATTGAGAAGGAAAGCAATCTGGCTTGAAAAAAGTCCTCAGTAGGAAGCTTTCAACAAAAAGGTGGCACAAAAATGGTTGGGCAAAGGATGCAAGGGGGTAAACACATGACTATATATATATTAAAAAAAAAAGAGCTAAAGGCTTAAAAAGGCAATGAAAAGTCTGGAAAAAAAGGAAGAACTGAGACAGGCTCGGGTCAACCCATTCACAGCGAACAGGAAATAACATGGACACATCAGGTATAACATGCACAAAAGGAGCCTGGGAAGATCTACTCTTTATGATTCTCCATCACTCACCTTCCCAGAGTTTAATCCAAGATTTATCATAATGCGATTTCGCAAGCAGTTGCTTTGACTGCATAGTGGATAAAATTAAACCAGCAAATTCAAGAATGTAGATATAATTTAATGACATCTCCAAACTGTAAGCAATCTGTTTCTCCCAACTGGACCAGGCTTATCCAATTTAAAGAGAAACAAATAGGTATTGTTTATGCTACAAAATAAAGTGAAACAAAAAAAAATCCCAGATAATAAAATTCTAGATATACATTTTAAAAGCTTTTTGAATATTAGAGGGACATTCATAAGTGAGAATCTTTCTCTGGTTCTTACACTCCCCAAAGAGTTCAAAACATGACTTAAAAAATAATCAATGTTTTGAATTTTGCTGGCAAATAGATGCCACAGTAGCATTCTGCATAATTACATTCATTTTTTATTTACCAAAGTATGTGAAGGAAAAATTACATAGTTTTAATGGGTAAAATAAATGGCTACATTGATTAATTATTCAAAATATGGTTCCATTTTACTATAATTTGATTATAGAGAAAAGACTAGAAAGCTTTGGAGTCAGAAATGTATTTGCCTTATTGTGCATTAAAATTAAACTATCCAATTAAGAAAAAAGAGGGAGAATTAAACCCCCTTAGGCTTCACTGTTCGTTCATTCTGACTACTGTGCAAAGAACCAAGGAATTTAGATAGGCAAGACAAATGTGATCAGCTCTCCATTTCTTTTTTTTTTTTTCAACGTTTTTTATTTATTTTTGGGACAGAGAGAGACAGAGCATGAACAGGGGAGGGGCAGAGAGAGAGGGAGACACAGAATCGGAAACAGGCTCCAGGCTCCGAGCCATCAGCCCAGAGCCTGACGCGGGGCTCGAACTCACAGACCGCGAGATCGTGACCTGGCTGAAGTCGGACGCTTAACCGACTGCGCCACCCAGGCGCCCCCAGCTCTCCATTTCTAAGAGAACTATGGACTTGCTACTCGCACAGAAAACTTTTTTTTGACTGCTCCACAAGGGGATTACTTATCAAAGGATATCTCTTACTAAGATTAACATAAGCATGTCATGATAGTAAAGAACCTACATAAACTCATTAAACCTTACTTTTTAAAAAATTTTTTAACATTTATTTATTTTTGAGAGACAAAGAGAGACAAAGTGCGAGCAGGGGAGGGGCAGAGAGGGAGACACAAATCAAAACAAGGCTCCAGGCTCTGAGCTATCAGCACAGAGCCCGATGCATGGCTCAGACCCATAAACCTTGAGATCATGCCTTAAGCCGAAGTTGGTCATTTAACCGACTGAGCAATTTAGGCACCCCTCATAAAACCTTAGCCTTATAGAGGGGCGCCTGGGTGACTCAGTTGGTTGGACGTCTGACTTCTGCTCAGGTCATGATCTCACTGCTCATGGGGTTCAAGCCCCACGTAGGGCTCTGTGCTGACAGCTCGGAGCCTGGAGCCTGCTTGGGATTCTGTGTCTCCCCCTCTCTCTGCCCCTCCCATGATCGTGCTCTGTCTCTCTCTGTCTGTCAATAATGAATAAATGTTAAAAAAAATTTAAAAAAAACCTTAGTCTTACAGAAAATAGATTTATCTATATTTAAAACGTTTACATGAGGTAATCTGTAATGCAAGCCTATATTTCGAAATGGAGGAACTTCCATATCAGACATAGCCTGCCAAAATGACAGGCACTGGTTCTTTGAGATTTAGAGACAGTCTGAGGGGGGCAAAACTCTCACAGCACAAACTTTTCAGTCTTTTTAAAATCAAGGCAAACTTTATGGCTTAAAAACAAACAACAACAACAGGAAAAAAACCTACAATGAGTATGCTCTAACTTATAAAATCTTCACAGTTCTTCCTTCCAGAAATTAAACCAGACAGGACCAGACATACAAATAATTTTAACAATAGGCTAGATCTTGTATAGTCCTTTATACTACACTGCACTTTATTTGGTTTAATCCTCAGAATGACCCTGTTTCTCATATGTGAAAACAGAAATTTAGCAAGCTAAAATATTTGCTCATGGAAGGTAGAATAATAGAATAGAAAGAGTGATAGATTTAGAACCACAAGAGATCTTGTTCTGAATCCCAGCTCTGCTACTCTGCCACTTACCATTTATGTGACATTGAGGAACATCTCAAAGTCTCAGTTTTATTTTCTGTAAAATGAGGATAATAGTATGCACCTCACAGGATTTTTATAGGATTCAATGAGATAAAATATATAAAGTACTTGGCACAATTCCTAGCACATGTTACATGCTTAACAAAGAATAACATTTATCTACTGATCTTAAACAAGGTATTTAACCTCTTGACCTCTCCACTTTTACATCCATAAAATGGTAATAACACTATTTACTTAAGAGTCATTTTGATGATGAAATATATGCAATTTTATGTACAGTGTATAGTATAGGCAGAAACAAACCTAGAACTTATATCATCTATGTTGAATACTTTTAAAAAAATGTTTACTTATTTATTTTGAGAGAGAAAGGGAGAGAGACAGAGAGACAGACAGAGAGAGTACGTACATGGGGGAGGGCAGAGAGAGAGAGAGAGGAAGAGAGAGAATCCCAAGCAGGCTCCTTGATGTCAGCACAGAGCCCTGGATCTCATGAACCACCAGATCATGACCTGAGCCAAAATCAAGAGTCAGGACACTTAACCAACTGAGCCCCCAGGTGCCCCAGAATACTCTTACTGGCAACAAAGCTAGATACTCTTGATTCTATTACCAAAATATAGAAGAACATTTTCTCACAACTCCATTGAGAAGATAACATCTAGAAATACCTGTGACAATGAATCTTAAAAGGAAAATATCCAAGTTACCTGAATTAAGGCTTCACTCAACATGTCTTCATTAACCTCCAGAATGATGTTTTTTATATCTTCATATGGCATACGATATGATCCTAAGAAGATAGCTAAAATAAAAGTAGATTTTCTTAAAAACAGAATATCATCAAAATTTTAAAGGCCTAATGAATACTTGATTCCCATTTTCATTACTCAAAATATGAAATTTCTGTCACTAATATTAATCTATAGATAGGAACAAACAAAATTAGTTACCATTTGATGGCCTACACTACACATCTAGGCAAAATGGCCCACTATTTCAGGCTCTAATGTTACAGGTTGTGTATATCCTATATACAAATTATAACTCCTACTAATAACACTGATGACTATATGCATATGCATTTTAGATTGAGCTGGTATGAAATGACTCATGAAAAGCTAGAGATTTTATTTCAAGATGGCCTTTTAATCTGACATAGAATTTAATATGGAGATACTCAGATACATACAACACAGTACTTCTCAGGAACAACAATAAAGTAACCAAGTACAAAAAAAAAATCACATCAATCTACTCTGAAATGCTCCCACATAAGAAAAAACCGAAGTGTCTGAATCATCATTGTTATCTGAATTTCTGTTGACAATCATGTGGTATACTATTAGTAGCTTCAAATGTTGAACCACAATTTCCCTTGTCAACTTTTTCTTAATTGGGTGTATAGTATGTCATACTGGAATAATTCAACAAATTACCCTGAGAAAAGCTTAAACTTATTCAGAAAGTATTTTTCAACAAGGCATTCCACTTTAACTTCCACTAACTGCATATCTGAATGAGAATTCATGCGTTCCTATCACCAGAACATGAATATATTCCTAAGAATTGTTTTCCTTTTATTTTTTTTTCATGAAAAGGTCTGTATGATTTCACTGGTGCCTAAAGAAAAAAAAAATTGTCACTGTCTAGGCGAATGATTACCTAGACATAAATACCAGGTGAGATCTCCATAATTTAAATAAATAATGTTGACAAATATCAACTAGCAATTAAGGTCATTTTTTTAAAGTACTGAACATCCACTTTATAAAGAAAACGTACTGTCAGGTAAGCAATGTACACATTCACAACAGCTATTAGTAGAATGCTTTTCTGACAGCAACATTCATACTCACAGGAGAATGATGACTTGTTTATTTTAATCTGATTCCCTATAGCACAACCCTTAACAAAATACACCCATGGTATTTCTTTCCATAATTAGAAATGCTTGATATGTTGAAATTTCTCATGCATAGTGTTTGAATATCCTCAGAATATAAACATAGTCAATCGTGGTTAAAAAAAAAATGCTGAATTAAACACAGAGGAGAGTATATGCCAAAGTAAAACTTAAGGCCTACTTAAATGAAGATGGGTTTAACTGTGCTGCTGCTTGAGCAAAAGCATACTTAATAATTGATTTTTTGATGGCTTTAAGGTTCACTAACCAGTTTTAAAGTGCAGCGGTTACCAATTTAACCAGTAACATCACAGTTACTTCAACTATAAAGGCATAGTAATAAAAGAATTTGCCCAATGGGCCCAGTGAATACTCCGAAACTATCACACCCAGGCCTGGGCAGAAAAAGAAAATACAACACTCTTTTTAAGTCTGCTTTCTGTCTCACCCTGTCTTCTAACAGTGTTCAATTATCAATTCTTTCCAAAGTTTTATTATTCATAAGTTTCATCTGGTCTACGGAAGGCTAAATTATGATGAGGGTCTCCATTCTGGCTGAATGACAACAAGGCAACTCAAATCATGTTTACACAGAATTTAGTTTCTAGTAGATGCTAAATATACATTTTCAAGGCAGTTACAACTTTGTTTAAATATATTCAACAACTCCTCATCACCACCATCACTACCACCACCTATACACAAAATATCACATACACAGATTCTGGGCCGTTTTCGGATCCAAAATTCTCAATTCTTTCACTTTCTTCTTTGCAGGCAGGGTCTTCTTTTCTTCTGAAGCTTCTACATTCTTTGGAACTAAAGGAAAAATATTGATTCATAAACAACAATGGCACTAATCCAAATACACAGAATAAATTAGTAAGGCATATTAAGTACATTAATAAAGCTATGCCAAAAAAATCAATAAATGTGTTTATTTCATTAGTTCAATGAAGAAGATAAACATAATAATACAGACCTATTTAAAGGTTTCCCCACAAATTAAATATTAGCACTTAAGCAGAAAAGATAAGCCAAATAGAGCCAAAAATCAATTGCTACTTCTTCCCTAATATATAACATTAATTACTCCTTCACCATGTACCTACAGCAGCACTGGAATTAAATACATAGTAAGATCTCCCTAATTTGGACTAATAGAGGAGAAAGGCAGACATGCATTTATACTAAATTATGCTAAAATTTAGACATGTCTTTAATTCAGAGGAACTGCTTTGAAGTACCTAAAATAACTTTAACTGCAAACAGGTTGCCATATAAAAATTCCTGCTGAGATTGCTTTGAAGAACAAATATGAACCATTTGCAAGTTATACAACAACAGCACCATTTGCACACACATAATTAATGAATCTCAAAGACATGGTGTTTGAGTAAGTTATCTTTGTCTCCAATATTTTTTAGTACTATTTGCCTTCTTAGAACAAAATATTTAGTTACAGTTTATTCAAAAGGTAACCCTCCAGTTTTGAACAGTTCAAATGACCTGAAACTTAAGAAGTAACAGTGCCAAGGAGTGGCTTTAGCACCCCCCCCCCCACCATAACCTCCATTAGCTCTATCCCAGACAAGCCATCACAAAAACCAAAGCAAAAAAAAAACAATGTAGCTACCTGCTACGAAAATGAAGCAAATCCCTAAACGCTTCTTAGACAGAAATTCCACACCTACAATTGTATGCATATTTTGGCAGCTTATCTCTTCTAATAAAAAAAAAATAGGGCTGTAGGTAATGGGAGCATTAAAAATATGACAAAAATAATATATATATGTATATATATATATATATATATATATGAGAAAAATAAAATATATTTTCTCAATCAAGTAGTGATAAGCTTTTGTCTCTGAACTCACGCTGCTAAACTTCATCATTGATTCACATGGCCATAATAATGCTGTTCATTACTTTTAAAAATACAATTTCAGGGGCGCCTGGGTGGCTCAGTCGGTTAAGCCTACGACTTCAGCTCAGGTCACGATCTCGCGGTCTGTGAGTTTGAGCCCCGCGTCGGGCTCTGGGCTGATGGCTCAGAGCCTGGAGCCTGCTTCCGATTCTGTGTCTCCCTCTCTCTCTGCCCCTCCCCCGTTCATGCTCTGTCTCTCTCTGTCTCAAAAATAAATAAACGTTAAAAAAAAATTTAAAAAAATACAATTTCATTTTGAGGAAATCATTTTTATTATTTTAATTTATCTGATTTTCACAAAAAGAGATCACAAATGAGTTCCTGATTATATTTATAGGAAAAGCAACACAAAACCACAGGATATTTTTGCTAAGCTACGTGTTCATAGATGTTAGCTTCTGGAAAATTTTCTATAAATGTGACAGAATACATAAAATTTTTTAAGTCCATTAACATTCCCTTTGTTTTAATGGTACAAAATATGAGAAAATTAAATGAACTTAGAAAAATAATATCAAATTAATTACATGTAAATCAAGTTGTAGCATTTAGTTCTAAGCTGTAACAACATGTTCTATCTAAAGTGATGCAGAGTCTAACAAGACTAAACAATTATTACACTAGAAAATCATGATCTCAGCTTTGTGCAGTGGCAGTATCATAGCCAATGAGGTTTATCCGAGGCACAATTATTGCTAATTGAAAATCATGATCTCAGGTAGTTTCTCAAGCTAATTAAATACAATAAAATTATTGCTACTATTGAGAGAAAAATGGCTTTTAATATATGTCTTTAAAAATTATGACTAATGTTCCTCAAAGGATCTAAAAGCACAGTGTCTTTCCTATTCAATAATCAACATTTTAATTTATTCTAATTTTCAAGCCACTCCCAGGTTAAGACAACTGTATATAAAGAAATGACAATCCAAGGTTCATACCCTTTGTTAATAAAAACAAAATCTGAATCATATTGAAATTACTTTTTAGAATCATTCAGAAAATTCTACCCAAAGAAACAGTCAAGAAAAGCATACCAATCTCACAATATGCCTTAAACCCCACTATGAGAGACTAGTTAAACATAAGGATGAAAATGCTGTAGTATAAAGGATATATTAAGATTTTCTGTGAACTAACAAGACTCCTGAGTAAATCAGGCATATATAATGCTCATTTTGTTCAATGACTTCATATTTTTGTTTTTTTTTCCATTAAAATATATTTCACCTTCTCCCCTTTTCAAATGAACAAGTTGTTTAAAATTAACATTAGATGTCTTAAATATCTAGAGTTCACTGTTAATTTTCTAGTACTAATTTTCTAGTACTAAGTACTAATATATTTCTCTCATAGTATGCAAATTGGCTTTATCCTAGATTGAAGTAATGGTTAAGAATTCCATGAGTGAGCACTGCTGTTGAGAATCACAAGAGCAAAGCTAGTTTAAAATAGTTCCCTAAGTAGACAGCCTTTCACAAACAATGTTTTGCCATGATCAGTAAATACTGATAAGTGGCTATGATTGTCTTTGATTTTCTTGTCTTTAAAAGCATTCCTTAGTGATCACAACCACAGGCTTAGATAAATAGATAATTTGAAGGAAGGTAAGGATATATGGAACTTATCCAGGTAGTATTAAAGGCTTCATATATTAAAAATGTCCTGCTTTCATAATGACTACAAAATGTTACTTGTCCTAGGGTGATTTGATTACATATATGTTTAAATGCTTTAAAAAACTTAAATATTCCATAACTTGACTAAAATATAGGCAATTCAACATTTCAATTAAAGCTTGTATAGACATTTCTTCAAATACGACATACATATAGCCAATAGCTATACGAAAATACGCTCAACATGACTAATCATGAGGAAAGTGCAATCAAAACCACAATAAGATATCACCTCACAACTCTTTGAATGGCTATTATCAAACTACAAAAGATAAGTGTTGGTGAAGATGTGGAGAAATTGGAACCCTTATACACTATTGGTAGAAATGTAAAATGGTGTAGCTACTATAGAGAGCAGTACAGAGATTTCTGCAAATAATTAAAACTAAAACTACCATACAATCTAGGAATCCTACTTTGGTGTATACAACCAAAAGAACTGAAATCAGAATCTCAAGGAAATAGCTGCACTGTATCTTAGTACTGCAGTATTACTCACAAAATAGCCAAGAGAGGGAAAGAACCTAAACATCCATCAAAAGATGAATAAAGAAATGTGGCATATACATATAACAAAATGTTATTCAGCTTTAAAAAAAGAATAAAATCCTGCCATATGTAATAGCATGGATTAACCTAGGGAACATTATGCTAAGTGAAATAAGCAAGTCATAGAAAGATGAATACTGCATAATTATGAAGCATCTAAAATGTCAAGCTCATAGAAACAAAGTAGAATTGTGGTTGCTGGGGATTGAGGGAGGGTGAAGGGGGGAGTTGCTGTTCAATAGGGATAAAGCTTCAGTTATAGAACATGAATAAGTTCTAAAGATCTGAGGTACAAAATTCTAGCTATAGTTAATAATACTGTACTGTACACTAAAACATTTTTGAGAGGGTAGAGCTTATGTTAAATGTGCTTATATCCAAAAAATTATAATGTACAAACTTAATTTATACTGATTCTGTAATTATTCAAAATTATTTGGATATGACTGAAGAGATTTTTTTAAGTCTCAATACAAAAACTTCAATAATTGATTTTTGTCCTCAATGGCTCTATGGTCCTCACATTCATAATGAGTCCTCCAAATGTGATCTCTCCATATGCAAATGAAAAATCATATAACCACTGGTTTTAAATCTGATAGGTTAAATGAATCAGTGCTTAAACTGTCACTGCTAATTGACCAAATAATAATGAAACATCATAAAATACTGTCTGTAGAAACATAATGATGTATAATAAAGACATTTGTATTATTATTAAATGTGTTAGCATCAAGATACTAATTATCTAAGATAAAATGTCCATGGAACATTCTTAGATTTCCTTTAATACATGGAGTTTTATATGCAATTGTACTATAACTTCATTCCTTTACAACTGAGGGATGCTCATTAGCATAAATAAAGTAAACATGGCTATATTCTTTTCCCAATATAATATAGGCAATGTTCAGGCATCCCCTATTAATGTCTACTATCTCAGTGGATATATATAACATGTGCCAAGATGTTTGTAATTTGTAGGAAATATTAAGATATTATAAATGGGTAACATTGAATAATTTACATAGTGGTAACCATAAATCATAATAAATTTTTATAACTACTGTATCTCAAAATTCCAGTGAGAAAGATTGATTCCTAAAGTCAGCATCAATACTATTCATTCATTTATTCATTTATCCAGCAAATACTTATTAAACATCTACTATATGTGAGCCTAGGCACAAGCATACAGTGGTATATAAAACTTAAATGTCTACTCATATTTCTTAAATATGTAGTGATAATGTAAACTACTAATTATGGAAGTATCTCCAGAAGATATCTAACTTTTGTAATTTTCTTTAGCCATGGTAAATAGCTTGAGTGAATATATGCATATCACTTAGAGAATTCTTTTTGTTATTTGAAGTAGTTCTGTATTAAAGAATACTGTATCTTTGAATCAGCATCAACTGATGTGTTACATCTTGTTATAAGGAGTATGTGGAAAAGTAAAAATATGACACTTCTAGTAAGTGTACTATATATAAAACCAGGAAAAATAAAGCCATTAACAGTAGTGTTAAAAACCACCCAAATAATTTATATAACATTGTGTATACATATATGAATATCTAATAATGCCCAACTGTTGTTTTAGACATTTCATACAAATGTAAGAATTGTGATCCACCTATATAAATACATATTTTCCCATGTGTATACAATTCCAGAAGTGATTCTAACTATATAGAAATAGTTTTCATATATTAGTTGAAATAGGCATTAAACTTCAATAAATAATTTTATGTTAAAATGAATGCAAGTATGACAATGGCAGGCAGGGGAAATCTATGATTTCTGTGTAGTAGCTGCAATATTTTTTCATTAACTGTTATTTTCTATTCTTTTAAAATTCTCTTTATCCTTCTATTTATGGAAATATAAAAACACAAATGAAAATGGGGAAACAGGGGTGTCTGGTTGGCTTAGTTGGTTGAGCACCTGACTCTTAATTTTAGCTCAGGTCATGATCCCAGGGTCGTGGGATTGAGCGCTGTGTCAGGCTCCATGCTCAGCATGGAGTCTGCTTAAGATTCCCTCTCTCCCTCTCAGCTTCACTTCCCTACTTACGTTCTCTCTCTCCCTCAAAAACAAACAAACAAACAAACAAACAAACAAACAAATGGGGAAATCGATATAGATAGATAGATAGATAGATAGATATATCACTCACACAATTATTTACATATATATGTATATATCACACAAAACAGCAAAAGAGGAAAGTCTAATAAGAACTACAACAGTGATAGTAGTACTAGTTGTAGTAGTAACCACAATCACAATCATTAAATCACCAGCAAAATCAACTTTTATTAAATACCTCTTCTGTCACCTTATATAATATGTATTGCCACTATCATTTTATGAAGGATGAAACTAAGGAATGGAAAAGTTGAGTAATTTTCCCAAGATCATATAGCAAATAATTAAAAGATGCTCAACCTCATCAGTAATCATGGAAATGCACATGAAAACAATGAAATAGTATTTCACAGTCATCAAATTATAAGTGACAAAAATGTTTTGTAATGCCAAGTATGGATGAGGAGGCAGAGAAATAAGAATTTGTGCCAACAGTGGTGGTAAAAATTAGGATAAAAAATATAAAATATTTATTACCATCTAATATATTTAAGGTGTCTTATCATAGGTGTAACCCAGTCTTTCCATTTATAGGTCAAACAGCCAAGGGGACAAGGATGTTCACTGCAGCAATATTTACAACAGTAAAAAAAACTGAAAACAATTGACATTCCAGGGGTTACAAAATGGATAAATAGATTGTGGTGTGTTCACACAATGGAATACAACCCAGCATTTCAGTGACTATAACACAGCTAAATATTTCAACAAGGATAGATCCCAATTACAATGCTGAATGGAAAAATAAATATGGTGGAAAATGTTGCATGCAGTGTAATAGCATTCATCTAAATCAAAAATGAAACACAAAATAATCTTATGTATTTTTTATATAGTGTGTGTATATATATATATATCAAAATTATAATAACATGGAGTAGATACTCAGCAGATTAATGACAGTGCTTTACTTGGGGGAAGAAAGTGATACTGGAACAAGTAGAAGCCTGGAAACCTCAATTTTATATCTAATGTTTTATTTCTTTTAATTTTTTTTTTCAACGTTTTTTATTTATTTTTGGGACAGAGAGAGACAGAGCATGAACGGGGGAGGGGCAGAGAGAGAGGGAGACACAGAATCGGAAACAGGCTCCAGGCTCCGAGCCATCAGCCCAGAGCCTGACGCGGGGCTCGAACTCACGGACCGCGAGATCATGACCTGGCTGAAGTCGGACGCTTAACCGACTGCGCCACCCAGGCGCCCCTCTAATGTTTTATTTCTTTAAAAGCAAACATCTGTAGTAAATATGACTAAATGTTAACATTTTTTTTCATTCTGGGAGGCTGGTACAAGGAGGTTTCCTATATTAGCCTATACAGATTTTCATTTTTCAAGTAGATTACACACACATACATACACACACACACAACTTTTTACAGTTTATAAACTATTAGTCTTGGCAATCCATGGACCAAGGGTATATAGGAATCAGAAACAATAGGGGAGAAAATAATAAAAACTACAGGTGAAGATTAGTCAGATAGGTCAGCAAGCACAATTTTGTTTTCAATTGTTTTTTTAATCTATTTTGTGAGGAATAGCACATTTGTTTACCAAACCTTGAGAGGGAAAGCTGATGCAATATGGAGTATGAGATTGAATTTCCTTCTCTTATATGCTGCATATTGCAGCTGTGAAGCTTCCCCTCTCTGTGCTACCTCCAGCTGTGCAATAAGGCATCCCACAGAAAGGTAGATTTCATTCTGACACTAGCATAGTACCTGTAGTCATCAGAATGGCATTACCAAGAGTGTTTGCAAAGTTTAGAACACATTAAACAAGACTAATGGTTCTAATGGTGGGAAACACACACACACACACACACACACACACACACACACTTTGTAATGATTCCCTAATTAAGGAACAAATCTTACTGGTCATAGTTTAGACAAGAATCCCTCAAATCAGGAAGCACGTGTTACTGCATAACTAATATACTTGTACACCTGTTCATTAAGCCAATTAACACTACTAAATGTCACCAAAACACTATGTTTAACAATGTGTATAGCTAATGTTGTATATTTTCAGTTGGGTTTCAATAGCTCAGCAGGAAAGGTTTATTTTAAGGAGGACAAATAAGGTTGCCTTAGAGGTTTCAAGGAGAATCTCTCTTGATTGAAGTGGGATTTTAAAGCACAAAAATGGAACTATAGTTCTTACCTAAACCTAGTATTTGACAAATGAGGTGGTGGAAGTTATTCCTGTTAACCTTTTTGTTTTTCCTTCCCCTCCCCCATGGTCTTCTGTTAAGTTTCTCAGGATCCACATAAGAGTGAAAACATATGGTACCTGTCTTTCTCTGTATGACTTATTTTACTTAGCATAACACTCCCAATTCCATCCATGTTGCTACAAAAGGCCATATTTCATTCTTTCTCATTGCCAAGTAGTATTCCATTGTGTATATAAACCACAATTTCTTTCTCCATTCATCAGTTGATGGACATTTACGCTTTTTCCATAATTTGGCTATTGAAAGTGCTGCTATAAACATTGGGGTACAAGAACTGGACAGCAACATGCAGAAGGATGAAACTAGACCACTTTCTTACACCATTCACAAAAATAAACTCAAAATGGATAAAGGACCTGAATGTGAGACAGGAAACCATCCAAACCCTAGAGGAGAAAGCAGGAAAAAAACCTCTCTGACCTCAGCCTCAGCAATTTCTTACTCGACACATCTCCAAAGGCAAGGGAATTAAAAGCAAAAATGAACTATTGGGACCTCATGAAGATAAAAAGCTTCTCCACTGCAAAGGAAAAAACAAAACTAAAAGGCAAGCGACGGAATGGGAAAAGATATTTGCAAATGACATATGGGACAAAGGGCTAGTATCCAAAATCTATAAAGAGCTCACTAAATTCCTGTTAACCTTTAACTTCTGTGAAGTACCCGATTCAACTATCCTTAATTCCTTTACTTGTGGGTTAGCTATGAGTCTGTAAGTATGGACTGATGTTTTTCTGGTCATCCCACACTCAGAAAATGCCCTGTTATGCAAATCTCATCATTCATGCCACAAATCAGTGAGTCCAGCAATAAACCCCAAGAGCTAAGTGTGTCAATGATGAGTGCTAAAAAATCACAACAGTAGGAATTCTAATAAAGACAGTACAGGTAGGCTAATAGGGCATTTCTGCTGAGAACACAGTTTGGATATTCATCATATCTAGGTTTTTCTTTTTCAATGTAGTCCATCTCAGACTGGCACAAGTCCTTCACACAATTTAGTTTAATGCAAAGGACAGTTAACCTTGTGAGCAAGACTGAACAAAATAACACCCTGAAGTATCTGTAGCCAGGGTCTCAACTTGACAATGTAGGATTTTTCAGTCTGGGTTTTAGTTATATCTGAGCATGCCTTGAAAGTCAGTATCGTAGATATCACCAAGAATTTATTCATATGAAGGATCATTGGGAAACTATATATCCTAAAAGAAACTTTTCATCTCCTGGATATTTCCACTTTGTTGTATAGTAAACTCTTTAAATTTAGCACATCCTATACCAATTTCCTTATCTTACTCTCCAACTCTTACTCTCCTACTGTAGTCTTTTCCATCTCAACAAAAGGAAATTCAATCCTTCAAGCAAAATACATATATACACACACAATCATTGACCTTTCCCTCTCACAGGCTATATCCCATTCTTTGGCAAATCCAGTATCTAATCACTCTCATCACCTACACTTCCACCCAACTAAGGATTTCAAGTCACCATTGCTTCCAGCCTGGGTTACTGGTGTAGCTTAATAACCATTATCCATTCTGCCTTTGCCCTTCTTCATTCTATCCTGTTAATTCATTAATTAATGTTATTCCACTGTTCGAGACCCTTCAATGGCTTCCTGTCTTATTCGGAGTAAAAACCAATGTCTTTAAAATAGCTTAAAATGTCCTACTTCATATTTCATATCCCTTCCATAACTACTCTGATCTTATCTCTTACAACTTTCCCCTCATTAACTCAGCTCTAGCCACATAAGCTTCCTTGCTGTTCTTCAAATATGCCAGAACAATTCTCACAGCAGTCTTTGCATTTGATATTGTCATCCCCATATATTCCCTCACTACTTTCCGATCTGATTCAATGTCACTTTCTCATAGAAATCATTCTTTTTTTGAGAGAGAGAGAGAGAGAGAGAGAGAGAGAGAGAGAGAGAGAGAGAGAGAGAGAAAGGGTGTGAGTGAGGTGCAGAGAGAGATGGGGGGGCAGGGAGAGAGACAGAAGCAGGGCTCACCTGAAGTGATTTTGAGCTCACCCGAAGTGGGGCTGTGCACACCCAAAGCAGGGTTCATGTTCACCCCATGTGGGGCTCAGGCTTACCCGATGTGGGACTCGAACTCACGAACCACGATATCATGACCTGAGCTGAAGTCAGATGCTTAACCAGCTAAGCCAACCAAGCACCCATATAAATCATTCCTGATGATGTGGTTCAAATAACCCCTCCCTCTTGTCACATATTTTCCCCTTTGCCTGCTTCATTTTTCTCCAAAGCAATTATCACCATCTGACATAATATGTATTATTTATTTTATTGTCTATACTTTTTACTTTGATGTGAACTCTATTAAAAAGAGGTATTTGTCGGGGCACCTGGGTGGCTCAGTCGGTTAAGCGGCCGACTTCGGCTCAGGTCATGATCTCGTGGTCTGTGAGTTCAAGCCCCGCATCGGGCTCTGTGCTGACAGCTCAGAGCCTGGAGCCTGTTTCAGATTCTGTGTCTCCCTCTCTCTCTGACCCTCCCCCGTTCATGCTCTGTCTCTCTCTGTCTCAAAAATAAATAAACGTTAAAAAAATTAAAAAAAAAAAAGAGGTATTTGTCACTGTTTTGTTCACTGTTATATACTAGCACGTAGAATCATGCCTGGAAAAAAATAGGCACTCCAATTATTTTAGAATTTATACAACATATATATTCTTATTTGTGAACAAGGAATTATATATAAGGTTATATATTCCAGTACTGTTAATAGCAAAATATTATAAATGTTCATCTATTGCAGACAGATTTAATAAATTATGGTACACTGGGTATTGCTTTTAATAGCAAAAGATTTGAAATGACCAAAAAGTTCATTAACAGAAGAATGATTAAACTATGGTATGTCCAGCCAATGTACCACTATGCTGCTATATACAAGAGTAAAGAAGATCTTTATAAAATTATATGGAATGTTCTTTAATAAATATTGTTCAATTAAATATTGTAAAATGTGTAGTATTACCATTGATGGAAAAAAAGAGGGAAGAATATATGTATTTGCTGGTATATGCATAAAATGTTTCTGGGAAGAAACACAAGGAATCTATTATATTAGTTACTTCTAGAGAAGGGACTGAGTAGCTGGGGAGACAGAGATGAGAGGAAGAAAATTCCTTCTATACAATTTTTGTGCCTCTTTAAACTTTGAATCATGTGAATATATTATCAATTCAAAAATGAATAGAAAAACAGAAAAGGAACAAAATGATTTCTCCACTACAAAGTCTCTAATATATGAGTGCATAAGACAAAAATGCTTTGTGATACAAGTAGGGGAGAAAAGTACTCTGTGCACTTGAGGTTGCAGCATAAAAATGAAGCCCAGGCTTCAAGTGGCACAATTAATAAATCAGAGGAAGAATGAGGTGACACATACTAAATAGTGGCCTAGAACTAGATGCCTATATGCATTTCAGAATGTATTAGTGAAATTCAAATAAGCAAAATTTTAACAACATAATTATGTGCTATGTGAGTGGGGGCCTTAAGGGTTCATTGCATTCAGCATGACTAATGAATTCAATCTTCACAATTATATTGTCTTTGATACACATATTTCTTTTTTTTTTTTAATTTTTTTTAACGTTTATTTATTTGTGAGACAGAGAGAGACAGAGCATGAACGGGGGAGGGTCAGAGAGAGGGAGACACAGAATCTGAAACAGGCTCCAGGCTCTGAGCTGTCAGCACAGAGCCCGACGCGGGGCTCAAACTCACGGACCGCGAGATCATGACCTGAGCCGAAGTCAGCCGCTTAACCGACTGAGCCACCCAGGAGCCCGAATACACGTATTTCTTATCACTGGTTTCAACATATTCATTTCTTATTCACCACTTGTAATTTATAAAATAAAGTAAAATTGCAATAAAAACAATAAAACTTCTGCACAAATATTTTCTGTGTAGGCAAAAATCAACGCTAACAGACAGATCTATTAGTTGGTATGTGGCATTATAAGGTCTGTAAAAATGGATGAATTCACTGTTAAAAAAGGCAATTTAAGAGTTTCAATGAATTATAATCTCTGCTAAGAATACTTTGAAAGTTATACATATAAAACTTAAGGACCACTTAGGCACTATATATACAAGTAAGCCTCCCCTGAACAATTCCCAAACCAGTTAAAGAAAACTAGAGAGGACTAGTTCTTTCAAGACCAATAATTTAGATGTATTATTCATACAATAGTTTTGTGATTTTTATTTCTATCACCAGAGTCATATGACCTGATGAAATAAATTGAAGATGACAGAAAGAAATGGAAAGACATTCCATCCTCATGGATTATAAGAATAAATATTATTAAAATATCCATACTACTCAAAGCAACCTACAAATTAAATGCAATCCCTTTCAAAATACTAACAGCACACTTCACAGAGCTAGAACAAATGATCCCAAAATTTGTATGAAATACCAAAATTTGGCTACCCCAAGTAGCCAGCGTGACCTTGAAAATGAAAAAACAAAGTTGGAAGTATCACAATTCAGGACTTCAAGTTTTATTACAATTCTGTGATAATCAAGACAGTATGGTACTGACCCAAAAACAGACACATAGATCAATAGAGCAGAGTAGAAAACACAGAAATGAAGCTACAACTAATATGTTCAATTAATCTTTGACAAAGGAGGAAAGAAGATCCAATGGGGAAAATCTAGTCCCTTCAACAAATAGCTTTAGGAAAAAATAAACAGAATAATGATAACCTGAGGTCAAGATGTAAACTGTTAGTCAAAGTAAATTAAGTCAACTGATATGAAATCTATTCAATAGGTACACTTAGTTTCATGTTGCATCATTGATAACAACTGGTGTGTAGGTGTGTTTGTATCATTAAGTATATCACAGGTGGCTTCATTTTAACAATGATGTTCCATGAGCTATTTTATTCTACTAAATGTCAGAAACAGTTTGGGTTATAAGCTTTTAAGAACTTAAAAAAAAAGTTCTTGGATGAGAGCCCAGGTATGAGAAACTGTCTTCTGTAAAAACTATCTTTTAGTAATACTATTATCAGTGCTCTCTAACATATTTAACATAACTGCAAAAGATACAGATTAAAACAAGAACATAAGCCTAGTCATTTATTTTAGAATAATTGGCAATTGCCTATTGTGTACCTTTTATTACTTTTTGAGCCTAAGAAGCAGATATTAGAGGGCCCTGCATTGTTCATAAAGGCATATATAAGACGAAAACAGTGTTTAAGTTTAAACACTAAATCTCAGGGCAAAGCAAATCTCAATTGTAGATTGTACCCTCAATGTATGGCCCCAATTTTCTGTGAAATCTGTAGAATGCAGATAGAGCAATTACCATATAAAGTAAACCATCTCATAAATATTAGAATGGAATGTGCACTATGTTTTAAAAGTGTCTGAAATCTCTTGAATTGTTTTGAAGGTTTTACCAGAAATTGAAATGAGAAAAGCAATAGCCTAAGTAAGAAGAAGCAGCTGCTAATAGTCACAGACACCAAATAAATTTGACTGGATCAAGACAGCAACACGCTGGCTCTTTTTCCCAGCCAACTACTTCAAACCTGTAGTGCTCACCATTAGGTTGGGCTTTACTTCACCTCAGCCACGTCAGTCTCAACGTTGTGGGGTCTAATTGTTGATTTCCTCATAGCAGCCACCAAAATGTGCCTCTGTTTTTAGGCTACAGTGGTTTGGATCTGAATGTAAGCACTGGTTATAACCACAGAGAGGGAACAGGAAGTCAGTACATAAAATTGGGAACAGAAGTGTGATTAAGAAATATAATCAAATTAAAAGTTTCAAATTAGGGGTGCCTGGGTGGCTCAGTAGGTACAGAATCTAACCCTTGATCTCAAGGTCCTGAGTTTGATTCGACTGTTGGGTGTAAAGATTAAAGCTTCAAATTGGCTAATAAGAAAAGATAGATTCCTATTTCTTACTGGAAAAATTGTACTAAAATATCAGATAAAAAACATGAACTCCAAAGGTGGGCATGATAATTTATGAAGAAGAATCACTAATATATCTAGCTTTCCACTTAGAATTCAAGGAAATAAATCTGATAAGATTATTTAAAAAGGCAGAGATTGCATCTGATACCCAGTGTAGTACTTTGAAAACCAAGGCATACAATAGGAGTAAGTAAATATAGAAAATAAAATGGTTATACTTATTTAAAATCACCCTTTATGTTCTGCTTCCAAAATATATGCATTTTTCATTGACTATGGGTATGACATGAGTTACCATACATAATGTTATTCTGTGTGCCTAATATAGATGAAAATATTACAGGTTATAATTTTAAGTGACTTTTGCCTATTGTCTATCCAGGACAAGTCTACCTAAACACAGGAAAGGTATAACAGGACTCCTGAATGATGGTAAAATACTCCAAGCTCACCTCCCTTCACAGCTCTGAGGCCAAACATTTATCTATCCATTAAGGACTAAATAGGGGCACCTGGGTGTCTCAGTTGGTTAAGCGTCCCACTTTGGCTCAGGTTGTGATCTCATGGTTTGTGAGTTTGAGCCCCACATCAGAATCTGTGCTGACAGCTCAGAGCCTGGAGCCTGCTTTGGATTCTGTGTCTCCCTGTCTCTTTGACCCTCCCCTGGTTTCCCTCTCTCTCTCTCTGTCTCTCTCTCTCCCTCCCTCAAAAATAAGTAAAACATTTTTAAAAATTAAAAAAATTAAAAGAACCAAATAAAGTGTCACTTTCTCTATAAAATCTTCTCAAATTACCACTACATTTTTTGTGTACCTATATCAGCAATATGGTATTTTCTGAACACTGACCTACTCAATTAAGGTACACCTATGCATCTTATTGCCTTCTCTAAGTTTCAGATTCACAGGGAATATAACATACTTGGTACAACTTTGTCCCCTATATCCATCCCACCCCCATAGTATCTAAAAAATTATGCTCAAGAATGTGAATATGCTATGTAAAATATTAGAATGGAAAAAATGATGACGGTGCAGGGAAAGAAATGTGAAAATTTTTATTATCTGTCTTCAAGATGTAACTAAAACCTGAACAGTTAGTGAACAGTGAGAAAGAATTCAGGTCAGAAGATTTGGGAGGATGCCCGAAGTCATGGACACAGAGAAGAAAGAACAGCCAATTAATAGAACATAAAGAAAAAAAAAATGTGAGAAACGGGATAACATTGTCCCTACAGTGAGAATGGAAAATGTTTCAGTAAGAGGAAGTAATCAGCAGTGTCAAACACAGAAGGAAGGTTAAGCATAGTCTAAATCATGGGGAAAAAAAAAGAAGAAAAAAATAGGCCATTTGAGACCATATAGAGCAATTTTAACAGAGCAATGGCAACAGAAGCCATATTACAGTATGTGAGGAAGAAGTGAATGGAAATAGTGAATAACGACCACTCGAGAAGTTTTTTTTTTGTTTGTTTGTTTGTTTTTTTAATGTTTATTTTTGAAAGACAGAGTGTGAGTAGGGAAGGGGCAGAGAGAGAGAGAGGCAGAATCCGAAGCAAGCTCCAGGCTCTGAGCTATCAGCACAGAGCCCGACACGGGGCTCAAACCCACAAACTGTGAGATCATGACCTGAGCTGCAGTTGGACGCTCAACAGACTATGCCACAAAAAGTTTAGTAGGGAAAATAACAATATAGTATAAAGGATACAGGAACAAAGTGATTGAATCTCAAATCTGTATAAGTTTGCGTATTATAAGAAGGTACCTGATTGTCAAGTTCAAGAGCAGCTTTTATGCCCAGAATGATTTCAGAACAAACCCAGCATACGATGATTTACTGGACAAGATCAATGGAAACTGTGCAAAAGAGATTATACTGTTCAGTGATCCATGTTGCATCAATATCTATAATGGAATGAGACAAGGTGACACAATGGCCTAAAGCTTCCTGGAATTGCTCATTAACAAAATCAACCAGGAAAAGAGAATCCACAAACAGTAAGCAAGTAGCATACTGTCTTTTTACTGATAAGAAAATAGCATTTTCCAGTGTCATAGGAAAAAAGAAGTAGTATATAGCAATACCAATAGAACTAGGCTGAAAATTATTGTTGAGAGAATCAAAAAATGTTCATACAACAAGCATGGTCTCCATAAGGCCCTGTCAACATCTATGACAAAGAAACACAAGTCAATGTATTTGAGCCAACAAATGAATATTGGTATATTCGACATAAATGTTCCAGAAAGAGCACCCTATGCCATTTTTATTGGAATACAAAAGTTATTAGATAACAAACTGTCCATGAAGATTAGAACACTAATTTTGTCATATCAGGACTAACCTAAAATATAAAATGTTTATACAACATTAGCTGAATTAAAAAAAACAAAACACTAGTTTTCATCCAATTACCTTCGGTGTCCTAAAAGTGTGATATCTGACAATATACAGACCTAATGGTAGCTACTACAGCTTCCCTCTACACCCAGTACAGATGGACTAGCTAAGTGGCCTAACAAGACAGCAGGTGGCTTTCTAAAATTAGTGTCTGCATTTGTAGTTTATTCAGAAAATATTCAGATGAAAAAGAAATTTGCAGGGTCAATTTCAGGACAAAAGCATGCTACCTCATACAATTTCAATGCAATGCAACTAAAGAAATAGTTAAGCTCCAAGTGAGGGGGCAAGGTGCCATCCTAGGAAGTGATGGAATTTCAGGTAACAGTGACCTTAAGAAACCTATGATAGTCAACATAATTGCCAGATTAACATTTTAATTTTTTGTGTTTTAAATGTTATTTAAAAGGCAATTGCCTATAAATCCCATGTCTCTGTATGCCATGCATGAATTATCATTTAGTAATAACACCCAAAGAAAAGGAAACTGACTTTACTTTCTAATATCAGTTATTAATAATAATGTTGATTATTATATTATCTCTTATTTAATGAATGCCTTAGAATATATATCTTTGTCCCCTAATTATGATAATAATTCTTCAAGGTAAATATCTTATTCTTATTGTAAAAAACTTAGGCTCTGAGCAGTGTCTATAATATATACTAAACCTGGATACAAACCTGGATCAGTAAAGTTTTTCAATAGGAAATAGAATAATCCTATATATCATGTCATTAAGTGAACTAACAGGTATAAAACATAAAGCAGAGTGACCGGCACTCAATAAGAACCTCCAACAAACACCAATTCCCATTCAATGGCCCCCAATAATCATTCTACAAAAACTCTACAACATACAGTCTAACCAAGTGAGCTATACAAAGAGAACGGGGTTTGATAATGTTATAGGCAAATATATCAGACATACCAAATTCCATCACTAAAGATGATAAAGGAAAAAATTGGTTCAACAAAAAGAAAAAAAAATGAATCAATGAGAATATCCACTGATATATTTAATGGCAATTGAAGCATGATACAATGACTTCACTGTTTCTCAAAGGCAAGGATAATTTTTCACTGGCAGTTTTCTGGGGTAACCTTCTAATTCATATGGTCCTTATCAGTTTGAAATTAAAGAGTATCAGTATGAATTTTGCTTAAGTGATTCCAGTAATTAATAATCCACGGTAAAAACATACTCAAAAGATAACATAAAACCTAGCCTTCTGTACAAAGTGGAATGAAATATTTCTAGCATAAAATACCTTTGGGAATAAGTTACCTCTTGGTAAAACAGAGAGTATCAAAATAATATTAAAAAAACCTGTCAAATACAATAATAAAGAAGACATTACATTTCCAGAAGTTATTAAATGCTGGAGTTTGCCACCAAAAAAATGCTCTTACAGCTACATCCTTGGTATGTGGCCACATTAAAACCTTTTAAAGCATGTAATCAATGGGACTAAAATGCATAAATGCACATAATAAAAAAAAAACTACTTTGATCTGACCACTTGAAAGATGAGAGCGTCATTCTATTAAAGGAGACATGAATCAAGAAGTACATGTTCTTTGCTCTCTTTACTCCTTCCTAAAAATTTAAAATCTGAAATTCTATAACACCAGATACGAGTGATCTTGCTATCTTCAAAATCCATATTAATATATGTGTTACATATATTTCCATAATATCATATACACCCATATAGGAAACTACTGAATGTATTAGATTATCAACATTGTTTATTCTGGAAACTTTCTCTTCAATGACTTCAAAGACCAGAAACTTCCCTGATAATCAATCCTATGCTTCTGACTAGACTTTGGTTTCCCACGTTGTATTCTTTTCTTAAATATTAGTGACTCCAGGGTCCCCATGCTCTCATCTTTTTAGTTTATATTTTCATCCTGTGTGGATGATCCCCTACCCTGGCTTTGACCATTAATCTACATGCTTTTGTTTCTTGAATCTGTATCTCCAGTCCAGGTTTTTGCCTTGAGTTGTAGGCTCATAAATCCAATTTCTTACCTCTTCCACAGGACCTTTAAATAATTTTTTTTTAAGTTTATTTATTTTTGAGACAGAGAGAGAGCATGAACGGGGAGGGGCAGAGAGAGAGGGAGACACAGAATCGGAAGCAGGCTCCAGGTTCTGAGCCATCAGCCCAGAGCCCGACATGGGGCTCGAACTCATGGACCGTGAGATCGTGACTTGAGCTGAAGTTGGACGCTTAACAGACTGAGCCACCCAGGCGCCCCAGGACCTTTAAATAAAGATGTTCCAACATGAACTCAAAACTAGTAATGTGAAAAGTGGTTTGTTCCCTATACTGGTTGATGGTATCAAAACCCAGTATATACAAGTAAGAAGCCATCAAATCATCTTTACCCCTTCTCTTGATAAGCCTACCCCAAAAAATTCTGCCTCCATTTCTATTGTCTTGTTTAGAGCCATCAACAATTACTGCTCAGACTATTCATTCAGTAACCCATTTATTTTATAGCTATGAACTATACTAGGAAATGTGAATGTAAAACTGATTAAAGTACAACTTTTGTCTTGAAAGGAAATGGATAACTACAGCAATGTATTAAGGTATATGGAAGTGCTATGAATTTACAGCAGTCTTCTGAATTTCCTTTTGTATAATTTTCACTCTATTCCAATTTTTTCTATATATTCATTGCTGAGGATACCTTTATAATACATTATGATTTTATTACTATTTTTTCACTACCTGTAGGATAAAACTTAATAAGCATGGCACTCAGGGTCTTTCAAAACCTGGCTGGAAATGCAAGGAATAGTCCCCAGGTGTACCAATGGTCGAGCCACACAAGAATATCATCATTCCTGGAAAAAGCCAGGAAATTCCAAGACTGCATGTCTTTGCTGAAAGCTCCTTAAATCCCACTCCTTGTCAGCCTGAAAACATTTGGCTGGGTTAAAATATCATCTCCTCTAGGATGCTTTCCTGAACTCTTCCAAGTAGAATTAATTTCACCTTCCTCTTTTTGTTCTTAGCTGGATGTAGCACTTAATATACTGTATTATGATAAATTTGGATATCCAACACACCAATTATGTATGAGCTTCTTAAAGCCATCAGCTATATCTTGATTATATTTGTGTCACTAGAAACTAGTACCATTTTGGTAAATAAGATGCATTGAAAAAAATGCTTGCTGAACTGAATGAAAGTACTATATTGCCAAATTGTAAAAACTATTAAAATTCTATGTATTTTAAATTAAAACATACTCTAATTTAACAATTTCAAGGCCAGCCTTCCATAGTTAATGAATGTCAACACTTATATCCATAATTAAATTGCATTTAAGATGCCATAGTCATTCATTGCTGCACATTATATTTAATAATGGTGATTTTATGATTTATGTCTTCTATTTCTATCACTAGCATGAAACTTAACAGCTGGCATATGTGTTTCCCTGGTAAAACCCATTATTGGTAGCAGATAACAACTAAGACAGATTTTCCTATGGCAAAATCCGCATGTCATGTTACTTTATATGATAAACATAGACTCTCCCAGTGTTTCTCAAGCCTGAAGCAAATGAATACAGGCAACTTTCACTTAATGGCTTCAGTCCTAAGCTAAAAATCAGAAATCACACATATATACACAGAAGTACACATGCATTAATTATTAAGGACCCATTAATAAGATGCTGTTCTCTGTAGACAGTATTGATTTTTGTCGTGCCCCCGTTTTTTACATTTCTTTTGTGAATGGGGATGGGGAGAATTCTATACAAGAATGCCTAGAAACTATAACTATTGACAGAACATAATTCTTGCCCATGAAATCACCTTTTGAATCACTCTGATTCTTTAATATGTAGTTATAATATTTCCCAAGTTTAAAAATGAAAATTAGTAAGTTAAATCAGAAAAAGGGTAGGCACCATTATTTATGTATTCAAGTACCAATGTCTCATGTTTAAGAAACTTCAACTTATGTAAGGATAAGTCATTTTAAGATATCACATGTCCACATAAAACTGGAATACCTGAACTTCTATTTCTGAATGCATGGTAGAATATAAACCCTGATTGTCCCCACTCCTAAAGAACCAAACATGATGAATATTTTTTTAAAATAATTTATAATGCATAGATAATCTGGCAAGGAAGTTGAGGGATATCTGGAAGCCAAAAACTAAGTAAAAGATAAATTCAAAGAAGTAAACATCAGTAGAGTCAGCTTTGACCTTGAGTGAATTTGCTAAACACAAATGAACCTGAGCCTTAGTTCCCAAGTCATCAAGTATAAGGGAATGGAAAGCAAGATCAGGGGCTTACCACAATGGAAAGAGTAAGAGGAAACTGCCCAATAAAGCCCATAGAACTATAATCCGGTACAACAGTAAATTAGAAATAAACTTTCTCATCTCTCAAAGGCCCTAAGAAGAAAATTGTCCATGTCAAACCTTGGTGATAATCAGAGAGGGTAAAAATATTCTCCAAGAATTCCTAGTCAAAACCTAGTCCACATACAGCCTGAATTTACACCTCCTCAAAGTATCAAAAAACAAAAACAAAAACAAAAACTTAAGCCAAAATTTTGACATTATCCTAGGTTGGCAGCAATCTAGAAAAAGCAAACACGAATCTCTTCTGAAGGATGTTAACCCTCACAAGATGCCTTAAAATATTACCACACAAAAATGTACCAGAATCTATAGGCATGTTTAATATGTTTAATGAATTAATATTAAAGTTATGAGGAGAGCAAAATACTATTAAAATGACTAAGCAGATCTGAAAAACAAGAAAATTTCTTAAAATTAAAAAAAATCAATACTTAAAATTTAAAATCTTAAAGGAGGATTGGTTTAGCAGCAGATGTAACATAGCTTAAGAAAGATATTCATGAAGTAGAAGTCATGGCTGAAGAAAATTTCCAGAATGTATCACTTAGAGATAAATAGATGGAAAATATGAAAGAGCTTAAGAGAGATGTAGCATATAGTGACAAAGTATAATTATATAATTCAATTTCCAGAAGGTAATAAAAGAGAGGATGGGACAGAGGCAATATTTGAGAAAATAATGGCTGATAATATTCCAGTATTCCAGAAATACACAAATATACAGATTCAGGAAGCTCAAAAAAATCCCAAGTAGTATAAATAAATAAAAATAAATCAATACCTATAAACAGTGACACAAACTCTTTAACACCAAAGGTAAACAGATGACATTAAGATCAAATATACAAAAAAAAGACATTACCTTAAAAAGAACACATGCAGAGTGAGAGCTAACTTATGAACAACAACAGAAGCCAAAATTGGGGAAAATGATAACTTCAGTGGGTGGAGAGGAAGGAATAGCCTAGAATATATTAAAAAATATTTTTCAAAGATACTTATCTTTTGACATAAAGGCATTTAAAAAAACCCAAAAACTAATAATAGACCCTCACTAAAACAAATTTAAAGGACATAGTTCAAAAAAGAAAAATGATACCAGAAGAAAGGATGAACATACATGAAGGCAGGGGCGCCTAGGTGGCTCAGTCAGTTAAGCTTCCGAGTTCGGCTCAGATCATGATCTCGTGTTTCATGAGTTCAAGCCCCGCGTGGGGCTCTCTGTTGACAGCTGAGAGCCTGGAGCCTGCTTCAGAATCTGCGTCTCCTTCTTTCTGTCTGCCCCTACCCCCGCTTGCTCGGTCGGCCTGTCTCTCTCTCAGAAACAACAAATATTAAAAAAAATTTTAGGGAGCAAGGTTGGAAGATGGCGGCGTAGGAGGACGCTGGGCTCACCGCGCGTCCTGCTGATCACTTAGATTCCACCTACACCTGCCTAAATAACCCAGAAAACCGCCAGAAGACTAGCAGAATGGAGTCTCTGGAGCCAAGCACAGACGAGAAGCCCACAGAAGAGGGTAGGAAGGGCAGACAGGTGGTGCGCGCTGCATGGACTGGCAGGAGGGAGCCGGGGTGGAGGGGCAGCCTGCCGGCCAAGCAGAGCCCCCGAGTATGGCTGGCAAAAGCCGAGGGGCCAGACAGAGTGTGTTCCGACAGCAAGCGCGACTTAGCCTCTGGGAGGTCATAAGTTAACAGCTCTGCTCAGAAAGCGGGAAGGCTGGAGGACAAAGGCAGGGAGAGCTGCTGAGCCCCCAGACGACATAGCTCAGCTTGGCAGGGAACAAAGGCGCTCTCCAGAGCCATCTCCCTCGCCCATCCCCCAGCCAAAACCCCAAAGGGAACCAGTTCCTGCCAGGGAACTTGCTGGCTCCGCACAAACACCCAACTCTGTGCTTCTGTGGAACCAAACCTCCTGCAGGGGATCTGACTCCCTCCTGCTGCCACAGGGCCCCTCCTGAAGTGGATCACCTAAAGAGGAGCCAGCTAAGCCTGCCCGACCTGCCCCCGTGCACCTTGCCTACCCACCCCGGTAGATCTCCAGCACCACAAGCCTGGCACTGTGCAAGTAGCCCAGACGGGCCATGCCACCCCACAGTGAATCCCGACCCTAGGAGACAGGAAAAGAAGGCGCACACCAGTCTGACTGTGGCCCCAGCGGTGGGCTGGGGGCAGACATCAGGGCTGACTGCGGCCCCGCCCACCAACTCCAGTTATACACCACAGCACAGGGGAAGTGCCCTGCAGGTCCCCACCACTCCAGGGACTATCCAAAATGACCAAACGGAAGAATTCCCCTCAGAAGAATCTCCAGGAAATAACAACAGCCAATGAACTGATCAAAAAGGATTTAAATAATATGACAGAAAGTGAATTTAGAATAATAGTCATAAAATTAATCGCTGGGCTTGAAAACAGTATACAGGACAGCAGAGAATCTCTTGCTACAGAGATCAAGGGACTAAGGAACAGTCACGAGGAGCTGAAAAACGCTTTAAACGAAATGCAAAACAAATTGGACACCACGATGGCTCGGAATGAAGAGGCAGAGGAGAGAATAGGTGAACTAGAAGATAATGGAAAAGAGGAAGCTGAGAGAAAGAGAGATAAAAAAATCCAGGAGTATGAGGGGAAAATTAGAGAACTAAGTGATACACTAAAAAGAAATAATATACGCATAATTGGTATCCCAGAGGAGGAAGAGAGAGGGAAAGGTGCTGAAGGTGTACTTGAAGAAATTATAGCTGAGAACTTCCCTGAACTGGGGAAGGAAAAAGGCATTGAAATCCAAGAGGCACAGAGAACTCACTTCAGACGTAACTTGAATCGATCTTCTGCACGACATATCATAGTGAAACTGGCAAAATACAAGGGTAAAGAGAAAATTCTGAAAGCAGCAAGAATAAAAGTGCCCTCATATATAAAGGGAGACCTATAAGACTCGTGACTGATCTCTCTTTTGAAACTTGGCAGGCCAGAAAGTCTTGGCACGAGATCTTCAGTGTGCTAAACAGAAAAAATATGCAGCAGAGAATCCTTTATCCAGCAAGTCTGTCATTTAGAATAGAAGGAGAGATAAAGGTCTTCCCAAACAAACAAAAACTGAAGGAATTTGTCACCACTAAACCAGCCCTACAAGAGATCCTATGGGGGATCCTGTGAGACAAAGTACCAGAGACATCGCTACAAGCATAAAACATACAGACATCACAATGACTCTAAACCCGTATCTTTCTATAATAACACTGAATGTAAATGGATTAAATGCGCCAACCAAAAGACATAGGGTATCAGAATGGATAAAAAAACAACACCCATCTATTTGCTGTCTACAAGAGACTCATTTTAGACCTGAGGACACCTTTAGATTGAGAGTGAGGGGATGGAGAACTATTTATCATGCTACTGGAAGCCAAAAGAAAGCTGGAGCAGCCATACTTATATCAGACAAACTAGACTTTAAATTACAGGCTGTAACAAGAGATGAAGAAGGGCATTATATAATAATTACAGGGTCTATCCATCAGGAAGAGCTAACAATTATAAATGTCTATGCGCCGAATACAGGAGCCCCCAAAGATATAAAACAATTACTCATAAACATAAGCAACCTTATTGATAAGAATGTGGTAATTGCAGGAGACTTTAACACTCCACTTACAGAAATGGATAGATCATCTAGACACACGGTCAATAAAGAAACAAGGGCCCTGAATGATACATTGGATCAGATGGTCTTGACAGATATATTTAGAACTCTGCATCCCAAAGCAACAGAATATACTTTCTTCTCGAGTGCACATGCAACATTCTCCAAGATAGATCATATACTGGGTCACAAAACAGCCCTTCATAAGTTTACAAGAATTGATATTATACCATGCATACTTTCAGACGACAATGCTATGAAGCTTGAAATCAATCACAGGAAAAAGTCTGGAAAACCTCCAAAAGCTTGGAGGTTAAAGAACACCCTACTAACGAATGAGTGGGTCAACCAGGCAATTAGAGAAGAAATTTAAAAATATACGGAAACAAACAAAAATGAAAATACAACAATCCAAACGCTTTGGGACGCAGCGAAGGCAGTCCTGAGAGGAAAATACATCGCAATCCAGGCCTATCTCAAGAAACAAGAACAATCCCAAATACAAAATCTAACAGCACACCTAAAGGAAATAGAAGCAGAACAGCAAAGGCAGCCTAAACCCAGCAGAAGAAGAGAAATGATAAAGATCAGAGCAGAAATAAACAATATAGAGTCTAAAAAAATGGTAGAGCAGATCAATGAAACCAAGAGTTGGTTTTTTGAAAAAATAAACAAAATTGACAAACCTCTAGCCAGGCTTCTCAAAAAGAAAAGGGAGATAAATAGATAAAATCATGAATGAAAATGGAATAATTACAACCAATTCCTCAGAGATACAAACAATTATCAGGGAATACTATGAAAAATTATATGCCAACAAATTGGACAACCTGGAAGAAATGGACAAATTCCTAAATACCCACACTCTTCCAAAACTCAATCAGGAGGAAATAGAAAGCTTGAACAGACCCATAACCAGCGAAGAAATTGAATCGGTTATCAAAAATCTCCCAACAAATAGGAGTCCAGGACCAGATGGCTTCCCAGGGGAGTTCTACCAGATGTTTAAAGCAGAGATAATACCTATGCTTCTCAAGCTATTCCAAGAAATAGAAAGGGAAGGAAAACTTCCAGTCTCATTCTATGAAGCCAGTATTCCTTTGATTCCTAAACCAGACAGAGACCCAGTAAAAAAAGAGAACTACAGGCCAATATCCCTGATGAATATGGATGCAAAAATTCTCAATAAGATACTACCAAATCGAATTCAACGGCATATAAAAAGAATTATTCACCACGATCAAGTGGGATTCATTCCTGGGATGCAGGGCTGGTTCAACATTCGCAAATCAATCAACGTGATACATCACATTAACAAAAAAAAAGAGAAGAACCATATGATCCTGCCAATCGATGCAGAAAAGGCCTTTGACAAAATCCAGCACCCTTTCTTAATAAAAACCCTTGAGAAAGTCGGGATAGAAGGAACATACTTAAAGATCATAAAAGCCATTTATGAAAAGCCCACAGCTAACATCATCCTCAATGGGGAAAAACTGAGAGCTTTTTCCCTGAGATCAGGAACACGACAGGGATGCCCACTCTCACCGCCGTTGTTTAACATAGTGCTGGAAGTGCTACCATCAGCAATCAGACAACAAAAGGAAATCAAAGGCATCAAAATTGGCAAAGATGAAGTCAAGCTTTTGCTTTTTGCAGATGACATGATATTATACATGGAAAATCCGATAGACTCCACCAAAAGTCTGCTAGAACTGATACATGAATTCAGCAAAGTTTCAGGATACAAAATCAATGTACGCAAATCAGTTGCATTCTTATACACTAACAATGAAGCAACAGAAAGACAAATAAAGAAACTGATCCCATTCACAATTGCACCAAGAAGCATAAAATACCTAGGAATAAATCTAACCAAAGACGTAAACGATCTGTATGCTGAAAACTATAGAAAGCTTATGAAGGTTATTGAAGAAGATATAAAGAAATGGAAAGACATTTGCTGCTCATGGATGGGAAGAATAAATATTGTCAAAATGTCAATACTACCCAAAGCTATCTACACATTCAATGCAATCCCAATCAAAATGGCACCAGCATTCTTCTCGAAACTAGAACAAGCCATCATAAAATTCATATGGAACCACAAAAGGCCCGGAATAGCCAAAGTAATTTTGAAGAAGAAGACCAAAGCAGGAGGCATCACAATCCCAGACTTTAGCCTCTACTCCAAAGCTGTCATCATCAAGACACCATGGTATTGGCACAAAAACAGACACATAGACCAATGGAATAGAATAGAAACCCCAGAACTAGACCCACAAACGTATGGCCAACTCATCTTTGACAAAGCAGGAAAGAACATCCAATGGAAAAAAGACAGTCTCTTTAACAAATGGTGCTGGGAGAACTGGACAGCAACATGCAGAAGGTTGAAACTAGACCACTTTCTCACACCATTCACAAAAATAAACTCAAAATGGATAAAGGACCTGAATGTGAGGCAGGAAACCATCCACACCCTAGAGGAGAAAGCAGGAAAAGACCTCTCTGACCTCAGCCGTAGCAATCTCTTACTCGACACATCCCCAAAGACAAGGGAATTAAAAGCAAAAGTGAATTACTGGGACCTTATGAAGATAAAAAGCTTCTGCACAGCAAAGGAAACAACCAACAAAACTAAAAGGCAACCAACGGAATGGGAAAAGATATTTGCAAATGACATATCGGACAAAGGGCTAGTATCCAAAATCTATAAAGAGCTCACCAAACTCCACACCCGAAAATCAAATAACCCAGTGAAGAAATGGGCAGAAAACATGAATAGACACTTCTCTAAAGAACACATCCGGATGGCCAACAGGCACATGAAAAGATGTTCAACGTCGCTCCTTATCAGGGAAATACAAATCAAAACAACACTCAGATATCACCTCCCGCCAGTCAGAGTGGCCAAAATGAACAAATCAGGAGACTATAGATGCTGGAGAGGATGTGGAGAAACGGGAACTGTCTTGCACTGTTGGTTGGAATGCAAATTGGTGCAGTCGCTCTGGAAAGCAGTGTGGAGATTCCTCAGAAAATTAAAAATAGACCTGCCCTATGACCCAGCAATAGCACTGCTAGGAATTTACCCAAGGGATACAGGAGTACTGATGCATAGGGGCACTTGTACCCCAATGTTTACAGCAGTACTCTCAACAATAGCCAAATCATGGAAAGAGCCTAAATGTCCATCAACTGATGAATGGATAAAGAAATTGTCATTTATATACACAATGGAATACTACGTGGCAATGAGAAAGAATGAAATATGGCCTTTTGTAGCAACGTGGATGGAACTGGAGAGTGTGATGCTAAGTGAAATAAGCCATACAGATAAAGACAGATACCATATGGTTTCACTCTTATGTGGATCCTGAGAAACGTAACAGAAACCCATGGGGGAGGGGAAGGGAAAAAAAAAAAAAGAGGTTAGAGTGGGAGAGAGCCAAAGCATAGGAGACTGTTAAAAACTGAGAACAAACTGAGGGTTCATGGGGGGTGGGAGGGAGGGGAGGGTGGGTGATGGGTATTGAGGAGGGCAACTTTTGGGATGAGCACTGGGTGTTGTATGGAAACCAATTTGACAATAAATGTCATATATTGAAAAAAAAAATCTTAAAAAGGGGCACCTGGGTGGCTCGGTCGGTTAAGTGTCCGACTTCGGTTCAGGTAATGATCTCGCAGTTTGTGGGTTTGAGCCCCGTGTCAGGCTCTGTGCTGACAGCTTGGAGCCTGGAACCTGTTTCAAAAAATGTGTCTCCCTTTCTCTTTGCCCCTCCCCTACTCACGCTCTGTCTCATTCTGTCTCTGAAAAATAAATGTTAATTTTTTAATTAAACAAAAAGAAAATATATGAAGGCATGTTGAGCAAAGAAAGAGGTAAATGCATGGGGCAAATATAAATAAATAATGACTTCATAAACAATCGCAACCATACTAGTTTTGCTAATGATGTGCAGATTGTTCAATCCAGCAATTTCACTCCCAGGAATATACTTTCAAATAATTTTTGCACAAGACTAGACTATCATTTCTAAACCCACTGGGTAGCTCCTCCTGGATGTTGATAACTAGCAACCCAAACATGTGGTTTCTCAAATCCATTCATCATCTTCCTCTGGATCTGCTCTTCCTCTTTCTTTCTTTCCCTATCCTAGTTACTCTGTTAAAAGTATCGCCATTTTTGCAACCACAAAGTCTTAAAAATGTAGTCATATCTACTTCTTCCCTATACCCTATTATACAACAAAAATAAGTTCCCTAGTTCAAGACATTCTAATTTAAAGGTGCCATTCTCATTCGTGTCCTCTGGCCCTCTCACTAAACATACTTAAAAACTTTGCTTATGTCAGGCCTCATAACCTAGTTCAAATATCTAACATTATTTTCTGTCATTTCCTATGAAGGTAACCCTCTCTGTCTCCAACATGAATTCTGCAGTCTAGCCACCTACATTAGTTGTTACACACCTGCTATTGCATGGGGAAAATGACACTATAAGCCCCAGGTTTTTCAGTATACAATTTGCTCTGCTGAAAATATCTCTCCCTCTCACCAACTATGTTATTAAAAGCCTGAATCCCACCCATCTTAAAAGCCCAGCTAAATTACTCCACTTATATCATGCCTTCTGCTATCTGCCCAACCTCTCCTTCCTTTATCCCTTTAAAACTAGCACATTGAAATTTGAGAGAGGAGTTAAGATGGCAGAGAAGTAGGGGGACCGGAATTTTCCTCGTCCCCCAAATACAACAGTATTGAGGTCAGAATACTTGGAATTCCAGGTATACAGGCCTCAGAGTGACAGAAAAATCTCCTCAGGGAGAAAGAGACAGCTTGGCAGCACAGCGGTGCATAGATGCAAGTTGGGAGAGATAAATGGGTGGCAAAGGCATGGAGGGGGGAATCCCTTCCGGGGAGAAACAAAATGAAGAGAAACAGAGGTTATGGAAGTATGGAATTGTATTTGGACAAGAGAAAAACCTCTCTGGAACACAGACTGGGGAACAAGAAATACAGAAAGGGCCAGCCTCTACAAATAGCCTTAAGTGCTAAAGAATCGCCATTTCAGGGTTGTGAGACTTTCTCTGGACCAGAGCAGCAGTGTGTGTGCTCCTGAGAGGGAGTCAAGGTGGCCCTGGTGCAGAGTACCTATCTTAGGGGCACACAGGGAGAGAATAGTCCCCTCCTTTGAGCACTGTGGGAAGAGGGTGTATAGTCCTCCCAAGGACAAAATATCCTGCAGGTGCCAGCCAGAGGCCCTTTGTCAACTGGGCAGAGTGGCACTACCCCAAAACCAGGGCCCTGGCTTAGCAGGATCATTTAAGACATTGGGTTTTGAATCTCACCTGAGCACCGAGGAGGAGGGAGAAATATGGAGCAGGGCAAGCTGACCGCCCGCACTACTCTATGGGGGCTATCTAAACATCATGGTGGTTTGAGACACCAGGTCCAGGGAGGAGACATCGGGGTGTCACCATTTATCTCCCATCACCAAGGCAATGGGGCTTCAAAGAACAAGACAGTGGCCCCCAGTGGAGGCGGGACCCACTTACAACAAACCCTGCCTCTCCATGCCTGGTAACTGCTTATGTACCTGAGACTGACAATGATGGAACCAGACAGCCTCTCCTAAAGACCAGCACAGCCACCAGTCTCAGGCACCACCAGACTACTGTCCTCTGGTTTTGTATCTTAGTCTTTTATTTTACTTTAATTATTTAATTATTATTTTTCTCTTTTATTTCCTTCTCTTTACCCTTCTTTTGCTTTCTACTCTCCTCTTTTCTTCTTTCCCCTTTAGAATCACCCTAATCACCCTAATAGTTTCTGATTTGATTTTTGGTCAATTCTTTATATATATAAAGAATATATACACACACACATACATACATATATACATATATATATATCTTTTTTCTTTCTTTCTTTCTTTCTTTCTTTCTTTCTTTCTTTCTTTCTTTCTTTCCTTCTTGCTGTGTTCTAGTTGTTTGTTTAATCAGGCATTTTTATTCTATTCTTTTTATACCTTTTCTGCATTTCCTTCTTTATTTTCCTCTCTCTCTCTAGATTAAAGCCTTACAGTTTCTTTGATTCTCTGCCTAGTCTTTTTATTCAGCCCCTGTCATTTCTCTATTTATATGGGATAAGAATTCTTCCCCAACCCACTTTTTCCTTTTATCCAAGGTTACATCGATGAACAAATCAAAGCAAACTTGGAGGAAGGTCCGGTCCACCACTACAAGCAGTGAGATAAAGCAACCAAAGACGCAACAGAGTACATGCAATGCACTCCAAAAGCACTTCCTGTAGTTCCAGGCCCTGGAAAGTATATGACCTCTTTTTTAATATAGTACTTGCAGGCCAGGGCACCAGAGTGGCTCAGTCGGTTGAGTGTCTGAATTCAGCTCAGGTCATGATCTCACAGTTGGTGGGTTCGAGTCCCATGTCAGGCTCTGTGCTGACAGCTCAGAGCCTGTACCCTGCTTTGGATTCTGTGTCTCCCTCTCTCTACCCTTCCCTCACTCACACTCTGTCTCTCAAAAATGTGTAAATGTTAAAAAAATTAAATATATATATACACACACATACATACACACACACTTGCAGGTGCAGGACACATAACAAGCTATTAAAACATGTAAAAGACAGAAACCGAACCAAAATGAAGAAATGGAAGAATTCTCCTTAAAAGAAATTCCAGGAAAAAATGATACCCAGAGAATGGATCAAAAGATATATAAACAAAATATCTGAACTAGAATTTATAATAATAGTCATAAGACTAATAGCTGGGCTTGCAAAAAGCATAGAACACAGAAGAGAATCTGTTGCTGCAGAGATCAAGGACCTAAGAAATAGTCACGATGAATTACAAAATGTTGTAAATGAGATGCAAAATAAACTAGATGCAGTGACAGCAAGGATGGAAGAAGCAGAGGAGAGAATAGGTGAAATAGAAGATAAAATTATATAAAATGATGAAGCTGAGAAAAACAGGGAAAGGAAATTACTAGACCACAGGGGGAGAATTAGAGACATAAGTGATTCAATGAAACAAAATAATATCTGTACCATAGGAGTTCCAGAAGAAGAGAGAGAGAAAGGAGCAGAAGGTTTATTTGAACGAATAATAGCTGGTAACTTCCCTAATCTGGGGAAGGATGCAGACATCCAAGTCCAGGAGGCACAGAAAAGTCCCTTCAAAATCAACAAAAACAGGTGAACACAGTGTATCATAGTGATACTGGCAAAATGCAAAGATAAGAGATTTCTGAAAGCAACTGGGACAAATGGGCCTTAATCTACCAGGGTAGACACCTAAGGGTAGTAGCAGACCTGTCCACTGAAACTTGGCAGGCCAGAAGAAAGTGGCAGGAAATAGTCAATGGGCTGAATAGGAAAAATGTGCAGTCAAGAATCCTTTGTCCAGCAAGGCTGTCAGAGTAGAAGGAGAGATAAAGGCTTTCCCAGACAAACAAAAATAAAGGAGTTCATGACCACTAAACCAGCCCTGCAGGAGACCCTAAGGGGAACTCTGTGAGTGCAATGCTGCAAAGACTACAAAGGACCAGAGACATCACCACAAGCATGAAACCAACAGATAACACAATGACACTAAATCCATATCTTTCAATAATCACTCTGAATGTAAATGGACTGAATGCCCCAATCAAAAGACATAGGGTATCAGAATGGATAAAAAAAAAAAAACAAAAACAAAAAAAAAAAAACAAGATTCATCTATATGCTGCCTACACGAGACTCATTTTAGACCTGAGGACACCTACAGATTGATAGTGAGGGGATGGAGAACAATCTATCATGCTAATGGATATCAAAAATAGCTGGAGTAGCCACACTTATATCAGACAAACTAGATTTTATTTATGTTTTATTTTTATTTCATTTGTTTTTGAGAGAGACAGAGAGAGAGAGAGAGAGAGACTAGGGGAGGGGCAGAGAGAGAAGGAGACACAGAATCCAAAGCAGGCTCCAGGCTCTGAGCAGTCAGCACAGCGCCCTGTGCGGGGCTCGGACCCATGAACCATGAGATCATGACCTAAGCCGAAGTCAGGCTCTCAACCGACTGAGCCACCCAGGCGCCCCAGACAAACTAGATTTTAAAACAAATACCATAACAAGAGATGAAGAAGGACATTATATCAAAATTAAAGGGTATATCCATCAAGAAGAGCTCAGGCCATGATCTCTCAGTTTGTGAGTTCAAGCCCTGCGTTAGGCTCTGTGCTGACAGCTCAGAGCCTGGAGCCTGCTTCAGATTCTGTACCTCCCTCTCTCTCTGCCCCTCCCCATTCATGTTCTGTCTCCCTCTTTACCAAAAATAAATAAATATTAAAAATTTAAAAAAAAAGAAATAAGCTATGGAAATGAAGCAACCTGTGGTTTTCATTTTCCTTCTTGTAGGTAAACTATCGAGCTAATTATAGAAGTCCTGCATTATTTTTAAAAATATTTTCAGCTATTTGATAGGAACTCCCATCTAATTCAATGGTTATGGTAGATATATCCCCTAAGCCATTAAAATGTCTTTGGAGGACAGGGGACTATAAAACAGGAAGCAAAGCAGTTCTGTATCACTAAAACAATTATAATACCACCAAGATGCCAAAGAAAGAGACATTATCTGAAATGTTAAACCTGAGAATATATATATGTCTCTAGGTATATTTAGGAATACTTCAAATTCCAGATTCTGCAAGCATCTGCTAAACATACCCCCAAATCCACCAGGCCAGCAGCTGTGTGATCTATTCACATATTGCCAATACAACCTGGAAAAATCCAGATTGTACAGCTTTGTTCATAAAAGAAAATAAATAAAAGTCTCTACTGAATTTCTACCCTACCTGTATCATAAAAGTTAACAACCCTGCCAAAGGAGATTGTGCAATTAAGAATCAAATCTTAATGACTTAAATATTCTAAGCTGTCTTTGATAACACCTTAATTATATGATAGATGGCCAGAAAGGGAGAAATGTAATTTGCTATAGAAATTTAAGGTCTCTTTAAATCAATAATAAAATGAGAATGAAAATATATATAACATTCATATTGTTCTAGGTATTACATAAGACCAAAAACTAAATGTAGTGTTTTAAGAATTTATGGAAACCAATACTTTAAAAATAATCATCCTATAAACCTACAAACCATGTTACCTACTTCATTCACATCACATGATTGTAAATTCAAAACACAATAAGCCACATAAACTGCTTTAAATTCAGCAAATAACATTACCAAGATAAATGAATGCACAGATAATCATTGAGATGGTATAAAATATAGAATAGAAATAAATTCCAAGTTTTCAAAATATGAGACAAATCAAAGGAAAAAGGACTACAAAACATTATAAATCAGATGGACATATTAAATAGGATCCTGAGGCAATGATCTGGCTTAAGGTAACACTCAAAGAGCATAACAAAGTTCTTCTGTTCCCTTAAGCTAAGTGAACATCTTTGTATGGTTTCATAAAACTGACACATTTGAATAAAATTCAAAGATGGCTCCAGTTTTAATGTTAGTAAGAATATTTCCTTTCCAGATAGGGAAAATACTATCCAGGAGGAAAAAAAAAAGTTTCAATTATTTGTAAGTTGTTGATGTCTTATATAGATTGTGTCAATATAAAAAAAAACTCTTGGATATACTCTTACAATAATGCTACTACTCCTTAATGAACCAAGTGAGAATACATGATTATTCACAAAGCAAGAGTCAATAAAAGGAAAAAGATGAATCAAAAACAAGCACTGGTGAAAAAAAAAATACTCAGTTTGGACATATCAAGAAAATGTCTCAAAAAAGTAAGCATTTGATTATCACTGTCATAGTAGATGGAGGATGTTGTACCATCAACTCCAAGATATGTTTTAGAGAAAACAGTAAATAATATGGGATTTCAGGAAAAAAATATATTTTGAGAGAAAAGAGATAAAAGATTTCTCTGTTTTCACTACCAGATAAGGCATTGATAATGTCATTATGTTATAAAACTTAAGTTCTGACCTCATGCCTTAGCGACCTATTGAGTAATGCATCTGACAAGTTGGTCTAAAGCAGTTTGGTAGTAAGGGAGCAAACTCTATTACCAGCTTCACTGGAAACACCAGTAACTCAAACAACTTTTAAAGAAACAGAGCTACCTGCACAGTGCCTTACATATTTTAAGTGTTCAACTAATGTGTAATAGAAAGTATCTAAATGTGTTAACTAGGTTTGTATTGCTGTAGTTCAGTGGATGCTGATTTCTAGAAAGGTCAATTAATAAAAAGGTCAAGCAATGTAAGGGTGATGGAAAAAATAGATTTTTAGGAGAAGGAAAGGAATTAAAATAGTGTGATTTCAGAAAATAGAACACTGAATGTAGGAATTTTGAATTGAATTATTCAATTTATTAAATATATGAGTTTGCTTAATCAAATTTTATTTCCCAACTACCAAAAGGATATGGTTAAAATTAAAAAAAAAACTATTTATACATAGAGAAAACTATAAAAATCCACAATCTGAGAAGATTTTGAACTTGAATATATACATTCAAAACAGTTTTGCCCATCTATAGTACTCCATAGTGGGTTATTAGTTATTGTTTAACCCAATTTTTTGAAGTGGAAAAGGATTCTGGGTTTTTTTTCACTAAAATCTCTGATCTAATTTTTGTTGAAATTTTAATTTATTCTTTTATTAACTAAGTCACCAAAGTAACTCAAGTAGAGTATTAATATATGACCATTACATAATTTAATAGTATTTTCTTTGTTAGGGCAGATAAGTATTTGCTATTTTGTCACTTTACACACTAATTATTATTTCTGAAAATCAAACTTACTAATTAAGTAACATATGGATTTGAAAATTAAACTTGCTAATTAAGTAACATATGGATTTGAAATCATTTCATACATCTATCACACCAATGAAACATATAAAAGTGAAATCCAACTATTTGGCTAAAAGTCATATCCAAATTATATTTTTAATGTTCTACACCCTGTTAATTTTTTTAATGTTTATTTATTCTTGAGAGAGAGAGAGAGAGACTGGGGGAGGGGCAGAGAGAGAGAGAGAGGGAGACACAGAATCTGAAGCAGGCTCCAGGCTTTGAGCTGTCAGCACAGAGCCTGACATGGGCCTCAAACTCACGAACTGCGAGATCATTACCTGAGCCGAAGTTAGCTGCTTAACTGACAGCCACCCAGGTGCCCCCATACTCTGTTAATTTAAAAGTACCTTGTCTTTTCTTCTATTTCAGTAACAACGAACACACACTCAACATCTAGATATTGGTTTTTCATACAATGCCCCAATGAGATGGACCAAGTTTCTTAGAAAAATAGCTGATTCTAGGACTATGAAAGGGTAGGTACAAGCTGAAACCAAAATACATTTATATCAAAAAGTAATGTAGTGCTAAAAAGAAAGGGGAGGGGCATGTCACAAGGATAGCTTGAAGGGGCTCTTTCTGATCAAATCTGGGAAATATTGAGCACCAAAATAATTCAATAATGAATTATAAACCATTGCACAATAGGAATTTCTCAGTCTATACTGATAACAAATGGATCAATAAGTAGAAAGATCAATAGATTAATCAATCAACAGATGAAAAATGAGGGGTCTTGTTTACAGCATAATACTGAGTGCTGTGTAGTACTAAAGTTGGAAAATCATTTTACAACCATTATGGCAAATATTGGCTAACCTAGGGGAATATTTTTATAGTAACCAGGATATTTGCATGGTTTGAAAGTGTCTCCTTACAGACTGCTTATTAATTTCAAGGGAAAAATAGTAATTGCAAACCAAAGAAATTGTATAATACTTTGACCAAGTGCTCAAAATTAACATCACCAATGAAGAGCAGAAAGATACTGTGTACCTCCAGATGTGATATGCAATTCATTATCACCTATTTATAATTCTGGCCAAGAATGTATATCCTGAATCTAGTCATGAAGAAACATTAGACATAAACAAGATGAAAAACATTTCATTAAGGATATTTATGTTATTTAAAAATAGGCTGTAGAGGGGCGCCTGGGTGGCGCAGTCGGTTAAGCGTCCGACTTCAGCCAGGTCACGATCTCGCGGTCCGTGAGTTCGAGCCCCGCGTCAGGCTCTGGGCTGATGGCTCGGAGCCTGGAGCCTGTTTCCGATTCTGTGTCTCCCTCTCTCTCTGCCCCTCCCCCGTTCATGCTCTGTCTCTCTCTGTCCCAAAAATAAATAAAAATGTTAAAAAAAAAAATCATAAATATCTAGCCAAACTTACCAAGAAATAAAACAGAAAGGACCCAAATAAATGCAATTATTTTTGACAGAGGAGAAATAACAACCAATACCACAGAAATACAAATAATTATAAAAGAAAATTATGAAAAACTATAGGCCAACAAAATGGACAACCTAGAAGAAAAGGATAAATAACCAGAAACAAAAAACTAGTAAAACTGAGTCAAAAGAAATAGAAATTTGAACAGAACAATAACAAGCAAAGAAATTGAATCAGTAATGAAAAAACACACAACAAACAAAAGTCCAGGGCCAAATGGCTTCCTGGGGGAATACTACCAAACATCTAAATAAGAGTTAATACCTATTCTTCTCAAACTGTTCCAAAAAGTAGAAATGGAAGGAAAACTTCCAAACTCATTCTATGAGGCCAGCTGTAGCTTGATCCCAAAACCAGACAAAGACACCACTAAAAAGGAGAATTACAGGCCATTATCCCTGATGAACACAGATACAAACATTCTCGAAAACATAATAGCAAATGAAATCTAAGACTATATTAAAAGAATTATTCACTACAGTCAAGTGGGATTTATTCCTGGGATGCAAGAATGGTTCAATATTTGCAAATCAATCAACATAATACACCACATTAATGAAAGGATAAGAACTATATAATTCTCTCAATAGATGCAGAAAAAGCATTTGACAAAATACAGCATCCATTCTTGATAAAAATGCACAATAAAGTAGGGATAGATGGAACATACCTCAACATCATGAAGGCCACATATGAAAGACTCAAAGCTAATAATCAACCTCAGTGAAAAAACAAAAATAAAAACAAAAACAAAACAAAACCTGAGAGCTTTTCCTTTAAGGTCATGAACAAGACCAGGATGCCCATTCTCATCATTCTTTTTTTTTTTAATGTTCATTTATTTTGAGAGAGGTGGCGGGCAGAGAGAGAGTGAGACAGGATCTCAAACTGGCTCCACACTGTCAGCATAGAGCCCAATGCGGGGCTCGATCCCACTAACCACAAGATCATGATCTGAGCTGAAATCAAAAGTCTGACACTTAACCAGCCAAGCCACACAGCACACCAACTCTCAACATTCTTATTTAAAATATTATTGGAGAGGGAGAGAGCCAAAACATAAGAGACTCTTAAAAATTGAGAACAACCTGAGGGTTGATGGGGGGTGGGAGGGAGGGGAGGGTGGGTGATGGGTATTGAGGAGGGCACCTGTTGGGATGAGCAGTGGGTGTTGTATGGAAACAAATGTGACAATAAATTTCATATTGAAAACATAAATAAATAGATAGATAGATAGATAGATAGATAGATAGATAGATAGATAGATAGATAAAATAGTACTGGAAGAGCTAGCCTCAGGGCTCAGATGACACAAAGAAACAAAAGGCATTCAAATAGGCAAGGACAAAGTCAAATTTTCAGTATTCACAAACGACATGATACTCTATGTAGAAACCTGAAAGACTCCACCAAATAACTGTGAGAACTAATATACAAATTCAGCAAGGTCGCAGCATAAAAAAAAATTGATGAGCAGAAATCTGGGGCATTTCTATACACCAAAAATAAAGCAGCCAAAAGAGAAATCAAGGAATCAACCCCATTTAAAACTGCACCAAAAACCATTAAGATACCTAGGAATAAACTTAACCAAAGGGGTAAATTACCTATACTTTCAAAACAATAGTAAAGGAACTGAAAATGACACACAGAAATAGGAAAAGATCCCATGCTCATGGAGTGGAAGAACAAATATTGTTAAAATGTCCATACAACCCAAAGCAATCTATACATTTAATTCAATCCCTATCAAAATGTATACACAACATTTTTCACAGAGCTAGAAAAAACAATCCTCAAATTTTTATGGAATCTTAAAAGAATCTGAACAGCTGAAGCAATCTTGAAAAAGAAAAGTAAGGCTAGAGGCATCACAATTCCAGACTTCAAGTTATATTACAAAGCTGTTTTCAACAAGACAGTATGGTTCTGGCACAAAAACAGATACATAGATCAATGTAATAGAATAGAAAATCCAGAAATAAACCCACAACTATACGGTCAACTAATCTTTAAGAAACATGGAAAGAATATCCAATGGAAAAAAAAAGACAGTTTATTCAACAAATGGTGCTGGGAAAAATGGATATTTAAATGCAGAAGAATGAAACTGACCCCCTTTTTTTAAGCAAATAAGTTCAAAATGCATTAAAGACCCAACCATGAGACCAGAAATCATCAAAATCCTAGAGGAGAACACAGACAGCAACCTCTTTGATCTTGGCTGTAGCAACTTCTTAGTAGACACATCTCCAGACAAAGGAAACAAAAGCAAAAATGAACTATTGGGATTTCATCAGTACTGCACTGTGAAGCTTCTGCACAGTGAAGGGAACAGTCACTATAACTAATAGGAAACCTACTGAATGGGAGAAGATGTTTCCAAATGATATGTCTGATAAAGTGTTAGTATCCAAAATCTATAGAGAACATAAGAAACTCCACATCCCAAAAAACCAAATAATCCAGGGAAGAAACAGGAAGAAGACATGAATAGGCATTTTCCCAAAGAAGATATTCAGATGGCTAACATACACATGAAAAGATGCACAAAATCACTCATCATCAGGGAAATACAAATGAAAACTAGTATGAGATACCACTTTGCATCTGTCAAAATGGCTTAAATTAACAACATCATAAACAACAAATGTTGACAAGGATGCAGAGATAGGGAAACTGTCTTACACTGTTAGTGGGAATGCAAACTGGTTCTACCACACTGGAAAACAGCATGGAAGTTCCTCCAAAGTTAAAAATAGAAATACACTATGACCAGCAATTGCACTACTAGGTATTTACCTAAAGGATATAAAAATATGGCTTCGAAGGCACACGTGCATCCTGATGTTTACAGCAGCATTATCAACAGTAACCAAATTGTGGAAAGAGCCCAAATGTGCACAGACTGATGAATGGATAAAGAAGAGGTAACAATGGTATACAATGGAATATTACTCAGCCATCCAAAAAGAAGGAAATCTTGCCATTTGCAATGATGTGGATGGAGCAAGAGTGTATTACGGTAAGCGAAATACATTTAGTCAGAGAAAGACAAATACCATATGATTTCACTCATATGGGAGATTTTATAAACAGATGAACATAGAGGAAGGGGGGAAAAAGAGGAGGCAAACCATAAGAGACACTTAACTATAGAGAACAAACAGGGCTGTTGAGGGGAGGTAGGCAGGAGATGGGCTGCATGGGTGATAACTACGAAGGAGGGCACTTGTGATGAGCGACAAGTGTTATATGTAAGTGACAAATCACTAAATTCTACTCCTGAAACCAATATTACACTATATGTTAACTGACTAGAATTTAAATAAAACCTAAAAAATAAAAAACAAAATGATCAGGACTAGATGGCTTCAACAGCAAACTCTACCAAATATTTTAAAGAACATAAATACCTATTCATCTCAACATTTCCAAAAAACAGAAGAAGGAAAACTTCTAAATTCATTCTGTGAGGCCAGTATTCCCATACCAGAACCACAGAAAAACTCCCTTAAAAAAAGAGGTATAATCCAATATCTGTGATGAACATGGATGCAAAAAATCTCAATAAAATAAAGGAAACTGAATTCAACAATGCTTTAAAAATTATACACCATGATCAAGTGGGCTTTATTCCTGGGTTGCAAGGGTGGTTCAATAACTATAAATCACTGAATCTGATACATCACATCAATAAGGGAAATAAGAACCATGTGATCATGTGCCCTCAATACCCATCACCCACCCCCCATCAACCCTCAGTTTGTTCTCAGTTTTTAAGAGTCTCTTATGTTTTGGCTACCTCCCTCTCTAACTTTTTGTTTTTTAATTTCTTCCTTCCCCTCCCCTGTGGTCTTCTGTTAAGTTTCTCAGGATCCACAGAAGAGTGAAAACATATGGTATCTCTCTTTCTCTGTATGACTTATTTCACTTAGCATAACACTCTCCAGTTCCATCCACGTTGCTACAAAAGGCCATATTTCATTCTTTCTCATTGCCATGTAGTATTCCATTGTGTATATAAACCACAATTTCTTTCTCCATTCATCAGTTGATGGACATTTAGGCTCTTTCCATAATTTGGCTATTGTTCAAAGTGCTGCTATAAACATTAGGGTACAAGTGCCCCTATGCATCAGCACTGCTCTATCCCTTGGGTAAATTCCTAGCAGTGTTATTCCTGGGTCATAGGTTAGATCTATTTTTAATTTTTTGAGGAACCTCCACACTGTTTTCCAGAGTGGCTGCACCAGTTTGCATTCCCACCAACAGTGCAAGACGGTTCCCGTTTCTCCACATCCTCTCCAGCATCTATACTCTCCTGATTTGTTCATTTTAGCCACCCTGGCTGGCGTGAGGTGGTATCTGAATGTGGTTTTGATTTGTATTTCCCTGATGAGGAGCGACGTTGAGCATCTTTTCATGTGCCTGTTGGCCATCTGGATGTCTTCTTTAGAGAAGAGTCTATTCATGTTTTCTGCCCATTTCTTCTTACTTGACACATCTCCAAAGGCAAGGGAATTAAAAGCAAAAATGAACTATTGGGCCCTCATGAAGATAAAAAGCTTCTGCACTGCAAAGGAAACAATCAACAAAACTAAAAGGCAACCAATGGAATGGGAAAAGATATTTGCAAATGACATATTAGACAAAGGGCTAGTATTCAAAATCTATAAAGAGCTCACCAAACTCCACACCTGAAAAATAAATGATTCAGTGAAGAAATGGGCAGAAATCACCTCTTTCTTTTTAACTCATGCCAACATGGCACCTAGGTCAAACTTGCTTGTGAAACTTCCTAAGGGCATCAATGACCTCAATGTTGTCAACTCAATTGATATTCCATACTCCTCCTGTCTCTCAGATCTTACCTGCTTTCTTGGAACATTTTCTGACCTTGGTTCTATGACACCATTCTTGGAACGTTTTCTGACCTCGGTTCTATGACACCACACTGTTCTACTTTTTCAAGACATATTTTCCTCAATTTGCTTTGCTGAATCTTTGTCCCTTTCCCAATCTCTAACAGATAGAATACACAGGGCTTGGTCCCATATTTCCTTCTCTTCTTCATGTACACACTTTCACAAAGTGATTTCATCCAGACATATGACTTTAATACCTTAGTCTATGTGACAATAATCTCAAATTCATACATTTAGCTATAACTAATTTCTGGAAATCCAGACTCAAATCCAACTACTTACCTGACATTGTCACTATGATCGCTGTCTAAAAGGTATCTCCAATATGACATGGCCAAACGAAACTTGTTATTCCTGACCTTGCCACTACCCCAGTCTTTCCCATCTCAATAAATGGCACCAGCATTCAGTTGTTCTAGCCAAATAATTATAAGTCTTTCTTTCTATTTGTCATTTACCCCACAGCCAAATTATTAGCAAGTCTTACTGACTCTATTCCCAAAACATATCTCAAAATCAATCAAAGCAGAGAAGAAAGCAAACTGAGAAAGAATGGACTGGTGAAGAAGGAAGAAACTCAGGAGAATGTGGAGTAATGCAAGCCAATATATAAATTCCCTCTATAATATAGGGAGCAGTCAAATGTATCAGAAGCTGCTGAGAGGTTAAAAAATTAATTGAGAAGCAAATATTAAAGGACATTAGTGATCTCAGAGTGCCTAGGTGGCTCAGTCAGTTAAGCATTCATCTCTTGATTTCAGTTCAGGTCATGATCTCGCAGTTTGTGAGTTTACGCACTACATGGGGCTCTGTGTTGGTGATGTGGAACGTGCTTGGGATTCTCTCTCCCCCACTCTCTCTGTCCTTCCCCTGCTTGCTATCTCTCTATCTCTCCCTCTATAAATAAATAAATTAATTAATTAATTAAAAAACAAACTTTAAAAAATAAAGGACATTAGTGATCTTGAGAAGAGTAGACTCTATGGAGTGATGGGGATGAAAGTTTATTTGGAGTGGACTGAAGAAAGAGAGATGAAAATGTAAAAACAGTAACTAAGATAAATATCTCAAAGGGGTTTGCTCTCTGGGAAGCAAAGAGATGGAGAATAGAAAGGGCTATAAGGTCAAAAGTGGTTCTTTCTTTTTCTTTTCCCAGAGAATAGATACTACCACATGTTAGTATGCTGCTAAAAATGATCAATTTACAAAGAAAAATAAATAAATATAGCATAAGGAAAGGAGATAAATCACTGAGGGGTGGGAACCATTACTCAAGTAGAGAGGTTACTCCTCCATAGGTGTGGAGACTCTTTTTATCCATAGTACAATATAGATACAGGGAAATTTGGTAGATTTCCCAGGGGAATATGCAGGGACTATTGATTAAGTACTTCTAGGTTTGTCAATGAATTATGAGTCAAGCCATTGGAATGTGTGCACTCTGTATGTCTCTATGTGTCTGTGTAGTGTGTGTTTTGGGGATTGAAGAGTGGGACATTAAAGAAGAAGAACAAGAGAAAAAGTATGAATTAGCTGTGATAAAGGGAAGATATTAGGAAATTCAAAAGATAATATTAAGTATCTATTTGGTCATGTGTAGGATTTAACCAAAACAACTGTATATTACACACACACACAAACACATTCAAATTTTTATTGTTTTTTAAATTTTTATTTTCCTTCACTGCAAAATTATAATTTTCTATTATAAAGCAAAGTATTTTTGGAAGATAAAACATTACATATAATCTTTGCTGTATGCCCAAATAGAAACACTGTCATAATGGTTCACAAATGAAATGATGTTCTTGTACACAAAAAAGTTACTCAATTTTCTTTATACAAATCTATTCCTGAATAGAGATGTCACAAATTATTTTGAAAATATAGGAATATGCAATTAATATTGCACGGGGGTAAAAACTACGCCCATTGCAAATGTGATTCTATTATTCTGTGGGTTACCATTACATCATCTGAAGGCATGATGTCTTAAGAGAATTTATTTAAAATTATATCATGTAAGTAGGTTGCATTTCAGCAACACTGGCTGCAATTGTTTCACTTCCTTTTAGCACTTCATTTATTATTTATATATTTATTTAATGTTTATTTATTTATTTTGAGACACAGAGAGTGGGGGAGGGGCAGGGAAAAAGGAAGAAAGAGAATTTCAAGTAGGCTCCCTGCTGTCATGGCAGAGCCTGACAACACATGCCAGTCCCGGAGGGCTCGATCTCAGGAAGCATGAGATCATGACCTGAGCTGAAACCAAGAGTCAGAAGCTCAACTGACTGAGCCATCCAAGAGGCGCACTCTTTCAGCATTTTAATTGAAAACTTTCTAAATTCAAATTAGGGAAAGAAAGTCTCTGCTCATTAGACAATACATATTTTTTTTTCTTTTTTTAATGTCTCAATTGTATTAGCAGTATTATTTTATTGGTAGTATATTTACATATAGCATTCATGCATGACCCTCAAAATACTTTACAAACATTAAAAGCACACCCACATTTCCTCTTAGTATGATAGGAAAAGATAGCATAAAATAGGCAGAGAGGGAAATGTTAGGATCTGAGGTCCCTGGGTGGGAAAAGACACATATTCCGAAACAATGCTGGGAGCATCTAAACAGCAAACTCCCTTGGGCATAAGGTTCTTCTTAAGAATTTAACAGACACCACCTATTCCAGTCAGGTTCCCCTCAGGAATTTCACAATCAAAATACCTAATTAAAATAGGTAAACCAAAAAATTTATGTTATAGGAGGGACAGTATGACCACAGTCTTATTCCTCACACAATGGAATCGAGCCAATCAGGACTGAACAACCCAGTACCTAGAGTTATGAAGCCAGTAAGGGTAAAACCTGAGAAGGAACAAGGGAGAATGGAAAGGGGAGGTGACCAAAACCTAACAAAACAAAGCCCCTTAGCTATAGTCAGGGGCATTCACTTTCCAATGCTGCCTCTTTGCATAGAGAGCTTTCATACTATTCTTACTTTATGATCTTATATTCTAATAAACATTTGCCTGATGTTCATTGTATTCTGTGTCCACCTCATAATTCTTTGAAGCAGTGAGACAATGAACCCAGGTATTGAAGTAAAATATCCTACAACACTAGTAAATCTCTACAATATGCTATTAAAATTATCTTACAGAAAAGGTACAATATTACTATTTTTACATTAAAAAGTAAAAGTAAATTAATATTCTGGACAACTGATGTCCCCAACAGAAAAAGAAAGTGAACACTATCAGAATCTATTAACTGTCCAACCCCAGTATTTAAACATAAAATTAATCTATGAAACATAAAACATCCCAAGCTATAAAACTCCATCTGTTTTGGCCTTTCATTTCTTTGCTCCATTTTTATTACAGGACATCTAAAAGATTACAAGGCTAAGCATCATAAGGAAGTTTTCAAAACTTTGCTTACTCTCTGTCAAGCAAAGATAGCAAAAGAACTCCAGAGATAAAGCCTTTTGCAAAAATGACTCATCTTAGGTTTTCCACTTTGAAATGCTGAAAATAGTGAAGCTTGTTCACATTCACAAAAAAAGCATTCACTCATTTGAAAAAGTGCCAATAGGGAAAGAACTTCTAATGTAACAAATGCATCCATGAATTTATGAACTTTATTATGAAAAACAATATCCATTTGTTTTTGCCACCGAAGATGTAAAAGATATGCATGCTGAAAACTATAGAAAGCTTAGGAAGGAAATTGAAGAAGACACAAAGAAATGGAAAAACATTCCATGCTCACGGATTGGAAGAATAAATATTGTTAAAATGTCAATACCACCCAAAGCAATCTACACATTCAATGCAATCCCAATCAAAATTGCACCAGCATTCTTCTAGAAGCTAGAACAAGCAATCCTAAAATTTGTATGGAACCACAAAAGACCTTGAATAGCCAAAGGGATATTGAGGAAGAAAACCAAAGCAGCAGGCATCACAATCTCAGACTTTATCCTCTACTACAAAGTTGTAATCATCAAGACAGTATGGTATTGGCACAAAAACAGACACATAGACCAATGGATCAGAATAGAGAACCCAGAATTGGACCCACAAATGTATGGCCAAGTAATCTTTGACAAAGGAGGAAAGAGTACCCAATGGAAAAAAGACAGTCTCTTTAACATATGGTGCTGGGAGAACTGGACAGCAACATGCAGAAGAATGAAACTAGAACACTTTCTTACACCGTTCACAAATATAAACTCTAAATGGATGAAGAACATGAATGTGAGACAGAAAACTATCAAAACCCTAGAGGAGAAAGCAGGAAAAAACCTCTGTGACCTCGGCCGTAGCAATTTCTTACTTGACACATCTCCAAAAGCAATGGAATTAAAAGCAAAAATGAATTATTGGGACCTCATCAAGATAAAAAGCTTTTGCACTGCAAAGGAAACAATCAACAAAACTAAAAGGCAACCAACGGAATGGGAAAAGATATTTGCAAATGACATATCGGACAAAGAGCTAGTATCCAAAATCTATAAAGAGCTCACCAAACGCCACACCTGAAAAGCAAATAACTCAGTGAAGAAATGGGCAGAATGTCACTTTTGCAAAGAAGACATCCAGATGGCCAACAGACACATGAAATGATGCTCAATGTCATTCATCATCAGGGAAATACAAATCAAAGCCACATTGAGATACCACCTCATGCCGGTCAGAGTGGCTAAAATGAACAAATCAGGAGACTATAGATGCTGGCAAGGATGTGGAGAAACGGGAACCCTCTTGCACTGTTGGTGGGAATGCAAACTGGTGCAGCCACTCTGGCAAACTGTGCTGTTTTGGATTCTGTGTTCCCACTCTCTCTGCCCTTCCCTGCTTATGCTTTGTTTCTCTGTCTCTCAAAAATGAATAAACATTAACAAATAATAAATAAATAAATAAAAATAGGAAAGAATGATAGAACTGGAAGAGAAGATGAATTTAAGTCAAATAATTCTATGTTAATATTCTTCATGTCTGCTGGTATGTATGTATGTATGTATGTATGTGTTGACTAATTGCTTGGAATCTTTGTTTCAGTAACAGAAATTACCCACCAATTCACTGCTAACCCACCAAGGGAATGTAAATATTATATATCTTTCTCACTAATTGATAATATTTATTGCAAACATTTATTAAGGGGAAAATCATTAAGTGAAGTCAAAACTTCCCATTAACTTAGATTTTCACAAAATCAATGGATAGTTACAAATTTAAATACTGCTTTTTCCAATTTCTGCCGTTTTAAAAGGGAAGATATGAAGTAGTATCTATCACAAATAGGGAAATGTCCAGAATTCGGTTCAGGTCATGATCATGGTTCATGAGTTCAAGTCCCGCATCACATTCACTGCTGTCAGCACAGAGCCTGCTTTGGATCTTATGCAACCCCCCTTCCCTCACTCACATACTCTCTCCCTCTCATAAAGATTTAAAAAGCTGAACAATATATTTTCAAATTATGTAATGTCAGACCTGACTGAAAAGCTAACTTCTTGTTGTTGTTTGATAAAGATGATGATGATTACAAGAAAAAGATAAAAAGTGACAAGAGTAAAAGAAAGAATTGCTACTAACACTTCCAATGAAAGATTATAGTCATCAAAAGACTGGAATGAGAAAAAACAATGAACACCATATGCATTATTTATTATTTTGATTTCTAAAATATAGCAGTGCAAAAGTGCAACAACAACAACAACAACAACTTCAAATGCTTCAAATGACTAGGTTATTTGCCAAGCTTCATCCTACAAAGTTTATGACAAGAAGAATAATGCACTACAAACAGCAACATGTATAAAAATGTGTCATTCTACATATTAAATAAAAACCCTCCCAAACAACCTAAATACAGGCTAATACAGCTGAGATACACATGAAATTCAAAGTACATTCAATACAAACACAAGCCTCAAATCACTGGAAAAGATAAACCATCCAGAGGCAGGATTGCTCAAAGCCCTGACATCAGATGATATGAACTACAGTCTTGTCAGGTCTGGAGGGAATAATATATTTCATCTGAGGGCCTAACATATTTCTAGCTTACAACATCTCAAGCTGGAAAATGATGGCTAGTCCAAACCTGTGTAAAACCTGTAAGTTAAATAGTACTCAAATTGTCTGAGATATGTTTGTTGAGATAGACAAACTGAAAAACAGATTCTTTTATCTCACTATGTTAACAAACATATAAATGTGTTTAATAAATGTTTTTCATAATAATTCCTTAGATTCAAACCATGAAAGACATCAGATTCTGGAAAACAACAACAACAACAACAACAACAACTTCAAATGACTAGGTTATTTGCCAAGCCTCATCCTACAAAGTTTATGACAAGAAGAATCATGCACTACAAATAGTCTTGTTAATTAGATTAAGAAAATATCATACTCCCATATACAGATTAGAAAGTAAATGTGTAATGATCGATACCAACAAAGTCTCATAACGTGGCTGTCAGGGAGTCAATCAAGTTCACTATTCTTCAATAAGATCTGTGTGGCTGAGGAAGAAAGCAAAAGCAATATCTCTGATTTGACTCATCTGCACAATGAGATTTTTAGAACATGATCTTTAAGGTCACTTTCAGATTTAATATGCTTTGGTTTGATGACATAGATATGACTCACCTGACATTGGAAACGTGACTGCTTTACATGAATGCATGTATTTGCTCCAAGCCACTACATGTAGAATGAGAGGGAACTCCTCCCAGAAAGCAAGAAAAGCTGACTCAAAGCCAACCACAAATATAAAAGATAAAAATGGACTAAAATCCTGCCAAGAGACTGTCAAAGATAGAGACTCAGGAAGGGGAATATGAAAATAACAAAGCTACTAGCTCCATTTAAATGAAAGCCAGGGATAATGAATAGCACTACTTGCGTAACTTCTCTTGATTATATATTACAATTATAATCCTTTCTTCTGTTTTCCTGGAGTAACTCAAGTAAAACTTTTCTATCTAAAAGGGAAATTCTAGTTTAAATGGTGCTAATAACTTTCTACAAAAACAAAGAAGCAAAAATTTTAGTTCATTCCAAAATACTTTAAGACAACATTATAAGGCAAATGAAAATTTTGAGGAAAAACTGAAAACTGCAACAAAAATGACAGAGGGTAAATATAATCATATAAAAAAATCTCTAAAGAAATAAGAAAAAATATTATTGTTGCATTATGAAAGTGAGTAAAAATATGGATAATGGACAAAGAAACACAAGCAGTAAGTATGTACTTTAAAACTATTTAACATAATTAGTAAGCAAATACATACAAATAAAAGTAATGAGATATAGTTTTCTACTCATCAATTTGGCAACTTATTTTTTAATTATTATACTCAGTGTTGTGATAGTTCTAAATGATTGCCACTCATTTATGGCCGGTAAGAATGTAAATTTGAACAGTCTTTCTAGAAACAATTTAGCAGTTATAACAAGTATATAACAAGACTTAAAAATAACTTATACCCTTCTATTAGTAATTTTAATGAGAAATTTACAAAAATACTAATATATACAAGATTATTCCATGTGTCATAGTAAGATCAAATAATTCAAATGATATAAACACTGGACTACAGGGGAATATTTAAACAAATCATGGTATATCTTTAAAAGGGAGTTTTATACAGCCATTAAAATCATGTATTTAAAAAAACATTACTGTTTATATGTAAAGAATATATTACGTTAAAAAATGTGAATATATACTATATATTCAGTAAGATACTGTATCATTAAACATAAGGATACAAACACAAATAACAACACAAAAGGACACAGAGAAAATCTGAATATATAACAAAACGGTAACACTAAGCTATCACAATTAGGTGATATAAATTCAAGAGATACATTTTTTATTATTATTTTAGAGACGGCATGAGCACGGGAGAGAGGCAAAGGGAAAGGAAGAGAGAGTGAGTGAGAGAGAGAGTGCACACAAGAGAAAGAGAATCCCAAGCAGGCTCCATGCTCAGCACAGAGCCTGACACAAGGCTCAATCCCAGGACCCTAGGATCATGATTTGAGCTTGAAATCTTGAAATCAAGGGGGCCTGGGTGGCTCAGTCAGTTAAGTGTCCGACTTCGGCTCAGGTTATGATCTCACGGTCCGTGGGTTCGAGCCCCAGGTCGGGCTCTGTGCTGACAGCTCAGAGCCTGGAGCCTGCTTCCAATTCTGTGTCTCTCCCTCTCTCAGCCCCTCCCCTGCTCATGCTCTCTCTCTGTCTCAAAAATAAATAAACGTTAAAAAAATTAAAAAAAAGTTTTAAAAAGAAATCTTGAAATCAAGAGTCGGATGCTCAATCGATTGAGCCACCCAGGTGCCCCCAAGAGATACTTTAAAATAAGTCTTTCTATACTTTCTAAATGGTATAAATTGAACATAGATAACACAAATGAATATGAAGAGGAACATAAAGACACCCCGGAAGATAACCCATGTGGGCAAGAAATTCCATGTTGTGGCAACTGCAATGTCAAGATGAATAGGACAGATTACCAGCATTTGAAAGAGCAAAAGTTAGTAGGTCCCATGGTGTAATGGTTAGCACTCTGGACTTTGAAAGAGCAAAAGATGCATGCAGAGGTAGAAGGAGATATATGTATGTGTCTGAGATCTAAGCAGCAGAAAGCTCAGAATAATTTCCTAAGAGCAGTGTTTGAGTACACAAAAGATACGATGAAGTCATCTATTTCCTAGTTAAATTGAAAAGTTGATTCAAGAGAATTTTTGTTCATCTCAATAGTTATCCTCTATTATAAACCAAAATAAAATGAGGTATACATTCAATTCTATGAACAACTTGGATTCAACAATTGAAATCTGGATCTACAATTAAAAGTTGAGTGAGTTCAAGCAAAATATTAAGCTCTTTAAATTTGTTTCTTCAGCTGCATTTTTGAGATTAAAAAATAGTACCTATAACACACAAGGAATCTTCTAGAATTAAATGAAGAATTTAAATGTTCAACACTCAGCAAGTATCCTTTCTATCTTGATTGTCATGTATTTACTGTATCTTCCTAAAGCTAATATTCCTAAGGTCAAATGTTCTAATAAAGTAAAGAGCAGTCACACAAAGAATTAGTCTGCCCCATGACCCCTTTGGTCAGTCAACTCAAAAAGTGTCCTAACAATTAAACAAACAAACAAACAAAAATCCTGTGCTTCTTGACCTGTTCCAAGTTAAGACAGATAGAATGATGGTTATTTCTAAATTTGTTCCTATTCCTGTTCCATTTTTTATCAACACCTGCTCCCTCTTCTACTTTATACACACTCCATGTATATAAAGGTATGAATTCGTATTATGGGCGACAATAGATCTCTGAACATGGTAAGGTCAGTAGAGCCTGTTTTTCTACAACATGGCATGTAGCCCTATGACCTACATACAAATAATCTGTTTCGTAGAAGTAATCAATAAAATAAGTGCACATTTTAGCTACTTTTGTCCTAATTTCACATCTCAAACACACCGACTTTTGTTCAAGAATACTGACTTATGTAGCAGTTTCTAAGATGTTTGTAAACAGAAAGCACTTGAAAAATATCAAATGAAGTCAAGTATAAAACAAAATATTAACATTATATATATTTTACATAAAATTTAGCCATACATTTAACCAAGTGATCATGCTGAACACTTTTGAAGTGTGTGAGAGTGGTTAAAATAAGATTAATTCCTCAAACTTATAGACTTTAATGATTAGCAGAAGTAGTTTTAAATCATAGGTTTTCCTAGGATAAATTTCAAACATTAAATTAAGAATGAAAATATTGTTTAGGGCCACCTGGGTGGCCCAGCTGGTTAAGCATCTGACACTTGATTTTGGCTTAGGTCATGTTCTCATGGTTCATGAGTTTGAACTCCACATTGGCTCTCCATTGACAGCACGGAGCCTGCTTGGGATTCTCCCTCTGCCTCTACTCTGTCCCTTCCCTGCTCTCTCTCTCTTTCTCAAAAAACTAAACATAAAAAAGAAAAATATTATTTAAATTGAATTAACTCTCTACTATTCAAATGGATATCATACTTCTGGATTTTTTTTTTCAATTGGAGGTAAATTTTTGAATATTCTTCTTTCTACCAGTTCTTTGGTTCCTCTTCTCATAAGCCTTAAACAAACTTAAAACAAATTAATTCCATTCTCCCTCTAAATCCTTCCTCAAGGTTGATGACTTCTTTGGTACAGACATCTTAGAGCCCCAAAAGAATTGAACATAAGCTTTTCAATTCTGGCTAGAGGTATTATTTTAGAATAGAAAGTGCCCAGATCACCTTATTTAAAATAACAAGATGATACTCAATAATGAATTTATCTCTAGTTCCAGATATTGAAATCAAACTACTTGTTAATTAAGTTAATTGGTTATATGAAGGATTGCTATTGTTTCCCACCTTGATTGAGACTTTGTAGAAAACAGGTCCATTTCGGGGCGCCTGGGTGGCTCAGTCGGTTAAGAGGCCGACTTCGGCTCAGGTCATGATCTTGCGGTCTGTGGGTTTGAGCCCTGCGTCAGGCTCTGTGCTTACAGCTCAGAGCCTGGAGCCTGTTTCAGATTCTGTGTCTCCCTCTCTCTGACCCTCCCCTGTTCATGTTCTGTCTCTCCCTGTCTCAAAAATAAATAAAAAACGTTAAAAAAATTTAAAAAAAAAGAAAACAGGTCCATTTCATTTGATCATGCTATTTTATTGTATGTAATTTATGTGTTTTTCTCCAGAAGTTGAGACTAGGCAAAAGCAAAAAGTTAAAATACTATTTTAAAATTCTTTGTACAGAATAACTTCTGAATTTCTCTTCATTAACTTCATGCAAAAATCATTCCCAATAATGAAGGAGCCCCATAGATCAAGACTACTTATATGAATGTATTCATATTTCATGCTAATTAGTCCCTGTACACACAATCTCTTTCCCTGGTGTGTCCAGTACATGTGTCTTTGTCCTAGATTGCTCATTAAATCTGTTATAGTTCATTTGAGCACTGCATCACTGTGACTGAATTAGACATTTCAGAATCCGAGGCTTACAATTCCCTCCTCTTGTATATTTCTTACAAAACCTTACAAGCAAGGCTCTGGTAGTGTTTTAGAAATAACGCATTCTGTAGTCTATATGTTCTGTAAGTGCATAAACAAGGCTATCACAAAGGCAGACTGCTACCCTAAATGCAGGGTAGCAGTTCATGCAGGTAATATGCCCAGTATCTGACAAGGTTTGAGAAGTAGCAATCCTTATTCTTTTTAATGGGGACCTCTGAAACCAACAGTGTCTAGAAAAATATCATACTCATTGTTACACAGAGATTTTTCCTAAATTATTGTACATAGAGACCACACACGCAAGCATACCCACACACACCTTGTGTGTTTTTTTTTTTCATTAAGCAACCGAGAGTATTCAATAGTTAAAATGGTAATACATTCGTGCCTGAACTATAATGTTAGGAATCTAGTTCTTTCTAAGTGACAATAGGAAGTTATGTTAAAATAACACAGTTTGTGCAGGGGTCTCAATATAGATTAATTTTTAAATTGTTACATGATGGTAGTTTGATTCCTATAAGTTTCAAGCCCTATGTTATAAAAGAACATTGCCATAAGATGAAGATTTTGACTTTTCTTTTAGAACCAGGTCTGGACAAACGGAAGGTAAGATATTTTCAGACTTGAAAATTCCACATTGATTTTCACTTTCCCTATTTTTTTTGGTACCTTAGGCTAACAACATTAAAAAAAAATTCTATCCTGTATATAACATATATATTGTTTCAAAAACTAATCCATATCTTGTATGTATTTCTGCTCACAATATATTTGAAATTCTTAATTATCTATATATTAATAATAAAAGTCGACTGAAGTGCTTATTGGAAAATTATATTCTATTTTTATTGAATTTTTAAACTTTTTTTTTAGATTTTATTTTTTTTAATTTTTTTTAACATTTATTCATCTTTGAGAGACAGAGAGAGACAAAGCATGAGCGGGGAAGGGGCAGAGAGAGAGGGAGACACAGAATCCAAAGCAGGCTCCAGGCTCTGAGCTGTCAGCCCAGAGCCAGATACAGGGCTCGAACTCATGAACTGCGAGATCATGACCTGAGCTGAAGTCAGAGGCTCAACTGACTGAGCCACCCAGGTGTCCCTAGATTTTATTTGTAATCTTCATGCCTAATGTAGGACTCAAAGTTACAACCCTGAGATCAAGAGTTACATGCTCTAGGGGTGCCTGGGTGGCTCAGTTGGTTAAGCGTCTGACTAAAGCTCAGATCATGATTTCACGGTCTGTGAGTTCGAGCCCCGCGTCGGGCTCTGTGCTGACAGCTCAGAGCCTGGAGCCTGTTTCAGATTCTGTGTGTCTCTCTGTCTCTCTGACCCTGCCCGGTTCATGCTGTGTCTCTCCCTGTCTCAAAAATAAATAAACGTTAAAAAAAAAAAAAAAAAAGAGTTACATGCTCTACCAACTGAGCCAGCCAGGCATCCCATATATTTTACTGACTTTTTAGATTCTAATTTCTATATATGATCACTTCTGACCAAATGCTAACTGGAAATATCTGTAGTCTTTTGTTTTTCATTTCTAGCAGTAATAGAAGTATTTGCCATTAAGTTTAATTTTCAAGACAGTATCACAGTCTAAGAAATGCATATCATAAGACAGTCTAAAAAATAACAAAATTAGTAACTTTAGAATTTGTATAATTTAAATTTGAAATTCCTACTAATTATCAATAATATTCAATAAAAGGTAATAAAAAGTTGACTTAAGACATTCCCAGGTGGTTGGGGTGGCTCAGTCAGTTGAATGTCAGAATTCGGCTCAGGTCATGATCTCACAGTTTGTGAGTTCGAGTCCTGCATCAGGCTTGCTGCTGTCAGTGCAGAGCCTGCTTCAGATCTTTTGTCCCCCTCTCTCTCTTCCCCTCCCTCACTCACTCTCTCTCAAAAATAAATAAACATTTTTTTTTTTAAAAGACATTCCCAGATGGAAGACATTTCCAGCTGGTAGAGCAGTTCTCTTCATGTTAATTACTAGAACAACGAACAACTTTGATATAAAATAAAAAGAGTTTTCATCAAAACAGGAGGTTAAATCACCCTGGCCCTTTAAACCTGTGTATATTTTCTGTTGAGGGCCCTTGTGTTTAATACCTACTCATAACTTCATAAACACCAAGATATGGATTTATACAACATATTTTAAGAGTTTGAAAAGTTACCTTGATCTACCAAGTCTTTAAAAATTATGCATATGTATCACAAAGTACCAGACCTTGAGGGAATTTGCTACTCCTTGTGACAGTGACTTTAGTTTTCCAGCTCTTTTCTTTCAAACATCTTTGAAGAAAGTATGTGATCATGTATATTGTTATACAATTTAGACATTGTTTATTACTTATTTTGTTTAAATACTGAGGCTTTAAGTAATTCATAAAGTTCCTTATTTAGTTACAATAAAGCTATTGTACACCACTGATCATTTTTAATAAAGAGAGAGAAGGGACATAGGGGAAACACAAGGGCAGCAACTCAGGAACTAATGGAGGTGACCTTTTAAAAATAAATTTACTAGCACACTAATGCAACTGACTCAGTTTATTAAAACTCTCATCTTGGGGCGTCTGAGTGGCTCAGTCAGTTAAGCGTCGACTTCGGCTCAGGTATGGATCTCATGGTTTGTGAGTTCGAACCCCGCGTCAGGCTCTGGGCTGACAGCTCAGAGCCTGGAGCCTGCTTCAGATTTTGTGTCTCCCTCTGTCTGCCCCTCTGCTGCTTGCACTCTGTCTCTCACATTGTCTCAAAAATATATAGGGGCGCCTGGGTGGCGCAGTCGGTTAAGCGTCCGACTTCAGCCAGGTCACGATCTCGCGGTCCGCGAGTTTGAGCCCCGCGTCGGGCGCTGGGCTGATGGCTCGGAGCCTGGAGCCTGTTTCCGATTCTGTGTCTCCCTCTCTCTCTGCCACTCCCCCGTTCATGCTCTGTCTCTCTCTGTCCCAAAAATAAATAAAAAACGTTGAAAACAAATTAAAAATATATATATATATATAAACATTAAAAAAATATTAAAAAAAACCTGTCATCTTTCTGGACTCAGATGCTATTATTATCTTACTTTGGAAAATAAGTAGTACATTTTGAATGTGATGATCCAAATATTTAAATTTACTATCTGGTTTTAATTATTTTCTAATCTTGCTCATAAAAATCTCACATTTTCATTTCTTGATACAGGATGGATATCCAATCTACATGTACTATGGAAACATAATTATATCTGAATATCAAATATTCTCAAAAAACTTTAATACTATACTAGGAATTGTTCTTATAGTAGAAAAAGAAGAAAATGCTTTGTGGACAGGTAGTGGTGGATTTTAGACTTTTAAAATACAGAATACAGAATCTTGGGGAAGGATACCAAACAGTGGTTTACACATGTTCCTTAAAACCATCATGGTGTCTTACACAGTATTACATCCCTTCAAATAGGCCTTCAGTAAATGATTGTGTTAAGTAAACAATCAATCATCCCCATAGAGATGCTCACAAGGGATATTATTTTGACCAAAATAGCTTTACTGAATTATTTAAGAAAAACATCAAACCACCAAAGTAGTTAGTCATATAAGTCAGACTCTCTTAAATAAAAAGTTTCATCCTTGAGGCAAAACTGAAAGGATAAAAGTAAAATAAAACTTCTAAAATATACTCTTTTAAAATGTTCTAGGAAGCTGTAAAAGTCCTTGTGCAATTGGATAATTTCTTCTAACGTTTTAACACTAAAATTTGTGAACTTGAGTACTTTCTAAATGGAATATGCTAGTTATAGGAGATGTAAGAGACAGAGAGTGAGATAACATACCAGCCCCCAAGAGCTTAAAAATTAAGGAAATAAGACAAGTAAAAAACCCTACACATAATAGTTATTATTAGCTATCTATTAGCATAAAACCAAAGAACAGTTCCAAGATTTGTGTACTAAATTGCCCAACCAACACTCAAAATTCCAATCAAGATGACAGAGATAATCTCACGAAATGGAACTATAATTTAGTAAGTTGAATAATATAATAGCTTTTATCTAATTTTAGGAATTAAATTTTACACTTTCTATATCTATAGAACTTGTACCACACTTTATTAATATTACTTTAGTTTAGGCATGTGCAATGTCTTCCCTATATGTCAATCAATAAGCTCTAGACAGGTGTTTCTTCCTCAAGTCCAAATGTCCCCTCCAAACCCCAGGTCCCAATCATCTTCATATCAGAGTGATCTTTCTAATGTTTTAATATGAAAACATCACTTCTCTGCTTAATATTTGCATTCCATGTTGGCTTTAGGATAAAAAATTCAAACTCCTAAATACTGCACAGTAGGCCAATAATGAGTTGGTCTCTTATATTGTCTCAATACACTCCTTACCACTTTCCCTAGAATTACACTTCCCATGAACTATACCAAACAACTTAGAGTGACCTGAATATACCACAATTTCTCATATATTAACACACATCTCAATGGGTATTTCCACTCGGTCTAGAATTCCTTGCTACTGTAATTTACTTTTCTCATTACCAATCCTTATTAAGTCTTTGAAACTCAGACCTGGCCTCAACATCCTTTGGAAATTCTTACTTAATCACCTTCATCTGAGTTCAGTGACCCTCCTTCTTTTCTGGTCCTGCAGTACCCTATTCATTTCTGTTCTAATGTTTATCACATGTAATCATCATCATCAAAATCATCATCATCATCATCATCATCATCATCATCATCATCATCATCATCTGTTTACATGTCTATCTTCCCCACTACTTGAATTTCCTGAGGACAAGTCATATTTCTGTATCCTGAGCATTCAACATAGAAGCATAGAAAAAAAAAAGTGGGCTTTAATAAATGCGCATTGACTAAAAAAAAATCAGAAAAGCACAACTAACATTTGTGGTTAAAATCCTATGAACAAGATAGAATATAGGTAAGCAGCCCCAAATGGAATGATGCTGGGATGAAAATATGGGAATACATTTAACTTTGAGGAACATCTGTTGGGGTAGATGGGTTATCAGGTTTATGAAATTATGTTTTTTTCCCACTATTTCTCAAACTTTCTTTATACTGTATCAGAGTTTTGGTTTTCTTCTCCCCAGCAGACTCTAATGAATACAGCATTTTCCTTTGAAGGTCAATCTTCAAAATGTTACCATTTGGCATTGTAGTGAAAACTACTTAAGGAGGCCTCTGTGGGGTTCCAGAAAACAATGGCTTCCATACATAAATGGCTCCCATGAGGTAACCTGTGGACATTGGCTACAACACATACCTAATGTTCCCCTATGTAGTATGATCCAAACTCATACACTAGAGCTGACAAACACAGCAAAGGATGGTTAACCAGTAGGCTCTGGGAAGCAGAACAAGTCAACATGGATGTCTAAAGAAGGTAAAAGAAGTAATGTCTATTGAGCTAGACAAATATCTTAAAGTCCTGAATAAAGCACTTAGTTAAATGAAAAAAAAAATAAAATCAATGCTCAAAAATATAGCAAAAAAAGGCAAAAAGATTCTAAAGTATACTTTCTTCCATTAAAAGTATTTTAAGCATATGACTCTACTCACTTAAAATTTAAGCCATGACTTCATTTAGTCATAAGCTATGCCACCATGGTACAGTTGACACCGCTGTATTTCCATACTGCCATTGAAAAACATTTCAGTAAAAAATCCAAAGTGGTTACTGTAAGTTTTTCCTCAAAAATGAAATTGGTGAAATTATATATATATATATATATATATATATATATATATATATATACACACTACATTATATCTGAATCAGTTGTAGCAAAATTGAATAAGGTGATTTCAAATGCAAATGGAAAACATGAGGGGAATCACTAATGTCATTGTGAAAATAAAACTAATTGTGAAAATGTACACTATTTGTTCCTGTGATTTGGATATTTCCCCATGCTGCAAAACAAAGTTTATATCTTATGCATATGCATTGTACATATAGCATAACATTGTAATATTAAATTACCAGTAAGTATAAAAAAACATCAAAAATATTTGTATTATGCTTTTAGCATAGCATTTCAACTGCAATGCTATTATCATACTGTATTCAAAAATAAATAATTGGTGGAAGAAAAATGGAAGATAGTGGTGATTTGGATGTTGCTAATACAGAACAAAATGTTTTTTCCATTCTCTCACAAATATTCAATTATTTTTCTATCAGTAATATTCATTTTGCCTTTTAAGAATTTCTCAAAAAACTGCTCTCTATCCCTACTATTTTCGATTCTTCCTCTATGATTCATTTCCTGTTTGAGTCATATTAATTGGTCAATCCAAAGGGGGTTAACACTGTCTTAAGATATTTGTCTTCATATCTCCCTTTCCTCAGCCCATATATTTAATTAGGCAGAATTTGTGACTATTTTCTAGGTGAATAAAATGGAATTATATAAAGTAATCAGAAGAGGTAATACTGGTAGGAACTTGGTGTGATAGATGCAAGTGAAGAACGTTAAAGAAGAACCTGCGAAGATCAGTCACAAACTGATGGTAAGAAACACTGAGCATCATAAGAAGGATGAAAGATAAGTACCAAAAAAGTATACACTAAAAGGGGAAAATGACTCACACCTGACAAGAAGTATACACTAAAAGATGGGGAAAAATGACTCATACTTGCCAAAAAGCCATAATACTATTTACTAAAAGCTATAATAATCAAGATAGTGATTTACTAGCATAAGATACAGATTGATGAAATTAAAAAAATCGGGAATCCAAAAATAATCCCAATAATCCAGTCAATGAATATTAGACAAGGGGGAAAAATTATGGGAAAGAGTAGGCTTTGAGGCAACAGGATATCCATATGCAAAAGAATGTAGTTAGATAAAATAAAATTCTTAGAAGGAACCATCGGAACAAATTTTTGTCACCTTGAATTAGGAAATGGCTTCTGAAATATAACACCAAAAGTACAATCAACAGAAGAGAAAATAATTGGGTTTAATCAAAGTTAAAACTTCTGTGTTTCAAAAGACACTATCAAGGAAATGACAAAATCAATCCACAGAATGGGAGAAGATATTTGCAAACATAAAATGACAAATAATGCAATTAAAAATGGGCAAAGAATCCAAACAAATATCTGCAAAGAATATATAGAAATATCTAATAAATACATGCAAAGCTGTTGAACATCATTAGAAACTGGGGAAATGCAAATCAAAACCATAATAGAAAGGGATGGGAAGAGGAGAAGATGAGAGCAGCACTGGAGAATTCTAGGCTTCTCTCATCTGACGAACATAACTAGATGACTATCAAATGATCCTACAACTCAATGGATGTACCAAAATCACTGAATTGTTTTAAAAATAAACAAGAGAGTATGCATCTAGAAGGTCTTGTCAAGCATAATGTGAAGATGAAGAATGATTAATAGCTACTAGAGAAGTTGAGAGGTAGTAACTAGAAGCCATGGAAAAGATAATTTTAACAGGGTAACAAACATGGGCATCACAAAGCCAGGAGTCAATGGAAGAGGTGGATGTAGAGGCACTTAATGTAAACATCATGACTAAAGATGATTAGCCATAAAGGGAATACAAACAAAATTATATAGATACCATGATAACATGTATATTGAAAGCAATTCCATTAAAATTATTCACAGATATTCTACGGAATATTTTGGGATTGTTATTTCTATAATGCAATTAATTTCCTAATATCTTAAGATTAAAGTATATTTATGAAAATGACCATGCTTATATGTGACATTGACACAGTTGTGTTTTTGTTTTTGTTGTTGTTGTTGTTGTTGTTTTGGTTGTCTTGTTTTGTTTTTTACATAAAACAGCTTTTTAAGTTAAAAATTAGTTTGGACCTTTTCCCATTATTGTTGTGATTCATTTTTTTTTCTTCAAAATAAGACCTAGATATAACTGCATGAAAGTAAAAGAGAAACATGGGGAGCCTCGGTGTTTACAAGCATCCCTGCTTGTTGGACGCTCTGGTCTCTTTTGGTGTCATTGGAATGCTACTCTTTATGTAGGTCCATTGTGCAGTGATGAATGAAATGGCTACCGATACTCTCTAAATAAAAGACTCGGGGCGCCTGGGTGGCGCAGTCGGTTAAGCGTCCGACTTCAGCCAGGTCACGATCTCACAGTCCGTGAGTTCGAGCCCCGCGTCAGGCTCTGGGCTGACGGCTAGGAGCCTGGAGCCTGTTTCCGATTCTGTGTCTCCCTCTCTCTCTCTGCCCCTCCCCCGTTCATGTTCTGTCTCTCTCTGTCCCAAAAATAAATTAAAAAACGTTGAAAAAAAAAATTAAAAATAAATAAATAAATAAATAAAAGACTCACTCTCCCTCAACAGAAGCAGGTGCTATGGAACAGCTACTGTTTGCACAGTGACTTTCCAGACAAAAACTTTACACAAAAGGAACATACAAATAATTCCTAGGAGGCCTCCTCTGTGAATTTCCTAAACAACTGCCCAGCTGCTATAATGCCCCATATGTCATTCTTAAGGTCAGTTTGGTATCAATGCCTTTTTTAGTAACACTACTACGAATATATTTATAAGAAATACATCACAAAGAATTTGACATTTGGGGTTATATTTCATTAACTGATGAATGTCTTAGTATGAGACCTACATTGCCAATAATTTTTGGCTGTTGGTGCTTATAGCTTTAGCACAATTAAGTGTTGGCAAAAAAATTAAGTATTGGCAAGAAATATCTGTATAGCACTTTGGCTATCACCCATTATACTTTAAGCCAACATTATCTTTAAAAGTAGCAATCACATATAGTTTACTTACTTTGCAAAATGAATTAGATTTGAACCTTATAAAATGTAAAGTGATATTTTTAATGATAATTCAACAATGCACACTAACAAATATGTTATTTCTAATTTACTTCTCTACATTATTTGCATAAATGTTTGTATCTCCACATCTTCACGATCTCAGGCAATTTCATTAGCAGACATTAGAATAAATGAAGGTACAGATGAAGCTTAGGTTTCCACTTGAAATTGTATCAACAGGTTTTCATACTCATTTATTTTAGTATTTCTAAAATTCTTGTAATGCCAGGTGTGTCCCAAATAAATTATGACATAAAATAACAATGCTACTTTGAAAATGAGAGAATAATTAACAGAATCATCTTTTTAAAAAAATGTATGTTAGAATACTGACATACTTTTTTTAGAAGCATTATCAACACTATAGTTGATAATCAGCAAATACTCATACCAGGCATGCAAAGGAAAATAAGAGGCATTCTAAAGGAAGGCTAAGCAATATGTTTAAAAAATAACTTTACTGTGAGAAAAAGTTATGTTGCTTATGATCCAATAAGACAACTATGAGAAGTTCTAAGAGAAGTTCTGATTATCAGGGTGAAAATATTTTTCCATGCAGTTAGAGGACAGGAAGAAGGTAGAGCCACAGATCATAACCTAAACTTAGAAATGAAAGATCAAGAGAGCCACCTGCAGTTCGAAGTCCAGAAATATGAAAATCCTCTCAGTCTTCTGTTGAAAAACATTGTTTCTAGGGTTGATACTCCCAGAGTTCCTGATTAGACTTGGTTAGAAAAGCACATCACAATATAACTCAGATATACTACGAAAATAAATTCCTTTTTTAAGTTCTATGAGGCTTTCAATCAGAATCATATATATATGATTATATATATATATATATATATATATATGATTCATATATATATATATATTTGCAACTATATGTTAATGCATTCAACAAGCACTTGAAACATATTTATTAAGCACCTATTACATTGGTTACTCTTTATCTCCTACCTAAATGGTAGTTGGGCTTGTATTATAAATGATTATTCTCCTATCATTTATACAACCATATTAGTCCTCATAAGAACAATCTTCAACTTCTGTAGATACTATCAAAATATAGTTATGTTTTTTAAAGTGAAGTTTGCATTTTTAAGTTTGGATTACAATGATTCTAAAACACTTTCTCCCTTCTATACCTACCTGGGTACTATAATGTCCTTGTGGCCTATATTAAATACACTATCAATAATGCATCCCAGTTAACATATAAAGTTGTCAGGCAAGAGAACAAGCTATTATTAACTATGACTCTATTTGAAGTATTAAGAGGTAATGTCATACTTGGTGTTGGGACCTAGGTCTCTGCTGAAGTCTAAGGATATCAACATTTAGGCAAGAAAAACAGGTTATTTCCCATTTTCAGCTTTTGCAATGAGGGAGATTTTTTTTTAACTAAGATTTAGGAGAAAGATAAAATGTTTTAGAAGGCTGTTTACTACTTATAAAAATTACCACATAATTTATAGACTACTAAAAATGAGACATGTTTTAGAAATTACTACATTCTCAACTGATCTCTGAGTAGATAACTCTGAAGTTTGGAGCTAAATCTATTAATAGCTTATAAAACATAACATGATAAAATATTAAGACTGTTGCCAGCACAAAGATTCTCAACATAGCCATACGTCAACTTTCTCAGGAGTAACAACACCCAGGCCCTCAAATCCAGGATATTAGAAAAATAAAATATAAGGAATCCATATTTTATGGGTCTAATCAAAAGGAGACTATTGGCTTTTTAAAGGAGTGGTCAGAGTTGATGAGCTAATCTATCTTTAACAAATCCGGTCATTCCCAAACTTTAGAAATAAATTAGCTATTTTAAGATGGAAATCAAGAATAATCAGATCTTACTCAGAAAATGATAAACCTCCTTTCACATTGTCTATTTGCTTTGTTTCTTTGCATCTCATCAGATCATACCATGGAAAAATAAATGGAAATATAAGTGAAACTATTCAAACTTGCTACTACAGCATAGCTCTGATATATTTACATTTGAACACAGCCCCCCAAGCACTAACAGGGTTGAGGGAGAGAAGGAAGACTTTCATTTGGGTAGAAGAGTGAAAATGGCACTCAAAGCTACTCTTGCATCTCTAGCCTAACATAGACCAAGATATGTCTTTCTTTGATGTCAGAATGATTGGAATCTGTGTCTCTTTAAGAGGTACTGGCTCTAGAACATGCATAGATATAAATACTATGCTTGGGCGTTCATTTGAAGATATTAATGAAGGTTTCACATAAACACCCAGAAATCTTACAAATCTCTCCATTTCAAAGAGTTTCACAAGATTAACAGAAAACATTAAGTGTAATATATTTTTTAGCAAAATATGTGCAAACTAGAAATATTTTTTCTGGGTAAAACAGCCTAAATATAAATTAGAGTCAAAAATTTTCCAATCCACTTTAACTAGTCCCTATGATCTAACGAAGCAATGTCTATCTTCTCATCTGTGTTGATAAATAAGAAAACCCCTAGTATCTCATCATATTGCATATGGCTAATACATCCTCCTAGACTAGTATTTACTTACCCATTTTAGTGAGATTGTAAGAATTAATAATATGTATGTATATATTCATATTCAAATGTCTTATAACTAGGATTTATTGCAACTGAAATCTGACCTCCTTTTGGTAATAGTACAGTTGATTCGCCATCTTAGGTGTGTTTTGGTGGAAAATGTTTCATAGTGTTTGTATTGTCACTGCCAAGATGAGGAGTTTAAACAGTTAACTGATAAAAGTAAAAAGTAAATTGCAAATAAAATACTAAATCTAAAACATCTATACCAACAGAGTATAACCTTTTCTCTTAATGATTACATTCATAATTCTAAAGGCATGAATCCAAATCTACTTCCAATATGCCATCATCAAAACCTTTAATATCATAAGGTTATATATAGGTGTTTGTCATGTAGTAGCAGTGGAGAACAGAAAGTGAAATGTCTGCTCTAGTAAATCTTTTTGCTTGATAAAATGTCCTGTAGTTAAGAAGAGCAACACAATGAAGGAGTTGAGTATGAGCCATGGAGCCAGGCTGCCTGGAATCAAATGCCAACTCTCTCACTTACTACTTGTCTGACATTGGTTAATTCACTTCATCTTCTTTGTGCATCAGGGTTTTTTTTATTTATAAAAAAAGGATATCAGCTTCCACTGGGGTACTGTGAGAATTAAATGAGTCACCTAAAGCAATGTCAGATACATAGCAAGTGCTAACTGTGTGATGGCTGTTATTATATTTAGAGCCTTTGGAATAATTTATATCAATCTGTGAGTATACAGAAAGATATGAAAACCATGAAATTTTTAATGATATTAAACAAAAATAAAATACTAGAAGCAAAGAAAGAAAAGGAACAAATCTAATGTCTAACATGAAGCAATTAAAATTGGAAAATTAAATCTGCGTTACTCTCAGTGGCAAGAGAGTATTATGAATAATTTCCAATTACTAGTGAGAATCGGAAACCAAAATTATAAAATAAAAATGAATCAAATGGTATACTGGACATGAATGAAATTTGCCAAATGCCTAATACATCTCTATATTACACATATACACATGTAACATTTTAAGGGATGCATATTTGTCTAAAAAGATGAAATTTATATATTATCATTTAAAAGTTAAAAGTCATTATCTTGGGATTCCAGAATTCCAAATGGCATTAATTTTTTGTTTGCATATTTTTCCAAATTTGCCAATGATTTTTCCAGATTTTCTATAACAAGCATTAATTTATTATAAAATTACTGAAAATGAATTGCTTTTCAGTAATTTTAAGAACATTACTTTTAAGAGACAAAACTAACTTAACATAAACCACTTTGCATTATAAAAAATCACCTTGAGTTTGATGTCAGGGCTAGAAAGTTACAGAGATGGGATTATAACCTGGGTCTTCTCATTTCTAGTCCAGTAATAACTACTACTGTCTATCATACTCCCTGTAATCCACAGCCTTGAACAATCTAACTCTTATGCAAACCCTTACTTCTAGTCAGGCCAACATGTTTTCTTTCCCAATTTTCCTAAGTATGCTTTCATTATAACAACTATCTTCCTGTAACATACATGTTTCTTTACAAGTCTCTCTCCCCACAACACTAGAAGTTCCCTGATGATAGTAATATCATCGTTGTACAGCCAGAATAAGAAAAAGTACTCTTCACAAATGAAGTGTTTAGTCAATATTTTCTGAGTGACAATTCTGTAGTTTAAATGCATATTATATATTCTACTTCCCCATCCTAAGAGAATGTTGTTTTATCAAATGTACTGACAAGTATTTCCCTAATCCAATTCAGATTCTACTTGTTCCTTATACTTCGATATCAATGGCCATTAGTGATTTCATTTTTAGAAGTTATCACTGCTTGAATTCTATCCTTTGGTCTTCACAAGATTGTTATGAAATATTTACTCTAAATATATTACTCAAGGTTCCCAACATCCATTCATATACAAAAAACTTTTAAGATTTTCTCTGCATAAATCCTGGAAGGATACTAGAAAGAATAGAAAAAGGTCTTCACACATGAAGATTTCACCTTCTGAGAGAAAGACTATTTGCTTCTTAAAGAGTAAGGGATATCATAAAGAATCAAGAATTGTACTCATATTACTACAATTTCCCCTTTGATGGCTCAAATAATCTTCCTTAAGTGTAATAACATTTTTTTACAGATAATGGATACTTATGCAAACTCACTTTACTACCACAAATACATCCAAAAGGTAACTATTGCTAATTAGCAAAATGCCCCAGAAGATTTGGCTACATACACATATACATTCACAGATCACAAAGTAAGAATCATGTTCCTGAGTCAGCTCAAGCAAGGGTTTATTTAAAGTATGCTTCAGGTTTATTCTCACTAGAAGTGTTTCATACAATTGCATTAGCCATTCCTTGTTAAAATGTATTGATACTGAAGCAAGTATGAAATAGATTAACTGAACAGAGAAGTGATTGGGTCAACCACAGCACCACATACCAAGGACTTAAATTTTCCTTGTTCTTTAGGATTTCTTTCAATTCAGTTGATGTTTCAATTGAACTGGCATTATTCCCATTAGCTTTAGGGTACAGGTAGATTTAAATAGAAGTCTTGGCATTAACAATTTGATGTATTCCCCCAAGGATCTGTTTCACATAATGATGTAACAATTGTAGCCTTTCCTCATTTTTATACCTTAAGTAACAGGCTTATATTTTTTTTAGCAAAAGACTTGCTTGAGGCTATTAATGGAAAACTACATCATTAATAATTAGAACAGTGTCAAAATGGATAAAATTAATAATTCAGGTAAAAATCTATTACAACCTATTATATATTGGAAGGGAGAAAATGGTTTAAATCATTTGTATAATTATTTCTGAGAAGTATCTCTTAGATAAAAAGTTAACATTAAAATAATAAAAACACATAGTGAACTATACTTAAATCTAAAACTAAAACAGCACCTGCCTATAACAGATACATGAAACTATGCTCAAACATCACTCATCGGGGCGCCTGGGTGGCTCAGTTAGTTAAGCATCCAACTTCAGCTCAGGTCATGATCTCATAGTTCATGAGTTCGAGCCCCGCGTCAGGCACTGTGCTGACAGCTCGGAGCCTGGAGCCTGCTTCAGATTCTGTGTCTCCCTCTCTCTCTCTGCTCCTACCCCACTCATGCTCTGTCTGTCTCTCCTTCAAAAATAAATGAAAACATTAAAAATAAATAAATAAATAATTAATTAATTAATTAATTTTGAAAAATCACTCATCATCAGGGAAATGCAAGTCAAAACCACAATGAGATATCACCTCATACCTTTCAGAATGGCTAAAAATCGGAAAAACAAGAAACAAGTATTGGCAAAGATGTAGAAGAAAAGAAACCCCCATGCACTACTGGGCAGAATGTAAACTGGTACAATCACTGTGGAAAACAGTATACAGTTTCCTCAAAAATATTAAAAATAGAACTTCCCTATGATCCAGTAATTTCACTATTGAGTATCTACCCAAAGAACATGAAAACACTAATTTGTAAAAGTAATACACCCCTATGTTTATTATAGCATTATTTACTACACCCAAATTATGGAAGCAGCCCAAGTGTCCACTGACAAATGAATGGATAAAGAAGATGTGGGGGGTGTGTGTGTGTGTGTGTGTGTACACACAAAACAACAGAATATTATTCAGCGACTAAAAACTGTGAATTTTTGCCACTTGCAACAACATGGATAAATCTAGAGAGTATAATGCTAAGTGAAATAAGTCAGTCAGAGAAAGACAAATACCATATGATTTCACTCACATATGGAATTTAAGAAACAAAACAAATGAACATAGGGGGAAAAGAAAGAGAGAAAACCCAAGAAATAGACTCCTAACTACAGAGAACAAACTGAGGGTTACCAGAGAGGAGGAGGGTCGGGGAGGTGGGTTCCATTGGCGATGGGGGATAAGGAGGGCACTTGCTGCGATGAGCTCTGGGTATTGTATCAAAGGGTTCAGTCACTAAATTCTACACCTGAAACTAATATTACACACTATATGTTAACTACCTGAAATTTAAATAAAAACTTGAAAAAATATAGAGAACACACTGGTGGTTACCAGAGGGAAGGTGCATGGGGGTAATGGGTGAAATAAAGTGGATTAAGAGTACACTTATCATGATGAACACTGAGTTATAATATGGAATTTTTGAAACACTATTTTGTATACCTGAAACTATCATAATACTGTGTGTTAACTATAATGAAATTAAAATTAAAAAATAGGGGTGCCTGGGTTACTCAGTCGGTTAACTGTCCAACTTTGGCTCAGGTCTTGATCTCATGGTCCATGGGTTTGAGCCCTGGTAGGGCTCTGTGCTGACAGCTGAGCCTGGAGCCTGCTTCAGATTCTGTGTCTCCCCCCATCTCTTTTCCTGCCCTGCTCTCTCTCTCACTCAAAAATAAACAAAAATTTAAAAATACAAATAAAATAAAATAAAATAAAATAAATAAAATAAAATAAAATAGAATAAATTAAATTAAATTAAATTAAATTAAAATAGCACTGGCCTTGGTTTGAGGGGGCAACGGAAGGATAAGTAAACAGATGCATGTAGTTAAACAACAGATTATTATCAAGGCCTTAGGTTTTGTTTGGATGGTGAGGTGAGGAAAACTTACTATATTATAAAAAATAACTAATTAACTAAATAAATGAATAAATTAAAAGTAACCCACAAGTCAGGTATGAGTTGGTTATATTAGTCCAATTCTATAAGCCTGAGGTCCAAACAAAGACAAAAAAAAAAAAAAGGATAAAATAGCTCCAGCCATGCAAAACTAAACATACTTTTATATGATCTAGCAATCATGTTCCTTGGTATTTACCCAAAAGAGTAGAAAACACATCTCAAAAAAAAAAAAAAAAAACAAAGAAAAAACAAAAAAACAAAAAACAAAAAACAAACATGCACACAATGATGGAGCACAAGGGATGCTTTGGGCAGTGAAACAATTCTGTAAATGTAATGTCATTATACATTTGTCAAAGCACATAAACGGTAGAACATGGAGAGTGAACTCTAATGTAAACTATGGATTTTAGTTAATAGTAGTGTATCAATTTTTGTTCATTAATGGTAATAAATATATCACATCAATGATGGTATTAATAATAGGGAAAACTGGGGGCAGAGTGAGGGCATATATTGGAACCCTGTAGTCTACTCAACTTTCTTGTAAACTAAAATAGTGTCTCTTGACAAAGATTCTGGGGAAGATGGTGAGTAGGAGCACCCTAGGCTCACCTCCTTCCAAGGATACACCTAGAGAACACTCACATCAGTGTAAATAACTGAGAAAATGACCTGAAAACTGGAAGAATAAACTCCATAACTAAATGTAGGGAGGAAGCTACATGAAAAAGGTGCAGGGAATATACCTGTATTTCTTAACACACAGAAACAGATACAGACTTAGAAAAAAATGAGGATAAAGGAAAATATGTCCCAATGAAAGAAAGGGACACACTCACAGCAAAAGACTCAAGCAAAATGGAGGTAAGTAGCATGTCTCATAGAGAATTTAAAGTAATGATCATAAAGATAGTCACTGAACTTGAGAAAAGAGTGGAGGACATCAGTGAAAGAAAGCCTCAACACAGAGATAAAAAATAACTAATCAAAGATGAAAAACACAACAAATGAAATTAAAAATACACTAGATGGAATAAATAAGTAGACTAGACAAAGCAGAAGAATGAATCAACAATCTGGAGGACAGAGTAATGGAAAGTAATCAGGCTGAGTAGATGAGAGAAAAAATATGTAAAATAAAAATAGACTTAGGAGACTCAGTGACTCCACCAAGTGCAATAACATTTGTATTATAAGGATACCAAAAAATGGAACTGAAGTAAAAAGGAACAGAAAATTTGAAGAAATAATTGGTGAAAACTTCCTCAGTCTGGCGAAGAAAACATGAAGATTTGGGAGGCACAGAGATTCCCCAACAATAGCAATCCAAAGAGGTTCACACCAAGCACAAAGTAATTAAGACGGTATAAGTAATTAAAACGTAGTGATAAAGAGAATTTTAAAACCAGCAAGAGAAAAGAAAGCTGTTACATACAAGCAAAACCCCATAAGGCAATCAGCAGATGTTTCCGGAGAACCTTTGAGGGCTAGAAGGGAGTGGCATGATGTATTTAAAGTGCTGAAAGGGAAGGATATGCAGCCAAGAACACTCTATTTGGCAAGGCTGTCATTCAGAATAGGAGAGATAATGAGTTTCCAGACAAACAAAAGTTAAAGGAAATGATGACCACTAAATGAGTCCTACAAGAAATGTTAAAGGGGACTCTAAATGGACAGAAAAGACCATAAGCAAGAGTAGGGAAAGTACGAAACACAAAAGCAGTAAAAATAAATATATCTGCAAATAAGGGACTCACAAAATAAAAGCATGTAAAGTATGACATCATATATCTAAAACATGGGGGGAGAGGAATAAAAAATGGGTTCAAAGTTAAGTGACCATCAACTTAACATAGACTGCTATATACAGAAGAGGTTATGTATAAACATAATGGTAAATGAACCTGGACCACTTTCTTACACAATACACAAAAATAAACTAAAAATGGATGAAAGACCTCAATGTAAGACAGGAATCCATCAAAATTCTCGAGGAGAAAGCAGGAAAAACCTCTTTGACCTTGGTCTCAGCAACTTCTTACTCAACACATTTCCATTGGTAAGGGAAACAAAAGCAAAAATGAACTATTGGGACCTTATCAAAATAAAAAGCTTCTGCAAGTGAAGGAAACAATCAGCAAAGTTATAGGCAACGGACAGAATGGTACAAGGTATTTGCAAACAACATATCAGATAAAGGGTTAGTATCCAAAATCTATAAAGAACTTATCAAATTCAACACCCAAAAAACAAATAATCCAGTGAAGAAATGGGCAAAAAACATGAATAGACACTTCTCCAAAGAAGACATCCAGATGGCCAACCAACACATGAAAAAATGCTCAACATCACCCATCATCATGGAAATAACAAATCAAAACCACAATGAGATACCACCTCACACCTGTCAGAATGGCTAACATTAACAACTCAGACAACAACAGATGTTGGTGAGGATGCAGAGAAAGAGGATCTCTTTCACACTGCTGGTGGGAATGCAAACTAGTGCAGCCACTCTGGAAAATAAGGAAGTTCCTCAAAAAATTAAAAATAGAACTACCGTATTACCCAGCAATTGCACTATTAGGTATTTAACCAAGGGATACAGGTATGCCATTTTGAAGGGGCACATGCACCCCAATGTTTATAGCAGCACCATCAACAATAGCCAAAGTATTGAAAGAGCCCAAATGTCCATCAATGAATGAATGGATCAAGAAGATACTGTGTGTGTGTGTGTGCGCATGTGTATATATACACACACATACAATATACACACACACATACACACACATACATACACACACACACACAATGGAGTATTACTCGACAATCAAAAAGAATGAAATCTTGCCATTTGGAACTATATGCATGGAACTAGAGGGTATTATGCTAAGTGAAATTACTCAGAGAAAGACAAATATCATATGACTTTACTCATATGAGACTTTAATATACAAAACAGATGAACATAAGGGAGGGGAAACAAAATAATATAAAAACAGGAAGGGGACAAAACATACGAGACTCTTAAATATGGAGAACAAACAGAGGGTTACTGGAGAGGTTGTGGGAGGGGGGATGGACTAAATGGGTAAGGGTCATTAATGAATCTACTCCTGAAATCATTGTTGCACTATATGCTAACTAACTTGGATATAATTAAAAAATGAAAAAATTAAAAAGAACATGGGAGCTGATCTGAAGGAGCTGCCAATGGACAGACCTAGAAAAATTTGAGCAACAAAATAAATAATAATAGTACTACATTATAACCGAAAATATAAAATGAATTTACATGTGACCATGGAAATGAATAAATAACTGGAAAAAAAATAAATAAACATAATGGTAAATACAAATCAAAACACAGTAAAAGATATACAAAAATTAAGAGAAGTTCAAGTATATCACTAAAGAAAGCTAACTAATCATGAGACAATTATGCAAGGAAAAAAATTAATGGAGAAGCTTTATGAAAACAACCACAAAACAAATAACAAAATGTCAATAAATACATACATATCCATAATTAAATTGAGTGTAAATGGACTAAATATCCAATCAAACATATAAGGTGACAGAAAGGCAAAAAACAAAAAACAAAAACAACAAAAAAAACAAGATCATGGGGGCCCAGGTGGCCCAGTCAATCAAGTGCCCAACTCTTGATCTCACCTCAGGTCTGATCTCAGAATCATGAGTTTATGTCCTGCACAGGGCTCTGCACTACGCATGAACCCTATTAAAAGAAAAAAAAAAAAAAAAACAAACAAACAAAAACAAGATCTATCTATATACTGCCTATAAGAGATTTATTCCAGACCTAAAGGCACATGCAGATTGAAAGCAAAGGATGGGAAGCATTTATCAAGCAAATGGTTGTTAAAAGAAAACCGGGATACCAATACTTGTATCAGAAAAAATACACTTTAAAGCAAAGACTTTAGCAAGAGACAAAGAAGGACATTATATAATGCTTAAGGGGACAATCCAATAAAAATATATAATAATTGTAAATACTTATGCACCTAACATGGAGGGACCCAGATACTTAAAGCAGTTAATAACAAACATAAAGGAAGTAATTAATAATTATACAATAATAATAGAGGACTTTAACATTCCACTCAGGTCAATGGACAGAGTATCCAAAGGGAAAATCACCAAGGTGACAGAGGCTTTGAATGACACACTGGACCACATGGATTTAACAGATATACTCAGAATTTTTCATCCTAAAACAGCAGAGTATACACACTTTCAAGTGCACACGGAATATTCTCCAGAATAGATCAAATAGGCTACAAAACAAGTCTCAATGAATTCACAAAGATCCAAGTTATTCCATGCATCTGTTCTGAACACAACAATACAAAACTAGCAGTCAACCACAGAAAATATCTGGAAAGAGCACAAATGCATGGAGATTATACAACATGCTACTAAATAATGAATAGGTAAACCAAGAAAACAGAGAGGAAATCAAAAAATGCATGGAGACAAATGAAAATGAAAATACAAACACAATGGTCCAAAACCTTAAGGATGTAGCAAAAGTGATTGTAAGAGGGGAGTTTATAGCAATACAGGCCTACTTAAGGAAGCAAGAAACCCCCACCCCCCCAAAAAAAAAAAAAAAAAAAAACTAAGCTCTAACTAAAGGAGCTAGATAGAGAACAACAACAATAAAAACTGAAAGCCATGGGGTACCTGGGTGGCTCAGTCGGTTAAGCAGTTGACTTCAGCTCAAGTCATGAACTCACTCATGGTTCATTAGTTCGTGCCCCACATCGGGCTCTGTGCTGACAGCTCAGAGCCTGGAGCCTGCTTTGGATTCTTTGTAGCCCTCTCTCTCCCTGCCCCTCCTCAGCTCGTACTCTGTGTCTGTCTGTCTGTCTCTCTCTCTCTCTCTCTCTCTCTCTCTCTCTCTCTCAAAAATAAATAAAACATTAAAAAAAAAACATGAAAACTAGCAGAAGAAAAGAAATAATAAAGTTTAGAGCAGAGATAAATGAAATAGAAAGTAAAAAAAAAAAAAAAATCAAACACATCAATGAAACCAGGAGCTTGTTCTTTGAAAAGATCAACAAAATTTATAAACTTTTTGTTCAGATGTCCCTGCAAGGGGACGGCCCTCTCGCCAGCGCACCAGAACTGATGGTCAACCAATCACCGAGCGCCAGCGCAATCCAACGGGGCCAATTACCGAGCAACAGCACAACAGGGCAGGAGAGAAAGACCCACCCAAGCCTAAACCGGGAACTGCTACAGATTAAAAACCCTACCCCACCATACCCGGGCACAACTTTCCTGACTGCCTCCTTGAGTCATGGAACCTCGCCCAGAACCTTAGTTCCCAATAAAGCCTTAAACTGCAAAAATTCTTTTTGACTCTAACTCCTATCTTTACCCCGCACAACGCCTGACACTAACATTTGGTGCCGAAACCCGGGAGGAGGTGGTAGCTCGCCTCCATCGGCTGAACTCCCCCCTCCTCACCAAGCCAGATGCCAACCACCCTACTCTCAAGAGCCTACAGGAGCCGGTAAGTAGAACAGACCCCTGCTTCCCCCCTTCCAACTACGGCTGACACCCACAAGAGACATCTCGCAAGTCAGTCTCCTCTCCTCCGCACGCCACAAGGCCCACACGCTGAAAGGCCCGTACGCCAAAAGGCCCCTTATCGCAACACGAGGGATGCCTCACCTTGCCACGCCAATGGGGAGTAACGAGTCTAAACCGCCTGGATCTCTTACCCCCCCTCCAATGTCTGTTAAAAAACCTCCGGCTCCTAGGCTTACAAGGCGAACTTCGTTGTAACTGACTCGTCCGCCTTTGCACTGCAGTCTGGCCTCAGTACAAATTAGATAATGATTCTCAACGGCCACGTGAGGGGTCGTTACAATACCAAATCTTAACCCATCTGGACAATTTCTGCCATCAGCTGGGAAAATGGGGAGAAATACCCTATGTTATGGCCTTTTGGGACCTCAGGTCTCACCCCCACCTATGTTCCTCCTGCCCCTCTGCATGTGTGCTCCTTGCCCGCCCACAACCCCCCCGACAACCCCACCTCACCAACTTCCCTGATCTCCGACCCGTTAGAGGATCTAGCCATGCCACCCACCGGCCCTTGCCCCCCTCCATACCCCAAACTTCCAGCCGTCCGGCCCTCGCCTCCCACATCATCCCAAACTCATGCTCAGGCCCCTCCCAGCAAACAGACTCCAGCGGCCATCTTACCTCCCCGTGAGGTGGCAGGGCCTGAAGGCCTGGTTCGTGTTCACATCCTCTTCTCCCTCCAAGACTTGTCTGCCATTGAAAAGCGACTAGGGTCATTCTCAGCAGACCCCACCCAATACATTAAGGAATTCCAATACCTCACCCAAGCCTACAGTCTCACATGGCATGACATTCATGTGATTCTCACTTCTACCCTCACCCCTGAGGAGAAGGAGCGGATCCAGGCTGCAGCCAGGGAACATGCAGACCAAACCCACATGACCGACCCCACTATGCCCGTAGGGGCCAATGCTGTCCTGGCGGCCAATCCCAATTGGAACTACCATCATGCAGGCAATGGCCACCGGCGCCGGGACCAGATGATCCAATGCCTACTAGCAGGCATGAGGGCAACCTCAAACAAATCAGTAAATTTTAACAAACTTCAAGAAATAATACAAGACCCCCATGAAAACCCCGCAGCCTTCCTTAGCCGGCTCACAGAGGCACTTACCCAATATACCAGACTAGACCCTACCACCCCCGCCGGGGCCACGGTATTGGCCACCTATTTCCCAATCAGCCCCTAATATTCGAAAAAAACTAAAAAGGGCCAAAGACAGCCCTCAAAGCCCTATGGCCGACCTGGTAAAGATGGCTTTTAAAATTTTTAATAGCCAAGAGGAAGCTCAAGAACAACAGCGACAGGCCCGTCTCCAACAAAAGGTACAATTACAAACCCAAGCCTTGGTAGCTGCCCTGAGGCCAGCCACAGTAAAGCCCTCTGGACAACGGCCCCCTCTGGGGCCTTGTTTTAAATGTGGCCAAGAAGGCTATTGGTCTCGTCAGTGTCCCCATCCCAAAAAGCCTACCAGTCCATGCCCATTGTGCCAGCAAATGGGCCACTGGAAATCCGATTGTCCTAACCCAAGGGACGACAGACTCGCAATGCCTCCACATGGCGAGCCTTCACCCGGATTGGACTCTGCCTTCCAACTCCTGGAGATGGAGGATGACAACTGACGAGGCCCAGACTCAGTAACTCCGGTGACCCACGCTGAGCCCAGGGTAAAACTCCAGGTGGCAGCTAAGTCCATCTCCTTTCTGTTGGACACAGGGTCTACCTATTCCATCCTGCCGAGCTATTCTGGCCCCACCACGCTGTCTCTGTTTCGGTCATGGGCATAAATGGCACCCCCTCCATTCCCCCATGCACACCGGTACTCACCTGCTGCCTGGATGGCCTCCACTTCTCCCACTCCTTCCTAGTCATCCCCTCCTGCCCCGTCCCCCTGTTGGGCCGAGACATCCTCAGTAAATTAGGAACCTTTATACATTTACCAGCTATTTGCTCCTCTCCCTCCCCCACTCATCTCCTACTGGCTGTTATCATGGACGACACAGACCACAGCCTTAACCCACACCCAGACCTCCCAATAGACCCAATCGTATGGGATACATCCACCCCAACAATCGCCACCCATCACCAACCTGTCCTCATTAGACTCAAAAATCCATCACAATTCCCATCTAGACCCCAGTACTCAATTTCCCACACCCACCAACTAGACTTGAAGCCCATCATTGATTGCCTACTCAAGGAGGGCCTCCTAATCCCATGTCATTCCCCCTGCAACACCCCAATATTGCCTGTAAAAAAGCCCAATGACTCATATAGACTAGTTCAAGACCTCCGAATAATCAATGAAGCTGTAATTCCCATCCATCCAGTAGTGCCCAACCCATATACTCTCCTCTCCCAAATCCCCCCATCCACGACCCATTTTACAGTGCTTGATCTCAAAGATGCCTTTTTCACCATCCCCTTACATCCTGAGTCCCAATTCCTCTTCACCTTCACATGGCAAGATCCAGTCACTTCTCTGGCCTGCCAACTCACATGGACGGTACTTCACCAAGGATTTCGTGATAGTCCCCATCTCTTTGGGCAGGCCTTGGCCAGGGATCTCCTCAAAGCCCCACTCTCCAGTCACTGTACTCTACTACACTACGTAGATGACCTATTATGTGGAACCTCTTTTGACCACACCAAACAAGATACAGTCCAAATCCTAAATTTCCTGGCTAACCTGGGGTATCGAGTCTCCCCACACAAAGCCCAAATATGTACTAATACAGTCACATTCCTGGGAGTCTCACTCACACCTACTTCCAAGGCCCTAACCCAAGATCGCCTCCAAGCCCTCCAGACCCTGTCCCCACCTACCAATGCAGACGAAATCCTCTCCTTCCTGGGTCTAGTAGGCTTCTTCTGACATTGGATCCCTAACTTTGCTATACACGCAGCTCCCCTACACAAAGCAGCCAAAGAAACCCCCCCGAGGCCTACTCTCCAGCCCGGGATCGGTCGCAAGGGCCTTCCAACGGCTGGTCACATCTCTAGTCACTCAACTGGTCCTTTCCCTCCCTAATGTTTCAAAGCCTTTCCTCTTATACAGATGAGAGGGCTGGAATTGCAACAGGGCTCCTAACCCAACCGTGTGGCCCTAAGTTACAAGCTGTCGCCTACCTTTCTAAACAACTGGACCCTACTATCAGGGGGTGGCAACCCTGCCTCAGAGCACTTGCAGCAGCAGCCACTCTAACCCAAGACGCACTCAAACTCACCCTACACTGCCCCCTAATGGTACTTTCATCGCACTGTCTATCTGATCTCCTTACACATAAGGCCTTGGCACACCTCTCCCCATCACGCATACAATTGTTCCATCTGCTCTTTATTGAAAATCCTGAAATATCTCTCCAAGTCTCCCCCAGACTCAATCCTGCCACGCTACTTCCACAAATCAACCTCAAAGACACTTCATAGCCACCTTTCCACTCCTGCATTGAACTTATAGATATTCTCTCCAAACCTCCATCTAACTTAAAGGACCTTCCCCTCACTTCCCCTGATCTCACTCTATTTGTAGACAGCAGCTCACTAGTTGACTGCAAGGGCCAACGAGCAGCATACGCTGTAGTTACATTAAACCAAACTCTAGAGACCCAGACACTACCCACAGGAACCACATCCCAGAAGGCTGAACTCACAGCCCTCATTAGGGCTCTACAATTGTCCAAAAACAAAAGTGTCACCATATACACAGACTCAAAATACGCTTTCCTTATTGCACATACACACTCCCACTTATGGGAATAAAGAGGATTCCTCACAACTAAGGGTACCCCCATCATCAATGGGCCACTCATAGCGAAACTCCTTGAGGCCCTCAAACTCCCACAGGAAGTGGCCATTGTTCACTGCAAGGGCCATCAACCCCGAACCACAGAGATAGCTATAGGAAATCACAAGACTGACAACACTGCTAGACAAACAGCTCTCTCTCTCGACCCAGTTCCTATGGGCATCCTCACCGAAGATACCATTCCCGATTATACCCCAGATGAACAAAAACAATACATGGCCCATCCCGATGCCCACACCAACGCAGGCTGGATCATGCTGGGCCCCCGACTGGCCCTCCCAAATAGCCTAGTCCCTTCCCTACTAACAAAAATCCACAAAACCCTACACATTGGGCTGGAGCCCTTTATGTACCACCCCCACCTATGACAACTGATCACCAAAACACACCAAGAATGCACCGCATGTGCCGCAGTCAGTTCCCAAGGGAGAATGAGGCACCCAGGCCCCACTCATCAGATGCGGGGCCATCTCCCGGGTGAAGACTGGTAAATAGATTTCACTCACATGCCAAAACACAAAAAAATTATGGTATCTCCATACTATAATTGACACCTTTACAGGGTGGATAGAAGCCTTCCCCACCTCATCTGAAGGGGCCTCCACAGTGCCTGAGATCCTACTCAAGGACATCATTCCCCGCTTTGATCTACCAAGAAGGATACAGTCTGACAACAGGCCTGCTTTCATCTCAGCAGTCACCCAACAGGTCTCCAAAGCTTTGGGTATTACTTGGAAACTCCACATACCATACCACCCCCAGTCCTAAGGTAAGGTTGAAAGGGCCAATGGCCTCATAAAAGACCATCTCACTAAACTCCCCATAGAGACTCAGCTTTCTTGGCCTCAACTCCTACCTATAGCACTCACCCGACTCCGAGCCACTCCCTGAGGACCCACAGGCCTCAGCCCATTTGAACTCCTATACGGGCGACCCTTCCTGTTACCCCAACCCCTACCAAAAGATCTTCCTCCTTTGGCTGCCTATCTCCCTTACCTCAGCCTGCTCCAACACCTGATTCGACAGTACGCTGACCTCACTCTACCAGCTCCCATCAATCTCTTCTCTCCCTATCTGTAAACCCAGGAGACTCAGTGCTCCTTCGAGTAAGACAAAAACCAAGCCTTGCCCCCTGGTGGGAGGGTCCCTACACAGTCATACTCACAACCCCCACGGCTGCTAAATTATTGGGCCACACCCTGTGGGTTCACACCTCCGACCTCAAACGGGCCCCCCCTTTACCCCCTATACCAGAAGAGTTGTGGACCTCCCAACCAACTGGCCCCCTCACCCTCAAACTAACCCAACAGGCCCCTTCATGATGGACCCTTCCCCTCAGTTTTCCACCTTCACACTCACAATATTACATGAGCTACAACTCTCCCACTCATCCGACCCCATCACCCTCCCCTCGTTTCTCTCCTGGGTCTCCGACTGTTGGCTTCAGGGAACTGTCTCCGATTTCTCCCCCATCAAAATCTCTTTCTTTACCTTTTTACTAACCATACTTATATATCATGATGATACTTCCCATGTTACTCCTTGTTAACATCATCCCCCTCATGCCCTCACACCCTCCTATAGGTGGGTTTTTTACCTATCTGAAACTTTTTTTTTTTTTAATTTTTTTTTCAACGCTTTTTTATTTTTATTTTTGGGACAGAGAGAGACAGAGTATGAATGGGGGAGGGGCAGAGAGAGAGGGAGACACAGAATCGGAAACAGGCTCCAGGCTCCGAGCCATCAGCCCAGAGCCTGACGCGGGGCTCGAACTCACGGACCACGAGATCGTGACCTGGCTGAAGTCGGATGCTTAACCGACTGCGCCACCCAGGCGCCCCTATCCGAAACTTTTAATGGACACACCTCTATCGTATCCTCTACCCCCTGTCCCATTGTTGGGTGACAAAATCAAGTCACCTTTAAATTCCCCTCTTTCAACACCCTCCAAGCCTCTACACAGATTACTCCCGCCATTTGCTTTTTATATGACCAAACCGACAAGATATGCTCCCAAACCTCCCCCAACCAATATGGAGGATGCCCCTATCACTATTGTAACATACACGGGCTCAACCTATACTGTTTCACAGGACCAAGGATGGGCCGCTTCTGCTTTAAAAATGACAACTTTACCCTTACTGTCCCTGATCCATGGTACCCCCTGGCATACCGGAATAAAGGGCAAACTGTATCAGAATGGCCATTTCTCTAACCCCATCTCCTCTTTAACCATCTATCGAACCTATGAGCCCTCAATGTCTCCTTCCCTCTCCAACCTTAAAGATCTTACCCAAGTAATCACGGACCAAGAAGACCAGCTCAGCACACAACTACAGACACCCCTTGCACAACATCCCTTCTCATGGCTTACATTAATCAGACAAGGAGCAATCCTGCTTAACCACTCAGGCTTAACCAACCTGTCACACTGCTTTCTTTGAGCATCCCTTCAGCGGGATCCAGTAATAGCCGTCCCATTACCCACCCCCTTTCCCCACAATACTAGCTCCATCAACCACCCCAGAAGTCAAATCTCCCTACAGATTCCCGTCCTCACTGAGACCCCTCAAAGCAATACGTTTCACCCAATATGCTACTCCTCTCATGCCTCCCCAACTTGCCTCTCCCCCCTGCCTATGCCTAGCCATGACCCTCTCCCAGGGGGATTTTATTGGTGTAATGGCACAGCTTATAAACAAATGCTCAAAAATGCTTTTATCTGTCTCCCAGTCACCATTATCCCCCAACTCACCCTATATGGGCAGGAAGAACTCCATCAACTCCTCGAATTCTGTCTCCAAAAATGAGCCGTTTTCCTCCCACTAATGGTCGGACTATCCCTAGCCACGTCCCCATTGGCCGCTGGGGTTGGGACCGGCTCCCTTGCACACTCCATTACCTCCTCCAGGGACCTGTCAGACAGGCTCCAAATTGCAATAGAAGCCTCAGCAACCTCCCTATCCACCTTACAAAGGCAGATCAACTCCCTAGCACAGGTCACTCTACAAAACCGACGAGCCCTAGATCTCCTAACAGCAGAAAAAGGGGGAACATGCCTGTTCCTGAGGGAAGAATGTTGCTACTACCTCAATGAATCAGGCTTAGTTGAAACCAATATAGAACACCTAAAAGAAATCCAAAAAACCCTATCCGCCTGCCCAGGATCCTCAGACCCCCTACCTCCTGGTGGCAATCACCCCTCCTAACTTGGCTCCTCCCCATAGTCACCCCACTAGTTGCTATCTGTATAATACTTATGCTCTTACCTTGTTTTCTCTGTTTCGTACAGAAACGAATTCATGAAGTTTCCCAGGTGCATTTCATCAGGTGGTGGTCCGGCCATATTCCCGCATTCCAACCTCAGACCCCACATACTATGGCGTGGCCCTTACACCCGCAGGAAGCAGCCAGATCAGATCCATCGCCCATTATCACCAATAAGAGATTGGAATATTCGGATGTCCCTGGAAGGGGACGGCCCTCTTGCCAATGCAACGGAAGAAACATCGCCAGTGTACCGGAACAAACTGAAGGTCAACCAATCACCGAGCGCCAGCACAATCCAACGGAAAGTCCCTAGCGGCTCTCCAGAACGAACTGAAGGTCAACCAATTACGGAGCAACAGCACAACATGGCAGAGAGAAAGACCCACCTGAGCCTAAACCCGGAACTGCTACAGCTTAAAAACCCTACCCCACCATACCCGGCACGACTTCCCTGACTCCCTCCTTGAGTCACGGAACTTCGCCTGGAACCTTAGTTCCCAATAAAGCCTTAAACTGCAAAAATTCTTTTTGACTCTAACTCCTATCTTTACCCCGCACAACGCCTGACACTAATACTTTTAGCCACACAAAGATAAAGAAATAGAGAGGACTTGAGAGGCTAAGAGAAAAATTACCAGGTGTACTCACAACTGCAAAGAAAAGATCTTTCCCCTCCCCCGCCGTTCCCGAAACCAGCCAGGGCGCGCCCGGTTGTAGTCTGACATAAAGGCGGGAACCAATCAAGTTCTGCTGAATGGTTTGAAATAAAGGCGGGAACCAATCAAGTTCTGCTGAGCGTTCAAATTTAAATGTCAACCTATAACAACTCTGTAACCTCAAAAAAATCCCTAACTTGTTTGTGCCTGTCTATAAAAGAAGCTGTAAGATCCTTGCTGGGGGCCTCTTGCGTCACCGGCAACGAGTGCGCGGAGGACCAGGTTCCAACCTGCAATAAACGACCCTTGCCGCTTGGCTTTGGCTCTGGACTCTGGTGGTTTGTTTTCGGGGGGTCTCTCGAATCAGGGCATATCATTTGGGGGCTCTCCCGGGACACCCCCAAACCCACCAGACCCCAAGCCAACGGGTCGTTCCTGAGACCGATAGGTAAGTGAGCCGGCTCTGTTTCTGTTTGTCTGTTCGTTTCTGGCTCTCCCGCGCGGGATCTGTATCAGTGACTGACACGGCCCTGGAAGATGCGCTATAGGGCAGTCGGTCGGGTCCAGTAGGAGACGTCCACTGGCACCCGTCTGGGGCACCTTTTTGGGCCCATTGGAATTTTTCTGGTCGGGTGGCAGACACCCGAAACGCGCTAGCGATCTGAGTGTTGTGTTAAGTGTTGTGTTCTCTATTCTATAACCTTTAAGTGTTAAACTCCTTCTCTTTCACAGGTGACCTGGCCTGGCCCAGCCAGAAATCCTCATAACTTTACTGTTTCTCCTTTTAATCCTTTCCTCCACCTCCAGGATACAGATGGGCCAATCTCAAAGCACTCCTCTTTCTCTCCTCGTTGCTAACTTCAGGGATGTTAGAACCAGAGGACAGAATTTGAGTTTAGCCATCGGGCGGGGAAAATTAATAACCCTCTGCTGCTCCGAATGGCCAACCGAAGGAACTTTCTGCCTCCCTATAATCGCTAAGGTGAAATCAAAGATTTTTCTACCGGGTTGCAAGGGACACCCAGATCAGATTCCCTACATTCTTGTATGGCAGAGTTTAGTGGAAAATCCACCCCCTTGGTTGGCCCCCTTCCTATCCTCGGGAACGTGTAAGGTCCTTGCCATGCGGCCTGCAGGTCCCCCAAAATCAAGAACGCCAGCCGCGCCCTTGTATCCCATATTGCCCGATAGTCAGGACCAACTATTCCTAGGCCCTCCACCCTATCATCCCCCTCCCCTCACACCCCAGGCCCCAGCCGCCCCACCAGTCGCCCGGCTAGTTGCCCCCCTAGGGGAACCAGGAGGACGGGAAGCAGTAGCTGCGCCGGAACCAGGAGGACGGGAGGCAGCAGCTGCGCCGAGCCCCATTGAAAATGTAACCAACCACGAGGGGCCAGCCGGTCATACCCGCGGGTGCACCCAGTGTGAGCCAAACTCTCGCCTCCCTGACTCCATTGTGGCCCTACCCCTGTGGGAAATAGCAACCCCCGACTCCAGTATTGGCCCTTTTCCACCAGTGACCTTTACAACTGGAAAACGCAGAACGCTCGATTCTCTGATAATCCTAAAGATCTAATAGCTCTTTTAGACAGCGTCATGTTCACCCACCAGCCCACCTGGGACGACTGTCAGCAGCTCCTCCGCATCCTGTTCACTACAGAGGAGCGAGAGAGGATTCAATTAGAAGCAAGAAAGCTGGTTCCCAGAGACGATGGTCGGCCGACATCTAACCCTGACCTCATTATGCGGCTTTCCCCCTAACCAGGCCCCCACAGGACGAATGGAACTACAACACGGCAGAAGGTAGGGGAAGGCTACTCATTTATCGCCAGACTCTAATGGCGGGTCTCCGGGCTGCAGCTCGCAAGCCCACCAATTTGGCTAAGGTATATTCAGTCATACAGGGAAAGGCAGAGAGTCGAGCTGCTTACTTAGATTAATGGAACCTTTAGGCAGTTTACCCCCATGGATCCAGAAATCCCTGAGAACCAGGCTGCAGTCGTATGTCCTTTGTAAATCAAGCAGCTCCTGACATTAAAAGGAAACCTCAAAGGCTAGAGGATTTAGAAGGTAAACAGATCCAGGATCTACTCCGTGTAGCACAACGGGTCTATAACAACAGGGACACCCCAGAAGAGAGACAGATCAAAGCCACAGAGAAAATGACTAAAGTCCTGGTCGCTATAGTCCAGAAAGAACAGCCACCCCCAGAAGGCATTCAAACAATGGGCCCTCCCAGGCGGCACTTAGATAAAGATCAATGCGCCTATTGTAAAGAGAAGGGCCATTGGATATGAGAATGCCCCAAGAAGAAACAACCCCGCCCCAGCCAAGGGCAATGGCAGCCTAAAATAGCCCCCATACTGTTTACCCAAGATACAGAATAGGGAAGACGGGTTCGGATCCCCTCCCAGAACCTAGGGTAACGTTGCAAGTGGAGGGGACCCCGGTCCAGTTCCTAGTTGATACCGGGGCACAGCACTCAGTTCTGGTCAAGCCCCATGGAAAAGTATCTGAAAAATCATCCTGGGTACAAGGGGCCACCGGAATAAAGAAGTACCCCTGGACAACTCAGAGGACTGTGGACTTAGGAACTGGGAAGGTAACCCACTCCTTCCTGGTCATTCCCGACAGCCCCTGCCCCCTGTTGGGGAGGGATCTGCTTACCAAAATGGGGGCCCAAATTCATTTCCAACCGGGGGTGCCCACAGTGACTGACTTCCACAACCAACCCATATCTGTACTTACTGTGAGACTAGAGGATGAATATAGGCTCCATCAGGAACCCACTCCTCGGGATCAGGGCATCGAGCCTTGGCTTCAACGCTTCCCAGATGCGTGGGCAGAAACAGGTGGTATGGGGTTAGCAAAACATCGCCCAGCCCTATTTATAGAGGTTAAGCCCGGGACGGACCCCGTCCGTGTGCGCCAATACCCTATGCCCACGGACGCCAAAAATGGCATCAAACCGCACATCCGCCGCCTCCTTGACTTAGGGGTCCTACGCACCTGCCACTCAGCATGGAATACCCCCTGCTGCCCGTGCGCAAACCCAATAGCGGGGAATACAGACCAGTGCAGGACCTGAGAGAAGTCAATAAGCGGGTGATGGACATACATCCAACCGTTCCTAACCCCTATACTCTCCTGAGCGCCCTCAGCCCAGAAAAACAATGGTATACTGTTCTGGATCTAAAAGATGCTTTTTTCAGCCTACCACTAGCGCCTAAAAGTCAAGAGCTATTTGCATTCGAGTGGACAGATCCAGACAGGGGCATAAATGGCCAGCTCACTTGGACCAGACTGCCACAAGGATTCAAGAACTCTCCGACCCTGTTCGACGAGGCTCTACACTAAGATTTAAGTGAGTACAGACAACACCCTAATATAACTCTCCTACAGTATGTTGATGATCTCTTAATAGCTGCCAAGACACCTGAAACCTGCATCCAGGGAACCGAAGGTCTCCTGCGAACTCTGGGAACTTTAGGCTACCGTGCCTCAGCAAAGAAGGCTCAAATCTGCAAGTCAGAGATAACTTACCTGGGTTACTTACTGAGAGGGGGGCAACGCTGGCTAACGGATGCCCGGAAGGAGACTGTCCTTCGTATTCCCAGACCGCAGACACCACAACAGGTGAGGGAATTCCTAGGGTCGGCTGGGTTCTGCAGACTATGGATACCAGGGTTTGCTGAATTAGCAAAACCTTTATACCAGGCAACAAAAGATCAACAGCCCTTTAGTTGGACAGAAGAAGCCGAACAGGCCTTCCAACAAATCAAAACTGCTCTGCTATCAGCACCTGCCCTGGGATTCCCCGATGTCTCCAAACCCTTCCACCTATATGTAGATGAAAACCGGGGCATAGCCAAGGCGGTGCTAACCCAGCACTTGGGCCCTTGGCGCAGGCCAGTAGCCTATCTGTCTAAAAAGCTAGATCCAGTGGCCGCCGGATGGCCACCCTGTCTCCGGATGATTGCAGCCACTGCCCTAATGGTAAAGGACGCTGATAAGCTGACCATGGGCCAAGAGCTACAAGTCACCATCCCGCATGCCATCGAGGGCATCCTCAAGCAGCCGCCTGACCGATGGCTGAGCAATGCCTGACTCACTCATTACCAGGGACTGCTGTTGAACCCCCTCAGGTTCGTCTTCACCCCCCCAACGGCCCTGAACCCAGCGTCACTGCTGCCAGACCCAGACATGGGAACCCCACTTCATGACTGCGCCGACATACTGGCTCAAGTTTATGGGGTCCGGGAAGACTTGCAAGATCAGCCATTATCGGACACAGACGCCATCTGGTTCACCAATGGAAGCAGCTTCATTCACCAGAGACAAAGATACCTTTTCAGGATGGACTGAAGCCTTTCCAACCAAGAATGAAATGGTGCAGATTGTAGCCAAAAAGATCCTAGAAGAAATCCTGCCCAGGTATGGTTTTCCAGTAATGATAGGGTCAGACAATGGACCTGCATTCGTCTCTAAGGTAAGTCAGGGACTGGCTTCCATACTTGGGGCTGATTGGAAATTACATTGTGCATACCGACCCCAAAGCTCAGGACAGGTAGAGAGAATGAACAGAACCTTAAAGGAGACCCTAACCAAATTGACCATGGAGACTGGCGCTAATTGGGTGGTCCTTCTTCCCTACGCTTTGTTCAGGGTGCGTAATTCCCCATACAAACTGGGACTCACACCCTATGAAATAATACATGGTAGACCACCCCCCATCATCCCTAACCTAAAAGATAACCTTATCAAAGCTGAGAACGATAATAGTCTTGAATTCTTGTTCTCCCTACAAGCCTTGCAGAGGGTCCATGAAGATGTATGGCCCAAATTAAAAGAACTCTATGAGACTGGACCTCCACCTATTCCACATCAATTCCGGCCAGGGGATTGGGTCCTCGTCAAACATCATCGACAGGGAACTCTGGAGCCCAGGTGGAAAGGACCCTTCCAGGTCATCCTGACAACGCCTACTACCATCAAAGTAGACGGAATCGCCACCTGGATCCATTTTGCCCACGCCAAACCAGTGGACCCGTTCTCAGACCTCATCGGACCTTCAAAGACAACCTGGACTGTTGATCGGACTAAGGACAATCCTTTGAAATTGACCCTACGCCGCCAACGGACTGAGCTGTAACTATGGTACTTGCCCTCCTCTTGATTGTTCTGCAAATTCTGTCTGTAAATCCAAACCCCCACAACCCCTATAATTTGACATGGGAAATTACTAATTTGGAGACTCATGAAGTCTACAACAAAACCCTAGGAACTGCCCCATTAAATACCTGGTGGCCAGATTTATATTTTAATTTAGAAAAAATTAGTCCATTAAAAGAAATGGAAGGAGGTAAATGGAGGCAACTGCAAAGGAGGGTATCAATAAGTAGAAATGGATTTTATGCATGTCCGGGATTTAGGACGGGGGCAATGAGGCACACATGTGGGGGGGTTGAAAACCTCTATTGCACAGCCTGGAGTTGTGTCACCTCCAATGATGGGGAATGGAAGTGGGAAGTAAAACCCCAATTTATTGAAGTGTCCTATGTCCAACCATGTAGCCGCACCAGGTATGATGAAAACTGTAACCTTATTTGTGTGAGATTTACAGAGGAGGGAAAAAAGGACAGGCGGTGGGTCTCAGGACTCACTTGGGGACTCTATTTATATCAACATCCCCTCTTTGGGACTGCCATTCAAATAAAATTAAAAGTCTCCCCTCTTGTACAACCGGTGGGGCCAAATCAGGTATTAGGAAAAAAAAAAGAAAAAAAAAAAAGAGACGAGCCTATCCCCAGGCAGATCCCCACTACTCCCTCCAGCAGGACCCCCGTCCTTATCCCAGGAGTAAAAGCACAAGCTGTCCAAAAAAAAATCAGAACTCAGAAGGTATAGACTCCCTATGGAAATTGCTAACAGCAGCGTATGAGGCCTTAAACCGATCGGACCCTGAGGCAACAAGGGCCTGCTGGCTATGTTATGATATAAACCCCCCCTTCTATGAAGCCATAGGACTAGCTGCCCCTTTTTCACAGTCAGACGAAGATTCGCCAGCAGCTTGCAAGTGGAATCGAAAGGGCCCCAGCCTCACACTGCAAGTGGTCACTGGCAATGGGACTTGTATAGGAAAGGTTCCCTCTAGCCATATCCAGCTCTGTGCCCAGACTAGTTGCCCTATAGGTGAATCTAAATGGATGATTCCAGCTCCTGACAGCTGGTGGATTTGTTCTAAGACAGGGCTCACCCCATGTGTTAGCAGGGATGTTTTTAATTTGTCACGCGAATATTGTATCATGATATTAATATTTCCAAGGGTTATTTACCACCGAGAAAATGTTATATATGATCTGTGGACAGAAGGGACAGAAGCAAGAGAGTCAATAAGAACAAAACGGGAACCCTTTACGGCCATAACCTTGGCCACCTTATTTGGCCTCGGTGCCATAGGGGCAGGAACAGGGATCTCATCACTAGCCATTCAGCACCGAGGGTTCAATAGCCTAAGGACAGCCATTGATGAGGATATAGCCAGACTTGAGGATTCAATCTCACACCTCGAAAAATCTCTGACCTCCCTTTCTGAAGTGGTCCTACAGAACCAAAGGGGGCTAGATCTAGTCTTCCTCCAACAGGGAGGTTTATGTGCAGCCTTAAGAGAAGAATGTTTTTATGCTGACCACACCGGAGTAGTCCGAGAGTCTATGGCTAAAGTTAGAGAAGGCCTGGCCAAACGGAAGTGTGAACGAGAACAACAAGGCTGGTTTGGGTCTTGGTTCAATCAGTCCCCATGGCTAGCCACCCTGCTTTCTGCTCTAGCGGGACCCCTTTTACTCCTCCTTCTCCTCCTCACCCTCGGGGCTTATATTATTAATAAACTAGTTGCCTTTATTAAAGACCGAGTTAACACGATCCAACTGATGGTCCTTAGGACCCAATACCAACCCGTCATTACCAAAACATTTGAGTCAGACACATAAGATCCAAGATTGGCTCTTATTAAGGCACCAAAGAGAGGGGGGAATGAGAGGCTAAGAGAAAAATTACCAGGTGTACTCACAACTGCAAAGAAAAGATCTTTCCCCTCCCCCGCCGTTCCTGAAACCAGCCAGGGCGCACCCGGTCGTAGTCTGACATAAAGGCGGGAACCAATCAAGTTCTGCTGAATGGTTTGAAATAAAGGCGGGAACCAATCAAGTTCTGCTGAGCGTTCAAATTTAAATGTCAACCTATAACAACTCTGTAACCTCAAAAAAATCCCTAACTTGTTTGTGCCTGTCTATAAAAGAAGCTGTAAGATCCTTGCTCAGGGCCTCTTGCGTCACCGGCAACGAGTGTGCGGAGGACCAGGTTCGAACCTGCAATAAACGACCCTTGCCGCTTGGCTTTGGCTCTGGACTCTGGTGGTTTGTTTTCGGGGGGTCTCTCGAATCGGGGCATATCAGACTCAAATAAACAAAATCAGAAATGAAAGAGTAGAAATAAAAACTGAAAAAATCAGAAATGAAAGAGTAGAAATAAAAACTGACAACACAGAAATGGCAAAGATTATAAAACAGAATTAAGAAAAAAAAATGCCAAAAGTAGGACCACCTAGAAGAAATGGATAAATTTCTAGAAACATATAGCCTCTTAAAATTAAAACAAGAAGAAACAGAAAATTTGATCACAGCAATTACAACCAAGAAAATTGAATCAGTAATTAAGAAACTTCAAACAAACAAAAGTCCAGGACCAGATGGCTTCACAGGCAAGTTCTACCAAACATTTAAAGAAGAGTTAATACCTATTCTTCTCACAATATTCTAAAAGACAGAAAAGGAAGGAAACTTTCCAAATTCATTTTACAAGGTTTGCATTACCCTGACACTAAAACCTGATAAAGACACTACAAAAAAAAAAAAAAAAAAAAAAAAAAAAAAGGACAGGCCAACACTACAAAAAAAGACTTATAGGCCAATATCTTTGATGAACATACATGTAAAAATCCTCAAAAAAATAATAGCAAACACAAAACATCAGTAAATAGAATCCAAGAAAACATTAAAAGAATCAAAATCATATACCATAATCAATTTGAACTCATTCCCAGGATGCAAGGGTATTTCAATAATCACAAATAAATCAATATGATATACCACATTAATAAAAGAAAGGATAAGAACCATATCATTATTTTAGTAGATGAAGAAAAACCATTTGTCAAACTACAACATCTATTCATGGTAAAAACTCTCATCAAAGTAGATTCAAAGGGAACGTCCCTCAATAATTAAGGCCATATAGGAAAAACACACACCAGCCATCATCCTTATTGGAGAAAAACACATCTTTTCCCCTAAGGTCAGGAATAAAACATGGATGTCCATGCTCACCATTTTTATTCAACACAGTACTGGAAATCCAAGCCTCAGCAGACAACAAAAAGAAATACAAGGTATCCAAAGGGACAAGGAAGAATTAAAAGTTTCACTATTTGAGATGACATGATACTTTATATAGTATATTCAAAAGACCCCACCAAAAAAAAAAAAAAAACTACTAGAATTGATAAATGAAATCAGTAAGATTGCTGGATAAAAAAAATCACTGTACAGAAATACTTTGCACTTTTTATATACTAAAAAAAACATATCAAAAGGAGAAATTAGGAAAATACTCCAATTTACAAATGTACCAAAAATAACAAAATAACTAGGAATAATCTTAACCAAGGAGGTGAAAGACCTGTACTCTGAAACTACAAAACACTGATGCAAAATACTGAAAACAACAGAAGGGATGGAAAGTTAATCCATGCTCATGGATTGGAAGAAAAAATATTATTAAAATGGCCATACTACTCAAAACAGTCTATAGATTTAATGCAGTGCCTATCAAAATATCAAGAGCATTTTTTCACAGAAGTAGTACAAATGTGTACAGAACCACAAAAGACCCTGAATAGCCAAAATATTGTTAAAAAAAAAAAAAAGAGAAACAAAGCTGGAGGTATCACAATTCCAGATTTCAAGTCATACTACAAAGCTGTACTAATCAACAGTATGGTACTGGCATAAAAATAGATACATAGATCAATAGAACAGAATAGAAAACTCAGAAACAAATACATGATTATATGGTCAATTCATCTTTGACAAAAGACACAAGAAAAGCAATGTGAAATCTTTGACACAAGACGCAAGAATATGCAATGGGACAAAGTTTCCTCAACAAATGACACTGAAAAAACCGGACAGCTACATGCAAAATAATGAAACTGGATCACTTTCTTAAAGCATACAGAAAAAGAAACTCAAAATGGATGGAGGACCTAAATGTGAGACCTGAATACATAAAAATCCTTGAGGAGAAGAGAGGCAGTAATTACTCTAACAGTGGCCATAGTAATATTTTTCTACATATATCTCCTGTGGAAAAGAAAATAAAAGTAAAAATAAACCATTAGCACTATATCAAAACAAAAATTTCTACACAGTGAAGGAAACAATCAACAAAACTAAAAGATAACCTACAGAATGGGAAAAGATATTCATAAATAACATATCCAATAAAGTGTTAGTATCCCAAATATATAAAGAATTAATATAACTCAATACCCTAGAACAATTAATCCAATTAAAAGTGGGCAGAAGACATGAAAAGACATTTTTCCAAAGAGGACATACAGATGGCCAACAGATACATGAAAATACGCTCAATATCACTTATCATCAGGGAAGTACAAATCAAAACTATAATGAGATATCACCTGACACTTTAGAATAGCTAATAAAAAAAAAACACCAGAAACAACAAGTGTAAGCGATGATGTGGAGAAAAAGGAACACTCGTGCACTGTTGGTAGGAATGCAAACTGGTGTAGTCACTGTGGAAAACAGTGTGGGGGTTCTCTAAAGACAGAAATACCCTATGATCCAGTAATCACACTACTGTGTCTAAAAATACAAAAAAAGTAATTCAAACAAGTATATGCACCCCTACATTTATTGTAGCATTATTTACCATAGCAAAATACAGGAGCAGCCCAGTGTCCATGGATAGATGAGTGAATAAAGAAGATGTGGTATACACACACACACACACACACACACACACACACACACACACACGCACCCCCCCACACACACACTGGAATATTATTCCACCATAAAAGAACAAAATCTTGACATTTCCAACAACATGGATGGAACCAGAGAATATAATGCTAAGCTAAATAAGTCAGAGCAAGACAAATACCATATTATTTCACTCAAATGTGGAATTTAATAAACAAATGAACAAGGAAATGAAAAGACAAAGATAAACCAAGAAACAGACTCTCAATTATAGAGAACAAACTGATGTTTACCAGAGAGGTGTGGGTGGGGAAATGGGTGAAACATGTGATAGGGATTAAAGAGCACACTTCTGATAAGCACAAAGTAATGTTGAATCACTATGATGTACACCAGAAACTAATATAAAACTGTGTATAAACTATACTTAACATGAAAACCTTAATAAAAAATTAAAATATCTGTTTATTAAAATAATAAAAAATTAAAATAGCACCGATCTCTTATGAATGTCCAATTAACCACATAGGTTAATAATATACAATTAAGTTCTTTCTATTAAAGCCACTGAATGGTTAAGCATGATGCAAAGGAATAATACATGGAATATGTTGGTATATTGATAATATGGTCAAAAGAGCAGCCAAACACAGTATGTCTCATAAAAATAAAAACTAAAATTGATCATAACTGAATATTGTTTATCCACCTTACTTTGCAATGATTTAAGGATACTTACAAATATATCACACCAAAACTACATGCAATAGACATATTTTTGTACAAATTTGTATATTAAAATTCTAAGATGCTAACATCTTCTGTTTCACTTATGAACAGGAAAATAAAATTAGAGGCTTGTTAACTTGACAAGACAGCTATACATTATTTAAAATGATTAATCAATCGAAAATATATGAGCACATGATGTTGGAATTAAGGGAAACTTGGAGCATTTAGCCTCCCACAGATCTGGTCTGGTGTTTAAAATACAGCAACATGTCATAAATGCATATGTCAGATTAATAAATGCAAATTCTAAAACACATTAAGCTACCTGACAACTTTGAATACGTTTTGCACACAACAATTTCCTTGTTCACCTAGGCAACAACAAGTCTGCCATATTTATGTGCTTCTCTCAGGTCCTGGTTCTCCAACAAGCCATCTTGGCAGAAAGTATGAAGTACAATTAAATTACAGCACATCAGCACCACTCACATGGTTTTTCCTCCTATTAAGTTTGTTAGGGTTTCATGAAGATTGTACCAGTAATCTAGATAAGAGGCAGTCAGATAATTTTTGAAGCCATGCCACTGTAGCTTCACATTTGTTTTATCTCATTATCATTGAAACATTTCAATAGTCCTAAAGGAACTGGTTACGAGGAACTTTTGCACTTCTTTTAAGTTTATTTATTTATTTTGAGAGACAGAAAGAGCATGAGTGGGGAGGGGCAGAGAGAAGAGGAGAGAGAGCGAATCCCAAGCAGGCTCTGCACTGCCAGCGCAGAGGCTAACACTGCTCGAACCCATGAAACCATGAGATCATGACCTGAGCCAAAACCAAGAGTCAGACACTTAACTGACTGAGCCACCCAAACACCCCAGGAACTACTTGCACTTCTACCATCAAGCTTCACCATAAGATCACAGGTATTATTTCAAAATTGCATTATATAAAATAGAGGGTTATGTAATCATTAATATAATTAAAAACCATATATTTTAATCCGTGTGTACTGTCTCAAAGAAGCACTAAAACAAAGTCACTGAAACTTATCTTGAACATATATGACTGCAAAGTGAACTAAGAAAGACCCAAATTACCCTGAGAGACTTAATAACCCTTCCTAACCCATTTGGATTATATCTGAATTCATGATGTGATACAGCACTTTATCAATATTGTACTATATTTATGACTTATGATTTAATATATTCTTTATGATCTTTGAAAAATGAGTTTTCATCCCTCACCACTATCAAGTCGAGGAGGAAAAAAGGTAAAAATTCTAAACTGATGATTTCCAGTAAGTAAAATTCATATAGAAAAATGAAAATACTAATGGTAACTTTAATCCTTTCCTCAAATGGCCATATTAAAAAATGTAGTGATTATAAAGCTTGTATTGTGAGGCACACTTTGGGTGAAAGATTTCCAGTAATTAGGCTTGAGAAATATTATATTAAACATGTTCCAAGAGATGTACCAAGAAATTTCTTGCAAATGACCTCAGGAAGCTCTAAGAAAATTGCTAAAAGCAGTAGTGATATATCACTCTATACCTTGCTTCATGATAGGAAATAGTGACAGACCTCAACATGAAACATGAAATGAAAAATTACATATAAAGAAGCAACCATTTCAGGGAGAGGAGTAAAGATAATGGATCAGAAGGGAAACCCTAGGCTTGCCACATCCTTCCAACATAGCTAGATAAATATCAAATCATTTTTAACACCCAAGAAATCAATCTGAGGACTGAAAGAACATACTGCAGAACGAGAGGGAGAAAAGAAGCGACGCTCTGGAAGGTAGGAGGCACAGAGATGTGATTCTGGACAGAAAAGAACTACAGGTACTGCAGAAAGGAGGGAGCCTTTATCTCAGAGAAAGGACTGAGAGAGAGAGAGACAGAGAGAGAGAGAGAAATAGGTAGAAAGTGGCACACAGTGGGCTGTACAAGAGAAACACTTCCTCAAAACCACTGACTTGGAAAATGAGAGAAGCTGATTATCATAAGATTTTACAAGCAGAGGAGCTCCAAATCTGAAGTTTTAGAAGTCTGCACCACTACTGGGTGAAGCATGGCAGGCATGGCAGTGTTCCTGTGGCAAAGGAGGGCAGAGACCCAGGAGTGGACAATGTGGTTTGCCCTGGGTTGCAATGACATAGCCAGTATCCCTTCTTGGAGTGCATTTGGGAGACGTGGCACAGCCTCTCAGGGGACAAGAGAGTTGGCAGATGCCAACATGTCCTGTTCATTAGCATAAAAGCAGAGACCTGCTGAGGACAGCAAACATGGATACCAGCTTTTTGCTATGCTTTACCATAATCTCCAAACCACTGCACCATCGTGCATCTGTTTTTCTGGGACTAATCGGCACAAGTTGCACTGTGAGAAGACCCTACCTCAGATGATCAGTGAGGGTCCACAGTGCACTGGGTCCCTAAAATTTGGAATTCTGAAACCCAACCAGGCACCTGAGATAAAACACAGGAGTACTGTGCCAACTGGCAAGCAGACAGCTCGAACACAGATAGAGTGAAGGCAGGGATCTGATGGAAGTCTGGGACATGGGAGGGGAGACTGATCACTGCTCTGTGAGGGCTTCCTGAGCAGTAAAGGATGTGAACTCCCCACTCCAGGGACTAAAGAGAGGAGCAATGCCATTTCCCCTCCCCTTGCCCACCAACACGGACAGACTTCAGTGAGCGTGATACTCTATGTAGAAACGCAGAAAGACTCCACCAGAAAAAAAAAAATGACTAGAACTGATACATGAATTCAGCAAAGTCATACAATACAAAATCAACATACAGGAATCACTTGCATTTCTATCAAACAAAAATGAAGAAGCAGAAAAATGAGTCAAGGAATTGATCACTTTTACAATTGCACCAAAAACAGTAAGACACCTAGGAATAAACCTAACCAAAGAGATAAAGATCTGTACTCTGAAAATTATACTACACTTAAACACTTATGAAAGAAATGGAAGATGACTTAAAGAAATAGAAAAACATGCCACATGCATGGATGAGAAGAAAAAATAGTGTTAAAATGTCTATACTATCCAAACCAATCTACACATTTAATGAAATTCCTATAAAAATACCAACAGCAGGGGAGATTAAGGAAGATGGCAGCGTAGGAGGACGCTAGGCTCACTGTGTCCTGCTGATCACTTAGATTCCACCTACACCTGCCTAAATAACCCAGAAAACCGCGAGAAGACTAGCAGAACAGATTCTCTGGAGCCAAGTGCACACAAGAGGCCCACGGAGGAAGGTAGGAAGGGCAGAGAGGTGGTGCGCACTACACAGACTGGCGGGAGGGAGCTGGGGCAGAGGACCAGCCCGCTGGCCAAACAGAGGCCCTGAGTTTGGCTTGCAAAAACAAAGCAGCCGGACGGTGTGTGTTGGGACACCAAGCGGGACTTAACATCTGGGGGGTTATAAGTTAACAGCTCTCCTCGGAGAGGGGGAAGGCTGGAGGACAATAGGAGGGAGAGTTGTTGAGCCCCGGACAACAGAGCTCAGCTTGGTGGGGAACAAAGGGACTTGCCAGTGCCCTCTCCCTTGCTCATCCCACAGCCAAAATCCCAAAGGGAACCAGTTCCTGTCAGGGAACTTGCTTGCACCTCGCAAACACCAAATGCTGTGCTTCTGCTGATTCATCCCTCCAGCGGCAGCAGGTCTGACTCCCTCATGGTGCTGCAGTGCTCCTCCCAAAGCAGATCACTGAATGATAAGCGAGCTGAGCCTGCCCCTCCCTCTGCGGTGCACCTTGCAGATCCACCCCACCTAATACGCCAGATCCCCAGCACCACAAGCCTGGCAGTGTGCAAGTAGCCTAGACAGGCCACGCCACCCCACAGTGAATCCCGCCCCTAGGAGAGGGGAAGAGAAGGCACACACCAGTCTGACTGTGGTCCCAGCGGTGGGCTGGGGGCAGACATCAGGTCTGACTCTGGCCCCGCCCACCAACGCAAGTTATTCAAGACAGCACAGGGGAAGTGCGCTGAAGTTCCACACCACTCCAGGGACTATCAAAAATGATAAAACAGAAGAATTCCCCTCAAAAGAATCTCCAGGAAATAGCAACAGCTAATGAACTGATGAAAAATGATTTAAACAATATAACAGAAAGTGAATTTAGAATAATAGTCATGAAATTAATCGCTGGGCTTGAAAACAGTATAGAGGACAGCAGACAATTTATTGCTACAGAGATCAAGGGACTAAAGAACAGCCAGGAGGAGCTAAAAAATAAATGAGCTGCAAAATAAAATGGAGACAACGACAGCTTGGATTGAAGAGGCAGAGGAGAGAATAGGTGAACTAGAAGACAAAATTATGGAAAAAGAGGAAGCTGAGAAAAAGAGAAATAAAAAAATCCAGGAGTATGAGGGGAAAATGAGAGAAGTAAGTGATGCACTAAAGAGAAATAATCTACGCATAATTGGTATTCCAGAGGAGGAAGAGAGAGGGAAAGGTGCTGAAGGTGTACTTGAAGAAATAATAGCTTAGAACTTCCTTGATCTGGGGAAGGAAAAGGCATTGAAATCCAAGAGGCACAGAGAACTCCCATCAGATGTAACTTGAATCAATCTTCTGCACGACATATCAGTGAAACTGGCAAAATACAAGGATAAAGAGAAAATTCTGAAACCAGCTAGGGATAAACATGCTCTAACATATAAAGGAAGACCGATAAGACTCGTGATGGATCTGTCTACTGAAACTTGGCAGGCCAGAAAGGAATGGCAGGAAATCTTCAATGTGATCAACAGAAAAAATGTGCAGCCGAGAATCCTTTATCCAGCAAGTCTGTCATTTAGAATAGAAGGAAAGATAAAGGTTTTCCCAAACAAACAATAACTGAAGGAATTTGTCACCACGAAACCAGCCCCAAGAGATCCTAAGGAGGATCCTGTGAGACAAAGTACCAGAGACATCGCTACAAGCATGAAACCTACAGACATCACAATGACTCTAAACCCATATCTTTCTATAATAACACTGAATGTAAATGGACTAAATGTGCCAACCAAAAGACATAGGGTATCAGAATGGATAAAAAAAAATAAGACCCATCTATTTGCTGTCTACAAGAGACTCATTTTAGACCTGAGGACACCTTCAGATTGAAAGTGAGGGGATGGAGAACTATATATCATGATACTGGAAGTCAAAGGAAAGCTGGAGTAGCCATACTTATATCTGACAAACTAGACTTTAAATTACAGGCTGTAACAAGAGATGAAGAAGGGCATTATCTAATAAATACGAGGTTTATCCCTCAGGAAGGGCTAACAATTATAAATGTCCATGGGCCAAATATGGGAGCCCGCAAATATATAAAACAATTACTCATAAACATAAGCAACCTTATTGATAAGAATGTGTCAATTGCAGGGGACTTTAACACTCCACTTACAGAAATGGATAGATCATCTAGACACACAGTCAGTAAAGAAAAGAGGGCCCTGAATGATACATTGGATCAGATGGACTTGACAGATATATTTAGAACTATGCATCCCAAAGCAACAGAATATACTTTCTTCTCGAGTGCACATGGAACATTCTCCAAGATAGATCATATACTGGGTCACAAAACAGCCCTTCATAAGTTCACAAGAATTGACATCATACCATGCAAACTTTCAGACCACAATGCTATGAAACTTGAAATCAACCACAGGAAAAAGTCTGGAACACCTCCAAAAGCATGGAGGTTAAAGAACACCCTACTAAAGAATGAATGGGTCAACCAGGCAATTAGAGAAGAAATTAAAAAATATATATATGGAAAAAATCAAAAATGAAAATACAACAATCCAAATGCTTTGGGATGCAGCGAAGGCAGTCCTGAGAGGAAAATACATTGCAATCCAGGCCTATCTCAAGAAACAAGAAAAATCCCAAATACAAAATCTAACAGCACACCTAAAGGAAATAGAAGCGGAACAGCAAAGGCAGCCTAAATCCAGCGGAAGAAGAGAAATAATAAAGATCAGAGCAGAAATAAACAATATACAATTAAAAAAACTGTAGAGCAGATCAATGAAACCAAGAGTTGTTATTTTAGAAAAAAGAAACAAGATTGATAAACCTCTAGCCAGGCTTCTCAAAAAGAAAAGGGAGATGACCCTAATAGATAAAATCATGAATGAAAATGGAATTATGACAACCAATCCCTCAGAAATACAAGCAATTATCAGGGATACTATGAAAAATTATATGCCAACAAACTGGACCACATGGAAGAAATGGACAAATTCCTAAATACCCACACACTTTCAAAACTCAATCAGGAAGAAATAGAAAGCTTGAACAGACCCATAACCAGTGAGGAAATTGAATCAGTTATCAAAAATCTCCCAACAAATAAGAGTCCAGGATCAGATGGCTTCCCAGGGGAGTTCTACCTGATGTTTAAAGCAGAGATAATACCTATCCTTCTCAAGCTATTCCAAGAAATAGAAAGGGAAGGAAAACTTCCAGACTCTTCCGATGAAGCCAGAATTGCTTTGATACCTAAACCAGACAGAGACCCAGTAAGAAAAAGAGAACTACAAGCCAATATCCCTGATGAATATGGATGCAAAAATTCTCAATAAGATACTAGCAAATCGAATTCAACAGCATATAAAAAGAATTATTCACCATGATCAAGTGGGATTCATTCCTGGGATGCAGGGCTGGTTCAACTTTCACAAATCAATCAATGTGATATATCACATTAATAAAAGAAAAGATAAGAACCATATGATCCTGTCAATCGATGCAGAAAAGGCCTTTGACAAAATCCAGCACCCTTTCTTAATAGAAACCCTTGAGAAAGTCGGGATAGAAGGAACATACTTACACATCATAAAAACCATTTATGAAAAGCCCACAGCTAACATCATCCTCAATGGGGAAAAACTGAGAGCTTTTTCCCTGAGATCAGGAACATGACAGGGATGCCCACTCTCACCACTGTTGTTTAACATAGTGTTGGAAGTGCTAGCATCAGCAATCAGACAACAAAAGGAAATCAAAGGCATCCAAATTGGCAAAGATGAAGTCAAGCTTTCGCTTTTTGCAGATGACATGATATTATACATGGAAAATCCGATAGACTCCACCAAAAGTCTGCTAGAACTGATACATGAATGCAGCAAAGTTTCAGGATACAAAATCAATGTACACAAATCAGTTGCATTCTTATACACTAACAATGAAGCAACAGAAAGACAAATAAAGAAACTGATCCCATTCACAATTGCACCAAGAAGCATAAAATACCTAGGAATAAATCTAACCAAAGACGTAAACGATCTGTATGCTGAAACCTATAGAAAGCTTATGAAGGTTATTGAAGAGGATATAAAGAAATGGAAAGACATTCCCTGCTCATGGATTGGAAGAATAAATATTGTCAAAATCAATACTACCCAAAGCTATCTACACATTAAATGCAATCCCAATCAAAATGGCACCAGCATTCTTCTCGAAACTAGAACAAGCAATTCTAAAATTCATATGGAAACACCAAAGGCCCCGAATAGCCAAAGTAATTTTGAAGAAGAAGACCAAAGTGGGAGGCATCACAATCCCAGACTTTAGCCTGTACTCCAAACCTGTAATCATCAAGCCAGCATGGTATTGGCACAAAAACAGACACATAGACCAATGGAATAGAATAGAAACCCCAGAACTACACCCACAAATGTATGGCCAACTCATCTTTGACAAAGCAGGAAAGAATACCCAATGGAAAAAAGACACTCTCTTTAACACATGGTGCTGGGAGAACTAGACAGCAACATGCAGAAGGTTGAAACTAGATCGCTTTCTCACACCATTCACAAAAATAAACTCAAAATGGATAAAGGACCTGAATGTGAGGCAGGAAACCATCCACACCCTAGAGGAGAAAGCAGGAAAAGACCTCTCTGACCTCAGCCATAGCTGAGGAATTGTGCCAATTTCTTACTTGGCACATCCCCAAAGGCAAGGGAATTAAAAGCAAAAATGAACTATTGGGACCTCATGAAGATAAAAAAAAAACTTCTGCACATCAAAGGAAACAATCAACAAAACTAAAAGGCAACCAACGGAATGGGAAAAGATATTTGCAAATGACATATGGGACAAAGGGCTAGTATCCAAAATCCATAAAGAGCTCACCAAACTACACACCCGAAAAACAAATAATCCACTGAAGAAATGGGCAGAAAACATGAATAGATACTTCTCTAAAGATGACATCCTGATGGCCAACAGGTACATGAAAAGATGCTCAACGTCGCTCCTCACCAGGGAAATACAACTCAAAACCACACTCAAATATCACCTCATGCCAGTCAGAGTGGCCAAAATGAACAAATCAGGAGACTATAGATGCTGGAAAGGATGTGGAGAAAGGGGAACCCTCTTGCACTGTTGGTGGGATTGCAAATTGGTGCAGCCCCTCTGGAAAACAGTGTGGAGGTTCCTCAAAAAATTAAGAATAGACCTATCCCATGACCCAGCAGTAGCACTACTAGGAATTTACCCAAGGGATACAGGAGTACTGATGCATAGGGGCACTTGTACCCCAATGTTTATAGCAGCACTCTCAACAATAGCCAAATTATGGAAAGAGCCTAAATGTCCATCAACTGATGAATGGAGAAAGAAATTGTGGTTTATATACACAATGGAGTACTACGTGGCAATGAGAAAGAATGAAATATGGCCCTTTGTAGCAACATGGATGGAACTGGAGAGTGTTATGCTAAGTGAAATAAGTCATACAGAGAAAGAGAGATACCATATGTTTTCACTCTTATGTGGATCCTGAGTAACTTAACAGAAACCCATGGGGAGGGGAAGGAAAAAAAAAAGTGGTTAGAGTGGGAGAGAGCCAAAGCATAAGAGACTCTTAAAAACTGAGAACAAACTGAGGGTTGATGGGAGGTGGGAGTGAGGGGAGGGTGGGTGATGGGTATTGAGGAGGGCACCTGTTGGGATGATCACTGGGTGTTGCACGGAAACCAATTTGACAATAAACTTCATATATTGAAAAAAAACTAAAAAAAAATAGAATAAATAAATAAAAATACCAATGGCATTTTTTACAGAGCTAGAACAAGCAATCTTAATGTTTGTATGGAACTACAAAACCCCAAAGACAAAACAATTCTGAAAAGGAAAACCGAGGCATCACGTTCTGCACTTCAAGCTATATTACAAAGCTGTAGTCATCAAAATAGTACCATAATGGCATAAAAACAGATACACAGATTAGTGGCACAAAATGGAAAAAAAAAACCAGAAATGGACCCACAACTATATGTCGAAGTAATCTTCCCTGAAGCAAAAAGACTATCCAAAAAATAAATATTCTAGTTAAGAAATGGGAAGAAAACATGAACTGACATTTTTCCAAAGAAGTCCTACAGATGGCTAACAGGCACATGAAAAAATGTTCAACATCACTCATCATCAGGGAAATGAAAATCTAAACCACAATGAGATATCACCTCACACCTCTGAATGGCTAAAATTGACAACTCAGAAAACAACAGATGCTGGTGAGGATGCAAAGGGGAACTCTCTTGCACTGCTGGTGGGAATGCAAACTAGTTCAGCCGCTCTACCAAACAGTATGGAGGTTCCTAACAAAGTAAAAATATTACCCAGCAATTGCACTACTAGGTATTTACACAAAGGATACAAAACTACTTATTTGAAGGGGGACATACACCCCAATGTTTACAGCAGCACTATAAACAATAGCCAAGCTATGGAAAGAGTCCAAATATCCATCAACTGATCAATAAGGAAGATGTGGTATATACATCCAAGGGAATATTACTCAGCCATCAAAAAGATAAAAATCTTGCCATTTGCAATGGCGTGGATGGAGCTCGAGTGTATTATGCTAAATGAAATAAGCCTGACAGGAAAGACAAATACCATATGATTTCATTCATGTGTGAAATTTAAGAAAGAAAACAGAAGAAAATAGTGGAAGGTGTAAAAAAGAAAGAGGCAAGCATACCATAAGAGGCTCTTAACTATAGCAAAGAAACTGAGGATTCATGGAGGGGAGGTGGGTGGGGGATTCACTAAACGGGTGATAGGTGTTAAGGAGGGCACTGGTGATGAGCACTAGGTGTTATATGTAAGTGATGAATCACTAAATTGTATATCTGAAACAAGTTTTACCATGTATGTTAAATAACTAGAATTTAAATAAAAACTTGAAATTAAAAACAGGAAGCAAACTTTTTAAAAGTTGTTTTCAAAGAGTCCAGAATTCTCATAAGAAAACAAAAATAAACATACAAAAATTTAGAAAATTCATTAACATTTCCTAACATGATGGACCAATATATATTAAGGTGATGAAGGTTAGTTTAAAAAAAAAAAAAAAAAAAAAAAAAAAAAGAAGTAAAGTTACCAAACAAAAATCCCTTTGATATAGAAAAAGTTTTTACTGGGGGTGCTTGAGTGGCTCAGTCAGTTAAGTGTCTGACTTTGGCTTAGTTCATGATCTCGCAGTTGTGGGATCGAGTCCCACATCGGACTCTGTGCTGACAGTGCAAAGCCTGGAGCCTGCTTTGAGTTCTGTGTCTGCCTCTTTCTGCCCCTCACTCTCTCCTTCTTTCTCTCTCTCAAAAATACTGAAAGCTTGTGTTTGTATAAAGACATACCATTTTACCAGGATTCCAGTCTGAGTATGATAATATATTCCTAATATAAGACATTAATAATAGATCCTGACATAATTATTTTACTTAGTACTAACAAAAAGGTCTGAATAAATTTTTAAGGCTTTCCTAGCAACATAACTATTTAAATATAATTTGCTCATATCTACAAAAAGCATACAGGAATTTGTCAATATATACTTTCAGTGTATAAATCCGAAGTTAAGACCACTCCAGGTACAGCTATTAATTTTTTCTTACACAGATCATCTGCTGCAACTACTAAATAAAGAGGCTTTTTCAAAAGGAGATTTTAAGGCCGTATTTGCTTTAATGGAGGAAGATGTGTTACAAAGCCACACATTATAAAAAATGCCATGTTAACATGTATATAGACACATATGTGCTTATGAGTCATAAATCACAGATTTAAAAAATTAAATATAAAGAAAAAAATAAAGTTGACAAAAAGTCAGCATATTGCATGCCATTTGTTACTATGAGATGTTTAAAGATTTCCCGAAGCCAGGTCACTTAAAGATCAAAGAGTGAATGTGGATAGGAAAGAGAATATGGAAATTATTGAATTCAGTCACTTTTCATTGTACATTCATTAAAATAAAAATGAAGCCTTCTCTAAAATGAAACACCAGAATATTTATGGAAGGCAGCACATTTATACAATTTTAAAAAATGGCATTATCATCAAAGTGCCATTTTAAAAATAATGTTCCTTACAAATGCTTACTGGTTCACATATAAAATTGGTATTAGAGAATATGTTAAGCTAAATATGGTAAATTTTGATGACTTGAAGACACCTTATATAGTGTAATTTCTTTTGTGTAACTTTTGAAACCTCTACAGAGATGTAAACATGGCTGGAAATTAAGAGGGACACACTAATGCTTCAGCAAGGCTCTCTTCCTCATTCTTGAAGCCTCTCACTTTTCTGTAGAATCCTTTGTTCCAGGAATTTGGTATTGATATTGCCATCTTGTTGACCTCAATGTATACTTAGCAACAAGACTCAGATGGGCATGCCAGCAGTAGTCATGAGACTACCTTGAAGACATGAGGAATGCAACTGGAAGCATGTACCAGACTCCTATCAAAAGTGCCAAGATCCCATATTTTCTTGTAAAAGCCCTCAGCCTTTTACCCTGAGCAGCCTTGCAGCCTTGGAAGCATTAGCCTACTGCAACCTCCTTTGCCTGGCAAAGCAATAAAATTATTGTTCCTCTTTATCACAAACTCTTTATCACAAAAACTTTATCACAAACTCTTTCTTTGTGTTATATGTTGGCTCTGGAACACAGGGGTTGGTTTTTGACAACACTTTCATCTTATTTATATTAATTTTAAATAATTAAAATTTCTCCTTATCCCCATTCTTCTTGAAATATGTTTTTAATGTGATTGATCACTATCCTATCATTAAAGAGAATGAATTAAACATCTTATTTTTAAAACAAAATCAATTACTTTGAGGATGAATTTCTCCAATATACAAAAAAATCAAATCAATTCAAATATAAAAGTAGAATATATCCTTAATTCATACCCATGCTTCAAGTTTATATAGTAAATCAAAATAACAACAACAAGTATATAATGGTACCCAATACTCAATGCTTACTATGGACTACACCATTATTCTAAACATTTTAATCCTTTTAACCCTCATGGAAACCCTATAGGGTTAATATTATCATCCCTCTTATTTTACAGATTAGTAAATGAAATGTAAGAGGTTACATAACCTTTTGAAGGTCACTTACCTAGCAAGGGGCAGTGCTGGGTTCCAACCAAGTGTTCTGACTCCAGGGTTGATTCCCTTTATGTGCTACACTGGAGATGCAGAATCTCCTACCACTGTGAAAAAGCTGATGGTATCTCATGTAAAAAAAAACAAGTAGTTTTTAACTGACCAATGTCAGTAACTACTTCTCAGTGAAAAGCTGTAGAATTCATCTGGTTCAAGTTGTTGAAAGGGTGGATGCTCAGGGTTTATAACAAGATTTTTAAAAAGATAAAAATAGGAGGGGCACCTGAGTGGCTCAGTGGGTTGAGCATCCAACTTCAGCTCAGGTCATGATCTCGTGGTTTGTGAGTTTGAGCCCCATGTCGGGTGCCGTGCTGACAGCTCAGAGCCTGAAGTTTGCTTCAGATTCTGTGTCTCTCCATCTCTCAGCCCCTCCCCTGCTCATGCTCTGTGTCTTTCTGTCTCTCAATAATAAATAAACGTTAAATTTTTTTAAAAAAAAAGATAAAAATAGGAGGTTTCATGAAGGAGAATAGGAAATAAGTGTGAGGCATAATAGAGGCAAAGAAAAGTTCCCAATAAAAATAAAACTCTGGAAACCTGAAACAAAAATAGAAGAATTTTTAAAAAGAAAATAAAAATACCCTAAGAAGCAAAGCCAAGAAACAAATCTCACTCCAACTTTAAATCCCACAACCAGGTTGTTCAGAACATACAACATGACTGACACTGCTAGTTTTGCCCACAAATTTCCTCAAAATTATTTTCTATTTTCTTTCATTTATCTAACCTTAATCACTATTATTATTCTCACTTTTCTACCTCTTTTCCTTCCTTTCCCATTAACCATGGCTGCTTCCTCTGAGGGACAATTTTAGAAAGCTCACCTTTCCAAATCTATATTTTTTAGTTGCCTGAAACTCACCTTTAATTATATACAAGGCTGCAAACTAAAAATAAACACAGTAAAAATGGAAACAGTATACTATCACAAAAAGGCCCTTTCCTGTTTCTCCATCATCAGAGTCATTCTCTATTTCCTAAGGCTTATCATCCAGTTGACCCTTTAACTCCACAGTCAACACTCACAGATCCTTCAAGATATGCTTCGTCCTTTCTATGTCCACTGTTATTCCCATGGTTTATAAGGTTTCATTACCTTCCCCCTTGGCTGCTAAAATAGTCACATAGCTCATGTCCCTGTCCAAAGCTTCTCCCTCCCCAGTGTCCATGTCTAGCTGCCAGATAAGCTTTTCTCAGACATCAACCTGCAAGATCCACCCAGGTTCCCTAATGCTGGCCAAATACAGCATTACCTCTAGAATTTGTTTTCAAGGAACAATGTGAGCAGTTTTCCCATCCTCATTTCCATTGGCCACCTCCCTTAAATGCATTTCTAACTAGTTCTCAAAATGTGCATTTCTTAATTCAGTCAAACTGACTAAATTATATAATTTCATCCAATATAATTTTTGGAAACTCCTCACCTCTGTGCCTTTAAAAGTAAACAACTTAAAATATCAAGACCTTGGGTATTTTCAAGAATCGACCACACATATTTACTTAGCTGGGGGACTATAAATAATTTGACATCTATTGAATGTTTACTCTAGCAAAAGAACTGTGCTAGGCAAATTTTCATCACAGTAGTGCAAAGTGGGTATTAATAAACAATTTTATCCCTAAGAACTGTGAACATCAAGGTTAAATTATTTGTCCAAGTGCACAGAGCAGAATCGAAGTCCAAAGTTTATGTTAACAACATTTCCTATTCTTTTCCTTTGTATATTCCATCTCTCAACTTGACCGGAAGCCACACATAATCTTGCCACCCCTCTAAACACTGCCAAGACTTTCCCTTGCCATTGCTGCAGTTTGCCTGCTGATGCTAGAAGCTTCATAAATGCAGGCTAATTTGGACACTTTTAAACAAAGTTGCTTCAGCCTGTAATTTCTTTAATGCCAGCACTTAGGCCCTAATTACTAAGACACGATAGGTGCACTGACAAGAGTACAAAGTGACAGCTGACAACAAAGGAGAAGACAAAATATCTATAAAAAGCAGACACAGGAACTATTACATGACAGCAGACTGGCACCATGAGCCTCCCCTGGTACTCTCCCTGTGAATTCCTCTCCAACTAAACACTGACAGGGAAGAACAGAACAGCTGTCCACCCCTTTTATCCATGACTATTTTCTCTTCAAAACCACCTGAAGAAAAAGGGAGAGCATTTCTCCAGTCTCTTCAGTTTTCTGTTTACTCCATGATCACCTTTCTTTGTAAAGGTGCCTATATAAAAGATCAAGGCAATTTTCAGCACTCAGCAATTGTTAACAAATTTCAGATGGTTTCCTAAAGCATCTTCTTAAAGCATTATCCTGTTTTTTCAAACTACTTTTCAGCAGAGAACTCTTACTCCTTCTTCAAGGACAAGGTCTATTCTCTTATGCTCTTGCTGAACACCCAAGGAATGTGTGTAAGGAAATGCACAGCCACCCTCGAAGATGGTGGCATTATCCCTGTTTTATAGCTGACGCAACTAAGATTCCAGGTTTCCAAGGTCACACATATGGTAAGTTTTGTCTAACTTCATGTTCTTTCCAACAATATGAGGTCTTCTCAAAGAACTTCTATTTGCTATTATTTGAAGATATTAGATTCCACAGTCACTCAGTGCTTTCTATAGCCCATCTTGTTAATCTTATTTACTATTCATAACAGTCCTAAAAGGCAGTTATTATTAAACTCAATTGACATGGTTCTGAGCATCAAAGAAGACTGCTAATTAGTTAAAAGTTACACAGGGTGTAAACTCATATCTTTTGCACTAAATCATGTGGTTTCCTCACAATTTAAGCTGCCTCCAGAACGTTAAAAATATCTCCAGCATAGCATATATCATCATTTTACTCTACAATTATTTATTAGAGTTGTCTTGCACAAGTTCTAGAGCATAAAATCCTCAGAAGGAGACATTGTATTATATCTAATATTTACATTTTTCATTTCCACTGTAATATATGAGATGGCTCACTGCATGAAATTTATATGTGAACAAAGGACTCAGAGTCAGATTGGCCTCAAGCCTCAGTTCCAGCATTTCCATGAGGGCTTAGGGGAGTTATTGAACCACCTGGAGCTTCAAAGATTTTTTAAAATTAGGGTTCAATAATAGCATCTACTTCATAGTATTGGGAGGATTAAATGAGAAAATGCATGTGACGCGTGTAGCATAGTATCTAGCACGGAGTAATCCCTCAATAAATATTAGTGGCTATTATTATTCTTATCATAGAGGTCATTCACCTCAGAAACTACTTCTTTTAGCCCTATAGATGTCTGCCCTATAAAGATTTCCAAGATGAGGCACAGTTGAGAATATCTCTCCCATGTTCTTGTTGCATCTTAATCCACACTACTACTAGGATGAACATGACTACTGCTGCTGCTAGTACTACAACTACTACTACACATATTTTAATGTCTATCCCCCATGCTGCAAGAATCATTCCCCTGGGCAGGAACCACCATATTCGATTTTGTAACCATCATCATCTAAAAATGCCTTAACATGCTTGCATAAATCCCTTTGCCTGAAATACCCTTTACTATCTTCTCTATCTGGAAAATCCCTTATCATTTTTCGGAAACAAAATTGTTACTTCCAATGATGAGGTGTCGATAACTGTCTTAGAAAAAGTTATAATGCTCAGAGCACTTTTTTCACACGTTGGCTGTAGTACTTACCAAACTACAGTATAATTTATTCATTCATCTACATGCCTGTCTCTCTAACTAGGCTGTAAACTTTTGTATGTCAAGAATCCTACTTTATTCATTGTTTTAGGTTCAGCCCAAGCAGAGCATAACATAGGGCAGATACTCAAGAACTATTTATCTGAATGTATTGCTGTTGAAAAAATAAAGCAAAATTACATAATGCATTTGTTAATTGGACTTTGAAATATTATCAAGCAAGCAGGCTTCAGGTCACCTTTTATGAATTGTTATGACTACTCTAATATACAGAAGGGAATTTTGAGAGGAATTCACATTTTCATGTGTTTGAAGGTTTAACAGGAAAGTACATATATGGACAGATATTTGGATTTAGAGCAAATAATATTTTTTCTTCTTGTCTTGAATTGCTTAGAAAGAATAACCATTTAAAAATTTCAGTATAATCATAAATAATATTCCATGGGAGTAGATTTTAAAAAGAGATAGAGATTTAGATCATTTCCCCCTTGAGTAAAAGATTTACAGTATAGAAAGAAGACTGGAAATGGGAAACAAAGGGGAAAGGAAAATGCAGAAAAAAAGATAAAGATGGGAAATGGGTATGGTTTGTATTCAAAAACTAAAATGGGAAAGATATATAGGTCATCTTAAATTTGGACTGCAAAGTTTTCTAGCTTCTAAGACTCTTCAGCCTGAAAATTTTCATAAGTACTAAATTTATAGCAATGAAGACAATGCCCTATATTATTTTTGTTTTTTTTTTTTTTGAGAAAATAATTCTCTATTTCCTTCTTCCATTTCTTGGTGATGTGGGTGCAAATAAAATGAAAATTTGAAATGTTAAGAAAACTTTAAAACATTATTTTTTGTCCCATCTCATAGTTATACATTGAAAAGTGATCAGTCTGACACAGTGAGTTAAAACAGTAAAAGGGAGGACATTTTGATCTTGAACTAACATTCAGCAATTAAAATCTTCTACTAAATCAATATAGTCATGTTTTAGGAAAATGTCAATTTGACATGATGGCTTTATTCACATTAGGATTTTCAGCAACTATGAATGAAACTACAGCTTTGCACACAGATATTTTGATTGTCCTTGCTACAGTCTGCACAGGGGCTGGCTGCATGACACTAATGCAAATGTACATGGATTCATTACAAGTTAACACTTCTTTTCATTGGAAAGTAAAAATAATAGATAAAACTTTTAATAATTCACTCAAGCTTAGATATATAAAAACATGTAATGCTTAAATACACAGAGTTAAGCCAATGTGAAAATGAGTAGTTAAGACTATAGATACATGGATTACATTTGACCTACTGAGTGACAACAGACTTTCAACCAGTGAGACTAATACACATTCACGGATTAATGCCTTGAATTATCAATGCAGTATTTGTTAACCAGTCTTTCTTGTTAAAGAAAAGTTAATTATATCTATAAAGTATTTCTCTCTCTGATCTTGGGATGCTCATTCTGATTTCAAGAAAAAAAAAACTAAACCTGAATAAAATATTATACCTAATTTGGAACATCAGCATCCTTTCAAATGCAGAGTTACTTAAACACATAGCCAAATAGGACTAATTTTGCCAAGTACAGTAGGAAAAAATAGAACAAAATCAAGGCTACAGGTACAATTTTCATTGCCTAAAATTTTGAGGACCTGCTCCCATTTTCAGTACTGAAAACAAGGGCTATGAAGGAAACACTCAACAAAACTAAAACGCAACCGATGGAATGGGAGATATTTGCCAATGACATATCAGATAAAGGGTTAGTATCCAAAATCTATAAAGAAATTATTAAATGCAACATGCAAAAAGCCAATAACCCAGGGAAGAAATGGGCAGGACATGAATAGACACTTTTCCAAAGAAGACATCCAAATGACTAACAGACACATGAAAAGATGCTCAATGTCGCTCATCATCGGAGAAATACAAATCAAGACCACAATGAGATACCACCTCACACCTGTCAGCATGGCTAAAATTAACAACTCAGGAAACAACAGATGTTGACGAGGATGAGGAGAAAGGAGAAAATGTTTGCACTGCTGGTGGGAATGAAAACTGGTGCAACCACTCTGGAAAACAATATGGAGGTTCCTCAAAAAATTCAAAACAGAACTACCCTACGACCCAGAAATTTAACTACTATTTATCCAAAGATATAAAAATGCTGATTCAAAGGGGCACATGCACCCTAATGTTTAGAGCAACACTATGAACAATAGACAAATTATGGAAAGAGCCCAAATGTCCATCAACTAATGCGTAGATAAGGAAGAAACGAAATCTTATTTGGAGATCAAAAATAATGACATCCTGCCATTTACAACAACATGGATGGAACGAAAGTATTATGCTAAGCAAAATGAAGTCACAATCAGAGAAAGACAAATACCATATGATTTCACTCATATGTGGAATTTAAGAAATAAAATAGATGAGAACATACGGGAAGGGAAGGAATAATAAGATAAAAACAGGGAGGCAAACCATAAGAGACTCTGAAATACAGAGGACAAACTGAGGGTTGCTGGAGGGGAGGTGGGTGGGGGAATGGGCTAAATGGGTGATGGGCATTAAGGAGGGCACTTGTTGGGACGAGCACTGGGTATTGTATATACGTAATGAATCACTGGGTCCTACTCCTGAAACTAATACTATACTTTATGTTAACTGACTTGAATTTAAATAAATGAATTTTTTAAAAGTACCATATACTTTGTGAAATAATGCAGTGTAGAAAGAGTATATTTCAATAAAATCTTCTTTCAGTATGTTAAAAAAATAAAATAAAGTTCCAGTTAATATACTATTAACTAACATACATACATACATACATATATACATAAAGGCTAAGCAAAGGTAAAGAGTTCAGCATTGATATACTCCATACTAACAGAGAATATTGGTTTGGAGTTTTAAGGGATCATAAATCTCCCCAATTCTTGCATTTGTCTAGTTTTGTATTATGTAAGCTAATTTAAAAGAAATATGTATGCCCTGAACATTTCTCAACTGAGGAAGTTAGTCAGAAAATAACTTGAACTAAAAACCCAATGGTTTTGTGAAGGGAACAAAACAAAATAGATGACATGTTTCCTACCCTCAGGAAGACAGAAACAGTTGAGGATACTAAAGACAGCATTTGAAAGTAACTCAAGAGCATTTAGAAAGCAAAAGACACACCTTGATAAAATGCATATTAAGAAAATGAAAGGCTCCACTCAGGCATAGTTAGCTCTCCTCAGTATTCTCAAAGCTAGTATCGAGAATAATTAGAAGTAGTAAACAAGATTGTGAAGGAAGTAAGTGCTATGATTAGTTGAGTGAGAGACATCAGGTATTTCATTTGGGGAAATGGTATGTGACAGGAACAGAAGCAGACCAACCAAAGATGGGCCATTTTGACTTGAAGATTTTGAATTAAAAGCAATTAAAACTGAGAAGATTCAGGAAAAGCTCCCCCTTAATTGTCTAAATTTAATCGGAAAATAGAGCTCATACCAAGAAGAAAGCTATAAAGAGATGCCTCTTTACCTAAGAATCTTATATGCATAACTGAGAAAACTGTTTTCCAAACAACTCTCACCTTCTTGCCAATGGTCTTCCTCCCCTTTGCATCCCAGACACCTATCCCTCTACTTAACTCAGGATATCATATAAGCCTCATGTTGCCTATCTTTGGAATTTCATGTCTTCATGGAATCCCTGTATGTGTTAAAGTAAATTTGATTTTTTCTTGTTACTCTGTCTCACGTCAATTATTTTAGTGCAGCTATAAGGACATCGAAGGGCAAAGAAAATTATTTGTCCCCGACATAACTCATATGCACAAGTGAACACAATCAGACTGGCACTGCTGAAGCAACAGCACAGTTCAAATATACTGAACACTGATTTTGAAAATGATGGGGATTATTGAACTAGTAGATAACAATGACAGATAGAAATAGAAACATGTGAGGAAATGTTAATTTTTATTGTGATAATCCATAGTGCTATTGGCAGTTTTCATGTAAAACAAATACTATAATTTTCTAAAATTCACAAAATAGGCATACATTTAAATGTTTTATACAAACTAACATTTATGAAAACCTGAACCTCTAAATTAAGAGTTAAAAGAGAAGGATCAATAATATTTAGCTAAAAGCTGCAAGATTGAATGAATCTTGAAACTTTCAGCAATATCTGTTTACTAAAGATGGAGGCATCTTCTCTTCCATATCAGACATTTACTTTAAAAGTGAGAATTTGGAAATATTACATTCTACTTTTATTTTGAAAGTATACAACTTGGAAATATTATATTCCTGTCATTGATTTATCTTTAGCCTATGTCTTCTACTCACAATAGTTAAAGCCAATTCCTGAGTCTTTTTCAAATCCTGAGTCTTTTTTTTTCTTTTTTTATTTGCCATTAACCTTAGTCTTCTCCATTCTCAAGGGTAACTTTTATTACATTAGGCATATGTAGTTTTATAACAGACATCGACAGAAAGAGAATTCTATAAATTATAATACAGGGTTCACTTTTTTCCTGAGAAAACCAAACCAACTGATACTTATACTAACATTTTATACATTTACTACATGGTGCTTAGAATTAAGGAATTCAATATTCAAAAATGAAGAAAAAACACATAGCCAAATTTAAGCCATAAAGTATGAATAGTGCTAAAACAAGCCATCAGAAGATCTATACTCAAAATCAGACTCGTAATTCCTAACTTTATAACCTTAATTAGATACATTTCTGGCCCACAGTTTCTTTTTCTACAAAATAAGACTGCTATGCTAAGTGTTAGCCAGATCACAGATTCTACAGGGAAGTTGAATAGGTAGTAATGGTGTCAAAGATATTGACCCTGTTCTCTGAAAACAAATGACAAAGAATTGACAAAATCCATGAACTAAAAAATATCTGCTGCTATAATAAGCAGACATTATTGATACTGACAAAAATGATCACAAGAACTGGCATATATAGCATGTGGTAGGCACAATTTCAAACACTTTACATGTATTAACTTGAGTGTCACAATAAACCTAAGGGGTAGATACTATACTTATCTCCATTTTACAGATGAAGAGATTGAGATATTAGGTATCTTACACAAAGTCATACCAATTATAAAGTGGTAGAAGTGAGTTTTAAACCTAAGGAGTCTGGTTCCAGATCCTCTTTTTTAATTCTACTTCTGCAACCAACCCAGCCCTATTTGTTAGTGGGCCTTTAACTTTTTACCATGACCTCTTGCTAATAAGCATACAAGTAAAAATAAAGCAAGTGAAATTCACCAATTTTTATTCCAACATAAAGGGCTAGTTTAGCAGAGAAATGCATGATAATCAACATTTCATTTTTATCATCAAAGCCAATGATAAGTTTGGCTTCACTCAACAACAATAACAATTATTACTAATATTAAAGGAATCCAGTTTTTCAAACTGAGGATGATTAATGTGTCCTCCATGAACTCATTATTAGTGATTAGCATTTCTTTCCTTATGGAAGGAATCATTAAAACGGGTTATTTCTCCCTAATACAATTGCCCTTTATTCCCCATATCAAAAATCTACTCAGTACATATATAATATGTACAATATAAAAACATGGAGGGGGACAAAACATAAGAGACTCTTAAATATGGAGAACAGAGGGTTACTGGAGGGTTTGTGGGAGGTGGGATGGGCTAAATGGTTAAGGGACATTAGGAATCTACACCTAAAATCATTGTTGCACCATATGCTAATTAATTTTGATGTAAATTTAAAAAATAAAATTTAAAAACAAACAAACAAAAAACATTAATATGTGCAAAGGACTGAGAAAATGCATGTTCCCTGCCATTATGGAATCAGAATTACAACTCCCAATAAAGAATTATCTGTCTCCAGGTATCCTGTTTCGAAGGGACACATGCACCCCTATGTTTATAGCAGCACTATCAACAATAGCCAAATTATGGAAAGAGCCCAAATGTCCATCGGTAGATGAATGGATAAAGAAGATGTGGTGTGTATATATATATATATATATATATATATATATATATATATATACACACACACACACACACACACACACACACACACACACACAATGGAGTATTACTCGGCAATCAAAAAGAATGAAATCTTGCCATTTGCAACTACGTGAATGGAACTGGAGGGTATTATGCTAAGTGAAATTAGTCAGTCAGAGAAAAGACAGAAATCATATGACTTCATTCATATGAGGACTTTAAGAGACAAAACAGATGAACATAAGGGAAGGGAAATAAAAATAGTATAAAAACAGGGAGGGGACAAAACAGAAGAGACTCATAATATGGAGAATAAACTGAGGATTACTGGAGGGGTTGTGGGAGGGGGGATGGGCTAAATGTGTAAGGGGCACTAAGGAATCTACTCCTGAAATCATTGCGGCAGTATATGCTAACTAATTTGGATGTAAATTTAAAAAATTAAAAAAAAAAGAATCATCTGTCTCCAATATATATATATATATATATATATATATATATATATATATACACACACATACACACACACACACACATATATATATATATGTATCTTATCTTATATGATAATCTTATATGATTCCTCTTTATATTTAAATGTATAATCAATTTGGAAATTATCCGGGTGGGTAATATGAGATGGATTCAATTTTATTTTCCAAGATACTATCTAGTTATCTTAGCATTAAAAAGTCATTTTTATATGATTTGAGATGTAATTTTTTTCATATATCAAATTATCATATACACTTGGGTATATTTCTTGACTTTGTATTCTTTCTACTCATAGGTTGATATTATACTGCTTTAAATTTAAAGGATTAAAATACGCCTTAATATCTTATAGGGTAACCTCTTCTCCTTTGCTCTTCCTTTATCAGGATTTTTCTGGATGTTTTTTCTTCCTTCTTCCAAATTAACTTTATAATTAAGATGTCTGGCTGTAGAAAATGATTTTATTGATATTTTTGTTAGGGATACAATAAATTTATGAACTCATAAAAATAGTCAACACATATTTTGTATAAGTATTATATACTGCACTTTTACAATAAAGTGAGTTAGAGAAAAGAAAATGTTATTAAATAAATCATAAGGAAAAGAAAATATTTTACAGTACTGTAGTGTAAGCAATTTGCACTAAGTGAACCCACACAGTTCAAACCTGTGTCGTTCAAGGATAAACTGTACTATATCAACAGGAGTGGAGTAGTCATATTGTTCAAGGGTAAACAGCCACACTTACATCAGACAAACTAGATTTTAAAACGACGACTGTAACAAGAGATGAAGAAAGGCAGTATATCATAATTAAGGGGTCTATCCATCAAGAAGACCTAATTGTAAGTATTTATGCCCCCAATGTGAAACCCCAAATATATAAGTCAGTTAATCACAAACATAAGCAAACTTACTGATAATAATACTGTAATTGTAGGTGACTTTAATAATCCACTTACAACAATAGACAGATCATCTAAGCAGAAAATCAATAGGGAAACAACAGCTCTGAATGACACATTGGACTAGATGGACTTAATAGATATATTCAGAATTTTTCATCGTAAAATAGCAGGATACCCATTCTTCTTGACTACACATGGAACATTCTCCTGTTTCTGTCCTGTTGATATAGTACAGTTTACCAACATCACACCCCAAAATCTTTCTTTTGTCTTTAGCTGAAGATGGTATTTAAGGTGGTGGCCTGGGCCAAGGGGGATATCTCCCCAGGTAAGGTGAGGTATACATGTTAATAAAACTGTTTACTTTTCTCCTATTAATCTTTTTTTTTTCAAAAAATTTTTAATGTTTATTTTTGAAGGAGAGACAGAGTACAAGTGGGGGAGGTACAAAGAGAGAGGGAGACACAGAGTCTGAAGCAGGCTCCAGGCTCTGAGCTGTCAGCCCAGAAACCAATGCAGGCCTCAAACTCACAGACCACAAGATCATGACCTGAGTGGAAGTTGGATGCTTAAATGATTGACCCACCCAGGCACCCCTCCTATTAATCTTTTATTAAAGGGGTCTCGGGCAAAAACCTAGAAGGGTAGAGGAAAAATTATTTTTCCTCCCCTATACTATTTATCCATTACATGTCAATATTAGGCCTTTAGAACAATAGTTATTATAAACATCTCCTTAAAGACGACAAAGGTGAAAAAAAGAAAGTGTTGCCACATAACAACAGAAACTCTTGTTTAGGTGGCAGGTAAAAAATTTGTTCAAAAAATATACTGCATGTCTAGATGATAGGCAAGTTTTAGATAAGAAAATAAAACATTGTTCCAGCTTTTCTTTATTGGCTTTGTTTTGTGACTTTACAGTTTGGAGTATGACTTTGTAAATCAAATTGTGGATATCTAAGTTCAGTACTGAATATCAAAAATACATTAAGGTCAACATAACTACCAATGATCTTGAAATATCCACACAATTATGTCTTATCCAAATGCAAAGCCTATTATACATAGTCATTGAGAATGATAATAATTATAGCAATTTAAACTAAAGATCTATTAAATAAGAATTGTGACTATGACCACTAAATTTTGTTACCTAACACACACTCTAAGGAAATATTTAATGAACACGTGGTTGTTACTAAGAAAGACAGTAAGAAAAATATGGCCTTATCAATTAGACAATTTCTTTAAAAATGTGACAGTATTGTCAGTGAGAATTCAGCCATCTAGTCAATTTATGTCAATATTTTACTGACAAAAATGCCCTAATAGAATCCTTGACCTCCAATAGAGTTTAAATGTATCAAGCACAAATCATTAATGATTTTTCAAAAATCACACAATAGCAATTTTGACATTTTACAAGGTCATTTTTCAGAAGCATAAATGGATAAAGGTTTCATTCTGTAAAACTGCTAACATAACTTTTATTAAATTGTATAAAATTAAAATTAATAAGGTCAATCATATTTCATATTTTCTTTACTAGCATTAAAAACTACATGACAAAAATAATTTAAATCAAAAATGGTCATTTCTACATTTCTGACCATCATACTCCACTGTGAATGAAGTCATGAGCATGTAACTTAAGATGAAATCTTAGAAATCTAGAGAATAAGTACAATAGAAACAATTAAATTAATAATTTGTGGTTTTAAACAGCTTTTCTCCTTTTCCAAGGCGAGTTACTTATATAGGACTATCTGCTTTAAGTTTGGATTTTATAAGGATGCCCAACTTTTACAATTTTTTTTCACTAACTAAAATCCTAGACTCAGAAAACATACTCTTTGGTTATAAACTGTTTTAACCAGGGGCGCCTGGGTGGCTCAGTCGGTTGGGCGTCCGACTTTGGCTCAGGTCACGATCTCAGGGTCCGTGAGTTCGAGCCCCGTGTCGGGCTCTGTGCTGACAGCTCAGAGCCTGGAGCCTGTTTCAGATTCTATGTCTCCCTCTTCCTATGACCCTCCCCTGTTCATGCTCTCTCTCTCTGTCTGTCTCAAAAATAAATAAATGTTAAAAAAATTTTTTTTTTAAATATAAACTGTTTTAACCAATATAAGAATGTATTCAAATGATCTTTACAGAAAGCTAAGCCAGCATATTTCATTCATCAATTGTCTCCCTTGCAAACTGTGAGGCATGTGTTTATAGCTATAATGAATTATACATTAGCAAAAATTGCCAATTTTCCATAATGAATCAGTCCCAATTTTATTTCAAAATGTGGCTGAAAATATCCAGTGAGAGCAGTTCAACTATAGAATAACCTCCTAAACCCTTATCCCCAGACCAGATTGCTTTTGTGGGTCTCAGACCATATGCTTTTCTAGTTACTGAACATCTCCAGCTGAGTATTATACTCTACAGGATCCATAGTTCATTCTTTATCCTACCAAACCTTATATCCTGTCTGTATTATCTCAGTGACTGGCACCCCAGATACCTCCAATAGCCCTAAACTCCACAGAATTCCAATCTGGCTTCCATCCATACCAACTCTTAGAAAATACTTATGTTCAGATCACAAATATTCTCCATGCTCCCAAACAAATCTAAAAGATTTTTTGCTGTCTTTATCCAACTTAACTTCTTAGCTTATTCTATATGATCAAATCAGTCATTTCTTCATGAAATATTTTCTCCTCTTAGCTTTTAAGATGGCACATTTTCTTCATTTTGCTACTTCTTTTGTTGGCACTTCATTCATAGACTCTTCTCTTCTATTGGCCCTTGAAATGCTGGTGTTGCCCAGAGATTAATCCTGGCCCTCTTCTTCTTCTTCTTTTTTTTTTTTTTTTGTCTCTGCAATCCTTTATGTAATTTTATCCATTTTCATGGTATTAAATCCCATATGCATGCAGATGAAGTCCCACAGTCTCTTTCAAACCCAGATATTCTTCTGAGCTCCAATTTTCCACATACAGCTACCTATAGGACACAGCCACTAACCTACCTTATATCTCAAACTTAGTAGGTCTGAAATCTAACTTTTGATTTTCCCATTCTTCCCCATCTTACTAAGTAGCACCATCATCCAACCCATGAGAATTATATTCAACTTCTCTTTCCACCCTTCTTCTCTGTCTCTCACCTCCCCAAGTTAAAGGTCATTAATAATTATTAATTTCACTTTCTAAATATTTAGCTCAGTCCTTTATATTGCCACTGCCATTACCCTGGTTCAAGGTATTAAAATCTCTAGACTATTATTAAAAAGCCTCCTAAATGTTTTCCCATCAATCTTTCATCTTCCTACAGAAAATGATCATTCAAAAATGCAATCTGATCATATTGTTCCAAACCCCTAATTAAAAAATCCATTAAAGTTTAACCACAGGTCACACTAAAAAGGTCCTATACTAGTTGACTCCCACATGTTATCTCCCTCCTGTCCTTCATACCACATTAAGCAAGAAAATATTTTATGCTTTTGTCCCAAACATGTGTTGTTTTGTCATATCTACCCTTGTTCATGAAGCTTCATCTGCCCTGAATACCCTTCTATTTTTGGAAAAAATCTGCATATAACTCAAGTTATATGTTTTTTTCTATGAAAATATCTGGACTCATTTTTAATTATTCTTCAATAATAATAATATTATTCTTTCATGGCTCTTTACAGCAGTTACCCCATTGTGGTATAGTAATTACTTTATGTATAGCAGATACTTTATGTATCTATCTCTCTTTTGAAAAATAATGAGTTCCTCAAGGGACATAAAACAACTTATTTATCTTAGTATATCTAACTGCCAAGAAAACGGTGGCCTGAGATACAATACTCTTTCCAGAGAAGGCCTAATGCCTTCCTTTACCAGTAAACCTATATAGTAGGAGGTGCTTCACCCTCTGTATTAGCACTGAATACCCTCTCAAGTGTCTTGAGTCTTGTCACACATTGGTGTGATATCATCAATGTCAAATAAAATGCAAAAAATTTTCATTTTTGTAAATGCTTTATATGTAAGTCATGTAAATATGTAAATCATTCACTTAAAAAAACAGATTCCATCTGTTTTCTCTATCATAAAGTCAATCTAACTTGCTTGCATTCCAATGCGTCTTAAGAGAGAAAAGACATAACAGAGTTGCAGCTAACACAGAAATAACTGCACAGCACCTTGCATTCAACCATGGAACCACTCATGACATGAACATTGTTCATTAACTGAATTTTATCAACCAACATTGTGCTCCAGATCTTCTTCCCAACAGCTTCTCAACTAGGAGTAAGTTTCTAGACCTGATTCTCCATTTAGCAAAAATCCCAGTGCTCTGTCCTTGTACTACCTTCCAAATAAGTCTCCCTCATTAATTCTGTGTATATGCAGTAGTCATATCACTAACTCAATCCCATTCCCTAAGCTGTAGCCAGATGACCATCACACATGTATTACAATGAATATAGAAAATGCAAAGCAAAACCAGATTGCCTAATAACACAAAAACACTAATAAACCCTTAAATAAAAGGAACAGAAAACTATTAGTTGGAGAAGTGGCAGAAAGAGGAAGGGCAGATTGTTCTGGACCATGCCCATACCCTAAAAGAAAAAGAAACATGGTAGTCTGAGATATAACATGCTTACTGTTATAAAATTTCATCCATTATCTGAATTTTGTCAGAAAGGTTCTGGTCTAAATCTCCTTCCCAGGATACTTTAAATCAGGAACAAGTAGCAAAGTATCAAAAGGAATATGACAGATAACATGGCTTGTGATAAAAAGAAAGTATAGATCCTTGTCTACTATATGTTTTTTTTATCTTAGTTATCACTGTTCTTTATCCAATCACCTTTTCACAGTTCTATTGAGGTTTAATGCCAACTAACCAGTCGAAATACCATCATCCGTAGACTTTCTTGTTTATGAGGTCCAAATGGATCCATCTCCCCTATAATCATCTTATTAACATTTAAAGATAAATAGTAGTCTAGCAGTATGCACATCAAGAATACGCCCCTATACTAGTGAAATTTATCTATGAACTTTCAATTAGTATTGCAAACCTCAGGAATTAAGAAAATTTAGTTAAGGTTTGGATCTTAATGTGGTTAGACACCTGGAGATGCAAATATATATTCCAGAGGAAAAGAAAGTGAAGGCAACTCTGAAAAGATATTACAGACCAGGGTTTTCATTACTTCCTTGCTGTATTCTAGTATTTTGGAATAAGTCTTCTTTCTCAAGAAACACTTACAAGTTAAGCCACGGTAACTGCACTTTAGGTACACTGACGTTTATACCACTCCACTAGCTTAGAGACAGAGAAAACAAACTGTTGGTTATATATGTATTCACATATACAAAATAATCTGGTTCTTCCAGTCATTCATTATACAAATAAAGCTTTTTACAATGTACTAACTTCTAAAAGCACTACAGTGATTAAACAGAAAACCTCTTATAGCTACTGATATGATGCTACTTTATCCCCAGTGAATAGCAAGAAAAAATAAGTGGTGATTTATTGCAGAGTTTGATGAAATGTTAAAGGGAAACATTCTCAAAGCAATCAGCAAACTCATAAATTACAGCATAGTAAAAAAGGCCATGAAACAGAATGCCTTGGTTTGAATCATCATTCCCCAATTTATTATCTATGTTAACTTGGGCAAGTTATGTAAATTATCTGTGCCTTATTTTCCCCATATATAAAATATGACTAATAATAGTAACCTCAAAGTGTTATTGAAAATATATAAAGAGAGCTGGTTCCGGAAGATGGCGGCGTAGGAGGACGCTGGGCTCACCGCGCGTCCTGCTGATCACTTAGATTCCACCTACACCTGCCTAAAGAACCCAGAAAACCGCCAGAGGATTAGCAGAACGGAGTCTCCGGAGCCAAGCGCAGACGAGAGGCCCACGGAAGAGGGTAGGAAGGGCGGCGAGGCGGTGCGCGCTCCACGGACTGGCGGGAGGGAGCCGAGGTGGAGGGGCGGCTCGCCGGCCAAGCAGAGCCCCCGAGTCGGGCTGGCAAAAGCGGAGGGGCCGGACGGACTGTGTTCCGACAGCAAGCGCGACTTAGCATCTGGGAGGTCATAAGTTAACAGCTCTGCTCAGAAAGCGGAAAGGCTGGAGGACAAAGGGAGGGAGAGCTGCTGAGCCCCCGGACGGCAGAGCTCAGCTTGGCGGGGAACAAAGGCGCTCGCCAGCGCCATCTCCCCCGCCCATCCCCCAGCCAAAATCCCAAAGAGAACCAGTTCCTGCCAGGGAACTTGCTCGCTCCGCGCAAACACCCAACTCTGTGCTTCTGCGGAGCCAAACCTCCGGCAGCGGATCTGACTCCCTCCCGCTGCCACAGGGCCCCTCCTGAAGTGGATCACCTAAGGAGAAGTGAGCTAAGCCTGCCCCTCCTGCCCCCGTGCACCTTGCCTACCCACCCCAGCTAATACGCCAGATCCCCAGCACCACAAGCCTGGCAGTGTGCAAGTAGCCCAGACGGGCCACGCCACCCCACAGTGAATCCCGCCCCTAGGAGAGGGGAAGAGGAGGCACACACCAGTCTGACTGTGGCCCCAGCGGTGGGCTGGGGGCAGACATCAGGTCGGACTGCGGCCCCGCCCACCAACTCCAGTTATACACCACAGCACGGGGGAAGTGCCCTGCAGGTCCTCACCACTCCAGGGACTATCCAAAATGACCAAACGGAAGAATTCCCCTCAGAAGAATCTCCAGGAAATAACAACAGCCAATGAACTGATCAAAAAGGATTTAAATAATATAACAGAAAGTGAATTTAGAATAATAGTCATAAAATTAATCGCTGGGCTTGAAAACAGTATACAGGACAGCAGAGAATCTCTTGCCACAGAGATCAAGGGACTAAGGAACAGTCACGAGGAGCTGAAAAACGCTTTAAATGAAATGCAAAACAAAATGGAAACCACAACGGCTCGGATTGAAGAGGCAGAGGAGAGAATAGGTGAACTAGAAGATAAAGTTATGGAGAAAGAGGAAGCTGAAAGAAAGAGAGATAAAAAAATCCAGGAGTATGAGGGGAAAATTAGAGAACTAAGTGATACACTAAAAAGAAATAATATACGCATAATTGGTATTCCAGAGGAGGAAGAGAGAGGGAAAGGTGCTGAAGGGGTACTTGAAGAAATTATAGCTGAGAACTTCCCTGAACTGGGGAAGGAAAAAGGCATTGAAATCCAAGAGGCACAGAGAACTCCCTTCAGACGTAACCTGAATCGATCTTCTGCACGACATATCATAGTGAAACTGGCAAAATACAAGGATAAAGAGAAAATTCTGAAAGCAGCAAGGGATAAACGTGCCCTCACATATAAAGGGAGACCTATAAGACTCGTGACTGATCTCTCCTTTGAAACTTGGCAGGCCAGAAAGGCTTGGCACGATATCTTCAGTGTGCTAAACAGAAAAAATATGCAGCCGAGAATCCTTTATCCAGCAAGTCTGTCATTTAGAATAGAAGGAGAGATAAAGGTCTTCCCAAACAAACAAAAACTGAAGGAATTTGTCACCACGAAACCAGCCCTACAAGAGATCCTAAGGGGGATCCTGTGAGACAAAGTACCAGAGACATCACTACAAGCATAAAACATACAGACATCACAATGACTCTAAACCCGTATCTTTCTATAATAACACTGAATGTAAATGGATTAAATGCGCCAACCAAAAGACATAGGGTATCAGAATGGATAAAAAAACAAGACCCATCTATTTGCTGTCTACAAGAGACTCATTTGAGATCTGAGGACACCTTTAGATTGAGAGTGAGGGGATGGAGACCTATTTATCATGCTACTGGAAGCCAAAAGAAAGCTGGAGTAGCCATACTTATATCAGACAAACTAGACTTTAAATTAAAGGCTGTAACAAGAGATGAAGAAGGGCATTATATAATAATTACAGGGTCTATCCATCAGGAAGAGCTAACAATTATAAATGTCTATGCGCCAAATACCGGAGCCCCCAGATATATAAAACAGTTACTCATAAACATAAGCAACCTTATTGATAAGAATGTGGTCATTGCAGGGGATTTTAACACACCACTTACAGAAATGGATAGATCATCTAGACACACAGTCAATAAAGAAACAAGGGCCCTGAATGATACATTGGATCAGATGGACTTGACAGATATATTTAGAACTCTGCATCCCAAAGCAACAGAATATACTTTCTTCTCGAGTGCACATGGAACATTCTCCAAGATAGATCATATACTGGGTCACAAAACAGCCCTTCATAAGTTTACAAGAATTGAAATTATACCATGCATACTTTCAGACCACAATGCTATGAAGCTTGAAATCAACCACAGGAAAAAGTCTGGAAAACCTCCAAAAGCATGGAGGTTAAAGAACACCCTACTAACGAATGAGTGGGTCAACCAGGCAATTAGAGAAGAAATTAAAAAATATATGGAAACAAACGAAAATGAAAATACAACAATCCAAACGCTTTGGGACGCAGCGAAGGCAGTCCTGAGAGGAAAATACATTGCAATCCAGGCCTATCTCAAGAAACAAGAAAAATCCCAAATACAAAATCTAACAGCACACCTAAAGGAAATAGAGGCAGAACAGCAAAGGCAGCCTAAACCCAGCAGAAGAAGAGAAATCATAAAGATCAGAGCAGAAATAAACAATATAGAATCTAAAAAAACTGTAGAGCAGATCAACGAAACCAAGAGTTGGTTTTTTGAAAAAATAAACAAAATTGACAAACCTCTAGCCAGGCTTCTCAAAAAGAAAAGGGAGATGACCCAAATAGATAAAATCATGAATGAAAATGGAATTATTACAACCAATCCCTCAGAGATACAAACAATTATCAGGGAATACTATGAAAAATTATATGCCAACAAATTGGACAACCTGGAAGAAATGGACAAATTCCTAAACACCCACACGCTTCCAAAACTCAATCAGGAGGAAATAGAAAGCTTGAACAGACCCATAACCAGCGAAGAAATTGAATCGGTTATCAAAAATCTCCCAACAAATAAGAGTCCAGGACCAGATGGCTTCCCAGGGGAGTTCTACCAGACGTTTAAAGCAGAGATAATACCTATCCTTCTCAAGCTATTCCAAGAAATAGAAAGGGAAGGAAAACTTCCAGACTCATTCTATGAAGCCAGTATTACTTTGATTCCTAAACCAGACAGAGACCCAGTAAAAAAAGAGAACTACAGGCCAATATCCCTGATGAATATGGATGCAAAAATTCTCAATAAGATACTAGCAAATCGAATTCAACAGCATATAAAAAGAATTATTCACCATGATCAAGTGGGATTCATTCCTGGGATGCAGGGCTGGTTCAACATTCGCAAATCGATCAACGTGATACATCACATTAACAAAAAAAAGGAGAAGAACCATATGATCCTGTCAATCGATGCAGAAAAGGCCTTTGACAAAATCCAGCACCCTTTCTTAATAAAAACCCTTGAGAAAGTCGGGATAGAAGGAACATACTTAAAGATCATAAAAGCCATTTATGAAAAGCCCACAGCTAACATCATCCTCAATGGGGAAAAACTGAGAGCTTTTTCCCTGAGATCAGGAACACGACAGGGATGCCCACTCTCACCGCTGCTGTTTAATATAGTGCTGGAAGTTCTAGCATCAGCAATCAGACAACAAAAGGAAATCAAAGGCATCCAAATTGGCAAAGATGAAGTCAAGCTTTCGCTTTTTGCAGATGACATGATATTATACATGGAAAATCCGATAGACTCCACCAAAAGTCTGCTAGAACTGATACATGAATTCAGCAAAGTTGCCGGATACAAAATCAATGTACAGAAATCAGTTGCATTCTTATACACTAACAATGAAGCAACAGAAACACAAATAAAGAAACTGATCCCATTCACAATTGCACCAAGAAGCATAAAATACCTAGGAATAAATCTAACCAAAGATGTAAAAGATCTGTATGCTGAAAACTATAGAAAGCTTATGCAGGTAATTGAAGAAGATATAAAGAAATGGAAAGACATTCCCTGCTCATGGATTGGAAGAATAAATATTGTCAAAATGTCAATACTACCCAAAGCTATCTACACATTCAATGCAATACCAATCAAAATTGCACCAGCATTCTTCTCGAAACTAGAACAAGCAATCCTAAAATTCATATGGAACCACAAAAGGCCCCGAATAGCCAAAGTAATTTTGAAGAAGAAGACCAAAGCAGGAGGCATCACAATCCCAGACTTTAGCCTCTACTACAAAGCTGTCATCATCAAGACAGCATGGTATTGGCATAAAAACAGACACATAGACCAATCGAGTAGAATAGAAACCCCAGAACTAGACCCACAAACGTATGGCCAACTCATTTTTGACAAAGCAGGAAAGAACATCCAATGGAAAAAAGACAGTCTCTTTAACAAATGGTGCTGGGAGAACTGGACAGCAACATGCAGAAGGTTGAAACTAGACCACTTTCTCACACCATTCACAAAAATAAACTCAAAATGGATAAAGGACCTGAATGTGAGACAGGAAACCATCAAAACCTTAGAGGAGAAAGCAGGAAAAGACCTCTCTGACCTCAGCCGTAGCAATCTCTTACTCGGCACATCCCCAAAGGCAAGGGAATTAAAAGCAAAAGTGAATTACTGGGACCTTATGAAGATAAAAAGCTTCTGCACAGCAAAGGAAACAACCAACAAAACTAAAAGGCAACCAACGGAATGGGAAAAGATATTTGCAAATGACACATCGGACAAAGGGCTAGTATCCAAAATCTATAAAGAGCTCATCAAACTCCACACCCGAAAAACAAATAACCCAGTGAAGAAATGGGCAGAAAACATGAATAGACACTTCTCTAAAGAAGACATCCGGATGGCCAACAGGCACATGAAAAGATGTTCAACGTCGCTCCTCATCAGGGAAATACAAATCAAAACCACACTCAGATACCACCTCACGCCAGTCAGAGTGGCCAAAATGAAGAAATCAGGAGACTATAGATGCTGGAGAGGATGTGGAGAGACGGGAACCCTCTTGCACTGTTGGTGGGAATGCAAATTGGTGCAGCCGCTCTGGAAAGCAGTGTGGAGGTTCCTCAAAAAATTAAAAATAGACCTACCCTATGACCCAGCAATAGCACTGCTAGGAATTTATCCAAGGGATACAGGAGTACTGATGCATAGGGGCACTTGTACCCCAATGTTTATAGCAGCACTCTCAACAATCGCCAAATTATGGAAAGAGCCTAAATGTCCATCAACTGATGAATGGATAAAGAAATTGTGGTTTATATACACAATGGAATACTACGTGGCAATGAGAAAGAATGAAATATGGCCTTTTGTAGCAACGTGGATGGAACTGGAGAGTGTGATGCTAAGTGAAATAAGCCATACAGAGAAAGACAGATACCATATGGTTTCACTCTTATGTGGATCCTGAGAAACGTAACAGAAACCCATGGGGGAGGGGAAGGGAGAAAAAAAAAAAAAAAAAGAGGTTAGAGTGGGAGAGAGCCAAAGCATAAGAGACTGTTAAAAACTGAGAACAAACTGAGGGTTGATGGGGGGTGGGAGGGAGGGCAGGGTGGGTGATGGGTATTGAGGAGGGCACCTTTTGGGATGAGCACTGGGTGTTGTATGGAAACCAATTTGACAGTAAATTTCATATATTAAAAAATAAATAAATAAAAAAAAAAAAAAAAGAAAATATATAAAGAGTAACACATAAAACAACTATAACAATGCTCACCACAGAGTAAATGCTACGTAAGTGTGAACAATTATTATTATTATTATTATTATTATCATCATTTCTTTCTCAGCTTCCATTTGTGAGTTTATTTAAATTAGATTTTCTTTTTAATGTACAAGACTATAATCATTCACCCTGAGGTCAGAAGGTATATAAATTACAAATAAAGACTCTGCATTTTGAAGCAAGGGGGTTCTGAAAAAAGATAAAATGCTGGGACATATTCCAGATTCCACTGATATTGACATAATGATTATGGCAGATATAACTCTCGAGGGTAACATTTGTCTCATTCTAACAAAGAGAATAACAAAATATCCTTAGTGGAATTAGCTTCCTGCTAACAAATGAGAGGTGGACAGTGGAAAAAAAGAAACAGCAGAGAGCAGAAAGTGCTGCAGAAAAACACTTCTAAGGGGGACATGAGGAGTGAAGACCTCTAGAGTCATATACAGTGTAGCTGCCTATTGCACATGCCTGGGTTGTCTCCAGAGACTAGGATGGTAATGTGCAAATTACAGAAGGGCAGTCTTTCTGGTTGGATGTACACTTGTGGGTACACAGCTTAGTGAACAGAGCCAGTACCAAACTACAGCCCCTAGTCAGACTCTCAGCAGGGCACCATTGCACAGTGAAGAACAATAATGGAAATCCTGGCCCTTCTGTACCATGCTCCTAAGAAAGAGCTTCTTTGGAATAGATTGGGATCTTTCAAGCCTGGTACAAATAATTTTTTTTCTACTGCTTAGCTTTCTCCATTCTCTAGGTTGAGCCTGTCCTTTGCTTTTTGTTAAAGTTCCAGAGGGAAGAATTACTGAGATCAGAATCCACTTTAGTCTAGAGCATGCATGAGTGACCGATATTTTAGGCAGAAATATAGACAATTTATATAAATTTGAGGTTGGAGGCACTTGGGTGGGTCAGTCAGTTAAGCATCAGACTCTTGATTTCCACTCAGGTCATAACCTCACGGTTTGTGAGTTCAAGCCCTGCATTGGGCTCCATGTTGGCAGTGCAGAGCATGTTTGGGATTCTCTCTCTCTCTCTCTCTCTCTCTCTGCTCCTCTCCTGCTTGTGCTCTCTCTCTCTCAAAATGAATAAATAAACTTGAAAGAAAGACATATGGGATGCCTGGGTGGCTCAGTCAGCTAAGTATCTGACTCTTAATTTTGGTTCAGGTCATGATCTCACAGTTTTTAAGATCAAGCCCCATGCTGGGCTCTGCACTCTCAACTTGGGATTCTTATCTTGGGATTCTGCCCCTCTCCTCTGTGTTCTCTGACTGTCTCTCAAAATAAATAATAAATAAATAAGATTTAAAAAACACATAAATTAGGGGCGCCTGGTTGGCTCATTTGGTTAAGGGTTTAGCTTTGGCTCAGGTTATGATCTCCCTGCTCCTGGGTTTGAGCCCTGTGTTGGGCTCTGTGCTGACAACTCAGTGCCTGGAGCCTGTTTCACATTCTGTGTCTCCCCCCTCTCTCTGCTCCTCCCCTGTTCCTGTTCCGTGTGTGTGTGCGCGCGCGCACGTCTCCCTCCCTCCCCCCACTCTTCCTCTCAAAAATAAACATTAAAAAAGAAAAAATAAATAATAAATAAACACATAAATTTAAGGATGTATTTGTGTGTACAACTTATAAGATATTAAAATATGTTGGGTTACCCTTCCACATACATATACACATGTGTACACGTGTATACACATGACTATGAACGTTTTAAAATCTCCAGTATGACACCATTTCTAGAAGCCAAAAACACAACTACTAGAATTATAGGATTCCTTTTGTATATTGCTAATTGAATATATCAAGTGATACACAAATATTGGAAAGAGAACAGAGACCAGTTACCTAAAATAGTTGCTTTGAAACTTTCTTATATACCTTCCAGAAAGCCTCCAAAATAATTTTTTTTGGAGTTCAGCAAATAAACTCAGCTATCTTAGATGCAGGTTACTTTTCCACAAGTACTAGAGTGCTGTTCAAAAAGATTATCATATAAAGAAGTTATTTTACGTTCTTTTTTTTTTTTTTTTTTTTATTTATTTTTGGGACAGAGAGAGACAGAGCATGAACGGGGGAGGGGCAGAGAGAGAGGGAGACACAGAATCGGAAACAGGCTCCAGGCTCCGAGCCATCAGCCCAGAGCCTGACGCGGGGCTCGAACTCACGGACCGCGAGATCGTGACCTGGCTGAAGTCGGACGCTTAACCGACTGCGCCACCCAGGCGCCCCAATATTTTACGTTCTTGAATACAACTCTCCAATGTTTTCACAAATGAAGTTGTTATACTGGTGCTAAAATCCCTCTCTCTGTCTGCTAAACTGAAATGAAGTAAAATATTACAATATATAGCAATGGTCATGGATAAAGTTGGAGAGCTCAAACAACCCACCAAAGATTCAGATTTGGTGCTAAGTTTTCTGGGCTATAAAAGATGAGGAAATAATCAACAGTCACAGTTTCTTTACTTAAATCCACTTATTCTATAAGATTAAGTTATCAGAGAAATGCCTGCATAAGCATGGAGCACCTAAAAATGAGTGAGAAGGTCCTTTGGTATCTACCATAAACAATAATAAAGCCACAATAAGAATACTTCAAAATTTACAAGAACATTTTTTCACACACATATAATTTTGACACTTTATCAATTTTTGGCACTTCAATTATTAATAAATGCCAAATTTACTCTTAACTCCAAGAACAAGATAATGTATAACCTTTAAAAATTTCCTGGATAGAGGGTATTATTTATATTTGGAAAGAGGATTGTGGAATATGCTACTTCAGGACATTTAGTAGAAGATTCAAAAGAAATGACCTACGTTTCTTTCTGAACTCGAGGGGGTTTTTAGCAGTATACTTTCGGTGCCCCTCAGGCATACAAAAATGTAAAGATATCTCTTAGATCACAGATTTAGTTGAATGAAAATAAAATTCTCTCTTCACCATAGCCAAATTGTTCACTTTGTAATTAATTCACACCTAGCACACAATATGACCTCAGCCTAGAGTAAATAAAAAAAAACATTCAGAGATACAATATTCATTTGACCAAATTGTTAAACACAGAGGGAAAAAGTAAAATCATCTTTACAGTCAAATCAAAAGAGGCACAAACCCTGAGAGTTGAAGCAAAGGTTAATGCTAAAGCAATACATTTAATTTTCATGCATCAACACTGAACTAATCCAATCTACACTGTATCCCCTATTTTTAGAGATATTAGCATAGTACATACAAAGATGGTTTTATCTTGATTATCACTTTGTTTTGATCCTCTGATCTTTTTCTGTCATTACTATTGCCCTTATCCTTTTCTGATTTGATGGCTAGGAGACTGGATAGTACTTTATTTGGCAAAGCCCCAAACCTAAAGATGATTGCTGATTCCTTATGTTTTTCTTATCCCCTGTATTCAACTCATCAGTAAGTCCTCTTCACTTCTGAAGATATGGATTTTAAATTCCCCAATTCATACGCTTTAAAAATTACTTTCCTGGGGCGCCTGGGTGGCTCAGTCGGTTAAGCGTCCGACTTCGGCTCAGGTCATGATCTCACGGTTCGTGGGTTCGAGCCCCGCATCGGGCTCTGTGCTGACAGCTCAGAGCCTGGAGCCTGTTTCAGATTCTGTGTCTCCTTCTCTCTGTGACCCTCCCCCGTTCATGCTCTGTCTCTCTCTGTCTCAAAAATAAATAAACATTAAAAAAAATTAAAAAAAATACTTTCCTTAGTCATAACATTTAATCTTACACCTAAGTAATTCCCTATCATATTACTGTATTTTCTCTCCTTTAGAATAGTTCACACTATCTGAAATTCATATTAATTACAGGTTTATTACTGTGTTTTGTGTTAGACTGTAAGTTCTAAGAGAGTCAAGATAACATCTGCCTTAATTACGGATAAATCCCCACAAGACCAAGACTAGCATCTAGCATAGAATGGGTGCTTTATATATATTTGTGAATATATGTGTGTTTCATATACTGAAAAATAAATTTACTGATTACTGTGAAGGGACTCATAGTTTCTTTGAAGATTGCTTACTATATAATTCTTGACAATAAAAAACTACATTTCTGAGATAATGTAAGCAGTCCCCTCAAAAAAAAATCCAATTACTAATTCTATAAAGCAAATGCCTAGTTCATTGGCGAGCATATTATGCCACCCCTAACAATCTTTATTACAAACTTAATTTTCTTTTGACTGGATACTCTAATTGCTGTCTTCTCCACTCCCATTTCCAAACTTCAAAATACAGATCAACCCAAAAGTCCACTGGAACTTTTTTTTTTTATTATTATATTGAGTTTAAGGAAGCGATGAGAGGACTCAGATAAAAATAGGGCAACAACTATGCATAACATCACTGGAAAATACTGTCCCTGTCACTGCATAGAGTGGTTCTGTTACCACACAACAGTTTATATGTGTCTAAACAGCAACAAAAGATAATTTGGATCCTAAGAAATTCTTGAAGGTAGTAGAAGAAATCATTATCTTGACTCTAAGAAAGCAAGCAGGCCCTAAAGTGTAGAAATACAGGAATGCCATCATAGCAAAACAACGAAATCCCTTTCCACCACGGAGAATTAAGTTGCTCATTCTGTGGGTCACAGGCCTAATGGAGCAATAAGCATTCTATGAAAACTAGTAGTGTATATAGCATATTATAGAAATTCAATACATATTTGTTGCATGGGCAAATAAAACAAGGAAGATAGCCTCAATGGCAGCTCGGAAGAATTGCTAGAATAATGCTGTTAACTCATTTCTATGCTAAATTAGTCTCTATGTAGTCCATTGTTACTTATTAATACCTATACATGGAAATGCAGCCCCCAATACCCAAGCATCAGTTGATCCAAGATTTGTGAAAGGTAAATTTGTCAGTATGTTCGTTATGCAGGTATACAGGTCCACTGAGAGAAGGGAGATATGCATGTCTGAAGGAAACAGGCAAAAGGAGGCTATTTTTTAAAGTTTAGTTGCAATTAATTTAGACTTATATTGTCTACAAGGTTTATAAAAATATGTTTCATCTTTCATTAAAATTTAGTCCCCAAAAAACTCTTCAATCACTGCTTAGTAACAGAGATTAGCACTGAATATCTCTTGGGAAATGTATTGTCCACAAGCAGCAAACTCTGTACAGCGGTTAGCATATTGTTATATTAAGCCTATTAGATGATTCATTTAACTCATAGCTGGTGCTTTACTAAGGTATTAGTGCATCAATATATTGTTTATTTTGAACGGCAAAGAGCTGTGTAATATTACATGTGCCCCAGTGCCCACCTCTATATCACAACAGAAATAGGTTGCTTTAATTCTATAAATTTCAGGGTATACACCCTTAAGAGCTAAGGCATTATTAATACATCCATTCATTATGTTTAGCATTTTATTATACACACACACACACACACATACATAATATAAATAATAAAGCAGGGAATATTTTCATTTCTTCTCCGAAGATCACAATGATGAATTTTAATATGATAAAGTAAGCTACAGATGTTCCATAAGCAGCCATTCCACAAATTCCAATGTCCTAGCAATTTTTACTTTCTGTATGGAAAGTTGCTTACTTCCCAAATGAATTTCCTTAGTGGCAGTTTTCAACCTAAAATTTGTTCAAAAATACTCAAAACAGCCTGACTCTAGGTAAGTACTGATAACTTAATTATTCATAATGTGCAACTATTTATATGCTGCAAACGCACATCTTAATGTCACCATGTATCTTTTGATGATTCAAATTAAAATTATTTTATGTAAAACCTCTCATCTGACTTTAATTCAAAATTCTGAAGTGAAGAAAATGTGAAAGGAATGCCTATGAACACCAAGCATCCTAGTGAGCCAGTACTGATGGGCATTAAATAGAATGATTCTTAAAAATGACCAAGCACTTTTCACATAAAAACTAAAGTTTTTATACATAATATGATGTCAATTTGACTAAAATTGTTATAAAATTAACTTTTTCACAACCTTTTAAATGGTTTATATGTTTTCAATGGCTTTTTAAAAACAATCTATTTGAAACAGTATAAAAAATGTACATTGGTAAGTTGACATATTGATTCATTCAAAGAAGCATGCTTTCATGCCTGCAACTGCTATATACAGTCACTCCCTACCAGATTTTTGGAAATTACCTTGGAATTCTAAATTGCAAATGTCACCTTCAAGATTTAATTCTAAAATAAGTATACTGAAATGCTTAATGAATAATATTGTTCAGATTCAGAAGCAACTCAGAGAGAAATTAGATAATAGAGAAATTTTCCCACATCCAGCATATATCACTGAACCAGACTAACTCTCTTCCCTGCTGCCACACAAATTCTGGCTTCTAGGATAAACTGCAGACCTGCCTGGGCATGTATCAGGCCAATAGAATGGAACTGCAGTTTCTATCATATATACTTCATAAATATATAAAAGGAACCTATATTACAGGCTACATAACTGGCATCATGTAAATGAACCGGAGCCTGGCAATTTGCATAATAATTAAGACCACTGGGTTCAAACTCACTTTGCTATCTACTATCCTGGTGACCTTTAGGCAAGTCACTTAAGCTCTCCATGACTCAACTGTCTCATCTACAGAATTGGAGATAGTCACATTATCTCATATGTTTTCTTTCATGAGGATTAAATAATTTAATATATGTAATATATGTAAAAAAACAATGTGCAGTATAAAACGAATGCTTTATAAGTCAACTATTTTCTGCCTCTATATCTCTTATGTAAACACGGTATTTCCATGTCATTTATATGTTCCTGGTTGTCAACTTCTTAGTGGCTAAAAGATGCAAACTACCTTCAGTAACCAGCGAACAAAATGCTCACAGCACAAATTGAATTTAGCAACAGCTCATGAATGAGTGAATTTTACATATATGTATATGTAACTCCATATATTGCAACTCTAACCACATTAATCCTAGGCTGTTTGTTGGACTCTTACCAACAATACTGCTGTTGCTGCAAGAAAAAAAAAAAAAAAGGAAAACCAAGATGAGGGAATTAAAACAATCTACAAAGAGAGTGTTAGCAATTTAAAATAACACCCAAAACAGTGCAAATCCGCTGTATTTCTTATGACTATGAAAGAATTCAATAGCGGATACAGGATTTTCTGCAATGTATAGCCCAGGGGAAACTTAAGGCATGAGAAAGCATGTTTCCCAAAGGCCAAGAGCCCATTTTTTCACTGCCAACAAAAGTTTAAGATTATCTTTGAAAAACCTTTAATAAGCCCTGGTAGATATATGATCATATGAGTATTGTTCTCACTCTTTCTTTTGCTTCTTACCTCTAGTCCAAGAGGACACAAATAGGCCTGAGCTAAAGTTACTGACATACAAGAAAAAGATTACCACAAAAAACATTTAATTGCCTTTACCTTCCACATATACCTCCAGAAGATTTATACTTTCATTCCAATCTTTTTAATTTTTTAAATATTTATTTATTTTTGAAGGACAGAGAAACAGAGTATGAGTGTGGGGGTGGGGTGCAGAGAGAGAGGGAGACACAGAATCTGAAGCAGGTTCCAGGCTCTGAGCTGTCAGCACAGAGCCCGATGCGGAGCTCGAACCCCCAAACCACGAGATCATGACCTGAGCCGAAGTCGGATGCTCAACCAACTGAGCCACCCAGGGACCCCACTTTCATTCCAATCTATTAAAGCAAATAATTAAGAGCTGCTACATATATCACATAAATACTAAATTATTAAAAAAAAGATTACCCATTTATAGCCACTTATACATAAAAATCAGAGGAAACTCTTAAGACTACTAATTGATTATATCCTAACAAGGTCTAATCTAATTAAACTTATTTATTGGTAATAATTCTCAAGAAAATATTATGTAATATATAAATGTTGAGGCACAAATATAATCTGCCCACCGAGAAAACTGATCATGGTATTTTGAAAAACATTATTAAATCTAAGAGAACTGATAATAATTGCCTCAATGTCTCTGAAGGTATGAAGAAATGTAGACTCATCACTGTCACAAAGTAAAAAAGATACCATAATATTAGGATAATGAAGAAAAGGCTTTGTAAAATTGCCTATCTCTCTCCATAAAGCTTAGCTAAAATATATTCAGTTATGTCCCTGAAAAATAGCAAAATTAAGACTGTGTTGTATATATACACACATATATATACACATACATACACACACACACACTAATGATATATTGTTACATATATTGTTATATATATTTATAATAATGATATATTGTTATATCCTGATCTTATGAGGCAATAAATTTTAAAAGAACTTTTAAAAGTTATATACATATGGAGAGAGAGAGAGAAGCAAAAAGAGAGAGAGAGAGCGAGAGAGAGAGAATCTTAAGCAGGTTCCAGGTTCAGGGAGCCTGACACAGGGCTTGATCTCACAACCTAGAGACCATGACCTGAGCTGAAATCAAGAGTCAGATGCTTAACTGACTGAGCCACCCAGGTGGCCCCCAAATTCTTCAATATTAAACAATTTAAGAGCTCTATAGTATGGAAATGTTCTCAGGCACTGCTACTGCAGAAAGCAAATACTACCAAGTTCATATCTATCACAGAAAAGGCTGTTTAAAATAGCTGACAATTACCTTTGTCATCATATAGATCTACCTATGGCCAAATGTTTAAATTGCTTAGAACACTACACCAAGTTCATGTGTCCAAATCTTACTGTGTTGGTTACCTTAGTTGTGTACCAACTCTGTGCAATGTCAAGTAATAATATTAATAAATTGAATGTCTAAAAAATGAGAATTTTAGAACCCTATTCTTCTTTAAAAATGTTTATTTATTTATCATGAGAGAGAGAAGGGGAGGGGCAGAGAGAGAGGGAGAGAGAAAGCTCCAAGCAGTCTATGCACTGTCAGTGCAGAGCCCAATATGAGGCTCGATCTCACGAACCATGAGATCATGGCCTGAGCCAAAATCAAGAATAGGACTCTAAACCAACTGAGCCACCCAGGCATTCCTAGAACCATATTCTGGTCCATCATGCAGATATACTAACATTTGATAATATAATAAATTATTAAAATACTTAAATTGTCATCATTGAAAAAAAAGCATGTGAAATAGAATAAAAATGCCAATAATCAACAAGAATGTAATTTGATTTGCACTAAAAGAACAAATGGTAGGTAAAACCTAGGAGGGAAGTGATAGCATCTTTAGTATTACTATTAATGGAACAAAAGGAACCTAATCATACCAGCTTCTCCTTTCAAAGAAAATTACAAATATCCTAATAGAACCACATGTCACAGAGCAGTTACTTTTATTGCTTTCTATTAAAAGCAATAAGATGCTAGAAATCAGATGATATTCTTCTATTAAAAGAAATCAGATGCTAACACATTGCCAGGAGCATGTTATCAGTCTACTCTTATCACATGAAGCCAGACACAGTTGAATCTCGGTAAACCATTCAAATGGAAGGAATATTGATAATCAACAATAGTTATTTTTGCCATGTAAACGCATCACATAGTTTGTTTAGATTCCTATAAAATTAATTTAAGTTAACAAATGTGATCCTGAAGCCAGCATTAACAGGTAACAGAAAGCATAAGGAAATGGTCCTGAAGAGGTAGGGAAAAATCAGACTAGTATTAATATTTGGCCAAAGATAAACCAAAGGCAGGTCACATGTATATGGAAAACTTAGCCAAGGATGGATAGCAACTCCAACATATGTTCAATCTTTCTAGATTGGCTTTATATTGGGATATATGCTTTGCAATACACTGTACATAACTTTTTTTAGTGGGCAAATTAAATCATTCAGTTCTGTCACTTTATGAGTATATTTTTACTTGGCCCAATTGATAGACATATATTAACACTATAAGCTAGGTAGCATTGGGTAGGCAAGAATAAGTTACTTCAAGGGCATGATCATACATAAACAGTCTATCCTTATCTGTGGAACAGATGACTGGATCTTAAACAGAGATTTTTTTTTATCATAGAGCTTTCATCGGTACAGTCACACTGCAGAGAAATGTAGTAGTATTTATAAGCATGGGCTATGGATTCAGCCTTGTTTTAATGGATCCTATTTCCATGTCTTTGCTTATACAGCAAGTATAGCAAAGTGGTGAAGCATGTGGGCTGTGGAACCATCCTGCTTAAAGTTGGTTTCCAGCTCAACTTTGCTCATTTGCAAAATGGCTACAAAAATGGCATCTATATCATAGGACTAAAAAAAAACTTAAATGAGGGGCATCTGGGTGGTTTAGTCAGTTAAGTGTCAGATTCTTGATTTCAACTCAGGTCCTGATCTTGTGGTTTGTGAGATCAAGCCCCATGTTGGGCTCTACACTGATAGCACAGAGACTGATTGGGATTCTCGCTCTCCCTCTCTCTCTGCTCCTCCCCCACTCATACTTGCTCAGCTTTCTCTTTCTCTCTCTCTCTCTCTCTCAAAATAAATAAACATTATAAAAAATGAAATAATCTATGTAGAACATTTAACAAAGTATTGGGCATATAGTAAGTGTACCACAAACATTAACGCTTCTAATTGTTAAAATTGTCAATTTTGTTGTGAGTCTCTTATGTGTATTTATCTTCATTCTCACAGAATTCCTTTTGATGGTCCTTCTATTTCCTGATCATTATCTTATTTTAAAGTTCTTTACATAGAGATACTAAGGGATTACATGGATTCCTTAAGGTCAAACAACAAATCAGGAATTAGGCATTTACTTATGTACACTGAAGTTCTATTTAAAGTGGACCAACCATAAATTATACAACTTTATTGTCTAAATAAACAATAGGCCACTAGTGAAAAAACCCTACCTTTCACATTTGAAAATTTTAACATCTGTAGAATTTACATACACAAATATATATTGGTATAGCTTTATATATTAATATAATATATAGCAAAATTTATATATAAAATATAAACACATACATGAAGTTAATAAATATATTTTATATAATCTTATATGTTTACATAATATATAAATCAAATTTATATATATAAGTATATAGCCATACACACACACACACACACATACACAGCTAAATACAGAGAATTACTAAATCATCACAACTAAACTGGGCAAATTAACAAACTACCAAAGCCAGACTGAATTATGTAGATATCTGGTATTTAATCAGTCATAAGATACACACACACACACACACACACACACACACATACACACACACACAGACCAAATGAATTATTATTTTTTTTTAAACGTTCATTTTATTTTTGAGACAGAGAGAGACAGAGCATGAACGGGGGAGGGTCAGAGAGAGAGGGAGACACAGAATCTGAAACAGGCTCCAGGCTCTGAGCAGTCAGCACAGAGCCCGACGCGGGGCTCGAACTCACATACCGTGAGATCGTGACCTGAGCCGAAGTCAGACGCCCAACCGACTGAGCCACCCAGGCGCCCCCCAAATGAATTATTAAATATACACATTTCCTACTATGTGCAGACATTTGGATTTAGACCCATATTTTATTTGCCTTGGCATTATGAAACTGTAATTCATTTGTGTGTTCAATGCACACTTACATTTGCCAGAAGCTGTAGTACATGCTGGGAAACAACAGTAAATTAAATGGAAATACTTCTCTCTGCCTCCAAGAAGTTCAGTGTCTGATGAGGGACACAAGTGAGTAAGATTATAATATATTGTGAAGACTGCATTATGATGGAAGTGTTATCTAAATAGACACCAAATGATGAACTGATGAAAGTGTGTTCAGAAAGAAGTTGCAAAGTCTTGTAACTGTCTCTGTTCTAGGAACAAAAGAGTTCAGTCTAAGGACAATTTAGGCAAGTAAATACATTAGGCAGTTAAATACAGAGGCAAATGACCTTGAAACACATGAGGAAGAGTTTAGATGCCCCTTTGAAGACAATAATTTGTTGTTAGTTAGTGAAATATTCCAAGCATGGGAGTGCAATAATAATTTACACTTTAGAAAGACAATTCTGCCTAGCCTGTAGATAACTGATCACAAGGAAATAAGACTGAATGCAAAAACCAGTTAGAATTCTGTTGAAGTCATCAAGGAGAGAGATGTTATAGAAACTGTAATGGCTGGGAAATAAAATTGTATATATTCACGTGGTAGGCATCTTCTTAAATGTTTCCCAAATGCAACCTGCCCCCTGGTATTCATGCCCTCGAGTAATGATGAAATTAGGCTACAAAAGACTGAGTTCCTTTCTGTTTTCATTTGCTCTTCACTCCTTCCTGGTGTGTATGCTTTAATGAAGCAAACTGCCTTTTATGAATAGCACTACTGAGAGGTCTCTGAGGCAAGGAACTGAGGGCAGCCCCTGGATGACAGCCAGCAAAGAAAAGTGGAGACCCTCAGTCCAGTAGCCCCAAAGAAAATGAATGCTTCCCAAAATCATAGGGGTGAGCTTAAGAATGATTATTCCCCGTTCAAGCCTTTGTATTAGACCATAATCTGACAACATTATATGCTTCCTTGTGAGGGACCTTGAGGCAGAGGACCAAGCAGGACCTTGAGGCAGAAGACGAAGCTGAGCTCTGCCAAGATTCCTGAAACTGAGAAAATAAATGTGTGTTCTTTCAAGCTGCTCAATCTTCAAGTAATTTGTTATGTAGCTATAGGTAACTAACATTATCCACAAAAATAAAATAAGAAGTTAAAGTTATTTTAACATGATAGTCATACACAAAAATGTGAACGTGTTTTCAAGTGCAATTGTCTTCCTAGAGGCATGTGTTAAAATGAAACTGATATGTTTACGCTATAATCTTGGATTTCTTGAGTCATCTTCCATACAGTATCAGTATTTGGAAAGCACCTAATAACAAAATTTAGCTCACTTACTCAATCCTTTTGCAATATATACATGTATCAAATCATTAAAGTGTACACCCTAAATGTATACAATATTATGTCAATTATATCACAATAAAGCTGGAAAAAATAATTAAAAAAAACAAAAGATGAAACTGATGTAAATAATAATAATAATAATAATAATAATAACAAAAAGGAAAGTTTAAAACTAGGGAAAACTTAGTAACAACCATATATCACTGAATAACCTATTAAAAAGAAAGAATTAGGTGTGCCTGGGTGGCTCAGTCAGTTAAGCGTCCGACTTCAGCTCAGGGCATGATCTCAGTTCGAGCTCTGTGTCAGACTCTGTACTGACAGCTCAGAGCCTGGAGCCTGTTTTCGATTTTGTGTCTCCTTTTCTCTCTCTGTCCATTCCCTACTCATGCTCTCTCTCTCTCTCTCTCTCTCTCTCTCTCTCTCTCTCTCTCTCTAAAAAATAAGTAAACATTCAAAAAAATTTAAAGGAAAGAATTAAATTTACTCTCACTGACAAGGACTAACCGACTAAAGAGATTACTTATATATAATGCCTCAGAAAAGGTACCATATTTGAATTTCTCTAAAGTAAATATATTTCTTAAATCAGAGAAATCTTTTTCATACTTCTTATATCATGCAAGATATAGTCTGGAAATTCATTAAGTGCCATCAATATACAACTGGAATAAAACATACCCCTTTGCGGTTTTATATAGCTGTGTTAAAATGTTCCACTGGAATTTATTATAAATAATTTCCATTTGGCAAAATAAACCTTTTTTTTTTTTCAAAATAAAACAAATTTAGGGGCGCCTGGGTGGCTCGGTTGGTTAAGTGTCCGACTTCGGCTCAGGTCAGGATCTCACGGTCCGTGAGTTCGAGCCCCGCGTCGGGCTCTGTGCTGACAGCTCAGAGCCTGGAGCCTGTTTCAGATTCTGTGTCTCCCTCTCTCTCTGCCCCTCCCCTGTTCATGCTCTGTCTCTCTCTGTCTCAAAAATAAATAAACGTTAAAAAAATTTAAAAAAAAACAAATTTAGCTAGAACAATAATTGTAAATGTCAATGAGTATCTGTGTGAATTGTAAATGCTATCAACTTAATACCTGTTATTGTGCCTAATCAATACAATACTTATCTGCAAAAATTACTGAAATGGGGAGAGACAGTCTCACTAACTCATGGCTAAAAAGTGTCATATTAAAATAAGACAGTGTTTATAATGTTATGAAGTTAACCTCAAAGAAGCTCCATGAAAATCTAATTACTTTATATATCCTATGTATATTAATATATCCTTACCAAATGCGTAATGACATGAAGACCACATTACTAAATTCATTATGAGAAGAGACAGCCTCAAGTCATACCAATGCTTTACAATTGATAGATTCTATACAGAAAATACCTTTAAAAATCTTAGAAAAAAATAACTTTATTCCCTTCCATGAGCGTACAACTTTCTAACTTTGGTTTAAGTTCTAAAGAACTGACTTCAGTACCAGGATAATACGATTACACACTTCACAAGATAATACAATGTATGTGAAACTATAACATTAAGAAAGGATCAGTAAAGTATGCAACAACATGTACAAATAGCATAAAAGCCATTAAAAGCCATTGTTAGGACTCTTAAATGTAGAGAACTGATGGTTATCAGAGGGAAGGTGGGTGGGGGAATGGTTGAAACAGGTGATGGGGATTAAGAGTACATTCAGTAATGTATAGAAAACTTTGAACTACTATATGGTACATCGGAAACTAATATAACACTGTATGTTAACTATACTGGAATTAAATTTTTTTAAAAATAAAAAAAAAATCAAAGCCATGGTTACAACATAAGAAATTGATTAAGAATAAACCTGGGTTCAAACTTCAGCTTTGACACTTACTAGCTATGTAAAAAAGACATATAATTAAATCCCCCATAGTCTCAGTTTCTCTACCTATAAAACAATAATAATAGTATCCAGGGTTGATGTGAGGATTAAATGAGATATGGATTTAAAATGCTTATGCAGTTGTTGGGACATAGTAAATGCTTAATAAGTGTGCTATTAGTATTATTAGTAGTGATGGTATTAGTGGTAGAAGTAGCACAATGACCACATCATCATCAATATATAAAGATAAGCCATTTTGATGCCTACTCCTTTAGCAAGATGAAGACACATGGTCTCAGTTTCTCTCTACAGTTAGCAACTCTTATAATTAATGTCATGCATCTCTGGCTCACAAATTCCTTGTTTCCTCTTCTACATAACAGAGGTAATTTGTTTGATGCTGTAACATGCTAATCAGAAATGAATGTGTGTATCATCATAAGTTAAATTATATACAGGTATGTATGGTGTTTAGTTGGCTGCTTGAAAGAATTAAGCCTTCTTGGTTTGTTTCCATGTGTATTAAAGCTTGTACTACAGAGCATGCATATTGTGTCATTAAGATGACAGATTGTTTGTGAGGACACCAGGTCCCTCAGCACACTTTAGCACTATTTTATAGGGAGCGGGCACTCTGGGACTGACATCTCATTATTTTCAAGCCAATTCCAAGAATTTCTATATTATAAAGACAGACATGAATTAGATTTTACCACTCTCATGTTTTTTTTTCATTACTACACTAAATATAGAAGACTGTATTAAGCAACAAAACAAGGATGGCTATATTCAAAAGGAGCCAGCTGATTCAATGACTAAGAAACACAATTTAAAATATGATCCTAGAGGAAAAGTGCTTTTACATAAATACATCTTCAAATTCAGTTCCACCATAATTTTGAAGCTATGTCCAATATCTCAAAATGACATTTATATGCATTTGAAATAATTATAACACCTCAATTTTCTGTTATTACTAAAACTAAATTACACTACAGGAATATATTATTGAAGAAGCTAAATTTCATTAACCTTTTATGTTTATTTATTATATTTCCTCCAAGCAACATTAAAACCAAACAACTTCCACACAATCTTTATTCTTCCTGAAGCCTTTAGAGAACTTCAGAAATTCTAATTAGAATTAGCAGTTATAACCTACATTTCTTATTATTAAGTTTAGTTAATATTAACCATCATTACTTTAACTCTTATATAGTATCACTCTTAACTGTAATTACTATAGATTTTTAAGGAAAATGATACTATTTCTATAGCTTTGATAGGTATGTGGCCCCAAATACCAGCAAACTGAATACTAAACTAGAACCCATATACAAATTCTAACAGTAACATATGTAATATATATTCAAAATTACTAACAGGGTCTCTTGCAGCTGCATCTAATACATACATATTTTTTTTTCATTTAACCAGAGAGCATTTTGAGGTATTTTTTGTCATACACCATCATTAATGCTTATAAGAACCTACATATTATAATCATGGGAACACAGAATTTGGGAACTAGAAGACCTTAGAGATTAAGAGTAAGAATTCCTACTGATCAGGATATCATCATGTCTTGCCCAAACTACTGGTGGTTTATTCACAGTCAATGCTCTATCACATATTTGTGAATTCCCATCCTCTAGATGTCTGCCAAAGGTCTAATCAATAGTCAATTATTAAATTATTGGGTCCCTAAAGCTTAAAAAACAAAACCCCCTTTCCTCAGTATAAAGTTCCCTTTACCAGTTTCACCTTCAAGTCCCAACTCAAAAGGCTGTGCTTTCAACAGCTGTACCTAACCCAATACACACCCCACCCTGTATGCACCTCACCCCACCTCCAAACTTTTCTAATAGTGTTCTCTGACTAGAATGTCTCCTTTCCTTCTTTCTCTTTTGAAATTCTACTTAAATATCAAGGCCCAGCTCAAATTATACCACATGTTGGATCTCCATTTGCCCTACTCAAAAGGAACTATATTTCCATCCTGGGCTCCTATTAAAAAAATATGTATGCTAACATGAAACACAACTTGACTAAATGTAGTGTACCTCTCTCTCTCTCCCTCACTAGATGGTAAGTTCCTTGGTGCAGAAAACAAGACCCTATTCATTTCTCTCTCTCCCACGGAATATAGTAACTTGCATATAGTCAGTACTCTACAAATAAAAATTAAATGAAATGAGACATCCATTCTCTCTTAAATTAGAAATAATTTGGTTTATTAATAAAAAATTAAAAATTGTTTGTTTTCTCTATAACTCTAAGTAATTCAAATAGAAAATATAATTTGACGGTACTCCCACATATTATTTACACATTTAAATATTATAAGAATTAGAGGTATTGTTTTTAAGTATATTTATTTTATTTTGAGAGAGAGAGTGTGAGCAGGGGAGGGGTAAAGAGACAGGCAGAGAGGATCCCAAGCAGGTTCTGTGCTGTCAGAGCAGAGCCTGATGCTGGGCTCAAACTCATAAACTGTAAGATTATGACCTGAGCTGAAATCGAGAGTCAGACACTCAACCGACTAAATCACCCAGGCACCCCAGGAATCAGAGACATTTAAAAATTTCTTTCTATTTAGCAGTCTGAAGCACTTGGAACTTCTAGGTTAAACATTTTCTTAACACAGACTAGTAATGCTTTCAATGTATTTAGGGAGAATGGAGACATGAGCTCTCCAAGATTTCCTTGCAACAGGAGAAAATTCTCAGAGGCTTTGGAACACCGGGTCTAAGAGCTTCGGAAATAAGTCTTAGAAACAATGAGTATGTTTCTCCTTCCGGAATGCAGCTGAGTAGCAAACAAAAGCAAAATGGGAAAGAAAGTGGATCCCTGGAGATAGGAGAGCCAGGGTAGTATATTTGGAGTTCACTGGAGCCAGAGCCTCCTGATTTCTTACTGATCCTGCCACCTGTTGGCCAAATTATGAATCAAGGCACTGCAAGTGACCAGGAATTTCAGCTGTTATAGTAAGATCAATCAATAGTTACTAAGTGTTATTAAAATAAATGGGAGTATTGTCTCATTAAATTTTATTTTGGCTACATTATTTATGTCTGGAATATGCTACTATGCTTAATTATTCCTTTAAATGTCCCTTCAGAAAATAAATCTTAGTAAAAGTAAGATTACTGAAAGGTGCCCCTGACCAGATTTATACTCAAATATTAAAACTTAGGAAAAGTAGAAATAGTAGTATCACACATAAAATTCAGAGAATGAGAGCTAAGAATAATGGGAATGTGGTGTTCTCATCATTGAGGAGATGAGAACTTTTATATAATTTTTATTAGGTTTTAGCAGCTGCAGTAAGAATTGCTTCTATTATAACTGATTGGCTCTACAATCAGTAGACCTGCTCAGAAGACCAGGAAATTCTCTTACTGAATTAACACCTGTATTAAGTATCAACAACTAAAGGAAAACACACATACACAGACAGCATCATGTTAAATGAAAGGGAAAGGGAATTAATATTTGTAAAGTGCCTACTATACTAAGTACTGTGCTGGGTGCTTTAAATATATAACCTTACTTAATTCTCACAACACTACTAGATAAACATTAGTCTACTCATTTTATGGATGAGAAAATTCAGTCTCAGAGGTTACAAGTATTATAGCTGGAATACAAATACTTGTGACTCCATCTCTGGCCTTTTCCACTATACCATACTACCTTTAGAAACTCTCTAATGGATTTTACACTTACCTCTATCTCTCAAATGTCATTTTCTTCATTTGTAAAATAGAGTCTGGGCTTAGTCACTTCTAAGGCCCAGAATAACTCTACAATTTCATGACACCTTTGATTCTTCTGGGACTCAATACAAATAGATCAATAAGTAAAAAAGCAACTGCTCAATATAAAATAAGCAAAGAACTAGAGGGAGAAGTTCACAGAAAAGTAAATTAAAAGTGTCTTCAAATGGAAGAAAAGCTTCTCAACTTCACTCTGAATTTGAGAAGTCAAAATGATAACATGGATGATTTACCTCTGAGATGGACAAAGGTTGCAGGGAAACAGATACTTATATTTTAGGTGCCACTATAGACATGAACTCTTTGCACTTGATCTTAGCCAAAAGGCCGAGAAGCGATTAGACATGAACTCTTTGGAATGCAATTTGGTAATATGTATCAAAATTATAAAAGTACACAGCATTTCATCCAGGGATTTCACTTCTAGAATTTGTCCTACAGATAGACTTATGTGCACAAAGTTACATACAGATTACACGTTCATCACAACATTGCTTGCAATAGCAGAAGAGACCAGAACTAATCTAAATATCCATTATTTAGACTGGCTAAATAAATTAGGATAAGTCCATACCACAGAATTCTATCCAGTATGAAAAAGTAACACAGTAGACGAACATAAGCTACTATGGAATAACATCCAAGTATGTAAAGTAAAAACAGCAAGAAGCCAAAAACAAAAATGACAAATACACAAATGCTTCTAGAAGCACAGACTATTTCTAGAAGGAATGTGAGAAATTAGTAACATTTTTACATTGTTCTTCTCTGGGGAAAAAGCTGTAACTCTGGGATAAAGGGATAAGTTTATCATGCATCTTTTTTTTTTTTTTTTTTTTACTATATGACTACTTTGATATCAGCATTTTACCTTTTTAACTTACAAAAACATTTATAGTAAATAATAGCTCTGGAGTCACTGAAAAACCCTTTAAATGTGAAGGTTACTGTAGCAAATAAGGAAAAGAAGTAATTCCAGGAATTTTTTAAAATGTCAGATTTCTTCTAATTACCTCTGATGTGTGTGTGTGTGTGTGTGTGTGTGCGTGTGTGAACTTCAATCTACATGCAACAGCAAATACAGCAAAAGCACCTCCAGTGTGCAAGATATAGAAGGGCTGAAAAGGAATAATTTTCACCTCTCTCTTTCTCTGTCGCTTTCTCTCTCTTAATCTTCCAAAATTCCCATTATAGGAAATGATGTGACAAATCATACAAGTGAATGGTAAGGCTGCCAACTCCAAGTGTATAGGCATATGGAATGTATCAATTTCTTGTTGTGAATACTCATCCAAACTGAAAAAATCCTAACTTTACCTGAACTATCAATTTTGCAATAATTAGTAAACTAATAGTTAAAATACCAATGATTATGAGATTGAGAAGTTATCTATATAGTAACAAAATTATGTGTGAAACTCACAAGAGGATAAAGATCTAATAATAAACAAAGCACTCCATTATCAAATCAGTAAAATATACTCAGTAGGTACCAGATTTTGATGTTATTGCAGAAAATATACTTGTAGGAAAAAACTATAAAACTTCCTAAGAAAACAAATTGATAAGTAATACAAGTATAAGAGGAAAGACCATTTATGCACTATGGCACCAATCTTATACCAATTTCATGAAAACTTCTGTGCCATTAGCATTCTGTTACATTATTTTCTCTTACATGGTGAATTGACAACTTTATCTCCTCTGCTTCTCAGTAGAAACGATTGTATTATAATAGAGGGATATAACTTACATATTAAACAATAAAAATAAACCAATATTTTCAGATGGATAACAACATTTATGCAAAATAAGTTTAAAAGGAAAAGCAGCTATTCTTCTTTAGTTACTTGGTAAAATCTACTTAATAAGTTAATCTATTTATGTTTGTCCAGTGTGGAAAAATTATACATGTATACATTACTAGAAATTTTTTGCAAAGCACTGAATTCAATATATCAGAATAAGAAATTTGTATTTTAAAAAATAAAATGTACCTTTTATCTGGGTAGCAAAGTTCAGTGCCAGTTTTGCAAAGAGATCTGGATTTTCAAACTTGTCCTCCTTAACTTTTAACCAGAAACAGTTCTCAGATAATTCTTTGGGCTCAATCTGAAACAAAAATAACAAAGATAAGTTTCTAAATTATTACTTCATTTTTAATTTTTCAAAGAATTCAATTTCACCAAGGTTCCTTTATTCATCTATCTACTGAATCAATTTTAGGATCCATTAAAATAACACTTTTTAAGTAAATATTCATTGGGGAAGTCACAGAATTCTATTGGTGTACAGAAAAATACACAATAGCAATAAGACATATAGCAAATTACATTTAAAAAAATCTTCTACTGGAAAGCACCTTAAAAATAATTTAGTAAATCCCTACCCTAACTCACATACATTTTGTTCTGCTCTTGGATTTTTAAAAATGAGGAAACTAAAATTCAGAAAAGTGAAAAAATTCTCCATGTTTACTGGCCAGGATGAAGGTAATAATTATAATAGATGACATCCTCCATACCTTCTAATAATGTGTCAGGTACTGTTTTAAGTGAATTGCATATATTACCTAATCTAATTCTTGCAATAATCCTTTGAAGCAGGACCTATTATTATCTCTATGTTAAAGATGAGTAAACTGAGCCCCAGAAAGTTTAAGTGGCTGCCCAAACTAGTAGATGGCCAAGATGGGAATTAAACCCAGGCAGTGTTGTTCCAGAGAATTTTGCTCTTAACCAGTGAACTGCAATTCAAAATTAGGACTGTACTTGTTCTAGTACAGCATGATGCTCTTTGATATGTAAGTACCATTACACTGCATGCTCAAATGCTAAGTGAACATATCACTTCATTTACACACAGAGATAACTGGGCCAACAGCATCTGGATGCTATAGTTTGGTGGATTGTACCTAACAAAAAAATAACTATATTCCAAAAACATGTGTACCTCATTTACTCTTATGAGAAAGTAAAAGTATATTCTTAACCTAAAAAAAAAAGTGGTTTAAGCATGATTCTGGTCAAACCAATTACTAGGTAGATAATGTCAGATTTCTCTCTAAGGATGTTCTTGGATAAGTCATTTCCCCAAATGGTGGTCTGACTAATTGTATTTTCATTAGAAGATTAGTTGCTAGTAAACAGGGACAGTGTCAATCTTGATAATAAGCCTTTAAAAAGACATATTCTTATAATAATAAAGCAACATAACATTCAAAAGACAAAAAGAACTTTCATATATTATATCAAAAAATAGTTACATCACTAATGAATACTGTCACCTATTCCATACTACCTAAATATTTAAAACTAAAAAAAAACCTTTCTCTAAGAACTAAAATAACTAAGATAAAAGGGCTCAATAATAATGGAGATTATATTTGAGAATGTTATAGTACTTAAAGTTAACAACACTATTAAGAATCGAAATTACATTTCATTTAGTGATAGATTTCATATATTCTTCTCTAGCACCATTTTCACTTTGGTTTTCCTTTTGCCTTCTACATAAATTTCAAATTATCTGTGGAATTTCCAATTCTCTAGGTACTAAACTGAAGGATACACATAAGATGGTGAACTCACAAAAGGAAAGCAAGTCAGTAGTAATGTTCTCAAGCATTATACAGTTCTCATAGGCAGCAATACTTATTCACATATTAACAATCAACTATGAATGGACAAAGCCAAAAACTACTCCAGTTGTAGCATTACCTTTGACCAATTGATTCTCTTCATGAGTACCTCAGGTTTATATATTTTTTTCTGCTTCATCCCATAAGGCAGATCCAGTGGTGCTCCTGGAGGAGGAGGAATGCCTGGGGGAAATGGTGGAACAGCTCCCCCAAACAAAGGTGGTGGTGGTGGTGGTATACCAGTCATTCCAGGTAAAGGAGGTGGAGGAGGAGGGAGAGCTCCTCCAGGCAGAGGTGGTGCTGGTGGAGGTGGTGGTGGTGGGGATAACCCACCACATGGCCCTGGAGGAGGGCCTGGAATTCCTGATGAACCTGAGAGTCCATGTCCCTGAAATATATATAATACAATGTTTAAATGCTTACAGTAAAATATAACAACAAAGAAAACTTATCAGTACACATTGTTGGTTTAAAATTATATAAACTTTAATTTAGTAATATCTAAGGGATTAACGGTGACTGAAAAAGACTCCCATAGATTTTTGGTAAGTATTATAAATTCTGGACAATGACTACTTCTGCTAATGTACTATAAAAGTTGGCTTCCTTAAAGATTTTGTGAAGCACTCCTCCAAAAAACTGAAAATTATCTTTCATTATAAATATATGCAAAGAAGTACTGTAAATGGCTTGAGCCTATGAGACTAGTTGATTTGAATATGGATAATTAATTCAATCATAGATTGGATTCCCTTGGAGCCAATTAGCTTTACACAGAGTCTGTCTCATAGTACCAGTAACTTAGCAGTCTTCTAATGCCAATAATTAATACTAACATCCATTTGCATGGTAATATATGTTTATCAATTTTTTTACATCTATTATTTCTCTTCATTGTTATTATAAGCTTGTATTGTAAGTAGGGCATTTTTATCTCTACTTTATCTCACTGCTTACAGATAAGAAAACTGTAACTACAAAAAGGTTAAATGATTAACCAAAGGTCACAGAGTCTGAAATGTGGTTAAGATTTGACTCTGGTTCTTCTTATACTCAATGTGGTCCTCTTTCCACTACAGCAGACTACCTCCTCATAAATGGGAGTCATTTGCCATGAAAGGAATTAATTCATACAGATTGAATTATGAGGAGAATATAACTTACTTCTACCACCAGAAAGTAATTGAAACTCATTCTCTAATGATAATGGATAAAAGATGAAGAATATCTCATTCCAAACTGTCTACTTTTTAAATTACCTGTACCTGTTTCTTTAAGCCATCACTGGTCACAAAGGTTCACTTCCAAAATAAATTAAAAGTGAAGGTGTTTATTATAAACATTCTCAAGAAAATCCTACCAATGAACAGACATATTTGGATTCAAGATATGACATCAGGTTAACTTAATGAAAAATTTAACATTAATAAAATTGCTTGGCATAGTGTTATTTTTATTAGGGGAGAAAGTCTTCTTATCTTTATTAATACGGATTTCCAAGTTGGACTACTTAATTGTACTAACTAAACTTAGAAATGCCTTTACAAAATAGATAAATTGAAGCATATTTTTGGAGGAATCAATTTAAAGGACTGACTTATTTATAAGAATATTAAAAATTTATCATGGAAATGTTTCTCATAATATTTAATATGCATTGTCCAAATATTTTATTCATATATATGATGTTTATGTGTGTACAATACACATACAAACAATTAAAGTGTTTGTACACTTAACAAATGACAATCTTCCTCTGGAAATTAGTAAGAATTGAGATAGGATTAAAATATGCAAAATTATTTTCACTTTACTTTTAATGCAGCAAAATTTTAGAAAGTCTGATTTTTATAGTCTTGATTGAGATCAGAGAAATTATGGAGAAAGTAAAAATATTTTTTCTGAAAATTTTAGGAAATTAGTGATTTACTCTAAATTTTATATATAAATGGATTTATTGAATACTTTGAAAGGTAAAATTGTCCATCCATTTTTTTATTAAAAGAGCAAAATTATGTTTAACATCAAATTTTGTCTCTATAGATCATATCTAAGATAAGAAACTTGTGCAAACATAAAAATGCTATCACTTTTAACACAGGATTTTATTCAAGTTAAATGCATGCTTTACAAATTTAATAAAGTATCTCAAATAAATGCCACCAGCCTTTAAAAATCAAATCATATCAGCCTTTCTCCTCCCTCCCATGAACAATTAGGAATGCAACAATTAAATTAGGCTACAATAGAGTATTGAGAATTGAACATAGCCAATGAATAATTTAGTATTTGGCACAATTTTGAGTACACTATAAAGAACTGTGTGACTCTGCACTTTTAGAGATCAGTTAATTTAATAATAAATAAGCAAATACTAAATAGTAAGGCCCTGTGCTAGGGTGACATTGGGCAATGTCAGCATCTGGGAGGGAAAAAAAAAGAAACTGAGTTCTCAGAGATGTGAAAAGGGTAGTAAGATGACACAAGAAAAGAGAAAGATTGAATGAAAGAAAATTATAAAATAGATAAGTGAAACAGACTTATTTTCACCAGAGTTCCTTGGTGACTTTTGAAGTCATTTCTTAGTAGACTGATGGATACATATCTAGTCAAACAAGTATCTACTGAGCATCCACTATGTTAAGAGGTGTTAAAAAGAAAACCACCGGCCCCAAATGGCATCAGTTAGGCTGAGTCACCAAACTGGAGCTTAATACATAATCTAACTGCAGTTTCAACATCTCCAGGAAATATAGTCTTAAAAGGTAAGTAAGGAATTTTTCCATCAGCAGCCAAAGAGTCTGCCACCTAAATCCTCTCCATCCCCTAAATGAAGAAGAGGTAATCTGCATAACACTTCTTGCTTTTTCCCCTAAGGGAAAGTGTCAAGGCCTAGAATAATCCTTTCCTTTCCATAAAAACTTTATTGTCCCACCCTCTTTCCATAAAAACCTTTCATTTTCTACAACTCCTTGGAGTTTCCCTCTGCTTACTAAAGGGAATGCTGCCAAATTCACAAATTGTTTAATAAAGCCAATTAGACCTTCAAAATTTACATAGTTTAATTTTATTTTGTAAGAAGGTAATCTTCAATTTCTTTCTCAAACATCATTTTCATTAATTGGATTTATAGACTAAAGTATATAGTAAAGACAAAAAAGGAAATGCATACATAGGAAAATGACATTTTTCTCACCAACATTATTAATTTCCATTTCTTAATATGCATTTAAAACATAAAAACTATTGAGAGTTCTTAAAATACTAAAAATAAATAAAAAGTACTGAGAGGACTTAATCAGTTCTATAGTTTAGACACCATAATTAAGATTTTGAGTGTATATGGGTGCTTTTCATCATAGGGGATATAGGTGGAAATGTAAATTTCCTATGTTTTGAAATTATGCATCCAATTTTTCAAATCATCACGAAAATTTTGTCTTCAAAACAGTCTTGCTTATGTAATATATTCCATTAAAAATATTCAGGGAAGCTTAAGCGACCAGTGTCTCATTTTTATCCAAACAGTAAAATGATTTATTTTCCAGGAAAATCAAACCTGTAGTTATTTCAACTAAAATGAGAAACTGCCAAAAAGTCTGTTTGTGGTCACATTTTTCCTTCCATCTAACAAGATAATTTTCTACCATTGAACTCATTATGACATGAAATAAAGTCTATATCTTGTTTCATTACCTGGGTTCGAAGTTGCTGGATTTCTGTTTCAAGCTCTTTAATTTTTTCTTCTCTTTTTTGAAGTTCAGCTTGAGCTTCCTGTCGAGCTGTGAATTCTTCATCAAACTGCAATGATCACCACCATAAATGTACAATTAATAACATAGTTTTGAAGAAGTTTTAAACAATGTTATGTATTAAATAAGTGGAATGTGTTTTGCTTCATTGAACTCCCAATTCCTTCAGAAAATCAAAGCTCTAGATTATTTTCATGACAATTAAGCACACCCCTGTGGGGATGGAGTATTGCTTATGGTATTAGTGAAAAAGAAATGTGGCCCAAAAACCAAGGTAAACAAACCTACTTTCACTTCCAAAAAAAAAAATAATAATACAAAACAAAATTTTAAAAGGGTGGACTGAGATCTCTCTCTTCACATATAATGAACATTTATATTGTTTTTTTATTGAAAATTAGGTTTTAGAATTAATAATTTCCTTTAATGTTTCATCCCATACCTTTAAGTTCATTGAATTGGAAAATGAAATCTAAAAAATTAGCCATCAAGCAGTTCAACTCCTTAACTGTATTTAATCTTGAAAAGAGATTGTACTTTTAGAATGCTCTAATGATTGTACATTAATACAAATGAGAATATTCCTATTACAATCTTAATTGTCTAGCATCCAAAAAATGGTGTTCCACAAAATGTGAGAGAAAAATGGCATTCTCCTTAGGATGGTTAACCAAAACATTTGCATAAAATGTTGTAAGAGAGAAAGTGAAAGGTTAAATTACGGTGTGCTGTGTGGAGGAGTTAAAATGGAGGAATAGTACCAGGTCCCTATGCTTGCCTCATGTCTCAAAACATTTAGATAAACATTAAATCATTCTGAACACCCATGAAATCAATCTGAGGACTGAAAGACCAAACTGCACAACTAAAGGAAGACATAAGCCAAATAGTGGAAGGTAGTAGGTGTGGAGATCTGATCTGGGGGCAAAATTATTGTGGGTGCTGCAGTGGGGAGGGAGCCCTGATCACAGAGGGAGTTGGGGGAGAGAGAGAGAGGGAAGGGAAGGGAAGGGAAGGGAAGGGAAGGGAAGGGAAGGGAAGGGGGAATTTTCTTACTCTATTGGTGGGAATGTAAATTGGTATAGCCACTCTGGAAAAAGTATGGAGGTTCCTTCAAAATTTAAAAATGGAACAACCCTATGACCTAGCAATTGCACTACAAGGTATTTACCCAAAGGATACAAAAATACTCATTCAAATGGGCACATGCACCCCAATGTTAATAGCAGTTTTAGCAACTATAGCTGAATTATGGAAAGAGCCCACATGTCCTTTGACTAATGAATAGACAAAGAAGATGTGGTATATATGTATATTTGGGTATGTATACATAGATGTGGTATGTGCGTATATATATGGGCACACACACACACACACACACACACACACACACTGGAATATTACTTAGCCATAAAAAATAATGAAATCTTGCCATTTGCAATGACCTGTTTGGAGCTAGAGTATATTATGCTAAGCCAAAAAAGTCAGAGAAAGACAAATACCATATGATTTACCCATATGTGGAATTTAAGAAACAAAAGATGAACACAGGGGAAATTAAAAAAGAGAGAAGGAGGCAAACCTTAAGAGAGACCCTTAACCATACAGAACAAACTGAGGGTTGTTGGAGGGGAAGTGGGCAGGGCGATGGGCTAAATAAGTGATAGGTATTAAGGAGAGTAGTTGTGATGAGGACTGAGTGTTATATGGAAGTAATGAATCACGAAATTCTACTCCTGAAACTAATATTACAATACATGTTAACTAATTAGAAGTTAAATAGGAAGTTGAAACATATATACATACATGCATAATTATAGTGTGCTAAGCAGGAGAGACCATCTAAATGATGAATACCGATTTACTACATTTAGCCCAGCCCTTACCTCAGTCAGGGCTCCAAGCAGAACCAAACAAGCCTGTATACATAAGTACTGCTATGTCCATCTATAAAACATTTGCCCTTTATTATCAGCGTCACTTTAAATCACTTTAGAAGTCTATACTTTATTACAATTATACTATTTCTGTTCCTAAAATTGATATATCTTACTGTCTAGAATTGTCTTTAGAGTTTGTGGAACAATAAAAATTATATTCACTGTTAATAAATATTCACCTTCATAGATTTGACCTTTGGAAATTAAAGAATGTCAAACAGATCCAAGTCTGAAGAAAGAGTATGTAAACAAATTGGATAACAATAGTGTTTGGGTCAAACATGAAACACTAGTTCTTTTATTCATTACTACTCGAGTTTCTGGAAAATGTTCCATAGAGGTTAGTCCAAATTTTTCTAATATTTAAAAATTTCAAACTCACCCCTGATCCTTCACAGTCAGTAAATGACCATGTTTCCCACTTCACTGAAAAGATGGAGGTTTTTCAACTTCACTACCATTCATGTTAAGATTTATCTCATTCTGGGGTACCTGGGTTGCTCAGTTGATTGCACATCTAACTTCAGCTTAAGTCATAATCTTGTGGTTGGTGGGTTCAAGTCCCATATTGGGCTCACTGCTGTCAGAGTGGAGCCTGCTTTGGATCCTCTGCCCCCTTCTCTCTGCCCATACCCTACTCACTCTCTCTCTCAAAAATAAATAAACATTTGTTTAAAAAATTATCTCATTCTATACTTCCACCCACTCTCCCAAAGTTAGCTTCATCTGTGTGTGTTTTTTAAGCATGATGCAAACTATACCATTTTCCTTTATAAATGGTTTGTTAGTACATTTGAAAAGAGACACACAATGCTTATAATTTAAAGTGATCCTAATCTGTAAACCCATAGAATAGGAATCACAGAAACCTGAGATATGCAAGTTGGAAGACTTCTTACATGGCCACGAATCTTATCCTCTTCTATTAATGATAAAGGAATTAAGTTCCAAAGAGAGTAAGTAGCTTACTTAAAGTCATAGCTAATTAGTGGAAAAGCTAAGATCAGATCTTACAACTATTTCTTCTCATTCTACACCCCCACTTTTTTTTTTTACTACTTTATACAGCCTCTTAAAATCACCCGGAATAAGAAAAGGCATGCAAGATAACCACTGGAAGACCATACATGTTTTCATTCTAAATGATGGTGATGAGAATAAAGCACTAAACACTGAAACATCTTTTTTATTATTTCAGGACTCCATTTCCCTTTATATATGCTTACAGAAAATTTTACCAGATAGATCATCATAATTTTCTAGTCTTGTGGCATCTAATCAAAGTGCCAGCAAAAAATTAAGAAGATTCTAAGATTTTCAAAGAGAATTTTAAATGTGCTACTTAAAACAAGAACATTACAAATATAAATGTCTATTAAAAATTGTTCATTTTCTTCCACCAATAAAATGACAACTTTGCACAAACATTTTATGCCCAAACTCTGAAAATCCATTCCAGTAATTGAAAGAGCAAAGACATTTCTTCAGATTCCCTGAAGTAACTTCAGTAATATTCTATAATTTCTAGAGTGATAGCAAAAGTGATTATCTAATCTCCAAGGTAAGTCATAACTTTGAAGAGACAGCAATATGTAAGCACTTTATCTTGCTGTCAGAAGGCTGAAAACTAGAGAGTTTTTAGACCTAGGTTTCAATCCTTCCCCCTGACACCAACAGGAGAGAAATACTATACTAACGCTTCCTAGGGTCTAGAACAACAACAACAACAACAAAAATGCAACTTTTGGTAGAAACTAGTAAAACTGTAGTCATGCTTTCATGAAACAAGGAAAAGACAATCTGAAATCTAAATAAAATTAATATAGTCATAAAACTTATATTTACATAATTCATTAATGTACAAAGAAAGGAGCCATCAAATTCCACCAACCCTATATGAAGTAACAGAATCATTTAAAACTGGTAATTATAAAACTCCAAGAGGACCAGTCAAAGCATAGAGACAGAGAGAGAAAAAACCCTGTGTAACTCTGTTGCTATTTAATAGCACTGTCATTAAAGATCATAACAGATTGGACTAGCTAAACAATTCACAGTTCTCCAAGGGAGCTACCTATCATAAAGGAGAATTGCAAGAAAGCAATGTGGGCAATGCATTTTGGTTGACTGCTTCAAACCATATCCCTCCAATAAACTAATTTTATTTCATTTATCAGTCTGGTAGAATACACCTAGTGTTTTTCTTCCATAATGAATTAAAGATGATGAGGAGGCAACAGTAACAGCCTTATCTTATCAGGAATGAAACCAATATTTTATGGTTAAGTTTTAACCAAAAATATGCAGTACTACATAATGGAAAAAACATTTTTAAGTCTTCACATAAATAAATATAAAATATTTACTATGAATAAATTGTTAACAATTATGGCTTTACCTTCTTTGAAAATTCTGCTGCTTTCTGTTCACTTTCTTCAACTTTTGCCTTGTTCACACAAGAATCTATTAAGATTGACAAAAAATTATTAGAAATTATTGCATCAGATCTCTAGGTAAAAGATGGATACCAGCCTATAATTCTACCATGTAGATAATCATTTTTTATATCAATTGCTATTCAAGGTAAATTGACCTACATTACACATAAAATATAAGCTACCACATTTTTTTGCATACTAACTGAATTCAATGATAATATTGATGAATCACAATGCCAAGCATCCAAGAATGTATCTGACAAAATCATCATCATTTTAGAGATATTCAATTTCCCAACTTTTACAATAATATAATTCTTTACTTTTTTTGCAGTTTACTATGGGTGGAGAGAAGACAAAGAATCTATTTTTAAAACTATTCGGGGCACCTGGGTGGCTCAGTTGGTTAAGCATCTGACTTTGGCCCAGCTCATGATCCTGGGCTTCGTGGGTTCAAGCCCCATGTCGGTCTCTGTGCTGACACCTTGAAACCTGGAGTCTGCTTCAGATTCTGTGTCTCACTCTCTTTCTGCCCCTCCCCTGCTTGCACTCTGTCTCTATCTATCCCCAAAATAAATAAACATTTAAAAAAAATTAAGACTATTAAGACTCTGGGGCGCCTGGGTGGATCAGTCCCTTAAGTGTCCAACTTTGTCTCAGGTCATGACGTCAGCTGTGCTGACAGCTCAGAGCCTGGAGCCTGCTTCAGATTCTATGTCCCCCTCCCTCTCTGCCCCTCCACTGCTCACACTCGCTCTCTTAAGACTCAAAATTGCCTTTATATATTTTTATCTTTTAATGTTTATTTACTTTGAGAGAAAGTATGGGAGTGGCAGAGAGAGAGGGAAAGAAAGAATGCCAAGCAGATTCTGAACTGGAAGTGCAGAACTTGACACAGGGCTCAAACTCATGACACTGTGAGATCATGACCTGAGCTGAGATGAAGACTTGGACATTTAACTTATTGAGCCATCCAGGTGCCCCTCAAAATGTCCTTTAAAGTAAGTCTAGAAGGGAGGACACTATAGCACTCATTAATTCAGGTTTTCTACAGAAAGATTTCACTTAACTGACTTCTGATCTGCAGCAAAATGTATTATGTAAATAAGGAAACAAACATTAAATTCCTCAGATCTAGGGGCACCTGGGTGGCGCAGTCGGTTAAGCGTCCGACTTCAGCCAGGTCACGATCTCGCGGTCCGTGAGTTCGAGCCCCGCGTCGGGCTCTGGGCTGATGGCTCGGAGCCTGGAGCCTGTTTCCGATTCTGTGTCTCCCTCTCTCTCTGCCCCTCCCCCGTTCATGCTCTGTCTCTCTCTGTCCCAAAAATAAATCAAAAACGTTGAAAAAAAAAATTTAAATTCCTCAGATCTAATCAAATATTCCAGAATATAAATAACTGAAGAATATCTTTTTGGAAATATTCTCATCATTACATATATAAGTGTACTCTGTATCTTGCCATTCTACACCTATTTACCTAAAAGAAATGAAAACATGTCTATTCCCATATATATATATAAATGTTCATAGACGCTTTACTTATACTAGCTAACCCAAATGTCCATCAATAATTAAATGTATATACAAATTGCAGTATATCCATATACTGGAATATTAGTTGTAAAAAGGAATGAAAAATCGATACATGCAATATAACAACATGAATGAATCTCAAAATAATTATGCTACATGAAAGAAGCCAGACAAAAAGACAGTACATGCAATATGTTTCTAGTTACATAAAAATAAAAAAAAAACAAAATCTATAGTAAGAAAAAAACATATTAGTTATTCTCTCAGGATGGGGAGAGGTAGGGAGGCATGGGAAGGAGAGATAACAGAGAACATAGAAACAGATGTTTATTATCTTGATTGTGATAATGGTTTTAAGTATACAAATATCAAAATTTATCAAATTATGTACTTAATAATAGATAGCTTTTCACATGTCAAGTACACCTCAATAAAGTTTTTTTTTTTTTTAAGAACTGCGTATAAAGAACTAAGTTGGAAATTGGTAAATGATCAGAAAAAGAGGTGGTTGATCTGTGCTGTGCTTTCACTGGTTGGTAATGATCTTGATTTAAATTCCAATTGGAAGACATTAAGAGTTCTGGGCAAGAATTTGATTGAATTTGTGAAAAATACTAGACTTACAGAATTGTGAAAGGACTCTATATTCCAAGTCCAGGTGACATTAAAATAGAGATCCAAAAATTTCCCAGAAGTTCTTGAAGCACCTGCTAATTTTTACATTTATGCACGTGTATGTGTATGTAGTGGTAGTGGTTCTAATGAAAGTTCCAAAGTATTCATCAGAAAAAGTCCTCTAACTGTAAAATATTACGAACCACGCAGATATTTGACTTATCTGAATTTACAGTGGATAAAACTGAAGCCTAGAAAAGTTAAATGGTTTGTTCACAATCAGAGGGATGACACGTGGATGAGGTGATAATGGATTTCTGAAGTTCTATCCTCTTTCGCTTGCTGCCTTTACCTCCCCCATCCCAATGCTAACAGTACACAACTGTAAGTACCTGGCACACAGTACACAAAAAAACAAATGTCTATTGAACACTGAAAGACTTAGCCAAAATCAACAATACAGTATGTGTGCCAAGCATGGTCCATAATAGATGATAAGGAAATACAAATATTTGGAAATATTCCCTTATAACTCTCTCAACAAAATATGAAAGAAACTACTGAGTTTATCAAGCTCATTATCAAATATGCAGTGAGGCCAGCATTCACATTAATTCTCAGGGAAGGTAAATTGGTGCCCACTTTCTCTAAAGCATATGGCCTTTCAAAGTTCATACCCTCAATTACAGGAATCAATTGTAAGAAAATGACAAGAAAAAGGCAAAATTTATACAAAGAATGTGCATAGCAGATTAATTTATTAATATGAAAACCTGAAAACAATCTAGAGGTACAGTAAGAAAGGACTGGTCAAGATGATCATGATACTCCATAAGATGGAATATTATACATATATTCAAAGTAAGATTTTGAAGGTTAACATGGAAAAATTCTCATAATGCTCCATGAAAAATCAGCAGATAGATAGATAGATTAAAAAAAAGAGATATAGGGGCGCCTGGGTGGCTCAGTCGGTTAAGCAGCCGACTTCGGCTCAGGTCATGATCTCGCGGTCTGTGAGTTCGAGCCCCGCATCGGGCTCTGTGCTGACAGCTCAGAGCCTGGAGCCTGTTTCAGATTCTGTGTCTCCCTCTCTCTGACCCTCCCCTGTTCATGCTCTGTCTCTCCCTGTCTCAAAAATAAATAAAATGTTAAAAAAAAAAAGAGATATAAGAAAATGTACTTACTTGAAAAGTGAGTAATGGTGATGGAATGTACTGAGCTGAAAAGTGAGATCAGTGGTTCATTCTATCACTTACATAAACCTCTAGATTGCCTGGAATAAATGAGCACTGGTTTTAAAATCAGAAAATAAGGGGCACCTGGCTGGCTAAGTCAGGAAAGCATGTGACTCTTAATTTCGGGGTTCTAAGTTCAAGCCCCACAGCAGGTGTAGAAATTACTTTAAAAAAATCTTTAGGGATGCCTGGGTGTTTCAGTCTGTTAAACATCCAACTCTTGATTTCAGCTCAGGTCATGATCCTTTGGTTGTGGGATCAAGCCCTGCAATGGGCTCTATGCTGGCATTGCAAAGCCTGCTTGGTACTCTCTCTCCCTCTCTCTCTGCCCCTCCCCTGCCTGCTTGCACACTGTCTCTCAAAATAAATAAATTTATGCTAAGTGAAATAATTCAGGCAGGGAAAAACAGATATCATGATTTCATTCATATGTGGAATTTGAGAAACTTAACAGATGAACATAAGAGAAGGGAAGGAAAAATAAGCTAAAAACAGAAAAGGAGGCAAACCATAAGATATACTTAAATACACAGAACAAACTGAGGGTTGATGGGGAGATTGGAGGGTGGAGGGGTGGTTAAATGGGTGATGGGCATTAAGAAGGGCACTTTTCAGAATGAGTACTGGGTGTCATATGCAAGGGATGAATCACTGGGTTCTACTCCTGAAGCCAAGACTACACTGTATGTTAACTAACTTGAGAAAAAAAAAGAATCAGTATTACCGAAAGCATCACATAGAAGATACTTAATAAGTTTTAAAACATAAATAAATGAATGATTAAATACATAAAAAACAAAAATTAAAATTAAATGAAACAAAAGCTTTAAAAATGAAAAAATGAAATTACCCATCTAAAAACAATAAAATAAAATCAGAAAATGCATAATAATTAATAATAAAAAATTCATCTTTGAATATTACTATGAGTCTGCCTTGTGCTGTGAAGAATTATAATTGGCATTCCACAGCTGTTGTTTTCTTCCTTTAAAGACAAGACAAATGAGTTCATGTTTTCTTGAAACTTAGCCAATAGTGATTTTGATTAGGTACAAAAACTGTTTAACTATGAGGTCATATAATGTAGCATATTTCACAAGAGATTTCACATCATCCTTCAGAGATTGTTTCAGAAAATACAGCTAACTAGTAGTCTAGGATGATATAAGTTCATTCCCTTAGCAATCCAATTACATGAGCATGATCACCTCAAATTCTTTTCTAGCTTTAAGGTCTATGAAAATATAAATTGATATATTTTGATTGAATTAAAAGGTCTTGAGTTATTGAAGTCAGTATTTCTTTTCTCAAACTTGAACACTAATAACATAGCTATATTACTAATTAGACCCTATAATTGCACATGTGATTTCTATAACACCACTGATAAACCAACATAATCAAAGGTCTTCAGAGTCATATTTCTAAAAGCAAAACATTCATCTATAATAATATAATGTTTTTTTTGGGGGGGGCACTGACTTTAAACTGAATTCAAGAGCATTAAAACTTATCAAATAGGTTAATATTTTCAATCAAACAGGCAGAACCCTCATGATCATCATAATTAACAATTATAGTGATTGGGTACTCACAGACACAATGACTTACCAGATATTAATGAGGAACTTCAGTGAGAGCACTACCTTCAAAAACTATCATACAGAAGATAGTAAAACACAGAGGACACTGAAGATAATATTACATACCTATCAGATGTGTGAAATCTATGTCTAATCTTTGCCTATACTTGAAATCTGGGTCCATACCACTGCAGTGCAGCACTATCTGTGAAACACACTCCTCAATTATCTTGTAATACTGTGGCCTGAAAAAGAAAGTATTCTTGAATATCTTTTCTACCTATACAAGTCAATTTTCTTAAGAAGTGGTTCAGCATGATAAAAGAATGAGGTATTTTTCTAGCACTGCTAGAAGAAATCATTCTAGACATTACACCCTCTTTGGAGAAATATGCTTAACAATGGTCTGGACATTATAGTAAAAAACCCATCATGATGTAATCAACTGTGAACACGAGTGACTTAATACTTTAGTTTGTAAGGATTCATGCTTGTCATGCTTATCAACCTTATCTACTTACTTAAGTAATTGTTCCTAAAGTTAATGAAAACAAATGACCTGTTAGTCCTACATCCATGGATACAAAAATGGGTCCAGGCCTCCACAAGTTCTCAATTTCAATAAGGGAAGAGTGTCTTGGCATTGACAAGGTACTGAATTTATCACAACACTTTTATGCAAGATTAGCTAGAACAGCTTACAAAACTGGACTGAGCCACAATATTCAAAAGATCTATTTGTGTACATTTTTAAAAGATCCATTTTATAGAAGCATAAACACTTAATATGCATGGCCATAGTCTGAATTTGTTCAAAGTGTCAAAGATTTTTAAACATATCCTAATTCTGTGATCTATCAAGGTAATTCTTGTCTTAAAAATGACTACTTGCATACTTCAAAAAATTTTAAAGGCACTTTTTACGTTAAAATTTAAGGAAAATTTAGTATTTATCAGTGGGTAATAAATTCAACAGAGAAACATCAGAAAGAAATACTATCATAGACAAATTATGATATAAACATCCCTAAGATTAGTATGTTGATAACTAGCCAAGCCACTAAAAGTTTTCAAATGAAGCCAAACAGAGTCTAATTGCTCTTATATTTTTTTGTCATGTGGCTGGTCTCAAGACTCAGAATAAATAGTAATATATATTACACATCTGAGACTTTTTTAAAGTCATCATCAGTTTTAGGATAAATAATATTAGATTATAATCAGTCTAGTCAATGACTCTGGGTAAACAAGGAAAACACAACTGCTCTCTTTGAGGCCATGTTAATTATCTCTAAGTATAATAAAAGTGCTTGTCACATTTCTACCTCACATCGATGTTCTCAGGATGAAAACGATGTCATATTAGAGTAACTTCTAATATATAGTCAAAATTACTGGGAAATGGATCATCTCAAAGAAATTATTTCCCCAAGTAACTGTATACCCATAGGCACAGTACCCTTTGAATTGCCACAACTTATTTTAGGCAACAACAATCATTTTAATTACCATCTTTTCTGCTTTAAGAAAACAGGATATAATTCAATATTTTAACCATTTTTTCTGTCTCTGTACCATCTTGATACCCATCAGTAACTGTACTAGTCTGAACTATAATAGTTCTCCATGTGACTTTAGAACTGTCATCTTTGTTGCAACTATGCCTGAATGCATGGTAGCTTGCCTTTACCCTTTAATCAAGCAAATTTTGAGAAATCAGAGAACCTAGGTTGCCAGAATTTCATGCATATTAGAGAGTATGAAGAACAACTAAGGGTGTCTTGAATAGTTATATATAAGATCATGACCATCAGCTTATTGGATAATTTCAGTCTCTCAGAAACCTTTCTCTAACTTTCTGGTTTTCAGATATATTTGCACTTACTAGACTCTACAGCTTCTAACTTTATTATTATCATAATCATTTATTTTGAAGAATTATAGTAATGGATATAAAGCTGAAATACCAGTATTATTTTCTTAGATAAGATCACATCTATTATTAAATAAATATTAGAAAGGAGAAACAACAGAAAAACCTTACTTATTAAAATGTACCAGAACTTAAAAGTTCTACCATAGACACCTCAGTGCTTACTCTGTGCTACCATTATCTAGCAAAGAAAATTCATCACAAGGTCAGTAAAATCTGTTGGTTTCTTTCTACTAAATGTCCTGTTGCTGGGGTATGCAGTTTTATAAATAGATCCTTCTGGCCCAATTAAAAATAAATTAACGCCTTTTAAAAAATGTTACTCAAAGTCACCAAACTCTTATACACTATTTATGTATGTATATATGCCTCTACTACCTAGGATGCACTACATTATCAGTTTCCCTTAACTTAATCAAATTCAAATCATACAAATACTAGTACTCTCAGAACTTCCTCTTACCTGATATAATAATCATTTCTGATGAGCAAAAAATGTTGTAGAATGGATAATAAGTAATTTTCAGCAGCAGTATCCTTCAACATGTTATACAGAAGATGATACACTTCATTCATATCAGTGGAATATAAGTAAAGGAAAACATTAAAGCTCTTGATGAAAGTTTCACTCATAACAAAAGCAATTTCATTTTTTTTAAATATTGATTCACCATTTTATTTCCATTACTGTTTCTAAACCTTCAACTGCATGATCCAGTATTTTAAAATATACATAAATAAATTAAGTCTATGGAATCACTTTAATCTTTTAATGAGAGAAACAGACTTAAAAGAGCATTTCTAAAACCATTTAATCATCAAAACCTTAAGCAGTTATCCATTATATTTTAAATTTGAGATGATAGCTGGTATGATTGAAACAGCAATGCCATTAGAGAAAATGGTTTACTCTTGATCTTCCTGTGGTTGTGATAGAGGGCCTATATTATTCACATAAGCCACTATCCCTCTACTTTCACTGCCACATAATACAGACAGTAAAGGAGCATTCTGTGGACTGCTAAAATATCACAAACCAGTTTTATTTTATACTGATAAAACACTAAATGTGAAATTGTTACTGTTTGCATTTATTTGTATTTCATCATTTAATAAAAATGGAGAGTAAAGACAAAAGAACTTGAAACATACTTTTCTTAGGATATAAAAAGAGTGGTAAAAGTTTAGATTCTTCTAGTAAACTAGATAACAGATTTCAATGGATTCACTTTTATAATAAAAGTGAGGACATAGAAAACTGATGTAAAAGAAAGGTAGAAAAGGAAATGTAATCTAACGTTCTAAAAATAACCTGAAATGTCAACATTTTCTTTGAAGTAGAATTAAGTATATGATGGATTATTTCTTATACCCCATGTAAGAGTGTTGTGTTAAAGTCTCATAAGGTCCCTTAAGCGGTTACAGAATGGAACCCAAAATAGCTTTATGGTGAAGTTTGATTAATAAGAGAAATCTATACAAAGCAAGGAAGCAAGATACATATTAATACAAAAAGCATTTAATATTATGAAAATGACTGTCGACTAGAGTCACTAATGCTGGATAAGAAATTAGTAGCGTTGATCCCTTATTATAATGGCATCGTTATCCATCATACACACATTTATCTAATACTTCTAAGACACTTCAATAGTAGCATTGGAGGAAAAAGATGAAATATAACATTTCTGCCCTCAATCTCATAGGGGAACAGAACTATACATAAATAAGACAGAAAGTACTGTGAGTTTCAAGGAGAGGAATATTCCAGCTTTTTCTTTCTTTCTTTCTTTCTTTCTTTCTTTCTTTCTTTCTTTCTTTCTTTCTTCTTTTTTTTTTTTTTTTGGCAGTGCAGGGAGGAAGAGGGAAGAAGATATCATAGAGAAAAATTCCATCTCAAAAATCATTTTAGTTTTGAAGTGTTTCCCAGTCTCCTCCAAATTCCCTAAGTAAGAAATTTACTGAGTGTGAAACAAATGGCCAGCAATGCTATGACAACCATCTTTTATATCTAAAATCTTGTCATATAAAATTGTTGCCACAGGAAGATTACACCTGGTATTTGACTCAAATGCTTCTACCACATAGCCCTGTTATAGTCAGATACTATCACATCTAAACATTTTTTTTTTTTACTAAGGAACCAAAATATTTGTATGGAGACTAAGACACTTATTTGAATTGAATTATATCTCTAGATCATTTGAGTAACTTTTAATAAAACTGAAGAAGCATATTACCTATAGTCACATATGAACTCAGTGAACTTTTCCTCCCAAATTCTTACATTTGAGGTATATGCCTTAGGCTCTTGTCTATTCCAGACTATTAAGCTGAATATATCTATAATACAGCAAGCCATTGTGCAGATTTCAATATCATCTGTGTAAATCATCGGGATAGTCTGACAATTCCTCAACATGAATCTGAAGGACAGCATTATAGAGAGGTACTAATATAAGTAAATGGATGTAAATTGGGCTGGCAGACAAAAACTCTAATAATGGTCCACACAATCACCCACAAATCCCTTTTTCACAATACATGCAAAATGACTTCTGTGGCTTGTCAAAAGGATATTCCATTTCTGCTCGAATGTCATTGAGACGGTGTGATAATTCAGTCAGGTCGTCTTCTTTGTTCTCATCAAATACTTTCAACTGAATATCAAGCTCATCATTCTCTTTTTCTTTTAGATCCTAATATACAAACATAAAACTACAGATGAGTAACAGTTTGAAAACACCATACTTTGGTAATAAAGCATAGACACTATTATTCATTTATATATACAGAAGTAATTTTAAATATTGACCCAGGCACTTAGTTTCCTGAGAGAAAGCAAATGCACTATGTATTTTCCTATTTTTTTTTAATTTTTTTTTTCAATGTTTTTTATTTATTTTTGGGACAGAGAGATACAGAGCATGAACGGGGGAGGGGCAGAGAGAGAGGGAGACACAGAATCGGAAACAGGCTCCAGGCTCTGAGCCATCAGCCCAGAGCCTGACGCGGGGCTCGAACTCACGGACCGCGAGATCGTGACCTGGCTGAAGTCGGACGCTTAACCGACTGCGCCACCCAGGCGCCCCTGTATTTTCCTATTTTAAAATTAAAGAACCTCATTATATTAATTGCATTTTCTTTTCATGACCCAGATTTTGATTATTTGCATTAAAAAAATTAACAATCACTTTTACAGTTGAAAAAAACTAATTGCTAACAATCCAATTTGAATGCTGTCATTTTTGATTAAACATACTCATCAAAGATAGCAAAAGAACTCATGCAGTTAGAATATTCACATATGCCTCTGGCAAAAAATGCAAATATAGATCAATTGTACTAATGAAGAATAAATGCAAGGATATATTCAAGCACAACAGCCCCAAGTATGGTGTAGAAAGTTGTGTAAAGAAATCTTAAGTGATATTTTGTGATTTTGAAGCAAAAAGGCATCAGGATTTTTTTTTATCAAGCTGCATGTCTAGCCTCCTCCCCCACTTTTTTTTTTTCTTGGCCTAATCACAAAATACCAACTTGGGCATCAAAGATTTGTTTTTGGAATACATTATGAGCACGTGCAATACAAACCTCTGATAATTTTCAAAATAATAGTATGGACAAAATCTTTGGAAGCATGCCACACTAGAGATTGTTGGGCTTAATATATATCACCTGGAATATGTTTTAATATGTGTCCATTAAGTTGCAGCTTTCAAAACCCAAATCAATAATCACAACTGTGGATGCTCAAGGGTGATACTGAAAGTGGGACTAGGATTTCAGAGCTGAGTTTTAACTCTAAAAGGAAATGCAAGCATGGTGTATTTCAAATTAGGTCAACAAAACAAAATAGGATTCATTCCTTGTTTCTACTTTTATTCATAGAACAATTATAAATGGAAGTGTAATGCTATTACTAAAGCCAAATGCAAATATATGCAGTTTATAGATTTTTTCTAATATTCACATAATAATTTAAATTTACATATAGAACATATGAAAATATTTATTAGTATGTTTCTATAATTTCATATAGAATAAATGACAAATAAATGTATTTACACTTAGTTTCCTCTTTAGGAATAACTTGCTTTTGGTCTAGTTTTTCACTTTTCAATCTGTTGGAATGCAAAATTTCCTACCATTGGTGGAATGTTTTATCAGGTGATTTCAGAACTCCAGTCAGAAAAGAGCAGAAGCCAGAAATACCCAGTATGTTGGTCATTGCAGAAACAATTGTTAACACATTTTACAATATGGACTTTTCCTCATTTTTATGTCTTATGTTATAACATATTGCTATGTTCCTTCTTAGAGGCTCACTATAAAATTTGAACACTTTCAAATATGTTTGAAAAACAGAAAAATCTAATTTGAATACAGCCATTTAATTAGCATCAGAAATTTTATAAAACATGGAATCAATCTGATTAAATACTTTCTGTAAAAATAAGTGGCTAAATGTTTAATTGTTTTTAATTAGGACAACACATTAGTTATATAAATATAGTTCATATAGTATATGAACATATATACCACAATATTAAAACACAGATATATGGGCTTCTGAGTGGTTCAGTCAGTTAAGTGACTGACTCTTGATTTAGACTCAGGTCATGATCTCGTGGTTTGTGAGATGAAGCCCAGCTTTAGGCTCAGCACTGATAGTGCAGAGCCTGCTTGGGATTCTCTCTGTCTCTTTCTCTCTTTCTGCCCCTCCCCCCACTCACTCACACACACTCTCTCTCTTTCAAAAATATATAAACGAACATTTAAAAATTATTAAAATATATACACATAGAAATGTGATATCTTATATTGCTTATTAATAATCTCCATTAATACAAATATATATGCATATATACATACACAAACATATATAAAGCTTCCATTCAGTCAAATATCAAACCCTGAAAAATATATCCATAAATTCATGATGAAATAAACATTTAATTAATAAAGTTTTTATATAGCACAAATATGATATCCTATAAAAGGAAATGGAAATGCATCACTAAAGTTTTATATTTAAAAATATATATTATCATAACTGTACTGAATTATATTATTAATTATGTAAAATATTGTAAATATGTTCAGTTATTTCTTTAAACAGAATTGCTGTATACATATGGAACATTTTTGACAGATTCTGTAAAACACATATTTAAGTCTCTATAACATAGTGTATTTCAAAGGAAATTCCATTTCCAGTACATGACTAATTACCAGTCAAGCAATCAAAATTGAGTCTTCAACAGAATAAGAAAGAGTTTGTTGTTTTTTTCAAACAGAGTAAGAATGCATGATGTTTACAGACATAATTTCTTACTCTCTTGTTCCTTCACAAATCTTATTTACCTAATATTTTCTAAACTTATTTAACTAACTGTATAGTGTGTAACAACTCACTAATCCAAAGTGCTAAAGCAAATTTATGAACAGAATTTTCCATATAAATGAAGTATAAACTCCCTTTAAACACCATAATTTATCAATAGAGATGGGGGAATATTGAAAATAAATTTTTGCAGAATACAATTTTTGTTTGCTCAAGGATTTTATTTCAGTTTTTTTTCAATATATGAAATTTATTGTCAAATTGGTTTCCATACAACACCCAGTGCTCATCCCAAAAGGTGCCCTCCTCAATACCCATCACCCACCCTCCCCTCCTTCCCACCCCCCATCAACCCTCAGTTTGTTCTCAGTTTTTAAGAGTCTCTTATGCTTTGGCTCTCTCCCACTCTAACCTCTTTTTTTTTTCCTTCCCCTCCCCCATGCGTTTCTGTTAAGTTTCTCAGGATCCACATAAGAGTGAAAACATATGGGGGGCGCCAGGGTGGCTCAATCAGTCAAGCGTCTGACTTCGGCTCAGGTCATGATCTCGCGGTTTGTGAGTTCAAGCCCTGGGTTGGGCTCTGTGCTGACAGCTCAGAGCCTGGAGGCTGCTTCAGATTCTCTGTCTCCCTCTCTCTCTGCCCCTCCCCTGCTCATGCTCTGTCTCTCTCTATCTCAAAAATAAATACAAACATTAAAAAAAAAAAAAAAAAAAAAATTTAAGGGGCGCCTGGGTGGCGCAGTCGGTTAAGCGTCCGACTTCAGCCAGGTCACGATCTCGCGGTCTGTGAGTTCGAGCCCCGCGTCAGGCTCTGGGCTGATGGCTCGGAGCCTGGAGCCTGTTTCCAATTCTGTGTGTCTCCCTCTCTCTCTGCCCCTTCCCCGTTCATGCTCTGTCTCTCTCTGTCCCAAAAATAAATAAAAAACGTTGAAAAAAAAAAAAAAAGAGTGAAAACATATGGTATCTGTCTTTCTTACAGAATATAATTAAAATAATCCTTATCTTGAGGATTCTGGTTATTGTATGAAAAACGTTTCACTGTACTATAATATTACAATGGTCTCAGGGGTTATTAAAACACTAAGAATCATTCTAACACTTAATGATTCCAGATATGTTTTTTTTTAAGTTTTTATTTGAATTCCAGTAAGTTAACATACAGTGTAATATTAGTTTCAGGTGTACAATACATGGATTCAACATGTTCATACAACCAGATAGGTTTGTGATAATTTTTTATTCATATACCAACAATTTGAATTAGCCTTAGCCACATCTAATTTGCTGTTTTGAATATGATACATTCCAGAAAATTAGGGAGCTCCCCCTGTTAGAATGGTGTATAAAGTAAGAATAAACAGGAAAAAAAGTGAGGATTTAAAAAACTCTCCTATGAATATATTATTAAGCTTCCATGCATGTGTACAGATGTTTAATATTAACAAAGTTCTAGAAGTTTAAGCTTAAATATTTAGGAAATTAGATAGTGAGTCAATTAGATAATTGACATAATTAGGTGCATCTAATGTACATTAAAGTATGATCATTCAGACCTTTGTTCCAAATGTGATGAAAAAAGTACAAGAACAACATCAGTGGTGAAATCTATGGTATTAAAGAAAGAATATCTAACCTTCTGGGTCTATCTTTCTGGATTCTGATTCTCATAGATAAGAAATACCTGGGGAGGGTTTGTTTTTCTTTTCAAACCAAACATCTCTGCCTTAACCCCAATGAGATTTCCATAGATTATCTTTAGGGGTACATGTCCAAATTCTTTAGTTGATAACCTGGGCTGTATTTAATCATATATCACTCCATTGTCTTAGAAAAAAAATTGAGAATCTTTGTTTGTTGCTTTACAAAACTTTAGGAGGCACAAACGACACTTTCTTCTTTTCTCTTGCTGAGGAAACAACTGAAATATAGGAATCAGGACATACTGAAGAGATGTGACACTTAAAGAAAAATCTAACTGGATACATATATTAGGAATGCCTATATTAAGAAGTACATGTTGCCACAAAAGGCTTAAGCTTAGAATCACTGATGCAAAATCTTCATTGTCAGTGTAAACAAGTGAGTAACATACTATGAGACCACTGAACCCAGCAAAGATGAACACAGCAGAGAAAAGTAGAAAAGGACAAGAGCTACCATTCATACCCTTTCTGAAAACAGAACTTAAATAAACTGAGAGTCACAATTTTCTCAATCAGATATTCAGTAGTATAAGGCAGAAAATGAATGTTAAATTATAATAGATACAGGGAAACAAAAGATGGAAGAATAATAGCAACAACTAATGCAAAAAATGTGGCATATTAGTAAATGAGCAGAGGATGCTAAGGAGCCCTTGTAGCCAGAAAATGTACAAAGACATTATTACTCTCTTAGAAACAGAGGACCAGCCCAGTGAGGACAAGCATGGAAGCCAACAACTCAAAAGCCACACTAGAATCAAGACTGTAACATTATCTGTAGCTACCTAAGCCCACAGACCCTTCATGAGGAAAGATTTGTGACAACACAAGAATACGGGTTACACACACCATAACTAGTGAATGTGCCTAAGTTACCTGCATAGTGAACCTCAATATAAGTCACTTAAAATGTGTTTTGATTAACTGCAATCAACTCCTTCCTTTTTTTTTTTTTTAATTTTTTTTTCAACGTTTTTTATTTATTTTTGGGACAGAGAGAGACAGAGCATGAACGGGGGAGGGGCAGAGAGAGAGGGAGACACAGAATCGGAAACAGGCTCCAGGCTCTGAGCCATCAGCCCAGAGCCCGACGCGGGGCTCGAACTCATGGGCCGCGAGATCGTGACCTGGCTGAAGTCCGACGCTTAACCGACTGCGCCACCCAGGCGCCCAACTCCTTCCTTTTTAAAGTCATGGGTTAAAGGACCATTCAAAGTAGAACTGAACTTTTCTAAAACCAGATACACCAAAGCATACATCTTATCAAAATGGGTTTCAGTAGACCCAAGTTTATGGTACATTTTATGATGATGAATTCCAACTACTTTCAGTTAAGACTATCAAAGCACGAGTTACAGATGCATGCTACACACTCATTCTTCACCAGGAAATGTCCCTTATTTTGGTATTTCTAGTACTTTAAGTATTATATACATTTATATAACATATATATAATACACACACACACACACACACACACATATATATATATATATATATTTGTGTATATGTGTACATATTATATATATTTACTCCCTTTTGCTTCTTTTTTCTCAGGTGTGAGACTAGTGAGTTTAAACAATTGTCTTTTAACAATGCCATGTTTAAACAAAATCCCTCTTCAGTTAACATATTAGACAAAATAAAAAGTCACATTAGTTGTATTTGCGCTTATAAGTGTACTTTATCTCAGATCAAGCTGTAAAGTTGTTTCAAAAATGTTAATTATTGCATATATTCATATTCAATTTAAGGAATTATTTTTAAGAAAAGTTCCTACAGCATTGTAACAAGAATACCATTCTTAAGAAATGTGTCTAGAATATACTAATCCAAATTCTATACATACTTAATGCTGAATATATTTTTTAACGTTTTTTATTTATTTTTGAGACAAGGAGAGACAGAGCATGAACAGGGGAGGGTCAGAGAGAGGGAGACACAGAATCTGAAACAGGCTCCAGGCTCTGAGCTGTCAGCACAGAGCCCGACGCGGGGCTCGAACTCACGGACCGCGAGATCATGACCTGAGCCGAAGTCTGCCGCTTAACCAACTGAGCCACCCAGGTGTCCCACTTAATGCTGAATATAAACGACATCAATGTAAGTTCAAAGAGGAAAGCAAAAACTTTTAAATGAAAATTGAGGCTGCAGAAAAAGAAAAAGCAGCAGTCTTTTATGTTCTCAGTATTCAAATTCAAAGAAAAGAAATTCCCTTTCGACTTTGAGAAAACAAAACAAAACAACAACAAAAAAACCACCCACATCATTCTGGATACATTAGCTGAATTCTGAATCATAAGTTGTATAGAGAGACTGACATTACTGCAATATAGAAAAGCTTACAAAATATCTAATGCTTTACAAAAGCAAATAGAACAAGGTACATTTATTTACTCTGCTGCAAATACTTTTGTCCAATGAGAGAAAAACATTAAAGTTCATTAGCATAATAAATGTGTATACACAACTTACTGGTAACATTGTTTTTAGTCCTGAACGCAGGAATTCATTCCTTAAATGTATTCTAAAATCAAGCTCATAGGGTGAAGTGACAAGGGCATTTATAAACTGCATGCAGGCCACCTGCAATTAGAAAGCAAATTTTGTTAATTTTTTTTTCATTAAGGGAATATTTACTTACTGCATTCAGATCATTATTTTTCCATTAGCTAAAGGCACACATACATATACTATAAAAAGAAATGTAAATTTTTACATAAGTATAAGGATGATTTAGTATAAACAACAAAATTAACAATTAAGTTTCTAATGTCCAGAATAATTTTAACAAAAATATGGATGGCCAAGTATTGCTATGTTTTGCCAAACAATATGAAGGAATATTGAATTCTCTCTGAGAAGCTCAAAGTTCCAAAAGTCTGCATATATAGCCCTTTAAAAGATCATGAAATGTATCTTTCATACCCAGCTGTCCTCAGAGTGCACTTGGCCTCAATTCTATATGGTTATAAACACTTTTCTGAAATAAATCAAATAATGTACCCTGATATTACACAGGGAACAGTGATAACTTGGAGCTATTATATTGATTTATACTCTCTCCCTCCTATCATTGGGATACACTTGTAAAAAATATAAAGTTTTAAAATATATGATTAAGAGGAATTAATTTACTGTGCATAAAAATGAATGCAAGTAAATTAAGATCAACTAGAAGGCACTGTGACAAATAGAAGTGTTTGTTTTTAAGTGAAGGTGATTCCTTAATTATATTAACACTGTAAAGAAGGTTTGGTTTTTCTTGCCTTCTAATACTGAGGTTCCCTAGTATAAAGGGGACTTACTTTCTGGTAATTGCAAGCTAGAAGGGAATCAACAAAGTGCTAATTGCCAGTTGATCCATACTTTTGGGGGAATGCTGCTCAAGTTTACGGCAACTAGATAATAGTTTAAGTGATGAGCTGCACATTTAAATTGATCATTCTTTTTTTTTTTAAGTTGATTTCTTTATTTTGAGGAGAGAGAAAGACAGAGACAGCAAGTGGGGGAAGGGCAAGAGAGAGGGAGAGAGAATCCCAAGCAGGCTCTGTGCTGACAGAGACTCAACCAGGTACTCGAATTCACAAACCACGAGATCATGACCAGAGCCAAAACCAAGTCAGACGCTTAACTGAGCCACCTAGGCGCCCCTAAATTGATTATTTTTAAAGTATGCAGTGAGTGCACTGTACAGTGTTCAAAGAGTTGATTGCCAGAGAACTCCTGGAAAACCAGATTTGGTAAAGATGTCAAGTATATATACAAGTATATATAGGAGACACAAATAAATAATAGTATGAGAAAAACAGATCAGCAAAAGAAAATATTTCAAATGTATTTTGACTTGACCTATCCCACCTATCATTTTAATAGTTATTTTTCAAGTAGAAAGAAAATATTAAAAGGTTTAAAATTACGGTTCCTTTAAATATTTCTTTATTAAAAATACAGTATTCCTTTCATTTTTACATATGTACCTTAGCCATTTAAGCTGTTTTTAGGGAGATTAGTCCATCCACTTCACATCCAGGTTCAAAAATAAAAAGTTGTATGTTTTAAAGGGGATGACTAAAGTTGTTTCTAACATTACTAAATATCTAAATGACAACTGAACAATGTAGTCCAACTCCTATGAATGCTCAAATGTCAATATAAAACACTTAGACAATTGATTAAAAATACTTGCGTTATCGTAAAAGACATTTCAAATAAGTTATTATGATATTTATGCCTTAATGGACTAGTTAACCTTCTTACTTACAATAAGAAAATATGTAAGTCTTTATATAGTTTCCATAGGATGGGATAAAAGTTTGCATACTGTACCTATTATTAAATATATTATCACTGCATGTGCTTGAATGATCCTTGTTATGTTACAACTATGACATGACCAAACAAGCCAAAGTACATGTCTAATCCAAAATTAATAGAGAGAAAAGTTGCCATCTGCTAGGATTGTTTTTGCCAGAAGAAATTCTAGCTTAATGGCTTGTATTAATACCCTACAGGAGAACATTTCAAGAAGAAACAAGTAAATGAGTCTTGGAATTGTACCTTTATACAAATAAAAGTATTTAGATCAGGAGATGATAAAAATAGTAAAAATCAATAAAATTAATGAATATATCAACATCAAAATACCTTTACATTTAATAAGACAAATACAGCAATACTATAAAATACTTTACATGTGATGTATAACTGAATGCTAAAAAAGAAGTGGCATTTAGGGGAACCTGGGTGGCTCAGTTGGTTAAGCACTGACTTTGGTTCAGGTCATGATCTTGCAATTCTTGAGTTCGAGCCCCGCATCAGACTCTGTGCTGACACCTCGGGGACTGAAGCCTGCTTTGGATTCTGTGACTCCCTCTCTCTGCCCTTCCCCTGCTTGTGCTCAGTCTCTCTGTCTCTCTGCCTCTCTCTCAAAAATAAATAAGTTTTTAAAAATTAAAAAAAAAAGAAGTTGCATTCATTAACTATAAAATAATTAGAAGACAAAATAGGTAGGAGACACTTTGAAGTCAGCAATTTAAACAAATAATGGCACTCGTTTATCAATGTACTATTTATTGTTTATCAAATTCTAATAGACATATAATTAAATATAAATAACATAAGCAGAATAGTCATACCATCATGTCATTTTCCAACATATTGTAACAGCGATTCCCTCTTATAAAAACATTTATAGTGTATGAATGTGAAGAACAAAAAAATCATCTTAAATATGTCTATCCCTTTATGTTACTACGTAATTACTGCCCTTTTTAGAGGACATAACAAAATCAATCCAAAACCAAAATAATTGTCACTGTTTACAAATACATAATTAAATTTTAAAAATAGAATTCGTTTCAATGCCAGAATATATTATTACTTAAATATAAACACGAAACAGCCATTATGTAGATTCTGAATAATACAGAACCCTAAACTATTATCATTAGTATTATTCTTTTTAAAAAAATAAATTTGAAAGCACATTTATTTATATATTTTTTAATGTTTATTGTTGAGAGAGAGAAAAAGAGAGAGAGAGAGAGAGGGAGGGAGAGGGAAGGGGCAGAAAGAAAGGGAGACACAGAATCTGAAGCAGGCTCCAGGCTCTGAACTGTCAGCACAGAGCTCAATGCTGGGCTCAAACTCACTAACTGCAATATCATGACGTAAGCCAAAGTCGGACACTTAACAGACAGACGCACCTAGGTGCCCCTGTTCTTATTATTAATTACCAAACAATATAAGAGACTTTACATAATTCACCATTTAATGCCTTCCTCACAAAAACCATTCAACATAAGTGTTACTATTATTCTTAATTCACAGATGATGAAGCTGAGTTTCAAAGCAGGTAACTTATACAAGGTCAGACAGCAAGGAGAAAACTCATGATTCTAAACCATATCATTTTATTTCAAATACAGAATAATTTCCAGCACATTCAAATGCCTCATTAACTCCATTCATAGATTCACACAAAAAAAGATTTTAAGGATGGGTAGTATAATAAAATTTAACTATTGCATCGTTTAACATACTGGAAATATCTAGCTTTGAAACTATTAACTAGAAAGCATACAATTACTTTAATAATATATTGCCTAGTATATAAAGTGCTTATCATGTAAGTCCATTATACCTCAATTAAAAAAAAAACAATGTGGTTATCAAAATGCATAATAGATTACAAACAAAAAAAAGAGGAAAGGTAGAAAACAGTTCCCAGAATGTGTTATATTCCACTATATATGTGTATATGTGTATATATGTATATGTGTGTATACATATATATATACATCCTGAACAATGAAGTATGGGTAGCATCCCATCATCCAAAATAATGGTCTCCACTCTCCTTTACTTCCTGCCACACCGCTCCCTATTCAGCATACATTTGCATACAGATACAAACACACACACACACACACACACACACACACACACACACACACAGGCTAGAGATAGGCTATTCAATATGGGGCCACCAGTCACAATTTAAATTTAGTTTAGTTACAATTAAATAACATTTAAAATTCAGATGCTCAGTCACACTAGCAACGGTTCAAGTGTTCAAAAGCCCTATGTGTCTACTGGCTACCACACTACATGGCATGAATGAAGGACAATGCAGAAACTTTGACTGGATAGCATTGCACTAGAGGCTTCAAGGAAAAAGTCTTCTGCCTAATATCTAAAACCTAAGTTCCAAAGAAGTACAAAACTCATTCCCAAATAACGATAGTTTCAGAATTGGTATGTTGAACTTCCAAGCGTATAAATCTTTAAGATCATGATTGAACTATATTGTCTGCTTATAAGGTAAAATCAATCTACTTTAAAAAAAAATCCAACCTCAGAGATGCAAAATAAAGAATATGCGATTTTAAAGCAGAGAGACTGCCTAAAAATGCCAAATACTCTGTTTTGATGTGTTCCTTTAAAGATAAAGAAACTGAAAACCTAGAAATATTAGATGATTCGCCCAAGATCATGCAGCTAATAAAAAGCCATGAAGACTGAACTAGAACTCATGTCTCATGACTGTTTGGGATTCTTTGTACAACACTACAATGCACAAATCTGGCATTGCTGAATAGCATTTTTCCTTACACTGGGAAGAAAAGCAAGTACCCTTGAACTGAATATCACAAAGTCCATTTTTCCAGATTCTTTCTGTTGCTTAGTTTCTTTATAATAGGTCTAAGTTTCAAAATGGTCTGCCATATCTGTTTTAAATATAGCTTCCACAAGAATTAAAATTTAAACATCACAGTAAATCAGCGAATTTTGTCCATTATTAATAAATATGGTAGGATCGGACCAAAATTCTGATTCTTAACCACTAAAACAGTTTCTTTATTTGTACTTCAGGGGTCTCCTTTTCTACATCATAAATATGCTGCCAAATAAATGCATGAATATGTATAGATAAAAACCACCAACTCTGCATGTGATAAAGATCCAATAATTTGTACCATGTATAATTATATGCTAAACTGAATTACTATCAGTTTTTCCATCACATTAGGATTATTCCTTTACTATAATAGTATATTTTCTTTCTACAATAATGGTCTACATCCTTTAGTCACAAGATGCTATTGTCTTCATCCTGCGGTATGGGATGTGATACAGAGTGTGAAATATCACAAAAGAGATTATAAACTTTGTAAAGGCAAGTTCTGCATTCATTTAGGATTTTCTGTTTAACCTCTAATTGCCCTCAATACAATGATTAAAATATAATGGGTGAATGGTAATGAAATATCTCAAATTTTAATAGCATGAGACATGGCAATACAAAAAAAAATTATATTCCATTTCTTACCGAAGTGGTAGAGAGGGGAACTATTTTAACATGAAATATCCTCACAAAATTATTGGAAAAATGCTACAAACTTTTATTTAACTTACCAGGTCTGAAAACTATACAAGCATCTATCTCTCTGATCATAATTCAAAGAGCTATGGAGTACAATAATTGCCAACTCTAGGGCATTCTCAGACAGATTATCCATATTGCCACTAGCTGTGACAAAGTGTGCTTTAAAATTTTATTGACACTGTCACACACTTGACCTTATTAAGTACTTTGTTGACATTAACAAGGTCTTTCTTTATCTTACCCCAGCAGGAGTTAGGAAAAAAGATGGTTTAAGTCAAATAAGTACAAAACAAGAAAGATACAAATGTACAGAGCAAGTTAATTAAATCAGGAAATGGAGAAAAATTCCAGGCAGATGAAGCCATGTACAAAGGTATGGAGGTAGAAGGAAAAAACAGCACAAAATGTTCAGGATTCTGAGCACACTATGACTGGACCAAAACATGTAAGTAGAATAGTGGTGAAGTATAAGCAGAAGAGTGGTGAAATATGAGGCTACAGATATGATGATGTATTTTGATGATGATGATAATGAAGTATTTTGTGTGTACTAAGACTACATTTTAATCCTAGAGGTTACGGGAAGATCTTGTTGGATTTTTAGCAGTGATATGACAAGAACTGTACTTCAAAACTATAACTCTGTGGAGGATGATTTAAAGGGGGTTAGAGTAAAAGGTAGAAGATATTTAAGAGTCCAGAAAAATGGCAAAATGGTGAGATGTGACAATGCACTGAAATACACAAATGGCAGCAGAGGTGGAGGGGAAGGGATACCAATGAAGGAAAGAACAACACTAAGGAAGTAGAGTTGGTAGGATTTGGTGACTGAAGGAATGGTGAATGGAGAAGAATAGATTCAAAGATGACTATAATGTTTCTGATTTATACTACCCAGTGGATAATGCTAAGGTAACCAGGATTGAGAATACAAAAGGAAGGCAGGTTAAGATTGAAGAGAGGATTAGAGTAGGAAGGAGAAGGATGAAGAATAGGAAGGTAAGTAGCATTAAGGACAATATTGAATTTGAAATTCAGCCAAGAGGCAGCTGACCATATGGGGGGGTCTGTCTGAGTCAGTAGAATTTGGAAAAGAAGAGTTCAGAGAAATTCATCATATAGAAGTACTAGATGCAAGTCATAAGGATGGATAAGGCTGTCCAAGGACAATGTACAGAATGAGCAATGCAATGAACCAAAGCAAAGGACCAAAGAAGTGAGAATTAAGCTCTTAGGAAGCAGTATATTTTAGGGCCAAACATACAAACAGAAGATTTAAAAGATTTAAAAATATAAGAGACAAAACAAGGAGAGGTTAGTATTATGGAAATTGTGGAACGAGAGAACTTTGATAGGAATAATCAATAGTGTCAAATGGTGCTGAAGACGCCAATATGACAACTTAAAAAGTGTCTTGCTTTTTATATAATGGAGGTCACTAGTGACCCTCCATGACAAAAAAAAAAGATATATTTAACAATTAATCATCTTTGAAATAGACATAAAAGGAAAGACATCCTTTAAGTCAGAAGTTACTTTTATATGAACTTGAAAAATGACTACATTGTATAAATATATCTATACAGCCCCCATTATACTAAGTCCACTCTAAAAATGATAGTAATATGAAACTGTCAGTAAATAGAACAAGTTTCCTAAGTGCTAGCAGGTATTCATTCAACACCTAATATTTAACACATTCATTTACTTTTCCACAAATTTTCTCCTTATTCATAAGCTGTAGCACCTTGTTTTATTATAAATTTACCTGTACTCACAAATGATAAATGATTTATCCAAGGCTACATCCTCATGTGTGATGGCATGAGTGCATGAATAGCTAATTTACAAGTATGCTTAGAGTAAAATCTGAAGACTTGAGAACCACTATGAAAAAAATCAATCTATAAAGAATCAGTCCATATATCTGAGGGTTTGTCTATGTAACCATGAACATTTGTTTCTGCACAGAACTCTTTCTGAAATGAATTAGATAATTCCTACATTCTTAAACAAAATATCCTAGATATAATTACATAATTATTTTCTTGCTGCTTCAGGGGTGTGATTGAATATGTGAGTTAGTGAACTATGATGTAACACAGAGATGCCTGCAGGAGCTACTGAGGTGTGTAGGGCTACTTGCTTAGTTTTCATAAGGTGAGGTACTGTGTAGTGGTTAAGATCGTGTACTCTGGAGCCACACTCCCTAGTGTCTAATCTGGACTTTTGCTCCTAATCACATTGTGGCCCTTGGAAAGTTATCTAACCTCTATGAGCCTGTTTCCTCATATATAAAATGGGGATACTACTATCTTTCTCCTAGAATTACTGTGAGGTTTAAAATGAGGTAATGTGTAAAGTTTTAGAACATGGGTATGTGATGTATACATGCTATCTTTAATTTCTTATTTTTATGATGTCTCTAAGATATCCAGTTAAGCATTTGGACATGTAAGTTTGAAAAGACAGAGAGAGATGAGATGGACTTATAATTCTGGGGAATCACTAGAATATAGCTGGATGCTAAAGCTAGAGAAACAATTGAGAACATTCATGAGAAAAATAAAATACATATGTATACATACAAGTGTATATATGTAAATGTACAGATATATGTCTAAACAAAAGTGATAATATAAGAGGGCCAAAGATAGAACACAGAGAAAAAAATACCCAAGAAAAAGAGGAGAAACATATGAAAAAGAGACAAAGCAGTTAAAGTAGTCAGAGAGCAAGGAGAGAATGGGGACCATAAAGCCAAAGGCAGTAAAATTTTCAAGGAGGGAGGCGATTAATATTGCCAAATGATGAGGATTAGAAAAAGGCCATTGGATTTTGAAATTAGAAGATCATTGTTGACCTTTTTAACAACTTTGAAAATCCTGAGTTGTAAAAGGAAATTTAGGAAACAGAGAAAATAAGTACAGATGATTCTTTTAGAGACTGGGACTATGAAATAAAAAAAGGAAGGTGAGAGGTTGGTTCAAAGAACAAGTAAGATCAAAAGTATTGCAGTATGGGTAAGAACTAAGAATGCTACTTAGCTGAAGGGAAGTCAGTGAAGAGAGAGCATATGAAGATATATGACTTACTGTCTCTCTGTTTCTTGAACTATTGCAGATTATGAAAATCCTATCACAAGTACAAAATTTCCCTTTAATTTTTTTTTAACGTTTATTTATTTATTTATTTTTTTTTTTTGAGACAGATAGAGACAGAGCATGAACGGGGGAGGGTCAGAGAGAAGGAGACACAGAATCTGAAACAGGCTCCAGGCTCTGAGCTGTCAGCACAGAGTCCGACGCGGGGCTCGAACTCACAGACCGTGAAATCATGACCTGAGCCAAAGTCGGCCGCTTAACCGACTGAGCCACCCAGGCGCCCCAAAATTTCCCTTTAAAGATGACCTTGAAAACTTCTATGGGAAGTAAATAACCTGTTTTAAAATTCAAAAAAAGAGAAAAATGTAGACAATTGTTATTTAAAAATATAATTAGTGCTGTATTTTAACAGAATTACTTCCTGAGACTATAATAACATTTTGAGAAGTCTCAGGGTACTACAGAAATAGAAAATGTAATTCTATTACATTTAAAATACAGCACTAATTATAATTTTTAAACAATAAGTTTAAACTTTTGTGTTTCATTCTGTATTCTGAAAATATTTTTGAAATTTTAGATGAAATTTTTTCATTGACATGAAATAGTTCAAATAAAAAAAAAACCCAATTCACAATTCGTGTAAGAGTGATAGGCTTTGCATATAACAAATTACTAATTTTTGTAGCTCATCAAACTAGGAAATTTCAGGGGCACCTGGATGGCTCAGTTGGTTAAGTGTCTGACTCTTGATTTCCACTCAGGTCATGATTTCATGGTTCGTTAATTTTGAGCCCTATCCAGGCTCCGCACTGACAGCATGGAGCCTGCTTAGGATTCTCTCTTTCCCTCTCTCTGCCCCTACCTTGTTCATGCTCTCTCTCTCAAAATAAATTTTAAAAACTTAAAAAATATTTTTAAAAAGAAGAAAATGCAGTATACAAATGATTCATCACAAAGACCTGGCTTCAAATTACATCTCCACACTTCAATAGCTGTGTGATTTTGAGTGACTGATTTGAGTAAGTAATGAAAACATTGAATGTATCTAAAACACTTACTTCTCCTATACATACATTGTGGGACAAGTACAAACTCCTATATATGACTGAATGCCAGTGATATTTAGTTAGGTAAGCCCAACTAAAGAAACAAGAACAAAGATTTCAAGAAGTAATCTAAAATGTACAGTTTTCAGGGGAACCTAAGAGGCTTATTTGGTTGAGCATCCAACTCTTGAATTTGGCTCAGGTCATGATCTCACAGTCATGAAATGGAGCCCCACGTTGGGCTCCATGCTGAGCATGAAGCCTAGTTAAGATTCACTCTCTCTCTCCCTCTCCCCTACTTGCTGTGTCTCTAAAAGAAAAAAAGTACAGTTTTCAAATCTTTCACATTTTTTCAAATATTTCAGTAGAGATATTAAAAATTTTGAGAGAGGGGCGCCTGGGTGGCTCAGTCGGTTAAGTGTCCTCCTTCAGCTCAGGTCATGATCTTGCGGTTCATGAGTTTGAGCCCTGCATCAGGCTCCGTGCTCACAGCTTGGAGCCTGGAGCTTGCTTTGGATTCTGTGTCTCCCTCTCTCTCTTCTCCTCCCCTGCTTGCATTCTGTCTCTGTCTCTGTCTCTCTCAAAAATAAATAAACATTTAAAAAAAAACTTTAAAAAAATTTGAGAGAATTTTTATATAATGTATAATATATAAGTATATATATTATATAATAAGTATATTATAATATATAATAAGAAGTATATTTTAAAAAGGAAAGCAGTAGAATGAAATATCCCAATTATTTAAAATGTAATACATTGGACATAAAAGGCACACCATAAAAGTTTACCCAAAATGATAATCATAGTTAGAGAAAAAACAACTAACAAAGATCCTTAAATATTTAAAGAGATATTATAGTTTTGTAACACTACAGTATTCTCTTTGGACAAGCCAATTCATCTATCTGCTGTAGTTTCAAACCCTGGCAAAAAAAAAAAAGAGATACTTTTATATTTATAACACAATAAATTTATAACACAATAAAAAATAAAAGAATGAGAAAATAAATAGTTTTACATTAGATAAGAAATTTTAACATTTAAACACTCCCTACTAAATAATTTGATAAAATTAAATGTGGAACCATCTTCTCTTTGTTGAATGATACTACAGTAGTTTAAAAATTAATTCAGAAAAAGATCGCCATGGTGCATTAAATGGTAAACAGTGTCTAAAAGAAAGAGATGAGCATCAAAGACCAAAAACCCTGATGTCAAATTCTAAGTCTGCCACTTACAAGCTGTATCAGCATAGATAAGTTATCTAGTCTCAATAAGCCTATTCATCTCATAAACAAAATGGACATGATAATAAGGCCTACACAGCTCAGTTGTTATGAGAATTAAATCAGATAATTTATGTAAATTAAAATTCTTAGTCCATGATCTCACACAATAAATATGGTCAATAAATATGACTTCTCATCACTCAAGAACAAAGTTATCTTTCATAAAACGGGTCTATTCCTGAAACCATCTAAGAAAAAATAGTGAGTTTTGTCATTTTCTAAATAAGACATTTAGTCTTGGTATATACAGGGCTATCAGATAGACCCTGACCAAAGAGTTGTAATTCATCCCCCCCTCAACATTCTGGTGAATCAGATATCTGAATGTTGTGTGAATGACATAGAGATATGCTTAGTTTGCCTAAATTTCTACAATAAGCCCACAGACTTCATCAACTTATGTTAGGATAATAGCATTGTCTGAATTGTTGCCCTATTACACTTGATTATTGCTAAAGCTTTAATTTCAATGGTTTATTTTATTTTTTAATGTTTATTTATTTTGAGAGAGAGAGAGAGAGAGCAGGAAAGAGGCAGAGAGAGGAAGAGAGAGAGAATCTCAAGCAGGCTCCACACTGCCAGCACAGAGCCTGATGCAGGGCTCAAACCCACGAACCGAGAGATCACAACCTGAGCTGAAACCAAGAGTCAGATGCTTAAACAACTGAGCCACCCAAGTGCCCCAATGGTTTATTTTCTTATTTACTAACTTTCTTCCAAATATTAATGATAATCATACTCACCATATTATAATAACTTGAAGTAGTTTTCCTAATTTTAAACAAATTGTTACTCTCACAGACAAAATTTCTAGTTTTTATAAATGACCAAGCAACAGGAAGAATTTCATTTTTATGTTCCATTCTATTTAAATACTAGCAAGAATGGAGTTGGCGTCATACAAAATGAGTACTTTAAACATAACCCCAGAAGCCATTGAAGACAAAATGAACTCACCTGTAATTGCAAAGCTTCGTGATTTTCTAATCCTTCCACAATAGGTGAAAATCGTTCCCTATTATTTCTTTCTGCTGCTGTAGTTATTGCCCCTAAAAGTTTATCAAGACTACACACACACACACACACACACACACACACACACACACACAGAAAAAAAATAGAAATGAGAAATCCATCTTATACATACATTATGATATGGGTTATCTTTCAGTCTTCCCTATTTCCTTTCTAGCACTTGATGTTTATAAAGACCACCACAATTTAAGAGTTGTGTTCCTTCCTATCCACATATTTCTACAAGCAAATATTGATAGTTTTAAATAATTGGGGGCCATCAAAATGAAAATTCAATTAAAAAACTTTAGGAAAATGAATTTTCTAGGTTATAATTTTTAAAAGATCCTTAGTTGATAAACAGTGAAATTTAAAATTTCAGGTTTTGATATTTCATGCGTCAACATGATTATTAATAATCATTTAAGTATAATATGGCATATACAATATTAAAATCTTATAATAAAGTGCTGGAAAGAGCAAATACATTTAAAAGAATTGAAAACACCAACAATCTTCGAAAATGGGAACAAGAAACAAAAACTAAAAGAGAAAAGCTAGGTAACTAGAAAAGCATCTATAATTACCTAGCACAAGAGAATTATTTACCCGAAGAAAATTATTGGAAACTATCGCTATACAGTGTCTGAATCAAATTAACCTCCCTGGAGTATACTATGCTTATCGAACTATAGTTATAATTATAAAACATATACCAGAATAGGTTATATTATAGGAATTAAATACTGAAAACCCAATTTACAAGAAAAAACATTGTTTACTCATATATAAACAGATTTTTCCATGAAACCTAAGGAAACCTTATTTTGTATATGTTATTTCATTCTTTGCTCTGAGATAAGACTTAATGCTCTATGATAATATTTTTGGTTAGTGTTTGTCTTTGGTTTCTAAGTACACTAAGCAGCATTAAGCAAGATCTCATTTTATTCTAACGTATGAAAAAGCCAATGTATTACAATATTCTTAAGTCTTTTCATGGCCCTGTTCTGATTCAAACAGAAATTATTACTGTCACACGAAATGTTCAGAAGAAATATTTTAGTTCATGTCCGTAAGAAGATACTTTATCCTTTATCACAATGGTTCCTTACTAACTGGGCTTGTTAATGACATCAAATATGAAATTTTTCTTCTCAGTCAATATTATTTCCATAGGAAGGTATGATCTAATGTACATTCAGCAATGACTTGTTAAAATTAACACATACATGCTCTCTGAATAATTACAATCTTTTTTGTTCTTTCTGTTTAACAGGTTTACTTCACTCTATGCATAACTACTTCATCTTTTCATTTATCATAGGCAAATAAAGTAAAATACCACTTTAAATAAAATCATAGTACAAAATAAAAGCATCTGGTCAATTCAGTGGGTTAAGGAAGTCAAATTTTGTGATAGGCACATGTAGAGGATATTTGTGTATGTGTGTGTATGTATTTAGCCATATTTGCTGATTTTCCCCCACTTTTATAATGATTGCTTTACCTTAAGCTAGATAAAATTCTATTTATTCAATATGAATCCAACTTTGAAGAATTTCCCACTAGAATTCTATTTAAAATCTCTTTCAAAAAATTTTAGGGGTGCCTGGGTGGCTCAGTCGGTTGGACGGCCGACTTCAGCTCAGGTCATGATCTCGCGATCTGTGAGTTCAAGCCCTGCATCGAGCTCTGTGCTGACAGCTCGGAGCCTGGAGCCTGTTTCAGATTCTGTGTCTCCTTCTCTCTCTGCCCCTCCCCCGTTCATGCTCTGTCTCTCTCTGTCTCAAAAATAAATAAACGTTAAAAAAATTTTTTTAAGTTTTTTTAAATCCTGTATATAAAATAGATATGGTAAATTGCCAGTAAATTATTTTCTACAATTTAATACTATTTTCATGCAAGTAATCTAAAGAAAATCACAAAATATGGGCTTCCTCAAGTACTATTTTCCATGCACTTAATATAGTAATACAGCAATACTTACATGTTCTCTTCTCCAACAATGCAAATAGCAGAAAGTATTTTTACTATTTCAGTCATCATGTTGGGTTGTTTGGGATCAATTGCTCTTGCCAATAGCAAAAGACTCCTTTCATCTCCTAGAATCCTTTGCAATCCAAACTGAAGAAAAAGAAAAAATAAAAACAAGAACCTTCATTCAAAATGCCTATGTAATGCATGTTTAATTTAAAAAACAACTTACAAGGTGCCTGGATGGCTCAGTCAGTTAAGTCTCTGGCTCTTGGTTTCAGCTCAGGTCAAAATAGCATGTATATAAAGCCCTGTGTCAGGCTCTGCCCTAGAACACTGACAGTGCGGTGCCTGTTTATTTATTTATTTATTTATTTTGAGAGAGAGAGAGAGAGAGAGAGAGAGAGAGAGCATGAGTGGGCTAGGGGGAGGGACAGAAAGAGGGAAAAAGAGAATCCCATGAATAGACACTTCTCCAAGGAAGACATCCAGACGGCCAACTGACACATGAAAAAATGTTCAACATCGCTCATCATAGGGAAATACAAATCAAAACCACAATGAGATACCACCTTACATCTGTCAGAATAGCTAACATTAACAACTCAGGCAACAACAGATGTTGGCGAGGATGCGGAGAAAGAGGATCTCTTTTTCATTGCTGGTGGGAATGCAAGCTGGTGCAGCCACTCTGGAAAACAGTATGGAGGTTCCTCAAAAAACTAAAAGTAGAACTATCCTATGACCCAGCAATTGCACTACTAGGCATTTATACACGGGATACAGGTGTGCTGTTTCGAAGGGACACATGCACCCCCACGTTTATAGCAGCACTATCAACAATAGCCAAAGTATCGAAAGAGCCCAAACACCCATCGATGGATGAATGGATAAAGAAGTGGTATATATATATACGATGGAGTAGTACTCGGCAATCAAAAAGAATGAAATGTTGCCATTTGCAACTATGTGGATGGAACTGGAGGGTATTATGCTAAGTGAAATTAGTCAGTCAGAGAAAGACAAAAATCATATGACTTCACTCATATGAGGACTTTAAGAGACAAAACAGATGAACATAAGGGAAGGGAAACAAAAATAATATAAAAACAGGGTGGGGGACAAAACAGAGGAGACTTATAATATGGGGAACAAACTGAGGGTTACTGGAGGGGTTGTGGGAGGGGGGATGGGCTAAATGGGTAAGGGGCATTAAGGAATCTATCTACTCCTGAAATCATTGTTGCACTATATGCTAACTAATTTGGATGAAAATTTTAAAAAATAAAACATAAAATAAAATAAAATAAAATAAAATAAAATAAAATAAAATAAAATAAAAAGCAACTTATATTGGTCTTCTAAAAACCTGTATCTCCACAATAAGGTTCTATTTAATTACATGAATGGTTTTCAAATGTAGTTGCTTGTCTATGTATTTTTTTTAAATTTGAAATGACTGCATCTTGGGAGTTTTTGCCCCTTGATCAGATATGATTTCCCTTAGCTTGCCTAAAAAATCTATAAAGATTTGGGAGAAATACCTGAATAATAAGTATTTCCTCAACAAAGAAAAACATGTAAAGTACTTACTGATATAATTTTCTAAATAACTCTACTTGTGTCATTGGATCTCCCTGGAGATATCTAGAATTCATGGTTACATTCTCTAATTTGTATAGAAAATAAAATTAAACAAAAGGGGTAAAATGTTGGAAAGTTCTTTTTGTATACTATATGCTGGTTAAAGAAGCAATAAACCTCTTCCATACCATCTTCTATCTTCCCCCTTTCAGGAAGCTGTGCTACATTACAAAAGCTATGAACCCAAGGAAATGGTGCCTGGGTTTTGGTAAGTGTCACAGTCAACTAGGCAGAGAAGACACCATTTTCACTAATTTTCTAGGCTTGAATATGAGCACACAAGTGTGTATTATAAGTATGAACAGGTAAAGACATGTTTTAAAAGGTTAAAATTGAAATCTTGCCATTTACAACAATGTGGACAGAACTGGAGGGTATTATGCTAAGCAAAATAAATCAGTCAGAGAAAGACAGATATCATATGATTTCACTCAGATGTGGAATTTGAGAAACTCAACAGATAAACATAGGTGAAGGGAAGGAAAAATAAGATAAAAACAGAGGGAGAGGCAAACCATAAAAGACTTTTAAATACAGAGAACAAACTGAGGGTTGCTGGAGGGGGGTATAGTGGGGGAGTGGGTTAAATGGGTGAGGGGCATTAAGAAGTACACTTTTAAGGATGAGAACTGGGTATATGTAAGAGATGAATCACTGGGTTCTACTCCCAAAGCAAAGACTACCCTGTATGTTAAATAACTTGAAAATAAATTAATAAAACAATAAATAAATAAAAATAAAGTAATACTAAAAAAAAGTAGATAGACAATGTGAAGTTGCTGGAAGGCAAAAAGAGAACTCATAATTAAAACCTATGTGCACACATTTGGCTAAACAGTTAAAAATTGTTAGAATAAATGGGAGCAGGTATATAGACAACCCCAATGGGTTCACTGTTTTACCTTGAATTTTTTACATTAACTTTGGATTTAGTCTTTTGTTTTTTTTAAGCTATGCTGGGATTGGTAACACAGAACACTAAAAATAATAAAGTTATATTGTACAACAAAAAAGAAAAAAGGCTAAAATTGTTTTTCACTATAGTTAAAAGGTATTTTTTTTGATCTTTGTCCCACAAAGTATTTCTCAGATTTCTTATGAAATGTTTGCTTCTCTTTAGTTTAACAGTGGAATCCTACATTTCATTAGATCAAAATTGTCATTTCAAACTAACTTTTAGTTAAGTACCAAACATATGAATATTTTCATAATTCCTAATTTAACTTCCAAAAGAATTTGGGGGAGAAAGGGGAATATAGCTAAAGCTCTTAAATGTAACTTTACCAGGGGTCATAATAAATAAGAACATACACAGAGACAAGACAGAAAAAAAAAAAAGAAATGGAAGAGACAAGATGAAAAAGAAGCAAAAAAATAAATAAATAAATAAAATAAAAAATTAAAAAAAAACCCAAAAACCAGAATGGACAAATATGTATAAAATATGTATAAAGGTGGCCAGTAGGTACTAAATAGCAAGAAAAATAAATGAAAAACATAGTGTAAAACTAAGAGAACAGTGTTTACTATGCAATTACCAAACTTAAAATAATAGCTTTAAAAATCAAATAGACTGAGGGAAGGAGTTAAGTTGGTGAAATAGTAGGAGGACCTTATGCTTGCCTTATACCTTGAATACAGCTAGATATTATCAAATCATTCTGGGGGCACCTGGGTGGCTCAGTCAGTTAAGCCTCCAACTTCAGCTCAGGTCATGATCTCATGGTTTGTGAGTTTGAGCCCTGGGTCGGACTCTGTGCTGACAGCTCCAAGCCTGGAGCCTGCTTCTGATTCTGTATCTCCCTCTCTCTCTTCTCCTCCCCTAGGCACACACTCTATCTCTCTCAAAAACAAACAAACTTAAAAAAAAAAAAACCATTCTGAACACCCAGGAATTCAATCTGAAGACTGAGAGAACAAACTGCATAACTACAGGGAGAAAAGAGGCCACAACATGGAAGGTAAGAAATGCAGTGATATGATCTGGGGGAAAAAAGAATCATGGGACTACAGAGGAAAGGGAGTCCTAATCCTGGGGTGGGAGGGGGGAGGAAGAGGGAGAGGAAGGGAGAGAGAGAAAGAGAGAGATAAAGCAGCACAGCAGCACGCAGGGCACTGCACAAGAAAAACACTTCCCCAAAGCCACTGGGGAAGTGACTGGGAAAATAATAGAGGTTGATTACCATAAGGCTTACAACAAGTGTACATTAAATCTGAAGCTTTAGAAGTCTGTGCCATTGCCAGGGTCAAGCCTGGCAGGCTTAGCGGTGCTCCTGTGGAGAAGGAAGGCAGAGACCCAAGAGCAGACACTGTGCTCTGAGAATCCCCTGAATCACATGGAAGGGACAGTTCCCCTTCTTGGAGGGCATTTGGGAGAGGCAGCACTGCCTGTCAGGAGACAATGGAGCCAGCAGACACCATTGAGCTGCCCCATTTATTAGCATATGGGCAGAAAAACATGCTGAGGAGAGGTAACCTGGATGTCAGTTTTTTTTGCTGTGCTTTACCATGAACTCCAAGCTACTGCAGATTCGTGCGGCTGCTTTTCTCGGAAAAACTGCAACCAGCCACAGTGCAGCGAGACCCTCCCCCAGAGATAGCATGGGTCCTTGTCACATTGGGTCACTAAAATTTGTGGAGCCGTGAATCCCAGCCACACATCTGAGATAAAAGGAGCGCTGCACCACCACTGGGTCAGCAGACAGTGCAGATACAGGGTGAAGTCAGGGACATGACAGAAGCCTTGGACACAAGAGGGGAGACTGTCTGCTCTTTTGTGAGGGTCAGAACAGTAAGGGATGTAAATGCCCCTCTCAATGGAAGACAGTGGGCCCACACAATTCTTCACCCCTCCAATAGCACCAACGAACTTCAGAGAGCAGCACAGCACACACAGTGGAGGCCTGAGACACTGAAACCAATCTGTGTCCCCCTGCACTCTGCAGGTGCATTTTTTAATAGGGCAAGTGTGACTGACAGCCAGAGCAGCAGCAGACCTCTCTTTCAAAAGATCAGCACAACCCACCACCCCCACCACACACACACACACACACACACACACACACACACAGCAGGTGTACTGATCCTAGGGTGCTGCAAAGCTTCAACTCCAGTAAAAATAGGACTAGGAACAGGCTTTCCTAACGCACAAAGGACAGAGACAAGAATAAATGCAAAGACAGAGTAATTCATCCCAAAAGAAAGAAAAAGAGGTCACAGCCAAGGAACTAATCAAAATTGATAAAGTAATGGGAATGACCTAGAATTTAAAACAACAATCATAAGGATACTAGCTGGGCTTGAGAAAAGCATAGAAGAAATCAGAGACCTTTACCAAAGAGATACAAGACCTAAAAACTAGAAAGGTTGAAATAAAAAATGCTATAACTGAAATGCAAAACTGACTGACGTACTGAACAGATGATGGAGGAAGTAGAGGAACAAATAAGTGATTAGAAGATGAAATTATGGAAAATAATGAAGCTGAAAAGGGGGAAAGAAAAATATTGGACCACGAATGTAGACATAGGGAACTCAGCAACATTATTAAGTGTAATAACATTTGTATCATAGGAGTCACAGAAGAAGAAGAGAGGGGAAAAGAGGCAGGTTGACTTGAGCAAATTATAGCTGAAAACCTCCCTAATCTCAGTGAGAAAATACATACAAATCACAGAGGCACAGAGAATTCCCATCAAAATCAACAAAAGCCAGCCAACACCAAGATATACCATAGTAAAAATTTCAAAATAAAGAGATAAGAAAAGAATGCTGAAAGAGACAAGGGAAAATAAAGCCCTAAACCACAAGGGAAGATAAATCAGGTTCCTGACAGTTCTCTCCACAGAAACCTATCAGGCCAGAAGGGAGTGGCATGATATATTCAACATGCTAAAGTGGAAAAATATCCAGGCAAGAATACTTTGTACAACAAGGCTGTCATTCAGAATAGGAGGGCTAAAGAGTGTCCCAAAGAAACAAAAACTAAAGGAGTATCTGATCACTAAACCAACCTTGTAAGAAATATTAAAGGAGAATCTTTGAGTGGGAAAGAAAGACCAAAAGCAATAAAGACTATCCAAAGACAGGAACAGAGAAAATCTCCAGAAACACTGGTTTTACAAGTAATACAATGGCACTATATTCATATCTATCAATAAACACTCTCAAAGTAAATTGTTTAATTACTGCAAGCAAAAGACATAGGGCATCAGAATTGATAAAAAGAAAAAAAAACAAGATTAATCTGTCTGGCGACTACAAGAGACACATTTTAGACCTAAAGACAGATGCAGATTAAAAGTGAGGGGATGGAGAACCATTTGTCATGCTAATGGACATCAAAAGAAAGCCAAAGTATCCATAGTTATAAAAGACAAACTAGATTTTAAACCAAAGACTGTAAGAAGAGATAAAGAAGGGCAATATATCATGATAAAACAGCCTATCCAATAAAAAGATCTAACAATTGTAAATATTTATACCCCCAACATAACACCCACATGTATAAAACAATTAATAACAAACACAAAGAAACTCATTGATAATAATACATTAATAGTAGGGTATTTAACACTCAAACAATGGACAGATCCACTAAGCAGAAAATCTACACGGAATCAATAGCTTTGAATGACTAACTGGACTAGATGGACTTAACAGACATTCGGAACATTTCATCATAGAGCAGCAGAATACACATTTTTATCGAGTGCACATGGAACCTTCTGCAGAATAGTTCACACACTGGGTCATAAATCAGGCCTCAACTAGTACAAAAAGATTGACATCATACCATGCATATTTTGTGATCATAATACTATAAAACTTAAAGTCAACCAGAAAAAAAATTTGGAAAGACCACAAATACATGGAAGTTAAAGAACATCCTACTAACGAATGAATGGGTTCACCAGGAAATTAAAGAAGTTATATATATATATATATATATATATATATATATATGTGTGTGTGTGTGTGTGTGTGTGTGTGTGTGTGTGTGTGTGGTGTGTGTGTGTGTGTATAAAGAGAGAGAGAGAGAGAGAAAGAGAGAGAAAACGAGTGAAAATAAAAACACTATGGTCCAAAACTTTTGGAATGCAGCAAAGCACTCATAAGAGGGAAGTATAGCAATACAGGCCTATATCAAGAAGCCAGAAAGGTCTCAAATATACAACCTAACATTAAATCTAAAAGAGCTAGAAAAGGAAAATAAAATAAAGCCTAAAGCCAGCAAAATAAAAGAAATAACATATTAGAGCAGAAATAAGTGATATAGAAACAACAACAATAAAAAATCAGTGGAACAGATCAATGAAACCAGGAGCTGGTTCTTTGAAAAAATTAATAAAATTGATAAACCCCTAGCCTTACTTATCAAAAAAAAAAAGACAAAGGACCCAAATAAAATCATAAATGAAAGAGGAGATATCACAACAAACACCACAGAAATACAAACAATTATAAGAGAATATTATAAAAATTATATGCCAACAAATTGGGCAATCTGGAAGAAATGGATGAATTCCTAGATACATTTAATCACAAAATCTGAAACAGAAAGAAATAGAAAATTTGAACGGACCAGTAACCAGTAAAGAAATTGAATCAGTAATCAAAAATCTCCCAACAAACAAACGTTCAGGGCCAGGTAGCTTCAAAGTGGAATTCTACCAGATATTGAAAGAAGAGTTAATGCCTATTCTTAAATTGTCACAAAAAATAGAAATGGAAGGAAAATTTCAAAGGTCATTCTATGAGGCCAGCATTACCTTGATTCCAAAAGCAGAAAAACACCACTAAAAAGGAAAATTACAGGTCAAATATCCCTGAGGAACTTAGATAAAAAATTCTCAACAAGATACCAGCAATTCAAATCCAACAGTATATTAAGGAATTATTCACCATGATCAAGTGGGATTTATTCCTGGCTGCAAGGGTAGTTCCATATTTGCACATCAATGAACATGATAAAACACATTAATAAAAGAAAGGATACAAACTATATGATCCTCTCAATAGATGTAAATAAATCATTTGACAAAGTACAGCATCCATTCTTCATAAAAAACCTCAACAAAGTCGGAATACAGTGAATATACCTCACATCATAAAGGCCATATGCAAAAGACCCGTGTCTAATATCTACTGAGAGCTTTTTCTCTAAGGTCCAGAACAAGCCAGGGATGTCCACTCTCATCATTGTTATTTGACATAGTACTGTAAGTCCTAGCCTCAGCAATCAGAAAACAAAAGGAAGTAAATGAATCCAATTCAGCAAGGAAGATGTCAAAATTTCACTATCTGCAGACCACATGATACTCTATGTAGAAAACCTGAAAGATTCTATCAAAAAATTTCTAGAACTGATAAACAAATTCAGGATAGTCGAAGGATATAAAATCAACATAGAGAAATCTGTTGCATTTCTATACACCAATAATGAAGAGGCAGAAAGAGAAATCAAGGAACCAGTCTCATTTACAACTGCACCAAAAACCGTAAGATACATAGGAATAAACCTAACCAAAGAAGTAAAAAGAAAAAATTGTACTCTGAAAACTATAAAACACCTACATTATGAAAGAACGTGAAGATGACAAAAGAAATAGAAAGCTATATATGAAGCTATTATTGTCATCAAGAGAGTATGATACTGACACAAAAACAGACACATAGATCAGTGGAACAGAATAGAAAAGCCAGAAATGGACCTACAACTATATGGTCAACTAATCTTTGACAAAGAAGGAAAGAATAACCAATGGAATAAAGTCTCTTCAACAAATGGTTTTGGGAAAACTGGACAGCAACATGCAGAATAATGAAACTACACTACTTTCTTATACTAAATACAAAAATAAATTCAAAATGGATTAAATATCTAAATGTGAGACAGGAAACCACCAAAATCCTAGAGGAGAACACAGGCAGCAACCTTTTTGACCTCACTCAGAGCAAATTCTTACTAGATATGTTTCCAGATGCAAAGGAAACAAAAGCAAAAATAAACTATTGGGGCTTCATCAAGATAAAAAGCTTCTAGGGGCGCCTGGGTGGCTCGGTTGGTTAAGTGTCCAACTTCGGCTCAGGTCATGATCTCGTGGTCTGTGAGTTCGAGCCCCGCGTCGGGCTCTGTGCTGACAGCTCAAAGCCTGGAACCTGTTTCGGATTCTCTGTCTCCCTCTCTCTCTGCCCCTCCCCTGTTCACGCTCTGTCTCTCTCTGTCTCAAAAATAAATAAACGTAAAAAAAAATTTAAAAAAAAAGATAAAAAGCTTCTAAACAGTAAAGGAAACCATCAAAACAAATAAATAAAAGGCAGCCTACAGAATGGGAGAAGATATTTGCAAATGACATATCTGACAAAACGTTAGTATCCAAAATCTATAAAGTACTTATCAAACTCAACACCCAAAAAACAAGTAATCCTGTGAAGAAATGGGCAGAAGATATGAATAGACACTTGTCCAAAGAAGACATGAATAGATACTTGTCCAAAGAAGACACCAAGATGGTTAACAGACAGAAGAAAAGATGTTCCACATCTCTCATCATCAGGGAGATACAAATCAAAACCATGATGAGATGCCACCTCACACCTCCTAGAATGTCTAAGATTAACAACACAAGAAACAACAGGTGTTGATGAGAATGCAGAGAAAGGGGAACCCTCTTGCACTGCTGGTGGGAATGCAAACTTGGTGCAACAACTCTGGAAAACAGTATGGAGGTTCCTCAAAAATTTTAAACTTAGAATTACCCTAAAATCCAGCAATTGCAATATGAGGTATTTACCCAAAGGATACAAAAACGTTGATTTGAAGGGGGGCATGCACTCCCAATGTCTATAGCAGCACTATCAACAATAGTCAAATTATGGAAAGAGCCTAAATGTCCATCAACTGATGAATGGATAAAGAAGAGGTGTTATATATATACAATGGAAGATTACTCAGCCATCAAAAAGAATGAAATATTACCATTTGCAATGACATGGATAGAGCTAGAGTGCATTATGCTAAGCAAAATCAGTCAGAGAAAGATAAATACCATATGATTTCACTCATGGAATTTAAGAAACAAACCAGATGAACATATGGGAAGGGGGAAAAGAGAGCAAAACAAACCATGAGAAACTCTTAAAGATAGAGAATAAACTGAGGGTTGATGGAGGGAGGTGGGTGGCAATGAGCTAGGTGAGTCATGGGTAATGTTGAGGGCCCTTGCTATGATGAGTACTAGGTGCTGAGCACTAGGTGTAAGTGATGAATCACTGAATTCTACTCCTGAAACTAATATTGCACTGTATGTTAACCTACTAGAATTTAAATAAAAATGTGAGGAAAAAGGAAATCATCACTCTAAACTTAAGAGCAATATGACAGCAATGGAAGCTAAGAGGCAATGGGTTACCTTTTATCCTATTATGGTCCTATCATTACATGTTTTGTATAAGGGAAAAGAGTTGTTGAAGAAAGCTATCTAAACTTCTTGGGTCCAACAGATGTGAAATTTAAGTCATTTCAGATGCAAGTGTCATGCTTTGACTATGACAATTTATTCCACATGGAGTGGATATAACATATACATATATTTTTATTTTGAATGTATACTTTACACCTATTGTTTCACATGCCTATAATTTAAAAGATCCAACATTTATTCATTTCCTAAGCATTTATATGCAAGTTATTAAAATGTCCTAACTAAAACTTGACCTTAGTTTAGAATAATCTAAGTCAAACCATCATGTTTTTTAAAACTGCCAAACTCCTTAAGTAATAAGTAATTATGTTTTGACATAACAACTAATGCCTGTTTTTGTTCTATTATTTCTTTGTTTCTCTCAATTGAATAAAGAGATTCATCTTGATTTGTAGAGATGCAAGGTTCATTAGTGCTGTCTTGTTAAGAGACTAGAATCTGCACAAATGTGTTGCAAAACAGTAAGGGTACAAAAGTTGAGAAATTCTGTATTAATGCTGATAGAAATCTTTCTGAAAGAGACTTCCAGGAACAGCACAATTAGTATAGTCTATACAGCAGTCTTATGTCAACTAGCAAGTATCTTCTACACATGTCAGATGTTCTTTCCTGTTAACATGTGTGCATAACATATACATATATAATCATATATAATCCCATATGTTTAAGAAAGACTACAGATTAAAGAATCTTATAGCATTAGTTATTAATAGCTATACATTTATATTATAGTAATAGCTACACATTTGTGCAGTTTTTGGTTACTGTTATAATTATTTCTATTAAATATCTTGAGATTATCAAAAACACCATCTAAAGAGAATTATACAATTAATTAATTAGTCAGTGGTATTTTACTTATAGGAATATAGAGCAAATTTAATACAGTAACAAAAAGTTTATAGAAAAAATAACTATAACTTCATAACATGTACAAAGATTACTGTTACAAAAAAAAAACCCTTGTCTAGAATTTGTAAAGTCCCTCATATTGCAACTGCTATATATATACAAAAAAACCTTCCTATCTTCCTAAAATGTCTTCTATGTATATTAACTCATTGACATTAATTGAACAAAGAAGAGAAATCTTCACCATTGCAAACAAGTTCTTTTTTGCTGGTTCTTAGCACACAAGTCAAACCATACTTTTGGATTTTCCTTTTCAATGGAATAAAAATTCTGTAAGAACTGGTATTCAACACACAGCATTTAACCATAAAAGAAAAAAAATATTATATAATTTGGGAACAGATTTATGTTTCCATAATTGTAAAAAAATACCAGTAAATATTTTGTGAGGCAAAGTATATTTTTAAATATATTTCAATGAAGCTTATTATGATTTGCACCATAAAGACCCTTTGACAACTGAATAAGTACCTACTATTTTGTCAGTTTCATACTTCCATATACTGTTGGGCAAGTTCTCACCTTTTGTCACAGGCAGAAATAAATACTACTTACCTTATTATTCATGAATGCTTTGAGGCACTGAATAAGTTTATACTGATTCTTCTTGTCTATGTTTTCTTGCCTGAATAAAGGGGAAATAAACAGGTTACACTGTGCTCAAAAATTTCTGCTTTGGTGATTTTTTTTCATGTTTATTCTTACTGTTTCTTGTCCAGAAGCTTTTCCAGCACATCCAATAAGAGTCCAAGACCTTCATGGCTAAAGTTGTTAACCCAGCTATAAAATGATCAAAAAAATGTGTATAAATAATTTATATATTTAAAACATTAAATATCCAAAATGAAATTTTGATTTTTAAATCTGATAATCCTGTCTTTATAACATCTGTCATTTTTTTTTCTACTTCCATTGCTATAAGTATTGACTCTATGAAGATGATTCAGAGATCTTTACCTCAATGCCAGACTTCTCTTCACATTTTAGATTGCCTATTCCACAGCAATGCCTTGGTTGTTTCACCAGCATCAGATACTGAAGTCGGCATATATAAGCCAAATTGATCTTCCCCTGTATCTCTGTTACCCTAAATCAACTCTTCTTCCACTCTTCCATACTCTGTTAATAACACTGCTATTCTTTGAATCCTTCAAAGTTGAAATACTGGCATAATTTTTTGATCTCCATCTCTTTCACCTTTGTATTTATTCTTTTCATTCATTCCACAAATATTTATTGAGTACCTACTAAGCACCAGGCATGTTCTGGGCGATAGAGATATAATAGGCAACAAAACTAAGTCTTTACCCTCATGTAGCTTACTATCAAAAAAGAAGGAGACATGATAAACAGATAAACAAGTATATAATAAAATGTCAGTAGTTTGGAGCTATGAAGAAAAATCAACTTTGGTAAAAGGAATAATGAATGCCAGGATGTGATTTATTTTTAAATATTTTTTAATGTTTTTATTTATTTTTGAGAGACACAGAATGCAAATGTTTCATATGCACTGCCATCAAGCTATAAAGCATTTATTTATTTATTTATATTTAATTTTTAATATTTATTTCTCTTGGAGAGAGAGAGACTGAGTATGAGCGGGGGAGGGGCAGAGAGGGAGACACAGAATCCAAAGCAGGCTCCAGGCTCTGAGCTGTCAGCACAGAGCCTGCGTGGGACTTGAACCCACAAACCGTGAGATCATGACCTGAGCCAAAGTCGGATGCTTAACTGACTGAGCCACCCAGGCACCCAGGATGTGATTTTTTTAATGTGTTGTCAGGGAAAGATTGTTTGATTAGGTGGCATTTGAGCAGAGTCTTCAAAGAAGTGAGGACTTTCACAGTAGAAGGATGAAGGACAAATCAAGTCCTGAGGAGGTAGCTAATATGCTTTGAGTATTCCAGGAATTGTGAGGATACCCGTGTGGCTGCAGCTGAATAAGAAGTCTTGGAAGAATGGCAGCAAATGAAGTCCCATGTGTGGTAAAAGGCTGGAAGACTGATCATGTACAGCTTGGTTTGACTTTCTGTCATCCAGTCATGAATATGCTACTTGTAGAATGACTCCCACATATTTCCCCTCCCCTCCTTTTCATTGTGTCTGATAACATTCTAGTTTAGCCCTAGTTACCTTTTCTTTAATGTGACAGGAGTCTCCCAACTAGGGTCTCTGCAGCATCATTCTTTTATTCAGTTTACAAAATGCAAGATTAGATTGCACTTAACCAGCAGTCATATGTCCAAAAATTTCCTCTGTACTACCCAACACATTTCAAGTCCCTTGACCCAATAGTCTGATCTAGCCTCAAATATTCAGAACCAATCACATCCACAATGTGTATGGAAGTTCATTTTAAACAAATTGTTTTAATTTCCATAGTGAATATGAGAAAAAAATCAATATGGCATTGTAATGATAACTGGCAGCAAGCTACTGTTCATTTGAGGCATGCAATCAATCAGTACAATGAGCCATTTTCTCTAAATACTCTCCCTCATCAGTGGGGTGGTGGTGGAAAAATAAAATGACATCAGCTCTAAGAATAATATATCAGCAGATATTACAGCACAATATACCCTTACAGAAAACTTAAAGTAATAGAAATTCTGAACAAATTTATATACCCAGCCCTTGGTATCTCCTTTGGCATTTAGGAAGATAAAATAATCTATGATTTCCTTAAATTTAATACTTATAAATTGCTTTTCAAGATTCTAAATTTTACTCATATTCTTTCCATACCCAGTAGTTCTAAAATTATTGGTTACTTTTTTCTTGGATTAGTAAAGTGTTTGGTATAAGAACATTACTTAAATCTGGTCACTTAACATCAGTCACCCACACATCCCAGACTTCTTCAAATTGTGCGGTTTATGGTACTTTGGTTTCACTCAGTGGAAATTACTATTGGTGTGAAAAAAATAGGATACTCATGAAACCTAAGTGTGAGGATGCAGGGCCTATTTATTAAAAACTAGGCAGTGAAAAGTCTTAACAGAATATTTTAGGCCAATGGGCAGTGGAGGCCTAGTTAGAATATTCAAGACTTTTAAAGTAGACAGGGGGCACCTGGGTGGCGCAGTCGGTTAAGCATCCGACTTCAGCCAGGTCACGATCTCACGGTCTGTGAGTTCAAGCCCCGCGTCAGGCTCTGGGCTGATGGCTCGGAGCCTGGAGCCTGTTTCCGATTCTGTGTCTCCCTCTCTCTCTGCCCCTCCCCCGTTCATGCTCTGTCTCTCTCTGTCCCAAAAATAAATAAAAAACGTTGAAAAAAAAATAAAAAAAAAAAGTAGACAGAATAGGAGTCCAAAAGGAGCCTGATAATAGAGGGATAAAATAATTATGTAGCATGATGACACTCGACAGGTTAAAAGGAAGGAAATGCAGCTAAACATATCTTTTTTTTTTTTCTTTTTCTCTTGCCAGCATCATTGCACTTTCAAGCACTAAACACTTTGTGGCCTTTAGCCAAATGCTGTTTTTTCTTTTTCTTTCTCTCTTTCTCTCTCTCCCTCTCTCTATAAATATATTGATTTTAGCAAATACAAAAGTGGCCATGAAATGATGAAGCAGTTTAAAAACAAAATGTTGGCTACTCTACATCGGCAAGAATCCTTATACTACTACACCTGAAGTAACTATAAATCAGTGGTTCTCGAGGTACGTGCCCCAAACCAGCAGCAGCAGCATCAACATCAGCTGGAAACTTGTCAAAAATACAAATCTTTGGGCCCCACCCCAGACCCACCAAATCAGTAACTCTGGGGATGGGGCCCAGCAATCCGTGTTTTAACTAAACCTCTAGGTGATTCTGATGCTCAGTCAATTTTGAGAACCACTGACTTTCTCAAGCAAGACTCAGGCTCAAAATTCAAGATTGCTTTATACACCCCCACAACCATACTGTGAATTCCCACTGCCACAGGACAGAGATTCAGTCCAAGCAAGTATATTTGGTACATTTTTCACAGTATGCAAATTTCAGCTCTGAGTTACTCCATACTAATGGGAATATCTAGAGGTATAAATATACAGTTGATGACTCTATTTAAAATCTGCCTCAGAGATTGCAAATAAAGACAGATATATACATAAATTTTCAGTAGTATCTCAGTCCTGAGATAAGAAATTGTAATTTATCACAGACACTTTATTTATAAAAGAAACATAGAAGCAGCAGAGGATAATGAAGAACCAAACAGAATAAAAAATGGAGGAGAATGATCTCTTATAATTCTCATAACCACTCTGAAACATAAAGTTTTTTCCCTTTCTTTTTTACTGAAGATTTACATACAATAAAATTAATCATTTTGACAAATGCATAATCATGCAACCTCCAATACAAAAAAGATACACAACATCTTCATCACTCCAAAATACTCCATTATTCCTTTTCAAAGCCAATCCCTTTTCCAAACTCCCAGCCCCCTGGAAACACTTATCTGCTATGTAACCCTAGTTTTGCTTTTTCTAGAATGTCATTAGAAATGGAATTATAAAGTATGCAGGTTTTGTGTCTGACTTTTCTCATTTAGCATAAATATTATGATATTCAACCATTTTGTTGCATTTATCAGTGGTCCATTCCTTCTTATTGTATGGATATACCGTTGTTTTTTAATCTATTAATCAGTTGATGAGTATCTTGGTTATTTCCAGGCTTTCATGATTATGAATAAAACCTCTATAAATATCCATAATTTTTCTTGGGAAAGTAATTGGGGTAGAATTGCTGGGTCTCATGGTAAGTATATGTTACACTTTTCAAGAAACTGCTTTCCAAAGTGGCTATCCTATTTGGCATTCCTTCAGCAAAGTGTAAAAGCTCCATTTGCTCAGAATCCTTCCCAACTTTTCACACGTCAAATATTTTTTAAACTTTAGCCATTCTGAAACTTGTTTTCAGATAAAATGAGAAGCAAAGTAGTTAAGTAACTTTCCAAACATCACTCAACAAGTATCAGTTCTAGGGCTCACACCCAGGTCTAACTCCAAAGCCCATGTTTATTTCAATCATGCCATTAGAAATTACTAACAGGAACAGAAGATAATTTTCTTTAACAACATCTTCATTGAGCTTATGTCTATACGTGTGTGTGTGTGTGTGTGTGTGTGTGTGTACACACGTGTGTACACAGCTTATATCTATATCTATATCTATATATCTCATATCTGTATTATATCTATGTCTAGACACACAAACATGTGCTTTGCTTTATTTAACAGCTTACTTCATTCATTTAGGTGTTATAAGTACTTTTCAGACCATGCTTTTATTGTCTTTTAAAGTCCTAAGCTTTATAAGAAATCTACTAAATATTGTTAAGGAAAGATATCTGGAGAACCCAACTAAAACTTCCAATTAAGATTTAGGTAAGGCAGCTCATTGAAAAGAATAGGGCCAGAATGTAGCTTACACTTTTTTCCCCCCTTTGGATAAGCTATATAATTTACAGTCTTTTCAGGTATTAATATATTGGTTATTTTATGTTATTAAGTCACCTAAGTCAAAGAGTTGTCTTGACATGCTGTACATCTAAGTTGATGTTTGTGGCCACTACCTGCGAGGGTACCAGGTGGAACAAATAAACCACCAAACAAAAATAAAAGAAAGATCAGTCAGGAAGATTAATTTATAAGTAAGCAAGAGGCCAGGATTAGATCTGAAGACTGAAAAAGAAACCAGGATGTTTACCTAGGGAGCAAGAGAATAAACCCACAATAGGGCAGTATCTTCTGAACTTAAGTATAAAAGGCTTGGCTATATCCATCAGGGAGTCCAGCATCTGGTTCTTTGCTCAAGAAGTGAAAAATTAAAAACCTTTCCCCAAGTTTAAGATCCCCCGTTCAAAGATCAGGAAAATATCCCACCATCCATCAATGGAATATTCTGAGACCACATGGTGGCATGTTTAAACGTGTCAGTTTTAGAAAAAGACAGATGTAGGGTCCAATCCCATCTCTACCATATTCTAGTTGTGTTATTTATGATTACTTAAACTTTCTGAACTTGTTTTCTCATCCTCAAAATGGGGATGAAAATAGTACCTATACCCCATGCGGTCTTTGTGATTATTAAATGAAATAATATATGTGAAACAGCATAGTGAAGCCTGTATTGAACTTTTGAAAATGTTAAAAACCAAAAACATGATTGCTCTTTAAATTTTCTAGTCCAAATTACATTATGAATTTTAGGCATAAAGACTCCTTTTAAATAACATAAACAGTTAATAACATTCCATCATTCATTTACTGAAAAGCACTTTAATTAGTATGAAATATGCAGAGGAATCTAAACATACACTACACTTGTACTACTGATTGATTTTTTTAAAAAGATTTTATAATTTAAATATTTGATACTCCTATTATCTCCTATGTTTAACTTGTTACTATCAACTTTGAATATATTTATTTCTCATTATATTTAATGCTGGCTAATTCTCATTAAATAACATTGAATTACAAGGGGAAAGGGAGTGTAGAGTGAATCTATTTATACATCATGCATAATTTTGACAAATAATATCAAAATATATTAAGGTTTTTTAATGCTTATTTAGACACACACACACACACACACACACACACACACACACACACAGCGAATGGGGGGAGGGGCAGAGAAAGATAATCTCAAGCAGGCTCCAGAGAGGCTAAACTCATAAACTGTGAGATCATGACCTGAGCCGAAATCAAAAGTCTGATGTTTAACCAACTGAGGAACCCAGGCCCCCCAAAATAGATTAAGGTTTTAAAACAAATCTATCCCAAGCCTTCACAACTTCTGAGGTCCTTGTTTTTTGTTTGTTTTCTTGTTTTTTTTTTAATTTTTTTTTTTTTTTTGACAGAGAGAGAGAGAGAGACAGAGCATGAGCGGGGGAGGGGCAGAAAGCGAGGGAGACACGGAAGTCAAAGCATACTCCAGGCTCTGAGCTGTCAGCACAGAGTCCCACTTGGGGCTGGCACTCACAGACCAGGAGATCATGACCTGAACCGAATTTGGACGCTCAGGGATTGAGCCACCCAGGCACCCCATCTGAGGCCCTTGTTTTGAAAGTCCCACTTACACTAATCAGCATGATCAAAGGTAAAAAAAAAAAAAAATTCAACAAAAACACCAGAGCATTCCAAGAGAAAGCAAAGTTTTCCCCCTTTCTAGCTCTCCAAGTCAAAACAAAGTAAGAGAAACTCTATAAATGTACCTATAGAACATATACATACATGTAAAAGAAAACCCTTCACAGTCTCCCAAAACTTCGACTTTTCATATATAGAGATTCAGACTCTGAATTTAGTTACATTTAGTTACAGTTCATGTAAATAATAACTTAAAATCAAAGATTCTGTGGATGGGTGAGTTCAGTAAACTCTACACAACACAGACATAATAGGAAATAGTGACTGCACGTACATTTATGACTAGATTGTCTATATTCATGCCTATATTTCAAAGGGTTAAAGCTAAAATTAGAAGATTCTATCCTGAGCCCCCTAAGCTGTAAAGGGAATTGGTCTCATGTGCAGGAGTCCAATATTAGTCATGTCATCCCTTTACCAGTGTTTGTACAGTGCTAAAGACTAATATAGAGGGTTATGTGTTTTGTACAAAGCATTTTATTTCTAACGGTGTCCTATTCCCATGTGTAATATTATACTACAACCCAAATCACGGCAACATCACATAAAATGAATGATAGCTTAGAGTTTCTTGGGGGAATTCAGAACATTGACAAAATTATAAGAGATGAAACAACTAATTCAAAGGGTTGAGGAGTCATTAAAAATGACTGTAAATGGTGTTTACATATTTTACTACCAGGAAACATCTCATTTTAATATCAATGTTTCCAATGTAATATTTTTTTGAATACAATTAAAAACAAACCTTGTTATATGCACTTATGAGGAAGAAACAGAAACCTAGGTGATTAAAACCAATGTACTACTCGACACAAACAGTATCATACATTCAGTACATGAATCATTAACCTCCAAACATGAAAAAGCATTTTCAGCATTTTTAAGACATTTGTTCAGCTAAATCAACTTCATACACAATTCTATCAATATATACATCTATTAAAAAATAAAATGGCAAAAACAAAACCAATGTGGATTTGTAGATGTTATGACTGTGTTGGTCTTAATTCAGTAAAAACATATTTATCCACTCAGGTTTGTCTACAGGAAAGTAAATAAAATAGACTTGAGCATTTGAATATCCTTGGAAATATTCAACATGGCAGATTAGTGCATGAACAATCTCTGCCCAATTTAAAGCATCTATTAGATATAATACTGCCATTTCCACACATTTGTGCATATAACTTTGAAGCGTATCATTCACTGACTGTTTATTTCACCTGATTCATAGAAAGGTTGAATATGTCAACCTTTATGTATAGTGTTGAGCTAGATCACAATTTCCTTAGAAAACACCAAAAAGACATTCCATCTTTCTCTATATACTCTGTTATTCACTTAAAAGTGTTTTTTATCTGGCTGCATTTATTCTCCCTATCAGGTCTCACTAGAAACATCCTGCTGTTTCATAGTATTCACACATTTCTTAAGAGTTTCTCACAAAAGATGAAATGTTCACTCTTTCTAGTTGCTTAAATTATATAAAAACAAACTTCTTACATATTTACAAAAAACTGTACATGTCTGAGTTACATATAAAAATCTCCTGAGGGAAAATAAAAATTTTCTCAAAGGATAAAAAGTTGTTTATTCATTAAAATCAATATCGTAAAATCTCAAAATTACTTTGGAGATAGTAAAACGGCTTAAGTCCAAATCTGTTAAAATAACCAAGAGGGGGCGCCTGGGTGGCTCAATCGGTTGAGCATCCGACTTCAGCTCAGGTCATGATCTTGCCGTCTGTGAGTTCAAGCACTGCGTCGGGCTCTGTGCTGACAGTTCAGAGCCTGGAGCCTCTTCACATTCTGTGTCTTTCTCTCTCTGCCCTTCCCCTGCTCACACTCTGTCTCTCTCTGTCTCTCAAAAATAAATAAACATTTAAAAAAACTAAAATGACCAAGAGGTTATAGAACAAAGAATATTTTCCTCCCCATCCCCCTTTAAAAATTACTGTTAGAAACATAAGAGATCTTTGTATCCCACAGTAAGAATGAAATCAAAATTTGCAAAAGAAATGTAAATGAAAATTAAAATTGAGTTTTCAATCAAAGAGACTCAAGAGGAAATAACATTGCAAATATTCAAGTGAAAGCTAGTAATATTTTCAATTCTCTTCATATGATTGAAATTGTGAATATAATTATGTTAGAACACTTACTAAAATCACCTTCTTAGTAATATCACCAAACTTATAATAAAATGTTAACTTCCACAAGGAAAATGTATTGGTTTATTTTCCCTAAGCTAAGTAATACAGTTAAAATTCTATCATGCACTCCATAGGACATCCAATTTATTTTAGTTTAGTGTAATTTTGTTAAAATGAACTTACACCAGGAAATCACATTCCTAATCTTTAAACCTTGAAAATTAAACAGAGTTGACATCAAGTTTATCTGTTGTGAATCTAGCAAGAAGTTCTTTGAATGCAAGGAAGATAATAGACATTAGCACATACCACCTGTACATTTCCTTTTTGGTCCATTCTCCAGTTTGCATGTTATACTGTCTGAGTATGGTGGGCGACAGAAAGGTTAAATGAATTTTCTTTCATGGTAACAGGGATAAGGAGAGTGGAAGGGTAATTACTATTTGATGACGGAACAACAGAAATATTACAGTCCTTCTCACCAATCAGCTGCAGTTCCCAAACCACAGAATTAGAGACTCATTATAGAGTGTGATAGCTATGTAGAAAAAGATCAAAGAAATTTAATGTGCATGAATATTTTTTTCTTGCACAAGATAACTGAAACCACACTAAAAACAACCATTTCTTTGGGTCCTCATTGTGGATGTCAAAAAAAAAAAAACCTAACCAAATTCAAATATTGTCTCATAATGTGATCTTTAATGGTAACCACTCTAGTATTTTCTTACTTTTACATAATAATTTAAAATTCCTTTCCTCTAAAACAGAAAAAGATACTATGGAAATTATGTGTGCATCTGTTCACATATATGCCCTCATTAACCATGGTTAAATATCTTAATATATCTGGGATATATTTATATAAGTTCATATATTTATATAAATATATAAATTTATATATTTATAAAAGTTTAGCATTATGCTTATATATAGCTCCACAGTATATGTCCAGAATAGTGCTTATATCTCCATAGTACTATTTGATAATTCATATTTAACTAGATCCCTCATATCAATATTGTTCCGAAATCCCCAACCACATTTGAAAAATCAATATGCATATATAATTTGTTCTTGCCAATTAAAATTAACTCCTATGTAGCTGTCTGTTCTTAACTTTCATTACTCCAATTTTCCAGATCATTTGAAAGAATTGAGAAATGCATTAAGGTAAATGTTTGCATCAAACTATTGTTACCAGCAATTTTTTTTTTTAATTTGAGAGAGCAAGTGCAAGTGGGGGATAAGGACAGAGGGAGACAGAAAATCTTAAGTAGGCTCCATGCTCAGTGCAGAGCCTGACACAGAGCTAGACCCCACGACCCTGGGATCCTGACCTGAGCCAAAATCAAGAGTTGGACCTTCAACCAACTGAGCCAACCAAGTGCCCCGAACTATTAACACCAAATTTTGAAACATGATTTCAATATGTAAAACCATTATTATAACTTATAAACAATTCAAAACATAGCAGAAACCAAAATTAATAAAAAGCACACATAAAACCAACTCTAGCAACACATATCCTGCATTCTATTCATAGGGGAAAGTAATGATGAGCTAATAAACTGACAGAGAAGTTGTGGGATTTTTTTGTTCTGTTTTTTTTGTTGTTGTTTTTGTTTTTGTTTTTTTCATACAAAGTATGCCATAAGGTCAGAGAACACCCCGAGGTCAATGTCCTATTTCACTAACATTGTAAAGGTTTTGTCATTTTCACTGATGCTCATAATGCTGACTTCGACAATACAAAATTCTTAGGCATTTTCTATATCAAACAAAAATTCATTAACGCTTACTAAATTTTAGTACTGGATCCATTTCAGGGTATTCTTACTCTTTGGAAAATGCTAATTCTATACATGGAAATTTACAATAACTCAATTTTTAAAAACTCCATGAAAAGCTCTAACTTAATACCAAGGCTTCAATACTTTTTGATGAATGAATGTTGACTGGACCAATTTAAGAAATAATCTATAGTAACCTCTCTTTGAAGCTCATATCAAGGGTGGTATTGTACCTTGCCCCATAAAAAGCCTAAAGCAGTCCTCAGTACTCAGGTAGTGTCCTCCAAAATAGAATTGGACTCAATCTTCATATTCTCAGTAGCACATGCCACAGAACAGACCTATCAAATATATACAGGCTGATTCTTGGTATATAAAGTCTTAAGTTTCATATTCATATGGCAGACCACTAAGCTTACTCACTTGAAGCTGTTTAGTTTTTCAAAGTACATTATAACATTATACTGCCTTCTATAATCTGCCTTCATGCATTCCATCTCAAGAGAAGATTTTCAGGTTTAAACTGCCTGATGTGAGAGGCTATACACCTATAGCTTTGCTGACCAGGTGGGAAATCTCCCCAAATTACACCTTAATTATTTAATACCAGTTGAACAGCTGGGATCATAGAGTAAACACTGCTATCTAGAGCACACAAATCTTCATTCAACCAACCACATAAAATACCTGCACTCCACGTGCTAAGTGGCATCTTAATTGTGAATTCTGAGCTACCTGGCTCCTATAAAAAATCTAGCTGAGATGATAGATATTCCTGGGGGAGAGCCTCAGGGATATTTCTCAACTACATCTTGGTAGCAGGTTAGATTACTGGGAAGCTGCATACCAGTATTATTATTGTGGGTCTTTGAAGAAAAATCTTGATTTTTTTTTAAACTCAAGACCCAAAAGTAGGAAGTGCACATTCATAGAAATCCTCTGTACTTTATAGAAGACCATCAAAGACTCACTCTACTGTGTTGTTCAATATCCCTCATTTAAAGAAACACAAAATAAAATTTTGAGTTCAGAATTAGAAAGAATTTTTTCTTCCTGAAAAAAAAAAAAAACAGATGCACTATCATTCAAAAGATAACAGCTATGTCTCTCAATAGTTTTTTCCCTCCTTAGCTACAAGGAAAATTGGAACTACTTTATAGTCACATTATTACCTGGTAATGTCCTTGGCTTTTTGAAAAATATCACCTTCCCTCTTTGTTTACTTGTTTCTTTTATTTTTACCTTCATCTTAATGGTAGTGAGATACTTGCACCTTTCATGGTAAGTTCAATTGCTTTAGTAATAGTCCCGTAACAAGAGATGTATATAAAACTCTAGTATGTGTCCAAGACCTTTAGTTAAATTAATTTGTATAAATCAAAATAATATTTCAAATGACGAATATTTACAAGAATTTTCTTCCCAAGACTATTTTGAATATATAGAAAATACAAAGTGCATACAAAATGTTTTAAAACAGGAAGAAGTTAAGTTTCTATTAAGGAATCCATTTAATTAGTGTGCCTAGACTCTGCTGCTAGATATTATAAACTTTTACAACCACATGTCCAGTAATAATTTCTAATTATTTTAGATATTATATGTACACATTGATTTTGTAATTATAACACATAATTTAAATAAGAAAAATGCATTGCCTTAGTGGACATTCATGTGTCGTATAAAATTCATATGAAATGAATGCCAAGAAGAGCCCTCATTTTTTCCACCTTAATGCTATAGTATTTTCTCCTATGAAAACAATATTCAGAAACTTGAGTCAGTATTTACTGTTATGTTTTTGGTTTTAAAAATATATTTTTATTTTTAGAACTACTTTGCATCTATTATGATATATATATAAGATTGAATCCACCTTACATTAAAATTGTGTTTTGAAGCTAATATTATATAATTAAAAATCCAATGTCACTTAATGTTTATGGTACCAACTTAGCTAAATGAGCTTGGATATTGTTGCTCTTAATTCAAATTGCTGACCAAGATTTTAAAAGAAAGTATAAATATGGACATAATTTTACTGAATTTACTGTTTTCTATTCTATGTAAAATGTACTAGGGTCTTCCAAAAGTGACTTATGCATTTGAAAGTTAAAGTGAACAATCTTAAAATTAGCTATATTAAACAACCCTGTTTAGTAATATTACTCATATACTGGCTTATTATATGTGTTCAGAATTGTAAGCCCTGTTCACATTTCAGCATCATAAAAATTATCCTCATTATTCCACTCTAATGCAAAATATTCCAAGAGTATTATTCTGTACCTACATTCACAATAAATTTCTAAGTGTTGGCTGTTTTGTCAAGCTTTTAATAACTTTAAATACATACAAGCTGTTTAAGGGTACCTGGGTGGCTCAGTTGTTTGAGAGTCCAACTCCTGATTTTAGCTCAGGTCATGATTTCACAGTTGGTTGAGTTCAAGCCCTGCCTCAGGCTCTTCACTAGCAGTGAGGCACCTGCTTGAGATTCTCTCTCTCCAAATCTCTCTTTCTGCCCCTCCCCCACTCTCTCTCAATACATTTTTTTAATACAGGCTGTTTAAATAATTATTAACACCCATAATTCAGAAAGTACTTTCTATTCCTAATTTGCATTGTTGTCAAGAGTCAGCTATTTTCATTATGATGATTATATGAATAAGTATTTTTGTTAGTATGTTTGAAAAATGTTTAAATCTAAAGGGAAGTTAGAAAATAACAAGTAAAAACAAATGGTCCAAAGGTAATGCAAATAACTGCACATTAAATAAACTCTAAAAGATATTTTACCTGTTTTCACATGCTTGAAAACACTGGCTGAGGAACCTATCATCACAGCAAGTGAATATAGACACTATGCCACCAGTTGGGCAGTAACTAAGATTATAAGCAAAACAGAAAAAACAGTTTCATAGTGGGGTAAAATACCCCTCAGGCTGTAAGGTAATTTCAGCAACAACTCTGAAAATAATTCTGCACAATCAAAATTCTCTGACACTATTCTTCAAACCAGTATTTGCTATTTTGTCATGTGTTAAAAAAACTCAGCGACAATGATTTATTATTATGCATTCCTTTGGACCTTCATAAAATGTACTGCCAAATACCTGTACATTCTGTAACGAGTTGGGTGGGAATAAAATTGTTCAAACTCACTGTTCATTTCTCAGCAGGCACTCTTTCCTTTCATAAACCTTTTCAAAGGATTAGGATCAAAAATCTGTAATAACAGGGGCGCCTGAGTGGCTCAGTTGGTTAAGCATCCGACTTCAGCTCAGGTCATGATCTCACAGTTGGTGAGTTCGAGCTCCGCATCAGGCCCTGTGCTGACAGTTCAGAGCCTGGAGCCTGCTTCGGACTCTGTGTCTCCCCGTTTCTCTCTGCCCCTCCCCCAATCGAGCTTTGTCTCTCTCTGTCTCTCTCTCTCTCTCTCTCAAAAATAAACAATACATTTTTTTTAAAAACCTGTAATAACAGATTTCTCATTCTAAAACACACAGACCGTGGTATATGCAAAACCTAATATAATTTGTGATGGCAGACCAGGGTTCATAGGGTGTGAAATAGACATGTAAACATTCAATTTTATTAATTCACTAGGCAACCATAAAAAGACCATGTGTAAAGCACACTGTATTGTGTGTAGCTTATGAATATGGTTCACATCAAACCAATAGGTTTCATTCCTGTGTGGAGGAAATTAGCTTCACTCTTTTTCTGTAATTATACCTAAAAATGCATGGTCACAAAATAGTGCCAGATTAATGAAAATTCATTCTCAATGCTGAAGAAGCAGAGGCTGTTATTGATGACAGGTCAATATCCACATCAAATCACACGTCATTGTATATAAATTACACTGTACCACCATCATGAAAAAAATAAAAGGGCAAGAGGCCCCTTCCTCAAAGGACTCTAAAATCGAAATGAGAAAAGCAGACATACAAGCATGTAAGTGTTACAGAGCATAAGCACGTGCAGGTAAATGTATACAATAAAAAAATAAATGTTGAAGGAGTGCATAGTAAGGGAGTGATTTGGGATATGTCCAGTTAATGATGGTTTATAAAAGGTAATTTTTTAAATATTTGCCTTTAGCAGAAAATAATACAAGGAAATTATTTTCTTAGAGTCTTTATCATCTGAATGATTAAATAACATGAATTTGACATCTGTGACTCCATTTAATATTTTGAAATGACTATAATTTGAGAATGTTTGTAAAGCTACTAGTGTGCGTATTTATATATGTGCTTTACTAGGGGCTGGGGTGAACAAAAAGAAACCAGTTAAAACTGTGATAAGGAAAGAAATCATCCATAAAAGGACAAATGCCAAGATTCTAACAAACATCAGGTTTGAAAGATAGGTATGTAACAGATTTAGAAACTTCTTTCTTCAATATTTTAAAAGAAATTATAAATACCTGTCTGGAGTTAAACATAATACTTATAAATGCAAGAAAATAATGAAATGCTAAGAAATCTTTTTGTCTTATGGACAACCATTTTTTTTCTTCAAAATCAATTATAAACATTAATCTCGTTCCAATAACAAATAGGATTACAACTAAGCAAAAGAGAACACAGAACGCAGAAGTGTAGAGTTAGAAGTCTCCAAAATCATTAATACATGGAAAACCTGAGGCCAAAAGAGGTTACTAATTGCACTAAAGTCACAGAGAGTGAGAGATCAAGGACTAGAAATCTAGATACCATGATTGGCATTCTAGTGTGAGTCTATCAACACACTCTCAAAATTGAGTACTACAGAAAAAAATTATTTATAAAGGGAACAAGGCAGGGCGCCGGGGTGGCTCAGTAGGTTAAGCCTCTGATTTCGGCTCAGGCCATGATCTCATGGTTCATGAGTTTGAGTCCCACGTTAGGCTCTGTGCTGAAAGCTCAGATCCTGGAGCCTGCTTTGGATTTTGTGTCTCCCTCCTTCTTTGCCCCTCCCATGCTCAAGTTCTGCCTCTCTCTCAAAAATAAATAAACATTTTTTTTTAAAAATTATAAAGGGAACAAGGCCAATGAATTTAACTTCATTAAGAAGATTTCTATAAGTAGTACATAGTTCTACTTTTTCAGATCTTCCAAACTAGCTAAGGTTTTTACCTAGACAGAATTTAGCTAACTTTGTTATTTCAATGCTTTTATGGATAATTTTCCTTTGCATAATTTTAGAATAGAATTTTGGAATAGAATCCATCCAGAACCTCAGAATATGACCTTATTTGGATATAGGGTCTTTGTAGATATAATTAAGGTAAGGATGGAGATAACGTGGTAGTAGTTAGAGCAGGCCCTAAATCCAGCTAGAGTGTCCCTATAAGAGACACAGAAAAGACACCCAGAGACATGGACAAAGCCACGTAACTACAGAGGCAGAGATTGGGATTATGCTGCCAAAAAACAAGGAATGCCAGAAGCTGGAAGCAGCAAGGAAAAGATCTTCCCCTAGAGCCTTAGGAGGGACCTCCCTGCCAACACCTTGGTATTATCAGACTTCTGACCACCTGACTTCGACAGAATAAACTTCTGTTGTTTTAAAATTACCCGGTTTTTGGTAATTGTTATGGATGCCCTAAGAAACTAAAATAATAGTATTAAATAATTCCTGTTAACTTCAAGGTTTCTTTTACTATTATAAGTTATATAAGACACTATGCATTCAAGGTGATTTATCCATCTATAGACTATTTTTCTTTGTTTGGGTGTAATTATGTCATAGAAATTATTCTCATTCTTGGGTTTATTCTTATATTTCGTTTCCTCCTTTTCTGATTTTTTATTGTCATTTAATTGCTTTTCTTTGCTTACTTGTTTCTGTCCAGTAGGAAGACTAAATTAGTTGTTTACTTGTTGGTTTCTGTGAGAGAGATTCTAAAGTAGGGGTGATTAGATAAAATCTTATGTCTGCTGGTGGGTTTAAGTCTGGTGGAAATAGAAGATATGGTTTATACTATGTAATGGTTACAGGCATTTTGAAGGAATAACAGGAGACTTTTTATGAAAAAATATCTGGAAACTCTGGGTTAATAAAATTAAATAAGTTTCTTTCCTGGAGGACTTTAAAAAGCTTTTCTAAAAACAATGTCAATGTTCACTGTGAGTTCCCAAGAAGGGAAAATACTACACTGCACTCCCATAACATATTTAACCATGTGATATAGACACATAGCCCACCACCATCACTTCTGAGGTTCTTTGAGGGACAGGTTGAGGAGAGCATCCCCTTATCAGGAAAAAGAGAGATTTTTGGACCAGAGTCAAATGGTAGATACAAGTCTAAGGAGAGACTGCTGCTTATACGTGGCTCACTAGACTTTGGCAAGAATTCTCAGGACACTCAAAGGAAAAGTAAGGATAATGGCCTTCTTTATTTCCTTCACTTCTCTCCAAAACCCACACATATACACACAGGCACACCAGAGGCACTTCCCGGTAGCACTATGTTACTTTTCCTCATTTACTCAACTTGTAATGCCATAAGGAATAATGCTAAATGCTGAATATACAGGATGATTAAAACATAATCCTGACCTGCAGATCGCCACACAATAACTTTCCTTGTCACCTTACTAAAGTTCGTATAATAGCTGGTGCCTGACAAACTCATATCCCCTTCTTCAGGGAGCACTGCCCACAGTTCACCTTCTGAGATGATGGTTCTTGGTTAAGCAATTTATGGCTGATACCAACCTGCCTCCCTCTCCCTTACTACAGGCAAAACTGATGTGATAAGAAAGGGTGGCCTGACCATACTGTGGTTTGGCCTGCAGACTAAGGTGACCTGACATGAAAAGCTTTGCCCAAGCAGAAACAAAGGGGACCAGAGTCACCCCATTAATAATTTGAACTTAGTAATACAGAGATGGCCAGGCAGTTAATATCAGGAAAAGACACACACTCATGGAGAGCCCATATTAACAGAACAAATCAAGTTAATGTATCATGAATTTCTGCTGCTTAATTGAAGAAACTCATGATAAAAATAACTAGGTTCTAGGACTACCATGGAAGGTCAAGTAACCTTCCATATCAGCCTCCAGGAGGTACAGCTATACTGCTGCCCCTAGAATTTCTGTGAGATTGTTAGCTCCCTTACTGCAACATGTAACACGGTCTCCCTGCTACCTCCCAAGTTATCCTTTAAAAAAGGAAAGTCAGGTCATACTATTACTTTCCTCAAAACCCTCTAACATCTCCCCAGCTCACTCAGGGTAAAAGCCAAATTCCTCTAAATGGATCACAAGACTCTTCATTATCTGCCTCTAGTGACACTGGCTTCTTTGACCTTCCCAACCAAGCATGTGTTCTTGCTATTTCCTGTTTTCTAATAAGGTTCCTCCTCCAACAGACTACATAGCTCACTCCTTTAGACATCTGCAAGCAATGTCACTGAAGTCAGAGAGGCTTTCACTTTTCACTACCTGATATAAAATAGCACCATCCACTCCCCAGCACAGATCACAACCTGACATTTTCTGTGTGTGTGTATGTGTGTATACACACATTTTTTTTTTAATTGCCACATTTCTCCTACTAGAATGTAAGCTCCATATGGACAAGCGCCATAGAAACAAGGGAAATTTTATTTTTGTTATTTATTTATAAGATATCCATCTGATATGTAAAAGCAAACCACATGATAGTAAGTGCTAGTCACTGAACTATTCCAATTTAAGGAATTACCAAGGAAAATGAACTCTTAAGAGTGAAATAAAATTTTCTTAATTTATCATGTAATAGTAAACTGGAATAAATATCATAGAGATGGCATGTGAATTACTAGAGGTATACGGTAAAGAAGTCCCAAATTTCACTACACAGAGCCACGTGGTCATCAGAAAATGATAATTTTTTCAATGCAAGGATATATATTCTTAAGATATTACACAACAGGGGTGCCTGGATGGCTGAGTCAGTTAAGCATCTGACTTCAGCTCAGGTCATGATCTCACAATCGGTGAGTTTGAGCCCCATGTTGGGCTCTGTGCTGACAGCTCAGAGCCTGGAGCCTACTTCAGATTCTGTGTCTCCCTCTCTCTCTCTGCCCTCCACCACTCATACTCTGTGTGCGTGTGTGTCTCTCTCCAAAATAAACACTAAAATCTTTTTTAAAAAGATATTACACAACAAGAAATAAATGCATTTGGTTACAGAACATGTAAACTTTCAGATGATTTTTTTAAGTTTATTTTGAAAGAGAGAGAGGCAGAGAGGGGGAGAAGGATCCCAAGTGGAGCCTGACATGGGGCTCAAACTCACAAACCCTGAGATCATAATCTGAGCTGAAATCAAGAGTCATACACTTAACTGACTGAGCCATCCACACACCTCAGGTGATTTTTTAATCAGAGAAATATAGGCTCAAAGGATGCTATAGTGTCATTAAAAATTAATCTGAGTTATATGGGTAACCTCTCCACAACTATAATAAAAGCTTTATTTCTTAAACTGGTGATGAGTACAGAGGTGATTTTATATTCTCCTTTATACTTTTGGGTGAAAGATTTCAGAGTACATTTTTTTCAGGTCAGGCAAATTTTAATAAAACAAAGTAAAAATATTTAGTATGTGACAAGAGTGAAAGGAAGATATTTTAAAAGACTTTCCTTACTGTAAGGTAGTACAAAGATGTGGTTAAGAGCCCAGGTTCTGGAGTCACAATACCTGGGTTGTTGTCTTAGCTCTGACACTAGCCATGAAACACTGAAATGGAGCAAATAACATTTCTTAGCCTCAAGTTCCTCATCTATAAAATGCAAACAATACTGATACTACTAATAAAGATAACCTAATTGTATGTATATATTTCAAAATCTTAGAACATGTCATGGAAGATAATAAATGCTAATTTTATAAGTTTTTTATTATTTTTAATTGTTTTTAAAGATGCTGCAGGAGATATACCTAGTAAGAAGTTGCTACAGCCAATATCAAAGAGGTTACTGCCTGTGTTCTCCCCTAGGATTTCAATGGTTTCCTGCCTCACACTTAGGTTTAATCCGTTTTGAATTTATTATTGTGTATTGTGTAAGAAAGTGGTCCAGTTTCATTCTTTTGCATGTTGTTGTCTACTTTCCCCAACACCATTTGTTGAAGAGACTGTCCTTTTTCCATTGGATATTCTGACTTGTCGAAGACTAGTTGATAGTTGTGGGTTCATTTCTGGGTTTTCTATTCTATTCTATTGGTCTATGTGCCTGCCCTGGATTACATGGGTAACTTCTCCACAACTATAATAAAATAAAGCTTTGTTTCTGAAACTGGTGATGAGTACATAGGTGCTTTTATATTCTCCTTTATACTTTTGGATGAAAGATTTCATAGTATATTTTTGTGTCAGTACTATACTGTCTTGAGGTGGTTACCTTGTTTGATTCATCATTATAAAAATAAAATGAAAATTGAAAAATACAAGAATTTCTATTTGTCAGGTTATACTCAAAATATAAATTTAAATTTAGTAGGTAAAGTAATGAAATGATTACTGATATTTATGACAACAGTAATATTATCTTTGTCTTGAAAACATTTTCAACTTTATCCAGTTAATTTAGAATAAATTTCAATATAAATGCATATATTTCATATGCCTAAGAGCCACAGCCAAAAACCCTAAGTGGATTATAATTCTCAATTATGTTCTTCAGGTTCCTCAAGATTAAACGTCTTTGCCCAAAATAGTAGATAGTATTTCCCCAGAATTGGTATCTTACCCTCAAAAGTTTGGCACACATACAAGGCAGGACTGGAGAGGAAGAGGAGCACTAATCAAGTAATTCACCTTCTAAACAAAATTAAAAAGGAAGTATGCATGCCTGGTGGAAGGCTTAAACTGGATTTTAAAAACCTGCTACCCAAATATGCGTGTATAAGATAATCCAGCAATTGTTTTCTGCCTAAATATGTTTGTTAATTTCCACTTACATTATAGGTTGACCAACTTACTATTATTCCATTGTAGTCTCTTACCTGCAATAGAATCCTAATAAAGCACATTTCACTCACAAGAATAAGGGAGGCAGCAGGATAATTAACAAAGCTAAAAAGAACCCCACGCAACATACTGGACATTTATCCCCAGAGCATGGAAGAGGGAAAGAAGTTTGTCTTCCCTTTAAATTCAAGTGTACATATCACAATATATCAGTTACCAGGCACAAAGACAGCCAAAAATGGGCTTTTTTTTTTATTAGTTGTTTTCCTGGTTCTTGAGGAATATTGCTAGAGTGAGGGAAAAGTGGCTACCTATCCAATGGTCAGTTGAACCAAATCAATTTGGAGAGTAACCTACAAACAAACTCATAAAACAAATCAGATTCTGATCTCAGTCAGGGTTCCTGCAATTGTATAAGTTATATACATCATACACACAGATATATATATGCACACATATATCTCCTAGACAATATCTTTCCAAACTGAGATTCTAAGGAAGAAATATGTGTCTCATTGCCTCTCCTCCAGTGTGATTTTTCTCAGGGCAGGCAAACTTTCAAGAGTGGTTCAGAATTTCTCATGTTTATAAAGACTAGAATTTGCAAAGTATCTCATAATTTCAATGACAGGTATGTTAACTATCTGTGGCTATCAAAAAAGTGCCATTTATGATTTCTCTGCTTTTAGGCAAGAATTGGTGGCAAGTTTTTATAACGGCTGGCAAAGAGGCCAAATTCTGTAGCTTCACTGAAAGTATGGATTACTGTCAATGCTGCATTTAAGGTATTTTCAATGTTTTTGCACTTCATTTTAGTGATCCAATTAAGACAAGTGATGCTTTTCTCTTCTACTTGTCCAAACGAACATATATATATATATATATTTTTTTTTTTTCTTTCTACTAATGTAACAAAACTTTTAACTTGAAAGACAGGATCTTGAGTGTATATAAACTCAGGGCTTACTTTATTCAATTATTTAAAACTATCACATATTTAATTTAATACATGCTAAAATGTATTATTACAACTAGGATATGTTATTTTACTGAGAAGAAAAATTTATTTTGGGTAATTAAAATTATTAATCTTCCAAAACAAAACAAAATGCTTTTCAAACAAAATTAGGGGAAAAATCACACAGGAAAGTCAAGATTTTTGCAAAAGTATTTTAGAAAAATATTCAAATAAATTTATTTACTAAGTCTAATATTCCTATAATTATTTTTTGTTTCTCTGCCTAATCTGTAAGAATAAAACTTTGTTATACATAAAACAGAGCATTTGGTACTATAAAGATCAGAACATCAAATTCACAGAAAGTCTGGTATCCATGTACCATGCAACTACAACAGAGTGTAATTTAATCCAAATATCACCACACTGTATTTGAAAAAAGTCATTAAACTTAATCATATTTAAAAAAGTTTTCAAACATAGCGTAATCTTAGTTTTTAAATAGTATATTTAAACTTACTGTAATCTATGCTGTTATTTAAACATAGTTATAATCTTATTTTTTTAACAAACATGTTAATAAGAGCTGGCATTTAAAGGAAGTATAATCGTATTAAAAAAAAAAAAACTTAAAGATGTAGTAATAAGACCTGTTATTTAAACACAGTATAATCTTATTTTTTAAACATAAATCTATGGTAATAAGAGCAAATCACTCAATAAACATTGAACTGTGCATTTGAATTCATAAATTGCTCTCTTTAGCACTGAATTAATCAATAACTATATTTAGCAAGAGATAATATAAGCTAAATCCAAATACAGAAAATAAGTCTAATGTAAAAATAATATAATTTTTGTTTTTGTTTCTTAGCTGGCTCCCTGACTGCATCTCTATTTTCCTAATATGTAGATATGTCAGGAAAAGCTCCCACACAACTAAAAATTTTCAAATTTTTTCTGTACCTTTTCTGCCCCCAATTAATCCATCCAGGACTGTTTTAATTTGCTTGCTGGAAAATACTACAAAAAGTCCAGTCAATATATCCATCACCATCTCTTCCCGAGCTTCAAATACAGTTAGAAAAATGGAAAAGCTCAAGGCAGTTGGAAAAGCATTGAGGTTCTAAAGGATGCCAGTTGAGATCTTCTGGTGAAAAAAATCTACTTCCTACAAGGCAACAGGTTAAACTCACTCCCAGCTGGTGGCAAGGGTCTTCGAAAAATGGAATATCTTTTCACCACTTCAATTGGCAGATTTAAATGCTCCTCATCCACAGTGGTGTAGATGTAGCCCTGGATGGTCAGATATTCAATTGCTTGCTTGATGGCCCTGTCGCTCATGCTGGGAAGCTGGGTCTGGAGCTCCTTTACATTATTGCCTTCCTATTGACGGCATTAATGAATCAAACGCAGAACTTCCTTGTGGTGGTATTTGCCATACACCGGGACATCATCCATTTTTGATGGAACAACAGGAGCACTGGGCCTAGAGGCGGTTTGGCGAGCTTTATCCAGCATCATATGTGCATTCACCGTTTCCACAATATGTGTGGTGAACTCGTTCATGTCCTCCAGGACGCGGATGTTCAATACCTCAACGCCTTTTGCATCCTTAAAATACTTGAGGATAACGATCACTTTGACATATACTCCCACTGGAAGGGCTATCCCCTGCTTTCCTTCATTTCTTCTGAGCCACTGATAGACCTCAATAGGCGTGGTGGTCATATCGTCAATTCTGTAAATTATGTAGTTTGAAGCCCTCTCTGCCGATCTGCTTATCCCCATGATAGAGACCTGGGAAACTTCAATTTCCCTGATCTTGAAGCCATTGTCAACTAGAGCACAGGTGAGCAGCTGGTTTACACAACAAAGTATAATATTCTGGGTTCGGACCCTGGACCTTGGGGGAGCTGCACCATCCTGAGATGGTCGGTCATTGCTTCCAATGGTTCCACCCACTGAAAAGGTGCTGCCATAGCTCTGAATCCCATTTTTCCTCATCGTAAGGACAGTTCAGGCAGATTAGGAGGTAGGCTTTGGCTCTATTTGGTGAGTTCCTCAGGCGGCCTCTGACTTCTACAGTGAGCTACCACAGAAAGCTTGGGAGTGCGACAACACAAGCAGCCTCACGCCCCTGTGGAACCAATCAGCTACCAGAATGCAGCTGCCTTCAGCCAATCAGGACATACCAGCTTCTCAGGTGATTCCCGCAATTCTTTGGTGTTCTCTGGTAATTGCTACACTGTATGTTAAAAGCTCCACATATAATTTCAAGCCTTTCTTGCCATCTTAATAAAAATGCATTTTTACTAGGTACCCCTTCCTTTCATTCCTAAATCCCACAACTTCTTCTATAGTCACTACTTAAATATTCATTTATTCACTCATATAATCAACTATTCAACAGAAATTTCCAGAGCACATAAGTGCACTATGATAAAGAGCTATAGGTTTACATGGAGAGGGTGCACAAAAATGGTTACTGTTCTCAAGGAACTCATATTCCTTGTTCAAGTCATTAAAACCAGAAGCATTCTAGAAGAAACGGCAAGACAGTCACTTTTGAATGATTAGCATATTCAAAAGTAAGTCACATCTTACCACTGACTTCTTAAGTTTTTTATTGTAGAATTAAAATTTTCCAGTTATTCTGACAAATGCACTATAGGTAACAATAAATACTATATTTCAATTTCTACATTAATTCAAATGACCTCTAAATTATTTTCAAGATTCTATTGGTGGGTCAGAGAAATACAAAATGTGGGCCCCATTATATATTAGGAAAAACATAAATAAAATCAAAATGCCATTTCTGTACACTTTTATGTGGTAATTTCTGAACTTAAGATTGTAGCAATTTACAGGAGTATATCCAAGAATATTTTCATATTACACCAAAAATCTATTTTTCCTCAGAAAACATTTTATGTTTGTTACAATTAAGTATTTTTTATGATTAATAAAGAATATCAGTTATTGGATTCCACCAGTGGCAAGGAACTTTCTTCCTTAAAAATCCTTTGTAGTTAGAAAATAGCCTGTGTAGAGCTTTGAGTTTATTAATACTATCATTCATTTCTTTTATTGGTTAAAATAATTTAATTTTTGCTATCCCAAATTGCAAAAATATGTGAATAGTAACCCAAAACTTGTAGAATATAAAATTATATTTATTTCTCAGGTTAAAAATGAATAATATCAGAGCCAATATACTTAATTTGTTTTACAAATAAACATAGGAATTGTTAATCTGTGCATACAAATTACTGAGTAAATCCAGATACTTAACTGCTTGACCCATGTTTTTTATAATCAAAGAGAAATGAAACATCCAAGTAATATTTGGGGGTGCATGGGTGGCTCAGTCAGTTAAGCGTCTGACTTCAGGTCATGATCTTGTGGTTCTCTCTGCACCCCCCCGCCCCGCCCGGCTCATACTCTGTCTCTCTCTCAAAAATAAACATTAAAAAAATTTAAACATCCAAGTTAATATTTGTATTTTTAAACTTGCACAATATTAGAGATCAGATTAACTATATTTTTTAAATATTTACAACCTTATACTCAAACATGGCTGTTTTATTAGCTAAATGAGAGTGTTGGTCAAAAAACCTTGAAGTTAAACTGATATAACTGATTGTATTCCTGACAATTATGTACAGTACAAATTGTATAAATCATACCAAAGCAGTAAGAATCACCTACCTGACGGGATTGCTGGTTAAAGAAACCCTCAGAGATTCAAGGCAGTTAAGAAGTTTCTCATCTGAAATACCAGATCGTAATTCATGAACATATTCTTGTGAAGACAGGGTGCATTCATGTTTGCTGTTTTTCAGCCCTCCCTATTAAAAAAAAATATCATTTTAGACAGACAACAGGTTTTTAAAAAAACTTTTAAAATAAAATACACAGAAGATGTAAATATTTTACTGTAGAAAAATGTGTGCAGAGTGCAATTAACTTAAAAATTCTTGGTTGTAGAACTGACATGGTAATATAATGTTATGTGTATCTTAACAATCTCCTCATCCCCATTAAAAAAAAATTACACTGCGATACTCATGGTCTGAACATGATATGGATTTGAGACAAACTGTCACTGACAGATGCTTAAATTTGCAATCCAGACACTAGCATTAACGATGGCTGGTCCTCCTAAACTCACAGGATACACTTTTAGAAATCATCTTATTAATTTTCCTAGCTAAAATGCTTATATTCTATTCCACAAAATATAGTGAATACATTTTAACACAAAACATTATATCACCCAAATCTATTCAAATATATCAAAGAATTAGCCTACCTCCGAAAACACATGAAAAGTTACTAAAATGTATAACAATACAGTCTCCATTTAGCATGTTATTCAAATTAGTCTAAAGTATTCACTAATTCCAAACTGTTTTCTTCCTATTTTACTCCCATGTTGTACATTAATCTTAAAAGTCATTAAATGCATTTATCTTATAATGACTAGTTTTTACCTTAATTTCCGATATATATGGGGTTATTGCTAGAACTCATTACCCCATCGCTGCTCCTTAGCTTCATCATCTTGCTATAACTTTGTAAGCAGTTTGGGGAAAACACTGAGAGTAAAACCTCATCAACACATTCATGTACTAATAACTCACAGTTTCAAATTCTAGACATACATAATCATAAGTAACCCATTCCTATATTACAAGTGTATCCCCTGAATTAAAATTCTAGTTTGCACTGCCGATGAGAATGCAAACTGGTGCAGCCACATTGGAAAACAGTATGGAGGTTCCACAAAAAATTAAAAATAGAACTCCCTTATAACCCAACAATTGCACTACTAGGAATTTATACAAAGGATAAAAAAAATACTCATTCGAAAGGGCACATACACCCTAATGTTTATAACAGCACTATCAACAATGTCCAAATTGTGGAGAGCCCAAATATCCATCAACAGACGAATAAAGAAGATGTGGTGTGTGTGTATGTGTGTGTATGCATCTCTGTGTGTGTGCATACACACACACACACACACACACACACACACATACATATATAATGGGATATTACTTGGTGATCAAAAAGAATGAAATTGTGCCATTTGCAACAAAATGGATGGTACTATAGTATATTATGATGCCAAGTGAAATAAATCATACAAAGACAAATATCATATGATTTCACTCATGTGTAATTTAAGAAACAAAACAGATGAACATAGGGGAAGGGAAGCAAAAATAACATACAAACAGAGGGAAACGAAACATAAGAGTCTTTTATTTATTTTTTTAATATGAAATTTATTGTCAAATTGGTTTCCCTACAACACCCAGTGCTCATCCCAACAGGTGTCCTCCTCAAAACACATCACCCACCCTCCCCTCCCTCCCACCACCCATCAACCCTCAGTTTGTTCTCAGTTTTTAAGAGTCTCTTATGTTTTGGCTCCCTCCCTCTCTAACCTTTTTTTTTCCTTCCCCTCCCCCACGGTCTTCTGGTAAGTTTCTCAGGAGCCACATAAGAGTGAAAACATATGGTATCTGTCTTTCTATGTATGACTTATTTCACTTAGCATAACACTCTACAGTTCCATCCATGTTGCTACAAATAGCCAGATTTCATTCTTTCTCATTGCCACATAGTATTCCATCGTGTATATAAACCACAATTTCTTTATCCATTCATCAGTTGATGGACATTTAGGCTCTTTCCATAATTTGGCTATTGTTCAAAGTGCTGCAATAAACATTGCGGTACAAGTGTCCCTAAGCATCAGCATTCCTCTATCCATTAGGTAAATTCCTAGCACTACTATGGCTGGGTCATAGGATAGACCTATTTTTAATTTTCTGAGGAACCTCCACACTGTTTTCCAGAGCGGCTGCACCAGTTTGCATTCCCACCAACAGTACAAGACAGTTCCCGTTTCTGCACATCCTCACCAGCATCTATAGTTTCCTGATTTGTTCATTTTAGCTACTCTGACTGGCATGAGGTGGTATCTGAGTGTGGTTTTGATTTGTATTTTCCTGATGAGGAGCGATGTTGAGCATCTTTTCATGTGCTTGTTGGCCATATGGATGTCTTCTTTAGAGAAGTGTCTATTCATGTTTTCTGCCCATTTCTTCACTGGATTAATTGCGTTTCGGGTGTGGAGTTTGGTGAGCTCTTTATAGATTTTGGATACTAGCGCTTTGTCCAATATGTCATTTGCAAATATCTTTTCCCATTCCGTTGATCGCCTTTTAGTTTTGTTGGTTGTTTCCTTTGCAGTGCAGAAGCATTTTATCTTCATGAGATCCCAATAGTTCATTTTTGCTTTTAATTCCCTTGCCTTTGGGGATGTGTCAAGTAAGAAATTGCTGCGGCTAAGGTCAGAGAGGTTTTTTTCCTGCTTTCTCCTCTAGGGTTTGTATGGTTTCCTGTCTGGGATTTAGATCCTTTATACATTTGGAGTTTATTTTTGTGATTGGGTAAGAAAGCGGTCTAGTTTCATCCTTCTGCATGTTATTGTCCAGCTCTCCCAGCACCATTTGTTAAAGAGACTGTCTTTTGTCCATTGGCTATTCTTTCCTGCTTTGTCAAAGATAAGTTGGCCATACGTTTGTGGGTCTAATTCTGGAGTTTATATTCTATTCCATTGGTCTATGTGTCTGTCCTTGTGCCAATACCATGCTGTCTTGATGATTACAGCTTTGGAGTAGAGGCTAAAGTCTGGGATTGTGATGCCTCCTGCTTTGGTCTTCTTCTTCAAAATTACTTTGGCTATTTGGGGATTTTTATGGTTCCATACAAATTTTAGGATTGCTTGTTCTAGTTTCGAGAAGAATGCTGGTGCAATTTTGACTGGGATTGCATTGAATGCGTAGATAGCTTTGGGTGGTATTGACATTTTAACAATATTCTTCCCACCCATGAGCACGGAATATTTTTCCATTTTTTAATATTTTCTTCAATTTCCTTCATAAGCTTTCTATAGTTTTCAGCATACACATCTTTTACATCTTTGGTTGGGTTTATTCCTAGGTATTTTATGCTTCTTGGTCCAATTATGAATGGGATCAGTTTCTTTATTTGTCTTTCTGTTGCTTCATTATTAGTGTGTAAGAATGCAACTGATTTCTATACATTGATTTTGTATCCTACAACTTTGCTGAATTCATGTGCCAGTTCTAGCAGACTTTTGGTGGAGTCTATCGGGTTTTCCAGGTATAGTATCATGTTATCTGCAAAAAGTGAAAGTTTTACTTCATCTTTGCCAATTTTGATGCCTTTGATTTCCTTTTGTTGTCTGATTGCTGATGCTAGCACTTCCAGCACTATGTTAAACAACAGCAGTGAGAGTGGACATCCCTGTTGTGTTCCTGATCTCAGGGAGAAAGCTCTCAGTTGTTCCCCATTCAGGATGATATTAGCTGTGGGCTTTTAATAAATGGTTTTGATGATGTTTCAGTATGTTCCTTCCATCCCGCCTTTCTCGAGAGTTTTTATTAAGAAAGGATGCTGAATTTTGTCAAATGATTTTTCTACATCGATTGACAGGATCATATGCTTCTTATCTTCTCTTTTTTTAATGTGATGTATGACATTGATTGATTTGTGAATGTCGAACCAGCCCTGAAGCCCAGGAATGAATCCCACTTGGTCATGGTGAATAATTCTTTTTAAATGCTGCTGAATTCGATTGACTAGTATCTTACTGAGAAGTTTTGCGTACATATTCATCAGGGATATTGCCCTGTAGTTCTCTTTATTTGTTGGGTCTCTGTCTGGTTTAGGAAGCAAAGTAATACTGGCTTAATAGAATGAGTCGAGAAGTTTTCCTTCCCTTCCCATTTTTTGGAACAGCTTGAGAAGGATAGGTATTATCTCTGCTTTAAATGTCTCATAGAATTCCCCTGGGAAGCCATCTGTTCCTGGACTCTTATTTGTTGGGAGATTTTTGATGATTGATTCAATTTCTTCGCTGGTTATGGGTCTGTTCAGGCTTTCTATTTCCTCCTGATTGAGTTTTGGAAGTGTGTGGGTGTTTAGGAATTTGTCCATTTCTTCCAGGTTGTCCAGTTTGTTGGCATATAAGTTTTCCTAGTATTCCCTGATAATTGCTTGTATCTCTGAGGGACTGGTTGTAATAAATCCATTTTTATTCATGATTTTATCTGTTTGAGTCCTCTCCCTTTTCTTTTTGAGAAGCCTGGCTAGAGGTATATCAATTTTGTTTATTTTTTCAAAAAACCAACTCTTGGTTTCATTGATCTGCTATAGACTTTTTTCAGATTCTATATTGTTTATTTCTGCTGTGATCTTTATTATTTCTCTTCTTCTGCTGGGTTTTGGGTGTGTTTGCTCTTCTGCTTCTATTTCCTTTAGGTGTGGTGTTAGATTTTTGTATTTGGGATTTTTCTTGTTTCTTGAGATAGGCCTGGATTGCAATGTATTTTCCTCTCAGGACTGCCTTCGCTGTGTCCCAAAGCGTTTGGATTGTTGTATTTTCATTTTAATTTCTTTTCATATATTTTTTTTTATTTCTTCTCTAATTGCCTGGTTGACCCATTCATTCTTTAGTATGGTGTTCTTTAACCTCCAGGCTCTTGGACCATTTCCAGTCTTTTTCCTGTGGTTGATTTCAAGTTTCATAGCATTGTGGTCTGAAAATATGCATGGTATGATCTCAATTCTTTTGTATTTATTGAGGGTTGTTTTGTGACCCAGTATGCGATCTATCTTGGAGAATGTTCCACGTGTACTTGAGAAGAAAGTATATTCTTTTGCTTTAGGATGCAGAGTTCTAAATATATCTGCCAAGTCCATCTGATCCAATGTATCATTCGGGGCCCTTGTTTCTTTATTGATACTCTGTCTAGATAATCTATCCATTGTTGTAAGTGGAGTATTAAAGTCCCCTGCAATGACCACATTCTTATCAGTAAGGTTGCTTATGTTTGTGATTGTTTTATATTTTTGGGGATCCCATATTCAGCGCATAGACATTTATAATTGTTAACTCTTTCTGATGGATAGACCCTGTAATTATTATGTAACGCCCTTATTCATCTCTTGTTACAGACTTTAATTTAAAGTCTAGCTTGTCTGATATAAGTATGGCTACTCCAGCTGTCTTTTGACTTCCAGTAGCATGATAGAGAGTTCTCCATCCCCTCACTTTCAATCTGAAGGTGTCCTCAGGTCTCAAATGAGTTTCTTGTAGACAGAAAATAGATGGGTCTTGTTTTTTAATCCATTCCGATACTCTATGTCTTTTGGTTGGAGCATTTAGTCCTTTTACATTCAGTGTTATTTTGAAAGATGTGGGTTTAGAGTCATGGTGATGTCTGTAGGTTTCATGCTTGTAGTGATGTCTCTGGTACATTGTGGTCCTTGCAACATTTCACTCACAGAATCCTCCTTAGGATCTCTTGTAGGGCTGGTTTAGGGGTGATGAATTCCTTCAGTTTTTGTTTGTTTGTTTGGGAAGACCTTTATCTCTCCTTCTATTCTGAATGACAGACTTGCTGGATAACAGATTATCGGCTGCATATTTTTTTCTGTTTGTCACATTGAAGATTTCCTGCCATTCCTTTCTGGCCTGCCAAGTTTCAGTAGATAGTTCTGCCACTAGTCTTATTGGTCTCTTTTTATATGTTAGAGGTGTTTATCCCTAGCTACTTTCAGAATCTTTTTATCCGTGTATTTTGCTAGTTTCACTATGATATGTCATGCAGAAGATCGATTCAAGTTACGTCTGAAGGGAGTCTCTGTGCCTCTTGGATTTCAATGCCTTTTTCCTTCCCCAGATCAGGGAAGTTCTCAACTATGCTTTGTTCAAGTACACCTTCAGCCCCTTTCTCTCTCTCTTCTTTTTAGGAATTCCTATGATATGGATATTGTTCGTTTGACTGCATCACTTAGTTCTCTAATTCTCCCCTCATATTCCTGGATTTTTTTATCTTTTTCTCAGCTTCCTCTTTTTCCATAATTTTATCTTCTAATTCACCTATTCTCTCCTCTGCCTCTTCAATCTGAGCTGTGGTCACCTCCATTTTATTTTGCACCTCAATTATAGCATTTTTTAGCTCCTCATGACTATTTCTTAGTCTCTTGATCTCTGTAGCAATAGATTCTCTGTTGTCCTCTATACTTTTTTCAAGCCAGCGATTAATTTTATTACTATTATTCTAAATTCTTGTTCTGTCATATTGCTTAAATCATTTTTGATCAATTCATTAGCTGTCGCTACTTCCTGGAATTTCTTTGGAGGAGAATTTTTCCGTTTCATCATTTTGGATAGTCCCTGGCATGGCACAGAACTGCAGGGCACTTCCCCTGTGCTTTCTGGAGTAAGTTGTGTTGGTGGGTGGGGCCACAGTCAGTCCTGATGTCTGCCCCCAGCCCACCACTGGGGCCACAGTCAGAGCGGTGTTTACCTTATCTTCTCCTCTCCCAGGGGCGGACTCACCATGGCAGGACTCACTGTGGAGTGGTGTGGCCCCTCTCTGGGCTACTTGCACATTGCTAGGCTTGTGGTGCTGCTTCTATGGGATCTGGGGTATTAGCCGGGGTGGATCCACAAGGTGCACAGGGGCAGGAGGGGCAGTCTTAGCTCACTTTGCTGTTGGTGGTCCCCTGCAGGAGGGGCCCTGCAGCACCAGGAGGGAAGCAGGCAGACCAGTCAGAGGGATGGATCCACAGAAGCACAGCATTGGGTGTTTGCATGGTGCAAGCAAGTTCAGTGATGGGCACTGGTTCCCTTTGGGATTTCGGCTGGGGGATGAGAGAAGGAGATGGCACTTCCCAGCGCCTTTGTTCCCCTGAGCTGAGCTTTGTCTTACAGGGCTCAACAACTCTCCCTCCCAGTGTCCTCTCACCCTCCTGTTCTCTGAGCAGAGCTGTTGACTTATAACATTCCAGATGTTAAGTCCCACTGGCTGTCAGAACTCACAGAGTCCGGACCCTCCACTTTTGCAAGCCAGAGAGACTTGGGGTTTCCACCTTGCCAGGCAGGCTGACCCTCCACTGCCCCGGCTCCCTCCCGCCAGTTGGTGTATCGAGCACCGCCTCTCAGCCCTTCCTACCCTCTTCCATGGGCCTTTTGTCTATGCTTGGCTCCAGAGAGTTCGTTCTTCTAGTCTTCTGGCAGTTTTTTGGGTTATTTAGGCAGATGTGGGTGGAATCTAAGTGATCAACAGGACACAGTGAGCCCAGCATCCTCCTACGCTGCCATCTTTCAAACTTACTTTTCCATAAGAGTCTTTTAAATACAAAGAACAAACTGAGGGTTGCTAGAGGGGAGTTAGGTGGGGGGATGGGCTAAATGGGTGATGGGCATTAAAGAGGTCACTTGTTGGGATGAGCACTGGGTGTTATATGTAAGTGATAAATCACTAAATTCTATTCCTGACATCATTATTACCCTACATATTAACTAACTTGGATTTAAGTAAAAATAAAACAAAAATTCTACTTTGAGTCCCATTTTCCAAGTTTTTACTAATTACACTTAGTTTCTGTAAGTATCTAAGCTAGAATAAGGAAAGATTTGTTTTTTCCAATTTAGTAGAAGTCATATCATTAGAAGATACAGAATTTAAAAAACAATGTGTATGGCACTTGGGTAGCTCAGTCAGTTAGGCATCTGACTTCGGCTCAGGTCATGATCTCATGGCTTGTGAGTTTGAGCCCCGTGTCGGGCTCTGTGCTGACAGCTCAGAGCCTAGAGCCTGCTTTGGATTCTCTGTCTCCCTCTCTCTTTGCTCCTCCCCCATTCATGCTCTGTTTCTCTCAAAAATAAGTAAACATCAAAAAAATAGTGTTAATAATCAGAAATGGATTTCCTAGGGTTTCAAGGTGTTTGTCTTTTATTGAGAATCATTCCTGAATATAGAAATTGTAGATCATTCTTAATGTCCGAATTGTTTTTAAATTCCACTGAATAGGAAATAAATGTTTGAAGTCTGATAAAGTCTTATAGGGGAATTGTATTCCCTTATAGTGCTGCAGCACTATCACTACTATAGTACTTAAGACTTTGGGACAGAGGTCATTATTTGTGTCTATCACTCTTCTAGACACTGAACTCCATGTATGCTAAGAATCTAACACAGTGACTCAATTTAGTGAGCTTCAACAGAAGTGTAGTATTATTGAATCTGTCCATAACAATTACAGAACAAACAATGCAATTTCATAATTTTAACCCAAATATTTTGTGTAATGCACACTAACTTGATTTTTCTTCCTTTTTTTAGTGTATATAGATATTCAAGAATTCTACTACTGAATGAATCATGACATAGATGGCAAAGTAAAACCATCATCACGAAATCATTTCCACATTTGTATAACTTATTTACCCAACTCTTAAGGCTGCAGATCCAAGTTAACATTTATAGCATGAAATGTTATAAGTCAGCAGTCACAGTTCATTTTCATATGATCCTCAAACTCATTGTCTTAATTAATGGATAATAAGACCCTACTAATCTTTCCCTGGAAGCTTGTACATGAGTTTATTACTGTAAATGACCTTTGTATTTGCTGTTTTCTATGCCTGGAGGATTCATACTCCTGACCTCTATATTGCTAACTCATCATCGAAGTATCAGCCCAACATTCCTCTCCCCACCACTCTCATCATCATGTCATTTTTAATCTCATTTACAGTATTAACTCTATGTAGGTTTATATTGTTTAGCACTTTACTAGAATCTTGCCTACCTTATTCACCACTGTGTCTCCAGATTTTAACACAATGCCTGGCACACAGTAAGTACTCAGAACATATTTCTTGAATGAATGAATGAATGAATGGTGAATAAACAAATGGGTTAATGTCTGATGAGTTTCAGCATGCTGAAACTTCAGAACTTAGTTTAGTTTTGCTTCACAATATTAGCCTTCTGAGATGTTACAATATATTCAGAAATGCAAGTGTAGAATACGTAAGTTGAGACTATATATGGCATCCTACAAACAGCTCAAACTGCCATAGAGTTTGAATTGTGGCCTTCTTACTTACCCTCTAGGTAATTGTTGAGCAGGCTATTCAACTAATCTCTATAAATCTGTTTGCTCATCCACAATATAGGGTAATAAACATGGACCCCTCATGTTTATTATGGGGATTAAGTAAGATAAATCATATAAAGTGTTTAAAACATACATTCCATATGTGCTGTCTCAAAGACAAAGTAAACTTCTCAGAAATGGTTATTCCCTTCTTCTATGGTCATGTCTGAGATATTCCTCATGGAACAAGTAAGACAGCCCAAAACCTTGGGAATCCCTATTCCTCCAAGTCTTAGAATCAGGTTTAGTTATGTAATTTAGGATACTTGGCAGTCATAAGGAGTGAAAGCAATCTAATGGAGCAATACAAAAAATAACCTTATAAAACAAATCCCTTTTACCAAGCTTTCAAGGGTCTTAACGTAAGTTCATATTTGAAGATTATAAAAACATAATAGCATATCAAGGAGGGGATTATGCTTAAATATCAGCTCTTCTAACAGCCTCATTACAGAAATAATCAAGGTGACTGTCCAAGTTCACAATTCGTGAGTCTGCAAGAATAAAACACTAATATTCTGGTGCTCAGGTTACTCGTTTTCCAATATATGTCATTTTCTGAATGTCACTTTTTGAATAAAAAATTGAAGTTACAAGTATTTAATTCTGAAATCTCTATTAAAAATGCCAAGGTATCTTCAACACAACCAATATGGTGCAAAATAATGTTCAAGAAATCACCTAAAAACAAAACTGTGCAATAGATTAAACTAATTCTCACTATATTTAATAGGGCTGTCATAGAAGAATGACTTATTATTAACACCCTGTTCTGATACTGAACAAAGTAAACAACTAGATAATGCAGAGATAATAACTGAAATTTTAATTAGGTGCTCTGTATGAGATTAATGAAAATTACCACTGTGCCCATTTGATCTTTAAAAAATAATGCAAAGCTAGCAATTATCATACATCATGCTTTTCCAAAGCTAGGCTAACAGAAAGCTTCCCTAAATTGAAACCATTCCTTAATTTGAAAATCATTAAGATAGAGATACTTGTCAGTGTGACTATGCTTATATTTTCTAAGATACCACAAATACACACACACACACACACACACACACACACACACACACATACTGTGGGCCACTTTAATAATTACATTCTGTTAACTCTGACATCAAATGCCAGTATCAAAACCAAATAAATAATATTCCAAAAAGAACATTTTAGGTTTGCATAGGATATACTACTTGATATTTTTTATTTATAAGTTTTTATTTTAATTCCAATTAGTAAGTATACAGTATTATATTATTATAGGTGTACACCATGGTAATTCCATACTTCAATACAACACTCTGTGCTTATCCCAACAAGTGCACTCCTTAATCCCCATTACTTATGTAACCCATCTCCCTGCCTCTGGTAGCCATCCCTTCCCTGTAATTAAAAGTCTGTTTCTTGATTTGCCTCTCTCATTCTCTCTTATTTTTCCCCTATTGCTTGTTTGTTTTGTATCTTAAATGCCACATGAATGAAATGACATGATATCTGTCCTTCACTAACTGGCTTATTTCACTTAGTATAATACTCTCTAGCTCTATCCATGTCACTGCAAAGGCAAGATTTCATTCTTTTTTTATGGCGGAGTAATTTTCCATTGTAAATATATGCACCACATCTTCTTTATCCATTAGTCAGCTGATGGACACTTGGGCTATTTCCATAATTTGGCTATTGTAAATAATGTTACTGTAAACATAGGAGTGCATATATACATTTGAATCAATATTTTTGAATTCTTTGGGTAAATATACTAAGTAGTGCAATTGCTGCATCAGAGGATAGTTCTATCTTTAACTTTTTGAGGAAACTCCATACTGTTTTCCAGAGTGAAGGCAACAGTTTACATTCCCACCAACAGTGGAAGAGGGTTCCCATTTCTCCACAACCTTGCCAACACCTATTGTTTCTTGTGCTTCTCACAGGTGTGAGGTGATATCACATTATACTTTTCATTTGCATTTCCCTGATGATCAGTAATTTTTTTTTCTCTTAAGATAACCAGGAGTCTAAAACAGGAAAATTCTTGTGACCCTGCTAAGTTTGAAAACTTGGAAAGAATATCTAGAATAGGGCTGTGAGTTAGAAAGATAAAATAATTAGAACTTAATATGATCTAATGCCGTCATATATACAAAAGCAAAAATGTTGTAATAATATTTTTAAACTAAGAGTATAAAAGTTAACTTGTGCCTATAATAATAATTGTTTAAAACTTCTTGAAATAATTCCTTACAAAACTGATTTACTAAGCGCAAGAAAAGTATATGGAAACATGTCATCAATTAAGAAAACGTTAGTACTCTTTCATCATCCAACCCTCATCCCCCCAAACCTCAAAAATCTAAAAGTACAATTATTTACACAAAGTCTGTGTCTTCAGAGTGGCTTAATGGAAAAACACTGACTGGCCTTACAGCCAGAACAACTGAGTCATGTCTCAATTCCTCCATTTTCATCTCCTTATGAGAAGTCACTTAGCTTCTCTGAACTTTCAAATACTAAGTAGGGATATTTACTAGGAATAATAACCCCTGCACATCTCAATGGGTTGTTTTGAGATTTAGATTTAATTAAGGCAATTTTTGACCTGAAACTTGCTACACAGATAATACTGTCTCTCCACTTGCACTATGATCCCTTTGACTGAAGGGACTCTAGATCAATTCACAGAAAAAGGCTGTTTTTCAAAAGGCAGTTCATTAAAGGATCAATTAGCAGAATTTATAAGGTTATCAGAAATGCTTCCCTCAATTATTTTTAAAATTTCAAATGAGTCACATTGGATGGATTGGTAGAATGAAAAAACCAGAGGAGTCAGAGCTTTAGGCTTTTGGATATCTAAGACTACCTCTTCCACCCAATCTGTTCCCTCACTCTGGCCCCCAGATTCCATGTTCTTTGGGATCAGCAATGCAGACCAATACGTCAATTTGCCTTTGCATCTTGTGTTCCACAGAATTCACCCTTTGTACACCAGCTCCCTCCAGCTGCAGTACCAACAAGCTGGTTAGAAATAAATATTCCTGGGGCGCCTGGGTGGCTCAGTCGGTTAAGCGTCAGACTTCAGCTCAGGTCACCATCTCGTGGTCCGTGAGTTCAAGCCCCGCGTCAGGCTCTGGGCTGATGGCTCAGAGCCTGGAGCCTGTTTCCGATTCTGTGTCTCCCTCTCTCTGCCCTCCCCCGTTCATGCTCTCTCTCTGTCTCAAAAATAAATAAACGTTAAAAAAAATGTTAAAAAAAAAGAAATAAATATTCCTCAAAATGCTGTTAAGAAGACAACATGGACAGCAGTCAAACACTCAGAGAAATTGTTGAACACCTACCAAAAGCATTGCATTCACTTTAAGTGCTGTAAACTTAACATGAATATATTTCAATATATTCAAAAGAGGAATACAGTCATTTAATAATTTCCAGAGTACTGTTTCTTAAAACAAAGTTTTGGGAAACTGGTAAATTTGATCAATGTGATCAATTGTACCAATAAGACAGTTAAACAATCTTGGAAGCACAAGAACCATTTCCTAATGCTCTTTTAAATGTTCAGTGCCTAGATTGTTGTAAGAATTCAAAAGGCATATGGTGGAATTAGAACAAAGTAATAGAAAAACTGGATATCTATTTCATTTCAACCTGCCAAATTTTAATTAACATCAATTAACATTTGAAGTTTAAAATATGAAATTTACTACATAGCAGACATTCTAAAATAAGCATTTTAAAAGATATGTAATATATATTTTGAACACATTTAATATGAAATCAAAATCAGAATAAAAAAGGTTTAGGACAATAACAAAAATTCTGTGACTCCTCCATAGAGAAATTCTTATGGCATATGTACAATTCTCTTTCAAAATCCAAGTATTGATTAAACAGAATGAATATTAATCATGAATGTTAGTAAATTTAACTTTCACTTTAAAATTTTCATGACCACACTACATTTTCTGGTTATTTTTATTGTTTAAACCCATGTGGATAAACATATTTCTTAAAAAAGAAGCATTCATATTCCTGCTTCACAAAGCACATTCTAGGCAACAAAGATCTTGAGGCCTTCCCAGAGTTATCATTATGAAGAACAATGTATGTACCTCAGGGTACAATTGAAAGAAAACAAAAAGGTAAGATCTAAGCAAAATCTTTGCTCATACCATTATCTAATCTCAGAATTGAGACACATGCAAGCCAAACATTATTTGTTTTATTAATGTTTCTATTTCAGTTCCTACTTAAACTAGTATCTGTAAATGTAGAAAATCAATATGTCTGAAAATAACTTAAGTGTTACATGCCTCAGAGAATGAAGCAATTACTATGATTAGTAACATAAGGCATAATAATAGTTCTTATTGATCTCAGTTGATAAAAGCAGAAACTGTGGGATGAGAATCTGGAATAAACAGGTAAAACTGAGACTCTTCTAGTTTTTCCCTTACTATGATTTTTCTGTGAATAAAGGGCTAATTAAAAAATGAAATGGGGGGGGGGGGTACCTGGGTGGCTTAGTTGGTTAAGAATCTAACTTAGGCTCAGGTCATGATCTCACAGTTGGTGGGTTCAAGCTCCGCGTCAGGCTCTGTGATGACAGCTCAGAGCCTAGAACCGGCTTCAGATTCTGTGTCTCCCTCTCTCACTGCCCCTCCACCACTCTTGCTCTGTCTTTTTATGTATCTCAAAAAATGAATAAACATTAAAAAAATAAAAGAAAATAGGGAAAATGCAGGAAGCACAGTAGCATCTCAAAGTATCTACCATCTATCTATGTAACATAATGGTTAAGAGAAAAGATCCTTGAGTCAAATTACCTGGGTTGGATCTATTTAACTAAATATGTAAACTTGGGTAACTCATTTAACCTCTCTGTGCTTCAGTTTAAGCCATGATAAAATGGATTAAAAATACTACTTAATTGGGTTACTGTGACAAGTGAATTAAGATCTACAAGAATACGTCAGAGATATTGTGGGTTTGATTCCAAAACACTGTAATAAAGCAAATGTTGCAATAAAACAAGTGAAATGAATTTTTTGATTGCCCAGTACCTATAAAAATTATGTTTACACTTTACTGCAGTCTATTAAGTGTGCAACAATCCTATGTCTAAAAATACATTCGACATACCTTAAAAATACTTTACTGCTAAAAAAAAATGTTAACCATCCTCTGAGCTTTCAGTGAATCATAATGTTTTTGCTGGTTGAGGGTCTTGCCTCAGTGTTGACAGCTCCTGACCTACCAGGGTGGGGGTTGCTACAGGTTGGGTGGAAGTGGAAAATTCTTAAAATATGACAATGACAGTTGTCATATCATGTGGCTCTTCTATCACAAATAATTTCTCTGTAGCATGTGATAGGATGCTGTTTGATAGCATTTTACCCACAGTAGAACTTCCTTCAAAACTGCAGTCAATCCTCTCAAAACCTGTGTGATTCTCTCTCTCCCTTTCTCTCTCTCTGCTTGGAGACCATATAATTGTGAGTTTGTTTCTGGGCTTTCTATTCTGTTCTATTAATCTATGTGTACATTTTCATGTCAGTACCATACTGTTTTTATTAATACATCTTTGTAATATATTCTGCCACATTCTTAACAACATGTTCTGCATTTGTAGAGGCACTAAAAGGTTATTGAGCTATTAAGCACCAAAAAGATTAATTCATTCTTCAGAGAGAATATATTAGGTGTATTCCTAATGAATAGAAATAGTATTGGTTCACTATTTATTCACAGATAGTTTCTGCATTATTTTACCATGTAAGTATTTTCAATCCAAAAGTATTACAAATCCCTGGTCACTTCATCATTCATGAGGAAGTATTTTTACCACTTATCTCCATCTTAAAAATGACAGGTGAGTAAAAGGAAGCAATGTTTGGATTGAAATATGTTACAAAAATAATTATATTTAATATAAATCATGAAAAATGATATTATTAAGTCTTGGAGCTACACAAACAATGAGCAGCCTTGGAGAAAGAAGCACCTCAAGATGAGCAAACTTTGAAAATAATGCTTATGCTTTACATCCCAGATTCACAGAAATTTAAAAAAAAAAAACCTGTGAAGCACATTACATAAAATCAGAAACTCATTATCCCAATATCATAGTCATAAATGGATAATGTTCTGGGTAATACTTCCAATGGCCAAATAACAATGACGGTTTTGTTGACACTTAGCGAAGCCAAGGGTTAGGATACTATTCTAACATACCATGATACCCAAAATTTGAATGGAAACAATCATCATTGCTCCTGTCACTATCATTTATGACTTAAGAACCTCTCCAACAAGAGGTTTGTGCCCTTTAAGATTCTCTTTGAAAAGGCAGAATAAAAGTAAATTCATTTTACCATAATCCTCAATTTCTTACTTTTTCCCAAAAAATGATCACCAATACAAACATGAAAATTACTTTAATGTTGACTGATTCAAGCAGACTGCCAATTCACTTACAAGAGGCTGGAATGCATCAAATTGCCAAACAGCTCAACCTCCATATCCATTTATTCAACAAAAACATTTACCATTACTTCTTGTGGAACATGCATGTTGCTAGTCATTGTAGAAGTAAAGATTTGGAATATATTTTCAAGATCCACATGAGGCATTGCTCCAGATCAAATAGAAGAGATTAGTTGGGGAAGAAACAAATTAGTGGTTGACTTAGCCATAAAAACATAATAATAATAAAAATAGTCCTATATGATAATGCTCATCACTAGTCAAGTATACATCTTTAAAAGTAATATAGGATTCTATCAGCACAGTAGGCAGGACAATACAAATGGTCCAATTTAGTTTACTACCTTGTGCAATTCTTCAACATCATTTCAAAAGAGTGGCCTTTAATCATTCATGAAATGAATATATATATAATAACAACTACGATTCATTAAGTATCTATTACATGCCAGGCACAGTGCTAAGGAACTTTACACATGTCATTTCTTTTTTTAAAAATTTAATATTTTATTTATTCTTGAGAGAGAGAGTGAGAGAGAGACAAAGCGTGAATATGGGAGGGGCAAAGAGAGAGGGAGGCACAGAATCTGAAGCAGGCTCCAACCTCTGAGCTGGCAGCACAGAGTGTGACGTGGGGTTCAAACTCAGGAGTCAGGAGATCATGACCTGAGCTGAAGTTGGATGTTTAACCGACTGAGCCACCCAGGTACCCCTACATACTTCATTTCTTAACCCTTATACTAACCTGCAAGGTAAGCATTGTTTCCCAAATGAGAGATTAAAAAAATGAGCTTCTGTCACTCAGTGATTTGCTTATGGCTACACAGCTATAAAGTGGTGGAGCCAAAAATTGGAATACAGATCTGTCTGGTTCCAAAGCTCCTATATACTCTCCATTACACTTCACTGTCTGGTCAACATTCCATCCATTATCTCTTACAGCAGCCATTCCAAATCTGGGCATCTTTGTTATCAATCACTTAGTTATTTTACTGATGTAAAATATGCCTCACAGTAACTTATTCCTTGGTCTACTTATTCCTTTTAGACCTACGGAGAAACAGTCCAATTTGTCTTCTATACCACACTTCTTTAAATATTACGAACAGCTATAAGCCCCCCACCAAACAAGTTTTTCCTTATATTTTGCTTTTCCACCAACAGAGGCAGCAGCAAAGGATGAGGGCCATAGGGGTAGGGAAGGGGACAAAGAAGTGGTAGAAATTAGAATGACAATAAGTCAATGGGCAATGCATCTAAGGGATATACCTAAGCCAGGAAATCCTCTCTCATGAAACTCTTATCAACATAGTTATTGATTCTACTAAACCTGAATGTTTCAGCAGTCACAGTAACTATATCATTAAAATAGGTACAATGCGGAACTCAAGTTAGGCATACAAAAAGCAATTGAGATTTCAGACAGAATTCATACTCTACTTTGAAACACGAGGCCATAATCTGTCAGATTCCCTATAAAAATGTTTTTTTTTAAAAACTTCTTTGTAACACTTTAGATTTTACAAAAATACTGTTAAAGACCACTAAATATATAATTAGAAAAACTTTTGCACTACTGGTTCATTCAACCAGAAGATTCTGCAGTTTCAAATGCAAATTATAATACTCAAGATATGCATATTTTATCATTGCTTGCTTTGTTAAATGTGTGAAATAAGAAACTGGACTAAGTGAATATGAATAAAATTGGGTAAACTTATGCAGTTGCTTTGGTTCAAAGTTTAATCCTGTTTGATACTGCAGGTTTCATAATTGGGGGCACTCAAAATAAAAACATATAAACTATAGTGTTATTGTAGAGATCCAAAGAAATGCAGTGCTTAAAATAAATCGTGTTTCTTTCTACCACTGTCAGGACTTTTCACACTGAACTAAAAATGGTGCTTTTACTTTATATTTTATACCAAGTGAAATTTGAAAGACTAAGGGCGAAATACAAAAATACTCTAGCCATATTCAGATCTAATTCAAGAACTTCACCGAATAAAATTCACCCCAAATAATAATTGTAAATGCATACTTTTCCTGCTTTCCTACATGGAACAATTATTCATTAATCAGGCTCAAAAGAGAGAAAAAACATGGAAAATTATTAATCATCTCATTAAAGAAAACAGTAACACACCCCTGCCTTTTGAGCATGAAAATGGTGCCTCATCAAAAAAATCGACTTTCTACCATATTCAAAGGTAAAACCCACAAAGATGGTAATGTTCTTTAATTTATTGATAGCTTGTTCTTTTCACTAGCAGTTAGCCTTGGCTTGGGCTAATAAAATTGATGTTGTTATAATTGGTTAGTCAATCTTGTCTGTGTGAAAAGTAATGAGTATATGTTTCGAAAGGGTTGAGTACCTAACTATCTCTGAAGAGACAAGGCATCAACTAGTAAACAAAATGCCACTTATAAACAAGGACAAGTGATGTTAGTTACCATTTTAACTTGGCAGAAAAATTGCAGTGTTATCTTGAGATATTTATAGTATATTCTATCTTAAGAATTCTGGAAGAAAAATAGAAATTTATGACAGGAAGACAAAAATCTTTTTATAAGGAAAGGTTTTGCCACTGAAAGTGTTTAAGGATGAACTGCCTCCAGGATAAGTGGGACTAGCCCATATGTAAAACCAGATTAATGATGGGTTAAGAAGAAATATGTTTTCCTTACCAAAGTGTTTTTAAATAAATCTCAAAATGTTATTTTTCATATTTCATAACCACAACTGAATTATAAGGAAAATGTTAAAGCTTGCTAGCTTTTAAGAGCTCTGGCTTGGTTCCAGAAGATGGCGGCGTAGGAGGACGCTGGGCTCACCGCGCGTCCTGCTGATCACTTAGATTCCACCTACACCTACCTAAAGAACCCAGAAAACCGCCAGAGGATTAGCAGAACGGAGTCTCCGGAGCCAAGCGCAGACGAGAGGCCCACGGAAGAGGGTAGGAAGGGCACCGAGGCGGTGCGCGCTCCACGGACTGGCGGGAGGGAGCCGGGGCGGAGGGGCGGCTCGCCGGCCAAGCGGAGCCCCCGAGTCGGGCTGGCAAAAGCGGAGGGGCCGGACGGACTGTGTTCCGACAGCAAGCGCGACTTAGCGTCTGGGAGGTCATAAGTTAACAGCTCTGCTCAGAAAGCGGGAAGGCTGGAGGACAAAGGGAGGGAGAGCTGCTGAGCCCCCGGACGGCAGAGCTCAGCTTGGCGGGGAACAAAGGCGCTCGCCAGCGCCATCTCCCCCGCCCATCCCCCAGCCAAAATCCCAAAGAGAACCAGTTCCTGCCAGGGAACTTGCTCGCTCCGCGCAAACACCCAACTCTGTGCTTCTGCGGAGCCAAACCTCCGGCAGTGGATCTGACTCCCTCCCGCTGCCACAGGGCCCCTCCTGAAGTGGATCACCTAAGGAGAAGCGAGCTAAGCCTGCCCCTCCCGCCCCCGTGCACCTTGCCTACCCACCCCAGCTAATACGCCAGCTCCCCAGCACCACAAGCCTGGCAGTGTGCAAGTAGACCAGATGGGCCACACCACCCCACAGTGAATCCCGCCCCTAGGAGAGGGGAAGAAAAGGCACACACCAGTCTGACTGTGGCCCCAGCGGTGGGCTGGGGGCAGACATCAGGTCGGACTGCGGCCCCGCCCACCAACTCCAGTTATACACCACAGCACGGGGGAAGTGCCCTGCAGGTCCTCACCACTCCAGGGACAATCCAAAATGACCAAACGGAAGAATTCCCCTCAGAAGAATCTCCAGGAAATAACAACAGCTAATGAACTGATCAAAAAGGATTTAAATAATATAACAGAAAGTGAATTTAGAATAATAGTCATAAAATTAATCGCTGGGCTTGAAAACAGTATACAGGACAGCAGAGAATCTCTTGCGACAGAGATCAAGGGACTAAGGAACAGTCACGAGGAGCTGAAAAACGCTTTAAACGAAATGCAAAACAAAACGGAAACCACGACGGCTCGGATTGAAGAGGCAGAGGAGAGAATAGGTGAACTAGAAGATAAAGTTATGGAGAAAGAGGAAGCTGAAAGAAAGAGAGATAAAAAAATCCAGGAGTATGAGGGGAAAATTAGAGAACTAAGTGATACACTAAAAAGAAATAATATACGCATAATTGGTATCCCAGAGGAGGAAGAGAGAGGGAAAGGTGCTGAAGGGGTACTTGAAGAAATTATAGCTGAGAACTTCCCTGAACTGGGGAAGGAAAAAGGCATTGAAATCCAAGAGGCACAGAGAACTCCCTTCAGACGTAACTTGAATCGATCTTCTGCACGACATATCATAGTGAAACTGGCAAAATACAAGGATAAAGAGAAAATTCTGAAAGCAGCAAGGGATAAACGTGCCCTCACATATAAAGGGAGACCTATAAGACTCGTGACTGATCTCTCCTTTGAAACTTGGCAGGCCAGAAAGGCTTGGCACGATATCTTCAGTGTGCTAAACAGAAAAAATATGCAGCCGAGAATCCTTTATCCAGCAAGTCTGTCATTTAGAATAGAAGGAGAGATAAAAGTCTTCCCAAACAAACAAAAACTGAAGGAATTTGTCACCACGAAACCAGCCCTACAAGAGATCCTAAGGGGGATCCTGTGAGACAAAGTACCAGAGACATCACTACAAGCATAAAACATACAGACATCACAATGACTCTAAACCCGTATCTTTCTATAATAACACTGAATGTAAATGGATTAAATGCGCCAACCAAAAGACATAGGGTATCAGAATGGATAAAAAAACAAGACCCATCTATTTGCTGTCTACAAGAGACTCATTTGAGATCTGAGGACACCTTTAGATTGAGAGTGAGGGGATGGAGAACTATTTATCATGCTACTGGAAGCCAAAAGAAAGCTGGAGTAGCCATACTTATATCAGACAAACTAGACTTTAAATTAAAGGCTGTAACAAGAGATGAAGAAGGGCATTATATAATAATTACAGGGTCTATCCATCAGGAAGAGCTAACAATTATAAATGTCTATGCGCCAAATACCGGAGCCCCCAGATATATAAAACAGTTACTCATAAACATAAGCAACCTTATTGATAAGAATGTGGTCATTGCAGGGGACTTTAACACCCCACTTACAGAAATGGATAGATCATCTAGACACACAGTCAATAAAGAAACAAGGGCCCTGAATGATACATTGGATCAGATGGACTTGACAGATATATTTAGAACTCTGCATCCCAAAGCAACAGAATATACTTTCTTCTCGAGTGCACATGGAACATTCTCCAAGATAGATCATATACTGGGTCACAAAACAGCCCTTCATAAGTTTACAAGAATTGAAATTATACCATGCATACTTTCAGACCACAATGCTATGAAGCTTGAAATCAACCACAGGAAAAAGTCTGGAAAACCTCCAAAAGCATGGAGGTTAAAGAACACCCTACTAACGAATGAGTGGGTCAACCAGGCAATTAGAGAAGAAATTAAAAAATATATGGAAACAGGGGCGCCTGGGTGGCGCAGTCGGTTAAGCGTCCGACTTCAGCCAGGTCACGATCTCGCGGTCCGTGAGTTCGAGCCCCGCGTCAGGCTCTGAGCTGATGGCTCAGAGCCTGGAGCCTGTTTCCGATTCTGTGTCTCCCTCTCTCTCTCTGCCCCTCCCCCGTTCATGCTCGGTCTCTCTCTGTCCCAAAAATAAATAAAAAACGTTGAAAAAAAAAATTAAAAAAAAAAATATATGGAAACAAACGAAAATGAAAATACAACAATCCAAACGCTTTGGGACGCAGCGAAGGCAGTCCTGAGAGGAAAATACATTGCAATCCAGGCCTATCTCAAGAAACAAGAAAAATCCCAAATACAAAATCTAACAGCACACCTAAAGGAAATAGAAGCAGAACAGTAAAGGCAGCCTAAACCCAGCAGAAGAAGAGAAATCATAAAGATCAGAGCAGAAATAAACAATATAGAATCTCAAAAAACTGTAGAGCAGATCAACGAAACCAAGAGTTGGTTTTTTGAAAAAAATAAACAAAATTGACAAACCTCTAGCCAGGCTTCTCAAAAAGAAAAGGGAGATGACCCAAATAGATAAAATCATGAATGAAAATGGAAATATTACAACCAATCCCTCAGAGATACAAACAATTATCAGGGAATACTATGAAAAATTATATGCCAACAAATTGGACAACCTGGAAGAAATGGACAAATTCCTACACACCCACACTCTTCCAAAACTCAATCAGGAGGAAATAGAAAGCTTGAACAGACCCATAACCAGCGAAGAAATTGAATCGGTTATCAAAAATCTCCCAACAAATAAGAGTCCAGGACCAGATGGCTTCCCAGGGGAGTTCTACCAGACGTTTAAAGCAGAGATAATACCTATCCTTCTCAAGCTATTCCAAGAAATAGAAAGGGAAGGAAAACTTCCAGACTCATTCTATGAAGCCAGTATTACTTTGATTCCTAAACCAGACAGAGACCCAGTAAAAAAAGAGAACTACAGGCCAATATCCCTGATGAATATGGATGCAAAAATTCTCAATAAGATACTAGCAAATCGAATTCAACAGCATATAAAAAGAATTATTCATCATGATCAAGTGGGATTCATTCCTGGGATGCAGGGCTGGTTCAACATTCGCAAATCGATCAACGTGATACATCACATTAACAAAAAAAAAGAGAAGAACCATATGATCCTGTCAATCAATGCAGAAAAGGCCTTTGACAAAATCCAGCACCCTTTCTTAATAAAAACCCTTGAGAAAGTCGGGATAGAAGGAACATACTTAAAGATCATAAAAGCCATTTATGAAAAGCCCACAGCTAACATCATCCTCAATGGGGAAAAACTGAGAGCTTTTTCCCTGAGATCAGGAACACAACAGGGATGCCCACTCTCACCGCTGTTGTTTAATATAGTGCTGGAAGTTCTAGCATCAGCAATCAGACAACAAAAGGAAATCAAAGGCATCCAAATTGGCAAAGATGAAGTCAAGCTTTCGCTTTTTGCAGATGACATGATATTATACATGGAAAATCCGATAGACTCCACCAAAAGTCTGCTAGAACTGATACATGAATTCAGCATAGTTGCAGGATACAAAATCAATGTACAGAAATCAGTTGCATTCTTATACACTAACAATGAAGCAACAGAAAGAGAAATAAAGAAACTGATCCCATTCACAATTGCACCAAGAAGCATAAAATACCTAGGAATAAATCTAACCAAAGATGTAAAAGATCTGTATGCTGAAAACTATAGAAAGCTTATGCAGGTAATTGAAGAAGATATAAAGAAATGGAAAGACATTCCCTGCTCATGGATTGGAAGAATAAATATTGTCAAAATGTCAATACTACCCAAAGCTATCTACACATTCAATGCAATCCCAATCAAAATTGCACCAGCATTCTTCTCGAAACTAGAACAAGCAATCCTAAAATTCATATGGAACCACAAAAGGCCCCGAATAGCCAAAGTAATTTTGAAGAAGAAGACCAAAGCAGGAGGCATCACAATCCCAGACTTTAGTCTCTACTACAAAGCTGTCATCATCAAGACAGCATGGTATTGGCATAAAAACAGACACATAGACCAATGGAATCGAATAGAAACCCCAGAACTAGACCCACAAACGTATGGCCAACTCATTTTTGACAAAGCAGGAAAGAACATCCAATGGAAAAAAGACAGTCTCTTTAACAAATGGTGCTATGAGAACTGGACAGCAACATGCAGAAGGTTGAAACTAGACCACTTTCTCACACCATTCACAAAAATAAACTCAAAATGGATAAAGGACCTGAATGTGAGACAGGAAACCATCCAAACCCTAGAGGAGAAAGCAGGAAAAGACCTCTCTGACCTCAGCCGTAGCAATGTCTTACTCGACACATCCCCAAAGGCAAGGGAATTAAAAGCAAAAGTGAATTACTGGGACCTTATGAAGATAAAAAGCTTCTGCACAGCAAAGGAAACAACCAACAAAACTAAAAGGCAACCAACGGAATGGGAAAAGATATTTGCAAATGACACATCGGACAAAGGGCTAGTATCCAAAAGCTATAAAGAGCTCATCAAACTCCACACCCGAAAAACAAATAACCCAGTGAAGAAATGGGCAGAAAACATGAATAGACACTTCTCTAAAGAAGACATCCGGACGGCCAACAGGCACATGAAAAGATGTTCAACGTCGCTCCTTATCAGGGAAATACAAATCAAAACCACACTCAGATACCACCTCACGCCAGTCAGAGTGGCCAAAATGAAGAAATCAGGAGACTATAGATGCTGGAGAGGATGTGGAGAGACGGGAACCCTCTTGCACTGTTGGTGGGAATGCAAATTGGTGCAGCCGCTCTGGAAAGCAGTGTGGAGGTTCCTCAGAAAATTAAAAATAGACCTACCCTATGACCCAGCAATAGCACTGCTAGGAATTTATCCAAGGGATACAGGAGTACTGATGCATAGGGGCACTTGTACCCCAATGTTTATAGCAGCACTCTCAACAATAGCCAAATTTTGGAAAGAGCCTAAATGTCCATCAATTGATGAATGGATAAAGAAATTGTGGTTTATATACACAATGGAATACTACGTGGCAATGAGAAAAAATGAAATATGGCCTTTTGTAGCAACGTGGATGGAACTGGAGAGTGTTATGCTAAGTGAAATAAGCCATACAGAGAAAGACAGATACCATATGGTTTCACTCTTATGTGGATCCTGAGAAACGTAACAGAAACCCATGGGGGAGGGGAAGGGAAAAAAAAAAAAAGAGGTTAGAGTGGGAGAGAGCCAAAGCATAAGAGACTGTTAAAAACTGAGAACAAACTGAGGGTTGATGGGGGGTGGGAGGGAGGGCAGGGTGGGTGATGGGTATTGAGGAGGGCACCTTTTGGGATGAGCACTGGGTGTTGTATGGAAACCAATTTGACAGTAAATTTCATATATTAAAAAATAAATAAATAAATAAATAAATAAATAAATAAATAAATAAATAAAAGAGCTCTGGCTTATGTAATGAATGGTGTGATCCGTGTTTTCAATGAATGTGGGGTTCAGAGAGGGTTAGTATATTGATATGAAATAGCACTTCCTCTGCAATATGCTAAATATCCCTAAAAACTTTGTGTCAACATAAACTTCCTAGACTCATTTGGGTTATCCACTGCTATCCACAAAAGTATATGAAACCGAGTTATCACCATGTACTATAGCAGCTTAGGAAATCTGATTGCCGAAACAATTTAACATTTAGATCTTCTGAGTTTATATCAGAAGAGCTAAATGAGTTAAATCAATAACAATTTTACTATTTACATAAAATGACGAGATTTATTTTATGTGACCATTTCTGGGCTGAAACTGAATCAAAACGTTCACTTCCCTAAAAGTAGAGAGAAAGTGAAATAAATGACTTAGTAACTATTACCTTTAAATTGCGCATTTAAACAAATTCCTGTAATGAAAAATAAGCCACTTCACCTATGTAAATCTTATGCATAACTGAAAAGAGGAAACTGATGGCAGTTTAAATGGTTACAATATGTTTTCATTTAACATGTGTAGTCAAGAATTATGAATGTAGACAGAACAGTTTTTAAATTCATCTTTGTACCACTTATAAGTTTTCTAATAAAATTAATGGAGTAACAGGGTACAGAAAAAATATCGAGAATAGTTATTGACATGCTTGAAAAGGTATATGTGTTGGGGCACTTGGTAAAACATATTTGAATGCTATTCTACCGCTTATTTACTTGGTTATTTAGGGAAGTGATTTAACCTCTTCAAGCCTCAATTTATTAATGTCTAGTCACCTACCTCACAGGGCAATGTGAGGATTTCATATATTACGCCACAGAACTAATGCTAGTTTCCTACCACTTGCCAAAATACTTCTGAAGCCCTTAGCTAGTGACAAATAATTGATATTCTAATTACTAAAAACTTTCTTACATCCTGTAAAACAGGTCTCCTATGGTTCTCTACTAGGCAATGCTGTTAGCCTGCTTTTAATCACTGCATTTCTTTCAAAGAAAAATTCTATAATTCAGACTTTTTGCTAATTTAGAAGTGCATATTTCTACAGTCATGCTTTACTAACTCACATTTCACTTAAGTACCCTACCAATGATAACCTTTCCAATGTTTAGCATATGTAAACATAGGGAAATGGGAACATACATAACATGATTAAACTAGTGCACCTTGGGGAAGTAAGTTATCAATCATGTCAAAATACTCATACCAGAATACTCATCATGCCTAATTCAGGTGATTCAGTTAGCCAATACTGTTAACCTCCTTTCTCCACAAAAGTGTATTTCTTTACCCTGAGCCTATACTTTCAAATCCAAGCAGGCATTTTTCAATCACACCCGGATTCAGATCCCAGCTATTCCATTTACTAGGTGAATGATATGGGTAGTTGACTTCACTAAACTTAATTTCCTCATGTTTAAAATGGGAAAATTGCACAGGGTTACCAACTGCACAGTTATTACCAGTATTAAATGACTCTCTCTCTCTCTCTCTCTCTATATATATATATATATGTATATATATATATGTATATATATGTATATATATATATATACATATATATATATATACATATATATATATGGCACCTAGTATATAAAGGACCTAGCAGGTATTTAACACATGACAGTTTCCTCTCAATATGGAACTGCTAAGGATTCCCAAAGGAGTACCAAAGGATTTTAAAAGCTGTGAACAACATACAACTCCACAAATATATACTATATAACTACTATATTCTACTCTGGTGCTAGTGTTGCAAATATAAATTGAACATACCTAGCTTAAGGCCTGACACGTAGATGCTCAATAAATGGCAACTGTGTTTCTGGCTCAACAAATTTACTATCAAACAAGCACGAGACATGAAACTACCATAAAATATGAAAAGTAAGAAGCCTGAGACTATAAAGAGCCATTCCAATGAAGGGGAAGGACATTATGGAAAACAGTGATGACACTGAATCTTTAGGATGGCATTAGTGAGGAGGGCATTCTGTCAAAGAGGAAGATCACAGAGGCAGGAAAGTTTGCAATGCATTGGGAAACTATGAATAACTGAGTTAGATTATAGTGCTAGATGTTCAGGATTGTGGGGGAATGTGGAGGAATGACAGGTAGTCCAGTCAGAAAGCCTGACAGCTACAGAGCCTACAGTCATGCTGCATTAGACCATTGCTAGAGAACAAGGAATAACATGATTAGATTTATTTTCAGAATGATGACTCGGAAGGCACTTTCTTTTTTTTTTAATTTTTTTTAAAGTTTATTTATTTTTGAGACAGAGAGAGACAGAGCATGAACAGGGGAGGGTCAGAGAGAGGGAGACACAGAATCTGAAACAGGCTCCAGGCTCTGAGCTGTCAGCACAGAGCCCAACGCGGGGCTTGAACTCACTGACTGTGAGATCATGACCTGAGCCGAAGTTGGCTGCTTAACCTACTGAACCACCCAGGCGCCCCTCGGAAGGCACTTTCAAGGGATAAGGGGAACTATCTGGGAGGCTCTTATAAAAGTCCTTGCCTAAAAATATGGACGTGGGTAAGGAGCAGAAAGAAGGTGATTATTTCAAGAGACATTTCGTTGCTGAGAATTTGAAATGTGGGTTAATGGAACAGAGCAAGCTTCATTCACTTCCTGAGTGAAAGCTTCCAGAGAGAAAGCTCTGTTTGCCTTCCTTTTCTCGATTCTACATTTCCTGATTCCCCATAAACATTCACATTATGGGCTTTACATTACATTATTTTTGTAAGAGGATACTACAAGCATGAAGATAAAGAGAAGGGGATACCACAAACGCTTATCAGCCAAAGAACCATGCAAAGAGGTAACTTGTTTCCCTTTGACAAAGAATAAGCCATGGAGAATAACAGCCCATCTACACACATGGGTCAATCACTTTCAGGTGGCACATGAAGCATGGGATAGAATGAGAAACAAGGGGTTGTGGTTAAGAATAATGGTTAATTACAGCTTTAGAGACTGATTCCTGGATGTGACCCCTGACCTCGCCACTAAGTGATGGTAAAAAGTTGAATAATATAAACTCTCCAAGTTTCAATTTCTATGTTTAATAAAGAGAGATAAAAAAAAAAAAGAAGCCACTTACTTTGGTTGTTGCAAAGATTATGTGAGATAATTCAGGGAAAAGGCTTAGAAAAGCACTGGACATATAATCAGTTATAATCAGTTAACTTATCTTATGGTAGTAGTATAATAGAAATATACTTTCAAAAGGAACAATGGCATTACCAACTAATGAGGAGGAGAGAGGTTTTCTGATGAAGAAAATAAGTAATTTATTTTCAAAACACATAGCAATTAGTTCTGATTATTTAAGCCTAAAATAGGTAGCAGATTAAAAGACAGGTAGAGATTCAATAAGATTAGAGGCAGTGGACATTTAATAACAAAAATAGCATCAGGTGCCTGGGTGGCTCAGTTGGTTAAGTGTCCGACTTCAGCTCAGGTCATGATCTCACAGTTTGTGGGTTTGAGCCCCGCGTCGGGCTCTGTGCTGACAGCTCAGAACCTGGAGCCTGTTTCAGATTCTGTGTCTCCCTCTCTCTGTCCCTTCCCTGTTCACGCACTGTCTCTGTCTCCAGAATAAATAAACATTAAAAAAAATTTTTAAATAAAAAATTTTTAAAAATAGCATCAATAAAACCATTGTTAATATTATGTAATGTGTTCATTTTACTAGATATCCAGATTGGAGCAGAAGGAAAACTGATTTATACCCCAAAAAAGAACAAACAAATATGGCAAAAACAACTGCAGGACAGAAAGAGATCTGAGACTATCAATCTATTGTAGAACATAGGTCCAGAAATGAATCATGGGTTGTTTCCTCATGGGTAAAATAAGAAGGTCAAATAAGATCACTGATTATTAGTGTAGAAGGTAAGCTCCTCTACTTTAGATGGGGGACCAACCATGATCATGTGGAATGCATTGTCCCACCGCCCCCCCCAAAAAAAACCCCAGAAGACAGCTCCTCTCACCTGCACTTTCTGATAATGCCTCACCAGGGAATTATGTCCTATTGGTAAACCATTAGCACTATTCTCCTGTGACAGATCATCAAGTACATTTTTCAAGTTTTTATTTAAATCCCAATTAGTTAACATACACTGTAATATTAGTTTCGGGTGTGCAATATACTGATTCAACAATTCCATACATCACCCAGTGTTTATCACACCAAATGCACTCCTTAATCCCCATCACATATTTAACCCATCCCCCCACCCACCTCCTTTCTGTTAACTATCAGTTTGTTCTCTATAGTCAAGAGTCTGTTGGGCTCAAACCCACAAATGGTAAAATCATGACCTGGGCCAAAATCAAGAGTCAAATCAAGAGTCAGATGCTTAACCGATTGAGCCACATAGGCGGCCCAGAGATGTGTCTTATTTTTCATCCATTCTTGTCATCCTATGTCTTTTGATTACTAGCATTCATCCCTGATTCTTAACTCTTTAATCTCTGTGGTAAGTGTATCACTGATGCCTTCCATTCTTTTCTCAAGTCCAGTGAGTATCCTTATAATTATCTCTTTAAGTTCTCCACCAAGCATGTTACTTATATCTGATTCACTTAGATCTCTGGCCATGGCCTTGTCTTGTTCTTTCATTTGGGATAAATTCATCTGTCTTCTCATTTTGTCTCAGTCTCTGTCTTCTTCTCTGTGTTAGAAAAGCCAGTTATATCTCCTGCTCCTGAAAGTAATGGCCTTCTGAAGAAGAGGTTATGTAGTGCCCAGGACTTGGCACTTCAGGTAGTGTCTCTGGTGTGTGCTGCGTGTACTGTGCTGTTGTGTTCTAGCTGGTCTATCCTTCAGACCAGTCATCTGCAGAGGCTCTCCTTACCTGCTGTGGGCAGTGTTTGATCCCTGGCCTGAATATGGTGAGTTTTGCCTAGGTGTGCTGTGGTATGCTTGTGAAATGAGAACTCTCATTACTTCTACTGGAACAAAGGTCCTGGAAAACTCTCTGGTTGGGAGACATTTTGTAGGCAGGGGGTTTTGCTGGTATTCTGGGGAAGGGAGCCTATTGCACTGTGGCTGAGGTAAGTATGAATGAGAAGGGCAGTTCCATGGGAGCACAGTAGGGTGAGGTTTTGTGTAAACAAGTTAGGCAGCATCCACTGTGCTGGTTCCTGCAGGTTGTTCTGAGTTTATCTTGAAGGGTTGGGGAGAGAGGTGGTGCAGGCTGGCTCCTTTGTTCCTGGAGAGGATTCGCCATGAACATGGTCTCCTAGGAACACACTATGAGAAGAGCAAATAATCTTTCCACTGCCCGCCCAAGGTACTCTTTAGATTGCTCTTTCCATACTATGTGTCCCAGAGTTGTTTTCCTGCCTTCTCTCCAAGAGTAGTCCCAATGCCTCTGGACTCTGCTAGACCCCAGTCCACTGATACCTAAAATTTCAAGCTTTAAGCCTCTCTTGTTGCAAAAGCTCATGAAATTCACCCCTCTCACTTTGCAAGCCAATGGCTTTGAGGAAATATTCTCCTGTGCATTCCCCTGTGTGTTCCTCTCTCCCTTTCCCTTCTCCACAACCATGGCTTCCTCACCTCTGTAGCAGCCAGGTTGTGTTTCTCTCCTAAACTATGTCTCCACACTTCCCACCCTCTTTGATGTTCCCTCTACCTTTAGTTGTGGAGTTTGTTCTGCCAGTGTTCAGGATGTTTTCTGGGGTATTTTCGATGATTTGATAGTTATATAGTTGTACTCATGCACAATGCAAGCCTAGGGTCCCACTACTCTGCTGCCATTTCCCCCCTCCCATCAGGGACATTTGGATAGAAAAGAAAATGAGACTCTAGATCTGCACTCAGCATGGGGGGGCCACCAGTCATCTGTGTGGTAACTGATTACTTGAAATGTGGCTAGTTGGAATTGAAATATGTTGTATATATAAAATACATACCAGATGTTCAATAGACCCAAATAAACGTAATATATATCATTAATAATTTTATTGGTTATGTATTAAAATGATAATGATCTGAATATATTGGATTAAATAAAGTATTAAAATGAATTTCACCTGTTCCTTTTTAATTCTTAAATGTGGCTAGAATATTTAAGATTACATATGTGTCTCCCATTATATTTCTTTTAGACAGTTCTACTCTAGATGAAATTTTTACCTTCCTTCTGGTACAAAAATTACATGCTATCATGACTCCACTGATAAAAGCATAAAATACAGTATAACTAGTTCCTGTCTCTATATGGAGAATAATACAAAAGTGTTTAAAAACTTCCAAGTGTAAAAAACTGACACTAAAAACCACCATATACAAAAGAACATTATAAACACAAGCATAAATTTTAAGAAAATGAAATTTAATTACCTAACACCTGTCAAAATGGCTAAAATCAAAAACACAAGAAACAACAAGTGTTGGCAAGGATATGGACTGAAAGGAACTCTCATGAACTGTTGGTGGGAATGCAAACTGGTGCATCCACTGTGGAAAACAGTATGGAGATTCCTCTGAAAGTTAAAAATAGAACTACCCTGCATTCCATCAATTGCACTACTGGGTATCTACCCCAGGAAATACAAAAACATTAATTGAAATATATACATGTACCCCTATATTTATAGCAGCATTATTTATAATAGCCAAATTATGGAAGCAGCCCAAGTGTTTACTGATAGATGAATGGATAAAGAAGATGTGGTGTGTGTGTGTGTGTATGTGTGTGTATATGCGTGTGTGTACACACACATACACATACACATATACATAAAATGGAATATTATTCCACCATAAAAATGAATGAAATCTTTCCATTTGCAATGACATGAATGGAACTAAAGAGTAGAATGCTAAGTGAAGTCAGTCAGAGAAAGACAAATACCATATGATTTCAATCATATGTGGAATTTAAGAAACAAAACAAAGGGGAAAAAAGAGAAAGAGGCGAACCAAGAAACAGACTCTTAACTATAGAGAAAAAAACTGATGGTTACCAGAGGTCAGATGGGTGGGGTATGGGTTAAATAGCTGATGGGGATTAAGGAGGGCACTTAGAATGAGCACTGAGTGATGTATGGAATTGTTGAATCACCCTATTGTACCTCTGAAACTGGCACTATATGATAACTATACTGGAATTAAAATAAAAACTGGGGTGCCTGGGTGGTTCAGTCGGTTAAGCATCTGACTTTGGCTCAAGTCATGATCTCACCATTTGTGGGTTCGAAGCTCATGTCAGGCTCTGGGCTGAAAGCTCAGAGCCTGGAGCCTGCTTCTGATTCTGTGTCTCCCTCTCTCTCTGCCCCTCCCCTACTCGTGCTCTCTCAAAACTAAACATTAAAAAAATTAAAACTTAAAAAAAATAAAATGAAATTTATTATTTAAACACACTGAGACACTTGACAGTAAAAAAGAAACATTCACACTCAAGGTAAAATATTATTTTTTTTTTGTAAAATATTCTTTTGTTTCAACTAAACTCCTAATGTTTAACATAATTTGACAAAAATTAGATATTTAATTATTTTACTAATTTAATTATTTTGGAAGCCGCTCATTGGCATAGGAAGAAAAATAAAGTCTCTCTAAACTAAAAAAAATAATATGCCATTTTACTAAGTAATTAATCCAGAGTTGGCAATTTAACATAGAGTTATTCTTGGTAATAATTTATTTCCTGAACACAAGCAGGACATTTCAGTTTTAGTAGGCAAAAGCATTAAATTGTATTATATACATGATGACTGACAGGTGAGCACTACAGCAAAAAGTATATGGGCAAAAAGGATATATGTAACGCGGGATGCAATGTAAGCATTTGGGGGAATGATGCTTAAGTTTCTCTGACCATGAATAAAAACCTTCAGTTTGGGAGTCAGAGAGACTTGGTTTAAATATGCTCTGCCTGATTCCAAATCCCATGTTCTTAAGCATTTCATGTATCTTTACATATGTGTGCGTGCATGTATCTTTACATGTGTGTGTATGAACTTGTATATAAACACATACACAAACTCTACCCCTTGGCCAAACCTCAGAATAATCCGTAACTGCTTCCTTCCAAAATACTCCTGAACATATATTTGCCAATATGAATTTATCTATATCATTTTTCCCTAACATTTTTCCTTATAAATGTCTTCCTTATAATTCTTCTGAAATACTTCTCCTGTATGATTATATGTCATGAAATCTAACACAATATGTGATATAAATGGAGTATGGGACTTAAGTTTTCCCTCTATAATTAACAAATGAGAATTACATGCAGCTATGTAGATTTGAATATATAGCTAAAAATTTTATAATAAACATTAGAATCCAAATTTTCTGGCAGGAGAACTACCTTCTCTGATAGCACATTTAAATACTGACTTAGGGAAATTCATTACAGTTCTGCACAGGCTTGGCTCCAATATTCAAAACATGCCTCTAGGCTCATTTGTACAAGAATTTCTTATTATTCAGCATCTCAACTGCATATGTTTCCACACAGAAATGAGAAGGTAAAAATGGTTGGAGCTTCATAATGAGTCAACATTAACATAATTACTTTCCATTTTATCTATTACGGTATGCCATTTGACTCTCTCATTTCTTTTCATTTCAATCATTTCTTTAGAACAACCATAAGGCCCTGTTAAAGAGATGAGACTTTAGAGGCTATACTATAGAAACTGAGATGAGCTAAACAGTTTTGAAATTTTCCTGAGAAATGATCAAATGTTCCACACTAACATAAATGGCGTAATTTTATATTTTAATATATTTCTTTTCATCTCTTAAAACAATGTGTACAATTATATAATGTCATGAATGTGATGTGATTTGCCATTGCAAAGTGTGACTATGAAATAACTATCTTGTTTTGTTTTTTAACAAAGAGAACTTAATCGTCAAAATGTGTATTGTCAAAAAAAATGTATATTGTCTATCACAGTTATCTCAGGGGTTATATATGCACTATAATTATGCTGCCATTGCTGAAAACACTTCTGAACATCCTTTTTGGATAAAGAAATTATCATCAGGAAAGTTTATCACCCAAACAATAAAATATGCCTCGTTGCTTCATTTTTTGTAACTAGCATTTGATTAATTTAGTCACTTTTTTTTTAATTTTTTTTAAAATATATATTGCTTATATTTATTTTATTTCAACGTTTTTTATTTATTTTTGGGACAGAGAGAGACAGAGCATGAACGGGGGAGGGGCAGAGAGAGAGGGAGACACAGAATCGGAAACAGGCTCCAGGCTCCGAGCCATCAGCCCAGAGCCTGACGCGGGGCTCGAACTCACGGACCGCGAGATCGTGACCTGGCTGAAGTAGGACGCTTAACCGACTGCGCCACCCAGGTGCCCCTAGTCACTTATCTTTATATCAAATTTAAGGCAGAAAGTTTTGGCTACTTCTAACGATTATTTCTACTCAGAAGATGAATATTTACTACCAGCAAGTATATTTAAGAGTGACAGCACTTGAGTTCGAATAAAAGCTCCAGTGCTTAATACCAGGCAGCTTATTGGGCAGCCTACTTAAATTCTGACTCAGATTCTCACAGCTTGAAAAATGATTATAACACCTATTTGCAGGCATATAAGGAAGGAAGGATATCTGGTAAATAAGAGGACATCTGTAAAATCAGACACCAGCATGGTGTCTAATAAGAAAGGATCAATAGATGGATACACTGTATTTATAGTATGGTAAGTAAATTTAGAAACCATACATGGAAAAATCTTAGTAAAATGGTTCTGGTATGTTTACAGTGGTACAAAATTCCTTCTCCGTTTTACTTATTTTTCAAATATTTTATTCTTATGTAGCCTCTATCTCCAATGTGGTGCTCAAACTCACAGCCCCAAGATCAAGGCTTGCATGCTTTACAAATCGAAACTGCCAGGTGCCCCAATACTTGGAATTTCTAAAAACATAAAATTTATCTTCAGATAAGTACATCCCAACTATCACATGAGATGTACTAAGATGAGATAGAGTAAAAGTCAATTTTACTTTAAAACAAAGTATTATTAACTTATTACATTATTTTAGTATATGTTGTACTAAATATTTACTCCGTTTTCTGAAATTCAAAGTTATCTTGGAGCCTTCTACTCGTATTTGCTAAATCTGGCCATGGTGTTCCCAGTGGGCCAGGGAGGGGTAGTGTCGTGGCGCCACCCTGACGCCCCGTTGTGCCCGCAGACAAGTGCTGCAGGACCACAACTGCCTGCAGAGGCTGCCACAGCATCAGAAGTCCCACAGCCTGACCTTTGTGAGCAACATGGCCAGCACACTCTGGAACCTGTCGGCCCACAGCCCATGCGACCAGGAGCTGCTGTGGATCCTGGGGGCCATGGGCATGCTGTACAACCTGGTGCACTCCAAGCACAAAAAGATCACCATGGGCAGCACTGCAGTTCTGCGCAACCTGCTGGCCCAAGGCCCGCCAAATACCAGGCTATAGCCACAGCAGTCCCCCCAGCCCTCAGCGAGTGCACACACAGCCTATAAGTAAGGAAGTAGTGGGCACTGGAGGCCAAGCTGGACACACAGCACCTGGCCTAGGCACTTGACCACCTGGAGAAGCAGGGCCTGCCCAAGGCTGATCCTCCTCCATTTTAATTACAGAATTATCCTATTTGATACAATATATACATTCCTAAAGGTAGCATTAGCATTTTTATAACTAAAATCCAAGTCTCCCTTTTACTTAAAATAATACAATCAAAATTTTTGAGTACCTATTATTTCCAGGTATTATTCTAAGCACTGAAATAGAAAAAGGAACTACAAAGGCACCTGGGTGGCTCAGTGGTTAAGCACAGGACTCCTGGTTTCAGCACAGGTCACGATCTCACAGTTCCTGAGTTTGAGCCCCCTATAGGGCTCTGCGCTGACAGCAAGTAGCTTGCTTGGTATTTCTCTTTCCCTCTCTCTGCCCCTCCCTGTCTGTTTCTCTCTCTCTCTTTCAAAAGATAAATATATAAGCATTAAAAAAATAAAAATGGAATACAGTTTTGCTCATAAGAAGTAGAATTGACTAGCAGCGCCTGGGTGGTTCAGTCAGTTAAGCGACCGATTCTTGATTTCAGCTCAGGTCATGATCTCACCATTCATGAATTCAAGCCCCACAACTACATTGTCAGTTCAGAGCTTGCTTGGGATTCTCCCTCTCTTTCTGCCCCTCCCCTGCTTGTGCTTTCTCTCTCTCAAAATAAAGAAATGAACATTTAAAAATGATATTAAAAAAAGAACTGACTAAATAATTGCTTTATCCTTACATGATCAATCAGGAGGCTTCACTACCTCACCTTGAAGTTCATTAGCTGCTCTCTCAGCTACATACACACATTTACAAAGTAAGCTGCATAACATAAGATGTAAACATGCTCATCCATGAAACTATAAGATTCCTCTGTGAACTAGCCATTAACTAATATGACTTGTAGTTCAGATTTGTATATCAATACTACACAAAATACCTTAACCTAGTAATTAAATGATAAAATAACTAATACCTAAAATACGAGTGCCCATCTTCCCAGTGACATCATTTTACTTTGAGGCACACAAGAAAAGGTATATGTTACATGTGAATTTTACTTTACCACTATTTTGACTAGAATGTCTCTAATCATTCTATCAAGTATTCCTGTACTTTAAAATGAAATTAATCAAGTGCCTAAGATTTGAAGTTGAGAAAAATAGAGCTATCATGCAAAATAGTATTTTGCAGCTATTTTTCTTAATTCTGTAATGAGCACAAATAATTGGTCTAGGTCAGCCTGATTACTCAGGCTATCAGAGGAAAGAATAGTCATTAATTATATTCATTAAATTATGCAAAATCTGAGACTGTTTTGCTAATAAACTGGAGTATAACTAGCTATATAATTATACGGAAATCAATATGCCTTTGAAAACATTTATCAAGAGAAAAATTCCATAACCAAACAGCATTTTATGAATACCTTAAGCTCTAGATAACAAAAGTTCTCTATATCATTAGATGATGTAATCCTATATTGCAAGGAGTTGGGGCATAAACTCCTACCAAACTTCCAATGCCCTTAAACATCACTGTAGTTAGTTAAGACTCCATTCTTAACCACATTGATACAATTGTAAAAACTAGGCTCTATGTCAAGTGTGAAACTCAGTACAACAGAAAGAATGTATTTTGGGCATCTGGGTGGCTCAGTTGGTTAACCTCCGGACTTTGGCTCAGGTCATGATCTCACAGTTTACTGGTTCTAGCCCCATATCAGGCTTTCTGCTATCAGCATGGAGCCCACTTCAGATCCTCTGTTTCCCTCTCTCTCTGCCCCCTTCCCCACTTGTGCTTTCCCTCTCTTTCTCTCTCTCTCTCTCAAAAATAAACTTTTTACAGAAAGCATGTATTTTATATATAGAAAGCTGCATTTATAACTAAGTAACATTGTTTTGGATTAAAGCAAAAATCTACTAAATTTTAAAAATCCTTCAAACATAAAATTTAAAATAAAACTTGATAATACTTCCAAGGCAATTAATATTTAAAGTTTATAAAATATAGAAATATCTGCCTTCTGCTTTCGCATTAGTTTGATGGGATGGGGAAGGTAAAAGGTGAAAAATGTTCCTGGTCCCTTCTCTTTTGGAAAGGTTTTTAAATCACCAAATATGTATTTCCCGTCCAACCCAAGAATCTTTTAGGTACTTTTAATACCCTCCTGGGGTTAGCCAAGGTGGCCACGGAGGAAGGGAAAGATCACTTTCTCCTTTATTTGGAAGTGGGCAGGTAGAGAATAGAAGGTAGGGTTAGTGCTCTAGCTACATAGTAACAGTAGAAACTGAGGAACCTAGAAAGAGCTCACCCTAGCTTTTGCTCTCAGTTCTCTTAAACTCTTAAGGCCTAATAGATTCACTGCACTAATTGGCTACATTAGCTTGGTTTTACCACTCCTTACAAATCTATACAGAAGCAGCACTGCATAAAGAATGGAGTACAATGTCCAAGCCAGACTACCCTAATCTTCAAACAATGCCTCCAACACTTACTAGATGCAGAACTCTGAGCACGCCACTTAACCTCTTTGGACCTCAGTTTCCCCATTTGTAAAATGGAAATCAAAATTGTACTTACTTCATGTTGGTGTAAGAATGAAATTAGTTCATGTATTAAAAGCACTTACAATAATACTCAACACATAAGTATCAAATTAATATTACATGACATTATATTATCATTTTATTTCCTTACTTCCTCACACATGCCTTCTTTTAGATTGGACCAGCTTCCTCATTACCATTTTTTAAATTCCATTTTTATTGTTCTCTCCTAATAACATCGTTTAAAGTCCAATTCAACTGTCATCTACTCCATGAAGTCATTCCTGCTGTCGAAAGAGGCAATGTAACATAGTAATAAAAATGCCTCTAGAGTCACAAGGATCTCTCTCTCTCAGCTCTGCCACTAACCAGCCATTATTTAACCTCTCTCGGAAAATAAAATAGGGAAATTTTAAGTTCCTTGAAATCAAGATATTTTATACTTTTTTTTTTCTGTATTCTTCACACCTAATTACAGTGTCGAGTATATAATAGGAGCTCAATAAAGAACTGTTGATTTGAATAGTAGACTTGTCTCTCTTTCTTTCCAGTTGCTCTATGAAAAAATATGCAAGAAAAGCTGACTATTTATGACTTAACTTTTTTTAGTTTCCACAAAGAATGACTGTTTTTTAAAGATGATCAAAATGTAAAAATGTTTACCAAATATGTCCTTTTTCCCTAATGTACCTTAATACTAAAATTTAAGCCTTTCACCTGCATTAGTTATATAAAGAATCTGCAAGCTTGTATATTACATGTTCCTATTTTCTACCATATTGCTTTTAATACCATTTTGAATAACATATCTGGTCATTTTTTAACTCCTTAATTATGCATGAGTAATTATTAAAGGGAAAAGCTTGGAATTACCAGAAATTTAACAAAGGGGGGAACATGACACCTATTTCAAAATACTTCTTCAAGATATATCTCAAATTCTTGATCAGGAATCCCATCTCACTAGATAGTACAGATCACCAACCAAGAAGTATATGGTTGAGCATCACAATCTAAATGCAGCTGATTTTAAGAAACAATACTTAAATTGAAACATTCCTTGATACACTATGTACAAGTAATGTTGAGAAAATCCTGTTATCTTCAATATGATCATGCAAGAATTTAAAGCACAAAAAATAGGTTTACCATGTAGATCTTTGCATGTCAATAAGCCACTCTGAAAAGTCATCAGGTGAAGTAAGTGAAAGTCCTGTGGACCTATCAGAAATTTCTGGACTCTCTCTTATATACCGATATTTCAATTTTTTTCATTCCTGAACTTAATCCTTTCAACACTTTCACAAGTTTTGAATAGGACTGTGTTTCCCTTCCTAAAATATAAGTATCACACTACTCATTTTAATGGAAGGCTATTAAAAGGGAACAAAATATTTGTGTATTTAAATATACTAAGTGATAATTTCCTACCTTTAGTTTTAAATACAGACTAATTAAAATAAATGCATGACAGCAGTTTAAAATATATTACAAGGGCAGTTAAGGATAATAGAAAAATTTCCTTCAAATTCTCCCACACTGTTTTCTGTATACAAATCTCTTACCTTACTTTGCAAATCATTCAGTAACTTTTTAATTTCAAACTTCTTTCAACTTACTACTCCATATAGTTTATAACTAAATCTGTGCCTCCATACAGAACTTCCCATATTTGTGTCTTCCTCTCAAAAAGTATGCATTTCCAAGGAATGTCAAAGAAAGGTAATTAACAAGAGAAATAATTAGGCATACACATCTACCCAAGTTTTTACAAATAACAACAAAAATTTAAACAGAATTGATTTTTACCTAAAGTCAATATGTCTTCCATTGTTTGCAAATCATGCACGATGTATCCTCTTACTTTTTCAAAAGAAGTATAAAAATTAGAAATTTTCAAGCTGAGAAAAGCCCAGGAATGAATGCCAACAGCAAGTTTAATACATCAGAACTATATTATCTATCTATGTCATGTTTCTGTTCAAGTGCAAAGTGATATAAAAAATATTTTTTGTTGGGGCGCCTGGGTGGCGCAGTCGGTTAAGCGTCCGACTTCAGCCAGGTCACGATCTCGCGGTCCGTGAGTTCGAGCCCCGCGTCAGGCTCTGGGCTGATGGCTCGGAGCCTGGAGCCTGTTTCCGATTCTGTGTCTCCCTCTCTCTCTGCCCCTCCCCCGTTCATGCTCTGTCTCTCTCTGTCCCAAAAATAAATAAAAAATGTTAAAAAAAAAAAAAATATTTTTTGTGGTCTTCCCCTACATGCTTGACACTTAACTACCCAGAAAATTTAGTTACTAGTAAGTTTGGAAAGTTTACCATTCAACTCCCTCCAACAGATAGTTTACAGACATTAGTATTACCACTGGTCCTTGAGGAACCTCATTCTATATTTCTTCACTCAGAAAACTATCTATTCCCACCTTTTTTTACTTGTTGCTAAATCAGTTTCCTTCTCCATGTGATATACAAGTCATCCCACATTGACCCAATTTTAATTGTATTTGCCATGGCACATTGTCAAATTATATGTGAAGGGAAGTCGGGAGAATTTTTTTTTTATTTATGAAAGTAATACATGTGCACACTATAAAATATATCAAACACTACATATAGGTATATGTGAAAAGTAAACATCCCACTTCCTAGAGCAGACCACTGTTAAAAGAGTTTTTTTTGTGGATTGCTTCATGCTTTATCATATAAATACAAGTATTTTACATATATACTTTTTCTCAATTATTAAATTCCCATTAATAATGACTGTTCACCAACATTTTAGGTTCTCCTCCTTAAAAGGATAGGATTGTACTTTCTTCCTAAAGTTAGGTGTAGCTATGTGACTTATCTTGGCTAATGCAATGTGACTAGAGTGAAGTGTGGTACTTTTAGATGGAAGCATCTAAGATGCCATTATGCATCTTCTAGTTACTTTTGCCACATATTGGAGCCGAGAATCCAGAGAATAATATGGGGCAGAGACCTTCACTGACATGTGATGGACCTATAGCATAAGCAAGAAATATGCCTTGTTGTTAAAAGATACTAAGACTTTGAGGTTAACATCTCCATGTATATTAGTCTATACTCGCTAACATTAAATTTTGAAGTAGATTCATATCAACACACACAGATCTACCTCATTCACTGAAACTGTTTCATAATATTATCTTACATGAATGAACAATAATTTAAATACATTGGATCAATGAGTATTTTGTGTCTACCATGCCTTAAATACAGCTTTAAGTGCTTTAGATGTTAAAGTTGATTTAATTCTCACAGCAAGTCTGTCAGCTAGGTTCTATTCTCACCAACAGTGTTATAAATGAGGAAAGTCAAACATACAGAGATTAAGTTAAAATTATCCCCAAGTGCCCACAGATAGTAAATGGCAGGCTCAGAACTTGAACTCAACTGTGGCTCCAGAGTCAACACATTTAATCACCAAGTTATACTGCCATTCCATATTTGGGAAAAATTAATACGTAAACATTCAAGAAAATATCAAACATTAACAGCTATTGTGATGAAAATAAAACACATTAATATGATTGGGAGAGGGAGCCACTTCATGGTAGGTAGTTAAGAAGGACTTCGTTGAGAAATGATGCTTAAACTAAGATCTGAATGACAAGAAAGAGTAGGCCATGTAAAAATTCTGAGGGTAAAGCTTTTTTTTTTTTATTGAAATAAGTCTGATTTTTATTTTTTTCTATTTTTTTTTGTTTTTCAATATATGAAATTTATTGTCAAACTGGTTTCCATACAACACCCAGTGCTCATCCCAAAAGGTGCCCTCCTCAATACCCATCACCCACCCTGCCCTCCCTCCCACCCCCCATCAACCCTCAGTTTGTTCTCAGTTTTTAAGAGTCTCTTATGCTTTGGCTCTCTCCCTCTCTAACCTCTTTTTTTTTTTTTTTCTTCCCCTCCCCCATGGGTTTCTGTTAAGTTTCTCAGGATCCACATAAGAGTGAAACCATATGGTATCTGTCTTTGTATGGCTTATTTCACTTAGCATAACACTCTCCAGTTCCATCCATGTTGCTACAAAGGGCCATACTTCATGCTTTCTCATTGCCACGTAGTACTCCATTGTGTATATAAACCACAATTTCTTTATCCATTCATCAGTTGATGAACATTTAGGCTCTTTCCATAATTTGGCTATTGTTGAGAGTGCTGCTATAAACATTGGGGTACAAGTGCCCCTATGCATCAGTACTCCTGTATCCCTTGGATAAATTCCTAGCAGTGCTATTGCTGGGTCATAGGGTAGGTCTATTTTTAATTTTCTGAGGAACCTCCACACTGCTTTCCAGAGCGGCTGCACCAATTTGCATTCCCACCAACAGTGCAAGAGGGTTCCCGTTTCTCCACATCCTCTCCAGCAACTATAGTCTCCTGATTTGTTCATTTTGGCCACTCTGACTGGCGTGAGGTGATATCTGAGTGTGGTTTTGATTTGTATTTCCCTGATAAGGAGCGACGTTGAGCATCTTTTCATGTGCCTGTTGGCCATCCGGATGTGTTCTTTAGAGAAGTGTCTATTCATGTTTTCTGCCCATTTCTTCACTGGGTTATTTGATTTTTGGGTGTGGAGTTTGGTGAGCTCTTTATAGATTTTGGATACTAGCCCTTTGTCTGATATGTCATTTGCAAATATCTTTTCCCATTCCGTTGGTTGCCTTTTAGTTTTGTTGGTTGTTTCCTTTGCTGTGCAGAAGCTTTTTATCTTCATAAGGTCCCAGTAGTTCATTTTTGCTTTTAATTCCCTTGCCTTTGGGGATGTGTGAAGTAAGAAATTCCTATGGCTGAGGTCAGAGAGGTCTTTTCCTGCTTTCCCCTCTAGGGTTTTAATGGTTTCCTGTCTCACATTCAGGTCCTTTATCCATTTTGAGTTTATTTTTGTGAATGGTGTGAGAAAGTGGTCTAGTTTTAACCTTCTGCATATTGCTGTCCAGTTCTCCCAGCACCATTTGTTAAAGAGATTGTCTTTTTTCCATTGGTGTTCTTCCCTGCTTTGTCAAAGATGAGTTTGCCATACGTTTGTGGGTCTAGTTCTGGGGTTTCTATTCGATTCCATTGGTCTATGTGTCTGTTTTTGTGCCAATACCATGCTGTCTTGATGATGACAGCTTTGGAGTAGAGGCTAAAGTCTGGGATTGTGATGCCTCCTGCTTTGGTCTTCTTCTTCAAAATTACTTTGGCTATTCGGGGCCTTTTGTGGTTCCATATGAATTTTAGGATTGCTTGTTCTAGTTTCGAGAAGAATGCTGGTGCAATTTTGATTGGGATTGCATTGAATGTGTAGATAGCTTTGGGTAGTATTGACATTTTGACAATATTTATTCTTCCAATCCATGAGCAGGGAATGTCTTTCCATTTCTTTATATCTTCTTCAATTACCTGCATAAGCTTTCTATAGTTTTCAGCATACAGATCTTTTACATCTTTGGTTAGATTTATTCCTAGGTATTTTATGCTTCTTGGTGCAATTGTGAATGGGATCAGTTTCTTTATTTGTCTTTCTGTTGTTTCATTGTTAGTGTATAAGAATGCAACTGATTTCTGTACATTGATTTTGTATCCTGCAACTTTGCTGAATTCATGTATCAGTTCTAGCAGACTTTTGGTGGAGTCTATCGGATTTTCCATGTATAATATCATGTCATCTGCAAAAAGCGAAAGCTTGACTTTATCTTTGCCCATTTTGATTCCTTATATTTCCTTTTGTTGTCTGATTGCTTATGCTAGCACTTCCAATACTATGTTAAACAACAGCGGTGAGAGTGGACATCCTTGTCGTGTTCCTGATCTCAGGGAAAAAGCTCTCAGTTTTTCCTCATTGAGGATGATGTTAGCTGTGGGCTTTTCATAAATGGCTTTTATGATCTTTAAGTATGTTCCTTCTATCCCGACTTTCTCGAGGGTTTTTATTAAGAAAGGGTGCTGAATTTTGTCAAAGGCCTTTTCTGCATCGATTGACAGGATCATATGGTTCTTCTCTTTTCTTTTATTAATGTGATGTATCACGTTGATTGATTTGTGAATGTTGAACCAGCCCTGCATCCCAGGAATGAATCCTACTTGATCATGGTGAATAATTCTTTTTATATGCTGTTGAATTTGATTTGCTAGTATCTTATTGAGAATTTTTGCATCCATATTCATTAGGGATATTGGCCTGTAGTTCTCTTTTTTTAATGGGTTAAGCTTTTAAACCAGAGAGAATAGCTAGTACAGAGGCCCTAAAGTGGAAAAGACTGGGTATATTCAAGAGAAGGTTACTGTGGTTGGAGGACAGTGAACCAGGCGAAGAGTGACAGACTTACTTTACCAGTCCTCCTTTGATGAACATATTGCATCCAATATTTTTGTACATTTATCTTTGCATATTTGAATAAGATTAAGTATAGGATAAATTCCCAAACCTGAATTGCTGAGCCAAATATAAATATCTGGAAATTTCCCTCCAAAATGATAAGGAAAAAAGTGGTGTCAATAGAAGTGTTTGTTTCCCATGGCCTCTCTTACACTATTAGCATATTACCAGACACTGGGGCGCCTGGGTGGCTCAGTTGGTTGAGTGTCCACTATGGCTCAGGTCATGATCTCATGGTCTGTGAGTTCCAGCCCCGCATCAGGCTCTGTGCTGACAGCTCAGAGCCTGGAGCCTGCTTCGGATTCTGTGTCTCCCTCTCTCTCTACCCCTCCCCCGCTCATGCTGTCTCTCTCTCTCTGTCAAAAATAAATAAAAACATTAAAAAAATCTCTGTGAAGATAAACATGGTACCAATTTATAACTGACAATATTTTTTAGCAAAATATTTTTTTAAAAAAGGAAATGGAAAAGAAAGAAAATAATTGTAGTAATCTAACAATTTACATCAAATTTTGAAATTTTTTAAATGAAAAATTTATCTGATTAGAAAAGTATTTATACTTGTGAGGTAGTGAAAAGTTTATTTTGGTTACATAAAAATATCCACTTAGAGTATTAAATGTCTCACCTTACAAGAGAAATCTAAGCAAAGCAATTGTCCTTCCTTATATGCAGCATAGATCTATGATGTGTGGTATTTATTTACATAAATAATAATGAATAAGTTCATATAGTCCATAGACCCAATTGTTTACATATACAAATAAGTTTACTTTTTTTATTTTTTTTTTTAATTTTTTTTTTCAACGTTTTTTATTTATTTTTGGGACAGAGAGAGACAGAGCATGAACGGGGGAGGGGCAGAGAGAGAGGGAGACACAGAATCGGAAACAGGCTCCAGGCTCCGAGCCATCAGCCCAGAGCCTGATGCGGGGCTCGAACTCACGGACCGCGAGATCGTGACCTGGCTGAAGTCGGACGCTTAACCGACTGCGCCACCCAGGCGCCCCGAGTTTACTTTTTTTTAAATAGCTCATGAGATCAGTTTTCTGAGAAAATGAAGGACACTTCAAGGAAAAAGCATCGTGATGAACAACTGTAGGTAAATTAGACTCGTATATTTGTTCCTTACCCACTGTGCATGATGTTATCATCTTTCTGAATACATTATGTAAAACTGAAATTGTGAAGCACTTATTTGCTTGTTTTGTAAGAGCTTATTGCCATGAGTTTGGACAGTGGGACTTCTACTTGTAATATAGACAGCAGATGGGAAGATGTTACCAACGATCAGACTTGTTTTTGTTTTATTCTTCACAGCTGTACCAAAGCATTTCAGTTCCAATAAGATGATAATACAAGGACATACAATTTTCCCCATGTGTGCTCTTCAACTTTGAATATCATCTATTTGCAATTTTTTTTTCCTTACAAGGCATTCTTTTTTAGCTTCCCATACTATTAAGAAAACATAAAACTTGGCTACAAATCTATTTATAAATATTAATTCCCATTAAATCCATTATCATTATTATTTCCCCAAATATAACCCTCCCAAATGTAGTCAAAATAAATTGCTACTATTATGTCCCATCTAAAGTTGAAATCAAGATGTGACTAGAAGTTCAGAGTATAGAGAAAAAAGTAGAGATATAATGAATCTATTCTCATTTCCCCTTAGTCATATCATCAGCATATACAACATATTTATCTTTTTTAATATCTATAAGAAAGGTAAAAGAATTGCTGTTTCTTTACCTTTTGCCCTCACGATGGGAAATGACAAAAAACGTATTTTCATTCTTTATAAACAAAAAGGAATTGAAATCCAAACCATTCTTCTCGATCATTTTGTCTTTTTGTCTCATTCTAAAACTAAGAAAAACTCATTGTTGGAAATGTGGAAAATATAGTGAACAAAAATGAATCACCATAATTTCTCATTTATTAAGAAACATTGTTATTATTGTAACATAAAGTTTTGTCTTTTTTCCTATGTACAAGATGTTCTTAAACAAAAGTGAGGTCATACTATACATTGTATACACCTTTCATGTCCTGTTCTAACACTGAATATATTAGGAACATCTTTTATATAATTAAATATATAAAAGATTGGTTTTCATTATCATGTAATAATTACTTAACAAATTGCTTTTGGGGGGCATCTGTGTTCTAATTGCTATTAGAAATAATGCTGAAGTGAATATCCATATACAAATATAATTATTATACATTTCCTTCATTAGCAAATTTTTCTAGAAATAGAATTCTGGATCTCAGTAGAAACATTTTTATTGCTTGTGTTTCATTCTCGTAAATTTTCTTCTGGAAACGTACCATTTTATAAATCAACCATCAAGAAATTAAAGTGTAAGCTTCTCAGCACCTTTACCAATTAGATCATTATTTTTTTTTTTGTAATGTTTATTTATTTATCTTTGAGAGAGAGCACACACAAGTGGGGGAGTAGCAGATAGAGACAGACCCAAATCAGGCTCTGGGCTCTCAGCTGTCAGCGTCAGTGCAGAGCCCAATGTGGGGCTCAAACTCAAAAACTGTGAGATCATGATCTGAGCCCAAGTTGGATACTTAACCGAATGAGCCACCCAGGTGCCCCAAGATCATTATTTTGGATACTTTTGTCTACTATATTGTACCATTTTTTAAGAAGGCATTTTTTTTTTTACTACTAGTAAGGCTGAACATATGTACACCCATGCACACTCATACCTGCCCACATACACCCATATAAGGCCACTCATATATACCATGCATGTCATATATATAACTTACACTGTGTGCATATTATGCTCATTTACATTTGCTCATACATATATATAGATATTTTTCTTCTTGTTGAATAAGAACACTTATAAAAATATTAACCCATTACCAAAATTTTTAAAAGTTCTAAATTCACCATTTGAGTTTAATTTTTTAAATGTTTATTTATTTTTGAGAGAGTGCAAGTGGGGCAGAGATAGTGAGAGGGGGTAGAGGATCCGAAGCTGGCTCCACACTGACAGCACCAAGCCCGATGTGGGGCTCAAACTTAGGAACCACCAGGTAACGACCTGAGCCAAAGTCAGATATTCAACCGACTAAGCCACCCAGGCGCCCCCATTTGCCTTTTAATAATGCATACTGTATTCTTTATTTACAAAGTTCCTTATATTGGGGCACCTGGATGGCTCAGTTATGTGACCGACTCTTGGTTTCGGCTCAGGCCATGATCTCAAGGTGTGATCAAGCCCCACATCCTCCTTAGGATTCTTTCCCTCTCTCTCTTTATGCCCCTCCCCTGCTCCCACTCTATCTCTCTCATAATAAATATAAAAGTTCCTTATTGGTGTACAGTCAACATTTTTTTTTTCTTTTAGGTCTTCTATATCATTAAACTTAATGCTTCAATTGTTTTATTCATTCTAATGTATGGCGTGACATAGGAAGTCAATTTATCTTTTCCCTTCAATAATTTGTCAGTTGCTCCAATAACAACGTTCCCTACTGATTTGAAATGTCGCTAACATAATTTCTAAAATTAGAAAAATTCCCTTGCCAAGACTCTTCCTCTATCTGGCACATTTCATTCTTGGGAATATACCAGTAACAGCAGCTGTAAATACTAGCCACCTATATATCAGATGAAATACTTCACAATATGTATTTGAGCTCCCTTTAAATTCATGCACAATCTAACAGTAAGCCAGTACACACCAGGAAGGTAGGAAAGAAAGGAACACAGTACTCAGGAAACTCAATCCAATATTCCCTTGTTTTAATGTATAATTACATGGTGATTATTTTGATATAACTGAAATAGATTGTTAATAAAAGGAAGTAGAGTTTAATGTAAATGTAATGGTTTCTTATGCTCAAAATGTCTAAAATATCATTGTACATAAGAATTAACTGTATTTTAAAATCTACGTGTAACCTAATAAAGAGTAGTATAGAAACTTTCAAAAAAGTCAAGACAAAAATCCCACAACCTAGCAGATATGTCTTTGTTGTTTTAAAAGCAGCCAGAACAATGTATTCTTCAGGAAAATCTAAAGCAGACATATTAGAATATTGCCTGTTGTGAGCCTTGTATGTGACAGAGTTATGCCACTATGTGTTATGTATATAAATGGATTAGAAAGCTTAAGAAAAAAAAGTTCAGCACATCTTTAAAGTGTTTTCAAAGTGAAAATTACTTTTTTAAAAGCAAAAGGTCAGTGACAGCAAACTATCAGAGTTCCATTCAGCCTCTCACTTTCAAAGGCAATAAAAGCTATATAATAGAACCAAAAAAATACCCCAGTCTTAATGTTATGTGAAAGTGACTGGTGCCAGATTAAAGACTGAAAACATGCACTTTGGCCAAAAGGTAACTTAAAAGGACCAAAACCAATCATTATTCTAAAAGCTATTAGTACATTCTTTAAAGAATTTACTTTAATTCCATTTGTTTTCATAACTTCAAAAGAAGTTAATTTTGGAAAGCTCTTAAAACAGTACCTTGCACATAAAAAGTTTTACGTAAATTTTATCATTCATTACTTCTTTTTTTTAGGAATGCATTTTAAAAATCCATCCAAAAGTTTAAAAAAAAAAAAGGCTAAATATATGATTCAATCACCTGGGAGACAAGGATGTGATCATCATTAGTCACATACACATGCAGCAAATTCCAAAGCTCTATACTCCTCCCTCCAGCTGCCCTGTATTAAGGACTATTACAGCCTCCTCTGCGTGCACATATGCAAGGAAGTCAGAGATTGAAATCTCAAGTAAAGCAAAAAGTCAATCAGTTCTGCAGTTTAGCCAAAAGGAAAAACAGTGAAGGAGTACATATAACAAGTAACTTAAAATGAAAGACTAGAATATGAGTTTACTTGTGTTCACTTCTACGGAAACCCTAAATGATTATGACTTCCTTCTGCCTTATAAGCAGCTGGAAATTTCTCAGGGCTACTCAGGAAATGGTTTTATTTTAAAGACTGCAGTTTTCACCCAGCTGATATAAATAAACAGCTCTACCTGAGTTGTCCCTGATTCACTCTGTGATGCTTTCCCCTATCACTTGGCTCTCACAAGATGTAACATAGAAACTGACTTTCCTTCTGTTTTTCCATCATGTCAAGTTCTTTTCAACACTAAGACATTTGTATCGGCCATTCCCTCAGCATCAAGGGGTATTCTTGATCTTCCCATGGCTGGCTTTTTAATATCATTCGGGATTCAGATTACAAATTACGACTTCAGAAAAGCTTTTTCTGATTATCAAGTTAAAGTAGTCACCTCTTTCACTGTCACATCTCTCTAAATTTCTCCATACCACTCATGATGGTTTCATTTTCTTAGTTCAATTATTTGTTCACTTGGTTACTACTCTTCACTTCAAGCTCCAAGAGGGCAGGAATTTGTGTTTTGTTCAATGCTTTATAGCCAGCACCTAGGACACCAGCATATACTAAGTGTTCAATATTTTTTCAGTAAACACACTTAAGTGGTTTACATTTTTGTTTTAAAAACCCATCATCAAATGGTAATGTGGGAGGTCTTCTACTCCACTTCTTCCCATGTATACACCAAATCCACAACTACATATGGAATAACTGCCACAGGAAAAAAATCCTGAAAATTAGCTGAACAGATTCTTCCACAACAAAGGATAAAAGGGCAGCAATCAAAATGGGCAAAAGATGCAGAGAACAAGATTTTCCCAAAAACTCCACACTTGGAGTGGCAATACACAACAGGAAGGGATCTCAAAAGCACAGAGCCTCTCCCTAAGGAATTAGAAGTTTGTGCCCCACACTGGGCACCCCAAACCTTGGGACCAGAACCAGAGACATGAGGCCTCAAAAAAGTCTGGTTTTGAAAAACCAATAGGGCTTAAATTCAGAGGTGGGAGGGTGTGGATCTAGACACTCCTTTACTAGGGCTCAAACAAATCCCCTCATTCCAGGACCTGGCACAAAGAGCAGTTTGAGAGGTAAATGGATTATACGTAAATGTCATTCAGTGGCTAATCTTAAAGCACCTGCCAGAAGAGCTGGTATTAACTGGGATATTCCTCAGGAATAGAGGCACTGTGGAATACCAGTTTTTGTACTCTCTCTTTATCTTACTAGTCCAGGGGCATCTGTGGACACAAATTTGCTAAAACTATAAGCATGTCCCTCTCCCACACTCTTTCCTGGCCTTGCTAAAGCCACAGGCATGTCCTACCTCCCAGGACTCTTTCCTGGCCTCACTAAACCTGCCAGCATGACCCACTTCTAACACTCTCCCACAGCCTCACTAAAACCGGTGGGCAAGCCCAGTCCACACAGGGTAGGATTCTTGATTGCCTGTCTCAAGTGGGCAGAAGGGCTTACAATCCTGGGCCTCACAGGACTGTAACAATATCAAAGACAGTTCTGGGCAGGACACCACACACAGATACTACACAGACAGTGGACTAAAACACACACCACAATCTGCATGTAAAAGGGGCCTATTTATTTTCCCTGGAGCATCATTCTAAGGGACAGACTCCAGGTTTGTCATACATCTCTTGTCTAGAAAAGAACTCTCAGGAGAACACCATCTGTACACCCTACCTTGGTCTCACACAAACTTGCTGGTACCTCCCAGAAAGGACCTTATATACTCACTTGAAGCCCTGATTAGTGCTGCTGTCACCCAGGGGACACCTCATAACCTGGTCTGTAGGTCAGCAGGGTCTATGACTGCAGTCCCACAAGAATGTATATTTTTGCATACATTAAAAGGTTCTGCCTAAAGGTCTAGCATCCAATAAATCTGAATCTATGTGCTGCCTGAGTTCATTCCCTTTGGAATAATGACAGGTTCTGGCACACCCTCAACAACTGGGATCTATCAAGAATAAACCAGGCTACTTAGACAATCACAAAAGTTCAAGAGAAAACCAAGAAGCAGGTCATGATTGAAAAACAAGGTCCACCTCCTGTACAAGTCCACTCCTTAAATACTGAGAGAGGTAGCCATTTCACCTAATATATAGAAACAAACACAGAGAATAAAGCAAAATGAGGAAACAGAGGAATATGATCCAAATTAAAGGACAAAGCAAAACCTCAGAAAAATGCCTTTAAAAAACAGAGATAAATAATCTCCCTGACACAAATTCAAAGTAATGGTCATAACATACTCACCAAACTCAGGAATAGAGTGAAAGAACACAGTGAGAATTTCAACAAAGAGACAAAAAATATTTAAAAATACAAAAAAAGTCACATAGTTGAAGAATACATTAATTGAAATGAAAAACACACTAGAAGGGCTAACCAGTAGACTAGATGATATAGAAGAATGGATCCACTCATCCTGGAATACAGGGCAGTAGAACTTACCCAAACAGGTCAACAGAAAGAGAAGAGAATCTTAAAAAATGAAAGTAGTGGGGTGCCTTGGTGACTCAGTCGGTAAAGCATCCAACTCTTGGTTTCAGCTCATGTGATAATCTCACGTTTCATGAGTTCCAGCCCCGCATCAGGCTCCATGCTGACAGTGGACACACCCTGCTTGGGATTCTCTCTCTTCCTCTCTCTCTGCCTCTCCCCCACTTGCTCACTCTGTCTCTTTCAAAATTAATAAATACACTTAAAAAAATAAAAAATAAATAAAAATTGAAGTGGCTTAAAAAATCTATGGGACATCATCAAGCAGAATAAACATTTGTATTACAGGGGTCTGAGAAGGAAAAAAGAATAAGAAAGGAACAGAAAACTTATTTGAAGAAATGATGGCTGAAAACTTTCCTAACATGGAGAATGAAACAGACATCCAGGTCCAGGAAGCACAGAGCATTCCAAATAAGATGAAAGCAAAGATATCCACAACAAGAAACATTACAATGAAAATGTCAAAAGATAAAGAGAGAATCTTAAAAATAGCAAGAAGAAAACAAATTGGTACCTACAAGGGAACCACATAAAATGATGATAGCAAACTCTACAGGCCAGAGGGGAGGGGCATAATATATTTAAAGTACTAAAAGGAAAGAACTTCCAACTAAGACCATTCTACCTGGAAAGGCTATCATGCAGAATTGAAGGAGAGATCATTTTTTTTCCAGACAAGTAAAAGCCAAAGGACTTGATCAATACTAAACCAGCCTTATAAGAAACGTTAAAGGGTCTTCCTTAATCTGAAGAAAGTATCAACATATAGAAACAAAAGTAAAAATCCTGCCGGTAAGGCAAATATATAGTAATGGCAGCAGATTAACCAGTTACATAAAGCTTGTATGAAGGTTAAAAGAGAAAAAGTAGTAAAATTGACGATTACTACAATAATAAGGGAAACACAAAATAAAAAATGTAAAATATGGCATAAAAAATACATGGTAGGAAAGAGAAATAATGTGGTTTTTAGAATGCATTCAAATTTGAAAGGGAAAGACAAAGAGATACAGAGAAACAGAGAGTGTCTCTCTCTCTCTCTCTGTATATTTATGTATGTGAACCTCATGCTAAGGAAAAACTACAAGCGTTACACAAAAGATAATGAGAAAGGAATCTAAACACATTCATCAAACCACGAGGGAAGAGAGCAAAGAAGAAAGGAATACAGAGAAACTACAAAAACTGCCAAAAAGCAATTAACAAAATGGCCATTAGTAAATGCTTATTAATAATTACTTAAAATGTAAATGGACTAAATTCTCTAATCAAAAGACACAGAATGGCTAAATGGATAAAAATATATATATAAGACATATCTATATATTGCCTACAAGAGACTCACTTCAGATCTAAGGACACACAGAAACTGAAAATGAAGGGAAAGAATAAGATTTCCACGCAAACAAATGTAAAAAAAAACTGGAGGGGCGCCTGGGTGGCTCAGTCGGTTAAGCGGCCGACTTCGGCTCAGGTCACGATCTCACGGTCCGTGAGTTCGAGCCCCGCGTCGGGCTCTGGGCTGATGGCTCAGAGCCTGGAGCCTGCTTCCGATTCTGTGTCTCCCTCTCTCTCTGCCCCTCCCCCGTTCATGCTCTGTCTCTCTCTGTCTCAAAAATAAATAAAACGTTAAAAAAATTAAAAAAAAAAAGCTGGAGTAGCAGGAACTTATATCAGACAAAACAGACTTTAAAACAAAAACTGTAATAAAAAGACAAAGTAGGGTATTAAATAAGGCTAAAAGGGTCAATCTAACAAAGCTATGTAACATTTGTAAATATCCACACTCCCAATATAGAAGCACCTAAATGTATAAAGCAAATATTAACAGACATAAAGGGGGAAATTGATAGCAATGCAATAATAGTAAGGGATTTAATCTCCACTTGGATTAATGGATAAATCATCAGACAAAGAATGAATTAAGGACGGATCAGTCTTAAACAACACATTAGACCAGATGGACTTAATATACATATAACATTCCATTCCAAAGCCACAAAATAGTCTTGTCAAGTGCTCATGGAAAATTCTCCAGGATAGACACATGTTAGTCCACAAAGCAAATTTCAATAAACTTAAGACTGAAATCATATCAAGCATCTTTTCCAATCACAATGGTATAAAACTAGAAATTAATTAGAAGAATGAAACAAAAAAAATCACAAAAATGTGAGATTAAACAGCATGCTACTGAATAACCAATGAGTCAACAAAGAATTCAAAAAGGAAATCAAACAATACTGAGACATATTAAAATGGAAATGCAACAACCTAAATCTATGGGATACAGCAAAAGCAGTTCACAGCAATACAAACTTACTTCAAGAAACAAGAAAAATCCCAAATAAATGATTTAACTTTGTAACTAAAGGAACTAGAAAACATAAATAAAGGCCAAAGTTGGTAGAAAAAAGGAAATATTAAAGATCAGAGTGGAAATAAATGAAGGAAAGACAAAGACAACAGTAGAAAAGGTCAGTGAAACTATGAACTGTTTCTTTGAAATGATAAAAAAATTGACAAATCGCAGCTAGAAAAAAAAGAGAAGGCTTAAATAAATAAAATCAGAAATGAAAGGAGAGAAGTTAAAACTGATATCACAGATATACTAAAAATTGATAAATTCCCAGAAAACAATCATCCAAAAACTGATTCATGAAGAATTAGAAAATCTGAATAGACTAATTACTAGCAAGGAGATTAAATCAGTAATCAAAAACTTCCCAGTAAATGAAAATCCAAGACCAGACAGCTCTAATGGTTAATTCTTCCAATCAAAGACTTAATACCTATCCTTCTCAAGCTCTTCCAAAAAGAAGAAGAAGAAGAAGAAGAAGAAGAAGAAGAAGAAGAAGAAGAAGAAAAGAAAAGAAAAGAAAAGAAAAGAAAAGAAAAGAAAAGAAAAGAAAAGAAGGGAACATTTCCAAACTCATTTTATGAAGCCAACATTACCCTGGTACTGAAACCAAACAACAGCAGCAGAAGGAAGAGGGCAAGGGGACAGCAGGTAAAGGAAGGGGAGGAGGAGGAGGAGGATACAGTCCAATATCCCTAATGAAAAAATTCTTAACAAAATATTAGCAAACCAAATTCAACAATACATTCACCGTGGGGCGCCTGGGTGGCTCAGTTGGTTAAGCGTCCGACTTCGGCTCAAGTCATGATCTCACGGTCTGTGAGTTCAAGCCCCACATAGGGCTCTGTGCTGACAGCTCAGAGCCTGGAGCATGCTTCAGATTCTGTCTCCCTCTCTCTGCCCCTCCCCCACTTATGCTTGCGCTCTCTCTCGTTCTCTATCAAAAATAAATAAACTTAAAAAAATATATATATTCACCAGATCATACACCATGATCAAGTGGGATTTATTCCAGGCATGAAAGGATGGTTCAACATCTGCAAATCAATCAATGTGACATGCCACATTAACAAGATAAAGAATAAAAATTTTATAATCTCAATAGATGCAGAAAAAAGCATTTGACAAAACTCAACATCCATTTATGATAAAAAAATCTCAAAAAAAGTGGGTATATAGAGAACATACCTCAACTTAATAAAGGCCATATATGAAAAACATGCAGCAAACATCGTAGTCAATGGGAAAAGCTCAAAGTGTTTCCTGTAAGATCAGGAACAAGAAAGAAATGCCCACTCTTGCCATTTTTATTCAACATAGTATTGGCAATCCTAGCTATGACAATTAAACAAGAAAAAGAAATAACATCAAAATAGAAAAAGAAGATGTAAAACTGTCACTGTTTGCAGATGACATTATATATACATAAAACCCTGAAGACTCCACCAAAAAGCTCTTAGAACTAATAAAAGAATTGAGTAAAGTGGCAACATACAATATCAATATACAGAAACTGTTTGCATTTCTATACACTAATAAGGAACAATCAGAAAGAGAAATGAAAAAGACAATTCCATTTACAATCGCATCAAAAAGAATAAAATACCTAGGAATAAATTTAACCAAGGAGGTGAAAGACCTATATACTAAAAACTGTAAGACATTGATGAAAAAATTGAAGACACAAGTAAGTAGAAAGATACCTCGTGCTCATGGATTGGAACTATTAATAATGTTAAAATGTCCATACCACGCAAAGCAATCTACAAATTCAATGCAATCCCTATCAAAACTCTGATGGTATTTTTCACACAAATAGAACAAGTAATACTAAAGTGTGTATGGAACCACAAAAAACAATAACCAAAGCAATCTTGAGAAAGAACATAGCTGGAGGTATCATGCTCCCTGATTTGAAACTATGCTACAAAGCTGTAGTAATCAAAACAGTATGGTATTGGCATAAACACAGACCAATAGATCAATGGAACAGAATAGAAGACCCAGAAATAAACCCATGCATATATGGTCAATTTACTTTTGACAAGAGAGGCAAGCATATACAATAAGGAAAGGACAGTCTCTTCAGGTAATGGTGCTGGGAAAGCTGGACAGCCACAGGCAAAAGAATGAAACTGGACTACTATCTTATACCATATACAAAAAATAACTCAAAATGGATTAAAGACTTGAATGTAAGACCAGAAACCATAAAACTCCTAAAATAAAGCATAAGCCATAAGCTCCTTGACATTGCTGCTGGCAATATTTTTTAAATGACTCCAAAGTCAATAGGAACAAAAGCAAAAATGAACACATGGGACTGCATCCAAGTAAAAAGCTTCTGGGTAGCATAGAAAACCATCAACAGAATGAAAGAGCAACCCACAAACACTAAGGAAGAAAATATTTATAAACCATATATTTAATAAGGTATTAATATCCAAAATATATAAGCAACTCGTATAACTCAATAGCAGAAAATCAAATACCTTGATTAAAAAATGGGCAAAAGGGACGCCTGGGTGGCTCAGTCGGTTAAACGTCCGGCTTCAGCTCAAGTCATGATCTCAGAGCTCGTGGGTTTGAGCCCCGCATCAGGCTCTGTGCTGATAGCTCAGAACCTGGAGCTTGCTTTGGATTCTGTGTCTCCCTCTCTCTCTGCCCCTCCCCCACTCATGCTCTGTCTCTGTCTCTCTCAAAAATAAATAAACATTAAAAAAATTTTTAAAAATGGACAAAAGACTTAAATGGATATTTACTACAAAGAATCCAAATGATTAACAAGTACATGAAAAGATACTTAACATCACTTATCAGGGAAATTAAATTTAAATCACAATGAGATATCACCTCATATCTGTTAGGACAGCCATTATAAATACAAAAAATATATTAAATAAAATATAATAAATATTGGCAAGGATGTAGAAAAATTGGAACGCCTGCACACTTACATTGGGAATGTAATAGTATAGCCCTATAGGAAACAGTACGGAAATTCCTCAAATAATTAAAATCAGAACTACCATATGATCTAGCAATCCAATTCTGTGTATAGATACAAAATAAATAAATCGGGATCTGGAAAAGATCTCTGCACTAATGAAAATATAAAGTGAATGGTGGTTGCTAGGAGCTAATGAGAAAGGGAAATGTGGAGTTGTTGTTTAATGGCTATAAAATTGCATTCATGCAAGATGAAAAGCTATAGATAAACATTGTGCTTATAGTTAACAAAACTATACTATACATTTAAAATTTGTTAAGAGTTGAGCTCTCATGTTGTATGTTTTTACCACAATATTTTTTTAAAAGACAACCATATAAAACAGAACTGGTCTCTGTAAGCATATTTACTAATTCCTATTTTAAAAAGGGAAATTATTATTTTTTTTACAGTAAGAGTTGTTCTCTTCCAGCTACTATTGGACTAGAGAGATGAGAGATTATATTCAAGTCTCCATAAAAAGTGGAATCAAGAGACAGCGAAAGACACAGAGAGATTAGATCTTGTTTATATCAAATACCTACTGAAGCAGCATGCAAAATCACCATGGGATATCAGAAAACATTTGTGACTGGGTGTCAAAAAATTTAATAATTTACTATTTTATTTTACATACCAACCAATAAAATATGCATAGGCAATTAAGAACATCTTTACCAAGTGTATCTTAAAACACTTTTAAAACACATAAAAACAGTACTGTTGTAGGTAGCATAAGAAGCTACTTTTGAATAAAGAAAGATCAGATTCCTGGCATCTTTTATCTTAAAACAATCATCAATAGAAGAAAATTTAAGAGAAAATAATGAGATACCTTTATATGATGATATCCTTAAAAAGGCAGAATAGCAACCTCTAGACTAATCTTATAGCCCAATGGCAATGATCCTGTTTTTTGGTATTTATCTGGATTTCCATTAAAGGTTTTTATTTCCCCCCTCAATGTGGTATTTCAAATGTATTTCAACATACGTTCCTGACAGAATAGTTGAAAACATCTACAACTATTGCTTGCTGTTCCAACCTTCCTTTGTTGAATAGATGGCTTAAAAAATGTTTAGAATAAAAAACCATTCATGTTGAAAATGTGAAATGTCTTCTTTAATGGATAACTAAGCATTACCACATCAATGTGAAGAGCATACATGTTTTTAATGTAAACTTTTAAGCAGGATTTAAACAAGCCTTGCAGACATATTCAAAATAGGAGGCAGAATGGAGAAAGGGCACAATTTTTTTTTCTTCTGCCTAATAAAAAAATCTCTTGTCACTCTAACTTTAGAATAATGATTAGCCTTGAGAGTGATACAGGTACTGAAGCAATTGATAGCATTTTGCAAACTTTATCATTACATTCTTTATTCCACATCAATGCTCATTTGAGTTAATAATCAGTGCTGGGTGGAATGCTATCTATTAAGTATTTGGTAAATCAATCCCATTATGAAGATGTAAGAGAGTGGGAAGGATAGCACCTTTATTAAAATATCAAGGAACTAGAGCGATATGTAATACAAAGGATCATGAAACTAAATCTTCCCAATTATATTAGTGGGCAAAAAAAATACACAATCTTTATACTAATGGTTCTTTGAGATATAATTAGTTATTTTTAATGTATCTGAAGAAGGGACTTCAAAAGGAACTGACATATTTTTTTTAAGTCCTCAGGAGATTTTTAAAATTTATTTATTTATTTATTTATTTATTTATTTATTTATTTATTTAGAGAGAGAGAGAGTACAAGTGGGGGAGAGGCAGAGAGAGGAAGAGAGAATCCCGAATAGGCTCCACACTGTCAGCACAGAGCCCAACGTGAGGCTTGAACCCACGAACGATGAGATCATGACCTGAGACAAAAGCGAGTTGGATGCTTAACCAATTGAGGTGTGCAAGCCCCCCCCCCCCCACCCACCAGGAGATTTTTAATTATCATTTTTCAACAACACCAAATCCCATTCTGTGATGGACAGTAGATGTAGGAGCACCCTCTTCCCCAATCTGAGTTTCATGGACCAGATTCCTCCAAGTGTCCTTACTGCAAGAATATTCTCTTGAGCAGGAAAGCCCATGGTTTATAAAACCTTTATCCCCACATCAATTTTGATGAATTCCTAGCATCCTTTTTCCTTTTCCTAGCATCTCTGACCTCTATTTAGGACTTTTTTCCTTAGCCCAGACCCTGTTCCTGGGTCCCAAACTGTTTCTCAGTTACCTATACTCTATAAAGATTTCTCTTCAACACTGAAACTTATGTGTCAAGACCGATGACATTAAGCTATATATTCCCTGCTTTAAAGTTGTCCACTGATCTAGCTGGATTATTATTGATTTCCTTCCCCAATGATTTCATTATGTCTATACTTCTCCTTGCTTCTTGCAAAAATAATATATAATCAGCCAACCAAAAATATGAATGCATTTAATGTTAAAGTGGTAAGCCCAGTTTAAAAGAAACCAGAATTAAGAAACTAAGTAAAAACACACTGGACCATAAATAGTTAGAACTTATAAAATGTAATTTCTAATCTTTAATTCTTTATAAGCCCCGTGTATTCTGACTTGAGTATCAGCAATACACTGTCATATTGGAAAACTGATGATACACCTGTAAAATTACGTAAGAGAAAAATTCCCCAAATAGATCTTAAAATTCTTAGTATTAAGGTGAAAATTCATGATACAACTACTAGGTTTCTGTGTAGAATAATAACCAAACATGCTGTACAATTACACTCATATTTTTTCCATTGATACTTATCAGTAAATATAACAAACTAAGAGCTCTCTATTAAAATTTCATTTTCCAGTTTTTCCCAGTTTCTCAATGACAGTGGTGGTGAATATTAGGGAAAGTCAGCAACCGGGACAAATGCTACATTAACTGGAATAGGTATTTTCCTATACTCTTGTGATTTTAGTACTACTCTAAGGTCTTTCCTGCCTTTACCTTTACCTAGCTAGAAATACCCAGCATTATTCTACTCAGTAGTTAAAAACATCAGAATCATTTCCATAGATGCACTGTTACAATGGCTTCACATTACCTAGCCTTTTCCAATAAACCTGCTCCCACTTCTTCTCATTTGAGTTTTACATTAGAAAATTTGCTCTCAAAAAGAAGCAGGTTCAGGATCTGAACTGATAGAATATCTTCAATCTAAGTGAATTTCATCAGGTATGGAAATATTATAGTAAAATACTCCACCCTGAGTGACTGCAGGCAGCATGGAACCCCAGTGAGAGCACTGAAAGTAAAACAAAAAGTCTAGGCAGAACATTTCCTCAGCATGGACAGAGTTTTCCCTAGCAGGGTTCTCTTCTATTACCAAGGGCAGAAAACATCAATACATCATGTTTTTCTTTAGTTTTGATCTTCTAAGTAATTTAGGTACCAAATACTTTCAGAAATAATGTGAGAAATAAACACCTACTAAATAAACACAATATGAGGTGTTTATTTGGCTCATTCCCTTACTTTGTTCCTGTCTATGCTCAAATATCATTACAAGGCCCATCCTGACCATCCTATTTCAAATTGCAACCCTCATCCCTGGTACTCTCTACTCTATTTCAGATCTTTTCACCATAGCATTTGCACCTGGGATTTTATCTAGCTAGCTAGTGACATATATGTGTGTATAGCAGGGGGGGATATGGATATGTATGTGTGTGTGTCCACTTTTTTTCTCCTTGTCCTCACTGTCCTCACTATAATGTACTCATAAGCTACTACAGCAATGCCTGGAGCATAGTAGACACCAAAATATATGTTATTTTTACCTATATTAAACTCTAATGGGTTGCCATAATTATCATCAAGGAATCCACTTCAGTGTTACCCACATCTCGGCAGTATGTCAAGGATATTAAAGAATTTCAGTGACTCTCCTCATTCCCTGTGATATTAAGGGCTTCCACATTTGGAAATGACACTCTGATACATTATATGCTTTTCTCAAAAGTTTTAAATTAATTCCATTTAGATTCAGAGGATATTAGTGCTTCACTGCAAAGACATGTTTTTTCTTACTACTCAGAAGCAATTCCTTTTTCAAGATGATAGTTATCACTTATTTATGCTGAATAAATTATTTTCAAATTTTAGCAGGTACTTACAGCTTTATTTTCAGAATACAAGAAAGAAGTGAATTATGATCATTGTTCAATTAGAATGATCAAGCACTACTTTCTTACTATTTTCGAAAATTACCTTTCTTAACTATCCCAAATTATGGCTATAAAATGATTTATATTTGGTGAACAAACATTAAAATTAACAATATTTCATATAATTTTGGATATAGCTACAAATTTCTTTCCTAACAAGAGTTTTATACAACTCTTTCATTCATTCCCTAACCTTCCATTTAACCAAGAAGATAAATTATTCTATTACTTGCTATTTATCAAAGCTTAATAAAACACTTCTTTCTACTATGTGTATTTGCTAAATGGGATATGAGAGAATTTGAGACCTTTGGGGAATGGAAAGAAGAGAGAATAAAATGTAAATATTATGACTTTCATTTTAGTTACTTAAATTTGAGAACATGAGGTGAAATAGTGATACCTTCTAAGTATCTGGAAAATAAGACCAGAAGGCAGGTCTGGTCTGGATCAAAGACATAAATTTAGGAGCACCCGCATAAGGTTGATAATATGAATTCAACATGGCAAGCAAATTTTAGCAGGAAAACAAGGGCCTCAAATGAAAACTCAGGAATTAGGCAAAATGATTGGGGTAGGAAGATGGGAAACCAGGAAATAGAAGCAGGGTACATATAGGTGAAAAGCACAGGAGTTTCAGGAAAGAATGGGTAGTAGGTAGTATCAAATGCCAAAAAGAGCTCAAAGAAAATGACATTTTAGAAAAGGACTTTAGAATTAGACATTAAGATAAGGGTCATAGATACCTTTGCAAAAGGCTATTAGAGTACATGTGTAGAAATTATGTTATCTATGATTTAAGTATTCTCCTTTGTTCTACATGCTACACTAATCCCATTATTAGACATTGTATGGTCCTTGCTGGATGGCTGGTTTGTGCAAGCACACCCTGAATGCTCCTGTTAATCACTATCTTGAGAATGTACAGATCCTATCTTCCCTCTATATGCCCATTCAGCAGGATATGTAAAGAAACATGCTGTTCAATGTTCAGGGTCACGGGCTCCAGGCCTGGCCAACCCAGAGCATCTCCTTTGTAATGAAGAATGTTTCAATGGCAGGCCTTGATCTCCTTGCAACACTGGCCATGCTAGGAGGGAAAAGGCTACAGACAGTTGCTAGGCTATTTGCTGCACTATAAAGGCTTGCTGATTGTAGATTCCAGCAGCAGATGCTCTGTGGTCTGCTGCCCCTGTACTCTCAGTAAGAAAGTTCCCCCAATAAACATAACTATCCCTCGATCTCTGTCTCCAGGTCATTTCTTTGGTCTCACTGGGCCATCATCCACCCTCCTTAAGGCTTAGAGTCGGCCAAAGTGTGGCAATACACGCATTGGTGGAGAATAAGTCAGTTCAATACATAAATTACATAATGTATGCTGTGAAGCTCCTTTAGCATATTAGGATTAAGAAAAATATAATTGGTTAGATTAGAGGCTAACATATTATATCAAATTTTCTATATGGACTTTTGTGATTAAATATAAATTGATATATGAAGTCTATTGTTTTAATTCTTAAAATGAAAATATCATATATTATGTTTAACTTTAGTTAGTATGAAAAATATCTTTTAAAAAGACTGACAATGATGAATGTAACTACTGTTAAGGATAAATTAATCATCATTTTGTAAAAACATTTGGCATTACTATTGAAGGTAAACCTATGTATTATAACCTATGATGCAGCAATTCCATATACCAAACTGAAATGCATGCATATGTATAGAAAAACACACATACAACAGTATTCACAACAAAAACACAAATGTCTGTCAATATTTGAATGGGTAAGTTAATTTTTATACATTCATATAATGGAATACTATAGAGGAGGGGTTGGCAAAATATGGATGGGCCAAATCCAACTGGAAGCTTATTTTTGCAAAGTCTGACTGGAATACAACCAGACTCATTTATTTATATATTGTCTATGGCTGATTTTGCATTACAACAGTCAAACTGAGTTGTTGTGAAAGGTTGTGTAAAGTGTGCAAAGCCTAAAATACTAACTCTCTGGCCCTTTACAGAAGATGTTTGCTGACCCAGGCTATAGAATAAAATGACAAAATGCAGTTACACTCAAAATTGTGAATGATTCTCACAAACATGGCGTTGAGTGAAAGAGACCAGATACAGAAAAGTAGATACTCTATTATCCAATTCATATAAAGTTCAAAAACAGGCAGTACTGGGGCGCCTGGGTGGCTCAGTCAGTTAAGCGGCTGACTTCGGCTCAGGTCATGATCTCGCGGTCCGTGAGTTCAAGCCCCGCGTCAGGCTCTGTGCTGACAGCTCAGAGCCTGGAGCCTGTTTCAGATTCTGTGTCTTCCTCTCTCTGACCCTCCCCCGTTCATGCTCTGTCTCTCTCTGTCTCAAAAATAAATAAATGTTAAAAAAAAATTAAAAAAAAAAAACAGGCAGTACTAAACTACAGTGTTCCAAGTCAAATTAGTAGTTACCTTTGGGGAGGAAGAAGGCAATAGGAACTGGGAAGAACTGGTACTGTTCTATTTCTTGAGTGTTTGTTATACAAGTGAATTCACTGAACTTTATGCTTATGATTTGTGCACTTTTCTTTCTTAATAAATGAGTTTTAAAAATATACATAGAAGGAATATATGCCAAATTATTAGTAGTGGTTACCCCTAGAGTATAGGATGGAAAGAATGAGAGAATATTTTATTTTTAATGTATATACTTCCATATTTTTAAAATTTTTGAACAAGCCTATTACTTTACAAATATGAAAACAAAGTAATAAAATTATATATATATATTATTAAATATCTTCATCATGACATTGTTCTATATTTTTATGAACAGGATTTAATACATTGTGGGCACTCACATGGTAACAAGGAGGTCAGAAACTAAATGTTTAAATCGCTCAACATCTCGAAGTTTTGTGAACCAGAAATACAAAATACATTTTATACCTGTCACTCTTTATGTTTTATCTAACAGTTTCACAATCTTATGAAACCTACTCACACATTTTTAAAATATGATCTGAATTATTTTTGTCAGATTATAGCTGTTCCCTTATCTTTAGTAATACTGTGCATTTAACATGATGGTCTTAACTGTCCCCTTAAGCTAATTCTCTTCCTTTTCAAACAGATAAAAGACTTCAGGAATTAAAAGTGACATTAAAAAATGGTCCTAGTATCTACCAATTGTTGCTTAAAGTAAATATTTAAGAAAGGAATATTTCTGCATGATTTAATGATTGCTTATTGTGTAGCAAACTTCTTTTGTCTGGTCTCTAATACAACACTCTACACTGCCTTTTTAAATATGCAACAAAATAATGATGTAGAGTTTTGACAAAGAGCCCATCTCCCTATTGGGGTGGCATTACAGGATAATAGCTGCCTAAGCTATATAATTCAAGGAGATATATTTTAATATTAAAATATCTGTTAATCAGTTTTTAAAGTTACAATGTTCAAAACTCAGAACAATATGTAAAACATTCCCTTCTTTACCAAAGGGAATGACTAATCTTCTGTACAGCTATGATAAGTTACAAGAAATAGGTTTATTTCAGAAGACTGGTTATGATTAATATGCAGTTCATAAAGCTCCTGAGCTCTTAGGTCTCTCTCTAACTGAATCTAATAAAGATAGGTCATGCATTTTTCATATTCCTTTTTCACTGATGACAGATCTCTAACAGGATTTATATGCATGATATTAATTGTATCAGAGGCTGCACCAACTGCAATAATCCTTCATTTCTTTGCCTTTTAAAAGCTATACATAAATTACGAAGTTTCCATTTTTGTTTGTCTGTAGTTCTCACCGACTATCAACCATGTTAATGATAGAGAGGTAGAAAAAGATTAAGAAACACCTCACCTAGTTCACTAAAATACCAAATGATACCAAAGGCTATAAACCCAGGTTTGAGAGCTGTTTTAGCTATCCTCACCCTTGTGTCAGAAGAGCTCAAGTATATAACATCAGTAAAAACCTTGTACTCTGAAGTGGAAAGGAAAGGACATGCTTTTAATAACTATCTCACAGAGGGGTGCTGGCAGTAACCCATCGTTCTGATGAAATATTGCTTTTCTAACCATCTACAGAGACAACACAGGAAATGTAAAAATGAGATAGTGCTACCTAGAATGAAAAGCCAACTGTCCTGGGGACTCAATCTAAAATAGTCCTTAATTTCAGCTATGAACTCAAAAGAGGCCTCACTTGTATCTGGGGAAAAAGAAATGTATCTTACAAGACTATTCATATTATAATTGCAGTTAAGAGAAGTGGGCAATTATATTTTAATATTCTATATTCTGCACTATGACACAAATGGTGAAAAATATCATACTGCAAAAAAGCATAGCAAGGGATTTGGTAAACTAATGAAACACTGCTTAATGCTCTATCAAAAATAACACTTGGCTATTAGTGAATAAAATCCAATCAAAACAAAAAGGACACAATTGTAATGATTTTCTTTAGCTGAAAGAGACTACATACAAATTCAGCATGTAAATGTATCTCATACATCTAGAAATTTAAAAAAGAGCCCACAAAGAAAGAAGTCTATATGACCAACTTAAACTTATAGGATTACCTCATGGTTTTATATATATATATATATATATATATATATATATATATATATATACACACACACACACACACACACAATACACACACATATTTATATACATATGTATAATTTTTGTCATTCAATAAAGAATGGTTACCTTTTAAATGCAACACACAAGGAAAAAATACATAAATTCAAAAGTCTATTAGCTAAAGAAAGGAAACCAAACATATCCATCTATAAAAGCTATATTAGAGACATACTTCTAGCCATAAAGGAGTTACTGGTACTAGACTATCTCCCCATCTGTTAACAACTGGAAAACTGGACAAAATATATGAAACAATTTTTCTCAGACATTGAACAACTGGCAGCACAGAGCTGTGATCCCTGAAAAGAGGAAACAAACTAAGTAAGCCTTACAGTAAACCCAGCTTTGTGTATGGAAGTACTTTGCACATTATAGTTCAGGAAGGGGGACAGTTAGGCAGAGTACTTCAATCTCACAGAGTTAAAGAGAGAGAGATGGTGTCAACTATGCTTCAATTAAAAATACAAAGAAAGAAAGGGAGAAAACAAAAGAGAGAAAGAAAGAGACAGAGAGAGAGAGAGAGAGAGAGAGAGAGAGAGAGAGAGAGATGGGATATCACTGAGACTGAGGCAGCTTGGATTTATGGGGCACAGTAGCAGAGAAAAGGAATCCTCACAGAAAAACAGTTCCAAACATCAACAGTGAAGCTTCCTTTAGTTTTTGGCTGAATAGCAATCTGACATACATAGGGGAGACTTGATGAGGATGGGCCTAGGACACTGTCAGAGGGGTGCCTGGATGGTTTACTTGGATAAGCCTCCAACTCTTGATCTCTGCTGAAGTCATGATCTCATGATTCGTGAGACTGAGCCCCATGTCAGGCTCTGTGATGACAGTGCAGAGCCTGCTTGGGATTCTCTCTCTCCCTCTCTCTTTCTGCCCCTTCCCACACCCCCCCTCAAAATAAACTGTAAAAATGATTTTCCTTGTGGGGCGCATGGGTGGCTCAGTTGGTTGAGCGTCCAACTTCAGCTTAGGTCATGATCTCGTGGTTTGTGAGTTCAAGCCCCGCGTCGGGCTCTGTGCTGGCAGCTCAGAGCCTGGAGCCTGCTTCAGATTCTGTGTCTCCCTCTCTCTCTGACCCTACCCCATTCATTCTCTGTCTCTCTGTCTCAAAAATAAATAAACGTTAAAGAAAAAAATAATTTTCCTTGATCCAGATTTAGAAATGTGTTGTTTAATTTCTTTTTAATTTTTTTTTTTTTTTTTTTTTTTTTTTTTTAGAGAGAGGGAGAGAGAGAGAGCATGAGTGGGAGAGAGGGGCAGAGGGAAAGAGAAAATTTTAAGCAGGTTCCACACTCAGCACGGAGCCCAACACAGGGCTCAATCTTACAACCCTGGAATAATGACCTAAGCCAAAATCAAGAGTTAGAGGCTCAACCGGCTGAGTCACCCAGCTGCCTCTGTTGCTTAATTTCTAACTACTTGAAAGTTTTTCAGATACTTTATTGGTATTGCTTTAATTAAAATATATTGTTTGGAGATTCTGCTGTATATTTTTTTCTGTTTTTAAAATATATTAAAATTGGGGCACCTGGGTGGCTCAGTCAGTTGAGTGTCCCACTTCAGCTCAGGCCATGGTCTCACGGTTCATGGGTTTGAGCCCCGCTTAGGGCTCTGTGCTGATAGCTCAGAGCCTGAAGCCTGCTTCAGATTCTGTGTCTCCCTCTCTCTTCCCCTCCGCTGCTTGTGCTCTGTCTCTGTCTCTCAAAAATAAATAAAATGTTAAAAAAAATTTTTTTAAAGAGGTGCCTTGGTGGCTCAGCTGGTTAAGTGTCCAACTTCAGCTCAGGTCACAATCTCATGGGTCATGAGTTCAATTCCCACATTGGGCTCTGCACTGACAGCTCAGAGCCTGGAGCCTGCTTCATATTCTATGTCTCCCCCTCTCCCTGCCTCTCTCCTGCTTGCGCTCTGTCTCTGCCTCTCTCTCTCTCTCAAAAATAAAAACAAAAAAAAAATTTTAAAGTACACTTATCGTGACAAGCACTGAATAATGTATAGAATTGTTGAATCACTACACTGTATAACTGAAACTAATATAACACTGTATGGTAGTTATACTGGAATTAAAATTATTATTATTAGTATTATTAGTATTATTAAAAACTACAGAAGAAATATACAAATTAATTCTTATTCCATAATCAGAGTTGGTGATTTCAACATGCTTCTGTCAATAACTGATAAATAAGTAGAGAGAAAATCATTAAGAATATAGAAGTCTCTAAAAACACTATTAACTGACTTGATCTGACTTGATAGAGCACTTTAACCACAGACTATATCCTTCTTTTTCAATTGCACCTAGAACATTCAATAAAATAGACTATATGTCAGACCATAAAACTAGCCTTAATAAATTTAAAAGTAATGAAATAAAGCCATAATTACTCTTTCATCAAATTTTCAATTATTGACATGGTAATGAAATAACCTGCCACCTATCAGGAACTACTACAATAACGAAGAAACAGCATAGAAGTCAGAGTTTGCTTCAATATAAGGACTAAGGAACATTGCTCTAAACCTTTGTTGAAATGGTAGGTTGAATGGCAGCCACCAAAAAGATATGCCCCCATTCTAACCCTGAGAACCTGTGAATGTGACCTCATTTGGAAAAGACGTCCTTATAAATATAATTAAGTTACAGATCTTGAAATGAGATCCCCCTAGATTAGTCAGGTGAGTACTAAATCCACTGAAAAGAGTCCTTATAAAAGATACAGAGGAGAGTCACACTGGTAAAAGGAGAAGACTGTGTGAAGTTGAAAGAAGACATTAGACTAATTCAGTCACAAGCCAAAGAATGCCTCGAGCTACCAGAAGCTCAAAGAGACAAGAATGGATTCCACCCTAGAGCTTTGGTAGGAAGTATGACCTTACCTGTACCTTGATTTCAGATTTTTTTATCTGTAGAACTGTGAAACAATAAGTTTCTATTGTTTGAGGCCACCAAGGTTATGGTAATTTAATTATGGCAGCCCTAGGAAACTAATACAATCAGATAGGTGAGAGTTTCTCTAAAGTCTATAAATTAAAGATGATTTGCTATATCATAGTATTGGGCCCATTAACACTCTTATGCGCAGAAAATGAGTTTCAGGTACCTGGAATCATCTGACTATTTGGGGGGGGGGGTGCAATTTAACGAGCATGAAACGGCATTTGGTTATTTTAGTGCTCCAAGTGGAATTGAACTAGTCTGGGTAACTGAACCTCCTGACTTTAAGGTCCCTGCCAGCTCAAAAAGTCTATATTTCCATGATTTTTCATTTATCCTTTCAATACTCTTTTAGTGAGTGCCTACTTTGTGTCAGCCAGGCAATGTGAACAGCAATAAGGATGCACATATGAACAATTTACTGTTGTGTTTCTACCCCAACAACTGTCTAACATCACAAGCTTTTCTCTATATCCCCACAGTACTTAAATATGTACTGTGCACTATACTATTTTTTGATATATAGTCTTACATTACGTAAGTTCTTATGAAAACACCATATACAGAGATGCAAACACACATGTACCTATACATGTGTATTTTCTCTCTTAACTACATTTTAAGTTTGGTGTGAATGAGATTCCATTTCTATCATACTACTTTTATAGTGGCTAATCCAGTGTTTAATCCAGCAAATGAAAGTTCAATAAATCTTTTCTGAAATTAGTCAAATGCACAAAATGACTCATTCACAAATTTCTTTTTACCTCAAGCCATACTCCCCCAGTTAAGGATGGGATGGGTTTTTTGCTCTGAATTATCTACCTTCTTATATATTTACTTTTCTGACAAAGAAGATAACTTATGGTTATCTGGTTGGTAAAGACTAATGTTTCTGTTCCAAGAACAAAGATGATTTCAGTAAGATATTAAATGCCTTATGCCATGGATAGGCTGGAGGTAGAGAAAAATAAAATCCTAGGACATTAATTTTAATTATTGTCATGTTCTCAGTCACAATAACCCATCATTTAGCAAAGCACAGCTTGATGAGTAAGGAGTGTAACAGAAGAATAAAAAAGATGCATTGTGACACAGTGTAAAGACCAGGGACTTTGGTATTGGACCTAGATTTTACTCCTGATTCTATTCCACAAATTCTGTGACTTTCGGCAAGTTATTCTGTCACTCTAAGTTTCAGTTACATCATCTCTAAGAGAGCAAGAATTCCATCTACCTTATAGAGTTGTGAGGATTAAATGAGATAAAGATAAATGCCTGGTGTGCATAGTAAGTACTCAAATATTCAAGTTCTTTTCTAACTTCCCTAATAAAAATGGAAAATAAAACATACAAGTGAGAGTTGGCAATTTAGTAATAAATATCAAAAATCTTCAAACATGCATACTTCCTGATCCAGAAAGTCTGCTTCTTATACCTAAAGGAAAAAAAATTAAACAAGTCCTCAAGATTGCATGAAAAATGATGTTCATTTTAGAATTATAATTGTTAAAAATTTAAAACAATCCAAATATCTTTCAATAGTAAAATGGCCAAATAAATTATTTCATATCCACATAATGCATGACATGTTTCCAAAGAGGGGAAAGAGCTTTCACTCTGCTCTCTGGGAAAGAACAGTATTAGTGAGACTTTTAATCTTCCTCTCCAAGCCCTCACATTTTTCTTCCCCTGGAAAAACAGATTTATGTAGTTAATACAATTCCTGGGACTCTGTCACTCATTAAGCCTCCATTCTCCATGTGGCAGGGTTATTATTTTGTTAGAGGTCACTGCTCATGGACTGACCAATACCTCATTTCTTTCTCCTCTTCACTTGGACCTACATGACCTCTGTAACTCTATGCTCTCCACCTCTACTTTATTTTCCGCAGGTAAACCTAATAGGATCTTCCTCAAACTCAAATGGTCTGCAGTTTTTTGAAGGATGGAGTATCCACCAAATCTCCAACATAAAGGAATTCTATGGAGCCATTAAAAATTATACTTATTATAATTATATATATATGTATATATGTATATATATATATACATATATATATACATATATACTTATATACTTATATATAATTGTACATAAATTGGCTTTATATATTTTGACGTGGAAAGACAACCATTATTGTGTTAGGTAAAACTGAAAAATACACAGATATACAAATACTAACACTGTTTTTCTCTGGATAGTGAGATTAAGATGCATTGTTTTTCAGGAGGAGAGGAATATATTTTCATTGACTTTTCCACAACATGGTTGTATATTTGTATAAAGTTATTATTTTTTTATTTTTCTTTAATTATATATATATATATATATATATATATTTTTTTTTTTTTTTTTTTTTTTTGAGAGAGATAGAGTGCGAGTGGCGGAGGGGCAGAGAGAGAGGGAGACACAGAATCTGAAGCAGGCTCCAACTCATTGACTAGGAGATCATGACCTGAGCTGGGCTGAAGTCAAATGCTTAACTGACTGAGCCACCCCAGCACTCCCAAAGTTATTACTTTTTAAGTGTGCAAATAAAATACAAAGAAAAGAGTAACATAAGAAAGATCAGTAATAAAATGCATAATAGTGACCAAAATCAAAATAGATAATAAGCTAGGGTGACTTCTTTAAATATTCTCCAATGGTTGTATAAGATTTTAGAAATAGATTTCCAAATATGCTTTCCTCAAACAGAAGATCTAATATTATAGAACTTAAACTCCAATAACCCAAAATAACAGATTGTAATATCCCAAAATCCTATTGCTCCTGAAACTATCATTCTATGGCAAAATCGTGATATAGCAAAATTTAGTCCTCATAACAGGTAGCGTGCCCTGTAATAAAAGCATTATAAAAAGATTCTACTGTAGTTTCATTATGTTTATTCATTGACAGTATACTTTTTTCAAAACATCTAAACTCATGGTTAATAACTAATACCTCCTTAGAGCCTATTTTAAAGTAATTTTCATTTCAAAATTTAATGATATTGAAATAAAAACATTACCAGCCCTATACAAAGAAGCCTATTTTAAAATATCTAAAATTTAAATAAATTAACATTGAAATGAACAAACCAACTCTTAAGTCTCCAAAGTTACAATAAATTTACATACTATTGAAATTATGCTCTTATAGCAACTCAAGTGTTAAATGTTAAAGTAGCTGCAGCATACACAATTTCATATATATCACAGCATTCAAATTAACTAAAATATTCAATCTAATCTGATAGAAAAAGTATCCCTAACCCTATGTGTTACACAAGCAGTCTCAATTTATAAGTGGGTTGTATTCTAAAGTCTTTTTGTAAATCAGTTTGCAAAAACACTGGGACATATTTAATAAGAAAAAAAGTTTAAATAAAATGCTTAAGTGCCAAGGCTATCCTCAAAAATACAGTTAACACATAATATAATGTACTATTGTAATAATAAAAATTCTAAGCCCTGTACTCCTCTGCAACTACTGGCAGGGAGGGAAGGGGTCAAGAGGAAGCTCTAAAAACTGAGCTGTTCACTGAAGAAGAATGGAGCACTGCCCCAGTTTTCATAGCAGTAGGAGCCCAAAAGCAAGTGAGGAGAGTTGCAACATTAAGGGGTCCTAGCCCATGCTCAGGAGGATAAATGTATTACCTGTAAAACGAGCAATCAAGGACTGCTTAGAAGAATCAAAACAATACAGAAAAGTAACTGTCCAAAACCACATGGGGATTAATAAATATCATGAACCAAAGCATCCCTTCACTTTTGAACTTAAAAATAAAGCATGATGAGCCTGCATTTAATTTAAAAGTATATTCCCGTACTAAAAATTCCTAGAAGAATAAGAAGCCATTTTCCATTTGTTGCATATTGTTACATCTATAATTATCCCTGTTGCCCAAAAGTGACTGGGGAAAAGCTTCTGGATACTGACTGCATCATGGCACATAGGAAGTGCATTTGGGTAGGAAGCAACACAGCACAATAATTAAGAGATCAGAGTTTAGAATCAGGCACAACTAACCTTGGACAAGTTACTAACTTCTCTGAATTTCAGCTTTCTCTTAAATTGAAAATAAAAATAATGACTGCCCCATAGGATTATAGTGCAGATTAAACGAGGCCATCCATGAAAAACATCTGGCACACAAATGAAAGTGGTCACTAAATGTTATTGGAAAATTACCCAGCAGAGGTGCTGGGACAGGGGTGGACCTTTATGTAACAAAACTGGCCTAATTACTCTCCCAGTTGATAAGTAAACTGCCAGCTTTCTAAGAACCGTATTCCTGAATTCTAATAATAAGGTTTTTTTTTTCCTCCCCATGAAATAGCACCAGAGTTCAAGTGTCTTTTATCCCATTTCTATGCTTAACTGCTTCCCTCTCCACACAAACTGATGACTTTGTTGCCTCATCAAGAACAGGAAACATCTTTTAAAAACAGTGTTTTATTTGTGACTAGTTAATTTTTTGGAAATCAATCACAGAAATAGCCATATGAGGCAATAACGAAACATGCAAAATGCATTCCAAATTTTACCAAATATTTCTGGAAATTTCTCTCTTTCACTTGATGCAGTTCTGTAGTTACACTCATGACAATTTTAATTACATTAACTGTCCAATAAGTCATGATATATATTTTTCTCACGAACTTTTCTTAAAAACTAAACTCAAGTCCTTCATCCAGTATAAACAGTGATCTATGAATGTGGGCTGTATACATAAAGGATGTATCTTTACGCATAACAATGAAAAGGGGAGAAAAGGCTAATCATTCCTAATGGAAACTTTCTGAAAATATATTATGTCTAGACTGCACTGAAGAGTACATTGAATCTCCCCTTAAAGACTCCTCATCAAGATCAATTTCTATTCTGTGCAATAATACACCAACCCCCCCCACCTCAAACCACTGAAGATCATTGGGCTGTTTTCCTATGAAATAACCAAAGATGACTGTATTTTTATATTTCTTCCTTCCGCTGTTAGCTGTGATATCTCACTGTTAATAGCACCTTTCTTTCTTCTTTTCAAAACATAAGATTAACTAGGTGAGAGCCTGAGCTGACACCAACAATTCTCTAAGACACACAACAAAAGTCTTTTTTTCCCCTTAATTTGCAGAAATGTGGACAATACTACGAATAGTTGAGATCAGTCAGAATATTGAGTTCCTGATAAGAGGGCCTCTGCTGAATACAAAACTGCCATAATTCTTTTCCATAAAATGGGATGATAAAGCCCAAGTGATGGAAACTTTTAAAATCAAAAAAGATGTTATCACAGAAAACTACACAAAGCAGTAATCAAAGGTGATTTTCTACCAATCGCCATGGAGATGCCATCTATCAGGGATTCATCTATAGTTCAAAACTTAAGTTTTGAACATGTTAGGACATGTGATACTACAACAATATGTCCAGATTTTCTGGAATTCTCCCCTTTTCTTTGTTTTATTGCTTTCATGGTTCCTGTCCTATCAATACCCCAACCCACCAACCAAAATAAAGAAAATTAAACACTACAAATAAAAGCTGATATAATATTATGTGGGTCTATAATAACTATCTGTAACCAGAAATCAACAGAGAGTATGATCTAGTTGACTATATTTGCAAGACAACATGGAATATAAGCAACTGTACTTGTGGCAAGCTTTCAAGCTCAGCTGGGTGAGGGAGGAAGGACAGGTTTCTTTCATACATTCATAAAGCTCAAGATGGGAATTTAGCCGACAATGCAAGTTGATGGGCAGGCATTTAAACCAAGGCATTAGAAGCACCCCTAATAAAGACCACCTTAATCTCCCTACCCAACAAACATCAGATGAGTTTGAAATACTAAAAGAAATGCCATCCAGTTTCCTTTTCCTACCAAAAGTGGTATTCATACAAACCATGCTGTGCAGAAAAGCATTAACATAACAGGTCTAAGATGAAGACTTTCTAGCAAGGTTGACACAGCTGGTGTCCGGGAAATTGGTTTGGGAAAGTGTTCCCACTGCTCCCTAACTGATAAGAATGGATTACTATGCCTGCTTATACAAATAATGCGGATTATATCGAATACTTGCTTTATACTGGGGCATCTAGAACTTTGCTACATGCTGCACAGAATGCCTATATGACCAGCCCCCAGTAAAATCCTTGGGCACTGACTCCTTCCCTGAGCAAGAACATTACAGATATATTGGTGCATTTTCACTGCTGAGGAAACAGAGCACTGTTTGTGACCCCTCATGGGAGAAAGACAGCATAAAGTCTGCCCACGGATTCCTCCAGAATCCACCTGTACTTTTTTCCTTATGATCTGATTGTATATCCTACTATGTCACTATAATAAATCTTAGCTGTTAGTAGAATTATATTCTGAGTCCTGTGAGTCCTTCTAGCAAATTTCCAAATGTGGGAGTAGTCTTAGGAATCCCTGACTATACATGTGACCTGTACATCTATACACTATACATGTGATTATTGTAAACACTATACATGTGATTGTTGGAGACAGAATTTGAAAATGAGTAATACTTGAGTTCTACTCTCAAACTGCTTGTCATCTAGTGGGAAACTTGGCAATAGACCATAAACACTGATCGTTCATTCAAAATTTTAATGAGCATCTATTTTATTTCTGGTAATGTTAGGTTACAGGCATAACAGGAACAACAAAATTAAACACAGTCTTTGTATAAGGGGCTTACAGTACTAATAGAACTAGTACACAGTAACAAAAGTTCCTCTTAGAATTGACCTTGCCTGAAATATCAGAAATATAAACTTGTTAACTATTCTGTTATGGACATTGCAATTTTCTCCGACCTATAGTTTGATTTATGCAATTTGCAAGGTTCCTTGGCTAATACTAAATGTATTAATTCCCCCTCAAATATCTTGAAAGAGCAGGGCGATGGACCCTAAGTCTTGCCAGACCCTTTAAATACTTGTTACAGCAGCCTTCATAGAACTTAGCAGCTATAAGCTAAGTATCAAGCACTGTGCAAGATTTGCTTGGATTAGAGATATAAACACTGTCTCAACCTTCAAGGATCTCACAGTCTCCTGAAAGAGACAGAGCAGTAAACAAATCATTAGAATTTCAGGTTAGATATGTGAGAAGTTTGCACGAAGTGAATCTCTACCATTAGACATTATTATTGTTAGAAAACAAATGTGTGAAAGGAGCTAATAATTATAACACCTGAGTGGCAGAGTCTTAAAATTAACTATAAGATTATTAGACTACCTATATTTTAAGATAGTTACACATTTTCCTTCAAGTTCTAAAATTAGAAAACATTTTTTATCATGATATAATTTTATCCGATACAAAAGCTAGTATAAAATATCGCTTACGAGTGATGTGTACCATCCTACTCAACAATGGTATTAGTGAATAAATTACATTAAGTCCTGTGTAGGTACTCATAAACATAATTTTGCATTCCTCTATTAGAAAAAGTTTCCAATGTCCAAAGGTATTTTTAGTTCTATTTGGCATTATGTTGAAAAGGAACCTAACTTTTTAACCAATTTCCTTTAAACCAATGGAAAACAATTTTTTTTAATTTTTTTTAATGTTTATTTATTTTTGAGACAGAGAGAGACAGAGCATGAACGGGGGAGGGTCAGACAGAGAGGGAGACACAGAATCTGAAGCAGGCTCCAGGCTCTGAGCTGTCAGCACAGAGCCCGACGCGGGGCTCGAACTCACGGACCGTGAGATCATGACCTGAGTGAAGTCGGACGCTTAACCGACTGAGCCACCCAGGCGCCCCAAAACAATTTTTATAAAGGGGAAATAAATCTTGAAATTACTTTTAATCACTTCGTTAAATTTAAACCCCTCTTTACCTTAAAAAAACACCAACCTTATTTTCTTTACACATGATATTACAATTTCCTATCTTTGAAGACTTCAAAAATATATTAGTTCAAAATCCATTTCTTGGTTCCCACTAGGATTTAAATTACCTGAAACTAATAGCCTCACAGCAAGAGTTGTATTCCATGGCTTGTAAGTTGAATTCACCAGTGTGACATCTATGTTTTATATATGTAAATTTCGTAGGTTTACTGTAAATTTATGACATCAACAACATTGTTGTCTAAAAGACTGGTACTGCTACTGAAACAAATACACAAAATGAGACCAAAAGAAAGTAGCCATAATTTTTCCTGCTTGCTTATTACAGTAATCATAGAAAAAATGGAGGTAGACTAGAACACAAAAACTAAGGTAATAGCTGAAAGCAGCATAAACTATAAGAGAAAGACACATTTGCATATAAATCAGAGGAAGCAATAAGGTTTATATCATGGTACATAATATAAAATTATTTTATTACAGAAGCTACTGCTTGCATACTGGCTATAATTATTACATTTTCTAAAATTTGACACAGGCTATAGTAAAAGAAAATTCTCTAGCAGTAACATATACAATACTGACAAGGGTTATAACTTTTTATACTACACAATCATGTAAAGTTTCACTGATGAAAAGACTTTTAGTATCTTTCTGTGGAAAACAGCCTGTGGGTACAATCATATGTTGCATTAACTTCCTTGATTTCTTCAAATGCAAACAGGTTTCCTCAACTTTGTGAAAGTGTCACTTGACATTGCTCACCTCCCTGCTCCCTCTATTCCTCAAGGACATCCTCCTCTGCTCTTCTGTTTGGCTAATAGCTCCACTTCATCCTTCTGCTCTTTAAACATGAGCACTCCTCTGTATACAGCTTTTGTCCCTCTACTCTTTTCTATCCACTCTCTCCCTTTCAAGAGCTCCCTAGTTTCTAAGGTTTGGACTATGGCTCCGATATGAGGACTCACAAAACAACTCTTGCTGTCCCCTTTTACCTAATTTTGACTCAGGTTCTCCAACAGTTTATCAGATATTTCCACTTAGATTGTACTACTTCTACACACCACATTCATTTTTGTGTATGTCTAAAACCAAACCCATTTCATTCCCCCCAGTAATAACAATTATAGTGGTTAGCATGTAATCGTCACAACATACCTTGGAAGTAGATGCTATTTTTGTCGTCACCACTTTACAGATGAGAAAACCAAGATTATATAATCTGCCAGGATTCAAACCCAGGCAGACTGACTCCAGAGGTTGTCTTCTTAACCACTGCTGTTCATCTATTGGAGATTATCTGACAATGATTAGGCAACCTTACAGAAATGGTTATTCTCCAAATTGCAGTCAAGGTCCAGCCAACATTTCCAAGGTCTCCATTCTGCATTGATTTCCTCCACAATGAACCAACATCTACACAGTTCAAACAGACTCGCTAAATCCTGTTTTATCATCCGGGCCCTGAAGCCACTCACTGCTCTCTAAACTCAGGAACCATATGCCATCACATCTTCCTCTCCCTAATTAAGCAAGTCCTATACATAGTGCAGGGATATTAGGAAGGAGAGACGTTTAAGTTGTTTGGCCATGTGACCACTGCCACATTGAGTTTTTCTAACTGCACACGTTTTTTAAACCCTGATAGCTCATCATGAGTTCGATTTCACTCATTTAATCACGGATGCCTATACTTACACTACTGTTTTTACATATATTTGAAAAATGTTTTAGTGTACACAGGAGCCTCCTCCTAAGGTACCAAAGTTAAAAGGACTGAATTATATTTCAATCAGCAAGGCTGATTCCATCTATCTATATCCACAAGAAATCAAAGGCTGGAATATGCTTTTTGATTCAAACCAACAGACAATGAACAAATAAATAAGGTGTTAATATGGATCTTAATATTTTGATAAAAACAAATGGCTTATTTGTTAAAATGATATACACACTCACGTTGTTCCAGCATTATTTTTAGCAGCATGAGAGAATTCTATAATTATGTAATCTGGCTATATTGGTATTCACTAAGAAAACTGATGCACCTGTGTGGAATATTAAAATCTCAAGTAGCTGGAAAGCAGGCCAACACAGCAAAATACCTTATGACCCAGAATGAGGGAAGAATGAGACACCCTAGGAAAAAGTATTCCAGGGAAATGAAAGTTGCCACTCCCACACATCTATTTTATGTTTTTTTGGTTGAAATATGTCTCTGTCTATAATGAATATTACATTTCCCAGTGACCTGAACATGTTATAATATGCTATAGATAAAAATGGGATATTCAGATGCAGATGGATGGTACCTAAGGCCAAATGATTGACCAGTCTGTGCTGCAAGTTCTACATTCACACTATATTCTTAGGAGTTATTAAAGTCCCAGATTTTTTTTTTTTGTACAGACATAAAACACACAGAACAAAGGAGTGATTCCCACAGGGGTAAAGGAGGGAACTTTTTTCCAGTTCCAGTTGGCCATCCTTACAATCAAAAATGTGATAAGAGGGATTAGACTTCTCAAACTGTTGGCATTCCTCATCCATATTTGAGAATTACCACAGGAAAAAAAGGCTTGTGGCCTTGCCCCTTTGCTCCTTGACCTGCTGATAAACAGAGTTCTTCTATATGTGTCCTTATTACATTTCTCGCCACCCAGCTACCTCGATCACTACTTATAAAGTCCACTGGAGAATTGTTACTATCTCCAGTTTGCCTCTGTCACTGAGGGTTTGAATAGTATCAGTATCAAAGACTTGCATATGTTACTGATCATCTCCCTTCTTAGTTATTCTTTTGAACTTCTGTGAAGAAAGCTAGACTTTTCAAATCCATTACCAGCCAGAACATGCCTTTTTCTCTTGTCATCAAACCAATGACTTAATGTGTAAAATTTGATCCTCAAGTCTTCTTTGGCTATGGTTCTGACTGGCAAGCTCTTGTACTCATCTCCTCCCTCTCCCTTCCTGCCCCCCTTCCCCTGCCTCTCTCCCCTCCAACTTTACCTCTATCTATCTATCTATCTATCTATCTATCTATCTATCTATCCATCTCTCCATCTCTCCATCTCTCCATCTCTCCTCCCTCCCATTTGAGTCATAACTCAGATTTGTAGGGCATTTCTCACCACTACAGTAGACCCCTACCCACCCTTCACTTGTAGAGTTCTGTCTATTCTGGTTGTTTTGGTTCACTATTAAAGATTTCACTGTGGTCTGATTTTATGCATTGGATACTTAATAGTAAATAAGCCTCTGCAAAGAAACAAAATACTTCATGAGAGGTTGATACAAATGCAATCATATAAAATAAAATGAAGAATTTACACACTAGAAAATGTGATTCCTACTTCCCATACAGTGAAGAAACTGAGACTTACAAAACAAATATATTTATCAATAGTCTCTTCTAACATTAGCCCAACTAGACTTTAAGCTCCAGGGGACTTTTCCCTGTTGTTTTTTTCTCTCACCACCTAACAAATTACCTGGCACATTCAATAAGTGCTCAAAAATATTTTTAGATGAATAAATAATACAAGTAATATTGAGGATGAAGAGTGGGGTTTATATAGCATTAAATAGCACTATAAAAGTCATAATACAGATTTTACACCTTTGAATCTGGGCAACTCTTGTATATTTAAAAACACTGTATTTTTCCATTGGATGTTCTTTCCTGCTTTGTCAAAGATTAGTTGGCCATACGTTTGTGGGTCTACAGGGAAATACAAATCAAAACCACACTCAGATATCACCTCACACCAGTCAGAGTGGCCAAAATGAACAAATCTGGAGACTATAGATGCTGGAGAGGATGTGGAGAAACAGGAACCCTCTTGCACTCTTGGTGGGAATGCAAACTGGTGCAGCCACTCTGGAAAACAGTGTGGAGGTTCCTCAGAAAATTAAAAATAGACCTACCCTATGACCCAGCAATAGCACTACTAGGAATTTACCCAAGGGATACAGGAGTACTGATGCATAGGGGCACCTGTACCCCAATGTTTATAGCAGCACTCTCAACAATAGCTAAATTATGGAAAGAGCTTAAATGTTGATCAACTGATGAATGGATAAAGAAATTGTGGTTTATATACACAATGGAGTACTACATGGCAATGAGAAAGAACGAAATATGGCCCTTGGTAGCAACATGGATGGAACTGGAGAGTGTGATGCTAAGTGAAATAAGCCATACAGAGAAAGACAGATACCATATGGTTTCACTCTTATGTGGATCCTGAGAAACTTAACAAAAACCCATGGGGGAGGGGAAGGAAAAAAAAAAAAAGAGGTTAGAGTGGGAGAGAGCCAAAGCATAAGAGACTGTTAAAAACTGAGAACAAACTGAGGGTTGATGGGGGGTGGGAGGTAGGGGAGGGTGGGTGATGGGTATTGAGGAGGGCACCTTTTGGGATGAGCACTGGGTGTTGTATGGAAACCAATTTGACAATAAATTTCATTAAAAAAATAAAAAAAATAAAAATACCATCATAACTGTAAAAAAAAATAAAAATAAAAAAAATAAAAATAAAAAAATAAATAAAAACACTGTAGGATCATTTTTATACCTGTATTTTAAATAGAATTAATTTTATTTCTTAAAATTAAAGTCTATAAGTGAAGATGCTTAACTTCAAAGTTCAAACCAAACAACTGTTAACTGTTTAATTTATTTTGTTGTTTTTCATAAGTAATGAAAGATTTTAATAGTTTCTACCGATAAGCTATGGCACTGAACTGAATTTAAAGAATCCATCAGCCCATACTAGTATTTAAAACAATTAAAAAGGAAAGGGAAAATAATGGAAACTTCTACTTTAAAGATGAAAAAAAAAGAGTGCCAGATGATAAATGTAGAAGGAATCATGAAATTACAAATCAACATTTTATAAAACCCCAGTAATAATTTGATTCAGGCAAGAATCATCAAGTGATATTAAAACCATATGAAATCTTGCTGAGGAACAGGTTATTTACATGATCTCAAAGTATACCTCCATATATCACTTATTAATTTCAAAGACAAATATGAAAGATACGTTCTCAACAGAGTAATCGCACTTAACATCACCAATAATGGGGTAAGCTGATATCCACATGCCTCAAACATGATGTGACACATTGAGGACAAGCATCACTTACATAGCATCCTTGACAAAAATGTTTACCCTGAATCTAATCATGGGGAAACAATCAGACAAATGCAAATTGAGAAAAATTCTGTAAAGCAACTGGTTCTGTCTCATCAAAATGTGAATACAATAAATTATTTATAAGTCTAGGGATGGTTATAGATTAAAGACTAGGAAGATACAACAAATAAATCTAACACATGATCATTGACTGGATCTTAGAGGAAAAAAGCAAGGCATAAAGGACATTATACTGTGCTTACATAGGACAAGGTTTCTTGGTTTCTCTCTCTCTCTCTTTTTCTTTGCACATTTGTTTCTTAGATCTGGAATTTCTCAAAATAAAGAATTCTAGTAAATAATAAAATTTGGTAGTGAGTTCCTTATACATCCAACAATAAAAAGGACAAAATGGGTAACTACAAAATAATTGATCAATTATTTTAATAAAGGTGTTATCTGAAAAAATTCCAATCTTGCTTCAACTCAGTTCAAATGGTTATTATATACAAAAAAATCTTATAAAATATTTGGCGTGATTAAAATAATCAACTTCTTAAAATGTAATAGCTATGTAATGTAATAATTTAAGTTATGCACTTACATACTCACACAAAATCTGATGTGACATTTATAATTGGGCTACATTAAATACAAAAGCATGAAAATGTTTTAGCTGCCTAGTCATCTGATACAAGTAATTTTTCCAAATGAAGATCTTGCTTCATTTGCAACAATTATTCAACAGCACCCCCAAAAGTAATGAAAATAGAGGTTTGCCAAATTTCATGAGACTTATTGATACATTTTTCTGCTACTTTGTAGTCATTCAGAAACCTACAGATTTTTTCCAAATTATTCATCACTCATAAATAACAAAAATGCATCATTGTAAAGAGTTACCTACTTGAAACAACTGAGATTTACTGTTGTTTCATATCTTGATAGCAATTTGTACATTATGCTCATCCAATAATGGAAAATATCATGGACATTTTTCATTAGATTTTTTAAGCTATCCAGGAAAACATGTAAACTTGCCTATAGCTGCTCACATATTCAAATATTACTAAAGATAAAATCATGCCATAAATACTCAAGGCATCAAATGCTTCTAGATATTGAGTTTACAGTAATCAGACAGTAATTAAATGAAGTGAGGGTGCCAAGAATAATTAAAATACTACTTTGCTATCAGGGGTGCCTAGGTGGCTCAGTTGGTTAAGCATTCGACTTCAGCTCAGGTCATGATTTCATAGTTCGTGAGTTCAAGCCCCATGTCAGGCTCTGTGGTGACAGCTCAGATTCTGTGTCTCCCTCTCTCTCTGCCCCTCCCTCTCCCCTTCTCTCTCTGTCTCTTTCTCAAAAATAAACATTAAAAAATATTTTAAAAAGGATAAAAGACTTTATAAAAATAAATAAATAAAAATAAATAAATAAAATACTACTTTGCTATCAGAAGCTTTATCTACCAAAACTTACCTCTCTCAGTTTGCCTCATCATAAAACAGGGATGGATGCATTTCTAAAAAGAAAATATACTTACAGGGAGTAGTAGAAACCATGTTAAAAGTATATCTACAAAGCAGAGAAACAACTGGATATCATTACCAAATTACTAACAGTGGTTTATGTTAGGGTTACAGTGGGGTGTAGTGTATTTTTTTTCCTAAGTTTCTCTCCTTAACTCCATTATCCAATTTTATGAAACATATTGTATTACTTTTAGAATGAGAAAACAAATTTGAAAAGCACTTGCTTTAAATCATATATTTAGCTGAAAACATATATTTAAATGAAACATGGCCTTTTGTATTTGAACACTCAGCACTCCAACAACAGCAACAACAAAAAACAGATTCCTAACTACTACCAAAAATCTCAAAATACTACTCCAGAAACTTTCCCACTTATGAATTCATGTGGCCTTAGTTTGGAAGTATGTAGTTATTTAATCCCCATTTTTTAGAGTATATACAATATTCACCTAGAGAAAATAGTTCAAGTGAAATGAGAAAAGGATACCATGGCTATACAGTAAAATATAGGCATTTTAATAGGTAGAGGATTAGGGATAATCCCCATGGTTGCTTGTGCCTTTTCATAAAGAAGATGACTTTAACTGTAGTCTGTGCTTTATGGGATTGCATAGAAGACCTGAGTTTTTATAACATTTATGACTATAACTGGCTTCTAAACAGATACTGTGGAATGAAGTAATGAATGCATGCATGCATGTGTCACTGTAAGCTGGTAGTAGTTGTGGTTCAGTACTTTCTTCCAAAAATGTATATTAGAACTACCATGAGACTCATTTCTCTATTACTTTAACAAAAATTTTTACGTGTAATATGTTTTACAGTTTACAAAGTGCTTTGTAGTTCTATTAGGATGGCAGGATAGGTATAGTTAGAGAGATTTGGGCTCAAGAAAGGATGAATGTTTCCCCCTCAAATCACTCAGCCATTAAGAGATAGAACCATGAGCCAAATTCCAGGCCTTCTAATTCCAAACACTATAATTTCTACTACATTATAATTTATGCTTTATGCATCCATTTTAATGTGGTGGCTTCACCATATGTATGATTCATTTTGTACAGCAAGCTATGAGCAAAAATAATTGGAGAAAAACTCCAGATGAGACATCCAGAATGTTTCTAGTTGGTGTGATGAAGAACTATTTTGGGAGTTTCATAGATAATGGGAAATGATAGGGGGATCTCAGTATGTTTTAGTCACATCTATATAGAAAAATCACAATCACTATCAACAGCAGCATCACCGCTATAAGGAACTGCACGCATGCATGCACATAGGCGGATGCACACACACACACACACACACACACACACACACACACACACACTAAAATGAATGATAAAATTTAGATAGGGTATGTTATCAAGTAGCACTTACAGTTCTGAGGTCCCAAACTGTATAGCCCAAAACCAATTAAAAAGAAGGCAGCACTCTATGACAAAGCTAAAAAGCACATGGGAGAAGAGAAAACTGAGGGGCCACTTTAATCAACAGGTACCTATAAGAGATTGTATGAGTAATGATAAACAATTGTCCTTAGTGGAAGTAGGGAACACAGGGAGGGGAAAGGAAGCTCAATTCCAATAGGAGAAATTTAGTTTGCTTTTGAAAAACTAGGAATTTAAGATGCTGGACTATATTTCCAATGGAAGAGGACTTCTGTTCTTGAAAGCATTATGAAAGCAGTACTCTGATGTCAGTTCAGTGTCAGCATAATTGTAAATATGTAGAGTTTGAACAAAAGAATGTTTAATTATTTTACTGCTGTTATAGCCTAATGTATTTCAAAATGTCTAAGGTGTATGAAGACATAGTCCTTGTCCCTTGAGAGCTTATAAGCATTTTAATTACACACTATTAATTAAACAAAACTACTGTTTAATTGAAATTAATTATAAAAGGCAGGGTGCGTAAGAAAGGTGAACAATGATGACATAAAACCTAGAGTCACAATGTTTAATCTATTTTAGATACAGTGAAAATGGCTTAAAAAATTAAAGCCTATTGCTAAAAATGGGATTATTTCTAATGTGTTTATATTGGTTCATAAATGAGCTATATCTCTTTCCTCATATTTAAGTTGTTCAGTGTGTTCTCTTTATCTGAGTTGATCTTAACAGCTTGCAAAAAGAACACAAAGAACATGTCTGCCCAGTCATTTTTGGCCCATAGAGCAACATTTAGATAGAAGTATTTAATTCTCTGTGATTGAGTGGCTTTCCCACAGGCAGGGCTCTCTGTATGTTTCTGGTTTGTCTATAAGCATTCTCCTGCTTGTAGGAAATAATCATCTATTAGCAACAGGTGAAGAGCTAAAGAATAACAATGTTAGAGAAGGCTAGCACCCATGGTGATGCTCATTATCCACAACTACCTGGAAGCCACCAAATTCTTACTTAAGTTTTGTTAAGTAACCAAGCTCTGAAGTCAGTCTGACTGGGTCTCCCACTTATTTACTGTGCAACCCCAATGTACTTGCTTTTCAAAGACTCACTCTCCTCATCTATAAAACAGGGGTGATAGTTATTATGAGAATTCATTTTTACATAGAACATCTTAGCACAGTTCCTGACAGCTGGTGTCTCTAAAGGTTAGCTATTGTTAAGTGTTAAATGCAACAGGATGAATAGTATATATTGCATTAGTTTGCAAGGGCTGCCAAAACAAAACAAAACAAAACCCCACAGAGTAGGTGGTTTCAACAACCAAAATTTATTTCCTCACAGTTCTGGGGGCTAGAAGTCCAAGATCAAGGTATATCAGCAGACTTGGTTTCCTCCGTGACCTCTTTCCTTGGCTTACAAATGGCCACCTTCTCTCAGTGTCTTTATGTGGTCTTTCCTCTGTACACACCTCTGGTGCATCTTTGTCCCCATACCCTCTTATAAGGATGCCATTTATATTGGATTAAGGCACACCTTAATGGCATTATTTTAACATAATAACCTCTTTAAAGGCCCTATCTCCAAACAGAGTCACATTCCAAGGTACCAGAGGTTAGAACTTCAACATACAAATTTTGGGGGACACAATTCAGCCGATAACATATACCTTCTCTGTTATTGTATGGAAAACAAAAGCATTCCACATAGTAAGAAAAAGTCACAGTTCTCTTGTAACATCTCAGCTTTCAAACACAGAGAGAACCTATATGAGCTCATTTAACCTTGAGAGGACAGGCAGACAAATGAATACATACACATACACACACACACACACACACACACACACACACACACACACTATATCTCTAGTATGGAGTTGCCAATCACTTTGTAAAACAGCTCTCTGAATGAAAAACCACTCTGCCAAAAAAGCATCATCATCAATGAAAATAAATGATTTACCCAAAGTGCACAAAGTAGTTACTATACTCCAAGCATAAGAATTACATTGCACAAGCAATTATTTTCTCCTTAGATCACAAGTTCATTGAAGAAAGGAACCATGATAGGTCAGTTAAAATTTACAAACACATCAGCATATAAGCATATAAACTGGATACTAATTCAAGTTATGAATATCTGTTGATAACTAATAGGAAATACATTGGCTACTATATAGTCCTCAAAAAAAACTCCATAGGAAAAAGCAAGATTCCAGGAATTTGAGGATTTTCTTCCTGAAAACTGATGTACAAACCTACAAAAATGCATAGAATACAAGCCCAAATGAGAAAATGTGTGAAAAGGCTTTAAAAACTCCAAAGCACTTTATATCTAAGGTGGCATTTTTTAAAATGATCCTCTTCTACTCTCATCCCATTCAAAAGACCTAATTTTGGTTGAACCGTTCTTTCCTAGCAGATAAACAGATAAAAGAAACTTGATCAACTAAAATGGGAAATGGAAAAAACATGTGAGAAAACATACACAGTAAGTTAAGTCTTTAATACTGATCATAAACTTACTGCTTCCACTTTTTACCCTGACAAGGTTACCTGGATTAAGAAAGCATCACCTCATAAAAAATACCCTATGTTATGCCACTGTAAATATTATAATGTTAACAGCAAATTTTATACATACCCTTAAAGGATATATGATATAGAGACTATATTACTTAATAACAAAAACAAAGGGGCGCCTGGATGGCTCAGTCGGTTGGGCGTCCGACTTCGGCTCAGGTCACAATCTCACGGTCCGTGAGTTTGAGCCCCGCGTCAGGCTCCAGGCTGATGGCTCGGAACCTGGAGCCTGCTTCCGATTCTGTGTCTCCCTCTCTCTGCCCCTCCTCCGTTCATGCTCTCTCTCTGTCTCAAAAATAAATAAACGTTAAAAAAAATAACAAAAACAAAAAAAACACTATATAATTATCTCAATATTATGTGGCTAATCAAAAATTTTGCCATAGTTAAAAGGTAAAAAAAAAAAGGCTGGTTTAATTGAGATATAACTGACATATAATATTTTATCATAATGATTTGATATTTGTATACACTTGGAAATGATAACCACAGTAAGTCTAGTTACCATCTGCCACCACACAAAGCTACATATTGCTTTTTCTTGCAATGAGAACTTTTAATATTCTCTCTCTTACCAACATTCAAATATGTACAATATTACTGACTACAGTCACCATATTGTATATGATATCCCAATGGCTTATTTTTAACCCAGGAGTTTGTACCTGTTGACCCCTTAACCCATTTTGCCCACATCCCAAACCTCTTCCCACAGGCAAACTACCATTCTGCTCTCTATGACTTTTCTTCAATTGTTTTGTTTTTTAGACTCTATATATAACTGAGATCATACAGTATTTTTCTTTCTCTGTCTGACTTATTTATTTCACTTACCATAACACCCTCAAGGTCCATCCAGGTTGTCACAAATGACGATATCTTTCTTTATGGCTGAATAATATTCCATTGTGTATGTGTATGTATGTATATTGATTTATATGTATGTGTATATATGTATGTATATTGATTTATATATATTTCATATATTGATATATGTATCATATATTTTATATACTGATACATATGTCAATATGTATATTGATTTATATACATACATACATACAATATATACACATACATACACATCTTCTTTATCCACTCATCCATCAATGGACACTTGGGTTGTTTCCATATCTTGGCTATTGTAAATAATGTTGTGGGCGCCTGGGTGGCTCAGTCGGTTAAGCGTCCAACTTCAGCTCAGGTCGTGATCTCATGATTTGTGGGTTCCAGCCCTGCTTAGCGCTTTGTGCTGACAGCTCAGAGCCTGGGGCCTGCTTTGGATTCTGTGTCTCATTCTCTCTCTGCCCCTCCCCCACTTGTGCTCTGTCTCTGTCTCCCAAAAATAAATAAATGTAAAAAGAAATTATAAATGATGTTGCAAATAACATAGATGTGCATATATCTTTTCAAAATAGTGTTTTAATTTTCTTTGGATAAATACCCAGAAGTGGATTACTGAATCATGTGGTAGTTCTATTTCTATTTTTTTAGAAACGTCCATAATGTTTTCCATAGTGGCTGCACCAATTTAAGTTCCCACCAATGCACAACAGTTCCCCTTTATCTACATTTCCACCAACACTTGTTATTTCTTGTCTTTTTGACATTCCAACAGGTGTGAGGTGATAACTCATTGTACTTTTGATTTGCATTTCTCTGATGATTAGTGATCTTGAGCACCCTTTCACATGCGTGTTCTGCGTGTTCGCTATTTGTAGTTCTTCTTTGGAAAATAACCTATTCAGATACTATTCCCCTTTTTTAATAGTATTGTTTTTTTGTTATTAAGATGAATAAGTTCTTTATATACTTTGGATATTAATACTTATCAGATATGATTTGCAAATATTTTCTCCCGTTTTCTGTAGGTTGACTTTTCATTTTGTTGATGGCTTCTTTTGCCGTACAGAAGCTTTTTAGTTTGATGTTGTCCCACTTATTTCGCTTTTCTTGCCTCTGCTTTTAGATCAGATCCAAAAAATCTTCAGCAAGACCAAGGTCAAGAAACTTACCAAATCTGCTTTCTTCTAGGAGTTTTATGGTTTCAGGTCTTATATTTTAGTCTTTGAATCATTTTGAACTAATTTTTGTGTATGGTATAAGACAGTAGTCTGATTTCTTTCCTTTGCACGTGGCTGTCCAGTTTTCGCAACACCATTTATTAAATTGGTTATTGTTGCCATTTGCCAATTGTGTATTTTCGCCTTTGTCACAAATTCATTGACCATAGACACATGGGTTTATTTCTGAAAACTCTATTCTGTTCCATTGTTCTATGTATCTATTGTTATGCCACTACCATACTGCTTTCATTACTATAGCTTTGCAATAAGTTTGAAACTGGGGACTATGATATTTCCAGCATTGTTCTTTCTCAAGATTGCTTTGGCCATTTGGCCTTTTGTGGTTCCATACAAATTTTAGGGTTGTTTGTTATATTTCTTTGAAAAATACCCTTCAGATTTTGATAGGGATTACACTGAATCTTTAGGTTCTTTTGAGTAATATGGACATTTTAACAATAATTCTTTCAATCCATGAGCATGGGATATCTTTCCATTTATGTGTGTCTTCAATTTCTTTCATCAATATCATAGTTTTCATTGAACAGGTCTTTCACCCCCTGGTTAAATCTATTCCAAGGTATTTAAATCTTTTTGATGCTATTACAAATGGGATTGTACTCTCAATTTCTTTTTGATAGTTAATGTATATAAATGCAACAATTTTTCATATTGATTTTATATCCAGCAAAGTTACTGAATTCATTTATTACTTCTAACCATTTTTTGGTGGAGCCTTTAGAACTTTCTATCTATAAAATAATGTCATCTGCAAATAGTGACAGTTTTACTTCTACCTTTCCAATCTAGATGCCTGTTCTTTCTTTTTCTTGCCAATTGCTCTGGCCAGGATTTCCAACGTTATACTGAATAAAAGTGGAGAGAGTGGGCATTCCTGATCTTAGAGGAAAAATTTTCCTTTTTCACCATCAAGTATGAAGTTAGTAGTGGGCTTGTAATATAGGGTCTTTATTGTGTTGAGGTACATTCCAACTTTAGTGAGAGTTTTTTTAATCATAAATGGATGCTAAATTTTGTCAAATGTTTTTCCTAATCGATTGATATCATATGACTTTTATCTTTCATTCTGTTAATGTGGTGTATCACATAAACTTATTTGAGGATGATGGATCATCCTTGCATCCCTGGAATAAATCTAACTTGATCATGTGTTATCCTTTTAAAGTATTGTTGAATTTGGTTTGCTAGGATTTGATTGAGGATTTTTGCATCTATGTTCATTGGGGATATTGGACTGTAATTTTCTTTCTTGGTTGTGTCCTTCTCTGGTTTTGGAACCCAGATATTGCTGGCCTCATTAAAATGAGTTGGAAGCTTTCCCTCCTCTTCAGTGTTTTGGAATAGATTGAGAAGTATAGGTATCAAATCTTCATGGGGTGCCAGGGTGGCTCAGGTGGTTAAGCATCCAACTTCAGCTCAGGTCATGATCTCATGGTTCGTGCATTTGAACCCCGTGTCGCGCTCTGTGCTGACAACTTGGAGCCTGGAGCCTGCTTCAGATTCTGTGTCGACCTCTCTCTCTGCCTCTCCCCTGACTGCATTCTGTCCCTCTCTCAAAAATAAATAAAACATTAAATTTTTTAAAAAATAAATAAATAAATAAAAAGTAAATCTCCTTTAAGTGTTTGGAAGAATTCACCCATGAAGCCATCTGGTTTTAGACTATTGTCTGTTGGCAGGTTTTTGATTACTGACTCAATCTCCTTACTAATAATAGATCTGTTCAGATTTTCTATTCATGATTCAGTTTTTGGAAGATTGTACATTGCAAAAAAGTTATCCATTCCTTCTACTTTGTCCAGTTTGTTGATATATAATTGTTCATGATAGTCTCTTATGATCCTCAGTATTTCTACAGTTTCAGTTGTAACAAATATCATTTCTGATTTTATTTAACAGAGCCTTTTCTCTTTTTCAATTGGTGAGTCTATCTAAATGTTGGCCAATTTTGTGTATCTTTTCAATGAACAACTGTTAGTTTCATTGATCTTTTCTATTTGCTTTTTAGTCATCATTTATTTCCACTCTGATTTTTGCTATTTCCTTCATTCTACTAACACTGGGGGCATCATTTGTTCTTCTTTTTCTAGTTCCTTTAGGAGGAAAGTTAGATTCATATTTTTCTTGTTTTTTGAGGTAGGCCTGTATCTCTAGGAAGTTCTCTCTTAGAATCACTTTTCTTGCATCCCATAGTAAGTTGTTTTTTTCTTTTTATTTGTCACAATGTATTTTTTTTATTTATTCTTTGATTTCTTTTGTTGACCCACTGGTTGTTCACCAGTATGTGGTTTAATCTCCATAGTTTTGTGATTTTTCCAGTTTTCTTACAATTGATCTCTAGTTTCATACCATTCTGGTGGTCAAAAAAGACAATCGATAGGACTTCAATCTTATTAAATTTATTGAGACTTGTTTTGTGGCCTAACTTAGGATCTATCCCAGAGAATATTCTATGTGCATTTAAAAAGAATGTACATTCTGTTTTCAGATGGAATGTTCTGTTTATATCTATTAAGTTCATCTGTATACTGTGTCAATTAAGGCCAATATTTCCTTACTGGTTTTCTTATCTATCCATTGATTAAAGAGGGTATTAATGTCCCTACTATTATTGAATTGCTGCCAATTTCTCCCTTTAGGTCTATTAATATTTCCTTTATATATTTAGGTGCTTCTATGTTGGATACATAAAGTTACAAATGCTGTATCTTTTTGTTGGATTGATATGTTTATCATTATGTAGTGCCCTTATTTATATTGAATTACAGTCTTTGTTTTAAAGTCTATATTGTCTGAAAAAACTATAGCTATGCCAGTTTTCTTTTGGTTTCCACTTGCATGGAACATCATTTTCCATTTTATCACTTTCATTTTTTCACTTTCAGTTTGTGAGTCTTTACATCTGAAGAGACTCTCTTGTAGGCAGCATATAGATAGGTCTTATACTTTTATCCATTCAGCCATTCTGTCTTTTGATTGGAGAATTTGCATTTAGGAATTTACCCAAGGGATACAGGAGTGCTGATGCATAGGGGCACTTGTACCCCAATGTTTATAGCAGCGCTTTCAACAATAGCCAAATTATGGAAAGAGCCTAAATGTCTATCAACTGATGAATGGATCAAGAAATTGTGGTTTATATACACAATGGAATAGTACTTGGCAAAGAGAAAGAATGAAATATGACCTTTTGTTGCAACGTGGATGGAACTGGAGAGTGTTATGCTAAGTGAAATAAGTCATACAGAGAAAGACAGATACCATATGTTTTCACTCTTGTGTGGATCCTGAGAGACTTAACAGAAGACCATGGGGGAGGGGAAGGAAAAAAAAGGTTAGAAAGGGAGGGAGCCAAAATATAAGAGACTCTTAAAAACTGAGAACAAACTGAGGGTTGATGGGGGGTGGGAGGGAGGGGAGGGTGGGTGGGTGAGGAATATTGAGGAGGGCACCTGTTGGGATGAGCACCGGGTGTTGTATGGAAACCAATATGACAATAAATTTCATATGAAAAAAATAAAAATGTAAGATTAAAAACTTCTACACAAAGAATAAACTCCAAGACAAAAGATGCAAATAAAAAAACCTGAGAATAAACTGAGGGTTGATGGGGGGTGGGAGGGAGGGGAAAGTGGGTGATGGGCATTGAGAAGGGCACCTGTTGGGATGAGCACTGGGTGTTGTATGGAAACTAATTTGACAATAAATTTCATATTTAAAAAAGAACTAAGTAGACTATTTAAAAATTGATAAATAATAAGAAAATTATGGAAAATTATGAAAAGATGAGTAAAAAAAATAAAAATAATTATTGATAGGTATGCACTTATTGCTAATTTGTTGATTGTTTTCTGGTTTTCTTCCCTTGTGGTTTGATTATTCTCTTTAGTGTTATGCTTATATTCCTTTCTTATGTACTTCTATGTATCTAGTCTAGATTTTTGCTTTGTGGTTAGCATGAGCCTCACATGTAACAGCCCACATATATTTTAAGCTGACAGAACTTACGTTTTCATGCATTCTAAAACTCTACATTTTTACTTCCCCCATTTTGTTTTTCATGTCATAGTTTACATCTTTTTTATTTTGTGTATCTCTTAACTGATAACTACAACTGTTCTAGTTATTTTGACTAGTTTTGTCTTTTAACCTCCATACTAACTTTATAAGTGCTTAATATACTACCTTTACTATATTTACCTTTGCCAATAAGATTTGTAATTTCATGTTATATTATTACTTCTTTTAAATTCCTTTTGAATTGAGAAGGCAGAGAGAGAGAGAGAGACAGAGAGAGAGAGAAAGCACATGAGTGAGGGAGAGGAGGATGGAGAGGGAGGGAGAGAATCTCCTCACTGAGTGTGGAGTCTGACACATGGCCCAAACTTACAGTGGTGAGATCATGACCTGAGCTGAAATCAATAGTCAGATGCTTAACTTATTGAGCCACCCAGGCACCCCTATGTTTTCTTATTACTAATCAATGCCTTTTCCTTTCAGCTTAAAGAAATTCCTTTAACATTTATTATAAAGCTGGTTTAGTGGTCATGAACTCCCTTAGCTTTTGAATATCTAGAAAACTTTTTATCAATCTTTCAAATCTAAATGGCACCATCTTTTCAGAGTATTCTTGTTTGGAAATTTTTCTCTTTCAACCCTTAGAAAATATAATTTCCCACCCCCACCCCCCCACCCTCTGGCCTGCAGAGTTTCTACTGAAAAATCTGCTGCTACTCTCATGGGATTTCACTTGTACATCATAACTTGTTTTTTTCTTGCTGCTTTTAAGATTCTGTCTTTAACTTTTGACTTTTTAATTATAATGTGTCTTGGTGTGGATCTATTTGGCTTCTTATTTAGAACTCTCTGAGCTTCCTGGACCTGAATGTCTGTTTTCTTGCCCTGGTTATGGAAGTTCCTGGCCACTGTTTCTTCAAAAAAGTTTTCATCCCCTTTCTCTCTCTCTTCTCCTTCTGGGACCCCTATAATACAAATGTTATTCTACTTGATGCTGTTCTATGGGGTCCCTTAAGCTATATTTTCTTTTTCGTTTTTTTTTTTTTTTTTTTTTTTTTTTTGGTGTTCTATTTGGATTACTTCCACTGCCCTGTCTTCTAGATAACTGATCCTTTCTTCTGCTTCATCTGGTATGCTGTTGAACCCCTCTAGTGTATTTTTTAGGTTAGCTATAGTATTCTTCAGCCCTGTAACTTCTGTTTGCTATTTTCTTATATTTTATGTCTGTTGGCTAAAGATCTCACTGTGTTCATCCAATCTCCTCCCAAATTCTATGAGCATCTTTATGACCTTTGTGTTTTTTTAGTAACTTTTTGTTGCAATTCCCTTTAATAACAATGTTACCTCAATTAAATGCAACAAAGTAGAAAACATAAAGTAGCCAATCAAATAGTTCAGGATGTGTGTAACAATATCCCTTTAAAATATCTTTGTTTTTCCTTAGAATTTTCAAATATAGTTTAAGAATAGAAAAAATATAGGCTAAAATGTCACTTTTCTCAATATCATCTTCAATAATATTTGCCTATGAAATTACGTTACAATTAGAAAAATGTGAATCTCATACCTCAGTCTATACACATATATTAGCATCATGACAAGGATTTTGGTGTGATATAGTAGGTAGAAATGGTTAGCTCCTGTCTAGGAAAAAAAAACTTTCCCAAACTGGCTATTCAGGTATATGACCTTTTTCTTTGACCTCTTTGTCAGGTAAATTACTAATCTACATTTCATTAAGATTTTTTTCCCTCAGGTTTTGTCTTGCTCTCTTGTTTGCAAAACATTCTTCTGTTTCCTCATTTTGCTTGACTCTCTGTTTCTAAGTATTAGGCAAAACAACAACCTCTTCTGGTCTTGAGGGAGTGTTCTTATGTAGGAGATTAACCCAATCTTTAAACCTGGTCATAGCTCTTGGTTGTTTCTTGAACCTTTGTGATTATCTCAATAGCTGGATTTATTCTTGATAGGTCCCAGTGTTGAGAGTATTCCAACAGGAGTGATCTCAGTCAGCACCTAGATTCAGGCTGCCTGGAAGCCAGACTATCAGGTAGCAGCTTTTAAACTGTGTAAATATATACAGTCCTCTGGGACTACAATCATAAACCCTACTGACCTCCAGACCAGGCAATCTGGAGGTGTCCCCTGGGTGACAGTTGCAAAACTCAGGCTTCAGATGCATGTATAAGCTTTTTTCAGGGATGTACCAGTGAGCAATAGTGAAGCTAAAGAGTGCAAAGATGGCATCCTTTAGCCTCAGTTCCCAGAGAGCAGCTCCACAGCCTGTAGATGTGTGGCAAACATAAGTCTGCCCCTCAGACTAAAGCTCCAACACAAGTAGATAGGACTTTTTAACGGAATGACTCATGGTCTGTTTCAGTCCACTGTGTATTGAAGGAGCTTTTCAGATAGTCCTCAGGTCTTTTTAAGAGGGAATTTTTCTATCTGTAGCTGTAGATTTGGTGTGTCTTTTGGAAAAGCTGAGTTCAGGATCTTGTTATGCTGCCATCTTGGACTGCCCCCTCAATCACTATAGTTGCTTTAAATGTCATATCAAGCACCATATTTGAAATGTATTCGTTTACCTGATTATATACACAAAAACATCAACAGAAATTTCTACCAAGATTGCAATTAACATACAAAGAAAATAAACTTGTAGTGCATAATTCTACATGAAAAGTACATCTTCTTGTTTCTAATATCAGGATATGTTATAAAATATAACTGCTCCATACACATCAATATTAATGCACTCAACTTATAAAATATGTCTAAACATAAAGTCGATATTCATACTGTTTTAGATGTTTCCAAATGCCCAAGGTATAATGACTTACTAATATTTATAATCTATATTATCTTAGCATTCTTTAAACAATTAATTTAATCTGGCATTAGGAAATAATATATTTTGTGACAATGCACTGGAAGGGAAGGGACTGATAAGAAAATGTTCTAAAAGTGAATGGAGATTTCAATAATAAACTTTTCAAAACATATACAGATACTCCTTTCCAAAACGAGTATAACACACAAGCTGGCTTGCAGCGTTAAAACATAAGGAAATGGGAAGATAGCTACTCACTGCACATAATGTGAAATTAGAAAAGACTGAAATTGGAACTGTAATAGTACTTGCGCTATTTTGAAAAGATCACTTATAATATGCCATCATCAAACAGTCTCAGGTCTTATTTTCATCTGATTACCAAATGAGTTTTTCTAATTTATATATACTAGTTAAAAACAATTGCATTATTTTTATCTGATTGAATTGAGATATTTTACTAAGTTGTCACCCCCATAAAACTAAATGTTTTGTAATAGCAACTTCACTAAGATTTCTAAACCCATAAGGAAACACAATCAAGTAACAGTGTAAGAAAGCCAAGTTTTATCATGAAACAGCTACTTCAAACTCCAATAATCAGTGTTTTGTCTCCCCCTTCTGGACTATACAATTATTAAAAAAAAAAAAAAAAAACCAACGCAGAGTAAGATTTGATCTTTTCTCATAGGATATATTCAAACAAAAGGCCTGACACAAGTGTAACATTGCATGAAGTAATCATTAAGATACTATTGGGTCAGTAAACAAAATTTCAATTTAATAATGCAATAGGAGATTAACAGCCCACATGTACATACTGCCATGTTAGTGGTATTTTCTGGATATTATGATTACTAGGGGGCCGATAGGAAAGAATGCATCAATAGCATTTTGAATATATTACTTGGAGCCTGACCATAAGTTGATACTTTAACAGGAACTTGCATTCAGTACGACTTCTTTCACCGGCATGGAAGAACAAATTTCTTTGGTTCTATTTTGCAAAAAAGGTTCTACAATATTCATTGAATTAGTGCCTGTGCTCCCCATGCTCCAATTAGAGCAAACAAAGATACCCTTGTGGCTAACCTTCACCTATGATGGAGTTGTCCTTTTGACTCAGATTATTTAGAAACACTGCAAAAGGTACAAATGTAACATCTTACTTATGTTAAATGGCTTATCTGGTAAGCAGTACTACATGACACCAAAATGATTAGCTCTTTTCTATCTGGGTACATTTAGTCACCTTGAAGTATACATGGCCTTCATTACCTAATACATGTATTGAGGCTTCAGTTGATAAACAGGTAAATGTTATTCAAAAGATAAACATGTACAGCCAAAGGTAAATGTTATTCAAATGATAAATATGCTCAGCAACAGTGTGCAAAGTATATTTAAAATTGTAAAGGTAGGAATTTGAAATAGTGAAGCAAATTATAAAATTCTACTCTTAATGCTACAAGTGCTAAAGAAAAGCTCTTGGGTGTAATAACTTTTTTCTTATTTTTCTGTGATTTTACCAATTACTCCGTGATTACAAGCATAACTAAACTCATCATTTTTACTCCAAATTTATTTTATTTTTTTAATATGAAATCTACTGTCAAATTGGTTTCCATACAACACCCAGTACTCATCCCAACAGGTGCCCTCCTCAATACCCGTCACCCACCCTCCCTCCCTCCCACCACCCATCCACCCTCAGTTTGTTCTCAGTTTTTAACAGTCTCTTATGCTTTGACTCCCTCCCTCTCTAACCTCTTTTTTTTTCCTTCCCCTCCCCCATGGTCTTCTGGTAAGTTTCTCAGGAGCCACATAAGAGTGAAACCATATGGTATCTGTCTTTCTCTGTATTACTAATTTCACGTAGCATAACACTCTCCAGTTCCATCCACGTTGCTACAAAAGGCCATATTTCATTCTTTCTCATTGCCACATGGTATTCCATTGTGTATATAAACCACAACTTCTTTCTCCATTCATCCATGGATGGACATTTAGGCTTTTTCCATAATTTGGCTATTGGTGAAAGTGCTGCTATAAACACTGGGGAACAAGTGCCCCTATGCATCAGCACTCTTGGATCCCTTGGGTAAATTCCTAGCAGTGCTATGGCTGGGTCATAGGGTAGATCTATTTTTAACTGTTTAAGGAACCTCCACACTGTTTTCAAGAGTGGCTGCACCAGTTTGCATTCCCACCAACAGTGCAAGAGGGTTCCCATTTCTCCACATCCTCGCCAGCATCTATAGTCTCCTGATTTGTTCCTTTTAGCCACTCTGCCTGGCATGAGGTGGTATCTGAGTGTGGTTTTGATTTGTATTTCCCTGATGAGGAGCGATGTTGAGCATCTTTTCATGTGCCTGTTGGCCATCTGGATGTCTTCTTTAGAGAAGTGTCTATTCGTGTCTTCTGCCCATGACTTCACTAGATCATTTGTTTTTTGGGTGTGGAGGAGTTTGGTGAGTACGTTATAGATTTTGGATACTAACCCTCTATCCAATATGTCATTTGCAAATGTCTTTTCCCACTCTGTTGGTTGCCTTTTAGTTTTGTTGATTGTCTCCTTTGAAGTGCAGAAGCTTTTTATCTTCATGAGGTCCCAATAGTTCATTTTTGCTTTTAATTCCCTTGCCTTTGGGGATATGTCAAGTAAGAAATTGCTATGGCTGAGGTCAGAGAGGTTTTTTCCTGCCTTCTCCTCTAGGGTTTGGATGGTTTCCTGTCTCACATTCAGGCCCTTTATCCATTTTGAGTTTATTTTTGTGAATGGGGTAAGAAAGTGTTCTAGTTTCATCCATCTGCATGTTGCTGTCCACCTCTCCCAGCACCATTTGATAAAGAGACTGTCTTTTTTCCATTGGCTATTCTTTCCTGCTTTGTCAAAGATTAGTTGGCCAAACTTTTGAGGGTCTAGGTCTGGGGTTTCTATTCTATTCCATTAATCTATGTGTCTGTTTTTGTGCCAATACCATGCTGTCTTGATGATGACAGCTTTGTAGTAGAGGCTAAAGTCTGGGATTGTGATGCCTCCTGCTTTGGTCTTCTTCTTCAATATTACTTTGGCTATTCGGGGCCTTTTGTGGTTCCATATGAATTTTAGGATGGCTTGTTCTAGTTTCAAGAAGAATGCTGGTGCAATTTTGACTGGGATTGCATTAAATGTGTAGATAGCTTTGGGTAGTTGACATTTTTACAATATTTATTTTTCCAATCCATGAGCACAGAATGTTTTTCCATTTCTTTATATCTTCTTCAATTTCCTTCATAAGCTTTCTATAGTTTTCAGCGTACAGATCTTTTACATCTTTGGTTGGGTTTCTTCCTAGGTATTTTGTGATTCTTGGTGCAATTGTGAATGGGATCAGTTTCTTTATTTGTCTTTCTGTTGCTTCATTATTAGTGTATAAGAATGCAACTGATTTCTGTACATTGATTTTGTATCCTGCGACTTTGCTTAATTCATGTATCAGTTCAAGTAGACTTTGGTGGAGTCTATCAGGTTTTCCAGGTATAGTATCATGTCATCTGCAAAAAGTGACAGCTTGACTTCATCTTTGCCAGTTTTGATGCCTTTGATTTCCTTTTGTTGTCTGATTGCTGATGCTAGCACTTCCAACACAATGCTAAACAACAGCAGTGAGAGTGGACACCTCTGTCGTGTTCCTGATCTCAGGGGGAAAGCTCTCAGTTTTTCGCCATTGAGGATGATATTAGCTGTGGGCTTTTCATAAATGGCTTTGATGATGTTTAAGTGTGTTCCTTCTATCCCGCCTTTCTCGAGGGTTTTTATTATGAAAGATGCTTAATTTTGTCAAATGCTTTTTCTGCATCGATGACAGGATCATATGGTTATTTTCTTTTATTAATGTGATGTATCACATTGATTGATTTGCGAATGTTGAACTAGCCTTGCAGCCCAGGAATGAATCCCACATGATCATGGTGAATAATTCTTTTTATACGCTTTTGAATTTGATTTGCTAGTATCTATGTGCTGAATACGGGAGCCCCCAAATATAAAAAAAAAATAATCACAAACATAAACATCCTTATTGATAAGAATGTGGTAATTGCAGGGAACTTTAATACTCCACTTACAACAATGGATAGATCATCTAGACACAGGGTCAATAAAGAAACAAGGGCCCCGAATGATTACATTGGATCATATGGACTTGAAAGGTATATTTAGAACTCTGCATCCCAAAGCAATAGAATATACTTTCCTCTCGAGTGCACATGGAACATTCTCCAAGATAGATCACATACTGGGTCACAAAACAGTCCTCAATAAATACAAAAGAATTGAGATCATACCATGCACACTTTCAGACCACAACGCTACGAAACTTGAAATCAACCACAGGAAAAAGTCTGGAAAACCTCCAAAAGCATGGAGGTTAAAGAACACCCTAGTAAAGAATGAATGGGTCAACCAGACAACTAGCGAAGAAATTTTTTAAAAAATAAGGAAACAAATGAAAATGAAAATACAACAATCCAAACGCTTTGGGATGCAGCAAAGGCAGTCCTGAGAGGAAAATACATTGCAATCCAGGCCTATTTCAAGAAACAAGAAAATCCCAAATACAAAATCTAACAGCACACCTGAAGGAAATAGAAGCAGAACAGCAAAGGCAGCCTAAACCCAGCAGAAGAAGAGAAATAATAAAGATCAGAGTAGAAATAAACAATATAGAATCTAAAAAAACTGTAGACCAGATCAACGAAACCAAGAGTTGGTTTTTTGAAAAAATAAACAAAATTGACAAACCTCTAGCCAGGCTTCTCAAAAAGAAAAGGAGATGACCCAAATAGATAAAATCATGAATGAAAATGGAATTGTTACAACCAATCCCTCAGAAATGCAAGCAATTATCAGGGAATAGTATAAAAAATTATATGCCAACAAACTGGACAACTTGGAAGAAATGGGCAAATTCCTAAGCACACTTCCAAAACTCAAACAGGAAGAAATAGAAAACTTGAACAGACCGATAATCAGTGAAGAAATTGAATCAGTTATCAAAAACATCCCTGCAAATAAGAGTCCAGGACCAGATGGCTTCCCTGAGGAATTCTACCAGACATTAAAGGCAGAGATAATACCTATCCTTCTCAAGCTTTTCCCAAAAATTGAAAGGGAAAGAAAACATCCAGACTCATTCTATGAAGCCAGCATTACTTTGATTCCTAAACCAGACAGAGACCCAGAAAAAAAAGAGAACTACAGGCCAATATCCCTGATGAATATGGATGCAAAAATTCTCAATAAGGTACTAGCAAATAAGTCCTTTTGGACCTGACTTTCCAACAGAATGATTTTAATGATTGCTTTTTCACTCCTCTCCCTACTCAAAAGAAAGAAAAAGAAAAAGAAAGAAAAATCTTCCCCCTTAAGGCACCCCTCCCACCTAAACTCTAGAACGAATCCCTCATCATTGCCTCTAGAAGCTGATTCCTATAGTTTCCTCCATTTATTACAGAATATGCAAATTCTTGTCTGAGGAGCAGGCCAGAAATAAGACAGTGGGTGTGAAACAGTTTATACTACAGATCAATCATAACATCTATCTCATTACAGTGTCTTTCAAAACACTCTTGGACAAGATAAAACTTTTCCATGAACTATATACAGCCTATTAGCTTGCCACTTTACAGCCTTTACTATATTGTATGTATAAGGCCCTATCTTTATTCTGTTTACCTGTCTTTCCCATTAGACCTAGTATTTTTATTAAAGGAGCTATTCTCATTGGGGAAGAAAGACATGTAAATGATTTATTATAATAAAATAAGTTAAATACTATAATTCAGCTATATAGTGATGCTATGGAAAGGAAGCAGTTATCTAGGACAAATTCTCCTAATTGACATGAACCTTAATCTTGATGGATATTTAGGATATTTCTGGACACAGTGAAGAATAAAAGGCCATTCTAGTTCAAAGAAATAGAATATGCTTGATTTAGAGTTATTAAACAGCAGGACAGGCACATGTAGAAATGGAGATGAAGATGAAATTAGAAAAAGGAACAGGGATAAGATCGCAAGGGCAATTGGGAGCCATTTGAAAGGTTTAAAGGGAATCAGCATGATCTGTGGTAACTGTAAAACATGCATGGGCAGGGTGAGAGAATGAAGACTAGGAGACTATTTAGGAGGCTATGGCAATTACAGGTGTGTTTAACAATGAATCTAAACTAAAGGAGCAACAGTGTGAGTAATCAGGGAAGAGAGTTGAGAATTATCGAAGAGAAATAATCAACAGAACTTCAACTCCACTGGATATGGAGAAATCAGTAATATTTCATCAGTGCTGGCATAAGCCATGCAGAGACCAAGCTAGCTTAAGCCCACATTAAAATAAACTCAAGATTCCTTTATATCCCCACCCCCCTATATTTAACCCCATCCCCCTATGCCTAGCCTCCAGTTTAATAAAGGTCCTCACTGATCCATACACAAGTCTCCTAGGTAGCCCTTGAAACAAATATCTCTCTATCCTAATCCAGTATTTCAAAGTGTGCTCTGTAGCCTACCTTAACAGGATCTCCTGTGGTGCTTGATAAAGATGCCAAGTTCTTGGCCCTATCCTAGACCCCTGAGGGACAAAATATGTATTTTTATGTGCTTTCAAGTTTGAGAATCACTGGCCTAATCCAGCCTATCTACTACTATCAAATTTATTTTTCTTAAACCCTGTTTTCCTCATGTCATTTTCTTATTCAAACTAATTTCTAAATCTTCTACCTGGACTTCAAGATCTTCTTTCAACTTGATTTTTCAATCTTTTCAATGTAAATATACATTCTTTGCTCGAACAAAGTCAACTTAATTTCTTGCTTCCCTCTTCTCTGTCTCCTGCCCACACAACTTGGTTCTTTCTCTAGGCCTTTGCACTGAATATTATTTACACAATCTGAGAGTTTCTCCATTGTCTCATCTCCCATATCAAATCCTAGCCATCACAACTAACAATTCCTAAAAGTCCAGCTTAAGTCCATAAATTTGCATGGAGTTTTCTCCAATTATTTTACCTCTACTTCTCTCTTCTGCTTGTGAATTCCTACTACACTTAAAATCAGTATGCACAATTTAAGAATTGATTATTTCCACATATATTACTAAAACTATAAGGTCTTATCCTTATTTTCTAGTCATCAATGAACCTAACACAGTTCTTGGCACATGATAAGCACTAAAGAAAGATTTGCTGATGTTTGGAATTACCCCAAAAGATTGATGGCTTTCCCCCCCCCGGATGGCACATAAATTAAAAAAGAAAAAAAAAAGGGGGCAGCTGGGTGGCTCAGTTGGTGAAGTGACCGACTTCAGCTCAAGTCATGATCTCGCAGTTCGTGAGGGGCCCCGCGGCAGGTTCTGTGCTGATAGCTCAGAGCCTGGAGCTGCTTCAGATTCTGTCTCCCTCTCTCTCTACCCCTCTCCCACTAATGCTTGTTCGTGCTCTCTCTCTCTCTCTCCTCAAAAATAAACATTAATTTTTTTTTTTTAAAAGAAACGAGAAAAAGACTAGGGGCGCCTTGGGTGGCTCAGTCAGTTAAGCATCTGACTCTTGATTTAGGCTTAGGTCATGATCTCGGGGTCACAAGATGGAGCCCCATGTCAGGCTCCACTCTGGGCATAGAGCCTGCTTAAGATTCTTTCTCTCCCTCCCTCTCTCTCCCTCTACTGTTCACTTGCTGTCTTGGAAGGAAGGAAGGAAGGAAGGAAGGAAGGAAGGAAGGAAGGAAGGAAGGAAGGAAGGAGAGGAATGAGAGAAAGAAAGAAAGAAAGAAAGAAAGAAAGAAAGAAAGAAAGAAAGAAAGAAAGAAAGAAAGAAAGAAAGAAAGAAACTAAATCAATTTTTAAAAGCAAACAAATATTAAATACATTCACTATTCTGAATACCATGGTACCTAATAATGTTAAAGATAATGTCTCCTGCCCTGTTCTCTAAATACAGACTGCTTAGTCATTAAGACAAGGTATTTACAAATACCTCTCAATTACAATACAGATCATTTTTGATGTATTATGTAATTATGGAAATGAAATACAATGCCCTGAATATAAAATCTCTAAAATACAGCAATAGAAAGAACCTTAAAAAATAATGTAAGCCAATCACTTCAATTTAGCCATTTAATAACTGAACCTCAAAAACATTACATGACTTGCCCAAGGTCACACATCCAATTAGTAGCATCTAACAGAGACAAAGACCTAGCCCTCTTGACTGCACATCAAAGGTTGTTTTCATTACACTATGTGGTCATTGACACCAAATCAAAGTGAGATACTTTAATAAGAATTCCTGCTAGCATAAACCATCCTACCATCCTGAGATGGCATCCTGCTCTCCTGAGAACTGAGGTGAAACACCCAATTTCAACAGACTCATAAAAACAGAATCATAAAAATCATAAACACAGGCACAACTCTAAAAAAAAGTAAAACCTTATAAGACAAAGTATACAAAGCATATTCAAATTCTAAAACATGTTCCAAAACCACAGGAAAAATACTTACCATGGCTAAATTCTCATCACCTGATCTTTATCATCTTATTACTTTGGTAAAATATACTCCAAAAGAAGAACCAAACATATAGAATGCTATAAGCAAAAATTGCTCAATTCCCAAAAGCACAAATTCATATCTAAGGGTAAAACATATCTTTTGTACTCACCGTAACTTTACTTCCAACTATCTGCATGCAGTAGTCAACGGAGAGTAGTTACAGTGTAAAAGAAACAAAAAACAAACAGCAACAGTTATTAGTAATCAGAAGCTTTTCACAGAAGTGTTTAGTAAATTAGTAAATAGCTAACCCTATGTACACTTTAATACTTCAGATCTAGAGTCTAAAACAAATATACCAGTATTAATTTCTACCATATTTCAAAAATGTGTGAAGTCTCGAAATAAGGATTCCTAAATAATTACTACTGTTTGAAGACGTTTTTAAAAATGTACTGCAATTGGCATATATAAGCTAAATATCAAGTAACATAAAATTAAGTGCAACCAGGCATCAGATATTTTACCAGCCTACAGTCACTCAAAAAATATATCAACAGAAAATTGAACTTTTTTCCAAATAATGCTTTTTTTTTCCTTGTTATAATGGATATAATATTAAGGTTGAAACAAGGTGTTTTAGGATATAAATGTTGCATTTAAAGCCATGCATTAAGTTAAGAAATGAATTGTAGGTTGAAAACTGGAGCATTTTATATTGTTATGATTTTAAGGTTTATAATATTATTTCATAGTATACTTGAAAATTACAAAGAAGAGATTGCTTATAATTCTAGTTTTCTAGGCCATCCTAGCATTTGTAATATAATAATATAATATAATTAATATAATATAATGACATAGAAGCAGTTTATATCTAAACATGCATATATTCATAAGGATAAAACAGTTCAAAATACAGAAACTTTGAGCTTTCCTAATAGGTAAGAGATAGAATTTCTGAGAGGCAGGATGGTATTTAAGAAACCAAGAAGTGAAATCATACTTCTGAACATAATTTTATGCCAAAACCCTAATATAAATCAAATCATTGTTATCAGAGTCCTACACTTAAATGTCCAAAGCAATGTCCAAAAAAGAACTAATTAATCCACAATAAAACCTTTAATCTGATAGCAGTTACTATCAATATGTGTTCTATTTTCCAACTAGTACTTTAAAAAGAAAACTAAAATACTATTGAAATCCCAATAAGAACCCTAAATTGAACAGGATACTACAAGACACAAAAAGATAATGACAGTATCCAAGCAAATTATTTCAGAGGAATCCATGAATCTCCAAATAGAGAAGCAGCTTTCTTAAATATTCATTCAACAGAATATTTACAGGCACTGATTATTTAGTTGAATAAAAACCTCTTTGGTGCCATTAACAGTCTTCTGAATTGAAAGATATGCTATTGACCTAAATTATTTCCTCGACCAAAAAGACAGAGATTTTATCTGTCCCTTGTTTATTTAACACAGACATGAGACTAAAACAAGAATACAAGCCTGTATTAACAATTAAGGCAGGTGTATACTCAGTGAAATAACCAGAATATAGCCTATTAATAATTCATTATGATTGCAAAATCCTTGCATTTAGCTAAAGCACATACAGCAAACAGATTAGATTGGCCAAGGAAAGCTAAAAGAAACTGGTGTGGTCAGTTTGACTTCAATTGTTTCACCTGAGAAAGAAAATATCTGCTAATGGCAAAAGCAAAATGGTAATACATGTATGCACACACACACACACACACACACACACACACACACACACAGATATACTGCAATTTCAACTGCTTATTTCATGGGTCAATCTAAAAATTCTATAGATGTATCGGGTATCACTATTTTAAATCATTTCCTATTGAGATTTTTATTTAATCAGTAATACCTCTCAAGGGGTCATGTGTCTTCAAAAATGTGATTTTACATATTTTAAAATCTCAATTTCAAAGACTGTAATTTAAGTTATAAATAAACTAGTTTCTTAATATTCTAATAATGACATTGGCTTTTGGCAAACTAATGTTAGGATTTCAGTGACTAAATTTTCCTCATAAATGTCAATAAAGGCTGTTAAGATAGAACATACAATATCCCATAAATCACTGCTATATTGTGCCTCTTTCAGTATTATGAATGGGTAGGACAAGGTCTGCAATATTAACAAAGCTTGGTTTTCTGTTTCTGAAAATATATGCTGGTGTTTTGAAAAATATAAATTCTTCCAGATTGTTTGTGGCCAAATTATCTCTATGTTACAACTACCATCGGTCAGGTCCATAACCACACTTGCTATAATGAGCAAATAAGTCCAGCCTGTGCAGAGAACAGGTTCTTCTGCACTCCCTTATTTAAAGTCCATTCATCACTGACAGGTAATCAAGCCACTTTTTCCTTTAACATTCACATAATTTAATATTCTCTATTATGGAAGTTTAACAAGAAAAAAACTAAACTAAGCAGTAGTTTGCATCATTATCTTTTAATTTCCTATATATTTTTACTCCATGCTTATTTTAGCAAAGTTAAGAACATAACAAAAGACTGTCATTTGCTTTAGAAATGGGTTTTGAGTACATACCTGTATATTAGTTTCATCTTGCTTTACTGTCCTTACCCAGGAACTCAGGAGAATGATGGACATTTCTTACTGAGCCCATATTTTGTTTTTCAACTCTATGCAAAATGACTAATGCAGGTGGTAAAGAAGGAAACATATAATTTATGTTTAAATTTAACTACAATTCTCACATGTTCCACATGTGACTATAAAACATTCTCCATCAGGAACACTAGCTCTTAACTTTCTTTTTACTTCAAGATTTAAGTTTTGAATACTTATGAAGGATTTTCATAAGGAAGTGGTTATAATGTATGTACTTTAAATGAGAAAAGTTTTTCATCAGTGTATCAATATAGTGAAAAAGCAAAAAAAAAGTAGAAGATATACAAAGCATGTCTAAAATCTAGTGAAAGACAGCAAGATGGAAACCTTAGTTACACAAAGTTAAACAGCCACACATTAGGCTACAGTTTCTGCAAATATTATGGTCATGATCATGAAGAGGTCAAAAGATAAGAGGATTGTTTGTCACTGAATGGTATCCTTCTCATCTTCAAAATAAAATTACATGAGCGATATTATTTGTTGTAACAACAGAAAACACAGTACTAATTGACATCTCCCCAAGGTGAGAAAGCTTTAAAACATGTTTATCAATAGGCTTTCTTTCATCATAATATTTGGCCCACAAAAAAATATTAGGAAATGAAATGTATAACCTTGAAACTCTAGTGAAAGTGCTATATGCATGGCAGGTGCTCATATGTATGTTCAATTAAACAAATAAGGGTCATATACTAAATAGTTATAGTACTGATTTTGAGGCTAATGTCTTAAAAAGAATGTTCGTGTCTTTTGAGAAACATTCAATTTCCATCTTTCAAATAAAGCAATTCAAGACAGCTTATCTAACATTTACCCAAATTTTAGCATTTTGATGTGAAAAATTAGTATATAACCTAAAGTGTACATGTCTTTGGCCAGTTAAAGAGGAAACAATATGGGAATAAATGAAAGCAAGTTCCACATAGAGTAAAAATCAAAAGGTTAAGGAATAAGAGCTTCATATAATCTTCATTATATTCAGTCCCACTTAAATAAAAACAGCAAATGATCCAGAGACACTAACAAAATTTTATCATTAAAAACACATGATTATTCATGTATTATCATCTGTACCTTGCACTCAGATTTCGTTACATACATTTACTAGTGTATTTGCCTTTAGGTGTTTAAAAATATAACACAAAACGTGCACCCTGCATTTCCTAAAGCATTTTACTGTGAACAATAACTTGAGTACAAAAATGAGAAGAGATTCATCAGAATTTCAAAGTAAAACCCTATGCATCACCTAGTTCTATTGAAAACAATGCTCATGGCAAATTTCACTTATCACTTGAAACATATTTCTGCCCTTGGATACCAGAAGCAAATTAAAAAACATGCTGTTGCTCTGCTCTGGTAGAGCTGCAATGTGATATGTTTAAATAGTTCAGCATTCAGATTTAGCTTGCTTAAACTACAATATGGAATCAATACAATTGTAGAATTCAGAGCAAAATGCATCAGTAATTGCCACTGCAATTACTGCACTGAAATAGCAGTAACAGGATAGCCAAATAATTTTACAACATACTTTCCAATGAGGAACTATTTTCTTCACTGGTCAATTTCTTAAACTCAAAATATGTATTTTTAAGTGTAAATGTATGTGTGTGTATTATATATATATATATATATATATCCACATAATATACATACCACATACATAAAATCACTGTGTATAATATGTGGTATAGGTGTGTGTGCATATATACACAGTGATTTTATGACCTCTAGTTGTATAAAGCTTTTTACTTATAGAAATGTAAAAGATACGTTTCACCATTTCAAAAATACATTATTTTCTTACAAAAAGAAATCAAACCTGAAGTCTATTTTCGGAAGCACCTTAGGAAGTGGAACAAAGCCACATATTCCATTAAAACACTAATGTTTTTCCTGAAGAAAACAAGTCTTTCCAAATAACTCTACTTTCAAGTCTTGAAACTCAGAGATGTGATTAAAGCTCCAATGAAGCACCCTCTTTTATATTAAATTAAGCTGTACAATAACAATTATGAGGTAGTTAATATAGATAGCATCACATAAAATAATTAGCATCACATAAAATAATGAAAAAAACCTAAAACAGCATTATTAAAAATATTGATCAAAATTTCCTGCAAGGAGAAACCAGACATGATGCTTTAATGTAAACTTAGTTAAAAATCATGAATAGGCTATGTTTGTGTCTTCTCCCTCAAAATTTTCATATAACCAACAGTATATTTAGTGGAACACCTACAAATTGCTCTCAATTTTTAGGAAGTGCATAAAACCACTGCCCCAAAAGTCACTGGATTAACTCACAGCCTTCTATCCTTGGTCTGCATTGTTTTAAATAATGGAAGTCTCTCAAATTATAAAAAATTTTGAAACAGGGGCATACACTAAATGTGTAAAAATACATGTATAAGGTTTTTCTGAATAGTCTATATGAGTATACTGAGGCAAGAACTTGAAGATCTGGGGTTGGTTTCTTTTTAAGCAGATAATGCTGACCTCATTACGGGAACACCAGGAAAGTGTCACTACTTACAGATTTGGCAGTAGCAGAAATATACTGGACAACCATCTCACGCTTGGTGGTAAAATCTTTGTTTCGTAAAGGAGCTTTCCGTTCTTCATTAAGGTTCATGTCCTCCTGTTATAAAGAACATCTATTGTAAACATTAACACATTTCTGCTTAAGTTGCAAAATGATTAATAAATATTAATATTCTCTTTTAAAATAGTCATGCTGTGGCTAACAAGAAGGATCACTTTGGTGGATCTCTCACTATTATTTTTCACTCTAGATACCATAACACTGTATAAATTTTACCACATATTCATGGCTCCTATCTCTACCTATTCAATGCATGAGCAGAAATAATAAATATTTTTAAACTATTCCAGAGAATAAATCGACAGTTTTATAGCATACATCATACAACCTTGGCACAACTATTAATTTACACGGATAGCAAAAATAAACAAACACTTTACTATTTGGCATATGCTCCCTTAGGATCACTATTATCCAGAAGAGCAAATACGATTTTTAAACTGACAGGAAATATAGATCTATAATATGCCACTGAAGAAACATCCTTCAGAAGTTGCTGGATTTGGAAAGCAAAAAAAAAAAAAAAAAAAAAAAAAAAACATCAGAAATATAATCAGCTGTGTTTAGATGACAAAAATCACTCATTGGAGAAAAAAATACTCATTTACAAGAATACATTGTTTTGAAGTTCAATAAGTTCTTTTTTTGTGTGTGTAATAAGGTGGTTTTATTAAAGCACCAGGACAGGGGTGCTTGGGTGAAGTTCAATAAGCTTTAATTTGGCTGGGAATCTTCCTTTATTTTGTGATACATACACATATAACATTTTCACTATGCAAATTACTTTTCTTCATTTTGAAACTCATATTAACCCTTGCAACATAATAAGACACTTTTGAGGGGTCACAAAATCAAGTTGGAAATGGCAATGCTTCAAAAAGCAATTATCAGATGAAAGGAAACTTACAGAATGGGTGAAAATATTTCCAAATCATATGTCTGATAAGGGACCTGTATCCAGAATATATAAAGAACTCTAAAAATCAACAATAAAAAGACAACCCAACTATGGGTGAGCAAAGGATTTGAATAGATGTCCCTCTCAAAAAGATATACAAATGGCCAGTAAGCACATGATGTTCAACATCATTATTCATTAGAGAAATGCAAATCAATACCACAATGAGATACCACCTCACTCCCACTAGGGTGGCTAGAATACAGAAAGATAAAAATAACAAACATTGGTAAGGATATGGACAAACTGGAACCCTCACACATTGCTGGTAAGAATGTGAAATGATGCAGCCACTTTGGATAATAGTCTAGCAGTTCCTCAAAAAGTTATGCAAAAAGTTACCTCATGACCCAGCTCATACCCAAAAGAAATAAAAATGTATGCCGACACAAGAACTTGTATATGAATGTTCATAGCAGCGGGATTAAAGGGTAGAAACAATCCAAATTTCCATCAAGCGATGAATGGATAACGAGAGTGGTATGTCCAGTCATAAAGAAGAACGAAGTACTGATAAATGCTATAGCATGATGGAACCTTGAAATCACATAATGCTAAGTGAAAAAAGCCAGTCACAAAAGACAACATATTGTATGATTTCCATTTATACTCAATGCCCAGAATTGGCAAATCTATAGAGACAGAAAACAGATTAGTAGTTGTTAGGGGCAGAGGAGGGGGAATAAGAGTACTGGGGTGTGACTGCTGATAGGTATGGTGTGTTTTTTTTTTTTTTGAGTGATAAAAATGTTCTAAAATTGTTGTGATGGTTTCACAACAATTTAGTTTGAATATACTAAAAAATACACTATGTATTTTAAGACAATGATTTTATGGTATGTGAGTCATATTTCAACTTTAAAAAATAAGTACATTTATCACTTTATTTTCTTAATGCTGGCTATTAATATTTTTTAATCAAGGAAAGTAATGGGCACTAAAAATATCAACATTTTTTTAAATTTATTCATCTCTTTTGAGAGCAAGAGGGCATACTAGTGAGCAGGGGGGGCAGAGAGAGAGGGAGAGAGAATCTCAAGCAGGCTCCACGCTGTCAGAACAGAACCCGATGCAGGGCTCGATCTCACTAACCACGAGATCATGACCCAAGCAGAAACCAAGAGTCAGACACTTAAACACCCAGGCACCCCAATATTAACATTGTTTTTAAAACTCATATAAGGAGCAATGAAAAGAAATCAAACTGCATCTATGTATAGAATGGTAACTTCACTGACAGCAAAAGTCTCTTGATCTATATTTGCATGCATTGCAGTGACTCCTATGATTTGTTCAAGGTCAATAGTTAATACATTTTATTTATATGTACATAGGATTCTTCTTCCTAATCACCTGTATCACTAACTCTACCCCTATCTTTCCTATCTTATCTCCTTATTTCTCATTTGTATATTTTCCTTCTTAATGACTTACTTGAAGACAGAAGACATCTTTTTCCTCTCTCTCACAGGCTAGATTTAGCATTGTAGAGTCAAAGTAGAATCACAGAAAAAAGGCTGGATAGCACTTTTAATGTAGTCCACAGATGCTCTGAGTTGACTTCAACTAACAGAGAACCTACTACCTCACAGGCAGCCCATCCCATATTAGGGAAGTGTAATTTTTCCAACTTTTTTTTGGAAGACTAAATGTAAAACATGTACAGTGAAACAGAATATTAAGCTAAAGTGGCAGAACTGTGTCATCATTCTTTCTTCTCTACTTTCTAAATATTGAATCAATTATTTACTGGACAAGTGCCATGCACCAAGGACTATGCTACAGGAGTGCAAATTGAAAGACAGCTTGTATCCACAAATTAAATGAATTATTTATGAAGCATTTAACACAATGCCTGATACTTAATAAATGCCTATTTGTTAAATAAATAAAAATAAATAATTCATGGTCCAGTAGGGAAAATAGATATGTAAACAGAGGCACATATTTTCACAGAGGCACATATATGATAGTTTTGGAACACAGAGGATAGATGGAAAGATCAGAAAAGTCTTTACCAGGATTTGGGTCTTAAAGGATGAGAAAAATATTAGTGAAGGCAAGGAGACTAGCTAGGAAACCACAGTGGTCTTCTGTTCTATTTGGCTGCTCAACAGCATTTAATTTTAATACATCTTCCCAGTGTCATTCCCACCTAAGCAAGAAAGAATCCATAAAAACTACATTTGCCAGATTCCCTTATAACTAGAGTACAGACATGTGGCTTAGTTTCCACCAATGAAATGCATTTCTAGGATGTGTGGATTCAGAAGTAAACTGTAAGGAAGCAGGCCACAAGTAAGTGCCATTTTGCTGGCATGGGTGGAAATAAGAGGTGATATGGTTATGGAAGTGTGGGCAGCAGCTGCATGTTTTTCATAATGACAGTTTGACCATGTGGTTCCAGGGTGGCAACAGCTCCTTTAGTGAACTCTCTATTTCAGCTGTGTGGTTCTGGATGTTATTTCTATAATATTATCTGAAGCTTGTCTCTACAACCCTCCTGATTCAAGAGCTATTTAATATATTTCATAGTTATATATAACTAGTCAGAAAAGATTCTCATATTCTATAACATAGGCTACTGAAGTAATTCATGAGACTAGTGATAAGAGTCTGAATTAAGAGAGACAGTAGTCAGTCTGGACAGAGGTTAATAAATTCAAAAACCATGCAAATGTTATTTGGAGGCATCATTCTCTCCTTAAAGCTAAGTATACCTACCTACCTGCTTCAACTTATCTTCATGTGACATGGCTTACCATCCATATTTATTTTTCTCAAGTACTCTGTAGTTTGATAAATACAAGGAAGGAAAGCACTACTACGTCCATCATCTTAAAATACTTTACCTCTATTAATTCAGCCTCTGATTTTATGACCTTATTGGCAAGCACATCATTCTGCTGACTCATAGTATGTTTCCATCAAAACCCCTAAGCACTGTTCACAAATGCTAGGCTAGGTTTCTACTGCCTCAAAACATTCTGGTTAAATTACAGTACCCTACAAATGTGGTTAGCATGAATCTGCATACCCTAAGTAGAATCAACTCTGGAATGCTAACAAGATTGAGTGTATCTGTACGCCTCACAGCCAGGCCTAAGAATGTGGCAGTACCACCTTCAGCACTCTGTAGGTAGAGAGTTGGCTCTCCTTCCAGTGATGTTTCTACATTATAATGTGCCTCCATTAAATTTTTAATGGTCTATAGTGCTAATATCATGCCATCAGAGTAAAATCATGGAGGTAGGCATGACAATAAAGGGAATATGAGATTATATGCCTCAGAAGAGTTCTGTCAAGTTAAAGTATGGTCATGAACACTAAGCTTGCTGTATATTAACTACCCTTCAAAGAATGCTAGATTTTAGTGTTATCATCACCTCTCTGGTCTCATTTTTTACCAGTTTTCATCTTACCCCTGTATTTTAATAATACAATATTGGCTGTAATTTTCCTACATATACTATGCTATTATACATTTCCATTACTCTGTTCATGATGCTGTTCTCTCTGCCTAGAATGCTGCCATCTTCATCACCCTCTCTATTATTCCTCTATTAACCCTCACCCCATCTCAACCCACTCCATCCCACCCAAATCCTTATCTCTTATCCTTTTGATTCATCTTCAAATTTCCCCCTGAAACACCTCACTGAGAAATGACTATCTGCATTCTAGTCTTCCATATTAATTCCTGTATTACTAGCACTTAAATTGAAACTATCTGATAAGCCCATCTTTTCTAAACTCTAAGCTAGCTTGAAGGCAGAATCTGGGTCTTTTTTACCTTTTTCTTATAGAGAGGAGGGAAAAGGACTGAGGGAGGAAGGGAGACAAAGGAAGAGAGAGAAAATGAATCTTAAGCAGGCTCCACGTTGAAGGGCCCAACATGGGGCTTGATCCCACAACACTGGGATCATGACCTGAGCCAAAACCAAGAGTCAAATGTTCAACCAACTGAGCCACACAGGTACACACCCTTTTTTATCTTTAGACTCCCAGAAAAAAAGTATAGTTCCTGGAATTCTCTAAGCATTTAATAAATACTTGTTGAACCAGTGTGAACTTTTTCTCTAAATATTTTAATTTGCTTTACAGCCATCAGCAATTTTTATACCTATAAATTTGCGGCATAAGTTGACTGAGAATAGGTACCATTCATATGAACAGAAAAGACCATAAAGACTCATTTTATTCTTATAGAAATAAGAAGCATACTGCTAATTAGGCAGCTAATATTTCCAAATCATTAACTCCAACTTTATAATACAATCATTAAACAGAGCAATAATCATAATTCAGTATTAATTGTAAACAATATAAATGAATTGTGAAACTCTTCTAAACACACTAGTTCTTACAGTACTTCAAAACACAAAAGCAAGCTTTCAGTATGTTTAACATTTAGTTAGTACTTCTATAATACATGAGAATATAGTATTTTGTAGTTTCAAAAAACTTTGTTTGCAGTCTAAATAACTGACCACTTACAATATTTTTAAAGCCATATTTGTAAACAATAAACCAATTTTTCTCCTTCCATATATGCCATGATGCAATGTTCAACACTGTATGTAGATTCATGTCCTCAGAAAATAAACATATTTTTAAAGTTATTACTGAGGAGCCATAGGACAATAAAGTCAAATCAGAACGTTAAAAGTTGAACCACCTCCCTATTCATTTTTGTTCATTCATTTATTCATTCATTCTCTCTCACTCTCCTCCCATCCCCTCTCACTCTCCCTCTCTCCCCTCATAAATGTTTAAATGAGTAACAACATAATGTTTAAAACTTTCTTATCTTCCAAGACTATTTTTTTCTTAACTCTTCCACTGATTCCTATTTTGCATTATGAGAAGTAAACGCCAACTTTTTATGTTTTCACATCTTTTTCCTTCCTTCTATAGATTTGCTATAAATTTCGATATATTTTCTATAAACTGTTTCTGTTCTGCAATATGTCTTCATGCCAGTTGAAGGCTGAATTTTCCACTTGCTGTTTTAAAATCTGAACTTGACTACACCATCAAATGCTTGCCCTCTTCTTTCACTTCTCCATAGTAATTATTCAAGTATTCTTTATCTTCTATTTTGATGGGAACTGTATCCCTGAAGAGAATGAACAAATGATACCCTAGTACCTAAAAATATGCTCTAGCATGAACAATGATTATGTTATGTTTGATTATTTTAAGGTTATAAATGGGTTCTTACAGCATTTGTTTAGTTTATTCTTTTCTAAAGATACATTCCATAATTCCTCTATCATCTGAACTTGAAAGGATTGAACATTTCTTTCTAAAAAACCCAATAAAATTATCAAAAATTTGCTCCATTATTAAGTAGTTGGCCAATTCTACCTGATATTAAATAACTACCTCAATGTTTTCAAAAGATCCAGTTAACTTTACCCATATAGACTGCAGCCATAGAACATATAAATCTCAGATGGAAAACAAATTTAAAGGAAAAAAAATTGTCAAATACATTATCTCTGAAAACAATATAAAGCCAAAGGCAGGAAAAAAAGCATGACATTGAATGAATGTTATTGAGTATGGTACAAATCATCTATTTCTGCTTTCAGGTCTTATTGGAGAGATGCAACTTTGAATACCTACATATACCTCTTTACTATCAGTAGGGTAAATTCAGAATGTATGTTTAGATATTAGAAAACAGGGAAATGCTATTTTCACTTTCCCACAATCCTTACTCCTGAGCTCAACATGTATATACACAAATACACACAAAAAATACAAGAAAATAAGTTTTAATATCTAACATGATAACACTGGATCCATAGGCCAAATGGTACATGAGGCATCTTAGGGAAAGAGTGTGCAAATCTTTTTACTGTCAGTGTACTAAACCACACTGCATCTTACATGTACTTGTTTTAATGCATTTATGGGGTATTTTATCTAGTTTTAACTAAATCAGTCATCAAAAATAACATAAAATTAAAAATCTGTATTCAAAGATTTCGGCAAAGACAAAAGATTGAGGATAGCAGTATAACAGCAAAAATTCAAGCACAAGCAGACAAGAAAATGTTAGACTGCTACATCTCCTTCTTGCAAGTCTGAGCCTTTCATCTATCACATCATATGATTAAAATAATAAAAATGTAAGGCTAATAGCTGACCACACAATATTAAAAATTATTAAGGTAGCTATTTGAAATATGGATGTATACCAATTATCAATGGTGATTCCCATTTTATGTGCATATTGTACCTTAAAATATTAGCTAATAATACTACAAAGCCACCTCAAACCAAGCATTCAGAACATGAAGAAAACTTTTTGAATTTTCTCAGCAATTAGAATCACGTGATACTCAGGGCACCTGGATGGCTCAGTCGGTTAAGCATTGGACTCCTGATTTCTGCTCAGGTCTTAATCTCAGGGTTGTGAGTTCAAGCCCCACACTGGGTGTGGAAACTATTTTTTTTTAAAAATCCAGCACTTTAGTGAAATTTTGTAAACTTAATGGCACGTGTTTAGAAGCCTCTTTTTGTGTGCTCACTTCCGCAGCACATATACTAGAAGCCTCTTTTGGGGTGTCTGGGTGCCTCAGTCAGTTGAGCATCCAACCCTTGGTTTCAGCTCAGGCTGTGATCTCACAGTTTGTGAGTTAGAGCCCCACATGGGGCTCTGTGCTTGCAGCTTGTAGCCTGCTTGGGATTCTCTTTCTCCCTCTCTATCTGCCCATCCACCACTCACGCTGTGTCTGTCTCTCTCAAACAAATAAATAATCTTTAAAAAAAGCCTCTTTTGAACTTTTTATTTCATTACAGCAAAAGACAAAGGTTCAGTGATATTGTGGAAACTCTTGGTAGAAGCAGCTGAAATACATGCAAAACAACATGACATTAAACTAAAACACATTCCTTTGTCAACAAATACCATCAGAAGACCCGTAGAAATCATTGCTTAAAATATGTCCATCAACTGATGAATGTAGAAAGAAATTGTGGTTTATATACACAATGGAATACCATGTGGCAATGAGAAAGAATGAAATATGGCCTTTTGTAGCAACGTGGATGGAACTGGAGAGTGTTATGCTAAGTGAAATAAGTCATACAGAGAAAGACAGATACCATATGGTTTCACTCTTATGTGGATCCTGAGAAACTTACCAGAAGACCATGGGGGAGGGGAAGGAAAAAAAAAAAGGTTAGAGAGGGAGGGAGCCAAAACATAAGAGACTCTTAAAAACTGAGAATAAACTGAGGGTTGATGGGGGGTGGGAGGGAGGGTGGGTGATGGGTATTGAGGAGGTCACCTGTTGGGATGAGCACTGGGTGTTATATGGAAACCAATTTGACAATAAATTTCATATTTAAAAAAATATATACTAAAAGAAGTATATATGTTTTATATATAAAACATATATAAATCATATATATAAAACATATATAAACAAATATGTTTATATATGTTTTATATATATACAAGTATATATATTTATATACATTATGTATATTATATATTTACATATATAAATATATTATATATTTATATACAAGTATATATGTTTTATATAAAGATTTATATAAAACATATAAAAATCATATATATAAAACATATAAACTGTGGGAGTTTTATTGCAGACTTGAATGAAAATACAGTTTAAAAAAACAACTCAACTTATATTATTTTGCTAGATTGTTTCAATAATGAAATATAGAAACTACTTTTCTTTGAGTCACTAATGCAACAATCTAACAGAAAAAAACATTACCTATGTAACTGATTTACTTAATAAAAAGATGTTTTATGAAAAAACTGTAAGTGGAAAAGATTCCTAAGTAAGGTTATCCCACATGTAAAATTTAAGACATTGCAAAAGGAATTGAAACCAAAGTACACAAAGTACTAAAGAGTCAAGAATGTAGTTCTTTTTAATAAAAGCAAGATATTTCAAATAGTGTAGAATATGATATCTTGAAATGAAATAGGAAGTGGGCATGAAAACATTGTACCTCACAGATATTTCTGGTTATCTCAAGACAAAGTATTTAAAAACTGCTGAAATTTACCATGATTTAGGCATTTTTCATTCACAAAAATACTAGTAATCCCTCGAAAGTTTAACAATTAGTAAGAAAGTAACTGCTTTTCAAATAAACTTCATTAAAAACACACTGGCAGGGGCGCCTGGGTGGCTCAGTCGGTTAAGTGGCCGACTTCAGCTCAGGTCACGATCTCGTGGTCCGTGAGTTCGAGCCCCGCGCCGGGCTCTGGGCTGATGGCTCAGAGCCTGGAGCCTGCTTCCGATTCTGTGTCTCCCTCTCTCTCTGCCCCTCCCCTGTTCATGCTCTGTCTCTCTCTGTCTCAAAAATAAATAAACGTTAAAAAAAAATTTTAATAAAAAAAATAAAAAATAAAAAAAAACACACTGGCAGACCCAACTTCCCTGTCCGTCTCCTTCACCCTTTAATGACTCACCTCTTTCCCCTTCTTCCTGGCATCAGAAGCAATGTCTAACAGCAGACATGAGTAGACAAACATGGGTGTGAGGGTCTCCACATTAAGCATGTGGAAGGAAAAATGCAGAGTCCATGTCCCTTATGACATCAGTTGAAGCCCATTTCTTAAAGCCCATTTGACCCATGTATTTAAAAATATAAAAATGCAACACTCCAATTAGTTGCAAGAACAACTGACTATCATGAAGGAAGATGGAAATTTACTAGCCATGGTTCAGCAGAAAACATTTGCTTGATTCCTGGATTGGACTGAGAAAAGTTAATACTATGATTAATAAGTGTTGCTAATGATGTTCTTGTTCCACTTGGACCTATATATCTCTGTCAGATTTATGTTTCAACTATAATAGACATTAAACCAAATATCCAAATGAAATGAACTTGGAACTAAACCTTCTAATTATTATGGTCTTTAAACAAGACATAAAAACTAATGACACACTGACATTGTACTCACTAAAAAGTTAATCATAACAGCAAAGCCTTTTTGTGCCATTAATAAATAAATTCATTTTAAATCATTTTAAAATCTTATTAATTTCAGGGTGCCTGGGTGGCTCAGTTGCTTAGGCATCCGACTCTTGATATCAGCTCAGGTCATGATCACACGGTTCATTAGATCAAGCCCTGCACTGGGCTCCACACTGCGTGTGGAGCCTGCTTGGGATTCTTTTCACCCTCTCTTCCCTCTCCTCTGCTCACGCTCTCTCTCTCTGTCAAAATAAATAAATAACCTTTAAAAATCTTGTTCATTTCATGTTTTTTTCTCATTCTTTATTCTGTCTGTATTTTATATGCCTGTTACACACACACACACACACACACATACACACACACATATGTATGTATAAAATTTTTAAATAAAATAGATTAAGGTTACTTGCTCAAACATACATTTTTTTTCTAACAGGATAGTAAGTCAAAACATTTAAAGACACTACACTAGTGCAGAGGTTGACAAACTTTTTCTATAAAGGACTAGACAGTAAGTATTTTAGGTTTTGTGGGTCACGGGGTCTTTGTCACAACTATTCAACTCTGCAGTTGTGACACAAAAGGAGCCATCAATGATATATAAAGTAATGGTTATGGCAGCATTCAAAAATACTTTATGTACACTGAATTTCACATAATTTTCATGTACCCTGAAACAGTCTTTTGGGTTTTTTTCAACCATTTAAAAATATGAAAACTATTCTTAACTTTTGAGCCATACAAAATAAAATCCTAGAGGCAGAGATAGTGTATTTGTCATCTTTATGTTCCCCTGGACCTAACAAAGTATCTGGCATTCAGTGAAGAGTTGTCAAATAAACTTCTCCATTTCTGCAAAGACATTAATCTGTCTTTGTTTTTTCTTTTTCACAATTACACCTTATGACCTGCTATATCACCCTTATCAGAACATAAGCTTCTTGATGATAAGAGTTGCCCTTGATTTCTTCTCTGCTCTTTTTCCTCAGAGCTTAGAACAGTACCTGGCATATAGAAGGCATTGCACCTTGATAAACTAAATTGTTAAAACTTTGAGAATGCTTTAATGCCAAAAATGAAAGACTGAAAATTCATAAGTGACACTGGGCTTCATAGTATATTCATGTCTTCCCTGTATCCTGAGTCCCTGCACTGGGTTAAATGCTCACAGTAGCCTATTTCTAGCTGTCCTACTACCATGGAAATCATTTTCTTTTTTTTTTTACTTTCCTCTCTCCCTGACTAAACTCTGAACTCTATGGAGGCAATGGAGGTACTGCATTTATCTTTGTATCTCTAGCATGCAGCAACATGGCACACTGCACATATAAAAAAAAATGGTTATGGTGGGGCGCCTGGGTGGCTCAGTCAGTTGTGTCTGACTTTGGCTCAGGTCATAATCCCGTGGTTTGTGGGTTCAAGCCCTGTGTTGGGCACTGTGCTGACAGCTCAGGGCCTGGAGCCTGCTTTAGATTGTGTTTCCTTCTCTCTCTCTGCCCTCCCCCACTCATGCTCTGTCACTCTCTCTCTCTCTCCTCTAAAAATTGAATTAAAAAAATTTTTTAAAAATTTTAAAGAGATTACAGGCAACTTTCCATCATCAGTAAAAAGTAATCCATCCCAAACTAGTTTTACCTACCAACCAATATACTTCTGTTTTGCCTTCTATTTCCACTGAGTATATGTGCAAGGAAAACATGTTAATTTTATATTTAGCTTAAATGAAACATTATTAAAGATAGATGCTACAAAATGCCATTTTTTTTACATTTTTATGTGCTTAAATTTAACTTCCAACTCAGCCACTTACTAGCTTAGGCAAGTTACAGAACTAATCTGTTTAGACTCTCACTAAGCTTCAATTTCTTTTTGTGAAAATGGAGTAAAACTATGTTGCCTGCTTTGTGACATTTTCATAAGGATCAACTGAAATAATACATGTAAACTGTTTAGTTACATGCCTGGCCAGTAAGTGCACAGTAAATGAAAGCTATGATAAATCACAAAACAACTTCTTCAGTGTAAACTGATTATGGTCAAACTAAAGATAACATAGAAAATATATAATGTTCAACGTACAAGTAGACTTCTCTCAAAGAGATACAATCCTTAAAAATATGTATTGATTTTTTGGTTACTTCTAATCAAATCATATTTATCTGTTTTTCTGAAATTCCCAAGGAAAGAAAAATTCCCATTGGGGAAAATGTGGCTCTCTGTTGTACCTCTCTTTAAATCACACTTATGAATCCACAAGCAAATCTTAAAAAAAAAAAAAACATAATGCATTTAAACAGGATAGTGGTAATTTTCTCATCAAACATTAGAATATTCAAACCACAAAATGGAAATGTTGTAGTAAGTTTTACAACATTGTAAACATGGTACAGAAAGTGAAGAGTTTAGAAACTACCAAGAATCATTTTTGCCTAGGGCTACAGTTACAAAAAAGGCAGGTGCATGTCTGAAAAAGAGCAAGAAAATGGGGAGAGTAGCATAGAAAGATGTCAAAGATGGTGGGAATCAGATCATATGGGGCCTTATAGACTATTATAAGTGTAATGGCTTTTGTACACTGAGTGAAATGGGGAGCCATGATAGAGATTTGATAAGCCAAATGACATGATACTGTTCAGGTTTTAAATGGATACTGTTTCTGTGTTGAGAATATACTGTAGAGGGTGATGGTGAAGCACAGAGACCAATTAAGAGTTGTAGTTCTAGTAGTCCTACCACTCTCATGGCAGCCCAGGTAAGATTTCAACTAGTGTGGGACCAGTGAAGGTGGTAAGAAATGGTCAGCTATTGCAAGTACCTTACACTGAAGGTAGAGTTAACGTGTTACATAACGAATTGAATGTGAGAAAAATATTCAAAAACAATTCCAAAGATTTTTACCTGAGTACTGGACAGATGGATATACCATCAACTGAGAGGGGGAAGACACTGGAAGGAGAGCAGTTTTGGAGGGGAATATCAGCAGTTCAGCTTTAAATATATTAGTTTTGAGATGTCTATTGACCATCCAAGGTGAGATGTTGATTTTGAAGTTTTATATATCAGTCTAGAGTTCAGATATGAGAACTAAACTGTAGGTAAATTTAAGAATTGTGAGCACACAAATGGGATTTAAAAGCACAGTACTGGTTGTAATTACCAAAGAAGGTAGAAAAGAGAGGGGAAGAGAGGGGAAGATGTCCAAGGACTGATCCCTGGGCTTCTCCTCCATTTAAAGGTTGAGGACATGAAAAGGAATCAGCAAAGAAGATTGAAAAGAAGTAGCTAAAGAAGCAGGAGGAAAACTAAATCAATGTTGGGGATGAAGGAGGGGGAAGCATTTCAAATTGGAGAGAATGATCAACTGTATCAAATGTTACTAATAAATCAATTAAGATGAGACCTTAGAACTGATCATGGGATTGATCAGCATGAAGATCTTTGGTGACACTGATAAGAGTAGTTTTGATGGAATGGTGGAATGGAAGCCCAGCTGTGAGTGAGTTCAGGAGAGAAATTGGAAGTAGTAAATTTAACCAAAATTACAGGGAGGTGTTTTGCTTCAAAAAAGAGTAAAAACTGAACAGTAGCTGGAAAGGGAGATAAGGTCAAGATAAGGTTTGTTAAAATGAGACAGCATGTTTGCAATAGTACTGGGAATGTTACAAGAGAGGAGAAAATTACTGGAGGGGTGTCAGGTTGGCTCAGTTGGTTAAGCATCTGACTGGATTTCAGTTCAGGTCATGATCTCATGGTTCGTGAGCTTGAGCCCCACATCAGGCACCACACTGAAAGTGTGAAGCCTTCTTGGGATTCTTTCTCCCTCTCCCACTTGCATGTGCGCTCTCTCTCTCTCTAAATAAATAAATAAATAAACATTTTTTTTTTAAAGGGAACAGTGTCCTTGACTAGGTCAAAAGGAATGTAACCTTCTACATGAAGAGAAGAATAATGACCTGAAAAGTTGATCTATGGTGACAGGTAGTAAGAAACTATGTGAGTGCAGACACTTAAAGTTAGGTAGATGTAGTGCTAGGAATCTGTGGAAGCTCTCTTCTGATTGCTTCAATGTACTCAGTAAATTAAATAGCAAGGTCATCAGTAGAGAATAAAGATGGGAATACTTCTGAAGATTGAACAGCAAGTAAAAGTGTAAAATGGAAATCTAGCAGCACAGTTAAGGGAATGGGGTAGAGACATATAAAATGACTCTCTGAAAACATAAAGGCTTATTTGGAGCTTTAGAAAAGGAATTGGTGTTGGAATCATTAATAGGAATTAATAGGGACTACTACTGGATTAGAATGGTCAAAACCTGAAGGACAGGAAGAGGACCAGTTTAGGAAACTGTTTTCATAGCTCACAAGAAACAATTACAGAGGGATATTGTCTAAACTAGGGCAACAACAGCTGAAGAATAACAGAGGAAATATGTTAAGAGTGACTGCAAAATCAGAACAATGGGATTTGGCAAGCAATTAGAAGTGACTGAGAAAACAAACACAATTAAAGATGGCTATAAATGTTGAGCTTAAGTGAACTGGAGTGTGGCAATGCCACGGGAAAACTTGAAGAAATATTTCAATACTGCAAAAATTAGTAACCAATTGGTAAGCAGATTAAAGTAATAAGTATCATTTGAGTGAAGTATGAGTGAAAAAAAGAAAAGATTTTAAAAGATTAAAAGTTTCAATAGTGTCAGGAACGTTTCTGTTGTTGCTGTCCTCATTGTTTGCATTAAGATAAAACAACCAAGTGCTAAAATGATGGGCAGTCTAGGTAATTGGGAAATATTGGCAAATAAAGAAAGAACAGAGCTTTGTTAATGGAAGAGAATGAAACAAAACATTTATAAAACTATCTATACAGAAAGCTTACATTCCAGGCACTAATATGGTAATATCATCCCCTTTAATCCTAAAAATAAATTTTCGAGAAGTTATATAAACTTTGCAGTGTAGTGCAATAAATGGCAGAGCCAACTTCAAACCCAAGTCTGATAACCCCAAAGTCTAAGATTTTAGCCACGACACAGTTTATGCTCTGTAAAATTATGGACCTGGGAAAGGTAATATAGGTTGTTTAGCGTCCAAGGAGAATTTCAGATTTTAAGATCTTGGAGGTAGAAACATTTAAAAGAAAACACAATCCAAGGTGTATTCATGAGTGTAGTTAGCTAAATATATATACATGCAGATGTCAAAGTTTAGGAAATCAAGGAACTAAGCAAAAATGCATTGAAGGAGTTCCCAATACAATAGCTGAAATAACTGAAATGAATAGTAAGGGAAAAGTAAAAAGGATAGCTAAGTGCTATTACTGTCAAGGAAGGTCAGCACATAATAGACTTCACAAGACAAAGGGTCATTGAAAGGTGGTTCAAAGATAACACTAGAAGGAGAAGCAGGAAAAAGGGTGTACCACAGAGTTAGGGAAAAATGGCTGAGGGTAGCAATTAGAGGACTTTTATCAGGGGAAAACCCAGATGCCATTTGTGGCTAGATAAGAGAAATCAAGAGAAAGGTTTAAAGATAAAGGGAATTTGTTTGCATTCATTCAACAACATTGCACAAGTATTTATTGAAGGCCTGCTAACTCTTAAAAGGACAGGAGCAAAATAGTGAGGTTGGGAAAGAGATATTGACAAGATGTTCTAAACTGAGCACAGTTGAAGAGTAGAGTTTTTAAGTGATTCTTAACCTTTCATTGAGGTATAGATAAGGGGACCTGTGAAACTCCTATGAACTGAACCCTAACTCCACATCAATAAACATCCACAAAATCTTAATAATATTAAGTGGGATACAATTATAAATGAATGAATGATGAATCAGAATCTCCAGCATTCTTCTGGTCAAGCAAAATAATCTCCTATGTCCCAAATCCTCCCCTCAACATCCTGCTACCATAAACTTCTGAATACTCAAAGTATTATCTTATTATCTAACACAAGAAATAATCTAGACTGCGAGCTATAAAATAGAAGTAACATGCTAAAAATGTAGGTTATATGACTGCTAATAGAACAAACTTGGAGGAATTAATACATCTATACCTTCCACTGTTTTTTTTAACTTTTAATTTAAATTTCAGTTAGTTAACATATAGTGTAATATTAGTTTAAGGTGTACAATATAATGATCCAACACATCCATACATCACCCAGTGCCCATCACAACAAGCGCAATCCTTAATCCCCATCGCCTATTTAACCCATTCCCTGTATCAACCTCCCTCTGAAAACCATCAGTTTCTTTTCTATAGTGAAAGTCTCTTTATTGCCTTGCAACTCTCTTTTTTTATTCCCTCCACTTATGTTTTCTTTCCTAAAATTCACATGAGTGAAATCATATGGTATTTGTCCTTACCTGACTTATTTCACTTAGCATGATACTCTCTACTTCCATCCATGTCCTTGCAAATGGCAAGATTTCATTCTTTTATATGGCTGAGTAAGAGTCCATATATATATGTATGTGTATATGTATGTATATATACATACATACAAAACACAAACTTATACATTCATCAATCAATTCACAAAAGGGAAGTTTCCATACCTAGCTGTTGTAGATAATGCTGCTACAAAACTCAGATTCCATATAACCCTTTTAATTAGTAGTTTTGTATTCTTTGAATAAATAATTAGTAGTGCACTGGCTGGATCATAGAGGATTACTATTTTTTTATTTTATTTTTTTAATGTGAAAATTATTGTCAAATTGGTTTCCATACAAAACACAGTGCTCATCCCAACAGGGGCCCTCCTCAATACTTATCATCCACTTTCCCTTCCCTCCCACCCCCCATAAACCCTAAGTTTATTCTCAGTTTTTAAGAGTCCCTTATGATTTGCCTCCCTCCCTCTCCAACCTCTTTTTTTTTGTTTCCTTCCCCTCCCCCATGGTCTTCTGGTAAGTTTCTCAGGAGCAACTTAAGAGCGAAAACGTATGGTATCTGTCTTTCTCTGTATGACTTATTTCATTTAGCATAACACTCTCCAGTTCCATCCATGTTGCTACAAAAGGCCATATTTCATTCTTTCTCATTGCCATGTAGTATTCCATTGTGTATATAAACCACAACTTCTTTCTCCATTCATCTGTTGATGGACCTTTAGGCTCTTTCCATAATTTGGCTATTGGTGAAAGTGCTGCTATAAACATTCGGGTACAAGTGCCCCTATGCATCAGCACTCCTGTATCCCTTGGGTAAAATCCTAGCAGGGCTATGGCTGGGTCATAAGGTAGATCTATGCTTAATTTTTTGACCAACGTCCACACTGTTTTCCAGAGTGGCTGCACCAGTTTGCATTCCCACCAACAGTGCAAGACGGTTCCCGTTTCTCCACATCCTCACCAGCATTTATAGTCTCCTGATTTGTTCATTTTAGCCACTCTGACTTACAGGCAGTGGTATCTGAGTGTGGTTGTGATTTGTATTTCCCTGATGAGGAGTGACGTTGAGCATCTTTTCATGTGCCTGTTGGCCATCTGGATGTCATGTTTATAGAATTGTCTATTCGTGTCTTCTGCCCATTTCTTCACTGGATCATTTGTTTTTCAGGTGTGGAGTTTGGTGAGTACTTTATAGATTTTGGATACATATGGCCCTTTGTCCGATATGTCATTTGCAAATATCTTTTCCCATTCCGTTGGTTGTCTTTTAGTTTTGTTGATTGTCTTCTTTGAAGTGCAGAAGCTTTTTATCTTCATGAGATCCCAATAGTTCATTTTTGCTTTTAATTCCCTTGCCTTTGGGGATGTGTCAAGCAAGAAATTGCTGCAGCTGAGGTCAGAGAGGTTTTTTCCTGCTTTGTCCTCTGGGGTTTGGATTGTTTCCTGTCTCACATTCAGGTCTTTTATCCATTTTGAGTTCATTTTTGTGAATGGGGTAAGAAAGTTGTCCAGTTTCATCCTTCTGCATGTTGCTGTCCAGTTCTCCCAGCACCATTTGTTAAAGAGACTGTCTTTTTTCCATTGGCTATTCTTTCCTGCTTTCTCAAAGATTAGTTGGCCATACTTTCAAGGGTCTAGGTCTGGGGTTTCTATTCTATTCCATTGTTCTATGTGTCTCTTTTTGTGCCAATACCATGCTGTCTTGATGATGACAGCTTTGGAGTAGAGGCTAAAGTCTGGGATTGTGATGCCTCCCGCTTTGGTCTTCTTCAAAATTACTTTGGCTATTTGGGGCCTTTTGTGGTTCCATACAAATTTTAGTATTACTTGTTCTAGCTTCAAGAAGAATGCTGGTGCAATTTTGACTGGGATTGCATTAAATGTGTAGATAGCTTTGGGCAGTATTGACATTTTAACAATATTTATTCTTCCAATCCATGAGCATGGAAGGTTTTTCCATTTTTTTATATCTTCTTCAATTTCCTTCATAAGCTTTCTATACTTTTCAGCTTAGAGATTTTTTTACATCTTTGGTTGGGTTTATTCCTAGGTATTTTATGCTTCTTGGTGCAATTGTGAATGGGATCAGTGTCTTTGTCTTTCTGTTTCTTCATTATTAGTATATAAGAATGCAACTGACTTCTGTACATTGATTTTGTATCCAGGGACTTTGCTGAATTCATGTATCAGTTCAAGTAGACTTTCCATGGAGTCTATCGGATTTACCATGTATAATGTCATGTCATCTGCAAAAAGTGAAAGCTTCACTTCACCTTTGCCCATTTTGATTCCTTGGATTTCCTTTTGTTGTCTGATCATTGATGCTAGAACTTCCAACGCTATGTTAAACAACAGCAGTGAGAGTAGACATCCCTGTCGTGTTCCTGATCTCAGGGAAAAAGCTCTCAGTTCCTCCCCATTGAGGATGATATTAGCTGTGGGCTTTGATGATGTTTCAGTATGTTCCTTCCATCCTGCCTTTTCCGAGGGTTTTTATTAAGAAAGGATGCTGAATTTTGTTAAATGCTTTTTCTACATCAATTGACAGGACCATATGCTTCTTATCTTTTCTTTTATTAATGTGATGTATCACATTGAATGACTTGCGAATGTTGAACCACTCCTGAAGCCCAGGAATGAATCCCACTTGATCATGGTGAATAATTCTTTTTATATGCTGTTGAATTCAATTGGCTAGTATCTTATTGAGAATTTTTGCATCCATATTCATCAGGGATATTGGCCTGTAGTTCTCTTTTCTTGCTGGGTCTATCTCTGGTTTGGGAATCAAAGTAATGCTGGTTTCATAGAATGAGTCTGGAAGTTTTCCTTCCCTTTCTATTTTTTTGGAAAAGTTTGAGAAGGATAGGTATTATCTCTGCTTTAAATGTCTGATAGAATTCCCCAGGGAAGCCCTCTGGTCCTGGATTCTTATTTGTTGGGAGATTTTTGAAAACTGATTCAATTTCTTTGCTGCTTATGGGTCTGTTCAAGTTTTCTATTTCTTCCTGTTTGAGTTTTCGAAGTGTGTGGGTGCTTAGGAATTTGTCCATTTCTTCCAGGTTGCCCATTTTGTTGGCATATAGTTTTTCATAGTATTCCTTGAGAATCGCTTGTATTTCTGAGGGATTGGTTGTAATAATTCCATTTTCATTCATGATTTTATCTGACTCCTCTCCCTTTTCTTTTTGAGAAGCCTGGCTAGAGGTTTATCAATTTTGTTTATTTTTTCAAAAAAACAACTCTTGGTCTCATTGATCTGCTCTACAGTTTTTTTAGATTCTCTATTGTTTATTTCTGCTCTGATCTTTATTGTTTCTCTTCTGCTACTGGGTTTGGGGTGTCTTTGCTCTTCTGCTTCTATTTCCTTTAGGTGTGTTGTTAGACTTTGTATTTGGGATTTTTCTTGTTTCTTGAGATAGGCCTGGATTGCAATGTATTTTCCTCTCAGGACTGCCTTTGCTGCATCCCAAAGCATTTGGATTGTTGTATTTTCATTTTCATTGGTTTCCATATATATATATTTTTAATTTCTTCTCTAATTGCCTGGTTGACCCATTCATTCTTTAGTAGGGTGTTCTTTTACCTCCATGCTTTTGGACCATTTCCAGACTTTTTCCTGTGGTTGATTTCAAGCTTCATAGCATTGTGGTCTGAAAGTATGCATGGTATGATCTCAATTCTTGTATACTTATGAAGGGCTGTTTTGTGATCCCCCAGTATGTGATCTATTTTGGAGAATGTTCCATGTGCACTCGAGAAGAAAGTATATTCTGTCACTTTGGGATGCAGAGTTCTAAATATATGTCAAGTCCATCTGATCCAATGTATCATTCAGGGCCCTTGTTTCTTTATTGATCCTGTGTCTAGATGATCTATCCATTGTTGTAAGTGGAGTATTAAAGTCCCCTGCAATGAACACATTCTAATCAATAAGGTTGCTTAGGTTTCTGATTATTTTATATATTTGGGGGCTTTCAGATTCAGTGCATAGACATTTATAGTTGTTAGCTCTATCTGATGGATAGACCCTGTAATCATTATGTAATGCCCTTCTTCATCTCTTTTTACAGCCTTTACTTTAAAGTCTAGTTTGTCTTTTGTAAGTATGGCTACTCCATCTGTCTTTTGACTTCCAGTATCATGATAGATAGTTCTCCATCCCCTCACTTTCAATCTGAAGGTGTCCTCAGGTCTAAAATGAGTTTCTTGTAGACAGAAAATAGATGGGTCTTCTTTCATTATCCATTGCGATACCCTATGTCTTTTGGTTGGAGCATTTAATCCATTTACATTCAGTGTTATTATTGAATGATATGGGTTTAGAGTCATTGTGATGTGTGTAGGTTTCATGCTTGCAGTGATGTCTCTGGTACTTTGTGGTTCTTGCAACATTTCACTCACAGAATCCCCCTTAGGATCTCTTGTAGGGCTGGTGTAGTGGTGATGAGTTCCTTCAGTTTTTGTTTGTTTGGGAAAACCTTTATCTCTCCTTCTATTCTGAATGACAGACTTGCTGGATAAAGGACTCTAGGCTGCATATTTTTTTGTTCATCACATTAAAGATTTCCTGCCATTCCTTTCTGGGCTGCCAATTTTCAGTAGATAGTTCTGCCACTAGTCTTATCAGTCTCCTTTTATATGTTAGAGCGTGTTTATCCCTAACTGCTTTCAGAATTCTCTTTATCCTTGTATTTTGCCAGTTTCAGTATGATATGTCATGTAGAAATCAATTCAAGTTATGTCTCAAGGGAGTCCTCTGTGCCTCTTGGATTTCAATGCCTCTTTCCTTCCCCAGATCAGGAAAGTTTTCATCTGTGATTTGTTCAAGTACACCTTCAGCCCCTTTGTCTCTCTCTCTTCTTCTTCTGGAATTCCTATTATATGGATATTGTTCTGTTTGATCGCATCACTTAGTCTCTAATTCTCCCCTCATACTCCTGGATTTTTTTCTCTTTTTCTCAGCTTCCTCTTTTTCCATAATTTTATCTTCTAATTCACCTATTCTCTCCTCTGCCTCTTCAATCTGAGCTGTGGTCACCTCCATTTTATTTTGCATTTATAGCTTTTTTTTTTTTTAGCTCCTCATGACTATTTCTTAGTCTCTTGATCTCTGTAGCAATAGATTCTCTGCTGTCCTCTATACTTTTTTCAAGCCCAGTGATTATTTTATGAGTAGTATTCTAAATTCGTGTTCTGTTTTATTGCTTAAATCATTTTTGATCAATTAGTTAGGTGTCTCTGCTTCCTGGAGTTTCTTTTGAGGAGAATTCTTCTGACCTCTCCTTTTGGGTAGTCTCTGTGGTGGCTCCAAACTTCAGGGCACTTCCTATGTGCTGTCTGGAGTAACTTGTTTTGGTGGGCAGGGCCACAGTCAGACCCTCTGTCTGCCCACAGCCCACTGCTGGCACCACAGTCAGTCTGGTGTGTACCTCTCCCAGGGGCAGGACTCACTGTGGAGTGGTGTGACCCCTGTCTGGGCTACTTGCACACTGCCAGACTTGTGGTGCTGCTTCTATGGGATATGGCCAAGGGCAAATTAGCCTGGTTGGATATGCAAGGTTCACAGGGGCAGGAGGGACAGACTTATCTAGCTTTGCTGTCAGTGGTCCCCTGCAGGAGGGTCCCTGCAATACCAGGACATAGGTGGACCCGTTGGAGGGATGGATCCACAGAAGCACAGTGTTGGGCGTTTGTGCGGTACATGCAAGTTCGATGACCGGAACTGGTTCCCTTTGGAATTTTGGCCGGGAGATGGGAGGGAGATGGCACTTGCCAGCGCCTTTGTTCCCCCACAGAGCTCTGTCCTTCCAGGGCTCAACAACTCTCCCTCTGGCATCCTCTCGCCCTCCCTGTTCTCCAGGAGTAGAGCTGTTGAGTTTTAACATTCCAGATGTTAAGTCCCTCTGGCTGTCAAACTCATGGAGTCTGGCCCCTCCGCTTTTGCAAGCCAGACTTTAGGGGCTCTGCCTTGCCCGGCGGGCTGCCCCTCCACCTCCCAGCTCCTTTCTGCCAGTCCGTGTAGCATGCACTGCCTCTCTGCCCTTCCTACCCTCTTCCGTGATCTTCTTGTCCACGCTTGGCTCTGGAGAGTCCATTGTGCTAGTCTTCTGGCGCTTTTCTGGGTTATTTAGGCAGATGTGGGTGGAATCTAAGTGATCAGCAGGACGAGGTGAGTCCAGAGTCCTCCTATGCCACCATCTTCCTAATCACTTGAGAACTTCTATTTTTAACTTTCTGAGGGACCTTCATACTTTTCCACAACGACTGCATCATTTTGCTTTCCCACCAAAAGTGTAGAGGGGTTTCATATTCTCTACATCCTCTCCAACTGCTGTTTCTTCTGCTGTTAATTTTAGCCATCTAACAGGTGTGAGGTGATATTTCAATGTAGTTTTGATTTGCAAATCCCTGATGATCAGTATGTTGAGCATCTTTTCATGTGTCTGTTGGCCATGTGGATATCTTCATGGAAAATTATTCATTTCTTCTATCCATTTTTTAAATTGGATTATTAGTCTTTTGGGTGATGAGTTTTCTAAATTTTTCATATACTGTGGATAGTAACCCTTTATCAGTTAACTCATTTATAAATATCTTCTCCAATTCCATAGGCTGCCTTTTAGTTTTCTTGATTGTTTCCTTTGCTGTGCAAAAGCTTTTTCATGTAGTCCCAAAAGTTTATTTTTTATTTTTGTTTCCCTTGCCTCAGGAGATATATCTAGAAAGAATTTGCTATGGCTGATGTCAAAGTTACTGCCTATGTTCTCTTCTATGATTTTTATGGTTTTGGGTCTTATACTTAGGTCTTTAATCTACTTTTAATTTATTTTTGTGTATGGTGTTAGAGTTCCAGTTTGGGGTGCCTGGGTGGCTCAGTCGGTTAAGTGTCCAACTTCGGCTCAGGTCATAATCTCACAGTTCATGAGTTCAAGCCCCACATCAGGCTCTGTGCTAATAGCTCAGAGCCTGGACCCTGCTTCAGATTCTGTGTCTCCCTCTCTCTCTGCCCCTCCCATGCTCATGCTCTGTGTCTCTCTGTCTCAAAAATAAACAAATATTAAGAAAATTTTTTTTAGTAATTTAAAAAAAAAAAGAAAGAAAGAGTTCCAGTTTCTTTCTTTTGCATGTTGCTGTCCAATTTTCCAAATACCATTTGTTGATGAAATGGTCTTTTTCCCACTGGATATTCTTTCCTGCTTTGTCAAGATTAATTGACCATATAGTTGTGGGTTCATTTCTGGGTTTTCTATCCTCTTCTTTGATCTATGTGTCCCTTTTTTTTGTGTCAGTACACTGTTGGAATTACTACAGCTTTGAAATATAATGTGAAGTCCAGGATTTTGATGCCATCAGCTTTTCTTTTCTTTGTCAAGGTTGCCTTGACTATTCTGGGTCTTTTGTGTTCCATATTCTTCCTTACCAGTTTGTATATACTCTATATACAACTGTTAGTTTTCTGACTTCTGTGCCTAGGACTTTCAGTACTATGTTGAATAAAAGTGGTGAGAATGGACATCCTGTCATGACTGTAGAGGAAAACATTAATTTTCTCCCCATTTAGGATTATATCACCTGTGGGTTTTTTATACATGGGCTTTATTATGCTCAGGTATTTTCCCTCTAAACCTACTTTGTTAAGTTTTTATCATGAATGGATGTTGTACTTTGTCAAATGCTTTTTCTGCATCTCTTGGAAGGACCATATGTTTCTTATACATTTTTTTATTAATGTGGTGTATCACTGTAATTGATTTGCAAATATTGAGCCACCCTTGGAGCCCAGGAAATAAATGCCACTTGAGGAATGTTTCTTTTAATGTACTGTTGGATTTGGTTTGCTAATATTTTATTGAGAATTATTGCATCCGTGTTCATAAGGGATATTGGCCGTGCAGTTTCTCTCTCTCTCTCTCCCTCTCTCTCTCTCTCTCTCTCTCTTTTTTTTTTTTTTTTTTTTTTGTGTGTGTGTGTGTGTGTGGTGTCTTTATCTAGTTTTGGAATCAGGGTAATGCTCACCTCACAGAATGAATTTAGAAGTTTTCCTTCCCTTTCTATTTTTATCTTATTTTGTCTTGCTTTTAAGATTTTTTTCTTTATATTTTGCCAATTTAAATACAATATGTCTTGGTGCTGGTCTGCTTTTGTTTGAGAAGAACAGGTATTAACTCTTCTTAAATGTCTGGTAGAATTTGCCCATGAAGTCATCTGGTCCTGGACTGCTGTGTCCTGGGAGATTTTTGATTCCTGATTCAATTTCTTTGCTGATTATTGGCCTGTTTAAGTTTTCTATTTCTTCTTATTTTAGTTTTGGTAGTTTATATGTTTCTAGGAATTGATCCATTTTTCCAGATTGTCCAATTTGAGGGCAAATAGTTTCTCATAACATTCTCTTATAATTGCATTTCTGTGGTGTTAGCTGTTATTTCTCCTATCCCCTTTGTGATTTTATTATTTGAGTCATTTATCTTTAATCTTTGATATGTTTGGCTAGAGGTTTATCAATTTTATTAATTTTTTTTCAAAGAACTAGGTCCTGGATTCATTGATCTGTTCTATTGTTTTTTTTTAACTTTCTATATCATTAATTTCTGCTCTGATCTTTATCATCTCCTTAATTCTGCTGGCTTTAGGCTTCTTTTGTTGTTCTTTCTAGCTCCTTTAGTGTAAGGTTAGGTTGTCTGAATTTTTTCTTGCTTTTTGAGGTAGGCCTGTATTGCTATATACATCCCTCATACAACCACATTTGCTGCATCTCAAAGCTTTGGACTGTTCTTATTTTCAGTTGTTTCCATGCATTATTTTCATTTGTTTCCATGTATTTTTTTATTACTTATTTGATTTCCTGATTGACCCATTCATTCTTTAGTAGCATGTTGTTTAACCCCCATGTATTTGTTTTCTTTCCCTATTTTTTCTTATTGGTGACTTCTAGTTTATTTTTTTTTTTGCTTTTTTTTTCAATATATGAAATTTATTGTCAAATTGGTTTCCATACAACACCCAGTGCTCATCCCAAAAGGTGCCCTCCTCAATACCCATCACCCACCCACCCCTCCCTCCCACCCCCCATCAACCCTCAGTTTGTTCTCAGTTTTTAAGAGTCTCTTATGCTTTGGCTCTCTCCCACTCTAACCTCTTTTTTTTCCTAGTTTCATAGCATTGTGGTCAGTAAAGGTGCATGGTATGACTTCAAAATTTTGTATTTGCTGAGCCGTGTTTTGTTACCAAACATGTAATGTGTTCCAAAGAATGTTCCATGTGCACTTGAAAAGAATGTGTTTTCTGCTATTTAAGAATGGAATATTCTGAATATATGTGTTACGTCCATCTAGTCCAGTGTGTCATTCAAAGTCATTGTTTCCTTATTGATTTTCTTTAGATGATCTGTCCACTGATGTAAGTGGGGTGTTAAAGTCCCCTATGATTTTTGTATTATTATCAATGAGTTCCTTTATATTTGTTATTATTTTATACATTTGGATGTTCCCATGTTGGTTTCATAAATACTTAAATTGTGATATCTTCTTTTTGGATTGTACCCTTTATTATTATATAGTGCCTTTCAGTATCTTTTGTTATACTTTTTGTTTAAAAGTCTATTTTGTACAATATAAGTATTGCTACTCTTTCTTTGGAAATCGATTTGGATGATAGATGTTTTTACATCCCCTCACTTTCAATCTACATTTGTCTGTATGTCTAAAATGAGTGTCGTGTAGGCAGCATATAGATGGACTTGTGTGTTTTTTTAATCCATTCTATCATTCTATGTCTTTTGGAGCATTCAATCCATCTACATTCAAAGTATTATTGATAGATACATATTTATTGTCATTTTTATTACCTCTTTTGTGATAGTTTCTGGAGATTTTTTCTGATCTTTTCTTGTCTTTCTCACATTCATGGTTTGCAGATTTTCTTTACTGATATATTAGGATTTTTTCTCTTTATTCATTGCATGTTTATTAATGGTTTTTGATAAATGGTTACCATTCAGTTTGTATATAACTTCTTCTGCAAATAGCACTCTATATTAAGTTGATGTTCATTCAAATTTGAACCTAGTCTTTCCTCCTTTTCTCCCCACAATTTAGGTATATGTTACTATATTTTCCTTCCTGTGTGTATGAGTTCCTGAACTGATTTTTACAAAAAATATTCATTTTTACTGCTTTACTATTTCTTGCCTTTATTCTGTCACTTTTGGTCTCTCCTTTGCACTCAAAGAGTCCCCTTTAATATTTCTTGCAAGGCTGGTTTTGTGGTCACGAACACCGTTAGTTTTTGTCTGGAAAACTCTTTACCTTGCCTTCTATTCTGAACATTAGCCTTGCTTGACAGAATATTCTTGGCTGCAGATTTTTCCCATTCAGCAAGTTGAATATAGTATGCCGCTCCCTTCTGGCTTACCAAGTTTCTGTTGGGAAATCAGCCGCTAGCCTTAAGGGTCTTCCCTTGTAAGTTAAGGACTTCTTTTGTCTTGCTGCTTTTAAGATCTTTTCTTTAGGACTATATTTTACCAATTTAAATACACTATGTCTTGGTGTTGGCCTGCTTTTGTTGATTTTGATGGGAGTTCTCTGTACCTCCTGGAACTGGATGTCTATTTCCATCCCAGATTAGGGAAGTTTTCAGCTATTATTTCTTCAAATAAATCTTCTGCCCCCTTATCTCTCTCTTCTTCTTGAAAATCTATAATATAAAAGTTATTCCATTTGATGGTTATTGAATTCCCTAAGTCTATTCTTATTTTGCATAATTCTTTGTCTCCTTTGCTCAGCTTCATTACTTTCCATTACTTTGTCTTCTAGGTCATCAATTGACCTCTACTTCATTAATTGTTCCTCTACTTCTTCCAACCTGCTGTTCATTGCATCAGATATTTCTAATCTTGTTTATTGCACTCTTCATTTGTGATTCTTTTTTAATTCTTTTATCTCTGTAGTTAGGCTGTCACTAACGTCTTCTTGTTTCAGTCCCAGTGAGTATCCTTATGAACGTTGCTTTTAATACTCTATCAGGCATGTTACTTATATCTGTTTTGCTTAGATTTCTGGCTGAGGCCTTATCCTATTCTTTCATTTGGGATATACTCCTTTGTCTTTGCATTTTGTCTAAGTCTCTTCTTCTGTAGGAGAGAAAAGCCAATTATGTCCCTACTCTTTTGTTCCTAGAGAGGTGTCTCTGTGAACACTGCATCACAGGGGCAAGCTCAGAGAACAGCAAAAAATCTCCCCATGTGTGCCCCAGGTGTTTCAATGACATCTGTCCCTAGGTTGTTTGCCTGCCTTCTCTCAAGGCACAGGGCAATGCCCTCAGGGCTCTATCCCAGCCAAACCTGTTGACCTTTAAAACTCCAGGCTTTAAGCCTTGCTGGTTGCAAGAACTCAGGAAATTCAGCCCATCAAATTTTCTAAGTCAATGGATTTGGGGAAATGTTCTCCTTGTGCACTCCCCTGTGTGCATCTCTCTCTCTCTCTCTCTCTCTCTCTCTCTCTCTCTCTGTCTCTCTCCATCACTCCCTCTCTCTCTCTCATTCTCTTTCTCCCTTCTACTTGACCATGGCTCCATCCCCTACTCAGCAGCTGTGATCTATCTGTTTGTCCCTTAAACCATATCTTTGCATGCACTTCCTACCTTCCTCCATGTGGCCTCTTTTCTCTCTTTAGTTGTGGAGTTTGTTCTGTCAGTCTTCAGGTCAATTTCTGAGGTATTTAGAATAATTTGGTAGTTATCTAGTTGTGTTCCTGAAATGAGCTGAGCCTAGAGTCCTCCTACTTCCTTTTTCTTCTCCTTCTCCTTCCAGGCATTCTTTCCCCTCTACTGTTTTTTTCTTTGCTGGTCTGTTGGTTTTACTGTCTTCCTAACTCTATTCCATATAAACAAGATACCTTGTGCTGTTTTCCGGAAAGTCAACTTTGGTCTGTTTTTCTTCACCAAAAACAGAAACACAAATTAGTTAATTGAAAAACTGATTCAATGTGCCAGAGACCACAAAATACTAGAGGACACAAATAAGACAGCCCTTGCTTTCCAGAGATCATAGTGGAAGTGATAGTCAGGTAAGGATATTTTAACTCAAGTCAAAAAACATACTTCTGAAGGGGCACCAACTAGTCAGTTGGCTAGGCATCTGACTTCAGCTCAGGTCATGATCCTGTGGTCTGTGAGTTTGAGTCCCACGTCGGGCTCCGTGTTGACAGCTCAGAACCTGGAGCCTGCTTCGGATTCTGTGTCTCCCTCTATCTCTGACCCTCCTCCCTCTCTCTCACTCTCACTCTCAAAAATAAACATTTAAAAATTTTTAAAAAGCATACTTCTGAAAATAGTTCTGTTGTATCAACAAGTTTCTGGACTCTCCTTTACATGATATGAATACAATCCATACAAACACACATACTTAAAAACCTGTAATCCTCTGGGCACACACATTTTAAAATTACAACAAAAGTAAGGTACAAACTTACCATCATTTTTTCAAAAAGATCCAGTACTTCCTTTTCTGACAAATTCAACGATCGTTCATCATACAATGGCTGAGCTGCTGGAAACTCACTCATTGCAACTTGAGAATCAATTGGATGCTGAATAAAAGGTTTTTCTTTTTTGACAGTAGATTTTCTAAAACTTGTAATTCGGTCACGCTACAAAAAGAAAAAAAAAATAAGAAACTAAGAAAGAAATCCAGAATCATAAATATGAAGTACTGAAACATCAAAATAGCACTTAGTATAATATTGTCTTTTGACAAACTTATTTTAAGCAAGAATTTCTAGTTAGAGATTGCACAATTTTGAAACCTTTTAATTCAGTCTCAGAAGTCTGAGGTGTGAAAAGTAGTCCTCCAAGGTAAACCTTAGTGCCTCGTCATTTCCACTTTACACTGTAAATAGGTAAATAAAAGTCTTGCATCAAAGTTATGTAGTTGTTTGAGGGACAATAGTGGCAACTTTTGAATTATGAGAAATAAAGAAAGGAATAAAAAGAGCCCCAATATTCACTTCTCAGGTGGGAAATTACAGTAATGTTTCTCTCTTCAAAGTGCCAAAAACTATGACAAGTATCTGCGGATACCTTGCCAGCATAGTGGTCAAGTATAATGGTTAATAACAAAGACTCTGAAGCCAGACTGCCTGGGTTTGAATCTGTCATTTATTAGCTGAGGAACCCTGTGCAAATTACATGCTCTTTCTCTGTTTTCTCATCTCTAAAATACAGATAACAAGTTAATAGATTTTAAATAAATAATGATATTACCTACACTGCACAGGGTTATTATGAGATTCAAATAAGTTCATATGTTTAGTGTACTTAACTGCTATTTTTTATTCTTGTTACTATTATTTCCCTTACTTTTTTTCCCTAAAAATTGAGGCTTAACAAGACATTACCTTTTCAATTTAATGGAAATGTTAACATAAATAAAAATATCTTATTCCTACAAATACTATCATAAAGAACTTGATGTTTTACAGATATTAATTCTGTATCATTGATTCCATGTATAATCTCTAATAATTAGCACAATCTCTAATAATCAGCTTGCTATTTCATGTAAAGTGTGTTAATGACTCCGGGTACATACAAAGAGCCCAATCTGTTTTAAACCACAAAATATCAGACATCAAAAATTAGTAAGGTCCATAAAACTGAATGCAACTCAGTTTTATTCTTGTTTCTGTTAGGAAGCACATGCATACCATCAACTCATGTTAAACAAGCAGACATGTTAGATGTGAGGACAGTGCATCTTCACTGTCATGTTACTGAGTCCTTATAAATTATTTCAAAAACACAAAAAGCATCACAGAAGTTATTACCCCAACTTATGTAAATTTCCACTGACCACCCCCATTAAAAGAACATACTTCTTATTTTGATTCAAAGAACACTTTCTTAAAATTAAGTGTACTTTTAAAGAAATATGACCAGTTTTATGCAACTTATTTAGGATTACAAAAATGATTTTAGAATATGGTTGCTTGCAAAGAGATTATATAAATCATAGTGTTTTAGAATTGGGAAGAAACTTGAAAAATCATCTAGACCAACTTTCTCATTTCAGAAAAAAAGTAACTTGATAAATTTATAAGTCCCTGGTCCCTATCCCAGTGTTCACATTAAGATTCATTTCTTCACATCATCTTGAACTAATTCAAATTTTCTTTTAACTATTTAAGGAAAATTAAATTGGTTTAGATATGTATTATATCTTCAAACAACTCAAGAAAAAATATTAAGTAATCCCAAATAAGTTTGAGTACATATCCAACAGCCTAATTTCACTAAAAAATATGGTGGACATAAAAGCATTTAAATATGCAATCGAGCATTAAATCAAAATATCTTTGTTCCTGTCTCTTCATTGTCACTTTTGCAGTGCTAGCTTTTTACTGAGTAGCATTATTTACATATATATTTGATTTTCCACTATGCCTTTCATTTCTATCTAGAAAATTGGCTTTTGCTTTCAGCTATATCTTGATAAGAAAATGAATATAAGCCACATACTTTTACCTCCTTAAATCACAAATAATATTGTACATTATCTGTAATTTCACAAAGAAAAAAATGGCACTGCTTAAAATATCATTTTTTTAAAGTTTAGCTATGAAAGAGCACATTTAAATGTTATGCCCATAAATTTTAATAAGTTTTACTATGATAGCCTCAGCTCAAAATATTTGCGGATTTTAAATTTAATAGCACATATCTAGCTAAAGTAATAAACTTAGCTTTCTATATTAAATTAATTTCCCCTAATATTAATATTAATCTTTTACTTATTCAAAATTTACTTGGCTATCAAAAAGGAAAAAAATAGGTGTTTTCCAGGTTAGATTTACATAGAGATTTTAAAATTTTGGTTAAGGTATGTTTAAGGATATCAAAATCTTGTTGAGTTCTCATAATTCTTTATACTGATTTTTCAAAAAAAGAAAAGTCATTCTATTGACGAATCTTCCATTTTACTATACTTTGTAAACATCTAGACATTTTATATCTTACATACATCAATGCTTTAATGTCCACCCACTTTAGTAAAAAGGCAACATGCATAAGTAACATAACAACATGCTGCTAAAACCACCTTACCACATCATCTGCCAAAGTTTTTATTTGAATGTTCTATTAAAATCAAAAGGAAAAAAAATACCTGTCAGATAAGAGAAATTCATAGATCAAACAAATAATTGAATGATGCCCATTTATCTTATTAACTATAACTAATCGAAAAGAATTAGCAAGTTTAAATATATAACTATATACATTCTTTACAAAAGGAGAAAAAAAATTTTAAGGATTAAAAATGAAGATTTGTAGGGGGGATACCTATGTCTTTTAAAGTTGATTTGACTTAAGATCCCAAAGTCAGATTTGGATCAGATACCATTACCATAGTGCTCAAACATGAGAAAAGATATAGCAAAATCATAACCCCTTTCAAGTTTGTTCAAAGTTTTAGAATTTAAAATGTTTTTAAAATAAATTTTAAAAAAAGGAGAAATGTCACACTTAATAGTAATCAAATAGCTGAGTGTAGAACTCAGTTACTCTGATATTTAAAAGGCATCTTTATAAATATTCTAGATAAAATTGAATTCACTGATTCTGTTAATATATACCCATTTCTAAAAAACTCCAACACTTGTTTTTTGCATGGGATTTTCTACTTCTAATGCTGAAAAGCAATGAAAATGGTGTATCCTAATTAATACAGTGGTTAATACAAACTACCAAACAATAAAATGGGCACCACTATTTGGAGAACTAGAGTGCAGCAATACTAAAGTAATAAAGCAATATTACATTAAAGCAAAGTAATATTTAATAGCTTAGTAATCTTCCATGATTTAGAAAATAATTCAAGATCTTACAATAACATATGATCAGCATGAAGGGCAGTTATTATTATATCATAAATATGTTGAAATGCTAATTAAAATTATGATTAGGAAGGAAAAAGATTTTTTAATTGTTATTAGGAATTGAAATTAATCTTTCTGCCACACCCTGTACATTTAGTTCTTATAACAGAAGCTAAATGATATGTATCAACTTGGTTGTGCATGCTCACATTCCTTTTTACTAAGGAATCTGTGGTCATCCCACTAGTAAGGAGAATTCATTATGAGTTCTAACTAAGTGAGAATTATTTGGTCTCAGGATCTCTTGAAATTGTTCTTCAAATACCACCAACCAAATGCTTTTAAGGATCATCTTTCTCTGGATCAACTAGGACAAATACACTATTATATGTATAGTTTTTTTTTTCTACTTTTAATTCATTGATTCCCTCAGGGACACTACACATCTACATTTCTGTATGAGGTCTTCATCACATCTGCTAACACAAACCTCAATCAATCTTTATTGCCTAGGAGAAAAAAGAAGGGGGAACTGAAGCCATTTTAAGAGAGATCAATCCACAGCAGGACTATCTCTACGTGGCATTTTCTCTTTAATTTTCCTTCTGGGTTAAAGAAAACTTTTATGCACCATGGCAAGCTTCAGGATTGCCTGTAATATAAAATTAGAGTGAGAAATGTCATCTCAAAAGTACCTCAACTACCCTGCCACATTCCAGATATGTACCTGTCCACCTGTCTTATTAGTAAGTATATTAGACAATTCTTCAAGCAATTGCTTCTTTTCTTCTTTTTCCATTCTTTGGGGTTATAAACTCAAAATTAAATGCACATCTGTATCTTCAAAGTGAGAATGTAAATTAGGTGAAATATGATTTAATTTAGTCAAATTATCTAACTTAAGGTTTAAATATGTCTAGAATGCTTTAAATAGATATCTCAATTGAATGTATGTTGACAGTTTGATCATGGGGTACAGAAACAAGAAAAAAAGTATTACTAGTAATATTTCCACCTTCTCTTATGGGAAGAAATTTGAGTTTTATTTTCTACTCTCACTTTTTTTATTAAATTTTTTTTTCTATATTTAATCACATAGTATGGCATTAGAGACTATTAAAGTTGGACAGAATTTAAGATAATCTGGTCAAAACTTTTCATTTTACAAATGATGAAACTGAAGCTTGAAAGAGGCTAAGTGATCTGTCCAAGGCCCACAAATCTATCTGGTTACAAGTGCATGCTAACTTTCAGTCAACATACCAACTTTTCAGTTAGTATAATCAAGATCTACAATACTAGGACTGAATTACTGACTTGAAACAATTCATAGTAATCTCAAATTCACAGATACCCCCTTTAACTGTCTTTTCACATCTTTATCCAGGGAGTCAAGCATCTTATCAAAGAGCATTCCCCTGGCACCCAAAGTCCTTCCCCAACACATCTTACATGTAATCCTGCAAGGCCCTACTGATCTGTATTCTCTTCAGACCCCTCTAACCTCATTTCTTGCTACTGTCGCTTTAATTCCCTCAGCTCCAGTCACGCTGACCACCTTACTCTTCTTCAATAATGCAATAAAACATATGCACTGGCTCTTCCCACTGCCTGGAATACCCTTTTCGATTTCCATATTTCCATATCCATTACTCCATAATCCCTCCTTAAAAGGAGTTTTTTGCTCAATGAGACCCAATCTGTCCATCCTATTTAAATGGAAACACCAAGGTTAGAAGATGGCAGTGGAGTAGGAGGACCCTAGGCTCACCTCATCCCAGAAAACAACTACATAACTATCAAATCACCTAATACCTCAGAAATTGACATAAAAATTGACAGAACAAACTCCACAATTAAAGGTAGAGAAAAGGCCACATCGAAGAAGGTAGGAAGTGCAGAGACACAGTTTGGGAGGGAAACATCTTCCCCACTGCAGTAGGGAGGGAGCTGCAATCACAGAGAAAAGCGAGAGATAGACTAACATACAGGGAAGCACAAGGGGAAAATAAAATCCCTGTAGAAACCGTCTTGGAAAGTAAGAGGGGCTGAATTTAATGACTTCTGACAAGAAGCAGGGCTTAAACCCTGGAATTGTAAAGGTCAATGGGCTTGGCTGCAATAGAGCCTAGAGGATATTAGGGCTGCTCTTGGAGAGAAGGCAGGCAGGCAAAAAGACCTATGGACAAACAGCATTGCAACAGTGATCTGAAGAGCACCTAGGCCACAATATGGGGAGTTTATTGGCCCATTTCAGAATGCATCCCAGAGAGGCGGCAAAGAGAGACCCTCAGAGAACAAAGAAACTGGCAGGTGCCATTTCCCTCCACTGCCTTTCTTCATAAGCACAGGGCTACCTGTGGGAAACATCGCTGTGCCAACACTTGCTACCTAACTTGATTACACCAAATCCCACTCTCCATACCCCGGTAGAACCACAATTCTGGAAGTGCCACTTTCACTTGCCTCAGTGGCAGTGCTGTGGACCTCTGAATCGAAACTAGTCTAAACCTCTTATCACATTGCATCCACCCACTTGGGAGATTTGCAGTATTGGTTTTGGCAGCAGTGAAAAGGTCTTGTTTCACAAGCAGACCAGAGCACACCTAGTCAAAATGGGCCACATTCAGTCCAGGGACCAAACATTGCTAACAAAAGGCAAAGAAAGTCTCTGCAGATGACTGGCCTGAAGGATAAAGTGGCCAGGAAAAAACATTACAGTACACGGAGCACACTAGAAGACACTGCCCAAAATGCCAGACCCTGGGAAATAGGGAAAACCACTACAGGACCTCTTCTTCATAACGCAATGACCCACAAGAACAGGAGACATAGCTGACTTCCCTAACACAGAGAAACAGACACAGAGACTGACACAAAATGAGAAGACAGAGTAATATATCCCATATGAAAGAACAGGACAAAACTACAGCCAGTGATCTAAGTGAAACAGATATAAGTAACATGCCTGATGGAGTATGTAAAGCAATGATCATAAGGGTACTCACTTGGCTTGAGGAAACAGCGGAAGACATGAGTGAGACAAATAACACAGAGATAAGGAATAACACAGAGATAAAAGGCATAAATGAACTGAGAAACATTCTTGATGGAATGAAGAGAAGGCTGGAAAAAGCAGAGGGAGTAATTAATGACCTAGAAAGCAGAGTAATGAAAAATAGCCAAGCTGCACAAAAGCAAGAAAAAATAACTGTGCAAAATGAGAATAGATTTAGGGAATACAGTGACTCTATCAAATATATAACATTTATAGTACAGGAGTCCCAGAAGGAGAAGACAGAGAAAAGGGGGCAGAAAATTTATTAAAAGAAATAATAGCTGAAAACTTCCCTAATCTGGGGAAGGAAACAGATATCCAGATTCAGGAGGCTAAGGGAAATCCCATGAAAATCAACAAAAGCTGACCCACACCAAGATATATTGTATTTAAATTGCCAAAATACAGCAAAAAAGAAAAAGTTATAAAGCAGCAAGACCAAAGAAGACATAACATACAAAGGAAGCCCCATAAGGATACCAGGGGATTTTTCATCAGAAACTTGGCAAACCAAAAGGGAGGGGCATGGCATATTCAAAGTGCTGAATCAGCAGCCAAGAATACTCTATCGAGCCAGGCTATCATTCAGAACAGGAGGAGAGATAAAGTGTCCCAGACAAACAAACACTGAAGGAGTCCATGACCACTAAACCAACCCTGTAAGAAATACTAAAGTGGACTCTGAGTGGAAAGGAGAAACCAAAAGTGACAGTATGAAGGTATGAGATACAAAAGTAGTAAAAATATATTTTTCTGTAAAAAAAGTTAGTCAAATACCCCACAAAATAAAATGATATAAAATATGACACTATATACCTAAAACATGGGGACAAGAATGGGTTCAAACTTATATGACCATCAACTTAATATAGACTGTTATATGAAGAAGAGATTATATACAAATAGAATGGTAACCATACATTAAAAACAACTAATAAAAATTCAAAGAATAAAGAGAAAAATTCCAAATATATCACTAAAAAAATCAGCAAACCATAAAAGGGAGACATACAAGAATCAGAAAGTCTTCAGAAACAAACACAAAACAAGTAATAAAATGGTAATAAATATATATCTATCAATAATTACTTTGAAAGTAAATAGACTAAATGCTCCAATCAACAGACATAGGGTGTCAGAATGGATGAAAAATAAGACCCATCTATATGCTGCCTATAAGACACTCATTTTAGACCTAAAGACATCTGCAGATCAAAAGTGAGGGGATAGAAAAACATCTATGATGCAAAAGAATATCAAAAGAAAGCCAGAGTAGCAATATTTATATCAGACAAAGTAGACTTTAAAACAAAGACTAACAAGAGACAAAGATGGAGAGAGAGTATGTAATAATAAAGGGAATTATACAAGAATATATAACAGTTGTAAAAATTTATACCCTCAACATTAGAAGTACACAAATATATTAAACAGTTAATAACAAACATAAAGGAATGAATCAATAATAACACAATAATAATAGGGAACTTAAATACCCCACTTACATCAATGGACAAATCATCTAAGCAGAAAAATGAACAAGGAAACAATGGCTTTAAATGACACATTGAACCACATGGATCTAACAGATATATTTAGAGCACTGCATTCTAAAACAGCAGAATACACATTCTTCTCAAGGGCACACTGATCATTCTCCAGAATAGATAACATATAGGCCATAAAACAAGCCTTAACAAATTCAGGATTTAAGTCATACCATACATCTTTTCTGCCCACAATGCTATGAAACTAGAAATCGCCCACAAGAGAAAATCTGGAAAGCCACAAATACGTGGAACTTAAACAATATACTACTGAACAATTAATGGGCCAACCAGGAAATCAAAGAAGAAATTAAAACGTACATGGAAACAAATCAAAGTAAAAACACAGTGGTCCCCAAATTTGGGGATAAAGCAAAAGCAGTTGTAAGAGAGAAGTTTATAGCATGAAAAATCTCAAACAACCTAACCTTACATCTGAAGGAGGTAGAAAAAGAACAACAAACAAAACCTGAAACCAGCACAAAGAAGAAATTAATGAAGATTTGAGAAGAAATAAATGATATAGAACCTAAAAAAAACCCATAGAACAGATCAAAGAAACCAGGAGCTGGTTCTTTGAAAAAATTAATTAGTAAACCTCTAGCCAGTCTTATCAAGAAAAAGAGAGAAAGTATGCAAATAAATAAAATCACCGATGACAGAGAAGAAATAACAAACAACACCACAAAAATACAGTTATAAGAGAATATTATGAAACACAATATGCCAACAAAATGGACAACCTAGAAGAAACACTTAAATTCCTAGAAACATATAAACTAACAAAAGTTAAATAGAAAGAAATAGAAAATTTGAACATGCCTATTACCAGCAATGAAATTTAATCAGTAATCAAACAAAATTTGCAACAAACAGATGTCCAAGACCAGATGGCTTCACAGGTGAATTCTACCAAACATATAAAGAAAAATTAATACCTATTCTTAGAATTAATACTGATTCTTCTCAAATTATTCTAAAAAATAGAAGAGGAAAGACAACTTCTCAACTCATTCTATGTGGCCAGCATTTCCCTGATACCAAAACCAGATAAAGACACCATTAAAAAAGAGAACTATAGGCCAATATCCCTAATGAACATAGGTGCAAAAATCCACAACAAAATACTAGCAAATCAAATCTAACAATACATTTAAAAAATAATTCACCACGATCAAGTAGGATTTATTCCCAGGATGCAAGCGTGGCTCAATATTCAAAACTCAATCAACATACTACATCACATCAACAAGAAAAAGGATAAAAACCATATGACGATTTCAATAGATGAAGAAAAAGCATTTGAAAAACTACAACATTCACTCATGATAAAAACCCACAACAAAGCAGGTTTGGAGGAAACATACCTCAAAATAATAAAGACCATCCATGAAAATCCAACAGCTGAAATCATACTCAGTGGGGAAAAACTGAGAGCTTTTCCCCTAAGGTCAGTAACAAGACAATGAAGTTCTTCTTACCACTTTTATTAAACATACTAGTACGGGTCCTAGCCACAGCAATCAGAGAGCAAAAAAAGAAATAAAAGGGATCCAAATTGGTAAGAAAGAAGTAAAACTTCCACTATATACATATGACATGATACTATATGTAGAAAACCCACCAAAAACTCCCAAAACCCAAAAACCCACTCCACCAAAAAAAAAAAAAAAATCCTAGAACTGATAAATGAATTCAGTAGGGTTGCAAGATTAAACAATCAATATACAGAAATCTGTAGCATTTCTATACACTAATAATGAAGCTGCAGAAAGAGAAAGTAAGAAAACAATCCCATTTAGAGTTGCATCAAAAATAATAAAATACATAGAAATAAACTTAACCAAAGAGGTGAATGACCTGTTCCCTGAAAACTATAAAATGCTGATGGAAAAAATTCAAGAGGACACAAAGAAATGGAAAAACATTCCATCCTCATGGATTGGAAGAATAAACATTGTTAAAATGTCTATACTACCCAAAGCAATCTACACATTCAATGCAATCCCTATCAAATACCAACAGCGTTTTTCACAGAACTAGAAGAATCCCAAAATTTGTATGCAACCACAAAGGACCCCAAGTAGTCAAAGCAATCCTGAAAAAGAAAAACAAAACTAGAGGTATCATGATTCCAGACTTCAAGTTATACAAAGCTGTAGTAATTAAAACAATATGGTACTGGCACAAAAATAGATACAAAGATGGATGGAACAGAATAGAAAACTCAAAAATGAACTCACAACTATATAGCCAAATAATCTTCAAGAAAGTAGGAAAGATTATCCAATGAGAAAAATATAGTCTTTTCAACAAATGGTGCTATGAACACTGGATAGCTACATGTGAAAGAATAAAACTGGACCACTTTCTTGCAACACACAGAATAATAAACTCAATATAGGTTAAGGATCTAAATGTGAGACCTGGGGTGCCTGGGTGGCTCAATTGGTTAAGTGTCTGACTTCAGGTCAGGTCATAATTTCATGGTTCGTGGATTCAGGCCCCACATTTGGCACTGTGCTGATGGCTCAGAGCCTGAGGCCTGCTTTGGATTCTGTGTCTCCCTCTCTCTCTGTCCTTCCCCTGCTCACACGCACGTTTGTTCTCTCTCTCAAAAATAAACAAACATTAAAATATATATATATTTTTAATTTTTTTAATGTTTATTTATTTTTGAGACAGAGAGAGACAGAGCATGAACAGGGGAGGGTCAGAGAGAGGGGGAGACACAGACTGTAAAGCAGGCTCCAGGCTCTGAGCTGTCAGCACAGAGCCCGACGCAGGGCTTGACTCACAAACCATGAGATCATGACCTGAGCCGAAGTCAGAAGCTCAACCAACTGAGCCACCCAGGTGCCCCTATATTTTTTAAATGTGAGACCTGAAATCATAAACTTTGACACCAGTGGTAGCAGCTTCTTACTAGATCTGTCTCCTGAGGCAAGGGAAACAAAAGCAAATATAATCTATTGGGATAACATCAAAATAAAAAGATTCTACACAGCAAAAGAAACAATTAACAAAACTAAAAGGCAGCCTATTGAATGGGAAAAGATATTTGCAAATGATACATCCAATAAAAGGTTAGTATCCAAAATTATAAAAAACTTATACAAATAAACATACAAACAATAAACAATCCAATTTAAAAATGGACAGACGTCATGAACAGACATTTCTCCAGAGAGGACACCCAGATGGGCAATAGATACATGGAAAGATGTTCACCATCAACTCATCATCAGGGAAACACAAATCAAAACTACAATGAGATATCACCTCTCACTTGTCAGAATGGCCCAAATAAGAAACTCAAGAAACAAGTGTTAGTGAGGATGTAGAGAAAAAGGAATCATTGTGCCCTGTTGGTAGGAATGCAAACTGGGGCAGCCACTATGGAAAATATGGACGTTCCTCAAAACGTTAAAAAACAGAACTACCCTACATTCCAGCAATTGCACTACTAGGGTTTTACACAAAGCATACAAAAATGCAAATTCAAAGTGATACATGCACCCTGATGTTCATACCAGCATTATTTACAATAGCCAAATTATGGAAGCAGCCAAGTGTCTATCCAGTGGATAAAGAGATGTGATATATATATATACATATACATACATACACACATATCATATATGTATATATATATATGTATGTATATATATGTATATATATATATATATATATATATATATATATATATATATCACCTGGAATATTACTTAGCCATAAAAAAAAATGAAAGCTTGTCATTTTGCAATGACATAGGTGGAATTAGAGTATAATGCTAAGCAAAATAAGTCAGAGAAGGACAAATACCATATGAATTCACACATATATGTAATTTAAGAAACAAAGCAAATAATCAAAGGGAAAAAGAGAGAGACACAAACCAAGAAACACACTCTTAACTATAGAGAATAAATTGATAGTTACCAGGGGGAGGTGGAAGGAGGGATGCAGGTGTATAGAATTGTTGAATCACTACATTGTACACCTAAAATGAATATAACATTGATGTTAATTATACTTCAATTAAAAAAAGATATGTTCGTAAAAATGACAAAAATTTGATTCCCATAAAATAAAAATAAATATATAAATCCTCCTTCAGAAGAGTAAATTAATTAATAAAGTACGTTATTGGATATGTTACATTTAAATTATCTTCAATAGAAAATAAATTTTTTCAGGGCACCTGGGTGGCTCAGTCAGTGAAGCTTGCAACTCTTGATTTGGGCTCAGGTCATGGTCTCAGTTTGTGAGTTTGAGCCCCACATCAGGCTCAACACTGATTCTCTCTCTCCCTCTTTCTCTGCCCCTCCCTTGCTCATTCTCATTCTCTCTCTCTCTCTCTCTCTCTCTCTCAAAATAAATAAATAAAACTTAAAAAAAATTTTTTTAAGAAAATAATTTTTTTCTGCCAAACAAGTGTCTTTATGTATCAGTCAAAAAAGAAACATAGGAAAGGAGCTGGCAATAGTAAAAAACACCACCAAAAGCAAAAGTTCAGGGAACTGTAAATAGCTGCTTGACAAGATTAAGCAGTCATTTTTGCATAAACTGACCTTTAAAACATATTTTTACATGGTGTATTAAAATACATTTTCATCTATACTTGTGGTGAACATAACAAATAAAGAAGCTGAATCACTATATTGTACATGTGACAGTAATGTAACATTGTGTGTCAACTATACTCAATTACAAAAAAATATTTTAAAGATTTATTAACCTCATTTTTTTTTACATTTATGAGGACATTCTACAGGGAAAAAGTCTCAAATTTTATCTGAATGTAATTTACATCCATCTCTCTCACACATGAGATGTAAGCAGACATTTTAGATTTTACTCTTGTGTATGAACTATAGCGCTACTGTCGAGTTAAATTTTTTTAAACAGAAAAACAAAAGTGGTCAAAAAAGAAACTTTATTAGAGTCACACCCATGAATTACAAGCACTGATTAAAGTCATTTTAGTAAGCTTTTACTATGCAAATCAAATTATAAGAATCATTACGATGAGGGCATATTGCACCAATGAGTATAGCGACCATATATTTTCATTAAAATCAACTCTAGAAAACCAATAAGCTTGTGCATTAGTCAAGCAATTAGAGTTTATTAAACTTCATTTCTGATCAGTTATATTAAATATAACGCAGTATAGTATTATATGAGTATTGTATAATCATAAAAGTATCACTCCAGGGTTTCAACCCCTTAAGAAAAAGAGAAATGGCTGATTTATGTATAAACTCTAATGCTGAAGTTCTGATTGAAATGCAAGAGTCATTATTGTAAGAAAATTAAGTTTTAATTTTCTCAGACAGAAATTAACAAAAACAGCAAGATATAAAGATTCAACTCCTATGGCTGTTACATGGTAATACAATGTTTTATAAAAACTGTGTAATTAGTCTCATACAGAAATTGGACAACTAAATTGTATGTAATTCAAAAGTCTCACCACCAACTAAAAAACTTCGTCACAAAATTTTACTATGTTCTTTCTGAAATATGTAAGTTGGCCATCGCAATAAAAATGAAGGGTCAATTATTTATGTAGGTTTAACTTGTTTGCTAACAAGGACAGAGGCAACATGACACAGAAAACCATGTTCGGTTCAACTGAATAAATATTTGAGCACCTATTATGCACCTGTTCAGTGCTGAGCACTAGGAATACAATCAAAAGCAAGATAAACATGCATTCTTCCTTTATGGAGGTTGTAGTCTAGTTGAAAGTGGGTGATGGGCATTGAGGAGGGCACCTGCTGGGAGGACCATTGAGTGTTGCATGGAAACCAATTTGACAATAAATTTCATATTGAAAAAAGAGAAAATGAGATAAATGAAAGATCACAATAGAGAAGTTCTGAGATCTCTAAAAGAGTAGTACCCTAAAATAAGCTCTATAGACAGGTTTTAGGGGAAGATGGCAGCATAGGAGGACGCTGGGCTCACATCGTCCATCTGATCACTGAGATTCCACCCATACCTGCCTAAATAACCCAGAAAACCACCAGAAGACTAGCAGAATGGACTCTCCAGAGCCAAGTGTAGACAAGAGACCCACAGAGGAGTGTGGAAGGGCAGTGAGGCGGTGTGTGCTACATGGACTGGTGGGAGGGAGCTGGGGCAGTGGAGGGGCAGCCCCCTGGACCAGAAAGAGCCCCTTGCAAAAGTGGAGGGCCCAGACTCCATGAGTTCTGACAGCCAGCGGGACTGAACATCTGGAAGGTTAAAAGTCAACAGCTCTACTGAGAGAGCGGTAGGGCAAGAGGACACCAGGAGGGAGAGTTGTTGAGCCCCAGAAGACAGACCTCAGCTCAGTGGGGAACAAAACCGCTGGCCAGCGCCATCTCCCTCTCCCATCCCCCAGCCAAAATCCCAAAGGGAACCAGTTCCAGACACCCAACTTGCTTGAACCATGCAAACACCCAATGCTGTGCTTCTGTAGATCCATGCTTCCAACTGGTCTGCCTCCCTCCAGTGCTGTAGGGCCCCTCCTGCAGGGGACCACCAACAGCAAAGCAAGCTGAGCCTGACCCTCCAACCTCTCTGCACATTGAGGATGCTCCCCAGCTAATATGCCAGATCCCATCAAAGGAGCACAACAACGCTGGCAGTGTGCAGATAGCCCAGACAGGGGCCACACCATTCCACAGTGAGTCCTGCCCCTGGGAGAAGGGAAGATAAGGTACACACCACTCTGACTGTGGCCCCAGTGGTGGGCTGGGACAGACATCAGGTCTGACTGCAGCCCCGCCTACCAACACAAGTTAATCCAGAAAGCACAGGGGAAGTGTCCTGCAGTTCTGCACCACTCCAGGGATTATCAAAAATGACACAACGGAAGAAATCTCCTCAAAAGAAATTCCAGGAAGTAGCGACAGTTAACGCATTGATCAAAACGATTTAAGCAATATGACAGAACAAGAATTTAAAATAAAGTCATAAAATTAATCCCTGGGCTTGAAAAAAGTATAGAGGACAGCAGAGAATCTATTGGTACAGAGATCAAGAGACTAAGAAATTGTCATGATGAGCTAAAAAATGTTATAAATGAGGTGGAAAATAAAATGGAGGTGACCGCAGCTCGGATTGAAGAGGCAGAGAAGAGAATAGATGAATTGGAAGATAAAATTGTGAAAAAAGAAGAAGCTGAGAAAAAGAGGGATAAAAAAAATCCAGGAGTATGAGGGGAGATTTAGAGAACTAAGTGATGTAGTCAAATGGAACAATACCCATATCATAGGAATTCCTAAATAGAAGAGAGAGAAAAGGGCTGAAGGTGTACTTGAACAAATCATAGCTGAGAACTTCCCTGATCTGGGGAAGGAAAAAGGCATTGAAATCCAAAGGCACAGAGGACTCCCTTCAGACGTAACTTGAATCAGTCTTCTGCATGATATATCATAGTGAAACTGGCAAAATACAAGGATAAAGAGAAGATTCTGAAAGCAGCTAGGGATAAACACGCTCTACCATATAAAAGGAGACCAATAAGACTAGTGGCAGAACTATCTACTGAAAATTGGCAGCCCAGAAAGGAATGGCAGGAAATATTCAATGTGACAAACAGAAAAAAAAATTGCAGCCGAGAATCCTTTATCCAGCAAGTCTGTCATTCAGAACAGAAGGAAAGGTAAAGGTCTTACCAAACAAACAAAAACTGAAGGAATTCATCACCACAAAACCAGCCCTACAAGATATCCTAAGGGGGATTCTGTGAGTGAAATGTTGCAAGAACCACAAAGTACCAGAGACATCACCACAAGCATGAAACCTACAGACATCACAATGATTCTAAACCCGTACGTTTCAATAATAACAATGAATGTAAATGGATTAAATGCTCCAACCAAAAGACATAGGGTATCAGAAGTGATTAAAAAACAAGACACATCTATTTGCTGTCTACAAGAGACTCATTTTAGACCTGAGGACACCTTCAGATAGACAGTGAGGGGATGGAGAACTATTTATCATGATATTGGAAGTGAAAAGAAACCTGGAGTAACCATACATATGTCAGACAAACTAGACTTTAAAGGCTGTCGTTGTTTAACATAGTCTTGGAAGTTCTAGCATCAGCAATCAGACAACAAAAGGAAATCAAAGGCATCAAAATTGGCGAAGATGAAGTTAAGCTTTCACTTTTTTCAGATAACATGATTTTATACATGGAAAATCCGACAGACTCCACCAGAAGTCTGATAGAACTGACACATGAATTTAGCAAAGCTGCAGGATACAAAATCAATGTACAGAAATCAGTTGCATTCTTATACACTAATAATGAAGCAACAGAAAGACAAATAAAGAAACTGATCCCATTCACAATTGCACCAAGAAGCATAAAATACCTAGGAATAAATCTAACCAAAGATGTAAAAGATCTATATGCTGAAAACTATAGAAAGCTTATGAAGGAAATTGAAGAAGATATAAAGAAATGGAAAAACATTCCGTGCTCATGGATTGGAAGAATAAATATTGTCAAAATGTCAATACTACCCAAAGCTATCTACACATTCAATGCAATCCCAATCAAAATTGCACCAGCATTCTTCTCGAAACTAGAACAAGCAATCCTAAAATTCATATAGAACCACAAAAGACCCTGAATAGCCAAAGTAATTTTGAAGAAGAAGACCAAAGCAGGAGGCATCCCAATCCCAGACTTTAGCCTCTACTCCAAAGCTGTAATCATCAAGACAGCATGGTATTGGCACAAAAACAGACACATAGACCAATGGAATAGAATAGAAACCCCAGAACTAGACCCACAAATGTATGGCCAACTGATCTTTGACAAAGCAGAAAAGAACATCCAATGGAAAAAAGACAGTCTCTTTAACAAATGGTGCTGGGAGAACTGGACAGCAACATGCAGAAGGTTGAAACTAGACCACTTTCTCACACCATTCACAAAAACAAACTCAAAATGGATAAAGGACCTGAATGTGAGACAGGAAACCATCAAAACCTTAGAGAAGAAAGCAGGAAAAGAACTCTCTGACCTCAGCTGCAGCAATTTCTTACTTGACACATCCCCAAAGGCAAGGGAATTAGAGCAACAATGAACTACTGGCACCTTATGAAGATAAAAAGCTTCTGCACAGAAAGGAAACAACCAACAAAACTAAAAGGCAACCAACGGAATGGGAAAAGATATTTGCAAATGACATATCAGACAAAGGGCTAATATCCAAAATCTATAAAGAGCTCACCAAACTCCACACCCGAAAAACAAATAACCCAGTGAAGAAATGGGAGAAAACATGAATAGACACTTCTCTAAAGAAGACATCCAGATGGCCAACAGGCACATGAAAAGATGCTCAACGTTTCTCCTCATCCGGGAAATACAAATCAAAACCATACTCAGATATCACCTCACGCCAGTCAGAGTGGCCAAAATGAACAAGTCAGGAGACTATAGATGCTGGCGAGGATGTGGAGAAACGGGAACCCTCTTGCACTTTTAGGGGGAATGCAAATTGGTGCAGCCACTCTGGAAAACAGTGTGGAGGTTCCTCAGAAAATTAAAAATAGACCTACCCTATGACCCAGCAGTAGCACTGCTAGGAATTCACCCAAGGGATACAGGAGTACTGGTGCATAAGGGCACTTGTACCCCAATGTTTATGCAGCACTCTCAACAATAGCCAAATTATGGAAAGAATTAAATGTCCATCAACTGATGAATGGATAAAGAAATTGTGGTTCATATACACAATGGAGTACTACATGGCATTGAGAAAGAATGAAATATGGCCCATTGTAGCAACATGGATGGAACTGGAGAGTGTTATGCTAAGTGAATTAAGCCATACAGAGAAAGACAGATACCATATGGTTTCACTCTTATGTGGATCCTGAGAAACTTAAAAGAAACCCATGGGGGAGGGGAAGGAAAAAAAAAAGAAGTTAGAGTTGAAGAGAGCCAAAGCATAAGAGACTGTTAAAAACTGAGAACAAACTGAGGGTTGATGGGGGGTGGGAGGGAGGGGAGGGTGGGTGGGTGGGTGATGGGTATTGAGGAGGGCACCTTTTGGGATGAGTACTGGGTGTTGTATGGAAACCAATTTGACAATAAACTTCATATATTGAAAGAAAAGGCTGTAACAAGACATGAAGAAGGGCATTACATAATAATTACAGGGTCTATCTATCAGGAAGAGCTAACAATTATAAATGTCTATGCGCTGAATACTCGAGCCCCAAATATATAAAATAGTTAATCACAAACATAAGCAACCTTATTGATAAGAATGTGGTCATTGCAGAGGACTTTAATACTCCACTTACAACAATGGATAGATCATCTAGACACAGGATCAATAAAGAAACAAGGATCCTGAATGACACATTGGATCACATGGACTTGACAGATATATTTAGAACTCTGCATCCCAAAGCAACAAAATATACTTTCTTCTCGAGTGCACACGGAACATTCTCCAAGATAGATCACATACTGGGTCACAAAACAGCCCTCAATAAATACAAAAGAATTGAGATGCATACTTTCAAACCACAATGCTATGAAGCTTGATATCAACCACAGGTAAAAGTCTGGAAAACCTCCAAAAGCATGGAGGTTAAAGAACACCCTACTAAAGAATGAATGGGTCAACCAGGCAATTAGAGAAGAAATTAAAAAATATATGGAAACCAATGAAAATTAAAATACAACAATCCAAATGCTTTGGGATACAGTAAAGGCAGTCCTGAGAGGAAAATACATTGCAATCCAGACCTATCTCAAGAAAAAAGAAAAATCCCAAATACAAAATCTAACAGCACACCTAAAGGAAATAGAAGCAGAACAGCAAAGACACCCCAAACCCAGCAGAAGAAGAGAAATAATAAAGAACAGAGCAGAAATAAACAATAGAGAATCTAAAAAACCTGTAGAGCAGATCAATGAAACCAAGAGTTGGTTTTTTGAAAAAATAAACAAAATTGAGAAACCTCTAGCCAGGCTTCTCAAAAAGAAAAGGGAGAGGACCCAAATAGATAAAATCATGAATTAAAATGGAATTATTACAACCAATCACTCAGAAATACATGCAATTCTCAGGGAATACTATGAAAAACTATATGTCAACAAACTGGACAACCTGGAAGAAATGGAAAAATTCCTCACCAACCACACACTTCCAAAACTCAAACAGGAAGAAATAGAAAACTTGAACAGACCCATAAGCAGCAAAGAAATTGAATCAGTTTTCAAAAATCTCCCTACACATAAGAGACCAGGACCAGATGACTTCCCTGGGGAATTCTACCAGACATTTAAAGCAGGACACCCCCCATCCTTCTCAAGCTTTTCCAAAAAATAAAAAGGGAAGGAAAACTTCCAGACTCATTCTATGAAGCCAGCATTACTTTAATTCCTAAACCAGACAGAGACCCAGCAAAAAAAGAGAACAACAGGCCAATATCCCTGATGAATATGGACGCAAAAATTCTCAATAAGATACTAGAAAATCAAATTCAACAGCATATAAAAAGAATTACTCACCATGACCAAGTGGGATTCATTCCTGGGCTTCAGGGGTGGTTCAACATTCGCAAATCATTCAATGTGATACATCACATTAATAAAAGAAAAGATAAGAAGCATACGATCCTGTCAATCGATGCAGAAAAAGCATTTGACAAAATTCAGCATCCTTTCTTAATGAAAACCCGTGAAAAAGGTGGGATTGAAGGAACATATTGAAACATCATCAAAGCCATTTATTAAAAGCCCACAGCTAATATGATCCTCAATGGGGAAAAACTGAGAGCTTTCCCCCTGAGATCAGGAACACGACAGGGATGTCCACTCTCACTGCTGTTGTTTAACATAGCGTTGGAAGTGCTAGCATCAGCAATCAGACAACAAAAGGAAATCAAAGGCATCAAAATTGGCAAAGATGAAGTCAAGCTTTCACTTTTTGCAGATGACATGATACTATACATGGAAAATCTGACAGACTCCACCAAAAGTCTGCTTGATCTGTTACATGAATTCAGCAAAGTCGCAGGATACAAAATCAATGTACAGAAATCAATTGCATTCTTATACACTAATAATGAAGCAACAGAAAGACAAATAAAGACACTGATCCCATTCACAATTGCACCAAGAAGCATAAAATACCTAGGAAGAAACCCAACCAAAGTTGTAAAAGATCTCTATGCTGAAAACTATAGAAAGCTTATGAAGGAAATTGAAGAAGATATAAAGAAATGGAAAAACATTCCGTGCTCTTGGATTGGAAGAATAAATATTGTTAAAATGTCAATACTACCCAAAGCTATCTACGCATTCAATGCAATCCCAGTCAAAATTCCACCAGCATTCTTCTTGAAGCTAGAACAAGTAATACTAAAATTTGTATGGAACCACAAAAGGCCCCGAATAGCCAAAGTAATTTTGAAGAAGACCAAAGCGGGAGGCATCACAATCTCAGACTTTAGCCTCTACTCCAAAGCTGTAATCATCAAGACAGCATGGTATTGGCACAAAAACAGACACATAGACCAATGGAATAGAATAGAAATCCCAGAACTAGACCCACAAACGTATGGCCAACTAATCTTTGACAAAGCAGGAAAGAACATCCAATGGAAAAAAGACAGTCTCTTTAACAAATGGTGCTGGGAGAACTGGACAGCAACATGCAGAAGGTTGAAACTAGACCACTTTCTCACACCATTCACAAAAATAAACTCAAAATGGATAAAAGACCTGAATGTGAGATAGGAAACAATCCAAACCCCAGAGGACAAAGCAGGAAAAAACCTCTCTGACCTCAGCTGCAGCAATTTCTTGCTTGACACATCCCCAAAGGCAAGGGAATTAAAAGCAAAAATGAACTATTGGGATCTCATGAAGATAAAAAGCTTCTGCACTTCAAAGAAGACAATCAACAAAACTAAAAGGCAACCAACGGAATGGGAAAAGATACTTGCAAATGACATATCGGACAAAGGGCCATATGTATCCAAAATCTATAAAGTACTCACCAAATTCCACTTCCAAAAAACAAATGATCCAGTGAAGAAATGGGCAGAAGACATGAATAGACACTTCTCTAAAGAAGACATCCAGATGGCCAACAGGTACATGAAAAGATGCTCAACGTCGCTCCTCATCAGGGAAATACAAATCAAAACCACACTCAGATAGCACCTCATCCCCGTCAGAGTGGCTAAAATGAACAAATCAGACTATAAATGCTGGCGAGGATGCGGAGAAATGGGAACCGTCTTGCACTGTTGGTGGGAATGCAAACTGGTGCAGCCACTCTGGAAAACAGCGTGGACGTTCCTCAAAAAATTAAGTATAGATCTACCCTATGACCCAGCCATAGCACTGCTAGGAATTTACCCAAGGGATACAGGAGTGCTGATGCACAGAGGCACTTGTACCCAAATATTTATACCAGTACTTTCACCAATAGCCAAATTATGGAAAGAGCCTAAATGTCCATCAAGTGATGAATGCAGAAAGAAGTTGTGGTTTATATACACAATGGAACACTACATGGCAATGAGAAAGAATGAAATATGGCCTTTTGTAGCAACGTGGATGGAACTGGAGATTGTTACGCTAAGTGAAATAAGTCATATAGAGAAAGACAGATATCATATGTTTTCACTCTTATGTGGATCCTGAGAAACCAGAAGACCATGGGGGAGGGGAAGGAAAATAAAAGAGGTTAGAGAGGGAGGGAGCCAAAACATAAGAGACTCTTTAAGACTGTGAATAAACTGCGGGTTGATGGGGGGTGGGAGGGAGGGTAGGGTGGGTGATGGGTATTCAGGAGGGCACCTTTTGGGATGAGCACTGGGTGCTGTATGGAAACCAATTTGACAATAAATTTCATATTTAAAAAATAATAATAATATAAAAATACACATTCTAGATTGAAAAAAATAAAAAATAAAAAATAAATATAACCTTTCCAATTTCTGCTTGAATCCACCTTTGTTCCAGTAACATACAAAATGAGTACTTTAACTTAATCCTTGAAGGACTTTATGATTTCAACATAACTTTTGGAGGTAGCCAACAATGAAGAATTCATTCTTTTTGACCTGGCTTTGTCAAACAGAAGCTTTCCTTGAAATCCAGAAAGAAAGTAGAACCACAAACTTAACAGTCTTACTAAATGTAATCAGGAGGGGGAAAACCAGTATAAAATGAGGTCATGTGTGTAAAATGCTACTAGTCTCTACATCTAATCCATTTTAACTAAATCATTGTAAGGTAGTTTCAATGGAGGGAAAAAAACTGAACTGAAAAATCAGAAAGGATTACTTCAAAAATATCCATATCTGAGTAATTTTTTGCAAGCCCTATAGAAGTACATTTATCATGAGTAAAATCTGTCAAATTGATGTGAATTTTTCTGCCAAAATCCATGTTGATGTGACCATACAGCCCACATGTAATATTTGTTCTTAGTGAATAATGACTTGGATTTTCTTCTGCCTTCTCCTCTCCCTGCCAGCAAGACCAGTGAGAATGTTCCACCTTAAAGAACACAGAACGTTACACTAATAAAATAACCCATAAACTGTATTATGCACTTAAATATTCTGAAGAGGTTTATATGAATTTTTTACAGTAATCAAGGATGAAAATAAAGTTCTTAAATATTTTGTGACAAGGCTAAAACATAGATGGCTGTGTACTGGAGAGACTGAGAAGTATGCTCTGAATCTCTTCAAGTATAAATGATTAAGCAAAAAGTTCTTGTTAGCACTAAAATTCTGTTTCTGTGCTGTATTTCTAGTAAAAATATGTGCCTAAACTGGAGACTTATATATGTGAGCCTAAAAGGATGAAATTTTAAGTTTTTATTTAAATTAGTTAGCATACAGTATAATATTAGTTTCAGGTGTACAATATAGTGATTCAACACTTCCATACAATATCTGGTGCTCATCACAAGTACACTCTTTAATCCCCATCACCTATTTAACCCATTCCCCCTACCACCTCAAAAGGATGAAATTTTGACCAAGGATGGAAAGGTGTTGAATTAAACATCTACAAAGGAAAAGATAGATCACATGACCAGAAGGAAAACACTTAGGAGGAAAATTTTGGGGAAAGTGGGAGAAGATATATGTACCTCAATTTTTATGAAATAACCTAGGTTGGTAAAGGAAGGAATTGCCAAATAACTATTAACCAAATATAAAGGGAGACTGCCAGATTAAGGTTAAGATAATTGTTGGGTACACAATTTTGACCTAAATCCAAGAGATTGTATCTGGAGACTAAAGAAGCTGCAATGGGTTGGTTAATATTCAGCCAAGATTGACCAGGTATTGGGGTGGGGGTGGGGGAGAGAGGTAGCAAAAAACAACCATAAAAATCTCAATCATGTTAACTACATAGGTCAAATTAGTTTTTTATTGTGTCTAGGACTTCCACTTCTGCCCAGATTTACCACCCTGCCTATAACAACAAAAAAATACACATAAATATTTCAAACAATGTTTTAAAGATGCTGGACACCAGGCAGCAAATTCCAGTGATCCCTGAAAGATAGTAAATAAATGAGATAAGGCCTATGATTGCCCCAGCATACTGCCTTGAGAAAGTGTCCAGGTAGTGGCCCAGGGAGGAGACCCAGGTAGAGCTCTGTAGAGCCTGAGTTGAGGAGTTAAGAATCCAAGAACACCTGGCTGCTGGAGTTTACAGGGAAGAGTACAAGAAAAGAGAAAGCTGTAACAGAGAAAGAACTCAGGAGACCTCCAGAGGTACATACAATGTGCATATTCAGCAGAGTGCTGAATGGCACATGTATATAAGGTAACTACCTAAGGATGAGGAAAGAATGAACCATCAAAACATGCTAAATAGAGGACACTGCCTGGCACTCACACAGAGCTGGGATTAAAACCTGTTTCTACCAACCAGACAGGAAAACCTCATAATTGATTAACAAGAAACTGGGTAGAGATCTCGGAAGGCTGTTGCCTCTAGACCTAAACTAAGCCTTGCTCTGATCTTGCCAAACAAACCTTAAAAGGAGACCCAAAGGATCAACCTGTTTCCAAGTAACTTAACTGCATTTCAGAACAATGCTCTAGAATAAGTATAGCAAATACAAAAATATCCACAACTAGGGGCGCCTGGGTGGCGCAGTCGGTTGAGCGTCCGACTTCAGCCAGGTCACGATCTCGCGGTCCGTGAGTTCGAGCCCCGCGTCAGGCTCTGGGCTGATGGCTCGGAGCCTGGAGCCTGTTTCCGATTCTGTGTCTCCCTCTTTCTCTGCCCCTCCCCCGTTCATGCTCTGTCTCTCTCTGTCCCAAAAATAAATTAAAAATGTTGAAAAAAAAAAATTAAAAAAAAAAAATATCCACAACCCAATAAGGTAAAATCCACAAAATCTGGCATCTAATTAAAAATTGCCAGGCATATAAAAAGCATAAAGAGAAAAAAAAAAAACTATCAACCAAAACTGACCCAGAACTGACACAAATGTTAAATTTAACAGATGAGGGCATTAAAAGTTACTTTTAACTTGTATTCCATATGTTTCAAAAAGTTAAGCAGAGATATGGTGAATATAAAAAAGACCCAAATTGAACTTCTAGAGATGAAAATTATAATATCTGAACAGAAAACTTCATTGGATAGGATTAATGGCCAATTAGATATTACAATAGGAAAGATCAGTACATTGAACACATGTTATAGAAACTATCCAAGTTGAAGCAAAGATTAAAAAGAAACAAAAATGAAAAGAATATCAATAATAAGGGAGACAATTTTAAGTGATGAAATATATGTGTAATTGAAGTTCCAAAGGAAGATGATGGGGGAATAACAATTATTTACAGATATAATGGCCAAAAATGTTACAAGTGTTTTTTTTTAAACTATAAGCCCACTGATCCAAAAAGCCCAATGAACTCCAATACAAGAAATATGAAGAAAATTATACCTAGGCACATCTTATTCACATCATTGAAAACTAGTGATAAAGAGAGATTCTTAAACACAGAGAACAAACTGAGGGTTGCTGGAGGGGTGTTGGATGGGGGGATGGGCTAAATGGATGATGGGCATTAAGGAGGACACTTGTTACTATGAGCCCTACGTGTTATATGTAAGTGATGAATCACTAAATTCTACTCCTGAAAACATTATTACACTATATATTAACTAACTTGGATTTAAATTAAATTTTAAAAAAAGGGAAAAAAAGAAAACTAGTGGTAAAGAGGAAATATTAAAAACAGCCATAGGGAAAAAAAAAAGATTATATAAAGGGACAGACGAAGGTAAACCAGCTAACACAAATCAAAAGAATGCTAGAGTGGCTATATAAATATCAGACAAAGCAGATTTCACAGCAAAAACAAAATATTACCGAGGATAAAGGTCATTTCATGATAAAGGGGTCAATTAATTAGGAAGATATAAGGATTATAAGTGTTTGTGCCTGCAGTAACAGAGCTTCAAAACACATGAAGCAGAAACTGACAGAACTGCAAAGAGAAATAGAGAAATCCACAATTATAGTCAGAGATTTCAATATCCCTCTCTCAATAATTGATAGAACAAGTCGAGGGAAAATCAGCATGAATATGAACACTTGAACAACACTATCAATCAATCTGATCAGACTGACATTTTCAGAATATTCCACCCAACAGCATAATATACATTCAAGTGCATGTTGTACATTTATCACAAAACAAAGTCTCAATAAATTTAAAAGTAGTTAACATGAAATAAGTATATTCTCTGACCACAGCAGAATTCTATTAGAAATCAAAACCAAAAGATTTCTGGAAATTTTCCAAATATTTGGAAAGAAATATATTTCTATTTTTTTAAGTTTATTTATTGAGAGAGAGAGAAAGTACACATGAGTGAGTGGGAGAAGGGCAGAGAGATAAGAAGAGAGAGAATCCCAAGCAGGCTCCATGCTAAGCCCAACTCAGGGGATCAATCCCATGAACCACGAGATCATGATCTGAGCCAAAATCAAGAGTCTGACACTGAGCCACCCTGGCACCCTAGAAAGAAATACACTTCTAAATAATAGATGGGTCAAAGAAGAAAGCAAAAGAAAAATTGGAAAGCATTTTAACTAAATAAATAAAATCATATTATAACAGAATTTGTGGGATACCATAAAACCAGTAATTAAGAGGAAATATATACAAAACATGTCTACATTAGAAAATATGAGCGTTCTCAAATCAATGACCCTAGCTGACACCTTAAGCAAATGGAAAAAGAGTAAATGAAACCTAAAGAAACCAGAAGAAAGAAAATCACAAAAGTCAAAATTGGAAATCAATGAAATAGAAAAACAATATAAAAATAATAAAACCAAAAGTTGTTTCTTTAAAAAAAGTTCCTTTGGGGCACCTGGGTGGCTCAGTCACTTAAGCGTCTGACTTTTGATTTTGGCTCAGGTCATGATCTCACATTTTGTGAGATCTAGCCCCACATCAGGCTACGTGCTGAGTGTGCACAGCCTGCTTGGAATGTTCTCTCTCTCCCTCTCCCCCACATGCACTCTCCCTCTCTCTTTAAATTTTTTTTTTAATGTTTGTTATTTTTGAGAGAGAGAGAGACAGAGTGAAAAGGGGGTAGGGGCAGAGAGAGAGAGAGGTAAACACGGAATCTGAGGCAGGCTCCAGGCTCTGAGCTGTCAGCACAGAGCCCAACTCAGGGCTCCAACTAACAACCATGAGATCATGACCCCAGTTGAAGTCGGAGGCTTAACAATTGAGCTACTCAGGTGCCCTAAGATTTTTTTAAAAAGGATCCTTAAAACTAATTAAAAAAGAGAAAGAGAGAAGACCCAACACTATGATTTCATGGATGTATCCTACCAAAATCAATTGTACAGAAATGTTTTCAGAAAACTGAACAAAATGCAAACTGATTCTTGGTTTAGGGAAGAAGTTGAGAGGTAAGGGAGTGATTCCCAAGGGGCATAACGCTTTGTAAGCATGTGTGGATATGTTCACTATCTTGATTGTGGTAATGGTTTCACAGGCATGCACATATGCAAAATTTAGCAAACTGTACACTTTAATTATGTGTGAATAGAATAGACAGAGATAGACAAATGACTATACACCAGTAACCCACTTATCTCCATTTACAAGGCATGAAAATAAAATCACAGGACTAAATTTATTCCTTAATATAGTATAATGTACAGATTCAAATCATTTGTTCCCTTTGAAAAATAGTAAACTCTGACTACCAATGCAAGCACTCAAATATCCACTAGACTCAAAGAAAAATATAACCTTCAAAGTGCCTTTCTCATTTATCTTATAAACTAATTCTGAAAATGGTTCCCAAACATTCCAAAAAGCATTTTGAGAAATGGTAACAGTATCACTGCAAAATAAAAATAAAACTCTTATCACCGAGGGTGACTATACTGAAGGGACAACAAGTGAACATATTTACAAGGATCTGTGGGCTTAGTATTTTATAGCCTTAGTTTATCATGTGTAAATAGATTTTTTTAACACTGTGGAAAAATGGGTTTTATACCGTAACCAGATGGCTGAAAGAGTTGGACAGGTGACCCAGTTCAGAGGAAAGGTACTAAAATACATAAAAAGTTTTAGTTTATTTTTTGTTTTAGAGCCATATTAAAAGACAAAAAAAAAAAGATTAAACCAAAAGTAAAGAAGACAATGGAGGCATCTTATTCTCATGCTATTATCTGTATAAAATAATTTCTGCACTAAGACTACTACTTTGGCTATGTTTAAATACATACTGAGTAGCAGTCACTCCCTCAAACCCCAATCCCCTCTATCAATAATCACACATGAAGATACTCATTCTGAATTACATGTAAACCTTCTTGCAAAATACTGTAGGTCACTGAAGCTTAAAATAGAAATAAACATGAGGCAAAGTACCACATTACATCTTATGTGTCTTACTTCCTTTTAACTATGATTGCTAACTCCACTGATGACAGAGAATAAATCTTACTGTTTAATCAATATTGTCATGTTAAAGCATATATAATCCAGCCATAACAAGTGAAGTATTGCAATAAGTGTCCCCAAAGTGTGATTTTTTATTTGAGGGGGGAGGGGAAGGGGTAGAGGGGGAGACAGAATCTTAAGCAGGCTCCACACACAGCATTGAGCCAGACACAGGGCTCAATCTAATGACCCTGGAATCATGACCTGGGCCGAAATCAAGAGTCAGATGCTCAACCTACTGAGCCACCCAGGCGCCCCTCCAAGGTGTGACTTTCCATGATACTATCTCCATTAATAGCTTGCATCATTAGTCAATACTTGTTGTCCTGAGTTGAAAATCTTTGTTCTGAAATTCACTTTCAACTGCAAACCTATTGTGTTGCACAAAAATGAATGATCTGAATATTTATCTTCCTAGATTTTTTTCTTCATGTTAAAGATTAATCAAATGAGTATCAGAAATAAACTACATATAACTCTTAACATTTAAATTATCTACATTTTTTTTACTGTGTAGTATACATTTATGAGACTACAAAGTTTTAGCGTAGGGGTTTTTAAAAGCCACACAATTTCTACTTCATTTAACCATTCATGTAACTTAAGAAAAGTTAGGAATTATCTCATGTTTAATAACAACACACTTCTCAAAAAGAGTTACCTAATATTTTCTTTGCTAGGTCAACAGCCATCACAAATTGATCGATTCACTTGAAAGCACACTATTTTTCATGCCGAAACAAACATGCATAATTATGTGTACATATGTGTACATACACACAGAGTTTGGAGTTTTGAGAACTTTTGTGACTTATCTCTTCTGACATGAAATTTCAAATAGTTTTGCCTAGTTTTTCTGCAGTTTTCTAAGTAAAATTCTTTAAGCAAAATAAACTTGCAAAATCAAAACAATTATTAATCATCATGGGAAAAGAACAATGATGCAAATTTATTTATTCACTCATTCATTCATTTAATATATATTTAATAAATACTTGCTAAAATGCCAGACACTGTGGTAAGGAAAAATGAAACATGACCCATAATTTCATATAGCTTACAAACTAGGGGGAAGATAAACATTAAAGAATCACATACACAAACTTATGATAAATGCTATGATGGAGAGATACATGTGCTATGAAAGCATACAATGAGAGGAAATTACTGACACGATGAGCTCATGAGAGATAACGGAGCTGAAGTCCTAAGGCAGAGTAGAGGTTAATTAGGAAAAAAGTGGCACCACACGAACAGCCTATGCAAAGTTCTTAATATAGCCACTTTGGAAGACAGTTTGGTATTTTCTTACAAAACTAAACATAAGTGAACATATTCTTACCACTCCTTGGAGCTTACACAAAGGAGGTGAAATATGTCCACACAAAAGCTTGCACACAGATGTTTATAGCAGCTTTATTCATAATTGCCAAAATTTGGAAGCAATCAAGATGTCCTTCAGTAAGTGAATTTAGAATAAACAAACTGTGGTCAGTCCAGACAATGAACTATTTCTTAGCTCCAAAAAGAAATGAGCTTTCAAGCAAATTACAAACCTAGAGTAATCTTATTTAGGATTTGCATATTAAGTAGTAAAAGAAACCCATTGGAAAAGACTTTATATTGTAGGATTCCAACTCTATGACATTCTGGAAAAGGCAAAACTACAGAAACTATAAAAAAAAATAATCAGTGGTTGCCAGGTGTTATGGGGGAGAGGAGGAATGAATAGAGAACAAATGATCTTTAGGGCAGTGAAACTATTCTATATGATACTATAATGGTGGATACATGTCATTATACATTTGTCAAAAACCATATGAATCCATAGAACGTAAAAGACCAAGAATGAAGCTAATGTAAACAATGGACTTGGGGTGATAATGATGTGTAGATGCAGTTCCTCATTTGTAATAAATATACTACCTTACCATCATAGTATAGGATGCTGATGGTACTGAAGGCAGTGCATGTATGAGAGTAGATGGAAACTACATTTTTTTGACTCATGGAACATGATTTTTTAATTGAATTTTTATTTTAATCCCAGCATAGTTAACATACAGTGTTATATTAGTTTCAGGTATACAATAGAGTGATTCAACAATGCTATATGTTACTGGATGCTAATCAAGAGTATACACTTTAAACCCCATCACTCATTTCACCCACCTCCCCACCTCTCCTCTGGTAAAGATCAGTTTGTTCTCTATACTTAGGAGTCTGTTTCTTGGTTTGCCTTTTTCCTTTTCCTTCTTAAATTTCATGAGTGAAATCATATGGTATTTGTCCTTCTCTGACTTATTTCATGTAGCATTATACTCTCTAGTTCCAGCCATGTTGTTTTTTTAAGCAGCAAGATTTCATTCTTTTTCATGGTTGAATAATATTCCATTATATATATGTATATATATCCCACTTCTTCTAAATCCAGTCATCTATTGATGAACACATGGCCTGCTTCTGTAATTTGGTTACTGTAAATAATCCTGCAATAAACATAGGAGGGCATGTATCCCTTTGAATTACTGTTTTTGTATTCTTTAGGTAAATACACAGTAGCAAAATTACTAGATACTTGGGTAGTTCTATTTTTAACTTTTTGAGGAACCTCCATGGTGTTTTTCACAGTGGCTGCCTCAGTTTGCATTCCCACCAAAAGTGCACAAGGGTTCCTTTTTCTTTATATCCTTGCCAACACTTGTTTCTTGAGTTTTTTATTTGAGCCATTCTGACAGGTATGAGGTGATATCTCATTGTAGTTTTGATTTGCATTTCCCTGATGATGAATGATGGTAAGCATCTTTTCATGTGTCTGTTGGCCATCTCAATGTCTTATGTGGAAAATATCTGTTCATGTCTTCTGCCTATTTTTTAATTGGATTATTCATTTTTTGGGTGTTGATATTTTCAGTTCTTTATATATTGTGGATACTAATCATTTATCAGACAGGTTATTTGCAAATATCTTCTCCCATTCTGTAGGTTGCCTTTTAATTTTATTGACTATTTCCTTCGCTGTGCGTAAGTTTTTTGTTTTGATGTAATCCCAAGTTTCTCTTTGCTTTTATTTCCCGTCTCAGGAGACATATCTAGAAAAACACTGCTTGGCTAATGCCAAAGAAGTTACTGTGTTCTCTTCTAACATTTTTATAGTTTCCGGTCTCACATTTAGGTCCTTCTTCCATTTTGGGTTTATTTTTGTGTATGGTGAAAGAAAGCGGTCCAGTTTCATTCTTCTGCATGTAGTAAAAGAATGGTGCATGGTATTTCGTAGCACCATTTGTTGAAGAGACTGTCTCTTTCCCATTAGATAATGCTTTGTTGAAGATTAACTGATTACATAATCGTGGGTTTATTTCTAGGTTTTCTATTCTGTTCTATTGATCTCTATCTCTATTTTTGTGCCAGTACCATACTATTTTGATCACTATAGCTTTATAACAGAACTTGAAGTCTGGAATTGTGATATCTCTAGTTTTGTTTTTCTTTTTCAATACTGCTTTGGCTATCTGGGGTCTCCTGGGATTCCATACAAACTTTTAGGATTCTTTGTTCTACTTCTGTGAAAATTGCTGTCAGTATTTTGATAGGGATTGCATTTAACCTGTAGATTGCTTTGGGTAGTATGGACATTTTAACAATATTCTTCCAACCTACGAGCATGGAATGTCTTTCCATTTCTTTGTGTCTTCTTGAATTTCTTTCATCATTGTTTTATAGTTTTCAGAGTATAGTTCTTTTACCTCATTGGCTAGGTTTATTCCTAGATATTTTATTGTTTTGAGTACAATTATAAATGGGATTGTGTTCATAATTTCACTTTCTACTGCTTTAGTAGTGTATGGTAATACAACAGATTTCTGTGCAATTGTTTTGTATTCTGCAACTCTACTGTTTTAGTAGGTTTTTAAGCTTAGTTTTAGTAGATTTTTGGTGGATTCTTTAGGGTTTCCTGCATGTACTAGAATTTAATCTGCAAATAGTGAAAGTTTGACTTCTTCCTTACCAATTTAGATGCCTTTTATTTCTTTTGGTTGTCTGATTGCTGTAACTAGGATTATCAGTACTATGTTGACTGTAAGTAGTGAGAGTAGACATCCTTGTCTTGTTCCTGACCTTAGGAGAAAAGCTCTCAGTTTTTCCCCATTGAGGATGATGTTCACTGTGGGTTTTTCATACAGGGCCTTTATTATGTTGAGGTATGTTCCCTCTATCCCTACTTTGTTGAGGGTTTTTATCATGAATAGATGTTGGACTTTATCAAATGCTTTTTCGGCATCTATTGAAATGACTTTTTTGAATCTTTTCTCTTACTGATGTACCTATCACAGTGATTGATTTCTGAATATTGAACCAGTCTTTCATCCCAGGCATAAATCCCACTAGATCGTGGTATATGACTTTTTAAATCTATTTATAGGATTAGATTTGCCAGTATTTTGTAAGCCCTCTGTACTTTCTGCTCAACTTGGCTGTGAACTTAAAGCTGCTTTGAAAAATAAATTCTATTTAAAAATAAAATAAGCACACATGCAATCCTTGAGGCAAGAGCAAGTTTGACACTTGCAAAAACCACTGGCTGCAAAAACTGAGGAAGACATACATGCTCTCAGGATAAAGGAAATAAAAACAAAATTAGGAGAGAATGTTTGCAAGGAAAGCTCAGGTTCTGGATCTGAATTACTCCAGCTCAACTTTATCGTCTCACATGCCTGAACTTGGAAATAAGGTCTTGAGTATGCTTGTGCATGCGCGCGCGCACACACACACACACACACACACACACAAACATCCCAGTCTTCACAGTGAGTAACCAGACCAATTCAAAGATAAGTGATCAGAAAAGGACCAACAGAGAATGTATTCATAAAATGTGTAAAAAATCTAGATTGATTTAAGATGTTGTTCTTCGTAGTCTCAAAGTATTTGTGATTACATAAATAGTGATCAAAAAGGTACACTCTTAAGACTAGAGAAACTAGGGGTGCCTGGGTGGCTCAGTCGGTTGGTTGAGTGTCTGGGTTCGGCTCAGGTCATGATCTCACGATTTGTGGGTTCGAGCCCTGCGTTGGGCTCTGTGCTGACAGCTCAGAGCCTGGAGCCTGTTTCGGATTCTGTGTCTCCCTCTCTGCTCCTTCCCAGCTCGTTTTCTTTCTCTCTTTCTTTCTCTCTCTCTCTCTCTCTCTCTCTCTCAATCTCTCTCTCTCCCTCTCTCAAAAATAAATAAAAATTTTTAAAAAAGACTAGAGAAGGGGCGCCTGGGTGGCGCAGTCGGTTAAGCGTCCGACTTCAGCCAGGTCACGATCTCGCACTCCGTGAGTTTGAGCCCCGCATCAGGCTCTGGCCTGATGGCTCGGAGCCTGGAGCCTGTTTCTGATTCTGTGTCTCCCTCTCTCTCTGCCCCTCCCCCGTTCATGCTCTGTCTCTCTCTGTCCCAAGAAATAAAAAAAAAAAAAAAAAAAAAGACTAGAGAAACTAAAATAATGATAACAGTATTGTGATAATAAGGATGGGGTGGCAAAGGGTGACATGAGTTTAATTTTCCTTGATCATAGCATGGAGTCCATAGATAATATCTAAAACAGATAAGATAAGGCATAGTAGTATAAGCATATTATTTAGACATAAGGAGAAAACTACCATACAAAACAGTGAAAATAGTTAAAATGGGTTGCCACTGGTAAACAACAACACTAGGGATAAAAAGACATGGAACATAACAATTTATTACAAGGCCTTCTGTACCGCTGACTTTAAGTATGTACATATAGTATTTTGATAAAAATAAAAATCCTTTTAAGTAAATAAAATAATTAAAGAAAAGAAGGAAGTAAAAACCAAGCTGGCAGAATTCTTAAAAGGATGAGAAAATATATAAATAAAATCCACAAAAAAAGCAACGACAATAAAGAGAACAAAACATCCGAAAAGCAAAGCTGGGGACAAAGTTGGTAGTCTTGAAAAAGTCAAATGAAACAAAACTGCAACAAACAATATAAAAAGATTAAAGAAATGATGATAACATGGAAAAAAAGGGAGAGTCAGAGTAGAAGAGTGATATGGCCAAAGTCACAAAACAGTCAAGATTTGTACCCAGCCCTACCCCTTCATAAACTCTTTGTAATAAACATGCTTATTTAGCAAAGTTTAAAAATCTGAGAATTTAATACCTAGCCAGACAATCACTTCAATTTGTCAAGAATGCTGTCCATTTATAAGTTTTGGGTTTTTTGTTTCGCTTTGTTTTTACTGCAGACCTCTTTTCTATAGAAAGTCTACTTTGATTATGTACAAAAAGAGAAAATGCTAGCAAATATTATGATGACATTTGAATAGACTATTACATCTAAAACTAATCAGATAAACACAGTAGTAATGGAGCTAAAAGATAAAGCAAGTTATCTCTGAAAGAAGGAAAAAAGAATTTTTAAAATGAGACACATTCTCCTCCACCTGTATACATACTAGTCTCTGATATTTCACCCATTTCAATATTCAGCTAACACAGTAACACACATTCATTTTGTAACAGCAAAATATTTACCATAGGCACAAATTCTCAAACTATTATCCTAACCATTTGCTAACTCTGCCTCTTAATCTGCAGTAGGGTGTTGAGGACAGGGGTCATGGGGGAGTATATATAAGTTATCCAAGCACTAGCCTTAAAATCAAGGCACTAATCCACACAATGGAATGAGATAAAAATGGAAATGTCATTTTATCCATCAAAAGCAATTAACTTAAATTTAAAATAATCAGGAAGAACAGGGCAGGAAAGACAAGCAGTAACCTGCAATTAAAATTGTAATAGGATACACCCCTTGGCAAATGACTTCTAACCACCTGACTATTCTACATATGATCATTAAAAAGACGGACAGGGTCAGTGGCTAAATATGGGTGTTTTTTGTTTTTTTTTTTTTCAATACAGCAGGGACAAAAGGTCAGTACAACAAACTCCCTGGGGACAAATTACTTTATTAATCCTACCCTGAAGGCTGAGCCAGATGGGAATAAACCTAGGTGGTTGAATGACAGTTTATCTGCATTTGAATAGAGAGGTTGCAATATGGAAATGGTTCCACAATCTCCCTATCAGACTTCCCTAGTAAATAATACCTAGCAACCTCCTTACTAAAAATCTTACTAAAAAAGAAATACAAAGACAAATGTCAAGGTACAAATATAGAGAATCCCTCAGAATTACCTAAGAAAACTACAAGTGTTCCAGAAAGTATATCCTTGGATAAATTCTTGAAAAAAATCAGTAATTACAAGGATTCAGTTCACTATATATTGAAATCATCCCCTACTTTCATTATTTCTACAACATAAAATTTCTACATTCAATAAATTTCCTTCATCTGTCATGGAAAGAGTGTTACTACCACAAATTAATTTGTGATTATTAAGTTTTAAAGAATAAGAATACAATCTCCTTGACTACCATGGTCATTCAATAAATGATTTGAAAGAATGTTGGTTACTCACTAGGTCTAAAAATGCCAAATAAGGGATATTCTAACTAGAATTTCATTTAATGGCATAGAAAATGAGATTTTACTATATAGCATTATACAGACATAATAAGGTCCAGGAGGTGGTTACTTTTTAAAAACTGGTTAAAGTGAGGAATTATTAAAAGTAAAAATTGTCTTCAACATTTTATTGTAACTTACAAGCTAGATAAATATACATTCATTCATCAGTCTTTTGATGTAGAGCTAAGGCCTTTTCTTTTAATATAAGCTGTTAACCTGGAATTCATACCAACACTATATTACATATAGTGTAATATTGGTTTCAGGGGTAGAATTTAGTGATTTATCACTTACATATAACAACCAGTGCTCATCACAAGTGCCCTCCTCCTTAATACCCATGACCCATTTAGCCCATCCCCCACTCACCTGCCCTCCAGAAACCCTGTTTGTTCTCTATAGTTAAGAGTCTCTTATGGTTTGCCTCCCTCTCTTTTTTCTTCCTTCTGCTACGTTCATCTGTTTTCTTAAATTCCACATATGAGTGAAATCATATGGATTTGTCTTTCTCTGACTGACTTAAAATACTTAGCATAATATACTCTAGCTCCAACCACATCACGGCAAATGACAAGATTTCATTCTTTTTGATATCTGAGTAATAATCTATTTTGTATGGGGCGCCTGGGTGGCGCAGTTGGTTAAGCGTCCGACTTCAGCCAGGTCACGATCTCGCGGTCCGTGGGTTCAAGCCCCGTGTCGGGCTCTGGGCTGATGGCTCGGAGCCTGGAGCCTGTTTCCGATTCTGTGTCTCCCTCTCTCTCTGCCCCTCCCCCGTTCATGCTCTGTCTCTCTCTGTCCCAAAAATAAATAAAAAACGTTGAAAAAAAATTAAAAAAAATAATAATAATCTATTTTGTATATATACCACCTCTTCTTTATCCATTCATCAGTTGATGGACATTTGTGCTCTTTCCATAATTTGACTATTACTGATAATGCTGCTATAAACATCAGGGTGCATATGCCCCCTAGAATCTGTATTTTTGTATCCTTTGGGTAAATATCTAGTAGTGCATTTGCTGGGTCATGGGGTAGTTCTATTTTTACCTTGTTGAGGAACCTCCATACTGTTTTCCAGAGTGGCTGCACCAGTTTGCATACACCAACAGTGTAAGAGTATTCCCCTGTCTCTGCATCCTCATCAACATCTGTTGTTTCCTATGTTATTAATTTTAACCATTCTGACAGGTGTGAGGTGGTATCTCATTGTAGTTTTCATTTCATCTGAACATATACCCAAGAGTATACATGCTCCCTGAGGAGTCATCCTCCCTTCCGACGCAGTAGGGAAGGTCTACACTCCTTAACAAGGTATATATACCTTAGTACCTAGCAATAATGTCCTACAAGCACATAAAGTTATATGTCTACAAACAACCTCATTTCCCACCTACTTCTGCATACCTGTTCTTCTTCCTCCCACCCAGATAGGACCCCAATTCAATCACCAAGGTTGGTAGCTTCAAAATCCTAATCTTCCTCTTTTCTCCACCCCTATTACACTGTCCTAGTTCAGCAGTACATTTCTTATCTCTATTATTATAATAAATTATCTCGTCTTTCAGTCTCCAATCTCACCTCTTTCCAATCATTCCCTCTCATTTTTTTTAACTTTTGGATCTGGAGTAAAAAATTAAAATGCATATGGATTCTAAGCAGGTCATATAATTGAATGATGCAGGTCAACTATAGAAAAGAAAACGTCAACTAATACTTGACTGCAGGTTGAAAGATAGTTTGGGAGGACTGTGGCAAATCCAAGAGCACATAGCCCATTTCAGTGAGACAGATCTTACTAAGGGACAGCAGATTTGCTGATAGCCATGTTGGAACATGGGCTCAATATTGCAAAGTTACTCTGCTGTGTCAAGAGAAGCCAGAAATTTGGATTTATATGGGTAAACATTCAATTTTTAAGAGCTGACAAATCAAATTTGTAAAACCATACTACCAATGCTGCGAACTTAACAAAACAAATCCATGGACCAGATAGAACTTATGGGGCTGCCGTTTTGCAAACTGCATAAGACTAATGGTTCTCCAACTTTAGAATACAGAATCATCTACTCAGCTTATAAATGCAGATTCCTGGTCCCACACCAAAGGATTCTCATTCAGTACATCAATGGGGTTCCAGAATCTATGTTTTTAGCAAGCTTTCCTTAATGCCTTGAGGCAAGTGGTCCTAAAACTACTTTTTTTTTTATAACATATCTGTGTAAAAGGGAATCTAGAGGATTAAAAGGAATGAGATAATAGGAAAATGAAAAATATACCTCTAATATATTAAAATATCTTAAATATTCCCATTTGCAGAGCACCTGGGTGGCTCAGTCGGTTAAGCGTCTGACTTCAGGTCAGGTCATGATCTCACAGTTCGTGGGTTCAAGCCCCATGTCGGGCTTAGTGATGACAGCTCAGAGCCTGGATCCTGCTTCAGATTCTGTGTTTCCCTCTCTCTGCCCCTCCCCTGCTCACACTCTGTCTTTCTCTCTCAGAAATAAATAAACATTAAAAAAAAGTAAATATTCTCATTTGCTATCCTAAGGAAATACTCAATTTACTATGCTTGCTTCAGCTTTGAACAATAGTGTTCATTCATAAACATATTTTCAAGTAGAATATGAAACCAGTGAGACTCATTAAAAGGTTGCTTTTTTCAATGTACGAGACATCTCAGATCAATAGAATGGCAATTAGCATTAAAACATAAGCATTATAATATAATTAGTATTAAAATATAAGATGGTCTTCTACAATGAGAAATATTTTGTTTACTAAAAATCTACTTTCAAAGTGTTACTTTTTAAATCATAATTTAAGTGATCCAGTCTATATTAAAAGCCAGAAACTGACTATACTATAATCCATGAAATCAAGGTTAAGTCTTCTGTTCCAAATTCTAAATGAATTTTTCAGATGGGAAATATGAGGAGAGGAGGAGGAAGGAGTACCTAATGACTCAGTTTCCAGCTTATTTTAGCCCAAATTATTAAACTCTTCTATCTCTAAATCCCAGCTATTTGTATGGCACTAATCAAATACTGATGTAGACACAAGTCCTATTCTCCCTATAATACTGTAAATTCCTTGATAACAAGCACCTATATTTCACAACTCTTTATCCTTCAGCACTAAATGGAACATTAGGAAACAGAATTGCACTACAATGTGTATCAAAAAAAGAATTAGTATCTATGGGAAAATGTACTCCATATTGTGAAGCAAAAAGAGAAGGGCCAGTAGCAGAGGGAAGTTCATGCCTCAACTTTCTGGCAATAAAGTCAGATGAGATGGTAGGGAAAGTGGGAGAGAGATTCAAGAAGTAAACTGTTTCCAGCACCATATTTCTGGAGGTCACTGAGAAGGAAACAAAACAGAAAGAAACAAAACAGAGACTACTCCTACATGTGACTGGGCCACCAAGTCCCAAGGCAACATCTGTCATAAAGGAAGGAAAAAGGCCAGGCAATATTTTTAACCTACTTTAACCTACCAGGGGAGCCCCCTGCCCAAGGGTCTTTCATGTGGTCATTTATTTATAACTCAGAGTTCCTGTACTCTGCTTTAATAGTAATACTCTTCGTGTTTCAAGAGCTCAAAAGGAATTTTGCAAGAATCACAAATCTCTGATAAGAAAGCTGTCTAGCAAAGGATGATTCATGTCCTAAAAACCTATTTCTTTTTAGAATAATTTTTTAATCCAACAAGGAGCTTGAAAATGTTCCCAACCTATACGTTGCAAAACAATATCCCATTTCTATAGCTACAAACCATTGCACAAAAACAAATGATCATTCTCTTTCAGTAAAACACATGATAGGTAATATCTCAAAATTCAAAAAAGAGAAAATAACCACAAAACATTCTATTTTAGCCGAAGTATCTTTGCCCTCAACTAAACTAAAATGATGAATAATATTTAGAGACCAGCCAGAAAGGGAGTCTACTTTTACTTTTAAGGAGCACCTAAATCTAAAACTCCATATGTTTCTTTAAAGTTGTATGGGCGGGGGAGGGAAGATGGCGGCACAGGAGGACGCTGGGCTCACCGCGCATCCTGCTGATCACTTAGATTCCACCTACACCTGCCTAAAGAACCCAGAACACCGCCAGAGGATCAGCAGAACGGAGTCTCGAGAGCCAAGCGCAGACAAGAGGCCCACGGAAGAGGGTAGGAAGGGTGGCGAGGCGGTGCGCGCTCCACGGACTGGCGGGAGGGAGCCGGGGCGGAGGGGCGGCTCGCCGGCCAAGCAGAGCCCCCGAGTCGGGCTGCCAAAAGCGGAGGGGCCGGACGGACTGTGGTCCGACAGCACGCGCGACTTAGCGTCTGGGAGGTCATAAGTTAACAGCTCTGCTCAGAAAGCGGGAAGGCTGGAGGACAAAGGGAGGGAGAGCTGCTGAGCCCCCCGGACGGCAGAGCTCAGCTTGGCGGGGAACAAAGGCGCTCGCCAGTGCCATTTCCCTCGCCCATCCCCCAGCCAAAATCCCAAAGAGAACCAGTTCCTGCCAGGAAACTTGCTCTCTCCACGCAAACACCCAACTCTGTGCTTCTGCGGAGCCAAACCTCCGGCAGCGGATCTGACTCCCTCCCGCTGCCACAGGGCCCCTCCTGAAGTGGATCACCTAAGGAGAAGCGAACTAAGCCTGCCCCTCCTGCCCCCGTGCACCTTGCCTACCCACCCCAGCTAATACGCCAGATCCCCAGCACCACAAGCCTGGCAGTGTCCAAGTAGCCCAGATGGGCCACGCCACCTCACAGTGAATCCCGCCCCTAGGAGAGGGGAAGAGAAGGCACACACCAGTCTGACTGTGGCCCCAGCGGTGGGCTGGGGGCAGACATCAGGTCGGACTGCGGCCCCGCCCACCAACTCCAGTTATACACCACAGTACAGGGGAAGTGGCCTGCAGGTCCTCACCACTCCAGGGACAATCCAAAATGACGAAACGGAAGAATTCCCCTCAGAAGAATCTCCAGGAAATAACAACAGCTAATGAACTGATCAAAAAGGATTTAAATAATATAACAGAAAGTGAATTTAGAATAATAGTCATAAAATTAATCGCTGGGCTTGAAAACAGTATACAGGACAGCAGAGAATCTCTTGCCACAGAGATCAAGGGACTAAGGAACAGTCACGAGGAGCTGAAAAGCGCTTTAAACGAAATGCAAAACAAAATGGAAATGACGACAGCTCGGATTGAAGAGGCAGAGGAGAGAATAGGTGAACTAGAAGATAAAGTTATGGAAAAAGAGGAAGCTGAGAGAAAGAGAGATAAAAAAAATCCAGGAGTATGAGGGGAAAATTAGAGAACTAAGTGATACACTAAAAAGAAATAATATACGCATAATTGGTATCCCAGAGGAGGAAGAGAGAGGGAAAGGTGCTGAAGGGGTACTTGAAGAAATTATAGCTGAGAACTACCCTGAACTTGGGAAGGAAAAAGGCATTGAAATCCAAGAGGCACAGAGAACTCACTTCAGACGTAACTTGAATCGATCTTCTGCACGACATATCATAGTGAAACTGGCAAAATACAAGGATAAAGAGAAAATTCTGAAAGCAGCAAGGGATAAACGTGCCCTCACATATAAAGGGAGACCTATAAGACTCGTGACTGATCTCTCCTTTGAAACATGGCAGGCCAGAAAGGCTTGGCACGATATCTTCAGTGTGCTAAACAGAAAAAATATGCAGCCGAGAATCCTTTATCCAGCAAGTCTGTCATTTAGAATAGAAGGAGAGATAAAGGTCTTCCCAAACAAACAAAAACTGAAGGAATTTGTCACCACTAAACCAGCCCTACAAGAGATCCTAAGGGGGATCCTGTGAGACGAAGTACCAGAGACATCACTACAAGCATAAAACATACAGACATCACAATGACTCTAAACCCGTATCTTTCTATAATAACACTGAATGTAAATGGATTAAATGCGCCAACCAAAAGACATAGGGTATCAGAATGGATAAAAAAACAAGACCCATCTATTTGCTGTCTACAAGAGACTCATTTGAGATCTGAGGACACCTTTAGATTGAGAGTGAGGGGATGGAGAACTATTTATCATGCTACTGGAAGCCAAAAGAAAGCTGGAGTAGCCATACTTATATCAGACAAACTAGACTTTAAATTAAAGGCTGTAACAAGAGATGAAGAAGGGCATTATATAATAATTACAGGGTCTATCCATCAGGAAGAGCTAACAATTATAAATGTCTATGCGCCGAATACCCGAGCCCCCAGATATATAAAACAATTACTCATAAACATAAGCAACCTTATTGATAAGAATGTGGTCATTGCAGGGGACTTTAACACCCCACTTACAGAAATGGATAGATCATCTAGACACACAGTCAATAAAGAAACAAGGGCCCTGAATGATACATTGGATCAGATGGACTTGACAGATATATTTAGAACTCTGCATCCCAAAGCAACAGAATATACTTTCTTCTCGAGTGCACATGCAACATTCTCCAAGATAGATCATATACTGGGTCACAAAACAGCCCTTCATAAGTTTACAAGAATTGAAATTATACCATGCATACTTTCAGACCACAATGCTATGAAGCTTGAAATCAACCACAGGAAAAAGTCTGGAAAACCTCCAAAAGCATGGAGGTTAAAGAACACCCTACTAACGAATGAGTGGGTCAACCAGGCAATTAGAGAAGAAATTAAAAAATATATGGAAACAAACGAAAATGAAAATACAACAATCCAAACGCTTTGGGACGCAGCGAAGGCAGTCCTGAGAGGAAAATACATTGCAATCCAGGCCTATCTCAAGAAACTAGAACAATCCCAAATACAAAATCTAACAGCACACCTAAAGGAAATACTAGCAAAACAGCAAAGGCAGCCGAAACCCAGCAGAAGAAGAGAAATAATAAAGATCAGAGCAGAAATAAACAATATAGAATCTAAAAAAACTGTAGAGCAGATCAACGAAACCAAGAGTTGGTTTTTTGAAAAAATAAACAAAATTGACAAACCTCTAGCCAGGCTTCTCAAAAAGAAAAGGGAGAGGACCCAAATAGATAAAATCATGAATTAAAATGGAATTATTACAACCAATCCGTCAGAGATACAAGCAATTATCAGGGAATACTATGAAAAATTATATGCCAACAAATTGGACAACCTGGAAGAAATGGACACATTTCTAAACACCCACACTCTTCCAAAACTCAATCAGAAGGAAATCGAAAGCTTGAACAGACCCATAACCAGCGAAAAATTGAATCGGTTATCAAAAATCTCCCAACAAATAAGAGTCCAGGACCAGATGGCTTCCCAGGGGAGTTCTACCAGACGTTTAAAGCAGAGATAATACCTATCCTTCTCAAGCTATTCCAAGAAATACAAAGGGAAGGAAAACTTCCAGACTCATTCTATGAAGCCAGTATTACTTTGATTCCTAAACCAGACAGAGACCCAGTAAAAAAAGAGAACTACAGGCCAAGATCTCTGATGAATATGGATGCAAAAATCCTCAATAAGATACTAGCAAATCGAATTCAACAGCATATAAAATGAATTATTCACCATGATCAAGTGGGATTCATTCCTGGGATGCAGGGCTGGTTCAACATTCGCAAATCGATCAACGTGATACATCACATTAACAAAAAAAAAAGAGAAGAATCATATGATCCTGTCAATCGATGCAGAAAAGGCCTTTGACAAAATCCAGCACCCTTTCTTAATAAAAACCCTTGAGAAAGTCGGGATAGAAGGAACATACTTAAAGATCATAAAAGCCATTTATGAAAAGCCCACAGCTAACATCATCCTCAACGGGGAAAAACTGAGAGCTTTTTCCCTGAGATCAGGAACACGACAGGGATGCCCACTCTCACCGCTGTTGTTTAACGTAGTGCTGGAAGTTCTAGCATCAGCAATCAGACAACAAAAGGAAATCAAAGGCATCAAAATTGGCAAAGATGAAGTCAAGCTTTCGCTTTTTGCAGATGACATGATATTGTACACGGAAAATCCGATAGACTCCACCAAAAGTCTGCTAGAACTGATACATGAATTCAGCAAAGTTGCAGGATACAAAATCAATGTACAGAAATCAGTTGCATTCTTATACACTAACAATGAAGCAACAGAAAGACAAATAAAGAAACTGATCCCATTCACAATTGCACCAAGAAGCATAAAATACCTAGGAATAAATCTAACCAAAGATGTAAAAGATCTGTATGCTGAAAACTATAGAAAGCTTATGCAGGTAATTGAAGAAGATATAAAGACATGGAAAGACATTCCCTGCTCATGGATTGGAAGAATAAATATTGTCAAAATGTCAATACTACCCAAAGCTATCTACACATTCAATGCAATCCCAATCAAAATTGCACCAGCATTCTTCTCGAAACTAGAACAAGCAATCCTAAAACTCATATGGAACCACAAAAGGCCCCAAATAGCCAAAGTAATTTTGAAGAAGAAGACCAAAGCAGAAGGCATCCCAATCCCAGACTTTAGCCTCTACTACAAAGCTGTCATCATCAAGACAGCATGGTATTGGCATAAAAACAGACACATAGACCAATCGAGTAGAATAGAAACCCCAGAACTAGACCCACAAACGTATGGCCAACTCATCTTTGACAAAGCAGGAAAGAACATCCAATGGAAAAAAGACAGTCTCTTTAACAAATGGTGCTGGGAGAACTGGACAGCAACATGCAGAAGGTTCAAACTAGACCACTTTCTCACACCATTCACAAAAATAAACTCAAAATGGATAAAGGACCTGAATGTGAGACAGGAAACCATCAAAACCTTAGAGGAGAAAGCAGGAAAAGACCTCTCTGACCTCGGCCGTAGCAATCTCTTACACGGCACATCCCCAAAGGCAAGGGAATTAAAAGCAAAAGTGAATTACTGGGACCTTATGAAGATAAAAAGCTTCTGCACAGCAAAGGAAACAACCAACAAAACTAAAAGGCAACCAACGGAATGGGAAAAGATATTTGCAAATGACATATCGGACAAAGGGCTAGTATCCAAAATCTATAAAGAGCTCACCAAACTCCACACCCGAAAAACAAATAACCCAGTGAAGAAATGGGCAGAAAACATGAATAGACACTTCTCTAAAGAAGACATCCAGATGGCCAACAGGCACATGAAAAGATGTTCAACGTCGCTCCTCATCAGGGAAATACAAATCAAAACCACACTCAGATATCACCTCACGCCAGTCAGAGTGGCCAAAATGAACAAATCAGGAGACTATAGATGCTGGAGAGGATGTGGAGAAACGGGAACCCTCTTGCACTGTTGGTGGGAATGCAAATTGGTGCAGCCGCTCTGGAAAGCAGTGTGGAGGTTCCTCAGAAAAGTAAAAATAGACCTACCCTATGACCCAGCAATAGCACTGCTAGGAATTTATCCAAGGGATACAGGAGTACTGATGCATAGGGGCACTTGTACCCCAATGTTTATAGCAGCACTCTCAACAATAGCCAAATTATGGAAAGAGCCTAAATGTCCATCAACTGATGAATGGATAAAGAAATTGTGGTTTATATACACAATGGAATACTACGTGGCAATGAGAAAAAATGAAATATGGCCTTTTGTAGCAACGTGGATGGAACTGGAGAGTGTGATGCTAAGTGAAATAAGCCATACAGAGAAAGACAGATACCATATGGTTTCACTCTTATGTGGATACTGAGAAACGTAACAGAAACCCATGGGGGAGGGGAAGGAAAAAAAAAAAAAAGAGGTTAGAGTGGGAGAGAACCAAAGCATAAGAGACTGTTAAAAACTGAGAACAAACTGAGGGTTCATGGGGGGTGGGAGGGAGGGGAGGGTGGGTGATAGGTATTGAGGAGGGCACCTTTTGGGATGAGCACTGGGTGTTGTATGGAAACCAATTTGACAGTAAATTTCATATATTAAAAAATAAAAAAAATAAAAATAAATAAAAAAATAAAAAAAAATAAAGTTGTATGGGCAAATCAACACAATCATTAATAATAGCAATGGGGGCACCCGAGGTGGCTCAGTTAGTTAAGCCTTGGACTCTTGAATTAGGCTCAGGTCATGATCTCATGGTTCCTGGGATAGAGCCCTGTGTCAGGCACTGTGCTGACAGTGGGGAGTCTGCTTGGGATTCTCACTCTCCCTCTCTCTCTCTGCCCCTCCCCCACTCGTGCATGAGAGGACTCCCTCTCCCTCAAAAATAAATAAAAATTTTAAAAAATAATAACAATGATAATAGATATTATTTCATTCATGTTACAAATCAGGTTTTGTGTAAGAATGCAGATTTGAAAACAAACTAACACATACTTGGATACCACAGAGATATGAAATCTTTTGTATATGGACAAATTTTCATTTCTTTGGCTGTGGTCTCAATTTCATTTGGACCCCTATAGCAATAAAAACTTAAAAATTTGTGTGATAAAACTAAGTTGATGGTGTATTTTAACACAAAGCTCACTTTTTACAGTTAATTATCCTAAGTAGGGGCTTAAGTTCAAATCATAGCCTTAAAAGTACTTTGCCATAGTTGTGAGCAATGTGACTTTGCTTTGACACAGGAAATTAATTTGTAAAAATGGTGATAAACAACCAAATCATGACAATACTTCAGTGAGGATCATTTTACCTAGTTTTGTATATCATAAATCTTGCAGCTTCTCTTGGAATATTTTGGGGACTATAATTCAGCCTAGACAAAACACATTCAGTTTGACAGCAGCAGTCTTGTATGCTAAGCTACCTGATCTTTAGAGCAGTATCTATTTGTTAAAAAAAAAAAAAAAAGACAAAAATTTTACACTTAGAGGGAAAAATCTACAGAAGAGTAGTTTGGGAGCAAGGGTCAATTAAGTTACTACAAAACTGTAAGCTATCAAAGTACACACTATTCACAGCACATGCTTAATTTCACATATTCAAAGCTGCAAAATGATAGTATGCCAAAAGGTATCAGAATCAATAGATGCCTTTGTATTTAAACTACCAACAGGCCAATTATCATAGAGTTTGGACAAAAGATTTTAAACTTCATGATATTTCTAATTACAAAAAGTCTAAAGTAAGGTCTGTCAAGTGTCACTCCCCAACTCAGATACTCTACCTGGGTTACAGAATGAAGTGCAAACCGTTTACGGAAGCATTCAGTGCTCACCACAATGGAGCTGCAATCTCCCTCCAGACTGACCTCCACCACTCACTATGTACAACTGGGCCTGCTAGGCTAACTTTTAATTTCTCAAACTTGCTATAACTTCCTAGTCCTCTTGCAGTATACAAAATGCCCCCTCTCCACTCTCTATCACTATTTAAGAAAAATTTCCCTGCACTTTAAGACTACCTTCTACTGTCAATCTTTCCATGAAGCCCTAATGCTCCCAGCACTTTTTACCTCTACAGTAGCACTTAATCACATTCCACCTTGCACCATGGGTTTGTACACATAAGACACCTGTGTTCCCAGTGGGTATGGACTATTTATTTTAGTACCTTAATAATGCTTAGCATGACACTGGAGTCGCTTTCTCCAAATGCTTATTGAATTAAATATGAACAAGAATTTCAGAGGTAGAAACTTCCAACTGACTAGCTTGCCCAAATCATCAACAGTAAAACTAACCATATATAGCTCTAAATTAGACTATTTGTGGGTAACTCCTAGCCAACTTCTCAAACTCTATTATTTAACTTAATCCAACAATGACGAAATGTGTTAAGATGCATTTATTAGACTCTTAATAAGGTTTGTGATAGGAAAAGTAAAACGTAAAAATATAAAATATGAAGCATATTTCAATAAAGTAGGAAAACATTATAGTTCATTTCTAAGTTTTAAATATAGTCTGTTACTTCTAAGAAGAAGGTAGCATGCTAGCATAAAACAGCATGTATTGTGGAATCAGAATCATCTAACAGACATTTCCTTTATTTGTAAAATGTAGGAAATAACTACACTTACTATATATGTTTATGATAAAAATTAAGTAAGCTGGTGATGTAAAGCTCCCACAATAATGCCTAAAACAATGTAGGTTCTTAGTGTTAATTCCCTTTCTCCACCTCACTTTTGAGTTGGTGAAAAATGCTTCATATTATCACCCATATTGAGTTACAAAGCAAGTTCAGTCATAGCCTTCCCTCCAAGATCTTAACACTTACAAAATCAATGACACTTAAAGAAAACCTTCCTTTCCATAACTTTAAATTTATATAAATGATGTTCTTTTTACTGGGAATGTCTTCATTTAACCTTACCAAACTATATTTCATTCTCCAAGACCCAGATCAAATGTGGCCTCTGTGAAATCTCTCCTCTCCCTACCAGCAACTGTATACAGCATTCCCAAAGAACACTCTTCTCACACCTATTGATTATAGAACTTACTACTTTAGACATGAATGCCCATCTTTTCTCACTAGGCCATGGGCTCCTCTACCTATGCAGAGTTGTTTTTATACCCACAGCACAATGCCTCATACATATTGAGGATTTGATATGTGTAGAGTGATACTCTGTAACATACATTTATAATAAGCACAACTGTGAAAATGGCTATGCATGCTGCAGAATGAACTGGCTCTCTATAGGAAACTGGAGGTTGAAGGGGAATGAGTTGACCACGTCACTTTCCATCAGACAATAAAGATTTTAGGAAGTTACATGAAGAAATGGAAGGAAAGTACTTAGAATCCTCTGAGAAGAAAAAAAAAAGGATAAGAGGTTATTTCAGGTAGAAGCAACAATTTGGGAAATAGCTTCACTTATATAAAGGGGAAAATAAAAAATAGAAGATAAGACAAAATTAGGTAGCTTGACAGTAACCCTAAATATAAAAATAAACTTGGTCCTGATAAATTGGAAAAGAAGTAGTCATTTACTTTCAATAGTCAAATAGGGAAGTTTAACCTTGATTAAACTGGACCAGAAATCATAAAGGTCAGTGACTAATATTACAGTAATACAGTCTGGTGATAAGGGAAGAGCTTAGCTTGAATAAGTAAACTTGATAAACACCATGTGTATGAGTATCTGTGTATCAAGTTAATTTATTTATTTATTTTGAGAGACAGCAAGTAGGGGGAGGGGCAGAGAGAGAGAGAGAGAGAGAGAGAGAGAGAGAGAGAGAGAGAGAATCTCAAGCAGGCTCCATGCTGACAGCAGACGGCCCGAGGTGGGGCTCGAACCACTAACCATAAGATCATGACCTGAGCTGAAAGTCAGACACTTAACTGACTGAGCCACCCAGGCGCCCTCAAGTTAATTTTTAATCTCCCTGCAAAGAGATTAAAACAACCATTAAGTATTCTAGGTTTCACATGGGTCTCAGAGAAATGAATCAAAACCTTTATGCCATTTTTTTAGAACTGTTTCATAATCAGGAAATGTCTTTCAGCAAACAATAACACAGTATCAAGCTTTGATGTCAGAGTAGCTCAAAAGTTTTGGCATCAACTGCATTCAGGTAGTGTCTGAAGAGGCATGTATGTGATTGCCTACAATTGTATATAGAGAAGAGCAGATAATGAGAAAATTTTTTAGGTGAAAGATAAGGGAAGGCATTACTTCCCTTACAGTCAACAAATCCAGAGGCCAGAGAAAATTGCATCATGGAATCTAAAATCCATATAGACAATGAGTTAAAAGTGACCAGCACCAAAAGTTGTTTAGGTATCAAGGAATCAGCAGATGGAAAAATTGCCTTTTAAACTCATTAGGAGGAGAGTGAATATTTTTCCCAGAGGTCAGAAATAAGTGATAAGAGGTATAGTTTGCAACTACAAAGTTGAAAACACTCCAGTCCAGCAGATTTTCAGTAGTGGAAAGGAAGGAAATGAAAATAAAATTGGTGGCAGTCAGTGAGACAAACAATGCTTCCTTGAAGACAGGGATGATCTGGCCCTGTCTCAATAGAGGAAATGACAGAATGGAAGAATAAATGAGTGGCTAAGGAGCCACAGGAAATTTTTAAACTAAATAAACAAAAACTCATAGACTCTAAAGCAAGGTTTCTCAACTTTGGCACTACTGACATTTTGGGCAGGATAATTCTTTGTCACGGGGGGGGTGGTGCGGGTGTGGGTCTGTCTTACATACTGTATGTTCAGCAAAATTCCTGGCCTCTACTCACTAGTTATTAGTAGCATCCTTCTCCATTTGTGACGACAAAAAGGTCTCCAGACACAACCATATGTCCCCTAGGAGATAAAACTCTGCCCCCTGAGAACCACTGGTGTAAAGAAAAAGAACATACTTTTGAGGACAAGAATGTGGTATCCTTCCTTATATATTTATCTAAAACATAAGGCTCTTTATTTAGAGCTTTAGATGAGGTCAAAAACAAAAGAAAGACATCAACTACCAAGACCATATTTGTAGGAAATCCAAACTTGTAAGAATAGATAAGAAGGATATTTGGAAAACAGAAATTAAAAAAAAATACTTAGTTGGCTCAATTACCAGCTTTCCCAGTTATGTTTATAATCATTATATGAGCTCAAGATGTCCTTTATCTCCTGGTTTCCTACTTATTGTACGTAGTTCTATGAAAAGAGCCAACATAGAAATTTTAACCATTAAGGATAGTGATCATAAGTATGAAATAGCTCGATTTCCAGGCATATACTGGTATAATCATGATGTTTTATTCATCACATTTTTTAAATTAAAAACTCTTTTACTCTTGGGAGGATGATGATTAAGACTGAAGGGCTAGAACTCAAATCACATTATGCACTTCCATGTTATTTGGCACAGAAGCCCATAGTTTAGGACTCTATTACTCGTCACATGTGAATGCAAAAATAGTTTGTCACAACACTTTCAGCAGCTTAATTAAAAAAGATAGCACTTGGCTGAATATGCCACACTTTTATAGCAGCCAATCTTTAGGCAAAGCAGACATGAGAAGCAGCAGGAGAAGGTAGGTGGTTCTTGGCACTCCCCCAGACAAGAAACAATGCATACCGTGTACTTGTGTAATCATAGGAGAGGGCATTAGTTTTTCCAAAGCAGTTTTACTTCACACAAAATTTCACAAACAGAAAGGGAATAGGGAGAGGAGGAGAGATAGAAACTAAAAGATGAAGCAGACTGTTTGGCTTGCAGTGTAACCTGTTCAGAAGATACTCTCTTAACAGCCAACATACAAAAACAAGAGAACCATATGCAATATGCAATAGTTGTAAAGTACCGTAGGCCTTGTGTTGACCATGAAATTATTTAAGAGGCCAGACTGATAATTTTAAAAATCATATTCATGTATCCTTAAAATCCACAGGCATATCACTTTCATTCTCATGGCTCTTTTCAGCCATAACTTTCATCCTCTTGGCTCTCTTCTACCAAGTGGTCACATATCTGACACACTACTTCATGTCAGTGATTCAAAGAATTTTAACTACTGATTATCAGTGGCACTAAAAATGGCCTTTGAACTTGTTCCTCTAAATTTTACATAAGCATAGTGCAAATCTAGGCCAGGTCCAACCATCACCAGTCTAGAGAACCACTAGGTCTTCCGGTGAAATTAGAGCTAATCTGAAATTTAGGGTCTTAGGCAGTACAGAAAATAACAGCTAAAAATAAGGATTTTATAGTCACACTAGTCTTGAATTCCAAATTCACTAATGTATATCATCAGGCAAGTTACTTATCCTTTTCTGAACTCTTCTCCTCACCTACAAAATAACTGATATGAGGACCAAATGCATCACTATTGATAGAGGAGGATACCCACCATCAATCCTAGAGCATCTCTGTGCATTCTTGCTGGGTATGCCAAGACTAGAAGGCCCTGACCACACCTTAGCCAGGCCATTTCTGAGGGCTGTGTTTAAAGCAAGGGACCCTGATCATGAGGTAATAATATTAGCCCCTCCACAAAGAGCAGGCTTGCTTCTGCTTACTATAAAAAGTGGTAAATCCTCCAAGGTCAGTATTCCTCTCCTGTAGCGCAACTGACTCCCTGTGCAGGGATCCATACTAGTCTATCTTGTGGGAATAGGACCATAGTGAACCAGCATGTCATGCTGATATTGTGGCTACTGGTTTGCAATGAATAATAAACCATCTTTTGTTGCTGACCCAGGAGTGTTGAGTCTTTTGCAAATCATTCATGAAATAGCAACAGATGTATAAGTAGGATAACATCCCAGACCTTTAATAGTTCTTGACAAATATATGCAAGGCATTTAGAACACCAACTGGCACATATGATATTATTCATTATTGAGAAATACCTCTGGGAAAGTTTGAGTACTATATTTGGTCAGTGAACCAAGGGAACCACCTAAGAATTAGGATGACCTAAAGCAGAGCCCACATTCTCCAGGGCCCCACACACGGTTAAAACAATGTTGATGTGACCTTTACTGAACTGGGCTAACTCAGACCCCAGAAGTAGGAAAGTAAAATTAACTGGCATTTTCACCCATTAGCATTCACTCTTAATCTGTCATCTTTCATGATTGCTGACTTTTCATCTAACTAAAACCCACATGTCATGTATTTATGTTAGGGAAGATTCATTACAGCTGTCAATAACCTTTGACTACCTGTGCATCAGAGCTGAATGGAACCTTGAAGATGGTTTATTTCAACTCCCTTATTTTAAAGAATAAACTGACACCCAGAGAGAAGATAGATCAATGACTTGTCCAGAGTTAGATTTCAAAAAGTTGTCAGCTTACTTTCTATATAACCTGCTTAAACTGCCAGAAATTAACTCTTGGGGAAAAAAAGACTTAAGAGGATCAGTTAGATATCTTATTTAGCTTATTTCAATTCTGTATAGCATATGAAATACTCTTAGATTCTGTAAAAGGTGGAGTCTTGAAAATACAAAGTGGTGGTACTAAGATCAAAATGCAATTTCCACTAGTTTATGGCAACATGATTGATGATGGGTGTGAATGATAAATGCTTTTGTTATTTTTTAATTTTTATTTAAGTAATCTTTGCACCCAACATAGGGCTCAAACTCACAACCCTGAGATCAAGAGTCACATGCTCCTCAGACTGAGCCAGCCAGACACCCCTGTGGTGGAAAATGCTTTTAAATAAATCTCTGTCACATTCAGTAAGTGATTTTACATCCAATGGCCATCTTTCTGCATGTTATTTCTGTGCCCAGGCAATAGGATATACCACGAATAATATTCACAGAAACCACTAATAACACCAAGAAATAAGATTATCTTCAGAGTTAGAAACATGCATGTGTTAACAGATTGTTTAAAGGGACAGGATTAAAAGCAGGGATATGTAATATAACATATCTTGATCTACAATCCCCTACAGAGCTTGTAGGAAGAGTGTATTAAACTGGGCCCAGAGCCCTGCACAATTCCTACTTTAAAGTATAACTAATGCTGCAATTCCATTATATAGAGACATGGCCACTTAAAATTTAGTATTTGGTCTCAAAGCTACTCAACTTATATAAAAATGGAAGAATTGGATCTCACAGAAATTCACAACACCATCTCGATTAAGTAAATATAAGCTACACAGAAGAAGCCTCAGATTTCAGAGATAAGAGAACATGGATTAGTCCTGCTTTAGTAAAACAAATACATGAAAAACCAAACTGCCAGCATGGAGAAAATCCAGGCCATTTTTTTTCTTTGTACTGTGAAATTATTCTTTCCTTTAATAGCTTGTTTAAATACCATTAGCTATTCAACCAAAGGGGAGGAAAAATGTAAGCTAATGCACTGCCAGTGAAAAACAAGCTGTGAGGTAAGCCTAAGAAAAGATTATTTCTACTCTCAAATGTTTTATGTACACACTGACTCTTCTGGAAAGCATTGATTTTGTAATGTGAGGTACTAGACTGCAGACCATATTAGAGGAAATGTTTCTGCCAAATTTATTTTAACCCATCTTAACTTTCTATAGGTAACATAAATGAAAATAAATCGATGTTGTGACACACAAACCTCAGAAAAATGCAGTCTTAGCCATACAGTCTGTAACCATGTGAAGCACTGTGGAACAATAATATCAAAAAATCACTGGGAAGAATGTAGAAAGGGAGGAGCCTGAAGTTAGAGGAAGTAATCAACATATTGAACCTGTAGGCTAGGTTCTTAAGAACACAGCCCTCGGGGCGCCTGGGTGGCTCAGTCGGTTAAGCGTCCGACTTTGGCTCAGGTCATGATCTCACGGTTCATGGGTTCGAGCCCCGCGTCGGGCTCTGTGCTGACAGCTCAGAGCCTGGAGCCTGTTTCAGATTCTGTGTCTCCTTCTCTCTGTGACCCTCCCCCGTTCATGCTCTGTCTCTCTCTGTCTCAAAAATAAATAAACATTAAAAAAAAAAAATTTTTTTTTAAAAAGAAAAAAAAAAAAGAACACAGCCCTCTACAGTTGAGGACTGCACTCATTCAGAAGCAAATGTATTTAGGTTTAGGACAATATATTACATAGCTATACACCTTATATTCTTTTTTTCAGAATCAATGACAAACAGAAAATACCTACTCCAAGTAAGATATTACACTAAGTCCTGTGCTTTGCTGAATTTCCTATCATGTATGAGAATAAAATCCACAAAGTAGAGATATAAGGAATAAAGTAAATCTAGTTTAAATGCAGTACCTGGCCCATATAGCACGTTTGTGTGAACTATAAAAAGTTCCCCCAGAAGATACAGTCTTGTGATTGAGCACATGATTTGGTAAGTGATATTACCTCTGTGGTCTCACATCCTTGAGCAGAGCCCAACCATACTTAGTGGCCCAGGTCTCTATTATACATACAACTTCAAAATGTAAGAGTACAGTCTAGAGTACAAGGTCTTGCTTCCTACATATAGAATCTTCCTAAACAGCTTCAGCTAGCATAATATGCTATTAAACATTTAGAGTTTTATCAGTGATGGATTTCAAAGCACATAAAACAATACCTCCACAGCTTTCTCTCCCCTCAGCAAAACAAAAGGAGCAAACACCACAACAATTATGGAGCCCCAACAATTATCATTTATCTCCTGTTTGGAGGAAAATTACCACCTGATTGGGTCAATAAATAGCCTAGAAGTTGCAGAGTGGAAATGGATTAGAGTTTAAATCTACTTGAATCCACAAAGTTCAAGAAATGATATGCCTAATGCCTCCCAGTACAATAACAGCACTAAATTGCTGTCTGGGAAGTAGTGGTTACACAATTTCTTTAGTAAATCTGTGTGGCGTCTAGGATTTTTGCCCAAGTTGGTTTCTCATACTTACCCACTCCACCCATCCCCAACTCCATCACCTCATTAGTGTAGCCTGGTTTTCAATTTTAACCTCACAAATATAAATAACAAAACTTAATAGTTCAGAGTTCTTTGTAAACGTTTGTTCACCCAATTATCCATATTCAGCAACCTAAAGTATAATACAGCAGCTAAAAACCAAAGACACCTCAATTACCAAACTGGCATTTGTGTTGAAATAAAAACTACATCTAGTAACATATTAGCTGTGTGCATGTATCAAAGAGTTATATGAACACTATCTGCAGAACTCAATAACTCATTTCCTTCTCCCAACTATCTACAACATTTCCCTGGGTAGAAAATACTTACACATAAACCCCACTCCACTTCACGAATTGCAAAATGAAGAATGAGTGATTACCCAACCAGTGAGTGGAGCCAAAAGTCTTCATTTGGTCTCTTTTCTATGGCACATAGTAGCTGTTCTAAGGAGTCTCTCCACACTTGCATAGACAACCTTTCCAGATACTTCTACAGAACTAAAGACAGAAATGAACTTAATTGGAGCTGATACTTTATGATAGCACTTTATGTGGAGTAACTTTAAATGAAATTTTACCATTAACTTTAAGTTGTATTTGTTTAAGGAGCTCAGTTACATGTACATTAATTAGGCACACATTAGATCAAAACTGTTTTTTGAGGCAATTAGGAATATTTGATTATGAATTAAATATTAGATGATATCAAGCAATATGTTAATTTTTAAAGATGCAGCAGTGGCATGTGGTTATGTTTAAAAAAAGTAATTTTTAGAGAAGCGCACTGAAGTATGTAGGAGTAAAATGACATATCAAGGATTTGCATTAAAGTACTTTAGCAAGGAAAAAATAAAGGATGGATAAAGCAAATGTTGAAAATCTAGGTAACTGCTAGATTGGGGGTAATAGATATATGGTGATTCACTATACCATCCTATCTACTTTTTAGTATGTTTGGAATTTTTTTTATGTTTTATTAAAAAGGTTATATTAACTACCCCATATTACAAATAAAGTAAAAACTTTATTTTACCTCTTTTACTTTTAGCTAGGTGAGAGACCAATAAATTAAGGATAGACAAAAATTCCTCATAATTTTGACCAAATCTTTACAAAAGCATGTGGATATCTATCTCAGAATGACAGATTTTTTTAAAGGACTGTACCCAACACACTGTCTCCCTTGGTTGAGCACCAGAATTACCAGGGTATTGAATCAATAGCCTTTGGGAAATAATACATCCCTAATGAAGTGTTGGATTCCTACATAGACATGCCTGAATGGCCACCTAGAAACTTCTCACATGAAGTAGGCACTGCTATACAGAGCCTTAACAGAAGGAGAGACTGGTAGACAATTTGCTGGTCTGTATTTGTAGCATACTCTCTTGAAAGCAATACAGAAAAACCTTCATTAAACAAAAGCCTATGTAAGTGGTGATTAGTAAGAATTTTGTTTGTCATATTGTTTCATGAGAAAGGCATGAATACTCTTTCCCTAGACCTCCTCACATAAAGCAGGCAAGTATCAGAATTCACTTGAGTGTCTGCTCAAGCTATAGCCAGAATAAATCATTCAGACTGAAACAGATTCAATCTGATGAGATAAATAAGTTTTAAATTAATATGAGCTCATTTCTTTCTGTTACTTACATTCATAGCAAATAGCCATGCAAAAATATATCTCGACCATTCTTTACATGCATCAATTTTGAGCTGTCTTCCTATAAGAAGACAATGAGTGTCAATGAGTGTCTCCTACAAGATACCCACTTAGATATGAAGTATATAATTATTATTTCAAGTCACCTGGCCATGATCTTACTCTCTTCAGTCCTGAGACAAAATAGTATATCAAACACCCCAAATCTGACAGAAGGAACTGGTCTCTTTTGCATGGCAGACTGAATATAGGAATAGGGGAAACCTGGGTCTTCAGAAATAATCCATATGGTGCTAGTGATAATCAGTAACATTTAACCAAACGTGCTAACGGATATAAATTAGCATATATTGTGTGTGTACAATTTTCAGTGCATACCATTATTTAAAGTGTTCTATGGGGCCAAACTGGCAAAGAATATGATTTCACTTCAATGACATGCTGCTATTGCCAGAGTTCTTGGTACTTGTAGTGAACTCTAGGTGGATTATAATTATAATTGTTCGAAAATGGAACAAGAAGAGAGATGAATAATTTTTCACTTTCAGAGACCCTGAAGCATAATAACTCTGTGCTATAAGTACCTTTACAATAGAAGTGATAGATTTTAAACTTATCTCTAGGTCAGTCCCCTTAACGTATCAGTTGACTCAGTTTTCTTATTTGTACAACAGCAGTAAGCTGCCTGGCAAGGCAGAATGCCAAAGGTATCTAATAAACGTTTTTTAACACAAATTTTAAATGTGTCAAATTGACGAACTGAAAAAAAAATGGTAGTCTGGTGCTTAAAAAATACTATAGTGAAAAAAAATGTCAAACTTACATCTTCTATTCATTAAACAGAAAGAATTATTAGTAGAAGGACAGAATATACAATTCTCCAAGTGGACAAATGGAATTGGGGAGAGAAGAGGAATCAATCAACATATAACCATACAATGGTACTTTATACAATAATGTTAGAGCTATCAAATTACAAAAAAGGCATTAAGCCATTCAACCACAATCACATTTGATTCAGGTAATATATGGGGTTAATAGTAATGCTGTATATTTGTACAGCAATATGGAATTTTCTAAATGCTATCTCATTCATTACTATGTTTTATCTAAAGCACATTGTAAAGCCAATCAGGAAAACATTATCTCCAACTGGCATATGTTAATGAAGCGGCTTAAACTTCTGCTGTTAAACTGCTCATCAGAGATCTTAAGCAAATAAAATATAGAATGAACACTGGAACCCAGTGTCCTCCATTCAGTACTCTTTTGCCAATAATCTGAAGTCTCCTACTATTAACAATGTTTCTTGGGTCATGAGTTTTAATACCTTTATTTGGCATTGAAGTTCAGGCTGGGTCATCACAAGAATCCAACCAAGGGGATAAGGAGTTCTCCCAGACAAGAAGTTTCTTGAATTTCAAAACAAAGGACACAGAGGAATGTACAGATAGGTTCATTTGATGGAGAATTTTTTAAAAGCCTATTTTCAACAATTTTACATTTTCAAAATGTCTAGCCTATGGGGAAAGAATTCCCAGCTAATAATCATTTACTGAGTAGCTTTGCAACCAAGCACTGGCTTACAAGTTTTAAAGAATAGGCATAAAGTGGGACCACTGCCCAGAAGCACTTTAAAATCTCTGTAAATACAAGATCAGCATGTAACATTCAGACTCACGATAGTTATGAGTTGAGAATAAGGAAGAACCTTTGGTAAGCTGAAGTAATCAGTGAAACTTTAATGAAATAATGATGGAATTTTGAGACACAAGCTGGACTGTAACAAGCAGGTGAGCTTTATAAAGGAGAAACAAGGTGGCTATTCCAAATTTGGTGAAGATGTTCAGGGTGGGTGGCAAGAAAGTGAGGCAATGGAGTGGCAGGAGGAATCTGAGGTGCAGAGAAATATGCCTAGTAAATAGATGAAATAGTAAATGGAAGAGTAAATGAGCTGCAACTGGAATCCAGGTCTCTAAACATCAAACTCTTTGTGCCACTCGGTCCTCCCAACTGGTCTTCTTGCCTCCATACTGGCACCGCTCTCCAAGAAATTCTCCACTGTATTAAGTTTCTTTAAATTTTTTTTTAAATGTTTATTTATTTTTGAGAGACAGACACACACAGAGGATGAGCAGGGGAGGGGCAAAGAGAGACCGAATCCAAATAGGACTCCAGGCTCTGAGCTGTCAGCACAGAGCCCAACATGGGGCTTGAACCCAGGAACCTTGAGATCATGACGTGAGCCAAAGTTGGATGCTTAACTGACTGAGCCAACCAGGCACCCCTTAAGTTTCTTTTTAAAACACAATTCTTATTAGGCCAGTCTCCTGCTTAAATCTCTTAAATGGCCTGCTATGGCTTGCAGAAAGAAGCTGAAACTCTAAGACAACATACAAATATCCATCATGATCTGGACTCTCTCTTTTCTACCAGGTCTACCATATGTACCCTTTGTTTCAGCCATTAACATCTACCCACAGTTCCTTTATTAGGCATATTAACATATCTCTCTACTTTGTATATGTTATTTTCAACCTAAAAATGCCTTTCCCTCCCCTTCTTCAATTAATGCCTTATTCTTCAAGCCTTGGTGCAAATGTCACCTACTCTAGTAAGTCTTTCCTTGTAACAATCATCCAATTAGATTGAGATGCCTCTCCACATTTTTATATAACCCTCCTATGCATATTCCTAGGATTCCTTACACACAGCTCTTTAATCATTAACTTCCCTGTCTCTCTCACTAGACTATGAGCATTTCTGTATCACCAACCATCAGAATAATGCCTAGGATGGAATAGGTGCTCAGTAAATGTTGCATAAATGAACTTGTGCTCAACTTTATCAATTAAAATCAAACCATGATTTATCTAATTAAAAAACAACCAAATATTCAGGAAGTTATATAATAGCCAGAAAATTAACTTCTGTTATATCAAGTCCCTAATTTGACTCCACTGCCGAAAGAACCAAAGGCTTCAGGAATAATACAGAAACACAAAGTCTGGGGCGCCTGGGTGGCTCAGTAAATTGAACATCAGACTCTTAACTTCAGCTCAGGGTCATGGGATTGAGCCCTATGTCAGGTTCTATACTGAGTGTGGAGGCTGCTTAAGACTCTGTTTCCCTCTGTCCCTCTAAAAAAAACAAAAAAAAAAAAACCACATTCACACAAAGTCAAAATGCAAAAACATCTAAGAATGTTAAGCCACTCTACACCGTGGAATGTGTGTGAGGGATGTTAGTTCTACTTTAACAATAGCCTCTTTTAATGGTCAAGTCATTGCCTTACATATGTGGGATTCAAGATGCAGCTCCTTCATAATACTTCTGGAGCTCTAGTAGATTTGACAAAATACATTCCATGATTGACACCAAATTACTAATTAATCTAAGATTCATGGTGCTTGATGACATGCTACAATCTGGGCCTAACCAGTTACATAAAATACAAAGCTCTAGTACTAATAGTACTAATGCATTATTCAAAATGTGAGAAATTCAAGAGAAGATTGCCTCCAGTAAAAAGAATCAAGATAAAAGGGTCATTGAGAGGATTAAAGATAGAGAAAACTGAAGTTCTGTTACATTTTTTATTAATCTTTTTTAATTTTTTTTAATGTTTATTCATTTTTGAGAGAAAGAGTGAGTGGGGGAGGGGCAGAGAGAGAGAGAGGGAGACACAGAATCTGAAGCAGGCTCCAGGCATTGAGCTGTCAGCACAGAGCCTGGGGTGGGGGTGCAGTGACTCCAACTCAAGAACTGTGAGATCATGACCTGAGCTAAAGTCAGAGGCCCAACCCACTAAGCCAACCAGGTGCCCCACATTCTTATTTAATCTTAAACAAAGGTCATTAAAGTCCTGAAATGTCACTTTGAAAAAACTGTAATACCCAGCAAAAGTATGAGATATAAATTAAAGTAGCTCCTCTCTATAGAAAACATACCTTCCTTCTCCAGTTTTCCGGAACAATAAGGAACTCAATGAAAACAAGTGAATCACAAGCCTTATACTTCAATGAATCCAATATACTATAACTATTGTTACTTTTTCTATATAATGAAAACTTTCATCATAGCTAATACTATATAGACATGTTTTTAACTTCTTTTTACTCCCAGATGAATTATCTTCAATATCAATCATTTGTGTGATCAGCACTATTCCCCTTCTCCTTTCATCACTGACCTCCTCCTCTCCCTAGTAACTTGGATTGGAATCAACTGGCATTTCCTTTACCCTCTCTCTTTGGTAACCCAATAGTGCTTATTCTTCTATAGGTGACAGGTACCTTTGAGAAACTGATGAAAACTATGAGGCCCAGAAAAATGAATGTGCCTACATGTATTCAAATTTTTCATAGAATTTCAGGAGTTTAAGAACCCCTATCCACCACAATCATCTACATGAAGAATTTCTATTACATATAGCTCTCTTTCATAATACCACACCACAACTACTTTACCCACATACAATTAAGAACTACTACAAGGGTGCCTGGGTGGCTCAGTCGGTTGAGCATCGGACTTCAGCTCAGGTCATATCTTCTAGGTGATGAGTTCAAGCCCCGTGTCTAGCTCTGTGCTGACAGCTCAGAGCCTGGAGCCTGCTTCAGATTCTGTGTCTCCCTCTCTCTCTCTCTGCCCCTCCCCTGCTCATGCTCTGTCTCTCTCTGTCTCAAAAATAAATATAACCATTAAAAAAAAATTAAAAAAAAGAACTACTACAGTGATTAATAACACAATACTCAAAATAGTAAAATTTAGTCTAGGTAAAGCTTTTAGCTTACTAGCAATATTTTAAGAAGCCCAGAAGAACTCCATCCTAAAAGGCCTTAGAAGAAAGTGTTGAGTACTTCAATAAGACAGCTCAAAATAAGGAGTAAAGCACTTATTTTTTAAAAAAAGTATACCAAGTCTTGTTTGATCAACTTGCTTGCTTTAAAATGTGCTGAAATGTCCTTCTAAATTTGTTTTTATTAACTCTGACACATCTGCTTGTAAAATCATGTAAGGCTCAAAAGTTATGTTTGAGCAAAAGAGCAAGTTCTGATTGATATTAACAAACTCCTGCATTCAAATACTTGTTCTACTATGTCAAGCTATGTTCAACACCGAACAGTGTTAGCTAAGAACTGAAAGTGATACCATCTCATAACGATCTAGTTACCTTGTCAAAGCAAGTAAAACATAAAATATGAAACAGGACAAATGACCAAAGGGAAGGGAAGAATATAATCACGGTGTTATAACTAACAGAGATAAGTGCTTTCCTGAAAGCATATTTCCTACAAGTAGAAAGTTCTTGTTGGATGTACCAAACTACTCGTGGACACTGAGTTCACTTTTATTTTTGCTTAAACTTTTAATCACTGTTTAAATCACAGTTTTGTACTGGGTCCAGGGGAAAAAAAGGAAACATCATCACTCTTTTACAACAAACCGATAAATATCAAAATCATATCAGAATTTTTTAAGTGTATTACACTTTGGTGATACACTCACAAAACTTTTCTAAGTTTCATGATGGTAGAGGGCACCTATTAAACCCATTAACCTTCAGCCAGCATAGACAATTCACAAAGGGCAATTTCTACTTTTGTAAATACTTGGTTAACAAGACATACCAAGTAAGCAAGTTCTCAATTTGCCTCAAGTTAGGGTAGAAGTGATGAAACTTTAAACTGGTTATTTTATTCTACCCCATCAGGTCCCTTCCCATATAATGGAAAGCTGCATATTTCCCGAAATAACACCCTGACCATTGTTTTCCAATATGGACAATACAGAATTGAAAGGAAAATAGGAGGCAAGAGAGAAGTACAACAGGTACATACATACCAAATGATCTGATGCCATAAAAAAAGGGTTTAGTAATGTCACTGTCTCCTCCCCTATTAAAAACAAGTTAAAACTGAAAACTAGATGTGCAGCATGTGCTTGTACTTCAAATCTGGACTAAGAACCTTCAAACAGAAGGCATACTTGCTGAATTTGTACAGGAAAATCATTTCCCCTCATGCCATCCAAATTAGAAAGTTTATTGATAAATGTCTGCATAATATTTGCCACGGTTGGGAAAAATTGACATTAGCCAATATATTTTGTTAATGTTACCAGTTTTCAAGTTTCCCTACTAAATCATTTTCATATATATATATATATATAGAGAGAGAGAGAGAGAGAGAGAGAGAGAGAGAGAGAAACCTTTTTAACTGAGTTGAGGAAACTCCAGTATTTCCCAACCTAATACCAGCCCCCATAGATTACATTCCTCTGCACACTAAGTCAGTGGCAGGAAATGGACTTCTACCACTGGTTCACACACTTTCAGGACGATGAAACTTGTGCGGTGGGCTTACTGCTTTTGAGCGTTCTTTTTTTTTTTTTTTTTTTAATTTTTTTTTTCCAACGTTTTTTATTTATTTTTGGGACAGAGAGAGACAGAGCATGAACGGGGGAGGGGCAGAGAGAGAAGGAGACACAGAATCGGAAACAGGCTCCAGGCTCCGAGCCATCGGCCCAGAGCCCGACGCGGGGCTCGAACTCACGGACCGCGAGATCGTGACCTGGCTGAAGTCGGACGCTTAACCGACTGCGCCACCCAGGCGCCCCTTGAGCGTTCTTAATCAACTAGGTGAAGTACTGTAATGACTCTGCTTATTATATGCACAATAGTTGTTGGTACCTCACCCAGCCTCGAACTCCCACGCTCTTAAGAAGAAATGTGGGGCGCCTGGGTGGTGCAGTCGGTTAAGCGTCCGACTTCAGCCAGGTCACGATCTCACGGTCTGTGAGTTCGAGCCCCGCGTCAGGCTCTGGGCTGATGGCTCGGAGCCTGGAGCCTGTTTCCGATTCTGTGTCTCCCTCTCTCTCTGCCCCTCCCCCGTTCATGCTCTGTCTCTCTCTGTCCCAAAAATAAAAAAAAAATTAAAAAAAAAAAAAAAGAAGAAGAAATGTTTCTTGGGAGAGCACATGGAAGAGGCAACAGGAAAAAGAGCACGTTGGCGACTCTTAGATTTCTGGTAAAGTAGAAAGACCAGGAGCCTACGTTGCGTGTTTTTCTTTAGGGTGGGATTGGTGTGCAAGTCTCTGGGTGGGCTCCCAAGTATTTGGACTAAAAAGAAGAGAGGTTCCCCTGCCCGGACACTATGCGTTAAGAGTCAAAACCCAGCAACTGACAGAAGTGGGAAGGAACGGAATCGCGCAAAGATTCGCGCCCACAAATTAGACAAATAACAGACCCTACCCAGTACTCGGAGTCTCCCCAAGTTGGGGTGGGGCCTTTCTCCTTCCCGCACTGCCTCCCGGAATGAGAAGAGTGATAAAGGGCTTAAATGGGAAAGGGGGTGCTCTTCCGCCCCCACGCTGTCTCCGCGCCTCGGCGTGGCGTGGCCGCTCCTTTGGTGACTCTTGGAGTAGCACAGCGAGGTCGCGGTTAGCCTTGGGAGGGGGCCCCGGGTCCCCCAGTGCGTAACAGCCAGAGGTTCCCAGGGCTCTTGCTGTCCCCAAGGCTGGCGGGGACTGCGGGAGCACTCACCAATTTGGGTTTGTTTTTCGTTTCCTCTTCGTTGGCGGCTCGGTTCCCTGTGCTTCTCTTGTTGCTCCGGCCCCCACCGGGTTCCTCGCTGCCGCCTCCCGCTCCCGACGCCGCCGCCCCGGGCTGCTCCATCTTTCTCCGGCCCTATCACCTGTGCCCTGTAACCCCAACTCTCCTCAACTTGGGGAAGCCCCTAGGAGTTGTCCCGCTGCCCTGGCTGATTCGGTATCACCGCTTCCTGTGTGAGAGTGTGTCTGCCTGGGGAGCTGCCGATTTCAGGATTCCGGCTCTCATGCACCCCCGACGCAACACGCCTTTGCCACTACCCGGTGCTGGGGCAAGCCCTGCCCCTGAGCAGCTGCAATTACCAAGGTCCCTGGCGCCGCCGCCCTCAGGGCGGTGTTTAGGGTGGAGGGAAAGTAGGTGCCTATCTCTTTAAGAGGGCCTCAACACACGTGATTCATCAAAGTGCCCGCAGTCTGCAGCCGGGGCACAGAAAGCTGCTTCCTACTCCCAGTGCAGAGCGGGCCCCAGCTACTGAGCATGCCCAGAGCAGCGATGGGATCCAGAGGAAAGGAGAGGACTTTAAGCTGCGGTTAAGAACTGATTTCACTTCCCCGGGGCCTAGCGTGAAATGGAAGGGAACTAGTCCAGAGAAAGGAGGTATAGCCCATTTTAGAGATGGGGAAAGTGAGGCCCGGAAGAATTCAAGTATGAGTTACACTGGCAGTTCTACCTGAGTGTCAGCTTCCACTAGTGTAGGTCAGAGCACCTTTCCCACAGAGGCCTTGACAGGGTGCGGTCCTGCTAAGCTCTGTGGGAGGGGTGGATTGGCAAGACAGCTGGCATCCTATAGGAAAACCACCACGTGGAGTGCTGATTAATTGCCTAGACAGACTGTATGGGTCAAAGTAGAAAGTGGGTGCTTTGTGTTGCCGTGATTGCTTTGCGACCAAAGAAATACGGTCGTTCCTTTATTCCCATGCTGCTAGGTAGTAGAAGCAGCAGGCGTCCACTACTTCATTAATCTTGGAGATGTAGGGTGGGGGGGAAATAAGGCTCTTCAACAAAAGCACCTATATAGAGAGCTAACAATTGGATTGAGTGCTATTTTCTGTTTCCTGAACTCATTTAGGTTTAGGGCTGTGGTACGGAGTAAGATCATGTGTATCAAAGCTTTGTTTAAAATATAAATCTCCAGGAGCACCTGGGTGGCTCGGTCGGTTGAGCATCCGACTTCGGCTTAGATCATGATCTCACAGCTCCTGAGTTGGAGCCCTGTGTTGGGCTCAGTGGTGACAGCTCTGAGCCTGGAGCCTGCTTCAGATTCTGTGTCTCCCTCTCTCTCTCTATCCTCCTTCGCTCATGCTCTGTCTCTCTCTGTCTCAAAATAAATAAACATTAAAAAAAATAAAATAAAATAAATAAAATGTAAATCTCGAGACAAATTGTAGGTGTTTTTGTGCTGCACCAACAGCAGAGTACTGTGAGCATTATTAGTCTTTAGTGCTTGAGTTGTCAGGAGTAGGCCCAGGCTATATTCTTCCAACTTTTTTAAACAGGGTCCTCTAAAAATATTGTTCACACTGAGAATGTTATAGGGGCAGAGCAGGATTTGAATGAACCACCATCACGGAATAAGAGCATATATGCTAGAGAAGCCTGAAATGTAATTTGGATACTAAGTCTATTAACATGTCCAAATGCCTGTTATTCAGATAACTTCAGGCTATGACTTATTTTGCCCTCCCCTTCAGCTCTGCTGAATCTGTTTATGAGCATATTTACTGAGAGTGCATTAGGATAAATTTGACCATGCTATATATGTGATGAGGCAATTAACTGGGACAGTAGAGTGAAAAGAACATTATATATCTAAAAACAGCTTTGATCCTGGCTTTGTCATTGTCATTAACTTTCTTTTTAATCATGCAGGTGGTAAACTATCCAAAGACAGCACAGAAGAGGAAATGCATGCTTCTAGACAGGGCAGACAAGGAACCCCAAGGTAAATTTGCTTTGTCAAAGTTTCTATATTACTTAAAATTTGATGTATATTTTGAATTCGACTCACTATACACACACGCACACAGACATGTATGTGGTTTAAATAACTTAAGTGTTTCCCCTCCTGAAACATTGAGTAAAAATGCGTGCTACAGAAAGACATGACCTGTTTATCCGATGCTTTCTCCAATTCCTGTTTAAGAGATGGATATGGGTGAGAATCTTCCAAGCTCAAATGTGGCTCAATAATCTGCTCCATAGGTATTTATTAATCTCCTTGGAGTATACCACGTGCTATATAGAGTGCCATGGGTTAGAAGGATGAAGTTGAGACACTTCCTGACCTGAAGAACCTCATAGTCTACTGGGAGAGAGAGACAGTTAAAGAACTGCACTTCAGTACAACAGATATGAACAGGGAGCCCATGCAGTACATGAGGTAGATATATCACCAGAATGTCAGGGATCCGGGACACCTTCCCAAAGAGACTGATGTTTGAGCTCAGTCTTACGGGTCTAATTAAAGTTAGTAAGTATTTGTTGACAGCCTACTAAGTGTTAGGTACTGTGCTAGCCATTGTGGGTACAATAATGAACAAGACAGATATGGCTTGCTCTTATAGAGCTTTCAGGGTATTGGGAAGCATATAACAAATGTGTTGAGCAATTACAAGGCAAAGAAAGAGTGAAGAACATTTCAGGCAAAGGAGATGACAATAGCATGTGCAGAGACCCTATGGTTAAGAAATTGAGGGCGTTTGGGGGCACCTGTGTGGTTCAGTCGGTTAAGCATCCGACTTTGGCTCAGGTCATGATCTATAGCTCCTGGGTCCAAGCCCCATGTCTGCCTCTGTGCTGACAGCTCAGAGCCTAGAGCCTGCTTTGGATTCTGCCTCTCCTTCTCTGCCCTCCCATGCTCATGCTCACTTTCTCTCTCTCTCTCTCTCTCTCTCTCTCTCTCTCTCTCTCTCTCTCTCTCTCTCTATCTCTTGTGCATGTGCGCGAGAGTGCAAAAATAAACAAACATAAAAAAATTAAAACAAAAAAGAAATTGGGGCATTTAGCGGAGGGGGCTTCTGTTGAAAGAGAAGTAGAACAGATAAGCAGCTTCCAGATCATAAAGGACTTGTAGGTCTCATTGCTGTGGTTTTAAAAGGGAGAAGGTGTTGTAATACAAACGGCTTCTATTTGGAGTGTATAAATAGACTTGAAAATGGAGTGACATTATTTTGAATATATTGTTGGGTTTCACTATCCTCAGGCCAGGTGACGCTAACATTTGAAATCCAATTAAAGGTATGTGTAAAAGATACATAATGTTTACTGCAAAAAATGAAAAAGTCTATTACTGATATGGCTTACATTTGACTTTACTGTGATTATCTCAGCCACGTCTTAATTCTTGATGTTTGTTTTTTAGCATTGTGCTTCAGTTAATATGAACAGTAATTAAACAAACACCCTTCCTTCTGGCATCAGGGTCATTGTGTTTCTCTTGGAAGCTAACATATGAAAGATACCACTGCTGTCCTGCAAGGATTTGTTTACTGACTATGAACCAGGCACTTCACCAAGTGTAGTCTTAGGGCTGATCTTATTGCACCTACATTCCTTTATTTTTACCTTCTTGGGACACACAGATAGCTTGGTTGGTGGAGAGACATCTTTTCTATCATGTTGACAAAAGGAGGAGGCTACTGGGGTGCCTGGGTGGCTCAGTCGGTTGAGCCTCCGACTTCGGCTCAGGTCATGATCTCATGGTCTGTGAGTTCGAGCCCCATGTCGGCTCTGTACTGACAGCTCAAAGCCCGGAGCCTGCTTTGGATTCTGTGTCTCCCTCTCTCTGCCCCTCCCCCGCTCATGCTCTGTCTCTCTCTCTCTATCAAAAATAAATAAACATTAAAAAAAAGGAGGAGGCTACTAATGTCAGTTGGGATATCAAAAGTATATGTTAGGCCTACTGACCTCTGATCTCTCCCTCTGGCTTCTCATGAGGTTAGCACCCAGTTAACATTAAAGAGAGCCCTGGGAGAAAAGAAAGATAAATAAAGGCTGATAAGTTCTGTCTTTCTTCAAATTGATCTTAAAGTCATTTGTTACCCCAGAGGTTTCTGATGAGCCTCATAGTATCCCCCTTGCTTTCTGTGTCTCCCTTTTCCTGAATATTCTCTTCTAAACAATATGGGTCATTAATAGAGAAATGAAAGGAAACATGGATTAGACAAAAATAAGAAATAACCAAAACATTTGTGATATGAAGTTATCCTGAGAGTCAACAAGTATTTATTAAGCATATACTGTGTGCCAACACCAAAATAGATGTTGTGCAGAAAAAAAAAAAAGCACCAGACATTCTGCTACCATGTCATATATGTATTCCTGAAGAATCTCCTGTTCTGTAGATTTGCCCAATAAAAAGAACAGGCCTCCTGGAGAAACATGGTTTAGGGAATATCACTTAAATCCAATGCAATTTTATAATTAGAGCACTAATAAAAATAATAACCATTCTAATAAAAACACTAAAAAGGTTAAATCTCCACTGGCATTTGCTCCAGCATCACAACCCTCAATGTTTGGTAGCCTTCACACTTCCTCCTTCCTGATGTGGATCCTCAAGGCCATTCACTTTTAGTACATGCTATTTTCATCAGAATTAAAATTCTAATTGAAGAGTACCCAATTTTTTTTTAAATATGTGATTAAATGTCTTCACAGTTTCATTATCAGTCAGAGCTTCACCACATAGTTTTAATGTGAGAAACTTAGAGGTTGTTGAAGCCACTAAACCAGTCACACTAAAGGGGTGGAGTCTTATGCAAGATTCTTCCTTTTTTCTTAAAGTCTTCATATAATTGCTGAGACTTCTGTTTAATTATGAGAAAGCTTGCTCCTCATCACCTCAAAACTTAAAGTGCTAAGAAAATTCAAATGTGAACCAACTGGAGTTCCATCTTATTTTGATAGAATTCTCCTATTTCCCAGTCACTAATGTGCTATTAATGGTACTACAAGTGCTTGTAGTTAAACAGACTCTAAAATATAAAATCTCTGCCATTAATAGCTATAAAATCTACTTGAGAAAACAAATAACAAATTTGTGAAACAGTAAGAGAAAACTAGCTGCCTAACTTGCAGGTACTGACTTTAAATACAACATAACATGGCAAAGGGGTGATATTGGTTGGGCCTAGAATAGATGAAGTTTTCAAGAAGGAGGTAGAACTTGAGCTGCCAAGGTATAAAGCAGAAAATAAGACTTGAACAGGCAAGGCAAAGAAAGGAAGTAAGGAAAAGACAACATATAGAATGGTCTGAAAACAATACTGACCACTAATGTTGAGGGGCCAGTGGGGCTTGAGTCGAATGGTGAGAACAAAGATGTTGAATAATACTAGGAAACATGGTTATCCCCATAGCATTTTCCCAGCCTGTAAAACAGATTTGTATGTAAGACCTAATGGCAGTAACTGATAAAGATATTTAGCAGGAATGTCATAAAATAAAGAAGGAAAGGAACTGGTCTGTCAGTGGCATGCAGAATAACTTTGAAAACTGATTTTCAAGCCAATTTTTCCTTCAGTACAGGATTTTTTTTCTAAATAAAACTCTTCACATAACCCCAATATATGCAGCAGTACAAAACTTGTTGACCTGTTTGAAGATAGCATAGGAGTGAAGACTATAGCCCTGCTCATAATCACTTGGCTTCTCTCTCATTCTCTGAGGCAACCCTTGAGGCACCACTGCTGAACTCTAGGCAGAAATAAAGTCTTGCCTGATTAAGTCGTTAGGATTGGAACTAGAATGGCCCCAGAGGTAATGAAGAGGATGGAATGAATCCAACAGACATTTAAAGAAACGAATTTAGCATAATACCCCCTAGTTCTATCCATGTCAATTCAAATGGCAAGAATTCATTCCATTTTGTGGCTGAATAATTCTTCATTGTGTGTCTGTGTGTACCATATCTTTTTTATACATTCCTCAATCGATGGACATTTGGCTGTTTCAATAATTTGGCTATTGTAGATAATGCTCCTATAAACATTGGGGTTCATGTATCCCTTTGAATTAGTATTTTTGTATTCTTTGGGTAAATACCTAGTAGGACAATTGCTGTATTGTAGGGTAATTCTATTTTTAGCTCTTTGACAAAGCTCCATATTGTTTTCCAGAGTGGCTGCACCAGTTTGCATTCCCACCAACAGTATGAGAGGGTTCCCCTTTCTCTGCATCCTCACCAACACCTATTGTTTCCTGTATTGTTGATTTTAGCCATTCTGACAGGTGTGAGGTGATATCTCATTGTACTTTTGATTTGTATTACCCTGTTGATCAGTGATATTGAGTATCTTTTCATGTGTCTGTTGACCATCTGGATTTCTTCTTTGGAAAAATGTCTATTCATGTCTTATACCCATTTTTAACAGGATTGTTCATTTTTTGGATGTTGAGGCTTTTTAAAAATTTTTATTTCAAGTAAACTCCAAGCCACACATGGGGCTTGACTCACAATGGGTGTTGAGTTTTATAAATTCTTTATATATTTTTGATACTAACACTTTATAAGATATGTCATTTGCAAATATCATCTCCCATTCTGTAGGTTTGCCCTTTAGTTTTGTTGATTGTTTCCTTCACTGTTCAGAAGCTTTTTATTTTGATGAAATAAGTCAGAGAAAAACACAATATCATATGATTTCACTCCTATGTGGAATCTAAGAAACAAACGAGCAAAGGGGTAAAAATAGAGACAGTCAAACCAAGAAACAGACTGTTAACTGTAAAGAACCGTTACCAGACGGGAGGTGGGTGGAGGCATGGGTTAAATAGGCCATGGGGATTAAGGAGTGCACTTGTGATGAGCACTAGGTGTTGTGTGGAAGTGTTAATCACTGTATTGCACACCTGAAACTAATATTGCAATGTATGTTAACTAGAATTTAAATAAATAATAAAGGAACAAACTATTTCTATCCACAGATTATATGCAGAAAACAAAGGAAAAAAAGAGTAGACAGGAATTACTAAAATGTTGGCTCAAGGAAATAAAAACCTAGTAGTAAACTAGGATATAGTATCTCAAGTTACTTGTCATTGGCAGAGCCATACCAAGGAGCCTGGTACCCAAAAACTAGAGACTAATTATGGCAGGACAGGAAAGCTAAGAAGCTTCCTGTAGTCACCAACAAACAGGAAGAGTCTCTGAGGCTGGTAATGTAGAAGGATTGTGTAACAGTAGGCAGTTAGCAGACAGACAGCTAGACTCTGGAAATCCAGCAATGAATGTTCTGGCAGGCAGGCAGAGAATAGAATCCAGTCTCGTGGCAGGCCATAGGCAGATAATCAGTACATAGCAGGAATCCACTGATCAGGATTGGGGTTAAGAAACAAATTAGTAATCTCTTAAGAGGTCTGCTACACAAGACAGGATATCAGGCCTAAAGGAAAAGGCATAACAGATCAAATCCACAAAGAGAGGCAGACACAGGTGAAAAAAGATGGCAACCAAGACACCCAGTTTCTTTAACTGGTTTGTGAGATCACAGTAGGACCAGAAGCCATAGGTCTACTTGATGCTAAGCCACCAAACTATTGAAATACTCCTCCTTAAATCCTTTCTGACTAGGAACAAGATTGGTCCCAGTGGAGGAAAACAGACAAGAAAAGGCCTGGAAAAAATAATGACCAATAATGGTCACTTACCTGAAATAAAGGTTAATGTGTTCAGTTGTGATGATTATAGGGATTGGGGCAAGAAAACAGGCAGCTAAAACATAGCCCCACAAAAATTAGTCTGAAGGACTATTGTGCCAAATTCTCCTTTTGGGGGAAAGTGTTGAAACTAACAGAGACTGAGAATACCCAGATTCGTGCCACCTATGGTTTTATACACTATACTGAAAAACAACACTTTGAATTTTATATAGAAAATATGCTTCTAACAAAGAAGAGACTTCCCTGTTAACCAGAGTCCCAAAGCCCCAATGCGATTTTCAAGAGTGGTTTAATAGATCATCAATGGTAATTGTCCAGTCTATAAGTTACTAAGATATAGGTATAGTAATAAACAGGTAAAAAAAATTTTTTTTATTTTTTTTTAAATTTTTTTTTCAACGTTTTTTATTTATTTTTGGGACAGAGAGAGACAGAGCATGAACGGGGGAGGGGCAGAGAGAGAGGGAGACACAGAATCGGAAACAGGCTCCAGGCTCCGAGCCATCAGCCCAGAGCCTGACGCGGGGCTCGAACTCACGGACCGCGAGATCGTGACCTGGCTGAAGTCGGACGCTTAACCGACTGCGCCACCCAGGCGCCCCAACAGGTAAAAAATTTTAATTTGCTTGCTAAATTATGTGGATCAGAGGATCACACATTGATGTTCCTAGGGATGCTATTTAAGAAGCTGAGGGTTTTTTTGGAAACAAATGAGTGTGTATAAACAGTCTTTTGATGATAAATATAGTTCAAAATGAAACTAAAACCATGCAGCTAAAATCTATTGTCTCTTCTACTTTATGGTTTATTTTCTGACCTTTTCAAAATATAATTAATTTTGAAAATTAAAGAACACATGTTTGACATGCATCAATAATAAAGACATGTTTTCATATCTAGGCATCAAGTTCGTCAAGTCTTAGAAATAGGTTTATTTTTGTTTTATATATTCTCCCACATAACTTCTAACAGCTTTATTGAGATATAATTCATGTATCATACATTTCACCCTTTTGAAGTATACAATTCAGCTGTTTTTAGTATATTCATGGAGTTGTATAACCATCACTGCAATCAATTTTAAAATACTTTCATCATACCAAAAAGAATCTTGTCTTTAGTCATAACTTCTCTTCAGTCCTTCCAAACCACACTACCCCTCCAGTCCAAGGCAACCACTAATCTATTTTATGTCTATGTAGACTTCCCTATTTTAGATATTCACATAAATAAAATCTTACAATGTATGGTGTTTTGTAACTAGATGCTTCCACTGAGAGTAATATTTTCAAGGTTCATCCATTCCACATCAGTTTTTATTTGTTCATTATTACCTATTTGTTTCTAAGACACATATACAAATCAGTTATTTAAGCCACCTCCCCTGCTATACACACAATGACAAGCATATACCTACTTGCAATTCCAGAGTCAATATTCACATCTGAACACCAGTCTTGTACTTCCTCTCCTGGCAAAAGCAGGAAATTCGGGGTTTGATTTTCCTATACAATGATATAATAGAAGAATTTCTTTCTGTCCCAGGGCCTGATGACACAGAAATGACCACAAACACCATATTTAATCAAGTATGCATTTTGTACCAGAACAACTCTTAGAAGTTTATATAAACTAATTAAATAGGACAACCCAGAAACCAATTGCATTAAATTATATATATTTAATGGAGTGGAGTAGTGGAGAATATGTTATATAATTCTTATCCTGCTTATTTTTAAGTTTTCCATTCCAACATATTAGAAGCTAAAATGTGCATCTACATTGACATCAGATTTATTCAGAAGGCCTTCTTTGAGATATGCACATGAATTTTAAAGAAAATTTTTGGAAATGACTGTTGGTCACTGGGTGATTTCTTGAGTACTAGAGGTAAGGATATCTATTTTTGCTGCTTCTTTTATTTTATTTATTTCTTTACAAACAGTACTGCCACACTAGCTTTCTGCTGCCTCCAAATCGAAACTAACATGAGCTGTCATCTCATCAGTACTAGCAGCTTCACCTGACACCCTGATAATTCTATAAGGGCAGACCTGTCTCTAAACCCTGTGAACCAACCCTGCTTTGCCTAAAAATTTTCATCGTTTAATCTTTCATCATGTACTTGTTTTATACCATCAAAATGCCTCAAAGCCTTGGGTTCAGTAGTGACTACATTAAAATAGATAGTACTGAAGTTGATCCCAAATCTACAGAATAAAACTTTTCCACTGCAGGCAAAGCTCTATATATGACCCTACAATAATATATAACTGTTATTAGATTACTTTTTTCTTCTTATACTACTTTTTATGATTAAATAAGATGTAGGACTATTAAGTAATAAGATTATTGTTAGTTAGCATATTAGAACTTATACATATAATTTAATTAAATTATATTAACAAATATGGAGTAGTAAATATGTCCAGGTGTGGTGCTACGGATAAGTGAATGATGACAGTATTCATCTCATTGGGGTTAGAATATAGTCAAGGCAACTGACAAGAACTCATCTGACTGCAAGAGAATGTTACAGAAATATATAGGAGGAAGATAATAGGGAAGGTTTTATGAAAAAGTTGTGCCTTTAAATATAATTAGGACCCCAGAAGTAGGAAATTAGAGGAAAGGGCTTTTGAGGGAGAAGGAACAACATGACCAAAAGCTGAGAGAAAGAAAACTGTGGGCTGAGTTTGGAAATTGATTGGTCATCTAATGGGGCTTGAGGGTAGGTTTTATGATTATATAATGGGAGTAAAGCTGGGAAAGAGGGTGGGGCAAAACCAGGAAGACTTTGAATGTCATTCTGAATGTATTCTATAACTGTGTAGAGACATATGAATGAGAAAAACGCATGATTAGACCTGTGTGTAATACCTGGACATTGGTATGTAGAATGGTTTATAAGACAAGAAACTAGAGGTAGGAGCTAAATTAGGATACCATGTTCAACAGCTATTCTCTTTTTTTTATTTACTTATTTAAATTCAAGTTAATTAACATATAGTGTAGTATCAGCTTCAGGAGTAGTACCCAGTGATTCATCACTTACATATAACACCCAGTTCAAAAGCCATTCTCTTATTGGAGAATGAGTATATTGGCTCAACCTGACTGCTAGTTATAGGAACCTGACCTAGTATAGATATCCAAAGTAGTCCAGAGAAAAAGAGCTAGAAAGGTGAGCCAAGGCCAAATCTGCTAAGAAAAACCAAGAGTCAAATAAATAAACAGTGCAAAGGACTAAAGTCCATGTTAGACTTGGCTTGTAGATCCAAGACCTTGTGAGTTACAGTCAGGATCATAACTAGGTGTCTTAAGGGAGGAAGGAAAATAAATGCTTGATAGCCTGGAGGTATCCATAACTTAACTTGATGGTTGGTGGATGTGAGATATATGGTTGTGTTGGGCTGGTTTAAGGGACTCAAGGCAGGTGGTTAATAAGATATTTCAATGATAGACATGCAATAATAAAACCATGATTTAGAAAAGTAGAAAAAAGAATGTAAAGATAGGAATAGATTTTGCAGATCATATTTAAAGGATTTAATGACCTAATATAGGCAATGGGGGAATGGGAAAAATAGAAGATGATTTTGAGTTTTCAATACTGAGTAACAAGGAGAGTGGTAATTTTGCAGTGCAGATTGGGAATCAAAGAGGAGAAATATATTTGGAAAAATATGATGCTGAGTTATGTATGAAGCCACATTTCCGGTGCCTGCAAAATCTGCAGATGAAGACATCATTAGATGTTAGGTCTTGTGTTTCTGAAAAAGTTTGGAGATAGATGAAGATTTAGAGTCATTTACATAGCAATATTAGTTGAAGATGTGGAAGTAAGTGAGATCAGGGAGGAGGGAAGTGAATGGGGAAGATTATGAGAACCAAAGAAAGAAGTTTGTTGAAAGTTTACTTTAAGTGTGGACATGGGGAAAGAAGTCATACAAGGATATAGCCTGTAGAGTTTATTACTTCTGGTAGATTCTGAGATTTCAATTCAGTGTGACAGGGAGAGTGATGATACCATGATACTAAAATGCAGATTGGGAATCTGGAAGAAGAAACATTTTTTATGCTGGATGGCTGGATGCTAAGAAAAAAATTCAGACAGGTAGGATGGATCCAGGAAAGTGTATTAACAAAGAGACCATAGGGTAATTTTGAAGATATGGTAGCCAGCAGAAATGTCATGAAGAATGAGGTCTTTGGTGACATTACAGAAAGTAGATTGACTTCCATAATTTTATTTGTGTGCTAGAAGCCTACTCTAAATGCTAGAGGTTTATAACATGTAAATTACAGTAAATTGGAATTGCTTAGATATATCCATATATACTAAAAAGTATACACAAAGCACACAAATAGATATACACACAGATAAATATTTTATTTGTCATGTTAATATAGACATATACAAACATGCCCATATTAATAATCACATACACAGAGGGCGAGAGAGGGAAAGAGAATGAGTATAAATATGAACATGAGAGACCACATTTATTTTAGTTATTCAGGAGTAGATTGCGCTTCATTTTCTAAATTTATTCTTCCTCACTGTTACTTCTTGAAAGCTGAACTATCTTAATTTGGACAGTGAACTACACTTTGGAAATATATTTCAAGAGCTCTAGAAAATAAATCCTACATCTTGATTTGGAGTTCTTACCTCTAGAGAACACATTGCATTTCTACCTTTAGGGTAACTAAAGATCATTGACTAATTTAAAAACTTGGCCCTGCGTGATTATGGCAAATCAGGATGCTCAGCCACACCTGCCAGCTTTGCACATCAAGGCAATTCACAAAAAAAGGGCTTAGAGGACAAGCCAGGAGATAGACAGGTGGTTAATATAAACATTGTTGTGCTAGGACAGTGGTTCTCAAAGTATAATCCCCAGACCAACAGCATCAGCATCAGCATCAGCATCACCTGGGAACTTCTTAGTACTAAAATTCTCAAGCACCAATCCAGACCTGGTGGATCAGAAACTCTGTGGTGCAATCCAGCAATCTGTGTTTTAACAAGCCCTCCAGGTGATTTTGATGCATGCTTAAGTTTAAGAATCACTGAAGTGGCAGAAAACAAGTCATGAGCTGGAGGGTGGTTATAGGACAGAGGAAAGAGAAAAGGTACCAGTGAGAGAGATGGCATTGAGTGAAGGAAAGGAATACTGAAGGAGTAGTACACCGAACTGTATTACTCCAACTGCCTTCTCAAGAACAAGTCTTCCATTCAGATGTTGTAAAAGTGCTAAACTGCATGTTTTAAATGTAGCAATAAAAGGACTGGAATGATAAACCAGATGTTGAGTGAAGCACAGGAATAGAGTTAGGGGTAAATGATTTAGCAGATGGATGGAATCCAAACCAGCAGGAGCTATCAGGAGTGGAGCAAAGCATAACAGTGGTAGATGAACAGCAGATGTGAATTGGTTGCTTCTGATAGTTTAAGGAAACTCTGATGTCTCCAGACTTAATACTGTACTACTAGAAATAACAAAGTAGCTCCAAGGCTGGGAATGGAGTCAAGGGAAAGGGGATATATTTATGTTCCAAAATTATCTGAGTGGGTGCCTGAAAGAAACAAGACATTTAATGTTATCCAGGCCCTTGATATTTCAGCAGGAAATATGGTTTATAAAACTGGTTTATGCCATATTCACAGCCCTCAATTGTGCATGGAATTTCTAATGCTAACATAAATCAATGGATCTATGAGGAAGTAGATACATTTAAATCACTGTAGATTAGTTTGCTTTTTATAAAATGGAATCATATAGTATATAGGTTTTTCACTGCCTTATCTCACTCAGTATATTCATTCTGAGATTCAGTCATGCTATTGCATTTTTAATGCTGAGTAGTATTCCACTGTATTGATATACCACAGTTTATATATTCAAGTAGAGGTCTTTATGTATACACAGCCTTTTATTTCTTTTAAAAGAATACCTAGGAGTGGAATTGGCTGGGTTGTGTGTTAGGTATGTATTTAACTTGTTAAGAAATTACCAAAACTGTGGAGAATCCATACAATAGAACAACTCAGCAATAAGAGGATGGACAACTGATGTGAAAAAAAAAACAGACAAATTTGAAAATAATTATACGAGTGAAAAAGCTTGACAAGAAATAGTACATACTATATGATTCCATTTTCAAAATAATCTTGGGACTACAAAAGAATCGATAATAACAGAAAGGAATCAATGGTTGCCTGGACATCAGGGGAGAGAGAATGTAGGGGCAAGAGGGAAGGATTAGAGAGGACTGAGGAATCTTCTGGGACTGAAGTATATGTTAATTATATTGATTTTGGTGATGGTGTCACAAGTATATGAACATTTCATAGGTCTCAACTTGTACCTTTAGATATATACAATTTTATGTCAATGATGCCTTAGTAGAGCTGTTGAAAATATGTCATAAATAAAAATATTTTGTAGATATCAAAAAAACCTGCCCAACTGTTTTCCAAATAAGTTGTATTATTTTACATCGCCAGCAGCAATATATCAGAATTCCAGTTGTCGTACATCCTTAGCATCCTTTAGATATTCTGATGGATGTGTGGTGGTATTTCATGGCTTTAATATGCATTTCCCTAATGACAAATGATGTCGAACATCTTTCATGTTTATTTCCTATCCAAATTTCTGTTATGAAGTATCTGTTCAAATGTTTACTTTAAATTGGGTTGATAGTTTTCTCATTGAGTTTTGAGATTCTTCTTGTATTCTGAATGCAAGTCCTTTATTAAATACACGCTTTGCAAATATTATCTCCCAATCTGTGATTTGTTTTCTCATTGTAATAACAGTGTCTTTTGAAAAGCAGATGTTTTTAGTTTTGATGAAGTCCAATTTATTGATTTTTTTATTTTATGACCTGTATATATTATGACATCTAAGAAATCTTTGCCTAACCCAAGTTCACAAAACTTTTCTCCTATGTCTTCTTCTTGTATAGTTTTAGGTGTTACATTTGGTTCTGTGATCGTATGAGTTAAATTTTGTAACAGTGAAAGCTGTGGATTGACATTCTGGGTTTTTTGTTTGTTTTGGTGTGTAGACCTCTGATCATTCCACTACAATTTGTTGAAAAAAAAATGATCTTCTATCCACTTTGCACTTTTCTCCATCTCACACCTTTGTAAAAAGTCAGTTGCCCATATATTCATGGGATTATTTCTGGACTGTCTATATCCTATTTCATTGATATATTTGTCCATCTTAGGCAATACCACAGTTTTGATTACTGTCATTTTATAATGTTTTTAAATTAGTGTTGGCCCTATAACTTTGCTCTTTTCTTTCACAGTTGTTTGCATTTCTATATGAATTTTAGAATCAGTTTGTAAATTTCTTTTAAAAACACTTGCTGAGGCTTCGTAGGAATGCATTATTTCTACAGGTCAATTTGGGAACAATTATTGTTACAAAACTTAGCCCTTCAATCTATGAAAAAAGGTATATCTCTCCATTTATTTAGGTCTTTTCTAACTTCTCTCAGTAATGGTTTCTGTTTTTATTTAAAGGTTTCACTTCTTTTGTCAGATCTATTCCTAAATATTTCATAGTTTTGATACTATTATAAATGGTATTTTACCATACAAAAAATACTAGTTTTGCATAGTTAATTGCTAGCATATAGAAATACAGTTGATTTTCATATGGTGGTCTTACATCTTGCAACTTTGTTAAACTCATTTATGGGTTGTAGTCACTTTTCGGTAGATTCTATTGGATTTTCAACACAGACAATCATGTCTTCTGCAAATAAAGACAGCTTTACTTCATTCTTTGCAATTGGCTGTATTTCATTTCTCTTTCATGATGGATAGCACAAACTAGGATCACTAGTAATTATGCTGAATAGAAGTGGTAAGAAGTGTTAGAGTTTTTCAACATCCTGATTTCCAAATTTAGGAAAAAGGTATAGTAATCAAGACTCTGCCTTAGTGGCTCAGTCAGTTCAACATCTGACTCTTGATTTTGGCTCAGGTCATGATCCCAGGGTTTTGGGATCAAGCCCAGCATCAGGCTCTGTGCAGAGCATGGAGCCTGCTTAAGATTCTCTCTCTCCCTTTGCCCCTTTCCCTGGCTCATGCCTGCTCTCTTTCTCTCTCTTTCTCTCTAAAATAATAATTAAAAAAGACTGTGTGGTGCTCTCATAAAAATAAATCTGAAATAATCACTTATGGTCAGTTGGTTCTTGACAAGAGAAATATTCAATGGAAAATAGTAGTTTTTTCAACAAATAGTATTGAGTCAGAGTATACACATGAAAAACAATGAAGTTGGATCTCTACCTCACATCCTATACAAAAATTAACTCAAAATAGATCAAAGACCTAAATGGAAAAACTAGATCTATAACACTCTTAGAAGAAACCATAGATATAAGTATTGCTGACTTTGGTTTCTTATATATAAAAGACCAAAGGGGAAGCAACCAAACAAAAAAAAAAAAACAGATAAATTGAACTTCATTAAAAGTAAACACTTTTGTGCTTCAGAGGACACCATCAAGAGAGTGGAAAGATAACTCACAGAAAATATTTGTAAATCATATATCTGATAAGGGTCTAGTATATAGAATATATAACTAACTCTTAACAACTCAACAATAAAGACAAATAATCCACTGTAAAAAAAAAAGGGCAGAGGATTTATATAAACATTTTTCAATAGAAGATATGAAAATGGCTGATAAGCACATGAAAATATGTTCAATATCATCTGCCATTATGGAAATGCAAATCAAAACCACAATGAGATATCACTTCACACTCACTATCATGGCTATAATTGAGAAGACAGGAAACAATAAGTACTGGCAAGGATGTAAAAAAATTAGAACCCTTTCTGGTGGGAATATAAAATGGTGCAGCTGCTTTGGGAAACAGTTTGGCAGTTTTTTTAAAAAGTTAAACATAGAGTTGCCATATGACTCAGCAATTTCACTCTTAGTTATATAACCAAGAGTATAAAAAATATATGTCCTCACAAAAACTTATATGTGATTATTTATGCCACCATTAATTCATAATAGTCAAAAATGTAAACAATCCAGATGTCCACCAACTGATGAACAGATAAATAAAATATGTTTTATCCATACAATGGATATTATTCAACCATAAAAAATAAACTGGTTCATATTACAACACGGATGAACCTTGAAAACATTATGGTAAATTAAAGAAGCCTGTCACAGACGGGTCATATATTGTATGATTCCATTTACATGAAATGTCCAGAATAGGCAAATCCAGAGAGGTAAAAGTATATTAGTGGTTCCCAGTGGTTTGGAGGAGGGGAAATGAGAAGTGACTGCTAAGGAGTATGAGGTGTATTTTTCAGATGATAGAGAATGTTCAGGCATTATAAATCATAACCACTGGATTATTTACTTTGAAAGGGTTGTGATATGTGAATTATATCTTAATTTAAGAAATAATTTTTGTGTGGTAAATAGCCATATAAAGCAGAGATAGTGTTTCCCTCCAGAGATTACTGTCCATTATAAATAACAAATTCAGGATGCCTGTCTTATAATGAACCCTACTGCATGGGAAGGTATATTCTAGCCCTCTTTAAATCACCCTGTAGGAATTGGGGCTCAGAGAGCTGGTACAAATACTGATATTTTAGCAACAGCTATTGCTGGTGTTAACAAACTGTTCCTTGACCCTGGAATCTTGTGTCTTCTGCCAGCATCTGTGAAACTGTGGCCAGCTAACTTGTTAACTTGTACATAGAGTAAAATTTCAGACTCTTCAAAGTTCTTGACAAGGACCATAAAATTAATTTAGGTCAACTTTCTCATTTTATGTATTTCAAACCTCAGTCATATAGGTAAGTATTTTATTTCAAGAAAGCTGAGGAAGAAAACATCAATAGAAAGAAAACATTGCTTTCTGTATGGAATAGGTTTATCAACCCTTAACAACTTTGTCCTTAACATTCGCCATGCCATATATCTTTCTATTTGTTAGACTCATATTTGTTGGACTCATACCATTTTAAATATATAACCCAAAAGCAGATTCTCTGACCTTTTCTTTGTGACATTTGCTAACCAAAAACCTTCTTCTACTTCTGATAGCATCTTCAAAAGACTAACAAGAAGACATATGTATAATGAATATTAACTAGTATATGCAGAGATTTGTAGGATAACTTTTATAAAATAGATATCTGCTAAGTGATACAGTACTTGATAATGAGATGGGTTATGTGACTACTTTTGTACCCTGGTTCTTATATGTCAGTAGGGATTATTCTAGTTTGGGCAAATAATTCAGGTATATTTTTTTAACTGTCCTTGGATTTCAGAGTTCTTATATATAGCCTTGAGTTCAATGATGGCTCAGCTTATAATAGCCTGTCAAGACTGGTTTTTAATTTGGATAACACACTCTGCAAAGTGATGACCATCATATTAATACAAAAAATTAACATATTTATCCTGATTTTTTCTACAAATAAAAACACAGCACTTAATAAAATTTTCTTTAAAAACTATAAACAGGTTTTAAGACTTTAGGCAAAACATTAGGTAGATGAACAAATTAAGTCTTAAAAATAATAAGGTCTACACTGGGTGTTGTATGGAAACCAATTTGACAATAAATTTCATATTAAAAAATAATAAGCTTTAATGCTTTATGCAGTAGTATTAATTAGGCAACATTCTAGGGCTTAATCTATTATTTTACCTTGATTATGTCACCATGGGTCTAGCTGAATTTACTCCTTCAATATTTCATTTCTTCTGTAATAATATTTAGCACATTTTATTTTATTTGCTTGTTTATATTGTTTTCCCTCCTTTAGATTAAAAATCTTGTCCTCCTCAAGGACAAGAAATGTGTTGCCTATGTTTTTCTAGCCCTAGAACCTATGCCATTGCCCAGAACAAGTGTTCAGGAATGAGTGTTGATTCCCCATGCAGATTAGACTTTAGAAAGGTAACTCATAGTCAACAAGATTTTGCCAAAAATATGAACTCAAAATTTATATTAGATGTATATTTACTGGAACCTTTGTATTAATTTATGTGGAAACCTAGAATAATAATTTTTATGTGCTGAATTGTGCCCTTGTAAAATTTATATGTTGAAGCCCCTAGGATCTCAGAATATGACTTTATTTGGACATAGGGTCTTTAAAGAGGTAATGAAGTTAAAAGACAGTCAATAGGATAGGTTTTAATCCAATATGACTCATTTTCTTAGAAGAAAAGATTTGGACAGAGACACACAGAGAAAGACCATGTGAAGATACAGGGAAAAGATGGCTATCTGCAAGCTGAGAGAAGCCTGAGAAGAAACCAATCCTGTGAATACTTCCATCTCAGATTTCTGACCACCAGAATTGTAAAAAAATTAACTTCCAATTTAAGCCACCTGTCTGTGGTACTTTGTTATGGCAGCCCAGCAACTAATATAATAATTAAAAGATTGTTTTGGTAAGTATGAATTGAGAAAAAAGTCTCATAGCCCTATGGAAATATTTATATACACCACATTAGAGCCTCTTCTCTGAAGAAAGTATAACTACTGTGACCCATTATTTATTTCTCTAGTATCTTTCCTTTACACAAATTTACACACACACTGACAACTCCATATTCTCTGTCTCTCCTCTTTCTGAGTCTCATAGTTATTTTTTTTTTTTTACAACAGAATCCTTCAGCTCTTGGGTGGAATCACAGAAGTGACACTTTATTTTCCTATCACATCTTATACTTTCTAAAGCATCTTCTAATGTCTGTATGACTATCATATGGATATCACATTTATCATACCTATCATACACATCCCTAAATGAACTAGATAAAGCTATCATTTGTTTCTCATGTGTTACTAATTTACTAGCACAATATGTGAGCCAGGAAATATATCTTAGAAAGTCATATATGATAAATAGAATTAGTATATATACAAAGAGAAGAGTTCTCTTATGAAATCTTACCATTCTTCATGTTTAACTTTGGAATTAGAATGGACTTAATTTTATCACAGGGTCTTTTCAAAGGAAGCAGTTGTTTTTATGATATGATTTCTTTTTCTAGAAGTATTAAAGGAATGAATAGAAATATTCACAGCTTTTCTTAAAGTAATATGTTACAATCTTTTGAAGTCAGATAGCATATTTCTAGCAAGATATAGCCGACTCTGGAGAGCCATGTAGATAGCTGCTTTGACAAAGTAACAAAACCCATTTGCTGATTTCTCAGAAGAATAACATTCATAGGCCATCAAAGTGTGAGAGTACATTCCTGAGATTCCCTAAGGGCACAAATGATTTCTCAAGAGTAATTTATTTCACTATGTACTTCAAATAATATATTCCCAAACATACAGTTATCTTTTATATAAAGACATAGAAACATTTTCTGACTAAATAGTAGACAATGACTTCACTTCAGATTTCCTCTTTTTAGGATAAAAATTATGAGAAACATGGAAATTTTTATCCCTGGAATTACTGATTAAATGAAAAACTAAACATTTAGTGACTTCAGGTAAGATGAATTCACTAGGAAGAGCTGAGTATAAAATGCCAGAGAAGCAGCTGAAAACTGAAAACAAAATTAAGGGAATTCATGGGTGTGTGTTGTTGTTGTTTTAATGACTACATTCAATCCACGAAATCAATTGTTGATTTCCTTTTCATCAAGGTGCCTGTGTGTTCTTCCTGGTTGACTTGGGACCAACTTGATGGAAAACTGCTCTGCTCTTAGTCTTATCTGGTTCATTTTCCTTCCAAATAAAGGAAAACCGATTGAGTCAATTATACTCTTGTAAAACCTCCCTGTTCCCCATTTTCCCACTAGGCCTTCCTGCTAAAACTGGCAAGAAGAGAATAGCACCTTGAAGATCACAATTCTTTGACTTCATCCACTCCACTTTAGCTGAAAGTTCCCATGGTCACACCTTAGTTTGTACAAAGGTTAATACACAAACCATTTGCTTCAGAATCACTTAGAGAACTTTAAAGTATAGATTGCTCAGTGCCCTCCTCCCCAGTGATTCTGATTCAGTAGGTGTAAAGTGGAACCTAATAATACGCAATTTAATGAAGCCCGTATGTGATTTTCTTGCAAGTTAATTGTTGACCACACTTTGAGGAATACTGCTCTAGATAAGTGTATCAGGGTGGGAAATAGTTGAAAGACTTCTCACTTGAAGCCCTCTGTTTTCCTTGTAAAGTAGATGAGTTTGTCTGTTTTCCTGACCCTCATCCCATTGGCACACTTCTATACATTCTTCAGTGTCTAAATCAAAGTAACACCTTTTATGATAACTTTCCCCCAACCAGTTAATCAATCTTATTTTGAGTCACTAGGGTATCTCATGCATCGTTTTATTATGGTTCTTACCACATACTGTAACAATTGCTTCTGTCTCCTTAAATCTTGTTGTTCCTTAGGGTTTTGTTGTTTGTCTTCGTCTTTCCTTACTCTTACATATTCCTGGGAAATATTATCCATGCCCATGGCTTCAACTTTTACCCATAAAACTGATGACTTTCAAATCTGTACCTCAAGCTCACATCTCTCTCCTAATCTCCAGATCCATACTTCTAGTGGTCTATTGGACATCTCTACTTGTTTAACGTACCCCATGTCTCAATGTCAAAAACTGAAGTTATTTTCTTTCTGTATCCCTGGCCAAACTTATTCATCCTCTTCTATTGTTCTATGTTGCAACACCATATACTCACTGAAGCCAGAAACTGAACAGTTATTCTACAGTTCTTCCCTTCTCCTTCTCTCATTCAATACTGTCAGATCTTCTTCTGAGATATTTCTCAAATCTCTATTCTTCATTCCCTCACTGTTATTGCATCAAACAAAAACTAGTTTATTATAGTACCTATATGGTAGTTAATAGTATAGCCAAGGCTAAATAAAGATGACTTGCTAAAGGCAGTCATACATATTAATTCTTCAAAAATCTTCCATGTTTATTCCATTGCTAAAGATGTTGAAAGGATAATTAGATAAATAGATAGTAGTTATGTTAGCCAGATCATCTTTCACAGCACAAAGTAAATATATAATGTCTAATAATATATATGTATAATATATAATGTCTGAGATCAATAAATCAAGAAATGGCAGAGCAACATGTTTAAAACACCACCAAGATACAACCAGCTAAATCCAGAATGTGGAAATTTCTTGGAACAAGTGACCTGGATTATTATTATTAAGTTTATTTTTATTTTATTGTGAGAGAGAACAAGCAGAGAAGAGGTAGAGAGAGTGGGAGACAGAATCCCAAGCAGGCTCTACGCTGTCAGCACAGATCCCAATATGGGGCTTGAACTCATGAACTATGAGATCTTGACCTGAGCAAAAATCACGAGTCAGACACTTAAGTGAGCCACCCAGGTGCCCCAAGGATTATTATTTTTTAAAAATGACAGGAAAATTGAATAAGGGGACTGTTACAGATGACTAGAGATTTAAAAAACATGTCAACATAATGCAATATGCTTATTTTGTTTGGATCTTAAACAGACAAGAAGATATTTGGGAGAAATTTGAATACAGATTGAATACCGTATGCTATTAAGTAATTATGATAAAGGTATTGGGATTCTGTTTTTGAAATTTTCCTCATCTGCTAGAGATACATACCAAAGTATTTATGGGTGAAAAAATCTGATATCAAAGATTTGCTTTAAAATACTCAAGGTCAGGGGTGCCTGGGTGGCTCAGTTGGTTGAGGGTCCGACTCTTGATATCTACTCATGTCATGATCTCACAGTTTGTGGGATCAAGCTCTATGCTGACAGCATGGAGCCTGCTTGGGATTCTCTCTTCCTCTCTCTTCCCCTTCCCTATTTACGTGTGTGTGTGTGTGTGTGTGTGTGTGTGCGTGCTTGTGTGTGCATGCATATACACATTCTCTCTCAAAATCAATAAATTTTAAAATACTCCAGGTCAAACCATATACAAAAATTAACTTGAATCATAGACCTAAATTTAAAAACCTGAAGCTATAAAAATGCTAGAAGGAAACAGGGGAAAAAATGCTTAAAATCTTGGGTTTTGCAAAAGATTTATTAGAAATTATTCATAAAACACAATACATAAAACAACAAATTGATAAATTGATAAATTGGACTTCATCAATTTTCAAAATTTCTACAATTCAGAATATACTGTTAGGAGAATGAAAGGACAAACTGAGAACTGGGAAAAAAATCTTTACAAATCATATAGTTGATAAAGGATTGCATATAGAATATATTAATAACTCCTAAAATTCAGTAATAAGTAAACAACCCAATAATAAAATGGGTATGAGAAAAGGTTAACACAGCAGGTCTTATTGCTCACTCCTCAGACATCTCCAAGAGAGCTTGGAGCCATTAGTGATCATTGTACAACCTCTGTAGTCTTTGATAGTTCTTGCTGTTAACAATTGAGGATTTTATTGTATATACCTAGAGCAATAAACCATGTTATACTATCTTGTCATAATTGCTTTGCATAAACATCAAGATTGATTATGTGCATGTGATTTTATTATTGGGGTCCTGAGTTTTGGTTACTATAGATACTTGCATATCAGGATATGCCTATGTGTCCAGCCCTCCATAAAAGCCTTGCACTCTGAGACTTGAATGGGCTTCCCTGTGCAGAGAGTCTTCACATATGTTCCTATAGTTCACAGCCAGAGAAAAAGTATATCCTGTGTGACTGCAGATGGGAAAGGACTTGGAAACCTGTGTCTAACTACTTTGGACTCCACCCAATGGATATCTTGTTCCTCTTTCTCTATATACTTCTTTTATAACAAATGTTAGTCATGAGTAAAATCTGTTGTGATTCTTGTGAATTCTTCTGGTAAATTAGCATATTTGAAGGTGGCCTTGAGACCCCTGAGATTATAGGAAAAGAATTTGAACAGAAACTTCAAAGAAGATATGAGGGTGACTAATAAGTACATGAAAAGTTGCTTAATAATGTCATCTGAGAAATGCTAAATAAACCATAATGAGATACTATTTGGTACCTGTTAGAATGACTAAAATTAAAAAGACTGATTATACCAGGGTACCTGGGTGGCTCAGTCAGTTAAGCATCCAACTCTTGATTTCAGCTCAGGTCATGATCTCAGGATTCATGAGTTTGAGCCCTGCATTATGCTGTAAGCTGACAGTGCAGAGCCTGCTTGGGATTCTCTCTCTCCCTCTCTCTCTCTCTCTGCCCCTCCCCCACTCGCACTCTCAAAATAAATAAACTTAAAAAAAAGACTGATTTATACTAACTACAAGAATGTGGAGGAATTGGGGCATCTGGGTGGCTCAGTCAGTTAAGTGTCTGACTTCTGCTCAGGTGATGATCTCGCGGTCTGTGAGTTCAATCTTTGCGGCGGGCTTTGTGCTAAAAGCTCAGAGCCTGGAGCCTGTTTCAGATTCTTTGTCTCCCTCTCTCTCTGCCCCACCCCCACTCGCACGCACTCTGTCTCTCAAAAATAAATAAACATTAAAAAAATTGTAAAGAATGTGGAGAAATTACAATTCCTATACTGAATGTGTAAATATAAAATGTTACAATGATATATTGCATAAATACATAATATACATAAACATATATAATACATAAATATAATGGTACAATCACTTTGGAAAAAGTATTCAGCAGTTTCTTAAGAAGTTATACAGATACCTACCATACAATTCAGTCATTCCACTTCTATGTATTTACCCAAGAGAAAAGAAAACATGTTCATACAAAGATTTATACATGAAATGTTCATAAAAGCTTTTTTTGTAATAGCTAAAAACTGGAAACAATTCAAGTATTCATCAAGAGGTCAGTGGATAAGCTAATTATTTTATATCCACTCAGTGGACAACCACTCAACAACCCAAATGAAAGTACTAAGTATCTACAAAACAATATGGATAAATCTCGCAATAATTATACTGAACAAAAGCAAGACAATCACGTATTATGATTCCATTTTTTTTTTAAATCTAGAAATGTCCACTAATCTATAGTGTCGAAAGCCAATCAATGGCTTCTGGTTTGGGGAAGCAGTGCAGAGAGAGACAGGAGAATATGAGAAAACAATTTAGAGTAAGGACTGTGTTCATTATTTTGATTCTAGTAATGGGTTTCATGGATGTATACATATTTTGAAACTTGCCAAATTGTACATTTTAAATCTGTGCAATACACTGTATGCCATACAAAAAATATAAAGTTAATAGATGCCATTTATGGAAAAAGTGGTCCAACGTTACAGATTCTGACTTAACACCTATGTTCCCAGCAACCTTGTTTTCTTTGCAAACAACAGAGCAAAGATGTAGGGTTTCCAGGCATTGAGCGTAGAAAAACTGGACATTGGAACTAAATATTCAACTTGACCCCTGTCTCACAGACTGGTCAGCTAGGGAGATAAAACCTGAAACAAGAAAAAACTCTAGGGAAAAAAGATGGAGAAGAGTTCTAGATGAAGTAATATTGGCAAAATGTTCATAATATGTGTAGCTGAATGGTGGGCATGTGAGATTTATTATAGAAAACATTAGCATATCATATGAGTTAAAAAAGGAACTAAACCCAAAATATTCTAAAGCAATTGCCTATTGCAAATGGAACTGTGGGAAAGAGGGGCAGACATTCTTTACTGATTAAATTTGTACCCAGTTTGTGCATTGCTTTGTTAAAAATAATTTTTCAAAAAGCCAACATCAGAAATATGTTAAAAACTGTTCTTCTTCCCTTATGTGAAGTTACTAAGGTCTATACATCAGTTCATGATTCATGCAGTAAATTTAGCTATTTTGATAATCACTTAATTTTTGAAAGCTGGAATTTTTAAAAATTCTGACTTATTCTTATTTGTACAGTTTTGGTAAAATAAAAGGATTCTAAGTACTCAGCTATTTGAAAAATGTTAAGCTTTTGTTTACAAATATATAATTTGAAGAGAAGTGTTGACATGCTACTTATACATATTTATCAAATATCTTGTACTTCCAGTTGAGAAGTATTTTTTATTATATTCTACATCACTATTATCCTTCCTGGCATAATGGGGAGAAAAAATTTAGAAACAGGAGAATTCAAGAAAGGAAAAAGAATATCCTCATGCTTCCTTTTCTTGTCATTCTATTTTGGGGAATTTTTAACCAACATAAAGGAAAGTGTTAAAGAATATGTGCCTTAAAGTCTATAAATTTGGGAAATTTGGGATTCTGAGCATTCAGAAAAGGGGTTCTGAATTCATAATGAGTTTGAGGCAATTGATTCAGATGGTACCCTAACCAACTAAAGGAATTAGTTTCTGATAAACCTAGGAAGAACACAGGGAATTCCATACTGGATCAAAACAATGACTCTCTCCAAAATACCAAGAGATATTTTGGTTGGAAAAACCTGTGCTTTCCCTCCAAAGTAATAACCTCAAAGTATTTTCAAAATACCTGGATATCCTAAAACATCCTCTTATATCTCATTAGAGATCTACAATCAGTTAATTTTCCTTTTTTTTGTGTGGGGGGGGTAGTTTGTAGTAGAGTCTGTGCAGCAGTGTTCAGGGCACAAACTGCAGTCAAACAAACCTGGGTTGCAATCTTAGATCTTGGACAACTAACTTCTCTGAGTGTCACTCTTCTCATTGGTAAAATTCAGATAACTGAAGTAGCTACTTCAAAGTTTATTGTATTTAATGAGAAGTTTCCTGTAAATCATTGAGCAAAGGATCTGACAATCAATACATAGTAACTCATTGTTATTTTATATTTTGCCTATACATTTTATTGGCATTTCCCATAAGTATTAGGTCCATTCTACTTTTAAATTATCTTTTTTGGGGGGCGGGACGCATGGGTGGCTCAGCCGGTTAACCACCTGACCTTCGGCTCACGTCATGATCTCATTGTGAGTTCAAGCCCGAGTCAGGCTGTGAACTGACAGCTCAGAGCCTGGAGCCTGCTTTGGATTCTGTGTCTTCCTCTCTCTCTGCCTTACCCCCACTCACACTCTGTCTCTCTCAAATATAAGTAAACATTAAAAAAATTAAATATCTGTTTTTTTTTTTAATAAAAAGGCTATAAACAGTTGAAAGAGTTGGGGTGCCTGGGTGACTCAGTCAGTTGAGTGTCTGACGCTTGATCTCAATTCAGGTCTTGATCTCAGGGTCGGGAGTTGGAGCTCCACATTGGGCTCCAAACTGGGTGTGAAGCTTACTTTAAAAAAAAAAAAAAGGTGAAAGAGTCAATCACCTGCATGGTGTGATTTTAAGAGTATCAGGAAGAGTCCAACACCCCCATTTCCTCTCCTTCCACATAAATACAGCATACTCTTCTACTCATTTTCACTCCACCAATAAAGCTCCATTTCTTTATTGACTTTGGTCAAAATTCAAGTCAGGATTGACATGTTGCTAGGGTGGGTATTTCTGTACATTTAAACAATAGACTGAAGCATCTAAGGCTAATTTTGATTGTGGAGGAGAGGCTAGGAAAGGCACTGAATGGAGGAGAGTGAGACAAGTAGTACTAGTAACTATCAGGTAAATGGAACTCTCCCTTCCTTTACATCATGGCTGGGGAAGATAGTTAGTGGAGTGCTCTGTTTCCCAAACTAGCAGGCTGTTAAGAATCACCTGGGTCATTTAAAAAAAAAAAAAAAAAAAAAGGATTCCCAGGCCCTTGCCCTGGGATTTAGTAAATCTAGGATAGGGGTTAAGGAATCTGAAGGGCTAATAAGCAACCAGGTTATACTTTTTTTTTAATGTTTATTTTTGAGAGAGACAGAGAGTGGACAGGGGAGGAGCAGAGAGAGAGGGAGACACAGAATCTGAAGCAGGTTCCAGGCTCCGGGCTGTCAGCACAGAGCCCCATGCAGGGCCCGAACCCATGGACAGTGAGATCATGACCTGAGCTGAAGTCAGAAGCCCAACCGACTGAGCCACCCAGGAACCCCTACAACTGGAGTATTCTTAAGACCTGACAAGTCTAAAAAAAATCTGGACAGTTTAGGAGCCCAGGCTTTGGAATCAAACAACACCTGGGTTCAAACCCTAGCTCCCCTCCTTTAGGACGACTAATCATGAAGTTAATTAACCACCCTCAATCTCAGTTTCCATCTCTATGAAATATTTTGGGATTAAATGAAATAATGTGTACATTTGTCTCACAATAGATACAGAAAAAATAGTTGGCATTATTATTAAGTGTCTGTTGTTTCAACTCATTTATATTTATATATGAATCCTTAGAGTCTACTGGGCAAGGTGCCAAAGTGGTCAATGATTTTCTAGAACGTTTTGTTTGCTTTCTAACATGCCCTTATCTTTGAGGCCAATTGGAGAAATTAGCATTGTTATTGTGATTAGCTGTTGGGGGTCACCGTTTATATCTTTATGCCTTATCACGTAAATTAAAAATTCAGAGTGTCTCTCAACTTATATTCAGACACTTTACCATAGGCACTGATTTCATCTCTCCTGGAAAGTTAACTTTCTCCAGATCTACAAGGTTTTCAGATGTTAGACTTCTAAGTTCCAACTTGAAAAGGCCCAATAACACTGCATTTTGAATTATAGTGTAAGAGAGGCTTTGAAAGAACTTCAGTGATTGACTTCCAGGTAAGAAGGGGACAGGGTGTCAGAGAAACAGAAATGGACAGAGAAAGACAATACAAGGAAAACATCAAAGACATACTGTCAATAAAAAGGAAAATACCATGATAAAAGAAACAAAAAGACAGATGGACAGTGCCAAGTGGAGGAAAGGAAAGGATGATCAAATAAAAACAAAGAGAAAGCAGAGACAGAGCTAAGACATATGCTGGAATGAAAGCTTTTCTTTTATTAATAATAGTAGGGTTCATTTAGGGAATTTCTATCAAAGGTGAGGAAGAGGAAATTCATTCATCCAACATAATTTAAAAATATTTACTATAGAAAAGGCACTGTTAGGCATTATGTGGAAATGCAAGCCTTCCATCCCCTCACTGGAAGAAAACTATGTTAAGGCAGAATGTGATAAGCAATATTAAAATACAAAGTGCTTCTTAGTTCAAAGAAGGGAAACCTGCATTCAGTTGGAGGATGGAGGAAGTAGCATTGGAGCTGGACCCTGAAAGATGACCAAAAATTTAATAGATGGAAGGGGAAGAAATTTTCAAACAATGGGAAGGACATTAGTGAAAATTTTAAGCAGGAGAAACAAGGAACATGTTCAGGAAAGAAGGAATGGTATAATTTGGCTAAAGTTTTAGTTCTAAGTAGCGAATAGTAGAAGAAAGCTAAAAAAAAATAATTTTATGTGCAGAAGGAGGGGTTGAAGGTAAGGCTGAGGACCAAGTGAGGTTTCTGAACAGGGGAGTAAGTAACAAGTCTATGGGTAGGAAGAATTAAGAAGATGGGTACTGAAAGCCTGAAAGTGAAGATGTGAAGGAGACTATTGTTATAGTATGTTCAGGGAGGTGATTCCTAGCAATTGTCTCCTGGACACCCCTTCTTCTAAGTTCCCCAGCATCCCAGTCATTGCTGCTGGGATCAGCAATTGTTTGAAGTCTTGATTGAAACTAGAGGGTAAAGTCGAGGGAGAAATTGAAGACAACCTGTAGGTTTCTAATTGGAAAGATGGTAATGTCATTAATAGAAATTGGTAGGGCATCTGGGTGGTCTAGTTGGTTAAGCATCTGACCTTGGCTCAGGTCGTGATCTCTGGGTTCGTGAATTCGAGTCCCATGTTGGGCTCTGTGCTGATAGCTGAGAGCCTGGAGCCTGCTTCGGATTCTGTGGCTGCCTTTCTCTCTGCCTCTCCCCAACTCATGTCTGTTTTTCTTTGTCTCTCAAAAATAAATAAACATTAAAAAAAGAAATTTGTTAGGTGAAGAAAAGTTTAATTTTTGATATGTAGCATTAAAGATGCTAGTGTTACATTTAGATGATGTTAGCAGGTGATAGGATTGTGGAACTGGACATTCAGAGAGTTTGGAGCTATAAAGTCTGAAGATGGATTATGATGTGTTCCAGGAGATCAACTGAAATAGGCTCTGTGGGAAGAGATTTTATATACTTCCTTTTATTTTTTTAATATGAAATTTATTGTCAAATTGATTTCCATACAACACCCAGTGCTCATCCCAATAGGCCTTCTCTCGAGTTTCTCAGAATCCACATAAGAGTGAAAACATATGGTATCTGTTTTTCTCTGTTTGACTTATTTCACTTAGCATAACACTCTCCAGTTTCATGCTGCTACAAATGGCCAGATTTCATTCTTTCTCATTGCCAAGTAGTATTCTATTGTATATATAAACCACAACTTCTTCATCCATTCGTCAGTTGATGAACATTTAGGCTCTTCCCATAATTTGGCTATTATTGAAAGTGCTGCTATAAACATTGGGGTACAAGTGCCCCTATGCATCAGCACTCCTCTATCCCTTGGGTAAATTCCCAGTGCTGTTGCTGGGTCATAAGGTAGATCTATTTCAGTGCAAGAGGGTTCCCATTTCTCCACATCCTCGCCAGCATCTATAGTCTCCTGATTTGTTTATTTTAGCCACCCTGACCAGAGTGAGGTGGTATCTGAGTGTGGTTTTGATTTGTATTTCTCCGATGAGGAATGACGTTGAGCATCTTTTCATGTACCTGTTGGCCATCTAGATGTCTTCTTTAGAGAAGTGTCTATTCATGTCTTCTGCCCATTTCTTCACTGGATTATTTGTTTTTCAGGAATGGAGTTTGGTGAGTACTGTATAGATTTTGGATACTAGCCCTTTGTCCAATATGTCATGTGCAAATATATTTTCCCATTCTGTTGGTTGCCTTTTAGTTTTGTTGATTGTTTCCTTTGCTTGATTGTTTCCTTTGCATTCCTTTTAGCCATGAGTTCCTTTTTAGTTCAACTCTGGAACCATGTATTAACAGCTACACTACAGTAACCATAGTAATGATTTTTGTTTCTTTGTTTCCTATTTCAGCCCAGGTCAAAACTCCATAAGGAGAAAATGATGAGTTGAAAATAAGGACCAAAATGTGCCATAAGAGACATTTAGCAGGTGTTATTTTAATGTGTCTGACATAGCTCTGCATAGTTTTACACATTTATGAGTTTTTTGTGGATAATGGTGGCAGGGAGATGCAGGCTCCAGGCATTTTACTTGATAATTCCATTAAAATATTTTCACGAAGTCTGTGCTCTTTCAATCCAGCCTAAAAGTACTCACATAAAAGTCCTAGCAGTGTCAAAGGGCATCAAAAACACTCCCTTTCTCTTCAATCTAGATGTCCTTTCTTTAGTTTAGCCAAGTCTGGATAAGGGCACTTTTTATCAGCCTGTGTACCTAACAGTGAAAACGGTGATGTCCAAAGTCTAGTAACAATGACTGGAAAGAGTTACTTGCATTCAAACTTCTGTACTGGATTGCATAAACCAGGAACCCATATTTGGGCAAAGTATCTAGAAAGTAGTAATCATTCATCCCATATTTTAATTTTTTTAAGTTTTTATTTAAATTCCAGTTAACACACAGTGTAATATTAATTTCAGGTATACAATATAGTGATTCAGCACTTCCACACAACACCCAGTGCTCATCACAACAAGTGCACTCCTTAATCTCCCATCACCTATTCAACCCCTCCCACCACCAATTTCCCCCAACAACCATTAGTTTGTTCTCTATAACTAAAGAGTCTGTTTCTTTATTTGCTTTCCCTTTTTTCCTGTTTGCTCATTTGTTTTGTATCTTAAATTCCACATATGAGTGAAATCATATAGTATTTGTCCTTCTTTGACTTATTTCACTTAGCATAACATTCCCTAGCTCCATCCACATCATGGCAGATGAGAAGCTTTCATTCTTTTTTTATGACTAACAGTCCAGTGTATTTATATATACCACATCTTTTCCTATTGATCAGTTAATGGACACTTGGTCTGTTTCTACAATTTGGCTATTATAGATAATGCTGCACTACTAGGTATTTACCCAGAGAATATGAAAATATTGATTTAAAGGGATAGATGCATCTCAATATTTATAGAATCATTCATCCCATCTTGATAGGATTTGGCTTATTGCTACTGCCTTCTGAATTAAGTGGATATGAAGATGGCACATAAAAGATTTAGAAAAGTTATTGTTGCTACAAATGAGCTGCTCCTATTGTTAAACAGGGAAGACTGCTTTTAATACTTTAGAGGATATTGATGTGATGGGGAAAAATATTTATGGAATAACTAGGTTCTTATGAGCTAGACATATGGATTAAGTAGTTGTTGACTGAGCTCGCTTGTGCTTTACTGGCATTTCAAAGGAAAACCTGAAAAAAGATCACTTTACAAAATTTATTTTTGGAGGACATGCTCATAAGTAAGTTTGTAAAACACTCCTTGGAACAAAGTCCAACACTAGGATAATGCTTGCTAATTTATCATTTCAAGGCTTAGAGACCTATGCATCAAATGTATTTTTAGTTATATGTTTAATTCACATCTTTCTGATACAGTGCTCAATGGTGCAGGAAGCATAAATCCCATGCTCTGGGAATTGATAATAAAACACTCCAAGGGGAATTTTTTCTTGATCCTATGCACTCATTTTATGCACCTAAGGACTTTTAACGTTCCTCTTTCTCTACCACAATTTCATCCCAGATGGTTTTTATACAAATGTGTGATTTATTTTGTTTACCTCAGTTATTATTTCTAGTTTTAATTTCCTAGGATACTTTCCAGAATCCCAAACAATTTTAATTCTAAAGAAGCTTAGTTATATATCTGTACAAAATCACACAATCACCAATAACAAAGCTAGGAATGAAATGGATGTATGTCTGCAGACATTATAGTGATTTGGGACCAGACTAGGTGGTGAGGTAGTAGCCATAATGGCAGAAGATCCACACTGTTGCCACTTTGCATGGAAGCAGGAAGGTACAGAAAAAAGCAATAATGCCTTAAAAGGAGTATAACAGAAAGGAAAAGAGAACAAGAAATAAAGCTGAACTCATAGAAATAGCCTCTAATTTACTTTATATTTTATTTAATGGCTCTAGAGTGTCATCTGATATTTCTACTAGGAGAAATAGTAAATAAAAAGTATGAATAATTTTCATTTCTATGTACACTTTATTCCCCAAATATGGACATAAGCCCATTTGAGAATGAGCATGCCAAACTACAACATCTATGAATTCAAAATCAACCGGACTATCAATCTATTTTGAAAGTCTATTTGTTTCCGGGCGCCTGGGTGGCTCAGTCGGTTGAGCGTCCGACTTCGGCTCAGGTCATGATCTCACAGTTTGTGGGTTCAAGCCCCGCATCAGGCTCTGTGCTGACTGCTTGCTCAGAGCCTGGAGCCTGCTTCAGATTCTGTCTCCTTCTCTCTCTGCCCCTCCCCCGCTCATGCTTTGTCTCACTCTGTTTCTCAAAAACAAATAAAATGTAAAAAAAAAAAATTAAAAAAAGAAAGTCTATTTGTTTCAAAGTCATGTTATTTCCCCTTATAATAAACAGAGTAGTTTAAAAGAACATTTTGAGATGTCAAGCTTTAAGAGTTTGACAAATTTGAGAAGTAAAAAAGAGAATACTCAACCTTGTTTTTACATGGTATGGGAATGTTACTCTATTTTTAAAAGATCTGAATCAATGACTTATTTATTCAACCAACAATTATTGAATACCTTCTTTGTGGCATTAGTTATGAGCTATATACTAGATGTGTTAAAAATGAGAAACAGGCAGGATACATTTCAGTCCAGGAGAGAAATAAGGAGATAAACAGGACAGAATAGTAGGTGATATTTTAGGTCAAATGTACCCTTTAAGCATCTCTTATATCCTACCATGTAGGTGACTACCTACTTAAAGACCAGTTCTACCTCAAGTGGTGAAAAATAAATAGAGTCCCAGAAATGTATTTCCAATTTTTGCCTTCCATTATTAGATAATGAAGACAATAAAAACATCATTTTAATTGAGAAGTCAATTAGTCTGAATAAAAGCTTGCATGCTTAAAAATTCCTGCAATCCTTGGCCTTTCAGCATTCTTATTATAATGCCCATAATGGCCACTTCATTAGTATAACCCCCAGAAACCATTAGCTTTTGCTTTGTTTTTAATAGACATTATTTTTTAGAACATTTTTAGGTTCACAATAAAATTGAGCAGAAAGTACAGAGAGTTCCCATATATCCCCTGCCCCCACACATGCATAGCCTCCTCTACTATCAACATCATGCACCAGGGTGATATATTTGTTTCCATTGATGAACCAACATTGACACATAATTATCACTCAAAGACCCTAATTTACTTTAGGGTTCACTCATGGTGTACATTCAACATGTTTAGACAAATGTATAATGATACGTATTCACCATTGTAATTTCATACAGAATAGTTTTACTGCCCTAAGAATCTTCTGTGCTTCTATTCATCTCTCCCTGAGCCCTAGGCTCTAGCAACCACTGATTTATTTTTTTTTTACTTTCTCAATAGTTTTGCCTTTTTCAGAATGGCATATATTGCAAATCATATAGTACATAACATTTTCAGATTGGCTTCTTTCACTTAGTAATATGCAATTAAGTTTACTCTATGTCTTTTTATGGCTTGATAGCTCATTTCTTTTGAGCACTAAAGAATATTACATTGTCTGGATTTATCATTTTATTTATTCATTCACCTACTGGAAGACATTTTGGTTGCTTCCAAATTTTCACAATGATGAATAAAGCTGCTATAAACATCCTTGTGCAGGTTTTCGTGTGGTCACAAGTTTCAACTCATTTGGGTAAGTACCAAGGAGCATGACTGCTAGAGTGTATGGTAAGAGTGTATTTAATTTTGTGAAATACCACCAAACTGTCTTCCAAGGTGACTGTAACATTTGTATTTCCTTCAACAATGAATGAGAGTTTCTGTTGCTCCACATCCACATCCAGCATTTGATACTGTCAGTGTTATAGATTTTGGCTGTACTAATAGATGTATAGCAGCCCCAATGTTGTTTTAGTTCACTGATCCCTAATTACACATGATGCTGAGTGTATTTTCATAGGCCTATTTGCCATTTGTATACCTTCTTTGGTGAGATGAATGTTCAGATCTTTTTGCCCATTTTATTAATTGGGTTGTTCATTTTCTTATTGTTGTGTTTTAAGAGTTCTTCATATATTTTGGATGACAGCCCTTTTTCAGATGTGTTTTGTGAATATTTTATCCCCATCTCTGGATTGTCTTCTTATTCTCTTGACCATGTCTTTTGTATAACAGAAGTTCTTCATTTTAATATCAATTATTTCTTTCATGGATCATGCCTTTGGTGTTGTATCTAAAAAGTCATTGCCAAACCTAAGTTCATCTAGATTTTCTAAGTTATCTCCTAGTTTTATAGTTTTGAGTTTTATATTGATGTATATAAATTTTGAAGTAATTTTTGTACAAGGTGTAAGGTCTGTCTAGATTCATCTTTTTATACGCAGATGTTTGTTGTTTCAGCACCATTTATTGAAAAGACTGTTCTTCATTGTATTGCTTTTGATCCTTTGTCAAACAGCAGTTGACTATATTTGCATTGATCTATTTCTGAGCTCTCTCTTCTGTTTGATCTATTTGTTTAGTCTTTTGACAAAACCACACTGTCTTGATTAATGTAGCTTTATGGTAAATCTTGAAATCAGGTAGTGTCAGTCCTCTGGCTTTGTTCTTCTTTGTGAATATTATGTTGGCAATTTCTGGGTCTTATGCATATAAACTTTAGAATAAAACTTTATATAATCTTTAAAACTTTAGTATCAGTTTATTGATGTCCACAAAATAACTTCCTGGGGTTTGCTCTACTTTTAAAACTTTCCATTTTGAGACTTGGGTCTGAGAAATAGAACAGGCAATAGGGATATTTCTAAGTAATCCTACTCAACATGCCTAATTTCACATAATCTGAATAATCAAATATTCCCACAATTGTTTTTTCTACGTAAATCAAGAAACATACATTAGTAGCAAATGATTATTGATACCCACAATAATTATTATAATAAAAAAACTTTCAAAATTAAGTGTTGGCTAGGATGTGGAGCAACTGGAATTCTCATACACTGCTGGTAGAAGTGTAAATTGGTATAACTGCTTTGGAAAACTTCTTCTCTGTCTTGATTTAAGCTGAATGTATGCTTAACTTATGACCAAAAACTTCTGTACCCAGTAAAATGCATACAGTCATCAGAAGCATGTACCAGAAATTTCACAGCAGCATTATATCAGAGCAGAAAATACATGTTTATTAAGAGGAAAATAGATCCATAAAGTAAGGTATATTCAGACAATTCAATGCTTCACAGTTATGAAAATGAACAAAAACTACCACAGGCAATAGCATGAATGAATCTCACAAACATAATGTTGGATGAAAGCTGTCCAACACATAGGACTGCGTACCCTTTGATTATAATTATATAAGGATCACAAAAACCAAAAGCAATTATATAAAGGTTCAAAAACACAAACCTAATCTATGTTAATAAGTAGTGATTAGCCATGGAGAAAGGGGGATAATGAGTGAGAAGGCAAATGAGGGGGGATTTCTGAGTTTGAGTAATTTATATTTCTTGAGTTGGGTGATGATTGCACAGGTCTTCATTGTGTGAACATTAATTGAGCTGTGTGTTTGCAATTTGTGTACTGTTTAGAATATATGTTATATTTCAATACAAACATTTTTAGAGAAAGTTATAAGCAATTTAGTTGGACCTATTGAAATATTATAAAAGCTATCAGAATACCTGTGACAGGAAACCTACAGTTTTTCAAAAGCTTACTTATTGGGAATGAGTAAACCATTCAATGAATGAATCTCATAAACTAAGGATTGCCATTTTATAGATGATATTGGATTGGAGCTTTGGTGTGTCTGATTTCAAAGCCCATGGTCATAGCCACTATCATATACTATCTTCTATTATGCTTAGATATTCTCTTACTTACTTATTTTTTATAGTTTCATGTTATTTAAATTCCAGTTAGTTAGCATATAGTATAACATTAGTTTCATGAGTAGAATTAAGTGATTCATCACTTACATATAACACCCAGTGCTCATCACAGTTGCTTTCCTTAATACCTATCACCCATTTAAACTGATACAACTGCCCACCTCCCTTCCAGGATCCCTCAGTTTGTTTTCTTCATTTTTTTTTTAATTTTTTTTTTTTTTATTTATTTTTGGGACTGAGAGAGACAGAGCATGAACGGGGGAGCGGCAGAGAGAGAGGGAGACACAGAATTGGAAACAGGCTCCAGGCTCCGAGCCATCAGCCCAGAGCCCGACGTGGGGCTCGAACTCACGGACCGCGAGATCGTGACCTGGCTGAAGTCGGACGCTTAACCGACTGCGCCACCCAGGCGCCCCTCATATTTTTTTTTATTTTAAATTTTTTAAATTTACATCCAAATTAGTTAGCATATGGTGCAACAATGATTTCAGGAGTAGATTCCTTAGTGCCCTTTACCCATTTAGCCCATCCCCCCTCCCAAAACACCTCCAGTAACCCTCAGTTTGTTCTCCTTTTTTATGAATCACTTCTGTCTTGTCCCCCTCCCTGTTTTTATATTATTTTTGCTTTCCTTCCCTTAAATTCATCTGTTTTGTCTCTTAAAGTCCTCATATGAGTGAAGTCATATGATATTTGTCTTTCTCTGACTAATTTCATTTAGCATAATACCCCCTAGTTCCAACCATGTAGTTGCAAATGGCAAGATTTCATTCTTTTTGATTGCTGAGTAATACTCCATTGTGTGTGTGTGTGTGTGTGTGTGTGTGTGTGTGTATATATATATATATATATATATATATATATATATATATAAATAAGAAGATAAAGAAGATGTGGTGTATATATATATACCACATCTTCTTTATCCATTCATCCATTGATGGACATTTGGGCTCTTTCCATACTTTGGCTATTGATGATAGTGCTGCTACAAACATTGGGGTGTATGTGTCCCTTTGAAAGAGCACACGTGTATCCCTTGGATAAATACCTACTAATGCAATTGCTGGGTCATAGGGTAGTTCTACTTTTAGTTTTTTGAAGAACCTCCGTACTGTTTTCCAGAGTGGCTGCACCAGCTTGCATTCCAACCAATAATGCAAAAGAGATCCTCTTTCTCCACATCCCCGCCAACATCTCTTATTGCCTGAGTTGTTACTGTTAGGTATTCTGACAGGTGTGAGGTGGTATCTCATTGTGGTATTGATTTGTATTTCCTTGATGATGAGTGAAGTTGAGCATTTTTTCATGTGTCGGTTGGCCATCAGGATGTCTTCTTTGGAAAAGTGTCTATTCATGTCTTTTGCCCATGTCTTCACTAGATTGTTTTTTGGGTGTTGAGTTGGATAAGCTCTTTATAGATTTTTGAATACTAACCTTTTATCTGATATATTGTTTGCAAATATCTTCTCCCATTCTGTCGGTTGCCTTTTAGTTTTGGTGATTGTTTCCTTCACTGTGCAAAAGCATTTTATTTTGATGAGGTCCCAGTAGTTCATTTATGCTTTTGTTTCCTTTGCCTCTGGAGACGTGTTGAGTAAGAAGCTGCTGCGGCCAAGATCAAAGAGGTTTTTGCCTGCTTTCTCCTCAAGGATTTTGATGGCTTCCTGTCTTACGTTGAGGTCTTTCATCCATTTTGAGTTTATTTTTGTGTATGGTGTAAGAAAGTGGTCCAGGTTCATTCTTCTGCATGTCGCTGTCCAGTTTTCCCAGCACCACTTGCTGAAGAGACTGTCTTTATTCCATTGGATGTTCTTTCCTGCTTTGTCAAAGATTAGTTGGCCATACATTTGTGGGTCCATTTCTGGGTTCTCTATTCTGTTCCATTGATCTGAGTGTCTGTTCTTGTGCCAGTACCATACTGTCTTGATGATTACAGCTTTGTAGTATAGCTTGAAGTCTGGGATTGTGATGCCTCCTGCTTTGGTTTTCTTTTTCAAGATTGCTTTGGCTATTTGGGGGTCTTTTCTGGTTCCATACAAATTTTAGAATTGTTTCTTCTAGCTCTCTGAAGAATGCTGGTGTTATTTTGATAGGGATTGCATTGAATATGTAGATTGCTTTGGGTAGTATTGACATTTTAACAATACTTGTTCTTCCTATCCAGGAGCATGGAATCTTTTTCCATTTCTTTGTGTCTTCTTCAATTTCTTTCATAAGCTTTCTATAGTTTTGAGTATATAGATTTTTCACCTCTTTGCCTAGATTTATTCCTAGGTATTTTATGTTTTTTTGTGCAACTGTAAATTGGATCAATTCCTTGATTTCTCTTTCTGTTGCTTCATTGTTGGTGTATAGGAATGCAACCGATTTCTGTGCATTGATTTTATACCCTACAACTTTGCTGAATTCAGGAATCAGTTCTAGCAGTTTTTTGGTGGAATCTTTTGGGTTTTCCATATAGAGTATCATGTCATCTGTGAAGAGTGAAAGTTTGACCTCCTCCTGGCCAATTTGGATGCCTTTTATTTCTTTGTGTTTTCTGATTGCAGAGGCTAAGATTTCCAATACTATGTTGAATAACAGTGGTGAGAGTGGACATCCCTGTCTTGTTCCTGACCTTAGGGGGAAAGCTCTCAGTTTTTCTCCATTGAAGATGATATTAGCTTTGGGTTGTTCATATATGGCTTTTATGATCTCGAGGTATGCCTCTTCTATCCCTACTTTCTTGAGGGTTTTTATCAAGAAAGGATTCTGTATTTTGTCAAATGCTTTCTCTGCATCTATTGAGAGGATCATATGTTTCTTGTCCTTTCTTTTCTTGATGTGACGAGTCACGTTGTTTTGTGGATATTGAACTAGCCCTGCATCCCAGGTATAAATCCCACTTGGTTGTGGTGAATAATTTTGTTAATGTATTGTTGGATCCAGTTGGCTAATATCTTTTTGATGATTTTTGCATCCATGTTCACCAGGGAAATTAGTCTATAGTTTTCCTTTTTATTAGGGTCTCTGTCTGGTTTTGGAATCAAGTTAATGCTGGCTTCATAGAAAGAATTTGGAAGTTTTCCTTCCATTTCCATTTTTTGGAACACTTTCTTTTTTTTTTTTAATTTTTTTAATGTTTATTTATTTTTGAGACAGAGAGAGACAGAGCATGAACAGGGGAGGGTCAGAGAGAGAGAGGGAGACACAGAATCCAAAACAGGCTCCAGGCTCTGAGCTGTCAGCACAGAGCCCGACGTGGGGCTTGAACTCACGAACTGCAAGATCATGACCTGAGCCGAAGTCGGACGTTCAACCAACTGAGCCACCCAGGCGCCCCATGGAACACTTTCAAGAGAATAGGTGTTAACTCTTCCTTAAATGTTTGGTTGAATTCCCCTGGAAAGCCATCTGGCCCTTGGCTCTGGTTTTTTGGCAGATTTTTGATTACTAATTCGATTTCCTTACTGGTTATGGGTCTTTTCAAATTTTCTATTTCTTCCTGTTTCAGTTTTGGCAGTGTGTATGTTTCTAGGAATTTGTCTATTTCTTCCCGATTGCCAATTTTATTGGCATATAATTGCTCCTAATATTCTCTTATTATTTTTTTAAATTTCTGCTGTGTTGGTTGTGATCTCTCCTCTTTCATTCTTGATTTTATTTATTTGGGTCCTTTCCCTTTTCTTTTTGATCAAATTAGCTAGTGGTTTATCAATTTTTTTAATTCTTTCAAAGAACCAGCTTCTGGTTTCATTGATCTGTTCTACTGGTTTTTTTTGTTGTTGTTGTTGTTGCTGTTGTTTTGTTTTGATAGCATTAATTTCTGCTCTAATCTTTATTATTTCCTGTCTTCTGCTTGTTTGGGGTTTTATTTGCTGTTCTTTCTCCAGCTCTTTAAGGTGTAAGGTTAGGTTTTGTATCTGAGATTTTTCTTCCTTCTTTAGGAAGGCCTGGATTGCTGTATAATTTCCTCTTATGACCGCCTTTGCTGCGTCCCAGAGGTTTTGGGTGGGTGTTATCATTTTCATTGGCTTCCATATACTTTTTAAGTTCCTCTTTAACTTCTTGGTTAGCCCATTCATTCTTTAGTAGGATGTTCTTGAGTCTCCAAGTATTTGTTATCTTTCCAATTTTTTTCTTGTGGCTGATTTCTAGTTTCATAGCGTTGTGGTCTGGAAATATGCATGATATGATCTCGATCTTTTTGTACTTACTTAGGGCTGGTTTGTGTCCCAGTATATGGTCTATTCTGGAGAACGTTCCATGTGCACTGGAGAAGAATGTGTATTCTGCTGCTTTAGGATGAAATGTTCTGATATATCTGTTACGTCCATCTGGTGCAGTGTGTCATTCAAAGCCATTGTTTCCTTGTTGATTTTTTGATTAGATGATCTGTCCTTTGCTGTGAGTGGGGTGTTGAAGTCTCCAACTATTATGGTATTACTATTGATGACTTTCTTTATGTTTGTGATTAATTGATTTATATATTTGGCTGCCCTCAGTTTGTTTTATATAGTTAAGAGTCTGTTTTCTGATTTGCCTATCTTTTTCCCCCCTATGTCCATCTGTTTTGTTTCTTAAGCTCTACATGAATGAAATCATATGGTATTTGTCTTTGTCTGACTGACTTATTGTATACCATTTCTTTTTATTCATTCATCAGTCAAAGGACATTTGGGCTTTTTCCATAATTTAGCTTTTGTTGATAATGATGCTATAAAGATCGGGGTGCATGTGATCCACAGAATCCGTATTTTTGTATCCTTTCAGTAAGTACCTAGTAGTGCAATTCCTAGATTGTACAGTAATTCTTTTTTTTTTTTTAACATTTGAGGAACCTCCGTATGTTTTTCCAGAGGAGCTGCACAGTTTGCATTCCAGCAACAGTGTAAGAGAGTTCTCCTTTCCCAATATCCACGTCAATATCTGCCATTTCTTGTGTTGTTTATTTTAGCCATTTTAGACAGGTGTGAGGTGATATTGTAGTTTTGTTGTTTTCCCTGATGATGAGAGATGTTGAGCATCTTTTCATGTGTCTGTTAGCCATCTGTATGCCTTCTTTGAAAAAATGTCTATTCATGTCTTCTGCCCGCTTTCTAACTGGGTTATTTGTTGTTTGGGTATTGAATTTGATAAGTTCTTTATAGATTTTGAATTCTAACCCTTTATCAATGTGTCATTTGCAAATATCTTCCCCCACTCTGAAGGCTGCCTTTTAGCATTATTGATTGTTTCCTTTGTGTGCAGAAGCTTATTATCTTGATGAAGTCCCAACAGTTCATTTTTCCTTCTGTTTCCCTTGCCTCCAGAAACGTATCTAGTAAGAAGTTGCTACAGCTGATGTCAAAGAGGTTATTGCCTATATTCTCCTCCAGGATTATTGATGGTTTCTTGTCTCATATTTAGGTCATTCAATCATTTGGAACTCACTTTTCTGTATGATGTAAGAAAGTAGTCCAGTTTCATTCTTTTACATATCTCTGTCCAGATTTCCCAACACAATATGTGTAAGAGACTGTCTTTTTTCCATTGGATATTCTTTCCTCCTTTGTAGATTAGTTCACCATATAGTTGTGGGTCTGTTCCTGGGTTTTCTATTCTGTTCCATTGATCTATGTGTCTGTTTTTGTGCCAGGACCATACTGTCTTGATCACTACAGCTTTGTAATATAACCAGAAGTCTGGAATTGTGATGCCTCCAGCTTTGCTTTTCTTTTTCAAGATTGCTTTGGTTATCTGGGGTCTTTTCTGGTTCCATACAAATTTTAGGGTTGTTTGATCTAGCTCTGTGAAAAATGATCGTGGTATTTTGATAGGGATTGCATTAAATGTGTAGATTGCTTTGGGTAGTATTGACATTTTAACAATATTTGTTCCTCTAATCCATGAGCATGGAACGTTTTTCAATTTCTTTGTGTCATCTTCAATTTCTTTTTTCAGTGTTTGTAGTTTTCAAAGTACAGATCTTATACCTCTTTAGTTAGGTTTATTCCTAGGTATATTATGGGATTCGGTGCGATTGTAAATGGGACCAATTCCTTGGATTCTCGTTCTATTCATTTCTTGTATAGAAATGCAACAGATTTCTCTGTACATTGATTTTGTATCCTGTGACTTTATCGAATTCATGTATCAGTTCTAGCAATTTTTTGGTGGAGTGTTTTGAGTTTTGTACATAGATTGCCATGTGATCTGCAAATAGTGAAAGTTTGACTCTCCCTTGCTTATTTGCATTCCTTTTATTTCTTTTTGTTCTCTGATTGCTGAGGCTGGGACTTCCAGTACTACGTTAAATAACAGTGGTGAGAGTGGCTATCCCTCTCTTGTTCCTGACCATAGAGGAAAAGCTATCACTTTCCCCCCATTGACAATGATATTAGCAGTGGGTTTTTTGTATATGGACTTTATGATGTTGAATTATGTTCTCTCTATCCCCATATTGTTCATGATTTTTATCAAGAATGGATGCTGTACTCTGTCAAATTTTTTTTCTGCATCTGTTGTGAGGATCATATGGTTCTTATTCTTTTATTTATGTGGTGTATTATATTGATTGACTTGTGAATATTGAACGACACTTGCAGCCCACTTGATCTACGTGGATGATTCTCTTAATGTACTATTGGGTTCAATATGCTAGTATTTTGTTGAGAATGTTTGCATGTTCAGCAGGGATATTGGCCTATAATTATCTTTTGTAGTAGGACCTTGTCTGGTTTTGGAATCAGGGTAATGCTGGCATCATGGAAGGAGTTTGGAAGTTTTACTTCCATTTCTATTTTTTAGAACAGTTTGAGAAGAATAGGTATTAACTCTTTTCTAAATGTTTTGTAAAATTCCCCTGTGAAGCCATCTAGCCCAGGAATTTTGTTTGTTGGGAGAGTGAAATTTTTAATTACTGATTCCATTACTTTGTTGTTTATCAGTCTGTTCAAGTTTTATATTTCTTCCTATTTCAGTTTTGTTTGTTTATATGTGTCTAGGAATTTATCCATTTCTTCCAGAATGCCCACTTTTTTGGTCTATAATTTTTTATAATATACTCTTATAGTCGTTTTAATTTCTGTGGTGTTGGTTTTGATCTCTCCTCTCTCACCCAGTTTTATTTATTTGGTCCTTTCTCTTTTTAATAAGTCTTGCTAGGGGTTTATTAATCTTATTCATTTTTTTCCAAAGAACCATCTCCTGGTTTTATTGATACATTCTACTACTTTTTCTGTTTCTATATCATTTATTTCTGCTATAATCATTATTCTTTCCCATCTTCTACTGGCTTTAGGCTTCATTTGTTGTTCTTTATCTAGCTCCTTTAGGTGTAAGTTTACATTGCTTATTTGAGATTTTTCTTGCTTCTTGAGGCAGACCTGTATTGCTACATACTTCCTTCTTATGACTGCTTTTGCTGCATCCCAAAGATTTTAGACTTTTTTGTTTTCATTATCGTTTGTTTCCATGTATTTTTAAATTTCTTCTTTAATTTCCTCATTGACCCATTCATTCTTTAGTAGGATGTTCTTTTAACCTCCATGTATTTGTGGTCTTTCCAATTTTTTTCTTGTGGTTGATTTCATATTTCATAGTATTGTGGTTAGAACATATGCATGGTATGATCTCAGTCTTTTTGTACTTGTTGAAGCCTGATTTGTGACCTAGTATATGATCTATTCTAGGGAATGTTACTTGTGCACTTGAAAAGAAATTGTATTCTGCTGCTTTAGAATGAAATTCTCTGAATATATATGTTAAGTCCATCTGGTATAGTGTGTCATTCAAAGCCATTGTTTATTGATTTTCTCAGTAGATGATCTATCCTTTGATGTAAGTGGCATGTTAAAGTCACCTATTATATTATTATCAATGACTTCCTTTATGTTTGTTTGGCTGTTATGGGTTCTTTCAGGTTGAGGGTATAAATATTCACAACTGTTAGACATTCTTATTGGATAGACCCCTTTATTATGATAGAGTGCCCTTCTTCATATCTTGTTACAGTCTTTGGTTTAAAATCTAGTTTGTTTGATATAACTATTGCTACTCCCTCTTTCTTTTGTCATCCATGTGCAGGATAAATGCCTTTCCATCCCCTCACTTTCAATCTGCTGGTGTATTTAGGTCTACAATGTGTCTCTTGTAAGCAGTATATAGCTAGGTCTTGTTTTTTTCATCTATTCTGATACCCCATGTCTTTTGATTGGAGCATTTTGTCCATTTAAATTCAGAATAATTATTGATAGATATGAACTTAGTGCCTTTTTATTCTTATTTTGTGATTGTTTCTGGAGATTGTCTCTGTTCCTTTCTAGTCATTTTCATTTTTGGTCTTTCTTTCCCACTCAAAAAGTCCCCTTTAATATTTCTTGCAAGTCTGGTTTAGCGGTCATGAACTCCTTATTTTTTTTGTTTTTCAGGGAAACTCTTTTTCTCTCCTTCTATTCTGAATGACAGCCTTGCTGGATACAATATTTTTGGCTGCATATTTTTCACTTTCAGCATGTTGAATATGTCACGCCACTCCATTCTGGCCTGCCAAGTTTCTGTGGAGAGATCTGCTGCTAACATTATTTGTCTTCTCTTGTAAGTTAGGGACTTCTTTTGTCTTGCTACTTTTAGGAGTTTTTTTTTATCTCTATATTTTGGAAATTTAACTACATTATGTGTTAGTGTTGGCCTGCTTTTGTTTATTTTGATGGGAGTTCTTCTGTCCCTCCTGAATCCGGATGTCAGTTTTCTTCCACAGATTAGGGAAGTTTCAGCTGTCATTTCCAAATAAAACTTCTGCCGCCTTTTCTCTATTCTTCTTCTTCTGGGACTCCTATTATACAAATGTTATTATGCTTTATGGAATCACTAAGTTCCCTAAGTCTACATTCATGATTTAATATTTTTCAGCTTCATTACTTTCCATAATTTTATCACCCATATCATTCATTCATTCTTCCACTTCTTCCATTCTTGTAGTCATTATATCCAGTCAATTTTTAACCTCAGTTATTGCATTTTTAATGCAATAATGACCTATTTTTTAAAGTTTGTTTATTTGTTTGTTTGTTTTGAGACAGAGAAAGAGAGAGTGTGCACACGAGTAGGGCAGAGGCAGAAAGAGAAGGAGGGAGAGAATCCCAAGCAGGCTCCTTGCTATAAGCACAGAGACTAATGCAGGGTCTGATCCCATGAATCACAAGATCATGACCTGAGCCAAAAGCAAGATCCTGATGCTTAACTCACTGAGCCACCTAGGCTCCCCTGCCTAACTATTTTGTAGGTCTTTTATCTCTGTGATAAAGGACTCCGTGATGTCTTTTATGCTTCCCTCCAGTCTGGCTAGTATCCTTATGAGTGTTGCTTTTAATTCTGGATCAGGCATATTACTTATATCTGTTTCAGTTAGATCTCTGACCGTGACCTTTTCTTGTTCTTTTTGAGGGGATGAATTCCTCCATCTTGGCATTTTGTCTAGGTCTCTGTTTTCTTCTCTGTGTTAGGAAAGCCTTTTATGTTTCTTGAGTAATGGCTATACTAAGAAGAGGTCATATACTGTCCAGGACCTGGCACTTCTGGATGTGTCTCTGGTGTGTTCTGTGTTTACCCTTCTGCTATGTTTTGGCTACTCTTTCCTTCAGGGAAATCCTTTGCAGAGTTTCTCCTTGCCTGCAATGGGAAGTGTTTGGATCTTGATTTAGAATGTGGTGAGTTTTAACTTGGTATGTCCTGATATGCTTGTTAATAGAGACCTGATGCTCTTTCCACTAGTTCTGTAACTCTGCAGACCTCTACTGTCAGTAGAAATGGTGTGTAACTCAGCAGACCTCTATAGTCAGTAGACATGATGTGTGCAGGGGATTTGTGCTGGTCTTCTGAAGGAAGGTCCCATTGCTCTGGTTCTCAGGCACAGTTGCCCAAGAACAGCAACATCAGTAGAGTTCAGGTAGGTGGGGCTTGGTGTAAGAGGTTTAGGGTGCTAGTGTTGTTGCTGTGCTGGTTATTAAAGTTAGTTTATTATAAGAGGAAGGGGAGAGAAATTATGCCCACCAGGTCTTTTGTCCCTGAGAGGCAATGCTACCTTTATTAGATGTGCTCCAAGAAGGATGAACCATCTCTCCCAGTGTGTCCCAGTGCATCCTCAGATCACACTACCTACTCCCAGGCTATCTGCCCTCCATCTCCACAGGAGTACTGCAGTACCCTCAGGGCTCCACACAAACCACACCACAGACCTCTAAAACTCCAGTCTTTGAGCCCCACTGGTTGAAAAATTTCAGGAAGATCAGCCCCTCTCATTTTCCCAATCAATGAATTTGGGGACATGTTCTCTTTGTACATTCCCCTGTGTGTTACTCTCTCTCTTACCTGTCTCTGCAACCAGGGCTTCCTCCTCTTTACAGCACCCCTAATCCATTTCTCCCACAAACCATGCCTCCACACCTCCTACCTTTGATGATGTGGCCTCTTTTCTCCCTCTAGTTGTGTAGTTTGTTCTGTCAGTCCTCAGATCTATTTCTTGGGGATTCAGAATTATTTAATGTTTATCTAACTGTATTCTGGGGATGAGGCCAGCCTAGGATCCTCCTACTACTCTGCCATCTCAGTTCCTTCTCTTCCTTACCACTTTTAAGCTAAACATCTGTGGTTCTGTTTTCTTTTTATTTTCCTATTTTATTTTATGACACCAAGGGACAGTAAAATACTAAGTAAATTTTTAATTGTGTTTCACAATTCCACACTAAAGCTGAAAAAATATTTATTTGCCTTAAATAAGGCCAATTAGTATTGTGCATATGTAGGTATGTATGTATGTATTATTTTGTGTGTGTGTGTTGTGATCACAAAACTTAGGTATATGCATGTTGTATGACATACCTTTTGAATAATTATTCACTTGGTTCAAAACACTTTTAACATTTTACTCAGCATTTGACCACAGCTGAACACGGAACACAGAATCTCACTGAACTGTGTTGGACATTTAAATTTTTTTTCCTCCTAAAGATGTACTAATTCAGAATTTTTCAGAGAATGCAATCAGTTTTATTTTTTCCAATGTGCATTGACTTGTATGCAGAGCTATTAAATTGTATCTGTCACTGTTCATTTGTTGCCCAATGATAACTTTTACTTAGTTCCCTAGGAGTGTTTTATAATTCTCCCCTCATTTTGACTAGCTCTATTATCCATTCTTCTTCTAGTTCTTAATAAATTGATGAAACTGCAACACCACCAGTTATATATAGGGCTATAGCACCTCCCAATTAACCTTTTATACATACTGAAATTGGGTCATACTTTCTTCCCTCTTAAATGTTTTATACTTATATAGTTAAAGTAGTGCATGCTCACCCTTTGGTTACTGAATTTAATATGCAAGTACCAAAGACATGAGAATAGTATTGTATTCATAGAGGCAAACACTTTTTTTCCCTAGATTTTAGTCACTTAGTTCATCTATTGCATATCGCACATGATTATCTTCTGACTTTTATCCATTAAAAATAGTTGTCCAGTATTCCACCTCTGCTCATGCATACCTTTGTAATTGCTCTAACTAAATGCATCTGATATATTTAAATGCATCTGATATATTTATTATTGAAAACATGTATTCACAAGACACTTTATAGCATAAATGTTCAACTAATTTTTTCAGGTAGCAATAGTTTAGAAGCCTATATCAGAATTTAATGTATACAACTTTGTGATATGATATACCTATTTTCTTTGCTTAATTTTGCAGAAACTATGCTACAGAATTCCTAAAAGGACAAAAACAAATAAACCATTATTTCCTAAAGAAAGGTTTTAAAAATTAATGAATTAATATGACAGGGTGGTTAAATGTTTGGCTCCTTTAATGTTGTAATACATACAACTCGCCCAGAAGACCATTAAGTGATTGTTATCTGTATTATGGAGAACAGTAGATCCTCATTCCTCTCAGGTAGATGCAGCAAACTAACAAATCTTCCTTTATTATAGAGTATAGATACTAATTATAGAGCAGATATCAAAGTTTAAACTTGTTCAAAGTTAGAAACGATACACCCACATACTCTTTCCGCCACCTTTCAGTAACCTACCTGTTTTAAAACTTTGTAGCTTTAGCTCATATTATTAGCTTTTACTTTTTTTTTCTTCAAGATACTTGGAAAAGGTGAAATAGGAGAAGAAATCATTACAATTCAATAGTATTTCTGCATTACCGGTAACTTTAATATTTTGACTTATTTCTGTCATAGACACTTGGTTATAAATCCAAATGAATATTTTAAGTCAGTCTTGGAAGACAAATAGCTCATCACAACCTGTTAAGCTTTATTTGTGAAAGCATAATGGGAAGTTTAAGGACAGAGGAAGATACTTACAATACCAAGATTTTCACGGAAATTAATCTGACCTATTTCTAAACTTAAATTCCAAGTCTGAGTTTTGAAACAAACTTTCTATGGCGTCATAGCTATTATGTGATGACTATTACATAAATAGCTTTTTGTACTAGGCCAAATACAAAATGCTCTTATTTTTAAATCTCTGAAAAACTATTTGTGGTGACATTGAATAAACAAGAATCCTTTTAAAAGAATAGGTCATTGCTACCATGAAGTCAATTTCAGTATTCCTTTCCCAGAACTATTTTGCATATTGGGTCATATAACAGTTTTAGTCCTAGTAACTTTATTTAAGAGCTCAACTACAATCTGGTGACCTTATGGAAAAAGTATGAAATTAGAACTTTAATATGAATTTAAAAAAGGGCAAACATCCAGAGTTTAAAATACTATATTAGTACTTAGCTACTTCTCATTTATAAAGATGCTTCTTAAGCACTAATCATCCACTTAAAACCCTTGTGAACATGGCTGAACTAGGAGTAAATCTTAGTTCTAAGGAGAGAAAAGTGAAAAGTTTGTAGTGAAGCTATATTCTTCCATAGCTATCTCCAGGCAAAATCTCCTAAATAGATGTCAGTTAAATTCCTCTTATCTAAACAGGCTGTTCAGTAGATTAAAATTTTCAGTTTTTCCTGAAACCCTTGGGTATAACTCAAAGCTTTGTCTCACAGTTGACTAAAATTTCAGGATTAAGAAATCAGGAAAGCCCAGAACCATCCTGGATGTTTGTACATCTTCAAGATCAGTGATACACTGATACAAATCTTAATACACGGGTTCTGACCAGAATTTGACACATTGCCAAGAATATAACCAGTTGACTCACCATGTCTAATTCCTTGTAGGTCAGTAATTCATTTCTGACTATGGCAGTTTCAAACTTTTGGGGTTAAGGAATGCATGTGGGTATCACTGACTGCCACAGGCAGACTTGAGGCATAAACAAGAGAGAAGACCAAATAGAAGGGAAGAAGTGATTGTGGTAGAAGATCACCAACCAATTCTTAAGGTGTCAGCCGTAATTACTATCAGTGACCCAGAGGGCAAGGAGATAAATGTGTTAGCTATTAAAGTAATAAAATGAGTAAGAGTAAATTCAAGGAACAGGTCATGCTGGAAAGTGCAGGAAGATTACTACATATAATAGCCAATTTTGGGAGGAATCATGTCAGAAACTAGGATATTGCATGTAGATAGAATGTATGACCTATAAAAAATACAACGCAACAAATATGTCAAATGCAAGTATGATATTGTGGCAGGAAAATAGTACAACTGCACATATGCACAGCACTTACACATACATACATGTGCAAATTCCTAACCCTATATTCCTGTTCTGTATTTCTCCATTACATTATTACTTTTTAACATACTTCACAATTTATTTATTATGTAATCTCTCTCTCTTTCCCTATAGAATTGAAACTCTACTGAGGTAGAAAGTTTTGTCTGTTTTATTTATTGATATATGCCTAGCATATATAACAGTATCTGGAACATAATAGGCTTAATAAATATCTACTAACTGAATGAATTTGTTGAGTGAGGTTTAAGAAATGGCTATGCGATATTCCAGAGTGGATGTGTGAAGGGCACAAAGCACACAGAGCTCATTGCAGTGGATTTTTTTATTAACTACTACTTCTATAGCCATGTAGAAACCATCTTTGAGTACAAGTTCTTTATACCTGCTACTTATTAGACAAATAGAATGGAGACCATTGTACCTGACATGAAGTAAGAAAGGGGAGAGAAAAAGAAGGGTTTCAAAGAGAATGCTGAAGGATGAGGGGGTGATAGATTCTGTGGGGTCCTGTTGTTTATTGTAAGGATTTTGGCATTGACTCAAAGTGGGGTGGGATGCAACTAAAAGTTTTTAAGAAGAGGAGTACTTGATTTGACATATATCTTTAACAGAATCTCTTGGGATGTGTGAAAAATTAACCATAGAAGTAGAAAACCCAAAGCAGGGAGACCAGTTAAGAAACTACTATAGTAATTCAGAAGATAGATGATGTTGGCTTGGACCTGGGTGGTAGTGATGGAGGTTTTGAGAACTGGTCAGATTGAGGATATGATTTGAACATATAGCCAATGGGATTTCTTTATGGATTGGATATGGCATTTGAGAGAAGGAGAATGAGTCAAGGATGACACCAATGTTTTTGGGCTGAGCAAATGGAAGGAAAGAGCTATCACTTACTGAAATGGCAACAACATGGTAGGTTGGCAGATTGGGAATGTTAAAAAAAATGTAGGATATTTCAGTATCTTTTCAGATAATATGTTTCTCCCTTAGGTGGTGTGCAGTAGTGGTAGTTGTGGATATTTGTCACTTCACTGTTTGTTGTTAGCAAACAAAACTGTAGGTAGGTATTTTTTGTTTGTTTGTTGTTATTTGTTTTGACTTCTGAGATTGAATATAATTCAGTACAAAGTATTCAGAATATCAAGGAACAAATAGATTTTATTGTAGATTATTTGAGCACATTAAGATAAGTTGATTTAGTGTTTTACTGTAATAATTCATCAAGAGAAATTAAATATTTTTGGTGCTTATCCCCTTAACTTGACTGATACCAGTAAGCTATGCAAATTAAATATACATATGTGCATGAGGTGGAAACTATTAGCAAAAAGAAGATCAATGTGACAATCAGCTACACCATATTAAAACTAAAAGGTCACACACACACACACACACACACACACCTCAGAAGTTACACTTTCTGAATATTAAATCCTAAGGAGTATATTACTGATATAAGTCTTGTGAAAAATCTGTACAATCTTAGTATAGCTACTATTTGGGCATTTGTTAAGCAAAAAGTATTTGGACACATACCCATACCCTTTGATCCAGATTTCCATTTCTACTTCTTTCCTTTTGAAGTAATATTAAGAAGGCACATAAATATTTACATTCCATGATGTTTCTCATGGTATTTGTTACTATAACAAAAATTGAAGACCATTTAAATATCCAAACCTAGAAGATTTAAATGAATTATGACACACTCATACAATGGAATGCTGTGTATCTAATTCAAAGAATGTTATAAAAGTGTATTTACTAGCATAGAAAAAAACTGCCTGACATATTCAGTGAAAAAAGCAAGTTAGAAAACAAAATTACATATGACCTCATTTGGAGGATGGTGAATTAATCTACTTATGAACATAAAAGTTCTGTAAGTATATACCACAAAATGGCAACTGCTTATCATTGGTGAGATTATGGGCAATTTCTATGATTATCTCTATTTTTTAAAATAACATATAATTCTTTTATAATTAAATGTTCAAATGCATGGAAAAACAAATATTACAGTACACTGAAGTATTTCTTGATTTTGAAAGATACACAATTCTTGTTTTCCCTGGAGACACACCCTTCATGCATCATAGGGATAACCTTTATTTATTTTATTTATTTATTTATTTATTTATTTATTTATTTATTTATTTTTTAATATATGAAATTTACTGTCAAATTGGTTTCCATACAACACCCAGTGCTCATCCCAAAAGGTGCCCTCCTCAATACCCATCACCCACCCTGCCCTCCCTCCCACCCCCCATCAACCCTCAGTTTGTTCTCAGTTTTTAACAGTCTCTTATGCTTTGGCTCTCTCCCACTCTAACCTCTTTTTTTTTTTTTTCCTTTCCCCTCCCCCATGGGTTTCTGTTACGTTTCTCAGGATCCACATAAGAGTGAAACCATATGGTATCTGTCTTTCTCTGTATGGCTTATTTCACTTAGCATCACACTCTCCAGTTCCATCCACGTTGCTACAAAAGGCCATATTTCATTTTTTCTCATTGCCACGTAGTATTCCATTGTGTATATAAACCACAATTTCTTTATCCATTCATCAGTTGATGGACATTTAGGCTCTTTCCATAATTTGGCTATTGTTGAGAGTGCTGCTATAAACATTGGGGTACAAGTGCCCCTATGCATCAGTACTCCTGTATCCCTTGGATAAATTCCTAGCCGTGCTATTGCTGGGTCATAGGGTAGGTCTATTTTTAATTTTCTGAGGAACCTCCACACTGCTTTCCAGAGCGGCTGCACCAATTTGCATTCCCACCAACAGTGCAAGAGGGTTCCTGTTTCTCCACATCCTCTCCAGCATCTATAGTCTCCTGATTTCTTCATTTTGGCCACTCTGACTGGCGTGAGGTGGTATCTGAGTGTGGTTTTGATTTGTATTTCCCTGATGAGGAGCGACGTTGAACATCTTTTCATGTGCCTGTTGGCCATCCGGATGTCTTCTTTAGAGAAGTGTCTATTCATGTTTTCTGCCCATTTCTTCACTGGGTTATTTGTTTTTCGGGTGTGGAGTTTGATGAGCTCTTTATAGATTTTGGATACTAGCCCTTTGTCTGATGTGTCATTTGCAAATATCTTTTCCCATTCCGTTGGTTGCCTTTTAGTTTTGTTGGTTGTTTCCTTTGCGTGCAGAAGCTTTTTATCTTCATAAGGTCCCAGTATTTCACTTTTGCTTTTAATTCCCTTGCCTTTGGGGATGTGCCGAGTAAGAGATTGCTACGGCTGAGGTCAGAGAGGTCTTTTCCTGCTTTCTCCTCTAAGGTTTTGATAGTTTCCTGTCTCACATTCAGGTCCTTTATCCATTTTGAGTTTATTTTTGTGAATGGTGTGAGAAAGTGGTCTAGTTTCAACCTTCTGCATGTTGCTGTCCAGTTCTCCCAGCACCATTTGTTAAAGAGACTGTCTTTTTTCCATTGGATGTTCTTTCCTGCTTTGTCAAAAATGAGTTGGCCAGGGGCGCCTGGGTGGCGCAGTCGGTTGAGCGTCCGACTTCAGCCAGGTCACGATCTCGCGGTCCGTGAGTTCGAGCCCCGCGTCAGGCTCTGGGCTGATGGCTCGGAGCCTGGAGCCTGTTTCCCATTCTGTGTCTCCCTCTCTCTCTGCCCCTCCCCCGTTCATGCTCTGTCTCTCTCTGTCCCAAAAAATAAATAAAAAACATTGAAAAAAAAAAATTTAAAAAAAAAAAAAAAAAAATGAGTTGGCCATATGTTTGTGGGTCTAGTTCTGGGGTTTCTATTCGATTCCATTGGTCTATGTGTCTGTTTTTATGCCAATACCATGCTGTCTTGATGATGACAGCTTTGTAGTAGAGGCTAAAGTCTGGGATTGTGATGCCTCCTGCTTTGGTCTTCTTCTTCAAAATTACTTTGGCTATTCGGGGCCTTTTGTGGTTCCATATGAATTTTAGGATGGCTTGTTCTAGTTTTGAGAAGAATGCTGGTGCAATTTTGGCTGGGATTGCATTGAATGTGTAGATAGCTTTGGGTAGTATTGACATTTTGACAATATTTATTCTTCCAATCCATGAGCAGGGAATGTCTTTCCATTTCTTTATATCTTCTTCAATTACCTGCATAAGCTTTCTATAGTTTTCAGCATACAGATCTTTCACATCTTTGGTTAGATTTATTCCTAGGTATTTTATGCTTCTTGGTGCAATTGTGAATGGGATCAGTTTCTTTATTTGTCTTTCTGTTGCTTCATTGTTAGTGTATAAGAATGCAACTGATTTCTGTACGTTGATTTTGTATCCTGCAACTTTGCTGAATTCATGTATCAGTTCTAGCAGACTTTTGGTGGAGTCTATCGGATTTTCCATGTATAATATCATGTCATCTGCAAAAAGCGAAAGCTTGACTTCATCTTTGCCAATTTGGATGCCTTTGATTTCCTTTTGTTGTCTGATTGCTGATGCTAGAACTTCCAGCACTATATTAAACAACAGCGGTGAGAGTGGGCATCCCTGTCGTGTTCCTGATCTCAGGGAAAAAGCTCTCAGTTTTTCCCCATTGAGGATGATGTTAGCTGTGGGCTTTTCATAAATGGCTTTTATGATCTTTAAGTATGTTCCTTCTATCCCGACTTTCTCAAGGGTTTTTATTAAGAAAGGGTGCTGGATTTTGTCAAAGGCCTTTTCTGCATCGATTGACAGGATCATATGGTTCTTCTCTTTTTTTTTGTTAATGTGATGTATCACGTTGATCGATTTGCGAATGTTGAACCAGCCCTGCATCCCAGGAATGAATCCCACTTGATCATGATGAATAATTCTTTTTATATGCTGTTGAATTCAATTTGCTAGTATCTTATTGAGAATTTTTGCATCCATATTCATCAGGGATATTGGCCTGTAGTTCTCTTTTTTTACTGGGTCTCTGTCTGGTTTAGGAATCAAAGTAATACTGGCTTCATAGAATGAGTATGGAAGTTTTCCTTCCCTTTCTATTTCTTGGAATAGCTTGAGAAGGATAGGTATTATCTCTGCTTTAAACGTCTGGCAGAACTCCCCTGGGAAGCCATCTGGTCCTGGACTCTTATTTGTTGGGAGATTTTTGATAACCGATTCAATTTCTTCACTGGTTATGGGTCTGTTCAAGCTTTCTATTTCCTCCTGATTGAGTTTTGGAAGCGTGTGGGTGTTTAGGAATGTGTCCATTTCTTCAAGGTTGTCCAATTTGTTGGCATATAATTTTTCATAGTATTCCCTGATAATTGTTTGTATCTCTGAGGGATTGGTTGTAATAATTCCATTTTCATTCATGATTTTATCTATTTGGGTCATCTCCCTTTTCTTTTTGAGAAGCCTGGCTAGAGGTTTGTCAATTTTGTTTATTTTTTCAAAAAACCAACTCTTGGTTTCGTTGATCTGCTCTACAGTTTTTTTAGATTCTATATTGTTTATTTCTGCTCTGATCTTTATTATTTCTCTTCTTCTGCTGGGTTTAGGCTGCCTTTGCTGTTCTGCTTCTATTTCCTTTAGGTGTGCTGTTAGATTTTGTATTTGGGATTGTTCTTGTTTCTTGAGATAGGCCTGGATTGCAATGTATTTTCCTCTCAGGACTGCCTTCGCTGCGTCCCAAAGCGTTTGGATTGTTGTATTTTCATTTTCGTTTGTTTCCATATATTTTTTAATTTCTTCTCTAATTGCCTGGTTGACCCACTCATTCGTTAGTAGGGTGTTCTTTAACCTCCATGCTTTTGGAGGTTTTCCAGACTTTTTCCTGTGGTTGATTTCAAGCTTCATAGCATTGTGGTCTGAAAGTATGCATGGTATAATTTCAATTCTTGTAAACTTATGAAGGGCTGTTTTGTGACCCAGTATATGATCTATCTTGGAGAATGTTCCATGTGCACTCGAGAAGAAAGTATATTCTGTTGCTTTGGGATGCAGAGTTCTAAATATATCTGTCAAGTCCATCTGATCCAATGTATCATTCAGGGCCCTTGTTTCTTTATTGACTGTGTGTCTAGATGATCTATCCATTTCTGTAAGTGGGGTGTTAAAGTCCCCTGCAATGACCACATTCTTATCAATAAGGTTGCTTATGTTTATGAGTAACTGTTTTATATATCTGGGGGCTCCGGTATTTGGCGCATAGACATTTATAATTGTTAGCTCTTCCTGATGGAGAGACCCTGTAATTATTATATAATGCCCTTCTTCATCTCTTGTTACAGCCTTTAATTTAAAGTCTAGTTTGTCTGATATAAGTATGGCTACTCCAGCTTTCTTTTGGCTTCCAGTAGCATGATAAATAGTTCTCCATCCCCTCACTCTCAATCTAAAGGTGTCCTCAGATCTCAAATGAGTCTCTTGTAGACAGCAAATAGATGGGTCTTGTTTTTTTATCCATTCTGATACCCTATGTCTTTTGGTTGGCGCATTTAATCCATTTACATTCAGTGTTATTATAGAAAGATACGGGTTTAGAGTCATTGTGATGTCTGTATGTTTTATGCTTGTAGTGATGTCTCTGGTACTTTGTCTCACAGGATCCCCCTTAGGATCTCTTGTAGGGCTGGTTTCGTGGTGACAAATTCCTTCAGTTTTTGTTTGTTTGGGAAGACCTTTATCTCTCCTTCTATTCTAAATGACAGACTTGCTGGATAAAGGATTCTCGGCTGCATATTTTTTCTGTTTAGCACACTGAAGATATCGTGCCAAGCCTTTCTGGCCTGCCAAGTTTCAAAGGAGAGATCAGTCACGAGTCTTATAGGTCTCCCTTTATATGTGAGGGCACGTTTATCCCTTGCTGCTTTCAGAATTTTCTCTTTATCCTTGTATTTTGCCAGTTTCACTATGATATGTCGTGCAGAAGATCGATTCAAGTTACGTCTGAAGGGAGTTCTCTGTGCCTCTTGGATTTCAATGCCTTTTTCCTTCCCCAGTTCAGGGAAGTTCTCAGCTATAATTTCTTCAAGTACCCCTTCAGCACCTTTCCCTCTCTCTTCCTCCTCTGGGATACCAATTATGCGTATATTATTTCTTTTTAGTGTATCACTTAGTTCTCTAATTTTCCCCTCATACTCCTGGATTTTTTTATCTCTCTTTCTTTCAGCTTCCTCTTTCTCCATAACTTTATCTTCTAGTTCACCTATTCTCTCCTCTGCCTCTTCAATCCGAGCCGTCGTGGTTTCCATTTTGTTTTGCATTTCGTTTAAAGCGTTTTTCAGCTCCTCGTGACTGTTCCTTAGTCCCTTGATCTCTGTAGCAAGAGATTCTCTGCTGTCCTGTATACTGTTTTCAAGCCCAGCGATTAATTTTATGACTATTATTCTAAATTCACTTTCTGTTATATTATTTAAATCCTTTTTGATCAGTTCATTAGCTGTTGTTATTTCCTGGAGATTCTTCTGAGGGGAATTCTTCCATTTGGTCATTTTGGATAGTCCCTGGAGCGGTGAGGACCTGCAGGGCACTTCCCCTGTGCTGTGGTGTATAACTGGAGTTGGTGGGCGGGGCCGCAGTCCGACCTGATGTCTGCCCCCAGCCCACCGCTGGGGCCACAGTCAGACTGGTGAGTGCCTTCTCTTCCCCTCTCCTAGGGGCGGGATTCACTGTGGGGTGGTGTGGCCCGTCTGGTCTACTTGCACACTGCCAGGCTTGTGGTGCTGGGGATCTGGCGTATTAGCTGGGGTGGGTAGGCAAGGTGCACGGGGGCGGGAGGGGCAGGCTTAGCTCGCTTCTCCTTAGGTGATCCACTTCAGGAGGGGCCCTGTGGCAGCGGGAGGGAGTCAGATCTGCTGCCGGAGGTTTGGCTCCGCAGAAGCACAGAGTTGGGTGTTTGCGCGGAGCGAGCAAGTTCCCTGGCAGGAACTGGTTCTCTTTGGGATTTTGGCTGGGGGATGGGCGGGGGAGATGGCGCTGGCGAGCGCCTTTGTTCCCCACCAAGCTGAGCTCTGCCGTCCGTCCGGGGGCTCAGCAGCTCTCCCTCCCTTTGTCCTCCAGCCTTCCCGCTTTCTGAGCAGAGCTGTTAACTTATGACCTCCCAGACGCTAAGTCGTGCTTGCTGTCGGAACACAGTCCGTCCGGCCCCTCCGCTTTTGGCAGCCCGACTCGGGGGCTCTGCTTGGCCGGCGAGCCGCCCCTCCGCCCCAGCTCCCTCCCGCCAGTCCGTGGAGCGCACACCGCCTCGCCGCCCTTCCTACCCTCTTCCGTGGGCCTCTCGTCTGCGCTTGGCTCCGGAGACTCCGTTCTGCTAATCCTCTGGCGGTTTTCTGGGTTCTTTAGGCAGGTGTAGGTGGAATCTAAGTGATTAGCAGGACGCGCGGTGAGCCCAGCGTCCTCCTACGCCACCATCTTCCGGAACTCCCCGGGATAACCTTTAAAAGCATATTATTACTGGCAGTCATTGGCTACAATATTCCTGATTGAAATTAGTATAAATAATGAGTTGCCAAATTGTTTAACACATTCACAAAAATCCTTTAAAATGTGAGAAATGTGGCTAAATACCCACATGTCCATAAGATTACTTTTAGGGTTTTACCAATTACAATAAAAATTTAAACAAATAACAATTAGTATGACTTCTCATAGGACCTTATGTGCTTTTTAGTTAGCTATACAAAAAGAGACTAGGGAAAATTCTCAACAGGAGAACAGATAGCCAGTATCTTTAATTTTCTCTTTAAATATCCACTTTTTTCTCCATATGGCAAGGCAAATAACATATATATGGCCAACTTTAGATTATGCAAGGTCAAGAGGGACAGAAACAACATGGATAATTGAAATCCACCGATAATCCAGAAACCTAATTTTACCTAATAGTTGCAACCACCTTCTGGATAGAATCCTTCAGTAGAGCTGCTAATGAGAAGCATAATTGAGTGTTTTGAATTCATCTGCTTTCAGTTATACGTTGCAGGTGCTAATTAGCAGTGAAAAAAAGCAGTCTAAAGGCTGTCAGCCAGAGGAAGCACTAGGAGAAAAAACAAGACCTGGATAACCCAGAAACTGGATAATCAGCCTCAAATGGTTGAGTTGACTGCAATGAGGATCAGCTATTAAATATCTGCTTAACTAAATTCCATGAGGATATATGTCGTGAAACCATATCTTTATTTTGAGGGTTTTCACATATGTGTAGTCTATGTTGGTTAATATGAATTATGGTATAGTTTTAGAAATTCTCTAAACTATGGTAATTTTCATTGTCAGCAATGATAGGATATTTATTTTCAGAACACAGCTAATCAACTGCCAGCTCCTCTGCTAAATATGGCCAACATGCTGCTTATGAGTCAGGACTCTGGCAGACAGCCCTGTTTTTAGACCAATGGGAATATTATTAACTCATTCCTATGCTTTTCTGGGAGAGAATATAAGCATTGCTAGCATCCACATCATTTTTTTTTTTTGCTCCAAATTCATGTTTTAGTAAACAGAATTTTTATTTTTTTTATTTTTTTATTTTTTTATTTTTCAATATATGAAATTTATTGTCAAATTGGTTTCCATACAACACCCAGTGCTCATCCCAAGAGGTGCCCTCCTCAATACCCATCACCCACCCTCCCCTACCTCCCACCCCCTATCAACCCTCAGTTTCTTCTCAGTTTTTAACAGTCTCTTATGCTTTGGCTCTCTCCCACTCTAACCTCTTTTTTTTTTCCTTCCCCTCCCCCATGGGTTTCTGTTACGTTTCTCAGGATCCACATAAGAGTGAAACCATATGGTATCTGTCTTTCTCTGTATGGCTTATTCACTTAGCATCACACTCTCCAGCTCCATCCACGTTGCTACAAAGGGCCATATTTCATTCTTTCTCATTGCCACATAGTATTCCATTGTGTATATAAACCACAATTTCTTTATCCATTCATCAGTTGATGGACATTTAGGCTCCTTCCATAATTTGGCTATTGTTGAGAGTGCTGCTATAAACATTGGGGTACAAGTGCCCCTATGCACCAGTACTCCTGTATCCCTTGGGTGAATTCCTAGCAGTGCGATTGCTGGGTCATAGGGTAGGTCTATTTTTAATTTTCTGAGGAACCTCCATACTGTTTTCCAGAGTGGCTGTACCAATTTGCATTCCCACCAACAGTGCAAGAGGGTTCCCATTTCTCCACATCCTCTCCAGCATCTATAGTCTCCTGATTTGTTCATTTTGGCCACTCTGACTGGCGTGAGGTGATATCTGAGTGTGGTTTTGATTTGTATTTCCCTGATGAGGAGCAATGTTGAGCATCTTTTCATGTGCCTTAGTAAACTGAATTTTTAAAGTTTTGTTATGGTGAACATTTTATGGGTTTTGTTAAGCATTTGTTTTTTTAAGAATTGTTGAAAATGTTTTCAGAGTGCAAATTTTTTCAAGTTTACACAATAAACTCTAATATTTGTAACTAAACCTGTATCTATGTTTGATTAGAAATTAAGCTCTCAAATGGTTATGAAAGTAATTTCCTCTTATAAGGCTGTACTTCAAGACAAATTACTTGATACACTCACTAATATTCAGAGTTTCAACTATATCTACATATGATTATTAATGTAGCTCTCTATAGTAGTAGAGAAGTGATTTCCATTTATGGCAGTAGTTTAAAACAAAGTACACTGTAAACTATCTGATATTTGTAATCAAAACTGTATCTGCACATGAATATTGTTTTCTATAGCAATTGTGAGTAATCTCCATTTATAGCAGTCATTTTGAGTAAATGAGATTTTTAATCATTTTAATATCAACTGTTATTTCTTGATCTTACCCTATGATGAGTGTGTCCCTGTGCCCATATTGGTTTTTTGTTTATTTTATTTGATTTTATTTGAGTGAGAGTATGAGTGGGAGAGGGGCAGAGAGAGAGAGAGAGAGAGAAAGAGAGAGAGAGAGAGAGAGAGAGAGAGAGAGAGAATCTCAAGCAGGCTCTATGATCAGCATGAAGCCTGATGCAGGGCTTGATCCTATCTATGACCCTGTGATCATGACCTGAGCTGAAATCAAGAGTGGAGTGCTCAGCTGGCTGAGCCACCTAGGCACCTCCCCACTTTGTCCATAGTGAGCAAAAGGACAAATGAGATAGTTTTATATGATAAAAGTTACACCACTTGAATATTTTGACTACTTTCTAGCTTTTGCTTAAAACTAAAGAAGTAATTCTCAATCCAATTTCAGGTAGCATTCAGTAAATTCTAACTAACTGAAAAATTCAAGTCCCTAAATTTCAGCTTTAGTGAAAATGTGGGTAAACTCTATTCAACTTGCTTTTGTGAAATATAATGGCATGAATGGATAAATTGTAAAATTTACTCATATTGAGCCCTTGCTAATGTGCTTGATCTGATAGTAAGTGCTTTATATGTATTGACTCATGTAATACTTTCAAAAACCCTTTGGAGAAACTTTCTAATATATATATATATATATATATATATATATATATATATATATATAGAGAGAGAGAGAGAGAGAGAGAGAGAGAGAGAGAGAGAGATGAAGGACTGTGATTAAGAACCTTGTCAAAATTCACCTACAGCTCATAAATGAGAGGGCTCAAATTCAAACCTAAGTAGTTGACCGCTGGAGTCAAGCTTTGTAATTCTCCATGCTGTATAGCTTCACTTATTTTTCTGTTGCCTAAAGTATGTAGGCTGAGTATGACTACCTTTTAGGTACTCCAGAACCATCTTCCAGCTTTTATCTCTACTCATTTGGCAAGTGTCTATTGCATTCAAATAGACCCACAGAAATTCTATTTAGTACATAGATTTTGAATTATCTTCCATGTGTGTATCAACTTGATTTCTATATCAATCACTATTATCTTATTATTAATTATCCTTAATTTTTAAATATTTTATTTTTAAGTAATCTCTAAACCCAAAGTGGGGCTCGAACTCACAACCCCAAGATCAAAAGTCGCATGCTCTACTGACTAAACCAGCTAGGTCCCCTATTTTATTTTTACTTTCATTATTTGCTGACTTCAGTTCCCCCATGGACATGGATTTCTCTTAAAGAATCAACAAGGATTAATTATAATACATTGCATTTGCAAATCACTGCAATATGCAAAGGATTTTCACATGTTTGCTCTTATTTTGTTCTCACAATTCTGTTATTTTTTTAATTATAAAATCAATTCAAGTATAGCAGGTGTCCTAGAGTGAAAGGCCAAGTTGTGGAAGTACCTACTGTGGATTCAAACATGTCCATGCATATCTAGATACCCAGGAGGGCAGACCCCTCAGGGATTTCTTTATATGAGGTCTTAAAGCACTCTGATATGAGTTATAATAAGTGGGTAAGTTGAAATTGATATCTGCCCCAAGTACTAATAACCCTCCCTGAGTTTTAGGAGAATAAAAACCTTCTTTTGAACTGAAATTCAGTTTAACAGATGGGAAGGAACAAACTTTAAGGGGAGTTAAAATGTAGGTAAGCTAGTTTAATCAGAAAAAAAAAAGATCTGTGTTAGAGGGAAAGAGACAAGCACATGAATAGAGCACATGTGGATCTCTGCTATGCTGGAGGCTCACGGTCTGTGGGTGGTTCTGGCTCTGCTAGATAATAGGTCAAATAAAAAAGCTCTAGCATTAGAATCATCCTAAGAACTTGAAAGCAGAAGGCAATGCTATTTGTGGCTTAGTAATACACTGATGTACAAGTAAGGGGAGAAATGACTCTTGGAATGGAATGGAATGGAAACTAAGGCTACAACATCATGGCTGACATCCAGAGGTATGACAAATGCAGTAGTTATGGCTACAACCCAGGTCTGGAGCAGCAGAGAGAGATGACAAGTGCTATAAAGAGGAGGAAAGCCATCACTAGCCATTCATGAACCATTTGAGCCACTCCTTGATTCTGCTCCAGCCCCTTCAGCAGTATGGATTCCAGAGACACAGCTATTGGAGGCTTAGAGATTGATTGGATTTTACTATTATTGGACCCTTTCCTCCCCAACTTCATTAGTAGACTCAAAGTAAGGTTACATACATAGACATTTAAAATTATTTTTCTGTCACTACCCAAACCAACCAACCTAGACAAATCTTTGTTCGATGGATCACATCCCAATTTTATGTAAAGACCATTCTTGAATGTCGTCTTTCCCCCCATTATTGATTCTTTTTCCCATAGTTTGTTTTGTTATTTCTTTATCTTATATAGTTATTGAGTGTATACATATACATACACACACACACACACACACACACACACACACACAAAGTACTCTACAGGTCACATATGGAATACAAAGGTGAATAGGACATAGGTGCTTTCAGCCTAGTGAAGGAGCCAGACATACCCACAAATTATAAAATAATATCTCTGGGTGCCTGGGTGGCTCAGTAGGTTAAGCATCCAACTTCAGCTCAGGTCACGATCTCACAGCTTGTGGGTTTGAGCCCTGCATCAGGCTCTGTGCTGATAGCTCAGAGCCTGGAGCCTGAAGCCTGCTTGGGATTCTGTGTCTATCTCTCTCTCTCTGCCTCTCTCTCTCCTCTCTCCTCTCTCTCCATCTCTCAAAATGAATAAACATTAAAAAATATATTTTTTTAATAAATAGTATCCCAAAGATGGAAAAGTTCACGAATATTACTGAGTAATGGCTGAAACTGAAATCCCTTATGTTCTAGGTCCCAAATTGGTGAAGGGACCATTTTTGTATTTTGGTCTAGTGGCATAGTCAGTATTAGTCCTGCCTGGATTGGAGAACAGGAGAGACAAATGGTTATATCCTTTTCCAAATCTCTTGCTTACTTATAAACGTCAGAATTTTTACTATCTCAGATAATCTTTATGTTAAAGACAATAGATTCAAGGAGACTCCTTTAAGCTGTGTTAGGATGGAGCCATGGGAACGAAGCTGGTATGGAAAGTCAAATAATTCATTAGAGAGCTTACTCAAAGGAGCAGGGAAAAGAGATAAAAAGCACGCATTAAGCAGTGTATCTGCAATCAGAAGTCTGCCAAGATGGAGGAAGTGTGCTGAAAGGCAGGATGAGGAAAGAGTTCCAGGAAATATTACAGGTTAGAATATAAAGGCAGCAACCTTTCTGAGGCATCTCTGGCTTCACCTTACTAAAGCGCCAAGATTCGATCTACTACGTAAGTACTGTTATTTCCTGAAATTTGGCAACTGATTTTAAAAGTCTTTTATTGTGGCTTACTTAAATAGCAAAAGGTGGTATGGCTACTCCTTACAGCCTTCTTTTGAGAATGGGGCTGTCTTAAAGACCTGATCCTCCCTTCCAATTCCAGGAAGACAGGATCCTGGCAGATGAGAATTCTGATACTGAACACAGGGGTGGGGGTGGGGGTGGGAGTGGGGGCGGGCGCTCACCCAAGCACGTGTTATTTATCAGAAATATTCCTAAAACTCAGCCATATAGAAATACCAAAAATAATTGGGTGAGTGAATATATGTGTGATAACCACATCCAAAAGGAAAACTGCTATAAATATTGGTGTCAGACAAAATACAATTTAAGAAAAAACATGTAGTGGGACAAAATAAGTTTATATTCATTAAAAAGGATCCAAAATAAAGGTATTGTAGTAATGAATTTTATGCACTAAAAAAGTAATATTGAAATTCTTTAAGCATATGATGATAATGTTAAAAATAAAAAGTGAAATGGACAGAAACAGAATTGCAAAAGCTTACCATACCATCATTACCCTCTATCAAGTATATTAAAATATTGAAATATGGGGTATAATAATATTCATTACATTACAACATGTAATATTAAAAGATTGGAAACTTAAATGTCCATCCAGAGACTATTGGCTAGATGTATTATGCTAATCTATACAATAAGCCACATTAAAAAATGTGGTGTCTCTGTATATAATGGTACAGAATGATGACCTTGATAAGTAAAAAAGAAATTGCAGTAACAGGTTTAGGATGATGTTAATTTTGTAGACCAAACTACATTTAATATATATCTATATCTATCTATATAGATATATAGACATCCTCCATGTAAATGCATACAGAAATGGGCATTAAAATTCATTACCTCAGGGAGAGGAAAGGAGAAACTGTCACTTCTATACTCTGTATATCTAAAGTTTCGATTTTACATGTATATGCTTGTGTTTTGTTTTTGTACATTTAGAAAATTATTTTCTCTTAATTTATAGACAACTTAAGAATAACAATAACCATAGACCAAACTAAAACATAAGGATCCAATAATTTCTCCCAGGAAATTCTCAGCCTTGGCAGATTTACAGGCAAATTTCCATACAATGTAGTCTATTTGAGATCATTAAAAATTTTTTTAAATCATCTGGAGTGGATTTCAGTTTTTGGTTTGCTTTTTGGGGGAGAGTTGCTTGCATATGTTTTGTGTCTGTCCAGCATCTGAACCTCCCTTTTATGTTTGAGGAATTCCCCACAGAGTATTCGGAGAAAGCAAGACCTAACTTGCCTTCCATTATAGAAACCAAAAAGGCCAGAGCTCTCTCTACGTCCAAACCCTAAGATATAAACACATGACCTTCTACCAGGGAATTGGAATCTAAACTATAGAAGTAGGAATAGGTAAGACTTCTTTTGACAGCAATATCCGGGATACAATGGTAGCAATCCCAGCACTGTGTTCACCAGACTGTTCCATGGCAAGATGTAAATTGTTGTGCTGACCCTTATCCTCCTGTGGTTCATTTAATGCTTTCAAAGTGATCTTAGGTCTTCAATCTTTCTACAAATTTTTTGAAATATCCAGAACTTTTTCAATAAACTCCACGTTTGTTTATATTAACTAGCCATTTTCTGTTGTTTGAAATTAAGACCCCTAACTGTATACCTACTCATTACATTTTGTAATCAGCATAAACATGGTCTCAAAATGTGAACAAGATACATGAAATTCAGTTATAAGTATAGATGAAATATATATAAAATATTAGTATATCAGATTTGGCATTACATAGGTATAGTAATATATCATAATCATATAGGGCTATTTCAAGAATACAGAATTTTGTGGGGGCACATGGATGGCTCAGTCAGTTGAGCGTTCAGCTTCGGCTCAGGTCATGATCTCACAGCTCATGAGTTTGAGCTCCATGTTGGGCTCTGTGCTGACAGCTCAGAGCCTGGAGCCTGCTTGGGATTCTGTGTCTTCCTTTTTCTCTGCCCCTCCTTGGCTTGTGCTCTGTCTCTGTCTCTGTCTCTCTCTCAAAAATAAATAAACATTAAAACACATTTAAAAATACAGAATTTTTTTCAGGACAAGCTACTTTACTATAGCATCAATAGATGAAAATAGTGTCCACCTAGAGGCCTTGGGTAAAATTTGATTCCTTTACTTCAAGGATAATTAATAAACACCTACTATGTGCCAACTACTAACCCAAGTACTATGTTATTTACATGAATAAGACATAATCACCTTCCTCATGGAGACTATAGTTTGATTAAAAGAAAGATGAATAAAAAAAAAAGAAAGATGAATGAACATAATTAAAACATAATGCTAAATGCTTTGGTAGAGGTTTGTACATATGTGACACATTAGACACATCAGTGACTCTTAGCACAGTCAAAAAGTTCGAGAAAAGTTCTTGAGTAGTTGATTATTGCTGTCTTGAAAGGTTAGTATTGTTAAAGGGATGGGACACCTTATTCCTTGACACTAGAAAGGATAAGAGAAGAATAGATGAAGGTTAAGATGTACCATGTGTGGGGAGAGGGGATAAAATATCAAATTGGATTGCCAAAAAATTGCAGTTCCACTTCATTTCCTCTGTATGGCTACCACCATCATCTAAACCACTATAATCTCTGGTCTAGACTAACGCAGTAGTTGTCTAACTTTTCTTTCTATTTGTACTGTTTTTTCCTTTCCAATTTACTCTCTGCATAGCTAAAAAATTAGCTTTAAGAACATAAATCAAATCATGCCACTCCATACCTAAAGCTCTGCAGTGGCTCTCTGTGCTCTTAGAATAAAATCATATCTTGTCTTATCTAACCCCTCCCTCCTCTAAACTCATTCATATTATTTTCTCTATTCATCACTAGGCTCTAGTGACAATGCTTTTCTTTTTGTCTTTGAATGTCTTAAAAACTTTCCTGCCTTTGGTCCTTTGGATTGCTGTTCCTCCTCACCCCTAACCCTAAAGCCCCCTTCCACTGCCTATAACTTCACTTGCGTGCCTCATTTTCCTCTTTCAGTTCTTACCTCAAATGTCATCTCCCCAGTAAGATTTCAACTGACCATTCTCTTCCATTTACTCTGTCACCCTATTTATTTTCATTATCATACAGCTACATTCTATACATCTCTTCTTTACTTATTTTCCTGTTTCTCCATTAGAATGTAAGCTCCCTGAGTTCAGAAACCTTGTCTGTCTTGATCATCACCATGCTTCTATAACTCAGACTAGTGGTTTGCACATAGTAGGGTCTAAGTAAACATTTATTGAATGGATTAATCTTTACCTAGCCAAAAAAACCCTCTGTAAATAGTTCTAAAATACAAATTTCAAACTAGAAGAAAATATGTGTAATATGTAGGCAATATAAAACATCTACAGTGTTAATATTTGTATACATATAGAGCTGCTGTATATCAATAAATAAAAATATAACAACCAAATTAAATATTCACAAAGGATACAGACAATTCATAGAGAAGTATAAGCAACTTTTACACATATGAAAATATCTTCAAACTATTAATCATTAAAATTGAATTAAAAATTATTTTCAACTATTAGATTGGTAAATAGTGATATGATTATTAATATCTAGTGTTTACAATCTCATATATTTTTATAAAACTACAGATCAGTACACTGTTTTTGAATGTAATTTGATATTTTATTTTGAATTTAAACAGTATATATTCTGTGATTCAGCATTTCTACTTTCAGGAATTTTTCCTATAGAAATAAACAAATATGTAGTATTGAAAAGTTGAGTAGATATAAGGTGTTTTCCTTTAGTTGTGTGCATCAGTAAGAGACTGGGTAACTATATTATGTTAATTTACACAGTATACTAATATGTTAATATTATGAAGCATTCCTATATGTTGTGACTTGTAAGGATGCAGACTATGACCTTGAATTTCATCTTTGTTCTTTTCCTTTTTTTCTTTCACTTCCTGATCTTCCTGACTCTTTCCCTCATTCATTGTATTCACGTGCATGGCTTGGGCATAAATTGGCATAGTTATAGCAAGAATTAAAAGGGGAAGAGTTAATATACACCCTTTGTTCTCTTATTTAACTTGTTTTTAATCTTAAACAAGTCTTTGGAGAAACAAAAGGGAAAGCCCTCTTGAAAGGAGAACATAGAGTTGGTGATAGTACAAAGCTTACAAAGAAAGGAGAAAATGGGCACCTGCGTGGCTCAGTTGGTTAAGTGCCCCACTTTGGCACAGGTCATGATTTCGCAGTTTGTGGGTTCAAATTCCGTGTGGGGCTCTGTGCTGACAGCTTAAAGCCCGGAGCCTGCTTTGGATTCTATGTCTCAGTCTCTCTCTGCCCCTCCTCCACTTGTGCTCTGTCTCTGTCTCTCTCTCTGTCTCTCATAAATAAATAAACTCTATTTTTTTAATAGAAGAATAATGGACCCTGTCTATCCACTCCACCCCTAGTCGTGGAAAGAGAACAGATTAGAGTCTTAGGTAGGAGGAAGTGTGTTTGTGGGGATAAAAGAAAAGTCTTTGGAGATGGTCATAAGTTAGAAGAAAAAGACTGGACCTAGGGGAATATGGATGATAGCAGTAAATCAGCACTAAGGGGAACTAAGTACTCTTGGTAGCCACTGTCAGAGAGCTGAATGAAAGTTGAATCAGTACCAGCAAATATACATCACTAGTTAAGAAAGTATATAACTATACCAAAGGGTCCTGTCACCTCTTAGCTGTGAGACAAAACTTTCCTTTAAGATTTGCCTATGGTCCTCACTGCTGCTTATCCAGCAGAAATAGGCCCTGAGGTTTCCTGAGTTCCATTCAAACTGTTCCTTATGGATATTTCTCCTTGGCAATGTTCCAGGACTCTGGTAAGTCCCCCCAACCAAAAAAAGGGAAGGGTGATGGTGGTATAGTAGAGAAAGTCCTGGTTCTTCAATGGCACTGGACACTGTAACGAAATTCACTTTTTGATATGGAGATGTAGCCATAAATTATAGATACATACACCAAAGTATTAGCATTGAAGGAGATGGAGTGGAGACATTTTATTTTTACTCTTTTATATATTTCTGTTGTTTAATTTTTTTATGATAAGCATATATTATTGTATAATAAAAAAGCCTCTCTAAGAAAGAAGAATCTACTAGGTAATGCAAATGCTGCATTATATCTGACATGTTGATAAGGAGAATAAATTAGATATTCTTTTAGAAGCATTTAATGTTTACAGAAATGATTTATTAATGTCAATGCATATGGAATGCTTAGTTATTGGGCTCGGGACACCTTAAAACAAACCAGGGTTCAGTAGGAACAATTTTACTCCAAAAGATGATTACCAAATATATTAACACAAACTTCTCAGTTCCCCATCCTTGAGACCCTTTTGTTTGTGGCTGTGTCTGTCTTTCTTTCTTTCTTTCTTTCTTTCTTTCTTTCTTTCTTTCTTTCATGTTTATTTATTTTGAGAGAGTGCACAACCAGGGGAGGGGCAGAGAGAAAGGGAGACAGAGAGTCCCAAACAGGCTCTGCACTGTCAATCCCAATAATCCTGAGATCATGACCTAAGCCAAAATAAAGAGTTGGACTCTTAACTGACTGAGCCACCCAGGCACCCCTATAGCTCTATTTCTCTTACATGTTTTTACAGTGAACATTTTGGGGACGTCTGCTTCCACCCATAGAGTATCGCCTGTGAGACTTGCCTTCCTACCACAAACACCTAGAAAGATGCACAAAATATATTGAAACAACTGCTTTCAGACATTTGACAACAGGCTGTGTAGTATTTTGATCCCTGAGAGGAGGAAAATAAATGAGGTAATCCCTACAAAGCCTTCATTTTCTGATGGAGGCCCTTTCTAGGCAGCAGCAGAAGGAGAGAGGATCTCACTGAGTGGAGGAGATCAGAGTTCAGGGAGACCAATGCAACGAGAATTTGTGAGGTAGAGTACTAGGGAGGACGGAGCTATACAGAGTAGTCAGTTCCAGAAATCTACACAGGAATCTTAAGTCTTTGGATGAAACCAGTCTGTGCATACATAAGTATAAAACTCTATCAGGTTAGGCAAATAACAACTATCAGGGAAAGAAAATTATCAGGAAAGTGTATGCCAAACAAGTTTCAAGAGTTCACATGAGACTGGGAATCATTTAGGTTCTAAATGGACAAAATGGAGAGACATTATTGAATACCCAGGACACTTAGAAGATATCTCAGAAGGCCATACCTTAGTAGTGGGGCTAAAAGAAGCTTAAATACAAGCCTCAAAGGCATTCAAATGGTCTTCATATTAGCTAACTGCCTGCCATAATAAAGTCCTATACTCTTTAGAGGAACACAATAAAATCTAGTACTCAATGGCATAAAATTCACTATGCCTGGCATTAAGTAAAACAATTACTAGACATGTGAAGAAGCAGGCAAATGTGACCCATAAACAGAAGGAAAACACCCTGAAATGATAAATGATGGAATTTGCAAACAAGGACATTAAAACAGTTGTAATAAGTATGTTCCATACACTTAAGAAGGCAAAGGAAAACAGGAACATAATGGGAAGAGAAATAAAAGATGTAAACGGAGACTAAGGATCTTCTAGAGATGAAAATTACAATATCTTTTTTTTAAAAAATGTTTATTTATTTTGAGAGAGAGTGCATGAGCAGGGGAGGGATAGAGTGAGAGACAGAGAGATAAAGAGAGAGAGGGAGAATCCTAAGCAGGCTCCATGCTGTCAGTGCAGAGTCTGACAAGGGGCTCGATCCCACAAACCTTGAGATCATGACCTGAGCTGAAATCAAGAGTTGGACACTTAGAAAAACACAATATCTTAATGAAAATTTTATTGTATGGAATAAACAGCGTTAGATATTGCAGAAGAAAAGATCAGTAAATTTGAAAACACAGCAATAGCAATGATGCAAACTGAAGCATAAGAAAACAAGACTAAAAAAAGTGAAAGGGAATCACATCAAGCAGTGACAAAATAAACAGTTTATCATAGATATAAATTGGAGTTCCAAGAGAGTGAGAGAAGAGGAAAACATGTTTGAAGAAATAATGGCCAAATGTTTTCTAAGATTGATGAAAAATATAAATTTACACATCTAAGAAGCTCAATGAACTCAAAGTAAATAAATGAAGTGACCTTTTGTATTTATTTGTTTTATTTTTCCCTGAATCCTGGTTTATGAATGAGATTGTATTCTGATTTTTCAGGTCTATTTTTTCTTGTTTCTGGCTCCCTGATGTAGTATCTTTTCTGATTTTTCAAAAATAATTGTCATCTGGATCAAGGGAATGATAATGTCCATGTTGACAAAGTAGAAAAGATGTGTATTCCAAAACCCCCCTTTGTATGCCTTGCAACTCTCCACTCAGGTAGAAGGTCTCTGTAATTTCTACCTGTCACTCTGAGTCCCTTGAGCCCTATCAATGACTTGGTGTTAGGTTTCTTTTATAGTGTGCCTGTTAAGATGACTATTCTAATTCCATTGAAGTTTTTTTCTTTTTTACCAAGTTTTTATTTAAATTCCATTTAGTTAATACACAATGTAACATTAGTTTCAGGTGTACAACTTACTGATTCAACAACTCCATACATTACTCAGTGCTCGTAAAGATAAGTGTACTCTTAATTTCCTTCACCTACTTCACTCATCCCCCAATCCACCTCCCCTCTGGTAACCATCAGTTTGTTCTCTATACTTAAGAGTCTATTTTCTGGTTTGTCTCTCCCTTTTTTATTTCCTTTGTTTATTTGTTTTGTTTCTTAAATTCCACATATGAGTGTAATCATATGGTATTTATATTTCTTTGACTTATTTTGCTTAGTGTAATACTCTTTACCTCAGTCCATGTCATTGCAAATGGCAAGATTTCATTCCTTTTATGGCTGAGTAATATTCCATCATATATACATATATATATGTGCCACATCTTCATTATCCATTCATTGGTTGATGAAATTTTGACTGTCATTGGAATGTTTTAAATAACTATAACTGTATTTTATAATTATTTCTATATGCCAAGTATCTATTTAGCACCTTGCACATAAGTCAATCAATAAATATAGGCTTAATGATTGATTAGACTGGTGGTCTTCAAACTCTAGCATGCATCAGAGTCATATGGTGGATTGATAAATCAGATATCTGGACCTTATCTCTAGAGTCTGTAATTCATTAAGTCTGGGGTGGGACTTGATAACTTGCATTTCTAACAAGTTCCCAGGTGATGGTGATATTGCTAGTCCTCAAACTACATATTTATATCTACTCTATTAGACTGTATTTGTGAACTGTTGAGAGATTACACATACTTCAAATGACTCCTTAAATCCTACTTCTTCCAATTCCTTCTCCCTCAGAATAGTAGCTCTTCTTTCTTACATGTATTTCATATCCTTTCTACATGTCTTACAATACTTATCATAGTCTTTCTTATTTATAAGTTGTTTATATAATGTGTTTGTCTTGAATACTAGATTGGCTGAAGAACTACTTTATATGCACTATGTCAATAAAATGTTAGAATCTGTGTCCCTGAATTAAGAAGAGTAATTCCAATAAGAGATGTCTAATTGCTCTTCACTTTTTGTCCTAATTATTTTTAGTGGCACATTCTAACTGCTGGGAAAGGTCAAATATTCCCTGCCAACAACTCCGTCTTCTAGAAGGAACAACACCAATAAGGATAAAGAACACATAATTTGAGTTTTTTTGGGTGTGAGAAACAAAGAAGTAAAAGTTCAAGCTTCAGGTGTGCTCATATGTAAAAGGTGTGGTAAGATGAACATTCTCCATTTTGGGGACTCCGTCATATTCCTTTTTATGTAAAGTCAAGTGAGCATAAGGTTAGTGTCTGGGGCACAGAAAGCAGTTTAAGCAATTCTATGGTAGGTTTTTCAAGAAAGATTTTCTCTTTGTCTGTCCTCTCAATATCCCAATGTAAGACCTGAGGGTGGAGGGGAAGGGAGGGGTCAAGACCAGAAAGTGGTCCCTGGTAAAAGGGCTGAGAAGTCGCTCTTCTTTTTTTTTTAATATTTTAATGTTTATTTATATTAGAGAGAGAGACAGACAGACAGAGCGTGAGCCAGGGAAGGGCAGAGAGAGGGGGAGACACAGAATCTGAAGCAGGCTCCAGGCTATGAGCTGTCAGCACAGAGCCCGATGTGGGGCTTGAACTCAAGAACTGTGAGATCATGACCTGAGCCAAAGTCGGTGGCTTAACCGACTGACCCACCCAGGTGCCCCAAGAAATCATTCTTCTTAATTCTAGTCTGGGAACTAGGCTAAGATGGGAATCAGGTAGATAAAAAGTCATATTTATTGACATATGGTCCAGCCCAGTTTAACCTGATACTATATAAAGATTTAAGGCCCCAGCTCTACCTAGAATCAAGTGTGGATTTATTCAGTGTCTCCTATGAGTTCCTCTTCAGGAATCTTGTATAGGAGCAGGCAACATGATGGAATCTGAAGATTTGAAGACCTGGGACACCAGTCTCTTCCCATAAGTGTTATGACCAGCATATGTGACCATTATGTAGGGATAAAGCCTGTTTTATGCAAAAAATCTGATTATAACATATGAATAGATGAAATAACAATGAAATTATATCATTATTTTAATTGAACAGGTAAGTTTTTTGTAGGATTTATTTTATCTTTTAAAAGAAAATTTGACTGCTATGCTGTTTCTATTAAAGACTGAGTTTTGCGATAGACATAAATATCATCATAAAAATCTTGGTTGTTTTTACTAGTATAGTTCCTTGTTTTTTTATTCTCCTGGAGGATGTAGCTCTTAAAAGTCTCCTCATCATTCCTGTAAGTTCTCTACCAGTCAAATGTTTGGTATTATGAAAAGTTAATTTTATCATTAGCATTAGCTATCAATAAAACCACTTTTCACAGGCAACTCTAAATGATCCTATACTATTGTGAAAGAGCACAGTTGGAAAAAATTATAATTACATTTCTTTTATGTTGTTATGAAAGATCATTTCCTCAAGTCTTTACTCACAGTGAACTGTTAAATGTATATTCTAATAAGCTACTTTCAACTTTTTAAACACACCATCTTTATTGGTTTCTTTCTATCCTCCATTTAATTTACTGATCTGCATTTCTGCTTATGCCAGCATCCCCTAATAATGCCATGACTTGCTCAGCAAAATCCTACTACTTCTGGCGACTGACCAAGCTTATACAATGTGCTTTCACATAAAAACTTCCTCACTGCATCCTGCTATGTGAACTATTTTGGTACAGATTTTATAATGCTGCTTTGTAATTAAATGAATTAATATTAAGGGTCCAATTTTAAGTTAGCTTGTACAAAGTCATTATCTATCATTCTGACCAGAAAAGTAGTAGACCGCATGATTCATAGCACATACTCCATAATAACATCCATGACATTATATAGTACCTTCTTTTGTATAGTGTTTGCTAAGCATAAATGGAAAGCAACTGACTGACAAACACAGTGTGAGACAATTTTCACAAGTGTTGATTTTTAAATCTGTGAATATATACAATAAATATTATATAGTGTTTATGTTTTCCATCCCAAATAAATTGGACCTGCATTAGCACTGGGTCATAAATCCAGAAATACATCGTTTTGCAATTGGTTAACGTGCACGTGTGCACACACACACAAAGAAAGAGAGGGAACTTCTTGATAACTGAAAGGAATTCACCAGGGAGCAGTCACTGGTGTCAGAAGCAAGAGGTAGTTAAGAGAGTGTGGGTAAATCCCACCTCCCATTAACACTCTTCTGACAACTGGAATATGATTCCAGTAGAATGAAAAGAAGAAAATGTGTCAATTATAATGATAGTCAAATTAATGCTTGAAGGATAGATCAACCTATTTGTCACCTGGCCCTGATTGTTGTTGCTCCATTTCTGTTGACAAGTAGTATTTCCATTTGCATATTATATCTTAGAAATTGATAAAGATTTTAAAAATGGAGTAATTCTGGATGATGATCATCTCCAAGATGTGGCCATGGGAGTGAGTGGCTAAAGGTCCAAATTAAAATATACTAAATTTCAGGGGCGACTGCGTAGCTCAGTCGGTTGGGCGGCCAACTTCAGCTCAGGTCATGATTTTTTGAATTGTGAGTTTGAGCCCCATGTAGGGCTCTGAGAGCTCAGAGCCCAGAGCCTGCTTTGGATCCTGTGTCTCTCTTTCTCTCTCTGTGCCCCTCCCCTGCTCATGCTCTGTCTCTCTCTGTCTTTCAAAAATGAACAAACGTTTACAAAATAAAATGTATATATATATATATATATATATATATATATATACACACTTAAGTATATATATACTTATGTATATATATATATACACACTTAAATATATATATATATATATATATATACATAAGTGTATATATATATATATATATATATATATATATATATATATACTTAATTTCCTATGTGTTAATCTACTTTTATAACAAACAGTATGTGCTAGCCAGAATTCTAAGATGACACAAATGATTCCTAAAATCTGCCCTTAAGCCTGGGTGGAACCTGTGTATATGTGAAGCATCACTTCTGTGATTATGTCATATTTTATAACAAAAGGGGTTTTTCAGATGTAATTGACTAATCACAAGAACATATATAAGAGGAACTAGACTCTTTCTGGAGAAAGAAATTTGAAGCGTAACAGGGATTTTATGCAAGAAAGATTCATCCATTGCTGGATTTAAAGGTGGAGGAATCCATCAACCATGTGGTACCCAGATTTATGACCTATAGAACTGAGCTAATAAACGAGTGTTGTTATAAGCCACTGGATTTGGGGTAATTTGTTATGCAGCAATAGGAAATTAGTATGAGATCCTTTACATACAATAAAATGCACTAATTTTAAGTTTATAGTTTGATGAGTTGTGACAAATGCACACACCACCACAAGAATCAGAACATTAATATCTCACCAGAAACTTCCTGTTTTATTATCATCAATCCATACCTTAGCATCAGGCAACCACTTGTCTGATTTCTGTCACTCTGTGTTAAATCGTGACTTTCTCTCTCTTTCTCTTTTTCTCTGTTGTAATTTGAGTCAAATGATCATTTTTATATTTTTTATACCTCCAAATTCTTTTAATAACCATTCTGAGTACATAGAATAATTTATCTAAATATGTATTAGTTTACTAACTCAAAAAATATTTACTGCATATTGGTTCTGAATCAGGGGTTGTTCTAGGCACTTGGGATATACTAATAAATGAAATTGTTAAAGTCTACCCCTTATGTAGCATACACTCCCAAGATTGTAGGAGGTTCATTGTTTTTTTGATGGTGTGATTGGTTTCCTGGATGTGAGTGCTCTAAATTTCACTGATGAGCCCACATAACCCTTATTTATATTAGCCTCACCTGAGATATTTGGATAAAGTTGTCTAGACCAAAGCCCAGGTTCTCAGTATTAAATACCAAGTTTGTTTTGTTGCATGGTTTCATGAATATGCATATGAGATGCATTAGTTAAGTCTCTGTCTTTAATCTTTGTCCAGCAGTCAGTTCTTCTGGGTCTGAGGTCCAGCTGCATCCTTCTAGGAACATAATTCTCCATTCTGGATAAACACTAAAATTACCTGGGAAGACATTAAAAAGTACTGATGCCTATTCTCATTGCATTTGGCTTGGGCCTGGGCATAGATACTTATTTAAAGTTCTAGCACATCTAATAATTCTAATTTACAGCCAAGCCTCTAGTCCTTTCATTGAGTACTGTTCTGCTTTTTGAACCTATATCTGTGTTGAGTTTCCTACTCTCTGCTGCTCAGCAGGCATGTCTTCTGAACCCTATCTTTTCTGTGGTGACCACTGAAACCATGTGTTGAAAATAGCTTATAAGATGGAAGGAGCTTGGGTCCTTGAATCACTGAATTGAAGGTCTCCCACTGAACACTGTATTAGATTGTTGTAGACACTGCTAGTTGCCTATTCATTATCTATTCACTACTTCATCCTTACAAACAGAATTTCTACACACTTGAGGATATCTGTGTGTTTAGATAAAAATAAATATATCCTGGGAGAGTTAAGATGGCGGGAAATAGTGGGACTGGGATTTCCCTTGACCCACAAACACAGCCATATTGAGGTCAGATCACTTGAAACACCCAGGAAATTGATCTGCGTTGTGGCAGAGGGATCTCCACAGTTGGAGGGAGACAGCTTGTCAGGATGGAGCTGCATATATGTGAATTGGGGGAGATAAAATGGCATAGGTATGAAGGGGAGGGAAGCCTTTCTGTGCAGAAACAAACAGGAGAGAAAGAGAGAGGACTTATAAAAGTTGGCATCGAGTTAGTGCAAGGGGAAATTTCTCGGGACCATGGGCTGGGGAACAAGAAATATGGAGAGTGCCAGTTTCTACTTTGCAAACCACCTTAGGAGCTGAAACTCTGAAACTCAGAGGTTTCAAAAGTGTGCAACATTCTTCACCAAACCCCACCCCTCTGGGCCTGGCAAATGATTATCTACTGGAGCAAGGCTGACTAACCCAAGGCATCCAACCTCTCCTCCAGACCAGCAAAGCCACAGGTCCCAGGCACCAATAGACAACTGTGTGTGTGTGTGTTTTCTTTTCTTTTCTTTTCTTTTCTTTTCTTTTCTTTTCTTTTCTTTTCTTTTCTTTTCTTTTCTTTTCTTTTCTTCTTTCTCTTCTCTTTTCTTCTCTTCTCTTCTCTTCTCTTCTCTTCTCTTCTCTTCCCTTCCCTTCCCTTCCCTCCTCTCCTCTCCTCTCCTCTTCTTCTCTTCTCTTCTCTTCTCTTCTCTTCTCTTCTCTTCTCTTCTCTTCTTTCTCTTCTCTTCTCTTCTCTTCTTTCTTCTCTCTTCCCTCTTCCTTTTTTCTTTTGGAATCAGGCTCATAGTTACTGATCAGTTCTTGTTATATATATATATATATATATATATATATATATATATATATTTTGTTTGTTTGATCAAGCATTTTTATTTTCTTCTTTTTCCACCTCTCTCTTTCTTCATCTTCTTTATTTTCCACTCTCTTTCTCTGTATTTAGTCTTATAGATTTTTATTCTCTGTTTGGTCTTTTTTTTTCTCCCCTTTCAATTTTCTCTTGTTATTGAATCATGCTTCCCCCTTCCCTTTTCCATTTATTCCCATGGTTACCTCAACAAACAAATCAAAGCACACTTGGAGGAAGGTCCAAACACTCCACCACTACAAGCTAGGATGAGCTCTGCACAGGACTGACCGGTGGGATACAGCAGCCAAATCACAATAACAGAGGCATGCAACATATACCAAAAACACTTCCTGAAGGGTCAGGCCCTGGACAGCATAAGATCACTTTTTAATATAGTAGTACTCTCAGCTGCAGGACACATAACATGCTTTTAAAACACGCAAAAGACAGAAATTTAGCCAAAATGACAAAACATAAGAACTTTTTCCAAAAGAAAGTTCAAGAAAAATCACAGCCAGAGAATGACTCAAAATATTATAAAAAATATATGTGAACAAGAATTTAAAATAACAGTCATAAGACTGAGAGCTGGGCTTAAAGGATAGAAGACACAAAAGAATCTCTTGCTGCAGAGATCAAAGACCCCAAGAACTAGTCATGATGAATTAAGAAATGTTATAAATGAGATGCAAAATAAGCTAGATAGAGTGAGAGTGAGGATGGAAAAAGCAGAGGAGAGAATAGGTGAAATAGGAGATAAACTTATGGAAAATGATGAAGCTGAAAAAAAAGGGAAAGGAAATTAGTAGATCATGAGGGGATAATTAGAAAACTAAGTGATTCCATGAAATGAAACAATATCACCATCATAGGAGTTCTGGTAGGGGAAGAGCTAGAGAACGGGGCAGAAGGTCTATTTGAACAAATTATAGCTGAGAACTTCCCTAATCTGGGGAAAGAAACAGACATCTAAGTCCAAGAGGCACAGAGAACTCTCTTCAAAATCAATAAAACCAGGTCAACGCCACCACATATCATGGTGAAACTGGCAAAATACAAGGATAAAGAGAGAATTCTGAAAGCAGCTAGGGACAAACAGGGCTTAACCTACACAGGTAGACACCTAAGTATAGTAGCAGACCTGTCCAATGGAAATTGGAAAGCTAGAAGGGAGTGGCAGGAAATAGTCAATGTGCTAACTAGGAAAAATATGCAACCAAGAATCCTCTATCCAGCAAGGCTGTCATTCAGAATAGAAGGAGTGATAAAGACTTTCCCAAACAAAAACTAAAGGAGTGCATGACCACTAAACCATCCATGCAAGAGATACTAAGGGCGACTTTGTGAGTGGAAAGCAGCAAATACTAGAAAGGACCACAGATATCGCACAAAAAAAAAATCAAGAAATTGGGGCACCTGGGTGGCTCAGTTGGTTAAGCGTCCAACTTCAGCTCAGGTCATGATCTCACGGTTCATGAGTTCAAGCCCCACATCAGGCTCTGTGCTGACAACTCAGAGCCTGGATTATTCTTTGGATTCTGTGTGTGTGTCTCTCTCTGCCCTTCCCCCATTCATGCTTTGTCTCTCAAAAATGAATAAATGTTAATTTAAAAAAATCATGAAATCTACAGGTAACACAATGGTATTAAATTAATATCTTTCAATAATCACACTGAATGTAAATGGATTAAATGCCCCAATCAAAAGACATAGGGTATTAGGATGCATAAAAAACAAGATCCATCTATATGCTGCCTATAACAGACTCTTTTAGATCAGAAGACACCTGCAGATTGAAAGTGAGGGATGAAGAACCATCTATCATGCTAATGGAAGTCAAAAGAAAGCCAGAGTAGCCATACTTATATCCTAACAACTAGACTTTAAAACAAAGACTGTAACAAGAGATGAAGAAGGACATTGTATCATAATTAAGGGATCTATCCATCAAGAAGAGCTAACAATTGTAAATATTTATACTCCCAACATGAAAGAACACAAATATATAAATCAATCAATCACAAAAATAAGCAAACTTTTGGATAATACCATAATTGTAAGAGCCTTTAATACTCCACTTACAGAAATGGACAAATGATCTAGGCAGAAAATCATTAAGGAAACAACAGCTCTGAATTACACATTGGACCAGATGTACTTAACATATATTCAGAACATTTCATCCTAAATTAGCAGAGTACACATTATTCTCAAGTGCACATGAACATTCTCCAAAATAGATCATATACTGGGTCACAAAACAGCCCTCAAGAGCTACAAAAATATTGAGATCATACCATGCATATTTCCAGAACTCATTGCTATGAAACTCAAAATCAACCACAAGAAAAAATTTGGAAAATCCCCAAATACATGGAGGTTAAAGAACATCCTACTAAGGAATGAATTGATTAAACAGGAAATTAAAGAGGAATTCTAAAAATACATGGAAGCTAATGAAAATGAAAACATGACAGTCCAAGCCCTTTGAAATGCAGCAAAGGCAGTACTAAGAAAAAATACATTTCCATTCAGGTCTATCTCAAGAAGCAAGAAAGGTCCCAAATACACAACCTAACATTACACCTAAGGGAGCTAGAAAAGAAGCAGTAAATAAAGCCCAAAGCCAGCAGAAGAAGGTAGATAACAAAGATTAGAGCAGAAATAAACAATATAAAATTAAAAAAAAAAACGGTAGAACAGAATAATGAAACTAAGAGCTTGTTTTTTGAAAAAATAAACAAAATTGATAAACCCCTAGCCAGATTTCTCAAAAAGAAAAGAGAGAGGACCCAAATAGATAAAATCACGAATGAAAGAGGAGAGATCACAACCAACACCACAGAAGTACAAACAATTATAAGAGAATATTATTAAAAATTATATGCGAACAAACTGGACAATCTGGAAGAAATGTACAAATTCCTAGACACTCACACACCACTAAAATGCAAAAAGGAAGAAATAAAAAGTTTTAACAGACCCATAACCAACAAACAAATTGAATCAGTTATCAAAAATCCCCCAATAAATAGGAATCCTGGACCAGATGACTTCCTAAGGGAAGTCTACCAGACAATTATAGCAGAGTTATACCTATTCTTCTCAAACTGTTCCAAAAAATAGAAATGGAAAGAAAGCTTCCAACTCATTCTATGAAGCCAGCATTACCTTGATTCTAAAACCAGATGAGGACCCCACTACAAAGGAGAATTACAGGCCAATATCCCTAAAGTACCTGGGTGCAAAAATTCTCACCCAGATACTAGCAAATTGAATTCAACAGTACATTAAAAGACTTATTCACCATGATCAAGTGGTATTCATTACTGGTCTGCAAGGCTGGTTCAGTATTCACAAATCAATCAATGTGATACACCACTTTAATACAAAAAGATTAAGAACCATATGATCTTGTAAATAGATGCAGAAAAAGCATTTGACAAAATACAGCATTCTTTATGATAACAACCGTCAGGAAAATCAGGATAGAAGCAACACACCTCAACATCATGAAAGCCATATATGAAAGGCCCACAGATAATATCATCCTCAATGTGGAAAAACTGAGACTTTCCCCTAAGATCAGGAACGTGACAGGGGTGTGCACTCTCACCACTGTTGTTCAATGTAGTGTTGGAAGTCCTAGCCTCAGCAGACAACAAAACAAAATAAAAGGCATCCAAATTGGCAAAGAAGTCTAACTCTCACTCTTTGCAGATAACATGATACTCTACATGGAAAACCTGAAAGACTCCACTAGAGTGAAAACTGCTAGAGTGAATACATGAATTCAGCAAAGTTGCAGATATAAAAACAATGTACAGAAATTGGTTGCATTTCTATACACCAATAATGAAGAAACAGAATGAGATACCAAGGAATTGATCCTATTTGGAACTTCACTGAAAACCATAAAAAACCTAGGAATAAACCTAACCAAAGAAGTAAAAGATCTATATGCTAAAAACTATACAAAACTTATGAAATAAATTGAAGACACAAAGAAATGGAGAAACGTTCCATACTCATGAATTGTAAGAACAAATATTGTTAAAATGCCAATACTATCCAAAGCACACATTCAAAGCAATCCCTATCAAAATAACACCTGCGTTCTTCACAGAGCTAGAGCAAACAATTCTAAATTTTGTATGAAACCTGAAAAGACCCCGAATAGCCAAAATAATGTTGAAAAAGAAAACCAAAGCTGGAGGCATCACAATTCCAGACTTCAAGCTGTATTATAAAGCTGTAATCATCAAGACAATGTGGTACTGGCACAAAAACAGACACATGGATCAATGGAACAATACAGAACCCAGAAATGGACCCACAAATGTATTGCCACCTAATCTTTGACAAAGCAGGAAAGAATATACATGGAGAAAAGACGGTCTCTTCAGCAAATGGTGTTGGGAAGACTGGAGAGTGACATGCAGAAGAATGAAACTGGACCACTTTCTTACACCATACACACACAAAAATATTCAAAATGGATGAAAAACCTAAATGTGAAACAGGAAACCATCCAAATCCTACAGGAGAAACTAGGCAGCAACCTCTTTGACCTTGGCTACAGCAACATCTTAACATGTCTCTGGAGACAAGGTAAATAAAAGCAAAAATGAACTATTGGGACCTCATCAAGGTAAAAAGCTTCTGAACAGCAAGGGAATCAGTTACAAAACTAAAAGGCAACTGACAGAATGGGAGAAGATATTTGCAAATGATATATTGGATAAAGTTCATGTACAAAATCTATAAAGAACTTACCAAACCCAACACCCCAAATACAAATAATCCAATGAAGAAATGGGCAGAAGACATGAAATAGAGACTTTTCCAAAGAAGACATCCAGATGGTAAATAGACACATGAAAAGATGCTCAACATCACTCATCATTAGGGAAATACAAATCAAAACCACAATGAGATACCGCCTCACACCTCTCAGAATGGCTAACATTAACAACTCAAGAAACAACAGATGTTTGTGAGGATGTGGGGAAAGTGGGACTCTTTTGCACAGTTGGTGGGAATGCAAACTTGTGCAGCTACTCTGGAAAACAGTATGGAGGTTCCTCATAAGATTAAAAATAGAATTATGCTATAACCCAGCAATTACACTACTAGGAATTTATCCAAAGGATACAAAAAAGCTAATTTGAAGGGGCATTTACACCCCAATATTTATAACAGCTCATCAACAATAGCCAAATTATGGTACGAGCCTAAATGTCCATCAACTAATGAATGGATAAAGAAAATGTGGTATATATATACAATGAAATACTACTCGGTGATGAAAAAATAAAATCTTGCCATTTGCAACAATGTGAACAGAACTAGAGGGTATTATGCTAAGCGAAATAAGTCAGAGAATGACAGCTATCATATGATTTCAATCATATGTGGAATTTGAGAAACTCAACAGATGAATATAGGGGAATGGAAAGAAAAATAAGATGAAAACAGAGAGAGAGGCAAACCATAAGAGACTCTTAAATACAGAGAACAAACTGAGGGTTGCTGGATGTGGTGGGGGGCAGTGAGAAGGTGGGTTAAATGCATGTTGGGCATTAAGGAGAGCACTTTTCAGGATGAGCACTGGGGGGGTCATATCTAAGAAATGAATCACTGGGTTCTACTCCTGAAGCCAAGACTACACTGTATGTTAACTAACTTGAAAATAAATTTTAAAAATATTGTATCTCCTGATCTCTTTTATGATAGGATTGCTATAAGCTGACACATAAACAGAACTAGTCAAGAATTCTTGGAAATCTCTTTTAAAGAGTTCTGTGTCCTTCCCCACTTTGTCTCTTTCTTCTATATGAAGACAGATGTAATGGCTGAAGTTTCAGCAACCTTTATGTAACCATGAGGTAAGGGTCACATGCTCTAGTGATGACCAATGAAAATAATAAGGGAGACTAGTTCTCTAATGACATTAAAAGCTGCTATACAACTCCTGGTATAAAAATCTCTCGATTTTTGATTACACAAAAGGAAAAAAAAACTCATGTAAGCCAATACTTTTTTAGGTTTCTAGTACTATATAATTCGTAATTAATATATTTCTAATGTCATAGTTTCCATACTCTCAGGGATTATATCTATTTGCACCCACTGGCTCTTCCTGACACTACCAGTCCAACTATCTGCATTAACTTCTGTGGCTTGATATTTGGATCTCTGCTATTTCCCTGTGAATCAGTCTTGTCTCCTGATCCTTGGTCATCTCCAATTTGATCTGTATTGCCTTGGACAAAAACCTGTCACATTTGATCAAAGTTAACATGTGTATATGACAATCACTTAAAGGCAGATTTTAAAATGTTTCTCAAGTAACATAAATGCAGCAACCTAAATCTCTCAGCATGTTTTCTGTGTTCACTTATCTCAATGTCAAATTTATATGGTCTTGCCGTTTCCATTTTCAGGTGGAAGTAAAAGAAATAATAGTATATAGATTGATTATATGATGAACAACACCCTGAAAAATCCATCATTCAAGGAATAGAGTAGATTGGATAGTGTGACCTATAATTTACAGGTAGGAGGACACCACTTATCACCTCTGGGAAGATCTGTTATACCTATTGGCTTTGTTCATGCTGTGTAGTATATTGTTTCACAGGTCAGGTAAATCTCACATTCCTATTACAGTTGTTTATTTCCTTTGTATTTCCAAGACAGTAGAAAAATAATAAAGTGTGCACACAAGATTACTCATGGCCCAATAACTTTTGTTCTCAATTTGGGAGGTTGAAAGTGAAAATGTGAACTTGTGTGTATAGCATGGTCTGTTTGTTTGAAGAACATGCCCTGATGAAAGCAGTGATGAAAGTAGAAGCAGTAAGAAAACCACGTCTATGGGTGTCTCTGTGGCTTCCAATTTGCCCATTGTCACCTGGTGAAAACGAGTTGAAGATGAGTAGCTTTGTATATTCATTAATTTAAATGAGAAAAAGAAAATATAATAGTTTATGTATATATAATTTGTAATCATTTGTGTTTATAAGAGAAAGTAAGGTCAGGGACAAACAAAAAACACAAACTCTGCCCTAAAACTATTTGAAGCATCAACCTGACCTCCTTAATCATCAAATCGTTTGTTCTTTAAAAAACTGATAAGTAGCTAAACTCACCAATTATTATACTATTTAATCCTTAGACCATTTCCCAGCCATTTCTTTGGGCTTTGGGGGCAAATACACAGTGTGTTGATATGTTCTAAATCTCATAAAGCTCTTCTGCACAATATTGACCAATAACAAGGAGGTGGTAGTGAATAAAGAGAAAAAGAACAATAATGTGTTATCTCATTCTGGATTCCAACACCAAGACGAGGTCCATATTCATCATGACTGGAACAGTATTTAGGTTATTCACTTGATAATGGTAGATAATAAGAAAATATGGTCAAGGTATACTTTAGAGACCAGAGTGAGGAATTTAGCCAGGAGACTTGAGTTGTGAAAAGTTGAGGTCTGGCAGAATACTTGAGCTTGCTCTGCATGGAGCTAAAGATGGAGCTGAAGTAAAGCTGGAGACTTTTATAGTCAGCTTTAAGGTTGACACTGTCCATACCTACAGTAGAAATTTTAGGATTTAAAACACTAATACCTTTAGGTTTAGATAAAGGCTCCTTAAGTTTTGGGGAGTTTCATCTGGTAGTATCATAACTTTCATGGCTTCTACCACTAAAGTTTGTTGATCTTTTTTTGGTGAGTCACTGAGAAAAGAAAGAAAAAGGTGAATGTGTGGGTCTAGGATCAGGGGGAATAACCAAGCTTTGGAACTGATTCCTATAGAAAGTGGCTCTTGATACCAATGCCCATGTCCAAAGGATTGGAGATGACAGAGACTTTCTCATCACAACAATGGCCGAGTTACAACCCTTTCATTTCTAGGAACTTATCTTCTAAAAATAATCAAGGATGTTCCCCTAAAGTATAACTTTAAATATGTACTTCTTGATATTGTTTATGATAGAGGAGAAAGCTAAATGCCCAACAATGAAGGAATAGTTATGTAGGTATGTTACATACATCCATATAAAGGAATATATATGCAAACATTAAAAATAGTATTTTAAAAGTATTTATTTAAAAAGGTAAAGCTGACTTTAAAAAGATTACATAAAAAAGTATAATACATAAAAAATAGCAATTTCCTCACACTCTATTCCCATCATCCTGCATTCTTCTAATAGTACTTATCACCATGACACACTCTATATTTACATGTTTATGTTTATTTTATGTGTCCTTTCCCTTCATTAGAATATAAACATCACAAGGGCAGGGACTTTATATTGTTCACTATTTTATCCCCACTCTTAATACAATGTCTGGCATACAGTGGGTGCTTAATAAATATCTGTTGAATGAATGGCTGAATAATTATAGTGTGTGTTGTTAATCAGCACAAAGTAAAGGAACACAGAAGAATGGCTTATACACAGCCTGGTTGATGATTAGAAAAAACTTCCTGGAACAGTTGATCCCTTAATCCATGTTAAAGCATGGGCAAAAGAAAGACTTTTGGAGGTGTCTGTTATCAATAAACTGATTGCCCAGAACCATAACAGGACCACATTCCCAACTTGAAATACCACTGTAACTTAAATTCTTGTTGCCTTTATCCATTTGTTCCTTTGACTTCCTCAGAGTTATCTGACTGTGAATACTGCAGTTGATTGCCTGGCTCTTCTGGAGGGATCAAACCCACAGCTGAGTTCTTTTCCCATTCTGTCCTTACTTACATTACTCTCATTCTCTACTGGCTCTTGATGCTGAAGTCCTGACTTAGTTCTTCTTTAATCCTGTCTGTAATAGGAACTTTCCCTCTTAAGTATACTTTGTGTTCTGAAGATCTGATAACTAATACAGTGTTATATATGAAACTTAGAATCATTAGATATAAATATTTGTTGAAATATTCCACAATGGCAAATGGGTAAAACTAGTTAGAATTATTTTCTAGTAAATTTCCTTTCTTTTCCCATATTAGACCTCTTAAGAACTGAATAATAATATCAACAATAGTCATGGCAACATAAACATTAGTCCATAGCATTCTACTTATGTATATTCAAAGCCCTTGTGTATATCATTTGAGTCTCTTAAAAACTTTATGAAGTAGGCAGGGAGAAAATCACAGAAGAATATGGACTGTGACTTTTCCAATTTCACAAAACATCTTAAACCTTGGTATTATGACTTAAATTCCTGAGAAACCCTAGACATTAGGTTAAAAAAATTCTCAAGGGCTAACTTGTGTCTAAAGGAAAAAAAAAAAGAACTACACAAATTGTGTTAATGTTCTGTAAAAGGGAGGGGAGGGAGGGCATAAGAAACTAGTGCCAAAATATAAAAAGTGATTTTTTTTGTCACTGCATAGTATGATAGAAAAAGTTGCATATTTTCATTAGTTTAAAATTACATAAATGAAAACAGATTGAGTTTGTGTAGTTTCAAGAATATTTAAACTGGAGGGGTGCTTGGGTGGCTCAGTCGGTTAAGTGGTCGACTTCAGCTCAGGTCATGATCTCACGGTCTGTGGGTTCAAGCCCCATGTTGGTCTCTGTGCTGACAGCTCAGAGCCTGGAGCCTGCTTCTGATTCTGTGTCTCCCTCTCTCTCTGCCCCCCCCACTGCTTGCTCTATGTCTCTCTTTCTCTCAAAAATAATAAACATTAAAATAATTTAATAAAAAATTAAATAAAAAGAAAATTTGAACTGGATAAAATGTAATAAACTGAACCTATCCATTTAAGGATTATTTTAAAATATGAAAGAATAGGGGTGCCTGGATTGCTTAGTTGGTTAAGTATCTGACTTCAGCTCAGGTCATGATCTCATGGTTCATGAGTTTGAGCCCTGTGTTGGGCTCTGTGCTGACAGTTCAGAGCCTGGAGCCTACTACAGATTCTCTCTCTCTTTCTCTCTCTCTCTGTCTCTCTGCCCTCTCCTGCTCTGGCTCTCTCTCTCAAAAATGAACAATAAAAAATTATCTTTAAAAAATAAAATATGAAAGAATATTTGAATGCCACTAAAACAGACAGGAAATGTAAGATAAACACATTAAGAAATGAAAATAAATTTCCATTTCAAAGAGGTTGTTGGCTATCATATTAGTCAACAAAGAAAACAAAATGAAAATGTTTAATTTTGGTTATCAAATTAAGATAAAATAATATTTATAGTAATAGAACTGGTGGCCAGGGGGGACTGGGCACACTTCAGCCAAAGAATCCATCACTGCTGGGTTCACTCCATTCACCCTTTTGCCAAGTGTCGCCTCAGTAGCCCTTCTGCCCCTTCATTTCAGCCCCCAACTAGAGAAGGTCGAACAGGAACTGCCACGGTGGTCCTGGCAGATCCACTTCTCCTTTGTCACCCTTTGGTCCAGAAGGCCCCTGGTCACCTGGAAATCATGGAGTTCCAGGGCAGCCAGACTCCATAAATTCATTCCTATCATAGATAGGAGGTCCAGGAAGGCCTGAGTGCCTTGGAAGCCCTGAAGGACTGGGGGGATCCCTCATACCAAAGCTGACCACATAGTTGTGGTCTATTAACCTCATGGATGAGGTGCTGTTTCCCAGCTAGGAGGCCTTATTCTTGGGCTCTGAGGTCCAGCTAAAGCCCGGGCCACATCTTCTCTTTCCATGGCAGAGATGTCCTGCATCACCTCTCCTGGCCCAAGAAGAGCATGTGGCATGGCTCAGACCCCAGCAGGCACCAGCTGATCAACAGCTGTTATACGATGTGACAGATAGAGGCTGCAGCAGCCAATGGCCAGGTCTCCTCCCTTCTGGCAGTCAGGCTGCAGAGGCAGAAAGCTGCGAGCTGCCACAATGCCTTCATTGTAATCTGTATCAAGAGCAGCTTCCTTCCCCTACAAGTAGAGGCTCTGTTGATAGGGATGTGCAGACAGACAGGTGGATAGGTGGCCAGAGAGGAGGTCAGGAGGCAGGAGAGCAGAGAAGCCACAGTGCAGGAGACTCTGCCCACATTCCCATGGTGGGGACCTGGCTGGGACAGTTTCTTATATGGTTTACGTTTCATATAATCTTCAAGAAATAAAAGGAAGACAAGGAATGTATTTTTTATTTATTTTTAATGTGGAGGGCATTGCTTCATTCTGCTTTTATAATTATACCCACTTTTGTGCACATATTTGAGTGCAGGGGCTGGAATTTGAGGGGTAGAGTCTCAGTTTGAGTCCCTGTTGATCTGAGGTTAAGGCCTGGTGACTTTGAGATGAATAGGCAGCAGTCAGTGGATACTGACATGGGTAGGAGGGTGGCTGGGCTGTGGATTTGGGATCGACAGGCTAATGCACCATATGTGACAGGGAAGTGGCTGATTGTGCTCTTGGTTAAGTGGTCATGATTTCCTTTTACTTTTGTTTGGGAAATTATTTCTCTTTCTATTCTGAATTATAGCCTTTCTGGATAGAGTATTCTAGGCTGCATATTTTTTTTCCTTTTAGCACTTTGAACTTACCATGCTGCTCCCTTCGGGCCTATAATGTTTCTCCTGAAAAATCAACTGATTGACTTACAGTGTTTCCCTTGTATATAACTGCATTCTTTTCTTTTGTGCTTTTACAATTCTCTTTATCACTACTTTTTGCTATTTTAATTACTGTGTCTTAGTATGTACCTCTTTGGTTTGATTTTATTGGAGGATCTCTGTGCTTCCTGGATATGAATTTCTATTTCCTTCCCTAGATTAGGAAAGTTTTCAGCTATTATTTCTTCGAATAAATTTTCTGCCCCTTTTCTCTCTTATCCTTCTGGGATCCCTATAATGCGGCTGTTATTATGCTTGATGGTGTCAGTGAGTTCCCTTGCTCTATTCTAATTTTGCATATTTTTGATCTCTCACCTGCAGAGCTTTATTACATTTCAAACTATTCTGTTCTCCAGGTCACTGATCCATTCTTTTACTTCCTTTTGTCTACTATGTATTCCATGTACTGTATTTTTCATTTCATTTCCTGTGGTGTTAACCTCTGATATATTCTTTTTTATCTCTATGTTAAGGGTATTACTGATGTCATCTAACATTTTCTCAAGTCTAATCAGTACCTTTATGACCCCTACTTTATATTCTCTATCAGGCATATTACTTATCTCCATTTTACTTAGCCCTCTTGCTGTGATTTTGTTGTTCTTTCATTTGGAACATATTCTTCTGTCTCCTCATTTGGTCTATCACTGTGTCTGTTCTCATGTTTGGAAAGTCAGCTGTGCCTCCTACTTTTGAAAATAGTGACCTTATGAAAAAGATGTCTTGTAGCTCCCTGCAGTGTAATCTCTTTTTCACCAGAAAATGGTGCTTCATTGGTATCTCCTATGTGTGTTGCATATGCCTTACTGTTGTGGCTGAGAAGGTTTGCCTCCAGTACAGTTGTCTGCAGTGGCTCTCTTTGCCTGTTATGGGAAGAGTCTCATCCTTGTGCCAGTCTGGGGCCACCTAGGGGTTGAGTTGAGTCAGACCAAAAGTTTACCAGAGATGAAGTAACACCAACTGCAGGGCACTTACACTGTGTTGTCCCCTGTGAAGCTTTTGTTGGTGGGCCAGGCCTGCTGTCATACCAGCTGTCTGCCCCAGCCCATTGTTGGATCCACAGTTAGACTAATATGTGTGGTTATCTTTTCCTCTCTCTGGAGCAGGAGTCCCTTTGGAGTGAGGCTGGTCACTGACTGGGCTGCTTGCACACCTGCCAGGCTTGTGGTACTGCTTTGGATGGGCTTAGACCAAGAGCATATTAGAGAGGGTGGATCTGCAATATGCACAGGGTCTGGATGGGCAAGGTAGCAATGTTTTGGGGCTGGCGGTCCTCTGCGGGAGGGACCCTGCAATACCAGGGCTGAAGCAGGCCATTCCTGAGGGGTGGATCCACAAAAGCACGGCAGAGGAATGGGAGAGCAGTGGGATGGAGGGGTACTTGTGGAAGCAAGTTAGGTGGCAAGTGTTGGTGTTGGTTCCCCCAGGGAGCCAGGTAGGCTGTGGTGGGGAAGGGAAGTGGTGCCTGCCAGCTCCTTTGTTCCTGGAGGAGTCCCCCACCAATCTTTGTCCCTCCAGAACAGGCTCTAAGTTCAGCAAACAACTCTCCCTCCCATATGCTCCAGACATTTTTTTTAATTTTATTTTTTATTTTAAAAAATTTACATCCAAATTAGTTAGCATATAGTGCAACAATGATTTCAGGAGTAGATCCTTAGTGCCCCTTCCCCATTTAGCCCATGCCCCTCCGACAACCCCTGCAGTAACCCTCAGTGTGTTTTCCATATTCATGAGTCTCTTCTGTGTTGTCCCACTCCCTGTTTTTATATTATTTTTGTTTCCCTTACCTTATGTTCATCTGTTTTGTCTCTTAAAGTCCTCATATGAGTGAAGTCATATGATTTTTGTCTTTCTCTGACTGACTAATTTCACTTAGCATAATACCTTCCAGTTCCATCCATGTAGTTGCAAATGGCAAGATTTCATTCTTTTTGATTGCCAAGTAATACTCCATTGTATATATATATATATATACCACATCTTCTTTTTTTTTTTTTTAAATTTTTTTTTCAACGTTTTTTATTTATTTTTGGGACAGAGAGAGACAGAGCATGAACAGGGGAGGGGCAGAGAGAGAGGGAGACACAGAATCGGAAACAGGCTCCAGGCTCCAAGCCATCAGCCCAGAGCCTGACGCGGGGCTCGAACTCACGGACCGCGAGATCGTGACCTGGCTGAAGTCGGACGCTTAACCAACTGCGCCACCCAGGCGCCCCACGCATCTTCTTTATCCATTCATCCATTGATGGACATTTGGGCTCTTTCCATACTTTGGTTATTGTTGACAGTGCTGCTATAATCGTGGGGGTGTATGTGTCCCTTTGAAACAGCAAACCTGTATCCCGTGGATAAATGCCTAGTAGTGCAATTGCTGGGTCGTAGGGTAGTTCTATTTTTAGTTTTTTGAGGAACCTCCATACTGTTTTCCAGAGTGGCTGCACCAGCTTGCATTGCCACCAACAATGAAAAACAGATCCTCTTTCTCCACATCCCCGCCAACATCTCTTGTTGCCTGAGTTGTTACTGTTAACCATTCTGACAGGTGTAAGGTGGTATCTCATTGTGGTATTAATTTGTATTTCCCTGATGATGAGTGATGTTGAGCATTTTTTCACATGTTGGTTGGCCATCAGGATGTCTTCCTTGGAGAAGTGTCTATTCATGTCTTTTGCCCATGTCTTCACTAGATTGTTTGTTTTATGGGTGTTGAGTTTGATAAGTTTTTTATAGATTTTGGATCTAACCCTTTATCTGATATGTCATTTGCAAATATCTTCTCCCATTCTGTTGGTTGCCTTTTAGTTTTGCTGATTGTTTCCTTCACTGTGCAGAAACTTTTTATTTTGATGAGGTCCCAGTAGTTCATTTTTGCTTTTGTTTCCTTTGCCTCTGGAGACGTGTTGAGTAAGAAGCTGCTGCGGCCAAGATCAAAGAGGTTTTTGCATGCTTTCTCCTCAAGGATTTTGATGGCTTCCTGTCTTACATTGAGGTCTTTCATCCATTTTGAGTTTATTTTTGTGTATGGTGTAAGAAAGTGGTCCAGGTTCATTCTTCTGCATGTTGCTGTCCAGTTTTCCCAGCACCACTTGCTGAAGAGACTGTCTTTATTCCATTGGATGTTCTTTCCTGCTTTGTCAAAGATTAGTTGGCCATACATTTGTGGGTCCATTTCTGGGTTCTCTATTCTGTTCCATTGATCTGAGTGTCTGTTCTTGTGCCAGTACCATACTGTCTTGATGATTACAGACTTGTAGTATAGCTTGAAGTCTGGGATTGTGATGCCTCCTGCTTTGGTTTTCTTTTTCAAGATTGCTTTGGCTATTTGGGGGTCTTTTCTGGTTCCATACAAATTTTAGGATTATTTGTTCTAGCTCTGTGAAGAATGCTGGTGTTACTTTGACAGGGATTGCATTGAATATGTAGATTGCTTTGGGTAGTATTGACATTTTAACAATATTTGTTCTTCCTATCCAGGAGCATGGAATCTTTTCCCATTTTTTTGTGTCTTCTTCAATTTCTTTCATAAGCTTTCTATAGTTTTCAGCTTATAGATTTTCACCTCTTTGGTGAGATTTATTCCTAGGAATTTTCTGGGTTTTGGTGCAATTGTAATTGGGATCAATTCCTTGATTTCTCTTTCTGTTGTTTCATTGTTGGTGTATAAGAATGCAACCGATTTCTGTTCTTTGATTTTATATCCTGCAACTTTGCTGAATTCATGAGTCAATTCTAGCAGATTTTTTGTGGAATATTTTGGGTTTTCCATATAGAGTATCATGTCATCTGTGAAGAGTGAAAGTTTGACTTCTTCCTGGCTGATTTGGATGCCTTTTATTTCTTTGTGTTGTCTGATTGCAGAGGCTAAGATTTCCAATACTATGTTGAATAACAGTGGTGAGAGTGCACATCCCTGTCTTTTCCTGACCTTAGGGGGAAAGCTCTCAGTTTTTCCCCATTGAGGATGATATTAGCGTTGGGTTTTTCATATATGGCTTTTATGATCTTGGGGTATGATCCTTCGATCCCTACCTTCTTGTGGGTTTTTATCAAGAAAGGATTCTGTATTTTGTCAAATGCTTTCTCTGCAACTATTGAGAGAATCATATGGTTCTTGTCCTTTCTTTTCTTGATGTGACTAATCATGTTAATTTTTTTGTGGATATTGAACCAGCCCTGCATCACAGGTATAAATCCCACTTGGTCGTGGTGAATAATTTTGTTAATGTATTGTTGGATCCAGCTGGCTAATATCTTGATGATTTTTGCACCCATGTTCATCAGGGAAATTGGTCTATAGTTTTCCTTTTTACTGGTTTCTCTGTCTGGTTTTGGAATCAAATTAATGCCGGCTTCATAGAAAGAGTTTGGAAGTTTTCCTTCCATTCCTATTTTTTGGAACAGCTTCAAGAGAAAAGGTGCTAACTCTTCCTTAAATGTTTGGTAGAATTCCCCTGGAAAGCCATCTGGCCCTGGACTCTTGTTTTTTGGAAGATTTTTGATTACTAATTTTATTTCCTTACTGGTTATGGGTCTGTTCAAATTTCCTATTTCTTCCTGTTTCAGTTTTGGTAGTATATGTGTTTCTAGGAATTTGTCCATTTCTTCCAGATTGTCATTTCATTGGCATATAATTGCTCCTAATATTCTCTTATTATCACTTATTATCTGCTGTGTTGGTTGTGATCTTTCCTCTTTGATTCTTGATTTCATTTATTTGGGTCCTTTCCCTTTTCTTTTTGCTCAAATTGGCTAGTGGTTTATCAATTTTGTTAATTCTTTCAAGGAACCAGCTTCTGGTTTCATTGATCTGTTTTACTGTTTTTTTGGGTTTTTTTTTGGTTTTGATAGCATTAATTTCTGCTGTAATCTTTATTATTTCCTGTCTTCTGCTGGTTTGGGGTTTTATTTGCTGTTCTTTTTCCAGCTCTTTAAGATGTAAGGTTAGGTTGTGTATCTGAGATCTTTTTCCTTCTTTAGGAAGGCCTGGATTGCTATATACTTTCCTCTTATGACTGCCTTTGCTGCATCCCAGAGGTTTTGGGTTGTGGTGTTATCATTTAGGGACTACAAAAAGCTACATAGACTGACTTCCATGGGAAAGCAAAGCAATTTAAGTCCTACTTCAATCTGTTAGCAGGTTCATATATCCAATTTTCTTTCTTTCTTTTTCTTATTTTTCTTTTCTTTCTTTTTCTCTTTTACAATTCTTTTTTTTTCTTGAATACAGAAAGAGAAAAAAATTATTTTAATTTTTAATTTTTATTAAAAATATCTTTATTTAATTTTTATTACTATATTTTTACTTTTATGTAATTTTTTTCAAATTCTACTTACTTCCATCATTTTATTTTAGTCTACTTCAGTGTATTAACCTTTTCAAATTTTCAAACAATTTCCTTTTTTTTCTCTTTTTTGTTTCTTTTCTTTTTATGAATGCAGAAAAGGAAAAACATCATTTTTACTTTCTATGTAAAATATTTTTATTTAATTTTTATTACTATATTTTTTTTGCTTTTATGTAATTTTTTCAAATTCCATTTTCCTTCCATCAATTTATTTCAGTCTACTACAGTGTATTCAGTTTTTCAAATTTTCAAACAATTTCCATTTTTTCTTTTTCTTTTTTTATCTTTTTCATCGTTTTCATTTTTTTCTTTTTCTTAAATACAGAAAATGAAAAAGTTCATATTTATTTTTAATTTTTGTTGAAAACATTTTTCTTTGTTTTCTACTATATTCTTTACCTTGGTGTATATTTTTCAATTTCCATTTTACCCCATCATAACATTTTAGTCTACTTCAGTGTATTCATTTTTTCAAATTCTCAAATGATTTCCTTTTTTCTTCTCCCCCCCTTTTTTTCCCTCTAATCTGTCAAACCACTTTCAATACCCAGACCAAAACACACCTAGGATCTAGCATCATCTATTTGATTTGTGTGTGTGTGTTTAATTTTTAATTTGAATGTTTTTTTTAATTTTAATTTTTTTAATTTCAATTTTTCTACCTCATTAATTCCTTTTCTCCCTTCAAAATGACAAAACAAAGAAATTCACCCCAAAAGAAAGAGCACAAAGAAATGACAGCAAGGGATTTAACCAACACAGATAGAAGCAAGATGTCTGAACCAGAATTTAGAATCACGATAATAAGAATACTAGCTGGAGTTTAAAATAGATTAGAATCCCTTTCTGCAGAGATAAAAGAAGTAAACAATAGCCAGAATTAAATTAAAAATGCTATAACTGAGCTGCAATCACGGATGGATGTAACGTTGGCAAGGATGGATGAGGCAGAAAAGAGAATCAGTGATATGGAGGACAAACTTATAGAAGCAGAAAAAAAGAGGGAGACTAAGGCAAAAGAGTACGATTTAAGAATTAGAAAAATCAGTGACTCATGAAAAAGGAACATCAGAATCATAGGGGTCCCAGAAGAGGAAGAGAGAGAAATAGGGGTAGAAGGGTTATGTGAGCAAATCATAGCAGAAAACTTCCCTAACCTGGGGAGAGACATAGACATAAAAATCCAGGAAGCAGAGGGCCCCCATTAGATTCAACAAAAACCAGCCATCAACAAGGCATATCATAGTCAAATTCACAAAATACTCAGGCAAGGAGAGAATCATGAAAGCAGCAAGGGAAAAAAAAGTCCCTAACCTACAAGGGAAGACAGATCAGGTTTGCAGCAGGCCTATCCACAGAAATTTGGCAGGCCAGAAAGGAGTGGTGGGATATATTCAATGTGCTGAATCAGAAAAATATGCAGCCAAGAATTCTTTATCCAACAAGGCTGTCATTCAAAATAAGAGAGATAAAAATTTTCCCAAACAAAAATTAAAGGAGTTTGATACCACTAAACCAGCCCTGCAAAAATTTTAAGGGAGACTCTCTGAGGGGAGAAAAGATGAAAAAATATATGAAAATAAATAAATACCAAAAGCAACAAAGGATTAGTAAGGATCAGAGAATGCCACCAGAAACTCCAACTCTACAAGCATCATAATGGCAATAAATTCATATCTTTCAGTACTCTAAATGTCCATGGACTCCATGCTCCAGTCAAAAGACATGGGTAAGAGAATGGATAAGAAAACAAGATCCGTCTATATGCTGTTTACAAGAGACCCACTTGAGACCTAAAGACACCTTCAGATTGAAAATAAGGGGATGGAGAACCATCTATCACGCTAATGGTCAAAAAAGAAAGCCTGAGTAGTCATACTTACATCAGATAATCTAGACTTTAAAATGAAGACTGTATCAAGAGATGCAGAAGGGCATTATATCATAATCAAAGGGTCTATCCACCAGGAAGATCTAACAGTTGTAAACATTTATGTGCCAAATGTGGGGCACCCAAATATATAAATCAATTAATCACAAACATAAAGAAAGTTATTGATAGTAATACCATAATAGTAGGAGACTTCAACACCCCACTCACAGCAATGGACAGATAATCTAATCAAAAAATCAATGCACATGGAACGTTTACCATATACTGGGACACACAAAGCAGCCCTAAGTAAGTACAAAAAGATCGAGATCATACCATGCATATTTCAGACCTCAATGCTATGAAACTTGAAATCAACCACAAGAAAAAAATTTGGAAAGGTAACAAATACTTGTAGACTGAAGAACATCCTACTAAAGAATGAATGGGCTAACCAAGCATTTAAAGAGGAAATTAAAAAGTATATGGAAGTCAATGAAAATGATAACACCAGAGATTTTTTAATTGCTGGTTGTGTACTTTATCTCCAGGAGCTATTTGTCCTACTGTTTCTTTAAGGGTGTGGACTCAACGTCTCACATTTCTGGCTCTCCAGATGCCAAGCTGCTGATTTTTAAAATTCCATGTCTTAAGTCCTGCTTGCTGTTTGTAAGAACTCATGAAATTTAGCCCGTCTTATTTTCAAAGCCAAAGTTATGGGGATTCATCTTCCCCACCTGGGCTCCCCTGGTGTGAGGGTCCGTTTCTATCCCCTCTCCTTGCCCACAGCTCCCTCCCTCCCATGGACAGTTCTGTGAATCTGTTTAGCACACAACTGCATTTCTACCCTTCTTACCCTTTTTGATGTGGCCTCTTGTCTATGTTTAAATTTGGAGAGTCTGTCTGCTAGTCTTTGGGTCATTTTCTCAAGAGTGTATCTTTTATAAAGTTTAAAACAAAACAAAAAAACCCAAAATAGTAGAACTGATTGCCTCATGAATTAAAATATAGAAGTTTAATTATCAGTTTTAAATATTGTATATCAAAAATTAAACTCTGCATATAAACTGATCAATATATGATCCCATGTTTATTAAAGGGCTAGATTTATAAATGTACTATATTGAACACTTTATTATCCAATATAAGTGTCACAAAGTGAAACATTTGGAATGCGGGTTAAATACATTTACATTCCAAGTATCACATTGCCAATATTAAAATTGTAGGATTGAGCTAAAATATTATCACTATTAAAATTAGTCATAGTGCATTTAATTATTTAAAATAATTATAATATCAAAGGTAATTAGATAGGTGGGAAAAACAATTATAAAGGTCCCTGTAGTTCTAAAATAAGAAGAGTAGTTTGTATATATCCAGTACAAATGTACCTGGTTCTTAGCCAAGACAGAAGCACCAAGGTAATTCCTGCCAAGATTTATGTAAAATAAAATTACATGGTATCTATTTGTATTGTAATGTTGACATAATAAAGAAAGTTTAATCATTTGGAGTAAAAGACAAAAACATTTGAAAGAATGTAACATTTCATGTGGGTGCACCTTATAAAGTACAATATGAAGATAATCAGACTGAAAAGCTGATGAAATAGGTTCTTCAAATGAATAGCCTCTATTACCTAAAATCCAGCAGAGCAAAAAGTCCTCTTTCATGTTGATATATTTTGCATGTGAATGAAAATATTTTACTAGAGATATAGTGATTATATATAACAGAATTATAGACCTTTTGAATTGAAAGAGGTTTTGCATATCATCTAATTGAAACCTTTAGTTTGCTGAGGCAAAGCAAGTGCTCTTTGTGACTTTCCCAAGGCCATGAGGCATATCTGGGACTGGAATCTAGATTTTTTTTCTCTCTCATGGCCCAAAACTAATTCCTCTGTAACATATTGCTTTACATTTGAAACAAAAGTGCAATTTTACAAAGCACTCAAGATTTTTAGAAGTCAAATTAAGCATAAAAATGACAATTTCCAAAATGTCAAACATATAAGAGCTCCCCTTACACTGATGGGCAATGAAGCATGGTTGTAAAAAAATCTATCCTTCATAAGACCATTGCATCAATTCACCCTTATTCCCCAAAATCAATCAAAGTGAACTTTTTCCTTATTTTGATCTGGATGATCTGATGGGAAACAAGACACATGTTCAATGAAACATTTTCAATTTCAGTCAATGAAATACTTCACCAGCTTTAAGAAAGCAATTGTTTTAACCATTTTAAAGATCAATATTTGGACCAAATTCGCCTGCATCCAAATCCATTGTGAAGATGACTGAAATGATTGTCAACACCTAAATTTTGATTCATTTTAGTGGAAATGTATAATCACGACTGAGGCTCAATCTTGTCCTATGTTCAGAAAGTCTGTGATATTCCTCTGAAATTCACCAATTCACACCTATTCATGAACCTGGTTTCATGTTTTTACAGTCCCCTGCATTTCTCTTGAATTATATTTCAATTTCTTGGACATAGCCTCAAATACTGGCTTTTCAAAATTCACTAGAATTTTAACATAGATTGATGGCCATCCTTCCTGTCCTCCCTCTCCAATACACAAAACATCCTCAAGAATAGTTAACAACAAATTCAGTTAAGATGCAGATGCTTGTAAATAACTAGTTACCCTCACAAGTTAAATGGCTCACACTACTATGTGCATTTTAAGGTTATTTGAGAATAGTCAAACATCGTAAAATGTTAATTTATCAAATGTCAAGTGTTTTCCTATATATGCAATAATAAGAAAGCACTCCAATGACAGGCTATGCCCAGAAGTCTGAAAGGTAATTACTTAGAAGTTGCTGTTATGGGTTGAATTATGACCCCTTAATAATTTATATATTGAAGTCTTAACTCCCAGTATCTCAGAATATGATCTTACTTAGAAATAAGTTCATTGCAGTCGAAATCAGGTAAGATAAGATGATTACAGCAGACCCTAATCAAATATGACTGGTATCCTTGTAAAAAGGGAAAATTGGGACATAGAGGTACATGTGTACAGAGGGAAGACAATGTGAACATACAACATTACAAGACAGTAATCTATGAGCCAAGGAGAGAGGCCTGGAATAGATCCTTCACTTATGGCCCTCAGAAAAAAACAACCATACTGACACCTTGATCTTGAATTTCTAGCCTCCAGAACAGTGACACAATACATTTCTGTTGTTTAAGCCACTCGGTGTATGGTACAACAGCCCTACCAAATTAATATAGTTACTTATAAAGTTTCAGATGAAAACAAATACTTTAAAAAGTCACTTAAATATATTTTATATTGATTAATCAAAGATCATAAAATAGAGTCTACAGAAGTGACACCTGATGAGGCCTTTAGTGTATATGGTAAATGTTTTAGTTTAACTAACAGAGATCTCTAAACTGACTGAGAAATTCAGTTAAACTAAACCTCAATTTCTCAACTAATCTGGTTTTATAATTCAAAATATATTTGAAGATCCCCTAAAAGCCATTCACTAGGGATAGAATGGTAAACAACAATCAGCTGTGATCTCTGCTTTCATGAATCTTATAGTCATGATGAATATAACTCTGTGTATTTGTGTATGTGTGTGTGAGTGTGTGTGTGTGTGTGTGTGTGTGTTTATGTATGTGTGTGTTGATTTTTAAATTGAAGAGACCAAGGAATGGAAAGGTACATGAATGGAACCAAAACTTAAGTACCCATGTACATATTATTTCATTAAATTTTCACAACAGTTCTACAAGATACTTATTTATCTACATTCTAGAGATGAAGAAGCTGAGGCACAGAGAAAGTAAGAAACTGAGTAGTGTAACTGAGATTTAAACCTAGATATGTCTAACTGTAAAATTCTGCTTTTTCCACTAATTTAACTTTTTAAAAAATTTCTTTAATGTTTATTTTTGAGAGAGAACAGGGGAGGGGCAGAGAGAGAGAGAGAGACAGACAGACAGACAGACAGAATCTGAAGTAGGCTCCAGGCTACAAGCTGTCAGCACAGAACCCCGACGTTTGTTCAAACCCACAAACTGCGAGATCATGACCTCAGCCAAAGTTGGACACTTAACCAACTGAGCCACCCAGGCGCCCCTCCATGAATTTACTTGTTAAAAAGAAAGGGAAAAGGAGAAAAGGAGAATGCATGCACCTACATAATCCATATTGTGATACATAATGATATTTGGGATTGCACTATCACTACATATATATCTGAGGTAGATATGAGATAAAGTACTACATCTGGGAATTGGAATCAGCCCAAAGATGCAATTAATATCTGAACACTGACAATGTTTTTTAAAGCTTACTATCTAAAACCATTCTCACTTCTTAGCACCACATTTCCATTAGCACACAAATTCCATTCCTTTCCTAGACTTTTCATGTACACTACATAGCAATTATTAAGGTATTTATAATAATATATACTTCTTCACCTTCAAGTGTGAATAAAATGCACTTTCCAAGATTGATGTTGGTGAATTAACAGAGTAGCCTCAGAAACTTGATTTATCTACACCTGCAGATGAACTCTATGACTAAGATAAACGCATATTGACTAAATTCACAAGCAACAATACAGAATGCTGAAAAATTGATTGGCAACTAAAAAATACAATTCTCATAGTGGATGGAATGCTCATGTTGACATGACCCAAATATTCTCTCCCCATTAGAAGCCCTAGCAGCACTTTCAACAATAGTCAAATTATGCAAAGAGACTAAATGTCCATCAAATTAGTCAAACTATGCAAAAAGCCTAAATTGATGAATGGATAAAGAAGATGTGGTTTATATATACAATGGAATACTACTTGGCAATGAGAAAGAATAAAATCACGCCATTTGCAGCAATGTGGATGGAACTGGAGGGTATTATGCTAAGTGAAATAAGTCAGTCAGAGAAAGACAGATACCATATGTTTTCACTCATATGTGGATCTTGAGAAACTTAACAGAAGACCATGTGGGAAGGGAAGGGGAAAAAGAATAGTTACAAACAGAGAGGGAAGGAGGCAAACCATAAAGACTCTTAAATACAGAGAGCAAACTGAGGGTTGATGGGGGTGGGGGAGAGGGGAGTGTGGGTGAGGGGCACTGAGTAGGGCACTTGTTGGGATGAGCACTGGGTGTTGTATGTAAGCCAATTTGACAAAAAGTTATATTAAAAAATAAACAAAAAATAAATAAAAATAATAAAAAGAAGTCCTACTTAACAAAGAGGATTGCTTGAGGAGCAAGCAAGGAGTGTTACTGGGATGAAGTTAATAACAACTAGCTCTAAGTACCATGTGTCTATTTCTGGAGTAGGTATATACCTGCTAAAGAGCCTAAAGTGTGCTTAGAGAGCCTAAAGTGCGCTATGGCACTGACATTCTCTCCCCTCAGCAGTGTTAGGATAAATATTTCTGTATTGTCAAAGACTTTGCCATTCTCTTCCTAAATGCCTGGTTGCCAGCCCCCTTTCTCAGGTACCCATTCTTTCTTATATATGTTAATGTATTTTGTTATTCTTGCTCTGTCCTGGGACTCATTCTTTTCTTTAACTTGTCTTTGCCTATCTATGAGTCACAACCAACATCATTAAAGAAGTCATCTTCTGCATCAAACTATAAACTATGAACAATTTCTTCTCTTAATGCTTCAAATATGTAACTACAAGGTTAGTTTAGACTTTTTTAAAAAAAACCTGCACCTAATGATTAAGCCTTGATTTTACAGTTTTAACTTTTAGAGGATAAAACGATTTTCAAGTTACTAGAAGGTATCTTAGTATTGCCTATACACATTCCCCCCTTTCTTCCACAGATTTTCTATAGCACTTCCTTATTTTTCAGACAAAAGTTCTTTCTTTAGTTGTTTTTGCCTTCTGGTTTTGTGTGTGTGTGTGTGTGTGTGTGTGTGTGTGTGAAAACTCCCTGGATATTTTTAAGAGTACACTATGTTACTTTAAGAGAAATTTTAAAGTCATAAATGCTAGGAGATTCACCATATTTTTTCTAATAAGCATTTTATTCATGTGAGAGAGGAAGAAAAAAAGACTTTCATACAGAAACTGATTTTAAGTTTAGAGTAATACATGGTTAGTAAAAAGTGAAAATAAATATTAGTTATGAGGATGATTAAATTTTTCTACTCTTTGCTCATATGTATATAAATAATATATTTTTATAGCTATACATGTATATTCAGGTTCAATATTGCAAGTATACTTTTCTTTGTGAAATAGAGTTAATCATAAAATGTAGTGCAAAGAGCCCTAGACATGAAGTCAGCAGTCCTGAGGCCTTTCTGTGTCATCTTCTTGTGCTGGTTTGCTGTGTGCCCTCTGGCAAACACTTGAACACTTAGTGCTCTGGCCCTTCCACCTATAAAATGAGTGTCATGCTAGGGTATGTGTGACAGTAGAGCAAAGGTCTTCAACTCCAACTTCATTCAGGACTCTGACTGGGGGAAAGGACAGAGATGCTAAGATTAGGAAGAAGTTCTTATAAAGGGGGTAATACTTCACCTATTCAACTCAAAGGGCACTTGTAAAGAGGGTCACATGAAACTGGGAAAGAGAAAGTACTTTGAAAAGAATTAATTGAAACTTTTTAGAAAGGAAGAGGTAAGATAATGACTTTCCTTCTGACACGGTACATGCTGTATACCAACAATGCAAAACCTACTAGAAAGTCTAGCCTAATTTAGAACTTCATTTTTTCTTTGAAAATCTTTCCAGATTTTCTTTACGTACTAATTTCTATAAGCTATCAGTTCTATGCAGACAACCTTCATATCTATCCTAACTATAACTTTTATCTGGAGCCACATGGAGTGATAATACCTGTGGATTATCCCTACCTGGATGTTTATATACTCCACACACTCAGCTTCGTTACAGAAATCATCATCTTCTGCATCAAACTTTTAACTCTTAATAATGTATTCTCTTAATCCTCAAATATGTAACCATGGGGTTACTTGAGACTTTTAAATCCTATACCCAATGATTTGTCAAGTTCCGTGTGATCAAATACTATATCTCTTACTCTTACTTTCATCTTCTCCTTTCCATTTCTCTTGCAACCATCTTATTTCAGTCCATAATACATATTATCTGGATTATTGTAAGTCCCCTCTCTGTTCACCCTCTTTCAACTGTCTCTAATCCATTTTCCACAAGACTGGAGAGTGATCTGAAACACTTCTGGATAATCCCTTTCAGGGGGTTCTTACTGCCCACTAGATAGAATATAGTTCAACAAGACTTTTCATGATTTGGATCTAACGAGCCTCACATGTCACCATTCACTGCAAATATGTTTCAGCCATACTAAACTACTTATAGTTCCTCTAAAGTGCCATGCTATCTCTTGCTTACATATGTTGTTCTCTCTTCTTGAAATACTCTTCATGCCCCCTTAGTTATCCATTTTTTCTGCCTTGCTAACTCCTATCTGGCCTTCAAAACAGTTAGTTATCTCCTCCTCAAGGAATCCATCTTTAACACCCTTTGTGTTTTCATGGCTCCCTTAACATAATTCTTTTATAACACATTCTATTACAACTGTTGATTAACTTCTCTGTATCCTTCACTAGACTGTAAGCTCCTTGAGGACAAAGATTTTGTCTCATTCATCTTTGTATCACAAAACCTAAAAGAGTGATTTGCAAAGTTAAATAAACAAATGGATATATACTTTATCATTAAGATTCTGACCAGTATACCACGGAGAATAAATTGGAACATATGTAACTCAAACACTGAGGTTTAGGTTAGGGAAGCAGAGTAACTTTCTAGAATCAAAGTATCAGGGAAGACAACGCAGAAAGAAGTACAATGCGATCATGATTAAGGCCCAGCTAATGGGATTAATATATTAGGGACATAGAAAAAAAAAGCCAAAATCATAACCCAGAGTAAAAATTTGATCTGGGCAAGACTGAGATTGTGAGTACCAAAACACAGAGACAATTCAGGGAGACTCAGCCCTCTGGTTTAGGTGAGAAGTCTTAACAGACCAGCTCTTGAGTGGGAATATGCAAAAGATGTATTATGCCTGGCTTCTGGGCTTCCCATATGACAAGCTTTGAATTACACAGAAAATCTTAGTAGTGACTCTGAGTTATATCTAGAGATCTGGCAGTTGCAAATGTACACTAGTAGTGACTCTGAGTTATATCTAGAGATCTGGCAGTTGCAAATGTACACTACACTGTATTAATCATATTTGCATTCAGCATTGCTATGTAAGGAACAGACCAAAGTGCTCCTATTTGTGAAAGCAAGTGATGCAACATATGGTTAAAAAAAATCAAAATTGTCATATTAAATTGACCTTTAAAAGCTTCTTTTAATGGTAATTATCGTGGTTAATAAAGCCATTAAGTATCCAAAAGGAATGACCATATATACCTTACATTTTAGTTTTAATGTGTAAATCAATATACAATTGATTTTATTAAGGAAGCTGCAGCTAGGTTTTTCAGAAGACTCTCTTTTCATCTGTAAATATTTCAACTCCCAAGAATTTTTCAATGAATATTGTGACTTTTATGAATCTTAAATGTTTTTTATTTATTTTTAATAAGTTCTTTATTTTATTTTTTAAAATATTTAATGTTTTTATTTATTTTTGAGAGAGAGAGAGAAAGAGAGATTGAGATCAGGGTAAGGGCAGAGAGAGGCAGACAGAGGATCTGAAGCAGACTCTGCGCTGAGAGCAGAGAGCCTGATGTGGGGCTTGAACTCACAAACCTGAGATCATGTCCTGAGCTGAAGTTGGATGCTTAACAGACTGAGCCACCCAGGTGCCCCCTAAATTATTTTTTAAAGTAACTGTGGACTGATTATATATTAGTATAGCTCAGAACATGTTGGAATGTGTTTCCTAGGTCTGAAACTTTCATTTTGCTCTCTGTTATTTTTCTTTCACTAGATATGCTTTTTAGGTAATCACATTAGCCTAATTAACTTTCTATTGCTTCCAAAAACGCTGTTTTCTTCTGTGACAAAAACAAGAGCTCTTCTACTATGGAGAGATATAGTAACAATAAAATGCATAAATAAAGTTACTTGAGTAATTTTTGAAAAAGACATTGATAGCTTTTGGAAAACACCAATAGAGTCTGTCAAATTGTAGTAAAATTTGACTCATCTATTGTAGTATTTTATCATGATGTTTTTCATTCTTCCTAGAGTATAAAAAAGCTCCTTGAAGGCAGGAGTTATGTTTGGTTCATCCTGTATATCACAGCACACAGCTGGTACTCAGTAAATACTGACTAAATGAATGTGGCTTTACATGGCAGCTTTGCTACTATAATAAAGACTGGCAATTCACTTATTTAACATTCTTCATATTCCACCTCTGCAATATTTATAACTTATTCTCCTTCCTCTAATTTTTTAAGTATTAATGCCCAAATGGAAATTTATATGGATGAAGGCTAAAACCATGAAATTTGGATTAAATCTTAGTCATCCATTACAGTGAATAATTTTCTGAAAATCTTTATTTTAGACAATATGTTTTTATTGGGCACAAAAATATATGGTGTATAAAATATGATATATCAATACATTTTATTTTACTTTTTATTTTTTTAATGTTTATGTATTTTTGAGAAAGGGAGAGAGAGAGAGAAAATGATGGCGAGAGGGGCAGAGAGAGAGAGGGAGACACAGAATTCAAAGCAGGCTGCAGGCTCCACGCTCTGAGCTGTCAGCACAGAGCCCGATGCGGGGCTCAAATTCGTGAACTGTGAGATTATCACCTGAGCAGAAGTTGGGTGCTTAACCCACTGAGCCACTCAGGTGCTCCGATATATCAATAAATTTTAGACAAAATATTATTCTTCCTTTTTAGAACTTATTTTTAGAGGCATGGAGTCTCTGGGGGGAAAATGGGTTATCTGCTGAATTTATAGGCTTGAGGATGGAAGCAAACTGGAGGAATTATACAGGACATTTCTTGGACACCCACAATAATTTCTTCAAATACTTCAGACCAATTTGTATTAATATAACTTTGAGAGAGTCCTCTTGCTTGGAAAGTTTCTTTAGTAACCCAATTTAAAGTTTATCAGAAGTTTTTAAGTGCCATTTTAAACTTTTATGGGAAATGCCAACTTGTTTTTTATTTTCTATTTTCAGAAAAGAAATTGGCCAAGAAATTAAAAAAAAAAACAGGACTTTTATCATTGATGGAAACAATGAAATTATTCTCAGCCTTCTTGGCTTTGGTTAAATTATCTTCACTTGCATTCCCGTCTATGCCTTTGCTTTTCCTGTCCCCACTATCTGGAATACTCCCATCCTTCCAGTTTATTATTCACCATTTCTTCATTTATTCCAAAAATGGTTATTGGAATTTGAAGTGGTTGCTTGAAATGAAAAACAAAAACAAAAACAAAAACACTCCAAAAAACAAACAAAAAAAGATAAGCCCAGGTATCCTCTTGGTGAAGAGTTTGCAATCTAATATGATAAAATTAAATGATAATATAAGGCAAGGATTGACATTAAATGTGTAGATTGCTTTGGATAGTATAGACTTTTTAATAATATTTGTTCTTCCAATCCATGAACATGGAATTTTTTTCCATTTCTTCGTGTTATCTCCAACTTCTTTCATCAGCGTTTTATAGTTTTCAGAGTACAGACTCATGACCTCTTTGGTTAGGTTTCCCACCTTTCAAGCCTATACTTAAAATTAATATTATAAAAAACTTGATACCATTCTATTTTCTGTGTGTGTGCTTTGTTTTTATGACTAGACCATGAGCTCTGTGGGCAGGAAGTCTCTTACTTTTGCTTGTCCCAGAGTGCGCAGTTCTTACTGAATTAGTTGGAAAGCATTCCTTATAACTTTAAATCATTGCAGATTTATAGGTTGGTTTTTTAATCGACATCAGATTTTCTATCCCTCTCTTGAATATTTAGTCTGAATCTTGTAAGATTGTGACCTATGGCTGGAAAGTTACCTAATAGTTCCTAGATAATATTCTCCAGTTAATACAAGCCCTTGTCATGTCTTTTTTTTTTTAATAGAGATGTGGTGTTGACTTATGTTTATTTTGAGTTTATACAATCTTAAGTCCTTGGCAGGGGATTTAGTTATTTGTTGTGAAACACAGTCTTTGTAAATTTACCATAAAATGCTCTCTAAATGTGGAAACTACATTATGAACGACTGGCACACTGTGGAATAAAATAGATGCCCACGAGGTTTGCAACAGGATTTGCAGTTTTCTCCAAACTTGTTCTGTGGAATGACCCTGTTATATCTCATAATGGTTACTGTCAGTTGCCAGGCTTGAGTGGTAATCAGAAAATCTTGTGCTAACATAAATTGTGATAGGTCATTTTTAGGTTTGGAGAGGCATAAATAATCTACCAAGGACTTTCTCTCCTTTAATGAGGAAAGGGAATGGAAAGAAAGTTGTTATTAGAGTTTTCCATTTCAAAAGTGCCCTACTCTTCTACCACTTTCTCCCTAATCTTGTGCTGAGTTAGTCTCCTCTGTATACTCACAGCACCCTGCAATTATTCCTTCAAAGTGTTTAGCACATTGTATTGACATTGTGGGCATATGTGGCTATTCCACATTGTATAAGCTTTTTCAATGGCAAGTACTGATTCCTAGACATCTCTGTATCACCAATGGCTAGTGGAGTGCCTGATTCATGGTGGCTAGTTAATGAATATTTGTTTAATTGAACTAAAGCTAATAATACTCATAATAATAATAGCTAATATTGAGTGAAATTACTTTGTACAGGCACTGCTTTAAGGACTTTAGAAGTATTAATCCATTTAACCCTCTCTACAATTCTATTCAAATTTTTCAAACAAGCAAAACAACAGTAAAGTTAAGTATCATGTGTATTCAAGATTATAAAGCTGGTGAGTGGTAAAAATATGTGTTTTTGTTTTGTGTGTCTCTGTGTGTGTGCTTTACATAAGAATGTATATTCTGTAACATGCTTTATTTGTTTCACAATATGTCCTGGTTATTGCTTCATGCCAAAATATGGAGATCTACCTCATTGTATTTAACAGCTGCATATTATTCAGAATTATGGATGGCGATATGTTCTTTATCCATTTCCCAGTTGATGAACATTTAGGTTATTTCTTTTTTTTCTGCTATAGAGAATATTGTAAGACATATTTGAGTATGGATATTTCTCCAAATTTGATGAGAAAGAAATTTTGGCTCATAAGATGTGTGTGTGTTTACTGCAATGGACATGGACAAATTATCTTCCCATATGTCTGTGACAGTGACACTAGTAGTTTCACCATACATAAGACAACTTGAATAAAAGGAGAGATATGCCATGTTCCTAGAGGGAACATCTCAATTTTTTAAAATTGCATGTTCTCATCAAATTAATTTGTAAATCCTATGTCTTTGCAATCAAAGCCCAACAGAATTTTTTAATGAAGTTTGACAAACTGATTCTAATGTATAATAGGTAAATAAAATAAGCAAGAAGAATTAAGAAATTTTGAAAAAAAAAACAAAAATAGGAGTGGTAATGTAATCATGAATAGGAGAGACAGGGATTGGGGGGAAGGAGAAGAGATGGGAGAAGGTAAGAAATAAAGGAAACCAAATAGAACAATTCCCATGATATATTATACAAGTTAGGCTATAGAAGATAATTTCTACCTTTAATGCCATTGCAAATATGTGAAATTTGAACATGCATATAAAGAAAGAATAGAACAAAATCTGGCTACATGAAAACATTGACTTGGTTAGGTGATGGAATTGTGGACAATTTTTGTTTTTGAATGCAGACATTTTATTTTATTTTATTTTATTAATATTTATTTATTTATTTATTTTTCAATACATGAAATTTATTGTCAGATTGGTCTCCATACAACAACCAGTGCTCATCCAAAAGGTGCCCTCCTCAATACCCATCACCCACGATCCCCTCCCTCCCACCCCCATCAACCCTCAGTTTGTTCTCAGTTTTTAACAGTCTCCTATGCTTTGGCTCTCTCCCACTCTAACCTCTTTTTTTTTTTCTTCCCCTCCCCCATGGGTTTCTGTTACGTTTCTCAGGATCCACATAAGAGTGAAACCATATGGTATCTGTCTTTCTCTGTATGGCTTATTTCACTTAGCATCACACTCTCCAGTTCTATCCATGTTGCTACAAAGGGTCATATTTCATTCTTTCTCATTGCCACGTAATACTCCATTGTGTATATAAACCACAATTTTTTTATCCATTCATCAGTTGATGGACATTTAGGCTCTTTCCATACTTTGGCTATTGTTGAGAGTGCTGCTATAAACATTGGGGTACAAGTGCCCCTATGCACCAGTACTCCTGTATCCCTTGGGTGAATTCCTAGCAGTGCTATTGCTGGGTCATAGGGTAGGTCTATTTTTAATTTTCTGAGGAACCTCCACACTGTTTTCCAGAGTGGCTGCACCAATTTGCATTCCCACCAACAGTGCAAGAGGGATTCCGTTTCTCCACATCCTCTCCAGCATCTATAGTCTCCTGATTTGTTCATTTTGGCCACTCTGACTGGCGTGAGGTGCTATCTGAGTGTGGTTTTGATTTGTATTTCCCTGATGAGGAGCGACGTTGAGCATCTTTTCATGTGCCTTTTGGGCATCCGGATGTCTTCTTTAGAGAAGTGTCTATTCATGTTTTCTGCCCATTTCTTCACTGGGTTATTTGTGTTTTGGGTGTGGAGTTTGGTGAGCTCTTTATAGAATTTGGATACTAGCCCTTTGTCCGATATGTCATTTGCAAATATCTTTTCCCATTCCGTTGGTTGCCTTTTAGGTTTGTTGGTTGTTTCCTTTGCTGTGCAGAAGCTTTTTATCTTCATAAGGTTCCAGTAATTCATTTTTGCTTTTAATTCCCTTGCCTTTGGGGATGTGTCGAGTAAGACATTGCAACGGCTGAGGTCAGAGAGGTCTTTTCCTGCTTTCTCCTCTAGGGTTTGGATGGTTTCCTGTCTCACATTCAGGTCCCTTATCCATTTTGAGTTTATTTTTGTGAATGGTGTGAGAAAGTGGTCTAGTTTTAACCTTCTGCATGTTGCTGTCCAGTTCTCCCAGCACCATTTGTTAAAGAGACTGTCTTTTATCCATTGGATGTTCTTTCCTGCTTTGTCAAAGATGAGTTGTCCATACGTTTGTGGGTCTAGTTCTGGGGTTTCTATTCTATTCCATTGGTCTATGTGTCTGTTTTTGTGCCAATACCATGCTGTCTTCATGATGACAGCTTTGTAGTGGAGGCTAAAGTCTGGATTTGTGAGGCCTTCTGCTTTGGTCTTCTTCAAAATTACTTTGGCTATTCGGGGTCTTTTGTGGTTCCATATGAATTTTAGGATTGCTTGATCTATTTTTGAGAAGAATGCTGGTGCAATTTTGATTGGGATTGCATTGAATGTGTAGATAGCTTTGGGTAGTATTGACATTTTGACAATATTTATTCTTCCAATCCATGAGCAGGGAATGTCTTTCCATTTCTTTATATCTTCTTCAATTTCCTTCATAAGCTTTCTATAGTTTTCAGCATACATTTCTTTTACATCTTTGGTTAGATTTATTCCTAGGTATTTTATGCTTCTTGGTGCAATTGTGAATGGGATCAGTTTCTTTATTTGTCTTTCTGTTGCTTCATTGTTAGTGTATACGAATGCAACTGATTTCTGTACATTGATATTGTATCCTGCAACTTTGCTAAATTCATGTATCAGTTCTAGCAGACTTTTGGTGGAGTCTATCGGATTTTCCATGTATAGTATCATGTCATCTGCAAAAAGTGAAAGCTTGACTTCATCTTTGCCAATTTTGATGCCTTTGATTTCCTTTTGTTGTCTGATTGCTGATGCTAGAACTTCCAGCACTATGATAAACAACAGCGGTGAGAGTGGGCATCCCTGTCGTGTTCCTGATCTCAGGGAAACAGCTCTCAGTTTTTCCCCATTGAGGATGATGTTAGCTGTGGGCTTTTCATAAATGGCTTTTATGATGTTTAAGTATGTTCCTTCTATCCCGACTTTCTCAAGGGTCTTTATTAAGAAAGGGTGCTGAATTTTGTCAAACGCCTTTTCTGCATTGATTGACAGCATCATATGGTTCTTGTCTTTTCTTTTATTCATGTGATGTATCATGTTGATTGACTTGCGAATGTTGAACCAGCCCTCTCTGCATCCCAGGAATGAATCCCACTTGATCATCATGAATAATTCTTTTTATATGCCGTCAAATTCGATTTGCTAGTATCTTACTGAGAATTTTTGCATCCATATTCATCAGAGATATTGGCCTGTAGTTCTCTTTTTTTACTGGGTCTCTGTTTGGTTTAGGAATCAAAGTAATACTGCTTCATAGAATGAGTCTGGAAGTTTTCCTTCCCTTTCTATTTTTTGGAATAGCTTGAGAAGGATAGGTATTATCTCTGCTTTCAACGTCTGGTAGAACTCCCCTGGGAAGCCATCTGGTCCTGGACTCTTATTTGTTGGGAGATTTTTGATAACCGATTCAATTTCTTCGCTGGTTATGGGTCTGTTAAAGCTTTCTATTTCCTCCTGATTGAATTTTGGAAGTGTGTGGGTGTTTAGGAATTTGTCCATTTCTTCCAGGTTGTCCATTTTGTTGGCATATAATTTTTCATAGTATTCCCTGATAATTGTTTGTATCTCTGAGGGATTGGTTGTAATCATTCCATTTTCATTCATGATTTTATCTATTTGGGTCATCTCCCTTTTCTTTTTGAGAAGCCTGGCTAGAGGTTTGTCAATTTTGTTTATTTTTTCAAAAAACCAACTCTTGGTTTCATTGATCTGCTCTACAGTTTTTTTTAGATTCTATATTGTTTATTTCTGCTCTGATCTTTATTATTTCTCTTCTTCTGCTGGGTTTAGGCTGCCTTTGCTGTTGTGATTCTATTTCCTTTAGGTGTGCTGTCAGATTTTGTATTTGGGATTTTTCTTGTTTCTTGAGATAGGCCTGGATTGCAATGTATTTTCCTCTCAGGACTGCCTTTGCTGCATCCCAAAGTGTTTGGATTGTTGTATTTTCATTTTCGTTTGTTTCCATATATTTTTTAATTTCTTCTCTAATTGCCTGGTTGACCCACTCATTCGTTAGTAGGGTGTTCTTTAACCTCCATGCTTTTGGAGGTTTTCCAGACTTTTTCCTGTGGTTGATTTCAAGCTTCATAGCATTGTCGTCTGAAAGTATGCATGGTATAATTTCAACTCTTGTACACTTATGAAGGGCTGTTTTGTGACCCAGTATATGATCTATCTTGGAGAATGTTTCATGTGCACCCGAGAAGAAAGTATATTCTGTTGCTTTGGGATGCAGAGTTCTAAATATATCTGTCAAGTCCATCTGATCCAATGTATCATTCAGGGCCCTTGCTTCTTTATTGACCGTGTGTCTAGATGATCTATCCATTTCTGTAAGTGGAGTGTTAAAGTCCCCTGCAATGACCACATTCTTATCAATAAGGTTGCTTATGTTTATGAGTAATTGTTTTATATATTGGGGGATCCTGTATTCGGTGCATAGACATTTATAATTGTTAGCTCTTCCTGATGGATAGACCCTGTAATTATTATATAATGCCCTTCTTCATCTCTTATTACAGCCTTTAATTTAAAGTCTAGTTTGTCTGATGTAAGTATGGCTACTCCAGCTTGCTTTTGACTTCCAGTAGCATGATAAATAGTTCTCCATCCCCTCACTCTCAATCTGAAGGTGTCTTCACGTCTAAAATGAGTCTCTTGTAGACAGCAAATAGATGGGTCTTGGTTTTTTATCCATTCTGATACCCTATGTCTTTTGGTTGGCGCATTTAGTCCATTTACATTCAGTGTTATTATAGAAAGACACTGGTTTAGAGTCATTGTGATGTCTGTATGTTTTATGCTTGTAGTGATGTCTCTGGTACTTTGTCTCACAGGATCCCCCGTAGGATCTCTTGTAGGGCTGGTTTAGTGGTGATGAATTCCTTCAGTTTTTGTTCGTTTGGGAAGACCTTTATCTCTCCTTCTATTCTAAATGACAGACTTGCTGGATAAAGGATTCTCGGCTGTATATTTTTTTTTCCTGTTCATCACATTGAAGATCTCCTGCCATGCTTTTCTGGCCTGCCAAGTTTCAGAAGAGAGATCAGTCACGAGTCTTATAGGTCTCTCTTTATATGTGAGGGCACGTTTATCCCTTGCTGCTTTCAGAATTTTCTCTTTATCCTTGTATTTTGCCAGTTTCACTATGATATGGCGTGCAGAAGATCGATTCAAGTTACGTCTGAAGGGAGTTCTCTTTGCCTCTTGGATTTCAGTGCCTTTTTCCTTCCCCAGTTCAGGGAAGTTCTCAGCTATTATTTCTTCAAGTACACCTTCAGCACTTTCCCCTCTCTCTTCCTCCTCTGGGATACCAATTATGCGTATATTATTTCTTTTTAGTGCATCACTTATTTCTCTAATTTTCCCCTCATACTCCTGGAATTTTTTATCTCTGTTTTTCTCAGCTTCCTCTTTTTCCATAATTTTATCTTCTACTTCACCTATTCTCTCCTCTGCCTCTTCAATCCAAGCTATGGTCATTTCTATTTTATTTTGCATATCGTTTATAGCGTTTTTCAGGTCCTCCTGACTATTCCTTAGTCCCTTGATCTCTGTAGCAGTAGATTCTTTCCTGTCCTCTATACTGTTTTCAAGCCCAGCGATTAATTTTATGACTATTATTCTAAATTCACTTCGTTATATTATTTAAATCCTTTTAGATCAGTTCATTAGCTGTTGTTATTTCCTGGAGATTCTTCTGAGGGGAATTCTTCCGTTTGGTCATTTTGGATAGGCCCTGGAGTGGTGAGAACCTGCAGGGCACTTCCCCTGTGCTGTGGTGTATAACTGGAGTTGGTGGGTGGGGCCACAGTCAGACCTGATGTCTGCCCCCAGCCCACCGCTGGGGCCACAGTCAGACTGGTGTATGCCTTCTCTTCCCCTCTCCTAGGGGCGGGATTCACTGTGGGTTGGCATGGCCCCTCTGGGCTACTTGCACACTGACAGGCTTGTGGTGCTGGGGATCTGGTGTATTAGCTGGGGTGGGTAGGCAAAGTGCACGGGGAGCAGGAGGGGCAGGCTTTGCTAGCTTCTCCTTCAGTGATCCACTTCAGGAGGGTCCCTATGGCAGCGGGAGGGGGTCAGACCCGCTGTCGGAGGGGTGGCTCTGCAGAAGCACAGCGTTGGGTGTTTGCGCAGAGGGAGCAAGTTCCCTGGCAGGAACTGGTTCCCTTGGGATTTTGACTGGGGGATGTGTGAGGGAGGTGGCACCTGCGAGCACCTTTGTTCCCCGCCTAACTGAGCTCTGTCGTCCTGGGGCTCAGCAACTCTCCCTCCAGTTGTCCTCCAGCCTTCCCGTTTTCTGAGCAGAGCTGTTAACTTATGACCTCCCAGATGCTAAGTCCCGCTTGCTGTCGGAACACACTCCGTCTGGCCCCTCCGCTTTTGCAAGCCAGACTCGGGGGCTCTGCTTCGCCGGCAGACTGCCCCTCCACCCCGGCTCCCTCTTGCCAGTCCATGCAGCGCGCACCACCTGTCTGCCCTTCCTACCCTCTTCTGTGGGCTTCTCGTCTGTGCTTGGCTCCAGAGACTCCATTCTGCTAGTCTTCTGGCGGTTTTCTGGGTTATTTAGGCAGGTGTAGGTGGAATCTAAGTGATCAGCAGGACGTGCGGTGAGCCCAGCATCCTCCTGCGCCACCATCTTCCCTCAAGATCTATCCAATGCACACATTTTAATATATTTTTTCAATATATGCATAAATGTAACAATGACGTAGAGATTTAAATAAACTTTTTTCTTATTTTTAATATTCTCACATATTCTTCCTTCACAGTGCTGCCTATGACAATTCAGATGTCATTCATTCACTGAATATTGCTCCTTAAGGGCAATGTTCTCCATAAGGTAAGACTTTTTTATCTTTATTATTCTGAAATTTTACCACAGTTTGTGTAGGTGTGGGAGTTTATTCATATGTCCTGCTTGACATATAATGCACCATTTCAGTCTGAATACTCATATCTTTCTTTAGTTCTGGGAAATTGTCTTCTTTAATTGCTTTGTCTATTCTTTCTTATCCATTTTTAAATCTCTTCTTTTTCATTTGACACTGATTGTGCTGGAACTTCTGGACACATATTCTGTGTCTCCTAACGTTTCTTTCTTGCTGTTATCCTGCATTACATCCTGAGAGACACATTCGTTTTATTGAGGGAGAGCTAGTGACTAGAACGGACAGTCTAAGGAAGGCTTCTAGGGTATTGTTAAAGTTCTGCTTCTTGATCTCAGGCTGGTTACAGGCATTTGTTCAATTTGTGAACATTCATAAACATTTAGATGTCTGATATATACATGTATTTCAATGAAAAAAAATTAATGATAACTTCAAGGTTTTTGGCCTGAACAAATGGAAAGGTGGTCTTCATCCATTCAGTTGAGGAAGGCTGCAGGCAGAGCAGTTTTGGAGAGAGGGTCAGGAGTTCAGGGTTGAACATGTTGGATTTGAACTGTCTCTTAGGTAGGAAGAGATGTCAGTTGTTATGTTCAATCTTCCTAATAGATTGTATTAGTCTGTTTGGGCTGCTATAACAAAACACACAGACTTGGGATCTTAAAAACAATGGAAATTTATTTCTTACAGTTCTGGAGGTTGGAACATTGAGATCAGGATGCCAGCATCATTGGGTGAGAGCCTTCTTCCAGGTTGCAGATTGCCAACTTGTTGCTGTGTTTTCACATGGCGAAAGGGGCTAGGAAGCTCCATGGAGCCTTTTTTTTAATAAGAACATTTGTCCCATTTGTGTGGGGTTCCCCCTTATGACCTAATCACCTTCCAAAGGCTCCACCTCCTAATATCATCACACTGAGCATTATGATTTCAATATATGAATTTGGGGAATAGAAACCTTCCGATTATAGCATAGGTCAAGTAAGATGAGGACTGAGAATTAACTATTGGATTTAACAATTTGGAGTTCATTAGTCATCTTGATGAAAGCAGTGTTGGTGGACTTGCTAGGAGGCTAGAAGTTCATTAGTGGTCTAAACATCATGGAGGAGAGGAAATGAGGACAGGAAGTATAGGCAACGTTGCTGTTTGTTGTCTGGTCCAAGATCATGATAGGGACATGGATTACAGTGGAGTCAAAATTCCTAGCTGCTTCTTCTGTAGGCTTCAAACCTATGATCATTTTGGTTGCCCTATGATCTCAGCCAGTTCTGTACTAGAAGCATTCCTAAAGCTCTGCTACATTTTCAGTAGCCCTCCTATGTACTTTTGGGCTGTAGCTTGCCTTCCTTTTTCTTTCTTTCTTTCTTTCTTTCTTTCTTTCTTTCTTTCTTTCTTTCTTCTTTCTTTCTTTCTTTCTTTCTTTCTTTCTTTCTTTCTTTCTTTCTTTCTTTCCTTCCATCTTTTGGGCATTTCTTTTTCCAATCCTTGAGAGCACCTCTTCTTATTTACCAGTATGTCGTATTGATTTAATCTCCTTACTTCATTTTTTGAAACCTTAGTTTCTTTACCTATAAAATGTTCCAAGGAATTGTGCTTAACTCATGGATTTATGAAGGTCAAATAAGATTTTATAAAGTGCTTTGTAAATTGTATACAGTTTAGTTCTTATTTTTAATTTTTAAAGAGTGATTGATTTCATTATTTGAATATATGGACTCTGATCATTTTTCTAAATGTGATTGCTTGCAGTGAGTTTAGATGGATTGCACTTTAGTAGTGATCTACTTGACATCTTCAGTTATGGTTGGCCGTGCTATAGGAAGTGGGACCAAGGTTAGTTAGACCCATTCCTGATCCCATTTTTTTTCCTGCCAAATGGCACAATAAGTTTAAAACAATGGAACTCCTCATTACCGTTTCATAAATGTTTTTGATACTCTCCCACTGAAGTATTAGTTCCTCAAGGGCAAGGATTAAGCCTTACTTACTGTGGTCGCCTCAGTGCCTTGAAAAGCATTTGATACATAATGGTCACTCATTTCATGTTTATTTTTTGAACAATTTATTGGACTTTTCAGTGATTTTTGTTTGTACTGACTTGAGGAATATTATTAATGTGATAAAGTTTTTCTTAAAAATATACTTTTAAAAATTTCTTTATTTAATTAAGGAGAGAGAGAGAGAGAGAACACAAGAGGGGAAAGGGAAGAGAGAGAAAGAGAGAGAGAGAGGAAAACACAGAATCTGAAGCAGTCTCCAGGCTCTGAGCTGTCAGTGCAGTGCCCAATGAGGGGCTCAAACCCATGAACTGTGAGATCATGACCTGAGCCAAAGTTGGACGTTTAACTGACTGAGCCATCCGGCTCCTCTTAAAAATATTCTAACAAGATTTTATTGGCATGTTCATAGCTCATGTTGTGGGTATCTAGGCAGAAAAATTGCCTTATAAGGACTAAATACAGCATGGTTGTCTACAATATAAATACTAGTTATAACTTAAGAAGCTGAAAAGGCAATACTTATTGATAGCTGCTATTTATTGATATTGTTTCTCATGTCAGTCACAGGGGCCCTGAAAGTCTCACATCTGTTATGGTACAGAACTGGAATGAATATCCTGGTTTAATCTACCCCAAAACCAGTGCTATTACGTCAATTCCTTTGCCTCTAATTTATTTTAAGCCAAGTAGGTAAGGAGTAGCAGCTGGCATCAGCCTCATACAATTTTGGTTTTCTGTTTTTGGGGAATAGCATTTTCCCTATTTTGCTCTCTTTATTTACTTTTTTTTCCTGGGAGTTAGTGATAAAAATAGCTCTTGATTTTCTTATTCTATATCATTCTAACTCACTTGTTTCTCTGTTGTTTTTCTGTGTGTTTATTCTCACTCACACTGAGGCTCTGAAAGGTCTCACCTGTTTTAATGCCTAATTTTTTTTTTTTTAATTTTTTTTTCAACGTTTTTTATTTATTTTTGGGACAGAGAGAGACAGAGCATGAACGGGGGAGGGGCAGAGAGAGAGGGAGACACAGAATCGGAAACAGGCTCCAGGCTCCGAGCCATCATCCCAGAGCCTGACGCGGGGCTCGAACTCACGGACCGCGAGATCGTGACCTGGCTGAAGTCGGACGCTTAACCGACTGCGCCACCCAGGCGCCCCTTAATGCCTAATTTTTTAACAGGAAGAAGAGAAATAGCTTTTTCCACCCACAAAACTATATTTAATTTTATCATTGCTTGTGCAATGACTTTGAAAGTATGTCCTCAAATTGCCATGAGTCTCTTTATGTAGCCCTTGTGGCCTAAGAAACAATCAAGATTAAATGTTTATACATTTAGAGAGAGAGAGAAAAGGGCTTGATCTAGAAAAAATAGACAAATATTTACTGAGTGTCTATTATGGGCCAGCATAGTTGTAGGCCCTGGGGAAACACAGCAGTGAGTAAAAAATACAGGAAAAGTTTGCATATATATATATATATATATATATATATATATATACTAAAAACTGATTCAGTGGCAATAAAAAATGCATTTTAAAATTTCCTCAATAAATGATGTAAATTTTCCTTGAAACAGGTTATATACATCTGTGGGTTTAATATCTACAGTATAATAATTTTATTTCAAATGACTAAAATCAAAGAGTAATATTATTTGCCCTTTTTTCTTTTTCTCTTTTGGTTGCCTCAAATCATTTGCTAAGTATATCTTTTTGTATAAGCCTTTTTGTAGTGACTATTAGTTTAAAGCAATTTATGACACTGAATGCTTCTACTCAATGGGGACTCCTGGTCAAAGCTTATTCTTCACTTTTCTGGAGTTATGTGCTGTTTTCCATAGGAAGAAAGCTATAATGTTTGTCATATATTAGTGAGATATAATATCTTAAAGTTGAAGAAAGTATTTTTTAATGTTTTGGCAGGAATTTTAATAACTTCACAGTAGGCGTGAATACAGCTTACTTTGGGGGGAGAGATTTAACATTCTTCTTTTATTAAAATAATTTTTAATGTTTATTTTTGAGAGAGAGAGAGAGAGAGAGCAAGTGGGAGAGGGGCAGAGAGTGAGGGAGACACAAAATCCGAAGCAGGCTCCGCACTGGGCTGTCAGCACAGTGCCTGTCATGAGGCTCGAACTCACAAACCGTGAGGTCATGACTAGCGCTGAAGTCAGACACTTAACCAACTGTGCCATCCAGGTGTCCCTTAACATTCTTTAGCAAACTTTAACTCTCATGAACTTTTCTATAGTTACCCTGTGATGAAAGTGAATATAGAGTGCCTTTGTTATTCCTGGTATATTGGTCGCAACACATGGCCTTGTCAAAGAATGGCTCCTGAGAACTTATCTAGTAGCTTTGGAGCATAGTAGATGCTTTTCTACTTCTGCCCTACCCAATTCCAATTTCTCTTTCCTAGCCTACCTACTGCTATTTGATATTTGATTATAGATTAGTTCTGAAACTACTTATTAACTTCTTATCTATTGACTTCACATAAATTTCAAAGCTCCTGACAGCAGGGTCAGTGTCTTAACATTTAAATTTTTTTTATTTTAAACTTTAGCTTCCCCTTCAACACATGTCAAATTGGTAAGCATACAGTATGAACTCAATAATTACTTTCAGATTCATTCATTTAGTCAAGATATGGGGATTGATATAAACAGTGTGGTGCAGTAGAATGAGCATTGAACTGGAAGTCAGGAGAACTTGATTTAAGACTTGAGTTCTACCATTTACTAGTTAATGACCTCAAACTTTTCACAGTCTTTCTGAGTTGCAGTCTTTTTTTTAAATGAAGGTGCCTAAACTAAATGCTTTTTTTTTCTCAAATTCATTTCAATTCTATGATCCAGTGATCCAAAGGAGTTAATATGAGTCTTCTATGTTTCTACTTCCCACCATGCCTTATAGTTACTGAATATTCTTTCATCCTCTGGGATTTATATTTATGCCTCTACTTGATGATATATAACAAAGTTATTTAAAAAAAGAATTTGAATATAGTGTAGCATGTTCAGAGGAAAATTGTTATATAGAAAACAAGAAGGCAGATATTTTTTCACAGCATACTGTTTTTCTAGGCACAGTTACTAATGGTTTCAAAACATATCCCTCAAAGAATAACAAGCATTTGCTTTTTAATACTTTCTCTTACATATTTGCTTTATTTTTACCTGAACAGAGGATCTGTGTGTTATAGACCAAATTTCCTCAAGCTGGCCTTCTGTTTAAAATATGACATTTTCTAATCACAGTTATTTGTGAGAGCAAGACTGCACATGCTGATAGGAAAGACAGCAGAATCAGCTAATTTTAGGACTAATTAGAATAGTCATGAAAATAAGGATTGGTCTATGTGTGTCCTGTAGGACCTTAGAAGAAATAAGTCTGGCATGAGTATGTATAAATTTTAATATGAATCTTCTAGTGAGAAATTAAATATGATCTGTCTTGCTTTCTTACCACATAGAGTTGTTGCAAGGACTTAATAAGACTTAACACATTGATACTAGTTGTCCTTGAATGCTACCTTAGACTTCTCTCCTGGCCATTAATACACATTCTGGGGTCAGGAAAAGAGAGCACTCTTCAGTGCTTCTGGGAGACCTTAAATTGCCATTGCTGAAGACTGCCAAATCTGCAATCCAAACATGTTTCCTTCCTTAATTTCCAATTTGATATTTCCAATTTGTCTATCAGCAGTCATTTATATGATAGTGAATTCTATTATTATTTCAAAATCAATAGAATCATAGTCAAACTGATCACCTTTCCTCTACCCAATTGTTTTCCTTCTTAAATTACCTAATTTTTCTCCAAGCCAGTTTTTCCCATTGCAAATCAGAAAAAGAAATATTTTTTAGACTTTGTCTAAGGCAATTCAAACATCCTAGAAGTAACAACATCAAAAAAGAAAGTAATGAGCTGAAGTCTGGGAAATTGGAAAGGGAGGCAGGAATGGAGCTGAAAAAAGAAAGGTTTAGACACGGAATGATTCAAAGGCAAGGAAAAGCACAATGAAATTGAAGGTCAGTTCAGGAACAAATTACACAATTTGGTTTGTCTGTTTCACCATCCTTCTTATGTAGCTCAAACACCTTTTGGGGTCTAGAGTATTATTTTTAAAAGGATAAGATGGTATAGTAAAATTTATGTTAATATAAATACTTCTCTCTGTTTCAAAATCTCAAAGCCTTGAAGCCATCTTAGATTGTTCATTCCCCATGGTATTCTAACAACTAAACAGAACTCGACAAATGTTTGCCAGAATGAGTGGATAAAAGCCCTGTTGATGCTTCCTCTGTAGGCTTCTTGTACTCATCTTTTCTACTTCTTCCCCCTGTGAGCCTAGCCCAACCCAAACAGTATCACATCCAAACTCTCCACTCTATCATTTGAATTCCTACAAATGGGACCACAATTTATTTCCAACTTTATCTTTCTTTGTTGCCCATCAGGGTCTTTCCATTTACTATAAAACATTTTCCATTTACTGCCTTTTGGTTATGTTTATTCGTTTGTTTCTTACTATTCTTACTATTCCTTGTACACACCCTCTTCCCCCATTTCAATTGAATCCAGTATCTCTTAAGACCCAGTTCAAGTCCTATCATCTCTGTGGATATCATTCATTTCAATGAATGTGAATTTCATTTAAAAAATTCTATTGTAACTCCTGCTGTATCATACATGTTGGCACTTAATCATTTTTTTTTCTCCTAAATGATATGTGTGTCTTTACTTCCTAGAAAGTGTGTGTGTCTGTGAGGGTGAAGACTCTTTTAAACTTCTTATGAGTTACCTAAAATGTTTAGCAGAAATAATTATTGCATGAATGATTTATGCTGAGTACGTAGGAAGTGATGGTAAAGGAAGTAAAGATAAAATAATATAAGCCTATTTCACTTTATTATTAAAGAGATCAACAAAACACTTTAAAGATTGAAAATATCTTGACATCCCAAGTTTACAGTGATAACACAGTGTTCACAAAGATGATATATAGATATATTCAAAGATGACTGTATATATCATCTTTATAATATGCATTTATATATAAAAGACAGGGAACACAATTTTCTAAAACAAAGATTTAATAGTTGAAACCAATTCAACACAAAGGCCTTTTTTCTTATGAGCATATTTGAGAATTTGAAAGAGGATTTATGCTTTTGGGATTTTAAAATGTATCCATTAGGCATCTAATAAAAAATAAAATGACTCCTGAAACAAATCTCATTTTTTGACAGTCATATCCAAAGAATTTCTAATGAAATTATTGTTGTTTTACTTCTTTTAAAAAATGTTTATTCATTTTTGAGAGAGAGAGAGAGAGAGCAAGTGCGAATGTGGGAGGGGCAGAGAGTGGGGGGAAGAGAGGATCTGAAGCAGGCTCTGCGCTGACAGCAGTGAGTCTGATGTGGGGCTTGAACTCATGAACTGTGAGATCATGACCTGAGGTGAAGTCGGGTGCTTAACTGACTGAATCACCCAGGCACCCCTATTTCTTTTTTTCTTTCTTTCTTTCTTTCTTTCTTTCTTTCTTTCTTTCTTTCTTTCTTTCTTTCTTCTTTTTTTATATGAAATTTACTGTCAAATTGGTTTCCATACAAAACCTAGTGCTCATCCCAACAGGTGCCCTCCTCAATTCCCATCACCCACTTTCCCCTCCCTCCCACCACCTATAAACCCTCAGTTTATTTTCAGTTTTTAAGAGTCTCATGGTTTGCTTCCCTCCCTCTCTAGCTTTTTCCCCCTTCCCCTCCCCCATGGTCTTAAGTTTCTCAGGATCCACGTAAGAGTGAAAACATATGGTATCTGTCTTTCTCTGTATGACTTATTTCACTTAGCATAACACTCTCCAGTTCCATCCACGATGCTACAAAAGGCCATATTTCATTCTTTCTCATTCAGGCACCCCTATTTGTTGTTTAAATGAAATAATTGCCATTGCCTGAAGATTTTGAGGGCAGTGATCTAATTATCGTTACATATCCCAGAGAACAATTTAAATCTTTAATAACTAAAGTCTTGGAAAAAATAATGAAGCTATTGAAGGAAATATTTTGAGGCTATTACTGGTAAGTGAGGTAAAAGCAGATGAAACTTGTAATTGTTATCAATATTTTTTCATAGAGGTAAACTTTAAGCAGAGCAACCTTAAACTAGAAAACTGTTACCTGTACATATCTGAAATGGAGAATGGTCTATTGGTCTAAGGATTATAAAATAATAATAAAATTTACTCATTCTGAATAAAATATTAATCTTGAATCACTTGATGAAATTGATGTGCTTTTAATAGCATTCTTTTCCTTTCTCATTTTTTTCTCCTTAGCATTTTATAAATGTCATAATAAACATTAAAAACCATGATGGCTCCCCTGTATTTCTGAAATCATTTTCTTGGATATTACTGCACAATTTCAAACATTTGAAAGGCTGACATGGATTGATAAAGTTATTGATAATGGATGCCTATTGTTGATTTAGTCACTTTAGGGCTAAATAAAGAAGCATTTAAATGGTGTGATCTAAAACAGTTCAATTATTGAAAACAAATCAAACAAAAATATATTTCAAAGAAGAAAGATGACAAAAAGACATCTTTTTTGTGAAAAATTTTATTTTTAAATCCAGAATATTTATAAATAGATGTCATACAGAAAAGATGAATTCCTTGTCCTTTCTCTTTAGATATTAGCATCATCAAATATTAAGTGCCTGTAAATATCTACTCTAATTGATCTCATGCTTTTCTTTGACCTTGATACATAGGGTGTATGCTTCCCTAATGAGCTAAATACCTGCTGCCTTGCCAGCTGATTTCTTCCTGTTGCTAAATCACTTGTTCTTAAAACTCTGTTCCCTCTAGGATTTAACCTCTCTTTTCAAATGTTTCTGTATATGCCACAGCCTATCATAATAATGCTGTCTGCAAGACTTGTCAGTAAAGCAAGCCTGCAGTAATGGTACTGCTGCAGCTTTCAATGCAACTCCAAGCATAATACAGTCAGCTCTTGTTGGGAGATGATGTAAAATAAAGTTTCAGGGCTATGATGAAAGGGTCTTGAAATCAAAATAGCTTTTGCAAGGCAAATGCTCTGTGTTTCTCAGGTAATTGTAGCCCCTGAAATCAAACCACCTCTCAAGGTGTCCAAAGACATGGTTATCAAATGTTTTAAATGATTTATTGTGCATAAGAGATGAAAAAAATGGCCGGTTTAGGTTTGTTGGAAGTTCATAATATTTGTCATTCAGCCTCTGAACCAGCTTATTCCTATCATTTGGAATGAGGCTATACAGATGGCAACCACTTGAATGTCTTTTTCCCCCCAGAGGCTAATGGCCTAGAATTATAGCAACATATTGAAGAAAAAAATATACCTTTTAAAATGAATTTCCCAGTTCCCATGGGATGTTATCTTGGGAAAACTTGATACTTCATTTTTTTTTAAAGAGCTTCTGCACAACAATATCTCATATCAGTTAAAGGGTTTAGAGTAGAAGATTCCTTTGGTGAATATTATATGTTTGTAGTTGGAATTTTAAATTTATTTTGCTTAGATATTTCAAGTAAGTTTAATTATATAATTAATAAGAGAAATTCTACTCTAAGATGTTTATTCAACAATAAGCAGATATTTTGGTCTTGAGGACTATAATGCAAAAAAATGTGAATCTGACCCACATCATTAGTGAGAGAGATAACAAATTATACTTAAGAATTAATGCCTTTTATTATTATTATTATTAATTACTATTACTATTATTTAAAAAGAGAGAGCATGAATGAGGGAGAGGGGCAGAGGGAGAGAGAGAGAGTTTTAAGCAGGCTCTATACTCAGCACAGGGCCTGATGCTGGACTAAATCCTGTGAGATCCTGACCTGAGCTGTAACCAAGAGTCAGACTCAACCAACTGAGCCACCCAGGTGCCCCTAGAAGTTAATGTCTTTTTAAAGACTTGCCTTGGATGGCTATTTGCTTTTCTCTTTAATATTGGTGCTTAACCTATTTTAATAAAGTTTTCTGGGTTTTTTTAAATCATAAAATGGATAATTGAGTATAAAGTATGCTAATTTCTTTCTCAGCTAACCACACATATGGAGAACATAACTGTTTAGGTCAAAAGAGCATATCCAAGTCAGTACCACTGACATAGCAGCAGTGTCTCCTAATTATAGGCAGATCACATTAGAAGAAATGAAGAGAAATGCATATAAGCCTTTCCTCTTCTGTACTGTTCTCTATCATAGCATTTACTGTGCTATTTTGTAGTTGATGGTTTATGGGCATGCCTCTTGCTTCAACTGTATGCTTCTTGAGGGTAAGGATCCTGTCTTTCATCTCCATAAACCCTCACTTAACAAAGTGACCACCATACTTTTAGTTGCTGAAAATAGATCTGCTGATTTATTGAGCATCCTGTGTTATAAGACCCATGAGTACCATGATTCTGTTGAATTTACTGTTTGAATTCTGTTGAATTCTGTTGAATTAACTCATCAAAACACAACTATTTAGTGAGAAACTGGGCAAGGGAGCTCATCTATGAGTCACTAAGTGCCCTTAAGAATAGGTCTTGAAGAGGCTGCTCCCACTCCTACACAGAGAAAAGCATGTTGCTATGATTGTGTACAGTTATTGGCAAGTACTTATACTTCAGAGGTATTTGTGTGTGTGTGTGTGTGATGACATTCTTTTAACTTCTTCAAAGATGTAAGGACTATTTATCCATCATATAATGTTTAATCATTTCTTTTACACAATTTTTGTAATATGCCAACTAAAGTAAATAAGGTAACTTATTCAATTCCCTAAAACCAGACCATTTTCTCCTTTAAGGTGGTGGAATACTTCTTACAACATTTCCAATCATAATTATGGTGCAATGGATCAACAGTAGATCATCTCAATGCCAGTGTGATCATTGAACTGGTACTCTGGGGTTGAAAACTATAACAGTAAGTTTGATGAAAAATTAGTGTCAGAACATTCTTGGGAAAATATTTTAGTTTATGTTAAAGTTGACTAGAATTCTGAGTATTTTCAGAAAAGCAAAGCCTTGTGAAGATATTATAAAAGAACTTTTTCTACTTATTGCTAAAGTATTCTAAAGTACACTTTTCCTTGGGCACCTGGGTGGTTCAGTCAGTTAGCATCTGACTCTTGATTTTGGCTCAGGTTTGTGAGATTGAGCCCCGCATCAGGCTCTGTGCTGACAGGGTGGAGCCTGCTTGGGATTCTCTCTCTCCCTCTCTCTGTGCCTCTCTCTCTCTCTCAAAACAAATACATAAACTTAAAAAAGTACATTTTTCCTAAAGTAGTCCATACATTGCTTCATCCTCACTTGTAATGGTTCCTAATAATACGGTAGCTTGATGTTGTTATTTTAAGTGTAAACTCACTCTAATCAAATATTAAGTTGCTACCCCAGTGTTTGATAAATTCCAGGCATTTGTGACTGATGCTCTTTTTTCATTGACTGAAAATCTTCTAGCAGGTCACACAATCTTATCCTTTTCATCAATCAAAAAGCATTTGGGTCATTGTCATGGGGCACCTGGGTGGCTCAGTGTTAAGCGTCTGACTTCCCCTCAGGCCATGTTCTCACGGTTTCTGAGTTTGAGCCCCACGTCAGGCTCTGTGATGACAGCTCAGAGCCTGGAGCCTGCTTCAGATTCTGTGTCTCCCTCTCTGTCTTCCTCTCTCTCTCTCTCTGAAAAAAAAAATAAACATTAAAAAAAGCATTTGGGTCATTTCCAGTGTGAAAGAGGAAAGAGAAATGGACGTCATGTCCTGTCAAAATTAGTGATCTTTATGTATAAAGGAACTGGTGGGTAGATGGAAATAGTTTGCTACCATCTGAGCTCTTTTATTTGAATAGATTTTTAAAATGTTACATAAAGATTATTAAGGATTCCCTTTATTTTAGAGTTTTCCTGAGATCTTTCTCAATTTGAGTAAAACTGTAGACATAAATCTATCTTGCATGGCCTAAAGTGAACCTGTTTCTAGGAATCAATCTCTTGGGGATGAGAGGTGGAAGGGTAAGAAAAGTTAACAGCTGTTTCTTCCTTCCCTTCCTTCTTCTATCCTTTCATCTTTTCTACCTTCTTTAACTCCTTCTTTTCCTTCTTTTCTTCTTTCTTTCTTTCTTTCTTTCTTTCTTTCTTTCTTTCTTTTGCCTTTCTCTCACTCTCTCTCTTTTTCTCCTCTCTCTCTTTCTAATAGGAGCATCCCTAGAGAAAATACACACATACCAAAACCACTAAAAAAAGTCCAAACAATAACACCTGCCAGAGTCCTTGCTGGCAAAGTCTGGAGTTGCCCTAGAGGGTAAGGGAGGATAGAAATTTATACTTGCTGCTAAATTGGTGAGCGATTATTGCTGGAGAGGAAGAGGTTTCTTGATAATGTGTTCAGGGAGATGGCAGTACTACTGTTTGGAGGAGGTAGATGCTGGGGACTGATCAAAAAGATCCACCATCTTACCTTGAGAGGACCAGTGAGGATGCTCTAAGGTAAATTCTAGTCATTGGAGGCATGGAGAAAACATTGCTGAAAAGCAAGTCTATCATCTTGCTTCCTACCATACACACTATAGAGCACTGGCACCTGGCAAATGGCAGAGAACCAGAATTCAATGTCATCATTGGGTACCAGAATCATCAGTAATGATGGTGGTCACTAGATATTAAGTATTAGACACTTCTTTCATTTTCCTGTGACTTAGTAAGCTCTGAGATAACTCTCAATAATAACTTACAATAAATGATCTATCAGCTAGAAATGTGAGGGCACAAAACAAAGTTGTATTCAATTTAAAAAACAAAAGGAGCAACATATGTTATTTATTGTACCCAAGTAGTCTGAAACAAATTCATGCCTGTCACAAATACATTAAAAAATGGAAGAATACATCAAGCCTTTGGGAAGTGGGATGGGGGCCAGAGGAACTTTCACCTTTTACTTAAAATGTGTGTGTGCCTGTGTGTATATCTGGGGGAAGGGAGAATAATCTTTTCCTTTCATAACTAAAACAAAAATTTTGGTTTGAGGAATAGGTCTGAAGATGCATAGCAATCTCCAAGGTAATATGGACCAACCTGATGCATATTCCAAGGATGGCTTTGGGAGCCTTGAAGCCTTAGATTCAGACATAGCTTTGAAGGGGATAAACTAGGAATAATGCAAACGTGTAATGTGTCTTCTATTCATTATCTAATTTGACAAGGGATGTTTGTAGGTGTGAATATTTTACATGATTTCATAAACTGAAATTGTATTAACAATTAAATACTACTTATTTATTGATTCATTCTTTAATGAATATTTATTGGTAGCCTATTGTGCGCCATACACTTTTCTAGGCGCTTAGGATAGGACAAAAATTAATAAATTAATCTTGCCCCTTTTACTCATTTTAACTGACCACTTTTTTTGTGCCTCCACACTGTTGATATGCGACATAGTGTTCTATTATACCATATATCACATTGTATTAAAATAATCAGTTGGGGCACTTGGGTGGCTTAGTCAGTTAAGTGTCCAACTCTTCAACTCAGGTCATGATCTCACTGTTCATGAGATTGAGCCCTGCAATGGGCTCTGCGCTGAGAGCTCTGAGCCTGCTTGGAAAGCTCTCTCTCTCTCCCTCTGTCTGCCCCTCCCCCTTCTCTCAAAATAAATAAATAAACATTTAAAAATAATCAGTGTATGCAATTTCGGTAGAAAATAGCTTTTATAATATAAAGGCAGAAAACGTGAAAAGACAAGAACAAAGGATTTAACTACATAATAGAAACTGAACAGAAAGAAAAATGACGCATCAAGGAAATGATAAAATTAAAAAAAAATATTTGCAACATATATGACACACACGTTTTCTATCTGTAATATATAAAGAGTTCTTCTAGGACACTAAGTAAGAGATTAATAACCAGTTGAAAAATCTCTAAACGCCACAAACAAAAAATATACTAAAGAAGAAATGCAATAGCTATTAAGTATATTTGAATGTTTAAGCTCACTAGAATTCAAGAAAATGTAAATTTAAACAACAAGATACCATCTATTGTTATAAAATTGGCAAAGACTAAAAATTTAAATTCTCTAATTCTAATTCTCTGACACAGCGTTTCTCAACCTTGGCATTATTGACATTTGGGGGAGGATAATTCTTTGATGTGAGGGGCTGTCCTGTGCATTGTAGGATGTTTAGTAGTATTCCTAGCCTCTACCCACTAGATGCCAGTAGCAGTCCTTTCCTGCTGTGACAACCAAAAATGTCTCTAAGCATTGTCAAATGTCCCGTGGGAGGCAAAATTTTCCTGAGTTGAGAATCACCACTGCAAATGTGTGGAGATACTTGGCATTCTTCCTATTCATCATTATGGCTCTTACTTTGATATATTTGCATATTCTTACTCCAGTGCATTGCCTTTACTACTCTTTATTATCCTTGTTTCTGCTGGACCTTTTGAGAAATTTTCATGACTATTCAAAATGGGTTCCCACAGCACACTGCATTTACCCTTAGCTTACTACTTTATACTCTGTTTATATTTTATGTAATTATTTGCCAGGACCTTTTTTAATCAAGTTTTTATGTAAAATCCAGTTAGTAATATTAGTTTCAACTGTAGAGTTTAGTGATTCATCACTTACATATAACAGTGCTAATCACAAGTGTCCTCCTTAATACCCATCACCCATTTAACCATCCCCCTGCCCACCTCCAACCCAGGAACCCTCAGTTTGCTCCCTATAGTTAAGAGTCTGTTTCTTGATTTGTCCCTCTTTCTTTTTTTCCCTGTGTTCATCTGTTTTGCTTCTTAAATTCCTCACTTGAGAGAAATCATATGGTATTTGTCTTTCACTGACTGACATTTCGCTTAGCATAATATACTCTAGCTCGATCCACATCATTGTAAATGGCAAGATTTCATTTTATATGACTGAGTAATATTCCTATCTATCTATCTATCTATCTCTATATATATCTATATCTATCTATCTATCTATAGATATAGATATCTATCTATATAGATAGATATATTCCTAGATATAGATATAGATATAGATATAGATATAGATAGATATTCACATACATACCACCTATTCTTTATCCATTCATCAGCTGATGGACATTTGGGCTCTTTGCATATTTGGCTATTGTTGACAATGCTGAGATAAACATCAGGGTGCACATATCCCTTCAAATCAGTGTTTTTTTGTATCCTTTGAGGAATACCTAGTAGTGCAATTACTGGATTGTGGAGTAGTTCTAGTTTTAACTTTTTGAGAAGCCTCCATACTGTTTTCCAGAGTGGCTACACCAGTTTTCATTCCCCCCAAGAGTACAAGAGAGTTCCCCTTTCCCCTCATCCTCCCCAACACCTGTTGTTTCCTGTGTTGTTAATTTTAGCCATTCTGACTGGTGTGCGGTGATATCTCATTGTAATTTTGATTCGTATTTCCCTGTGATCAGTGATGTTGAGCATCTTTTCATGTGTCTATTGGCCATCTTTGTGTCTTCTTTGGAAAAATTTCTATTCATGCCTTCTGCCAATTTCTTAATTGGATTATTATTTTTTTGGGGTGTTGAATTTGATTAGTTCTTTATATAATTTGGACACTAACCATTTATCAGATATGTCATTTGCAAATATCTTCTCCCAGTCCATAGGTTGCCTTTTAGTGTTGTTATTTGCTTCCTTCGCCTCAATAATTTATTTTTGCTTCTGTTTCCCTTGTTAGGTGTATCTAGTAAAGAGTTGCTATGGCCAATGTAGATGAGGTTACTACCTGTCTTTTCCACTAGGATTTTAATGGTTTTCTGTATCACATTTTGATCTTTCATCCATTTTGAATTTATTTCTGTGTATGGATTTGGAAAGTGGTCCAGTTTCATTCTTCTGCATGTTGCTGTGCAGTTTTCCCAACACCATTTGTTGAAGAGACTGTGTTTTCCCCATTCCATAGTCTTTTCTGCTTTGTCAAAGTTTAGTTGGACCATATAGTTGTGGAGTTTTTTCCTGGTGTTTTTATTTTTTTCTATTGATCTATGTGTCTGTTTTTGTGCCAGGACCATACTGTCCTGATGACCACAGCTTTTCAATATAGCTTAAAGTCCAGAATCATGATGCTTCCAGCTTTTCTTTACTTTTTCAAGATTGTTTTGGCTCTTTGGCATCTTTGTGGTGCCATACAAATTTTAGGATTGTTTGATCTAGCTCTGTGAAAAATGATCGTGGTATTTTGATAAGGATTGCATTAAATGTGAAGATTGCTTTGGGTAGTATAGACATTTGAACAATATGTGCTCTTCTAATCCATGAGCTTAGAATGTTCTTTCCATTTCTTTGTGTCGTTTGCTATTTCTTTCTTCAGTGTTCTATAGTTTTCAGAGTACAGACCTTTTACCTCTTTGGTTAGCTTTACTCCTAGGTATCTTATGGTTTTTGGTGCACTTATAAATGGGATCTGATTACTTGATTTCTCCTTCTGCTACTTCATTATTGGTGTATAGAAATGCAAGAGATTTCAGTACATTGATTTTGCAGCTGCAACTTTACTAATGTTGTGTACCAGTTCTTGCAAATTTTTTTTGTGAGTTTTTATATAGTCTTTTGGGGTTTTTATATAGAGTATCATGTCATCTGCAAATAGTCAAAGTTTGACTTCTTTGTGGATTTGGTTGCCTTTTATTTAATTTTGTTTTCTGATTCTTGAGGCTAAGACTTCCAGTACTATGTTAAATAACAGTGGTGAAAATGGACATCCCAGTCTCGTTCCTGATTATAGATGAAGACGTGTCATTTTTTCCCCCATTGAAGATGATATCGGCTCTGGATTTTTCCTATATGGCCTTAATCATGTTGAAGTAAGTTCCCTCTATCCTTAGGTTGTTGAAGTGTTTTTTTTGTTTTTTGTTTTTTTGTTTTTTTTTTTTTTACCATGAATGGATGTTGTACCTTTTCAAATGCTTTCTCTGCATCTATTGAGAGGATCATGTGGTCTTATCCTTTCTTTTATCAATGTGGTTTATCACATTGAATTACAAATATTGACCCACCCTTGCAGCCCAGGAATAAATTCCACTTTGTCATGGTGAATGATTCTTTCAATGTACTGTTGGATTCAGTTTCCTAGTATTTTATTGAGAACTTTTGCATCCATGTTCATCAAGGGTATTGGCCTATGGTTCTCTTTTTTAGTGGACTCTTTATCTGGTTTTGGAATCAGGGTAATTTCGGCTTTAGAGAATGAATTTGGAAGTTTTACTTCCATTTCCGTTTTGGAATAGTTTGAGGTGAATAGATATTAACTGTTCTTTCTTTTTTTAGAAGGCTTTTTTTAATTATTTTTTTAAATTAAAAAAAAATTTTAGAGTACATTTTTTTATTTTAATTTTTTTATACTTTACATCCAAATTAGTTAGCATATAGTACAACAGTGATTTCAGGAATAGATTCCTTAGTGTCTCTTACCCATTTAGCCCATCCCCTCTCCCACAACCCCTCCAGAAACCCTCAGTTTGTTCTCCATATTTATGATTCTCTTCTGTTTTGTCCCCCTCCCTGTTTTTACATTATTTTTGTTTCCCTTCCCTTATGCTCATCTGTTTTGTCTCTTAAAGTCCTCATATGAGTGAAGTCATATGATTTTTGTCTTTCTCTGACTGACTAATTTCACTTAGCATAAGACCTTCCAATTCCATACAAATTACAAGTTACAAATGGCAAGATTTCATTTTTTGATTGCCGAGTAATACTCCATTGTATGTATATACCAAACTTTCTTTATCCATTCATCCATCGATGGACATTTGGGCTCTTTCCATACTTTGGCTATTGTTGATAGTGCTGTTATAAATATTGGGGTGCATGTGTCCCTTCAAAACAGCACACCTGTATCCCTTGTATAAATACCTAGTAGTGCAATTGCTGGGTCATAGGGTAGTTCTATTTTAAGTTTTTTGAGGAACCTCCATACTGTTTTCGAGAGTGGCTCCACCAGTTTGTATTCCCAAACTGTTTTTTCAATGTTTTAGAATTTGCCTGTGAAGCCATCTGATCCTGGACTTTTGTTTGCTGGGAGATTTTTGATCACTGATTCAATTACTTTGCTGGTTATCAGTATGTTCAAGTTTTCTATTTCTTCATGTTTCAGTTTATAGGTTTCTAGCAATTTATACATTTCTTCCATATTGTCTGATTTGGTGTCATATAATTTTTCATAGCATGCTCTTAAAATTGTTTTTATTTCTGTGGTGTTGGTTGTGATGTTTCCTCTCCCAGTTTGGTTTTATTTATTTGGGTCCTTTCTCTTTTCTTTTTGATAAGTCTGGCTAGGGGATTATCAGTTTAATTAATGCTTTCAAAGAACCAGCTCCTGTTTTCATTGATCTGTTCTATGATTTTTTTTTTTTAGTTTTTATATCATTTATTCTACTCTATTCTTTATTTACCTTCAGCTGGATTAAGGCTTTATTTGTTTTTCTTTTTCTAGCTACCATATGGGTACGGTTAGGTTATTTATTTGAGATTTTCTTACTCTTAAAGTAGGCCTGTTTTGCTGTATACTTTGCTTTTATTACTGCTACTGCTGCATCCCAAAAGTTTTTGACCACTGTGTTTACATTTTTGTCCATGTATTGTTTTTATTTCTTCTTTAATTTCCTGGTTTACACATTCATTCTTTAGTAGAATGTTCTTTAACCTCCATGTATTTGTGGTCTTTCCAAATTTTATCTTGCAGTTGACTTCAAGTTTCATAGTGTTGTGTTCAGAAAATAAGCATGGTATGATCTCAATCTTTTTGTACTTGATGAAGTCTGATTTTTGACCTAGTTTTTGATCTATTCTAAACAATGTTCCATGTGCACTTGAAAAGAATGTGTATTCTGCTGCTTTTAGGTGGAATGTTCTGAATATATTGAAGTCCCTCTTATCCACTGTATGTTTCAAAGCTATTGTTTCCTTGCTGATTTTCTGTTTAGATGATCTACCTATTGATGTAAGTGGAGTGTTACAGTCCCTTACTGTTATTGTATTATTATCAATCAGTTCCTTTATGTTTGTTAATATCTGTTTTATATATTTGGTTGTTTCCTACATTGGGGGCATAAATATTTACAATGGTTAGGTCTTTTTGTTGGGTAGACCCCTTTATTATGATATAATGCCCTTTTTCATCTCTTTTTACAGTCTTTATTTTAAAATCTAGATTGTCTGATATAAGTATGGCTACTCTGGCTTTCTTTTAAAATCTATTTTTGACTACCGGTTTTGGAAGATGGTGGCGTAGGAGGACGCAGGGCTCACCGCGCGTCCTGCTGATCACTTAGATTCCACCTACATCTGCCTAAATAACCCAGAAAACCACCAGAAGACTAACAGAACAGAGTCTCCAGAGCCAAGCGCAGACGAGAGGACCAGGGAAGAGGGTAGGAAGGGCAGCTAGGTGGTGTGCGCTACATGGACTGGCAGGAGGGAGCCGGTGGGGAGGGGCAGCCCACTGGCCAAGCAGAGACCCCAAGTCTGGCTTGCAAAAGCAGAGGGGCTGGACGGAGTGTGTTTGGACAAGCAAGCAGGACTTAACATCTGAAAGGTTATAAGCTAAAAGCTCTGCTTGGAGAACGGGAGGTCTGGAGGACAACGGGAAGGAGAGTTGTTGAGCCCTGGACTACAGAGCTCAGCTTGGCAGGGAACAAAGGCACTTGCCAGTGCCATCTGCCTCGCCCATCCCCCAGCCAAAATCCCAAAGGGAACCAGTTCCTGTCAGGGAACTTGTTTGCACCGGGCAAACACCGAACTCTGTGCTTCTGCGGATCCATCTTTCCCGGGGCGGGTCTGACTCCCTCCTGGTGCCACAGGGCCCCTCCCGAAGCAAATATCCAAAGGAAAAGCGAGCTGAGCCTGCCCCTCCCGCCCCTGTGCACCTTGCCGATCCACACCAGCTAATACGCCAGATCCCCAGCACCACAAACCTGGCAGTGTACAAGTAGCCCAGATGGGCCATGCACCCCACAGTGAATCCCGCCCCTAGGAGAGGGGAAGAGAAGGCACACACCAGTCTGTGGCTCCAGCAGTGGGCTGGGGGCAGACATCAGGTCTGACCAAGGCCCCGCCCACCAACGCAAGTTATTCAAGACAGCACAGGGGAAGTGCCCTGCAGTTCCACACCACTCCAGGGACTATCCAAAATGACGAAACGGAAGAATTTCCCTCAAAAAAAGTCCAGGAAATAACGACAGCTAACGAAATGATCAAAAACAATTTAAACAACATAACAGAAAGTGAATTTAGAATAATAGTCATAAAATTAATTGCTGGGCTTGAAAACAGTATAAAAGACAGCAGAGAATCTGTTGCTACAGAGATCAAAGGACTAAAAAACAGCAAGGAGGAGCTAAAAAGTGAGCTATCAGTGAGCTGCAATATAAAATGGAGACAACCACAGCTCGAATTGAAGAGACAGAGGAGAGAATAGGTGAACTAGAAGATAAAATTATGGAAAAAGAAGAAGCTGAGAAAAAGAGAGATAAAAAAATCCAGGAGTATGAGGGGAAAATTAGAGAACTAAGTGATGCACTAAAGAGAAATAATATACGCATAATTGGTATTCCAGAGGAGGAAGAGAGAGGGAAAGTGCTGAAGGTGTACTTGAAGAAATCATAGCTGAGAACTTCCCTGATCTGGGGAAGGAAAAAGGCATTGAAATCCAAGAGGCACAGAGAACTCCCTTCAGACATAACTTGAATCGATCCTCTGAATGACATATCATAGTGAAACTGGCAAAATACAAGGATAAAGAGAAAATTCTGAAAGCAGCTAGAGACAAATGTGCTCTAACATATAAAAGGAGGCCTATAAGACTCATGACCCATCTCTCTACTGAAACTTGGCAGGCCAGAAAGGAATGGCAGGAGATCTTCAATGTGATGAACAGAAAATATATGCAGCTGAGAATCCTTTATCCAGCAAGTCTGTCATTTAGAATAGAAGGAGAGATAAACATCTTCCCAAACAAACAAAAACTGAAGGAATTCGTCACCATTAAACCAGCCCTACAAGAGATCCTAAGGGAGATCCTGTGAGACAAAGTACCAGAGACATCGCTACAAGCATGAAACCAACGGACATCACAATTACTCAAAACCCGTATCTTTCTATAATAACACTGAATGTAAATGCACTAAATGCGCCAACCAAAAGACATAGGGTATCAGAATGGATAAAAAACCAAGACCCATCTATTTGCTGTCTACAAGAGACTCATTTTAGACCTGAGGACACCTTCAGATTGAGAGTGAGGGGATGGAGAACTATTTATCATGCCACAGGAAGTCAAAAGAAAGCTGGAGTAGCCATACATATATCAACCTAGACTTTAAAATAAATGCTGTAACAAGAGAGGAAGAAGGGCATTATATAGTAATTATAGGGTGTATCCATCAGGAGGAGCTAACAATTATAAATGTCTATGCGCCGAATACAGGAGCCCCCAAATATATAAAACAATTACTCATAAACATAAGCAAACTTATTGATAAGAAGGTTGTAATTGCAGCGGACTTTAACACTCCACTTACAGAAATGAATAGATCATTTATTGACACACGGTCAATAAAGAAGCAAGGGCACTGAATGATACATTGGATCAAGTGGACTTGACAGATATATTTAGAACTCTGCATCCAAAAGCAAGAGAATATGCTTTCTTCTCGAGTGCACATTGAACACTCTCCAAGATAGATCATATACTGGGTCACAAAACAGCCCTTCATAAGTATACAAGAATTGAGATCATACCATGCATACTTTCAGACCACAATACTGTGAAGCTTGAAACCAACCACAGGGAAAAGTCTGGAAAAACCTCCAAAAGCATGGAGGTTAAGGAACACCCTACTAAAGAATGAATGGGTCAACCAGGCAATTAGAGAAGAAACTAAAAAATATATGGAAACAAACGAAAATGAAAATACAACAATCCAAATGGTTTGGGATGCAGTGAAGGCAGTCCTGAGAGGAAAATACAACGCAATCCAGGCCTATCTCAAGAAACAAGAAAAATCCCAAATACAAAATCTAACAGCACACCTAAAGGAAATAGAAGCAGAACAGCAAAGACACCCCAAACCCAGCAGAAGAAGAGAAATAATAAAGATCAGAGTAGACATAAACAATATAGAATCTCAAAAAACTGTAGAGCAGATCAATGAAACCAAGAACTAGGTTTTTGAAAAAATAAAGAAAATTGATAAACCTCTAGCCAGGCTTCTGAAACGGAAAAGGGAGAGGGCCCAAAAAGATAAAATCATGAATGAAAATGGAATTGTGACAACCAATCCCTCAGAGATACAAACAATTATCAGGGAATACTATGAAAAATTATATGCAAACAAAATGGACAGCCTGGAAGAAATGGACAAATTCCTAAACACCCACACACTTCCAAAACTCAATCAGGAGGAAATAGAAAGCTTGAACAGACCCATAACTAGCGAAGAATTGGAATCAGTCATCAAAAATCTCCCAACAAATAAGAGTCCAGGACCAGATGGCTTCCCAGGGGAGTTCTACCAGACTTTTAAAGCAGAGATAATTCCTATCCTTCTGAAGCTACTCCAAAAAATAGAAAGGGAAGGAAAACTTCCAGACTCATTCTATGAAGCCAGTATTCCTTTGATTCCTAAACCAGACAGAGACCCAGGAAAAAAAGAGAACTACAGGCCAATATCCCTGATGAATATGCATGCAAAAATTCTCAATAAGATACTAGCAAATAGAATTCAACAGCATATAAAAAGAATTATTCACCATGATCAAATGGGATTCATTCCTGGGATGCAGGGCTGGTTCAACATTTGCAAATCAATCAACGTGATACATCACATTAATAAAAGAAAAGATAAGAAGCATATGATCCTGTCAATCGATGCAGAAAAGGCATTTGACAAAATTCAGCATCCTTTCTTAATAAAAACCCTGAGAAAGTTGGGATAGAAGGAACATACTTAAAGATCATAAAAGCCATTTATGAAAAGCCCACAGCTAACATCATCCTCAACGGGGAAAAACTGAGAGCTTTCCCCCTGAGATCAGGAACACGACAGGGATGCCCACTCTCACCACTGATGTTTAACATAGTGTTGGAAGTTCTAACATCAGCAATCAGACAACAAAAGGAAATCAAAGGCATCAATTTGGCAAAGATGAAGTTAAGCTTTCACTTTTTGCAGATGACATATTATACATGGAAAATCCGATAGACTCCACAAGAAGTCTGCTAGAACTGATATATGAATTTAGCAAAGTTGCAGGACACAAAAATCAATGTACAGAAATCAGTTGCATTCTTATACGCTAATAATGAAGCAACAGAAAGACAAAGAAAGAAACTGATCCCATTCACAATTGCACCAAGAAGCGTAAAATACCTAGGGATAAATCTAACCAAAGATGTAAAAATCTATAATCCCGAAGCTAGAACAAGCAATCCTAAATAATCCTAAAATAATATGGCACCACAAAAGGCCCTGAACAACCAAGTAATTTTGAAGAAGAAGAGCAAAATAGGAGGCACCACAATCCCAGACTTTATCCTCTACTCCAAAGCTGTAATCATCAAGACAACATGGTATTGGCACAAAAACTGACACATAGACCAATGGAATAGAATAGAAACCCCAGACCTAGACCCTCAAAAGTATGGCCAACTAATCTTTGGTAAAGCAGGAAAGAACATCCAATGGATAAAAGACAGTCTCTTTAACAAATGGTGCTGGGAGAACTGGACAGCAACATGCAGAAGGTTGAAACTAGACCACTTTCTCACACCATTCACAAAAATAAACTCAAAATGGATAAAGGACCTGAATGTGAGACAGGAAACCACCCAAACCTTAGAGGAGAAAGCAGGAAAAGACCTCTCAGACCTCAGCTGTAGCAATTTCTTACTTGACACATCCCAAAGGCAAGGGAATTAAAAGCAAAAATGAACTACTGGGACCTTATGAAGATAAAAAGCTTCTGCACAGCAAAGGAAACAACCAACAAAACTAAAAGGCAACCAATGGAATGGGAAAAGACATTTGCAAATGACATATCAGACAAAGGGCTAGTATCCAAAATCTATAAAGAGCTCACCAAACTCCACACTCAAAAATCAAATAACCCAGTGAAGAAATGGGCAGAAAATATGAATAGACACTTCTCTAAAGAACACATCCGGATGGCCAACAGGCACATGAAAAGATGCTCAACGTCGCTCCTCATCAGGGAAATACAAATCAAAACCACACTCAGATATCACCTCATGCCAGTCAGAGTGGCCAAAATGAGCAAATCAGGAGACTATAGCTGCTGGCGAGGATGTGGAGAAACGGGAACTCTCTTGCACTTTTGGGGGGAATGCAAATTGATGCAGCCACTCTGGAAAACAGTGTGGAGGTTCCTCAGAAAATTAAAAATAGACCTACCCTATGACCCAGCAGTAGCACTGCTAGGAATTTACCCAAGGGATATAGGAGTACTGATGCGTAGGGGCACTGGTACCCCAATGTTGATAGCAGCACTCTCAACAATAGCGAAATTATGGAAAGAGCCTAAATGTCCATCAACTGATGAATGGATAAAGAAATTGTGGTTTATATACACAATGGAATACTACGTGGCAATGAGAAAGGGTGAAATATGGACCTTTGTAGCAACATGGATGGAACTGGAGAGTGTGATTCTAAGTGAAATAAGCCATACAGATAAAGACAGATACCATATGTTTTCACTCTTATGTGGATCCTGAGAAACTTAACAGAAACCCATGGGGGAGGGGAAGGGAAAAAATAAGGAGGTTAGAGTGGGAGAGAGCCAAAGCATAAGAGACTCTTAAATACTGAGAACAAACTGAGGGTTGATGGGGGGTGGGAGGGAGGGGAGCGTGGGTGATGGATATTGAGGAGGGCACCTTTTGGGATGAGCACTGGGTGTTGTATGGAAACCAGTTTGACAATAAACTTCATGTATTGGAAAAAAATCTATTTTCATGATGAATATTTTTCCATCCCTTCTCTTTCAATCTGCAGGTGACTTTAGGTCTAAAATGAGGCTCCTGTATGTAGCATACACAGGTGTTTTTTTTTTTTAATCCATTCTGAAACCCTATGTCTTTTGATTGGAGAATTTAGGCCATTTATATTCAGAGTAATTATTGATCGATATGTAGTTGGTGCCGTTTTGTTACTTGTTTTGTCATTGTTTCTGGAGATTTTTCTCTGTTCTTTTCTAATCTTTGTCATTTTTTTGTCTCCTTCTGACTCACAGGGGTCACATTTAATATTTCTTGCAGTGCTGGTTTAGTGGTCATGAATTTCTTTAGTTTTTCTTTTTCTGGTAAACACTTTATCTCTCCTATTCTGCATGATAGTCTTGCTAGATACAGTATTCTTTTTTTAATATTTATTTATTTTTATTTTGCAAGAGAGAGAGAGAGAGAGAGAGAGAGAAAGAGAAGAGGAGAAGAGAGGAGAGGAGAGGAGAGGAGAGGAGAGGAGAGGAGAGGAGAGGAGAGGAGAGGAGAGAGAATCCTAAGCAGGCTCCAGGCTCTAGGCTGTGAGCACAGAGTCCAACACGGGGTCAAACCCACAAACTGGGTGACCTGAACCGAAGTTGGATGCCTAACTGACTGAGCCACCCAGGTGCCCCGCTGGATAGAGTATTGTTGGCTGCAGATTTTTTCCCATTCAGCACGTTGAATATATCGTGTCACTCCATTCTGTCCTGCCAAGTTTCAGTGGAGAGATCTGCAGCTAGCTTTATGGGTCTTCCCTTGTAAGTTAAGGACTTATTTTGTCTTGCTGCTTTTAGGATTTTTCTTCATCACTGTATGTTGCAAATTTAACTACAGTATGTCTTTGTGTGGCCTGCTTTTGTTGATTTTCTTGTGAGTTCTCTGTGCCTCCTGGGTCTATATGTCTGTTTCCTTCCCCAGATTAGGGATGTTTTCAGCTGCTATTTCCTCAAATAAGCCTTCTGTCCCCTTTTCTCTCTTTTCTTCTTCTGGGAATTCTATGATATGAAAGTTATTACATTTGATGGTGTCACTGAGTTCCCTAAATCTATTCTCATGATCCATCATTCTTTCTCTGTCTTGTTCAGCTTCCTTATTTTCCATTATTATATGCTCAATAACACTTACATGTTCCTCAGTTTCTTCATTCCTTGCAGTCATTATATCCAGTCAGTTCCAAATCTCTGTTTTTGCATTTTTCATTTCTTACTGATTGTTTTTTAACTGTTTTATCTCTGTGGTAAGGGTCTTCCTGATGTCTTCCTTTATTTTCTAAAGCCCAGAGAGTATCCTTATGATTGTTGCTTTAAATTCAAGCATATTACTTATATCTATTTCATTTAAATGTTTGACCTAGGCCTTTTCTTTTCTTTTTTGGGGGTGAATTCCTCCATCTTGGTATTTTGTATGGTCTCTGTTTTCTTCTTTGTGTTAGAATATTCTTTCATGTTTCCTGTCTCTCAGCATAATGACTTTATGAAGAAGAGCTCATATAGTGTCTAGGTTCTTGTGCTTCAGGAAATGTCCCTGGTGTGTGATGCATGCACTCTGATGCTGTGTTTTGTCTTCTCTATGCCTCAGGTCAGTCATCTGTAGAGGTCCTCTTTGCTTGCAGTGGGCAGTGTTGGTACCTCTGCCAGAGTGTGGAGACTTTTAATTAGGTGTGCTCTGTTCTGCTTATTAAATGAGACATGATGCTGCTTCCACTAGAACTGAAGTCTTACTGAACTCTATGTTCAGTATGCATAGTTCATGCATGGGTTTGTGCTGGTCCGCTGGGTATGGGGCCTGCTGTCCTGGTCCTCAGGCATACTTGTCCAAGAAATCAGCACCAGCAAAGCACATGGCAGTGGGACTTGGTGTACGCAGGTTAGGCAGCCAGTATTGGTATTGTGCTATTTACTAAAGTTGGTTTATGCTGAAGGATGGAGGAGGGAAATGGCGTCTATGAGCTACTTTGTCACCAGAGAGAGGACTTCGTGTTTGCTGCTCTCAGGGAAGTACTCCCAGAAGAGTGAATAAGTACCCCTGGTGCATCCCAGGGTTTCCAGGTTGCTGTTTTCACACTGTCTCCCAGTTGTTGTCTGCCTGGAACAGTGCAGAGTGCTTTGGGCTCTATCCCAGCCAAGCCTGCTGACTTTTAAAATCCAAACTTTAGGACCTGGTGTGAAAGGGACCTGTGATGGTTTTCTAGGAGAGGGTCTCGCTGCGCAGGGACTCATGTAGGTTTGACCAAGAAGGACAGTTGTGTGAGAGTGCAGGGGTGTGGGATTTGGAACAAAGCAGGCTAAATAGCCAGTGTCTGATTTAGCTGCCCCCAGCAGGTGTCTCTGTGCCTATGCTGAGGGGGAAGGGAGGGAAATGGCACTTGCCAGCTCTTTTCTCCCTGGAGAGGCCACTCTGAGAACTCCACCTCTCACAGATGCACTCCAAGAAGAGTGAACAGTCTCTCCTTGTGTGCCTCAGGCAGTCCTCAGATCGCACATTCTGACCTGGGGCTGCTTGCCTGCCTTCTCTCCAAGAGTGGCCTAGTGCCCTCAGGTCTTTATCCCAGTCAACCCTGTCCACCTCCAAACACCAGTCTTTGAGCCTTGTTGGTAGCTAGCAAAAACAGAAAATCAGCTCCTCTCATCTCCCCAGACAATGGCTTTGGGGAAGTATTCTCCTTGTGCGTTCCCCTGTGCATTCCCCTCTCTCTCACCTTTCTCCAAGATCAGAGCTCCCTCTACTCTGCAACACCTGAGATCCCTTTCTCCCCCAACCACCTCTCCACACTTCCTACCTTTCTCAATGTGGCTTCTTCTTTCCCTCTAGTTGTGCAGTTTGTTCTATCAGTCCTCAGGTTGATTTCTAGGGTATTCTAGAAATCTAGAATGATTTGATAGTTATCTAGCTGTGTTCAAGGGATAAGGCAAGCAGAGCGTCCTTCCACTATGCCACCATCTTAGCTCCCCTGCTAATACAATGAAACTCCACACAGGCATGCTTTATAAGTTTCATGAAACCTAGAAATGTTTGCTTTCACAGGCCCCTTTTCTCATAAAAATACAAAAATTATACTTTATGGCTGCATTGGCCTAAAAAGTAATCCAATCGAGTCAGGATTATATTCATTTTTTCCATTCTCCTTTTAAAAGAAATTAGAACATTTTCATGGACCCCTAAAGAGTATTGTGAACCTAGACATTATGTTAACTATGCCTAATGAGTATGTTGGCCTTGGCCTCTTTACAGGGACAGTACCTGTCTTAGTCACCACTGTATGCTCAATGTCTAGTATTGAATAGATGTTTAATAAATAGTTCTCAAATGAATGAGTGGAATGAAATTTTGTTAAACAAGAAATATTTCTAAATATTTGAGCTACAAGAGACTCTACAATAATTTTGAGTCAAGATATACTCATATCATTGAATATTTTCCTGTTATTATTTGCTCTAGTTTTGATAAGTTGAAGAATAGTCTACATTTTCTCATCATATTTATTATTTAAATATAACTGATATGATGTTTTAAAAAGTTAAATAAATCCTTGACTATCTAGACTTCTGCATCATTCTGATATCAAATACTTGTGGTCAAACTGAAGACAAAGGCCTATAGTATATATCACATTATTTTATTGGGGATTTCCATAATTTTCTGCTAGCTTTTTTTTATTTTGGTGAATAAGGATGCAATAGGTAAATCTGCAGGTCTAATAGGATGTGTAAGAGTTGAGTGGCAATTAAGAGTCATTTTTTCTTGGGGCACTTGGGTGGCTCAGTCAAACATCTGACTCTTGATTTCAGTTCAGGTCATGATCTCACGGTTGTGAGGTCAACCCCTGCTTTGGTCTCTGCACTGGGTGTGGAGCCTGCTTAACATGCTCTCTCTCCCTCTTCCCTTTCCCCCTCTCAAGAAAAAGTCAGTTTTTCTTTGCTGGTACTTAGAATTGTGATTTGGACAATGTTGTGAATTTGGAATTTTGCCAGTTTACCTAAGGGGTCATCAAGCACTGCCATTTTCATCTATGCTAGTCATATAGTCCTTGCCCTCAAGGAGTTCACACATTAGTGCTGTCCTTAAAAGTTTCTTTTCTGGGATTAAGATGCATGATTACATTAGTGATCAAAAGACTACCAGGCAATTATGGAATAAGAGCAGAATAATTGGTAATCTTGGAGAAGAGTGCATCTTAGTCACGTTTGAGCCAAGCAAACTACTCATGTTCTACTCCATAGTACATCTTTCTAGCAATAGAATATTTATATTCTTCTGCTCCTTTAGGCACTGTTTAAAATTTTCTGCAATTATTTTTCTGCAATTAATATTTATGACATTATTCTTCTTGAATTAAATATTTATGCTTTTGTAACATGTTGTAATTACCGTAAGACTAGATATTATTCACTTATAGCATTTTAAGTTGTACGATTCATGATGACATGGCCAAAAACTCTTTGTTTCATTAATGACATTTCTCCCTTTGTAGGATGGATAATCTCTGAGCAGGTTTCCCAACATATATTAAATCCAACTAAAGAATGCATATTCTCGTTTGATTTTACAAAAGGTGTGGCTTAATTTGGTTTCTATGATTCAATTCTCACCTCAGTTAAGCCCCCCCCGCACCAAGTCCTTATTGATCAGAATCAATCACTTATTTCCTTGAGTTCTTCCAAAATAGGGTATTTCTATCTCTATTTAGTACTTAACTTATTCTGCTTTGGTTATTTGTCAAATTATCTTATCTTTGTTAGAAAAAAGGAGGCACTCTATTATTTATCTCTGTGATCCCCTAAGCACCCATATTGACAGTACATATGTGTGAGTGTATTTTGTGGAACTCTTATGTGAAATCTGGCCTAGATTTTTTTCAAACAGCATTTTCATCTGCTAGGCAGCTTTTAGTGTTTGCAACCTTATCACTACCAGCAGTAAATTTCTTTGAAAATTCCAAGGGAGGGTCATCAAACTAATGGATTTATCCACTATGATATTCTAGGAAGTTATGCCATTCAACTAGCCACAAGTTGCTTCAAGGTCAAACACTGAAATGTCTAAGTAGAGTACAAGGGTGCCTAGAAGATTATTTTTTGATAGTCTTGCCTATTTGTGTATCTGTATTTCTAATTCTGGTTACATATTTCTATTGTACAATGTTAATATGTCCATTATAACTTTTTCTATTTACAATTAGAAACCAGTAGTTATTTAAATTCTCAGATCACTGGATATTTCAGAAAATATTACCCTGTTAACAAGCATTTCTTTGACTCTAAGGAACAGGTATAAAATCAGGAAGATAAAATAGTAACACTTCATTTAGAAATGGCTTTCTATAGAGCAAGTGAACTCTGATTAAGAATTAGAATATTACCACACAGGTGCACAGAATGGGCTGAAAAACCTCTCTTGTCATTGATTCATGTGTAATGATTGGCAGATATGGGATATCTTGCTAGACAATAAGAACATAGAGCTCCCCGTCAGTCAGACTTTCTGAAAAGATTATTCCTCTCTGGCCACTTCTTGTCCACTTATTCACTCAAGACAGGTCTTAAGTCATCTGACCAATTATAAAACACAACACTTACTCCCTGGTTACTCTCTGGCTTCCTATTTACTTTGACAGGTCTCTAATCATTGGATTAATTAAAAGAAAAACTCCCATCCTAAAAACACACTAACTATGACAAAGGCCCCAACTTGAGCCTAAGATGTCACATACCTTCCTTGAACATGTCAGTGGCACTTTGGAGAATCAAGCAAGAAGAGTGCTATAGAGAAAGGTGGGAGGCTGGAGGGCTACAAAGTGGGAAAAGAAAATGTCAGCAGCTTTCAAACATGATGATAAGGGGATTGAGAAATAAGGGCGGCATATTTTGGGATGAGATTTCACCTCTCCAGCCACCAACTCCCACCCCAGGAATCCTTAGATTTTAGGAAAGGTATTGGGTTTCTCCTTGTGTGAGTAATGTGATTTATATCATTTTAAAGTTGGATATTACATGAAAGAGTAGCCTCAGAATACAGGACAACTTGTCAGCATCTGGGTGTTCTAGAAATTGTTTTTCATATTCAGCTGTCTTTGTTAAAATTCCTGGGTTGGATTTTTAACCTGATTGAAGACGAAAATCAAAGACGAGGGTAGAGAAATCTTTCTTTACCTCTGTGCCAAGGGAGTATATGAGAATTTTAACTCAAGATGTAGCCGTGTACTTGATTCAGGAAAATACCAGAGAACCCTCGAATTGAATTCCTATAAAGAAACAAGTTCTTTAATTCAATGTAATCTTTTACTAATCACAAAGAACATGCTAACACAATGTCCCAGTCAAGTAGATTTCCATTTACTTACCTTGAAGTGCTGTATGTAATGAAGTCATTGTTAAGCTCTATTTATTTTTTAAAGACAAACAAGGGAAAAAGAGTAAAACTCAAATCTCTACATATCTATTGATCCCAGAATGACAATCTTATTTATTGTCTCTTAATCTGTCAAGACATGAGAATACATAGCTTAAAAAATATTAAAAACTTTGATTTAGTTTTCTTCTCTTTCTCTCTAGTAATTCTGTGAGTACTTTAAAAGGTAGAAAGATTTTAAAAACTTATATTTTGATGTCTAGACACTATTTTGTTAAAATTATAGCAAATATGTTTTGATTTTGAAGAAGTATAACAGAATATTATGTCAATGTTGTGATAAAGTACATAATGTTAATAAGAAAATGTTAAATAGTTTTCAGACACTAATACTTTTAATTTGTAATAAGTTTTAATTAAACACATAGTTTGAGTTAAATGATAAATTACAGTAACTAGATCTGATTGTAATCTGTAATATGTTCAACCACGAAATAAATACGCTTGTAAAATTAAATGGTTTAATTCTGTATAATTTCTCAGTATGCTGCAGTTACTTGTATTTCTGTGTAGGAAGAAGTAGTAGAGCAAAACAATGTGTTAGTAAGCTAAATATGATAAATCATGAAGTTTTACATCAATATATTCTTTATTTTTAAAATGGAAGGGACCTTGCACCTCTTACTTGGTAAGGATTGGTATTTGCTTCTTATGTTATGTGTGAGAAATTGGTTATAACAAAAACTTGCTTTGGGAACTGGAGGAGACAAAGATGCCTGGTTATATACTATTGAGTCATTACAGTTTTTTTCTCACCTAGTTTTTCTGTTTAATTGAAGTATAATTAACATACAATGTTATATTAGTTTCAGGTATACAATATAATGATGCTACATTTGTATATATTACTCAGTGCTCATCACAATTATACTCTTAATCCTCTTTATCTATTTTATCCATTTCCCACCTCCCGTCTGGCAACCACCATTTTGTTCTCTTCTGTATTTAAGAGTCTGTTTTTTTTAAATTTGTTTTGTATTGTTTAATTTTTTTCTTTGTTGATTTGTTTGTTTCTTAAACTCCAATATGAGTAAAATTATATGATATCTGTCTTCCTCTGACTAATTTCACTTAGCATTATACCCCATCTATATGTATATGTATATGTATATGTATATGTATATGCATATGTGTATGTATATGTAAATGTATATCTATATATCTATATCTATATATCTATATAATCTATATCTATATCGCACATGTATATATAATGCATATATATGTATATAATGCTCATGTATATATGTATATATAGTACATATATATTGTAATTATACATATATATAACAACTTCTTTATCAGTTCAGCTATCAGTGGGCATTTGGGTTTCTTCCATATCTGGGCTAATGTAAATAATGCTTCAATAAACATAGAGGTGCATATATCTTTTTGAATTAGTGTTTTCATTTCCTCCAGTTAAATACCCAGTAGTGGAATTACTGATCATATTGTAATTTTATTTTTAATTTTTTGAAGAAAATCCATACTATTTTCCACAGTAGCTGCACCAATTTGCATTCACAACAGTGCACAAGGGTTTCTTTTCCTCCACATCCTCAACACTTGATGTTTTTGATTCTAGCCATTCTGACAGGTGTAAGGTGAAATCATTTTTTTGTAAGGTGATATCTAATTGTGATTTTGGTTTGCATTTCCCTGATGATTAGTGATGTTGAACATCTTTACATGCGTCTATTGGCTCTCTATATGTATTCTTTGAAAAAAATGTCTATTCAGGTCCTCTGCTCATTTTTTTTTTTTTTACTCAATTATTTGAAGGCTTTTTGGTGTTGAGTGGTATAGGTTCTTGATATATTTTGGATATAAACATCTCAATGGATATATAGTTTGCAAAGATTTCTCCCATTCATTACGTTGCCTTTTTGTTTTGTGGATGGCTTCGTTGTGCAAAAGCTTTTTATGTTGGTGTGCACTAAATAGTTAATTTTGCTTTTGTTTCCTTTAACTGAGGAGACATATTGAGAAAAATGTTTCTATTATTGATGTCAAAGAAATTACTACCTATGTTTTCTTCTAGGAGTTTTATGGTTTCAGGTCTCACATTCATGTCTTTAATCCATTTTGAGTTTGTTTTTATATATGGTGTAAAAAATAATCCATTTTCATACTTTTGCATATCACTATCCAGTTTTCCCAGCACCATTTGTTGAAGAAACTTTTTCCCATTGTTTATTCTTGCCTCCCTTGTCAAGATTAATTGATCATATAAACGTAGATTTATTTCTGGACTTGCTAATCTGTTCTGTTAGTCTATGTGTCTATTTTTCTGACAGCACCATACTGTTTTAAGTACTACAGCTTTGTAAAATATTTTGAAAACTGGGATTGTGATACCTCCACATGTGTTCTTCTTCTCTTACTTTTGTTATTCAGGGTATTTTGTGGTTCCATGCAAATTTTAGTTTTATTTGTTATAGTTCTGTGAAAAGTGCTCTTGGTATTTTGATAGGATTGCATTAAATTGGTAGATCGCTTTGGGTAGTATATACATTTTACCAATATTGGTTCTTCCACTCCATGAGAATGGAATATCTTTCCATTTGTTTGTGTCATCTTCAATTTCTCTCATCAATGATTTATATCTTTTGGACTACAAGTCTGTTACCTCCTTGGTTAAATTTATTTCTAGGTATTTTATTGGTTTTGGTACAACTGTCAATGTGGTTATTTTCTTAATTTCTCTTTCCCCTATTTCATTATTAGTGTATAAAAATGCTACAGATTTCTGTATATTAATTTTGTATCCTGTGACTTCACTGAACTCATTTATCAGTTCTAGTAGTTTTTTTTTTTTCATGTAGTCTTTTGGACTTTCTGTATATAATAATATGTCATCTGCAAATAGTGAACGTTTTGCTTCTTCCTTACTGATTTGTGTGTCTTTTATTCCTTTTTCCTGTCTGATTGCTAGGACTTTTAGTGCTATGTTGACTAAAAGTAGTGAGAATGGACATCCTTGTCTTCGTGATCTTAGAGGAAAATCTCTCAGTTTTTCTCCATTGAGGATGATGTTAGCCGTGGGTTTTTTATATATAGCCTTTATTATGTTGAGGTATGTTCCCTTTTAACCTACTTTGTTGAGAGTTTCTACGATGAATGGATGTTGTACCTTATAAAATTCTTTTTTTTGCATCTATTGAGATGATCATATGATTTTTATCCTTTGTCTTATTTCCCTGGAATAAATCCCAGTTGATTATGGTAAATGATATTTAATGTATATTTGGAATCGGTTTGCTAATATTTTGTTGAGGATTTTTGCCTTTATGTTCATCAGAGATATTGGCCTGTAGTTTTCTTTTTTCATAGTGCCTTATTTGATTTTGGTGTTAGGGTAATGTGGACCTTGTAGAATGAATGTGAAAGCTTTCCCTTCTATTTTTTTTTTTTTTGAGTAGTGTGAGATGAATCTGTATTGACTCTAAGCGTTTGGTAGAATTCCCCTGTGAAGCTGCCTGGTCCTGGACTTTTGTTTGCTGGGAGTTTTTTGATTACTGATTTAATTTCATTGCTTGTAATCTGCCTCTTCAAATTTTCTATTTCTTCCTGATTCGGTTTTAGAAGATTATATGTATCTAGGAATTAATCCATTTTCTAGGTTATCTGATTTATTGGTGTATAATTTTTCATAATATTCTCTTATAGTCCTTTTGTTTCTGTGGTGTTGGTTGTTATTTCTGCTCCTTCATTTCTGATTTTATTTGAGTCCTCTCTCTTTTTTTCTTGAGTGTAGCTAAAGGTTTATAAATTTTGTTGACCTTTTCAAAGAACCAACTCCTGGTTTTATTGATCTGTTCTATTGGGTTTTAGTCTCTATTTCATTTATTTCTCTTCTAATCTTTATTATTTCCTTTCTTCTACTGGATTTGGGCTTTGTTCTTCTTTTTCTAGCTCTTTTAGGTGTAAGATTAGGTGGTTTCTTTAAGATTTTTCTTGCTTCTTGAAAAGGCCTGTTTTGGTATAATGTTTCCTCTTAGAAGAGCTTTTCTTGTATTCCAAAGGTTTTGCACTGTTGTGTTTTAATTTTCATTTGCTTTTCTTTATGTATTGTTTAATTTCCTTTAAAATTTTACTGTTTATTCATTTTTTAGAAAGATACACAGAGGGGGAGCGGGGGAAGGGCAGAGAGGGAGACACAGAATGTGAAGCAGGCTCCAGGCTCTAAGCTCTCAGCATAGAACCCAATGTGGTACTCAAACCCATGAACTGTGAGATCATTACCTGAGCTGAAGTCAGACGCTTAACCAACTGAGCCACCCAGGTCCTCCTTTAATTTCCTTTTTGATTTCTTGACTGACCCATTCATTGTTTCCTAGCATGTTATTTAACCTCCACGTATTTGTATTCTTTCCAGATTTTTTTTTCTTGTGATTGATTCCTAGTTTCACACCATTGTGGTTGGAAAAGGCACAGGATATAATTTCAATATTTTGAATTTATTGAGATTTGTTTTATAGAATAACATGTGATCTGTCCTGGCACATGTTCCTTGTGTACTTGAAAAGGATGTGTATGATGTAATGTTCTGTACATACCTATTAAATCTATCTGGTCTAATGTGTCATCCAAAGCCACTGTTTCTTCTTGAATTTCCATCTGAATGACCTATCCATTGATGTAAGTGAGGTGTTAAAGTCTTCTACTATTATTGTATTAAGGTCAAATTTTTATGTTATGGCTATTATTTGTTGCTTTTTATATTTTGGTGCTCCCATATTTCATACATTAGATATTTACAATTGTTATATCTTCTTGTTGGATTGTTCCCTTTATTTCTATGTAGAGTCCCACTTTGTCTCTTCTTACAGTCTTTGTTTTAAATTCTATTTTATTCTAAACATGTTTTGCTATTCTATCTTTACTTCTGCTTTCATTTGCATGGTAAATTTTTCATCCCTTCATTTTCAATCTGCATGTGTCTTTAGGTCTGAAGTGAATGTCATGTAGGCAGCATAAATGGGTCTTGCGTTTGTATCCATTCAGTCACCCTTGTCTTTTGATGGAGGCATTTAGTCCATTTACATTTAAAATAATTATTGATAGGTGTTTACTTATTGCCACTTTCTAAACTTGTTTTATGGTTGTTTTTTGTAGTTCTCTGTTACTTTCTTTTCTTGCTCACTTCTTTTGTGGTTTGATGGTTTTCTTTCGTGTCATGCTTGGATTCTTTTCCCTTTATTTTTGTGTATCAATTACAGGTTTTTGATATGTGATTATCATTAGGTTCATATATAACATTTTATGCATAGCATTTTATATTAAGTTGATGATTGCTTAACTTTGAACCTATTCTAAAAGCACTAAATTTTTACTCTCCTTCTCATGTTTTGAATGCCTTGACTGAATTTTGTGGATATAATTGATTTTACTGCTTTTGTGCTTTAACCTTTATATTGGTTTTATAAGTTATTAATCTACTATTTTTACTACATTTTTGCCTGTGAAATTTTTCCTTTCATAATTATGTTACTCCTTGGTTATGGCCTTTTCTTTCTGCTGAAAGAATTCTTTTTAATGTTTCATGTAAGGCTGGTTTAGTGGCGATTAACTCCTTTCACTTTTGTTTATCTGGGAAATTCTTTACCTCCCCTTCTATTCTGAATGATAGCTTTGTTGGGTAGAATACTCTTGGTGGCAGGTTTTTCCTTTCAGCACTTTGAATATATCATGTCACTCCTTTCTGGCCTACAAAGTTTCTGCTGAAAAGTCAACTGATAGCCTTATAGTATTTCCCTTGTATGTAACTATTTTTGTTTCTCTTGCTGTTTTTAAAATTCTCTATTTATTGGTACTTTTTTGCCATTTTAATTATTATGTGTCTTGATGTGGACCTCCTTGGGTTAATTTTGCTGGGAGCTCTCTGTGCTTCCTTGTTTTGGATGCCTGTTTCCTTCTCCAGATTAGGGAAGTCTTCAGCTATTGTTTCTTCAAGTAACTTTTCTGTCCCTTCTCTTTCTCTTTCCTTTCTGGAATCCCTATAATTCCAATGTTATTACAGTTGATAATGTTGCTGAGTTCCCTTAACCTGTTCTTATTTTTTATTATTCTTTTCTCTTTTTGCAGTTCAGCTTGGTTGTTTTCTATTACCCTGTCTTCCAGATTGCCAATCCATTCTTCTGTCTACTCTAGTATGCTATTGATTCCATCTGGTGTATTTTTTTTTTATTTCAATAGTTGATATTTTCATCTGACTGGTTCTTTTTTATATTTCCTATCTCTTTAGTGAAGGTATCATTGAGATCCTCCACTCTTCTCAACTCAGTATCTTTATGACCATTACATTGAGTATCATTATGAATATTATGTTGAATTCTTTATCAGTGATGTTGTTTACCTCCATTTCATTCAGCTATTTTGCTCTGGTTTTGTACTGTTCTTTCATTTGGGACATATTCCTTTGTCTCCTCATTTTGTTTAACTCTCTGTGTTTGTTTTTTTATATGTATTAGGAAAGTCATCTGCATCTCATGATTTGAAAGAAATAGCCTTATGAAGAAGAGGCTCTGTGCATCCTGTGGTGCAATGCTCCCTGTGCACAGATCCAGATGCTCAAGGGCTGTCTCCTATGGGCTGCATGCACTTTACTGTTGTGGCTGAGCCATGTTTGTCTTCAGTCCAGTTGACTGCAATGTCCCACTTTGCCTGTTGTGCACACACCAGGCAGGATTTTGTTATTAAGGTGCCTGTCTGAGGTTGCAGTGGGCTTGTTGTTGGGTGGTCAGCAGTCAGACCAGATGTCTGCCCTCAGTCCCTCTGTGGGAGCTGCAGTTGCATTGATTGGCTGGTCACACTATGTTGCCAAGTATAAAGTTTGGTTGCTGAGAATATAGGCATAAAGGCATGTGTGGTTATTCCCCCCTTTCCCCGGGGCAAGAGTCACTTTAACATAGCACCAATTTTGCCAGTTTTGCTTGCAGGGTGTGGCAGGATAAAAGCTGCTTTGGAGGGAATTTCATAGGGAAATGTGGCAGTGGGGCATGCAGTGCTAGCAAGATAAGTAGAAAGTGGTTTTTTTTTTTTTTTTTTTTTTTTTTTTTTTTTTTTTTTTTTTGTAGAAAGTGTTCTTACTGATTCCTGCAGTTGTCTAACTCTTTAGGCTTGGGGGGCATATGTGGTGAGAGATAGCACCTGTCAGCACTTTTGTTTTTGGAGAGGTCTCCTAAAGATCTCTGTCCCTCCAAGACACATTCTGAGATTAGCAAATAAATCTCCCTCAGGTATACCCCAGGTACTTTTCAAACCGCTATTTCTATGTTGTACTTCAGTGGGGTTATTTATTATGCTGTATCTTTAAGGGTGAGAACTGGTTTTCTATTGCCCTTCAGCTCTCCTGGAGCTAAACCTTTTGATTTTTAAAGTACCTGGATTGAAGCCCCACTGATTGTAAAAATTCATGAGCTTAAGCTCCACTGGTTTTCAAAGCCAAATGTTATAAGCACTAGTCTTCCCAGTTCAGGTCCCCTGTGCCTGATATGTCTAGTATAGGGTATGATCTTCTCTATTCTTAATCCTTGCAGTGTCTCCTGGGGATTTTTGGCTCCTGACAGCATTTCGGCCTTTCCTACCTTTTTTGATGTGGTCTTCTCTCTATGATTAACTGAAAAGTCTGTTTTTCCACTCTTCAGGTTCAGTTAATTGCCACAGATTAGCTGTTATCTCAGTTTGTCTGTGGGATGAAGTGAGCTTAGGATCTTCCTACTCCACCATTTTCCCAGAAGTCCAGGCATTGTATTTCAAAGTGTCTTCAGGGAGGAAATAATAATTACTGTGATAATTTGGTTACTTCTCATCTATGTGAGTCAAAGTTATTTGCAGAGGGACACTGCACAGTGGTCAGGTTTTGTTTTGTTTTGTTTTGTTTTCAAGAAGTTTCATTGATGAGAAAGTACCTATATATTCAGGGAAAAGAACAGAAACATGATCTCAGATAATTATTTAAACCCAATCATCCATGAGTTGAAAAAAAATCAAAGGCCCACATAGAATTAGAAATATGATTTTCCTCTTTTTATAGGAAAGGGGAATGTGAGGTAATTTATTAAAATAAACTGCAAAATGTCCTCATGCAATTGAAGGTTGTCATTAGCTTTTTTTAAATAAGGAAATTATTTTTATCTCTGTATTACAGTGTCAAGGTTATCTTTCATCTGGAGGATTTTGTAATTTTGCATTGATCTAGAGACTTACTTATTTTCAAAATGAATGTATGCAAATTATTATTAAATTCTTCAGTGTTTAGTCTTCTGAATATCATTTAAAAATATGAATGAAGGTACAGTAATATGATAATTAACTCATTATGAATAATTTATTTTATGGCTTGAAACCTTGCATAAAGCAAAGTTGATGTTGCCTAAATTTTCAAACAGAATCCAGTTGAGATACCACTACATTTAAGCCATGTGCATAGTATTATATATTAAGTGAGAAATCTCATTACAAAAGCCATGCATTTATGTTTCTTAGTTTAAAATATTCATTCTTAAATTCGCAGCTTGGGACCCTAAAGGGTTTATAATATCCAAATAATGTTGTTACAGTAAACATATTTTATTTTTTTTAGATTTACTGCAGAAAAGGCAACAAAATCCACTTTGACTATGGGTAGTGTTTATATTTTAAATGTTTACAGCAATTATAATTAGTTTTTTTTAAAGCTAGTGAGTGAATATAACCATCTTTTGCTTACACATTTTAAATAATAGAAACCGTTAGATATCTTAAGATTTGCCATGATCAAACAGAATGTTATTTGTAGATTATACGAAATTCTCAGGTAAAGGAGGAGCCCCTTGATCCACTATTTTTCTATTTATTTATATTATAATTTTGCACTCTGTTTAACTATTTAGCCCATACTATGTGCATGATAATATTCTAAGTATTTACAATGGTCCTATGAGGCAAACACTATTATGATCCCTACTTTATTGAGGAGGAATGAGATATAGTACATATAGTATGATATTAGCATCAAATAGTCTTGTTTAAGTCATGAATTCACCACTTACTAATACCGTCTCCTTGGCATTTAATATGTACTAATGTCTCTTAACATCAATTTCTTTTATACAAAATGAGGGAAGATGCTAGGTACTTCACAAAGTTATTGTAAAGATTAAGTAATAATATTAGAAACATCTGGCAGTTTCTGGCATATAACTTCTCAATACAATTTAATATTTTCCCCATTTCCTTTAGCCTTGTGTTAGTCAAAACTCTTAGCTACAAGTGATGGAAAACCACATCAAACAAGCTTTTTGAAAAGAAATATGTTCAGGGCCGCCTTCAGCTCAGGTCATGGTGTCACAGTCCATGAGTTCAAGCCCCGCGTCAGGCTCTATGCTGACAGCTAAACGCCTGGAGCCTGCTTCCGATTCTATGTCTCCCTCTCTCTCTGCCCCTCCCTTGCTCATGCTCTGTCTCTCTCTGTCTCAAAAATGAATAAAAACATTAAAACTTTTTTTAAAAAGAAAAGAAATATGTTCATTAATTTAACTGGAAATTCAAGGGTTTCCACCCATGGCATTATAATGTTTTTCTTTTGGCACTGCCTACGACTGGTTTGGCTTACTTTCACGCACACTATTAATCCAATTTATTGCCAATACAGCTTTTTGCCAATTTACATCTGGTCAATTTCATAGGCTGATAACCTAAGACACATATTTCTTTGAGTCACAGTCCTTGAATCTGTGCCTCAGAGTTTCTGCCTTTATGCAATAGACCAAGCTGCTTACCCATTGACACCATCCTTAGTTAAATGGCATCTCATCTTGCTTTTTCTTGGGACAATACAAGTAATAGAAGGTTAGGGTGTGGTGGAGATACAGTTGATTTTGGACTCTTTAAAATACAAGCACTTGTGTTCTTTGTTGCACAGGGAATGCACAGACTAAGGGTCTTGGTAGGGAAGTAGGGTATAAGTACCAGTCTTATCTCCTGCTATCTGCTGTTCTCCATTTTGTTCACAGTAAGTTTAGATTGGAGTAGAATATACAGCACTTCAAACTTGGTAAGATTCATGATTACCTGCCCATGAGCCATATTGTATTGCTGTCCAGAAGCAGAAAGTATTTCTGTTTTCTTCCTTGTCTGCTTTCAGACACACCAGCTTAGACCACAGTTTTTATTCACATGATAGGCCCTTATTCAAGGTCAAAAACAATAGTCAATGAAATTGAATATGTTGAAGTATTTACATCAAGTCCCTAAACTTTGGTCAGCCCAAAGTCTAAGTCCTAATATACAATAGGGGCAGTTTATTTTTTTTAATGACATTTATCATCAAATTGGTTTCCATACAACATCCAGTGTTCATCCCAACAGGTGCCCTCCTCAATGCCCATTACCCACTTTTGCCTCCCTCCCACCCCCATCAACCCTCAGTTTATTCTCAGCTTTTAAGAGTCTCTTATGGGTTGGCTCCCTCCTTCTCGAACTTTTTTTCCCATTCCCCTCCCGCATGGTCTTCTGTTGAGTTTCTCAGGATCCACATAAGAGTGACAACATATGGTATCTGTCTCTCTGTATGACTTATTTCACTTAGCATAACACTCTTCAGTTCCATCCATGTTGCTACAAAAAGCCATGTTTCATTCTTTCTCATTTCCAACTAGTATTACATTGCGTATATAAACCACAACTTCTTTATCCATTCATCAGTTGATGGACATTTAGGCTCTTTCCATAATTTGGCTCTTGTTGAAAGTGCCGCTATAAGCATTGGGTACAAGTGCCCCTATTCATCAACACTCCTGTATCATTTGGGTAAATTCCTAGCAGTGCTATTGTTGGGTCATAGGGTATAGATCTATTTTTAATTTTTTTGAGGAACCTCCCCACTATTTCCCAGAGTGGCTGCACCGGTTAGCATTCCCACCAACAGTGCAAGATGGTTCCCATTTCTCCACATCCTCTCCAGAATCTAGTCTCCTGATTTGTTCATTTTAGCCACTCTGACTGGCGTGAGGTGGTATCTCAGCGTGATTTTGATTTGCATCTCCCTGCAGAGGAGTGACATTGAACATCTTTTCATGTGCCTGTTGGCCATATGGATGTTTTCTTTAGAGAAGTGTCTATGCATGTTTTCTGCCCATTTTGGCACTGGATTATTTGTTTTTCAGGTATGGAATATGGAGAGTTCTTTATAGATTTTGGATACTAGCCCTTTGTATGTTATGTCATTTGCAAATATCCTTTCCCATTCTGTAGGTGACCTTTTAGTTTTGTTAATTATTTCCTTTGCAGTGCAGAAGCTTTTTGTCTTATGAGGTCCCAATAGTTCATTTGTGCTTTTAATTTCCTTGCCTTTGGGGATGTGTCAAGTACGACATTGCTACGGCTGAGGTCAGAGAGGTCTTTTCCTGCTTTCTCCTCTAAGGTTTGGATGGTTTCCTGTCTCACATTCAGGTCCTTTTTCCATTTTGAGTTTACTTTTGTGAATGGGGTAAGAAAGTGGTCTAATTTCATCCTTCTGCATGTTGCTGTCCAGTTCTCCCAGCCCCATTTCTTAAAGAGACTGTCTTTTTTCCATTGGCTATTCTTTCCTGCTTTGTCAAAGATTAGTTGGCCATACGTTTGTGGGTCTAATTCTGGGGTTTCTATTCTATTCCATTGGTCTCTGTGTCTGTTTTTGTGCCAATACCATGCTGTCTTGATGATTACAGCTTTGTAGTAGAGGCTAAAGTCTGGGATTGTGATGCCTCCCGCTTTGGTCATCTTCAATATTACTTTGGTTATTCGTGGCCTTTTGTGGTTCCATACAAATTTTAGGATTGCTTGTTCTATCTTCAGGAAGAATGCTGGTGCAATCTTGATTGGGATTGCATTGAATGTGTAGACTGCTTTGGGTAGTATTGACATTTTGACAATATTTATTCTTCCAATCCATGAGCACAGAATGTTTTTTCCATTTCTTTCTATCTTCTTCAATTTCCTTCATAAGCTTTCTATAGTTTTCAGCATAGAGATCTTTTACATCTTTGGTTGGGTTTATTCCTAAGTATTTAATGCTTCTTGGTGCAATTGTCAATGGGATCAGTTTATTTGTCTTTCTGTTACTTCATTATCATTGTATAGGAATGCAACTGATTTCTGTACATTGATTTTGTATTCTGCGACTGTGCTGAATTCATGTATGAGTTCAAGTAGACTTTCCATGGAGTCTATCGGGTTTTCCATGTATCATATGTCATCTGCAAAAAGCGAAAGCTTGACTTCATCTTTGCCAATTTTGATGCCTTTGATTTCCTTTTGTTGTCTGATTGCTGATGCTAGTACTTCCAACACTACGTTAAACAACAGCGGTGACAGTGGACATCCTTGTCATGTTCCTGATCTCAGGGGGAAAGCTCTCAGTTTTTCCCCCATTGAGGATGATATGAGCTGTGGGCTTTTCATAAATGGCTTTGATGATGTTTCAATATGGTCCTTATAACCCACATTTCTCAAGGGTTTTTATTAAGAAAGGATGCTGAATTTTGTCAAATGCTTTTTCTGCATCGAAAACAGGATCATATGATTCTTATCTTTTCTTTTCTTAATGTGATGTATCACGTTGATCGATTTGCGAATGTTGAACCAGCCCTGCATCCCAGGAATGAATCCCACTTGATCATGGTGAATAATTCTTTTTATATGCTGTTGAATTCGATTTGTTAGTATCTTATTGAGAATTTTTGCATCCATATTCATCAGGGATATTGGCCTGTAGTTCTCTTTTTTTGCTGGGTCTCTGTCTGGTTTGGGAATCAAAGGAATGCTGACTTCATAGAATGAGTCTGGAAGTTTTCCTTCCCCTTCTATGTTTTGGAGCAGCTTGAGAAGGATATGTATTATCTCTGCTTTGAATGTCTGGTAGAATTCCCCAGGGAAGCCATCTGGTCCTGGACTATTATTTGTTGGGAGATTTTTGATAACTGATTCAATTTCTTCACTGGTTATGGGTCTGTTCAAGTTTTCCATTTCTTCCTGTTTGAGTTTTGGTGGTGCTTAGGAATTTGTCCATTTCTTCCAGGTTGTCCATTTTGTTGGCACATAGTTTTTCATAGTATCCCCTGATATTTGCTTTTATTTCTGAAGGATTGGTTGTAATAATTCCATTTTCATTCATGATTTTATCTTTTTGGGCCCTCTCCATTTTCCTTTTCAGAAGCCTGGCTAGAGGTTTATCAATTTTGTTTATTTTTTCAAAAACCTAGTTCTTGGTTTCATTGATCTGCTCTACTGTTTTTTGAGATTCTATATTGTTTATGTCTACTCTGATCTTTTTTATTTCTCTTCTTCTGCTGGGTTTGGGGTGTCTTTGCTGTTCTGCTTCTATTTCCTTTAGGTGTGCTGTTAGATTTTATATTTGGGATTTTTCTTGTTTCTTGAGATAGGCCTGGATTGCAATGTATTTTCTTCTCAGGACTGCCTTCGCTGCATCCCACAGAGTTTGTATTGTTGTATTTTCATTTTCATTTGTTTCCATGTATTTTTCAATTCCTTCTCTAATTGCCTGGTTGACCCATTCATTCTTTAGTTAGGTATTCTTTAACCTCCATGCTTTTGGAGGTTTTCCAGACTTTTTCCTGTGGTTGATTTCCAGTTTCCTAGGATTGTGGTCTGAAAGTATGCGTGGTATGATCTCAATTCTTTTATACTTATGAAGGGCTGTTTTGTGACCCAGTATGTGATCTCTCTTGGAGAATGTTCCATGTGCACTTGAGAAGAAAGTATATTCTATTCCTTTGGGATGCAGAGTTCTAAATATATCTGTCAAGTCCACGTGATCCAATGCATCATCTGGGCCGTGGTTTCTTCATTGATCCTGTGTCTAGATTTTCTATCCATTGTTGTAAGTGGGGTATTAAAGTCCCCTGCAATTACCACATTCTTATCAATAAGGTTGCTTCTGTTTGTGATTAATTTTTGTCCGTATTTGTGGGCTCCCGTATTCGGCATATAGACATTTATAATTGTTAGCTCTTCCTGATGGATAGACCCTGTAATTATTATATAATGCCCTTTTCATCTCTTGTTACAGCCTTTACCTTAAAGTCTAGTTTGTCTGATATAAGTATGGCTACTCCAGCTTTCTTTTGACTTCCAGTAGTATGATAGATAGTTCTCCATCCCCTCAGTTTCAATCTGAAGGTATCCTCAGGTCTAAAATGAGTCTCTTGCAGACAGCAAGTAGATGGATCTTGTTTTCTTATCCATTCTGATACCCTATGTCTTTTGGTTGGAGTATTTACTCCATTTACCTTCAGTGGTGACATTGAAAGGCATGGGTTTAGAGTCATTGTGATATCTGTAGGTTTCATGCTTGGAGTGATGTCTCTGGTACTTTGTGGTCCTTGCAACATTTCTCTCACAGAATCCCCCTTAGGATCTCTTGTAGGGCTGGTTTAGTGGTGATGAATTCCTACAGTTTTTGTTTGTTTGGGAAAACCTTTATCTCTCCTTCTATTCTGAATGACAGACCTGCTGGGTAAAGGATTCTCAGCTGCATATTTTTTTTTCTGTTCACCACATTGAAGATTTCCTGCCATTCCTTTCTGGCATGCCAAGTTTCAGTAGATACATCTTCCAGTAGTCTTACGGGTCTGCCCTTGCAATTTAGAGCCTGTTTATCCCTAGCTGCTTTCAGAATTCTCTATTTATGCTTGTATTTTGCCAGTTTCACTATGATATGTCATGCAGAAAATTGGTTCAAGTTACATCTGAAGCAAGTTCTCTGTGCCTCTTGGATTTCAATGCCTTTTTCCTTTTCCATATCAGGGAAATTCTCAGCTATGATTTGTTTAAGTACACCTTCAGCCCCTTTCTCTCTCACTTCCTCTTCCAGAATTCCTATTATACAGATATTGTTGTGTTTGATTGCATCACTTAGTTCTCTAATTCTCCCCTAATACTCCTGGATTTTTTTATCTCTCTTTTTTTCAACTTCCTCTTTTTCCATGATTTTATCTCTTAATTCACCTATTCTCTCCTCTGCCTCTTCAACCCATGCTATGGCCACCTCCATTTTATTTTGCACGTCATTTATAGCATTTTTTAGCTCCTCCTGACTATTTCTTAGTCCCTTGATCTCTGTAGCAATACATTCTTTGCTGTCCTCTATGCTTTTTTTCAAGCCCAGTGATTAATTTTATGACTGTTATTCTAAATTTTCATTCCATTATATTGCTTAAATCATTTTTGATCAATTCATTAGCTGTGTCTACTTCATGGAGTTTCCTTTGAGAATTCTTCCATTTTGTCTTTTTGGATAGTCCCTGGGGTGGCTCCCAACTGCAGGGCACTTCCCTTGTGCTGTCTGGACTAACTTGTGTTGGTGGGCGGGGCCGCAGTCAGACCTGATGTCTGCCCCCAGCCCACCACTGGGGCCACAGTCAGACTGGCGTGTACCTTATCTCCCCCTCTCCCAGGGGCAGGACTCACTGTGGAGTGCTGTGGCCCCTGTCTGGCCTGCTTGCACACTGCCAGGCTTGTTGTGCTGCTTAGATGGGATCAGGAATATTAGCCAGTGTGGAATTGCAAGGTGCACAGAGGTGGGAGGGGAGGCTTAGTTCACTTTGCTGTCAGTCGTCTCCTGTGGGAGGGGCCCTGCAGCACTTGGAGGGAGGCAGGCCCATTGGAGGAATGGATCCACAGGAGCGCAGTGTTGGGCATTTGCGAGGTGCAAGTAAGTTCAGTGACCGGAACTAGTTCCCTTTGGAATTTTGCCTAGGGGATGGGAGAGGGAAATGGTGCTGGCCAGTGCCTTTGTTCCCCTGCTGAGCTGAGTTCTGTGTCTGGGGCTCAACAACTCTCCCTCCCAGCGTCCTCTTGCCCTCCCCACTCTGTGAGAGCAGAGCTGTTGACTTTTAACATTCCAGATGTTAAGTCCTGCTGGCTGTCAGAACTCACAGAGTTTGGCCACTTCACTTTTGCAAGCCAGACTTTGGGGGCTCTGTCTTGCCTAGCGGGCTGCCCCCTCCACCGCCCTGGCTCCCTCCTGCCTGTCCACCACCTCTCCGCCCTTCCTACCCTCTTCCATTGGCCTCTTGTCTAAGCTTGGCTCCAGAGAGTCCATTCTGCTAGTCTTCTGGTGGCTTTCTGGGTTATTTTGGCAGATATGGATGGAATCTAAGCAATCAGCAGGACGAGATGAGCCCAGCGTCCTCCTATGCCACCATCTTCTCCCCCCCCCCCCCAAAAAAAGGGGGCAGTTTAATAAGCTAGTGCAAAATAGAGCTTGCGAATTCAGGCTGGAGGAAGGTGAATCTAGTGTTCCACATTCCAATTGCAATCAATCAGTCCCAGTTTTGGGATCAGTTACTTTCCAATATCACTTTTCTATATATCAAGAAAAAATTTCAATTTTCATAGCAGTATTTGGGTTGCAAGGGACAAAAAAACAATTCAAATTTGTTTGAATTTATTGAGTTGCATAACAAAGAATTTCTGGAATGCCTGAATTTAATGTTTGAAATCATAATAATGTGGTTCCATGTCTAAGAAAATGAGCAATTAGGGTACAGAATGATGGAGTTAAACACAGGGTGCAATGCTAGAGCAGAAATGATAAGAAAGAAAAGCAAAATAAAATATACCTTCCCTTAAGAATTGCCTGGTATAATGGGAGGGAAATCAGTGTATATAACATTCAAAATCTTAAGGAAGAAGAACATGATAAGTGGTCTTTGAAAAGGAAGATAAATGAAGAAAGAAGCTAAGTTTTCCTAGAAACATATGTAGTTGAAGATAGAGTAGAATTATCTATAGTTCATATGTTATTCAGTCATACAGACATATGCTATCAGTGTATATTTGCTTGCAGATACAGATTTATACACGTTTGTGGCAAAGTATCATTAAATGAATTCTTCAAACAATAAAATCTGGTGTCCTTAATTCACTGAGTCATCCAGTAGATTGATTGCCTATGAAGGGGAGCAGAATTTTACCATTCGAAAATATGTCACTTTGGTATATTGATTATTTTAAAGTTACTTGAGAAACAGCTGGTGCAACAAGGACTCTGTGACCCTCCTTTGTCTCCCTGAAAGCAGGAAATAAATCTCCCATATGAAGGTAGTTTTTCTATATCAGAAGGTAGAAGGCATCCTTATCACCTGAGATTGGGTTTCAAGGCTTAGAAGGCTGTATAAACAAATCTTGTTACTTCCTCACTAATTTACTACCCTAAACCCAAACTTCTTTGTCTTGTCAATTCTTCAGAAATCTGTTGTTGTTGTTTTGTCTAAAGGGTATAAAATCTGCCTGCTTTGTTCACTTCTTTGAACCTCATATCTTTGGGACCCCCATATGTATAAAATTAATTTTTTTTCTCCTGTAATCGGTCTTATGTCAATTGAATTGTTAGACCAACCAAAGATACTAGAATGGAAGAAGGGAAAAATTTTCCTCTCGTACACTTATGCTGTGCTGAGTGCTATGTTCTTTGAAGCCACATCAAATCTTTCAAATAAACCTTTTCACAGAAGTTGGTAGTTCTTAAATAATAGTCAAGACATTAAAAATAGAATCTTTAATCCATTAATATGAGATGCCTACTATGCTGAAATGTTAAATTTTGTTGTAATGATTTATTTTGCTGCAATCTTTCCAGCACTTATTTAAATGTAATTTCTTTAATCATGAAGATGATGTAAAACTCATTTGTAAGTGTTTTCAGAATTCTCATTAGCAACATGAAGAAAATTTTCATTGACTCGATTGAAGGAAAATATGAGTACTTCCTTATATATTCTTGAAAGTGAAGATAAAAGCCTCAAAGGCAGAAGATTGAGTTTAGGTGATCATTTTTCTTCTTCTTCTCCAAATGGGTTGCTTCATTTTCCCTCAGTTTCCTTCCTTGTACCCAATAGTAACAATGACTTACTCTGTGGTTACAAACTAACAGCCAGGTCCCGGCCTGGAGGAAAGGAGGGGGGTATCTGATGTAATGTCTAGTTGTCACTTACAGCTTGACTTTTTGCTTGCATTTCTTTGTGGCAGAAAAATAAATGATATGATCTTAAGAAAGCTTTCAGAATGTCCCAGAAGGCTGCCTTACACAAAGCCAAATCTCTGTTGAATTAAAAAAAGAAAGCAATTTATTATCCCTGTGAAAGAAGGAGAGGGTAGGACACGATATTGACCACTGTGGGGATTTTAAGAGTATCTGGGGAATATCGATTTCTCTAGAGTATGATCTATTTCATCTCATTGATGATATCTATCGATGTAGTTATGTCTTTTGTAAAGAAGTGAGCCAACTTACTATTAACTAATGAATCTGAAGAAAAAAGGCATGGAAAATATAAAACAGCTGTATACTTTCTACCTATCAACTATACATGGATTTGATGTCAAAATAAAGATAATATTTGTCATGGGAATCAGAATAATATTTAATGATTAACACTTCATATGTTCTTTCATTCTTGTTCATACCTGTTCTCATATGATATAACATTGTTATATTTATGCTTCATCCCAGAGGATCCCGAAATGAATTACAATCACGGCATACTTTTAAATCAGTCCAGGTCTCTCGGTTGAACAATTTATTTGGAATAACAGCATTATAACTTCCTTGGCATACTTCTGAATAATTCACTAAGAGTATCTGTAGAACAAAAAGAATCGGTTTATATATAATACTTTTTTCTCTCTCCCAAGGATTTTTTTTAATGTTTATTTATTTTTGAGCAAGAGAGAAAGAGAACACGAAAGGGGGAAGTGCAAAGAAAGAGGGAGACAGAGGATCTGAAGCAGTCTCTGTGCTGACAGCTGAGAGCCTGATGCAGGACTTGAGCTCATGAAATAAGAGATCACGACCTGAGTCAAAGTTGGATGCGCAAACAACTAAGCCACCCAGGTGCCCCTTTTTTCTTAGGGTTTTATTTAAATTCCAGGTAGTTAACATACAGTGCAATATTAGTTTCAGGTATAGAATTTAGTGATTCATCACTTACATACAGCAACCCTATGCATCACAAATTCCCTCCTTAATACCCATCACACATTTAATCTCGTCTCCCATCCACTTGCCCTCCAGCAACCCTTAGCTTGCTCTCCATGGTTAAGAGTCTATTTTCTGTTTGCCTATCTTTTTTCCCCTATGTTCATCTGTTTTGTTGTCGCGGCCGGCGCGACAAACACCGAGGTCAGGGTCCTGAGGGTAGGGGAATGCAAGAAAAAAAGAGAGAAGAGAAAGTTTGGGAACAGGAGGGTCCCCTGGGATGATGGCCCAAGTGACGGCTTTATTGTTACTGTACACAATCTTTTATAACCAGACTCTTATGGGTTAGGTCATTCTAAGAATAAACAGGTTTCACATAATTGCTGCCCACCAGAACATTTAGTTCTGTGTTTCTTGTGCATTTTCTAGACGGGTCACAAGACCTTGTTGATAAGATTGCTAGCAAAACACAATTCCCATGTTTGTTTCTATCTGACTCAGGGTAGAAAAAGGGAGGTAGCATTACTGCCAACACCTGCAGACCACAGACTTCAGGAATTAACTTTCTCAGCCTTGACAAGGATTTCGTATGCCCTTGAGAGTGGGGGAATGGGAGGGGGAACCACCGGGTTGGCTTGAGTCAACAGGGAACGTTGCTCGACCTGGTCTCAGCCTGACGCCGGGCCCGGCCTCCCACATGAATGGGAGGGGGAACCACCGGGTTGGCTTGAGTCAACAGGGAACATTGCTCGACCTGGTCTCAGCCTGGCACCGGGGCCCGGCCCCCCACATTTTGTTTCCTAAATTCCACATATGAGTGAAATCATATGGTACTTGTGTTTCTCTGGCTGACTTATTTAGCTTACATAATACTCTTGTAGCTCCATCCACATTATTGCAAATGGCAAGATTTCATTCTTTTTATGGCTGAATAATATTCCATTGTGTGTGTGTGTGTGTGTGTGTGTGTGTGTTTCATCATTTATTAGTCAATGGACATTTAGGCTTTTTCCATATTTGGCTATTGGTGATAATGTTGCTTTACACATCAGGATGCACGTATCCCTTAAAAACAGGATTTTGTATCCTTTGGGTCAATACCTAGTAGTGCAGTTGCTGGATCATAGGATAGTTCTATTTTTAACTTTCTGAGGATCCGCCATACTGTTTTCCAGAATGCCTGCACAAGTTTGTATTCCTGCCAACAGTGTAAGTGGGTTTCCCTTTCTCTGTATCCTCACCAACACCTGTTGTTTCCTGTATTGTTAATTTTAGCCAATCTTACAGGTGTCAGGTGATATCTCATTGTAGTTTTAATAAATATTTCCCTGATGCTGAGTGATGTTGAGCATCTTTTCATGTGTCTTTCGGCCATGTTGATGTCTTCTTTGGAAAAATGCCTATTTGTGTTTTCTACCTATTTTTTAACTGGGTTATTTGGGTTTTTTAAGTGGGTTATTTTGGGTTTTAGAAGTTTTTATACATTTTGGGTAATAACCATTTATCAGATATGTCATTTGCAAATATCATATCTTATTCCAAAGGTAGCCTTTAGTTTTGTTATTTCCTTTGCTGCACAGAAGCTTGTTATCTTGATGAAGCCCCAATAGCTTGTTTTCACTTTTGTTTCCCTTGCCCCAGGAGACCTATCTAGAATAAAAGTTCCTAAGACCAATGTCAGAGGAATTACTGTCTATGGTTTCTTCAAGGACTTTTATATTTATCTGTCTCATATTTAGGTCTTTCATCCATTTTGAATTAATTTTTAGTATGGTGTAAGAAAGTTGTCCAATTTCAGTCTTTTCCATGTTACAGTCCACTTTGCCCAACACAATTTGTTGAAGAGACTTTCTTTTTTCCATTGTATATCCTTTCCTGCATTATTGAAGAATAGCTAGCCACAAAGTGTGGGTTCATTTGTGGGTTTCCTATTCTGTTCCATTGATCTATGCATCTGTTTTTGTGCCTGGGCCATACTGTTTGGATCGCTACAACTTTGTCATATAACTTGAAGAGTGGCATTTTGATGTATCCAGCTTTGCTTTTCATTTTCAAGAGTGCTTTGGCTATTCAGTGTCTTTTGTGGTACCACACATATTTTAGGATTGTTGGTTCTGGCTCTGTGAAAAATGCTGGTGGTATTTTGATAAGGATTGCATTATATGTGTAGATTGCTTTGGGTAGTATAGACATTTTAACAATATTTTTTCTTCAAATCCATGAACATGGAATGTTTTTCCATTTATTTGTGTCAACTTCAACTTTTTTCATCAGTGTTTCATAGTTTTCAGAGTGAAGATCTGTTTTACCTCTTTGGCTAAGTTTATTCTTAGGTATGTTTGGGCTTTTAGTGCAATTATAAATGGGATCAATTTCTTGATTTATCTTTCTGTTGCTTCATTATTGTTGTATAGAATTGCAACAGATTTCTGTACATTGATTTGTATCCCGCAACATTACTGAATTCGTGTATCAGTTCTAGCAATGTTTTGGTGGAATCTTTTGAGTTTTCTAGGTAAAGTATCATATCATCTGCAAATAGTGAAATTTTATCTTCTTCCTTGCTGATCGGGATGCTTTTTATTTCGTTTTGTTGTCTGATTGCTGAGGCTAGGACTTACAGTACTATGTTGAATAACAGTGGTGAGAATGGACATCCCAGTCTTGTTCCTGATCATAGAGGAAAATCTGTTACTTTTTCCTCATTGAGGATGATATTAGACCTCGGTTTTTCCTATATGGTCTTTATGACTTTGTGGTATGTTCATTTATCCCTACATTGTTGAGGGTTTTCATCATGAATGGATGTTGTCTCATGATTTTTCTGTATGTATTGAAAGGATCATATGATTCTTACCCATTCTTTTATTTTTTTTTTTTAAATTTTTTTTTTCAACGTTTTTTATTTATTTTTGGGACAGAGAGAGACAAAGCATGAACGGGGGAGGGGCAGAGAGAGAGGGAGACACAGAATCGGAAACAGGCTCCAGGCTCTGAGCCATCAGCCCAGAGCCCGACGCGGGGCTCGAACTCACGGACCGTGAGATCGTGACCTGGCTGAAGCCGGACGCTTAACCGACTGTGCCACCCAGGCGCCCCACCCATTCTTTTATTAATATTGTGTATCATGTTGGTTGATTCATAAATATTGGACCACCCTTGTAACCCAGGTATAAATCACACTTGATCATGGTAAATGATTCTTTCAATGTATTATTGGATTCAGTTTGCTAGTATTTTATTGATAATCTTTGCATCCATGTTCATCAGGGATATTGACCTATGGCTCTCTTTTTTAGTGAACTCATCTGATTTTGGAATCAGGGTAATGCTGGCCTCAGAGAATGAGTTTGGAAGTTTTACTTCCGTTTCTATGTTTTGGAATCGTTTGAGAACAATAGATATTAACTGTTCTGCCAATGTTTGTTAGAATTTACCTGTAAAGCCATATGGTCCTGGACTTTTGTTTGTTGGGAGATTTTTGATTACTGATTCAATTACTTTGCTTGTTATTAATCTGTTCAAGTTTTCTACTTCTTCCTGTGTCAGTTATGGTAGTTTATATCTTTCTGGGAATTTATTCATTCCTTCCAGATAGTCTGATTTGGTGGCATAAAAATTTTCATAATATCTTCTTAAAATTGTTTGTGTTTCTGTAACGTTGGTTGTGATTTCTCCTCTCCCATTTGTGATTTTATTTGTTAGAGTCCTTTCTCTTTTCTTTTTTGATAAGTCTGGCTAGGAGCTTATCTATTTTATCAATTTTTTCAAAGAACCAGCTCTTGGTCTCACTGATTGGATCTATTATCTTTTTAGTTTCTATATCATTTTTTTTCTGCTGTCATCTGTTTATGTCTTTGTTTATGCTGGCATTAGGCTTCATTTGTTGTTCTTTTTCTACCTACTTTAAGTATACTATTAGGTTGTTTATTTGAGATTTTTCTTGCTTCTTGTGGTAATCCTGTATTGCTATATACTTCCTTCTTATGAGTGATTTTGTTTCATCCCAAAGGCTTTGGACTGTCATGTTTTTATTTTCATTTGTTTCCATGTGTTTTTTATTTCTTCTTTAATTTACTGGTTGATCCATATATTCTTTACTAATATGTTCTTCAGCCTCCATGTCTTTGTGGTCTTTCCAAATTTTTTCTTGTGGTTGACTTCAAGTTTCATAGTATTATCATCAGAAAATATGTATGATATGATCTCAATCTTTTTGTACTTGTTGAGGCCTGATTTGTGACCCAGTATGAGATCTATTCTAAAGAATGTGATATGTAAGCTTGAAAAGAATGTGTATTCTGATGCTTTAGGATGGAATGTTCTGAATATATCTGTGAAGTCCATCTGGTCCACTGTGTCATTCAAAGCCATTGTTTCCTTATTGATTTTTTGCTTGGATGATATGTCCATTGATATAAGCGGGGTGTTATAGTCCCCTACTATTATTATATTATTATCAATGGGTTCCTTTATGTTTGTTAGTAATTGTTTTATATGTTTGGTTGCTTTCAAGTTGGGGACATAAATATTTACATTTGCTAGATCTTGCTGGATAGACCCATTTGTTATGATATAGTGCCCTTCTTCATCTCTTGTTACAGTCTATGTAAGTAAAAATACTTACATAGTTTGTCTGATGTAAGTATTGCTACCCTGTTTTTCTTTTGATGTCCATTAATGTGATAAATGCTTTTCCATCCCCTCACTTTTGATCTTTCAAGAGACTGTAAAATGAGTGTCTTATAGGCAGCATGTAGATTTTGTTAAAACCAATTCTGACACCCTACGTGTTTTGATTTAAGCATTAAGGCAATTTACATTCATAGTAATTATTGATAGATATGTAATTAGCGCCATTTTGTTACTTGTTTTCTCATTGTTTTGGGAGACTTTCTCTGTTCATTTCTAGTCTTTGTCACTTTTGGTCTTTCCATTCCACTCAGTGCGTCCCCTTTAATATTTCTTGAAGGGCTGTTTTACTGGTCATGAACTCCTTCATTTTTAGTTGTCAGGGAATCTATTTCTGCTTCTATTCTGTGTGATATCCTTGCTGGATAGAGTATTCTTAGGTGCACAGTTTTTTTTTTTTTCATTCAGCATGTTGAATCTATCATGTCACTCCCTTCTAGCTTGCCATGTATCTGTATAGAAATCTGCCTCTAGCCTTATGGGTCTTCCCTTATAAGTTAGAGATTCTCTTTGTCTTGCTACTTTTAGGATTTTTTCTTTATCTGTATAATTTACAAATTTAACTACAATATGTTTTCATGTTGGCTTGCTTTTGTTGATTTTAATGGGAGTTATCCAAGCCTCCAGGATTTGGATGTCTTTTCCCTTTCTTAGATCAGGGATGTTTTCAGCAATTATTTCCTCAAGTAACCCATATCCTCTTTTTATTTTCTTCTGGGAATCCTATGATATGAATGTTATTATGTCTGATGTGATCATAGTGTTCTCTAAATATACTTTTGTGACCTGTAAGTCTTCTTTCTCTATTTTTTGTTCAGCTTCATTATTTCCCATAATTCTATATTCTCTATCACTTATTATTTCCTTTGCTTTTCCATATTTGTGGTCATTACATCCGGCCAGTTTCAAATATCAGTTTTTGCATATTTCATGTCTACGAGATATTTTTTAGCTCTTTTGTCTTTGCAGTAAGGGTCTCCCTGATTTCTTCCATGCTTTTCTCAAGCCTGGAGAGTATCCTTATGACTGTTGCTTTAAAATCTGCAACAAGCATCACTTATATCTGGTTTGAATAGATCTCTGGCTATGACATTTCCCTGTTCTTTCTTTCGGGATGAATTCCTCCATCTTCGTATGTTTTGTCTAGATTTCTGTCTTCTCTGTGTTAGAAAATCCTTTTATGTTCTCTGCTCCTGAGAGTAATGACTTGGTGAAGAAGAGGTCGTATAATGTCCAGGGCCTTGTGCTTCAGGAAGTATTTCTGGTGTGTGCTGTGTGTATGTACTCTGGTGCTGTGTTTTGGTTGCTCTATACCTCAGGTCAGTCGTCTACAGAGTGTTTGGACTAGGCCCAAGTGTGGTGATATTTAACTAGGTGTGCTCTGGTCTGCTTGTTAAATGAGATCTGATGCTATTTCCACTAGAACCGAATCTTTGCAGAACTCTATTATCAGTGGACATGGTGTGTGCGTGGTGCGTGCTGGTCTACTGGGGAAGGAGTCTGCCTCCCTGATCCTTTGGCACACTTACCTGAGAAAAGTAGAACCAGCAGAGTACAGGGTGGGGGCGGTACTTGATGGAAACAGTTTAGGCAGTCAGTGTGGGCAATGTGCTCTTTACTGAAGTTGCTTTGTGCTGAGGGCCAGCCAAAGGAAATGGCACCAGGAAACTCCTTTGTCCCAGGAGAGGGGTGTCCATGCTTCCTGCTCTCATGGAAGTCCTCTGAGAAAAGCAAATAATTTCCCCTCTTGTGTACTAGGCATTTTTCAGATCAGTGTTTTCACACTGTCTCTGGGCTACTTGCTTACTAGAGTAGTGTAGTGTGTTTTTGGCCCTATCCCAGCCAAGCCTGCTGACTTTTAAAAATCCAAACTTTAGGCACTTGGTGTGGCAGGGACCTGCACTGGTCTTCTGGGGGAGGGTATTGCCATGCTGGAATTGATGTAGGTTTTTTGGAGACGGGCAGTCATGCCAGAGTGCAGGAACATGGTTTTGGGTCAAGCAAACTAAACAGTCAGTGTCTGGGTTAGCTGCCCTCAGTACATGTCTCTGAACCTATGCTGAGGTGTGGGGGAGGAAAATAGTGCCTGCCAACTCTTTTTTCCTGGAGAGGCAATGCCACCTCTCACAGATGCACTCCAAGAAGAGGTAACAATTTCTCCCTATATGTCTTAGGTGATCCTCACATCATGCTGTCTGCCCCTGGGTTACCTGCCTGCCTTCTTCCAGAAATAGGGAAGTACTCTTAGGGCTCTGTCCCAGACATGTCAAGAACCCCTAAAACTCCAGGCTTTGAGCCCTGCTGGTTGCAAATACTCACAAAAATAAGCTCCTTTCATTTTCCAAACCAGTGATTTGGTGAAGTGTTTTCCTTGTGTGATCCCCTGTGTGCTCCTCTCTTTTGCCTCTCTCTGCAACCAGGGCTCTCTCATCTCCACAGCAGGTCTGATCCCTTTCTCCCCCCAAACCATGTTTCTGCACTTCCTACCTTTCTCAGTGTGTCCTCTTCTCTTTCTCTAGTTGTGCAATTTGTTCTGTCAGTCCTCAGGTTAATTGCTTGGGTATTCAGAATGATTTGTTAGCTATATAGCTGTTTTCAAGGAATAAGGCAACTGTAGGGTTGTCTATGACTCCATCTTAAATCCCCCATATATATATTTCTTAACAATGGAAAAATTACTCCCTTAAGTTGAATGAATGTTAAATTGAGGGAGAGGATCAGAGAGCAATGCTGAGACAAATGCTAAGAGCACTAAATTTGTGTAAAATTAAAGGTAAAGGTCACCATTCTGCTCCCATCAGTGTTGAGTTTGTAGAGGATTGTGTAAAGGATACCGATGCACATAGCTAATTATATTGTTTATGTATCTGTATATGTCAGTAAGTTGTAATGCATTACCCTCTATTCCAAAACTTTAGCTAGAATTAAGCATCTTGCTGAACATACATTAGTCACACTTCTGTAAGTCATACAAAGCATACTAAGTCTAGTATGTACACTACCTGCTCACTTGTTGCTACTCAAATTCACACTCTCTGTGTTAATGTAGATGATACCACTAATTTTCTGCCTTCTCATAGGCTGAAAGATATTTAAAAAAAAGGAAAGCAGATGAAACTTAAAATCAGTTTCTATGTGAGAACTTTCAGAACATATTTGCTAATAAAATGTCACTTTAAACATAATTTTTTTAATAATTTGGGCTTAGCATAATTTTTTGCTGAAGAAAAAATTTAAAATTTCTTTGACTTAGAACTTTAAGATCTAATTAAAGATTAAGAGGAATCAGAATTCAGTAGTTTATGGAATCATCATACAGAAACTTAAAACACATGAAAAACCGTTTCTTGATCTGAGTGTGCCAATATTTTAATGCAATGTAATGTTATGTAATGTAGTTGATTATGATCAATATGTCATTAATATTTTACTTGATATATATTATCATTTGTATCTTACTTTCTTAATGATATGCCTAAAGGCAGAAAACATGTATTTTGGAAAATACTTAAACATTTGGTCTTTTTTTTTCCACACTAGATATCTTTCCCACCCTGTTTTTAAAATGTAGTAAAATTTTGGGGCGCCTGGGTGGCTCAGTCGGTTAAGCGTCTAACTTTGGCTCAGATCATGATCTCATGGTCTGTGCGTTCGAGCCCCTCATGGGGCTCTACGTTGACAGCTCGGAGCCTGAAGCCTGCTTCAGATTCTGTGTCTCCCTCTCTTTGTTCCTCCCCGCTCGCACTCTGTCTCTCTCTCTCTCTCAAAAATAAATAAATATTAAAAAAATATGTAGTACAATTTTAACATCTATGTAAATATAAGTTCACACACTCCTCTATGCAAGGGTAGGATTTGTAAACATGGTGTCCAAAAGTGTTTAATTTTAAGCACAGTATGTGACATTACATAAATGGCTTTTCACAATATGGAGTATTTTTTTTAAATTTTCTTAATGTTTATTTATTATTGAGAGAGAGAGATACACACAGAGCACGAGTGGTGGAGGGGCAGAGAGAGAGAGAGGGAGACACAGAATCCAAAGCGGGCCTCAGGCTCTGAACTGTCAAGACAGAGCCTGACACAGGGCTCAAACTCACAAGCCATGAGATCATGATCTGAGCCAAAGTCAGACGTTCAACCGACTGAGCCACCCAGGTGCCCCACAATATGAAGTATTAAAAAATTAAGATCATTGTCATAACAAGAACAAGGAAACTGTACCGTAGCTCTATACTACTTTTGTGGAAAGGGGTGGAGGGTAGCATAGTAAAATGCTGGCATTTTCTGGGGCATTCCCTAAAATTTAAATAGCTATTCCTAGAAAAATTGAGGACAATAAGATTATTCGTATTATTAGTTAATATTGGACATTTCAATCACTCTTAAGGCAACAAAGAGCTCATAATTGGCTGGTGATCATCCCCAAATTTAAAAGAGAGGAAATAAGGACTGAGTCTTCTCTTTTTCAATTTCGAAAGCATTACAAAGTATAGCACATCCTCAAAATCTTTAAAGTAAGCTGGTACCCTCTTTCTCTCTTCCTTTGTGTTGACTCAAATTTAAAAATAAGGGATCATAATAGGGTTTTTTGGTACTTCAATGAATGGAAAGTATTATTTTTTCATGCTATACCAGTTACCTATTGCTGCTTAACAAATAGCCCCAAATCCCAGAGTCTTATGGAAAAAACTTGTATTATCTCAGTTTCTATGGGTCAAAAATCTATGTGAAGTTTACCTGAGTATCTCTGGCTCAATGTCTATCATAAAACTGGTGTAAAACTGGGCTGCTGTCATCTCAAGGTTAAATTGGGAGAATGTCCATTTCCAAGCCCACTCACATGGCTGTTGACAGGCCTCAGGTCTTTGCATGTGAGCTTCTTCATAGTGCAGCTCACAATATGGCACCTAGCTTCCCTTGAAGCAATAAAGAGGAAGATTCCAAGAGGAAGCAACAGTCTTTTTGTAACCTAATCTCAGAAGTGGCATCCCATCATTTCTGGCACATTTTATGTGTGATGGCACATTTTATGTGTTAAAAGAAAGTCATTAAGTACAGCCCACACTTAAGGGAAGAGAACTACATTAGGTATGAATATCAAGAGGAGATCACTGGGAGCCATTTTAGAAGCTGTCTACTACATCTGCACTAATTAGTAACTCAGCATTGTTTAAAGAAGCCAGTCTGGAATTTCTCTAGAGTCTATTGTTTTATTTTTGAAATTGCATTGTACATTCCTGTTATCTTTGAAACCTATCCTATACAAGGAATGAAAGAACCTTATCTGCCTAATATATATTTGCCAAAAATAAAGAAAAAACAGGTTGCTTTCTTTTGCCCATTGACTCCCCCACTCTTTTCTAAATATAGATGATTTTCTTTGTCCTGAGAATGAGTTACTTGCAACGCATATTAGTAAGGGTGTCAGCTGGAAGATAGGCAGCAAAGTATAAAAAATACAAGGCAATTAAATCTGATATTTTGTATTTTCAGTTTATCTACTAACATAGAAAACTGGAAATAGTTTGTTTTGGATTTTTTCTCTCATAAGGGTCTTTATAGAATTGGCAGAAGTGACTTCTTATTTTATTTTATTTTTGTTTGTAAGGGGTAGGGATATTTGTACTTTTATGATAGTATGAAGAAAGTAGAAAATGATGAGAAGAAACATTTTTCTTTGATTATATATTTCTTAGTGACCGTTTATTGAGATGTCATTCAGATATAAAGATTAAAGTGTACAATTTGGTGGGAAGCTTGGGGAAGTGGTAGAGTGGGAGGACGCTGAACTCACCTTGTACAACATTTATAACTACATATTGTCCACATCCAAGTCAATAAACTGAAGAGCTATCAGAAGACTGGCAGAACAAACTCCAAAACTAAGAATAGAGAATAATCTGCATCTGATAGGTTAGGAAGCTCAGAAGGTAGAAGTAGGCTGCATGCAGGAGAGATGGAGCTGTGCAGGTGAAGAGGGCCTATAAATGGGCCCTCACAGTGGGGAGCTCACACAGGGAAGTCTAATCCCTATAATATTTGGCTTTACAAACCAGAGGGGCTAAATTCCATGAGTTGACAAAGCTAGTGGGACTTGGAGAATGGAGTTTTAAAATCCAGCTTACTCACCACTAAGTGAATGGAAGGGTGAATAATAACTGGGCTGCAGTCCTTAAAGAGACAGTAGCCTCCATGAGAGGCAACATAAAAATGACAGTTTACACAAAACTGGGGCCAAATGGGACACAGATCTGTTCATATTGATGTTGGAACACGTTGGGGGACTTCTCTAAAAACAAGGGAACTAGCAGGTACCATTTTCCCCTCCCGCCCCCTGTGTAATCACCTGTGGGAGGCTGGGATGCACAGACACTTGTAGCCTCCACCTATGGATCAGAGCAAATTTTGTTAAAGCTGTGTCCATACCCTGCCCAACTGCTATTGCACAGCTGCCACTGTGAGGACTCCCGTCAAAATCAACAAAAGCAGAACCACACCAAGGTGTATGGTAATTAAATTTACAAAATATAGTTACAAAAAAAAATTTGAAAAGCAGCAGGACAAAAGAAGTCATTAAATTGCAAGGGGAAACTCATAAGGCTAACTGGAGATATTTCAACACAAACTTTGCAAGCCAAAAGGGAGTGGCATGATATAATCAAAGTGCTGAATGGGAAAAATCTGCAGCCAAAAATATTCTATACAGCAAAACTATCATTAAGAATAGAGGGAACTAAAGAGTTTCCTAAACAAACAAAAACTAAAGGGGTTAATGATCACTAAAGCAGCCCCACAAGAAATATTAAATGGAATGCTTTGAGTAGAAAGGGGAAACAAAAAGTGACAGTTATTTTACACAAAAGCAGTGAAAATGAATATTTCTGTAAAAAAATCACTCCAGGAAATAACAAAATAAAATATAACAAAATATACCCAAAATGTGGGGAAAAGTAAAGAATGGGTTAAAACTTAAACAAACATCAACTCAATATAGACTATTAATATGCAGAAAATGTTATATAGAAACCTGATGGTAATCATATATCAAAAACCACTAATACATATGCAAAGAGTAAAGAGAAGGAAATCCAAATATATCACTAGAGAAAATAAGAAAAATATGAAGAGAGAAAGACATTAAAAGATCAGAGGAAATTGTCAGAAACAATGACAAAACAAAGAACAAAATGAAAATAAATACATATCTACGAATAATTATGTTGAATATAAATAGATGTAACATTCCAATCAAAAGGCTTAGGATGTTAGAATGGATAAAAAACCAAGACACATCTATTTGCTGCCTACAAGACACTCATTTTAGACCTGAAGACGTCTGGAGATTGAAAATGAGGGGATGGTGAAACATTTATCATCCAAATGGATGTCAAAAGAAAGCACGAATACAATACTTATATCAGACAACATAGACTTTAAAACAAAGGCTGTAACAAGAGACAAGAAGGACATTATATGACAACAAAAGGGACAATCCAATAAGAAGATATAACAATTATAAATTTTTGTGCACCCAACATAGGAACACCTAAATAGATAAAATAGTTGATAACAAACATAAAAGAACTAATTGATAATAATATGATAATAGCAGGGGACTTTAACACCCCACTTACATCAATGCATAGATCATTTAAACAGAGAATCAATAGGAAACAAGGCTTTGAATGACACACTAGACCAAATGAATTTAACAGATATATTTACAAAATTCCATTCTAAAACAGCAGAATACACATTCTTTACAAGTGCACATGGAACATTCTCCAGAATAGATCACATATTACCCCACAAACCCAGCCTCAACAAATTCAAGAAGATTAAAGTCATATCATGAAACTTTTCTAACCGCAATGCTATGAAACAGGAAATCAAATTACAAGAAAAAATCTGTAAAGACCACGAATACATGGAAGTTAAATAACATGCTGCTAAACAATGAATGGGTCAACCAGGAAATAAAAGAAGAAATTTTTAAAAGTACATGGAAACAAAGAGAAATGAAAACACAATGGTTCAAAGTCTTTGGGCTGCAGAAAAGTGGTTCTAAGAGGGAACCTTATGGCAATACAGCCTATATTAAGAAGCAAGAAGAATCGCAAATAAACAACATCAACTTACACCTGAAGGAGCTAGAAAAAGAGCAACAAATGAAGTCTAAAGCCAGCAGAAGGAAGGAAATAAATATTAGAGAACAAATAAATGATATAGAAACTATAAAAATAATAGAACAGGTCAATGAAACCAGGAGCTTATTCTTTAAAATAAATCAATAAAATTGATAAACCTCCAGTCAGACATTTCAAGAAAAGAATAAAATGCACTCAAATAAATAAAATCACAAATGAGAGAGGAGAAACACAACCAAAACCACACAAATATAATTATAAGAGGATATTATGAAAATATGTAAACAAATTGGATAACCTAGAAGAAATGGATAAATTCCTAGAAACATATAAACTACCAAAACTGAAACAGGAAGAAATAGAAAATCTGAGCAGACTGAATACCAGCAAGGAAATTGAATTAATAATCAAACTGAAAAAGAAAAGTCAAGGAATAGATGGCTTTTCAGGCAAATTATACCAAGCATTTAAAGATTAGCTAATATCTATTCTTCTCAAACTATTCCAAAAAATCTAAAAGGAAAGAAAACTTCCAAATTTATTTTATGAAGCCAGCATTGTCTTGATACCAAAAGTTGATAAAGACACCAGTAAAAATAGAACTACAGGCCAATATCCCTGATGAACCCAGATGCAAAAACCTTCAATCAAATCTTAGTGAACCGAATTCAACAATACATTAAAAAATTATTCACCACTGTCATGTGCGATTTATTCCTGGGATGAAAGTGTGGTTCAATATTTGCAAAACATTCAATGTGATACATGACATTAATAAGAGAAAGGACAAGAACCCTATGATCATTTTAGATACAGAAAAAGCATTTGACAAAGTATGACATCAATTAATAATAAAAACCATCAACAATGTAGGTTTAGGGGGGAGCATATTTCAAGATAGTAATGGCCATATATGAAAACCACACAACTGGCATCGTCCTTAATGGGGGAAACCTGAGAGCTTTTCCTGTAAGATCAGAAACAAGACAAGGACGTCCACTCTCACCACTGTCACTTAACATAGTACTGGAAATCTTAGCCTCAGCAATCAGACAACAAAAAGAAATAAAACACATTCAAATTGGTAAAGAAGAAGCAAAACTTTGACTATTTGCAGCTGACATGATAGTATATATAGCAAACCTCAACGACTCTACCAAATAATGCTAGAACTAATAAACGAGTGCAGTAATGTTGCAGGATACAAAATCAATGTATGGAAATCTGTTGAAATTCTATACACCAATAAGGAAGCAGCAGAAAAAGTAATTAAGTAATCAATCCAATTCATAATTGCACCAAAAATAAGATACACAGGAATAAACTTAACCAAACAGGTGAATGACATGTACTCTGAAAACTATAAAACACTGATGAAAGAAATCAAAGAGGACACAAAGAAATGGAAAGACAGTCCATGCTCATAGATTGGAAGAACAAATATTGCTAAAATGTCTATACTACTCAAGGCAATCTACACATTTAATGCAACCCCTATCAAAATACCAAATGCTTTTTTCACAGAACTAGAACAAACAATTCTAAAATTTGTATGGAACCACAAAAGATCTTGAATATACAAATTCTAAAATTTGTATGGAACCACAAAAGATCCTGAATGTACAAAGCAATCTTGAAAAAGAAAATCAAAGCTGGAGGCATCACAATTCCAGACTTCAAATTATAGTACAAAGCTGTAGTAATCTAAACGGTATGGTAATGGCACAAAAATAGACACATAGATCAATAGATACGAATAGAAAACCCAGAAACAAACCTATAATCGTATGTTCAATTGATCTTCAACAAAACAGGAAAGGACAGGAAAAAGACAGCCTCTTCAGCAAATAGTGTTGAAAAAACTAAACAGCAACTTGCAAAAAAACTAACTGGGCCACTCTCTTATACCATAAACAAAATGAAATTCAAAATGGATTAAAGATCTAAATGTGAGACCTGAAACAATAAAAATCCTAGAAGAGAAAATATACAGTAATGTCTTAAACATCAACTGTAGGAACTTTTTTCTAGATATGCTTCCTGAGGCAAGGGATATAAAAACAAAAATAAACTATTGGGAATTCATCAAGATAAAAACCTTCTGTACAGTGAAGGGATCAACAAAACTAAAAGATAACCTACTGAATGGAAAATATATCTGCAAATGAAATATAGGATAAAGGGTTAGTATCCAAAATATATAAATAACTTATAAGAGTTAACACCCAAAAACCAAACAATCCAATGTAAAAAATTGGTGGAAGACATGAGTAGACATTTCTCCAAAGAAGACATCCAGATGGTCAAGAGACAGATGAAAAAATTCTCATCATCACTTATCATCTTGGAAATGCAAATCAAAAGTACAATGAGATGTCGCCTCACACTTGTCAGAATAGCTAAAATTAACAACACAGGAAACATCAAGTGTTGATGAGGATGTGGAAAAAGGAGAACCTTTACACTGTTGGTAGGAATGCAACTTTGTGCAGCTACTGTGGAAAATAGTATGGGGGTTCCTTGAAAAGTTAAAAATAGAACTACCCTAATATCTAGCAATCGTACTACAGGCTATTTACCCAAAGAATACAAAAACACTAATTCAAGGGGATGCATGTACCCCTATGCTTATAGCACCATTTTTTATAATAGCCGAGATATTGCAGCAGCTCAAGGGTCCATTGATTGATGAATGTACAAAGAACACACACACACACACACACACACACACACACACACACTGGAATGTGATTCAGTCATAAAAAGAATGAAATCTTGCCATTTTCAACAACATGGATGGAGTTAGAGAGTATAATGCTAAGGAAATAAGCCAGTCAGAGCAAAACAAATACCATATGATTTCACTCATATATGGAATTTAAGAAACAAAACATATGAGTAAAGGGGAAAAAAGAGAGAAAGAGTGACAAATCAAGAAACAGACTCTTAATTATAGAGAACAATCTGATAGTTACTAGAGTGGAGGTGGTAGGGTGTAATGTTAAATGTGTGATGGGAATTAAGGATTACATTTGTTGTGATGAGCACCGGATGTTGTATGAAGTGTCAAATCACTGTATATTGTATGCCTGAACCTAAGGCAACACTGTATGTTAACTAACTGGAATTCAAATAAAAACTTAAAGAAATAAAGTGTACAATTAAATGGTATATAGTATATAAATAACATATAGAATTGTGTAACTATCACCACAATCAATTTTAGAACATTATTATCACCCCAAAAAGAAATCACTCACTTTATAACAGCAAATTTCCCGGTAATTCTTGATGATCAGAGCTGGGTCATATAGCCATTTCTAAAGACTAGAAAAGCAAGCATTTAGTTTCTCTTGCCTCTTAGTATTTGTCTGTAAGATGCAAGGGAGGACAAATCTAGTGATGCCTATTGAGTTAGCCAACTGTAATGGATAATTCTATGTGTCAATATCACTGGAGCACAGTGTTCAGGTATGTAGTCAAATATTCTGGATGTTTCTATGAGGGTGTCTTTGGATGGGATCGACGTTTAAATCAGTATATTTATGAGTAAGGCAGATTACTCTACATAACGTGGGGGCCCTATCCAATCAGTAAAAGGTTTCATTAAATTAAACATTCATCTTTTTCTGAGCAAGGGGGAATTCTGCAGCAGATGACCTATGGACTTGAACTGTAACATTTGTTCTTTTTTGGCTCTTCAGCCTACAGGCCTTCAGACTTTTACTGCAGCATTACTTCTTCACTGAGTCTCCAGACTACCAGCCCACGATGGAGGTTTTGGATTTTACCGCCTCTGTAACTACTTTAAAATAGATCAAACAGACAATGTAAATTCAAACCACAAACTCCTTGTTTAAAGGCAGACCTATGGTTAGGAATTTTTAGAAAGACTCTATGCCTACCCACCTTGCCAAAAGGAAAGGAAGACAACACCAACAATTGTTTTTACATTCTCCTTTTGCTAGTTGTTTACATTCTTCTGTTTCTTCCTTTTATTAAAATTATAACTATTGGACCTACTCTTCGTGAGGGATTTTTCAGTTTCAACTCCACACTTAATGTATACTCTAGTCTTCATATACTATACCATTTGGACTTTTTAAAAAGTTTTTGTTAAATTCCAGTTAGTTAACATACAGTGTAATATTAGTTTCTGATGTACAATATAGTCCTTCAACACTTTCATACAATACCCTGGGCTTATCACAAGTGCACTCCTTAATCACCATTACCTATTGAACCTATCTCCCCGTATACCTCCCCTCTGGTGACCATCAGTTTGTTTTCTATAATTAAGAGTCTGTTTCTTGGGGCACCTGGGTGGCTCAGTTGGTTAACCGGTCAACTTCGGCTCAGGTGATGATCTTGTGGTTTGTGAGTTCAAGCCCCACCTGGAGCTCTCTGCTGTCAGTGCAGATCCCACTTTGGATCCTGTGTGTCCCTCTCTCTCTGCCCTTCCCCTGCTCATGTTCGATCTCTTTCTCTCTCAAAAATAAATAAACATTAAAAAAAGAGTCTTTTTCTTGATTTGTCTTTTTTTTCTTCTTTGTTCATTTGTTTGTTTTTTTTTTTCTTAAACTCCATGTATGAATGCAATTATATCATTTGGGCTATCTCCATAATGTGGCTATCATAGATAATGCTGCTATAAACATCCTGGTGCATGTATCCCTTTGAGTTAGTATTTTCGTATGCATTGGGTAAATACTACTTGGACTTTAAAACCCAGACTTTTAAATTGTTGTCACTAGCAATATTCCTTAACTCTCTTTTCATGTCACCTCAGAAGCTTATTTCTCTGGCTCTTAGTTTTTACTTCATTCTTTGCCATTCATCTACTGTCCTTTCATTGAAGCACAGATCTGCTTCTTTTCTTTTAACTGAATGTGTGGCTTTTATTTTATATTTTATTGATAAATAAGTGACACACATCACTGTATGAGTTTAGGTATGCAGAATGTTGGTTTGATTTACATATATTGTGAAAAGATTACCACAATAGGTTAAACTAACATTAACCTTCTCATACAGGTACAATGTGAAGAATAGGAAGAAGAAAATAAAAAAAGGAAAAAAAATGTTTCTTGTGATGATGACACTTAGGATTTACTCTTTTAACAACTTCCTCTATATCATATAGCACTGCTAGCTATAGTCATCATGTTATACTCATTACATTCATAATAGTTATGTATCCTTTAACTGGAATTTTATACCTTTTGACCACCTTCCTCCAATTCTCCCTGCCCACTCCCATCTCCTGCTCAGTATTCATAACTCTGATCTTTTTATGGGTTTGCTTTTTGTTTTTTGTTTTTTTTTTTAGATTCTACATGTAAGTGAGATAATATAATAATTATTTTTCTCTGTCTGACTTAGTTCACTTAGCATAATGCCTTCAAGGTCTTCATGCCATGTTTTTGTAAATCATAGGATTTCTTCTTTTTTATGGCTGAATAATATTCCACTGTGTATATATATATATATATATATATATATATCTCACAACTTCTTTATCCATTTATCCATCAAGGGACACTTAGGTTGTTTTCATGTCTTACCTATTGTAAACAATGCTGCTATGAACATGAAAGTGCAGGTATCTTTCCAAGTCAGTATTTTATTTACCTTTGGATATATTCCTAAAAGTGGAATTGGTGGGTCATATGGTAGTTTTATTTTTTTTTTAATTTTTTTAAACTTTATTGTTGAGAGAAAGAGACAGAGCATGAGTGGGGGAGGGGCAGAGAGAGAGAGGAAGACACAGAACTGGAAGCAGGCTCTAGGCTCTGAGCTGTGAGCACCAAGCCCAACGCAGGGCTCTAACTCACGAGTGATGAGATCATGACCCGAGGTGAGGTCAGATGCTTAACCGACTGAGCCACTCAGGTGCCCCTGGTAGTTCTGTTTTTAATTCTTTGAGGAATTGCTCTGTTTTCCATAGTAGCTGTATCAAGTTACAATTCCACCAACAGTGTATAATGGTTCCCTTTTCTCCACATCCATGCCAACATTTGTTATCTCATATATTTTGATGACACTCATTCTAACAAGTGAAATGATAACTCATTGTGGTTTTAATTTGCATTTTCCTACTGACTAGTGATGTTTTCTTGTACATGTTGGCTTTTTTAATTGTTTTTAATGGTGTTTATTAAAATTCCACTTAGTTAACATATAGTTTAATAATAGTTTCAGGTGTACAATATAGTGCTTCAACACTTTCATACAACACCTGGTGCTCATTACAACAAGTGCACTCCTTAATCCCCATCACCTATTTAACCCATTCCCCCACCTTCCTTCTGGTAACCATCAGTTTGTTATCTATATTAAGAGTCTGTTTCCTGGTTTGCCTCTTTTTTCCTTGCTTGTTTTGTTTCTTAAATTGCACATATGAGTGAAATCACATGGTATTTGTCTTTCCCTGACTGCCTTAGTTCACGTAGCATTATACTTTCTAGCTCTAACCATGTTGTTGCAAATGGCAAGATTTCATTCTTTTTTTTTTTTTTTTTGCTTAAAAATCACAAAAACTTATTTAGTAAATTTCTGGAGGCTGGGAAGTCCAAGATCATGGTGCCAACAAGTTTGGTGTATAATTAGGGTCAGCTTTCCAACATGGCTGAGTTTTAGCTTTAACCTCATATGATGGAAGTGGCAAGAAAGCCCTCAGGGGCCTCTTATAGTTTTTATTTAAATTATAATTAGTTAACATGTAGTGTAATATTGGTTTCAAGAGTAGAATTTAGTGATTCATCAATTACATATAACTCTCAGTGCTCATCACAACAGGTGCCCTCCTAAATACCCATCACCCACTTAGCCCAGCCCCAGCTCAACTGCCCACCAGCAACCCTGAGTTTGTTCTCTATAGTTGAGTCTACTATGGTTTGTCTCCCTCTGTTTCTTTTTTTCCTTTTCCCTACGTTTATCTGTTTTGCGTCTTAAATTCCATAGATGAATGAAATGATATGGTATTTGTTTTTCTCTGATTTATTTCACTTAGCATAATACACACTAGTTCCATCCACATTTTTGCAAATGGCAAAATTTCATTCTTTTTGATGCCTGAGTAATAATCCATTATATATATATATATATATATATATATATATATATATATATCACCTCTTCTATATCCATTTATCAGTCGATGGATGTTTGGGCTCATTTCACAATTTGGTTATTGTTAATAGTGCTGCTATAAACATTGGGGTGCATGTTCCCCTTTGAATCAGCACCCCTGTATCCTTTGGATAAATACCTAGTAGTGCAATTGCTGGATTGTAGGGTAGTTCTATTTTTTAGTTTTTGAGGAACCTCCATATGTTTTCCATTGTGATTGCACCAGTTTGCATTCCCACCAGCAGTGCAAATGAGTTATTCTCTGTCCACATCCTTGCCAACATCTGTTGTTATTTTTAGCTATTCTGACAGGTATGAAGTGGTATCTCATTGTGGTTTTGCTTTGTATTTCCCTGATGATGAGTGATGTTGAACATCTTTTCATGTGTCTGGTAGCCATCTAGATGCCTTATTTGGAAAAGTGTCTCTTCATGTCTATTGCCCATTTATTCACTGGGTTATTTTATTTATTTATTTATTTATTTATTTATTTTTTGCGTGTTGAGTTTGATAAATTCTTTATAGATTTTGGATACTAACCCTTTATCAGACATGTCATTTGCAAATATCTTCTTCCATTCAGTAGGTGTCTTTTAGTTTTGTTGATTGTTCCCTTCACTGTGTAGAAGCTTCATGGTGCAAAAGTAATGAAGTCCCAATAATTCATTTTGCTTTTCCTTCCCTTGCCTCAGGAAACATGTCTAGCAAGACACTGATGTCAAAGAGGTTGCTGCCTATGTTCTCTTCTAGGATTTTGATGGGTTCATCTTTCATATTTAGATATTTCATCCATTTTGATTTTATTTTTGTGTATGATGTAAGAAAGTGTTGAAGTATCATTTTTCTGCATGTTACTCTCCAGGTTTCCCAGCATCATTTGTTCAAGAGACTTTTTTTCATTGGATATTCTCTCCTGCTTTGTAGAAGATTAATTCACCATATAGTTGTGAGTCATTTTCTGGTTTCTCTACTCTGTTCCATTGATCTACGTGTGTGTTTCTGTGACAGTAACATACTGTCTTGATGACTGAAGATTTGTGGTATTGCTTAATGTCTGGAACTGTAATACTTCCAGCTTTGATTTTCTTTTTCAAGATTGTTTTGGCTAGTCGGTGTCTTTTGTGGTTCCATACCAATTTTAGGATTGTTTTTTCTAGCTCTGTGAAAAATGCTGGTGGTATTTTGATGGGGATTGCATTAAATGTGTTGATTGTTCTGGGTAGTATAGACATTTTAAAAATATTTTTTTAATTTTATTTTTTACTTTTTAAATTTACATCCAAATTAGTTAGCATATAGTGAAACAATGATTTCAGGAGTAAATTCCTTAGTGCCCCTTACCCATTTCGTCCATCCCCCCTCCCACAATCCCTCCTGTAACCCTCAGTTTGTTCTCCATATTTATGAGTCTCTTCTGTTTTGTCCCCCTCCCTGTTTTCATATTATTTTTGTTTCCTTCCCTTATGTGCATCTGTTTTGTCTCTTAACATCCTCGTATGAGTGAAGTCACATGATTTTTGTCTTTCTCTAATTTCACTTTGCATAATACCCTCCAGTTCCATCCACGTCGTTGCAAATGGCAAGATTTCATTCTTTTTGATTGCTGATTAATACTCCATTATATATATATATATATATATATATATATATATATATATACCACATCTTCTTTATCCATTCATCCATTGATGGACATTTGTGCTCTTTCCATACTTTGGTTATTGCTGATAGTGCTGCTATATTTGTTCTTCCATTGCATGAGCATGGAATGTTTTTTTTGTTTCTTTGTGTCATCTTCGATTTTTTTCATAAGTGGTCTATAGTTTACAGATACAGATTTTTTACTGCCTCATGATTTTTTGGTGAACTTGTAAATGGGATAGATTCCTTGATTTCTCTTTTAGCTGCTTCATTATTGGTGTATACAAATGCAAAAGATTTATTTATGCTGATTTTGAATCTCATGACTTTTTTTGAATTTGCCTGCCAGTTCTAGCATTTTTTTTTGGTGGAATATTTTGTATGTTCTACAAAGATTATTGTGTTGTCTGCACATAATGGAAGTTTGATCTTTTCCTTGTTGATTTGGATAACTTTTATTTCTTTTTGTTTTCTGATTGCTGAGGCTAGGTCTTCCAGTACTATTTTAAATAAGAATGGTGTCAGTGGACACCTGTGTCTTATTCCTAGTGGAAAAGCTCTCAGTTTTTCTCCACTGAGAATGATATCAGCTGTGGGTCTTTTGTATATCACCTCTATAATGTTGAGGCATGTTCCCTCCATTCCTACTTGGTTGAGGGTTTGTAACAACAATGGATGTTGTGTATTGTCAAATATTTTTTTCTGCATCTATTGAGAGAATCATACGGTTCTTATCCTTTGTTTTATTAATGTGGTATATCACATTGATTGATATGCAAATATTGAACCACGCTTGCAGCCCAGGAATAAATCCCACTTGATCATGGTGAATGATTCATTTAATGTACTGTTGGATTCAATTTGCTAGTATCTTGTTGACAATTTCTGCATCCATGTTCTTCAGGAATATTGGCCTCTAAATATCCTTCTTAGTGGAGCCTTTGGTCTTGGAATCAAGGTAATGCTGGCTTCAGAGAATGAGTTTGTAAGTTTTCCTTCCATTTCTATTTTTTAACAGTTTGAGAAGAATAGGTATTATCTTTCAAATGAAAAATATTTGGTAGAATTCCCCAGAAGTCTTCTGGCCTTGGACTTTTGTTTGTTGGGAGATCTTTGATTACTGATTCAATTTCTTTGCTGGTTATGATTCTATTCAAATTTTCCATTTCTGTTTCAGTTTTGGTAGTTTCTACGTTTCTAGGAATTTATCCATTTCTTCCAGATTTGTACAATTTGTTGGCATATAATTTTTCATAATATTCTCTTATAATTGTATTTCTGTGATGTTGATAGTGATCTTTCCTCTTTCTTTCATTATTTTATTTATCTGGGTCTTTTCTCTTTTGTTTTTGATAAGCCTGGTTGGAGGTTTATCAATTTTATTAATTCTTTCCAAGAGCCATCTCCTAGTTTCATTGATATGTTCTATTGTGTTTATTCTCTATCATTTATTTGAACTCTAATCTTCATTATTTTCTTTCTTGTACTGGCTTTAAGCTTTATTTGCTGTTCTTTTCCTAGCTCCTTTAGCTGTAACGTTATGTTTGTGTACTTTATACATTTCTTGTTTGTTGAAGTAAGCCTGTATTGCTATATATTTCCCTTATAACTTTTTCTGCATCCCAAAGCTTTCCATGTATTTTTTAATTTCTTCTGTAATTTCCAATTGACACATTCATTCTTTAGTAGAATGTCCTTTAACTCCGTGTCTTTGTGATGTTTCCAAATATTTTCTTGTGGTTGACTTCAAGTTTCATAGTGTTGTGGTCTCAAAATATTCATGGCATGATCTCAATCCTTTTATAATTGTTGAGGCCTGATATATGACCTAGTATGTAATCTACTCTGGAGAATGTCCTATGTGCATTAGAAAAGAATGTGTGTTTTGCTGCTTTAGGATGAAATGTTCTGAATATATCTGTGAAGTCCATCTGGTTCAGTGTGTTGTTCAAAGCCATTGTTTCCCTGTTGATTTTCTGCTTAGTTCTGTCCATTGTTGTAAGTGGGGTGTTACAGTCCCCCACTATTATTGTATTATTATCAATGAGTTTCTTTATGTTTGCTATTAATTGATTTATATTTTCATGTTCAAAGTTGGGGGCATAGATATTTACAATTGTTAGATATTCTTGTCGGATAGACCACTTTATTATGACACAGTGCTCTTTTTCATCTGCTATTACAGCCTTTGATTTAAAATCTAGTTTTCTGATAGAAATATGGCTATGTTGGCCTTCTTTTGACATCCCTTAGCATGATAAATGGTTTTACATCTCCTCACTTTCAATCTGCTTGTGTCTTCATGTCTAAAATGAGTTTATTGTAGGCAGCAAAAAGATGGGTCTTCTTTTTTTTAAAAAAAATATTTATTTTGAGGTGGGGGGAGAGAGAGCATTTTGAGCCAGGAAAGGTAAGAGAGGAAGATAGAGAATTCCAAGCAGGCTCCAAGCTGTCAGCGCCAAACCTGACATGGGGCTCGGTTTCATGTACAGTAAGTTTATGACATAACAATAGCACTGCTAGGAATCTACCCAAGGGATACAGGAGTACTGATGCATAGGGGCACTTGTACCCCAATGTTTATAGCAGCACTCTCAACAGTAGCCAAAGTATGGAAATAGCCTAAATTTCCATCAACTGATGAATGGATAAGGAAATTGTGGTTTATATACACAATGGAGTACTATGTGGCAATGAGAAAGAAAGAAATATGGCCTTTTGTAGCAACGTGGATGGAACTGGAGAGTGTGATGCTAAGTGAAATAAGCCATACAGAGAAAGACAAATACCATATGTTTTCACTCTTAGATGGATCCTGAGAAACTTAACAGAAACCCATGGAGGAGGGGAAGGAAAAAAAAAAGAGGTTAGAGTGGGAGACAGCCAAAGCATAAGAGACTGTTAAAAACTGAGAACAAACTGAGGGTTGATGGGGGGTGGGAATGAGGGGAGGGTGGGTGATGGGTATTGAGGAGGGCACCTTTTGGGATGAGCACTGGGTGTTGTATGGAAACAAATTTGACAATAAATTGCATATATTGAAAAAAATAAATAAAAATAAAAAAAATACTCTCTGGGGTTGAAAAAGGCATAGAGGACAGCAGAGAATAACTTTCTGCAGAGATAAAGTAACTAAAATATAGTCTGACTGAAATTAAAAATTCTAGAAGTGAATGTAATATCAGATGGATGTAATTATGGCAAGGATGGACATGACAGAGCAGCAAATCAGTGATATAGGAGATAAAATTATGGAAAGCAATGAAGCTGAAAAGAAGAAGGATACCAAGACAAAAGATCATGATAGAAGACTTAGATAACTTGATTATTTATTAAAGAGGAATTACATTTGTATCACAGGAATCCCAGAAGATGAAGAGAGAGAAGGGGACAGAAGGTTCATGTGAGAAAATTATAGAGGAAAACTTTCCTAATCTGGGGAAGGACACAGACATCAAAATCCAAGAAACATAGAGAACTCCCATTGAATTTCACAAAGCTGACCATCACCAAGGCACATCACAGTCAAATTCAGACAATCACAGATAAGGAAAGAATCATGAAAACAACAAGGGAAAAAAGTCCTTAACCTACAACAGAAGACAGATCAGGTTCACAGCAGATCTGTCTACAAAAATTTGGCTGTACATAAAGCAGTGGCAGGATATATTCAACATGCTGAATAGGTAAAGTATGCAGCCAAGAATTCTTTATCCAAAACGGCTGTAATTCAGATTAGAGGGAGAGGTAAAGTGTTTCCCATAAAAACAAAATATAAGGAGCTCATGACCACCAAACCATCCGTGCAAGAAATTTATGGGAACTCTTTGAGTGAAGAAAAAATAAAGAGACCAAAGTCAACAAAGAATAGAAAGGACAAGAGATCATCACCAAAAACACCAAATCTAAGGCAACACAATGGTGCTAAATTTATATCTGTCAATAATCACTCTAAATGTAAATGGACTAAATGCTCCAATCAAAACACATAGGGCATCAGAATGGATTAAAAAAAAAGAGAGAGAGACTCATTTTAGACCTAAAGACACTTGCAGAATGAAAGTGAGGGGATGGAGAATCATCTATTATGCTAACGGATGTCCAAAGAAAGCTGCAGTAGCCATACTTATATCAGACAAACTAGATTGTAAACAAAGATCGTAAAAAGAGATAAAAGGGGGCATTATACCATAATTAAGGGGTCTATCTATCAAGAAGAGCTAACAAGTGTAAATATTTATGTCCCCAACATGAGAGCACCCAAATATATAAATCAAATTATCATAAGCATAAATAAACTCATTGATAATAATACTATAATAGTAGGGGACTTTAACACCCCACTTATAGCAACGGACAGATCATCTAAGTACAAAACCAACAAGGAAACAATGGCTTTGAATGAAACACTGGACCAGATGGACTTAACAGATATATTCAGAACATTTCATCCTAGAGCAGCAGAATGTGCATTCTTCTCAAGTGTACATGGGACATTCTCCAAAATAGATCATATACAGGGTCACAAATCAGCCCTCAAAACGTACAAAAAGTTCAAGATCATCCCTATCAAAATACCACCACCATTCTTCACAGAACTAGAACAAACTATCTTAAAATTTGTATGGAATCATAAAAGATTCCAAATAGCCATAGCAAGCAACCTGAAAATGAAAAACAAAACTGGAGGGATCATGATTCTGGATTTCAAGCTATATTACAAAGCTTAGCCATCACGACAGTGTGGTACTGGTGCAAAAACAGACACATAGATCAATGGAAATAGAGAACCCAGAAATGGATCCACAGCTATATGGTCAACCCATCTTTGACAAAGCAGGAAAGAATATCCAATAGAAAAAAGACAGTCTCTTCAACAAATTTTATTGGGAAAACTGGACGGCAACATGCAGAATAATGAAACTGGACCACTTTCTTACACCATACACAAACATAAATGAAAAATGGATGAAAGATCTAAATGTGAGACAGGAAATGATCAAAATCCTAGAGAAGAATACAAGTGGTAACCTCTTTCATCTTGGCCAGAGAAATTTCTTACTAGACATGTTGCCAAATGTAAGGGAAACAAAGGTAAACATGAACCATTGGGATTTGATTAAGATAAAAAGCTTCTGTACAACAAAGAAAACAATCAACAACACCAAACACACCCTAAGGAATGGGAGAATATATTTCAAACCACAAATCTTATAAGAGGTTAGTATACAAAATCTATAAAGAAATTATCAAATGTAACATCCAAAAAACAAACACCCTAGTTAAAAGATATGAATACACAGTTTTATAAATAAAACATCCAAATGGCTGAGAGACACATGAAAAGATGCTCAATATCACTTATCATCAGAGAAGTACAAATCAAAACTCAAATGAAATATGACCTCAAATGTGACCAAATGGCTAAATGGAGAGAAATGGGAAAGTTATTGTGTTATTGGGGGTAATGCAAACTGGTGCAGCCACTCTGGAGAACAGTATGGAGGTTCCTCAAAAAACCTAAAATATAAATACCTTATGATCCAGCAATTGCACCATTAGGTGATTACCCAAAGGATTCTAAAATACATAATTTGAAGTGGTATCTGCACCCCCATATTTATAGTGGAATTATCAACAATAGCCAAACTATGGAGAGAGCCCAAATGCCCATCAACTGATGAATGGGTAAAGAAGATACAGTATACATGTACAATGGAATATTAGCCATCAAAAAGAATGAAATCTTGCCATTTGCAATGACGTGGATGGAGCTAGAATGTATTATGCTAAGCAAAATAAGTCAATCAGGAAAATCACCATATGACCTAACTCAAATGTAGAATTTAAGAAACAAAATAGATTAACACATGGGAAGGGAGGGGGAGAAGAAAGGGAAACAAAACATAAGAGACTCTTTCTTTAAAATTTTTCAAATGTTTTTATTTATTTTTGAGACAGAGAGAGACAGCATGAGCAGGGGAAGGGCAGAGAGAGGGAGACAGAATCTGAAGCAGGCTCCAGGCTCTGAGCTGTCAGTACAGAGCCTGACGTGGGGCTTGAATTCACAGACCGTGAGATCGTGACCTGAGCTGAAGTTGGACACTCAACTGACTGAGCCAACCAGACGCCCCAAGAGACTCTTAATGATAGAGAAGAAACAAGATTGATGGAGGGAATTGGATGGTAGATGGGCTAGATGGATGATGGGTATTAAACGGCACTTGTGATAAGCACTGAGTGTTGTATGTAAGCGATGTATCACTGAATTCTGAAACCAATATTGCAGTTGTATGTCAACTTACTAACATGAAAAACAAAAGAATGGATGCATTTGTCAAATGATTTTTCTTCATGTATTAAGATCATATAATTCTTTTATGAATGTGGTGTGTAATGTTGATTGACTTGCAAACATTGAACCACTCTTGCAGCCCAGGAATAAATCTCACTGGGTTGTGGTGAATAATTCTTTTAATGCACTTTGGGGTTGAATTTGCTAGTACCTTGTTGAGAATTTTTGTATCCAGGTTCATCAGGAATATTGGTATATAATTCTTCTTTTTAGTGGGGTCTTGTGTGGTTTTGGAGTCAGGGTATTGTTAGCCTTATAGAATGAGTTTGGAAGTTGTCTTTCCATTTATATTTTTTTGGAACAGATTAAGAAGAATAGGTACTAACTCTTCTCCAAATGTTTAGTAAATTTCCCCTGAGAAGCCACTTGGACCTAGATTTTTTTTTGATGGATGATTTTTGATTACTAATTCAATTTCTTTGCTGGTTATGGGTCTGTTCCAATTTTCTATTTCTTCCTGTTTCAGTTTTGGTACTTTGTATGTTTCTATGAATTTATCCATTTCTTTAGATTACCCAATTTGTTGGCCTATAATTTTTCATAATATTCCCTTACAATTCTATTTCTCTGGTGTCCGTTGTGATCTATTGTTCTCTTTTACTCGTGATTTTATTAACTTGGTTTCTTTTTCTTTTCTTTTGGGTAAGCCTGACTAGTGTTTTATAATCTTATTAATTCTTTCAAAGAACCAGCTGCTAGTTTAATTGATCTGTTCTGTTGTTGTTTTTATAACATTTATTTCTGCTCTAATTTTTATTTTTTCCCTTCTGCTGCTGGCTTTAGGCTTCATTTGCTGTTCCTTTTCTATCCCCTTTAGATGTAAGGTTAGATTTTGTATTTGAGACTTTTCTTGCTTCTTAAGGTATATGTATATATGACCACTTTTGCTGCATCCTAAATGCTTTGGACTGTCGTTTTTTTGTTTTTGTTTTTTGTTTTTCCATTTGCTCCATGTGTTTATTTCTTCTTTAATTTCCTGGTTAATTTATTCATTCCTTAGTAGGATTTTATTTAACCTCCATGTATTTGTGGTCTTTCCAAATTTTTTTCTTGTGGTTGGCGTCAAGTTTCATAGTGTTGTGGCCCAAAAATAAGTATGGTATGATCTCAGTCTTTTTGTACTTGTTGAGGCCTGATTTGTGACCTTGTATGTGATCTATTCTTGAGAAGGTTCCATGTGTAATTGGAAAGAATGTGTATTCTGCTGCTTTAAGATGCAATGTTCTGAATATATCTATCAAGTCCATTTGGTCTAGTGTGTCATTCAAAGCCATTGTTTCCTTATTCATTTTCTGCTTAGATGATCTGTCTGTTGTTGTAAGTGGGGTTTTAAAGTTCCTATTATTGTATCATTATTAATCAGTTTATCTATGTTTTTATGAATTCAATTACAAAATTAGATGCTCATGTTGAAGGCATAAACATTTACAATTGTTAGATCTTCTTGTGGATAGACCTCTTTATTATGTTATAGTGCCCTTCTTCACCTCTTGTTACAGTCTTTGGTTTAAAATCTAGTTTGTCTCATATAAATATTGGTACTCTGGCATTCTTTTGATATCCATTAGGATGATAGATTGTTTTCCGTCTCCTTACTTTCAATCTGAAGATTTCTTTAGGTCCAAATTGGGTCTCTTGTTGGCAGAATATAGATGGGTCTTATATTTTAATCCATTTTGATACCATATGTTTTTTGATTGGAGCATTTAGTCCAGTTACATTCAGAGTGATTATTGATAGATAAGAGTTTAGTGCCATTCCATTACCTGTAAAGTCAGTGTCTCTGGAGATATTTTTTCTGTTACTTTCTATTTTTTGTTCCTCTTGGTCTTTCTTTCCCACTCAAAGAGTCCCCTTTAATATTTCTTACAGGGATGGTCACAAATTTCTTTTTGTGTGGGGGGGAAACTCTTTGTCTCTCCTTCTATTCTGAATGGTAGACTTCCTGGCTAAAGTAATCTTTTGTGCATATATTTTCCATTCCCATCCACCATATTGAATCTATCATGTCACTCCCTTCTGGCCTGCCAAGTTTCTGTAGAGATCTGCTGCTAACTTTATGTGTCTTCTCTTGTAGATTAGGTATTTCTTTTCCCTTGATGCTTTCAGGATTCTTTCCTTATCTCTATACTTTGCAAATATTACTATGATATGTCTTTGCCTGCTTTTGTTGCTTTTGATGGGAGTTCTCTCTGTCTCCTGGATTTGGATGTCTGTTTCCTTCCCATATTAGAGAAGTTTTTAGATATATTTTACTCAAATAAACCTTCTGCTCCTTTTCCCTCTCTTCTTCTTGGACTTCTATGGTATGAATGTTATTAGATTTTATGTTGTTGCTGATTTCCTAAGTCTACTTTCGTCATCCAATATTTTTCTTTCTTCATTTCAGCTCCATTATTTTCCATAATTTTGTATTCTGTATCATTGATCCTTTGCTTCTTCCATCCTTGTGGTCATTACTTACAGTCGGTTTTGCATCTCAGTTACAGCTTTTTAAAAAAATTTAGTATGACAAGTGTTTAGTTTTTTATCTGTGTCATAAGGAACTCCCTGGTGTCTTCAATGCCTTTTTCAAGTCCAGTGAGTATCTTTATGACTGTTGTTTTGAATTCTGCTTCAGACATATATATTTGTTTTGATTAGATCCTTGGCTGTGACCTTTTCTTTTTCTTTCTGTTTTTTCTTTTGGGATGAATTCCTCCACCTTGAAATTTTGTCTATGTCTGTGCCCTCTGTGTGTTAGGAAAGCCTGTTATGTTTCCTGCTCTGAGAGTAATGACTGTATTAAGAAGACTTCATATACTGTCCAGGATATGGCACTTCATGAAGTGTTTCTGGTGATACTGCATGCACTCTGGTATTGTGTCTTGGCTACTCTTTCCTTTATTTCAGTCTTTTTCGGAGTTTCTCCTTGCCTGCAGTGGGGAGTGTTTGGACCTTGCCCACTGTGTGCTGTACCTTAACTAGGTTTCTGCCAGTTAAAGAGGCTAGATCTTATTTCCCCTAGAAATAAAGCTTTGCAGAATTCTATGGTCAGTGGACTTTGTCTGTGTAGGAATGTTTGTGCTGGTTTTCCGGGCCCAGAGCCAGCTGTTGCTCTAACTCTCAGGCACACTGGTCCTAGTTCACAGCACCTGCAGTGTGCTGGGGACAGGACATATTACAAGCAGCTCAGGCTTCTAGTTTGAGCTCTCTGCTGCTTAATGAAGTCTGTCCGTGATGATGGTCATGGTTAAAAATGGCATCAGCTGGATCTTTAGTCTCCAGAGAAGGGAGTTTGTGCCCATCACTGTTCATGAAACCCTCAGCGAAGAGTGAACAATCTCCCCTTGTTTGTCCCAGGCTTCCCTCATAATCCTGCCTTCATCCGGTTTGCATCCAAGCCAGCTGCCCACCTGGCAGTGCAGTGCTTCTGTGTTTTATCTTAGGCTTGTCGGCTGGGTTTCAAAACTCCAAATTTTAGGAATCCAGCACAGCATGGACACATGGTGATACTCTAGGGTAGGGTCTTGCAGCACTGCAACTTTTGCTGACTTGTCCTAGAAGGTCAGTCACTCAAACACACAGGAGGTTGTTTATGATAAAGCACAGCAAAAAACCATTGTCCAGTTTAGCTGCCTTCAGCAGGGGCCTCTTTTCCTACACTAATGAACACAGCAGCTCAATGACACCCTCCGGCTCTTTTGTACTCTGAGAGGCAGTGTCACCTCTCCAAAATGGACTTCAAAAAATTACTCTGTGTCCCAATGTGACTCAGGGTATCCTCAGACCATGCTTTCCACTTCCAGGCCTATGCCCTCCCTCTCCACATGAGTAAAACTACACCCATCAGGCTCCACCCCAATGATGTTGTAGACTTCTAAAACTCCAGACTTTGAGCTCTTCTGTTTGTAAAAACTTGAGATAATCAGAACCTCTTGTCTTTCTTGTCAATTGCTTTGGTAAAGTGTTTTTCTTGTGAAATGCCCTGAACCCTACTATCTCTCTCTTTCCTTTCTCTCACTTTCTATCTCTTCTCTTTCTGATCAGGGCTCTCTCTTTGCAGCACCATGATTTTTTTCTACACCAATCATGTCTCTGCACCTCTTACCTTCAATGATGGGGCCTCATTACTTCCTTTAATTGTTCAGTTTGTTCTATCAGCCCTAAAGTTGATTTATTGGATGGTTATAATGATTTGATATTTATCTAGCTGTGTTCACTGGATAAGGAAAGCATAGGGTCCTCGTACTACTCCATCTTAACTTTCCCATCCCTATGGTAAATATTTCTCCATCCCCTCACTTTCAATCCACAGGTGTATTTAAGATCTAAAATTAGTCTCTTATAGGAAGCATATAGGTGGGCCTCGTTTTTTCCCCCTCCATTCTGACTCTTTATGTCTTTTGATTGGAGTATTTAGGCCATTTATATTCAGAGTAATTATTGATAGATATGAAATTAGTGCTATTTTATTACTTGTTTTGTTATTATTACTGAAGATTTTCTCTGTTTCTTTCTAGTCTTTTTCAACTTTGGTCTTTCCTTCTCACTCAATGAGTCACCTTTAATATTCCTTACAAAGTTCGTGTAGTGGTCATAAATTCTTTTAGTTTTCGTTTGTCTGGGAAACTCTTTCTCTCTCCTGTTCTGAATGATGGCCTTGCTGGATTGAATATCCTTGGCTGCAGAGTTTTCCCATTTAGCGTGTTGAATATATCATGTCACTCCCTTCTTTCCTACCAAGTTTCTGTGGAGACATCTCCTGCTAACCTTATTTGTCTTCCCTTGTAAGCTAGGGACCTCTTTTGTCTTTTTACTTTTAGGATTTTTTGCCACTATATTTTGTAAATTTCAGTGCAATATGTCTAGGTGTTGGACTGCTTTTTGTTGATTTTGATGGGATTCTCTATGCCTCTTGGATTTGTATGTCTGTTTAATATCCCAGATTAGGGAAGTTTTTAGGTATAATTTCCTCAAATAAACCTTCTGTGTCCCTTTCTCTCTCTTCTTCTTCTGGGACTCCTATGATATGAATGTATTACATTCTATGGAATCACTGATTTCCCTGTCTACATTCGTGATCCTATTCTTTTCTCTCATTTGATCAGCTACATTATTTTCCATAATTTCATATTCTACATCACTTATTCATTCCTCTGCTCCTTCCATCCTTGTCATCACTATATCCAGTCGTTTTAAAATCTTGATTATTGCATTGACTAGTTTTTACGTCTTTTATCTGTGTTGGTGTCTTCTATGCTTTTCTCAAGCTCAGCCAGTATCATTATGATTGTTGCTTTAAATTTTGGATCAGACATATTTCTTATATCTTTTTCTATTAGATCCTTGGCGGTGACCTTTTCTTGTTCTTTCTTTTGTGATGAATTCCTCCATCTTCTCATTTTGTCTAGGTCCCTTTCTTCTTCTGTGTGTTCGGGAAGCCTATTATATTTCCTGCTCCTGAGAGTAATGGCTTTATGAAGAAGAGATGATATAATGTCCAGGACCTGACATTTGAGTCCATGTCTCTGGTGTATGTACTCTGCTCCTGTGTTTTGGCTGTTCTTCTCATGTCAGTCCTTTTGCAGAGTTTGTCTTTGTCTGCAGTGTGGAGTGTTTGGAACTTGGCCAGAGTGTGGAAAGTTTTGATTAGGTGTTCTGTGGCCTGCTGTTAAAAAGATCTGATGCTATTTCCACTAGACCTGAAGCTTTGCAAAACTCTATGGTCGGTAGATGTGATGTGTGTGTGGGGGTTTATGCTGGTCTTCTGGTTGAGAAGTCTGCTGTCCTGGTTCTCAGAGACACTTACCACAGAAATAAGCACCAGCAGAGTGCAGGGAGTGTGTTATTTGTAAGCACTTTAGGCCACCAGTATTGGCGCTGTGCTGTTTACTGAAGTTAGTTTATGTGGAAGGATGGAAGAGGGAAATGACACCAGCAAGCTTCCTAATCCCCAGAGAGGGGAGTTCATGTCTGTTGCTGTCTTAGAAGCCCTCCCAGAACTATTAGCAATCTCTCCTTGTATGTCTCAGGTGTCCCTGAGACTTCTGCCTTTATCCTGTCTGTATTTCTTCTGCCTGCTTGCTCAGTAGCACAGTGTACCCTGGGCTCTATCACAAGCAGGCTGGCTGAGATTTAAAACTCCAAACATTAGGGGTCTGGAGTGGTAGGGCCCCATGATGGTCCTCTGGGTGAGGTTCTTGCCCTATTGGCACTGATGCAGATTTGTCCCATAAGGGTAGTCATACCAATGCACAAGTGTGTGGAATTTGGAGTAAAGTGCAGCAAAAAGCCAGTGTCCAGATTAGCACCCCTGAACAGTATCTGCACCTACGTTGAGGGGTGGGGGAGAGAAATGACACCCTTTGGCTCTCTTGTCCCTGGAGAGATAATGCCACCTCTTCCAGATGCACTACAAGGAGAGTTCCCCTTTCTTCTCATCCAGTTCATCCCAGGGAATCCTCAGATTGTGCCATCTTCCCCTTGGCTCTCTTCCCTCCTTCTCCACAGGAGCCCTGCAGTACCCTCAAGCCTCTATACCAGCCATGCCAAGGACCTCTAAAACTCCAGACTTTGAGACCTGCTGGTTGTAAAAACTCATGAATACAAGTCCCTCTCATTTTCCTAGTTAATGGACTTGGGAAAATGTTTTCCTTGTGTGATCCCTTGTTCTCTCTCTCTCTCTTTCTCTGACCAAGACTCCCTCCTCTCCACAGCACCTATAATATTTTTCTCCCCCAAACCACGTCTCTGCACCTCTTACTTTCCACAATGTGGTCTCTTCTCTCCTTCTAATCATTTAGTTTGTTCTGTCAACCCTCAGATTGATTTCTTGTGTATTCAGAATGCTTTGATATTTATATGGCTATGTTCAAGGGATGAAGCAAGCCCAGGGTCCTCCTACTACTTTGCTATTTTTACTTCCTCCTTTATAAATTTTTTATATATTTTGGATACTAACCCTTCATCAGACATGTCATTGGCAAATATATTCTCCCATTCTGTAGGTTTCCTTTCCCGTGTGGAAGCTTTTTATTTTGATGTAGTTCCAATAATGTATTTTTCCTTTTGTTTCCCTTGCCTCAGGAGACATTTGTAGAAAGAAGTTACTATGGATCAGTTTCAAAGATGTCACTACCTGTGTTCTCCTTTATGATTTGTATGGTTTCATGACTCACATTCAGGTCTTTCATCCATTTTGAATTTGTTTTTGTGTATGGGGTTATAAAGTAGTCTAGGTTCATTATTATGCATGTTGCTGTCTAGTTTTTCAAACACCATTTTTTTTACTAGATTACTTTTTTTCCATTGGATATTATTTTGCGCCATGTCAAAGATTAATTGACCATATAATCCTGGGTTCATTTCTATGCTTTGTTATGTTATTTTGATCTATATATCTGTTTTTGTGCCATTATCATACTGTTGTGATCACTACAGCTTTGTAATATAACTTGAATTCTGGAATGGTGATGTCTCCAGCTTCGCTTTTCTTTTTAAATTTTGCTTTGGGTTTCAGGGTCTTTTGTGTGTCTGTACAAATTTTAAGGTTGTTTCTTCCAGCTATGTGAAAAACGCTGGTGATATTTTGATAGGTATTGCATTAAATGAAATGTTTAGATTGCTTAGGGTAGTATAGAAATTTTAACACTATTTGTTCTTCCAATCCAGGAGCATGGAATGTCTTTCCATTTCTTTGTGTCATCTTCAATTTCTTTCTTCAGTGTTTTATTGTTTGCAGAATATAGGTCTCTTGCCCCGTTGGTTAGGCTTACCCCTAAGTATCTTATTGGTTTTGGTGCAGTTGTAAAAGGGATTGACTCCTTATATTCTTTTTGGGCAGCCTCATTATTGGTGCATAGAAATTCAACAGATTTCTGAATGTTGATTTTGTCTCCTGTGACTTTAATGAATTCGTGTCAGTTCTAGCCATTTTTTTGGTGGAGTCTTTCAATTTTTCTATATAGATTATTATGTCATCTGCAAATAGGTCACATTTGACATCATTCTGGATGATTTGGATACATTTTATTTTTGTTTTTTTGATTGCTGTGGCTAGGAGTTCCAGTACTATGTTAAGTAACAGTGGTGAGAGTGGACATCCCCGTCTTGTTGCTGATTGTAGAAGAAAAGCTCCCAATTTTCTCCCATTTACTATGACATTAATTGTGTGTTTTTGGCCCACATTACGTTGAAGTTCCATATAAAGTTATTTTGTTGATGGTTTTTATCATGACGGATGTACTTTGTCAAGTGCTTTTTCTACATCTATATAAATAATCATATGGCTCTTTTCTTTTATTAATGTAATGCATCATGTTGATTGATTTGTGAATATTAAACCATTCTTTCACCCCAGGGATAAATCCCACTTGATCATGTGAATGATTTTTTAAAATGTATTGTTGGATTCAGTTTTCTAGTATCTTATTGAGAATTTTTTTATCCATGTTCATCAAGGATATTGGCCTGTAGCTCTCTTTTTTAGTGTGGTCTTTATCTGGTTTTGGTATCAGGGTAATGCTGGCCTTATAGAATGAATTTGGAATTTTTTCTTCCTCTTCTCTTGTTTGGAATAGTTTGAGAAGCATATGTATTGCCTTTGCTTTAAATGTTTGGTAGAATTCCCCTGTGAATCCATCTGATCTTGGGCTTCTGTTAGGAATTTTTGTTTATAGATTCAATTTCCTTGCTGGTAATTGGTCTCTTTAAATTTTCTATTTCTTCTCAATTAAGTTTTGGTAGGTTATATATTTCAAGGACCTTATCTGATTGCCCAATTTATTGGCATATAATTTTCCATGATATTCCACTACAATCCTTAGTATTTCTGTGGTATTCATGGTTATTTCTCCTCTTTAATTTCTGATTTTAAGCCCCCCCCCCTTTGATGACTGTGCAAAAGTTTATCAATACTGTTGACTTTCAAAGAACCAACTCCTGGTTTCATTGACCCGTTCTTTTTGTTTGTTTGTTTGGTTGTTTTTGTTTCTATATTATTTAATTCTGCTCTAATCTTTATTATTCCTTCTTTCTCTGGTTTTAAGTTTTGTTTTTTTTTTTTGTGGGAGGTTATTATTTTTCTAGCTCCTTTGGGTATGAGGTTAGGTTTTTAATTTGAGATTATTTAATTTCTTGACCTAGGCCTGTATTGCTATAAAATTCCATCTTAGAACCACTTTTGCTGCATCCCAGTGATTCTGGAGGGTTGTGTTTTCATTTTAATTTGTTTCCATACATTTTAAAATTTCTTTTATTTCCTGGATGACCCATTCATTGTTTAATAGCAAGTTATTTAACCTGTATGTATTTGTTATCTTTCCAGATTTTTTCTTGTGGTTCACGTCTAGTTTAATAGACCTGTGGTCAGAAAAGATATTTGGAGTGATTTCAGTCTTTTTGAATTTGTTGAGACTTGTTTTGTGGCCTAATTTGTGATCTATTCTGGAGAATGCTCCTTGTGCACTTGAAAAGAATGTGCATTCTGCTGTTAGGATAGAATGTTCTGAAGGTATCTGTTAAATCCATCCCATCCAATGTGTCACTGAAAGTCACTGTTTCCTTGTTTAATTTCTGTTTCGATGATCTAACCATTGATGTAAGTGGGGTGAAAGGTCCTCTACTATTATTGCAGTACTAATGTTTAGTTCCTTTATGTTTGTCATTAATTGCTTTATGTGTTTGGGTGCTTCTATATTGGGTGCATATATATTTATAATTATATTTTGTTGTTGAATTGTCCCCTTTATTATTATGTAGTGCCTTTCTTTGTCTCATTTTACAGACTTTACATTTACATTCAAGGTAATTGTTGATACATGTTTATTGCCATTTTGTTAATTGTTTTGTGGCCAATGTTTTCATTACTCTCTGTTCCCTTTTTCTCTTGCTGTCTTCTCTCATGATTAGTTGGCTTTTTTAGGAAAACACTTGGATCCCTCACTCTATTTTTTGCCTGTCTATTAGTATTTCTTTATTTGTAGTTATTAAGGTGATAGTCACTTCATTTTGAAATCATTCTTTGCTCCTCTCCCCTCCATGTATCAGATATTTGGTATCATATTTTATATCCTTTTATTGAAGAATTTTTTATCTTGACGATTTTTACAGATACATTTATTTTTGTTTGCTTTTGTGCTTCTTATTTTTCTTACTCTTACTTATGATTTTTGTTTTCCATTCACAGTCTTCCTTCACAGTTCTTGTATGGTTGGTTTAGTGGTCATGACTTCTTTTAACTTTTGTTTGTGTAGGAATCTCTTTATCACTCCTACTATTCTGACTGATAGTCTTGCTGAAGATAATACTCTGGGTGCAGATTTTTTCCTTTCAGCATTTTGAATAAATAAATCATGTCACTCCCTTCTGGCCTGCAAAGTTTCTGCTGAAAAATAAGTTGATGGTTTTATGGGATGTCCCTTGCATGTAACTATCTTGTCTTACAACTTTCAAAATTATTTCCTTATCACTATTTTTTGCTAGTTTAATTACTATAGTGTGGACTTCTTTGGGTTGAATTTGTTGGAGGATCTTTGTGTCTCCTCAATCTGGATCTCTGTTTCCCTGTGCATATTTGGGAATTTTTCTGCTACTATTTCTTCAAGTCTATTTTCTGTCTCTTTTCCTCTGTCTTTTCCTTCTGGGATCCCTATAATGTGAATGTTATTATGCTCAATGGTGTTGCTGAATTCTCCAAGTATATTATCATTGCACATTTCTTTCTCTCTCACCTGTTCAGCTTGATTTCTTTCCATTACTTTATCCTCCAGGTCACCAATACGTTCTGATTCCTGTGTCAAGTATATTACTTATTTCTGTTTTACTTACATTTCCTGTTATGATTTTGTCCTGTTCCTTCATTTGAAATATATTCCTCTGTCTCTTCCTTTTGTTTACCTCTCTGTGTCTGTTTCTCTGTGTTAGGAGAGTCATTTATGTATTCTGCTCTTGAAAATAGTGGCTCTATGAAGAAGAGGTCCTGTAGTGCTCTGCAGCTAAGTTCTTCAGAATCTGACACTTCAAGGGTCTTCCATGTGTGTTGCTTTTGTCATGTTGTGTCTGAGTTGCTTTTTCTTTCAGTCTGTATGCCTGCACTGATTCTTTGCCTTTTGTGAGCTGTGCTTTCTCTCCATGGTGTCAGTGAGACCCAGGCGGGCCTACTCTGAGGAAGTATGATAGCAGGAAGTCTCAGGGATGGGGTGAAAGTGTTTACAAAATTTGAGCTAAGCTGTTTCTGTTAGGTCAGATCCCCAGAATGTGGTAGTTGCTGAGGGCATGGCACACAGCAACAGTGGCCAGGGGTGTGGCATATGGCCTTGATGGTGGTGGCTGTGGCTGTAGCCAGGGTTGTGGCATTTGTGTGATTGGTGGTTGTGCAGGATATGCTCACAGCATTAGCAAAATTTGTACTGAGCCACTAGTTCTACACCAGATCCTCCTAGGTGCTGTGGCCCTTTGCAGATGTGAAACACAACTGCAGTGGCCAGGGGTGCAAAGCATTTGTGCATGTTGGCTTGATGCAGTGTACAGTGGTGGCTGGGGGCATGTGACATCTGTGTTTCTGGAGGCTGGGAAGGTTTCACACAGTGTTGACAAAATTTGCTCTGAGCCCAGGACTGAGGCCAGAAGGCTTGGTGTGGGGGAATTTTGGGAAGAACTCATGAGCATGGTGCACTGCTAGCAGGTTAGGTAGCAAATGTCTGTGCAGTGCTGCCTCCCATAGTTGGCTCTGTGTTTATGCTAGGGGTTGGGAGAGGGAATTGGTGACTGCCATCTCCTTTGTTCTCAGGGAAGTCCCTCAATATGCTTAGAAATCAGTATGAGCAGATCTGTCTCCTGTTTGCCCAGGCATTTTGCAGATTGTGACTTCTATGTTGCTTCCTTGTGGGGTGCTGTCTCTTTAAAGGCAGGGACCCAGTTACCACTTGTCCTCCTGGCAGATCCAGTGCTGAGTCAGCTAGCATTTATTGTTTCAGGCTCCAAATCCTGATATTTATAGACTCACAGAATTCAGCCTCTCTGGTTTTCAGGGCCAGATATTATGGGATTAATCTTCCTCATGTGGGCTTCCTAGTGTTTTCTCCTCTAGGAGCAACTGCATCTCCTTCCCTCCTGTGGGCAGCTCCAAATTACTGTTTCTGTCTTAACCTCTCAGATGCCGCTTTTTCCCTACATTTAGTTGTGGAGTTTGTTCTGCTAGTCTTTGGATCACTCTTTGGCTTATTTACTCAGATGTGAGTAATATCTAGTAAATGTGGGATGGGCCGAAGTTAGGGACCTCTTACTCTGTCATGTTCCAAAGCTCCCTGTGGTTCTAAGCTTCTTAAAGGAAGATGCGATTATTTTGGAGGGAAGAATAGGAAGAGACGACAATATTTGTGCAAATCCATGGGATTTATATATTTTGTAAGAATTGGATATATGTAAATAAATACAGAATAAAAAATGGAGTCATATATTTACAATAGAGCCTAATAAAACCTTCAATTTGTATTTAGGAAGCATCAAAGTACAGTCATAGGTAAAATCTGACATCAAGACCTGATGTTTGTCTCAACTTGTTTTTCTGTAGTTACCTACATATGAGCAGATCTATAGTGTAAGACACAGCAGAAGTTTAGCCCACCTATGCTCAATTGAGATTTACTTAGTATGGATTGTAATTGGGGTCAACTTCCTTAACCAAAACAAAACAGCAAAAAACTATGGATTTTTAATAATTCATCTATAAGTCACATTTTGCTCCTGTTGGACCTGATACTCATATCATTCATTCTTTGTCAGGAAGGATTAATCAGGAATATTTTAATATTTCAAGAATTATTTAGTTACATCAGTGAGGGTCTGTCAGCATTCTGATATAAATTTAAGGGGTGGGAGTAAGTCTATTTGCAAATGTGTGAGCAACTTAAGCCTGGCATTTATCAAGTGTTTTTTTTTAATTGTTATTTATTTTATTATTTTCTCTCCTTCTGTGTTTACCCATGTTAGACATTTGGATATTTTCATGGAGATCCTGGATGATCTGTTTTTCTTTTTTTAAATATGAAATTTATTATCAAATTGGTTTCCATACGACACCCAGTGCTCATCCCAACAGGTGCCCTCCTCAATACCCATCACCCATCCACCCCCTCCCTCCAACCCCCCATCAACCCTCAGTTTGTTCTCAGTTTTTAAGAGTCTCTTATGGTTTGGCTCCCTCCTTCTCTAGCCTTTTTTTTTTTCTTTTTTCCTTCCCCTCCCCCATAGTCTTCTGTTATGTTTCTCAGGATCCACCTAAGAATGAAAACATATGGTATCTGTATTTCTCTGTATGACTTATTTCACTTAGCATAACACTCTCCAGCTCCATCCACGTTGCTATCAGGTGTTTTTTTAGATGAGGAAAGTTGGTAAGCCATTCCCTTTGAATGCGATTTGGCAGGATATTTGGAAAAATCTTTCTTTCTTTCTTTCTTTCTTTCTTTCTTTCTTTCTTTCCTTTCTTTCATGGTTGACATCTTAGTCTACAGTGCTAGTGATTTTAGAGGTGGCTTTACCTAACAGAGAAGTGAGGAAGGGAAAGAGTAGAACAGTTGTGATCGTGTTAAATTTAACATAGATACTCAAATGCATTTGGTTCAAACGTCACTGGTAAATTAGTACTAAATATGCAACTGAATTAGAGGTTCTATTTGAATTTACATTTCAGAAAGTAAAATTGAATTACCTGGCAACACTCTACAGTGAAATCATCAGATGGGGCTGTATCATTATGGACTCTGTACACAAAATATATTTTTATTTGTTACCATGTGAGATTCATCAAGGTAGTTAGAAGTAGCTTTGTTGTCATTATCAAGCAAGGAGAAAAAAGAAGACAAGTTGTCCATGGTGCTATGTGTCAAGGTGTTCAATGTGTCAACCTTCCACCTCCAAAACAGTGTAAAATTCAATAGCTTTAGGGAATGGGATTACCATCTGGGGGCTACATAGTATGGAAATAGAGAATTACATCCACAATGAAAACTTCTGTCAGGCCAAAGAATGGAGAGAAGTGAGAAAGTAGGATTTTTTTTTTTACAGTGTTTACTCCTAAGTTGTGCCATTTGTGATGATATGACTCTCTGTCACAGTTTGAAAGTCTCCTCTACATGAAGACTATTAAAATGTTATCAGTGTGGTTCAGGGCCATTAAAGTTATTAAAACAGGAGAATTTATATAGTCCCATTTTCGTTCTTATTATCTGCACAAGGCAATATTTTTCCACTCAAAATATAATTATTACTCTCTTTGAAAATATGGTCAGATCAATTTTTAAACAGGGAGCCACACTGTTCCCTCCTTTTTTTAAAAAAAGAAGATACTATTTTGTTCCTTTCCAAAATTCACAGCAAGTAATCAAGAATATTCCTCCTGAATCCAGTGCTATTTCCTCTCCAGATTACTGTCCCTTAAGCCAAATCTCAGGTCTGCTTAATGAATATAGAAAACTCATTTGTCCTTAGTTGGATAAAAGCTAATGGACTGGAGTTCTTGAGGACTTCGGTTCTCTTGAACAAATTAAACTTTCCCTTTGCATTCTTTCTTTATAAAATTGAGGCCAAATTCATGTATCATTCAATTAATCATTTTAAGGTACACAATTCAGTGACACTTATTGCATTCACAATGTTGTTATACCCATGAATTCTCTCTAGTGCCAAAACATTTTTTTCTCATTCCAGCAGAACACTTTGTTTCTTTTATGTAATTACTCTCCACTCCCTTCCCTTGCCTCAACCACTGGTAATCACTAATTTGTTTTCTGTCTCTATGGATTTATCTATACTAGATATTACATGTAATAGGAATCATACAATATGTAACCTTTTGTGTTTGTTTTTTTATCTTACCACAATGTTTTTGAGGTTCATACAAGTTGTAGCATGTGTCAGTACTTCATTTTTTTTGTTATAGCTAAATAATATTCCATGTGTATATATGCTACAAATTGTTTACACTTTCATCTTTTGATGGACATTTGGGTTGTTTCCATCTTTTGGCTAATATGAATAACACTGCTGTGAACAGTAATGTAGGCTTCTGTGTAGATATATGTTATCATTTCTCTGGCATATATACCTAGGAGTGGAATTGTGGGGTCATGTGGTAACACTACATTTTATCATCTGAGGGATTGCCATACTGTTTTCTAAAGAAGTGGCTTCATTTTACATATCCATCAGGAGTGTATGAGAATTCCTGTTTTTTCACATTCTTACCCATCTTATTTTCCATTAAAAAAATTAGAACCATTTGAGTGGGTGTGAACTGGTATCTCACTATAGTTTTGATTTGCCTTTCCTTGATGACCAATGAAGTTGAACATCTTTTCATGTATTTATTGGACATTTATACATCTTCTTTGGAGAAATGTTTATTCAACTCCGTTACCCATTTTTAATTGGCTTTCCTTGAACTGTATTGTATATTCTGGATACTATACCCTTATTAGATATATGAATTGCAAATATTTTCCTCCATTCTTTCATTCTCTCTCTCACTAAATATATATAAATGTATATATATATATATATATATATATATATATATAATTTTCATTATACATTCATCTATTGATGCTGTTGTAAATATGTTGCAATGAACACAGGGAGGGAGTGCAGATATCTTTTTGAGACAGTGATTTTGTTTCCTTCAGATAAATACCCATAAGTGGAGTTTCTGGATCACATGTAGTTCTAATTTTGTTTTCTAGAACCTCTATACCTTTATCCGTAGTGACTACAGCACTTTACATTCTCACCAAGAGTGTACAAGAGCTCTCTTTTTTTTTAATTTTTTCAAATGTTTATTTATTTTTGAGAGAGAACAAGAGAGAGTGAGAGTGCAGGGGAGGTGCAAAGAGAGAGGGAGATAGAGGATCTGAGGCAGGCTCCTTGCTGGGAGCAGAGAAAAGTTCCCCTTTTGCCTATCTTCACTGGTACTTATTTTTTTGTCATTTTGGCAATAGCCGTTCTAACAGGTGTGAAGTGATATTGTGGTTTTGATCTAAATTTTCCTAATGATTAGTGGTGCTGAGCACCTTTTCATGGATCTGTGGGCTGTTTGTGTGTTTTCTTGGGGGGGGGGAATATTCAGATCCTCTGCCCATTTTTAAAATATTCTTTGTTATTTTTTATTGAATTGTGTAAGTTCTTTATATATTTTATTTTATTTTTTTAATTTTTAATTTTTAATTTTTTAATATATGAAATTTACATTCAAATTGGTTTCCATACAACACCCAGTGCTCATCCCAAAATGTGCCTTCCTCAATACCCATCACCCACCCTCCCCTCATTCCCACCCCCCATCAACCCTCAGTTTGTTCTCAGTTTTTAACAGTCTCTTATGCTTTGGCTCTCTCCCACTCTAACCTCTTTTTTTTTTTTCCTTCCCCTCCCCCATGGGTTTCTGTTACGTTTCTCAGGATCCACATAAGAGTGAAACCATATGGTGTCTGTCTTTCTCTGTATGGCTTATTTCACTTAGCATCACACTCTCCAGTTCCATCCACGTTGCTACAAAAGGCCATATTTCATTTTTTCTCATTGCCACGTAGTATTCCATTGTGTATATAAACCACAATTTCTTTATCCATTCATCAGTTGATGGACATTTAGGCTCTTTCCATAATTTGGCTATTGTTGAGAGTGCTGCTATAAACATTGGGGTACAAGTGCCCCTATGCATCAGTACTCCTGTATCCCTTGGGTAAATTCCTAGCAGTGCTATTGCTGGGTCATAGGGTAGGTCTATTTTTAATTTTCTGAGGAACCTCCACACTGCTTTCCAGAGTGGGTGCACCAATTTGCATTCCCACCAACAGTGCAAGAGGATTCCCGTTTCTCCACATCCTCTCCAGCATCTATAGTCTCCTGATTTGTTCATTTTGGCCACTCTGACTGGCGTGAGGTGATATCTGAGTGTGGTTTTGATTTGTATTTCCCTGATAAGGAGCGACGTTAAACATCTTTTCATGTGCCTGTTGGCCATCCGGATGTCTTCTTTAGAGAAGTGTCTATTCATGTTTTCTGCCCATTTCTTCACTGGGTTATTTGTTTTTCGGGTGTGGAGTTTGGTGAGCTCTTTATAGATTTTGGATACTAGCCCTTTGTCTGATATGTCATTTGCAAATATCTTTTCCCATTCCGTTGGTTGCCTTTTAGTTTTGTTGGTTGTTTCCTTCGCTGTGCAGAAGCTTTTTATCTTCATAAGGTCCCAGTAATTCACTTTTGCTTTTAATTCCCTTGCCTTTGGGGATGTGCCGAGTAAGAGATTGCTACGGCCGAGGTCAGAGAGGTCTTTTCCTGCTTTCTCCTCTAAGGTTTTGATGGTTTCCTGTCTCACATTCAGGTCCTTTATCCATTTTGAGTTTATTTTTGTGAATGGTGTGAGAAAGTGGTCTAGTTTCAACCTTCTGCATGTTGCTGTCCAGTTCTCCAGGCACCATTTGTTAAAGAGACTGTCTTTTTTCCATTGGATGTTCTTTCCTGCTTTGTCAAAGATGAGTTGGCCATACGTTTGTGGGTCTAGTTCTGGGCTTTCTATTCTATTCCATTGGTCTATGTGTCTGTTTTTGTGCCAATACCATGCTGTCTTGATGATGACAGCTTTGGAGTAGAGGCTAAAGTCTGGGATTGTGATGCCTCCTGCTTTGGTCTTCTTCAAAATTACTTTGGCTATTCTGGGCCTTTTGTGGTTCCATATGAATTTTAGGATTGCTTGTTCTAGTTTCGAGAAGAAAGCTGCTGCAATTTTGATTGGGATTGCATTGAATGTGTAGATAGCTTTGGGTAGTATTGACATTTTGGCAATATTTATTCTTCCAATCCATGAGCACAGAATGTTTTCCCAATTCCTTATATCTTCTTCAATTACCTTCATAAGCTTTCTATAGTTTTCAGCATACAGATCTTTTACATCTTTGGTTAGGTTTATTCCTAGGTATTTTATGGTTCTTGGTGCAATTGTGAATGGGATCAGTTTCTTTATTTTTCTTTCTGTTGCTTCATTATTAGTGTATAAGAATGCAACTGAGTTCTGTACGTTGATTTTGTATCCTGCAACTTTTCTGAATTCATGTATCAGTTCTAGCAGACTTTTTGTGGAGTCTGTCAGGTTTTCCATATATAATATCATGTCATCTGCAAAAACTGAAAGCTTGACTTCATCTTTGCCAATTTGGATGCCGTTGATTTCCTTTTGTTGTCTGATTGCTGATCCTAGAACTTCCAACCTCATGTTAAACAACAGTGGTGAGAATGGACATCCCTGTCGTGTTCCTGATCTCAGGGGGAAAGCTTTCAGCTTTTCCCCATTGAGGATATTAGCTGTGGGCTTTTCATAAATAGCTTTTATGATGTTTAAGTATGTTCCTTCTATCCCGACTTTCTCAAGGGTTTTTATTAAGAAAGGATGCTGAATTTTGTCAAATGCTTTTTCTGCATCAATTGACAGGATCATATATATGGTTCTTATCTTTTCTTTTCTTAATATGATGTATCACATTCATTCATTTGCGAATGTTGTACCAGCCCTGCAGCCCAGGAATGAATCCCACTTGATCATCGTGTATAATTCATTTTATATGCTGTTGAATTTGATTTGCTAGTATTTTATTGAGAATTTTTGCATCCATATTCATCAGGGATATTGGCCTGTAGTTCTCTTTTTTTACTGGGTCTCTGTCTGGTTTAGGAATCAAAGTCATACTGGCTTCATAGAATGAGTCTGGAAGTTTTCCTTCCCTTTTTATTTTTTGGAAAAGCTTGAGAAGTATAGGTATTATCTCTGCTTTAAATGTCTGGTAGAATTCCCCAGGGAAGCCATCTGTTCCTGGACTCTTATTTGTTGGGAGATTTTTGATAACTGATACAATTTCTTCGCTGCTTATGGGTTTGTTCAAGTTTTCTATTTCTTCCTGTTTGAGTTTTGGAAGTGTGTGGGTACTTAGGAATTTGTCCATTTCTTCCAGGTTGTCCATTTTGTTGGCATATAATTTTTCCTAGTATTCCCTGATAATTGCTTGTATTTCTGAGGGATTGGTTGTAATAATTCCATTTTCATTCCTGATTTTATCTATTTGGGTCCTCTCCCTTTTCTTTACGAGAAGCCTGGCTAGGGGGTTATCAATTTTGTTTATTTTTTCAAAAAACCAACTCTTGGTTTCACTGATCTGCTCTACAGTTTTTTTTTTTAAGATTTGCTATTATTTATTTCTGCTCTGATCTTTATTATTTCTCTTCTTCTGCTGGGTTTGGGGTGTCTTTGCTGTTCTGCTTCTATTTCCTTTAGGTGTGCTGTTAGATTTTGTATTTGGGATTTTTCTTGTTTCTTGAGTTAGGCCTGGATTGGAATGTATTTGCCTCTCAGGACTGCCTTTGCTGCATCTCAAAGCTTTTGGATTGTTGTCTTTTCATTTTCATTTGTTTCCATATATTTCTTAATTTCTTCTGTAATTGCCTGGTTGACCCATTCATTCTTTAGTAGGGTGTTCTTTAACATCCATACTTTTGGAGGTTTTCCAGAATTTTTTCTGTGGTTGATTTCAAGCTTCATAGAATTGTGTTCTGAAAGTGTGCATGGTATGATCACAATTCTTTTATACTTATGAAGGGCTGATTTGCGACCCAGTATGTGATCTATCTTGGAGAATGTTCCATGTGCACTCAGGAAGAAAGTATATTCTGTTGCTTTGGGATGCAAAGTTGTAAATATATCTGTCAAGTCCATCTGGTCCAGTGTATCATTCACAGCCCTTGTTTCTTTATTGATCCTCTGTCTAGGTGATGTATCCATTGTTGTCAATGGGAGTATAAAAGTCCCCTACAATGACTACATTCTTATCAATAAGGTTGCTTATGTTTGTGATTAATTCTTTTATATATTTGGGGGCTCCCATATTCAGTGCACAGACATTTATAATTGTTAGCTCTTCCTGATGGATAGACCCTGTAATTATTATGTAATGTCCTTCTTTATCTCTTGTTACAGCCTTTAATTTAACATCTAGTTTGTCTGATATAAGTATGGCTTTTCCAGCTTTCTTTTGACTTCCAGCAGCATGATAGATAGTTCTCCATCCCCTGATTTTCAATCTGAAGGTGTCCTCAGTTCTAAAATGAGTATCTGATAGACAGCAAATAGATGGGTCTTGTTTTTTAATCCATTCAGATACCCTATGTCTTTTGGTTGGAGCATTTAGTCCATTTACATTCAGTGTTATTATTGAAAGATATGGGTTTAGAGTCATGGTGATGTCTGTAGGTTTCATACTTGTAGTGATGTCTTTGGGACTTTGTGGTCCTTGCAACATTTCACTCACAGAATGCCCCTTATGATCACTTGTAGGGCTGGTTTGGTGGTGACGAATTCCTTGAGTTTTTGTTTGTTTGGGAAGACCTTTATCTCTCCTTGTATTCTGAATTGCAGACTTGCTGGATAAAGAATTTTCAGCTGCATATTTTTTTCTGTTCATCACATTGAAGATTTCCTGCCATTCTTTTCTGGCCTGCCAAGTTTCAGTAGATAGATCTATCACTAGTCTTATCCGTCTCCCTTTATATGTTAGAGCATGTTTATTCCTAGCTGCTTTCAGAATTTTCTTTTTATCCTTGTAGTTTGCCAGTTTCACTATGATATGTCATGCAGAAGATCGATTCAAGTTACATGTGAAGGGAGTCCTCTGTGCCTCTTTGATTTCAATGCCCTTTTCCTTCCCCAGATTCATTCCCCAGATCAGGGAAGTTCTCAGCTATGATTTGTTCAAGTACACTTTCAGCCCCTTTCTCTCTTCCTCCTCTGGAATCCCAATTATACGGATATTGTTGCATTTCATCACATCACTTAGTTCTCTAATTCTTCCTTCATACTCCTGGATTTTTTTATCTCTCTTTTTCTCAGCTTCCTCTGTTTCCATAATTTTATCTTCTAATTCACCTATTCTCTCCTCTGCCTCTTCATTCCGAGCTATCTTCATCTCCATTTTATTTTGCACCTCATTTATAGCATTTTTTTTTAGCTCCTTCTGACTGTTTCTTAGACACTTGATGTCTGTAGCAATAAATTCTCTTCTGTTTCTCTGTACCTTTTTCAAGCCCAGCAGTTAATTTTATGACTATTATGTTCAATTCATATTCAGTTATATTGCTTAAATCGTTTTTGATCAATTCATTAGCTGTTGCTACTACCTGGAGTTTCTCTTGGGGAGAATTCTTCCGTTTCGTCAATTTGGATAGTCCCTGGAGTGGTTCTGCAGAGCTCTTCCTCTGTGCTGTCTGGAGTAACTTGTGTTGGTGGGAGATGCCACAGTCAGACCTGATGTCTGCCCCCAGCCCACCGCTGGGACCACAGTCAGACTGATGTGTACCTTATCTTCCCCTCTCCCAGGAGCAGGACTCACTGTGCAGTGGTGTGGCCCCTGTCTGGGCTACTTGCACACTGCCAGGCTTGTCGTGCTCCTTCTATGGGATCTGGCGTATTAGCTGGGGTGGATCCGCAAGGTGCACAGGGGCGGGAGGGGTAGGCTCAGCTCACTTTGCCTTAGCTGGTCCACTGTGGGAGGGGCCCTGCAGCACCGGGAGGGAGGCCTATCCCTCAGAGGGATGGATCCACAGAAGCACAACGTTGGGTGTTTTCACAGTGCATACAAGTTCCGTGATTGGAACTGGTTCCCTTTGGGATTTTGGCTGGGTGATGAGCGAGGGAGATGCTGCTGGCCAGCGCCTTTGTTTCCTGCCAAGCTGAGCTCTGTCTTCTGGGGTTCAACAACTCTCCCTCCCTTTTTCCTCTAGTCTTCCCACTCTTGGAGTAGAGCTGTTGACTTATAACATTCCAGATGTTAAGTCCCACAGCTGTCAGAACTCACGGAGTTTGGCCCCTCCGCTTTCGCAAGCCAGAGAGACTGGGGGATTCTGACCTGCCAGGTGGGCTGCCCTTCCACCACCTTGGCTCCCTCCCACCAGTCCATGTAGTGCATACCACCTCTCCACCCTTCTTACCCTCTTCCGTGGGCTTGTTGTTTAAGCTTGGCTCCAGAGAGTCCGTTCTGTTAGTCGTCTGGAGGTTTTCTGGGTTATTTAGGCAGATATGGGTGGTATCTAAGTAGTCAGGAGGATGCAGTGAGCCCAGCGTCCTCCTACACCACCGTCTTCCTCCTCCTTGGCTCTTTTGTTCTAAATTAATTGATCATATTTTTTGAGGTTTATTTCTGGGTTCTGTATTCTGTTCCATTGATCTATGCATCTGCTTTTTGCCAATATTACACAATTCTGATTACTATTTTTATGTAATATTGTTTGAAATAAGGAAGAATGATACCTCCAGTTTTGCATTTTTTTCTCAAGATTGCTTTAACTATTCAGGGTCTTCCATGGTTGCATACAGACTTTAGGACTTTTTGTTCCAGTTCTCTGAAAAATTCCATTGCAATTTTGATAAGTATTGCTTTGAATCTATACATTGCTTTATGTAGTATGTACATTTTAACATTATTTCCTCCATTCCATAAGCATGGTATATCTTTCCATTTATTTTTGTCTTCAATTTCTTTCATTAATGTCTTATAGTTTTCAGAGTAAAGAACTTTTACTTCCGTGATTAAATTTATTACTAAGTATTTTATTCTCTTTGATGGGATTGTAAGTGTAATGAGCTCAGTATTATCCCACTGTATTAATATATCCCAAGTTATTTACCTATTCACCTGTTGTTGGACTTTTTATTTTCTAATTTCAGACTACTATGAATGAAGCGGATATGAACATTTATGTACAAGTCTTTATGAATATATGTTTCAATTTATCTTAGGTAGATACTTAGTAGTATAAAGGTGGTATCATTTAGTGTGTATATATTCAAACTTAGAAGAAAATGTTGAATTGTTTTCCATTGTGGTTGTACCATTTTACATTTCCACTGTCAATCAATATTGCGAATTTATTTTAAGCATAGGCTAATAATATCTGTTTTTGATTGGTGAGTTTAGTAGATTCACATTTATTACATTACTGATATATTTGAATATATTTATACCATCATATTTTGTTCTATTTACCAGATTTTTTGCTTAAATTTTTTTCTGCTTTCTCTCTTTTTTTATTGTTTTAATTTTTGCAATGTATTTTACTGCCTATTCCACACTCTGTTGGTTTAAAATGTTAGATTTATATTGCTTTGGTGATTACCTTTAAATTGTTTATATGCATACTTAGTGAAGACTACATTTTTTTAATTGACCTAAAACATTTTATTAGTTTCAGGGGTACAACATAATTATTTGGCATATGTGTATATTGCTAAAAGATTACCACAATAAATATAGTTAATATCAATTATCACATATAGTTACAAAATTTGTTTTCTTCAGATGAAAACTTTAAATATCTACTCTTGCAGTAACTTTAAATTTATAATACAATATTGGTAACTATTGTCACATTGTACATCACATCCTCAGAAATTGTTTTTCTTTTTTAAAAATTTTTTAAATTTATTTTTAACTAAGCATGCATTATATTTAATATCTTTAATTTAATTTATTATTTTTTTAAATTCTTTAAAATTTACATCAAAATTAGTTAGCATATAGTGCAACAATGATTTCAGGAGTAGATTCCTTAGTGCCCCTACCCATTTAGCCCATGCCCCTCTGACAACCCCTGCAGTAACCCTCAGTGTGTTCTCCATATTCATGAGTCTCTTCTGTTTTGTCCCCTCCCTGTTTGTATATGATTTTTGTTTCCCTTCCTTTATGTTCATCTTTTTTGTTTCTTAATGTCCTCATATGAGTGAAGTCATATAATTTTTGTCTTTCTCTGACTAATTTCACTTAGCTTAATACACTCTAGTTCCATCCATGTAGTTGCAAATGGCAAGATTTCATTCTTTTTGATTGCTGAGTATTACTCCATTGTATCTATATACCACTTCTTCTTTATCCATTCATCCATCGATGGACATTTGGGCTCTTTCCATACTTTGGTATTGTTGATAGTGCTGCTGTAGACATGGGGGTGCATGTGTCCCTTTGAAACAGCACAGCTAAATCCCATGGATAAATGCCTAGTAGTGCAATTTCTGGGTTGTAGGGTAGTTCTATTTTTAGTTTTTTGAGGAACCTTCATACTGTTTTCCAGAGTAGCTGCACTAGCTTGCATTCCCACAAACAATGCAAAAGAGATCCTCTTTCTCCGCATCCTCGCCAACATCTGTTGTTGCCTGAGTTGTTAATGTTAGCCATTTTGACAGGGGTAAGGTGGTATCTCATTGTGGTTTTGATTTGCAGTTCCCTGGGAAGATGGCGGCTTAGGAGGACACTGGGCTCACTGCGCATCCTGCTGATCACTTAGATTCCACCTACACCCGCCTAACTAATCCAGAAAACCACCAGAAGACTAGCAGAACGGAGTCTCCAGAGCCAAGCGCAGACGAGAGGCCCACGGAAGAGTAGTAGGAAGGGCGGAGAGGCAGTGTGCACTGCATGGACTGGGGGGAGGAAGCCGGGGCAGAGGGGCAGCCTGCCGGCCAAGCAGAGCCCCCGAGTCTGGCTGGCAAAAGCAGAGGGGCCCAACGGAGTGTGTTCCGACAGCAAGCAGGACTTAGCATCTGGGAGGTCTTAAGTTAACAGCTCTGCTTGGAAAGCGGGAAGGCTGGAAGATAAAGGGAGGGAGAGCTGCTGAGCCCCCAGACGACAGAGCTCAGTTTGTTGGGGAACAAAGGCGTTCGCCAGCGTCATCTCCCTCACCCATCCCCCAGCCAAAATCCCAAAGGGAACCAGTTCCTGCCAGGGAACTTGCTCGCTCCGCAAACACCCAACGCTGTGCTTCTGCGGAGCCAACCCTCTGGCAGTGGGTCTGACTCCCTCCTGCTGCCACAGGGCCCCTCCTGAAGTGGATCACCTAAGGAGAAGTGAGCTAAGCCTGCCCCTCCTGCCCCCGTGCACCTTGCCTACCCACCCCAGCTAATACGCCAGCTCCCCAGCACCACAAGCCTGGCAGTGTGCAAGTAGCCCAGATGGGCCACGCCACCCCACAGTGAATCCCGCCCCTAGGAGAGGGGAAGAGAAGGCACACACCAGTCTGACTGTGGCCCCAGCGGTGGGCTGGGGGCAGACATCAGGTCTCACTGTGGCTCTGCCCACCAACTCCAGTTATACACCACAGCACAGGGGAAGTGCCCTGCAGGTCTGCACCACTCCAGGGACTATCCAAAATGACCAAACGGAAGAATTCCCCTAAGAAGAATCTCCAGGAAATAACAACAGCTAATGAACTGATCAAAAAGGATTTAAATAATATAACAGAAAGTGGATTTAGAATAATAGTCATAAAATTAATTGCTGGGCTTGAAAACACTATAGTGGACAGCAGAGAATCTCTTGCCACAGAGATCAAGGGACTAAGGAATAGTCAGGAGGAGCTGAGAAACGCTTTAAACGAAATGCAAAATAAAATGGAAACAACAATGGCTTGGATTGAAGAGGAAGAGGAGAGAATAGGTGAACTAGAAGATAAAGTTATGGAAAAAGAGGAAGCTGAGAAAAAGAGAGATAAAAAAATCCAGGAGTATGAGGGGAAAATTAGAGAACTAAGTGATACACTAAAAAGAAATAATATACGCATAATTGGTATCCCAGAGGAGGAAGAGAGAGGGAAAGGTGCTGAAGGGGTACTTGAAGAAATTATAGCTGAGAACTTCCCTGAACTGGGGAAGCAAAAAGGCATTGAAATCCAAGAGGCACAGAGAACTCCCTTCAGACGTAACTTGAATCGATCTTCTGCACGACATATCATAGTGAAACTGGCAAAATACAAGGATAAAGAGAAAATTCTGAAAGCAGCAAGGGATAAACGTGCCCTCACATATAAAGGGAGACCTATAAGACTCGTGGCTGATCTCTCTTTTGAAACTTGGCAGGCCAGAAAGAATTGGCACGATATTTTCAGTGTGCTAAACAGGAAAAATATGCAGCCGAGAATCCTTTATCCAGCAAGTCTGTCATTTAGAATAGAAGGAGAGATAAAGGTCTTCCCAAACAAACAAAAACTGAAGGAATTAGTCACCACTAAACCAGCCCTGCAAGAGATCCTAAGGGGGATCCTGTGAGATAAAGTACCAGAGACATCGCTACAAGCATAAAACATACAGACATCACAATGACTCTAAACCCGTATCTTTCTATAATAACACTGAATGTAAATGGACTAAATGTGCCAACCAAAAGACATAGGGTATCAGAATGGATAAAAAACCAAGACCCATCTATTTGCTGTCTACAAGAGACTCATTTTAGATCTGAGGACACCTTTAGATTGAGAGTGAGGGGATGGATGCTTCCATGCTACTGGAAGCCAAAAGAAAGCTGGCGTAGCCATACTTATATCAGACAAACTAGACTTTAAATTAAAGGCTGTAACAAGAGATGAAGAAGGGCATTATATAATAATTACAGGGTCTATCCATCAGGAAGAGCTAACAATTATAAATGTCTATGCGCTGAATACCAGAGCCCCCAAATATATAAAACAATTACTCATAAACATAAGCAACCTTATTGATAAGAATGTGGCAATTGCAGGGGACTTTAACACTCCACTTACAGAAAGGATTTGCAGTTCCCTGATGATGAATGATGTTGAGTATTTTTTCATGTGTCGGTTGACCATCTGGATGTCTTCTTTGGAGAAGTGTCTATTCATATCTCTTGCCCCTTTCTTCAGTGGATTATTTGTTTTTTGGGTGCTGAGTTTGATAAATTCTTTATAGATTTTGGATACTAACCCTTTATCTGATATGTCATTTGCAAATATCTTCTCCCATTCTGTCAGTTGCCCTTTAGTATTGCTGATTGTTTCCTTTGCTGTGCAGAAGCTTTTTATTTTGATGAGGTTGCAGTAGTTTGTTTCCCTTGCCTCCAGAGACATTTTGAGTAATAAGTTGCTGTGGCCAAGATCAAAGAGGTTTTTGCCTACTTTCGCCTCGAGGATTTTTGTGGCTTCCTGTATTACATTAGGTCATTCACCCATTTTGAGTTTAGTTTTGTATATGGTGTAAGAAAGTGGTACATGTTCATTTTTCTCCATGTTGCTGTCCAGTTTTCCCAGCACCACTTGCTGAAGATACTGTCTTTATTCCATTGGAGATTCTTTCCTGCTTTGTCAAAGATTAGTTGGCCATATGTTTTTGGGTCTATTTCTGGGTTCTCTATTCTGTTCCATTGATCTGAGTGTCTGCTCTTGTGCCGGTACCATATTGTCTTGATGATTACAGCTTTGTAGTATAGCTTGAAGCCTGGGATTGTGATGCCTCCTGCTTTGGTTTTCTTTTTCAAGAGTGCTTTGGCTTTCTGGGGTCTTTTCTGGTTCCATATAAATTTTAGGATTTTTTTGTTCTAGCTCTGTGAAAAATGCTGGTGTTATTTTGAAAGGGATTACATTGAATATGTAGATTGCTTTGGGTAGTGTCGATATTTTAACAATATTTGTTCTTCCTATACAGGAGCATGAAATCTTTTTTTTTTCTATTTTTTGTGTCTTCTTCAATTTCTTTCATAAGCTTTATATAATTTTCAGTGTATTGATTTTTCATCTCTTTGGTTAGATTTATTTCTAGGTATTTTATGGTCTTTTGTGCAACTGTAAATGGGATCGATTCCTTGATTTTTCTTTCTGTCACTTTGTTGTTGGTGTATAAGAATGAAATGTATTTTTGTGCATTGATTTTATACCCTTTAACTTTGCTGAATTCATGAATCAATTCTAGCGGTTTTGTGGTGGAATCTTTTGGGTTTTCCATAGAGAGTATCATGTCATCTGCAAGGAGTGAAAGTTTGACCTCCTCCTGGATGATTTGGATGCCTTTTAATTCTTTGTGTTGTTTGATTGCAGAGGCTAAGACTTCCAAAAGTATGTTGAATAACAGTGGGGGGAGTGGACATCCCTGTTTTGTTCTTGACCTTAGGGGGAAGCTCTCAGTTTTTCCGCATTCAGGATGATATTAGCATTAGGTTGTACATATATGGCTGCTATGATCTCGAGGTATGCTCCTTCTATCCCTACGTTGTTGATGGTTTTTTTTAAGAAAGGATGCAGTATTTTGTCAAGTGCTTTCTCTGTATCTATTGAGAGGATCATACGATTCTTGTCCTTTCTGTTATTGATGTGATGAATCACGTTGTTTTGCGGATATTGAACCAGCCTTGCATCCCAGGTATAAATCCCACTTGTTTGTGGTGAATAATTTTTTTAATGTATTGTTGGAGTCGGTTGGCTAATATCTTGTTGACGATTTTTCATCCATGTTCATCAGGGAATTTGGTCTCTAGTTCTCCTTTTTAGTGTGGTCTCTGGTTTTGGAATCAAGGTAATGCTGGCTTCACAGAATGAGTTTGGAAGTTTTCCTTCCATTTCTATTTTTTGGAACAGCTTCAAGAGAATAGGTGTTAACTCTTTCTCAAATGTTTGGTAGAATTCCTCTGGAAAGCCATCTGGCACTGGACTCTTGTTTTTTGGCATATTTTTTAATTTTTACTAATTTTTTACTAATTTAATTTTACTAATTTACTAATTTTTACTAATTTGATTTCCTTACTAGTTATGGGTCTGTTCAAATTTTCTAGTTCTTTCTGTTTCAGGTTTGGTAGTGTATATGTTTCTAGGAATTTGTCCATTTCTTCCAGATTGCCCATTTTATTGGCATATAATTGCTCATAATATTCTTTTATTATTGTTTTTATTTCTGTTGTGTTGGTTGTGATCTCTCCTTTTTCATTCTGATTTTATTTATTTGAGTCTGTTCCTTTTTCTTTTTTATCTAACTTGCTAGTGGTTTATCAGTTTTGTTAATTTTTTCAAAGAACCACCTTCTGGTTTCATTGATGTGTTCTATTGTTTTTGTTTGTTTGTTTGTTTCGATAGCATTAATTACTGCTCTAATCTGTTATTTCCTGTCTTCTGCTGTTTTTGGGTTTTATTTGCTGTTCTTTTTCCAGCTCCTTAAGGTGTAAGGTTAGGTTGTTTACCTGAGGTCTTTCTTCCTTCTTTAGGAAGTCCTGGATTACTTCATAATTTCTTCTTATGACCGCCTTTGCTGCGTCCCATTGGTTTTGGGTTGTGGTATTATCACTTTCATTGACTTCCACATACTTTTTAATTTCCTCTTTTACTGCTTGGTTACCCATTCATTCTCTAGTAGGATGTTCTTCAGTCTCCAAGTATTCGTTACCTTTTCAAATTTTTTCTTGTGGTTGATTTCGAGTTTCCTAGCATTGAGGTCTGAAAATATGCATGGTATGATCTTGATCTTTTTCTACTTAGGGCTGATTTTTGTCCCAGCAAATGGTCTATTCTGGAGAACATTCCATGTGCACTGGAGAAGAATGTGTATTCCGCTGTTTTAAGATGAAATGTTCTGAATATATCTGTTAAGTCCATCTGGTCCAGTGTGTCATTCAAAGCCATTGTTTCCTTGTTGATTTTTTGCTTAGATGATCTGTCCATTGCTGTGAGTGGAGTGTTGAAGTCTCCTACTATTATGGTATTACTATCCATGAGTTTCTTAATGTTTGTGATTAATTGATTTATATATTTGGGTGCTGCCACCTTTGGCACATAAATGTTTACAATTGTTAGGTCTTCTCGGTGGGTAGCCCAGTTGATTATGATATAATGCCCTTCTGCATCATTTGATATAGTCTTCATTTTAAAGTCTAGATTGTCTGATATAAGTATGGCTACTCTGGTTTTCTTTTGCTGACCATTAGTATGATAGATGGTTCTCCATCCCCTTATTTTCAATCTGAAGGTGTCTTTAGGTCTAAAGTGGGTCTCTTGTGAACAGCATATAGATGGATCTTCTTTTTTTATCCATCCTGTTACCCTATGTCTTTTGATTGGAGCATTGAGTCCATTGACATTTATAATGAGTACTGAAAGACATAAATTTGTTGCCATAATGATGCTTGTAGAGTTGGAGTTTCTGGTAGTGTTCTCCGGTCCTTTCTAATCTTTTTTGCTTTTGGTATTAATATATATATATATATATATATATATATAAATTATTAATATTATTATTAATTATTATAATATATTTATATGTTATAATTATATATTATATATGTTATTATTAATATACACATATATTATATACATCATATATTATTATTAATATACATAATTATAATATACATAATATGATAAATATATATAATAAATATGATGAAATAAATATAAATATATAAAATAATATAATATAATAATACAAGATAAGATAATAATACTATAATATAATATATTATAATATATAATACAATATATAATAAATATTATATAGTATTAATATATAATATATAATTTAGTATATAATACTTAATAATATTTTATTAATATATTATATATTATATACATTATTATATATAATATATTATTATATGATATATTATATAATTGTACATTATCATATAGTAATTAATAATATTAATACAATAACCAATAATATCAATATAATATTAATTATATTAATATATAATTAACATTATGTATTGTATATTATATATATATTAATATAAATATATTAATAGTCATATATATATATATATTTCATGTTTTCTCCCCTTAGAGAGTCCCCCTTAAAATTTCTTGCAGGGCTGGATTAGTGGTCACAAACTCCTTTAATTTTTGTTTGTCTGGGAAACTTTTTTATCTCTCCTTTTATTTTGAATGACACCATTGCTGGATAAAGAATTCTTGGCTGCATATTTTTCTGATTCAGCACACTGAATATATCTTGCCACTCCTTTCTGGCCTGCCAAGTTTCTGTGTATATGTCTGTTGCAAACCTGATCTGTCTTCCCTTGTAGGTTAGAGATTTTTTCTCCCTTGCTGCTTTCATGATTCTCTCCTCACCTGAGTATTTTGTGAATTTGACTATGATATGCCTTGTTGATGATCGTTTTTTGTTGAATCTAATGGGGTTCCTCTGTGCTTCCTGGACTTTGATGTCTGTGTCTTTCCCCAGGTTAGGAAAGTTTTCCTCTATGATTTGCACACATAACCCTTCTACCCCTATTTCTTTCTCTACCTCTTCTGGGACCTCTATTATTCTGATGTTGTTCCATTTTCATGAGTCACTGATTTCTCTAATTCTTAAATCGTGCTGTTTTGCCTTAATCTCCCTCTTTTTTTCTGCTTCATTATTCTTTATAAGTTTGTCCTTTATATCTCTGATTCTCCATTCTGCCTCATCCCTCCTTGCTGCTGCTGCATCCATCCGTGATTGCAACTCAGTTATAGCACTTTTAATTTAATTCTGGCTATTGTTTACTTTTTTATCTCTGCAGAAAGGGATTCTAATCTATTTTCGACTCCAGCTAGTATTCTAAATTCTAAATTCTGTTTCAAGCATCTTGCTTGTCTCTGTGGTATTAAATCCCTGGCTGTCGTTTCTTTGTGCTCTTTCTTTTGGGATTAATTCCTTCGTTTTGTCATTTTGAAGAGATAAAAGGAATTAATGAGGTAGAAAAATTAAAATTAAAAAAGTTAAAATAAAATATATTAAAATTTAAAAACTAAACACACACAAACACACACACACACAAATTGAATAAATGATGCTAGATCCTAGGTGTGTTTTGGTCTGGGTGTTGAAAGTGGTTTAACAGATTAGAGAAATAAAAGGGGGGAGAAAAAAGAAAAGAAAAAAGGAAATCATTTGAGAATTTGAAAAAATGAATAGACTGAAGTAGACTAAAATGAGATGATGGAAGTAAAGTAGAATTTGAAAAACTATACCCAAATAAAGAATATAGTAGAAAAAATAAATAAAATTAGTTTTAAGAAAAATTGAAAATAAAAATGAAGTTTTTCTTTTTCTATATTCAAGAAAAAGAAAAGAAACGAAAGAGAAGAAAGAAACAAGAAAAAAAAGGAAATCATTTGAAAATTTGAAAAAGTGAATACACTGTAGTAGACTAAAATAAAATGACAGAAGTAAAATAGAATTTGAAAAAATTTACATAAAAGACAAAAATATAATAATACAAATTAAAGGAAAATATTTTTAATATAAATTGAAAGTAAAAGTGAAGTTTTTCTCTTTCTGCATTCCAGAAAAAGAATCGAAAAAGAGGAAATAAAGGGAAAAAAGGAAAATAATGGAATTCGTTTGAAAATTTGAAAAAGTGAAAACACTGAAGTAGACTAAATTAAAATGATGGAAGTAAAATAGAATTTGAAAAAAAATACAAAAGAAAAAAATATAGTAATAAAAATTAATGAAAATGTTTTAAATGAAAATTGAAAATAGAAATGAATTTTTTCTCTTTCTGCTGAATTCTGATGTTCAGGTTGTGCATATTGTTGCATGAATCCTCCAGTTTTTAGGTGTGTAGGATAGTTTAGGGTTGGTCTGGCTCTATTTCATGGATGCAAGACATGCAAAAAGCCTCCATGCTCTTCTACCATCTTGGCTCTATCCCCTTTTTATTTTGATCAATATGGCTAGGGGTTTATCAGTTTTGTTAATTCTTTCAATGAACCAGCTCCTGGTTATGTTGATCTGTTCTGCTTTTTTTTTTTTCAGTATCATTGTTTTCTTCTCTATTGTGTAATATTTCCCTTCTTCTGTTAGTTGTGGCTTTTATTAGTTGTTACTTTCCAACTCCTTTAAGGATAAGGTTATGTTGTGTATTTCACACATTTCTTTCTTCTTTAGGAAGGCCTGGGTTGCTATATGCTTCCCTCTTATGACTACCTTTGCTGCATCCCAAAGGCTTTGGGCTGTTGTGATTTCATTTCCGTTGGCTTCCATGTACCTTTTAACTTCCTGTTTCATTTCTTTGTTAACTCATTTGTTCTTTGGTAAGATGTTCTTTAATCTTGAAGTATTATGGTCTTCCCCAACTTATTTCTTGTTATTGATTTCATGTTTTATAGTGTCATGGCATGGTGTGATCTCAATCATTTTATACTTGTTGAGGGTGGATTTGTGACCCAATATGTGATCTATTCTGGAGAATGTTTCATGTGCACTGCAGAACTATGTGCATTCTGCTGCTTTAGGATGAAATGTTCCTAATATAACTGTTAAGTATATCCGGACTTTCAAAGTCATTGTTTCCTTGTTGATTTTCTGTTTAAATTACCTGTTCATTGCTGTTTGGGGTGTTGAAGTCCTCTATTGTTATGATATTATTATCAATTAGTTTCTGTATGTGCATGATTAGTTGATTTATATACTTTGGTGCTCACTTTGGGGCCATAGATGTTTACAATTTTTAGGTCTTCTTGGTGGATAGACCTCTTAATTATGATATCATGCCCTGCTTCATTTCTTGTTACACTCTTTATTTTAAAATCTAGGTTGTCTGATATAAGTATGGGCACTCCAGCTTACTTTTGGTGACCATTAGCATGTTAGATGGTTCTCCATCCCTTTACCTTCAATATGCAGGTGTCTTTAGGTTGAAAATGAGTCTCTTGTGTTAGGTTGAAAATGAGCTGCATATAGATGGGCCTTGTTTTCTTATTCATTCTTATACTCTATGTCTTCTGATTGGGGTCTTTTGTCCATTTACATTTAGAGTGAGTACAGAAAGATATGAATTTAGTGCCATTGTATTGCTTTTAGATTTGGTGTTCCTGGTGATGTTCTCTGGTCATTTCTGGTCTTTGTTACTTTTGGTCCTTTTTGTTTTGTTTTTATTTTCTCCCCTCAGAGAGTCCCCCTTAAAATTTCTTGCAGGGCTGGTTTAGTGGTCACAAACTCCTTTTGTTTTTGTCTGGGGAGCTATTTGTCTCTCTTATTTTGAATGACAGCCTTGCGGGATAAATAATTCTTGGCTGCATATTTTTCTGATTCAGCATGTTGAATATATCCTGCCACTGCTTTCTGGTCTGCCACGTTTCTGTGGATAGGTCTTCTGAGAATCTGATCTGTTTTCCTTTATAGGTTAAGGAATTCTTTTCTGTTGCTGATTTCATAATTCTTTTCTTGTCTGCGTATTTTGTGAATTTGACTATGATATGCCTTGGTGATGGTCAGTTTTGTGATGAGACTTCTCTGTGGTTCTTGGAGTTTGACGTCTGTGTCCTTCCCCAGATTAGGAAAGTTTTCAGGTATAATTTGCTCACAAAACTTTCTGCCCCTTTTTGTCTCTCTTCATTTATGAGACTCCTAATATACGACTGCCCTCCACTGTTTATAGAACCCTGGTGGTATTGAAACCCTCTCTTTCTCCACATCAATTGTTATGGGGAAACAATTTCTTATTCACTCCCCTGTGAATGTTTTCACTCTTTCCCTCTCTTTCTAGCTATTTTCAGGGTGAGTGGTCTTCTAACATGATTCCCACGTGCTGCACTACCCCCCTTCCTTTATCTTTTTCTGTCCTCTCGCTGCAAAAAAAGCTCCCTTCCCTCCACGGCTTTTCTCTCCCCCAATTCACTTCTCTGCACCTCATACCTGATGAGTCCTGTGGCTCAAGTTATGCAGATTGTTGTGTTAATCTCTTTCTGCTTTTAATATTATGTTCCTTACCACTATAGGTTGCAAATTTAATTTCAATATTTCTTGGTGTTTGCCTGCTTTTGTTGATTTTGATGGAAGTTTTCTGTGCCTCCTGGATCTGGATGTCTGTTTCCTTTCCCAGATTCACAATGTTTTTTGCTATTATTTCTTGAAATAATTTCGCTGCCCTCTTTTCTCTCTCTCTTTCTTCTGGGACTTCTATAATACAAATGTTATAATTATTACTTTTTTATGACAACACTGAGTTCCTCAAGTCTATTCTCATGTTGCATAATTCTTCTTACTCTCTTTTGTTGAGCTTCACTGCTTTCCATTATTTTACCTTATAGGTTATTAATTCATTTCTCTGTTTCTTCTAGTCTGGTGATCATTGCATCACATGTTTTCTAATCTTGCTTATTGCAGTCTTCATCTCTGATTCTTTTTTAATTCTTTTATATCTGTGGAATGTGTCTCCCTGAAGTCTTCTAATCTCAAGCCCAGTGAGTATTCTTAGGAGTGTTGCTTTAAATTCTCCATCAGGCATGATACCTATATCTGTTTCTTTTAAATCTCTGGCTGTGGATTTATCTTGTTCTTTTACTTGGTATAAACTCTTCAATCTTCAAATTTTGTCTAGGACTCTGCCTTCTTCTATATATTACAAAAGCCAGTTATGTTTCCTGCTCTTGAAAGTAATTGCTTTATGAAGACATGATCATGTAGTTCCCAAAGCCTGGTCCTTCAGGGAGTATTGCCAGGGTGTGCTGCATTTGCTCTGCTATTTTGTTCTGCCTGCTCTATCCTTTAATCCAGTCATCTATAGAGTCTGTCCTTGTTTGATGTGAACAGTGTTTTGTCCTTGCCTAAATGTGGTGAGTTTTAAATAGGTGTGCTCTGGTCTGCTTGTGACATGAGATCTGACACCATCTTCAGAACTGAGCCTGCAAAACCATCTGGTCAGGAGATGTGGGGTGGGCAGGGGTTTGTGGTGGACTTCTGAGGGAAAGGCATGCCATGCTCTTACTGAGAAAGGCAATACCACCAGAGTGCAGTGGGTTGGTCTTGGTGTATGCAAGTTCAGCAGCTATTGTGGGTGCTGTGCTCCTTCCTGCAGGTGGCTCTGGGTTTATGTTGCAGGGCAGGAGAGGGAAATGGTGCTGTCCATTTCCTTTATGATGGAGAGGTGTCTTTGTGAGTGCTGCCTCTCAGGACATGCTCTGAGAAGAGCAAATAATCTCTCCACTGTGTGCCCCAAGCACTCTTTAGATCACTGTTTCCACACTGTATGCTGCCAGGTTATTTACCTGCCTTTATTCTTGGAGCCATAGAGTGGCCTCTGGGCTCTATGCTGTCCAAGCCAACTGACCTTTAAGACTCCAAGCTTTAAGCCCTGTAGTTTGAAAGAACTCATGAAATTCAGACTTTCTGGTATTCTAATCCAATGACTTTGGGGAAACTTTCTCCTTATGTGTCCCCTTTTGTGCTCCTCTGTCTTACCTTTCTCCATGACAGTGGCTTCTTCCCCTCCACAATACCCATCCATCCTCCCCACCCAAAGCTCTTCACACTTTCTACATTCTTAAATGTGGCCTCTTCTTTCTCTTTAGCTGTGGATTTTGTTCTGTCTGTCTTCAGGTTGATTTCTGGGATACTTAAGATGATTTGATAATTAACTATTTGTATTCATGGAACAAAGTGAACCTGGAGTTCTGTTATTCCATCACCACCTTCTCCTGTCAGGAACTGAAAAATGTTTGAAGCTAAGAAGAGTTCACTGAAGTAGACCAGAAGCCAGTAAATTTTTTCTTTAATGGACCATATAGTAACTATTTTAGACTTTGAGGACAAGATCTTTTTTGCAATTATTTATTGTGCTGTTGTATTGTGAAAGCACCTAGACTATAGGTGAATAAATGAGCCTGGATGTGTACTAATGAAGCTATATTTACAAAAACACACTGTAGGTCAGATTTTTCTCAAAGGATGTAATTTATTGATTCTTGAAATAGACAGTTAATTGCTCCTAATTTTCATAATTATCAATCAGTAATCATATTAGGGAAATAATGCCATTTATCTATAGCAAAAAAACAGTAATGCCCAAGTATAAACTTAATAGGAAGTGTTCAAGTCCATTATAGCAAAATAAAATTGTATTTAGGAGCAAAAAGGGCCATACAAAAATTGAATGAAAAACTGATTTCTGATGGAAAACCTATATATTGTAATGAGGCAAATTCTCTCCAAATACATCATTATTTTAAAGAAATTATAGCTGAATTTGGTTTTTATGTGACAGATGTTCTAAAGTTCAATTTGAAAAAGGATATAAAGGGTAGCAAATAATTTCTGACAAAAAAGGAGAGAACTTGGCATAGGGACAGAGTGTAACTTTTTGGTGCTTTGGGCTGAAGGTACCTGAAAGTTAGTCTTAAAATCGTTTAAACAGTAAGGAAATTTATTGGTTCATCCAGGTGGAAATTTATTTATTTATTTATTTATTTATTTATTTTTAATTTTTGAGACAGAGAGAGACAGAGCATGAGCAGGGGAGGGGCAGAGAGAGAGGGAGACACAGAATCTGAAGCAGGCTCCAGGCTCTGAGCTGTCAGCACAGAGCTGGACGCGGGGCTCGAACTCACAGACCGTGAGATCAGACGTCAGCTGAAGTCGGATGCTTAACAGACTGAGCCACCCAGGCGCCCCCAGGTGGAAACTTAAAAGTAGGTTGTGGTCAACTTCAACTCTTTCCAGTTCCTTTTCTCTGTAATTCTTTAAGTGGTTTGCAATTAGACATGATTATTATCTCCAGAGAACATTTGGCAATGTCTGGAGACAGTTTTGGTTGTTACAACTGGATGTTAGGAGGGAAGCACTACTGGCAACTTGTAGACAGATGTCAGGGATGCTGTTAAACATTCTATAATACACAAGCCACCCCCCAAAATAATTATCCAACTAAATAATAATAATTAATTATTACATACTAATAATTTTATTACATAAAATAAATGTAATAATATATTTATACATTATTATATCATATATAATATATTAATAATAATATTTAATTATATAATGTTATTATATAATATATATTATATTTTATGTCCTCATTTGTGATTTTTAAAAATTTGTTCATTTATTTTGTTGAAGTGTTTTATTTATTTTTGAGGGACAGGGAGAGAGAGCAATGAGAGAGGGGCAGAGAGAGAATCCCAAGCAGGCTCTGTGCTGTCAATTCAGAGTCCAACGCAGGGCTTGATCTCATGTAGTGTGTGCCAAAATCAAGAGCCAGACACTTAGCTGACTGAACCACCCAGGTGCCTCTGTGAGTTGTATGTTTTTAGACATAATGTCCTGAAGAAAAATATTATCTTTTTCCTGGGGTACTTGCTTAATAGGAAAAAAAAAATGTTAGTGCCATAAAATAAATTTGGAAGTTTTTTACCTTTGTTATAAACTGAAATTTTGCATCAAATAGTTCCCTGTTTTTTTAATTAAATTGTTTGTTTTTAATGTTTAGTTTATTTTTGAGAGAGACAGAACGTGAGCCAGGGAGGGGCAGAGAGAGAGAGAGGGCGACACAGAATCCAAAGCAGGCTCCAGGCTCTGAGCTATCAGCACAGGGCCCAATGCAGGGCTGAACTCATGAACCATCATATCATATCCTGAGCTGAAGTTGGATGCTTAAACGACTGAGCCACCCAGGTATCCCAAAAAGTTCCCTGTTTTTTGATAGAACCATAGGTTATGACTGTTAATCATAGTAAACTGGTCCTTTAATAAATATGAGTTAAACCTGATTTTACCTTTTAATGTGTTTTGCAATGAATTTTATTTTGTCTGATGTTATTATTGCTCTACCGGTTTTATTTTTATTAATATTTGCCTGGAATACCTTTTGTTATATTATTATATTCAACTGTATATCACTTTGCTTCATTTTGATCCTTATGAATAATATATTGTTTTATATTTTAAAATGCAAATTCAGAATCTGTTTTCTGATGAGCAAACTTAGTTATTTCACATTTCTTATGATTAATAAAATACTTGTGTGTATTTCATCCATCGTATCTTTTGTTGTGTATGTGCTCTATTTACAATGATTTTCTTTGTGCTTCTTTTCTCTTTTTTTTAAAGTTTTTTTTAGTCTTTTTTGAATAAATTCAATTTTCTTGGTTGGAATTTTCCCCTACTTTGTTTGAAGGTATATGTTTTTTTCTTTTCTTTTTTGTTAAACATATATTTTAAATTTATATTTTCTTGGTAAATTGTAAAGGAAATCATAATTTACAAATGTCTTAGAAATATTTCCTGAACCTCAATATTTTCATTTCTGTTCTTTAGAGATTTCCCTTGTTTGTGAGTGCAGTGATATACCTGTGAATAAAATTTCTGTTACCTTTTGCCTGTCTTTGAGAAAGGGAGATTTCAGCATTTCTTCAGCTTTCCATCTTGAACCAAAAATACTTTTTGACTTTTTACATGTAAAAATATATCCAGAGATGCTGATCACAATGGTCACAAAACTCTATGTATAAAGATATTAATCACAAAATTATTCATCTTTCCAAAAATAAAAAAAAATGATCAAAACGTTCACCACCAAGGAACTAATAATTCACTTATATTTCCATGGTGAAATATTATTAGTCACTGAAGTTGTGTTCTATGGAATATTTAACATCATAGGAAGACATTGACAATATAGTGTCAAATGTAAAATATTTTCTACATTATCTACTTTATGGAAAGCAATGGACTGAATTTAAATATACCACAATGTTGATGGTGATTATATGTGAATAAGATAATTATTGTCCATTTCTATCTTCTGTTTCTTATATTGTTGTGTTTTTAAAATACAGATCTTGTATAAGTTGAAGAAAAATTTGAATGTTTAGTATTCTGACCCTGGTTTGTATTTTGGAGACCAGGATGTAGTAAGTATACTCAGTTTATAAACTCTGGTGAGTTATATGTCATTTTTTCTCTATATCTGAACTAAAATTCTTATTTCTGGTTCCAAGAAGCTGAGTTGTAGAAATAATCTCAACAATTCAAGTTTTATTCAGTCATCTCAGAGTCTCTAACTCTCTCCTTAATTTTCTTTTTCTTTTTGTAAATCATCTGTTTCTCTGTCATTGTTATCTATCGATGTTGGTATGTTTCCACTTCTGTCAACCCGGCCATGGTACATGAAGATCACTGTTATGTCCTCATACCTATCACAAAGACTGATTAGTTACTTTCTGGTTATTTTTGAAAACATGGATTACATGTGGCCCTTCCCATATCTTGTAGAACAACAGGGAACTCTGAGGCTGCATGAAACCTATTGTTTTAGACTTCAAATCTGGCCATCTCTATTTTATGCTCCTATTTCCTGCTGGGGTTAGAGAACATGGAAAGACATCTCAGAAAGGGAGACATAGAACATTTCTGCTCTCCTATTCCCCAAGTTCTTCTGAGGTTTATACCCCTAAATCATCAAATCTCATCTAGTGGAAAGTATTGTGCAGGGTAATTTTTTAGGGACCCATTAACATCTCACTTTCTTGTTTAGCTTTTTATTTTCTTTTTTCTCCCTAGATTGTAGAATCTTACTCCAGATCTTCCATGTGTAACATAAACTTAAAGTTTCAAGTTTTTTAGGGTTGACTCAACATCTCAGATTTCTGTAACTCAAATAAGTATTTAAAATTCAAAAGCCATGATTTGAATTTTATGCTGTTTCCCAAGGCAATGAAAGGCATTGCATGAATTGGGGAAAAGGGAAATTCAAAAGAAATAAGAAAATACAGGAAGATTAGTTTAATATCTTGAGATTGTCCCAACACAGAGAAATAAAAAACCACAATCTTATTTTCAATCAATACCTCCTAATAATATCAGAATCTATTTCCTGAAATATAAATATGGCTATTACCTTTCTAAAAGACTTCAACAAATCCCCATTGTGCATATACTAAATTTTCCCATAATTGCTCTCAGCTTCTCCTTGTGGCTTTTTCCCACTAATCTTTATATTGCTGCAATAAAAGATTTGCTTGTTATTCTTAAAATAACCATTTCATTTGATGAATCTGTGCCTTTCCTCAAGAATTAATTGCCCATATTCACAGGTACAGAAAAAATACTCATCCTTCAAAGTTCAGCACCAATGTCTGTTCAAAGTCTGCATGAAGTCTTCTTTAGTTCCCTTTATGCAGCATTGCCAGTTTAAAAATAGACAGTTTTATAACACTTCACAAAGTAATGAAGAGTGTGTTGTTACTTAAACATCAGTTCCAATCCCCTTTCTCTATATTTTCTCTGGAAGTAACCTTATTCACACCATTGGCTTCAATTATGCTGTACACTCCTGAAATAATATTTCGAACTGAGACATTTCAGATAACCTATAGACACACAAATCCAGCTGGTTTCTCTTCACATCCATTAGAAGGTCAATCAAGTATAAATCTCAAATACTCAAAATTTAACTCATTAGGTACTCAAATATTTGTCAATATAAGATTAAAAACGTACCCAAATTACCCACTTTTGGGCTTCTTGATACTTTCCTAATGCAGCTTGGGTTGCCATCACCATCTGATTGTATGTAATCATATTGCCTTTCTTACCCTACCATTCTGCAAAATTCATACATATTTATACTCTTTCATATGTATAAGCACTGCTTTGTTCAGTGTGCCCTTCAACAACCATTGAGAATTCTTCCTCACCTGATATCATATAGTACGGTAAGTGCAAGCTTTAGTACAGTAAGTGAAGAATTGCTATGTTTACAGTGCAGCTTTGCCACTTATTAGCTGTATGACCTTGAGGAAGTTACCCATCCTTTATGAGCCTCAGGATTCTCATCTGTAAAATGTGGGAAACAATACCTAGATGATCAAGTTGTATGGAACATTTAAATTAATACATATAATAGTACCTAGCAAAGTCCTATTCTAAGGTAGGTTCTCTTTATTTAAGTTAATTAATTTATTTATTTTGAGATAGAGGAAGAGAGAGAGTGAACGAGCGAGCAAGGGAAGGGCAGAGAGAGAGAGCGGGAGAGAGAATCCCAAGCAGTCTCCACATTGTCAGCACAGAGTCTGATGCAGGGCTAGGTCCCATGAGCTATGAAATAATGACCTGAACCGAAACCAAATTGGTTGCTTAACTGACTGATCCACCTCATTTTTTAGGTGGATCACCCTAAAATCATCCACCTCAGGATCACCTGAGGCACCCCTCATTTTTTAATCCTTTTTTTTTCTCTGTATTTAGAAAATATTTTACCTGTACTCTTATTTTAGTGTTTATTACTTTTTTTTTTGTTTTCATCACAGTCATTCATATTATTTCTCTTTGACTAGATTGTAAGTTTCTTGAGAAGAAAGTTTTTTAATCTCAAAAAACTCACATAATGGTTCAATAAGTGCCTTTGAATGAATGAATGAAGAAATAAATTAATTGAAAACAGACAGCATATTGGATTCTATTTTATTATTTGATATAGCTGAGACTTTTTTAAGCTTTGATTCAAGCAGGTATCTTACTTGACACAAAATACACTTACTTGGTGCTGCTTTAAGGAATAATAATATTTCATGTGCAAAAGCTGGGAATTCACGCATTTTAATCTTGTCATGGGAACTGAAATTCCAGTTGTTTTAGAAGAAATCCAAGTGGCAAACATTGATCTCTGGATGATTTTCATAAATACTCAAATTTTATAAACTTTCCAACTTGCTTTTGGTTTAAAAATGTGTCTTACTTCTCTTTTTGGTAAGACAACCTGATGCATTATTTATTTAAAAGTCAATAAAGATTAGTTGTAAATCATATTATCACCTCTTTTTTAAAAACTGTAGACCATTCATTCTTAAATATGATAGTAACTAAACCTGAAAGTGGTAAAAACCTGTACTAATGTATAATCCCACTACATTCTATTGATGGAAGAGTCTCAGAAATGAAGCAAACTAATTGTGTGGCTTTTTTGAGGCATCTGTTCTCCCCATTAACTGTAATGTAGGAAATGAATGTCAAAGCATACATAACTCCAGGCTCTTGACTATGTGATTTACTCTCATGTTTTCCCAGAAATGCTGGTGGACGGTAAAAGGCAGAGGACACCCACTGAAATTTATTAACAAGCCAGAAAACAGCTGTTCTGTGAATTGCAAATAGTAGCAAATGGTAAGCTGTTTAACAGTCTTTTTGTTTTTTGTGGTCCACTCCAAAAGGCCTTTATTATAACCATAGGTTTGGAAGTTTGCTTTCTTGTAGGTTGAAAGAGATATGGAAAGGACAGATGGCAATTTTGTATTTAGTCATGATTACCATTGTAGAACCTCAGGGTGACCATGTTTTTTTAATTTACAAAATGTTCTCAAAAGCTTTCTGTATCTTTGCAGTTGCTCATTCAACATCTCCCAATATTGGCTGTGGGGCATAAAGGAAACAGTAAATTTTTGGAGTACAAAATTAAGAAGACATTTTGTAGAATTCAATCTGGTTAGTCAAGCCCATTTTAGAAGGAGACATTTGTATTCACACTTCATGTAAAGAATTTAGAGAAATGCTATTTGTACTCTTTTTCTTCCTATCAGAATCTTTAAGATATGGGTTTATGAGCTTCATCTAATTATTCCAACACTGAATTTTCTCCTAGTTTTGAACACTTATAGCATATATAACTTATATCACTCATTTTACCCTTATAAATAGGCTGTCATATTTTAGTAATAATACCTTATCTGGTTGTTGGGATTATAAAGTCCCTGCTTCTCAGGATTGTGTCTTAATCTTTATCATATCTGTATTGTTTCTTATCAAAGATACATTGGTATTTATTGCACATTGGAAGTTCTGGGAAATGTATAATGATTGAGATACATGTATAATTTTACTATTTTGAACAACAGAGTACATTATTTAAACAAGTCCATAATATTTATTCTTGATAGTCATAGTAGATTTTCTAAATGACCATTACTTCTTGTTAGAAGTAAATATTTTAACATACTAAATGTTAAAAACAGCATTTATACCTTTAAACAACAGTGTAAGGACTGTTCAAATCAATTCTAAAAGGGCTATAAAGCCCTTTCTTCCTTATATAATAAGGATTTTTCCTTTTGTGTTTACTGTTCTCTCAAGAACTCTCCCTTGTCCGTGCCACTCAAACCTCCTTCCTAGATCATACCTTCCACTGGTTGCACCACCATTCCTTTTTGATCATTTGTTGCTTTTTTTCTAATCCCTTTGCATTTTCCACTTTAAGCCTGGCCCTTACTTTCTCAGCTGGTTTTGTCCCAGATTGTGTACTTCACAACTGCATGCTGACCTGGTCAACCTCTTCACCTAAACCTGACTCCCAGAACTCTACCTTTGGAAGAGGCCCTGGCCACTCTTTGCACAGGGGGAAAGGTAAAATAATAAAAGATGAAGCCCAAAATTGTTACATAAAAAATCTATGAAGCTAAGGAGAGGACAGTAACATACTTAAAAATCTATATTTGGAGCAAAAACTAAAAGGACTCGGATGGATGGCAATCAAAAAATGAAATTAATAAATTCCCATTTCACATCTGCACATGTCTCAAAATTCTTTGCAATATCGCCTTCCTCCTACAAATTTATTTCTCTCCTCCAGTCAATATTGACTCCTTTCTGACATTTCTGAAGCTTCATTTTATAAACTGCATTTACAATAATTGTGCCTTCTGAATAAACATCACATGTAGTTTTAAATCAACCGGTCTGCAAACTCCCATTGGGGGAAAGTGTTGAAAGCCAGAAAAATTACATCCTAGGGTGTTTAAATAACCTGAAAATATGATTTTAGATTCATTTCAGTAATCTTTGAGACATTATGGGACAGGAGACAGGCATATGTGATGACTTAAATGGGAGAAAAAGATGAATTCCTGACAATCGAGAACTATAATCTGGGCATATTTTCTTGGCAGGATTCTAGATTAGATTTTGAAATAAATGTTTTATACACACTAATAAAAGAAAACTAGCTGGTTTCTTCTAGGAATAAATCATGCTAAAATAACCTCATTAGATTTTTGGTCATGTTACTGGCTCGATAGATAAGAAATTGCCTTTTTTAAGCAAACATTTGACAACCTTTAGCATGCTATTCATTTACAATAGATAGGGATATGTGGGCTTGCTGAGAATAAAACTAAATAAGTTTTATAATTTGTTGACTGATTCTAAACAAAGGGCATTGGTTATTAAATCAATACCGCAGGGCACCTAGGTGGCTCAGTCGGTTGAGCATCCAACTTCGGCTCAGGTCATGATCTTGCGGTTTGTGAGTTCGAGACCCGTGTCAGGCTCTGTGCTAACAGCTCAGAGCCTGGACCCTGTTTCGGATTCTATGTCTCCCTCTCTCTCTCTGCTCTTCCCCCGCTCGTGCTCTCTCTCTCTCTCTCTCTCTCTCAAAAAAAATAAAAATAAACATTAAAAAAATTAAATCAATATCAGATGGTTTCCTCCATCAGTACTCTATGTTCATGTTCTGACAAATAAATTTATTTAAAGATTTCTAAGAAGACATCATTATAAACTATGAAAATGACATTAGGGAGAATAACTAATATTTACAGAGGGCACCCTAGAGCAAAAAGATAAAAACATGGGTTGATAGAAAGATTGAAGGCTTGAATCAACTCTGCCACTTACTAGCTGTGAGACCTGGACAAATTACTTTTCATTAATGGATAAAGACCAAATAATCACCCAGCACAGAATGAATAGTAACTTCTATTCTTTATTGGAACCTATTATTACTTCCATAGGGCAGAAAGATAGTCTGAAACTAAACATGGAATTTAGAAATTAGAAATTAAGAAGAAAATAAATTGTATAAATGGAGGACCTGAATATACACCTCATGTGAATAAAACCTGATGGTTTTAGTTGATTGTAAGTTCAATTTGAATTGAATATATGACATGAGTAACAAGTCATTTAATACAATCTAGGTTTTCAACAGACTGCTATTAGTTTTATTAAGGGAGATAATAGTCTCTCTGTAGTGTTCAGACCACTTTTGGGAGATTATATTTAAGGGGGACTTTGATTTTCCAAGAAGAGGATAACTATAATGGTGAAAATTCTGAAGTCCAAGTCATAGGAGAAATGGCTTAAATAATGCAAAATCATTCTGCTGGAGGAAATAAGGCCCATAGGATGGGGATTGGTGGGCAATCAAGGGAAATTCCTCCCCTACACTGCTTATCATGGAGAATTGGAAACAGATACCAAAACAGTGAGAGTAGTATAATGATCTCCCATGTACCCATCACCCAGCTGCAACAGTTTTCAATTTATGGAGAATCTTGTTTTATCTATTATCCTCCTGAATGGATTATTTGGAAGAAAATCCTCAAATTTCAGATGTATCATGTATAAATGTTTTCCTGTGTATCTTAAAAAGACAAATTGGGCTCCTAGGTGGCTCAGTCGGTTAAGTGTTGGACTTTGGCTTAGGTCATGATCTTGCAATTCATGAATTTGAGCCCCACATTGGGCTCTGTGCTGGCTCTCAAATTCTGTGCCTCCCTGTCTCTCTGTGCCTCCCCTGCTCACACTGTGTCTATCTCTATCTCAACAATAAATAAACATTAAAAATTTTAAAAAATACTTTATTTAAAAAAATACAAAAAGTTAGGGGCACCTGGGTGGTTCAGTCATTTGAGTGTAAGACTCTTGATTTTGGCTCAGGTCCCGATCTCACAATTCATGGGTTCGAGCCCCTCGTCACGTTCTGCACTGACAATGTGAAGGCTGCTTGCGATTCTCTTTCTCCTTCTCTCTCTCTGCTCCTCCCCTATTCATGCACACATTCTCTCTCAACAAACAAACAAGCAAATAAATAAATACTTTAAAAGACAAAAAGTTAACAATACTGTTAATGCACATAAAATTTACAATTTCTTAACATCATTAAATATCCAGTTATTGCATAAATTTTCCTAGTTGTCTCACAAATGTTATTTTATAATTCCTTTGAATGAGGATCTAAATAAATCTGTACATTATAATTTGTTGACATACCTTTTAATTCCATTTGTCCTTCTCTTACTTAATCCATGTTACTTATTGGGGCGCGTGGGTGGCTCAGTCGTTTGAGCATCTGACTTTGGCTCAGATCTTGTTCTGGTTGCTCCTGAGTTCAAGCCCTGCACCAGGCTTGCTGCTATCAGCGCTGAGCCCACTTCAGATCCTGTGTCCCCCATCTCTCTTCCCTTCCCCTGCTGGTGTTCTCTCTCTCTCTTTCTCTCAAAAATAAATAAACATTTAATCCATGTTACTTATTGATCATATGTTCTTCAGATTTTTCCAGAGTCTGGATTTTGCAGATTGAATTCTTGTGGTATAGTTTTTTCTACTGATCTATGTAATTCTATGAATTAGTAGTTGGATCTTGAGTATTGGTCATAATAGGTTAAATTTGTTTTTGAAAGAATGCTTTAAAGGCACTGTTGATTTCTACCCTCAGGAGGAAGCTTAATTCTAGTATTTTCCCTCTCTCTCTCTCTTTTATAAATATTAGAAGCTGATAATGAGCATTAGCAAATTTTTTTCCCCAGTGGAAGATGCAAAAATGATTATATTGTAATTCTATCATTCCTTATTCATTTATGAGCTGGAATATTTCTAAAAAAGGAAAAGTTCTTCTTAACTTTTTGGTTGTAAGAATTTTTTTGAAGCAAATAGATCTTTGTTGTCTTCCAAAATTTATGCTATGTTCTTGAATCTGAGTAGGGTCTGGGGGAGATAACAGAGTTTGAATTAGCTCCTCAAGCAAGTCTTCCTTCACACACAAGAATTAAAGGGAGATTGGGGCACGTGGATGGCTCAGTCGGTTAAGCGTCCGACTTGGGCTCAGGTCATGATCTCATGGTTCACAAGTTCAAGCCCTACGTGAGGCTTTATGCTGACAGCTCAGAGCCTGGAGCCTGCTTCAGACTCTGTCTCCCTCTTTCTCTGCTTCTCCCCTGATTGCACTATGTCTCTATCTCTATCAAAAATAAATACACATTAAACAAATAAAAAGTATACAAAGTAAAGGGAGATTAAAAAATAATTACTGGGAGATGATAGCTGTTTTCAAATGATTTATTTCAAGTGATTTATTCAAATGTTTCAAAGTGATTTAAGGTGGAACCTCATTCTATTTAGCTCCAAAGAACAGTGCTAAGACCAATTGTAAGAGTTAAAAGAGGGAGGTCAATCTACATTTAATATAAAGGAAATCCTACTAATAATTAGAATGGCCCTATAATAGAACAGATTGCTTCATAGAGCAGATAGCTGCCTGTTACTGGGATGTTCAAGGTGTTATATGACAGTGTTTTGGGGAACATTCTAAAAGAGATTCTCATGCTTGGTAGAAATTTAAGTCTTTTTTATCTCTGAGTTTCCATGATACATTACCCCCCCCCCCCCACTTCACCTACAAGGTTTACATTCCAAGACCTCCGGTGAATGCCTCAAACCACAGATAGTACTCAATCTTATATATACTATGTTTTTTCCCTATCCTTTTTTCCCTATATATATTTTTACCTATGATAAAGATTAATTTATAAATTAGATACAGTAAAAGATTTACAACAATAACTAATAATAAAATACAATAGTTATATTGTAGGATATAGGAACAATATACTGTAATAAAAATTACATGAATGTTGTCTCTCTTAAAAATATCTTATTCTATACTCAACCTGTCACCAGGTAGACCCAAAGACCTGACCTTTAATGCTTACATGCTTGTACTCACCTATTTTCATCCTATATTGTCCCTTATACTTTCCAGTTTATCTCTTAGCACAGGCAAAAGACCTGAGGGTTGCAGCATCCCAGGGTGGAAACAGAAGCTACCCCTCAAGCAATAACTACTGCCTAAACAAAGAGTTCTGGCCAGTTCAGAACATCCAGTCCAGTTTGAACTTAACCCCCAACTCATGCCTGCACAGATGGACCATTAAGTGTCCCATGGAATGACTGACAGTTACCTTCATCTCATTATAATACTAAAATCTCTACCCAAGAGGAAACATAAGCCTCATTTATATAGCATACAATGTATGTATTGGCATGTTTCTTTAAGGCTCATGTGTGACCTTATGCTCATTTCTACATGTGATGACAAGACTCCCCTACCTAAATATTCATCCTAACCCTAAATCAAAGGAACCCATTCAACCTTGCTTAAAGAGTCATGGCTTTGGAAGTTATTCCTTGTGATATCTTTATTTGCTGAAAATAAAGTGCAACTCTATCTGGTGTAATTTGTTTTAAAAAAATGATAAATTATTATTTATTGAAATATAGCCATTTGAGAAATAGGAAAATAATTGTTAAGTAGGCATATATGGCACATGATAATGATTAATTTCCACTAATTCATATTTCCACATTACATTTCTGATAAATTCCAAAGCATTATATTAATACAGCAGTAGTAGGAAGCATTAATTTTTTTAATGTCTACCCTCTTGATAAAGCAATGTAACATCAGGAACATTTAGTTGAGTCACTTTCTACCATGTGAGTATGTGATACTCTAAGAAATCATGTCTAAGCTTAGGATACTTAGACTGATTATTTGTGATATACAAAACTCAGTTATACAAAGCCAGTAGTTGTACCTGGCTTTCACCCTCTTTGTGAAAAATTTCAAAAATTTCCATAATTCATGGCTTGTCCCAAGCACAAAAATCCTGAGCAATGGGATACCAGGTAATGAAATAACATAGTAAAAGGATCACAGTTTGCTTTTCCACACTGTTCAGGAGGCCACAGATTTATCTGAAAGTTATTGTTTCTCTCCTGTAGTATCATTACACATTCCATCAGTTATATTAGTCATAGTAGGTGTAGTCTGGGGAGCCACAACATGCCCAAACCGTTTGTAGTGACCCATGGGTGAAGGTGGTACAGAAAAGGCAACAGAAATTACATCTTGTGGTGATGAGGATGACAAGCTTATATGCTCCTTTTGATCTTGATCATCAGGAAAAAACTTTTTTCCAAGGATGTCCCACGACTGTCCTTCCAACATGCCTTACTTGTTCAGAAATATCATCCTTAATATCTGAAAAATCCCACATGGAAAGAAAGGAATCAAAGCATGAGCCCTCTTCTGCTTCTTGGACATATGGTTTATGTAAGAAAGTATAGTGATGAGCAATAGAAACAAGGAACATATCAATACAGATGATAAAGTCTTGGAGTCCTTAAGCCACACCTTCTATAGTTTGCCATTCCCATATATGTTTTCATAAATAATGCCAAATTTTACCAGCAAAGCAATAACTTCTGCTTCTCAAAAAGCAACAAAAACCACCAGTTTTAGATAAAGAAATTTGCCAACAGGTTGGATTGAACTCATTTCTTCCTTTCAGTACTTTATAAAATAGCAGAAGATAATATATGACAAACAATTGTGGCATGTTGTTTATTATAACCAAGTAAGTCAAAGCATTTGAAAAACTAAAGTTCTCTTCATATATACCAAGCAGCTCGCAGATTAAAGCAACAACAGTGGTGGATGGTCTGACAACTGTATACTACAATACACCCAGTTTGCACCTAAACAGCAATTCTCCTCCTATAGTTCATGGTGGACAGCAACATAAATGAAGGGAATGTTTCTGCTGATCTTTGGCTTTCAGGGTTAATATTAGGTTTGGATACCTGTTAGTTACATAATTGGTAAAGAATCCCATAAAGTTGTAAATGACATAAACTTCATAATATTCTCTGAAGGTATCCACATATATCACAATGCTGTGATATTTCAAAGCTATCCAACTATCTAAATTGTATATGGGTGGCATCCAAAGAATCCTTATTATTGGTTTCTGTAGTTCAGTTGTGTATAATGCACTAAATGTTGCAATATCTCCCAGACAAGTATAGGTATAGTCAAAAGCAAAAAGATTCCAGAAATAAACCAAGCCTTGGCATGTATTCCAACCTTCAGCTTCTGCAATTCACACACACATACAGAAACCACAACCACTATGTACATTAGGTAGATAACCGCCAGTAAAGGTCAAATTCACTGTCTCCATTTCCTCCTGGTACAAGTGCGAGGCATGTTTCTGCATAAATCAGCTCCAAGTAGCAAAGAAAAAAGAGCTCCAAGGAAATTGTAATGGGGAGCCTTGTTCTTTGGCTATTTTGTCAACTCCCATAGTACAGAGAAACAGCTGTTGGGCAACTTCACCAGCCTCCTCCTCAGCGGGCCTGTGTTCTCTGTTCCTGCTGCTGTAACTGGGGCCACCCAGAGTGCTACCAGGGAGTAGTGAAGGCAGCATCCTTTATTCCCCACCCTCCATCTTCACAGTTCTTCCATGGTGGAATCCCTGAGTAAGCTAGTGCCCTCACCTGGGTATCACCCAGAGCTCCACCTGCACCCTGGCCTCAAGGAGAGCAGTGACAACCAGGACTATCCTCTAGAGATCCTGCACATAGTTTGGTTCTGCCTGGCAGCTTCCTTCCCACTTACTCTTTTCTGGGACAGTTGAGCTTCCTCCCTCCAACCTGAAGGCTCTATTCACCTGATTTGGCTGAAAGATAGGAGGTGAAGACTCAAACCTGCCCACCCAGGATATCTCACTCCCATGGGCTATCTGCCACAGCCCAGCTGATGTAACTTCTATCTGTGACTCATTGAAGTGTGAACTCACATTTCTTGTTCTTTGTTGATTGTTGTTCTTCTTTTGTGATTATGTGAGATGATAAAATGCATAAATGACAAACTAAAGTGAGGTGAATGATGTAGGCATTGTTATGTAGTGATATGCTAATAGTGACATCAGAAGGAGTTTCATCTCCTTCCAGACCTCTGTTGGCTGTGGACAACTGAAATTGCAGAAAGCAAAACTGAGGAAAGTGAAACCAAGGATAAAGGGGGAGTACTATACTAAAATGCACCTGAGGAACCAGAATAAAGAATGACATACAAGAAGGAACTCTTCCAGGGTGACATCTGCATAAGGATTCAGTCTATAATATTTGTGGTGGAAATTTCTGATCCAAAAAGCAAGTGGTTTAAAAATGTATTCTTGGAGGAGTTAAGATAGCCTCATAGTAGAACTGTAGGCCCATCTAGTCCCTTGAATACAACTATATAATTATCAAATCATTCTCAGTACCTATGAAATTGACTTAAAGACTGACAGAACAAACTCCACAACTAGAGGAAGGGAAGAGGCCACATCAAGGAAAGTAGGAAGTACAGAGATGTGGTTTGGGGGAGAAAAAGATTGTGGGTGCTGTGGAGGGGAGGGAGCCATTGTCTTGGAGAATGATGAGAGAGAGAAAAACACATGGAAATGTACAAGGAGAACAAATCTCCAAAGCCATTGGCTGGGAAAATGAAGGAGCTGATTTTTGTGAGTTCTTGCAAACAGAGGGCTTGAAGACTGCAGTTTTAAAGGTCAGCAGGCTTGGCTGGGGTAGAGTGCTGAGTGAGGGTGTTGTGTTACTCCTGAACAAAAGGCAGGCAAGAATCTGAAAGCAAATGTTGCAATCTGAGGAATGTCAGGGCACATGGGGTGAGATTATTTACTCTTGGGGTCCCTGAGAGGTAGCATTCACTGAGATGCCTTTCCAGCAACAAAGGAATATGTGGGTGCCATTTCCCTCCCCTGCCTCTCAGCATAAACACAAAGCCACCTACCCAGGGGCAACTCAGCCCAACCCTGGATGCCTACCCTGCTTGCTCCAAGTCCCATGGTCCCGAACTCTGGTGTGATCACCCTGCTCAGTCAAACCTCCATAAGGGAGCAGGGAGACGTTCTTCCAGAAGACCACCACAGGCTCCTGCCCACAGTATGTCCCTAAATTATGGAGTTTTAAAAAGAAATAGCCTTGAGGGCACTGCACTGCTCTGGGAGAGAAGGCAGACAAACAACCCAGAGGCAGATATCATAGACTCTAAGTCTAAAGTTCTCTTTTGGCCAGCAAAAGAGTGAATGTAGGATTAAAGCAAGAGATGGCTAATGTCCAGGGGAAAAGACAAGAGCCTCGAATAAGCGTCCTTGCCCCATATTTATTTAGATCAGAAAGCTTACAAACGTGATTAGTGTATACAAAGCAACAAAGAAACTAAGAACATTAACTTGGGGACATGAGGAAAAAGAGTAGCTTTGAAGATATACAGTGTTTGGGGTTTGGGTCAATATAAAACACAATCCTGGCACCGGGCATATGGGTAGATGGTTGTTAACAGCAGACAGGAGGCTCCTGCCTGTTTATCTTTGCTAGCCTTGGGGATGAGACAGGGGAAATAACCTCAGGGTTAACAAGACATCTTTTCTTTTGTTAACCATCTCCACTCTGGCTGCTTTGCCTGCAGCTCAGGGATCCATAGTCCAATTCACCAATTTACCTAACCTGGCCCTATTCTCCTAAGAAAGCAGCTTTCTGCTATAGTACTAAATTTGGGGTGCTTTCACCCTGAATATCTAATCTTGTTATTCCTATGTATTGGGCACCTTTGTGCCATTTCTATTTCAGGCCTTTGCCTCTCTCTATATATTTTTGGGGGCTCTGCAACCCCTCCTTATTTTTGGGTGCCTTTGCACCTCCCTATTCCTGACACCCTTTGCCTCCCTATTCTCAGAGTGTCTTTGCACTCTCCTATTCTTGGGGTGACAATCTGGTTTACCCAAACTCGAGTGTGAGCATTTTATGGCTCTGTATTTCTTTATGCCTTGTTAACCCATTGGTGTAAACCCGGGGGGATTTCTAAGCTTATCCCCCACAGGAAGACATCATGAAAACAGCAATATGAAAAATTCCTGGGACCCAGAGAGGAGAGATTATTCTCTCTTCTCAGAGTGTTTCCTTGGCAGCAACAAGCACAGAGACCCCTTTCCAGGGACAAAGTTGCTGGGTGGTGCCATTTCCTTCCCCTGCCCCTCAGCACCCATGGTAAATAGTACAGCTTGAACACTGGTTGCCTTACTTGCATACTCTGTTCTCCACTGGTACTGCCCTTCTCGGTAAACTTTACTTGAGCACAGTGGTCCTTTTCTCCAGAAGACTAGCAGAAAACCCTGCCCATACCACATCTCCCAACCAGAGAGTCCTGCAACACTTCAGTTCTAGTGATAATAGCATCAGGTCTCATTTAATAAGTAGATCAGAGCACACCTAGTTAAAACTCTCCACACTCTGGCCAAAGACAAAAAAAAACTTTAACAAAGGCCTCTGCAGATGACTGCCTTGAAGGATAGAGCATCCAAAACACAGCAGCAGCATACATGCAGCACAAACCAGAGACATCCCCTGAAGTACCAGGTGCTGAACAGTATATGACTTCTTTTTTCTAGAGCCATTTCCCTCAGGAGCAAAAAAGATAACAGGCTTTTCTAACACAGAGAAGAAGACAGAGATTTAGACAAAAAGTCTAGATGGAGGAATTCATCAGAAATGAAAGAACAGGATAAGATTATGGCCAGAGATCTAAGCAAAACTGATATAAGTAATATGCATGGTAAAGAATTTAAAGCAGCAACAATGTTAGTCACTGGGCCTGAGAAAAGAATGAAAGACCAGGCAGGTCCTTAATGTGGAGATAAAACAGCTAAAAACCAATCAGAAAGAAATGGAAATGCAGTAACTGATATTCAAAACAGACAGGATGCAATTAACACAAGGATGGAAGAACAGAGGAACTATTAAGTGATATGGAAGATAAAATAATGGAAAAGAAAAGCTGAACAGAAGTGAGAAAGAATAATTATGGAACATTAAAATAGATGTAGGGAACTCAGTGATTCCCTCAAATGTAATAATATTTGTTTTATAGAAGTCTCAGAAGAAAAGAGAGAAAAGGAGGCAGAAAATGTTTTTTGAAAAAATAATATAGCTGAAAACTTCCTTAATCTGGGGAGGGAAAGAGACATCCCAATCCAAAAGGCAGAGAAAACTCCTATCTAAATCAAAAACTTCAAGCCAACACTAGGACATATTGAAATTACATTTGCAAAATATAACGATAAAGAAAAAAATCCTAAAATCAGCTAGATAAAAGAAGCCCCAAGCCTACAAAGGAAGACCCATAAGGCTAGCTGAAGACCTTGCCACAGAAACTTGGAAAGCCTGGAGTGGCATGATATATTCAACGTTCTGAATGAGAAAAATATGCAGCCAAGAATACTCCATCCAGTGAGGCTACCATTCACACTAGGAAGAGGGATAAAGAGTTTCCCAGACAAACAAAACCTAAAGGAGTTTGTGACCCCTAAACCACCCCTTCAAGAAATATTCAAGGGGACTCTTTGAGTGGAAAGGAAAGACCAAAAGTGACAAAGCCAAGAAAGGACCAGAGAAAATAAGTAATAAGATGGCACTAAATACATATTTATCAATAATTTCTCTTAATGTAAATGGACTAAATGCTCAAATCAGAAGACACATAGTAATAAAATGGATAAAAAAAATAAGACACATCTATATGCTGCCTATAAGAGATTCATTGTAGATTTACAGACAACTGCAAATTGAAAGTGAGAGAAGGGAGAAATATTTATCATGCAAATGGGTGTCAAAGAAAGTGGATTAGCACTATATAAATATATAAAACAATAAAAAAATATAAGGAACCCACTTATAATAATACAATAATCTTAGGGAACTTTAACACCTTACATACATCAATGGACAAATAACCTAAGCAGAAAATCAGCAAGGAAACAGTGGCTTTGAATGACACACACTGGAGCAGATGGATTTAACAAGTACATTCAGAACATTCCATCCTAAATCAGCAGAACACACATTCTTGTCAAGTGCATATGGGACATTCTCCAGACTAGAACACACACTAGGTCACAAATAAGGCCACATCAAGTACAAAAAGATTGAGATTATATGTGCCTTTTTATTTGTTGTTGTTTTTGAGCTAGAAGAGGGGAGGGGCACAGAGGGAGAAAGATAATCTTAAGCAGGTTTCATGTCCAGCATAGAGCCCAATGTGGGGCTGAATCTCACAGCTGTGAGATCACAACCTCAGCTGAAATCAAGAGTTGGACTCTCAATCAGCTGAGCCACCTAGGAGCCCAACCATGTATATTTTCTGATCACAACACTATGAAACTTGAAGTCAACCACAAGAAAAAAATTGAGAAGACCACAAATACATGGAAGTCAAAAAACATGCTACTAAATAATAAATATGAATCAATCAGCCAAAAAAATAAAAAAAAAGAAATAAAAAATACATGAAAACAGATGAAAATATAAACATGATGGACAAATACCTTTCAGGTGCAATAAAAACAATCATAAGAAGGATGTATATAGTATACAGACCTATTTCAAGAAGCAAGAGGGGCACCTGTATGACTCAGTAGGTTAAGCACCTCACTCTTGATCATGGCTCAGGTCATGATCTCAAGGTTTGTGAGTTTGAGCCCTGCATTGGGCTTTGCAAGGACAGTACAGAGACTGCTCGAGATTCTCTCTCTCTGCTCCTTTCCAGTGTGCTCTTTTTCTCAAAATAAAGAAATAAAAGTAAAAAAAAAAAGAAGTAAGAAAAATCTCTAATAAACAACTTAAACTTACACCAAAAGGAGCTAGAAAAAAACAACAAACAAATCCTAAATCCATTAGAAGAAGGGAAATAATAAAGGTCAGAACAGAAATAAATGATATGGAAACTAAAAAACAAAAGAACAGATCAATAAAAGCAAAAGCTGGTTCTCTGGAAAAAAAAAAAAAAAGAATCGATAAGACCCTAGCCAGATTATCAAAAAGAAAGAGAAAGGAATCAAATAACTAAAATCACAAATTAGAGGAGAAATAACAACCAATACCACAGAAATACAATTATAAGAGAATATTATGAAACACTTTATGTTAACAAATTGGACAATCTGGAAGAAATGCAAAAATTCCTAGAAACATACACACTACCAAAACTGAAACAAGAAAAAATAGAAAACTTGAGCAGATCAATAACCAGCAAAACAATCAAATCAGAATAAAAAAATCTCCCAACAAACAAAAGTCCAAGGCCAGATGGCTCCATGGGTGAATTATACCAAACATTGAAAGAAGAGTTGATACCTATTCTTCTCAAGCTACTTCAAAATAAACTTGGAAGGAAATATTCCAAATTCATTATATGAGGCCAGCATTACCCTGACACCAAAACCATACAAAGACTCCACTAAAAAAGAGAACTACACACCAATATGCTTGATGAACATAGATGCATAAATTCTTAATAAAATAGTAGCAAATCAAATACAACTGTACATTAAAAGAATCATTCACCACAAACAATTAGGATTGATTCTGGGGCTACAAGGGTGGTTTGATATTCGCAAATGAATCAACATGATACACCACATTAATATAAGAAAAGATAGGAGCCATGCGATTCGTTCAATAGATGCTGAAAAAGCAGTTGAGAAAATACAACATACATTTTTGATTAAAAAAAAAGACTTCAACAAGATTGGACTAGAGAGAATATACTTCAACATGATAAAAACCCATGGCTAATATCATTATTAATGGTGAAAATGAGTTTTTCTTCTATAGTCAGAAATAAAATGGACGTCCACTCTCATCATTGATATTTCATATAATAATGGAAGTCTTAAGCTCAGCAATCAGCACAGAGAAATAGACAGTCATTCAAATAGGCAAGTAGGAAGTCCAACTTTTACTATTTGTAGATGACATATACTCTATATAGAACACCCAAAAGATTTCAGCAAAAAAATTCTAGAACTGATTCTCAAGTTTAGTAAATTTCAAAAATATAAAGTCAAAATACAGAAATCTGTTACATTTCTATACACCAATAATGGAGAAGTAGAAAGAGGAATCAAGTAATCAGTATCATTTATAATTGCAACAAAACCATAAGATACCTAGGAGTAAACCTAACCAAAGTAGCAAAAGTTCTGTACTCTGAAAAACTATTGAACACAGATGAAAGAAATTGAAGAAAATGTAAAGAAATGGAAAAAACATTACATGCTCATGGATTGGAAAAACAAATGTAGTTAAAATGTCCTTACTACCTAAAGAAATCTACACATTTAAAGCAAGCCCTATCAAAATATCACCACCAGCATTTTCCACAGAGCTAGAACAAACAATCCTACAATTTGTATGGAACCACAAAAGATGCTGAGTATCCAAATCTATCTTGAAAAAGAAAAGCAAACTGGATGCATCAAAATTCTGGACCTCAAGTTGTATTAAAAAGCTGTAGTCATGAGGGAGTATAGTGCTTATGGAAGGAAGATGGTGGCATAGGAGGTCGCTGGGCTGACCACGTCCTGCTGACCACTTGGATTCCACCCACATCTGCCTAAATAGCCCAGAAAACCACCAGAAGACTAGCTGAACGGACTCTCCAGAGCCAAGCATAGACAAGAGGCACACAGAAGAGGGTAAGAAGGGCGACAGGCGGTGCGTGCTACATGGACTGGCAGGAGGGAGCCGGTGTGGTGGAGGGACAGCCCACCCGGCAAGACAGAGCCCCCGAATCTGACTTGCAAAAGTGGAGGGGATGGACTGAGTGAGTTCTGACAGCCCGTGGGATTTAATATCTGGAATGTTATGCATCAACAGCTCTGCTCAGAGAGCGGGAGGGCTAGAGGACAACAGGAGGGAGAGTTGTTGAGCCCTGGAAGACAAAGCTCAGCTCAGCGGGAAATAAAGGCGCTGGCAAGCAGCATCTTCCTCTCCCATCCCCCAGCCAAAATCCCAAAGGGAACCAGTTCCCGTCACAGAACTTGCTTGCACCACGCAAACACCCAATGCTGTGCTCCTATGGATCCATCCCTCCCACAGGTTAACCTGACTCCCTCCTGGTGCTGCAGGGCCCCTCCCGCAGGGGATCATCAACAGCAAAGTGAGATAAGCCTGCTCCTTCCACCCCTGTGCACCTTGCGGATCCACCCCAGCTACTAGGCCAGATCCCATCGAAGCAGCACGACAAGCCTGGCAGTGTGCAAGTAGCCCAGACAGGGGCCACACCACTGCACAGTGAGTCCTGCCCCTGGGAGAGGGGAAGATAAGGTACACACCAGTCTGACTGTGGCCCCAGTGGTGGGCTGGGGGCAGACATCAGGTCTGACTGTGGCCCCACCCACCAATGCAAGTTACTCCAGACAGCACAGGGGAAGACACCTGCAGTTCCACACCACTCCAGGGACTATTCAAAATGATGAAACAGAAGAATTCTCCTCAAAAGGAACTCCAGGAATCGCGATAGCTAATGAATTGATCAAAAACGATTTAAGCAATATAACGGAAAATGAATTTAAAATAATAGTAATAAACTGAATCGCTGGGCTTGAAAAAGGTAGAGAGGACAGCAGAGAATCTATTGCTACAGAGATCGAGGGCCAAAGAAACAGTCAGGAGGAGCTAAAAATGTTATAAATGAGGTGCAAAATAAAATGGAGGTGACCACAGCTTGGATTGAAGAGGCAGAGGAGAGAATAGGTGAACTAGAAGATAAAATTATGGAAACAGAGGAAGCTGAGAAAAAGAGAGATAAAAAAATCCAGGAGTATGAGGGGAAAATTAGAGAACTAAGTGATGCACTAAAGAGAAATAATCTACGCATAATTGATATTCCAGAGGAGGAAGAGAGAGGGAAAGGTGCTGAAGGTGTACTTGAAGAAATAATAACTGAGAACTTCCCTGATCTGGGGAAGGAAAAAGGCATTGAAATCCAAGAGGCACAGAGAACTCCCTTCAGATGTAACTTGAATCGATCCTCTGCATGACATATCATAGTGAAACTGGCAAAATACAGGATAAAGAGAAAATTCTGAAAGCAGCTAGGGATAAACACGCTCTAACATATGAAGGGAGACCGATAAGACTAGTGACGGATCTATCTACTGAAACTTGGCAGGCCAGAAAGGAATGGCAGGAAATCTTCAATGTGATGAACAGAAAAAAAAATATGCAGCCAAGAATCCTTTATCCAGCAAGTCTGCCATTCAGAATAGAAGGAGAGATAAATGTCTTCCCAAACAAACAAAAACTGAAGGAATTCATCACCATGAAACCAGCCCTACAACAGATCTTAAGGGGGATCCTGTGAGACAAAGTACCAGAAACATCTCTACAAGCATGAAACTTACAGACATCACAATGACTCTAAATCCATATGTTTCTATAATAACACTGAATGTAGATGGACTAAATGTGCCAACCAAAAGACATAGGGTATCAGAATGGATTAAAAAACAAGACCCATCTATGTGCTGTCTACAAGAGACTCATTTTAGATGTGAGGACACCTTCAGATTGGAAGTGAGGGAATGAAGAACTATTTATCATGCTACTAGAAGTCAAAAGAAACCTGGAGAAGCCATACTTATATCAGACAAACTAGACGTTAAATTAAAGGTTGTAATGAGATGAAGAAGGGCATTATATAATAATTACAGGGTCTATCCATCAGGAAGAGCTAGCAATTATAAATGTCTCTGCACTGAATATGGGAGCCCCCAAATATATAAAACAATTAATCACAAACATAAGCAACCTTATTGATAAGAATATGCTCATTGCAGGGGACTTTAATACTCCCACTTACAACAATGGATAGATCATCTAGACACAGGATCAATAAAGAAACAAGGGCCCTGAATGATATATTGGATCAGATGGACTTGACAGACCTATTTAGAACTCTGCATCCCAAAGCAACAGAATATACTTTCTTCTAGAGGACACATGGAACATTCCCCAAGACAAATCACATACTGGGTCACAAAATAGCCCTTCATAAGTATACAAGAATTGAGATCATACCATGCACACTTTCAGAACACAATGCTATGAAACTTGAAATCAACCACAGGAAAAAGTCTGGAACACCTCTAAAAGCATTGAGGTTAAAGAACACCTTACTAAAGAATGAATGGGTCAGCCAGGCAATTATAAAAGAAATTAAGAAATATATGGAAATAAATGAAAACGAACATACAACAACACCGCTTTGGGATGCAGTGATGGCAGTCCTGAGAGGAAAATACATTGCAATCCAGGCCTATTTCAATAAACAAGAAAAATCCCCAATACAAAATCTAACAGCACACCTAAAGGAACTAGAAGCAGAACAGCAAAGACACCCCAAACCCAGCAGAAGAAGAGACATAAGAAAGATCAGAGCAGAAATAAATAATAGAGAATCTCAAAAAAAAAAAAAAACTGTAGAGCAGATCAATGAAACCAAGAGTTGGTTTTTTTGAAAAAATAAACGAAATTGATAAACTTCTAGCCAGACTTCTCAAAAAGAAAAGGGAGAAGACCCAAATAGATAAAATCATGAATGAAAATGGAATTATTACAACCATTAACAAAATAGCAAGTTTGGGGCATAAAATAATAAAATTATTTCTATTCAGATGATGGATTTTTACTACCCCATCAAATCATGCAAATAATTTCAGTCTCAACACATTTAATCTTTCATTCAGACTGGATGATTTCTGCTTGTTAATAGCAGATCCATATGGGTCACATTTTCTGTAGTCCAGTTATGTTTTCTATTTTCTGTCATAATCACACCAAAGGCAGATTAAAAACACTCTCTTACCTTCTCATTGGAGAAACATTGCTTCGCAGTAGAGATGGAGAACACTGTAGCCACTTCTTATTTAGCTTGAGTAAGATTGACTATTTCTAGAACTATTGGTAGCTTTGAATTGTTAGTAACAATACAGATAATTTTCCCAGGTCAAGTTTTTTTTTTTTTTTTGGTATAAAATAGCTTTCATGGTTATTCTTTATGATACTATTGAATTATGTACTTCTTGCTTCCCACCTTTGGACAATAAAGCTATTAGGATCACACACATAGAAAGTTATCAACTATCTGATTGTGACTGTAACCTATAATTCAGTTCAAATGATGAAATCATGTATGTGAAGCCCTAGGCTATGATTTTGACAAATTTCTATATAGTCTATAGATTTCCTCTTTTATCCAGGTAAGTAATCATGAATGGTGCAAAGGTATAGACTTATGACTAAAATGAACATATAAGTGTGTTTTACTATCAATAAAATATACACAGTCAACTCAGTGGATAACAGTAAATAATTTTGTAAATTATTAACATCTAACATTTAATTCCTTTGTGTTTGTTTTAAATAGCAAAATAGTATTTAGCCAAGAAGGTATCTGAGTAGCCAAAGTATGTGTCAGTCAAGCCCATGTACTTTGCTTCAAGGAAAATAAAAGTAGGTACTCTATTATTATCGTTTTAAAAATTTAATTTGAAATAATTTAAACTTACAGAATCAGGAATAGTACAAAGAGCACCCATTATCCTTCATATATTTACCCATTGTTAATAGTTTGTTACATTTCCTTTATTATTCTTCCTCTTGGGTAGTAGGCACAATACTCTTTTCTAGCATGTAGTTTATATTCAAATTTTGACAGTTGCCACAATAATATCGTTTTTAGCCACACATAATCACACATTGCATTCAGCTGTCATGTGACTTTTAGTCTCCTTTAATTAGAATGTTACGTCAACCTTTCTTTGTTTTCTGTGATATTGACATTTTTGAAGATTATAGGTCATATATTTTGTTGAATGTACCTCAGTTTGCATTCATCTGATGTTTCCTCATGATTACATTTGGGTCATGCTTTTTTGGCAAGTATAGAAGAAATAGGTTCCTTAAATTATATCACATTTGTTATCAGTAGTGATATTAACTTTGGTTTAAACATGATATCAGCCATATTGCTCCACTGTAAAGTTTGTAATTAATATGAAATTTTTGGAGAAATGCATTGATACTATATAAATATGGTATACTATTCCTCATATATCATTCGATGGTTTTACAGTCTGTTGATTTTCAGAATAAATTATTAGTATGATGGTTGCAAAATGGTGGTTTTCTAACTCCATCATTTTTATTATCACTTTTTTTATACTAAACACATTTAAACATACTTGACTATATGGTTTTCCACTACATAATAGATGATAATCAGCAAATTAAAACAGAGTATGCTCAGAAAAAGATAAAGACATACTGATAACATAAATGGCAGGTTACAGTGGAAGAGAGAAAAAGTACAGTTGACTCTTGAACAATGTGGAGGTTTATGACACTGCCCCCCCCAGAGTCAAAAATCCACATAAAAATTTTGACTCTCCCAAAACTTAACTACAAATATCTTACTGTGGACTTATGTTACTAATAACATAAATAATCAGCTAATACACATTTTGTATGTTATATGTATTGTATACTTTATTATTAAAATAAAGTTAGCTAGAGAAAAGAAAAAGTCCTTAAGAAAATAATAAAGAAGTGAAAATATATTTATAGTACTTTACTGTATTCAAAAAATCTGTGTATAGGGGACCTACATAGTTCAAACCTGTGTTGTTTAAAGGTCAACTCTAAAATGATAAAATCTAAGAACTTAAAAAACAAAGAAGTATGTGTGTGTGCAGTATGTGAGTTGAACACAGGTCATAGTTTATTCCCCATCTTCAGGCACAGAAGCCATAAAAAGGGTCCACTATAGCTGCAAATAATTGGCTTAAGAAATTACACTAGACTGTTTCCAAACCTTTGCTTTAGATGTTTACCCCACAGCTTTCATTGTGTTGATTTTATGCTGAGAATTTCTATGTTTGGATTTGGGTGGTTTGCATGACATATTGATTTAATTTGTTTCCAAGATTAAACATTTTGATTTTCACCTTGGGCTTTAGACACTATATTCCTGAGGTAAGTAATACCCACTTCTGTGCTTGGGATAGGAGCCTTCAGCCTAACCCTGTTTCCCTCATTCCTGCTTATTTGGAATTTGGAATAGAACACTGTTGTCATTTAATGAGAGGTCATGTAACTTTACACCCTTTTTTATCCTTTAAGGTCACCTACAAGTCACTTATTGTAGACCAATGTAATATGTAGCAAACTATATATTAATAATAATAACCAATATTTAATAAATATGTACTGATTAATGATTAATGAATTAATAGAACATGACCCTTAGGCATTGAAAAAATATACATACACATTAACATAATTTATTTAATAAATAAGGAAAAAGTACAGTGTGTATATATATAAACAAAAATACAATTATTATTTTACATGTTTACACACAAAATATATAAGCACTTTTTGTCATTTTCAATCTATGCATAATATTAATCAAATAATAGTTTTTTTTTAACTAATCATATATGGTACAGTCTTTGGATCATTTCCAATATTTTATAATTTCAAGTAATGTTGGTGAACTATTTATAAACAAATAAAAATAAATATAGCTATTTCCTTGAAACTCATAAAAGTAGAATGTTTGAGTTAAAGGGAATAGACAATTCTAAGAACTTGGGTTTGCACTACTAAAGTACCCATTAGAAAGATGCAATAATTTGTAATATCCCAAGCTGTATGCCCTCAGCACAAAGTGTTAATGCAATTTTATATCTGCAATTTAATAACTAAGATATATTTTATTTCCATCACAAATTAATTGTTTTCAATTTTTTAAGTTTATTTATTTATTTTGAGAGAGAGACAGCATGAGCAGAGCAGAGGGGGAGAGAGAGAGAGAGAGAGAGAGAGAGAGAGAGAGAGAGAGAATCCCAAGCAGGCTCTGCAGAGCTAGCAGCATGGGCCTGGACGTGGGGCTTGACTCACGAATGGTGAGATCATGACCTGAGCCAAAACCAAGAGTCCAAAACTTAACTGACTGAGCCACACAGGTACCCCTCAAATATTTATTGGTATTTGATTAGTTCCCTTTTTATTTTCTTATTTGTCTCTGTCTTTTCTCCATTTTGAAACTTTTGCATTCTTTTCCTTTACTTATTTTTTTACAGTCCCTTATATATTAAGAAGATATATACTTCCTTGCATCTGTGTACATATTCTTTTATATCTGGTAGTAGAATATTGAATTTTTCTTCATTTCATAGATTCAACATTAAGTATTTTAAATGTGTTGTTGTTATGGTTTTAAATAGGATATTTCCTTCCATTGTTTTTATTCAGTATTCCTATTTTCTATATTACTATTCTCACCACTTTCCTAAATTCTGATTTTCATTTTAATAGTTTCATTCAGTTGATTCTCATGAATTTTCTAAGTAGACAATTATACTATCTATTAATAATATCTATGAGTAATAGTAAACTTGCTTCTTTATTTTTAAATTTATTTATTTTTTAATTTACATTGAAGTTAATTAGCATATAGTGCAACAGTGAATTCAGGAGTAGATTCCTTAATGCCCCTTACCCATTTAGCCCATCCCCCCTCACAAAACCCCTCCAAAAACCCTCTGTTTGTTCTCCATATATGAGTCTCATCTGTTTTGTCCCTCTCCTTGTTTTTGTATTATTTTTGCTTCCCTTCCCTTATGTTCATCTGTTTTGCATCTTAAAGTCCTCATATGAGTGAAATAATATGATATTTGTCTTTCTCTGACTAATTTTGAATAGCAAAATACCCTCTAGTTCCATGCATGTTGTTGCAAATGGCAAGATTTCATTCTTTTTGAATGCTAGTAATACTCCATTATATGTATATGTGGTGTATACACACACACATATATATATATATATATATATATATATATATATACACATATACATATACACACACCACATCTTATTTATTCTTATGTATCCATTCATCCACCAATGGACACTTGAGCTCTTTCCATACCTTGGCTATTATTGATAGTGCTACTATAAACATTGAGGTGCATGTGCCCCTTCGAAACAGCATACCTTTAACCTTGGATAAATACCGAGTAGTGCAATTTTTGGGTCATAGCGTAGTTCTATTTTTAATTTTTTGAGGAACCTCCATACTGTTTTCCAGAGTAACTGCGCCAGTTTGTATTCCCACCGGCAGTGCAAAAGAGATCCTCTTTTTCCACATCCTCGCTGACATCTCTTGTTGCCTGAGTTGTAAATGTTAGCCATTCTGACAGGTGTGAGGTGGCATCTCATTGTGGTTATGATTTGTATTTCCCTCATGATGAGTGATGTTGAGCATTTTTTCATGTGTCAGTTGGCCATCTGGATGTCTTCTTTGGAGAAGTGTCTATTCATGTCTTTTGCCCATTTCTTCACTGGATTATTTGCTTTTTTGGGTGTTGAGTTTGATAAGTTCTCCATAGATTTTGGAAACTAACCGTTTATCTGACATGTCATTTGTAAATATCTTCTTCCATTCTGTCTGTTGCCTTCTCGGTTTGCTGATTCTTTCCTTCGCTGTGCAGAAGCTTTTTATTTTGATGAGGTACTGATAGTTAATCTTTGCTTTTGTTTCCCTTGCCTCTGGAGCATGTTGAGTAAAAAGTTGTTGCAGCCAAGGTCAAAGAGGTTTCGCCTGCTTTCTCCTAGAGGATCTTAATGGCTTCCTGTCTTACATTTAGGTCTTTCATCCATTTTGAGTTTATTTTTGTGTATGGTGTAAGAAAGTGGTCCAGGTTCATTTTTCTGCATGCCACTGCCCAGTTTTCCCAGCATCACTTGCTGAAGACACCACCTTTATTCCACTGGATATTCTTTCCTGCTTTGTCAAAGATTATCTGGCCATACATTAGTAGGACCATTTCTGGGTTCTCTATTCTGTTCCATTGATCTGAGTGGCTGTTTTTGTGCCAGTACTATACTGTCTTGATGATTCCAACTTTCTCATATTGCTTAAAGTCCGGGATTGTAATGCCTCCAGCTTTGGTTTTCTTTTTCAGGATTGCTTTGACCATTCTGGGTCTTATCTGGATCCATACGTATTTTAGGATCACTTGTTTTAGCTCTGTGAACAATGCTGGTGTTATTTTGATAGGTATTTCATTGAATATGTAGATTGCTTTGGGTAGTATTGACATTTTAACAACATTTGTTCTTCCAATCTGTGAGCATGGAATATTTTTCCATTTTTTGTGTCTTCTTCAATTTCATGCACTTTCTATAGTTTTAAGTATATAGATTTTTCACCTCTTTGGCTAGATTGATTCCTAAATATTTTATGGTTTTTGGTGTAATTGTACATGGGATTGATTCCTTGATTTTTCTTCCTGGTGCTTCATTATTGGTGTATAGGAATACAACTGATTTCTGTGCATTGATTTTATATCCTGTGACTTTGCTGAATTCATGGATCAGTTCTAGCATTTTTTGTTGTGATCTTTAGGGTTTTCCATATAGAGTATCATATCATCTGCAAAGAGTTAAAGTTTGACCTCCTCCTGGCCGATTGGGATGCCTTTTATTTCTTTCTGTTGTATGATTGAAGAGGCTAAGACGTCAAATATTATGTTGAGTAACAGTGGTGAGAGTGGACATCCCTGTCTCATTCCTGAACTTAGGGTGGAAGCTTTCAGTTTTTCCCATTGAGGATGATATTAGCATTGTGTCTTTCATATATGGCTTTTATGATCTCGAGGTATGATTCTTCAATTCCTACTTTCCTGGTTTTTTTTTTAATCAAGAAAGGATGTTTTATTTTGTCAAATGCCTTCTCTGTATCTATTGAGAGGATCACGTGGCTCTTGTCCTTTCTTTTATTGATGTTATATATCACATTGATTTTTTTGTGAATATTGAACCAGCCCTGCATCCCAGGTATAAATCCCACTTAATAATGGTGAATAATTTTTTTAATGTATTGTTGGATCTGGTTGGCTAGTATCTTGTTGAGGATTTTTGCATCCACGTTCACAGGGAAATTGGTCCTTAGTTCTTTTTAGTGGGGTCTTTGTCTGGTTTTGGAATCAATGCAATGCTGGTTTCCTAGATAGCGTTTGGAAGTTTTCCTTCCATTTCTAGTTTTTGGAACAACTTCAAGAGAATAGGTGCTAACTCTTCCTTATTGTTAGGTAGAATTCCCGTGGAAAGCCATCTGAGGCTGGACTCTTGTTTTTTGGGTGATTTTTGATTAAAAATTTATTTCTTTAATGGTTATGGGTCTGTTCAAATTTTCTATTTCTTTCTGTTTCAGTTTTGGTAGTTTATATGTTGGAATTTGTCCATTTCCTCTAGATTGCCCATTTTATTGGCATATAATTGTTCATAATATTCTCTTATTATTGCTTGTATTTCTGCTGTGTTGGTTGTGATCTCTCCTGTTTCATTCTTAATTTTATTTATTTGGGTCTTTTCCTTTTTATTTTTGATTAAACTGGCTAGGTTATTGTCAATTTTGTTAATTCTTTCAAAGACGCAGCTTCTGGTTTCATTGGTCTGTTCTACAGTTTTTGTTGTTTGCTTTTGTTTTTGTTTATTTTTTTTATTTTGATAGCAGTGATTTCTGCTCTCATCTTTATTATTTCCTGTCTTCTGCTTCTTTTGGGTTTTATTTGCTGTTCTTTTTCCAGCTCTTTAAGGTGTAAAGTTAGGTTGTGTATCTGAGATATTTCTTCCTTCTTTAGGAAGGCCTGGATTGCTATATACTTCCCTCTTATGTTCACCTTTGCCATATCCCAGAGGTTTGGGGTTGTGGTGTTATCATTTTCATTGGCTTCCAGGTACTTTCTAATTTCCTCTTTAACTTCTTAGTTAGCCCATTCATTCTTTAGTAGGATGGTCTTTAGTCTCCAAGTTTTTGTTGTCTTTCCACATTTTTTCTTGTGATTGACTTCGAGTTTCATAGCATGGTGGTCTGAAAATATGCACGGTATGGTCACTATCTTTTTGTACTTGGTGAGGGCTGATTTGTGTCCCAGTGTGTGATCTCTCCTGGAGAATGTTTTATGTACACTGGAGAAGAATGTGTATTCCACTGCTTTAGGATGAAATGTTCTGTATATATGTGTTAAGGCCATCTGGACCACTGTGTCATTCATAGCCATTGTTCTCTTCTTGATTTTCTGTTTAGATGATCTGTCCATTGCTGGAAGTGGGGTGTTTACGTCTCTTACAATAATGGTATTATTATTAATGAGTTTCTTTATGTTAGTGATTGATTTACATATTTGGGTGTCACCACATTTGGAGCATAAATGCTTACAATTATTAGGGCTTCTTGGTGGATAGACCCCTTAATTATGACATAATGCCCTTCTTCACTTCTTATCACAGTCTTTATTTTAATGTCTAGATTGTCTGATATAAGCATGGCTATGCTGGCTTTCTTTTTTCGACCATTAGCATAATAGATGGTGCTGCGTCCTCTTTCAATCTGAAGGTGTATTTAGGTCTAAAGTGGTTCTCTTGTAAACAGTATATATATGCATCTTGTTTTCTTATCCATTCTGTTACCCTGTCTTTTGATTGGAGCTTTTAGTCCATTGATGTTTAGATTGAGTACTAAAAGATATGAATTTATTGCCATTTTGTTGCTTCTAGAGTTGGAGTTTCTGGTGGTATTCTTTTGTCTTTCTAGTCTTCATTTCCTTTGGTCTTTTTTTTTTTTTTGTCGTGTTTTCTCCCCTCAGAGAGTCCCCCTTAAAATTTCTTGCAAGGCTGGTTTAATGGTCATGAGGTCCTTTAATTTTTGTTTGTCTGGGAAATTTTTTGTCTCTCCTAGTTTGAATGACAGCCTTGCTGGATAAAGAATTCTTGGCTGCACATTTTTCCAATTTAGTACATTGAATATATCCTGCCACTCCTTCCTTGCCTGCCAAGTTTCTGCAGATAGGTCTGCTGAAAATCTGATCTGTCTTCCCTTTTAGTTTAAGGACTTTTTTTCCCCCTTGTTTATTTGATGATTCTTTCCTTACTTGAGTATTTTGTGAATTTGACTATGATATGCCTTGTTGACTGTCAGTTTTTGTTGAATCTAATGGAGGTCCTCTGTGCATCTTGGATTTTGATGTCTGTGTCTTTCCCCAGGTTAGGAAAGTTTTCTGGTATGATTTTCTCACATAACCTTTCTACTCTTTTTTTTCTCTCTCCATCTTCTGGGACCCCTATGATTCTTTTTTTTTTTTAATTTTTTTTTAACGTTTATTTATTTTTGAGACAGAGAGAGACAGAGCGTGAACAGGAGAGGGGCAGAGAGAGAGGGAGACACAGAATCTGAAACAGGCTCCAGGCTCTGAGCTGTCAGCACAGAGCCCAACGCGGGGCTCGAACTCACGGACTGTGAGATCATGACCTGAGCCGAAGTCAGACGCTTAACCGACCGAGCCACCCAGGCGCCCCAAGGACCCCTATGATTCTGATGTTTTTCCTTTATAATGAATCATTGATTTCTGTAATTCTTAAATCATGTTCTTTTGACTTAGTCTCCCTTTTTTTTCTGCTTCATTATTCTCCATGAATTTATCATCTATATCACTGATTCACTGCTCTGCCTCATCCATCCTTGCTTCCATGGCATACATTTGAGATTGCACCTCAGTTATAACATTTTTTATTTCATCCTGACTAGTTTTTACCTCTTTTATCTCCACAGAAAGAGATTCTAATCTACTCTCAGCTTCACCTATTATTCTTTTTATTGTGATTCTAAATTCTGGTTCAGGCATCTTGCTTGTATCTGTGTTGATTAAGTCCCTGGCTGTCATTTCTTCCTACTTCTCTTTTGGGGTGAATTCCTTTGTTTCATCATTTTGAATGAAGAAAAGGAATTAATAAGGTAAAAAAAAAAAGAGTAAAATTAGAAAACACACACACACAAATCAAGTGATGCTAGATCCTAGATGTGTTTTGGTCTGGTTGTTGAAAGGAGTTTGATAGATTGGAGAAACAATGGAAAGATTAGAAAAGAAAAAAAAATTAAAAAAGGAAAATGTTTGAAAATTTGAAAAAATGAATACAATGAAATAGAATAAAATGTAATGATGGAAGTACATAGAATTTGAAGAATTTACAAAAAAAGTAAAAAAAAATAGTAGAAAAAATTTAAAAATATATTTTTAACAAAAATTAGCAATAAAAATATTTTTCTTTTTATATTCAAGAATAAGAAGAGAAAAACAAAAAACTGAAGAGTTGAACCAACAGACTGAAAAATGATTGAAATTACATCCGTTTCCCCTAGAAGTCAAACTATGAAGCACTTTATACTCCATAAACTAAGCAAGTGGAGAGACTTGTGGTGTTCCTGAAAACTGAGGTTGGCCCGGTTGGGCTGTGTTAGTGTAAAGGCTCCTTTATCCATTAGATTGTGCTGCTTAGCTTACTGGGTGGATTGTTATGGTACTTGTAAGTGTGTATGTGCATGCACAGGAGGGTAAAAATGGCATCATCTAGCTACCCAGTTTCTAGTATTGAAACACTGTTCTCCCCAACCAGTAATCGTGCAGACCCCCTTTGTCTCCAGCTTCCATCCACTCCCTGCTTTTACACTGTGACCAAGCTGTAGGTTTCCAGGAGGCACCTCCCTCCTGAGTTTTATCTCAGATGTGGCTGTGTTTCCCAATGCCTCATTTATGAGGGACTGAGGCTGTGACCTGCTCAGATCCTCTGGGGGAGGGTCTGACTGAGCAATGGCCGAGCGCCCACCCACGCACAGGAACACTTATAGGAACATGCTGCTGCCAATGCCCAGAGACTGCTGCTAGGTGCCAGCCTGCCCCGAGAATGTTCACCCAATTGTGTAGCAACATTTCAGAAATTATGGTAAATCACAACACACATCTGGCACCAGGCTTCTCCCTTAACATCTTTGTTCCAGCACCAGAAATGTGGTTTTTCTCCAGGGTCCACTGGGACCTTTACCTGTGGGGATGGGGTGCACAGCCTCTACAAAATCTTCTCCCTGCAGGGGAACCTTCTTTCCCCATTTGGCCACAGGACCCCTCAGACCTCACTTTCTGCTCCTGGGGATTTGACCTTCCCACCAGAGCACCACCAGGTATTAAGCTGCAGAGTTTCAGACTCTGCACTCCACCTGTTTATAGAGTGTTAATGGAATTTAAACTCTCTCCTTTCTCCTTTCTCCTTTTTTTTCAGTCCCTGTGGCTGTTTACACTTTCCCATTTTCTCTTCAGCAGCTTTTTGGGGAGGTGCTTTTCCTGTAATCTCCACCAACTCCATCCTCTGTCTCCAAGCAAAAATAGCTCCCTGCCCTCCGTGGTTTCTCTCTCTTCCAGTTCACCTCTCAACACTGTGTACCTGCTGGTTCTGTGGTTCAGGTTGTGTTAATCCTCAAATCATTTTTCTAGGTGTGCAGGATTGTTTAGTGTTGATCTGTCTGTATTTCATGGATGAGAGAAGCAAAAATCCCTTCCCTCCTATTCTGCCATCTTGGCCCCTTCCTCCATGAGTCGCCTTTTTCTTTACAATATTTCCCCCTTTCTGTTTATTTCATTTAATTTATTAATACTCCCAGAAAAATATTAGCTAATAGTACTGATAATTGGCATCCTTTCCTTTTTCCTGTCTTTAAACTGGTTGAAATTTAACACTAAGTTTTAATATTTAACCTTTTAAGTTAAATTTTAGATATGTAGAAATTTCAATTAGATATTCTAAGACCTACATTGATACCAAAAGAAAAAAAAATAATAAAGTTTCACCCTTAGGTAATTTTTTAGAGAAATGATACAAGTGAGCCATCTCTAGATTTGGAATGCTGAGTAAAATATTAAAAGAGTGTCAAGCTTTTTGCATGACAGAAATTATGTGCATTTATGATCTATTTTTAAATTAAGAAATATGGGTTGATTAAATTACATATTTTCTGTTCTTTTTAGATAATTAAATCATTAAGCTCAGTAGTCAGCATTTTAAAGAATTCTATGCATTGTTATGATTTGTTGATTGCTTGTTTTTATAGCAGATAGCTCAAAACTTTCAGTAAACTTTTTAAAGCACTGGAACCATTAACACTTGCTAAACACAAATTGATTTGAGTTGATATGATATGAAAAGCAAAGCAAAACAAAAGCAGAAACAAATTTATTGAATTTAGTCAAATGACTTTTTCTTTGAAATATATATTATTCTAAATGTCTGTTTGATTTAACTGTTCTTTGTACATCAGTACACCTAGCTTTTGTTTAATGTTATGATCCCAGATGAAATTGAAGTGTTCTTTTCACATTTCAAAACGTGTTTCCTGTTTTGTACACATTTCCCTTTCCTTAATATAGTATATATATATATATATATATATATATATACATAATTATATATATATAATTATAATTATATATATGTGTATATGTATATATTATACATATACATGTATATGTATATATTATACATATACATGTATATGTATATGTATATATATATACATAATATGTATATATGTATGTATTATATATACATAATTATATATATAATTATAATTATTTATAATTATATATAATTTTAATTATATATATTATATAATAATATATATTATATATAATATATAATATATATAGTAATAATATAATATATATATAATATAATTATAATTATATATAATTATATAAATTATATATTATATATATAAATTATATATTATATATAATTATAATTATATATTTATATATTATATTAATATATATAATTTATATATATAATTTATATATATAATATATATAAATTAATATTTTCAAACATAATATATGCAGCCAAATGAAACAGATGGCCAACAGATTTGGGTTCAAAGAACCAGTTTCCAGTTCTGCCAATTAGAATGTATATTTGTGAATGGTATCACTATCCTTGCAATATAAATTAAGGGTCCAAGAAGAGTCCCTATGTGTATCACTCATGTTCCATCTTTCTAAATAGTTTAGTTGAGAAGCATAAGAAAATAATTGAAATAACTCTTCTAGGATTATAAGACTTTAAATGGTAAAGGGTGTTTTGTTTTTAAAAGTGTCTCCACAATTTTTAACTGCCTTTTGCTGTCAATTTAGATCTAGGAAATCCAAAACTGATTATAATTTTTCTCTTTAAACTACAGCAATCAATATTTTGTCAGAGTGTTTGAAACTTGATTTACAGTTTGTGTGCATTTTTAAGGCATTTCTTGCTAGTTTTTTCCATCCTCCTCCCTCATTCCCAACTCTCTCCTCATATTCTTTCCTTCCTACCTTCCTTCTTTCCGTTCTTATGCTTCCCTTTCTTCAGATTTAAAGAAATGCAATGACATAACTTTAAAAGTAGCTAGGTGCTATAATTATATTAATTATATATTTCTGTTGTTGCTGTAAATGATTCAAAACCTTGGCAATTGATTGCCAATATGAAGCTAATGCATAGTGGTCTATGGTGATAAAAAAGGGAGGGAGAAGGGAGACAGAAAGAATGAGGAAGAGGGTGGGAGAGAGAGAGAAAGTAAGAGAGAAGGAAAGAGAGAGGGAGACAGAGAAGGAAGAAGAGGGAAATAGAGGGAGATAAAGAAGGAAGGAGAGAAGGAGGGACAACAAGAAAGAGAATGGGAGAGAGGAAATCAATGATGTTCTTTTCTAATTTTTTTTGAAAATTGTAAGGTGGCATGTCAAGTGGAAATTGAAGTACACTGGGAGACCCGAGTTCTAAATTCAGCCCTATTGTAAGCTCACTGTATAATGTAGGTAAGTCATTTCACTTATCTTGGGTTTAGTTTCCCCATCTACAAAAATAACGAGGAACATTTTACCTCTATGTTCACTGGACTGTAAATTACACGAGGACAAAAATTTTGTCTCTTTTGTCCTCTTATGTATCTCAAGCACCCAGAACTGTATCTAGTATAGTGTAGATGCTAAATAAACATTTGCTGAATGAATAAGGTTCTTTTTTAACTCTATTGTTTAATAATAATTTAATAATTGTTCAAAAAAGACATAAAAGGAGTAAAGGACAACAGTAAATGTTAACTGGGGATAATACAGTATTGGCTTACTCTCTTCTGACACACAGTCTCTAGCATGTCCAAAGACAGTTGTTATAGTGGTTCCCTGATAGGTGCATAAGGATTTATATCTTCTCCCCTTAAGTTCCTATAAAAGAAAACCTCAGGGAACTTCTTTTAGTCATGGATTTTCCACTAGCTTCATGATTTCAGTCAAGTCTTTTAACATTTTTGGCAATTTTTTTCCCATATTAAAAATGTCAGTATTGATTATATTCCTTTGATTGTACATTTATTCATCCATTCATTCATTTAATAAATATTTGTGGAATGCCAATGTATGTAAGGGATTGAGATGAATAAAGCAACTGATTTATCAAGTCACTAAATCTCTAAAATTCTGTGACTGTTCAAATGTCTTTATAGATATGGATGTTAAAAAGTAATTACTAAATTATTTATTGAAGTTAACATAATTTTCAATTATATTTTATTCTGTTAAGAAAAATGAATTATTATATTTATATGAATTGCTTAGACTCCTACCTTTATTTATTTTTTAATCAAGAGAATGGTAGTTAAGCTATCAGCTTTCTCCTTCAGCAAGGACTAAGTTTTGACTCTGGTACTGATTAACTTTTCCTGTTGGATTTATTTGAGGATGGATTTTATTTTATTTTATTTTATTTTATTATTTTTTAATTTCATTTATCATTTATTTTATTTATTTTTAATTTTTAAATTGTTTTTATAGGTGATGGTTTTTAAATATTTGATTATAATAAACTCCAATATTATGTATAAGCATCCTCTTATAAGCAGAACTTTTAATTCCACAGTGTATTTCTTGCAAGGTTTTTCTCACCTTATGGTAGGAAAAAAAAAACAAAACAAAACTGGCAGTTTCTAAATTCTCTCCTTTGATTCTGTGTGTGAGTATAAAATGGTTATAATTTGTCTGACTTTTGTGGTATAAAAGGGGGGTTAAATATTACTTAATTTCTTGTATATTTTTGTGGCTTTTATGTGGATATTTTATGAGGATGGCAATGATTGGCATTATACATCTATGGCCTGCAGACACTTTCTTTATATCTGAATGGCTGTACCTTGATCTTATTTGGCTTTTTGTACTGTGTTTTTGTTCTCCTTTTTGGCCTCACTGATGTATGAACTTGTAAATTCCATTATGTTTCAGAATGTCACATCACAGCATAGTCTTCCTCAGCTACAGCTTCTAGTTACTGTCTATTGGCTGCAACAAGTCATTGCTTGACTTTGAAGATCTTGGTGTTTGTGCTACTACTGGGGTAGGCTAGACATACAGCAAATAGTTTGATAATGAGTGGACTTCTTTTGCTTACAGTTGTCCATACTTTTGACTTCTGATTTGATTTTGTTTAAACAAAAGCTATTTGTAGTTATACAAAGAGAAAGTATATATTAATTACTTCATGTATTTGACTTAAAGATTCACTTGTGGGGGCGCAAGTGTGGCTCAGTCAGTTTAGCCTCTGACTTTGGCTCAAGTCATGATCTCCCAGCTCATGGGTTCAAGCCCTGCATTGAGTTCTGCTCTGACAGCTTGGAGACTGCTTCGGATTCTCTGTCCCCCTTTCTCTCTCTGCCCTTCCCCTACTCACACACACTCTCTCTCTTAAAAATAAATAAATATTAAAAAAATTAACTTTGGAAGCCTAGAGATGGGCATGATATTTTGGAGAACCTGATGATCATAATTAAAAAATGACCAAGATATATGAATAGAGCATCTTGGCTCTTTAATTAACAGTATGAATATTTTTCATTATCGGTTTTGTGTCCAGAGCTCTTCTAGTAGTGTGGCAGATAAATTAATGAATTTAAATAGGATCCAAATTTGACAAAACAATTAATATAAAAAAAGATAAATCCTATATGTAATTAACTATAAATTAAGACTGAAAAATATGAGTGATAAAATAGAGGTACATGTAAGTGCTCAAGAAGTTCAGAGGACAAAGAAATAATTTCTAGTTAAGGGGCCAGAGGAAGTACAGAGGAAATGGCACTTGAGTTTGATTTTGGACTTTGAGCAGGGAATGAGGTGCAATCCAGATGGCGAGTAATATAAACAAAGGTACAAAAATAAAGAAGTTCAAGGTATATAAATAAAAGTTAAGAAGTCTTACCACTAAATAATTGAATATTTGAAAATAAGCCTCACTGTTTTGAAACTTTCTTTTGAAATTTCTTCGTTTTTAAAAAAATTTTAAAAGTTTATTTTTTTGAGAGAGAGCGAGAGACAGAGCTCAAGGGGGGAAGGACAGAGAGAGGGAGACACAGAATCTGAAGCAGGCTCCAGGCTCCCAGCTGTCACCACAGAGCCCAATGTGAGGCTCAAACTCACAGACTATGAGATCATGACCTGAGCCAAAGTAGGACGCTTAACCGACTGAGCCACCAAGGCACCCCTAAATTTCTTCATTTTTAAAATATGTCAGAGCTGGGGATCCTGGCTGGCTCAGTTGGTTAAGCATCAGGTCACGATCTAGTAGTCCACAAGTTTGAGACCTGCATTGGGCTATCTGCTGATGCTTGGAACCTGGAACCTGCTCCAGATTCTGTGTCTCCCTGTTTCTCTGCCCCTCCTCCACTTGTGCTCTTTCTCTCTTTCTCAAAAATAAAAAAAAAAAATAAAAATAAAATATACTACAACTCGAACTTTGGAAATGGAGTAAATGTCTTTCAACCTCTGAGATGCCAGATCTGAACTGAAATTTCCCTCCAGTCCTAGAGGAGCAGTTTTTTCCTGTTCAAATTTGATTGTTTTCAACCTGTCATCTGTCTTCTGTTTCTGTTTTCTCTGAAATTATGGCTTTATTTTATTAGCTAATCCAAGTTTTCTGTTTTTTTTTTCTGATGGCTTATCTCCAGCATTTTATACATATAAACCTCTCCCAATGTAAAAATAAAACAAATTCCTATATCTATGGTTTCACTTTCTCTTATTTCTTTAAAAAGTAAACTTTCCAAGAACATTTTTCACTTTTCAGTTTTCATTTTCTTTGTTGTTGTTGTTGTTGTTGTTGTTTCATTCCTTGTGTTTACTCCTCAACTTTCTGCAGCCTGACTTCCTTTCTCATGACTCCCCTGAAATACTCCATGGCTAATAGAAATTAGGTAGAAATATTGTATGTAGTTTTCAGAAAGCACTCTCATAGGAAAAGGATATTTCTTTTCTCCTTCCTTTTTTATCCTTGATGTAATGCAGGCTGGAACTAAAACAGTTATCTTGGACCATGAAGTAAAGGCCATGGCTTGAGAATGAATGAATAGCACATGGAGGGAGCCTGTGTTTCTTATGGTTTTGAGAAGCTACTGAAACTGCCCTGAATGGACTGCCTTTGGAAAAAGAAATAAACTTTTTAATTTAAGCTTTACTCTTATTTCGGATTTTCAGTCACTTTTAGCCAAATCTCTTAACTAATGTAATAGGTAATAATCATTATTTTATGGCTTATATTACTTATGTATCAATGATTCCCAAATCTAGATCTTTGTCTTTCTCTTAAACTTCAGGAGATTTAGGATTTCCTGCTGAATTTATCCACATGTATACCCATGCACATCTCAAATTCAGCATGTTTCGGGGCACCTGGGTGGCTCAGTCGGTTGAGCGTCCGACTTCAGCTCAGGTCATGATCTCACACTCTGTGAGTTCAAGCCCAGCATCAGGCTCTGTGCTGACAGCTCAGAGCCTGGAGCCCGCTTCAGATTCCGTGCCTCCCCCTCTCGCTGCCCCTCCCCTGCTCATGCTCTGTCTCTCTCTCTCTCTCTCTGTCTCAAAAATAAATAAAAACATTTTAAAAAAATTCAGCATGTTTAAAGATGTTTAGGGACGCCTGGATGGCTCAGTCGGTAAAACGTCCAACTTTGGTTCAGGTCATGATCTCGCAGTTCCTGAGTTCAAACCCCACTTTGGACTCTGTTCTGACAGCTCAGAGCCTGTAGCCTGCTTCAGATTCTGTGTCTCCCTATCCCTTTCTCTCTGCCCCTTCCCTGGTTGTGTGCTGTGTCTCTCTCTCAAAAATAAATAAACATTTAAAAATGTTTAAAAATGAAATAGTTTTTAAAAAGTAATTATCTTCCTATGTATCCAATCTCAGTGAATGTGATGCAGAGTCAACATAGCAAACAGGAATTATAAACTTGACCATCCGCTTGACCTCATCTGTTCCCTCTTAATTTTTACTATTATATTCTTCGTTTAGACCCTAATCATCATTTTCCTGAACTATTTGTGTAATATTCTATCTGCTTCAAATCTTAACACAATTCTAAAACATTTTTTAATCTGTCACCACAGTTATGTTTCTGAAACAAATTGTTTACTTCTGAAAGAAACATTATCTTGCTTAAAATTTTGCAATGGCTGTACATTACCAACTGGATGAAGAATATTCTTAGCATAGCATGCAAGGCCTTCCATGACCTGTATCCTGCTTACCTCTCCAGCTTTATTTCTACTGACTTGCCTACTAAATTACCTTTCTGTTTCCCATTATACTTTTTTTCATATATGAAATTTATTGCCAAATTGGTTTCCATACAACACCCAGTGCTCATCCCAAAAGGTGCCATCCTCAATACCCATCCCCCAGCCTCCCCTCCCTCCCACCCCCCATCAACCCTCAGTTTGTTCTCAGTTTTTTAACAGTCTCTTATGCTTTGGTTCTCTCCCACTCTAACCTCTTTTTTTTTTTCCTTCCCCTCCCCCATGGGTTTCTGTTACGTTTCTCAGGATCCACATAAGAGTGAAACCATATGGTATCTGTCTTTCTCTGTATGGCTTATTTCACTTAGCATCACACTCTCCAGTTCCAACCACGTTGCTACAAAGGCCATATTTCATTCTTCCTCATCGCCACGTAGTATTCCATTGTGTATATAAACCACAATTTCTTTATCCATTCATCAGTTGATGGACATTTAGGCTCTTTCCATAATTTGGTTATTGTTGAGAGTGCTGTTATAAACATTGGGGTACAAGTGCCCCTATGCATCAGTACTCCTGTATCCCTTGGGTAAATTCCTAGCAGTGCTATTGCTGGGTCATAGCGTAGGTCTATTTTTAATTTTCTGAGGAACCTCCACACTGCTTTCCAGAGCGGCTGCACCAATTTGCATTCCCACCAACAGTGCAAGAGGGTTCCCGTTTCTCCACATCTTCGCCAGCATCTATAGTCTCCTGACTTGTTCATTTTGGCCACTATGACTGGCGTGAGGTGATATCTGAGTGTGGTTTTGATTTGTATTTCCCTGATAAGGAGTGACGTTGAACATCTTTTCATGTGCCTGTTGGCCATCCGGATGACTTCTTTAGAGAAGTGTCTATTCATGTTTTCTGCCCATTTCTTCACTGGGTTATTTGTTTTTCAGGTGTGGAGTTTGGTAAGCTCTTTATACATTTTGGATACTAGCTCTTTGTCCGATATGTCATTTGCAAATATCTTTTCCCATTCTGTTGGTTGCCTTTTAGTTTTATTGGTTTTTTCCTTTGCTGTGCAGAAGCTTTTTATCTTCATAAGGTCCCAGTAATTCACTTTTGCTTTTAATTCCCTTGCCTTTGGGGATGTGTCGAGTAAGAGATTGCTATGGCTGAGGTCAGAGAGGTCTTTTCCTGCTTTCTCCTCTAAGGTTTTGATAGTTTCCTGTCACACATTCAGGTCCTTTATCCATTTTGAGTTTATTTTTGTGAATGGTGTGAGAAAGTGGTCTAGTTTCAACTTTCTGCATGTTGCTGTCCAGTTCTCCCAGCACCATTTGTTAAAGAGACTGTCTTTTTTCCACTGGATGTTCTTTCTTGCTTTGTCAAAGATGAGTTGGCCATAAGTTTGTGGGTCTAGTGCTGGGGTTTCTATTCAACTCCGTTGGTCTATGTGTCTGTTTTTGTGCCAATACCTTGCTGTCTTGATGATTACAGCTTTGGAGTAGAAGCTAAAGTCTGGGAGTGGGATGCCTCCAGCTTTGGTCTTCTTCTTCAAAATTACTTTGGCTATTCGGGGCCTTTTGTGGTTCCATATGAATTTTAGGATTCCTTGTTCTAGTTTCGAGAAGAATGCTGGTGCAATTTTGATTGGGATTGCATTGAATGTGTAGACTGCTTTGGGTAGTATTGACATTTTTACAATATTTATTCTTCCAATCCATGAGCAGGGAATGTCTTTCCATTTCTTTATATGTTCTTCAATTGCCTTCATAAGCTTTCTATAGTTTTCAGCAGACAGATCTTTTACATCTTTGGTTAGATTTATTCCTAGGTATTTTATGCTTCTTAGTGCATTTGTGAATGGGATCAGTTTCTTTATTTGTCTTTCTGTTGCTTCATTGTTAGTGTATAAGAATGCAACTGATTTCTTTTTTTTTTTAAATTTTTTTTTTCAACGTTTTTTATTTATTTTTGGGACAGAGAGAGACAGAGCATGAACGGGGGAGGGGCAGAGAGAGAGGGAGACACAGAATCGGAAACAGGCTCCAGGCTCCGAGCCATCAGCCCAGAGCCTGACGCGGGGCTCGAACTCACGGACCGCGAGATCGTGACCTGGCTGAAGTCGGACGCTTAACCGACTGCGCCACCCAGGCGCCCCATAATGCAACTGATTTCTGTACATTGATTTTGTATCCTGCAACTTTGCTGAATTCATGTATCAGTTCTAGCAGAGTTTTGGTGGAGTCTATCGGATTTTCCATGTATAATATCATCTCATCTGCAAAAAGCGAAAGCTTGACTTCATCTTTGCCAATTTTGATGCCTCTGTTTTCCTTTTGTTGTCTGATTGCTGATGCTAGAACTTCCAGCACTATGTTAAACAACAGCGGTGAGAGTGGGCATCCCTGTCGTGTTCCTGATCTCAGGGAAAAAGCTCTCAGTTTTCCCCATTGAGGATGATGTTAGCTGTGGGCTTGTCATAAATGGCTTTTATGATCTTTAAGTACGTTCCTTCTATCCCGACTTTCTCAAGGGTTTTTATTAAGAAAGCGTGCTGAATTTTGTCAAAGGCCTTTTCTACATCGATTGACAGGATCATATGGTTCTTATCTTTTCTTTTATTAATATGATGTACCACGTTGATTGATTTGTGAATGTTGAACCAGCCCTGCATCCCAGGAATGAATCCCACTTGATCATGGTGAATAATTCTTTTTATATGCTGTTGAATTCGATTTGATAGTATCTTATTGAGAATTTTTGCATCCATATTCATCAGGGATATTGGCCTGTAGTTCTCTTTTTTTCCTGGGTCTCTGTCTGGTTTAGGAATCAAAGGAATACTGGCTTCATAGAATGAGTCTGGAAGTTTTCCTTCCCTTTCTATTTTTTGGAATAGCTTGAGAAGGATAGATATTATCTCTGCTTTAAACGTCAGGTAGAACTCCCCTGGGAAGCCATCTGGTCCTGGACTCTTATTTGTTGGGAGATTTTTGATGACTGATTCAATATCTTCGATGGTTTTGGGTCTGTTCAAGCTTTCTATTTCCTCCTGATTGAGTTTTGGAAGAGTGTGGGTGTTTAGGAATTTGTCCATTTCTTCCAGGTTGTCCAGCTTGTTGGCATATAATTTTTCATAGTATTCCCTGATAATTGCTTGTATCTGAGGGATTGGTTGTAATAATTCCATTTCATTCATGATTTTATCCATTTGGGTCATCTCCCTTTTCTTTTTCAGAAGCCTGGCTAGAGGTTTGTCAATTTTGTTTCTTTTTTCAAAAAACCAACTCTTGGTTTTTAATTGATCTGCTCTACAGTTTTTTTTTTTAGATTCGCTATTGTTTGTTTCTGCTCTGATCTTTATTATATCTCTTCTTCTACTGGGTTTGGGGTGTCTTTGCTGTTCTGCTTCTATTTCCTTTAGGTGTGCTGTTAGATTTTGTATTTGGGATTTTTCTTGTTTCTTGAGATAGGCCTCGATTGCAATGTATTTTCCTCTCAGGACTGCCTTCACTGCATCCCAATGTGTTTGGATTGTTGTATTCTCATTTTTGTTTGTTTCCATATATTTCTTAATTTCTTCTCTAATTGCCAGGTTGACCCATTCATTCTTTAGTAGGGTGTTCTTTCACCTCCATGCTTTTGGAGGTTTTCCAGACTTTTTCCTGTGGTTGATTTCAAGCTTCATAGCATTGTGGTCTGAAAGTATGCATGGTATGATTTCGATTCTTGTATACTTATGATGGGATGTTTTGTGACACAGTGTATGATCTATATGGGAGAAGGTTCCATGTGCACTCGAGAAGATAGTATATTCTGTTGCCTTGGGATGCAGAGTTCTAAATATATCTGTCAAGCCCATCTGATCCAATGTATCATTCAGGGCCCTTGCTTCTTTATTGGCCGTGTGTCTAGATGATCTATCCATTTCTGTAAGTGGGGTGTTAAAGTCCCCTGTAATTACCACATTCTTATCAATAAGGTTGCTTATGTTTGTGAGTAATTGTTTTACATATTTGGGGGCTCCAGTATTTGGCGTATAGACATTTATAATTGCTAGCTCTTCCTGATAGATAGACCCTGTAATTATTATATAATGCCCTTCTTCATCTCTTGTTACAGCCTTTAATTTAAAGTCTAGTTTGTCTGATATAAGTATGGCTACTCCATCTTTCTTTTGGCTTCCAGTAGCATGGTAAATAGTTCTCCATCCCCTCACTGTCAATCTAAAGGTGTCCTCAGATCTAAAATGAGTCTCTTGTAGACAGCAAATAGATGGGTCTTGGTTTTTTATCCATTCTGATACCCTGTGTCTTTTGGTTGGCGCATTTAACCCATTTACATTCAGTGTTATTATAGAAAGACACGGGTTTAGAGTCATTGTGATGTCTGTATGTTCTATGCTTGTAGTGATGTCTCTGGTACTTCATCTCACAGGATCCCCCTTAGGATCTCTTGTAGGGCTGGTTTCGTGGTGACAAATTCCTTCAGTTTTTGTTTGTTTGGGAAGACCTTTATCTCTCCTTCTATTCTAAATGACAGACTTGCTGGATAAAGGATTCTCGGCTGCTTATTTTTTCTGTTTAGCACACTGAAGATATCGTGCCAATCCTCTCTGGCCTGCCAAGTTTCAAAAGAGAGATCAGTCACGAGTCTTATAGGTCTCCCTTTATATGTGAGGGCACGTTTATCCCTTGCTGCTTTCAGAATTTTCTCTTTATCCTTGTATTTTGCCAGTTTCACTCTGATATGTCGTGCAGAAGATCGATTCAAGTTACGTCTGAAGGGAGTTCTCTGTGCCTCTTGGATTTCAATGCGTTTTTGCTTCCCCAGTTCAGGGAAGTTCTCAGCTATAATTTCTTCAAGTACTCCTTCAGCACCTTTCCCTCTCTCTTCCTCCTCTGGGATACCAATTATCTGTATATTATTTCTTTTTAGTGTATCACTTATTTCTCTAGTTTTCCCCTCATACTCCTGGATTTTTTTATATCTCTTTCTCTCAGCTTCCTCTTCTTCCATAAGTTTACCTTCTAATTCACCTATTCTCTCCTCTGCCTCTTCAATCCGAGCCGTCGTGGTTTCCATTTTGTTTTGCATTTCGTTTAAAGCGATTTTCAGCTCTTCGTGACTGTTCCTTAGTCCCTTGATCTCTGTAGCAAGAGATTCTCTGCTGTCCTCTACACTGTTTTCAAGCCCAGAGATTAATTTTATGACTATTATTCTAAATTCACTTTCTGTTATATTATTTAAATCCTTTTTGATCAGTTCATTAGCTGTTGTTATTTCCTGGAGATTCTTCTGAGGGGAATTCTTCCATTTGGTCATTTTGGATAGGCCCTGGAGTGGTGAGGACCTGCAGGGCACTTCCCCTGTGCTGTGGTGTATAACTGGAGTTGGTGGGCAGGGCCACAGTCAGACCTGATGTCTGCCCCCAGCCCACCACTGGGGCCACAGTCAGACTGGTGTGTGCCTTCTCTTCCCCTCTCCTAGGGGCGGGATTCACTGTGGGGTGGCGTGGCCCATCTGGGCTACTTGCACACTGCCAGGCTTGTGGTGCTGGGGATCTGGCATATTAGCTGGGGTGGGTAGGCAAGGTGCACGGGGGCAGGAGGGACAGGCTTAGCTCTCTTCTCCTTAGGTGATCCACTTCAGGAGGGGCCCTGTGGCAGCGGGAAGGAGTCAGATCCGCTGCTGGAGGTTTGGCTCCACAGAAGCACAGAGTTGGGTGTTTTTGCGGAGTGAGCAGGTTCCCTGGCAGGAACTGCTTCCCTTTGGGATTTTGGCTGGGGGGTGGACGGGGGAGATGGCGCTGGCCAGCGCCTTTGTTCCCCACCAAACTGAGCTCTGTCGTCCGGGGGGTCCGCCACTCTCCCTCCCTTTGTCCTCCAGCCTTCCCACTTTCTGAGCAGAGCTGTTAACTTATGACCTCCCAGACGCTAAGTCTCGCTTGCTGTCGGAACACAGTCCGTCCGGCCCCTCTGCTTTTGCCAGACAGACTCTGGGGCTCTGCTTGGCCGGTGAGCCGCCCCTCCATCCCGTCTCCCTCCCGCCAGTCCGTGGAGTGCGCACCCCCTCGCCACCCTTCCTACCCTCTTCCGTGGGCCTTTTGTCTGTGCTTGGCTCCAGAGACTCCGTTCTGCTAATCCTCTGGCGGTTTTCTGGGTTATTTAAGCAGGTGTAGGTGGAATCTAAGTGATCAGCAGGACGCGCGGTGAGCCCAGCCTCCTCCTACGCTGCCATCTTCCATCCCGACCTATCTTATTCCATTCTTAAAGCTTTCCATGATTTCTTTCTTTTTAGCTTGGCCTCTCCAGATTATCACCTGTACATGAATAATTTTTTAGTCAGTTAATGTTTTAGGTAGAGTTTTAGGTACATTCTCTGATTTCCTTGCTTTTAGGGATTGACTTAAAATTCCCAGCTACTCTTCTGGCCTCTAACTCTATCTTCTGACATTTGAAGCCATGAAGTTTAAGCTTTCTTCCACTGGAGATGTACATGACTGGGATTATTTGTGGGTTCAGATTTTGGCTTTGTCCAGTAAAACCAAGGGTGGCAGGAAGGATTACTCAAGATTGCACAAGTCAAGAGAGGAAAGAGAGAAGCCAAGGAAAGTCTCCCCGAGTTGCTCTCGAGCTCCCATATTTATTAGACATATGTTATATGGAAAACATTGCACAATATCTCAATGGCTACTTCCCAGTAACAATGTATAGAAAGCATGCAAAATTCAAGGCATTCCAAAAACTACAAAAAGGCAGATGCTGAAAGCAGGGAGGAGAACAAGATAAGATATTCCATAGATAACGTGGTCTAAGGAATTCATGAGCACAGGCAGGACCCAACCACCAAATACACATTAACTAGATACTGGTCAGCTATTTTCAACAGGGTCAGAAATCAGTGTAATGCATTCGCTATAATCTCCTTAACCAGGAAGTAGCTATTTGATTTCCCACAGTTTCCCCTTTTTTGTTTGAAGAATATTATTGTTCATGGGAATTGAGGACAGTCATTGTTCATGATGTCTTGATGAGGCCACTATGGGATAAATAATTCGGAAGCCTATGAAAAATACAAAAAAAAAAAAAAGATTAACAAAGAGCTCCAATAATCCAAATATGTAAATTAAGGCCATGAAACCAGTTGGTTGGGTTTAACCATTTCACATTGTCAGATAACTCCTGTTTAACTTGTATCTGTGTTTCCTGTTGAATATCTGATAGTTGTTGATGTAGTTGGGAAGCATTAATCTCAGATTGTAAATTATTGGAAAAAGCTCCTTGTAGGTGTTTTTGTTTCTTTGTTTGTTTGTTTGTTTTACTAAATCCCAAGAGTGTTAAGACATCTTATATTGTAAGGAAGTGACAAAAAAGTAACAGAAATATTCAGCTTGAACCAATGTCTCCGTTTGGTAAGAGAGCCTTTTGGAAGAAGCCAGATGCCTCCAGTACAAAGAAAATCATTACTGGTTAGTGGAAGGTCTGCATCCCACTATGTGACCAGCTTAAAGAAAGGGGGGGTTATGATATGAGCACAATACAGTGATGAAAAAGCAGTAGTAGTCTGGATAAAGAAAAACATTAAGCAAATCATTACCTTAGCTGAGTTTTGGGAAACCACAGCTAAATATGCTAAAAACCTTTTTTCTGGGGTTGGTGGCACTTCGACATAGCACATGAATCTGGTGGCATGTTGATCAAGGTGACATTATTTGCGTTGGTCCTTTGTGGACATGGTCTGCTCTGTTGTAAGGACAAATTGGCCATCTGAGGAAGAGAGTTGAAAGGCTGACCTTCCAACTCATGGTATGGTTTAATTAGGTAAGCAGGCACCCATTGTGGTCCTCATGGAAGAAGAACACATGTATATCTCCTTCCCCATGTTACTACTTCATAGGGCCCTTTCCATGAATTATCACATTGTATGTCTTTGAGTAAAACCTTGGATCTGATTTTCAAGCTGGGAGATGGTGCAAAATGCTCTTTGGCAGCTGTGAGGCCATGGGAATCATGATTTTAAAAATTTAGTGTGTATAAAGCTTTATATAGTGAATTCCAAGGAGAAGCATTATGTAGCTTCCCCCTTTTTGTTTATGAAGCATTTGTTTTATTTTTTTAAAAAAACTTTTAGTTTATTTATTTTTGAGAGAGAGACAGAGAGAGACAGAGCAAGGGAGGGGCAGAGAAACAGGGAGAGAATTCCAAGAAGGTGCTCTGCACTGTCACCACAGAGCCCTATGTGTGACTTGAACTCAAAAACCAAGAGAAACCGGATGTGTGACTTGAACTCAAAACCAAGAGAAACCTGAGCCAAAATCAGGAGTTGGATGCTCAACTGACTGAGCCACCCAGGAACCCAATGAATAATTTTTTTTTCAGTGGCACATGTACATTCTACAATAACTTGTCCAGTAGGGTTACATGGTATGCTCACAATGTGCTATATATTCCAATTTTGGAAGAATTCCTTTACGATGGATGAAATGTATCCAGGCCCATTGTCAGTTTTAATTTGTTGAAGTTTACCAGCTTGTGAAAATGAATGTAAAAAATGATGAATTATTGAGAGAAGATGGTAGCGTAGGAGGACGCTGGGCTCACCGCATCATGCTGATCACTTAGATTCCACCTACACCTGCCTAAAAACCCAGAAAACCGCCAGAACTAGCAGAACGGATTCTCTGGAGCCAAGCGTAGACAAGAGGTCCACGGAAGAGGGTAGGAAGGGCAGAGAGGCGGTGTGCGATACACGGACAGGTGGGAGGGAGCCAGGGTGGAGGGGTGGACTGCCGGCCAAGCAGAGGCCCCTAGTCTGGCTGGCAAAAGCTGAGGGGTTGGACGGAGTGTGTTCTGATAGCCAGTGGGACTTAACATCTGGAAGGTTATAAGCTAACAGCTCTGCTCGGAGAACGGGAAGGCTGGAGGACAACGGGAGGGAGACTTGTTGAGCCCTGGACAACAGAGCTCAGCTTGATGGGGAACAAAGGTGCTCCCCAGGGCCATCTCCCTCGCCCATCCCCCAGCCAAAATCCCAAAGGGAACCAGTTCCTGCCAGGGAACTTGCTTGCACCTCCCAAACACCCAAATCTGTGCTTCTTCGGATCCACCCCTCCGGCGGGGCTGACTCCCTCCCGGTGCCGCAGGGGCCCTCCCAAAGCGGGTGTCTGAAGGAAAAGCGAGCTGAGCCCGCCCCTCCCGCCCCTGTGCACCTTGCCTACCCACCCCAGCTAATACGCCAGATCCCCAGCACCACAAGCCTGGCAGTGTGCAAGTAGCCCAGAAGGGCCACACCACCCCACAGTGAATCCCGCCCCTAGGAGAGGGGAAGAGAAGGCACACAGCAGTCTGACTGTGGCCCCGCCCACTAACTCCAGTTATACACCACAGCACAGGGGAAGTGCCCTGCAGGTCCCCACCACCTCAGGGACTATCCAAAATGACCAAATGGAAGAATTCCCCTCAAAAGAATCTCCAGGAAATAACAACAGCTAATGAACTGATCAAAAAGGATTTAAATAATATAACAGAAAGTGAATTTAGAATAATAGTCATAAAATTAATCACTGGGCTTGAAAAGAGTATAGAGGACAGCAGAGAATCTATTGCTACAGAGATCAAGGGACTAAGGAACAGCCAGGAGGAGCTAAAAATGCTATAAACAAGCTGAAAAATAAAATGGAAACAACCACGGCTTGGATAGAAGAGGCAGAGGAGAGAATAGGTGAGCTAGAAGATAAAATTATGGGAACAGAGGAAGCTGAGAAAAAGAGAGATAAAACAGTCCAGGAGTATGAGGGGAAAATTAGAGAACTAAGTGATGCACTAAAGAGAAATAATATATGCATAATTTGTATTCCAGAGGAGGAAGAGAGATGGAAAGGTATTGAAGGTGTACTTGAAGAAATAATAGCTGAGAACTTCCCTGATCTGGGGAAGGAAAAAGGCATTGAAATCCAAGAGGCACAGAGAACTCCCTTCAGACATAACTTGAATCGATCTTCTGCACGACATATCATAGGGAAACTGGCAAAATACAAGGATAAAGAGAAAATTCTGAAAGCAGCTAGGGATAATCATGCTCTAGCATATAAAGGGAGACCTATAAGACTCCTGACCAATCTGTCGACTGAAACTTGACAGATCAGAAAGGAATGGCAAGAAATCTTCAATGGGATGATCAGAAAAAAAATATGCAGCCGAGAATCCTTTATCCAGCAAGTCTTTCATTTAGAATAGAAGGAGAGATAAAGGTCTTTCCAAACAACCCAAAACTGAAGGAATTCATCACCACGAAACCAGTCCTACAAGAGATCCTAAGGGGGATCCTGTGAGACAAAGTACCAGAGACATCCTGCAAGCATGAAACCAACAGACATCACAATGACTCTAAACCCATATCTTTCTATAATAACACTGAACGTAAATGGACTAAATGTGCCAACCAAAAGACACAGGGTATCAGAATGGATAAAAAAACAAGACCCATCTATGTGCTGTCTACAAAAGACTCATTTTAGACCTGAGGACACCTTCGGATTGAAAGTGAGGGGATGGAGAACTATTTATCATGCCACTGGAAGTCAAAAGAAAGCTGGAGTAGCCATACTTATATCAGACAAACTAGACTTTAAATTAAAGGCTGTAACAAGAGATGAAGAAGGGCACTATATAATAATCCCAGGGTCTATCCATCAGGAAGAGCTAACAATTATAAATGTCTATGCACTGAATACGGGATTCCCCAAATATATAAAACAATTACTCACAAACATAAGCAACCTTATTGATAAGAATGTGGTAATTGCAGGGGACTTTAACACCCCACTTACAGAAATGGATAGATCATCTAGACACACGGTCAGTAAAGAAACAAGGGCCCTGAATGATACATTGGATCAGATGGACTTGACAGATCTATTTAGAACTCTGCATCCCAAAGCAACAGAATATACTTTCTTCTCGAGTGCACATGGAACATTCTCCAAGATAGATCACATACTGGGTCACAAAACAGCCCTTCATAAGTATACAAGAAATGAAATCATACCATGCATACTTTAAGACCACAATGCTATGAAGCTTGAAATCAACCACAGGAAAAAGTCTGGAAAACCTCCAAAAGCATGGAGGTTAAAGAAAACCGTACTAAAGAATGAGTGGGTCCACCAGGCGATTAGAGAAGAAATTAATATATAGAAACAAACAAAAATGAAAATACAACAATCCAAACACATTGGGATGCAGCGAAGGCAGTCCTGAGAGGAAAATACATTGCAATCCAGGCTTATATCAAGAAACAAGAAAAATCCCAAATACAAAATGTAACAGCACACTTAAAGGAAATAGAAGCAGAACAGCAAAGGCAGCCTAAACCCAGCAGAAGAAGAGAAATAATAAAGATCAGAGCAGAAATAAACAATATAGAATCTAAAAAAACTGTAGAGCAGATCAACGAAACCAAGAGTGGGTTTTTTGAAAAAATAAACAAAATTGATAAACCTCTAGCCAGGCTTCTCAAAAAGAAAAGGGAGATGACCCAAATAGATAAAATCCTTAATGAAAATGCAATTATTACAACCAATCCCTCAGAGATACAAACAATTATCAGGGAATACTATGAAAAATTATATGCCAACAAACTGGACAACCTGGAAGAAATGGACAAATTCCTAAACACCCACACACTTCCAAAACTCAATGAGGAGGAAATAGAAAGCTTGAACAGACCCATAACCAGCAAAGAAATGGAATCAGTCATCAAAACTCTCCCAACAAATAAGAGTCCGGGACCAGATGGCTTCCCAGGGGAGTTCTACGAGACGTTTAAAGCAGAGATAATACCTATCCTTCTCAAGCTATTCCAAGAAATAGAAAGGGAAGGAAAACTTCCATACTCACTCTAGGAAGCCAGTATTACTTTGATTCCTAAACCAGACAGAGACCCAGTAAAAAAAGAGAACTACAGGCCAATATCCCTGATGAATATGGATCCAAAAATTCTCAATAAGATACTAGCAAATTGAATTCAACAGCATATAAAAAGAATTATTCCCCCTGATCAAGTAGGATTCATTCCTGGGATGCAGTGCTGGTTCAACATTCACAAATCAATCAACGTGATACATCACATTAATAAAAGAAAAGATAAGAACCATATGATCCTGTCAATCGATGCAGAAAAGGCCTTTGACAAAATTCAGCACACTTTCTTAATAAAAACCCTCGAGAAAGTTGGGATAGAAGGAACATACTTAAACATCATAAAAGTCATTTATGAAAAGCCCACAGCTAACATCATCCTGAATGGGGAAAAACAGAGCTTTTTCCCTGAGATCAGGAACATGACAGGGATGTCCAGTCTTACCACTCTTGTTTAACATAGTGTTGGAAGTGCTAGCGTCAGCAATCCGACAACAAAAGAAATCCAAGGCATCAAGATTGGCAAAGATGAAGTCAAGCTTTCTCTTTTTGCAGATGACATGATATTATACATGGAAAATCCGATAGACTCCACCAAAAGTCTGCTAGAACTGATACATGAATTCAGCAAAGTCGCAGGATACAAAATCAATGTACAGAAATCAGTTTCATTCTCATACACTAATAATGAAGCAACAGAAAGACAAATAAAGAAACTGATCCCATTCACAATTGCACCAAGAAGCAGGAAATACCCAGGGATAAATCTAACCAAAGATGTAAAAGATCTGTATGCTGAAAACTATAGAAAGCATATGAAGGAACTTGAAGAAGATATAAAGAAATGGAAAAACATTCCGTGGTCATTGATTGGAAGAATAAATATTGTCAAAATGTCAATACGACCCAAAGCTATCTACACATTTAATGCAATCCCACTCAAAACTGCAGCAGCCTTCTTCTCAAAACTAGAACAAGCAATCCTAAAATTCATATGGAACCACAAAAGGCCCCGAATAGCCAAAGTAATTTTGAAGAAGAAGACCAAAGCAGGAGCCATCCCAATCCCAGACTTTAGCCTCTACTACAAAGCTGTCATCATCAAGGCAGCATGGTATTGGCACAAAACCAGACACATAGACCAATGGAAAAGAATAGAAACCCCAGCACTAGACCCACAAATGTATGGGCAACTCATCTTTGACAAAGCAGGAAAGTATATCCAATGGAGAAAAGACAGTCTCTTTAACAAATGGTGCTGGGAGAACTGGACAGCAACATGCAGAAGGTTGAAACTAGACCGCTTTCTCACACCATTCACAAAAATAAAGTCAAAATGGATAAAGGACCTGAATGTGAGACAGGAAACCATCACAACCCCAGAGAGGAAAGCAGGAAAAAATCTTTCTGAGCTCAGTCGTAGCAATTTCTTACTTGACACATCCCCAAAGGCAAGGGAATTAACAGCAAAAATGAACTACTGGGACCTTATGAAGATAAAAAGCTTCTGCACGGCAAAGGAAACAACCAACAAAACTAAAAGGCAACCAACGGAATAGGGAAATATATTTGCAAATGATATATCGGACAATGGGCTAGTATCCAAAATCTATAAAGAGCTCACCAAACTCCACACACGAAAAACAAATAACCCAGTGAAGAAATGGGCAGAAAACATGAATAGACACTTCTCTAAAGAAGACATCCGGATGGCCAACAGGCACATGAAAAGATGCTCAACCTTGCTCCTTATCAGGGAAATACAAATCAAAACCACAGTCAGATATCACCTCACGCCAGTCAGATTGGCCAAAATGAACAAGTCAGGAGACTATAGATGCTGGGGAGGATGTGGAGAAACAGGAACCCTCTTGCACTATTGGTGGCAATGCAAATTGGTGCAACCACTCTGGAAAACACTGTGGAGGTTCCTCAAAAAATTAAAAATAGTCCTACCCTACGACGCAGCAGTATCACTGCTTGGAATTTACCCAAGGGAGACAAGAGTACTGATGCATAGGGGCACTTGTACCCCAATGTTTATAGCAGCACTCTCAACAATAGCCACATTATGGAAAGAGTCTAAATTTCTATCAACTTATAAATGGATTAAGAAATTGTGGTTTATATACACAATGGAATACTACGTGGCAATGAGAAAGAATGAAATATCGCCTTTTGTAGCAACGTGGATAGAACTGGAGAGTGTTATGCTAGGTGAAATAAGCCATACAGAGAAAGACAGATACCATATGCTTTCACTCTTATGTGGATCCTGAGAAACTTAACAGAAATCCATGGGGGAGGGGAAGAAAAAAAAAAGAGGTTAGAGTGGGAGAGAGCCAAAGCATAGGAGACTGTTAAAAACTGAGAACAAACTGAGGGTTGATGGGGGGTGGGAGGGAGGGGAGGGTGGGTGATGGGTATTGAGGAGGGCACGTTTTGGGATGAGCACTGGGTGTTGTATGGAAACCAATTTGACAATAATTTTCATATGTTGAAAAAAATGATGAATTATTTTTTGCATTTTCTCTGCTGTGAATAGAGGCCATTATAAATCCTGAAAAGGTGTCCACAGACATGTGGATATATTTTTGACTCCCATATGGGGTGTAGTGTGTAATATAAGTGTGCCAAAGATGATTTACTTTTAGACTTCTGGGGTTAATTCCCCATTGTATTTGCTCTGATTGCTGATGATAATCAGGGAAGGCAGAAACAATATCTTTAGCTTGAGCAACTGTAAGATGGAATTGTTTAATAAGGGATTTATAATTTTGATGAAAAAAGTTGTGAAATAATTGATCAGTTTTCAAAGCCATATTCTAGCCAGCCAATTGGTCTGTAACTTCATTTCCTTCTGTTAAAGGTCCAGGTAAGCCTGAGTGTGATCTTATGTGAGTGATAAAAAGAGGGTGTGTTTGTTAATCTGGCAGAGCTTCTAAAGTTAAAAATAAGAAAGAATCCTTTAATTCCCTAATAGACGCCTGTTCTGTATTCTGTATCACATAAATTACACGTTAAGAATGTGCTACAATGTTAATAGATTGGTTAGGAAATTGTTGTAAAGCCATAATAGCGGCCTTTATTCTTGTCCTTTGAGTAGATGTTTGTCCTTTAGAGATTACTTCATGCTATAATTGGTCAAAACAAGCAATAGCAGATTTAGTAGTTTTTCCAGACCCAACTATAAAAACAGTGATTGCCTGTGAAATTCACTGTGAAGATACTTTTTTTGGAGGATAAAGATACATTTAAAAGAGGTAATTGTATCAATTTGATGGCAGAGAGTATACAAGTTGGTTGACAACGTCTGCCATAGCATTTTGGAATTCCATAGATTAAGAATCCATTGAAGACATTAATAAGACACCCAGGATATATGAAATAAGGATCATACCCTCTTAGCTGTTGGCAACGATATCTGCCCCTAAATAATAATTCTGTAATTTGTTGTAAATAGGGAGTGAGGGTTTTCTTAAATGAGTGGGAAAGAAAAGCCATTCTAAACTTTGAATTTCTTTTACAAGTTGGCCTAGAAATTTTGTGGGCATGTGGAGAGTAGGAAATATAAATAGATAAATGGAGTAACCTAACTGTTGGCGATGCAGTTGCGTTTTTAAATGCCTGCTCTATGATTATTTTTTTCTGATTCAGAGGTTAAACCACAAGGAGAGTCTAAAGCAGTGTCTACTTTTAAAATATTAAATAAATTATAAAGTTTTCCTGTAGTAGTTCCCAAAGTGGGATGAATCCAATTAATAGCTCCTACATTTTTTTTGAAAATCACTTAAGGTATGCAAATGAGTAGTATGCGTTGATATCGTATTGTCTGAGCAAGACTATACGTCCTAGATATTGCCAAGGCTCCTGCATTTGAACGTTTTCAGGAGATATTTGAAGCTCATGTTATTTTGTGGAAAGTTGTAAGTTTTGATATATTGTGAAAAGTACGGTCTGTGTAGGAGCAGCAGGAAGAATATCATCCATGTAACGATAAACTAGACAGGATGGAAATTTTTTACAAGTGGGCAGTAAGGCTTGTTGAACAAAATATTGACATATAGTTGTGCTATTAATCATTCTTTGAGGTTATACTTTCCATCAGTATCTAGACAAAGGCTCTTGATTGTTAGTCAGAGGTACAGAAAAGGTAAAACTTTCCTTATCTTGTTCAGCTAAAGGTATGGTAAAAAAGCAGTCCTTAATATCTATCACTATAATAGACCATGTTGAAGGAATAATAGCAGGGCTGGGCAAGCCTGGCTGTAACACCCTCATAGGTTGGATAATGGTGTTGACAGCCCTGAGGTCATGTAACAATCTCCAACTACCTGATTTTTTAGGAATTGTAAAAAATGGGTGTGTCCCAAGGACTGGTGGAAGGTTCAATATGACCAGCTTCTAATTGTTGCAAAACCAGATTTTTAGCTTGTTTTAATTGCTCTCTTTTAGGGATCACTGTTTAATCCAAATAGGCATGGAAGATATCTATACCAGTGGAAAGGGAGGAATTTTAACAGTGGTCCTTTTTAAAAAAAGACTGAATGACTACTTTCCATTGTTTAAGTTAAGTCCCCTCTCCATAAAGACATAGGAACAGTTAGAGCAAAGGGTTGAATATAACCTGTTTGTACTTCTGGCCCAATGCATGTTAGGAGTCTTTTGGGTTTTAATGGAATGTTTGTGCCTCCCACTCCAGTAACAGGTAACAGCTCAGAGGCTAGGTCTTTTTTCCCATTGTTTAGGCCATTCATGGGAAGCTATGACAGAGATATCAGCTCCACTATCAATTAACAATGTAAATTAGTTTCCATTCACAGTAAGTTAAAAAAGGTTTGTCATATTGGATGATCTGAGTCCAACATAATTCCTTGGATCTTGTGCTGCAGAATCTTTTATTTCCCCTTTGTTGTGGTGGGGGTAGTTGTGCTAATCCTGTTTGGGGCGGGGTGGGGGGTGAAGTTATGTAACCCACTAACCTTTATAATAATATGAATTTCTCCTGTATAATTTGAGTCAATGACTCCAGGTACTACAAAAATTCCCCTTTTTTGTTGGGTTAGATCTTCATAGAATAATCCCCACTGTGTTGGTAGGTAAGGGGCTATATAGCCCAGTGGGTATCGTATAGACATGATGTTGTTCCTTTAAAATTAATTCTAAGGTAGTGCATAAATCCAATCCTGCACTCCCTGTGGTGGCTGCCCACAAGTCTGTAACCTGTCATTGGTCTGGTTTAAGAAAACCTGGGGAACAGGGTTCTGTATGGTTTTGCTCTATTTGGGATTGGGGAAACAGGAGCTGATGCCCCTTTCCTCATTTCCTGAGAGGGGTCCTCCTTCCTTATCAAATTTAGGTCAGCAGTGATTTGCCCAATGTTTTCCCTTTCTACATCTGGGAAAATCCTTATTGGATAACTTATTGGTTTGTCCCCTTGTTTGTTGGTGACAGTCCTTTTGCATGTGCCTGCTCTTCCATGTTTAAAGCAGGCATGAGAGGCTGGAGATGACCTCATAATAGCCACACAAATTTGTGCTTCATGTGTTTCATTTGTCACATTTTGGCACACCCTAATGAATTCTGGAACACCTTTGGCTTGAATAGATATGCCAGAGAGAATAGCCTTACAGTTTGCATTAGCATTTTCATAGGTCAATAGCGGCAGTAAAACTTGAGAAGCTTCTTCATTATCTATTTGCCTGGAAATACACTGTTATAATCTTTTCATGAAATCAACATAAGGCTCAGTGGCTCCCTGACATATAGTGGTGAAGGAACCTGTTTTTTGTTTTTGTGTCAGGGACTCGGGACCAGGCAGCAGCTGTAATTGTAGAGCATTGTTGGAATAACCTGTGATTGGCTTGAGCTTGGGCTTGAGCCATGGTATAATGGCTGATGCCCTATAGCATTTCTACTCCTATTGGGATACCCATATGTCAATTGTGAATTGCCTGTGTGGCACAACCCCCTTGATATTCTAAAGTCCACAGAGCATGCTGAGTGGAATAAGTATGTTTTTTGTTAATGCCTTCCAATCCCAAGGGGTCATTTCATATCCACTTTCTATTGTTTCAATTATCCCCTTAGTAAAGGAGCTCTGGATACTGTTCCCAGCAAAACTTTGTTTCAATTTCTTAAAGACAGTAAAAAGGAGGCTGATGTCCAGCAGTGGTAATGGTGGGGAATGTATGAAACTCCCCATCAGCACATCCCTCTTGTAAACACTGCTGCATAACTGATGGTTTATGTCCCTCCAGTATAGGTATTGGCTCTAAGCAATAAGGAGGAATAGGGACTGGAGGAGGGAAGTAGTCTTCCATGGTAGGAAGTGCCCTAGAAGAGGTGGGTGTTATGCTTTCTTTCTTAAATTTTTCCTTCTCTGGAGATACATGTAATATGGACATAACACTGTAAAGACTAAACTCCAGGTCACTAAAATGAAGCAGGAAATTTCTCTCCTTTTTTATGTTTTCTTTTTAAAAAAAATTTCCACTTGTTCCCATAGATCTAAATCAACTGTACCATGGTGGGAAACCGGGGACAAGCATCTTGGATTGTTCATAACAATTTACTTAATTGATCTTTTTTAATAGTACAATGAGTCATCTTTAAAAGCTGCTGTAAAGTTTTTAGATATAATAGCTGTTCCTTTGACATTTTTTTGGCCCATGGTAAAGAAAGAGAAAAGAAGTACTGTCACTGAAAACTAGACACTTTGACAGATGTCCCAAGTGGGTACTGCTGTTTATTACCAGGATGAGGTCTATCTGAAACCCGGACGGTTTCACTTTCTTCTCCTTAACATAGAATCTGCTGCCTGAAAACTTCCTCTCTCTTGAAGCTATTATTGTTACATCAGGGTCACCAATTGTGAGTTCAGCTTTGGCTTTATCCATCAAAGCCAATGGCGGCAAAAAGGATAATTCAAGACTCCACAAGTCAAGAGAGGTGAGAGGGAGGCTAAGGGAAGTCTCCTAGAGTTTCTCTCAAGCTCCTATAATTATTAAGCATACATTATAGGGAAAACATTGCAATATCTCAGTGGCTATGTGCCACTAAGAATGTATAGAAAGCATGCAAAAAACTTAGGCATTCCCAAGACTACAAAAGAGTAGATGCAGGAAGCAGGGTTGAGAACAAGATAAGATATTCCATAGATAACATGGTCTATGGAATTCATGAGCACAGGTAGGACCTAACCCCCAAATATGCATTAACTAGATACTGGTCAGCTGTTTTCAATAGGGCCAGAAAGCAGTGTAATGCGTTCCCTATAATCTCCTTAACCAGGACATAGCTATTTGATTTCCCACAAATATCTTTCTGTTACTGATTTATAATTCAATTCTATTGTGACCAAGGAACATTGCTTTATGATTTCACTAATTTGTAATTAATTAAAATTTTATTGCTCAATTTATGGCTATGTCATGTGAACTTAAATCTGTGTTCTCTTGGGAGTAAGAATTCTACATTTCCGTTTACTTGATCTATTGATTACAAAGGAACTTTGCAATTTCCAAAAACAATTTGGGATTTTCAAATTTCTCTATTTAGTTCTATTATGTATTTTAAAGCTTCATAATTAAGTACATGCATCTTTAGGATTCTTGTATCCTCTGAGAGACTCGACTTATTATTTTTAGTAAATATCCTTTTTCTTCTAGCAATATTTTTTTGCCTGAAGTCTAATTTGTCTGATATTAATAAAACCACTCCATTTATATATAAATCATCTTTGCATGATATTATATTTATTCATCCTTTTATATTGAAACAATGTATGTTTTTATCTTTAAAGTGCATGTCTTAAGTCATATCATTTGTCCTTTTTAAAAATCACTGCGACTACCTCCATATTTTAATTGGAATGTTTAGACTATCTTTAATGCATTATTAATATAGTTGGGTTTAAAACTACCGCTATGTTTTTCTCTACATGTCCTATGTATTTTGCTCTTTGGTTTACGATATGTACATTTACTTCATTGTCTACATTCAAGTACCACTTAATGTATAATATGAGATCTTTATGAAAACATCCTTCCCACTTCATATGTTATAAATAGCACAACAGTTTGATTCCATTTTTACTTTGGTTCTTTTAAAGAACCAAAATTTGGGGTGTCTCAGAGGCTCAGTTAGTTAAGCATCCAACTCTTAGTTTTAGCTCAGGTCATGATCTCACCGTTCATGAGTTCAAGCCCCATGTCAGGTTCTGCATTGTGGAGCTTCTGGGGATTGTCTCTTTCTCCCTCTCTGTCTCTCTCTGATGCCCCCTCACACTCAAAATAAATAAATAAACTTAAAAAAATACAGAACAAAAAATTGAGAAAATGTATGCTGTATTTACTCTTGTACTTAGAATTTCTGTAGCTCTTCTTCTTTCCTTACTATAGAAAACAAATTTCTATTGGGTATCATTTCCTTTTCTTTGAAGAGATTCTTTTAACATTTTAGTAGTAAAAATTTGGTGACTGCAAATTATCTCAGTGTATTTTTGTCTGAAAAGATATTTTGTTCTCATATTTGAAGGCTATTTTCACTGGATATAGAATTCTTTTTTTTTTTTTTAATTTTTTTTCAACGTTTTTTATTTATTTTTGGGACAGAGAGAGACAGAGCATGAACGGGGGAGGGGCAGAGAGAGAGGGAGACACAGAATCGGAAACAGGCTCCAGGCTCCGAGCCATCAGCCCAGAGCCTGACGCGGGGCTTGAACCCACGGACCGCGAGATCGTGACCTGGCTGAAGTCGGACGCTTAACCGACTGCGCCACCCAGGCGCCCCTAGAATTCTTGTATTACAGTTTTCTGTCTTTCAATGCTTTGATGGTATCATTCACTTTCTTCTGGGTTGCAAAGATTCTGATCAGGACTTGGCTATTCTGATTTTTATCCTTTTGGATATATCTTTACCAGAAAAAATGTCAAAGCAAGTTCCAATTACCTATAGGTTAGATTACTGGATATTTTTTCATGCATCCCTGAAAACAACACCGTTTTCAGTCGCTTCCTATCTGTGCTTCAATTTGGACAACTTCTATTGCTGTGTCTTGAAATTCACTGAATTTTCTTGGGGAGTGTCTTAACTGATTTAAGCCCATATTGTGTATGTTTGTTTCAGATATTGTATTTTTCATCGCTAAAAATCTTATTTTATTTTTTCCTATTTTGTTTTTTCTCCCCTTATTGTGTTTATGTTTTGTTTTTATCTTTGAGCATGTTTATAATACTTACTGTAAAATCCCACTATGCTTGTGATTTCAGGTTCTGCTGTTATTGAGTGGTATTTTTCCAATGTATAATCATATTTTTCTTCTTTACCAATCTATTAATTTTGATGGAATATTAGCTATTGTAATTTTACATTGTTGACTTATAGCTTTGTTATTTATTATCTCTTTAAAATATTTGACTTTTTATGGCAGGGAATTAAGTTACTTGTGCAACAGCTTGACCCTTTTGAGTTCTTCTATCTTGAACTTTTTTTTTTTTTTTTAATTTATTTATTTATTTATTTATTTTTTAATATATGAAATTTACTGTCAAATTGGTTTCCATACAACACCCAGTGCTCATCCCAAAAGGTGCCCTCCTCAATACCCATCACCCACCCTGCCCTCCCTCCCACCCCCCATCAACCCTCAGTTTGTTCTCAGTTTTTAACAGTCTCTTATGCTTTGGCTCTCTCCCACTCTAACCTCTTTTTTTTTTTTTTTTTTTTCCCTTCCCCTCCCCCATGGGTTTCTGTTACGTTTCTCAGGATCCACATAAGAGTGAAACCATATGGTATCTGTCTTTCTCTGTATGGCTTATTTCACTTAGCATCACACTCTCCAGTTCCATCCACGTTGCTACAAAAGGCCATATTTCATTCTTTCTCATTGCCACGTAGTATTCCATTGTGTATATAAACCACAATTTCTTTATCCATTCATCAGTTGATGGACATTTAGGCTCTTTCCATAATTTGGCGATTGTTGAGAGTGCTGCTATAAACATTGGGGTACAAGTGCCCCTATGCATCAGTACTCCTGTATCCCTTGGATAAATTCCTAGCAGTGCTATTGCTGGGTCATAGGGTAGGTCTATTTTTAATTTTCTGAGGAACCTCCACACTGCTTTCCAGAGCGGCTGCACCAATTTGCATTCCCACCAACAGTGCAAGAGGGTTCCCATTTCTCCACATCCTCTCCAGCATCTATAGTCTCCTGATTTCTTCATTTTGGCCACTCTGACTGGTGTGAGGTGGTATCTGAGTGTGGTTTTGATTTGTATTTCCCTGATGAGGAGCGACGTTGAACATCTTTTCATGTGCCTGTTGGCCATCCGGATGTCTTCTTTAGAGAAGTGTCTATTCATGTTTTCTGCCCATTTCTTCACTGGGTTATTTGTTTTTCGGGTGTGGAGTTTGATGAGCTCTTTATAGATTTTGGATACTAGCCCTTTGTCCGATGTGTCATTTGCAAATATCTTTTCCCATTCCGTTGGTTGCCTTTTAGTTTTGTTGGTTGTTTCCTTTGCTGTGCAGAAGCTTTTTATCTTCATAAGGTCCCAGTAATTCACTTTTGCTTTTAATTCCCTTGCCTTTGGGGATGTGCCGAGTAAGAGATTGCTACGGCTGAGGTCAGAGAGGTCTTTTCCTGCTTTCTCCTCTAAGGTTTTGATGGTTTCCTGTCTCACATTCAGGTCCTTTATCCATTTTGAGTTTATTTTTGTGAATGGTGTGAGAAAGTGGTCTAGTTTCAACCTTCTGCATGTTGCTGTCCAGTTCTCCCAGCACCATTTGTTAAAGAGACTGTCTTTTTTCCATTGGATGTTCTTTCCTGCTTTGTCAAAAATGAGTTGGCCATACGTTTGTGGGTCTAGTTCTGGGGTTTCTATTCGATTCCATTGGTCTATGTGTCTGTTTTTATGCCAATACCATGCTGTCTTGATGATGACAGCTTTGTAGTAGAGGCTAAAGTCTGGGATTGTGATGCCTCCTGCTTTGGTCTTCTTCTTCAAATTACTTTGGCTATTCGGGGCCTTTTGTGGTTCCATATGAATTTTAGGATTGCTTGTTCTAGTTTCGAGAAGAATGCTGGTGCAATTTTGATTGGGATTGCATTGAATGTGTAGATAGCTTTGGGTAGTATTGACATTTTGACAATATTTATTCTTCCAATCCATGAGCAGGGAATGTCTTTCCATTTCTTTATATCTTCTTCAATTACCTGCATAAGCTTTCTATAGTTTTCAGCATACAGATCTTTTACATCTTTGGTTAGATTTATTCCTAGGTATTTTATGCTTCTTGGTGCAATTGTGAATGGGATCAGTTTCTTTATTTGTCTTTCTGTTGCTTCATTGTTAGTGTATAAGAATGCAACTGATTTCTGTACATTGATTTTGTATCCGGCAACTTTGCTGAATTCATGTATCAGTTCTAGCAGAGTTTTGGTGGAGTCTATCGGATTTTCCATGTATAATATCATGTCATCTGCAAAAAGCGAAAGCTTGACTTCATCTTTGCCAATTTGGATGCCTTTGATTTCCTTTTGTTGTCTGATTGCTGATGCTAGAACTTCCAGCACTATATTAAACAGCAGCGGTGAGAGTGGGCATCCCTGTCGTGTTCCTGATCTCAGGGAAAAAGCTCTCAGTTTTTCCCCATTGAGGATGATGTTAGCTGTGGGCTTTTCATAAATGGCTTTTATGATCTTTAAGTATGTTCCTTCTATCCCGACTTTCTCAAGGGTTTTTATTAAGAAAGGGTGCTGGATTTTGTCAAAGGCCTTTTCTGCATCGATTGACAGGATCATATGGTTCTTCTCTTTTTTTTTGTTAATGTGATGTATCACGTTGATCGATTTGCGAATGTTGAACCAGCCCTGCATCCCAGGAATGAATCCCACTTGATCATGGTGAATAATTCTTTTTATATGCTGTTGAATTCGATTTGCTAGTATCTTATTGAGAATTTTTGCATCCATATTCATCAGGGATATTGGCCTGTAGTTCTCTTTTTTTACTGGGTCTCTGTCTGGTTTAGGAATCAAAGTAATACTGGCTTCATAGAATGAGTCTGGAAGTTTTCCTTCCCTTTCTATTTCTTGGAATAGCTTGAGAAGGATAGGTATTATCTCTGCTTTAAACGTCTGTCCATTGCTGTAAGTGGGGTGTTTAAGTCCCCTACTATCATATGTTTTTATCAATGAGTTTCTTAATATTTGTGATTATTTGATTTATATATTTGGGTACCTCCAATTTGGGGGCACAAATATTTATAATTGTTTGATCTTCTTGGTGGATAGACCCTTTAATTTTGATATAATGCCCTTCTTCACCTCTTATTTCAGTTTTATTATAAATCTAGTTTGTCTGATAGAAGTATGGTTACTCCAGCTTTCTTTTGATGACCTTTAGTTTAATAGATGGTTCTCCATCCTCTTAATTTCAATCTGCAAGTGTCTTAGGTCTAAAATGGGTATCTTGTAAGCAGCATATAAATGGGTCTTATTTTCTTATCCATTATAATATCCTTTATCTTTTGATTGAAGAGTTTAGTCAATTGGCATTTGAGTGAGTACTGAAAGATATGAATTTAGTGCCATTGTGTTGCCTATAGAGTTGTTGTTTCTGATAATGTTCTCTGGAATTTTCCAGTCTTTGTTGTTTTTGTTATTTTGGTTTTGTTTCACTTTTCTCCACTCAGAGTTTCCCTTAAAATTTTTTGAAAGGCTGATTTTTGTGGGCATGAACTCCTTTAAGTTTTTGTTCGTCTGAGAAATTCTATCTCTTCTTCTATTTTGAATGATAGCTTTCTGGATAAAGATTCTTGGCTGCACATTTTTCTGATTCAGCACGTTGAATATATCCTCCCACTCCTTTCTGGCCTGCCAAGTTTCTGTGGATAGGTCTGTTGTGAACCTGACCTATCTTCCCTTATATGTTAACGACTTTCCTTTTCTGCTTTCATAATTTTGTCCTTCTCTGTGTATTTTGTGAATCCGACTATGATATGCATTGGTCATGGTAAGTTTGTGTTGAATCTAATGGGAGTTCTCTGTGTTTTTTGGATATTGATATCTGTGCCTTTCCCCAGATTAGGAAAGTTTTTGCTATAATTTTGCTCACGTAAAATTTCTGCTTTTTTTCTCTCTATTCATCTTCTGGATCTCCTATGATTCAGATGTTATTCCTTTTTAATAAGTCACTGAGTTCTCTAAGTCTTATATCATGCTCTTTTGCCTTTATTTCTCTCTTTTCTTCTGCTTCACTATTCTCCATAATTTTGTCTTCTCTGTCGCTGGTTTGCTGTTCTGCTTCATCCTTCCTTGCCATCCTGGCATACATTTGAGGTTATATCTTGGTGATAGAAATTGTTCTTTTCATTCTGACTAAAGGTTACTTATAGCTCCATAATAAGAGATTCTATCATTTTTTTTCAACCTCAGCCAGTAATCTTATTATCGTGGTTCTAAATTCTAGTTCAGACATCTTGCTTATATCTGTGTTGATTAAGCCCCTGTTTGTCATTTATTCCCCTTCTTCCTTTTTGTATGAATACCTTTGTTTTGTCATTTTGCAGGAAGAAAAAAATTATATGTATATATATATATACACACACACACACATATATACATATACATATATGTATACATACATATATTATATATATTTACATTTATATAATGTAAAAACAAAACAAAAAATCAGATAAAGGAAACTAGATCCTAGGTGTGTTTTGGTCTGCTCTTTGAAAGAAGCTTAATAGAATAGAGAAAAAGGGGAGGGTAGTGTCAACATGGCAGAGTATAGGAGGACCCAAAGTTCCCTGGTCCTTCAAACACAGCAGTGTTGAGGCCAGAGGACTTGAAATTCCAAGAGTCTAGGCTACAGAGTGACAGAGAAGTCAGAGACGTCTCCAGGGGCTCATGGGGACAACATGGCAGGCCATAGGTGCATGACTGCAAACTGGGAGAAGTAAAATGGGTAGCGTAGGCACAGAGGGGAGGGATCTCCTTCTGCAGAGAGACAAAAGGAAGAGAAAGATAAGCTGTGGAAGTGTAGGATTGTATTTGGACAAGAGAAAAATCATGGACTGGGGATCGGAAAAAATGGAGAAAAACCCAATTTCTAACTGCAGGCCTTTCTCTGGACTGGGGCTGGCTGCCCTGTTCATGTGCCTGGGGAGGAGAAAAAAGGGAAAGAAAAGAAAGAAAAGAAAAAAAAAAGGTAAGAAAAATTTAAATATTTAATAAATTATATAATGAAATAGAATGAAGTGAAATATGAAATATGGAATAGATTAAAAAATGAAAAAAAGTAACAAAGGTTAAAATAATTTTATTTTTTTATTTTTTTTCACATTTATTTATTTTTGAGACAGAGAGCATGAACAGGGGAGGGTCAGAGAAAGAGGGAGACACAGAATCCAAAACAGGCTCCAGGCTCTGAGCTGTCAGCACAGAGCCCGACACTGGGCTCGAACCCACAGACCGCAAGATCATGGCCTGAGCCGACATCGGCCGCTTAACCGACTGAGCCACCCAGGCGCCCCTAAAATAATTTTAAAATTTAAAAATTTTAAGAAAGAAAATAAATATAAAATTTTCTCTTTCTGTATCCAAGAAAAATAAAAGGAAGGGGGAAAATAATGATTTTGAGAAAAACAGAAGCAATAAAAAAACAAAACAAAACAAACAAACAAAAAAACTAATAAATGAACCAGCAAACAGAATGAAGTTGCATCCAGTTTTCTTTACAACTCAAACTATGAAATATTCTATAGTCTGTACACTAAGCAGGTGGAGGGACTTGTGCTGGTCTTCTAGGGGATGTGCTTAGAGTGTGCAATTTAGTGGGATTTGGCATAAAAACTCCATTCTCCACTAGGTTGTGCTCCTTACTTATTCAGGTAGATCACTGTGTCACACCATCACCTGTGCACACATACGTGTGTGTGGGAGAGGTAGAAATGGCTTTACTTAGCTCCCTAGTCTCTGGCACAGGAATTTCACATTCTCACTGAAATGCAATCAAGCACCCCTCCTTTGTCTCATGTCTCTGTCCACTCCTCGCCTCTATCCTGTTTGTATCCAAGCATCTACCTTCCAGGCAGCACCTCCCTACAGAGTTTTATCTCAGATGGGGTTGTGTTTCAAAACCCCACACTTCATTGACCCCCCTCCCAAGGCTTACGCCTGCACCAACTCTCTGAGGGAGGGTCTAACTGAGCAATGGCTGGGTGGTAGCTTGCCCCAGAAAATGTTCCTGTGTTTGCCCAGTGCAAGAGGTTCAGAGATTGTGGCAAATAAGACACAGCTAGTGCTGCGTTTTGCCCCATTCTGGCATCTTTGTCCTAATACCAGCAAAAGTGGCTGGTCTCCAGGGTCCACTGGGAACTTTGCTTGTTGGGAGGCCATATTGCCTCTACCAAATTCTCTCCAAGCAGGGGAACCACTTTGAAGAAAGCACTTTTGAAGACTGAGTTAAGAAGTGGACAGAACAGGGGCACCTGAATAGGTGAGTTGGTTAAGTGTCCGACTTTGGCTTAGGTCATGATCTCATGGTTTGTGAGTTTCAGTTGCACATGAGGCACTCTATTCTCAACACGAAGCCCACTTCACATCCTCTGTCTCCACCTCTCTCTGACCCTCCCTTACTCTTTCTCTCTCAAAACATAAATAAACATGATTTTTTTTCCAAAAAGTGGACAGCACAAGGTATACAGGCATTTTGAAACTGAAATGCTACAAGTTCTCATAAAAGGCGAAAACTTATTCTATGATACAAAAGGAGGAATTTAACTTGAATAGAGTTTCTGTGTTTATGAGGATTTAAAAAAAGAGCTAGCTTTGTTTTTTATTTTCCAAATAAATTGGATTTTTATAATTGGATTTTTAATTTCTTGAGTTTTATGATTACCTATGACATTTCATAATTCTAATATTTTGTAATTATATGAAACATCTGCAAGTTGCCATTGAGTCCAAGATTGGCCTATATTATTTGTGGAAAAGAAATAAAAAAGTATAGTCTATGCCTCCCACGAGATTTTTATGGTATAGTATGTGAAATAAAGAGACACATTTACGTATAAATCATGGAAAGAGGTAGAGTATAATAAATGACTAAAATATGAATAATGAAAGAATCATGACAATTTATAGAGAATGACATTTTTGTGAGGGAATCTTGGGAGGTTTCAGTGAGGAATTGTCTTTTGATCTGAGCCTTGAAGAACGGATGAAGTTTTGTTAAATGAGTGCGCATAAAAGGGTATTTTAGGTATCAAACCTTTGTCAGAGGGTTTGATGCTATGGTATTTTGTGTATATATTCAAAGTTCAGTATTACATCTGAATATTTTAATTTGTAATTTTTAATGAAATGGTATTAAAAATCATTTGGGCTTATAGATAATGTTAAACTATTAAAATGTATCCCAAGTACTCTATTAATAAAGATATTACAACAGGACAATGTCCATGTTTTGGTCTGTTCTTTGTTCATTTTCCCCCATTTATTAAACTTTAACTGGAAGACTTTTGTAAAGAATAATCACTGTAAGTTACACACACTTTTTAAAGAATGTTGTTAACAGTTTGATCACAATGAGGGTTTTATTTTTTCTTGTTATTTGGATAGGTAGATCCTGAAAGACAGTAAGAATTAAAATAGCACAAAAGCAAATTATTTAGTGTTTACCATGTATCAGCTGCTACGTTAAAAAAAATTACATGAATTATCTCATTTAAATCTGCTCAACAACCCTATGAGAAAATTAGATTTATATTTTTTATTTCACACATGGAGAAACTGAGGCAAAGAAAATTTCATTGAGTTGCCCAAAATCATAGAGCTAATATATGGCAGAGCAGAGTTGTTCTGATTCAATAATCCTCATATTTAACTAATGCCAATGATGTGCTTTTGTAGGGGCCAAGTACAGGCAGCCCCAAGATGGGCCACTTTGGCATGAAAGTTATTTTGAGTTAAAATAATCAAAACCCAGCAGGTTCAGGAAAAGCTCTTAACCTCCCTTTCAACTGCCTGTTTGTACCAAGGAAGAGAGCTATTAACAGAACTTCCTCTTTACCTAAAAAAACTACATATTAAGGTGACCTTTGTTTTCCAAGCATCTCCTTTCACCTTCCTGCTAATGATCTTTCTCCCCTTTGTATTGTTCAGACCCTACCCCTTTCTTAATATAAGTATCATGTTGCCTTGCTGTCTTTAGAATTTCCATGCCTGTGTGGATTCCTTGTGTAGGTATTATGAGGCTTGATTTTCTCCTGTTAATTGGTCTCATGTCAATTTGATTCCTAGTCCAGCTAGAAGAACCTTGAATTGTAGAAAAAAAGTTATGCTTCCCCAACACTTTCATTATTTAGCTAGTAATAATCAATAATAATATCTATTATTTATTAAGACTTCACTATGTAGCAGGCATTATTTTAAGCATTTTACATCCATTATTTTATTTAATTCTCACAACTAACTAGTGACACAGAGATGATAATACCCATTTTATTGATAAGGCAAGTGAAAAATCAGAGTTTAAAGGATACCTAAATTCACAGTTAAGGAATTCTTGAAAAAAAAAACCTTATTTTTAAAATTTTATTTATTGGGGCGCCTGGGTGGCGCAGTCGGTTAAGCGTCCGACTTCAGCCAGGTCACGATCTCGCGGTCCGTGAGTTCGAGCCCCGCGTCAGGCTCTGGGCTGATGGCTCGGAGCCTGGAGCCTGTTTCCGATTCTGTGTCTCCCTCTCTCTCTGCCCCTCCCCCGTTCATGCTCTGTCTCTCTCTGTCCCAAAAATAAATAAAAAACATTAAAAAAAAATTAAAAAAAAAATAAAATTTTATTTATTTATTTTTTAATTATGCTATATACCTAATGTGGGGCTTGAACTCATGACCTCAAGATCAAGAGTTGTGTGCTTCACTGGGTGAGTCTGCCATGTACCCCCAAGATCAATTACATTTTAACACAAGTGTTCTTAAGTACTTTTATTCATTGATTCATGTTCTATTTTGATTGACTTAATGTATAATATAAAACTTTCTTATGGTAATTAAAAATATAAATAAGCCTGAGAAAGACTGGAGTAGAAAGTATAGGTATCAACATTACCATCACTAGATCCCACCGTTTAGGAAGTCTAGGCATGTCACACTCCTGTTAATTGTGTTATGATATAATTATTGTAGGAACCACTCTGTGAAAACCCTCAAGTCTAGTCTTGGTGAAACAAATAGGGGTCATTCATAAAAATCATTTTAGCACTTTGTATTATCACATGAGAAATATACTAAAATTACATTTAACCAAGGATAAGAAATTAAGTAATCTTAAATTCATACAACAATGTGAAAACCAGGTTTCAGGTTATCAATAGATATTACTTGCAAATTTTCATTCAAAAAAAGAGAAATAATATACAATTGCATTGATAAGCTCTAAGAATTGAAGAGGAGCAGATTTTGCTACCTCAAAATATGACTTTTGGCATATTGATTAATTCAAGCTGGTTATTTAAAAAAAAAAAAGCAGTATACCTAGGAAATGTTCAGTAAATGGAATGAAAGTTACCTTTTGTAACAGACTTTTACATTTATAAGGAAAATCTTCATTTGGAAGGGTACACCCCCCTCCCCTACTGTACCAGGAAGAAGGGGTTGACTCAATCCCTAGAAACTCTTGTCAATGCAGAAGACAATGACTTAAATCTGCATAACAACCTTACCCTTGTTTACTGTGCTTTATTTTAGTAACCTCCCATAACTAACTCCCCATCCTCAATATTATCTTTTGTTTTTAGCTGAAGATTGTATTTAAGATGATGGCTTTGGCCATTTTAAAGAGTTACTCAAATTTCCTAAGTCTGTCCCATGTATAAAGGAAGTATACATGTTATTAAACTTGTGTTAGTTTTTCTTCTGTTTATTTGTCTCATATCAATTTAAGTATTAAACCAGCCATAGGGCATAGAAAGGAATAAGGGAAAACTTTTCTGCCCTGACAGAATCATAACACCTAATTTTAAATATATGCTAGAAAACAATTTCCTTCAACTGTCATGTTGAGATTACATATAGTTTTGGTACTTACATATCTTTCAGATGTAAATTGACTTGATATTTACTAAATATTATGAAAATTTTGTGTAAAAGGAAGATTCCAAGGTGCAGATTCACAAAACAGAATATCTCAGAGATACCAAAGATGTTGAACAAACAGTTTGGGGTGTAAATTTTATTATTACATGACAGAATTTTTATTTTAGTTTTTGGCTCATTATTATAAAATTAAAAGTTTTTTTTTAAAGTTTGTTTAAATAAAACCACAACAAAGAGAAATTTTTGCCATTAAGCATTATATTCTGTATTTCATATGTACATTGCACATCTTTTCTATTTAAACAATGTAAATTATATGCGTATTAGACAAAATATAACTATGAATATAATTTTTAGTGTAACTTGACTTCATAATACTAAGCATATATGTTGGATAAATATATATTTTTAATTTTAACAAATTAGTATGTCATGGCAACTGGAAAAAAATAAGAAATCTGAAACAAGTATCTTGTTTGCATTAAAAAAAATTAATGTACTATGGTGAATTTTTAATGTGACCATTTCGAGACATTTTAAAAATGTGAGATTCAAAAGATAACCAGATAAACACATATCAAAACTCTAATGCACTTCAAAAGTTTGTCTCTACGTTAAATTTTTTAAAAAAGAAAAGTTTAATTTTACAATTATGGTCCCACCTGTCCTTGCTTCTTTCAAGGAAAAAATTGAATATTTAAAAATGATGATCACAAAGCTACTAAAAAACTTTACATTCTCAGAGATTTTCTTCTTGATTAGATATATTTATGAAAAAACAAATTGACCCTTTTTCACAGTGAAGATTTATGTAAAAATCAGGAACACAAATATAGGTAAGGAAAGAATCAAGATTTTACTTCATAGGTTTAAAATACATAAGATTCCCTGTAAACTCCTATAAAATGTCCACATTTTTTTAAACATTTTTTTTAACGTTTATTTATTTTTGAGACAGAGAGAGACAGAGCATGAACAGGGGAGGGTCAGAGAGAGGGAGACACAGAATCCGAAACAGGCTCCAGCGAGCTGTCAGCACAGAGCCCGACGCGGGGCTCGAACTCACGAACCGCGAGATCATGACCTGAGCCGAAGTCGGCCGCTTAACCGACCGAGCCACCCAGGTGCCCCAATGTCCACATTTTTAAAGTTAAACAGTTAGTTCCAAGAACTTTGGGGGGGGAGGAAGGGGGAAAATAAATTTGCACGAAATTTGCATTTAAGTTGAGAAAGTTTTAAAGCTAAATAATGTAGAATTGTAACTTATGCTCAGTCTGCTATCTTTACACATTCTAGCAAGACACCTTAAGTCTTATTGATGAGAACATGCTTAAGAAAACCTTTGAAAAAGAAAAAGTAATAATGAAATATTGACTGTTTTAATGTAAACTTCGTACTGAAGAGATATGCCATTTGGTCCACATGGTATTATTACTGTGATAAGAAGGTAACCAGTTTCATAGAGTAAATTCACAAAGCATCATTTAAAGCTCATTACTGTCTCTATATTAATATATTTATGCAGATTCTCTCTTTCCCTCCATCATTTCATCTGGCATATTTTTGGTAAGTGAAAATTGTTTTATTCACCACAGTTTATGTACTTATTTTGATGATAGATAGATTTAATATTACTTTCAGGATAAATAACTAGAATGGCATATATTGAGTTGCAACCTGATACAGAAAACCTGTTAAGTAAAGCTTGGCCACCAACTTTTCAATAGTGGAAAAAGTCATTTTGGTAGTTTTTTAAATCCTCAATTCCTAGTACCATGGGTGGTCGAAACCTGAGTCATTTTTTAAATAATTTTTTAATGTTTATTTATTTCTGAGACAGAGAGAGACAGAGCATGAGTGGGGAGGGGCAGAAAGAGAGGGAGACACAGAATCAGAAGCAGGCTTCAGGCTCTGAGCTGTCAGCACAGAGCCCGACGTGGGGCTTGAACTCAGAAACCGTGAAATCATGACCTGGGCCAAAGTCGGTCGCTCAACCAACTGAGCCACCTAGGTGCCCCAAGTCATTTTGTTCTTACAAAAGTCTGTATTTTCTATCTCAAGATACTATTTGATTTCTTCATATATGACTTGTTTTATTCATACACATCCATAAATATTGATCAGTTTTTAGTTATTTGCTTACATGTTTATCATGTATCTCTATAATGGTCAGCAAATGCCATAAGATCAGAGATCTCTCATGTTCACTGTTGTATATTTAGCACTTAATACAATGATGAAACATTACAGGCATAGAATAAGTATTTGTTGAATGAATGAATGAATGGATATAAGCTACTATGAGCAAAAGAGACAAGATGATTTTCAAAGCAAGACTATCAATGGTAGCAGTATAGCTAGACTACAAGTATGGATAAACAGTTACTTTTGGTTCACATTTAATAAAATGTGTAGTCCAAATATATTGAAGAAATTCATTTTTGCTTCTTTACATGGGTATAATATTAAACATGCATGTACAAGGTAGCTTAATAATACATCTGTCAACTTGGCTGTCTTTCTCTTTATCCTTGAGATCATTAGTTAGCTTTCAGTGATCTTACTAACAGTCATAGTCAGTACTTGGCAGGCCCTACAATAATATAGGTCTTTTAAGAAAATGAGCAGCTAGCAAGAAATTTGTTTGAAAAATAAAGTTTATTTGTTTTTATTAAGCATATGTTTTTCCTCCCTTCATCCAAATGTTTCATTAAAAATTTCAGTAAAGGAGTACAAAACGAAATGAATTGATAACAGCATCAAGGATCAGAGGAGTATTTGAATTATATGTACATTTCTGGATTATGAAAGGCAGATAAATCTTGTCAATAAACCATATCAAGAACTACTGTCCCGTAGAGACAGGAGAAAGCCACAGACTAGGTGGTAGTGTGATAAAAAAAAAAAAAGACTACAGATTCAAGATAAGTAGGTACAAGTAATGATAAGTGGGGTAATTTTTAAAATGATAATTTTGTTTCGCTTAAAGCAGTCATAACCTCCATATATGACGTAATGAAATTTAACCTTTGGTTAAAATCAGAGATTTAAATAATAAAAAATAAGACAATCTTCCTGTAAATATCTGGTTATATGAATATGGATACTGAAATCTCACAAGAAAGTCTTCCTAATTTTATAATATGAAGTGCGAGTGTTTGCTCACTTTCAGTCACTAACTGTAAAATAAAGGCAGTATGCCCATTATATACTCTCCCCGCATACATAGATTGGATAGTGACCTCTACCACTCAGAGGAGAAAACTGTTCTGGGAGCAGCCATAAATAAACACAGAGGAAATTGATGCTACCTGATTATCCATTGACATATATAAATGAACAACTAAGAATCAGTATGTGTTTGAAGAAAACCATTTCCCCCTTTTGATAGCACCAACATGATCATATGAAATAATTGATCTTACAAGAATCACGTAAAATCTAATGAACACATATTTCTGGCCTCAAAAATATGTAAGAAATAATAATGCAGTCCATGAAATGAGAACAGGCTATTAAGAAAAACGAGCAAATACAAAACAAAAAGATATCTTAGAAATTAAAATTTATAATTACCAAATAAAAAAAAACAATATAAGAATTAGAAGAAAAAAGTGGAAGCACAGAAAAACAGAAACTGTTAATGGTGGGGGATTCTGCATTGTGTGAATAGAGGTCTTAGTGCTTGGATTCCCCATGAAAGATTTGCATGAGGATCCTTGCTTGAAAAAAGACAGCCAGAAAGGAAGTAGGAAGCACAAAGCAGTTTATTAAGGACAGTACACTCTCAAGGTGGGAGAGTGGGCAGGCCCAGAGGTGGCAACTGTCCTGGGATTAGGGTTTTTTTTTATGTTTGCATAAATTATGGGTCATAGCTAGGGTAATCTCTAACTGAGGTTGTTTCCAATCATCTAAGGGACTCCTCCTAGCAGTCAGGAAGGGGAGTTTTTGACCCTACAAGGTTCTTACCAGAACTGTCATGGCCATCTTCCCTCACTGTGGGGAATTGAAACCACAATGTAAATATATTATAATGAAGCTATAGGTTACCCAGGGACAGAGGTGGAAGAGGAGAGTGCATATTATGTACCTGTGGCTCTTGGTCTGTCAATTCCCAGTGTTGGAAGCCACTAAACCAAGATGTTGAAAACCACAATGTCAGGGTGTTGTGCTCTCAGGCTTCTAATGTGTAAATTATTTATTGCATTTGCCTCTAGCTCATGTCTAACTGCCTACTCTATCATTCTCCCCTCAAGAACTTGGGGCTCTGAAATATTTCAGGTAAAAGGTTGAAGTTTAGCTTCTGTAGCTGCTTCCTGCTAAAAAGGAGCAAAATTTTCATCAGAGTCCTATTCCTTACTATCTGTCTGGAGCAGTGAGAGGTGATATGCTTAGGTGAAATAAGGCTTATGCCTTGATCCTGAAAGGCTTGAACACTTTGGTCCAGGGTCTATGATAGTCTAGATGTCCTCTTGATAAGGGTTGATATACTTGTAGTCAGAGCTGAAGTTGGACCCATCCAATATGAATGGAGATGAACTTATTTATCAGGTTAAGAAGACATGGCCCAAAATGCAGAGAAAGGATTAAAATGATGTTACTTATGGAAGACTCTGTGTTATGTGAATGGAGCTCTTGGTTCTTGGATTCCCCATGAAAGATTTACATAAATATTCATGATCCAATAAAGACAGCCAGAAAGAGTAACAAGCACAAAGCAATTTATTAAGGACAATAGTCTGAAGATGGGAGGGTGGGCAGACCCAGAGGTGACAGCTTCATTGAGGCTGCAAAGGTCTTTTCTTTTTAGGTAAGTAGGGCTCTTGTGTTATGGACAAGGTGGACTCTAATGGAGGGTGCTTCCATTCATTTGGAGGACTCCTCCCATTGGTCCGGAGGAAAAGTTTTGACCCTATAAGGTTTGTCATGACAGCTTTCCCTCATCAGGGGGGTCAAAACTGTAATGAGTCTAGGGATTCTCTGGGGCAGAGGTGGAAGAGGAGAGTACATGTTCTGAACCTGTGGCTCTTGAGATGTCAGCTTCAGGGTCTGGGAAGCCTGAAGGCCGAGATGTTGAGAGCCACAGTGTCAGGATGTTGTTCCTCCAGGCTTCTAATCTGTAACTTATCTATCATCGCACTTACCTCCAGCTAATGTCTGTTTATTCTATCAAAACAAAATGTCAGAAATTGAAAATATGAGAGAAAGGAAAATAAGTCAGTGCAATTGTTCCATCATTTATTTGGAATTCTGGAGAAAATAGCTAAAACGAGCACAGATAACAACCAAATAAATAATGGAAGAACATTTTCTAGAAGAAAAGGTCCTAGAGTTAAAACAAGGCCTAAATTTGCCAATTTAATGGACTTCACATAAAAAATAAAATTCAAACATCAAGAATGAAAAAGATATTTGAATGTATACCAAGATAAAAAAATATAAAAGAATATAAATCAAATTGGCATCAGAGTTCTCATTAGTTACACTAGAAGGTAGAAGAAAATGAAACAATGCATTGAAGTTATGAAGGAAAGTGATTTTGAACTTGGGATTTTGTAGCTAATTAGATAAGCATTTAGATACAGGGGAAAATATGTTTTCAAACATATATGTCATATGTGGGACTATGGTATTTCTCATTTTCTTATGGAGTAAGAAAAAATTAAGAATTTAACATTTTCTTGGAGTTAAGGAAGATTTGCCTTTTTTCCATGAATTTAGAATGAGTTTTAAAAAATAAAATTTTAATAAACATACAAAAAATGTAAGTCAATGTTTTGTGTGCTGAAAAACAACGTCAAACCAGACTTTCTGTGTTGTATTCCTGGCGGGGTCACTTCTCATGTACTTTTTACTTGTGTAAATTTCTTAATTGGACCTTCGTTTCTACATCACCTTCCATATAATATGGGGATAATAATAACTTGATATTAGCCTTGTATTTTGACTATATACCTGTCAGGATTGTTGTGATAATACAATAATATAATCCATACAAGGTGCTTAAGAGTACCTGACACAATGTAAATATTCAGTAGAGGTTAAGTACTATTATTTATTTTTAAGATGAGCTCAAGCAACAACAAATAATCAGCAACAAAATGATTTTCATTTTTATCATAAAATGACCATTTAGGAATCAAAGCAACCATGATGGTGCTGTATTCTTATTTTTTTCTGGTATGTTTATAATTACGGATCGTCCTTGACTTATGATGAGGTTATGTGCTGATAAACTCATCATGTTAAAAATATCATAAGTAAAACATTCATTTAATATATCTAACCTACCAAACAACATATATTAGTCCAGACTACTTAAATGTACCTAGAACACTTACATTAGCCTATAGTAGGGCAAAACTATCCAACACAAATTATATTTTATAATAAATATTGAATATCTTACATAATTCATTGAATACTGTACTGAAAGTGCAAAACAGAATGATTGTAAGTATATTGGTAAGTATGATATTGTGGCTAACCGGAAGTGTTGGCTCACTGGTTCTGCCAAGCATCATAAGAACATTGTACTACACTGTTGCTATTTTGGAAAATGATAAAAATTCAAAATTTGAATAACAGTTTCTACTAAATGTGTATCACTTTTGCATCATCATAAAGTTGAAAAGACATATGCTGAAACATCCTAAGTCAGGCACAGTCTATATATTAGATGGAAACGTTGTGTGATGAAAGCCTATGGATGGCCTGATGTATTTAAAAGTTGCTTTATTATAATAATCCTAAAATTTGTATGGAACCAGAAAAGACCCCGAATAGCCAAAGCAATCTTGAAAAAGAAAACCAAAGCAGGAAGCATCACAATCCCAGACTTCAAGCTATACTACAAAGTTGTAATATTCAAGACAGTATGGTACTGGCAAAAGAACAGACAGATCAATAGAACAGAATGGAGAACCCAGAAATGGACCCACAAACATATGGCCAACTAATCTTTGGCAAATCAGGAAACAATATCCAATGGAACAAAGACAGTCTCTTCAGCAAGTGGTGCTGGGAAAACTGGACAGCAACATTCAGGAGAATGAACCTGGACCACTTCCTTACACCAAACACAAAAATAAACTCAAGATGTATGAAAGACCTAAATGTGAGACAGGAAGCCATCAAAATCCTTGAGGAGAAAGCAGGCAAAACCTCTTTGATCTTGCCTGCAACAACTTCTTACTCAACACATCTCCAGAGGCAAGGGAAACAAAAGCAAAAATGAACTACTGGGACCTTATCAAAATAAAAAGCTTCTGCACAGCAAAGGAAACAATCAGCAAAACTAAAAGGCAACTGACAGAATGGGAAAAGATATTTGCAAATGACATATCAGATAAAAGGTTAGTATCCAAAATCTATAAAGAACTTATTAAACTCAACACCCAAAAACCAAATAATCCAGTGAAGAAATGGGCAAAAAACATGCATAGACACTTCTCCAAGGAAGACATCAGATGGCCAACCGACACATGAAAAAATGCTCAACATCACTCATCATCAGGGAAATACAAATCAAAACCACAATGAGATACCACCTCACACCTGTCAGAATGGCTCACATTAACAACTCAGGCAACAACAGATGTTGGTGAGGGTGCAGAGAAAGAGGATCTCTTTTGCATTGTTGGTGGGAATGCAAGCTGGTGCAGCCACTCTGGAAAACAGTATGAAGGTTCCTCAAAAAACTAAAATTAGAACCACCGTATGACCCAGCAATTGCACTACTAGGCATTTATGCACGGGATATATGTGTGCTGTTTTGAAGGGACACATGCACCCCCATGTCTACAGCACCACTATCAACAGTAACCAAAGTATGGAAAGAGCCCAAATGTCCATTGATGGATGAATGGATAACGAAGATGTGGTATATATATATACAATGGAGTATTACTCGGCAATCAAAAAGAATGAAATCTTGCCATTTGCAACTACATGGATGGAACTGAAGGGTATTATGCTAAGTGAAATTAGTCAGTCAGAGAAAGACAAAAATCATATGACTTCACTCATATGAGGACTTTAAGAGACAAAACAGATGAACATACAGGACGGGAAACAACAATAATATAAAAACAGGGAGGGGGACAAAACAGAAGAGTATCATAAATATGGAGAACAAACAGAGGGTTATGGGAGGGGTTGTGGGAGGGGGGATGGGCTAAATGGGTAAGGGGCATTAAGGAATGTACTCCTGAAATCATTGTTTCACTATATGCTAACTAATTTGGATGTAAATTTAAAAAAAATTAAAAATAAAATTTAAAAAAAAGTTGCTTTCTTATATTTTGGTGTCAGTTATTATTTTTTATTTCCTGATATTTCTTATTCAAGCTCATTGGACATTTTATTACAGTAATATAGTAGTGGCTGTTTTCATTATGTTAATATAATAATTGATACATTTATAATTGATCACATTCTGTTGTGTCATACCTAATATTTCTCAATAGGGCATTTTTGGAAATATTGTCTTTTTTTTTACTGTTTACTGTAGTTAGGACTTCCAGTACTATGTTAGGTAATAGTGGTGAGACTAGACATCTTGTCTTGTTCCTGACCAGTTTTCCCCATTGAGGACGATATTAGATTTGGGTTTTTCATATATGACATCTATTATGTTGAGGTGTGTTCCCTCTAAATCTACTTTGTTGAGGGTTTTTTTTTTATCACTAATGGGTACTGTACTTTGCAAAAGCTTTTTCTGCATCTATTGAGATGATCATATGGTTCTTATACTTTCTTTTATTAACATGGAGTATTATGTTGATTGATTTGTCAATATTGAACCACTCTTTCAAACCAGGAATAAATCCCACCCACTCATGGTGAATGATACTTTTAGTGCATTCTTGGATTCAGTTTGCTAGTATTTTACTGAGAACGTTTGCATTCATCAGGGACATTGGCCTGTAGTTCACTTTTTCAGCGGAGTATTTTTCTGGTTCTGGAATCAGGGTAATGCTGGACTCATAGAAGGTGTTTGAAAGTTTTGCTTCGATTTTTACTCTTGGAATAATTTGAGAAGAATTGATATTAACTCTCATTTAATATTTGTAGAATTCCCCTTGGAAGCCATCTGGACCTGGAATGTTATTTCTTGATTGTTTTTTGATTACTGATTCAAAGTCTTTGCTGGTTATTGGTCTGTTCAAGTTTTCTCTTTCTTCCTGTTTCAGTTTTGGTAGTTTATATGTTTCTAGAAATTTATTAATTTCTTTCAAATTGTCCAATTGTTGTCAAACAATTTTTCATAATATTCTCTTATAATTGGATTTCTGTGGTATTTTTAATCATCTATTGAGTTGTATATATTGAGATAATGTGTTTTGTAATTATTAAAAATGGGAATCTATGTTAATTCTTTAATTTTCAAATTTTGGTTTTAAAATATCAGATAGTGCCCTTGGATTACAACATCCAATCCTTGAAAGTTTCAAGGAAAGGCAATTAATATTCCATGAACAACTGTCATATGACATTTTATGTTAACTTGAAGAATTACACATAATTTTCTCTTCTTGTAAAGAAAAAAATTACATAAAATTTATCAAAATTACATTAAATTAATACTGACCTAATCCCCAAAGAATGCTGTTCTTAATAAGGGGATTAGAATTGAACAACTTTCATTTATTTTAAAAATAAAGAATTAATGGCTTAGCTAATGAATGTCTTCAAATAGTTCAACCATGTATATTTCAAGTCTAGAAGAGGGGGACTGTCAGTGAGAGTTGCCAGTTTATGCTTCACCTGTTAAGACAGAAAGTAGAAATAGTGTATGAAAAAAAGGTGTGATATAGTCAAATAAAATAGCAAAATTATGCCCATTATTTGTATATAATACTTACATTTGTTACAGCTTACATATAGTACTTCCCTCTTAGGATCTCTTTTGCTGCATCACAGAGGTTTTGGACTGTTGTACGTTCATTTTCATTTGTTTTCATGTATTTTTAAATTTCTTCTTTGATTTCCTGGTTAACTCATTCATTGTTTAGTAGCATGTTATTTAACCTCCATGTATTTGTGGTCTTTCCAAATTTTTTCTTGTGGTTGACTTCAAGTTTCATACCATTGTGTTCAGAAAATATGCATGGTGTGATCTCAAATTCTGTATTTATTGAGACTTGGTTTGTGACCTAGTATGCCATCTATTCTGGAAAGTGTAAAATGTGTATCCTACTTGTGTATTTTACTATGTCTATTCTGTTTTTCGACATAATGTGCTGGGGTGGGGAACTAAGATGGTAGTGTAATAGGAGGACCCCAGGCTTGCTTCATCCCTCCAACACAACTCAGTAACTATCAAATCATTCTGAATACTCAATAAATTGACCTGAGGACTGATAGAAGAAACTACACAACTAGAGGGAAAGAAGAAGCCACATTGAGGAAGGTAGGAAATGCAGACACATGGTTTGGGGGAGGAGCAGATCACGGGTGCTGTGGTGGGGAGGGAGTCCTGATGGCCGAGAAAGGCAACAGAGAGTGGATTGCACAAGCATATGCAAAAGGAGAACATTTCCCCAAAGCCATTGGTTGGGAAAATGAGAGGGGCTAAATTCCATGAATTTTTACAACCAGCAGGGCTCAAAGATGGGGGTTTCAGATGTCCCCAGGCTTGGCTGTGATAGAGACTTGAAGATGCTGCCCTACTCTTGGAGTGGAGGTAGGCAAACAACCACAGAGCAGACTACACAATCTGAAGATCACCTAAAGAGCATGGGGAGAGATACTTCATACTTTTTGGGGTATGTCTGTAAGAGGTGGCATTGCTACTAACTGGTGGTGTCATTGCCCTCCTACACCCCTTAGCCTAGGTGCAAAGACACCTGTTGAGAGAAATTAACTAAGACATTCCTGTTTAGCCTGATTGATTAAAATCCCATGCCCCTACAATCTGGTGAAACTGCCTTTAGTGGTCACACCTGCATTAGTCCCAACATGGGAAACCCTATCGCAGAGGACCAGCAAAGGTCCCTGCCCCACCAGGTCCCTGAAGTTTGGAATTTTAAAAGTCAGCAGACCTGGCTAGAGTAGAACACAAGGTGTGGTGCATTGCTCCAGGCAGGCATGTAACCCAGAGACACACATGTGAAATCAGTGATGTGAACAAGGCCTGTGAGGCACAAGGGGAGATTATTTGATTCTCTGAAACTGCTTTTCTGAGAGCAGGAAACACTGACTTCCCTCTCTAAGGACAATAGAGCTGGCTGGTGGCATCTCCTTTCCCTGCCCCTCAGCAAAACTCCACCTCAGTAAACAGCACAGCACCAACATGGCTGCCTAAACTGCTTATACCAAGTCCTGCCACCCTATATCCTGCTGATACTGCTTTTCCAGGACAAGTGTGCCTAAGGACCAGTGCAGCAGGCCACTCCTCCAGAAGACCACACAAACCCCTGCATGCACCATGTCTACTAACCACAGAGTTCTGCAAAACATCCATTCTAGTGGAAATAGCATCAGATCTCTTTTAACAAAAATATCAGAGCACACCTAATTAAAACTTGACACACTCTGGCCAAGGTCCAAACACTCAACACTGCAGGCAAAACAGAAAGTCTGCAGGAGGCTGACCTGAAGAATAGACAAACCATAAAATGGCAGCAGAGTGCACATAGTACAAAACAGAGCCATTTCCTGAAGGGGCAGGCCCTGGACATAATATGACCTCTTCTTCGTAAAGTCATTATTCTCAGGAACAAGAAACATAAGAGGTTTTCCTAACACAGAGAAGACAGAGACCTAGATGAAATGCCAAGATGCAGGAATTCATTCCAAAAGAAAGAACAAGAAAAGGTCATGGCCAGGGATGTAATTGAAACAGATATAAGTAATGTGCCTAATCTCAAATTTTAAGCAACAAACATAAGATCCAATCCAGGCTTGGAAAAAAACATGAAAGACATTAGGGAGACCCTTACTGCAGAGATAAAAGCTGAAAACAAATCAGGCTAAAATAATACAATAACTGTGATTCAAAATGAACTGGGGATAATGTCAACAAGGTTGGAAGAAGCAGAGGAATGAAAAAGTGATATAGAAAATAGAACTATGGGAAATAATGAAGCTCAAAAAACGAGAGGAAGAAAAATCTTGGATCAAAAAAGGAGACTTCGGGAACTCAGTGACTCCATCAAGTATAATAACATTTGTATCATAGGATTCCCAGAAAAAAAAGAGAAAGAAAAGGGGGAAGAAAATTTATTTGAAGAAATTATAGCTGAAAACTTCCTTAATCTGGAGGAAGTAAACAGACATCCACATCCAAGAGGCACAATGAACTTGTCATAAATATTTATAAACCCAACAAAAGTAGGCCAACACAAAGAAATATTATAGTTGAATTAGAATAGTGTAGTTAAACTATATTTTAAAAAGACTGTAACAAGAGGTGAAGAAGGGCACTATGTCGTAATAAAGGGACAATCCAACAAAAAGATCTAACAATTGTAAATATTTATGCTACCAAGTTGGGAGCACACAAATATTTAAAACAATTAATAACAACATAAAGGAACTCATTGAAAACAATTCAAATAATACTTTAAGAAGTCTGTAACACCACTTACATCAATGGACAGATCTTCTAAGCAGAAAATCAATAAGGAAACAATGGTTTTGAAAGACACACTGGACCAGATGTACTCAAAATTTCATTCAGAACGTTCCATCCTAAAGCCACCAAGTGCACATGGGACATTCTCCAGAATAGATCACATAGTAAGTCAAAAATAAGTCATTAACAAGTACAGATTTAGATCATATCATGCATATTTTCTGAACACAGTGATATGAAACATGAAGTCAACCACAGAAAAAAAATGGAAAGAAAACAAATAGATGGAGGTTAGAGAACATCCTACCAAAAAATGAATGAGTCAATCATGAAATTAAAGAACAAATTAAAAATTAATGGAAACAAATGAAAATAGCAACACGATGGTCCAAAACCTTTTGGGATGCACCAAAAGTGGTCCTAAGAGGGAAGTATATAGCAATACAGGTCTACCTCAGGAAGCAAGAAAACTCAAATAAGCAACCCAACCTTACACGCAAAGGAGATAGAAAAATAACAACACCTGAAGCCTAAAGTCAGCAGAAGGGACATAATAAAGATAAGAGTAAAAATAAATGATAGGGAAACAAAAAAGAAAAAAAAGTACAAAAACAAGTAGAACAGATCGATGAAACCAGGAGCTGGTTCTTTTGAAAAAACAAAAAAACAAACAAACAAACAAAAAAGCATATATACATACAATGGAATACTACTTAACCATAATAATGAATGAAATCTTGACATTTGCAACAATGTGCAAGGAGCTACAGAATATTATGCCAAGCGAAATAAGTCAGTCAGAGAAAGACAAACACCATATGATTCAACTCACATGTGGAATTTAAGAAATAAAACAGATGAGCATGGAGAGGAAAAAAAAGAGGCAAACCATTAAACAGTCTCTTAACTATAGAGAACAAACTGAGTTTCTGGAGGGGAGGTGGACAGTAGGATGCATTAAATGAGTGATGGGTATTAAGGATGGCACTTGTAATGAGCACTGGCTGTTTTATATAAGTGATGAATCACCAAATTGTACACCTAAAACTTATATTACACTGTATGTTAACTACCTGGAATTTAAATAGAAACTTGGAAAAAAAGGAGGGGGATGTTCTGAATATATCTGTTAAGTCTGTTCTAGTCTATTATGTTATTCAAAGCCATGGTTTCCTTATGGATTTTGTGCTTACATGATATATCCACTGATGTATATAGGATTTTAACATCTCCTACTATTTTTGTACTGTTATCAATAACAATTATTGATTTATATATTTGGGTCCTTTCATGTTGGGTTTATAAATATTTACAGTTGTTAAATCCTCTTATTGTATAGTCCTCTTTATTACAATATAGTGCCTTTCTTCATCCCTTGCTAAATCTTTGGCTTAAAATCTAGTGTGTTTGACATAGATAGTGTTACTACTTCTTCTGGGATCTCTATATTTTGAATGTATGTTTCCTGCTCCTGAGAGTAATGGCTTTATGATGAAGAGGTCATGTAGTGTCCAGGGACTGGTGTTTCAGGAAGTATCTCTGGTGTGTGCTGCTTGCATTCTGTTCTATGCTTCAGGCCAATCTGCAAAGGCTATCTTTGCCTGAAGTGGGCCATGTTTGGTCCTTTGCTAGAATGTCGTGAGTTTTACATAGTTGTGCTCTGGTCTGCTTGTTAAATGAGACCTGGTAGTACTTCCACTAAAACTGATGCCCTGGAGAACTCTCTGGTTGGGAAACATTTTGTGAGCAGGTGTTTTCTACTGGTCTTCTCAGAAAGATGCCCACTGCACTAAGAGTGAGGCAAGCTTGACCTAGAATGGCAGTGATGTCAGAGCATAGGGTTGTGGGTCTTGGTATAAGCAAGACAGTTAGCGAGTGTCAGTGCTGTGCTGCTTCCCACAGGTGGCCCTTTGTTTATGCTGAGGCACAGGGTCAGGAAATGTGGCCAGTCAGCTACTCTGTCTCCAGAGAGGGGTCTCTATGCATGCTTTATCTCAGGAAAGTACTCTAAGAAGAGTGAATAATCTGCCCACTGTGTGTCCCAGGTTTCTCAGATGGCTGTTTCCACACTGTGTGCCTCCAGTTGTTTTCCTGCCTTTTCTCCAGGAGCAGTCCAGTGTCCTCCATAGTCTAACCCAGCCAAACCTGATGACTTTTAAAACTCTAAGCTTTAAACCATGATGGTTCCAAGAACTTACAGAAATCAGCTTCTCTTCTTTTCTCAGCCAATGGCTTTGGGGAAATGCTCTTGTGCATTCTCCTGTGTGGTCTTCTTTCTCTTGTCTTTCTTCATGACCATGGCTTCCTAATCTCCACAGCACCCATGATCCTATCTCCCCTAAACCATGTCTCCACTCTTCTTACCTTTTTTGATGTGGTTTATTCTTTCCCTTTAGTTGTGGAGTTTGGTTTTTCAGTATTCATGTTGATTTCTGGAGTGTTTAGAATGATTTGATAGTTATCTAGTTGCGTTCATGGGACAAGGTGAGACTAAGGTCCTCCTACTCCACCACCATCTTCTCAAACACCAAGATTGTGCTGATATATTTTTCTGTGGTGTTGGTTGTGATCTCTCCTCTTTAATTTGTAATTTTATCTATTTGGGTGCTCTCTCTTTTCTTTTTGAGAAGCCCACAGCAACTTCTTACTTGACATATTTCTAGAGGCAAGGGAAATAATGTAAGAATTTCATTTTAGGTCATTATTTCACATTACAAGTTCTTGTAAGTATTCTACTTTATAACAGATTAATGTTAATTTTTAGAACAATGACATTTTTAAGACACAGTAAGCTAAAGATATTCTAAAAGAATCTTAGACCATTTCTCTGGTGAGACCAGATATTTGGTAATATACTTGGCAGAAAGTATTTGTAAAACATAGCTTTATTTGTGCCAATGAACACCATTTTGCTCAAAGCAGACATCATTTCTATATGAAGAATGGCAAAATGTTCTTTCGTATCAAATCAACTAGGTGACTGTCTTTTAATATGTTCTAATTTGTGTGCTTGGCTGGGAGGTAAGGATGAAAATAATCATTATGTTGGGGCGCCTGGGTGGCGCAGTCGGTTAAGCGTCCGACTTCAGCCGGGTCACGATCTCGCGGTCCGTGAGTTCGAGCCCCGCGTCGGGCTCTGGGCTGATGGCTCGGAGCCTGGAGCCTGCTTCCGATTCTGTGTCTCCCTCTCACTCTGCCCCTCCCCCGTTCATGCTCTGTCTCTCTCTGTCCCAAAAATAAATAAAAAACGTTGAAAAAAAAATTTAAAAAAAAAAAAAAAAAAAAAGAAAATAATCATTATGCAATTTTTGTGAGGTCAGATAACCATTCCATTTCTGAGCAATGGGTTTCATTTTGTCATTTACTTGGTTAAATTCCAATGAAGTAAAGTTTACTGTATATTATTTAGTATGCTCTTGCTGGGAAAATTTTTTAGTAAAGAAACACCATTGTCTAGAAATAGCTTATTATCAAAAACAAAAGTGTACTCATTAAGTTTTGAATCTGAAGATATTTCTTTTAGCAAGCTATTATGTTAAAGGATAGTGCTATTGAGACCCTTGTATCTCTAGCAAATAAAACCATTTACAGTTATAGTTAATGGAAAATTAAAAAAAAATATTTGCACATTGTAATATAGGGAGATGAAGAGAAAGATGTAAATTCATTATATCTTTGTAAATTGCCTCTATAATATAGTTATATAAAAGCGTGATTATCAACTTTGAATTGATAATTATTAAATTTAGTGTCAAGAAAGAAAAAAATGAGGGTCATATCGTGCTGTTTTGACCATGATGTTATTGACTAAAATCAGAGGGTGTTCTGCGTATAAAATGATGATAATAATCTATCAACTTTGATACTTTGATTTAACTGGAAACTTCAACTTTGTCTTCTGTGATATACAGAAAGAGTGATACCTGAAGAAATTTTCTGAAGAAAAACTACATTTTAAAAATACATTTTACCTTGTACATCCTTGTGACAAGATTATTACTCAATCATTTTTCCTTTGATCAGGAGTACATTAATAATGGATATTGTTATTTGTTTGCTTCTCATATCATATTGTATATAGATATTGTATATCATTCTTTTTGTAATATAAACATTCTTGTATTTGTCATTGAAAGTATTATCTATCAGAACTTAGAGTGGTTATCTCCAGCAAACAGAGAGCTATTTTGCTAGCTATACATGCTTAATGGTTCATAAATGTATGCAAAATAATGCTCTTGTTTCCTTATCCTACTTGTTTATTTTCATCCCTACTAGTTATTCTTTAAGGTATCTTATATAATGCAAATTAGTAATTCTATATCCCTGAACTGGAGGGTTGAATTTACATTAGATTATCTTGCTGCCTATACTATAACCACTTCTCAGATACTTTAAAATAAAGTGACCCAGTTTTCAAATAAATTCTAATATCACAGTTAAAAGAAGGGTGTAGATGTGTATTATCTTTTGTACATAATTTTGACCATAGAAAATAAATCTATTGTCAAAATTAAGTTAAAAACACCAAATGTTATTTAAAAATAAATAGAAAAGACAGTGTTTCACAAAGAACTCTCAGAAAACCTATCTTTTATACCATTTTAAAACAAATACAACAAATGTAATAATTACCTTGCAATTGAAACCTTGTTTATTTGACATTGCTATTTCAGAAAGGATCCAAGAACAATTGTTTCTTGAAACTAAAATTGAGGTTTTGATTGATTTCTCAGTTGGAGATAGGAGGATTTTTGGTTACTACAACAGAAGATATATCCTACTACAAACGATTGATCAAGGAGCCAGATATGGATGGGATCAAGAACAGAAACTTATATAAAACTAGCATCCTATGTGAGATTGATTTTTATGCCAAACAGCTCAAGCATATAATTGAACACATTACTAGGAAATACAGAGACACCCGATTTGAATCAATAAAACAAATTGCAGAATCCAGATTACTGGCACAAAATTCCTCCCCCATGAAATCTTTCTACTTTTAGTAAATAAGACCCCATTTCCAGTTTATGTCAATCAGAATTTTTATACCCTCTGTCCAGAATTCTTGGGTCAGGGCATGTAACCTAAGCTGGCTCAAGCAGGGGAAATGCTGTGACAGAATATTTTTGTTGTCTAGAAAATGTGCTTTGCATTGTGAAGCCTAGAATTGCAGTAGCCATTTCACTACCATGAACTAAAGCAGCCTGAGTACAAGGTAAACACACTAAAAAGGGCAGAGAAATGCTGATCAGATCACACCTGAAGACTATCTTACTTTGTACTTTTAGTTTACAGGAGTCAAAAAATCCCCTTATTTGTTTAAAGACTGTGAATTATGTTTTCTGTTGCTTACAACATAGAGTCCTAACTGCTTCAGAAGATGTAAACCCCATGAAGTTGGTGAATGATGATTTTCCTGGTGATTGGATATGGTAAGAACTGAAGCTAAAGAAATTCCAGGTTTCAGAAAAGCTGTATCATCTTTAATAAAGAATCATTTTGGGGTCATTTGCAGATTACCAAAGCATCATCACCATTACCGCAAATGATCAGAGGAATAAATTAGAAGGAAAATGAGGATCCAAAGACTAGGAAAGCTTTTGAATCATGAAATCAGATTTTAAAGTGAGACTCATCGGGGTGCCTGGGTAACTCAGTCAGTTGAGCATCCGACTTCAGCTCAGGTCATGATCTCGCAGTTGACGAGTTTGAGCCCCACGTCAGGCTCTGCGCTGACAGCTCATCCCTGGAGACTGCTTTGGATTCTGTGTCTCCCTCTCTTTCTGCCCCTCCCCCACTCTTGCTCTGTCTCTCTCTGTCTCAAAAATAAATAAACATTAAAATAAATTTTAAAAAAGTGAGAATATTTTTGTTGCCTCCAATAGAGAGTATCACCCTTTTATTGATCCTCTATCTAGAGTTGTCACAGCTAACATTAAATCCTCTTCCTGGATTTCACTTTCGGTTCTATCTTTTTATGAGATTAAATGCAGCAAATTTTTATAAACGTTTTAAACAAATAAGACAGTTAGAAATGACATATAAGCAGCTGGGTATTATGAGATTGAACAAGGGTTTTCAAACTCGTAAGAATCACCTATGGAGCTTTTAAAATCCCAGACCTCACACCCAGCCAAATCCAATACCAGTAGCCATTTTGTTGCAGGATACATTTTTTTTAACCTCAATACCCAGGGTTTATGGTCTTGGCTCTTCGAAGAATGAAGAAATGTACACAAAATGAGCAGCAGGTAAAAATTTGTTAGAGTATAAAATCAGAAAGGAAGAATAGTGTGAAAACTCTTTGCAGGGAGGAGGCATTTGTAAATGAATGCCCACAATAATAATAACCTAATAATAGGTAAGGGTCTTTGTTTTATAAGGTTCTGGTCAGCCCCCTCTTCCCTTCCCCTTTGTTCCTTCCCAGGTTCTACCCTTAGTGGCTGGATAACTCTAAGTGCTGGACTGTCCATTCCTGATTGGCTCAACTCCATTGTGGGAGGAGTCAGACTATGGTCATACTGTCCCTCATGTAACATAAGTTTTATGGTTTTCTTTTTTTTAGTTAGGTATTTTGATTGTCAAATTCTTGAGGGGAACATGAGGGGGAGTAGGTGGTATCTGTCATATTATTAAGAGGGACCTTATGCCCGAGGGGTCTTGCTGTAGTCAGACTCTCTGAGCATTGTTCCAAAAGATGTGTTTTTCCACAGCCAGGGACCTCAGGTTCTAACCTTTCCTTCTCTGCGTATTTTATGCTATTTTTTCCTATCATAATTTTACACTTGGAAAAACTTAGAAAGTTAGTTATTATTTCCTATATAATTTTGTGGACTTAGATTCCTCAAACCAGAAAATCTTGACTCTAATAGTGTATTATTTAAAATAGAGTAATTATTTGAAATTGTCACTTATATTCTCATTTAAATTATTTGTTCAGCTGATTATATTATCTTGATTTAATCAGCATGACTTATACTACTATAAATTGACACTTTAAAGCATTATTATGTATTAAAAAGGGCAAGGGCTTGGCTTAAGACAGACACAAATGCTAAACACAATTTCTTAAACAGTAATTTAACTTGATTTCTCATTTATAAAGTTTAAATCATTATGCGTTCTTCATGGATTTTTGTGAGAAATAAATAAGATAATGAAGGTATACAAAACAAAACAGAATTTTGTACAAATTAGAAGCTAGAAAATTTTAGTTATTGTTATTTGCACTCTCTGTTTCATTTTTATATGTATAATTTAAAAATACAGCCTAGAATTTGTTTTCTCTGGAACAGTTACAGGAAATTACCAATTTGGAAAGCCTTAGTATAGCAATGACAGACCAATTGGTTTAGTTCTTTGAGCCATGGCTAGGCTGTTGGTGAATGGAAAGCTAAAGGTCCAGTGCCTTAAGCATTCTGGGAGTATAATAGAGATTTTTAAAATATATTGCCTGGTATGATTTATATGTTTTGTGTAACAGAAATTATGTGAAGAAGAAAATAAGGGAAAATATGGCAATGATCAATTAATAACAGTGTAAGTATCAGTAAAATAAGTATTTAAAGATTACAAGTAAATACAGTTAAATTTATTCTAACCTGTTGTATAATATAACTATACAAATCTGTTGTATAGTATAACTATCATTCACCTTATAATGATACCCTAAAGAACCTTAATTACAAAATTGAATAGAAGTGTCTTATTAGACAAAATATATACTATGCTATAAAGTTTTCACCTTCCACTTGACCATTTCAAAATAACTTGAATGAGAACTAAAGAATATTATACTCAAAGTGGTGTTCCTGAATTATGTTCAACTTTTAAAAAATGACACTTCTATTTGTCCAGCATTCCTGAAGCATCCTAAAGGTTTATGAGTTTTCTTAAAATAGGAAAAGAAAGAACTTGGAACTCAAGAGGACTATGTACAAGGTCATAATATTAATTCAAATCTAGTGGAAGGAAATGAGAAACTCACATATTAGCGACAGTGTTGTATCTGGTCATTATATGACTAATAAAAATCCATAGTGGATACAATGAATTTTCTTTGGACATATTTTTTTAACTTATGAGGCTATTAAGGAACAAGAAAGTTTTGACACAGTTTAGTTGACTATTTCCACAAAAGAAATGTTTTAATCACTGCTTTACTATTTTCATCATTCACTTTTCATTAGATAGATGACATTAATAATGTCAAATACTGCCTATTATTTTGTGTTTTCTTACTGATAAGCCCTTAGCCATAACCCATAAAAATGTTATATTAACTTCATTTAAAGTTTTTTTTCGATATTTATTTATTTGTTTGTTTATTTATTTATTTATTTATTTTTGAGAGAGAAAGTTAACAGGCATGTGTGGTATAGGAGCAGAGAGAGGGGGAGAGAGAGAATCCCAATCAGGCTCTGAACTGTAAGCACAGAGAACCATGCAGGACTTAATACCAAGAACTGTGAAATCATGACCTGAGCTGAAAGTAAGTCAGACACTTAACCAACTAAGCCACCAGGTACCCCTGAAGATTATCTTCTAAACACTAGCCTATTTTTTTGTGTGTGTGAAGCTACCTGTTTTTGTGTGAAGCTAAATCTGTGTACAGATAAATAAATAAATAAATAAATAAATAAATAAATCTCTGTCTTCATACATTCATGTCTTTATATAATTTTAAGTGTTAGGATTTTCCATTGATGATCTAAATTTATATCAAACACAGAGTTGGTAAACACAAGTACATTTTCAATATTATCAGTGTGATTCATTAGTGTGGAAGTACATTCTACATATTTTGGTATTACTATGAATTTCTTCCTTATACCTTTATCAAATAGGCTTACCTATTTTTTCTCTAATTTTTTTACTTCCAGTTCTATTTAAATCCTAGTTAGTTAACATATGTGGTAAAATTAGCTGCAGGAGTAGAAATAGTGATTCATCACTTAAATATAATACCCAGTGCTCATCACAAGTACCCTCCTTAATACCCATCATGCATTTAGCCGATCCTCCTCTCTTTCCTCCATAAACCCTCAGTTCGTTCTCTATAGTTAAGAGTCTCTTATAATTTGCTTCTCTCTCTCTCTGTTTTATTCCTTTCCATATCTTCATCATTTTTGTTTCTTGATTTCACATATGAGTGAAGTCATATGATATTTCTCTTTCTCTGACAGACTTATTTCATTTAACATAATACACTGTAGCTCCACCCATGCTGTTGCAAATGACAAATTTTATTCTTTTTGATGGCTGACTAATATTCCATTATAGATAGATAAATAGATAAGTAGATAGAGAAGAGGTGATATATATATATATATATCACCCATATATATATATATATATATATATATATATACACATAATTTCATCAGTCGATGGATATTTGGGCTCTTTTGATAGTTTGGCTATTTGGCGATAATGCTGCTATAAACATCAGGGTGCACGTATTCCTTTGAATCAGTATTTTCTATCCTTTGGGTAAATACATAGTAGTGCAATGGAAGGGTCATAAAGTAGTTCTATTTTTAACTTTTTGAGGAAATTCTATACTGTTTCTAGAGTGGCTGCATGATTTTGCACTCCCATCAACAGTGTAAGAGGGTTCCACTGTCTCTACATCCTCGCCAACATAGGTTGTTTCCTGTGTTGTTAGTTTTAGCCATTATGACAGTTGTGAGGTGGTATCTCATCGTGGTTTTGATTTGTATTTCCCTGATGATGAGTGATGTTGAGAATGATTTCATGCATTGATTTCTCATCTGTATATCTTCTTTGGAAAAATTTCAGTTCATATCTTCTGACAATTTTTTAACTGGATTATTTATTTTTGGGAGGTGTTGAGTTTTATAAGTTGGTTTTATATTTTGGAAATTAACTCTTTATCAGATATGTCATTTGCAAATATCTTCTATTCTTTAGATCATCTTTTAGTTTGTTGATTGTTTCCTTCACAGTGCAGAAGTTTTATATCTTGAAGAACCAATAGTTCGTGTTTGCTTTTGTTTCCTTACTTCTTAGAGGTGTGTCTAGTAAGAAGTTACTCCAGCTGAAGTCAAAATGGTAACTGCCTGTGTCCTCATCCAGGATTTTTTATGGTTTCCTGTCTCACATTTAGGTCTTTCATCCATTTTTAATTTATTTTTGTGTGTGGTGTAAGAAAGTGGTCCAGTTTTATTCTTTTGCATGTTGCTTTCCAGTATTCCCAACAATATTTGTTGAAGAGGGTATTATCTTTTTGTTCTTGTCCATTGGCTATTATTTCCTACTTGGTCAAAAATTAGTTGACCATATATCTTTGGATCCATTTCTGGGTTTTCTATTCTGTTCCATTGATCTATGTGTTTGTTTTTGTGTTAGTACCATACTCTCTTGATGACTATAGTTTTGTAATATAACATGGAGTCCAGAATTGTGATGCCTCCAGCTTTGCTTTTCTTTTACAATATTGTTTGGTTATTCAGGGTCTTTTGTGGTTCCATACAAATTTTAGGATTGTTTGTTCTTACTCTGTGAAAAACTTATGGAGGTATTTTGATAAGTATTACATTAAATATGCTGATTGCTTTGGGTGGTATAGACATTTTAACAGCATTTTTCTCCTTCCAAACCATGAGCATGGAATGTTTTTCCATGACCTTGGCTCTTCTTGAATTTCTTTCACAAGTGTTTTGTAGTTTTCAGATTAGAGGTCTTTTACCTCTTTTATTAGATTTACTCCTTGGTATCTTATGGTTTTTGGTAAGACTGAAAATGAAATCAAATACTTGTTTGCCCTTTCTGCTGCTTAATTGTTGGTGTATAGAAAAGCAACAGATTTCTCTATGTTGATTTTATATCCTGTGATGTTGAATTCATGTATCCGTTCTAATACTTTTTTGGTGGAATCTTTGGGTTTTCTACATAGAATATCATGTCTTCTGTGAACAGTGAAAGTTTGACTTCTTCCTTGCTGATTTGGATACCTTTTACTTTTTAACTTTATTTATTTGTTTCTTAATTTTTTTAACGTTTATTTATGTTTTTGAGACAGAGAGAGACAGAGCATGAACAGGGGAGGAGCAGAGAGAGAGGGAGACACAGAATCCGAAACAGGCTCCAGGCTCTGAGCTGTCAGCACAGAGTCCGACGCGGGGCTCGAACTCACGGACCGAGAGATCATGACCTGAGCCGAAGTCGGACGTTTAACCGACCAAGCCACCCAGGCACCCCTATTTATTTGTTTTAAGAAAGAGAAAGCATGAGCAGGGAGGGGCAGAGAGAGTGAGGGAGAGAGAGAATACCAAGCAGGCTCTGCACTGTCAGCGAGGAGTCCAATGCAGGGCTTGATCTCACAAACCATGAGATCATGACCTAAGCCAAGATCAAGAGTTGGATTCTTAACCAACAGAGCCACCCAGGTGTCCCGCCTTTTATTTCTTTTTTTTTTTTTTTAATTTGATTGCTGAGGCTAAGACTTTCAGTAACAATGGTGAGAGTGGACATCCTGTCTTGTATCTGACCATAGAGGAAAAGCTCTTAATTTTTCACATTGAGATTGATATTAGGTGTGGGTCTTTCATATATGGCCGACATGATGGTGAGGTATGTTCCATCTATCCCTACTTTGTTGAGGGTTTTTTATCAAAAGTCGATGCTATATTTTGTCAAATTATTCTTCTGCATCTATTGAGAGGATCACATGGTTCTAATCCTTTCTTTTATTTATGTGGTGCATCATGTTGACTGATTAAAAATATTGAACTATCTCTGCAGCCCAGGAATAAATCACACTTGATCATGTTGAATAATTCTTTTATGATACTCTTGAATTCGATTTACTAGTATCTTGTTGAGAATTTTTGCATCCATGTTCCTTAGGGATATTGGCCTATAATTTGTCTTTTTAGTGGGGTCTTTGGTTTTGGAATCAAGATAATGCTGGCCTCATAGAATGAGTTTGGAAGTTTTTATTCCATTTCTATTTTTGGGACAGATTGAGAAGAATATGTACTAACTCTTCTTTCAATGTTTGGTAGAATTCCCCTGGTTAGCCCTCTGGTCCTGGACTTTTATTTCATGGGAGAATTTTGATTATTGATTTAATTTCTTTGGTGGTTATGGATCTGTTCCAATTTTCTATTTCTTTCTGTTTTCTTTTGGTGGTTTATATGTTTTCAGAAATTTATCCATTTCTTCCTGATCGTCCAGTTTGTTGGCTTATAATTTTTCATAATATTTTCTTATAATTGTAGTTGTATGGTGTGGGTTGTGATCTTTCCTCATTCATTTGTCATTTTATTTCTTTGAGTCTTTTTTCACTTTCTTTCTCTTTTCGATAAATCCAAAAAATGGGTTTATCAATTTTATTAATTCTTTCAAAGAACCAGGTCTTAGTTTCATTGATCTACTGCTTTTTGTTTGTTGTTTCTTGTTTGTTTTTATATCATTTATTTTTGCTCTATTCTTGATTATTTACCAATTCTGCTTGCTTTAGGCTTCATTTTCTGTTCCTTTCCTATCTTCTTTAGGTGTAAGGTTAGGTTGTGCATTTGAGAATTTTTTGCTTCCTGATATAGGCTTATATTGCTATATACTTCCCTCTTAGGACTACCTTTGCTGCATTCCAAAGGTTTTTGACTCTCATGTTTTCATTTTCATTTGTCCTCATGTTTTTAAAAATTTCTTCTATAATTTCTTGGTTAACCCATTTATTCTTTATTGGGATGTTATTTAACCTGCATGTATTTGTGGTCTTCCCAATTTTTTTGTGTGTGTGTGTGGTGGACTTCAAGTTTCATAGCATTGTGGTCTGAAAATATGCATGGAATGATCTCAATATATTTGTACTTGTTGAGGCCTGGTCTGTGACCCAGTGTGTGATATATTCTGGAGAATGTTCCATGAACACTCAAAGAGAATGTGTATTCTGCTGCTTTAGGATGAAATGCTCTGAATATATCTGTTATGTCCCTCAGGTCCAATGTGTCCTACAAAGCCATTGTTTCTTTTTTGGTTCTGCTTAGATGACCAGTCCATTGCTTGGAATGGGGTGTTAAAGTCCCCTACTTTTATTATATTATTATCAATGAATTTCTTTATGTTTGTTATTATTTTATATATTTGTGTGTCTCAAGTTAGGGACATAAACATTTATAATTGTTAGATTTTCTTGTTGGATAGACCCTTAATTATGATATGTAATTCATATTTCATATAATTAATAATTACAATTCATTCATATATTTTATATTATATGAATATAATTCATAATTCATATAATATATTTAGCTCTTGTTATAGTCTTCAGTTTAAAATCAAGTTTGATATAAATATGGCTACTTGAGCTTTCTTTTGATGCCCATTAGCATGATAAAACTGTATTTTTGAAACATTTATTTATTTTTGTGTTAGGAGAGAGAAAGAAAATGAGCAGAGAGAGTTGGGGGACAGAGGATTCAAAGTGGGTTCTGTGCTGACAGCAGAGAGCCCAATCTGGGGCTCAAACTCACAAACCAGGAGATCATGACCTGAGCTGAAGTCAAGTGCTTAACCAACTGAGTCACCCAGGCACCTCCATTAGCATGATAGACCATTCTCCATCTCCTCACTTTCAATCTGGAGGGGTCTTTAAGTCTATAATGAGTCTCTTGTTGGCTGCTTATAGATGGGTCCTGGTTTTTTTAACCATTTTGATACCCTATGTCTTTTTCAGTTTACATTCAGAGTAATTTTTATTTTATTTTATTTTTTTCAATATATGAAATTTATTGTCAAATTGGTTTCCATACAACACCCAGTGCTCATCCCAAGAGGTGCCCTCCTCAATACCCATCCCCCAGCCTCCCCTCCCTCCCACCCCCCCATCAACCCTCAGTTTGTTCTCAGTTTTTAACAGTATCTTATGTTTTGGCTCTCTCCCACTCTAACCTCTTTTTTTTTTTTCCTTCCCCTCCTCCATGGGTTTCTGTTAAGTTTCTCAGGATCCACATAAGAGTGAAAACATATGGTATCTGTCTTTTTCTGTATGGCTTATTTCACTTAGCATCACACTCTCCAGTTCCATCCACGTTGCTACAAAGGGCCATATTTCATTCTTTCTCATTGCCATGTAATACTCCATTGTGTATATAAACCACAATTTCTTTATCCATTCATCAGTTGATGGACATTTAGGCTCTTTCCATAATTTGGCTATTGTTGAGAGTGCTGCTATAAACATTGGGGTACAAGTGCCCCTATGCATCAGTACTCCTGTATCCCTTGGATAAATTCCTAGCAGTGCTATTGCTGGGTCATAGGGTAGGTCTATTTTTAATTTTCTGAGGAACCTCCACACTGTTTTCCAGAGTGGCTGCACCAGTTTGCATTCCCACCAACAGTGCAAGAGGGTTCCCTTTTCTCCACATCCTCTCCAGCATCTGTAGTCTCCTGATTTGCTCATTTTGGCCACTCATTCAGAGTAATTATTGATAGATAAGTATTTAGTACCATTTTATTACCTGTAAAGTTGCTGTTTCCTGCAATTTTTCTGTTTTCTAGTCTTTTTTGCCTTTGGTCTTCCTTCCCCACTCAGAGGGTCACCTTTAATATTTCTTGCAGTACTGGTTTGGTGGTCATGAACTCCTTTACTGTTTGTTTGGAAAACTCTAACTTTCTTTCTATTCTGAATGACAGCCTTGCTGGATAGAGTATTCTTGGCTGAATATCTTTCCCCATCAGTACATGTAATATATCATGCCACTCCCTTCTGGCCTGACTGGTTTCTTTGGAGAGGTTTGCTGTGAGCCTGATTTGCCATCCCCTGTAGCTTAGGGATTTCTTTTCCTTTGTTTCTTTCAGGATTCTATCCTTATCTCTGTAATTTGCAAATTTTACTATGATGTCTTGGTGTTGGCTTGTTTTTGTTGAATTTGATTGGATTTCTCTGTGACTCATGGATTTGGATGTCTGTTTCTTCCCCCAGATTAGGGAAGTTTTCACCTATAATTTACTCAAATAAATCTTCTGCCCCCTTTCCTCTCTTCTTCTGGGACTCCTATGATATAAATGTTATTACACTTTATGGAGTTACTTCGTCCATTAAGTCTACATTTGTGATCCAATACTTTTCCTTCCCTCTTCTTTTTGGCTTTGTTATTTTCCATAATTTATTTTTTTTTATATCACTGATTAGTTACTTTGCTTTGTCCATCTTGTTGTCATTACATCCAGTCAGTTTTGTATCTTGGCTATAGCATCTTTTATTTCCCCCTGATCAGTTTTTAGTTCTCTTATCTCTATAGTAAGGGACTCCCTGGTGTCTTCTATGCTTTTCTTAAGCCTGCTAGTATCCTTGATTTAAATTCTGGTTCAAACATATTACTTATATCGGTTTTTATTAAATTTCTGGCTGTGACATCTTTTTTTCTTTCTTTTGGGTTAATTCCTCTGTCTTGTCATTTTGTCTAGGTCACTGGTATGTGTGTGTGTGTGTGTGTGTGTGTGTGTTAGGAAAGCCTGTTACATTTCCTGCTCCTGAGAGCAATGACTATAGTAAGAAGAGGTCCTGTAGTATCCTGGACCTGGTGCTTCAGGATGTCTGCTATAATGTGCACTCTGAGGCTATGTTTTAGCTGCTCTTTCTCTTAGATCAGTCTTATGCAGTTTCTCCTTGCCTACAGTGGGGAGTATTTGGACCTTTTCCAGTGTATGCTATTTTAACTAGGTGTGCTTTGTCTTCTTAAAATAATTCTGATCTGATTTCCACTAGAGCTAAAATTTTTCAGCACTCTATGATCAGTAGTCTTGGTGCATGGTAGGGTTTTGTGCTGCTCTTCTGGGGTAGAGGCCTATTGCACTGGTTCTCAGGCCCACTTGCCCTAATAAAGTTGCAGCTATAGGTCTTGGGGGAGCAGGGCTTGGTAAATGGATCCAGCCTCCCCTAGTAGCACTGTGTTGCTCACTGAAGTCTGTCCATGCTGATGGTCAAGGAAAAATGCATCACCCTGCTCTCTTGTCTCTTGAGTGAGGAGTTCACACCTGCCATTATTCAGAAAGCCCTCACAGAAGAGCAAATAATCTCCCCTCCTGTATCACCAGCTTCCATTGGATCCCTGACTTCACCCTTTCTGCGTTTGAACTAACTGCCAACCAGGTGGCACAGTACTCCTGTGTTTTATCTCAGGCACACTGCTTGGTTTCAAAACTCCAAATTTCAGTGACTTGGCATGGTGGAGACCATGCTTGTCTTCTGGGGGAGGGTCTCACCATGATGAAGATAGTCCAGTTTGCCCCAGAAATGCAGTTGCATGATCACGCAGGGGCTCAGAGTTTAATGTTTGCTGCCTTCACGAGGTGTCTCTGTTCCTATGCTAATGAACAGAGCAGTGCTTTACTGCCCACCAGTTCTTTTCTTCCTTGAGTGTCCATGCCACCTCTTCCACATGCACTCCAAGAAGGAGAAATGTCTCTCCCAGTGTGATTCAGGAGATACTCAAATCATACTGTCAACCTCTGGGCCTCTGCCCTCCTTTTGCACAGGAGTGCCAGTGTGACAGGTGTTCACAATCCCATTGTTTGCCAGGCTCCACCTGGTGGTGTCATGGACTGCTAAAACTTCAGACTTTTAGCTTTACTCCTTGTAAAAACTTGTGATAATCAGCCACTCTAATTTTACCAACCAATGATTGGGGGGAATTAGTTTTCTTGTGCAATCCTCTGCATGCTGCTTTCTCTGTTTTTCTCTCTCTTTCTTCTCTCTCTGAGTTCAAGGCTCCCATCCCTCTGCAATGCCCACGATTCGTTTTTCCCTGAGATCACATCTCCACAACTCCCATCTTCATGATGTAGCTACTTTTCTCCCTCTAGTTCTGCACTCTGTTCTCTCAGAATTCAGATCAATTTCTTGGATGTTCAGAAAGATTTGATCTTTATCTAGCTGTGTTTGAGGGATGAAACAAGCATAGAGTCCCCATAGTGTTCTGTCATCTTAACTCCTCCCTCTATAAATTGTGAAGTTTTAGTTTCACATTTAGATCTACACTGTATATAGCATTAATATTTGTGTATTGTGTGGAGTAGTAGTGTTATTCTGGAATCAACTTGCAAGAGATGTTTGGGGGTATTTCTTCACAATTTTTCATTCCATGACATCATGGAAGTAGCTGGATTACCCATGGTATGAGTATTTACATTACAAAAATTGGCAAATGCTCAGGTCAAAATCAGGCTTCCGATACTCATGTCTCAGAGAATATGTTGTTAAACATTTTCTGTCACATTCTGTGAAGTAGGTATCTAATTTTGTAGTATCTCCTAGATGAAGCACCAGTTGTCATAGCTTCATTATTTAATATATAATTCATCCTTTATTTACTGAGTTGTAATACTACCTCATATATATATATCAAAACTGTATTATACACACTTCTAGGTCTTGTCAGGAATTAAACTGAGCTGGAGAAAGTTGAGCTGCCAGGCGTTGGAGTAGCTGATTAAAACAATAAGCCAAAATTAAATCAAGACTTTAATCATTTAATGTGACAGTATAAGCAATAGGCTAAACCAGAGAAAGTGCCAATTCTCTTGTTCTATTTCCTCACATAGAATGGCATGCTGGTTGAAGGTCAAGTAGATCAGTACAGACATGGAGCTCGTATTACTGTCAAGGTATCCCTGAACAAAAGGCTCCTGTGGTTTTCTGGATCCGGGGACAAGGGTAGGGCAAAAGGAAAGGGCTAGGAGTGGAAATGTACTGAGAATTGAGTTAAAATGTAGAGAAAGTGTCCCAACCCCCCCATCAAGAGCTTTGGGCAGAGACATGACACTTGAAGAAGTCCTCTGCTGAAAGCCCTCCAAAAAGCGGTTTTGTAATGAAGGCACTAAATTAAGTCTGGATATCTGGGGAGGTTATTTCTTTTCCTTCTTCTCTTATTATTCTTCATTTAATTATGGGTGATGGGCATTACATAGGGCATAAGTTGGGACGAGCACTTGGTATTATATGTAAGTGATGAAACACTAAATTCTACTACTGAAACCAATACTATATGTTAATAACTTGAATTTAAATTAAAACAAAAAATATTAGAACATTTGGTATAATTATAATTTATATTATGTATCTGGTGATCTGTTACAAGAATAGGAAGATTCTGTGATGAATTTTAATCATTATATTTTTCTAAGGGCATTTTAAAACAAAATTACAGCAAAAATAGGTGGCAGAGGTTAGATAATTTATAGACTGGTCTAACTAAATGCAGTAATACTTGATGTGCCTAATTAGTAATGGAAATTTTCAATGAGACTTGAATTTCTTGAATTAATGAAATATTTTGTGTAGTATTTGAAATTTTGCCATTGGCATTGGGACTCTAGTGTGGTAGAAAAAATATTTGACCAGCACTAAGAAAATTGCTTCTAGTCCATATTTGATACTGATTCACTAATTGGAAAAAATAATTTTCTATGTCTTAGTTTTTTTACCTGTAAGGTGAAACATAAATTCCTTCCATGAACTATATTTGATCATGGATAAAACTTCCACACTTTATACTCTGTTTTTCATTATTTAAGTTCAGGTAATCAACATTTAATAGGATCCTCTTACATAATGATTCATTCCATTCACCTGCTATGAATTTTGATGTTGTTCTCAATCTTGGTTACATATCAGAATCACTGGGAACTGTTTAAAAAAAAAGTTTTAAAATTGCAAATACCTGATGTTCACTCTAGATTTCCTGAATTAGAAAATATGGGTATTACATTGTGGGATCTGGATTTTAAATAAATATACAAATCCATAAGTATTTCTTTCTTATCTGTAACTGAGTTGAGTATAGCTTTTGTATGACATGAAGAATAACAAATAAATTATGTAAACAATCTTATGATGTAGTTGGAAATATGAATCCAGCAAATGTTTTCAAAACAAAGGATATGAAAATACATATTTTATATAAATATTTTATCACCCATTTAGCCCATCCCCCCACCCATCCCCCCTCCAACAACCTTGAGTCGGCTCTCTGTATTTAAGAGTCTCTTATGGTTTGCCTCCTGTTTTTAATCTTATTTTCTTTCCTTTCCCCATGTTCAACTGCTTTGTTTCTTAAATTCCACATATGAGTGAAATCATATGATATTTGTCTTTCTCTAGCTGACTTATTTTGCTTAGCATAATACACTCTAGATCCATCTATATATTTGATAAAATTTAGACTATTTGAAATACACAGTTATTTTATAGGCTAAGCCTTTTCATCTTGCCGTGTTCTAAAAAAAGAATAGGTAATTTTCATTTCTTTATTCAGTATTTCAAACTATTCATACAGAACAGAAGTTCTCTGGAGAACTTTTGTTGACTCAAAAAGTAACTGTAATCATGGTAAAAACTGATGTCAAAGATGCACATGAAGAATTACAATAACATTTCATGAAATATAAAAGATCGCATTTAAATATATTATTTATAACATGTAATTAAACCATTATGTGTTAACAAATTAATAAATTAAATAAAGTTTGTAAAAAATTGATCAAACAACCAAAAAGGAAGCCAGGAAACAGATTTCTTTTTCACCCATCTTTCTACTTTAATCTTGTCAGACATCACTATATTGAAGCCAAGTCTTCTTGTTTCATCTTTATTCCATCAGTACTCAATTTTTTCTTTCCTGGAAATCACCTTTCTTTTTTTCCAGACTGAGCCATCCAGGTGCTCCTCTCCTCAGAAAACTTCTATGTATCCCTTCCTAACTACAACCTACCCCCCAATTCAAGAAGTAATCAATATCATGTTTTTTTTTCTGACAATGGTTTCTTTGTCTTTCTTTATAAACTTTGCATTAATACATGTGTCTCTAAAATTTTATATTTTAGTTTTGCCTGTTTTTAATTTTTTTAAATTTTTAAAAAAATTTTTTGAGAGAGATAGCACAAGTGGGGGAAGGGCAGAGAGAGAGAGAGAGGCAGAGGATCTTGAGCATACTCTGTTGACAGCAGAGATCCTGATGTAGGGCTCGAACTCATGGAATGTGCGATCATGACCCGATCAGAAGTGAGATGCTTGACTGATTGAGCCACCCAGTTTTACCTGTTATAAACTTTACATGAAAGCTATTATGTTATATGTGCTCTTTTGTTTCTTGCTACTTTTTGTTTTTGCTTAACGTGTTTATGGGATTCATCTATGTTTAAGTAGCTGTAGTTAGTTCATTTTCATCACTAAATAGCATTCAATTGGATGGATGAATAGTCCACAGGTTATTTACTGTTGTTGAACATTTGAATTGTTTTCAATTTTTAGCTGTTTCAAACAGTGCTGCTCTTAACTTTATTTTACGTATATCTGTCGCAGAAGGGAAATTGATGGGTTACAGGATACGAGTATCTTTGACTTTAATAAATAATGTCAATCTAGATTCTAAACTGGTTTTCATACTATGATGAGCAGCATGTGAAAGTTCTATGGCACCGCTTGGGTTTGTGAATCTTAATTTTTTTCCAAGTAACTGTGTTTGTAATGGCTTAAATTTGTGGTTTAAATTTGCATTTCCCTGATGACTAATGAGATTGAGCACCTTTTCAAATATTTCTTGGCCATTCAAATACCCTCTTTTGAAAAGTGGCTGTTTAGGACTCTTACCCACTTTTTTGTTGGGTTGTTTGTCTTTTTTTTAAATTTATAAATATTTTTATATATCCTGAAAATGAGCCTCTTGTTAAGCACGTGTATTGCATATATCTTTTCCCACTGTTGGTTTACCCTTTTACTATCTTAATGGTGTCTTTTGATGAATAGAAATTCTTAATTATAATACAGTATAATTTATCCATCTTACCCTTTAAGTCTAATACTTACAATTTATGAATAAGAAATTCTCTTCTAGGGGAGCCTGGGTGGCTCAGTTGGTTAAGCATCTGACTTTGGCTCAGGTCATGATCTCGCAGTTTGTGAGTTCAAGTCTCACGTCAGGCTCTGTGTTGACAGCTCAGAGCCTGGAGCCTGCTTCAGATTCTGTGTCTCCCTGTCCCTCTGCCCCTCCCCTACTCCTTCTCTCTCTCTTTCTCTCTCTCAAAAATAAATTAACATTAAAAAAATTTATAAAAGAAATGCTCTTCTATCCCAAAGTCATGAAGATTATTTCATACTTTATGATCATTGTTTTACTTCTTACGTTTAGATGTACAATTACTTCTGTGCTTTAATTGTTACCATTGTTCTCTATCTGTAGCTACTGACTTTCTTCTCTAATTGAACTAAATACTTATTTTTCTAGGAACTATTTCTTATTTACTTGTATTATGTGCTTGTCTTCTCACTTTTCATTCATTCTCAATCACTATAAAGAATTCAGTATAAAAATTAGTCTGCTTATTTCTTTGAATTGACCAGCTAGTTCAAGTGAAATGTTTGATTTGGTATTAGCCATTTATACCCAATTTGGATAAACTTTTATTTAATTCCCAAGGTCTAAAATAACTAACCCTTATTTCTCCATCATGAGATACTTCCTTTTAATTTAATGAGGGAATGGTGTTACTTAGTGAAGATTAATTATTTAAAATTCCACACAAAAAAGAATTTCACTCTGGCACAGAGATGATTAACAGTATTTGGGATAGTTAATAAGTCCAAGCTGTCATAAGACTATGTATCTGAATTTTAAACAAATGACTCTCAGTATTTGTACTGAGCTCCAATTCTAATAGCTTGCAAATTTTGGGAATGTGTTTAATGGATAAATTGCCATGTAAAAACTCTCTGCATGCTCCTACTCACCTACTTACTTAACCAATGATCATAATACCGGTGACTTTTCCTATGGCATGGCCTTAGAGTTTATGAGTATATGAGAATATTGAAAACATTAAAAATTGAGGGAACATTCCTTCTAGTTGCATAGTTGGAGAGTGTTGGCTTGATTACCTTTTTATTCTGTTTTGTTTTGATGGTGTAAAAACTACCATCATCCAAATTGCTGTTACATTTCATGAAAGGGCAAGTATTCCTTGTAACATCCTTCATGCCATTTGTGCATCCAATTGATTGCAGCTGTACCTAGAAGAAAGGGAACAAATGTTTTGCTGATTCTACTGCCAAGAAGTAGATTGAATTTGGAAACTTTTTGTTGATAGATAATTAAAATTCAGAAACATGGAATTTGCTAACTTAAAGACAGGAGGCAAAGATAAGAGACATCATTGTGTTTTCAGTCATGGTTCTTATTAAGGTGACTATAGAGTCTGAACATTTAGATTTAACATTTCATGAAAAAGGTTTATTTCTAAAGTACTTTTATTTATATTCTAAAGATTTGATTTTTCTTTTAATTTTTTAAAATGTTTATTTTTGAAAGAAAGAGAGACAGAACATGATTGGGGGAGGAGGAGAGAGAGAGAGGGAGACACAGAATCTGAAGCAGCCTCCAGGCTCTGAGCCGTTAGTTAGCACAAAGCCTGATGCGGGGCTCGAACTCATGAGCCATTAGACCATGACCTGAGTTGAAGTCAGATGGTTAACTGACTGAGCCACCCAGGTGCCCCAAGATTTGATTTATTTCTATAACAGCACTTGAAAATGTGTTTCTCTGTCAGAGCCATAATTTATATATGTTAAAAGCAAGATCCATCTATTTCAAATAGGTTTACATCTGGAACCTACACACACACACACACACACACACACACACACAGGCACAGTTGTATATAAAAGCATATTTTGTGACATGACAGTAAAAAAAAGGAGTTTTCCTGAATCAGGTTCTGTGATATACAGATGAAAATCCATTTTAGTTGAAATTCATGTATCAGAATAATTTCTGAAAACAAACCAAAACATTATCTTGTCTACTTATTTTCTTATTAAGAAATTTGAGTATCATTTATTTTAGGATAACTACATCCCAGATATGGGACAAGTCCCTAAAGCCTCTTGACAAATTATGTTCCTCTCTTGGCTCACTTCTTCTATTTTTAGAGAGTTGGCCTAATTCAAAAGAATGTTTTAGTTATCTCTATTTGAAGGGATTCTTTTCTATCCAGAACAAATCTGCTATGGATCATTGTTCTCTCAGAAATCCATGTCTTCAACTTGATGAAGACATTGGCAACATGACTGCCTTGGATGTCAGTTGAGGCTATATGGATATCCTGGAGATTTTTTTTTAAATTTTTTTATTATTATTTATATTTTGGGAGACAGAGCATGAGGATGGAAGGGGCAGGGAGAGAGATAGAGAGAGTCACAGACTCCAAAGCAGGCTCCAGGCTCTGAGCTGTCAGCACAGAGTCCGATGCGGGGCTCGAACCAACGAACTTTGGGATCATGACTTGAGCTGAAGTCGGACCCTTAACTGACTGAGCCACCCAGGTGCCCCTCCTGGAGGTTTCTAAGAGAAATATGACTAATACTTGGCAGAGTAGTCACAATTTTTAACAGATTTCATCAGCACTACTCTGTCAGAGGGAGGAAGATTTAAATACCCATCGAATATATTGAACATCAGAGCTACAGAGCATCACATACGTTTGTGAGAAAACATTGGGATGAACTTGCAACAATCACCAAACAGCTGCAATAAACACCCTGTCAAGGGAACACATTTTTCTGCAGATTGGAACATGTCAAAACAAAAACCTACCACTAAAGACCAATGGGAAAATTATATGAATGCCAAGATTTAGATAATTGGGTAAGGTTTTAAGAGTATATTTGGAAAAAAAAGAAAGTATTGGGTGTTGCACACATGCATGCTTAAAATACCCTCCTCTTCTAAGCTAGAGTCAGTGGTTAGCTTTTCCATAAATGTCTGCTTTTGGTTTCTTAGTAGATTACTTCTGACATCTCCTTTCTTTCCCGGGCTATTTTTCAAGGCCAGATTCGCATAACAGAAGTTAATTATATATTTTCCCTGAAATCTGTTGTAATTTGACTTTAGTGAATTGACCCTGGTATCAGGGTATTACTAAATAATAGTGCTTTAAGGCTGAAGGTCTGAGGACACTGGGGCCTGCTATAGATAGATAATAGTTCATTTACAGAATGAGCTCTTCATACCTGTTGTAACATTCCTTACAATTCTATATAAAAATGAGATGGGAAGTTTAGGTTAATATCAAGATGATTCAGACAACATAACATTAACCCACCTACTTGTGCCTGAACTAGTTGAAAAAATGTAGAGAAACTTATTTTTTTTGCCTGAGTTGTCCATGTGATAGCTTTAATTCTATATCTAATTTATTTTTACTCCCAAAAAAAGATTTCTACATTCTTTTTCCTCTCATCTATATACTTATTACGTACTCATTACTTTCCCAGTGATTCTTTAAAAAAATACTTATTGAAGATATTTAACTGTAATTTAACTGTAATCCCTGCTTGGGATTCTATCTCTCCCTCTCTCTCTGCCCCTCCACCACTCTTACTCTCTCTCTCTCTCTCTGTCTCTCTCTCAAAGTAAATAAAGTTTAAAAAATGTTTCTAAAATTATGAAATATATCAAATACAAAAGTAAAGAACATAGAAAAAACCTATGGACTCTCCATCCATGTTTTACAAATACTATTTTTTTAAATATTTGATTCTGATTTATTTGTAATAAATACAGTTTTACCTCTCACTAATCTCATTCATGTCCCACCATTCCCAGAAATAGCTACTGACCTGGAGATGGTAAGTTTGCATCCCTTCATGCAGTCCTACAATTTTTTAATTGTAAAAAAAACATAAAAATTATCATCTTAAACATTTTATTATTTTTAATTTTAAATTCCAAAATAGTTAACTTACAGTGTTATATTAGTTTTAGGTGTAAAATATAGTGATTTAACAATTCCATGTATCACCCAGTGCTCATCACAACAAGTGCACTACTTAATCCCCATCACTGATTTCACCCATTCCCCTACCCACCTCCCCTCTGATAACCATCAGTTTGTTTTCTATAGTTCAAAGTCTGTGTCTTCATTTGTCTCTCTCTCTTTTTTTTTACTTTGATCATTTTTTGTTTTATAATTCCATAAATAAGTAAAATCATATATTTGTCTTTCTCTGACTTATTTCACATAACATTATACTTTCTAACTCCATCCATGTCTTTGCAAATTGTAAGATTTCAGTCTTTTTAATGGCTGAATAATGTTCCATTATATGTATATACCACATTTTCTTAACCATTCATCTATTGATGGACACTTGGGATGGTTCGCTAATTTGACTTTTGTAAATAATGTTGCTATACACTTAGGGTTGCATGTGTCCTTTTGAATTAGTGTTTTTGTAATTTTGGGGTAGATACCCATTAATATGATTACTGGATAATAGGGTAGTTCTATTTTTATAACAATTTTCAAATTTATTGATTTTGAGAGAGAGTGTATGAACAAGGGAGGGGAAGAGATAGAGAGCAAGAGAGAAAGAATCCCAAGCAGACTCTGTTCTGCCAGTACAGAGCCCGATGAGGGGCTTGAACTCACAACACGAGAGATCATGACCTGAGCCAAAACTACGAATTTGATGCTTAACAACTGAGCCACCCAGGTGCCCTGAGTAGTTCTATTTTTAAATTTTGAGTAACCTCCATGCTGTTTTCGACAGTGGCTACACCAGTTTGTATTCCCACAAATAGTGCAAGAGCTTTTCTTTTTCTCCATACCCTCATCAACACTTTTTTTTTTCTTGTGTACTTGATTTCAGCCATTCTGGCAGGTATGAGATGATATCTTATTGTAATTTTGATTTTAGTTTTCTTGATAATGAATGATGTTGAACATCTGTTCGTATGTTGGCCATCTGATGCCTTCTTTGGAGAAATGTCCCTTGTGCCCTCTTTACATCTTTAAATTGGATTATTTGTTTTTGGGGTGTTGAGTTGTCTAAGTTCTTTATATATTTTGAATATTAACCCTTTATTGGATATTTCATTTTCAAATATCTTCTCCCATTCAGTACATGGCCTTTAGTTTTGTTGATGATTTCCTTCACTGGGCATAAACTTTTAATTGTAATGAATTTTCAATTTCTTTTTGCTTTTATTTCCCTTGCCTCAGGAGACCTATCTAGAAAAATTTTGCTATGGTTGATGTCAAAAGAATTAATCCCTGTGCTATCTGCTAGGATATTTATGGTTTTAGGTCTTACATTTAGGTCTTTAATCCATTTTGAATTTAGTTTTGAGTATGATGGAAAAAAAGTGGTACAGTTTCATTCTTTTACATGTAGCTTTCCAGCTTGCCCAACACCATTTGTTGAAGAGACTGATTTTTTCCCACTGTATATTATTTCCTGGTTTGCAAAGATAATTGACCACATAATTGTGGGTTTATATATGAGTTTTCAATTCTGTTCTATTGAGCTATGTATCTATTTTTGTGTCAGTACCATACTGTTTTGATTACTACAGCTGAATAATATAACATGAATTCTGCTATTGAGATACCTCAGCTTTGGTTTTCCTTTTAAAATTGCATTGGCATTTTGACATTTTTTGTAGTTGTATATAAAGTTTAAAATTCTTTGTTTTTGTTCTGTGAAAAATGTTGCTTTTTGATATGGATTGCATTAAATATGTAGATTGCTTTGGGTAGTACAGACATCTTAACAATGTTTGTTCTGCCAATCCATGGGTGTGGAATGTTTTTCCATTACTTTGTGTCATGTTCAGTTTCATTCATCAGTGTTTTATAGTTTTCAGAGTACACATCTTTCACAGTTTATTTTTAGCTATGTTAATCTTTTTGGTGCAATTATAAATGGAATTCTTTTCTTAATTTCTCTTTCTCCTTGTTCATTGTTAGTGTACAGAAATGCAACAGATTTCTGTACATCAATTTTTTTATCCTGTAACTTAACTGAATTCGTGTATCAGTTCTAGCAATTTTTTGGTGAAGTCTTTAGGATTTTCCATTTAGAGTATCTTGTCATCTGCAAATAGTGAATGTTTTAATTTTTCCTTACCAATTTGGATCAGTTTTATTGCTTTTTGTTGTCTAATTGTGGTTAGGACTTCCAATACTATATTGAATAAAAGTGGTGACAGTGGGCACCCTTGCCTTATTCCTGATTTTAGGGGGAGGGCTGTCAGTTTTTCCTCATTGAGTATGATGTTTGCTGTGGGTTTTTCATATATGGCCTTTATTATGTTGAGGCATATTTTCTCTAAACCTAGTTTGTTGAGGGCTTTTATCATGAATAGATGTTGTACTTTGTGAAATGTTTTTTCTTCATCTATTGAAATATGCATATGGTTTTATCCTTTGTCTTATTGATGTAATGTATCACGTTGATTGATTTGTGAATAGTGCACCACACTTGCACACCAGGTATAAAGCCCACTTGACTGTGGTACATCATTTTTTAATGTATTGTTGAAATTTTTTGCTAATATTTCATTGAGGGTTTTTGCATTATGTTTATCAAAGATATTGGCCTGCAGTTTTCTCTCTGTCTCTCCTTTTTTGTTTTTTTATTTTGTGGACTCTATCAGGTTTTGGTATCAGGGTAATGCTGGAGTCATAGAATGAATTTGGAAGTTTGCCTTCCCCTTCTATTTTTTGGAGTAGTTTGAGGAGAGTAGGTATTAATTATTCTTTAAATAGTTGGTACAATTCACCTGTGAAGCCATCTATTCCTGGACTTTTATTTATTGGGAGTCTTTTTCTTTATTACTGATTTCACCTCTTTGTTGGTAATTGTTCTAGTCAAACTTTCTATTTCTTTCTGCTTCTATTTTGGAAAGTTATATGTTTTGGGGAACTTCTCTATTTCTTCTAGGTTGTCCAATTTTTTGTCATTTAATTTTTCAAAATATTCTCTTAAATTCTTTGTATTTCTGTGGTGTTTGTTGTGATTCCTCCCCTTTCATTTGTAATTTTACTTATTTGAGTCCCTTCTCTTGTTTTGGTGAGTCGGGCTATCGTTTTATAAATTTTGTTGATATTTTCAAAGAACGAGTTCCTGGTATAATTGACCTGTTGTACTGTGGACATTTTTGTTGTTGTAGTTTGTTTATTTCTTTGTTTTTTTTTTCAGTTTGTGTATTATTTATTTCTGCTCTAACCATTATTATTCCCTTCCTTCTGCTGGGTTTGTGTTTGATTGTTCTTTTTCTAGTTCCTTTAGGTGTAAGATTAGGTTGCTTATTTGGGATTTTTCTTGCTTTTTAAGGTAGGCTTGTATTGTTATAAACTTTATGCTTTGATCTGCTTTTGCTCCTTCCCAAAAGTTTTGGATCATTGCATTTTCATTTTCATTTGTTTCCATGTACTTTTATTTTTCTTCTTTTATTACTTGTTTCACCCATTAATTATTTACTAGCATATTATTTAACATCCATGTATTTGTGGTCTTTCCAGATATTTTATTTTTCTTTGGTTGATTCTAGTTTTAAGATGTTGTGGTCAGAAAAGATGCATGGTATTATTTTGATCTTATTGAATTTGTTGAAACTTGTTTTGTGGCCTAATTTGTGATCTATATTAGAAAATGTTTCATGTACATCTGAAAAGAATGTGTATTCTGCTGTTTTAGGATGGAATGTCTGGATGTATCTGTTAAATCTATCTGGTCCAACATGCCATTCAAAGCCATTGTTTCCATGTTGATTTTCTGTTAGATGATTTACCCATTGATGTAAATGGGGTGCTAAAGTCCTCCACTATTATTATAATATTATTAATTAGTTATCTTATGTTTGTTATTAATGTTTTAGGTATTTGGTTGCTTCCATATTGGGTGCATAGATATTTATAATTGTTGTATCTTTTTGATGGATGGTCCTCTTTATTATCATATATGGTCCTTCTTTGTCTCTAGTTACAGTCTTTGTTTTAAAATCTATTTTTCTGATATAAGTATTGTTACTCCGGTTTTCTTTTGACATCCATTTACATTAAAGTGTTTCTCCATACCCTCACTTTCAGTCTGTAGGTGTCCTTAGGTCTAACTAAGTCTCCTGTAGGTAACAGAGATTGGCCTTTTTTTTTTTTTTTAATCCATTCTGTCACCCTATGTCTTTTGTTTGGAGCATTCAGTCCATTTACATTCAAAGTAATTATTGATGGATATGTATTTATTGCCATTTTATTACTTGTTTTGTGTTTTTTTCTTTCTGAAGTTTTTCTGTTATCTTTTCTTCAATTTCTATCATTTATTGTTTGCTGGTTTTCTTTAGTGACATATTTAGACTTCTTTATTTTTTTGTATATATATTACTGGTTTTTTATTTGTTTTTACCATTAGGTTTGCATACAACATCTTCTGTATATAGCATTCTATATTAAGTTGATGGTCATTTATGCTGAACCCATTCTTACTCTTCTCCTCTACTCTCCATGTTTTAGATATTTGAGGACATATTTTATATCCTTTTATTTTGTGATTTCCTTGACTATTTTTTTATATAAATATTTACTTTCATGACTTTTGTGTTTTCTACCTTCATATTGTCACTTTGGTTTCTTCTTTTCACTTAAAGTCCCCTTTGATATTTCTTGCAGAGCTGATTTAGTAGTCATAAACTACTTCAGTTTTTGTTTGTCTTTGAAACACTTTATCTATTCTTCTATTGTGAATGATAGCCTTGTTGGATACAGTATTGGATACAGATTTTTCCCATTCAGTACTTTGAATATATCATCTCACACCCTTCTGGGTTGCCTAGTTTCTGCTGAACAATCTTCTGATAGCTTTATGGGATTTCTCACGTATGAAACTGTCCTCTTTTGTTTTGCTGCTTTTTAATTTTTTTTCTTTATCACTGTGTTTTGTCATTTTAATTGCATGTCTTGGTGTGTATCTGCTTTTGTAGATTTTGTTGTGGATTCTCTGTGCCTTCTGGATCTGGAAATCCGTGTCCTTCCCCAACTTAGGATATTTTTCAGCTGTTACTTCTTCAAATAAATTTTCTGCCTCCCTTTTCTCTCTCTTCTTCTGGCATCCTTATAATACAAATGTTAATAAGTTTGATGAAGTCACTGAGTCCATAAGCCTATTTTCATTTTGCATAATTCTTTTTTGCATCTTTTTTCCATCTTGATTACTTTCCATTACTCTCTCTTATAGGTCACTAATTCATTCCTTTGCTTCTTCCAGCCTGCTGTTCATTCCATCAACCATATTTCTCATTTCTTCCCTTGAACTTTTTATCTCTGATATGTGCTTCCTTACTTCTGTGTTAAGGGTCTCAGTGATGGCTGCCACTTTTTTCTCAAGTGCCTTCAGCATCTTTATGATCATTACTTTAAGTTCTCTATCAGGCCTGTTACATGTAACTATTTTCCTTATATCTCTGGCTCTGGTCTTGTCCTGTTCTTTCATTTTAGAAAAATTCCTCTGTCTTCTCACTTTGTCTAAGTTTCTGTGCCTGTTACTCTGTGTTGGGAAGGTCACTACATCTCCTGTTCTTGAAGGTAATAGCCTTATGAAGAAGAGGTCCTGTACTGCCCTGCTGTGTAGTGTTGCCTTTTCTCCAGTGCCTGAGATTTCAGAGAGTGTCTCCAACATGTGCTGTGTGCACTCTGCTGTTGTGTCCTGGCCACTTTATTTTTTAGGCCAGTCGTCTGCAGAGGCTCTCTTTGCCTGTTGTGGGCAGTGTTTTTTTCTTGGCCTGAATATGTCAAGTTTGAACTAGGTGTGCTCCACTCTGCTTGTGAAACAAGAGTTGTTGACAATACTGCTGGAACAGAGGCCCCCAAAAATTCCTAGGTTGGGAGATGAGGTGTTAGTTTCTGTTTGGGCTGGTCTAGGGAAGGTGTCTTGCCTTACTGGGACTGAAGCTAGTGTCACTGGGAAGAGTGGTTCCCCTGCATACATGGCTTGTTGTAAGCAAATTCGGTATCTAGTGTGGGTGCTGTGCTGGCTCCTGTAGGTGAACATGTGCTTATGCTGAGAAGCAGAGGAGGGAAATGGCACCTGGCAGTTCCTTTGTCCCTGGAGGAGTCTCTTTGTGAATGCGAACTCTCTGGGAAACCTCAGAGATGAGCAAACAATCTCCCTTTTGTGTTCCTTAGGCACTATTCAGATCACTGTTCCCATGCTGTATGTCTGAGGGCTGTTTGCTCTGCCTTCTCTCCAATAGCAGCTATAATGTCCTCCAGGTTCTCTCTGAGCCAAGCCTGCTGATCTTTAAAACTCCAGGCTTTAAGCTCTGCTTGTTGTAAGAACTCATGAAATGTGTTCTTTTCACTTACCAAGTGTGGGGATTCCTCCTCTCAGTGTAGGCTGCCCTGTGTGCTAGTCTGTCTCTTGCCCTTCCCTAGGACCATGGCCTTCTCCCCAGAGTGGTGGCCACAATCCATTTTGTTCCCAATAGAAATCTCTGCATTTTCTACCTTATTTGATGTGTCTACTTCTCTACCATTAGTTGTGGAGTTTGTTCTGCCATTTTCAGGTCAATTTTTGGGGTATTTAAGATGATTTAGTCATCATCTAGTTGTATTTGTGGGTGTGAGGCAAGTCTAGGGTTCTCCTATTCTAAAAAAAATAATAATATTTATTTATTTTTCAGAGAGAGAAAGACAGAGTGTGAGTGGAGGATGGGCAGAAAGCGAGGGAGACACAGAATCTGAAGCAGGCTACAGGCTCTGAGCTCTCAGCACAGTACCCAACACAGGGCTCAAACTCACGAACTGTGAGATCATGACCTGAGCCGAAGTCAGATGTTTAACCAACTGAGCCAGCAAGGCACCCCTAGAGTCCTCCTATTCTGCTGCTATCTTCCAAACCCCCTCATCTTAACAATTTTAAATTGTACTATTCAGTAGTATCAAATATATTTACATTGATATAAAACAGACACCTAGAGTTTTTCAGTCTGAAAACCTGAAGCCTTATCTTCATTAAACAACAGTTCTCTTCTTCCTTTTCTTCCCGAGGTCCTGGTAACCACCATACTGCATTCTGTTTCTGGGAATTTGACTAATTTAGATACTTCATGTAAGTGGAATTATATGGCATTTTTTTTTATGACTGGTTTATTTCAGCAAGGATAATGTCTTCAAGATTTATCCATGTAATCATGAGACAGGATTTCTTTTTCCCTTTGAAGTTTGAATAATATTTTATTTCATGTATATATCACATTTTTTCATTTGTTGATAAATATTTGTGTTGCTTCCACCTCTTGGCTATTCTGAATAGTGTTGCTATGAATATGAGTTTGCAAATATCTCTTCAAGATATTTCTTTTTTTTTTTTTTAAATGTTTTTTTCAACGTTTTTTATTTATTTTTGGGACAGAGAGAGACAGAGCATGAACGGGGGAGGGGCAGAGAGAGAGGGAGACACAGAATCGGAAACAGGCTCCAGGCTCCGAGCCATCAGCCCAGAGCCTGACGCGGGGCTCGAACTCACGGACCGCGAGATCGTGACCTGGCTGAAGTCGGACGCTTAACCGACTGCGCCACCCAGGCGCCCCTCTTCAAGATATTTCTTTCAATTTTTTGCATGTATACCCCAAAGTAGGATTGCTGGATCATATGGTAGCTCTATTTTTAATTTTTTGAGAAATCTCTAGACTGGTTTCCATAGTTGTTTAACCATTTAAAAATCCTTCCAACAATGAACATAACCACACTAACACTTATAATTTTCTATTTTGTATTCTATCCATCTTAATTGGCAATATGAGGTGATATCTCATTGTGGTTTTGATTTTCATTTCTCTGATAATTATGATATTGATCATATTGACATGCTTATTGACTATTTGTACATATTCTTTGGAGAAATGTCTATTCAAGTTTTTTGCCCATTATTTAAATTGGGTTATTTGATTTTTTTGTTGTGTTATATAGATTCTTTATATATTTTGGATATTAACCCTTTATCAGATTTTTGATTCACAAATATTTTTCCTATTTCTATGTGCTGCCTTTTCATTCTGTTGATTGTGCTTTTCAATGCACAAAAGTTTTTAAGTTTCATGCAGTTCTATTTGTCTATTTTTGCTCTTATTGCCTCTGTTTTTGATGTCACAACCAAGGAATTATTGCCAAGTGAAATCTCATGAAGGTTTCTCTTTATGTTTTAGGTCTCTTATAGTTTTAAGTTTCATTCTTAGATATTTAATCTATTTTGAGTTAATTTTTTATATGATGTAAGATATGGGTCCAAATTCATGCTTTTTCATGTGGATATCCAATTTTTCCAGCATCATTTGTTGAACAGTCTGCCCTTTCTCCATTGAGCAGTCTTGACATCCTTGATGATGATCATTTGACCACATAAGCTGGAGATTATTTCTGGGCTCTGCATTCTATTCCATTGGTCTTTTTATCCATACCACACTATTTTTATTATTACAGCTTAATAAATTTTGAAGTCAGGAAGTTTGAGTACTCAAAATTTACTATTTTTTTCTAAATTGTTTTTGCTATTTGGAATCCCTTGAGATTATATATTAACTTGAGGATTTTAAAATAAATTTTATAAAAAATTCCATTTGAATGTTGATAGGGATTGTTTTGAATCTGTAGACAGCTTTGGGTAGTATGGACACTTAACTTTTCCAATCCATGAACAGAAGATACCTTTCTATTTATTTTTTGTCTTCTTTAGTTCCTTTCAGCTATGTTTTATACATTTCATTATATTACTCAATTCCTTTATGTTTATTCCTAAGTATTTTATTATTTTTGATGCTATTGTGAACAGAATTGTTTTCCTAATTTCCTTTATGGATAATTCATTGATAGTGTGTAAAAATATAACTGATTTTCTTACATAGATTTTATATCCTGAAACTTCGCTAAATTTGTTTATTATTTTTGTTTGTGTGTGTGTGTGTGTGTGTGTGTGAAGTCTTTAGGATTTTCTACGTAAAAAAAATCATGTCATCTGCAAGCAAAGAGAATTTTACTCTTTCATTTCACATTTGGATTATTTTATTGTTATTTTTTTTCCTAATTGCTCTAGCTAGGACTACCAGCACTCTGTTCACTAGAAGTGACAAAAGTGAGCATCCTTGCTTTGTTGCAGATATTAGGAAAAAAAACTTTTAGTTTTTCACTATTGAATATGTTAGCTGCATACTTGCCATATATGGCCTTTATTGTGTTGATATAAGTTCCCTCTCTGCTTAATTAATTGAGAGTTTTTATTATGAAAGATCACGAATTTTATCAAATGTTTTATTTTTCTGCATCGATTACAATGATCATATGGTTTTTATCCTTCATATTGTTAGTGTGGTGACTCACACTGATTGATTTGCATATGTTGAAACATCCTTGAATCCCAGGAATAAATTCCATCTTGTAATGGTTTATGATCCTTTTAATGTGCTGAATTCAGTTTGCTATATTTTGTTGACTATTTTTACGTCCATGTTAGGGATATTGTCCCGTAGTTTTCAGTTCTAGTGGTGTCTTTGTCTGGCTTTGATATCATGGTGATGCTGGCACCAAAATGAGCTTGGAAGTATTACTTCTTCTATTTTTTTTTTTGAGTTAAGAAAGATTGGTATTAATTTATATTTGAATATTTGGTAGAATTCATCCATGAAGGCATCTGCTTCTGGGCTTTTCTTTGTTTGGAGGTTTGTGATTTTTCCCTTTCAGCACTTTAAATATATCATGCCACTCCCTTCTGGCCTGAAACATTTCTGCTGAGAAATCCTCTGATAGCCTTATGAGGTTTCTCTTGTTGGTAACTTTCTTCTTTCCTTTTATTTGCCTTGAATTTCTTTTTTCTTTATCACTACTTTTTGCTATTTTAATTACTATGTGTCTTAGTATGGACCTCCTTGGGTTAAATTTCTGGGAGTATCTCTGTGCTTCCTGGATCTGGGTACCTGTTTCCTTCCCCAAATTAGGGAATTTTTCAGATATTATTTCTTCAAATAAATTTTCTGCCTTTTTCTCTTCTTCTGAGATCCCTATAGTGTGTATCTTATAACAATGAGTGGAGTCACCAAGTTCCTTAAGACTATTCTCATTTTGCATAATTTTTTTCTCCCCTTTGGTCACCTTGGTTACTTTCCATTACTCTGTCTTCCAGGTCATTAATTCATTCCTTTCCTTCATCTAGCTTGCCATTTATTCTACCAAGTGTGTTTTTAAGTTCACTTATTGTGTTCTTGATCTCTGATTGATTCATTTTTATCTCTGTGTTAAGGGTCTCACTAATGTCCTCTATTTTTTACTCAAATCCAATAAGTATCTTTATGGTCATTACTTTAAGTTCTATATCAGGCATATCACTTATATCTATTTGGCTTTGGTCTCTTGCTATGGTTTTTTCCTGTTCTTTCATTTGGGAGATATTTCTGTCTCCTCATTTTGTCTGACTTTCTGTGTCTGTTTCTGTGTGTAAGGAAAGTCAGCTACTACTTCTCTTACTCTTAATGATAATGGCCTTATGAATAAGAAGTCCTATAGTGTCTTGCAGTGGAGTGTTCCTTGATCCCCAGGCCCTGGAACTTCAGGGAGTGTCTTCTATGTGTGTTCCATGTGCTCTGAAGTTGAGTTTGAGTGTCTTTTTCCTTCAGTCCCATTGTTTGCAGAGGCTCTCTTTGCCTATTGTGGGTAGCAAGGTATGTGGTGATTGCTATGCAAAATAAGACCTGCTTCTGCTGCTACTGGAACTGTGGTCCTGCAAAATACATGGTTCAGGAGATATGGTGTTGGCTAAGTTTTTGCCAGTCTTCTGGGGGAGGGTCCTGCAGCATCAGTACTCAAGGTAGCATGACTGGGAAGGGTGAATCTGCTGAAGTGTGTGTGGGGGAATGGGGCTCAGTGCAAGCAAATTATGTAAGGAGTGTCAGTGCCAGGCTGGTTCCTGCCTGTAGCCTGGTTCCTGAAAGTTGCTTTTGTTTATGCTGGGGGGGGGGGCTGGGAAGGAAAATGGTGCCTTCCCACTCCTTTGTTCCTACAGGGGTCTCTTCATGATCCCTATCTCTCTGGGTCATGGTCTGAGATCAGCAAATCACTCTCCCTCCCATCTGCCCCCAGTGTTTTTTGACCTGGTGGTTCTACTGTGTGTCTGCATGGGCTATTTGTTGTGCTGTCTCTTTAAGGTCAGGAACCCTGCTTCCTAATGCTTTCCAGGCTCTTCCAGAGGTTGAACTTTGCAAGTTTTAAAATTCCAAGGTTTAAGTCCTGCTGGTTTTAATAACTCATGAAATTTGGCCCCACTCACTTTCAAAGGCAAATAGTATGGAGATTTTTCCTGTTTATGGGCCACCAGGGGTGAATGTCTGTTTTCTACCTCTCTCCACACCACTGGTTCTCTCCTCACTGTGCATGGCCATAGTCCGTTTCACTCCCAGACCACATCTTCACCCTTCCTACCCTCGCTGATATGGCCTCTTGTCTACCTTTAGTTGTGGAGTTGGTTCTGCCAGTCTTTGTGTCATTTGTTGTGTTATTTACACTGATATGGATATTATCTAGTTGTATCTGTTAGACAAAGGGGGCTTAGTATCCTCCTATTCACCATCTTCTCACCTGACCTCCCTAAAATTAAAAATTTTGTTCAACTCATTAGTTAAAGAGGCATCCAATAAGATGCTAATAGTGGTGCAAAAGGAAAATTGAAGAACAAAGATTTACACAGTCTAAGTGCTACTGAAACAAATTTGTATATAAATGCAAAATTAGTTCATATCCTACATAAAAATAAACTATAATATTTGTCTTTAACTTTTCTACTAGACAGAAATAAGTTGCATCTGGCTAGATAAAATTTTTGTGCACTGCCATGAACAGGAATTATTTGCATTGCTCTCAGACAATAATTATTTTCATTGTTATTAGTTTTCCACAAGTTAATTTCTATCTTTATAGAGACATAAAATAATCTAATCAATGGAATCAAAGGTACACCCATACCTAAATAAATATTCCCCAGAAATTATGCTAGACCAGGAATCTGCAAGCCCTAGTCCATTGGCCAAATCTGGCTCATTGTCTGTTTTTTTATAAATAAAGTTTTATTGAAACACAACTACATGCTGTGTTGTCCATAACTGCTTTTGCACTACATTGACAGAATTTAGTAGTTGTTACAGAGATTGTATGGCCCACAGAACCCAAAACATTTACTATTGTACCTCTTATAGAAAAAAAATTGCTAATTCCTACTCTGGACATTGTGCAGCACTCCATTGAAAAGATACCCAGTAATCTTTTTTGCCCCTTTCCAAAATTTGAATGAATGTTCTTTTAAAATGCTATGGATAATAAAATGAAGTGAAATTAGCAATGTCACAGCACACAAGTCAAAGTAAAAAAAAAATACACTGAATCTCCATATAGTAGTATAAAATAATTGGAAAATAAGTATTTGGGACAGGAAGGTGGGTGTGGCTATAAAGGAGTAGCACAAAAGAGCCTTATGGTGATGGAACAGTTCTATCTCTTGATTGCGGTTATGGTTACATGAATCCATAAATGTAATAAAGCTGAATAGAACTGCAGACACACATGTGCTTGTAAAACTGGTGAAATATTAATATGTTCTGTGGATTATGCTAATTTAAATCTCCTGGTTTTGATATTATTCTATTATTATACAAAATGTTACAATTAGAGGAAACCAAGAGACATGGTCATAGGAACATGCATTTGTTTGTAACTTACTGTAAATCTGTATTTCATTAAAAAACTATATATATGCCCACAAAAAGCATATCCTTCACAAAAATAATTGTTCTTCAAGAATGTTTATAGCAGCTTCATTAGCAATAGGCAAAAATTGGGAAAAATGCAAATATTCACCTTCAGGAGAATGGATAAAGGAATTGTCCTATATTCATATAATGTAATACTATTCATCAATAAAAATAAATGAACTACTGATACATGTAAAACATCAATGAATCTCATATATATTATCTTGGGGAAAGAGCTAAACACAAAAGTGTACATAATGTACGATTAATATATACTTCCATAACAAGCTAAATAAAGAGTAAAAAATGATATGTGGTTACTTCTAGGTGAAAGTGTGGTGGTGGTATTGACTGGGGAGGGGCATAAGGAAACTCTCTGAAAGGATAGAAATGTTATGTATCTTGCTAGGGGAGTGGATTATATAGGCATGAATGTTACACACACACACACACACACACACTTCTCAGTGGTATATTTTAGACTTGAACGAATTATTGAATATTTTGAACATAATGGAAAACAGTATTTTTATAGTTGAGAATAGAGGTACAAATACACAAAGGGAGAATAGTAGAATATGTTTTCTTTTAATTTGTACATATACCTCTGTTACTTATATGGGCCTAGAAGCAATTCCACACCAATAGCAATGGACACAACTAGGGCCCAGATTTGTCTTCTATTTAAATGACCAGCACTCCTTGGAGAATGACTGGTTACAGCACAAAGACACAGAAAGTACAAGATGAGCCTGGAATATCTTATTGTTCCAAAAATAAGTGAAGTACCCAGAGAATGATAGAGACATATCAAATTGAAGCAAGATGTAGCTAAAAGCATTTTCCATAGGCCAAATCTGGAATAATTTGAAAATTCAAACTAGTGAGGCGACTGGGTTCTAATAAGAATCTATGAATCAGTGTGGATAAAAATCAATCAATAAATGAGTGAGAAGGAAAGGCTATTTCCTATATTATAGTGCAAACTAATAAATTAGAATGATAGAGAAAATCATCAAAAATGCTAAAATTATTAGGAAAAATTTGCTGAAGAACAGGATATTTGCATAATTTCAACACATGTCTTCATATATTATTCATTAATTTTAAGTGAAAGAAAAGTAAATTTATAGTGTAGAAACTTGATATCCACTACTTTCACTAATGATCAGAGTTAACATCACCAGTGATGATGCATATCATTATCATGTATTAACTTATATGATGCACTGTTAAGGATATATCACCTCTGTAATATTTCTGCCAAAGTGCTTAACTTGAATACATCCATGAGGACCCATCTGAAACACTCAAATTTTGGAACATTCTATAAAATAATTGCCCTGTGTTTTTAAAAAATGTCAAGATCATATAAGGTAAAGAAATGCAATGAGACTATTCCAGATTAAAAGATACAGATAAGTAAATGTTATGTTTGATCTTGATAGAATCTTGGACTAAGACAAATAGACATAAATCTATAAATATCCTCCGCCTGGGAAAATTGACATAATGCATTATGGTTACATGAGAGAATGTTTGTGTTTTTAGGAAAAAATATTTAGGGACAAAGTGGTACAAAGTATCTACATTGACTCAATCTTTCTCTCAGTTAAAAAATTAAATAAATAATAAAGTGCATATGTGTGTGTGTGTGTATCTGTGTGTGTGTGTGTTTGGAGAGAGAGAGAGAGCAATTGTAAACAATCCGTGAATCTAGATAAAAACTGTACAGAAATTTTAATACTATGTTCAAAGATTTTCTTTAAGTGTGAGATAATACAAAAATAAAATAAAGTCAAAAATACACAATGCTTGCTTAACTGTTCAAAAATTATATTTTTAGGCATCAAAACTTCTATAACAATAGTGTGCAAATGGAAGAATGGGAAGAGCGTAAGAAACAGATTTCCCTCTTCCAGAAAAACCCTAAAGGGCATTTTGATTATTCCCCCCTGATACATACATAAACGGTTTGGTGCATAATAAGCACTTAAGAGGCCCCTAAGTGACTCAGTCAGTTGAGCATCTAACTCTTGAACTCAGCTCAGGTCATGATCTCATGGGTCATAAGATTGAGCCTTGCATTGGGCTCTGTGCTGACAGTGCAGAGCCTGCTTGGTAGTCTCTCTATCTCTCACTCTGTGCCCCTCTGCCACTTGTGCACTTTCTCTCCCTCTCTCTCCCTCTCTCTCAAAATAAAGATACTTTACAAAATAGGCACTTGAGTACATGTAAGCTATCGATATTATTACAAGTCTTCAACTACTACATTTCTTTTCATCACTTATATAGTTGGCCTGAAATAAGTGCTGTCTGCCTCTAGCTTCCTCATTTATCTCCTAAGGAGAATTTTATGGTCTTATTAAATTGTATTGTCTCAGTGCTCCTTTTGTTATTGCTAAGTAACAAAACACCTCAAACTTAGTGATGTAAAACAATCAGCATTTTATCTTCATGGATTCTGTGGGTCTGGAGTTAGGAAGGAACAGAATGGGTGGGTAGGGGGCGCCTGGGTGATGGCTTGGTCAGTTAAGCATCTGGTTCTTGATTTCAGCTCAGGTCATGATCTCACAGTTTGTGGGTTCAAGCCCAGCATCATGCTCTGCACTGCTTAGGATTCTCTTTCTCTCCCTTTCTCTCCCTCTCTGCCCACTCTTTCTCTCTCCATACTCTCTCTCTATATATAAAAATAAATAAACTTAAAAAAAAGAACAGAGAGGGAACAACTTGTCTCTCTGCTGTATAATATTCAGGACCTAAAGTCCTGAAGTTCAACAAGATTAGCAGGCTTGTTGTGATTTGACAGTTGTGGACTGGTATCATTTGAAGAACTGTTCACTCACATGTCCTACAGTCAATGTGAGCACCTACATGTGGCCTCTCCATGTGGATTGCTTTCCTCACAGCATAGAAGACTCTGGGTAGTCAGACTTTTCTGGCTCAAGGCTCCAGACAGGAATCTTCCAAGAACAAGGTGGAAGCTGCACTGCTTTTTTTTTTTTGTCCCACCTCTGAATTCAAGAAGTCTTGCAGCTCCTCTTCTGCAGCATTATATGGGCTACAAGGAAATAAGAAGCCCACCTAGATTCAAGAGAAATATACATAGACTCAACCTCTAAATAGGAGCAAAATCAAGTTTACATTGTAGAAAAACATGTGCTATGGGAATTATTACTTCAGCATCTTTGGAAAATACAATCTATCACACCAGTTCTTTCACATTTCAAAGAAACCATCCATCTGCTTCAGATTATTTGCCCTTCTCACCATTTAAAACTATTTCCTTTTTAATTTTACTAAAAGATTCCAGAAAAGCTATTTGCTAAAAACTAACTCTATACTATTACTGCTAGCTATATTAATTCTACAAAAATCTATCTCAAAAAATTTGGTAACAGTGACCAAAACAATTTAAATATATTGAGTCCATGATAAGTGCATTATTTTAAATCAGAAATATATTTCCATTCTATTGAATATGAATCTCTGGGATGGGATTTGCCAGTCTATGATTTAATAGCCTTTCTAGCAGTACCTGGGATCTTGTTAGAAATGCAGAATATTAGTCCCCACCCCACTCAACTAGATCTCCTGAATCAGAATCTGCATTTTAACTAGATCCCAAGTGATTAGTATGTACTTTATAGTTTGCTAAGCCTGGCTTAAGTAATTCTAATGGTCTTACAGGTGTGAAAAACAATCCTTATAAAAGCAACATTTATCAGAATGTGGTTGACTAGGACCATTTGTAGCAAAGTTATTTACAGAAGCTCTATAAACTGAGGCCCTAGAATTTATATTAAGCCCCTCCCCACCCCTCAAGTGATTCTTATACTAATTGTTGAGGTTTGAGAACCACTTCTCTAAAGAAGTAGGACTTACTACATCACTCTAAAGCAGTATTCTCAGTGTGGACATTGCACCAGCAGCATTAGTATCACCTGGGAACTTAGAAATGCTCATTTTCAGATGCCACTCAGACCCACTGAATCAGGAACTCTAGTGGTGGGGTAATGTTTGTTTTAGCAAGCCTGCTTGGTGTTTCTTTTTTTTTTCTTTTTTTTTTTAACGTTTATTTATTTTTGAGACAGAGAGAGACAGAGCATGAACGGAGGAGGGTCAGAGAGAGGGAGACACAGAATCCGAAACAGGCTCCAGGCTCTGAGCAGTCAACACAGAGCCTGACGCGGGGCTCGAACTCACATACCACGAGATCGTGCACTGAGCCGAAGTCGGATGCTTAACCGACTGAGCCACCCAGGCGCCCCCTGCTTGATGTTTCTAATGCACACTTAAGTTTGAGAACCATTGCACTAAAGTATAGACAATGTTCCCAGAAATGACTAACATAGGATTATTAGCTTATCAGACATGGGTTTGTCATGTTGCCGACACTAAAGGACTTCACTCAGTTTATATCTTAATTACTTTAGCTAAGAAATGTGAAAAATTATTTGGTATCATGTCAGTGCTTTCACAGGAAGATACATTTATTGATTTGTTGATATTTCAGCAAAGTACTTTTATTTCAATTTTTATTTAGAGTACAATTTTGTTTTTCCATGTTGGCACATGTACCTCATCAACATTAAATAGCATATAATATTGCATATGATCCGTTTCTATCATACCATTTACCATTACTGAGAAGTGATAACTGTAACCCTTTCAAATCATATGCAGGTGACTAGTAGCCCACCTGTATCTGCTGTCTACCAACTGTTTAGCTGTCATGGGTATAAGAGCATATCTGATAGCCTGAATAGACTCAATGTAAAGGAAAGGAACAGCTGGGCAGAGTGGAATCTCAAACTATTGCTCCATCAGTTGAAACAGCTGTGATCTACAGCCTGCCAGGAAAAGCTTAGGCAAGCTTTGAAGAGAGGAAAAAAAAAAAAAAGAAATAAGATACAACTTATGCCCCTCTAAGCTGGTCCCATTGGATATGACAGAATGATTATAAAAAGACCCAAGATTATATATATATATATATATATATATATATATAATTTGTATATATATAATATATACAATATATATATACAATATATATTATATAAGATTATATATATATATATATATAAGATTATATATATAAGATTATATATATAAGATTATATATATATATAGGATTATATATATATATATATCTATATATATATATATCTATATATCTGGATATCTAGTTTACAAAGAAGTGCAACAGTTTGAAGAAATTAAATACAGTTTTAAGGAAAAGAGATCCTGCCTCTATGTCCCTACTGTGTATGTACTATGACATCATTATAATATTCATCTATATATTTCCAGACTTTAAGGAATTTTTGCTGTTCTGCATTAACAGTGTATAGATAACCAGTGTGAGTTTGCTTTTTGACTGATAGCTAGTATTATACTCAAAATTCTGTGTGACAGATATGTCTGGGATGGAAGACATTATTTGAATATTTGATAGAAAACTGCACAACAGTGTGATATAGTCTAGGTATGGCTATCAAATAAAAATGAAACGGATGGTAAGATACCCATTTTGTAAAACTAAACATATGTGCATTGAAAAATGACTGGAAGGAAATATAGCCAGATGTGAATAAGAGTTCACATTGTGTGTGAACTGGGTGGTGTCTGGGTAGTGAGATTATGCTAATTTAGTCTTTCCACTTTTCTTGTTTTCCAAGTTATCTATAATAAAAATGTATGACAAAGTATCACTTCTTATAATTTCAAAATATGATTTAGTTTGGCTTAGTGAAAAGGGGGACTGAAATGGTAGACATTTTACTACAGCTAAATTAGGTGCAGTGCCTTTGTTAAGTGTAGACCAGCAACAATGGTTATTACCTGGGATGTTAGAAATGCACCCAAGACCTACTGAGTCAGAATATGCAGTTTTACAAGAGTCCCAGGTGATGTCTGTGCACAGAAACTTTGGAGAAGCATTGAGGTAGAGTATTAGTCTCACTAGACTTAGGTAAGAGAATCACCCATGCTAAATATGTTAAATTACTATAGTATCAGGTATTGACTTCAAACAGATTGTACTGAAACCAGAATTTTCATAATGGGCCAGTCTACCTAATTTAAATGTTACCTCTACATAAAAATACATAGGAAAAGGAAATTCGAGTCTGTAATAGAGGAAAATTATTAAATAGGGAAAATGAGATCAAACACAGATTATTTCTCTTTAAGTTTTCTTTCCCACTACCATCACTTTGAATTGCAGTTATTCAGTATCTGGAAATAAAATTTGCTAGTAACCAAAATCGATGGTAAACTTATGTATACAGCAGGAATTCCTATTATGCCCTTCCTGTCTTCAGTTTGCAGGGAAACTAGTTGTACAAAAGCTTGGATTATAATTATTAAAGCTGGTATATTTTGTAATGGCCGCATCCATTCAAGAATCATTTGTACTTGTTAATGTGTTTTATTTTCAAAGTGTGATGTGTAGCAAGTTCAGACTCCTGTTTTTTCATATGACTCATGCCTGTATTATTTCTCTTTTTTATGGTCTTCTATATGCTGTTAACAAATGTAATGTTTCAATTTCACTAAAAATATTTTATTCAGTAAATATTTCAGAATCCTAATGGGTGATACATATGCTACTTTAAAGAATCCAGTTCACAAATAAATTCAATATTTACATAGGTTGTTAGGAAAGAAGGTGTATTGCTATTTCTAATTTTTGTGGTAGTTAATTACTTCCTCTCCTCCATTTTTCATTCTGTGTGTGCATGTATTTGTATGTGGGACTTATAAGAGAAACAAGGAAAGCATCATAATGTGTAGCCTCATACAGTATTTCTCCAATTTAATGTGCATGTGAAGTGCCTGGTAAATATGTTAAAATCCAGTTTCTGAATATTTCCTTAGCAAGGTCAGAGTGTAAGGAACCCAGGAAAAATGAAATAAAACAAAGAAATAAAACAGAAGAAAAACAGTCCAGCCAATTGATCTTGAGTAACTTACTTCAGTACTATGATTACTTCAATTCTTGGATTTCATAATCCATAAAATTGGTCTAAAAACTGTGAGGATTTAAAAAACAAAATAATGTTTGTAAAGCACCCAACACATGGGAGAACCTCTTTTTAGCAGCTCAGGCAACCCTCTCAAAATATGGTCTCATTATTGCAGAAGACAAAATTCAATTTGAAGATCCCTTGTTCTATTTAGGTCAAAAATTAGTACAAAATTCAATAATGCCTCAAAATGTTCAAATTCATAGAGATGCCTTGCATACTTTGAATGATTTCCAGAAGTTATTAGAAGACATTAACTGGTTACATCCTACTCTAGGTATACCTACTTATCAACTGACTCATCTTTTTGATGTACTTAAAGGGTATTCCAATTTAAACAGCCCTAGAAAATTAACTCTGGAAACATCCCAAGAATTACAATGGATTGCACAAAAAATTGTTTCCAGTCAGCTTACTTGAATTTGACTCCTCGCTATCTGTTTCCTTGTTAATTTTACCATCACCTCATTCTACTACAAGAGTACTTTGGCAGGCTAATGGAATGATATAATGGATATTTCTTTCCAACAAAGCCTTTAAAAATTATCTACATATTTAGACAAAATAGGTATGTTAATTTTTAAGGGTCAGGAGAGGCTTAAGGAATAACAGCCCAAGACCCTGAGACAATTATAGCACCTCTATCTCATGTACAAATATCCATGCCATATCAGTAATGCATTTCATGACAACTTGGAGTTGCAGATTATATAGTTCACATAGACAACCATTATCCTAAATACAAATTAATTGAATTTATCAAAACCACCTCCTTTATCATGCCTTGAATTGTACAATCAGTACCTGTAAATGGACCTAATGATTTTATAGATGCCAACAAATCCTGTTATTCTGCATATTATGGTCCTACTTCTAAATGTGTAAAATCCCTATGTGCTTCAGTAAAAAAGGCTGAACTCTGCCATATTTTTATTAGTTAAGAATGTTTCCTCCTCCATCAATATCTTAATGGATTCAGCCTATTCTAAACAAGTGAAAATTTGGGAACCATTAATATTTATTCAGATGGCTCAGAATTGTCTGACTTATTTTTTCAAATCCAACATTGTCTCCAACACCGATCCCATCCTATATACATTACTCACATAGGATCTCATTCTGGCCTCCCTGGCCCCTTGGCAGAAGGAAATGCTACAGCAGATTCCTTATTGGCAACTCCTGTTATTACAGCACAAGATTTTCGCAGTCTGACTCATCTTAATGCTAAAGGCTTAAGTAAACGCTTTTCTATTTCCCTTAAACAAGCTAGAGAAATTATCAAACACTGCCCCACTTGTGGGCCTATTGTCATTCCTCCATACTCTCACGGAATTAATCCCAGAGGTCAACAACCTAATGATTTATTGTAAACGGACCTTACTCATGTTCTGCAATTTGGTCGCCTTGCATATGTACATATATCAATAGATACATATCCTGGTTTTATATGGGCTACACCTTTATCAGGAGAAACAATGGCCCATGTTATTCAGCACCTTTTAAAAGCATTTGCCACGATGGGACTCCCCCGGGATCATAAAACTGACAATGGCCCGGCTTATACTTCTCACACTTTTCTTATATTTTGCCAAAATGGGGCATTCATCATACTACAGGCATTCCTTATAACCCACAAGTTGAAGCTATTATTGAACGTGCTAATCTTACATTAAACATCATGTTACAAAAACAGGGGGATATGGCCTTGAATCCAAAGTATCAATTAATGAACGCATTATTTACACTTAATTTTTTGGATTTAAGAGGTGAACAAGAGCTCACTGCAGCTGAAAAACATCAGACAGTCTCTAATACCAGACCCCTTTCACAACCAATACTTTGGGAAAATGATAATAACCAATGGTGCCTGGGTATGTTAAATTGTGGGGTCGAGGATTTGCTCTTGTATCCACAGATAACGGAAATATCTGGCTCCCAGCTCGGAAATTAAACCCACAATATGAACAGATGGGCGAAGAGAAAGAGTCGATAATTTTCAACCACTGGAGAAAGATAGGGAAGAATTAAGCCTGAAACGAGAAATAAAAAGAAGAACCGAAAAAACAATGAAAGCCAAACCTCTGACATGAGGACAGATGAAGAAGATGACTCTAGAAGCAGAACAGATCCTCCAAAAAATAGGAAAACCTAAGACTTCTACTACTCTGTTTATTGCCATGATGCCGGTTCTTACTTTAACCATGAGTCCTAAAGAGAATCACACATATTGGGCTTATATTCCAAATCCACCTCTTAATTAATTACATGGGATGATCCCTCTTTCCCAGTTTGTGTAAATGAGTCAGTCTGGTTGCCTGGACCTTATGATAATAGAGCCCCATTTAAACCAGAAGAAGAAGGAAAAGTAATCCCTAAGTATTCTGTAGGTGCAGATGGGCCACCTATATGTTTTGGAACAGGTGAACACTGTGTTACATTTCGTTCACAGGCATGGATAGGAAAAACACCCAATGGGACTAATATCTCTGTATTGTACTTATTACAGGGAGTCTCCATGAGAAGTCAAAAAATTACATACGACCATCCTCCTAAATTGTCTTGAGGTCAGTTAAGAAAGATTATAAATCCTGAGGAATGGGTTAATTGGGAACTCTGTAGAGGAGAGGTTGGTAGAGTTCGTCTTAATACTTCCAAAGGAAGTGTCATTAATTAGGCCTCTGTAGGCTCTGCTCGGACCAAATACTCGAAAAGAGAGCTCCGATAGTGTTGATATCAAGACGACATAATTCAGACATAACATCTGAACCCATTATATATGGCATGAAGGAGGGATGACTCCCCCCCCCCCCAGCCCACGTTTACCCGATGGGCCAGTTCATTCAGAACTTTGGAAAATTGGCACTGGATTATTAGTCATGGCCACTTGGAAAGGCCACTTAATGAATTTTTCAAATAAATTCTCCATCTCTTTTAGATTAAATGAGACTCATAAAATAGAAGCATGTGTCAGACTTCCTTTTCTGTTTATGTTAGGCATGCCTCATTGGGACCCTGATAACAATCTTCTTACTTGCCATAATTGTTCTTTTTATACTTCTCTTAAATCAACTATTTCTTTTAACCAGGAAAAACAAAGTTTATATATCTTTAAGACACGTAATGGGGTTTGGATGCCAGTAGTCATGGATTGGTCTTGGCAACACTCCCCTGAAATGTATCTCATAGATGAAATATTGAAACGTGTCTTACACTGCACCTGATGGTTTGTAGCTTTACTGGTAACTGCTGTACTTGGGATTTTAGCTATTACAGCTACAGCAGCAACAGCTGGTTTTGCACTACATCAGACTGTACAAACCACCCACTTTGTACAAAACTGGCATCCAGATTGAGAAAGGCTATGGAACAGCCAATGCCTGATTGATAGCCTAATAGAGAGCCAGTTATCTGACTTGCAACAAGCTGTGCTTTTTCTAGGAGATCAGTTGATTAGTTTACAACAACAGATAAGCTTCAATGTGATTGGAACATAACCACCTTTTGTGTCACCTCCCTCCCCCATGTATATAATCAATCTAAGATAGCATGGGACCTGATGCATTGACACCTTCTTAATCAAAGCAATACCCCTGCTGATATAGCTCAATTGCAAAAGGACATTTATGAAACATTCAAAAATAAACTTGAGATGATTTCTGGTGCTCCTTCTCTATCTGAGATAAATAATCGAATCTAGGAATTGAATCCAATGAGTTATATAAAACCCTTAAGATTTTCTGTGATTGGTATTTTTAGATTAATCTTTGTCTTATTACTTTGCATATACTTAGTCTGGAGAAGAGGACAGCAATGAAGCCGAGAACATGCCTCAGGAGCCTCTGTCTTTGCCCTCCAGCTTTGCCAAATGAAAGCAAAAGGGGGAGATGTGGGAGATGCAGGAAAGAAGTATCAAAGGAAAAGACTTCAAAAGGGAAGGGCTGGAGAAGGTGCAAGGCCTTAGGACATGTTTGCACAGCTGAACACAGCTGCAGCTCGTAAGGAACCCCTAGAGCCATTAACATTGTCCAGGGCCAGATCCTCCTTCACACCTGACCCTTCCTAGTGTTATAGAAACCAATTAACTCAAAATTCAACCTTGAAAAGCTAAACCATTAGATTGATTAATACACTTGCTTAGCTGACTTTATACACATAGTCTTTAGCAATTATCCTAATAAAAAGAAGCTTCATTCTGGAATCTGGGGCCTCATTCTGACTCGAGTATGAGGACCTTCACTTAACTGCACTTTGTTTGCAGACTCATCTTTTGAGACTCCGGCCATACTCCTTGCAACAATAACCCATTATTTTCTAAGCCAAATTAAATCTGACCTGAAGTCCCATTTATGGGGGCCATGTAAAAGATTTAATACAGTTCTCCCTTTCTATTCCACAGTCTTGTGGCATGTCAGTAGGGTTTTATGCAATTTGAAAAACTCCCTCAGTGACTTGGTCTGGAAGGTTTCCTGCTGATGTGATTATTAGCCAAGCCTTCCTTTCCCATTGGGTGGGGATGGTGGTATCACTTCTTTGACTGACTTGGGCACAGGTTTTGAGACTGATATAGAAGGTCTATCACATTCGTTCTCTATATGGAACTCACCTGAGTTTCCATTTTTTCCACCTGACTCTCGAGTCTTAGAAAGCATGTGTTCCAGCTATCTGGGGACCAAAAAAGGCTCACTTTTCCAGTCTTGGGGACTTTATCATAGACCCAAGGTCACCTAATTGGCCCACCTATATCTCTCTAAGTACTTTTTTTCCTCCCGTTTCCAGTGGACCTTTAGAGACATGTTTGTTACTCTCTCCAGTGGGAGATTGGGATAGGAAGTACTGAAATGTGTTATTCAAATTACCTGATAGCATTAGTGTCATGATTAAAGAACAACTGCTCCTATCACTGCAAAATGAGTATATGATCCATGCTGCAGTCCATAGTTGATTAACAAATCATGTGGACACACATTGTCTTAGACTACAACCTATTCTAGACTAATCTTCTCAAGGTATGGCTCCATTGCATCACTCCCCTCCTTTAAAAATTAATGGTTTCTGGGGCGCCTGGGTGGCGCAGTCGGTTAAGTGTCCGACTTCAGCCAGGTCACGATCTCACAGTCTGTGAGTTCGAGCCCCGCGTCAGGCTCTGGGCTGATGGCTCGGAGCCTGGAGCCTGTTTCCGATTCTGTGTCTCCCTCTCTCTCTGCCCCTCCCCGTTCATGCTCTGTCTCTCTCTGTCCCAAAAATAAATAAAAAACGTTGAAAAAAAAATTAAAAAAAAATTAATGGTTTCTTATTGACTATTAACTAAAATATAATTTTTGGACCAACATAGTCTCATGGAACAGTCTTAACCTACTCTTTCAGTTTTCTGTCCAGTCAATACTCCACACTCAGATAAAACCGGACTGTTATCTGAACATTATGTTTTTTTAACAGTATCACTTGCATGCCTTTGTAACTGAACTTAAGGAGTTTGCCACTTGGGATGCATTAAATTGAACACAACCCAAGGAAGTATTGATAGCAAAGCATTTTTATTACTTGCCACAAGTAAGGAGGCAGGGAGATAGCTCTCAAAACACTGTCTCCCCTTTGGGTTAGTGCAGGAAGCTTTAATTCAGTGTGCTAGGGAGACAGGGGCAGGGCTCCAGAGACATTAAATAACTTACATATTTTCTGTTACTTAGGCACTTCAGTTCAACTGCACATGTCTACCATGTCAGCATGCTAGTGTGTACATTGTATTATTCAAAACTATGGTGGAAAACTCCACCCACTGGAGGAGATCTTAGTATTATAATGAGCTAAAGGTATATTGAGGGTAACTCTTGGGGCTTCTGCTCAGGTCCTCATGTCCCATATGCTTCTACCTGGTTCATCATATGGATATCCAGTGGAACACCTGGCCATATATCTCCTTAATGGGAGCTACTTATTCTGCAAAACTGACACATACTTTCCCTCCTTTTTCCCCTTTCCCCTCCTCCCTACTACCAATCGGAAGTAAGTCTCCCTTGTGCCCCAAGGAACACCTTTGCTCCTGTTTTTCTGACAGGAATACCCTCCCTTTGTGTCTGCCTATGGAGATCCTGTTCATCATTTGAAGTTCAATCCAGGTGCTATTTCTTTCAGTGATTCCTTTCTGACTCCTTTAGTTTGATTTTATTTCTTTCACTTTTGAACACCAGTACATTTCATTTGTCCCTGTCTTTTTATAAATCTCATATTCTGCCTTACACCATGGTTATTTGTATTTTTGCTCTAGTTTTTCAAGTAGACTGCCCATTTCCTGAGGGCAGGCTCTGTGATCAAGGGCCAAAAAATCTCCTAGCATACTGCCTTAAATGCTAGACACTCAACAATTAATTTCAAAATTAGTAGATCATATCCCAACCTTTTTTGGGACAGACATTGTGTTCTTTTTCTTTCCACAGTGCCTGGAGATGTTTTGGGCTATACCTGTTTTTACACATGTGAATTTCTTTCTCCAACAGTTCTTAGACCTTGGCCTCCTGCAGAGTAAACACATATCAAGCTATTTATTCCTGGTTGTTTTAGTTTGAGTTTGTCTTGTAGTTTGTTTTCTGATCTATTACTAACAAACCATTTATTCGTCCCTTTTGCTATGCTTTCCTTAGAGTTAAGCTATATTGAAATAGAAGAGGTAACTCTAGACTCCACATTAAAAAAAAAAAACTAATGTTTATTTATTTTTGACAGAGAGAGAGAGACAGAACATGAGGGGGGGGGAAGAGAGAGAGGGAGACACAGAATCTGAAGCAGGCTCCAGGCTCTGAGCAGTCAGCACAGAGGCTGACACGGGGCTCGAACCCACAGACCGTGAGATCATGACCTGTGCTGTAGTCAGACACTCAACGGACTGAGCCACCCAGGCGCCCCTAGACTCCAGTTTTTTAACTTTTAAAAAAGTTGATATAAACTCTAGGCACCACAAGAATAATTCCTAAGTACACAAGTCAACTAAATAACACTGTAAGCTTTTTATTTAAAAAGTGGAAGGGAGAGTTCTGTTTGCACACTATAGAACTTTCAGTGTTGTGACATTAACCACTCTAACAGTTTGCTTTGTACAAAACTAAAAGTCACATGTCACAAACTTAATAGACTGAAAAGGAAGGAGGAAGAAAGAGAATGTTAAACATAATTATTAGGCAAAAACTCACCTAATGCAATGAGATAATGAATATCTATGATCATGTAGAGACAGAACCCCTGGTGAGAATGAGACAGTGTTAAATGCATGCTAAACAAATAATAAGTACAGAATAGTGATTTAATATCATTTTAAAATACACCTCTATGATGTCAAATGAGAATCTAAACATGAGATATTGTTAACATATAATACAGGGAGTCAAGACACCTGTTTTTTTTTATTTTTTTAAATGTTTTATTTATTTATTTTTTGAGAGACACAGAGATAGCACACATGTGTACGTGGGGGAAGGGCAAAGAGAGAGAGGGAGACAGAGAAGCTGAAGCTGAAGCAGGGTCCAGGCTAGGAGCCATCAGCACAGAGCCCATGTGGAGCTCAACTTACAAACAATGAGATCATGACCTGAGCCACAGTTGGATGTTTAACCAACTGAGCCAACCAGCCACCCCCAAGGGCCTTGTTTAGAATTGTTGCATAATTACATTGCAAACCCAGAGGCCCAGTATTTCAGTAATGAAAAACTTATTTACATATTCTAGATAATATATCCATTTAAAATAATTTAATTTATTTCATACAACTGTTAATATCTATAGGGAAATGCTCAGGATTAGAAAATATTTTAATCATCAACTGCACTGAAAGAAGCCAGTAAAATATTATTGGTCTCAATCTAATTCAAGGGCAGATTTTCCTTTTTGGTCTAATTCCTTATAAATTGAAGTAATAGAAACAAAACAAACAGTAGGACAGGTCAACAAAACCAAGAGTTGGTTCTTTGAAAGAATTGATAAAACTGATAAATGCCTAGCCAGACTTATCAAAATTAAAAGAGAAGGGAATTAAATAAATAAAGTCAAGAATGCAAGAGAGGAGATCACAACAGGCACCACAGAAATAGAAACAATTGTAAGAGAATATTATGCGAAACAGTTTGCCCACAAATTGGACAATCTAGAAGAAATGGATAAATTGCTAGAAACATATAAACTACAAAAACTGAAACAGGAAGAAATAGAACACGTAAATAGACTTATAATCAGCAAAGAAATTGGATAAGTAATAAAAAAATCTTCCAAAAAACAAAATTCCAGAGCCAGATGGCTTCCCAGGGAAATTCTATCACATATTTAAAGAAGATTTAATACCTATTCTTCTCAAACTGCTCCAAATCTAGAAATGGAAGTAAAATTTCCAAATTCATTCTACCAAGCTAGCATTACCTTGACTCCAAAACCAGCAAAGACCCCACTATAAAGGAGAATTACAGGCCAATATCCCTGGGGAATATGGATGCAAAAATTCTCAACAAGATAGTAGCAAATCAAATCAAACAGTACCACAAAACAATTATTTAACACGATCAAGTAGGACTTTTTCCTGGGGTGTAAGGGTAGTTCAATATTGACAAATCAATGACCGGGATACATAATATTAATAAAAGAAAGGATAAGAAGCATATGGTCTTCTCAATAGATGAAGAAAAACCATTTGACAAACACTTAATCCAGACTTGATAAAAAACCCTCAACAAAGTAGGGATAGATGGAAAATACCTCAACATCATATAGGCCATATATGAAAGACCCACAGATAATATCACCCTCATTGGGGAAAAACTGAGCATTTCTTCTACAATCAGAAACAAGAGAGGGATGTCCACTCTCACCATTGTTATTTAACATGAAATGGAAAGTCTTATCCTCAGAAATAAGGTAACACAAAGAAATAAAAGGCCTTTAAATCAGCAAGGAAGAAGTCAAACTTTCACTATTCACAGACAACATGACATTCTGTGTATAAAAGCTGAAAGTCTCCACCAAAGAAATTCTAGAACTAATACATGAATTCAGTAAAGTCATAGGATATAAAAATAAATGTACATAAATCTGTTTCATTTCTATACACCAATAATGAGGCAGCAGAAAGAGAAATAAAAAAATTGATCCCATTTGGAAATGCACCAAAACTAATGATATCTAGGAATAAACCTAACTAAATAGGTAAAATATCTGTAGTCTGAAAACAAGATCTGTATAGTCCAAAAACTATAGAACACTTATGATTGAAATTGAGGAGGACCTAAAAAAATGAAAAAAAAATATTCCATGCTCATGCAATGGAAGAAAAAACATTGTTAAAGTGTCTGTACTACCCAAAGCAAGCTATCCATTTAATGCAATCCTTATCAAAATACCACCAGCATTTTTCACAGAGTTGGAACAATCTTAAAATTTGTATGGAACCATAAAAGACCCTGAATAGGCAAAAAAAAAAAATCCTGAGAAAAGAAAGGGGAAGCTGGAGGCATTGCAATTCCAGACTTCAAGTTATATTACAAAGCTATAGCAATGAAGAAATTATGGGTGGCACAAAAACATACATAGACCAATGAAACAAAATAGAAAACCCTGAAATGTTCACACAACTACATGGTCAACTAATACTTGACAAAGCAGGAAAGAATATCTAATGGGAAAAAGCCTCTTCAATAAATGGTGCTGAGAAAAGGGGACAGCAGCATGGAAAAGAATAAAACTGGACCACTTTCTTTTTTTTTTAATATAATGTATTGTCAAGTTAGCTAACATACAGTGCATACAGTGTGATGAATGGATAAAGAACATGTGGTATATAAATACAATGGAATACTACTGGGCAGACAGAATGAAATATTGCCATTTGTAACAATGTGAATTGAACTGGAACATCTTATGCTAAGTGAAATAAGCAGTCAGAGAAAGATATATGTTTTCACTCATATATGGAATTTGAGAAACTGGACCACTTTCTTACACTGCACATAAAAATAAATTCAAAATTAAAATAAATAAATACATGAATGAATGAATAAATAAATAAATAAATAAATAAATTCAAAATGAATGAAAGACCTAAACTGAGACAGGAAACCATCAAAATTCTTGTAAAGAAGACAGACAGCCACTTCTTTCATCTCATCTGTAGGAACTTGGTGCTAGACATGCCAACACATCACCAGAGGCAAGGGAAGCAAAAGCAAAAATGAACTATTGGGACCTCATCAATATAAAAACCTTCTGTAAAGCAAACAGTCAACAAAACTGAAAGGCAACCTTCAGAATGGGAGAAGATATTTGTAAATGACGTATCTGATAAAAGGTTAGTATGCAAAATCTATTCTATAGATTTTGCCAAACTCACTTACCAAACTCAACACACAAAAAACAAAGAGTCCAGTTAGGAAATGGGCAGAAGACATGAATAGACTTTTTTTTTAAAGAAAACATACAATTAAACAACAGACACATAAAAGAACGCTCAACATCACTCATCATCAGGGAAATACAAATCAAAACCATATTGAGATACTATGTTACACCTGTCAGAATGGCTAAAATCAACATAAGAAACAACAAGTGTTGGTGATGATGTAAAGAAAGAAGAACCTTCTTCCACTGTTGATGGGAATGCAAACTGGTACAGCCACTCTGGAAAACAGTATGGAGTTTGCTCAAAAAGTTAAAAATAGAACTACCCTACGATCCAGCAATTCCACTTCTAGATACTTACCCAAATGATACAAAAGTACAGATTCGAAAGGGTACATGTACCCTGTTGTTTATAGCAGCTTTATCAACAATAGCCAAACTAGGGAAAGAGCCCAAATGTCCACTGACTGATGAATGGACAAAGAAGATATGGCATATATATATATATATATATATATATATATATATATATCACACAATGGAATACTAGCCACCAAAAGGAATGAAATCTTGCCATTTGTGACAATGTTAATGGAGCTAGAGTGTATTATGCTAAGCACAACAAGCCACTCAGGGAAAGACAAATGTCATATGATTTCACTTATATGTGGAATTTAAGAAACAGAACAGATGAACATATGGAAAATGGAAAAAAAGAGAGAGGGAAGGAAACCATAAGAGACTCTTTATGATAGAGAACAAACTGAGGATTGATGAAGGGAGGTGAGTGGCGGATGGGCTAAATGGGTAAAGGGTATTTAGGAGGGCACTTGTATTGAGCACTAGGTGTTACATGTAAGTGATGAATCACTAAATTTTTCTCCTGAAAACAATATTACACTGTATGTTAGCTAATTAGAAATTAAATAAAATTTTGAAAAGAAAAAAAAATTGAAGTAATGAAGTGTACAGTATGTAATTTATATGGATGATCATGTCTCTTAATATTATAATAGAAGTAGATATTTGAATGAGGACATTCTAAGAGATTATATATCTGAGAGATTATATATATGTTTATTATAAGACTGTAGTGAAATTAATCAGTATTTGAATATCATTATGACCTTGATATAATGATAGTATCTGAACACAATATGAGAATACAGTACATTAGTAATGCTTTTCATCCTAGTGAAATCCCCAAACTGTATTGGTTCTGGTTCTGGTTCTGACATTAGCTAGTATATGGCTTGTGCTTAGTTCCTTCTGGCTCTCAACTTATTCATTTATAAATTTACTCTTGAAATACCAACATTTCAAATCCTAAATAAATGAGGAAACCAGGATTCTGCACACTCCTAGCAGTACTTAAATAGGGGTAGCAACATCTTATAAAAAAATGTAGACAGAAAGGCACATTACCTGACTGAATTTGTCTCCTCAAAAGCCAAATGAGACCTATATTTTGGCTTTAACTTGCACAGGAATGTCCCCAGGCCCAGTATGGACCACAGATTCTTAATTTGAAATAAATGAAGTCTTTTAAAGCTTGTTCTCAATTCTTAACTGTTTATTTAACTAAATTTTTAAAATGTTTACTTACTTTGAAAGAGAGAGAGTGAGAGAGAGAGAATGCCAGAGGGTGAGGGGCAGAGAGAGAGGGAGACACAGAATCTGAAACAAGTTCCAGGTTCTGAGTAGTCTAAGCACAGAGCCCAATGCAGGGCTCGAACTCATGAGCCTGGAGATCATGACCTAAGCCAAAGTCAGATGCTTAACCTACTGATACCCCCAGGCATCCCTAGTGTTTTACTGTTTAAATTAATTAGCTTCCCAGAAGCTGAGAACTCTCCTTGGGTGTCTGAGAAGGCCTTTGTATCATTACAGGTCCAATGCCTAATATATAGGGACAGATTTCTGGTCTGGTGGTGGAAGACACATTTTTTTTCATGACAACATTTAGGTTTTCTCACTCTGCCTGGGATAAAAATTTATAAGCAACATCCTGTTGCATCCACACGACTCCTGAAACAGAATACTACAGGCACCAGTGACAGTCACAACAAAGTTTATTACAATGAGAGGCAAGGCCAACCGATCAGGACCAACACTCTTGATAAGAGTGTGGCCTGGAACAGCCTGGGTACAGAGTTTTTAAAGCCGATCACATCATTTTATCATTACCTGGGAACAGAACAGAGAAACAGTTACCAGATGAGTTAGAAACAGTTGCCGAATGAGGTGATTATTTTAGACTTTCTGCCTCTAAGTTGCAACCAGTGGATCTCTTTGACTTGCCTCAGATGCTCTTTTCTTTGAGCTTTTGTTTCCTTAATTGGTAAAGCCTGATTTACAAGAGTATGAAGCATAATTTACAAGAGAAAAGCAAGGCTGTTACTTGACACCTTCAGTGTCAGCTGTTATTTTTCAAGCTGCCCATTAGCCCTACAATACAATTTAACCCTAACAATCCCCCAACAAACCCACATTTTTCAACCTACTGTTTGTCTCAATCTATAAACTACACGTTAATATATGAAATAGAAATGTAAAAGTGGATATTGAGGGCTTCTGGGAAGATGGCTGTGTAGGAGGATGCTGACCTCACCACGTCCTGCGGATCACTTAGATTCCACCCACACCTGTCTAAATAACCCAGGAAATCACCAGAAGACTAGCAGAACCGATTCTCCGGAGCCAAGCATAGACGAAAGGCCCATGGAAGAGGGTAGGAAGGGCAGAGAGGCGGTGTGCACTACACGGACTGGCCGAAGGGAACCTGGGTGGAGGGGCGGCCCACCGGCAAAGCACAGCCCCTGAGTCTGGCTTGCAAAAGTGGAGGGGCCGGACAGAGTGTGTTCAGACAGCAAGCAGGACTTAACATCTGGAAGGTTATAAGTTAACAGCTCTGCTCAGAGAGCGGGAGGACTGGAGGACAGCGGGAGGGAGAGTTGTTGAGCCCCTGACTATACAGCGCAGCTTGGCGGGAAACAAAGGCGCTCCCCAGCGCCATCTCTCTCGCGCATCCCCCAGCCAAAATCCCAAAAGGAACCAGTTCCTGCCAAGGAACTGGCTTGCACCACATAAACACCAAACGCTGTGCTTCTGCGGACCCATCCCTCCAGTGGGTCTGTCTCCCTCCCAATGCTGCAGGGCCCCTCCCAAAGCGGATCTCTGAAGGAAAAGCAAGCTGAGCCTGCCCCTCCCACACCTGGGCAACTTGCAGATCCACCCCAAGTAATACACCAGATCCCCAGCAAGACAAGCCTGGCAGTGTGCAAGTAGCCCAGATGGGCCACACCACCCCACAGTGAATCCCGCCCCTAGGAGAGGGAAAGAGAAGGTACACACCAGTCTGACTGCGGCCCCACACACAAACGAAAGTTATTCAAGACACCACAAGGGAAGTGCCCCGCAGTTCCACACCACTCCATGGACTATCCAAAATGATGAAATGGAAGAATTTCCCGCAAGAAAAGTCCAGGAAAAAAAAAACAACAACAGCTAACGAACTGATCAAAAACAATTTAAACAATATAACAGAAAGTGAATTTAGAATAATAGTCATAAAATTAATCGCTGGGCTGAAAACAGTATAAAAGACAGCAGAGAATCTATTGCTACAGAGATCAAGGGACTAAGGAACAGCCAGGAGGGGCTAAAAAATGCTATTAATGAGCTGCAAAATAAAATGGAGACGACCACAGCTCATATCAAAGAGGCAAAGGAGAGAATAGGTGAAAAAGAAGATAAATTATGGAAAAAGAAGAAGCTGAGAAAAAGAGAGATGAAAAAGTCCAGGAGTATGAGGGGAAAATTAGAGAACTAAGTGATGCACTAAAGAGAAATAATCTACACATAATTGGTATTCCAGAGAAGGAAGAGAGAGGGAAAGGTGCTGAAGGTGTACTTGAAGAAATCATAGCTGAGAACTTCCCTGATCTGGGGAAGGAAAAAGGCACAGAAATCCAAGAGGCACAGAGAACTCCCTTCAGACGTAACTTGAATCAATCTTCTGCAAGACATATCATAGTCAAACAGGCAAAATACAAGGATAAAGAGAAAATTCTGAAAGCAGCTAGGGATAAACGTGCTCTAACATAAAAAGGGAGACCTATAAGACTCATGACCGAGTTTCTCTACTGAAACTTGGCAGTTTCTCTCAGTTTCTCTACTGAAACTTGGCAAGCCAGAAAGGATTGGCACGAGATCTTCAATATGATGAACAGAAAAAAATATGCAGCCGAGAATCCTTTATCCAGCAATCTGTCATTTAGAATAGAAGGAGGGATAAAGGTCTTCCCACACAAAGAAAATCTGAAGGAATTTGTCACCACGAAACCAGCCCTACAAGAGATCCTAAGGGGGATCCTGTGAGACAAAGTACCAGAGACATCGCTACAAACATGAAACCTACAGACATCACAATCACTCTAAACCCATATCTTTCTATAATAACACTGAATTTAAATGGACTAAATGCACCAACCAAAAGACATAGGGTATCAGAATGGATAAAAAAAACAAGACCCATCTATTTGCTGTCTACAAGAGACTCATTTTAGATCTGAGGACACCTTCAGATTGAGAGTGAGGGGATGGAGAACTATTTATCATGCCACTTGAAGTCAAAAGAAAGCTGGAGTAGCCATACTTATATCAGACAAACTAAACTTTAAATTAAAGGTTGTAACAAGAGATGAAGAAGGACATTATATAATAATCCCAGGGTCTATCCATCAAGAAGAGCTAAAAAATATAAATGTCTATGTGCCGAATACAAACGCCCCTAAATATAAAAAAAAAATTACTCACAAACATAAGCAACCTTATTGATAAGAATGTGGTAATTGCAGGGGACTTTAACACTCCACTTACAGAAATGGATAGATCATCTAGACACATGGCCAATAAAGAAGCAAGGGCCCTGAATGATACACTGGATCAGATGGGCTTGACAGATATATTTAGAACTCTGCATCCCAAGGCAACAGAATATACTATCTTCTCGAGTGCACATGGAACCTTCTCCCATATAGATCATACACTGTGTCACAAAACATCCCATCATAAGTATACAAGAATCGAAATCATACCATGCATACTTTCAGACCACAATGCTATGAAGCTTGAAATCAACCACAGGAAAAAGTCTGGAAAACCTCCAAAAGCATGGAGGTTAAAGAAAACCCTACTAAAGAATGAATGGGTCAACCTGGCAATTAGAGAAGAAATTAAGAAATATATGGAAACAAACGAAAATGAGAATACAACAATCCAAACACATTGGGATGCAGTGAAGGCAGTCCTGAGAGGAAAATACATTGCAATCCAGGCCTATCTCAAGAAACAAGAAAAATCCCAAATACAAAATCTAACAGCACACCTAAAGGAAATAGAAGCAGAACAGCAAAGACACCCCAAACCCAGTAGAAGAAGAGAAATAATAAAGATCAGAGCAGAAACAAACAATAGCGAATCTAAAAAAAAAACTGTAGAGCAGATCAATTAAAAACCAAGAGGTGGTTTTTTGAAAAAAGAAACAAAATTGACAAACCTCTAGCCAGGCTTCTGAAAAAGAAAAGGGAGATGACCCAAATGGATAAAATCATGAATGAAATGGAATTATTACAACCAATCCCTCAGATACAAGCAATTATCAGGGAATACTATGAAAAATTATATGCCAACAAGCTGGACAACCTGGAAGAAATGGACAAATTCCTAAACACCCACACTCTTCCAAAACTCAATCAGGAGGAAATAGAAAGCTTGAACAGACCCAAAACCAGCGAAGATATTGAATCAGTCATCAAAAATCTCCCAACAAATAAGAGTCCAGGACCAGATGGCTTCCCAGGGGAGTTCTACCTGACGTTTAAAGCAGAGATAATATCTATCCTTCTCAAGCTATTCCAAAAAATAGAAAGGGAAGGAAAACTTCCAGACTCATTCTATGAAGCCAGTATTCCTTTGATTCCTAAACCAGACAGAGACCCAGGAAAAAAAGAGAACTACAGGCCAATATCCCTGATGAATATGGATGCAAAAATTCTCAATAAGATACTATCAAATCGAATTCAACAGCATATAAAAAGAATTATTCACCATGATCAAGTGGGATTCATTCCTGGGATGCAGGGCTGGTTCAACATTCACAAATCAATCAACGTGGTACATCATATTAATAAAAGAAAAGATAAGAACCATATGATCCTGTCAATCGATGTAGAAAAGGCCTTTGACAAAATTCAGCACGCTTTCTTAATAAAAACCCTTGAGAAAGTCGGGATAGAAGGAACGTACTTAAAGATCATAAAAGCCATTTATGACAAGCCCACAGCTAACATCATCCTCAATAGGGAAAAACTGAGAGCTTTTTCCCTGAGATCAGGAACACGACAGGGATGTCCACTCTCACCGCTGTTATTTCATATAGTGTTGGAAGTGCTAGCATCAGCAATCAGACAACAAAAGGAAATCAAAGGCATCAAAATTGGCAAAGATGAAGTTAAGGTTTCACTTTTTGCAGATGACATGATATTATACATGGAAAATCCGATAGACTCCACCAAAAGTCTGCTAGAACTGATACATGAATTCAGCAAAGTTGCAGGATACAAAATCAATGTACAGAAATCAGTTGCATTCTTATACACTAACAATGAAGCAACAGAAAGACAAATAAAGAAACTGATCCCATTCACAATTGCACCAAGAAGCATAAAATACCTAGGAATAAATCTAACCAAAGATGTAAAAGATCTGTCTGCTGAAAACTATAGAAAGCTTATGAAGGAACTTGAAGAAGATATAAAGAAATGGAAAAACATTCCGTGCTCATGGATTGGAAGAATAAATATTATCAAAATGTCAATACTACCCAAAGCTATCTACACATTCAATGCAATCCCAATCAAAATCGCACCAGCATTCTTCTTGAAACTAGAACAAGCAATCCTAAAATTCATATGGAACCACAAAAGGCCCCGAATAGCCAATGTAATTTTGAAGAAGAAGACCAAAGCAGGAGGCATCACAATCCCAGACTTTAGCCTCTACTACAAAGCTGTAATCATCAAGACAGCATGGTATTGGCACAAAAACAGAAATATAGACCAATGGAAAAGAATAGAAACTCCAGAACTAGACCCACAAACGTATGGCCAACTCATCTTTGACAAAGCAGGAAAGAACATCCAGTGGAAAAAAGACAGTCTCTTTAACAAATGGTGCTATGAGAACTGGACAGCAACATGCAGAAGATTGGAACTAGACCACTTTCTCACACCATTCACAAAAGTAAACTGAAAATGGATAAAGGACCTGAATGTGAGACAGGAAACCATCCAAACCCTAGAGGAGAAAGCAGGAAACAACCTCTGTGACCTCAGCCGTAGCAATTTCTTACTTGACACATCCCCAAAGGCAAGGGAATTAAAAGCAAAAATGAACTACTGGGACCTTATGAGGATAAAAAGTTTCTGCACAGCAAAGGAAACAACCAACAAAACTAAAAGGCAACCAATGGAATGGGAAAAGATATTTGCAAATGACATATCGGACAAAGATCTAGTATCCAAAATCTATAAAGAGCTCCCCAAACTCCACACTCAAAAATCAAATAACCCAGTGGAGAAATGGGCAGAAAACATGAATAGACACTTCTCTAAAGAAGACATCCGGATGGCCAACAGGCACATGAAAAGATGCTCAACGTCGCTCCTCATCAGGGAAATACAAATAAAAACCATGCTCGGATATCACCTCACGCCAGTCATAGTGGCCAAAATGAACAAATCAGGAGACTATATATGCTGGAGAGGATGTGGAGAAACGGGAACCCTCTTGCACTGTTGGTGGGAATGCAAATTGGTGCAGCCACTCTGGAAAACAGTGTGGAGGTTCCTCAAAAAATTAAAAAGAGACCTACCCTATGACCCAGCAATAGCACTGCTAGGAATTTACCCAAGGGATACAGGAGTGCTGATGCATGGGGACACTTGTACCCCAATGTTTATAGCAGCACTCTCAACAATAGCCAAATTATGCAAAGAGCCTAAATGTCCATCAACTGATGAATGGATAAAGCAATTGTGGCTTATATACACAATGGAGTACTACGTGGCAATGAGAAAGAATGAAATATGGCCCTTTGTAGCAACGTGGGTGGAACTGGAGTGTGTGATGCTAAGTGAAATAAGCCATACAGAGAAAGACAGATACCATATGTTTTCACTCTTATGTGGATCCTGAGAAACTTAACAGAAACCTATGATGGAGGGGAAGGAAAAAAAAAGCGGTTAGAGTGGGAGAGAGCCAAAGCATAAGAGACTCTTAAAAACTGAGACCAAATTGAGGGTTGATGGGGGGTGGGAGGGAGGGTAGGGTGGGTGATGGGTATTGAGGAGGGCATTTGGGGATGAGCATTGGGTGTTGTATGGTAGCCAATTTGAGTATAAATTTCATATATTGAAAAAAAATAAAAATAAAAATAAATAAATAAATAAGAAGTGTAAAAGTGAACTTTTTTTTTCCCCTGAAGGTACTGTTTTCTGGATATGACATTATTTAAGCCTGTTGGTCCTCAATTGCTGCAATTGTATTAATATCACTTTTAAAGTATGAATCTGTTAGATAAACAAAAGGATTTGTTTCCTCTGATTGCAATTAAAAAACAAATGAATTAATGAAATACCAAATGTAACATTTAAAATGGAATTTTCCCTTATGTATCTTAGGATCATTCATTGTTAGGGTCAGGCGTAAAGCATGGTAAAGATAGGAGTCAGAGGCTAAAAAATGTTAGCAAAGGCTTTAATTGGGAATTAAGGTCTCAGGTGAGGTTCTGTGACTCAGGGAGAGAGAGAGAGGAGTCAGGGAAGTCGCACCCAGGTGTGGTGGGGTGAGGTTTTTAAGCTGCAGGGGTTCTGGGTTTAGGTCCGGGTCGGCCTTTTTCGCGTCAGGTCGTGCTGTCACTCGGTGATTGGTTGACCTCCAATTCATTCTGGCAGGCTACTAGGGGCTTTTCATTGGGTTATGCTGGCAAGATGGCTGTCCCCTCTACTGTGGTTCCAAGGACATCCTAACATTTATGTGGTACAAAAAACAAAAAATCTATACTGAGAAGAAAGACAAACTCATTTAAAAAAATTCTTTGTACTGCATATTGTAGGGTAAAAATATAAAAACTATTGTTAAGTACTTTGGGGCCAGAAAGGTACTTATTGCACTCAAGAGCAAGATGTAAAAGCAAATGTAGGAAAACTGGCTACCATCATAGGAGTGTCACAAAGGATATGTGGTAGTAGACTTATAAGGGAACAGTCTAGGGCAGATGGAATGTACAGTCATTTTTAAAACTAGTATTCTGCGGTATGGAGGTGTCATTTTGATATCATTATCCAAATATTTTATCTTTTTTATAAGTTATAGATATTCTAAGGAATATTCATTAATAAACTTAAGCAATCTTCAGTGATAATCTTAAAACAAATATTACCAATTCTTTTGCTTTGTTTCATTTGAAAGTAAAAAATAAATTCCAAAATTAGAAACACATATTTTTAATGTTTATTCATTTTTGAGAGAGAGCACAAGTGGAAAGGGACACAGAGAGAGAGGGAGACACAGGATCCTAAGTGGGATCCAGGCTCTGAGCAGTCAGCACAGAGTCTAAAGTGGGGCTCGAACTCATGAACTGTGAGATCATGACCTGAGCTGAAGTAGAGTGCTTAACTGACGTAGCCACCCAGACACCCCAAGAAACACATTTTTAAAAACATCTTCAGGTGCGCCTGGGTGGCTCAGTCGGTTAAGCGTTTGCCTTCAGCTCAGGTCATGATCTCCCAGTCCCTGAGTTTGAGCCCTGCGTTGGGCTCTGTGCTGATAGCCTGGAGCCTGCTTCAGATTCTGTACCTCTCTCTCTGCCCCTCTCCTGCTCATGCTCTGTCTCTCTCTGTCTCAAAAATAAATAATAACATTTAAAAAGATTTTTTAAAAGACATCTTCAAGTCACTCTGGTTTAATTAAATATTGCCAATTGATATTCAGCATAACCCAAAATGTAACAACAATTTCTTTTCATGAGAGTAGAGATCACTCAATTTTTAAATTGATTATTAATTAATTATTATTAATAATTAAATTGCTTATTAAGACAGATTACTAAATTTCATTCAACTTGTACAGCTCCCACTAAAATCAACAGTAATCTTGTAGCAATTAAATTTTCTCATCTAGCTCTCAGATCTTAAAAATATTGAAGACTTTAATCAGTATGTAAATGTAGTGTTTTCATAGAAAGTAGAAAAAATGTGCATTCTGAAATAATATTATCTGGACCATTGCATAACAAGGAAACAGTGATGTGATTTAACCAGATAAAAGGCCACAACCTAAACAAAGTAAAATTATAGTCTTACCTCTGTCTTTGCATTATACCAGGTCTCTATTGGCAAAGCCAACTAGAAGATTGGATTTTTTTTTTGTAGATATCTTTAAGTTCGAAGCAATAGTAACATATGATCTTTATTGTTTAAATAATTAGTTGGTCTTTTAGAATGAAACTATTATTTTGGTAGTACTAATGCTGTTGTCCAAGTGAATTAGAATTTAAATGTAACAAAACTGGGCATAAAATTGTTGAATTACTGTATATGTTTCTTTGTGCATGTCCATATGCATCTATACCTTTCAAGTTCAAATTCCAATTATGTTCTACCTGAGAAAGATAAGCTATCTCAAAAAAGCTAATGAAGATTTTTTTTCTGAGTCCTCTTAAAAAGTAGCAGGTGACAAAGACTTTGGAAAGCATTATTAAAGGGAATTTTTTCTGTGGCGCCTAGGTGGCTCACTCAGTTACATGTTAGACGCGATTTTGGCTCAGGTCATGATCTCATGGTTGTGGGATCAAGTTCCACGCTGACAGCAAGGAGCCTAATTGGAATTCTCTCTCTCCCCCTCTCTCTTTCTCTCTCTAAATAACAGGAAAAAAAAACATTACAAAAGAGACTTGCTTTAAAAAAAAAAAAAAGGAAATTGTTTCTATATAACTCATTGCTCCAAAAATCTTGCCAGATTGATAATAGGGAGGGAATTTTGCTCTTCTTTAGGAATTAGTCAAATATCCACCTCTTCCTAAATATTTTTTTTTCTCAAGAGAGAAACACTGCATAGTCATGTTTTCAAAGTTTTAAATTAAATTCCAGCTAGGTAAATAAATAAATTAATTTTGGATTAATTCCAATTAGGTAACATATAGTGTTATATTAGTTTCAGGTGTACAATATACTGATTCATCAGTCAATGGATGTTTAGGATTTGTCTATAAGTTGCCCTTTGTTGACAATGCTGCTGTAAATATTGGGGTGCTGGTGCCCTTAGAATCAGTATTTTTGTATCCTCTGGGTAAATACCAGGTAGTGAAATTGCTGTGTTGTACGGTAGTTCTGTTTTTTAACTTTTTGATAAACCTCCATATTGTTTTCCAGAGTAGCTGTACTATTTACATTTCCACAAATAGTGAGTGCTTTTTGTTCTCCACATCATTGCCAACACGTATTGTGTCCAGTGTTGTTGATTTAACCAGTTTGACAGATGTGAGGTGGTAAGTCATTGTAGTTTTGCTTTGTATTTCCCTGATGATAAGTGATGTTGAGCATCTTTTCATGTATCTGTTAGCCATCTGTATATCTTTGGGGAAAAAAATGTCTGTTCCTGTCTTCTGACCATTTTTTAACTGGATTATTTGTTTTTTTGTACATTCTGTCTTATAAGTTTTTATATATATTGGTTACAAACACTTTATCAGATATGTAATTTGCAAATATTTTCTCTCATACCAAAGGTTGCCTTTTGGTTTTGTTGATTGTTTCTTTCACTGTGCAGAAGTTTTAATTTTTTTAATGTTTATTTATTATTGACAGAAAGAGAGACAGAGCATGAGTGGGGGAGGGGCAGAGAGAAAGGGAGACACAGAATCCGAAACAGGCTCCAGGCTCTGAGCTGTCAGCACGGCGCCCGACTCAGGGCTTGAACCCACGGACAGCGAGATCATGACCTGAGCCGAAGTCGGATGCTCAACAGACTGAGCCACCCAAGCGCCCCAGTGGAGAAGTTTTAATATTGATGAAGTCCCAATAGTTCATTTTTGTTTTTGTTTCACTTGCCTCAGGAGATACATCTAGTAAGAAGTTGCTATGGACAATGTGAAAGAGGTAATTGTGTTCTTTTCAAGAATTTTTATGATTTTTTGTCTCACATTTATGTATTTATTCCATTTTGAATTTATTTTTGCGTATGGTATAAGAAAGTGGTCCAGTTTCATTCATTTGCATGTTCCTGTACAGTTTTCCCAACACCATTTGTTGAAGATATTGCCTTTCTTTTACATGGATTTTTTTCCTGCTTTTTCAAAGATTATTTGACCATATAGTTGTGGGTTCATTTCTGCCTTTTTTATTCTCCTACACTGAAGCGTGTGTCTGTTTTTGTACCAGTACCATACGGTCTTGATCACTACAGCTTTGTAATATAACTTGAAGTATGGAATTGTGATGCTTTCATCTTTGCTTTTCTTTTTCAATATTTGGGCTATTCGGGGTCTTTCGTGATTCCATAGATATTTTAGGATTGTTGTAGCTTTGAGAAAAATGCTGTTGGTATTTTGATGGGAATTGCATTAAATGTGTAGATTGTTTTGGGTAGTATAGACATTTTTAAAATATTTGGTTTTGCGATCCATGAGCATGGAATGTTTTTCAACTTCTTGGTGTCATCTTCAATTTCTTCATCAGTGTTTTCTAGTTTTCAGAGTACAGATTTTTACCTTTTTGGTTAGGTTTATTCCTAAGTATCTTATGCTTGTTTATGCACTTGAATATGGGACTTATTCTATGAATTCTCTTTCTGCTGCTTCATTATTGGTGTATAGCAATGAAACAGAAATGCAACAGATTGATTTTATATCCTGGATCCTTACTCAATTTGCATATCAGGTATAGCAAATTTTTGGTGGATTTTTTTGGGTTTTCTATATAGTGTATCATGTCTTCTGCAAATAGTTAAAAGTTTAATTATTCCTTGCCAATTTTGATGCCTTTTATTTTTTGTGTGTTGTGTGCTGTGGATAAGACTTCCAGTACTATGTTAAATAACAGTGGTGAGAGTGGACATCCTTGTCTTCTTCCTGACCTTAGAGGAAAAGCTCTCAATGTTTCTTCATAGAGGGTGATGTTAGCTGTGGGGTTTTTTTGTATATAACCTTTCTTTTTTTAAAAAAAGTATGTTCTCTGTATCCCTACTTTCTTGGGGGATTTTATCACAAATTTTTACTTTGTCAAATGCTTTCTCTACATCTATTGATGCAATCATATGGTTCTTCTTTCTTGTATTAATGTGGTGTATCAGGTGTATTGATTTGGGAATAACAAACCACCTTACAGTCTTGGGATAAATCCCACTTAATCATGGTGAATCTTTTTAAATTTACTGTAGGATTCAGCTTTCTACTATTTTGTGGAGACTTTTTGCATCCATGTTCATCAGGGATATGGGGTTTGGTTCTTTTTTAGTGGAGTCTGGTTTTGGAATCAGGGTAATGCTGGCTTCACAGAATGAGTTTGGATGTTTTCCTTCCATTTCTATTTTTGAAATAGTTTGAGAAGAATAGGTATTAATTCTTCTTTAAATGTTTGGGCAATTAGCCTGTGAAGCCATTAGGCCCAGGACTTTGGTTTGTTGGGAAATTTTTGATTACTGATTCAATTTCTTTGCTGGTTATCATTCTGTTCAAGTTTTCTATTTTTTTCCTTTTCAATTTTGATAGTTTATATGTTTGTAGGAATTTATTCATTTCTTCCAGATTGCCCAATTTGGTAGCATATAGGTTTTCATAATATTCTCTTATAATTGTTTGTATGTCTACAGTGTTGGCTGTTATTTTTCCTCTCTCATTTGTGATTTTACTTTTTTGTGCCCTTTCTCTTTAATTTTTGAGAAGTCTGGTGAGGGGGGTTTCAATTTTATTAAATTTTTGAAAGTAACAGATCCTGGTTTAATTGATCTGTTGTATTGTTTTTCAGTTTCTATATCATTTATTTCTGCTCCAATATTTATTATTTCCCTTCTTTTGCTGGCTTTAGGCTTTGTCAGTTCTTTTTCTAGCTCCTTTAATTGTAAGGTTAGGTTGCTTATTTGACATTTTTATTACTTCTTCAGATAGGCTTGTATTGCTATATAATTTCTTCTTAGGTCCGTTTTTGCCTCACCCAAAAATTTTTAGACCATCGTGTTTTTATTTTCATTTCCTTCCATGTACTTCTTTATTTTGTCTTTATTTTCCTGGTTGACTCATTCATTCTTCAGTAGCATGTTCTTTTTGTTTATTTATTTTGTTTAATTTACATCCAATTTAGTTAGCATATAGTGCAACAATGATTTCAGGAGCACATTCCTTAATGCTCCTTACCCATTTAGCCCATCCCCCTCACAATAACCCTCCAACAAACCTCTGTTTGTTCTCCATATTTAAGAGTCTCTTATGTTTTGTCCCCTCCCTGTTTTTATATTATTTTTGCTTCCCTTCCCTTATGTTTATCTGTTCGGTGTCTTAAAGTCCTCATATGAGTGAAATCATATGATATGTCTTTCTCTGATTGACTAATTTCACTTAGCATAATATTCTCTAGTTCCATCCACATAGTTGCAAATGGCAAGATTTCATTCTTTTTGATTCCTGAGTAATACTTCATTTTGTGTGTGTGTGTTTGTGTGTGTGTGTGTGTGTGTCACATCTTCTTTATCCATTCATCCATTGATGGACAGTTGGGTTCTTTCCATACTTTGGCTATTGTTGATAATGCTGCTATAAAAATGGGGGTGCATGTGTCCCCTCAAAACAGCATACCTGTATCCCTTGGATAAATACCTAGTAGTGCAATTGCTGGGTTGTACACTAGTTCTATTTTTAATTTTTTGAGGAACCTCCATACTGTTTTCCAGAGTGGCTGCACTAGTTGGCATTCCCACCAGCAGTGAAAAAGAGATCCTCTTTCTCAGTATTCTCATTAACATCTGTTGTTGCCTGAGTTGTTAATGTTAGACATTCTGACAGCTGTGAGGTGATATCTCATTGTGGTTTTGATGTATTTCCCTGATGATGAGTGATTTTGAGCATTTTTTCATGTGTCAGTTGGCCATCTGGATGTCTTCTTTGGAGAAGTGTTTATTCATGTATATTGCCCATTTCTTCACTGGATTATTTGTTTTTTAGGTGTTGAGTTTGATAAGTTCTTTATAGATTTTGGATACTAATCCTTTATCTGATATGTCATTTGCAATTATCTTCTTCTATTCCACCAGTTGCCTTTTAGGTTTGCTGATTGTTTTCTTCACTGTGCAGAAGCTTTTTATTTTGATGAGGTCCCAGTAGTTCATTTTTGCTTTTGTTTCCCTGGCCTCCAGAGACATGTTGAGTAAGAACTTGCTTTGGCCAAGATAAAAGGGTTTTTTCCTGCTTTATTCTCAAGGATTTTTATGGCTTCCTGTCTTACATTTTGGTCTTTCATCCATTTTGATATTATTTTTGTGTATGGTGTAAGAAAGTGTCCAGGTTCATTTTTATCCATGTCACTGTCCAGTTTTCCTAGCACCATTTGCTGAAGAGACTGTCTTTATTACATTGGATATTCTTTCATGCTTTGTCAGAGGTTAGTTGGCCATATGTTTGTAGGTTCATTTCTGGGTTCTCTATTCTGTTCCATTGATCTGAGTGTCTGTTTTTGTGCCATTCAGTAGCATGTTCTTTAACCCCCATGTATGTGGTCTTTCAGTATTTTTTCTTGTGATTGACTTCAAGTTTCATTGAATTGTGGTCAGAAAAGATGCATGGTATGACCTCAATCTTTTGTACTTGTTAAGGCCTGATTTGTGACCTAGTATATGATCTATCCTGGAGAATGTCCAATGTGAAGTTGAATAGAACATGTTTTCTGTTGCTTTAGGTTCAAACTTTCTGAATATAACTGCTAAGTCCATCCAGTCCAGTGTGTCATTCAAAACCATTGTTTCCTTGTTGGTTTTCTGCTTAGATGATCTGTCCATTGATGTACGTGAGGTACTAAGGTCCCCTAATATTTTTGTATTGTTTTCAATGTGTTCCTTTTTACTTGTTATTGTCATATCTATTTGGGTGTCTCAAGTTAGGGTATAAATGTTTACAATTGTTAGAACTTCATGTTTCATAGTGTCCTTCATCTTTTGTTATATTGTTTTGTTTACAGTCTAGTTTGTCCAATATAAGTATTAATATTCCAGTTTTTTTTCACATCTATCTGCATGATCAATGTTTCTCCATCCCCTCCCTTTCAATATGAAGGCATCTCTTGGTCTAAAATTAGTCTCTTATAGGCAGCATATAGATGGGTTTTGTTTTCTAATCTCATTTTACATGGAGATAAGAGAACATTGAGTCAAAACTTTCCACATTCAAGCCTAGCATCAGATAATACCCATAGCAGGTAAGGAGAGGCTCTGAAGATGACTGAACTGAAGGACAGAGCAGAAAAAATACAAAAGCAGAATGCATGCAATAAACACTGAACACATTTTCTGAAGTGACTGAACCTGAGCACTGTATGACCTCAACTTAAGGTCATTACTTTCAGGAGCAGGAAGCATAACTAGCTTTTCTACAACACAGAAGAAGGAGGAGACTTAGGCAAATGTGAAGAGTGAAGAATTTATCCAAAATGAATGGACAAAATAACCTTATGGCCACAGATCTAAGCAAATTAGTTATATGTATCATGCTTGATAATGAATTTAAATCAACAATCATAAGGATACTCACTGAACTTTAAAAACAAATAGAAGTCTATAATGGGACAATTATCACAGAGATAAAATAAAAAGTGTCAATCAGAAATGAGGACTGAAATAAAAGACATTGAAAACAGAGTTGATGCAATGAACACAAGACTGGAAGAAGCAGAGGAAGAAGCAGTTTCCTAAAACTAGAAAAAAAAAGTAATGGAAATTAATCAAGTTGAACAAAAGAGAGAAAAAAAAGTATTATGCACAATGAAAATAGATATAGGGAATTCAGTGATTCCATCAAACATAATAACATTTCTATCTCAGGTGTCTCAGAAGAAGAGAAAGAAAAGGTTTTTGAAGGTTTATTTGAGAAAATTATAGCTGAAAACTTCCTCAATTTAGGGAAGGAAATATATGCCCAGATTAAGAAGGCATAGAGAACTCCCATCAAAATAAACAAAAGCAGGACAACACCGAGACATATAGTGTAACTAAATTTGCAAAATATGGTGATACAGAAAAAAAAAATCTTAATAGAAACAGGGCAAAAGGAATCCTTACCTCACAAGAGAAAACCCATAGGGTAAGTGGAGATGTTTTTTCAACAGAAACTTGGCAAACCAGAATGGAGTTGCATGATATATTCAAAGTGTTGAATAAGAAAAACATTCAGCCAAAAATACTCTATCCAGTGAGGCTATCATTCAGAATAGGAGGAAAGAGAAAGAGTTTCACAACCAAAAACTAAAGGAATTTGTGACAACTAAACCAGCCCTGACAGAAATATGAAAGGTAACTCTTTGAGTGGAAAGGAGAGACCAAAAGTGACAAAGTCAAGAGAAGATCAGAGAAAATCTCCAAAGCAATGACAAAACAAATAATAAAATGGCACTAAATATATATATTTATCAATAATTAATTTGAATGGAAATTGACTAAGTGCTCTAACCAAAAGATATGGGTTTTCAGAATGGATAAAAAAAAATAAAACCTACCAGTATGCTGTTTATAAGAGACTCATTTTAGGCCTAAAGATACCTGCATATTGATAACGAGGGGATAGAGAAACATTTATTATGTGAATGCCTATCAAAAGAAGGTTAGAGTAGAAATACTTACATGGGACAAACCATCTTTAAATGTTTATTTAATTATTTTTGAGAGAGAGTGTGAACAGGGCAGAGGCAGAGAGAGAGATGAGAGAGAATCCCAAACTGTCAGTGCAGAGCCTGATATGGTGCTCAAACTCACAAATCATAAGATCATGACCTGAGTTGAAATCAAGAGTTGGACGCTTAACGAAATGAGCCACCCAAGCACCCCGAGGACAAACTGACTCTAAAACAAAGTCTGTAATAAGAGACAAGGGTGGGCACTATATAATCATTAAATGGACAATCCAAGAAGAAAATAGCACAATTGCAAATATTTATGCTCCCAATACAGGAGCACTCAAGTACATAAAACAATTAGTTCCAAGCATAAAACAACTGACTGATAATAATACAATAATAGGAAACTTTAACACCCCACTTATATCAATGGACAGATCATTTAAACAGAAAATGAAGAAGACAGTGGATTTCAATGACATACTAGACCAGATGGACATAACAGATATGTTCAGAATATTCCATCCTAAATCAGCAGAATACATATCCTTTTCAAAAGCACATGGGATAGATCACATACTAGGTCATTAAAACAGGCCTCAACAAATACAAATGATTGAAGTCATACCATGCAACTTTTCTGATCACAATGCCATGAACCTAGAAGTCAATCACAAGATAAACCCTGGAAAGACCAGAAATATATGGAAGTTAAACAACATGCTACTAAACAATGAGTGGGTCAGCCTGTAAATCAAAGAAATTAAAAAAAATACATGGAAACAAATGGAAATGAAAACACCATGGTCTAAAATATTTGGGTTAGAGCAAGCACAGTCCTTAGAAGGAAGTATATAGCAATACAGGTTTACCTCAAGAAGCAAGAAATCTCTTAAATAAAGAACCTAACTGTACACCTAAAGCAGCTAGAAAAAGAACAACAAAGTTCAAACCAATCAGAAGGAAGGAAATAATAATGATTAGAGCAGAAGTAAATGATATTGAAACTAAAACCACTATAGAACAGATCAATGAAACTAGGAGGTGGTTCTTTGAACAAATTAATAAAATTGATTAATCTCTCACCAGACATATCAAAAAAGGAAAGGGAAAAGATCTATAGTGTCTTGATTACTACAACTTTGTAGTATATCTTGAAATCTAGAATTGTGATACTTCCAGCTTTATTCTTCTTTCTCACATTGCTTTGGCTATTTGGGGTCTTTTGTGGTTCCATGAAAATTTTAGTATTATTTGTCCCAGTTCATCACAGTTATTTATGTAATAAAAATGCTTTACAATTTAAAAAGAGATAAAATGAGAATGCTTATGCTTTTTCTCTTTTCCCTGTTCAGCTAACTCTCTGGTATTTGCTTACTCCCCTTTTTAAAGCAAACAGGTTTATGTCAAGGCTATAAACCAACTTTCTGAAGTGATTTCTTACACCACTGATATTTCATGGCCAAAGTGGTTGTGGATAGCTCAGTATTTTTGTGTAAAGTGGGTCAATTAGAATTCTTTTTTTATAAGGAAATCCTTTTCTTTTTTTCAAGAAAGGCATTTTTTAAGTTTACTTTACTTATTTTGAGAGAGAGAGCACACAGGAAGGGCAGAGAGACAGGGAGAGAGAGAGAATCACAAGCAAGCTCTGTACTGTCAGCACAGAGCCCGATGTGAGGCTTGAACTCACAAACCATGAGATCATGACCTGAGCCGAAATCAAGAGTTGGACATTTAACTGACTGAGCCACTCAGGTGCCCCAGGAAATGCGTTTTGTTGAATGAGATATTTCTTAGAATTTTTTTTGCAATATTTTCTTGTAATGTTCTTTTTAAAGCAGGGACAACTATGATGATCTATTATAGAAAGTCATAGAGGGGCGCCTGGGTGGCTCAGCCGGTTAAGTGCCCAACTTTAGCTCAGGTCATGATCTCACATTTTGTGAGTTCGAGCCCCGTGTTGGGCTCTGTGCTGACAGCTCGGAGCCTGGAGCCTGCTTCAGATTCTGTGTCTAGCTCTCTTTCTGCCCCTCTTCCACTAATACTCTGTCTCTGTCTCTGTCTCTCTCTCTTTCTCAAAAATAAATAAACATTAAAAAAAAAAAGAAAGTCATAGAGAAACAGAGAAAAGGGAAACAAATGTAGGAGGAAAAACTCCACTTACTACAGATAATCATTAAATTAAAATTATTGAATACATTTGTTTCTTGAATACAGCTATGGAGAATATCAGTTGTGTATAATTTAGAACAAGAAAATTGACCTAATTACACAAACTTTCATGGTCATTTTCAATCTTGCATATGTTAATACAGGACGCAACTTGACATCTACATGTGTTTATTATAATCTCTTATGATTCATAAATGAGGAAATGAATGATGATTATCTCAGTAAGGAAATATAGAAAATTAACAAACTTGGAATATGCATATCTAATATACAAAGTTAATATTAACTCCAGTCTCCCTTTGAGGCTATATAAGAAGATAAATTATCACAGTAAAAGTTTTGGGAACTAAATCATTTTAGAGTATATTTAAAGTATAAGTGAGTTTATTTTATAGGAATCTAATAAAATATCCAACTGGGTAGAAACGTTTTATCCTCCCCATTGATATCAACTGTCAGATTAATTCTAGATTTGAAACCCAAATATTTTCTTTCTGGTTTTGAAATTTTGTTTAAAGTTGTGAGTCTTTTTTCTTGACCTATGCTGTCATAGATGTGATGCTTTTCATTTTCCTTCTAGCTTTTATAATGGAACTAACTTTTCTTTCTAGAACCTTGTAACTTTAAGATTATAATTCTTTTAACAGGAGAAACCATTGACCTCAATCTTTTTCATTTCTGATCTTAGGTTCATCTAAACCCCAAGAGAACACCAAGGTCCAAAATTTTTAAAGATACAAATTTCTTTTATTCCCGATTCTTCTTTAGAAGAAATAATATCAACTAAAACTTTCTTCTGTCTGAAATAGTTTCTCTTTGTGTTTGAGGAAAGTTAAAATGAGTCTTGAATCTCTTTATTCAAAGGTGGCATTTCCATGTCCCTGACCCTTAAGTATTCATCTTCTCTCACAGAAAGTGCATTATTGTTAAAAGAAGACTCATTCTTCAATATTAATTAATGGGATAGTTTAGCTTAAAAGAGTCTATATTTGTTTTTCTTTGCTTTTCAATAGTCTAATTTGAAATATCCTATGATCAGAAGTAGAACTTCTAAAACAAAGTTTCTATGATGGTCTATAATTCCTGGAAAACAATAAGAGCAAAACACCTCACAAATACAGGATTTAAGGGTTTTTTAAAATAAATTTTTATCAAAAAAGAACTTGCTAAATAGGGGAGCAAGAGTAAATTAGTGCATCAGTGAACCAGAAGCCTGAAGCAGGAAATTCTTGAATGCAGTCCATTGGAACAAAAGAGAAAAAATTAATAGACATAAAACCTAGACACACAAGTTCTAAAACACTATAAATAGCATTCTCTAAAATGAAGTAGAGAGGGTGGAGAAAAGGAAATAAAGGGTAATAAAAGAATATACACATTAATTTCTTTATTCAATATATTGGAGCCCACTATGTCTCAAACACTTTTCTAGACCCAGGAAACAAAACAAAACAAAAACAAAAACAAAAACAAAAACAAAAAAAATGCAGAGAAAAATTTCTGCATTTGTGGAGCTTACATTCAGCTTGGAAAAACCTATACTAAACAGGATGAATAAATAAAGTATAATGTGTTATAGTATGATACGGAATTAGAAAAAAATAATAAAAAAAGACTTTGAAATAATGGGGTAGATTTTTCATGTTGGATATGATGGCAAAAGAAGGCCTCACTACCCAGAGACATATTTGCATCGAGGTAAAGTGAGGAAATAAACCATGCTGGTGTCGGGAGAAAGAGCATCCCAAATAGAAGTAATTATAAGAATGAAGGCCCTTGAGTTAAAAACATACCAGATATGCTCAAGGAACAGCAGGAATAGACACTGGAGAGAACCAAAGAAGAAAAGTAAGAGATAATGTCAGAGGAAAGGAAGGATGGGTTGTGTAGTTTCTATGAACTTTGACTTACAATGGAAAGCAGTTGAAAGCTTTTGAGAGGAAGAGTGACATTATCTGACAGGTTTTAACAGGATTTATGTTTGTGCTGTGTGGAGGAAAGTCTACAAGAAATTAAGAATGAAAGCAGGATGGTTAATTAAAATGTTATTTTATTAATTCAGGAAAGGGATGATGGTGGCTTGGACCAAGGTAATGGCAGTGAAGTATTAGAAATGTCAAATTCTGAATATACTTTTAAGTTAGTGCCATCAGGATTTGCTGATGGAACAGAGATGAGGTATGAGAGAGTGTGGAGAATCATGGGTGAAGTTAAGACTTTTGACGAAAGTAACTGAAATTAACTCAGTTGGGTAATACTTCAGGAGAAAAAAAGCTTTGAAGGAAGAATATTGGAAACTGAATTTGAACGTGTTAAGCTTCAGTGACTATTAGACATAAAAGTGAAGATGTCCAATAAACAATTGAGTATAGATGTCTGGAGTTCAGAGAAGAGGTCTGAGGCAGGAATAACATTTTTGAGTCATCAGGAGGTAGATTATAATTAAAGCCTTAAGACTATATGTGGTCATCAAGGATGTAAGTATAGCTAGAAAAGAAGACTAAGTTCTAGGGCAACACAATGTTTCTAGACTAAGATTTTAAAAACAAGCAAAATATATTAATAAGGAACAATCACAAAAAATATGAAGAAAACCGAATGAGTATAGTAATCTTTAGTAAAGTGAAGAGTGTCTTAAGGAAGAGAGAGTGATAAACTCTGACAAATGCTGCTGCTAGGTCAAATAAGAAGAGGAGAGAGAAATGACCATTGTATATTAGGTCATTAGCAACTATATGAGGATCAGTTTTTGAGGACAGCTAATTCAATTGGAATGACTCAAGATAAACCAGTGTGGAGTGTAGACAACTCTTTCAATGATTCTTTTTTTTTCTTCTATAAAGAAAGACGTGACAAGAGAAAAATTAATAGACATAAAATCTATTGTGATTGTTCCTTATTAATAGACATAAAATTAATAGACATAAAATCCACAAGTTCTAAAACACTATAAATAGCATTCTCTAAAACGATTTCTGGGTGAGAGAATATCATTCTCTAAAATGGTTGTTCTTTCTGGTTTTGAAATTTTGTTTAAAGTTGTGAGTCTTTTTTCTTGGGTGAAGAGATTTTTTTTCTCTGTGTAAAGGGAAATAACAGTTTGTGTACTAATGGGAATCATTCAGTAAAGAAGAAAAAAATGATGATAAATACGGGGGAAGGATTTTTGGAACAATGTGATAGAATGGTGGAAAACAGAGTCTTATAGGAAGAAGCCTTGGCCAGGAGCATGAATAGTCCATTAATACAAATAGAAGGGAAGAGGAATATCATAGAGAAATAGGTACGTGGGTAAACATGGTGGTGAGAATGTCTTGAAGCCTTCATCTGGTTATTCAGTTTTCTCAGTGGAATAGATAGCAGGGTCATCATCTGAGCATGAGGATAGGTGAGAAGGTACTGAAAGTTTAAGAAAAAAGAAGCAAATACAGAATAGTCAGCTAGAATTGTGGAAGAGTGAATGTATTAGGAAAATATGGCATGATAGCCATTCAACATTAAGGGTCTATTTGAGGTAAGTGGTCATGAATTAAATGTGAGACCACTCAGTATGGTTGCATGCTTTCTATGGCAATGTTCAGCTACAGAGGTGCAAGTATAAGTAGCTAGAGAATTTTATTTAACCAAAGTTTTAGTCTTACTATATGAATAAAATAAAGGGAGAAAGAGACAGGGGAGACAAAAGGGAGGCATAGGAAGATATATGCTCAAGATTCATTATGCTATTTGACTTTGGAATTTAAATTGCATCAAGAGGGAAAGCAGGATATCGAGGAGGTGAAGGCCAGTTTAAAAGATTAGAATCAAGGAATGTGGGTCTGTCTTAGTTCAGTGGAAGAATTTTTGGAGTCACGGTAGCAGAGGAAGTTAGCTGGAAATATAAGAAATGGTGGTTAAAAATTAGAATAGTTGAAATTAAAATTATGGAATGATTTTAGTTATTGCAACACTAAATTCAAAGGTATGGCCATGGGATTAGGTAATTGAGGTAGGATGGAGGACCAAAGTACAGGAGGAAAGGGCATCCAAGAACTGAGAGGCCAGTTTATTGGAATGATCTTCTAGGTGAATGTTTACATCTCCAAGTATTATGACAGTCAGTGTTTGCTAGTGGCAGTGAGACAGGAGCTAAAGAAATGAGGGGACTGAACTGAAGATCTGCAGACCACTACAAGAGATAAGTCAGTGTTTTTGTGAGGAGAAAGTATGGTCTTAGGAAGTCTGAAATTGTGATGAGGAATAAGGAGTGTAGCTGCCCCAAATCCAGGCCCCATGGAATGAGTACTAACAGGAGAAAAACCACCACCTATATACCATTTTTGTTTTCTCCTGAAAACATTTATTTGTAATTGAGTTACTGAAATAGGCATTCCGTAATCTGCAAAGGACATTAAAAATACTCAGATTAGGGGCGCCTGGGTGGCGCAGTCGGTTAAGCGTCCGACTTCAGCCAGGTCACGATCTCGCGGTCCGTGAGTTCGAGCCCCGCGTCGGGCTCTGGGCTGACGGCTCAGAGCCTGGAGCCTGTTTCCGATTCTGTGTCTCCCTCTCTCTCTGCCCCTCCCCCGTTCATGCTCTGTCTCTCTCTGTCCCAAAAATAAATAAAAAAAAAACATTGGAAAAAAAAATACTCAGATTAAAAGTTGAGAACATGGCTTCAGAAATTAGACATAACGTTCACCTCATATAAGACCGATTTATTTATGTAAAAATATGATTGATTGAAAAACTTTTGGGATTACTGATGAGGCATCTAAGTGCTTGTCAGGAATCTACCTACTAAGTTTCCTAAGGTCGAGTGACTTCCAACAAATTGATTAGTTAGTTTTTCCCTCTTGCAACAGGGCTCTCCTGGGTACATAAGCAAAAGCATTTTTTGTATTATAGATAAATTTACCTGTGAGCACTTGAGTATAGCATTTAACTTCCAGGGTATCTTAGTTACAGTCCTTCCCTGAGCAGCAATTCTTGTATAAGCCTCAGACTAGATGCTCAAACCTCCATCCTGTCTATAGCTGAAGCTCTAATTGTTTATAGTTTTTTTTTCTTCCTGTTTTTAAATATTACACCCCTGTTTAAATACAGGATTTTTTGGGACCTTTGTTATACCTTTATATGATTGTGGGGGGGTTTGTTGATATTATTACTCTTAAAATGTTTTATGTCTTCATTTACTGAGTAGTACCTGAACTTATTTTAACTTATTCTCCACTTATTATTTTATTTATCACTGTGAAATAGGGAATATAAAATGTAGTGCTGAGGGTAAAGTTAGGAAAATTCATGATACAGTCAGTGGAAACCATGGGCCATATGTTTTTCCCCTCTGGTCAACCTTAAAAGATCCTTCTTGAACTCTACTTAGGTGCTTAGTGATAACTAATCACTTAATCTGGGTGAGTCAGGAGAACTACAGACCACAATTGCTGTAACAATCAGTTCTCTCTTTGAAGGAGATATTCAGAACTTCTGTGAGAAGATATAAGAGATAAAAAAACATGGTGTTTGACATGCACATCCAGCGGATTCATACTGTTTTTCTAAGCAGTCCACAGACAAGGAAGTAAGAGAAAAAAATAACTTAGAAGGATTCTCTACTGATAGTATGACAGGTTTTATACAAGAGACATGTAATTTCAAATATCATTTGAGATAAAACAGTAGGAGATATAATTGTACAATTATAACTAAGGTTTTGAAATTTATTTTGTTCTTGTCTGTCTTTAGGATAAACTGGCTTAAAAAAATGGAGATTCAAAAGAATTATGCTTTTGTGTAGGGCTTTTCAACTGCTATATAACCATCTTAAATAAGAAAAACCTTGGCATGACTGGAATGATTTTCAGTGGAAATTTTTAGCAGAAAGGTGGTTGTTTCTCATCTTGTGTTTCTCTGTCTCATATAGTTTTCTTTTTTTATCTCATGTTAACTTTTCTATTATTAAAACCTGAATAGAATCCTAGACTCCAAAATCAGGACACCTATTGATTCCCTGATTCTTTTTCAGCCCCATTCTTCTCAAAACAAGAGGAATAGAATATCTTAGAGTCTGGTGAAAGATAAATGATCAATATGTTGGCTTGAGGGCTTAGAATTAATTATCTCAATGAAAAGGCTTTTATTCATGCAGGCAAACTTGCAAAACCCCCACCCAAGTTTCACTTCACTGTCTGATCAAGAACTGTGTTTCAGCTGTGAATCTGTTCAGGATGACAGCTATAACATCTGAAAACATGATCCCTGGTTTTTTTGCCCAGCCCACTTTTTGCTGGTAGTCTTCTAGACCTCAAGGCTGTATTCCCCCCTCATCCATTTTCACTATGAAAATTATTTAAATCTCGTTCTTTAGAGAGTATTAACTGCTCATCTCTTTTTGCTCATTAAATAGACTGATATCAAATGGCTGCACATTTGACAATTAAGGAGTTGCCCTGATATAGGTAGATGATCTAGATCTGTTCTAAAAAAGTTGTTAGCAATAAAACACACATACTATCATTTTGTTTCCAAAGTATAGTATACACAAAGTATATACAAGTTTCCAAGTATAGATATAGATAGATGACATACAAATTCTTTCATCTTAATATCCTTAGACTTTTGAACAATCTAACCACTTGGCAAAATAATAGGGCAGACTGATAGTACTGATTTCTGTAATGGTAATGGGTAATTTTTAAGTTATCTGGTATTTACAATGACTGATTCATTTCCATTCAGACTCTACTCTCTGAGAAAATAGACATGATAAATCTTAACTAACATATTAGTCTCTGTCTATCAAAACAGATATTATTATAGTCACAGTCTCACACAATCATTATACTATTTTACTACCTATAAGATGGGTAATTTGAATTCTTATTTTTAGAAGAAGCAACTGAGACTCAGAGAAATTAAATATTGTATGCAAGTTCACATTGCTATCATTTAGAAAAACTCAAATAAGAAATAAGATCCAAATTTGTCTGATTTAAGCCAATGTCTATCCTAGTACACAATTCATATAACTTTCCTGATAACTAGAGACTACTAGATTTCTACAGTGAAGAATGTGACTACTAAAACTCCAATCATAAAACACCTGGACTACAAAGATGGCTGACATGAAGGCCATGCTTCTGGAGACACCCACCAAAGTAAAGAGAATAAACTGCTACATACAGTCTATGTGAAATGGCAATTATTGAATTCAGAAGGGTTGCTAGATGAAAAACAGACACCTAGTTAAATTTGAATTTCATATAGATGAGTAAAGATTTTACTAAAGTGTGGCCCATGTATTATTTAGGGCATACATGTATTAACAATAATTCCTCATTTATATGAAATTGAAATTTAAGTGAGTATCCTGTATTTTTATTACCTAAATCTGGCAACCCTTATGAATAAGACAACTATGGTTACAGCTTCCAATTTTAATGTAACATTTAGTTGTGTTTTCTCTGAGACTTTTATAAAAACAACCATGATATAGTACATAGTAAATGGTTAATGGCACCAATATTGGGCTTTGAAGTAGGCAAATGGTTGTGTTTGGGGTGTAGGGCAATAAATTTAACAATATCCTGAACTTTTCTGTCATGTAGAATTATTTGAAAATTTGTCATACACATTTGGTTGAATCAATTTCTTGTGTATTGTAGAACATACAATGTAGCACTCATTGCATCTAAACTTTTAGAGTAAAATTCATTGATGAGGCTAACCTATTGGAAAAAGAAAATAGTCTTTATTGGTAATTTTTTTCACTCCATGATTACAGCATAGTAGAAAAAAAGCATTATGAGGAGAGATAGGAAGATGGCGGCATAGGAGGACGCTGGGCTCACCGCGCGTCCTGCTGATCACTTAGATTCCACCTACATCTGCCTAAATAACCCAGAAAACCACCAGAAGACTAGCAGAATGGAGTCTCCAGAGCCAAGCGCAGACGAGAGGCCCATGGAAGAGGGTAGGAAGGGCGGAGAGGCGGTGCCCACTGCACTGACTGGCAGAGGGAGCCGGGGCAGAGGGGCAGCCTGCCGGCCAAGCAGAGCCCCTGAGTCTGGCTTGCAAAAGCGGAGGGGCCAGTCGGAGTGTGTTCCCACAGCAAGCAGGACTTAGCATCTGGGAAGTCATAAGTTAACAGCTCTGCTCAGAAAGCGGGAAGGCTGGAGGACAATGGGAGGGAGAGTTGCTGAGCCCCGGGACTACAGAGCGCAGTTTGGCGGGGAACAAAGGCGCTCGCCAGTGCCATCTCCCTCGCCCATCCCCCAGCCAAAATCCCAAAGGGAACCAGTTCCTGCCAGGGAACTTGATCGCTCCTCACAAACACCCAAAGCTGTGCTTCTGCAGAGCCACCCCTCCGGCAGCGGGTCTGACTCCCTCCCACTGCCACAGGGCCCTTCCTGAGGTGGATCACCTAAGGAGAAGTGAGCTAAGCCTGCCCCTCCTGCCCCCATGCACTTTGCCTACCCACCCCAGCTAATACGCCAGATCCCCAGCACCACAAGCCTGGCAGTGCGCAAGTAGCACAGACGGGCCACACCACCCCACAGTGAATCCCGCCCCTAGGAGAGGGGAAGAGAAGGCACACACCAGTCTGACTGTGGCCCCAGCGGTGGGCTGGGGACAGACGTCAGGTCTGACTGCGGCCCCGCCCACCAACTCCAGTTATACACCACAGCACAGGGGAAGTGCCCTGCAGGTCCCTACCACTCCAGTGACTATCCAAAATGACCAAACGGAAGAATTCCCCTCAAAACAATCTCCAGGAAATAACAACAGCTAATGAACTGATCAAAAAGGATTTAAATAATATAACAGAAAGTGAATTTAGAATAATAGTCATAAAATTAATCACTGGGCTTGAAAACAGTATAAAAGACAGCAGAGAATCTCTTGCTACAGAGATCAAGGGACTAAGGAACAGTCAGGAGGAGCTGAAAAACTCTTTAAACGAGATGCAAAACAAAATGGAAATGACCACGGCTCAAATTGAAGAGGCAGAGGAGAGAATAGGTGAACTAGAAGATAAAATTATGGTAAAAGAGGAAGCTGAGAAAAAGAGAGATAAAAAAAATCCCAGAGTATGAGGGGAAAATTAGAGAACTAAGCGATACACTAAAAAGAAATAATATACGCATAATTGGTATCCCAGAGGAGGAAGAGAGAGGGAAAGGTGCTGAAGGGGTACTTGAAGAAATAATAGCTGAGAACTTCCCTGAACTGGGGAAGGAAAAAGGCATTGAAATCCAAGAGGCACAGAGAACTCCCTTCAGACGTAACTTGAATCAATCTTCTGCACGACATATCATAGTCAAACAGGCAAAATACAAGGATAAAGAGAAAATTCTGAAAGCAGCAAGGGATAAACGTGCCCTCACATATAAAGGGAGATCTATAAGACTCGTGACTGATCTCTCTTTTGAAACTTGGCAGGCCAGAAAGTATTAGCACGAGATCTTCAATGTGTTGAACAGAAAAAATATGCAGCCGAGAATCCTTTATCCAGCAAGTGTGTCATTTAGAATAGAAAGAGAGATAAAGGTCTTCCCAAACAAACAAAAACTGAAGGAATTCGTCACCACTCAACCAGCCCTACCAGAGATCCTAAGGGGGATCCTGTGAGACAAATTACCAGAGACATCGCTACAAGCATAAAACATACAGACATCACAATGACTCTAAACCCGTATCTTTCTATAACACTGAATGTAAATGGATTAAATGCGCCAACCAAAAGACATAGGGTATCAGAATGGATAAAAAAAACAAGACCCATCTATTTGATGTCTACAAGAGACTCATTTTAGACCTGAGGACACCTTTAGATTGAGAGTGAGGGGATGGAGAACTATTTATCATGCTACTGGAAGCCAAAAGAAAGCTGGAGTAGCCATACTTATATCAGACAAACTAGAATTTAAATTAAAGGCTGTAACAAGAGATGAAGAAGGGCATTATATAATAATCACAGGGTCTATCCATCAGGAAGAGCTAACAATTATAAATGTCTATGCGCCGAATACCAGAGCCCCAAATATATAAAACAATTACTCATAAACATAACTAACCTTATTGATAAGAATGTGGTAATTGCAGGGGACTTTAACACTCCACTTACAGAAATGGACAGATCATCTAGACACACAGTCAGTACAGATACAAGGGCCCTGAATGATACATTGGATCAGATGGACTTGACAGATATATTTAGAACTCTGCATCCCAAGGCAACAGAATATACTTTCTTCTCAAGTGCACATGGAACATTCTCCAAGATAGATCATATACTGGGTCACAAAACAGCCTTCCATAAGTATACAAGAATTGAAATTATACCATGCATACTTTCAGACCACAATGCTATGAAGCTTGAAATCAACCACAGGAAAACATCTGGAAAACCTCCAAAAGCATGGAGGTTGAAGAACACCCTACTAAAGAATGAGTGGGTCAACCAGGCAATTAGACAAGAAATTAAAAAATATATTGAAACAAATTAAAATGAAAATACAACAATCCAAACGCTTTGGGATGCAGCGAAGGCAGTCCTGAGAGGAAAATACATTGCAATTCAGGCCTATCTCAACAAACAAGAAAAATCCCAAATACAAAATCTAACAGCACAGGTAAAGGAAATAGAGGCAGAACAGCAAAGGCAGCCTAAACCCAGCAGAAGAAGAGAAATAATAAAGATCAGAGCAGAAACAAACAATAGCGAATCTAAAAAAAAAACTGTAGAGCAGATCAATTAAAAACCAAGAGTTGGTTTTTTGAAAAAATAAACAAAATTGATAAACCTCTAGCCAGGCTTCTCAAAAAGAAAAGGGAGATGACCCAAATAGATAAAATCACGAATGAAAATGGAATTATTACAACCAATCCCTCAGAGATACAATCAATATCAGGGAATACTATGAAAAATTATATGCCAACAAACTGGACAACCTGGAAGAAATGGACAAATTCCTAAACACCCACACTCTTCCAAATCTCAATCAGGAGGAAATAGAAAGCTTGAACAGACCCAAAACCAGCGAAGAAATTGAATCGGTTATCAAAAATCTCCGAACAAATAAGAGTCCAGGACCAGATGGCTTCCCAGGGGAGTTCTACCTGACGTTTAAAGCAGAGATAATACCTATCCTTCTGAAGCTATTCCAAGAATAGAAAGGGAAGGAAAACTTCCAGAATAATTCTATGAAGCCAGTATTCCTTTGATTCCTAAACCAGACAGAGACCCAGGAAAAAAAGAGAACTAGAACTACAGGCCAATATCCCTGATGAATATGGATGCAAAAATTCTCAATAAGATACTATCAAATCGAATTCAACAGCATATAAAAAGAATTATTCACCATGATCAAGTGGGATTCATTCCTGGGATGCAGGGCTGGTTCAACATTCACAAATCAATCAAGGTGATACATCACAATAATAAAAGAAAAGATAAGAACCATATGATCCTGTCAATCGATGTGGAAAAGGCCTTTGACAAAATTCAGCACCGTTTCTTAAAAAAAACCCTTGAGAAAGTCGGGATAGAAGGAACATACTTAAAGATCATAAAAGCCATTTATGAAAAGCCCACAGCTAACATCACCCTCAATGGGGAAAACCTGAGAGCTTTTCCCCTGAGATCAGGAACACGACAGGGATGCCCACTCCCACCGCTGTTGTTTAACATAGTTTTGGAAGTTCTAGCATCAGCAATCAGACAACAAAAGGAAATCAAAGGCATCAAAATTGGCAAAGATGAAACCAAGCTTTCACTTTTTACAGATGACATGATATTATACATGGAAAATCCGACAGACTCCACCAAAAGTCTGCTCGAACTGATACATGAATTCAGCAAAGTTGCAGGATACAAAATCAATGTACAGAAATCAGTTACATTCTTATACACTAACAATGAAGCAACAGAAAGACAAATAAAGAAACTGATCCCATTCACAATTGCACCAAGAAGCATAAAGTACCTAGGAAGAAATCTAACCAAAGATGTAAAAGATCTGTATGCTGAAAACTATATAAAGCTTATGAAGGTAATTGAAGAAGATATAAAGAAATGGAAAGACGTTCTCTGCTCATGGATTGGAAGAATAAATATTGTCAAAATGTCAATACTACCCAAAGCTATCTACACATTCAATGCAATCCCAATCAAAATTGCAGCAGCTTTCTTTCGAAACTAGAACAAGCAATCCTAAAATTCATATGGAACCACAAAAGGCCCCGAATAGCCAAAGTAATTTTGAAGAAGAAGACCAAAGCAGGAGGCATCCCAATCCCAGACTTTAGCCTCTACTACAAAGCTGTAATCATCAAGACAGTATGGTATTGGCACAAACAGACACATAGACCAATGGAATAGAATAGAAACCCCAGAACTAGACCCACAAACGTATGGCCAACTCATCCTTGACAAAGCAGGAAAGAACATCCAATGGAAAAAAGTCTCTTTAACAAATGGTGCTGGGAGAACTGGACAGCAACATGCAGAAGGTTGAAACTAGACCACTTTCTGACACCATTCACAGAAATAAATTCAAAATGGATAAAGGACCTGAATGTGAGACAGGAAACCATTAAAACCCTAGAGGAGAAAGCAGGAAAACACCTCTCTGACCTCAGCCATAGCAATCTCTTACTCGACACATCCCCAAAGGCAAGGGAATTAAAAGCAAAAATGAACTACTGGCACCTTATGAAGATAAAAAGCTTCTGCACAGCAAAGGAAACAACCAAGAAAACTAAAAGGCAACCAATGGAATGGGAAAAGATATTTGCAAATGACATATCGGACAAAGGGCTGGTATCCAAAATCTATAAAGAGCTCACCAAACTCCACACACGAAAAACAAATAACCCAGTGAAGAAATGGGCAGAAAACATGAATAGACACTTCTCTAAAGAAGACATCCGGATGGCCAACAGGCACATGAAAAGATGCTCAACGTCGCACCTTATCAGGGAAATACAAATCAAAACCACACTCAGATATCACCTCACGCCAGTCATAGTGGCCAAAATGAACAAATCAGGAGACTATAGATGCAAGAGGGGTTGTGGAAAAACGGGAACCCTCTTGCACTGTTGGTGGGAATGCAAATTGGTGCAGCCACTCTGGAAAACAGTGTGGAGGTTCCTCAGAAAATTAAAAATAGACCTACCCTATCACGTAGCAATAGCACTGCTAGGAATTTACCCAAGGGATACAGGAGTGCTGATGCATAGGGGCACTTGTACCCCAATGTTTATAGCAGCACTCTCAACAATAGCCAAATTATGGAAAGAGCCTAAATGTCCATCAACTGATGAATGGATAAAGAAATTGTGGTTTATATACACAATGGAATACTATGTGGCAATGAGAAAGAACGATATATGGCCCTTTGTAGCAACATGGATGGAACTGGAGAGTGTGATGCTAAGTGAAATAAGCCATACAGAGAAAGACAGATACCATATGGTTTCACTCTTGTGTGGATCCTGAGATACTTAACAGAACCCATGGGGGAGGGGAAGGAAAAAAAAGAGGTTAGAGTGGGAGAGAGCCAAAGCATAAAAGACTCTTCCAAACTGATACCAAACTGAGGGTTGATGGGGTGTGGGAGGGAGTGGAAGGTGGGTGATGGATATTGAGGAGGGCACCTCTTCGGATGAGCACTGTGTGTTGTATGGAAACCAATTTGACAATAAATTTCATATATTGGGAAAAAAAGAATTACACAAGGTTAGAACTCAGGGGAAGTGTGATTTAAGTCCACAATTAATACATTTCCATTTGTTCATTTTTTTAAAAAAAATGTGTATTAATTTATTTTGAGAGAGTGAGAGAGAGAGAGCAAGGGGGGAGAGAGGAAGAGAGAGAGAGAGAGAGAGAGAGAGAGAGAGAGAGAGATTGCGCAAAGAGGAGAGAATTCCAAGCAGGTTGAGCCCTGTCAGGGCGCAGCCCTATGCAAGGCTTCATTTCAGGAATCCTGAGATCACGACCTGAGCTGAAATCAAGATGCAGACCCTAAACTGATAGAGCAACCCAGCCTCCCTAGACAGCTCAATTTGTTCAACTAACCCTTAAGAACAAGGAAGTTTTCATGAATGGTTGTTATATCCCTATATTGTATTTTCAGTAAAATAAAATATAAGAGTAGATGTTTAAAAAAAAGAAAGAAAGCATTATTCTTGAGTTAGAAAATCAGATCAAGTCATGATCCATGATCACAGGGGTGTGGGATCCAGCCCCGCGTTGGGCTCCTGCTCAGCGTGAAGCTTCCTTGGAATTCTCTCTCTCTCTCTCTCTCTCTCTCTCTCTCTCTCTGCCCCCTCCCCCTGCTCACACACACACACACACACACACACACTCTCTTTCTGTAAAAATATCTGAGACCTGGTCCCAACTCTGTCACTTATTATCAAGTGATATGGGAGAAGTTACATTATAGTGGTAATCTCTGTGCAATCTACTTCACATAATTGTTAATAAGCCTAAATGAGACAATAGATACATAGGGTACTGCACATTGTAAAGCAGTATTCAAAATGTAAATAATTATCTTAATTTTCCCCAAAAGAGATTTAAATGACAACTATTATGACATCAAAAATGATAATAATGAATACATTACTTCCATTTCAGTGAAACTTGGTTGTTTTCTGATTGTTTTTGCCAGCAGGAAAATTTTTCATTGTTACATGATTTAACATTCGGATATTTTGTGCCTATAAAACCAATTTAAGTTGATTTGTTCAAAATGAGTAGAAGTAAATAAAAAGTTAGACTGTCTTGATATATTATGTGAGATTATGTGACTGTGCATTATGTGATCATATATAACACATAAGTACTCATGGAAGTGTGATAAACACTTTCAGTCACATGATGTATGTTGATGGTATAAGTCTTAAAAATAATGTTAAAGTAATTTTATTCAGTGAGTGGATAAAATTTTATTAAAATCTTGTCAACCAAAATTTAGACAGAAGGAAATTCCCATGTTTCTTTGATGCTTAAGGAAGCTGATCCCTTATCAATGTAACCCTTTTTATAATTAAATGTTAAAAAATTTTAATAATAGCAGTTGTTTCAATTATTAGAGCTGAGAATTTAATTTACATCTCCCTTTTTGCACATCTACAATATGTAAGTAGGTACCAAGAAAATCATTCTTATGTCATGAAATCTATTTCTGACTGAGGACTGCCTAGAGGAATGTTGCATTAAATATCTGTTGATATAATAAAGGAAACAAAGCTACTGAAAGCAAGCTGAAATGGTTCATCCTGGTACATGTTAGGAATAATCAATCTGTTTTTAATTAAGTCCTTTTTTTGTAAAGATATTGGGTTTCTCTCTCTCTTTCTCCAAACTCCCTCTCAAATTTTAAGTGTTTTTTATTCTTTTAAGGAGTGTGTTTGTTGCACGTTAAAATGAAAACTTATGCATCACTAATCTTTTCACCACTATTAATTTTGCCTGTTCAAAGTGACTTCTAGCAATATATTGATAATTATTCTGAAATCTTTTAAACTAATTGTTGAACACTCGGAATGTTTATTTAGTCTGAACAATGTCATGGCAGTGATATGTAGATTGGTATCAAAGAACTGCTTCTGAAAACAACAATTGTTGTCACAGAGGCCCGAGCAAAAAGCAGTTTGGAAATAGAGCTGTTTAATCTTGTTTGTCTATGTTTGTTTTTACAGGAAAGCATTGAAATGTCCCTTTTAAGGCATCCTGTTAAGCTACAAGCTGTTCGCAAACATGGTCATTACAGCAGTGACTTAATTATGAACTTTCTTTTTTTATCAAAGTGTATTTAGGTTTGACTATTTGGTTTCACTAAATCTCAATTAAAACTTAGATATTTCCCCCAATTCTACTTAATTGTGAATTTACTACATTATAGCTCTATTTTCAGAATGGATTCTTATCTTACCAATAGTAAGACTAATATTTAACATTATTATCTGCAGATACTGATTTGAGATTGAATGTTGTTGAGGTAGAAAAACATTATTATTTAGAACCAAAGACCAACTTCCTTCCCTTTATTTCAAGGCATCTGTTTCCCTTCCATTACCTGGCTGGCTCAGAAAACTGATCTCTTTTATTTTATCTTTTCTATTTAGTGTCAAAAGCATTATGTGATGGTCTTCATAGGTTTATTTGTCTTTTAAAGTTAGATACTGGAAGGAAAAACTAAAGGTACACACACACACACACACACACACAAATATACACACACACACAACGTCTCTCTAATATGGAATTAGGTAAGGGCCAGGAAAATAAAAACTTGAAAAATTGAGAGGATTTGTGAACACTGACCCTCCCCATTCATATTCTACCAAACCTAGAACCTGGATTTGTAAGCTCACTTCTCCTACTGAGCCCTTCCTTAACAGTAAACTGTAAGTTCCATGAGAGCAGAGGCCTTTTACCACATTGGCCATTTTTGTATTCCCAATGCCTGTCACTGTATCACAGTGCCAATTAAACAACAACAACAACAACAACAACAACAACTAATGTATATTTGTTGAATTAATAAGAAGGTGTTTTTTTCTTTTTCCAGTTTTTATTTAAATTACAGTTAATTAATATAAAGTGTAATTAGTTTTAGGTGTAGAACTTAATGATTCATCATGAATATAAAACACCCAGTGCTCATCCCAACAAGTGCCGTCCTTAATACCCACCACCCATTTAAACCATCTGCCCTCCCACCTCTCATCCAGCACTCCTCAGTTTGTTGTCTATATTAAGAGTTTTATGATTTGCCTCTCTCTTTTTTCCCTTATGTTCATCTGTTTTGTTTCTTAAATTCCACATATGAGTGAAATCATATAGTATTTGTATTTCTGATAAATTTATTTTGCTTAGCATAATACTCCCTAGCTCCATCCACATTGTTGCAAAAGGCAAGGTTTCATTTGTTTCTATGGTTCATTAATATTCCATTGTATGTATGTATTTATGTACACATACATGTGTGTGGATATATCTATATCTATATCTATATCTATATCTATATCTATATCTATATCTATATCTAATCTATATCTATCTATACCTATATCTATCTATATCTATATATCTTCATCCATTCAACTGTCATAGAACATTTGGACTGTTTGCATAATTTGAGTATTGTTGATAATGTTGCTATAAACATTGGGGTGCATGTATCCCATCAAGTCAGTATTTTTGTATCTCTTAGGTAAATACGTAGAAGTGCAATTTCTGGATTGTAAGGTAGTTCTATTTTTAAATTTTTGAGGAATCTCTATATGATTTTCCAGACAGGCTGTGCCAGTTTGTATTCCTACCAACAATGTAAGAAAGTTTCCCTTTCTCTACAAACTTGACAACAGCTGTTGTTTACTGTGTTGTTAATTTTAGCCATTCTTACAGGTATGTGTTGATAGCTCATCGTAGTTTTTGTTTGTATTTCCCTGATGATGAGTGATGTTGAGCACCTTTTCATGTGTCTGTTAGCCATCTGAATGTCTTCTTTGTAAAAAATATCTATTCATGTCTTCTGCCCATTTCTTCACAGGATTATTTGTTTTATGGGTGTTGAGGTGATAAGTTCTTTATAATTTTGTATACTAACCCTTTATCAGATATGTCATTTGCAAATACTTCACCAATTCCTAAGGTTACCTTTCAGTTTTGTTGATTGTTTCCTTCACTGTGCAGATGCTTTTATTTTGATGAAGTCCCAATAGTTTACTTTTGCTTTCATTTCCCTTGCCTCTGGTGATGTGTCTAGTAAGAAGTTTTTTCAGCCGAAGTCAAAGAGGTTGCTGGCCATGTTTTCCTGAAGGATTTTGATGGTTTCTGGCCTCACATTTAGGTCTTTCATCCATTTGAATGTATTTTTTGTGTACAGTGTAAGAAAGTAGTGCAGTTAAATTCTTCTGCATGTTGCTGTCCAATTTTCCCAGCATCATTTGTTGAAAAGACTGTTTTTTTTTTAACATTGGATACTCCTTATTTCTTTGTTGAAGATTAGTTGGCCATATAGTTGTGGGTCCATTTCTGTGTTTTATCTTCTGTTCCATTGATCGACATGTCTGTTTCATTTCCAGTATCATACTGTCATGATGACTACAGTTTTGTAATATAGCTTGAAGTCCAGAATTGTGAGACCACCAGATTTACTTTTTCTTTATCAATATTGCTTTGGCTAATCAGGGTCTTTTGTGGTATCATAAAATTTTTGGATTGTTCAAGCTCTGTGAAAAATGCTGGTGGTATTTTGATAGAGATTTTATTAAATGTGTAGATTACTTTGGGTAGTATAGACATTTAAAAATTATTTAAATACAAGTTAGTTAGCATATAATGTAATAATGGTTTCAGGAATAGAATTTAGTGATTCATCACTTATATATAGCACTCAGTGCTCATCCTCACAAGTGCTTTCCTTAATACCCATCACCCGTTTAGCCCATCCCCCCACCTAACACTCTTTCAGCAACCCTCAGTTTGTTCTCTGTATTTAAGAGTCTCTTATCGTTTGACTCCCTCTCTGTTTTTATTTTATTTTTCCTTCTCTTCCCCAATATTTGCTCTTCCAATCAATGAGCATGGAATGTCTTTCAATTTTTTTTATGTCCTCTTCAATTTCTTTCATAAGTGTTCTATCGTTTTCTGAGTACAAATCTTTTACTTTGGTTAGATTTATTCCTAGACATCTTATGGTTTGTGGTGCAATTGTAAATGGGATCCATTCATCGATTTCTCTTTCTGCTGTGTCATTATTGGTGTATAGAAATGCAACAGATTTCTATCTGCCAATTTTTTTTTTAATCCAGCAACTTTGCTGAATTCACGTATCAGTTCTAGCAATTTTCTGGTGGAGTCTTTTGGGTTTTCTTTGTAGAGTATTATGTCATCTGCAAATGGTGAAAGTTTGACTTCTTCCTTGACAATTTGGATGCCTTTTATTTCTTTCTGTTTTCTGATTGCTGTGGCTATGACTTCCAGCACTGTGGAATAACTGATGAGAGTGGTCATAGCTGTCTTGTACCTACCATAGAGGGAAAGCTCTCAGTTTTTCCCCTGAGGATGATATTAGCTGTGTTTTTGTTTTTGTTGTTGTTGTTGTTGTTGCTGCTGCTGCTGTTGCTGTTGTTTTTCTTTTTGTATATAGCCTTTCTTATGTTGAGGTATGTTTCTTCTAACCCTACTTTGTTGAGAGTTTTTTATCATGAATGGATGCTGTACTTTGTCAAATTTTTTTTCTGCATTTATTGAGAGGATCATATGGTCCTCTATATTTTTTTTAATGTGGTGTATCACATTGATTGCTTTGTGAATAATGAACCAGACTTGCAGGTCAGGTATAAATCCCATTTGATTGTACGGAATAATTCTTTTAATGGACTGTTGGATTTGATTTGCTATTATTTTATTGATAATTTTTGCATCCATGCTCATCAGAGATATTGGCTTGTAGTTCTCTTTTTTAGTGGAGTCTTTGTCTGGTTTTGGTATCAGGGTAACACTGGTCTCCTAGAATAAGTTTGGGAGTTTTCTTCCATTTCTATTTTTTGGAATACTTTGAGAAGAATAGGTATTAACTCTTCTTTCAATGTTTGGTAGAAATCCTCTGTGAAGTCATCTGGTCCTGGACTTTTGTTTCTTGGGAGATTTTTGATTACTGATCCAATTACTTTCCTGGTTACCAGTCTGTTTACCTTTCCTATTTCTTCCTGTTTCAGTTTTTGTAGTTTATATGTTTCTAGAAATTTATCCATTTCTTCCATATTGTCCAATTTGTGGGCAAATTGTTTCTTAAAATATTCCCTTATAATTTTTTTTTTGTATTTCCATGGTGTTGGTTGTTTTTTATCCTCTCTCATTTGTGATTTTATTTATTTGGTTCCTTTGTCTTTTCTTTTTGATAAGTCTGGTTAGGGATTTATCAATTTTATTAATTTTTTCAAAGTACCAGCTTTTAGTTTTATTGATATGTTCTATTGGGATTTTTAAAGCTTCTATATCATTTATTTCTGCTCCAAATCTTTATTATTTCCCTTCTTCTGCTGGCTTTGGGCTTCATTTTCTATTCCTTTTCTATATCCTTTAGGTGTAAGGTTGGGTTGTTTATTTCAGAGCTTTCTTGATTCTTGAGTCAAGTCTGTATCGCTATATACTTCCTTCTTAGGACCACCTTTGTTTCATCCCAAAGGTTTTGGACAATTATTTTGTCATTTTCACCTGTTTCCATGCATTTTTTTTAAATTTCTTCTTTGATTTCCAAGTTGACTCATTCATTATTTAGTAGCTTGTTGTTTAACCTCCATGTTTTTGTAGTTTTTCCAAATTTCTTCTTATGGTTGACTTCAAGTTTCATAGTGTTGTGGTCAGAAAAGATGCATGGTATTATCTCAGTCTTTTTGTACTTGTTGAGGCCTGATTTGTGACCTAGTATGTGATATTTTCTAGAGACTGTCCCATGTTACATAGTTGGTAGTTTTGATTTCTTTGGAAAGGTCACCTTTTCTTTTTTTCTTGCAAGTCATTTCCAATGTCAAGAAAATTTATTTATTTTTGTATATTTTTATATATTTTCTTTGCTTACCATTTTATGGAAGTCTTGTGTTCTTTCTAATGATCTACAAATTAATGCTTTTGTATATTTAGTTGTATAATCTACAATGATTGATAATTTTGTGTCCTTGTATTCTAACACTTATAACATATTTATGTTTAATGTATTATTGAATTCGCCAGATTATTCATGTAAATATTAATTTATAATGGTGGTAACAAAAAGGCATACCTTGAACTTTATTTTCTTTGTGACATTACTGGTGTTTCTACATCTTTTATCTCAAAATGGTACTGGCTCTATTGAGGTAATCTTATGAATTCTTTACATGAAACCCATGTTTATGTGTTTTAATTGAAGTTCCTTTAACACAGACTACAGTTCATTAGGTAGTCCATTTACTCTGTGAAATGTGATGAATAAGTGAAAAGAGGTGGGTAATACTTTCATGCTTTTCAGAATTCTCTGAGTAATATCTTTAGTAGTGCAAATCATAATTTTATTGTCTTTAATTCAACTTTATAAACATCATTGCATACCTGTAATATGCAAGGCTCTGTGCCACAATCTGAGGATATAGATGAATTAAGCTTTATCATTAACTTCAAATTTTTCTTTCTATGGGGGAAAGAGATACTTGAACCAGTAAATGCAATAAAATTATGTTTTATTCAAGCTGGAGTGAGAACACAGAGATGGTATAGTCTATTCTACCTGAGTTGCTGGGAGAGGTTTTTGTTTGTTTGTTTGTTTTGTGTTTGTTTGTTTGTTTTTTCCTGAGGGTGTGGAAATAACACTTAAGATGAAACTTAAATTTAGATGAATGTTTGGCAGGCAAGCAAGAAGAAAAGACCATCACAGGCAGAAAAAGCAGCATAAGCATATCTATAGCTGTGAAACATTCTAAAATATTTAATTTAAAGCTTAATGGTAATACAATATTGTTGGTTTTTATTATTTAGGCATTGAGGCACCAGAACATTCAAAGCAAAATACAATAATAATTATGTTTATATTATTTACCACTTAATTTTTAATGTGTGTTTATTTTTGAGACACAGATAGACAAAGCATGAGCGGGTTGGGGGAGGGCAGAGAGGGAGAGAAACACAGAATCCAAAACAGCCTCCAGGCTTTGAGCTGTCAGCAGAGAGCCCAACATGGGGCTCAAACCCAAAAACCATGAAATTGTGACCTGAGCTGATATCAGTCACTTAACCAACTGAGCAACCCAGGCGCCCTGATATTATTTACCACTTCAATTATTTGTGATTTTTTTTCTCCTCTTAGGTTCTAGTGTAGATCATTAAGAATTGGCTAATTTGAAGGGACACATGTACCCCCACGTTTATAGCACTACTATCAACAATAGCCAAAGTATGGAAAGAGCCCAAATGTCCATTGATGGATGAATGGATAAAGAAGAAGTGGTATATATATATATATATATATATATATATATATATATATATAATTGGAGTATTACCCGGCAATCAAAAAGAATGAAATCTTGCCATTTGCAACTACATGGATGGAACCAGAGGGTATTATGTTAAGTAAAATTGGTCAGTCAGAGAAAGACAAAAATCATATGACTTCACTCATATGAGGACTTTAAGAGACAAAACAGATGAACATATGGGAAGGGAAACAAAAATAATATAAAAACAGGGAGGGGGACAAAACAGAAGAAACTCATAAATATGGAGAACAAACAGAGGGTTACAGGAGGGGTTGTGGGAGGGGAGATGGGCTAAATGGGTAAGGGCACTAATGAATCTACTCCTTAAATCATTGTTGCACTATATGCTAAATAATTTGTATGTAAATTAAACAAATAAATTAAAAATTAAAAAAAATTTGTTTAAAGTGAGCATAAAGTAAAATAATTGAAATCATGCTACAGAAAAAGTGCTACATAAATAAAAGGACTTAGTGCCTTACTATTATTTTTCACCTCCATGGCATTTACAATGGTAGAGACTGTTGTCAATTGTCTCCCCAAATTCCTTCTCCCTTTCATATATAAGACTAAAATTTTTCTTGGGTACATGACCACCTAGTCAGAGACTACATTTCAAGCCTCCATTTTAGTATGTAAGGCAAACCATGTGACAAAGTTTTGACCAGAAGAATGTAAAAATAAGTAATGTACCCTATCTAGGACATTTGTTTAAAAGAAAGGAACACTCTCCTTTGATTCTTTGCATCCTTCTTTTAGGCTGAAATGTAAAAATGGTAGCAGAAGCCATAACACTACTTTGGATAAGGAGATGGTAGTTATATATTGACGACATGAGATCAATATTTTAGAAAGAACCAGGATCCTTGCTAATTTTGAAGCTGTCTACTCAGATTTTTATGTGAAAGAAAAATAAACCTGTCTAATTGAGGTAACTATTATTTGTGATCTCAGAGTTACAGCAACCAAATCAATATCTAATGTAACACTGGCACTGTTTCTAGAAAAGGGTTAGAAACAATTTTAATTGATTAATTGTGGAGTTGTCAATAAATACATAGAACAAACTTAGGGTTGCTGGAGGGGTGAGGGTGGGGGGATGGTTTAAATGGGTGATGGGCATTAAGGAGGACACTTTTTGAGATAAACACTGAGTGTCACCTGTAAGAGATGAATCACTTACAGGGTTCTACTCCTAAAGCCAGGAGTACACTGTATGTTAACTAACTTGAGTTTAAATTAAAAAAAAAAAACAGTTGGGGCACCTGGGTGGCTCAGTCCGTTGAGCGCAAGACTTCGGCTCAGCTCATGATCTCATGGTTTGTGAGTTCAAGCCCCATGTTGGGCTCTGTGCTGATAGCTTGGATCCTGGAGCCTGCTTCAGATTCTGTGTCTCCCTCTCTCTCTGCTCCTCCCCTGTTCATGCTCTCTCTCTCTCTCTTTCTTTCTCTCTCTCTCTCTCAAAAATAAACATTAAAAATTCTTAAAGAAAGAAAAAGTTAAAAAAAGAAGAAAAGAAAAACTGATTAAAATGAAATTTCTTCATTGATAACTTTGGTTAATGCAGGTGCAATAGAGAACTCTGTTGTAACATTCCTCCTCATTTATAATGGAGATAATATTTAAAATATTTTTTCTTTCCATATTTTAAATATCTCAAATTACACAGAAAAATAGTTTTCATGTATTAACAAGATTAACACTAAAATAAGTGCAATAGTCACTATGGGGGGAATTTTCCAGTGTGGCATAAAAATAATTCATACAATTAAGAATAAATATTGATTAAGCTATTTTTGGCCTATTGTTTTTATGAAAAAATAAAAATAATCAGCTCCAGAATCCAGAATCTTAGTGCAATTCTAAACTCTCAGAGAAAAATATTATCTGAAAGGAGCAGAGTGATTTTATTCATTCTCAGAATGATCAGTAGGAGAAAACTGAGGCTGCAAATTTAACAGATGACTTATTGTTTTTCCTTTTTGAAAAAGAAAGCAAAGGAAGCAGAAAATATACTTAATAGAATTGTTGATATATAAAGGTAATACAGCTGGTGCACTACTGCCAGATGAAACAGTAATTAAAAGATGATCTCTATTTTTCTGTGGTACACAAAGCAATCTGGATCACATTATGCAATTTACTCAAAAACTGAAAAATAGAACTATGCTATGACCCAGCAACTGCACTCCTAGGTATTGTCCCACAGGATACAAAAATACTTATTTGAAGAGGCATGTACACCCCAATGTTTATAGCAACAATATAAACAATAGTCAAATTATGGAAAGAGCTCAAACGTTCATTAACTGATGAATGGATATAGAAAGTATATATAATGGATTATTACTCAGCCATAAAAAAGAATGAAATCTTGCCATTTGCAACAATGTGGATGGAGCTAGAGTGTATTTTGCAAAGTGATACAAGTCTGTTGGAGAAAGACAAATACCATAAGATTTCAGTCATACATGGAACTTAAAAAAAAACGAACACATTGAAAGGGGGATAAAAGGAAAGCAAGGCAAACCATAAGAAACTCAACTATAGAGAAAACCGGGGCACCTGGGTAGCTCAGTAGGTTAACCATCCAACTCTTGGTTTTGGCTTGGGTAGTGATCTCACGATTCATGAGTTCAAGCCCTGCATCCAGCTTCATGTTGACAGTGAGGAGCCTACTTGGGATTCTCTCTCTCCTTCTCTCTCTTCCCCTCCCACCTCAATTTTTCTGTCTCTCTCTGTCTCAAAATAAATAAATTTAAAAATATATTTAATAAAAAATAATAACATTAAGAAAAAGAACAAATTGAGGGTTGATGGAGGGGTGGTGGGTGGGAGATAAGCTAAATGGATAATGGGTATTAAGGAGGACACTTGCTATGAACACTGGGTGTTATATGTAAGTGATAAATCACTAAATTCTACTCCTGACAACAACATTACACTATATGTTAATAATAACAACAGCGGGGCGCCTGGGTGGCGCAGACGGTTAAGCGTCCGACTTCAGCCAGGTCACGATCTCGCGGTCCGTGAGTTCGAGCCCCGCGTCAGGCTCTGGGCTGATGGCTCAGAGCCTGGAGCCTGTTTCCGATTCTGTGTCTCCCTCTCTCTCTGCCCCTCCCCCGTTCATGCTGTCTCTCTCTGTCCCAAAAATAAATAAAAAACGTTGAAAAAAAATTAAAAAAAAAAATAATAATAACAACAGCAATAAAAAGCCAAAATAGCATACTTCTATTAGAAATACGAATTTTGGGATTTCCTATGTTTGACATATATTACCTGGAGACTCGAAGTGTAGTTTTAAAGAAAAATAATGTTATAAGCCCACGTTTATAAAATGCAAACTAATGCCTTTTTAACCTGATAATCAAAGTAATATATGCATAATAACAATATCAATTACAAGGGACTGTAACAGATATAAATCAAAGTGTTATGAGTTCAATTGTGCACACCACCAAAGGAATAATGAGTCCTAACCACCAGTACCTGTAATGTGACCTTATTTGGAATTAGAATCTTTGAAGATATAATAAAGGTGAAATGAGGCCTCATTAGATTAGAGAATGAATTCAATGACTAGTGTCTTCATAAGCAACACACATAAGGGAATAAAGCCTTGTGAAGACAGAGGAAGAGATCAGAGTGATGAAACTATGAGTCAAGGAATGCCAAGGATTGCCATCAACCACCAGAAGCTAAGGAAAGGCATGGGACAAATACTGTCTCAGAGCTCCCAGTAGGAACCAATTTTCCCAACTCCTTGATCGGACTTCTGGATTCTTAGGCAGTGAGAAAATAAATTTCTGTTATTTAGGCCATTCAGTTTGTGGTACGTTGTTACAGCAGCCCAGCCAAACTAAACACAAGGTATTCAGGAAAAGAATACTAAAAGAAAAAGCGAGGAAAATGAGGGAGAAGTTTTTCCTTAAAGATAATATGTCTATAGCATTTGACCTTCTGTGACTGGTTTATTTCATTTAACATACTCTAGGTTCACCCATGTTGTCACAATGGCAGGTTTTCCTTATTTTTTTGAGGCTGAATAATATTCTTTTTTTAAAGTATCTTTACGGACGTTATCCCATTTGATATTTATTTTGAAAAGAGAGCACAAGTGGGGGAAAGGCAGAGAGTGAGGAGGACAGAGGATCTGAACAAGGCTGTATGCTGACAGCATTGAACCCGATGTGGTGCTTGAAATAATGAACCACAAGGTCATGACTAGAGCCAACGTCTGGTGCTCAACCATCTGAGCCACCCAGGTGCCCCGAGGTTGAATATTATTCTATGGTATGTATCTACAATATTTTTTTCCTATTCCCATGTGTTATAGAATTTTATTTTTTTTTAATTTATTTTTAAATTGTTTTATTCGTTGGGGCGCCTGGGTGGCTCATTTGGTTAAGCATCCGACTTCGGCTCAGGTCATGATCTCACAGTTCGTGAGTTCGAGCCCCGCGTCGGGCTCTGTGCTGACAGCTCAGAGCCTGGAGCCTACTTCACATTCTGTGTCTCCCTCTCTCTCTGCCCCTTCCCTGCTCATGCTATGTCTCTCTCTGTCTCAAAAATAAATAAACATTAAAAAAAATTAAAAATTGTTTTATTCGTTATTTTTATTAAATTTACATCCAAACTACTTGGCATATAGTGCAACAATGGTTTCAGAGTTAGATTCCTTAGTTCTCCTTACCCATTTAGCCCATCTCCCCTCTCACAACCCCTACCGTAACGCTCAGTTTATTCCCCATATTTATGAGTCTCTTCTATTTTGTCCCCCTCCCTGTTTTTATATTATTTTTGTTTCCCTTCCCTTATGTTCATCTGTTTTGTCTCTTAAAGTCCTCATATGAGTGAAGTCATATGATTTTTGTCTTTCTCTGACTGACAATTTCACTTAGCATAATACCTTCTAGTTTCGTCCATGTAGTTGCAAATGGTGAGATTTCATTGTTTTTGATTGCGGAGTAATACTCCATTGTGTGTGTGTGTGTGTGTGTGTGTGTGTGTGTGTGTGTGTGTGTATATATATATATATATATATATACCACTTCGTCTTTATCCATTCATCCATCAATGGACATTTGGGCTCTTTCCATACTTTGACTATTGCTTATACTGCTGCTATAAACGTGGGGGTGCATGTGTCCCTTGGAAACAGCACACCTGTATCCCGTGGATAAATGCCTAGTAGTACAATTGCTGGGTTGTAGGGTAGTTCTGTTTTTAGTTTTTTGAGGAATCTCCATACTGTTTTCCAGAGTGGTTGCACCAGCTTGCATTCCCACCAGCAATGCAAAAGAGATCCTCTTTCTCTGCATCCTGGCCAACATCTGTTGTTGCCTGAGTTGTTAATGTTAGCCATTCTGTCAGGTGTAAGGTGATATCTCATGGTGATTTTGATTTGTATTTCCCTGATGATGAGTGATGTTGAGCCTTTTTTCATTTGTCCATTGGCCATCTGGATGTCTTCTTTGGAGAAGACATTCATGTCTTTTTCCCATGTCTTCACTGGATTGTTTGTTTTTTGGGTGTTGAGTTGGATACGTTCTTTACAGATTTCGGATACTAACCCTTTATCTGATATGTCATTTGCAAATGTCTTCTCCGATTCTGTCAGTTACCTTTTAGTTTTGCTGACCATTTCCTTCTCTGTGCAGAAGTTTTTTGTTTTTTTTGTTTTTGTTTTTTGTTTTTGATGAGGTCCCAGTAGTTTCTTTTTCCTTTTGTTTGCCTTTACTCCAGAGACGTGTTGAGTAAGAAGTTGCTGCGGCCAAGATCAAAGAGGTTTTTGCCTGCTTTCTCCTCAAGGATTTTGATGGATTTCTGTCTTACATTGAGGTCTTTCACCCATTTTGAGATTATTTTTGTGTATGGTGTAAGAAAGTGGTCCAGGTTCATTCTTCTGCATGTCGCTGTCCAGTATTCCCAGCACCACTTGCTGAAGAGACTTATTCCATTGGATATTCTTTCCTGCTTTGTCAAAGATTAGTTGGCCATACGTTTGTGGGTCCATTTCTAGGTTCTCTATTCTGTTCCATTGATATGAGTGTCTGTTCTTGTGCCAGTACCATACTATCTTGATGATTACAGCTTCGTAGTATAGTTTGAAGTCTGGGATTGTGATGCCTCCTGCTTTGGTTTTCTTTTTCAAGATCACTTTGGCTATTCGGGTTCTTTTCTGGTTCCATACAAATTGTAGGATTGTTTGTTCTAACTCTGTGAAGAATCCTGGTATTACTTTTATAGGGATTGCATTGAATATGTAGATTGCTTTGAGTAGTATTGACATTTTAACAATATTTGTCCTCCCTATCCAGGAGCATGGAATCTTTTTTCCAATTTTTTTGTCTTCTTCAATTTCTTTCATAAGCTTTCTATAGTTTCAGTGTATAGATTTTTCACCTCTTTGGGTAGATTTATTCCTAGGTATTTTATGGGTTTTTTGTCCAACTGTAAATGGGATCAATTCCTTGATTTCTATTTCTGTCGCTTCATTGTTGTGTATAGGAATGCAACGGATTTCTGTGTATTGATTTTATATCCTGCAACTGCTGAATTCATGAATCACTTCTAGCAGATTTTTGGTGGAATCTTTTGAGTTTAACAAATAGAGTACCATGTCATCTGCAAAGAGTGAAATTTGGCCTCCTCCTGGCTGATTTGGATTCCTTTTATTTCTTTGTGTTGTCTGATTGCAGAGGAAGAGACTTCCAATACTATGTTGAATAACAGTGGCGAGAGTGGACATCCCTGTCTCGTTTCTGACCTTAGGGGGAAAGCTGTCAGTTTTTCCCCATTGAGAATGATATTAGCATTGGGTCATTCATATATGGCTTTTATGATCTTGAGGTATGCTCCTTCTATCCCTATCTTCTTGAGGGTTTTTATAAAGAAAGGATGCTGTATTTTGTCAAATGCTTTCTCTGCAGCTATTGAGAGGATCATATGGTTCTTGTCCTTTCTTTTAATGATGTGATGAATCACATTAATTGTTTTGTGGATATTGAAGCAGCCCTGAATCCCAGGTATAAATCCCCCTTGGTCGTGGTAAAAAAAAAATAATGTATTGTTGGGTCCAGTTGGCTAATATCTTGTTGAGAACTTTTGTATCCATCATCAACAGGGAAATTGGTCTATACTTCTCTTTTTTAGTGAGGTCTCTGGTTTCGGAATCAAGATAATGGTGGCTTCACAGAAAGAGTTTGGAAGTTTTCCTCCCATGTCTAATTTTTGGAACAGCTTCAAAAGAATAGGTGTTAACTCTTCCTTAAATGTTTGTTAGAATTCCCCTGGAAAGCCATCTGGCCCTGGACTCTCGTTTTTTGACAGAGTTTTGATTACTAAATCGATTTCCTTACTGGTTATGGGTCTGTTCAAATGTTCTATTTCTTCCTTTTTCAGTTTTAGTAGTGTATATGTTTCTAGGAATTTGTCCATTTCTACCAGATTGCCCATTTTGTTGGCATATAATTGATCATAATGTTCTCTTATTATTGCTTTTATTTCTGTTGTCTTGTTTGTGATCTCTCCTCTTTCATTCTTGATTTTATTTATTTAGGTCTGTTCCTTTTTTCTTTTTGATCAAACTGGCTAGTGGTTTATCAATTTTGTTAATTCTTTCAGAGAGGCAGCTTCTGGTTTTATTGATGTGTTCTACTGTTTTGTTGTTGTTGTTGTTTTTGTTGTTATTGTTGTTTTGATATCATTAATTTCTGCTCTAATCTTTATTATTTCCTGTCTTCTGCTGTTTTTGGATTTTGTTTGCTGTTTTTTTTCCGCTCCTTAAGGTGTAAGGTTATGTTGTATATCTGAAATCTTTCTTCCTTTTTTAGGAAGTCCTGGATTGCCATATGTTTTCCTCTCATGGCCGTCTTTGCTGCATCCCAGTGGTTTTGGGTTGTGGTGTTATGATTTTCACTCACTTCCATATACTTTTTAATTTCCTCTTTAACTGCTTGGTTAGCCCATTCATTCTGTTGTAGGATGTTCTTCAGTCACCAAGTATTTGTTATCTTTCCACAGTTTTTCCTGTGGTGGATTTCGAGTTTCATAGCATTGTGGTCTGAAAATATGCACGGTATAATCTCAATCTTTTTTTACTTAAGGCTGTTTTGTGTTCCAGTATATGGTCTATTCTGGAGAACGTTCCATGTGCAGTGGAGAAGAATGTATATTCTGCTGCTTAATGATGAAATGTTCTGAATATATCTGTTAAGTCCATCTGGTCCAGTCTGTCATTCAAAGCCATTGTTTCCTTGTTGATTTTTTGATTAGATGATCTGTCCATTGCTGTGAGTTGGGTGTTGAAGTCTCCTACTATTATGGTATTACTATCAATGAGTTTCTTTGTTTGTGATTAATTGATTTATATATTTGGGTGCTCACACATTTGGCACATAAATGTTTACAATTGTTAGGTCTTCTTAGTCTATAGACCCCTTGATTATGATATAATGCCCTTCTGCATCTCTTGATACAGTCTTCATTTTAGTCTAGATTATGTGATATAAGTATGGCAACTCCGGATTTCCTTTTTTGACCATTAGCATGATAGATGGTTTGCCATCCCCTTATTTTTAATCTGAAGGTGACTTCAGTCTAAAGTTGGTCTCTTGTAAACAGTATATAGATGGGTCTTGTTGTCTTATCCATTCTCTTACCCTATGTCTTTTGACTGGAGCATTGAGTCCATTGACATTTAGAGTGAGTACTGAAAGATATGAATTTAATGCCATTATGATGCTTGTAGATTTGGAGTTTCTGGTGGTGTTCTCTGGTCCCTTCTAATCTTTCTTGCATATATATATATATATATATATATATATATATATTCATCTTTTCTCCCCTCAGAGAATCCCCCTTAAAATTTCTTGTAGGGCTGGTTTATTGGTCACAAACTCCTTCAATTTTTGTTTGTCTGGGAAACACTTTATCTCTCCTTCTATTTTGAATGACAGCCTTTCTGGGTAAAGAATTCTTGGCTGCATATTTTTCTAATTAAGCACATTGAATATATCCTGCCACTCTTTTCTGGCCTGCCAGGTTTCTGTGGATAGGTCTGCTGCAAACCAGATCTGTCTTCCCTTGTGGGTTTTGGACTTTTTTTCCCTTGCTGCTTTCATGATTCTTTCCTTGCCTGAGTATTTTGTAAATTTGACAATGATATGCCTTGTTGATGGTCGGTTTTTGTTGAAACTATGAGCGTCCTAGGGGCGCCTGGGTGGCGCAGTCGGTTAAGCGTCCGACTTCAGCCAGGTCACGATCTCGCGGTCCGTGAGTTCGAGCCCCACGTCAGGCTCTGGGCTGATGGCTCGGAGCCTGGAGCCTGTTTCCGATTCTGTGTCTCCCTCTCTCTCTGCCCCTCCCCCGTTCATGCTCTGTCTCTCTCTGTCCCAAAAATAAATTAAAAAACGTTGAAAAAAAAAATTTTTAAAAAAGAAGCTATGAGCGTCCTCTTTGCTTCCTGGATTTTGATGTCTGTGTGTTTCTTCAGGTTAGGAAAGTTTTCCACTATGATTTGCTCATGTTATCCTTCTACCCCTATTTGTCTCTCTTCCTCTTCTAGGACCCCTATGATTCTGGTGTTGTTCCTATTTAATGAGTCACTGATTTCTCTAAATCTTAAATCATGCTCTTTTGCCTTAATGTCTCTCTTTTTTTTACTTCATTATTCTCTATAAGTTTGTCCTCTATGTCACTGATTCTCTGTTCTGCCTCATCCATTCTTGCTGCCCCTGGATCTGTCTGTGATTGCGGCTCAGTTATAGCAGTTTTAATTTATTCTGCCCATTTTTTTTTACTTCTTTTGTCTCTGCAGAAAGGGATTCCAATATATTTTTGACTCCAGCTAGTATTTTTATTTTCATAATTCTAAATTCTGGTTCAGACATCTTGTTTGTATCTGTGTTGGTTAAATCCCTGGTTATCATTTCTTTGTGCTCTTTTTTTTGTGGGTGAATTTCTTCATTTTGTTATTTTGCAGGGAGAAAAGGAATTAATAAGGTTGAAAAATTAAAATTAAAAAGAAATAAAATTAAAAACAATATTCAAATTAAAAATTACACACAACCACACACACACACACACACACACACAAATCTAATAAATGATTCTAGATCCTAGGTGTGTTTTGTTCTGGATGTTGAAAGTGGTTTTACAGATTAGATTTAAAAAAGGAGAAAAAAACAAAGAAATCTTTTGAGAATTTGGAAAAATAAAAACACTGATGTAGGCTAAAATGAGATGATGGGAGTAAAATAGAATTTGAAAAAATTTACACAAAAAGAAAGCATATGGTAGTAAAAATTAAAGAAAAAATATTTCTAATAAAAAATAAAAATGACTTTTTTCTCTTTCTGTATTCAAGAAATTGAAAGGAAATGAAAAAGAGAAAAAAAAGAAATCTTTTGAAAATTTGAAAAGGTGAATACACTGAAGTAGGCTAAAACAGAATGATAGGAGTAAGACAGAATTTGAAAAAATTTACACAAAAGGAAAAATATAGTAAATTATGAAGAAAAATATTTTTAATAGAAATTGAAAATAAAAATGAAGTTTTTCTCTTTCTGCATTCAATAAAAAGAAATGAAAAAGAAAAAAGAAAAAGAAAAAAAGGAAATTATTTGAAAATTTAACAAGGTGAATACACTGAAGTAGGCTAAAACAGAATGATGGAAGTAAGATAGAATTTGAAAAAAACTTACACAAAAGTAAAAAATATAGTAAAAAATTAAAAAAAATATTTTAATAAAAATTGAAAATAAAAATTAATTTTTTCTCTCACTCTATTCAAACAAAAGTAGTGTAAAAAAGAAAAAAAAAAGAAAGAAAATTGAATAGATGGACCTGCTAAGAGATTGAAATAGTACTGAAATTACTTTTTTTCCCCTAGAAGTCAGACTATGTAGCGCTTTATAGTCCATAAACTCAGTAGGCAGTAAGACTTATGTTCTTGAAGAGGGAGGTTAGTCCACTTGGACGGTTCTCACTGTAATGGCTCTGTTCTCCACTAGATGGCGCTGCTAGCTTAGGGGGGTGGATTGTTGCAGTGCTTCTAGGTGCATATGAGCATGTGTGGGAGCGGTGAAAATGGCGTCACCCAGCTACCCATTCTCTAGTATCAGAACTCTATTCTCCCTGATGAGCAATCCCACACCTGTCCTCTGTCTTCAGCTTTCATCAACTCCCTGCTTCTTCACTGTCCATGAACAAGCCCTAAGTAGTACCTCTCTTCCGAGTTTTGTCTCAGATGAGGCTGTTTTCCCTGGCCCCTTACTTCTGAAGGACTGTGACTTTGGCCTGTTGCATCCCTCTGTGGAAGGGTCTCACCAAGCAATGTCCAATCAATGGCCAAAAATGGCTGCACCCAGGAATGCTTGCTGGACCCTGCTGCTGCTGGAACCCTGAGACTGTGGCCAGGTGCGAAACAGCACCAGAAAAAGATCACAAGATAGTGTAGCATCAGCTTTTCAGGGATTATGGAAAATCACAACACACATCTGGCACCAGGCTTCACCGTTAATGACCTTGTTCCAGCACCAGCGAATGTGGCCATCTTCTGGGGTCTGCTGGGACCCAGTGGCTTCAACAGTCTCTACCAAATGTCCTTCCAGCAGTGGAACTGCTTTTCCCCATGTGGCCTGACAACCTCTGGGACCCCACTCTCTTCCTGGGGATTCACCCTTCCCACCAGAGCACAGTCAGCTATCGAGCTGCAGAGTTGCAGACTGTGCTCCCCTTGTTTATAGTCTTAGTGAATTTAAACCCTCTCCTTTCTCCTTTCTCCCTTTTTAGTTTAGTCCTTGTGGCTGTTTCCAGTTTTCTACTTTCTCTCCAGCTGCTTCTGTGCAGGGGTGCTTTTCCCATATTCTCCCCCACCCCAGTCTCCATCCTCTCTCAGCCTGCAAAGACAGCTCCCTCCCTGCTGCTGGCTTCTCTCTCCCCAAGTTTACCTCTCCATGCCATGTGCCTGCTGAATTCTGTGGTTCCAGTTGTGCAGATTGTTGTGTTAATCCTCCACACAGTTTTCTAAGTGTGTAGGATGGTTTAGTGTTGGTCTGGCTGTATTTCATGGACAGGAGACACACAAAAAACTTCCATGGTGTTCCACCATCTTGGTTCCCCTCTCCGACCCTGACTAATGTTTTAAATCAAGATGATCATGTACAGATGAACAAAACAGGTGAGCAGCACCCATTATAGAAAGTTTATGGCTACCTGGAATTTGCAATACATTACACATTCTCTAATACTTATGCATTTTATAAATGTACAATTTCTTCAGACTCTTGTTTAGATTGTTTTCTTTAAAAATGACAAAAAGGCTTCATTATCTGGTTTCTAAAGCTATTAGAGAAGAGGAGTTGCAAATGAGGAAAGAGAAGTTATACTTCTAGGCAGGATCTCTTATGGCAGAAGAAAAGTCATAGTGAATTTTCTTACATCAAAGAGGTGACAGAAAAACTCACAAAGAATAGTATGGTGGGGGCAAAGATTCCTGTTCTGTTAAGTACACCTTGAATTCATTAGAGCAACTCTTAATTATCAGTAACAGTTAAATTATACTTAATACCAATTAAATATTGTCTATATTTAGTTATATTAAATTTTTTAATGTTTATTTATATTTGAGACAGAGAGAGACAGGGCATGAATGGGGGAGGGGCAGAGAGAGAGGGAGACAGATTCCAGGCTCTGAGATGTCAGCACAGAGCCCAATGCAGGGCTCAAACTCACAAACTGCAAGATCATGACCTGAGCTGAAGTCAGACGCTCAACTGAATGAGACACCCAGGCACCCCTAGGTATATTAATTTGAAATACATATTTCATAATAACAAGAGTTTAAAACCTAATGAGGGTTCTGGATAATCAATATTTTATTGAATATAAATTTTTCAATTTTTTTTTTTTTGATCATTTCCTTAGGTTCTTTAGGGGATAAGAATTTTTTAAAAAGTTACTTGGTCATATGACTATGACATATGATTATGACCAGTAATATCTATTAATTTTTGTTACAATTCCACCCTATTTGTTTATAACATTGCCCTGTTTTCATTTTATCATTAGGTTTGCAAGGAATATTATCATAATCTTCCTTTCCTCTGTGAAAATAAAAATAAAAATAAAATAGTACTGATGAAACCACTTCCCAGAGGACAAAGAAGGGACCTATTTTGCCATGAAAAATACTTAAGACAGGGAATATTTTATAGTTAAATTTAAAAGACACACTTAAGGTCATGGTATGATAGCTGGTTGCATGAATTTGTTTTTTTGCTGTTGTTGTTTGTTTTTGTTTTTGAGTCAATCCCACTTAAAACAATGTAACAGCTGAATACCATACTGAATATCCATTCCTTCACAAATAGTCTGGCTTTCACTCAATATTAGGAGAAAATCATTTGGGATAAGGAAAAAACATTTCTATTTTTCTTTTATACTCCTGGTTGCCTTATGTTTGTTTGTTTCTCTCAGGAAAGACTGTATTTTTTCCCAAAATGCTGACCTCAGTTCTTTAGAACTATTTCTGGGAGGAGAAATGCAGTATATCAGTCATAATGCAAATATCATTCATATGACTGCATTTATAACATAAACGAAGGATAGGAGTAATAGTAGAGAAGCATTTCAAATCTAAGTTATAGAAAGCATATACGTATTTTGAAAAGATTAAATGGAAGTGAACATCTCAATGATAAAACTGTGTCTTAGAAAGCCCACTAAATGCTTAAAAAGGGAGAAATAGGCAAATTGGCTTTCCACTAAATCTCATTATTTATTTATTTATTTATTTTGAGAGAGACTGAGACAGCACAAGTGGGGGACGGGCAGAGAGAGAGGGAGAGAAAGAGTCCCAAGCAGGCTCTGTGCTGCCAGTGCATAGCCTGAGGTGGGGCCCAAATTCACAAAACTGCCAGATCCTGACCTGAGCCAAAACCGAAGAGTTGGAGGCTTAACCAACTGAGCCACCAGGCATCCCTCCACTGAATCTCTTAAAAACACAATTTATTATGTTGTTTGACTTTGTTATCTGTCCAAAAAGATTCTAATTTCCTTAATTAAATAACAATATTTATTTTAACAATGGCCCATAGAGAGAATCCTATTGATGTAATGGTTTTTCATTTTCTACCACATAGATGTGATAGATATATCCATGGTTGAAAGAATAGTCAATTATTTTTTCATCTTACAAATATTTATTTATTTGAATTGGTATCAATGTACATAGCTAAAATTTTGTTTTATTTTTTTAATTTTAATTTAAATATAGTTAACATAAAATGTTATATTCACCTGTAAAATATCGTGACTCAACAATTCTATAATCACCAGTCCTCATCATGACAAGTGCACTCCTTAATCCCCATCATCTATTTCACCTATGCCCCCAAATCCCCTCCAGTAACCATCAGTTTGTTCTACATAGTTTAGAGTCTCTTTCATGGTTTGTCTCTCTCTTATTTTTTCCTTTGCTTGTTTGTTTCTTAAATTCCACATTTCAGTGAAATCATATGGTATTTCACTTTCTCTGACTTACTTATCTCACTTATACCCTCTAGCTCCATCCATGTCTTGGCAAATGGCAATATTTCATTCTTTTTTATGGCTGAATAATATTCCACTATATATATATATATATATATATATATATATATATATAATCACCTCTTTTTTATCTGCTCATCTTTCAGTGGACACTTGGGCTGCTGCCATGCCTTGGTTATTATCAATGATGCTACTACAAACATAGGGGTGCATGTATCCCTTTGAATTAGTGTTTTTGTATTCTTTGGGTAAATATCCAGTAATGCAATTGCTGGACCATAGGGTAGTTCTGTTTTTAACGTTTTGAGGAAACTGCATAGTGTTTTCCACAGTGGCTGCACAAGTTTGCATTCCTATGAAGAGTGCAGTAGTGTTCCTTTTGCTCCACATCCTCACTAACACTTGTTTCTTGTGTTGTTGATTTTATCCATTCCAAGAGGTGTGAGGTGATATCTCATTGTAGTTTTGGTTTGTATTTCCCTGATGATGAGTGATATTGACATCTTTTCATGTGCCTGTTGGCCATCTGGATGTATCTCTTAGAAAATGTGTGTTCTTTTATTCTGCCCATTTTTAAATTGGATTATTTGTGTCTTTGTTTTTTTAATTGTGGATTTGCAGGAATGCTTTATATATTTTGGATACTATCCCTTTATCAGATATGTCATTAGTAAATGTCTCTTTTCATTCAGTAGGTTGCATTTTAGTTTTGTTGATTGTTTCCTTCACTGTGCAAAAGTTATTTATTTTGATATAGCCCCAGCAGTTTATTTTTGCTTTTATTTACCTTGCATCAGGAAGTATATCTAGAAAAATGTTGCTACAGCTAATGGCAGAGTCTTTATTACCTGTGGATTTTTTTTCTAGTAGGTGTATGGCTTCAAGTCACACATTTAGGTCTTTTATCTATTTTGAATTTATTTTTTGTATGGTATAAGAAAGTAATCCAGTTTCTTTTTCATGTAGCTGACCGGTTTTCCCAACACCATTTGTTGAATAGAGTTCCTTTTTCTCATTGGATATTCTTAACACATTGTCAAAGATTAATTGACCATATGATTGTGGGTTTATTTTTGGGTTTTCTACTCTGTTATATTCATATGTACATCTATTTTTATGCCAGAACCATAGTGTTTTGATTACTACAACTTGTAATACATCTTAAAGTCTGAAATTGTGATACCTCCAGCTTTTCTTTTTCTTTCCAAAATTTCTCTAGTTATTGAAGCTCTTTTATGGTTCCATACAAATTTTAGGATTGTTTATTCTAGTTCTGTGAAAAATATTGATAAATGCTGGTATTATTTCAAAAAGGATTGCATTAAGTGTGTAGGATTCTTTGGGTAGTACAGACATTTTAATAATTGTTCTTCCAGACTATGAACATGGAATACCTTTCCATTACTTTATGTTGTCTTCAATATCTTTGAACATATAAAACTATATGTTTTATAGTTTTTATGCTACAGGTCTTTTGCTTCTTTAGTTAGGCTTATTCATAGATATCACAATTTGGTGTGATTTTAAATCTGATTGTTTTCTTAATTTCTCTCACTATTAGTGTATATAAATGCAACAAATTTATTAATATTGGTATCTTATCCTGCAAATGTACTGAATTCATTTATCAGTTCTAGTGTGTGTGTGTGTGTGTGTGTGTGTGTGTGTGTAATCTTTAGGGTTTTCTATATATAGTATCATGTCATCCGAAAATAGCAAAAGTTTAATTCTTCCTTACAAATTTGGATGCTTTTTATTTCTTTTTGCTAATTGCTATTGCTAGGACTTCCAGGACTGTGTTGAATAAAAATGATGAGAGTGCATAACTTTGTCTTGTTCCTGACCTTAGGGGGAAGGTCTCATTTTTTTCCATTTGGTATGATGCTTACTGTTTTTTTTAAATATATATGGCCTTAATTACGTTGAGATATATTTCCTCTAAACCTACTTTGTTGAGGGCTTTTATCATGAGTGTATGTTGTAGTTTGTCAAATACTTTTTCTGTGTCTTTGATATGAACATACGGTTTTTTTCCTTTCTCTTATTGATGTGATGTATCACATTGATTGATTTGTCAGAATTGAACAACCTTGCATCCCAGAAATAAATCCTACTTGATCGTGACTTTTTTAATGTATTTTTGGATTCAGTTTGCTAGTATTTTTTTGAGTTTTTTTTGCATATGTTTTCATCAAGGATATTGACATGTAGTTCTTACTTTTTGAGGTTTCTTTGTCTGGTTTTGGAATTATGGTAATGTTGGCCTCATATAATGAATTTGGCAATTTTCATCTTTTTCTAATTTTTTTGGAATAGTTTGAGAAGAATAGGTATTAAATATTATTTAAATGTTTGGTAGAATTCACCTGTGAAGCATCTGGTCCTGGCTTTTTTTCATTGGTAGTTTTTTGGTTATTGATTCAATCTCCTTGCCCATAATCAATCTATTCAAATATCCTATTTCCTCCTGCTTCAGTTGTGGTAGGTTATATGTTTGTAGGAATTTATCCATTTCGTTGAAGTTGTACAATTTGTTAGCATATAGCTTTTTATATTGTTTTTATTTCTGTGTTGTTGGTTATTTCTCCTATTTAATTTGCGATCTTGTTTATTTTAATCATTTCTCTTTGTTTTTTGATGAGTCTGGCTAGAGGTTAATGAATTTTGTTGATCTTTTCAAAGAAGCAGTTGCTGGGTTTCATTAATCTTTTCTATTTTCTTTTAGTTTCTATATCATTTATTTGCACTCTAATCTTTGTTGTTTCCTTCCTTCTCTTTTTTTTGTTTGGTTTGTTCTTTTCCTAGCTCCTTCAGGTGTAAGGTTACATTATTTACTTGAGATTTTTCTTGCTTCTTTTTAATTTTTTAATGTTTATTTTTGAGAGAGAAATATACAGATTTGAGCAAGGGAAGGGCAGAGACAGAGAATCTAAAGCAGGCCCCAGACTCTGAGCTGTCAGCACAGAGCCTGAGGTGGGGCTCAAACTCATGAACTATGAGATCATGACCTGAACCGAAGTCAGAAGCCCAACTGACTGAGCCACCCAGGCACCCTGAGATTTTTCTTGCTTCTTGGGTTAGGCCAGTATTGCTATAAACTTCCCTCTTAGAACTGTTTTTGCCTTATCTCAAAGATTTTAGACCATTGTGTTTTCATTTTCATTTGTTTCCATGTGCTTTTTTAATTTTTTTTCATTGATTTCTTGGTTAATCCATCCATTGTTTAGTAGCATGGTATTTAGCCTCCATGTATTTGTGGTTTTCCAGATTTTTTCTTGTGGTTGATTTCTAGCTCCATAGTGTTGTTTTTAGAAAAGATACGTGGGATAACTTTAATCTTTTTGAATTTTCTGTGGTGTGTGTGTGTGTGTGTGACCTAATATCATCTATTCTGGAGAATGTTCCATGTGCACCTGAAAAGAATGTCCATTCTGCTGTTTTAGGATGGAATATTGTAAATATATCTGTTACAGCCACCTGGTCCAATGTGTTATTCAAATCCATTGTTTCCTTGCTGATTTTCTGTTTAGCTTATCTGTCCATTGATATATGTAGGATGTTAAAGTTCCCAGTGTTATTGTATTACTATTGATTGGTTTCTTTATGTTTGTTATTAATTGTTTTATATTTGGGTATTGTCAAATCTTTTTGATCATTGTATCTTCTTGTTTGATTGTATCTTTTCTTATGATCACTGTCCTTCTTTGCCTATTGTTACATTATTTGTTTTAAAATTTAATTTTTCTGATGTAATTATTGTGACTCCAGCTTTCCTTTAACATTCATTTGCATGATAGTTGTTTCTCCATCCCCATCCCCTCACTTTCAATCTGTAGGTGTCTTTTGGTCTGAAATGAGTCTCTTATAAGCAGCATATAGATGGGTCTTGTTTTGTATCCACTCTAACACCCTATTCTTTTTTATGGAAGAATTTAGTAAATTTACATTCAAAGTAATTATTAATAGATATGTATTTATTGCCATTTTATCACTTGTTTTGTTGATTTTTTCTAAAGTTTTTCTCTGATCCTTTATTGTTTTCTCTATTTCATGGTTTCCTGGTTTTCTTTAGTGATATATTTTGATTCCTTTCTCTTCAATTTTTACATATAAGTGGTTTTTGATTTGTGGTTACCATTAGGTTTGTATATATCATCTTCTGCATATAGCAGTCCAAATTAAATTGATGGTTATTTAATTTTGAACTCATTCTTTAGTCCTCTCCCTTTCACATTTTAGATATATGGTGGCATATTTTACATCCTTTTATTTTGTGAGTTCCTTGGTTGATTTTTTACAAAAATTCGCTTATCCTGTTTTTGTATTTCCTACTCTCATACAATCACTTTTGGTCTTTCTTTTCCACTATAAGATTACCCTTTCATATTTCTTGCAGAGTTGGTTTATTGGTCATGAACTCCTTTAATTTTGGATTGTGTGGAAACTCTTTTTCTCTCCTCTTCTGATTGATAGCCTTGCTGGATAGAACATTCTAGGGTGCAGATTTTTCAGTCAGCACTTTGTGTGTGTGTGTGTGTGCGTGTGTGTGTGTGTGTGTGTTAGAGAGAGAGCATGAGCAGAGGAAGGGCAGGGAGAGAGGAAGAGAGATAATCTCAAACAGACTCTACATGGAGCCCAATACAGGGCTCAGTCTTATGACCCTGAGATCATGACCTGAGCTGAAATGAAGAGTTGGACACTTAACTGACTGAACCACTTACGCACCCCAGCACTTTGAATATATCATGTGACTCCTTTCTGGCTTGCCAAGATTCTGTTGAAAAATCTGCTGATAGCCTTATGGGATTTCCTTTGTATGTAACTGTCTACTTCTATTGCTTTATTTTTTTTCTTTCTCATTACATTTTGCCATTTGAATTACAATATGTTATCTTGTGGATCTGTTATTTTTTATTTTGTTGAGGATTCTTTGGGCCTGCTGGATCTGAATATATGTTTTCTTCCCCAGATTAGGAAAGTTTTCAATCATTACTTCTTTTAATACATTTTCTTCCCCCTTTTCTCTCTTATTTCCAGGATCGTTATAATATGAATGCTACTACATTTCATGGAGTCACTGATTTCCCTGTCTATTCTTATTTTGCATATTTTTTTCTTTCTTTTGGTTAGCTTGATTACTTTCTATTATTCTGTTTTTATTTCATTAATTTTTTCCCCTCCTTCTTCCATTCTGTTCTTCATTCTGTCAAGTGTGTTTCTCACTTCATTTATTTAACCCTTTATCTCTGGTATGTTATTACTTATATCTTTGATTAGGATCTCACTGATGCCTTCCACTCTTTTCTCAAGTCCAGTGAGTACCTTCATAACCATTACTATAAATTTTCTACCAGAAATGTTACTGATATGTTTCACTTAGATCTCTGGCTGTGGTCTTTCCTGTTCTTTCATTTGGGACAAATTCCTCTGTCTTCTTGCTTTGTCTAAGTCTCTGTGCTTCTTTCTCTGTGTTAAGGAAGTCAGTTATGTCTCTTCTTCATGTGCGTATTGACCTTATAAAGAAGAGGTCCTGTACTGTCCTGCAGTGTAGTGTGCCCTGTTCCCCAGGGACTGGCACTTTATAGAGTGTCTCCAATGTGAGATGCATGTGCTTTATCCTTCATGGAAGTTTCCTGCAGAGGATCTCTTTGTTGTGGGCAGTGTTTGGTTCCTAGCCTGAATGTAGCACGTTTTAACTAGGTGTGCTCTGGTCTGCTTGTGAAATGAGACCTGTAGCCACTGTTGCCAGAGGTGAGGCCCTGCAAAACTCTCCAGTTGGGAGATATGGTTTTGGCAGGGGTTGGACTGTTCTTCTGGGGAAGCAGGCCTGCTGCACTGGGATGGAAAAAAGTGTTACAGAAGGGGAGTTACACTGGAGTACAGGGGTGGGGTGTGGGACTGATGTAAGCAAGTTAGGTAGGGAGTGTCAGAACAGCACTGGTTCTTCCAGGTGGCTCTGTGCTTATGCTGAGGGGAACAGGAGGACATTTCCCAAAGGGGTCTCTCTATGAATGCTGCCTCTCTGGAATGAGCTCTGAGATGAGCAAATAATCTCCCTACTGTGTGCCCCTGGTCCTCTTCAGATCACTGTTTCCATGTTCTATGTCCATGGACTGTTTGCTCTGCCTTCTCTCCAAGAGTAGTCCAAATGCCCACTAGACTCTGCCTGAGCCAAGCCTACCTTTCAACCTCCAGGCTCCAAGCCTTGCTGGTTGCAAGAACTCAGGAAACTCAGCACCTCTTGTCTTTCAAGTCTATTGCTATGGGGATCTGTCTTCCTTGTGTGGGCTCCTCTGTGTGCCAGTCTGTATTTCACTCTTCTCTATGACTGTATCTTCCTCCCCATCATGGTGTTTAAGATCCATTTCTCTCCCAAGGCACGTTTCCACACATCCTACCCTATTTGATGTGGCCACTTCTCCACCTTTAGTTGTGGAGGTTGTTCTGCCAGTATTCAGTTGATTTCTGGGGTACTTAGGATGATTTGATAAGTATCTAGTTGTATTTGTGGGACAAGGTGAGCCTAGGGTCCTCCCACTTCACTGCAATCTTTCCAGACTAGCAGAACAGTCAGTTTTTACAAGAAGTTGGATTACGTGTTTTTATTTTTATTTTTTATTTATTTATTTTTTTTTTAGTAGAGGATCAGGGTCATTGTCCATTTAATTTATTTTTTTCAGAGTGTTGTTTCTGAAGAACTTGAGGGAACATGAAAAAACTCATTTCTCACTTCCTTGGAGACTCCAACACTATGAGGATATTGATGAAGTCACTCAAAATTATTTGTTCTTTAGGTCAGTCTTTTTGTTTTGCCCTGTGAAAATAACTATGGAACCATTATTTTAGAATAAAACTTCCAGTTTGCTTTATATGTGTTTGTTTAGATGTGATTTTATCTGAGCTTTTACTTCTATGTACTGACCCATATTATGAAGTATAAGACATAAATTTTAGGTATGGATATTATATCATTTCACTTATCAGATAATTCAAAATGAGAACCTCTGTCATTTCCAGTTGTAAAAATCTTTAAATACTGTGTGTATGCATGAGCGTATGTGCACAAATATCTGTATCATTTAGGGTTCTCCAGAGAAGGAAACCAAGACAATACAATATAATATATATTCATGTGTATGTATATAGAGAGAAAGATAGAAAGGGGAGAGAAAGAGAAATTTAAAGAATTGGCTTAGTTGGGGAGAAAAAAATGTTTTTTCTTCTGTCCTCCTACATTTTTTGGATGATCTAATAATTAATTTGACACAAGGCAGATATAACTGGGAAAACAAACAAACAAAGTTTAATAGGAGCACCTGGGTGGCTCAGCCAGTTAAGTGTATGACTCTTAACTTCAGCTCAGGTCATTATCTCACAGTTTGTAAGATGGAGCCTTGCATCTGGCTCCTTGCTGGTAGCGTGGAGCCAGCTTGGTATTCTCTCTCCCTCTCTATCTGCCCTCCTCCTCTCAAAATAAATAAACATTTTTAAAAAGTTTAATAACATGTGTATATGGTAAAGTCCCAGAAAAACTGAGTAGGAACTCCCCCAAATGGCCAAAAACATCACTTAAATACCATCTTCAGCTAAAGACAAAGAAGATATTGAAGGTCGGAAGACAGTTATGCAAAATTACCAGGAAAAGCACAATAAACAATGGTAGATTTTTATGAAGATTTAAGTAATTGATTTCTCCATTGATAAAAGTGTCTAGAAATTTTGTCATTCCCCTCTTCCTGGCACAGCAAGGGAGATACTGATATCAATGGAAATTTATCTTGTAAATGTTAATGTGTCTTAGAAAAAGGTAAATATATTGGTTTTAATAACTTCTCTTATGTCTGCAGATTCTTAAAAATACCCAGCTTAAGGTACTGAATATGCTGAAGAGGCATATATTGGAGTAGCAAAATTTGCTACCCTTCACTCATATAATTTTAGGGGCTGGAAAGTCTGAAATCTGTAGAGCAAGTGGTAAGCTGGAAAGTTGGGTTATGCTGCATTCTTGAGACAGAATTTCTTCCTCCTGGGAAACCTAACTTTTTGCTCTTAAGATCTTTCAACTGATTGGATGAATCCCACCTACATTATCCAGGGTAATATCCCTTATTTGAAATCAAATGATTGTAGATATTAACTACATTTACAAGTACCTTTGTGGTACTTAAAACATTACTGTTTGATTAATAACTGGGTACTATAGCCTTATCAAGTTCACACATGAAAGTAACCATCACAATATCTTATAAGGACATATAATTCTTAGTTTAAAGTTTCTTGAAATCAATTTCTTAAGTAATTGAGCAGTAGATAAATAAATTTTCCTTATTTTTTCTTCCAAATCATTAAGTGAATATTCTTCATAGAGATTAGGTTTATTATCTTTAAACATTTTTCTTCCTGGGATCCATTACCACACTTATCACTGTTAACTAGTAAGATATCTTGCTTCTCAGTTGTTAACCCAACATAATAACTTGTTTCTGACCATACTCATGGTTTTGTAAGATTTTAGCAGTTATCTTAGGGCATTTCAGATATGTTCACTGTCTCCTTTACTTTCTCCAAATTGGAGAAACAATACCCTACTAGAACCTCATGGGCAAGGGCTAGTTTGAAATAGTCCATCCAGCTTTTATGAAACGGATCATTGTCACAGAAGAAAATACATCCCATTTTCAAAAAGGTTTATTCTATTTTCCTTTCATTGCTGTTTTTAGTTTTAGGGACCCACCATAATCCATTATAAAGGTGTGATTTTTGACAACATGGTAGCTATCCAATACTCCATCTGTTTATTGTCCACATTTGTGAGAAATCTCCTCCTGTTACTTTGAGAATGACAATGACAAAATAACTATATTCATAATTGTAACTCTATTTTGTTTTTTGTTTTTTTTTTGTTTTTGTTTTTTAATTTTTTTTTTCAACGTTTTTTATTTATTTTTTGGGACAGAGAGAGACAGAGCATGAACGGGGGAGGGTCAGAGAGAGGGAGACACAGAATCGGAAACAGGCTCCAGGCTCCGAGCCATCAGCCCAGAGCCTGACGCGGGGCTCGAACTCACGGACCGTAAGATCGTGACCTGGCTGAAGTCGGACGCTTAACCGACTGCGCCACCCAGGCGCCCCTGTAACTCTATTTTGTAAATGATTTGATATTTGAAAATTATTCTTTTGAGTATCATCTCATTTTGGATTGTGAGTTGTCCGACAGATTATGCCACTTAATATGGCTAAAAACACAATTAAGTTATATCCATCAAATTTGGATAATAGGCTGTGTATAGTTACATGGAGAAATGACTTTTGTTGTTCTCTGATTACATTGAATAAGTTATTGAAAACTCAAATTATTAAAATAATTAGATATAAATTATATTCCAAAGTATATCTTATTCTTGTGTCTCCTTAATCAAAAGGTAGCAGCTTTCAAGATGGGCCACTGACACCTGGGTGGCTCAGTCAGTTAAGCATATAACTCTTGATTTGTCTCAGATCATGATCTCATGGTTCATGATATTGTCAGCACAGAGCCTTCTTGAGATTCTCTCTCTTCCTTTCTCTCTCATCACCTCCTTTCTTTCTTTCAAAATAAATAAATAAACTTTAAAAAATAAAAAAGTATATCTTTTATAATGGACCAAAATACTTTCTTATAAGTCTGATTAATAAGATTTGAAGCAAAAAAATTATTTTCAAATATATTGTTGGAGGTTATTGAGTGTGTACACTTGCCTTAAGATAGTATATACCAGATTGTCCCAAACATGTACAAGATTTAAATTATGGTCTTTAGGGAAAAATCAACTTTACTAATTCATTTTATGTTTAAAACCCCTAAAAATGCGGGTACACAGCAGATACCTGTTGTGATCAATTAGTTCTGATGGTACTATACCAGAAAGTGCTTGCTTTCATGAATAAAACAAATCTAGCCACAATTTTCTTTCAAGATGTTGAACCATTCCCCATTTTTAAAGTCAGTATTTTTAACGATTATGCTACAGTCATTCTGAAGTTGCAAATCTAATGTCATGGTTCTTAGACTGACTTTATAGGACATTATAAATCAATAGTGACCTTTAGCATAATTTCGTACAATCTAAGAAAACAACTTGTACCTGACAAGTGACTGGAAAGGTGTTTGCTTAAATTTGTGTATTTTGTTTCTTATGTAGTATATCCATAAGTAACACATTCATAATACAGTTGCCATTATAACATGGCACATGATAGAATAAAATTTCGTGTAATATGATTCCATCTTAGGTCATGGTTTAAAAATGAAAAAGTTATTCAGAAATTAAAATTTTATTTTTAACATATAAATTTACATGTAGTTTGTTTTCATGTAAAAATAAAACAATAAAATCAAGGTTATAGTGAGGATTCAGAATCCAGGGTATTAATAACTGTGTGATAAACACAAATCTAGAAGTAGCAGTTGGAGAATTAAACTACTTTTATAAAATTGTACAACTGTACTCAGGGAAAGAAAAACAAAATCATAAACACAGGGTTCAGCCAAGATGCTATGTTTGATTTGTGTACTTCTATTCGACCTTTCCCTATACTATTTAGAAGATTAATGCATCAAATCTATCTTTGCCTTTTAACACAGTAGGAGAAATATGCTTTTAGTACACACATACACACAAAATGTTCTGCAAAACAAGAGGGAAAGCAATTTTCAATTCATTTGAAAAGCTTTATTAGGTAATAAATGGGGAAAAAGATTATTGCCAAGTTATGAACTCGATGTACCATAATTAGACATAGGATCTAAATTAAGTTACTTTTTAAACTAGGAATGCATTCAAGATCACATAGCTTTGATGGAATGTATTTTCCTCATGAAAATAAACATTCTGATAAGTTACCTTCTGTATTTAATATGAATGGAGACAAAAGAAAACTCGAAATCATAAATGCTCTGGAGATTTTCATGGAGATAAGAAGGTGGTTCATTTTCAGGCATGCTCTTCTATGGCATTGGGAGTAATCCAAATGAGTTTGCTTCATTTTGTGATATAGATTATGTTGACTGTTGAGCCAACTCCATCTTGATCTTTGCAGCATAATATATTTGTAGCATAAATATAATTTACAGTAAATATAAAACTGTTCTGAATAGATCCATAGAACAGTGGCAATTTATGAAATTCTTGCACTATTTAATAATTCACTTTACCATTCAGTGAACTGGGTTTTTCTGGACTACCACCACAAGGAGGCTTTGTTCACTGTTTGATGTCAACTGGGAGGGCAATTTCACTTTCAAGGTCATTGAGTTTAAATTAACTCAATTCAAAGAAAGTGATATAATTCTAGTATTTGTGTTGTGTGTAGCAGAATTGAAATACAAAAAAAAATTATACAGTGGGTGAGATTAATCTTTTTAACTGCTATATACTCATTCAGGATCCCTTTCTCCTTTCCTGGTAGCATTCTAAGACTCAAAAGACAGTATATCTAATGGTAGAGTAGATATTTGGGGGCTTCAGAGACTTCCATATACTACTTTTAATTTACTGATAAAAGCACACTGCTTCTAGAGTGAAAATTCCTGGAGAAAAATCACTAAAGGTAGTTTTCTTCTGAAGTAATATGCATTATTACCATAATTAATTCTAACACTGGACAATTTAAAAATATATAATCCACACTTATTTTTGGTATATAGTTTATATAAATAAAAAAGACTACCATTCAAAAAAACACACCCATTATGTTTTCAGTGTGGGTGGGTGAGGGTATAGATAAAATCATCAGCAGTGGTGTAAACTTTAAATGCACAAACTTCTGTATGGCTAAGCAATGACTTTAATTATTTACCATTATAAATAAAGCTTATATGTACTTGGAAAATAACAGAATGGGTTACAAGAGGATTGCAAACTTAAAAAACAAAGTAGGTCAAGTAACATAGGCATCTATACTATAATTATTCCATTACTTGAAGCCATAGGAATACTTTGTTTTATGTAATGCTTCATTGTTTATCAGAACCAGGGTAAATCTACATTTGTAATGCTTTTGCTACTACTCTGAGCAGTCAAAACATTTTGGCATATCTTCTATTCATTTTTGGTCCTTAAGGCATCTCCCATTTAGAGAGGTTTTTCCATAGTAATATGCATGCCTTCTGATGTTTTTCCCTGTTCTTTCAATTGAGGTCTTGTTAGTTGACATAATGAAAAGAGCAAATTGCCTAATCAAGCTGTTTGTAATACTAAGAACTGGGGAAAGATTTTTTAAATTATATGCATGTAATGCATATCATCAAAATCAGTGGCATTGTTGGTGAGAATGAGCTCACAACACAATCACTTGAAGAGAGGAACTATTTCTGCCCTCGCCCTGTGATCATCACACAGAACAAAGAAACAAACAAAGATATATAGACTGTTAACATCTGTATAGTAAAATTTTCAAATTTATAATGGAATTAATGCTTTCAAAGCTATAAATATCAAAATGTGGCTCTGTATCTGCATGCTTTTCGACAAGCTGTGCTGAAAGACAGTCGGTTGGTGTTGTAGGTGAGAAATATGGTGTATGGGGTTGCAATTTGTTTATTTTCTGATGCACACCCATGGGCCATATGGTCAGGGTCTTCATGGAAACAAACTGTCCATAATTTTCTTCCAGCTTGACGACAGGGTAGTAAAAGTATTTCAGAGGTGTAGAACAACCTCAGCAAAACTGTTAATTATATACACTGTATGCAGGTTGATATAATCTATCATCCATCTCATCTACACATATCTCAGTGTCAGGTATGTATGCTATTTCAATTAATGTGTTAGAGATTTATCATGCTATCTCCTTCAGGACATAGATGTTTCTCCCCTATCAAGGTGAGGACTGAGTAATGCACCTCCTTTTCTTTTCCAATGCCGAAGAATATCAGCTTAGAAGAATAATCAAACTTACCATGGTTGTTTCTCAATAATACAAAGACTCAGAGTATATGTATTTTTCTACCACAACAGATTGATGTTTTCACATTTGTGTTCTTTTGGGAGTTTGTAGTAATATTTTGCTATTATCACCAATGCAGAGTATTACCTTGGAAACTACTTTTAATAACATTTCATTTAAAAAAATTCTTTGTACTACAGCAAGTGCACATCATTATAATGGAAGTCAATAATAAATATTAGGACAAAGTAAATATGAAAGCAATGTGTGCTTTGCACATGCTGAAAAAGGTATATATCATGGAAATCAAGTGCTTTAATAAAAGATGTAATGTCATTAAGCTTCAGAGATAATAATGATCAATAGTCTCTAGGTACTGAGCTTTGAGTTGTTTAGTCAGAAGCTGGATGGAGCTGTATGCAAAATAATTTCCATTCCTTGTATCTTATGACCTGTGGCACACAGGTGAAAGCCAGCCAATTAATTAGGGGTGACTTCTATGATTAGAACATGAAGTGAAACCAAGTGGCCTATATGGGAATTTGCCCCATGGTATGGATCTTTTTAATACCATGTTATAACCAATGCAGCAAATAAGTTCTAACTCAAAGTAGAAATAAGAGTATCTGCTGTTCAAATTGCTGACAACTATTCACTATTGCTATGATCATAATTCTGAAATTCTGGTTCTAGTTAGTGAAAAAATGGATTATGCACTATAGGAAAGGCAAATAATTTTTGCTTAAAGTGAAAGGTAAGCCAACATGGTAACATTCTTATTTTTTCACATTCAAGAATGTACTTGAAATAAAAATTAAGTTGCCAGAAAATGGATCTGATTTGGTTATCTATAATTCAAAGTATTAAGACAGTTGCCTTTAGATATTAAGACCTGAATAGCATTAAGTTAAAAATACTTTCAACCTCTTATACAGAAGCTGAAATTCTATGGCTTTGTAATCACTGCTGCCATTTCCTCTGAAAGACTACCCACATTTGATAATGGCAAGTGCTCCACAGTGAAAAGATGTATGGACTTTTCCATTTATTTTTGTCTTAAAATGATTTGACTCATAGTTTCAACTGGGAAGTTGTTACAACCTATTTTATGTCACCAGTCACATTAGTGTACCATTTAAATTTGTGATGGAAAACCAGCATATACTTGGATTTGGTTAAAAAATATTATGTTTATCCAGACCACTTAGGATTGGTAACATGATCTTAATAGCTCAATTTCACAAGAATAATTTCTCATGAGATTTATAAATTATACAGCTGTTCTCTCAACTGTGTATCCTGTATAAACTGCCTGGATTGTATACTTCCTGCTTCCTGCATGTTTACCTGGCATCAACATGGAATTTCTAGAACTGTTTTTAGGTTCCACCTCTGATATGAACATATCCTTTTGCCTGTACCTCATGCTAAAAGTTAACCAGTTATTATTTGAATTGTTAATAGTTTATACCTTCTGAGACAAGTTCATTTTCTTTTTAGAGATGCTGTTTTTGTCACCATATTTATCATGTATGTTGCTACAATCCTGGAGAGCAAAAATGAAGAAAATTGATAGTAATAGCAAGCAAAAACATATTTAAATGTTACTGCACATAAAACACTATAACCATTTACTGGCAACACAGAGATATATGTGATATTTGTGGGAAGAAATTATAAATGTCAAAATGTGCATTAGTGAGGTATGTAAAATTATCACATAGGTTTAGGATTAAATTATAACTTGCAGAAAGGTAGACCTAGACAAGCATTAAAGAATCATGGGGGAACATGAAAGGCAAAGTACTCCAGTGTGTAGAATAATATGAGCAAAATTTGAAGCTATTGAGAGTTTCACCCAGCACCTCAGACAGGTGCTAATAAAGGCTATTTTATTTTTTTTGTTAAATATATGTATATATGAAATTCCATACAAGCTATAGTTAATTGACTATATTATGATGATAATAATTATTTTAGCTAAAATTCTTTTTGGGTGAGAATTATTATTTCAGGCAAATTTCTATTTATATGACTACCATCAATATATGAAAAGCGCCCAAATATTTATTTTGCATTGTTTGCTTCCAGGTGGGAACAGGAAGGGAGAGGAAGAGAACTAACTTTACTTGTCATGGCCTAGCTCTCTTGACTCATTGTCAGGGTCCTTAATGGCTCCTCCTTTGTCATCTCAAACATTTTCAATACCTACTCATTGACTAGGAAAATGTAACAACCCTAATTTCACATCTCCTACTAGCACAAAATATGAAAAAAAAACCAGCATATAAACAACAGACCTACAAGTTCAAAAGGAAGGAGTAAGATACTCGGATGCAGTATCTTATAGATGTGTATGTGAAACTTTTCTTGTAACCTCTTACTACAGTCCTCCACACTTATTGTGTGCCCTATTTATTTTCCTCCATCAATGACTAAAATAATGATTTTCACTTGTTAATTTAAACAAAATAACTAGGCATCAGCTCCCGTGGATCTTTGACAAAATACCATACAACTAAAACTACTTCTGAAGTCTTATTTTCATAATAGGGAGATTTCTACCTGTTCTCTAATGAGTTTAGTAATTGCAATCTCCCTGACAGGTGAATTCAGAAAGCATCCTTTTTGTTCACTGAAGCAGTGTTCTGACTATATAGTGCATTAAGTGGTCAACAAAGGACCATCCACTAAAGACTGTGCTAGGATAGGCTGGAGTGTAAGCAGGTGCACTGCTCTAGGGTTGAGTAATTACAGAACTCCATCATTTGAATTTGACTGCCCTCCTTTCATTCCCAATAACCTGAGCAATTTCAGCTGTGCTATTCCATTGCATTAAAAGGTCACTTTCCACTGCAAAAATGAAAAGTGAAGAATCAAAGAATTCAATTATACAAATGACTAGACTTTGATTTATTTTTTATTTTTTTGCCTAAAATTACCCAGGTATTTATTCCATTGTGTTTTGACTTCATAATGTAATTACTGACAAGAAAATAACAGTTAAATATGCCTTTATGGTATAAACAACTCTGTTGACATATTTTGTTACAGCCAGATTTAAAATGTGAAATGGATCTATATGATTGAGAAAATATAACAAATACAAGCTTTTAAAATGCAATGCAATTATATTTAGTACACTGTTTGTACTTGATGAGACATAATGTTTGGGGAGCTACATCTTCTTCATTCATACTTATCATACTTCTGCCAAAAGAAGAGGCATTTAAAAAGCCCCTTACCTCTATCCCCTGTGGCTGACTGTGTAGGTGATGGGAAATTTTCACTGTTCTTTTTTGTGTGTCTCAGGATATTCTTTTACCTGTTTGATTTAAGCCAGAAGGAACTGCTGTTGAATGCTGACGAGAAATTGGGTAAAGCCTCCAGCCAGTTTTTTGTTTTGTTTTGTTTTGTTTACATTTTGGCTACATTGTTTCAGAAATTTAGACACCTGTTTGATCTTAATCAGGAGTGTCTAAAGTCAGTTAAAACCATTCCCTATAGCTGTTTAATACATACCTGTGTCTGCTTGACCAGGCGAATAGGTAAACATTTCAGTCATTGCTCGTGAGAATAAATTGTTTTGTTTGGATGGGGTTTGTAGAGACAAGTGAATCAAAAGCCACAGAGTCAGCTGTAGCTGTGTCATGCTTGGTGGAATGCTTCCATCATTTGTGATGCAAATAGTAATTTATTTCTGCCCAAAGCACATCAGCCACAAGGATTAGTTTCCTTCCAAGGTAGGGAAACTGATTTAACCTGCCATTTTGCTTTTTTACAAGTTTCTTATTTACAACAGTTTCTTAATGAGCTCTGTCAGAGTAGCTGCTGGTATGATCCTCATGATGTCAGGGCCTGTGCAGCAGAATGGTTAATGATGCACGCCATGCTAGTTCCAGCGGAAAACATTACAGATTGACTATAACACCATGAACAATATGCCAACCTCATAATAAATGGAACAGTGCCAACTTGTGACCATAAAATAAGAAAAAAAATTAGGATGACTAGGATTCTACATGTCAGAGTGGTGTTTTGAACCTATTTGTGACTAATACCGTGGTCATGCTAGCTACAAATAATAGTAACCTAATTCCTTTTACATTTTTCTTTTTCCTCCTTTGTGGCAGTGCCTATGATCTGACTGTATGCATTTCATATAATAGCTATGCTATTATATATAATATAATATAATATAATATAATATAATATAATATAAGTTAGATATATACATTTTAAGTGGGCATTTTTATTCTATTCATTTCCCACCTTCTTTCTTCTTTATTTCTCTCTCTCTGGATTTAGCCTTGAGGCTTTTTGATTGTCTGGATTTCTTTTCTCCCCTTTCATTCTTCTCCTTTTATGGGATCAAGCTTCCCCTGCACTTTTCCTTTTTTCCCCCAAGGCTACTTAAACAAAGAAATAAAAGCACATCTTGTTGAAGGTCCAAACGCTCCACCACTACAAGCAAGGAAGACCACTGGACTGACCAGTGTAATACAGCAGCCAAAATGCAACAACAGGGTTAGGGTTAGGGTTAGGGTTAGGGACTGACCAGTAGAGTAGAGCAGCCAAAATGCCACATAAGAGTGCATAAAACATACACCAAAAACATGTCTTGTAGTGCCAGGCCCTGGAGAGTGTATGACTCCTTTTTAATATTGTAGTACTCTCAGGTGCAGTATACATAACACACTTTCAAAACACACAAAAGACAGAAACTTAGCCAAAAGGACAGAATGGAGGAATTATCCCCAAAAGAAACTTCAAGAAGAAATCACAGCCAGAGAATTGCTCAAAACAGATATAAACAATATATATGAACAATAATTTAGGATAAGAGACATAAGACTAATAGCTGGGCTTGAGAAAAGTATAGAAGACACCAGAAAAACTCTTGCTGCAGAGATCAAATACCTAAGAACTAGTCTCAATGAATTAAAGAATGATATAACTTAAATGTAAACTAAGCCAGATACAGTGACAGTGAAGAAGGAAGCAGCAGAGAATAAGTGAAGATAAAATTATGGAAAAGAATGAAACTGAAAAACAAGGGAAAAGAAAGTATTAGATGTCAAGGGAATGATTAGAGAACTAAATGATTCCATGAAACAAAACAATTTCTTTATCATAGGACTTTCCCAGTAGGAAGAGAAAAAGAAAGGAGCAGAAGGTTTATTCAAAAAAATAATGAGAATTTCCCTAGTCTGGGGAAGGAAACAGGCATCCATGTCCAAGAGGCACAGAGAGCTCCCTTCAAAGTCAACACAATAGGATGACACCATGATGTATCATAGTATACTTGCAAAATACAAAGATAGAGAATTCTGAAAGCAGTTAGGGACAATTGATCCTTGACCTACAAGAGTAGACATGTACGATTAGTAGCAGACCAGTCCACTGAAACCTGGCAGGCCAGAAGGGAGTGGCAGGAAATATTTGATGTGCTGAGTAAGAAAAATATGCAGCCAAGAATACTTTATCCAATGAGGCTTTCATTTGGAATAAAAGGTAAGATAAAGCCTTACCCAGACAAACAAAAACTAAAGGTTTTCATTACCACTAAACCAGTCCTGCAAGACATCCTAAGGGGAACAATGTGAATGGAAATCTGCAAAGACTACAAAGGACCAGCGGACATCACTACAAACACGAAATCTGCAGATAAACCAATGGCACTAAATGTATATCTTTCAATTATCACTCTGAATGTAAATGGACTAAATACACCAATCAAAAGACAAAGCATATCAGAATGGATTAAAAAAAAAAAACAAAGTCCACCTTTATTCACCCTACAAGAGAATAATTTTAGACCTGAGGACACCTGTATATTGAAAGTGAAGGAATGGAGAACCATAGATTGGGTACTAGACATCAAAAGAAAGTCTGAGCAGCCATACTTAGACAAACTAGATTTTCAAACAAAGACTGTAACAAGAGATGAAGAAGGGCATAATATCATAATTAAGGGGTCTATCCATCAAGAAGAGCTAACAATTGTAGTTATTTATGCCCCCAAAGTGGAGGAACCCAAATATATAAATCAATTAATAACAAACATAAGCAAACATCGATAACAATATTTTAATTGTAGGATACTTTAATACTCCACATAGAGCAATGTACAGATCATCTACACAGAAAATCAATAAGGAAACAATGGGGCTAAGTGACACAGTGGACCATATGGACTTAACAGATATATCCAGAATATTTCATTATAGAGCAGCAGAATATACATTCTATTCCAGTGCATATGGAACATTCTCCAAAATAGATTGCATATGGGGTCACAAAACAGCCCTCAACAGGTACAAAAATACTGACATCATGTCCATGCATATTTTCAGATCACAATGCTATGAAATTTGAAAACAGCCACAAGAAAAAATTTGGAAAACTCCCAAATACATGTAGGTTAGAGAAATTCCTACCAAATAATGAATGGCTTAACCAGGAAATTAAATAATACATGGAAGCAAATGAAAATGAAAACACAAAAGTCCAAACCCTTTGGAATGCAGAAAAACAGTCCTAAGAGGAAAATACATTGCAATTCAGGCCTATCTCAAAAGGCAAAAAAAGGTACCAAATACACAACCTAAAGAAGCTAGAAAAGGAGCATTAAATACAGCCCAAAGATAGCAGAACAAGGGAAGTAATAAATACCAGAGCAGAAATAAACAATATAGAATCCAAAAACACAGTATAACAGATCGATGAAACTAAAAGCTTTATTATTGACAGAATAGAAAAAAATTGATAAAACCTTACCCAGACTTTTCAAAAATAATATAGAAGTAGAACCAAAAATGATAAAACCATGAATGAAAGAGGAGAGATCAAAAACAATGCCACAGAAATACAATTATAAGAGAATATTACGACAAATTATGAGCCAACAAGTTGGACAATCTGCAAGAAATGGACAAATCCCTAGACACACACTACCAAAATTAAAACAAATAAATAGAAAATTTTAACATACCCATAACCAGCAAACAAATTGAATTGTTTATCAAAAACCTCACAACAAATATGAGTCCTGGACCAGATGGCTTCCCAGAGGAATTCTACCAGACATTAAAAAAGAGTTAAAACCGATTCTCCTCAAACTGTTCCAGAAAATAGAAATGGAAGGAAAGCTGCCAACCTCATTCTATGAAGCCAGCATCACTTTGATTCCAAAACCAAATGCAAACCTTACTAAAAAGGAAAATTACAGGCCAATATCCCTGATGAATTTGGACACAAAAATTCTCAACAAGATACTAGCAAATCGAATTCAACAGTACATTAATAGTGAATAATTCACCATGATCAAGTGGGATATTTTCCTGGGCTTCAGAGATGGTTCAATATTTGCAAATCAATCAATGTGATACACCATGTTTACAGAAGAAAGAATAAGAACCATATGATCATGTCAATATATTCAGAAAAAGCATTTGACAAAATACAGCATTGCTTCTTGATAAAAATTCTCATGAAAGCTGGGATAGAAGGAACATACTTAACATCATAAAAACCATTTGTGAAAGGCCCACAGTTAATATAATCAATGGGGATAAACTGAGTGCTTTCCCCCTAAGTTCAGGAACATGACAGGGGTATCCACTCACCACTGTTGTTCAATATAGTGTTGGAAGACCTAGCCTCAGCAATCAGACAACAAATCAAAATAAAGGCATCCAAATTAGCAAAGAAAAAGTCAAAATTTCACTCTTCACAGATGACATCATATCGTACATGGAAATCCCAAAAGTCTCCACTGAAAAATTTCTAGAACTCATACAGGAATTCAGCAAAGTCAGAGGATATAAAATCAATGTACAGAAATGGGTTGCATTTATATACACCAATAATGAAGCAACAGAAAGAGATATCAAGGAAACTATCACATTTACAGTTGCACTAAAATCCATGAAATACCTAGGAATAAACTTAACGAAAAAGGTAAAATATCTGTTTGCTAAAACCCATAGAAAGCTTATGCAAGAAATTGAAGAAAAAACAAAGAAATGGAAACACTTTCCACGCTCATGGATTAGAAGAACAAATATTGTTTGAACTGTCGATACTAATTAAAGCAATCTACACATTCAATGAAATCCCTATCAAAATAACACTAGCATTCTTCACAGAGCTAGAAAAAAACTATCCTCGAATTTGTATGGAACCACCAGAGACCATGAAGAACCAAAATAATGTTGAAAAAAGGAAACCAAAGGTGGAGGCATCACAATCCCGGACTTTAAGCTGTATTATGAAGCTGTCAATCATCAAGATAGTATGGTATTGGCACCAACAACAGACAAATAGATCAATGGATCAGAATAGAGAACCCGGAAATGGACCCACAAATATATGACCAACTAATCTTCAACAAAGTAGGAAAGACTATCAATAGAAAAGAGACAGTGGTGGGAGAGCTGGACAGCAAGATTCACAAGAATGAAACAGGACCATTTTCTTACACCATACACACAAATAAATTCAAAATTGGTGGAAGATCCAAATGTAAGACAGAAAACCATTAAAATTGTATAGGAGAAAACAGGCAGCAACTTCCTACTGGACATGTCTCTGGAGACAAGGGAAACAGAAGCAAAAATGAACTATTAGGACCTCATCAAGATAAAAAGCTTCTGCACAGCAAAGGAAACAATCAGAAAAACTAAAATGCAACTGACAGAATGGGAGAAGATATTTGCAAATGACACATCAGATAAAGGTTTATATCCAAAATTTATAATGAATTTATCAAACTCAACACCTAAAATAAAAATAATCCAGTGAAAAAATAGGTAGAAGACTTGAATAGACACTTTTCCAAAGAAGACATCCAGATGGCCAAAAGACACATGAAAAGATGCTCAACATCACTTATCATCGGGAAAATACAAATCAAAACCACAATAAGATACCACCTCTCACCGGTTCAAATGGCTAAAATTAAAAACTCAGGAAACAACAGATGTTGGGAGGATGTAGAGAAAGGGGAATGTTTTTGCACTCCTGGTTCAGCCACTCTGGAAAGCAGTATGGAGATTCCTTAATTTTTTTTTTTTATCTACCCTACAACCCAGCAACTGCACTACCAAGAATTTATCAATAGGATCCAAAAATGCTGATTCAAAGGGGCACATGCACCCCCATGTTTCTAGCAGCACTATAAACAATAGCCAAAGTATGGAAAGAGCCCAAATTTCCATCAACTGTTGAATGGATAACGAAGATATGGTACATATATGCAATGGAATACTACTCAGTGATGAAAAAGAATTAAATCTTGCCATTTGCAATAACATGGATGGAACTGGAAGGTACTATGCTAAGCAAAATAAGTCAGTAAGAGAAAGACATATATCATATGATTTCACTCATATGTGGAATTTAAGAAACTCAACAGATGAACATAAGGGAAGAGAAAGAAAAATAAGATAACAACAGAGAGGGAGGCAAACCATAAGAGACTCTTTAATACAGATAATAAACTGAGAGTTGCTGGAAGGGGGTTAAATTGGTGATGGCAGTAAGGAGGGCACTTTATAGGATGAGCACTAGGTTTCATATGTAAGAGATGAACCACTGGGTTCTACTCCTGAAGCCAAGACTATACTGTATGTTAACTAACTTGGATATAAATTTAAGAAAATGTACTTCAGAACTAACTGAAATTTCTTCTTTTAAAATTCTTCCCAAATATTTCCTCATATTAATTATCACTATATAAAATAAATTTCTCTGTATATCGCAGAATACATATGTGTATATTCTAAAGAGTTTTCAGCTTTTATTAAATAAGAAGTTTAATCTCTATCTTAAGGGTAAATTATTGGAGATAGTTTCTCTCAACCTGAAAGAATGAATGATGGAACTTTAGCCATGTCAGCTGTATGGCCAAAGGTAGGTGACCCCATGATGGGCTACTTAGTCATAAAGATTATTTCAACTTAAAAGTAATCAAAACCCAGCAGAAGCAGGTAAAGCTCTCTGTCTCCCTTTCAAGTGCCTAAATTTACATTGGAAAGAAGAGTTTGTATCAGGAGAGCTATTCACAGACTTTCCTTTATCTATGAATCTTATCTGAATTATAGGTCAACCTTATTTTTCCAAACATCTCCTTTCAACTTGTTGTTAATGGTCTTTCTCCCCTTTGTATCCTCAGGCCCCAACTCCTCTCCTTAGCTCATACAAGCTTCATGTTGCTTAATTGTGAAATTTCATGTCTATGTGGATTCCCCACACATATGCCTATTAAATTTTATTTTCTTATGTTAATCTGTATTAAAGGGCCATAGGGCAGAGGGAGTTCTTTCTTCCTGACAGAAAACTTGGACAAATAATATTACTGGACTTTAGGTCTCTCTAGAAGTGAAAGTTGATGCTTACTTAACTAGACATAAGGTTACACTTTCCAAAGTTACAGAGGATTAAGACTGTTTCTGTGGCCAAAAGATATGCTTTAATGGCTCTCTTCAAATATCATGCCCATCTTATGCCTTATTTACATTCACTGATGACCTTTGGGATAGCTCCTGGGGCTTTTTCACACAGACTCTATATTTTGGTTGTTATGCTTTCAGATAAAGTTTGAAAATGGACAGAATGTTTGTTTGTTTGTTTACAAATACTCACTTCTAAGTAATCCAGTATTTTTCCTATTGTACTTTAGCTGCTAGAAAACAGAAAATTTCAGTCCTAAAGAGTAAGGACTAACATATTTCAAGTACCTAAGGACATTTAGTTTCTCTAGATCTCTTTAATGATCTCTATATGTTTGCTTAAAAATCATGAATTACATTATATTTTATTTTGATAGTGTCTTAGTTAGGGCTGCCATAACAAAATACTATAGTCTAGGCAGTCTAAATGATTGAAATATGTTTATCATAGTTCTGGAGGTTGAGAAATCTAAGATCAAAGTGCCAGCAAGGTAGATATTATCTTGAGGTTCCTGGCATGTAGGAGGCCACCACTCACATGAACTTTTCTCTGTGCACACTGAGAGACAGAGCTCCCTGGTGTCTCTTCTTATAAGAGCACTAGTCATATCATGAGGACCCCACCATCATGAACTCATTAACCCTAACTGCTTCCCAAAAGTCCCATCTCTAAATATCATCACATGGGGGTTAGGACTTCAACATAAGAATTTTGGAGAGACAAAAGCATTCATAACAAATAGTTCATAACAAAATTCATAACAAAATTCTATCCATTATATTATTGTAGTTGTAATATATTGTTATATTTGATATACTTTATGTGTATAAATAATGTGCTGTGTGATATATCCAAGGTAATGAGTTTTGAGTCCTGTGGAAATGTACCAAATAATGGCAATTAAAATGATTAAACATATGCTTCTCTTCAACTCAACATATATTTAGTTATATATAATAGTGTACTGAAAGAAACTTTCAGGGTTGAGAAAAAAAGATTTGAATTATGTGTTTTTTTCTTAAGTTTCTTGAAAATTCTTGTGATTTTTTTTTCTGTGTGTATTTCTTTTCCTTTCTGAGGACCCTACTTCAAAACCTTCTTATAAGTCTTTTGCTGCTTAGTAACAATGTATCATAAACAAATAGAATGCTTGTTCTCCAAATAGGCTAGGATCCTGGTAGATGTCACTGTTGAACCAAAGAAAAATCAAGAGCTTACTCTTATCAGTATTATCAAACTACATCCAGTAGTGAAGATCTTGTGGCATATGATAGGCCAGCATTGGATTTATTTTGCATGAGTGACTCCTCTCAGATTTCAAAATAAAATGGACCAGCAGAAACCAAATTTCCCTCTGTTTTTTACATATTTCTTCTTCTTTAACCATGTCGTCTGCCACCTTTCAATAGGGATTTACTGAGCCATAAAATACCTCCTTGCTATTATGTTTCATTAGATGGGTTGAGTGCATGGTCAGTGGCCTACAAGATCCTCCTAACTCCAAACTAACCCCTGCCCCCAACTGGCTTGCTCAAGCACCTGACTGAAAAAGACCTTCTTTCTCTGTCTCTCTTTTCTTTTTTTAAAAGACCCTCTTTATTGAAATATAGTTAGATGACCAGTGAAAAAGTACAATATAATATTCTTCATAGCCATTAATACATCAAAATTTCCAGATTTTGTGTTTAAAATTTTAAAAGAACTCTCAAAAACAGTTATTTGTCCCTGTCAAGAAAATAAAAAAATAAAAACAGACAATACAGTAAAAAATAGAGAACTGGAGAAAAAAACAATAGTAAAGAAAGACTACTTGGTTCATAAGGGCTAAATGTAAGAAAGTATTCTTAAGGATTTTTTTAGAGATAGAATGACAGGCAGCAAGCACAGACAAGTGAGGAAGAGGGGCAGAGGAAAAGAGAGAAAGAGAGAGAGAGAGAATCTTAAGCAGGCTCCACATTCAGCACAGAACCTGACGCTGGACTCAATCCCATGCTCCTGGACATAATATTAGCCAAAATCAAGAGTTAGGAACTCAACCTACTAAAGCACCCAGGCACCCCATCTATAGGATTTCTTTCAGAAATCAGGATATGTTTGTAGGCTCAGGCCCTGGTTTTGGTGGTAGAAAAAGGAAGAGATAGACAGTTTTGAAAAATATCAGCTAAGCCTTTACAATTTTGCCTAAAGTCAGATCTGTTCTATAACTGTTAGTAAATCATTACAAAAGAATGGACTCCTGGAAAAATATAAGCAGAAAGGGAAAGGCAGGGAATCAGGTATGGGAGTCCAATATTACCTTCTCAAATGACCTGCAAGTTGTTAGACACATTCCCAGAGAACGCTAACATGTGTTTGCTGAATGAATTTGGCCAATGATTAATTCTTCAAATGTGCATATTTATGTGGTACGAATTACATTATACTCTTTTGTTTTAAATTTTATTTTTCTTTGGGATAATTAATGCACATGGCAAGCATTGTACTAGTTGAAAAGTTATGCAGTGAGAAATGAGTCTCTCATACCTCAATCCCCATGTTTTCAGTCCCCTATTCCCCAGAGAAAATCAGTATTATCATTATTCTGGATATTCTTCCAGAGATATTCTGTAAATATACAGTCACATTTATGTGTACATGTGTGTATTTGTTTTAACAATAATGGAAGCACAGTCTATATTCCATTCTGCATCTTCCCTTTCTAATTAAAATATCTCTTGTGGCACCTGGGTGACTCAGTTGGTTAAACTTCCAATTCTGGCTGAGGTCATGATCTCATGGTTTATGAGTTTGAGCCCCGCATCAGGGTGTATGCTGACAGCTCAGAACCTGGAGCCTGCTTCAGGTTCTGTGTCTCTCTCACTCTCTGCCCATCCCCCTTCCCCACTCATTCTCTGTCTCTCTCCCTCTCTCTCTCAAACATAGAGAAGCATTTAAATATTATATATATTTATATTATATATATATTATATATATAATATTAAATATTATATATATATATATCATATCTTGAATATCATTGTATTTGAATATAAAGAGGGCTTTCTATTCCTATTAGTAGTTGCATGTTATTTTGTCTTATGGATGTACCACAATTTATATAACCTATATTTACTAAAGAACATAATAGTTGTTTTCAATATTTCTGTACTATAGGTAAATTTACAATGTATATTCTCGCATATTTATATTTTTTGCATATACAAGTATATCTCTAGATAAATTCATAGAAGTGAAATTGTTGTTTCAAAGGACATATGCAGTGGTGCCTGGTCTCGTCAATTGGTTAAGCATCCTACTCTTAATTTTGGCTCAAATCATGATCTCATGGTCATGGGATTAAGCCCTGCATTGGGCTTCATGCTGAGCATTGGGTCTGCTTGGGATTCTCTCTTTCCCTCTCTCTCTGCTCCTCTCTGCTCACACTCACTCTCTCTCACTCTCTCTCTCTCTCTCTCTCTCAAGATAAATAAACATTAGGAAAAAAAAACTCCAAATGACATGTGTGTTTTAATCCAATAAATATACATCATAATTAGGTTTCAATATTGTGAATATTGGATACTGTTGGACATCTGGCACTGAAAAATGACTGCAAAAACCTGTTGATTTAAGCTCAGATTTGTTCCACATTTATGAACTATTTACTGAGCATTTGCTATATGCCAGACACTAATCTAGGTACCAGAGAGACAGCAAAGTCCTTCTTCTCAATTACATGCTAGTATAGAGTTTGCATAGATGATATGGAGGGCAATTTTCACAGTTGCTTTAACTTATTCAGTCATAGGGCCTAGTAAAAGATCTGGCTTCCTGCATTGCTCTTACCTTGCATTTCTTTTTTCCACAGTGCTACTATTGCTATAGGAATTAGTCTTGAACTAGAGAGGAATATCCAGAAAAACTTTAGGGACATCACCATAAATGTCTCACTTTTTCCAGCAATCTGGATCCCCAGAGCAGTGGCCATAAAAAGCAATTATAAACAATACCTTTCTAATATAAGTAATCTTTTTTCATTCTGAGCAGTTTTTGCTGGTAGTTGACCTCCTAAGATATTCACCACCTTCCAAATTTTTCAGCTCTTTATATTCACCTCAGTGTCAGAGATTCACATTTTATGTGTAGGCTAAAATGTTGCCCACATTGAATTTCCAGGGAGCATGGCTGCACAAGCCTGTGTGCTCAATTAGTTGTTGGTTGGTTGCTGGTTCTACTCAGAAATTGAGAATGGTAATTATGGCAATAGCATATTTCAGCTAGTGATGTAACAGGCAAGATGAGTGAGGCATTTCTTTAGAGAAGCTGGTTCTTTGGATGGACAGAAACCCAGATGAAGTAGTTCTGTGTGACTGAACATTAGTAAGGTTATTTAGTATTCTGACACACAATCATCTCTGCTCTGGCAAGATTGCAGTCAAACCTTCTTGTTTAAAAACTTAGAACAAGAAGCTAGAGTATAATGAAGATATTTTGAGTGAAAAAAATGATTTAAAAAAATGAAGGAAGATTCCACTTATACCAATCTTAACATTGTTTTGCACACTGTAGTTTTTAGAAAGTATAAGCAAAACTAATGGTAAATTAGGTTTATAGTGAAATTTATGGAATTAAAATACATTTCATTTTACTCTGGCTATAAATAATATACTACATTGATTTTTATTTTTTTGTTTTAAATATTCATTAACTTTTAAAAAATATTTATTTATTGTTTGTTTGTTTCTTTGTTTTGAGAGAGAGAGAGAGAGGGAGAGAGTGAGAGAAGGGCAGAGACAAGGAAAGAGAGAAAATCTCAAGCAGGCTTTGCTCTGTCAGCACAAAGCCCAGTGTGAGGCTCCAACCCACGAATCATGAGATCATGACCTGGGCTGAAATCAAGAATCAAATGCTTAACCAACTGAGCCATCCAAACACCCCTGATTTTTATTTTTAATGAAAAAAGATGAAAACCACATTGGGATTTCTACAATGTCTTAAATACGAAAAGAGATTTGGAGAAAAAAGAGCATAGCCTAGTGATCCTTCTATACTAGTTTCTAGATATTCTTTTGAGAGTGTTTCTCTGAGATACCCAGAGGAGTCGGAAAACTACTTTTGTGTGTCAAGAGCTAGAGGTCACTAATGATTTCATATAAAATAGGTTTTTTTTGAGAGAAGGCAATTTTTTTTCCAGAAAAATATATATTCCTACAAGGAGAAACACATTTCTGTAATAATTTTGAATTCCCTTTGTGGAATATCATCCACTAAATATATTGAGGATTTTAATATATTTTGTTATATTTTTTTGTTTTATTTACATTTATTGATGACTCAACTGGTTAGCAATTAAGCACTATTAATATGAGTTCAGTAGCCAGAAAAATTATTTATGGTTCAGTTATTTCTTAACAAGTGAATTGGAACAACTACTTGACCATGCAATCCATTGCTTGGTCCTGAACCATTACAATAATTTAAACAGTGTGCTTGAAATCCATTATCATGCAGCCAGCATCCTAACCATGCAATCTCTTAAAAATCAGGTATTTGCAAACGTCTATGCAAACAAGTGGTCAAACAGTGAATTTCTCATATAATAAGCAGTTTACTTAGTTTGTGCCATGAGATAATATAAGCGAAAATAATATGAGATAAATCTGACTAGGGTAAAAGGTCATGTAAGTTAAAAAATGTTGCTTCATGAATGAAAATATGTTGTTAGCTTTTTATTTCCCTTATTTCATTATATTATACCTATGTAAATCTTGAAATTACCAAACTCAAATATTTTCCTTTCTCTTATATGTACCCACTTTTGTAATTTCTTCCACATAGTATCAGTATTGAAGACAGTTTTGGTAACAGTAATCATATTTTACAATTACATAGATTCTGCATTTCTGAAATCTCTGGTAAAATATTATTTGATGTTTTTCTTTGCTCCATTTTTGAAGAGACATGGTCTGCCTCTCCAAGTTTCCACACAGTGTATTCACAAAAATCAACACAATCAATCCAAACGCTTTGGGACGCAGCGAAGGCAGTCCTGAGAGGAAAATACATTGCAATCCAGGCCTATCTCAAGAAACAAGAAAAATACCAAATACAAAATCTAACAGCACACCTAAAGGAAATAGAAGCAGAACAGCAAAGGCAGCCTAAACCCAGCAGAAGAAGAGAAATCATAAAGATCAGAGCAGAAATAAACAATATAGAATCTAAAAAAACGGTAGAGCAGATCAACGAAACCAAGAGTTGGTTTTTTGAAAAAATAAACAAAATTGACAAACCTCTAGCCAGGCTTCTCAAAAAGAAAAGGGAGATGACCCAAATAGATAAAATCATGAATGAAAATGGAATTATTACAACCAATCCCTCAGAGATACAAACAATTATCAGGGAATACTATGAAAAATTATATGCCAACAAATTGGACAACCTGGAAGAAATGGACAAATTCCTAAACACCCACACTCTTCCAAAACTCAATCAGGAGGAAATAGAAAGCTTGAACAGACCCATAACCAGTGAAGAAATTGAATCGGTTATCAAAAATCTCCCAACAAATAAGAGTCCAGGACCAGATGGCTTCCCAGGGGAGTTCTACCAGACGTTTAAAGCAGAGATAATACCTATCCTTCTCAAGCTATTCCAAGAAATAGAAAGGGAAGGAAAACTTCCAGACTCATTCTATGAAGCCAGTATTACTTTGATTCCTAAACCAGACAGAGACCCAGTAAAAAAAGAGAACTACAGGCCAATATCCCTGATGAATATGGATGCAAAAATTCTCAATAAGATACTAGCAAATCGAATTCAACAGCATATAAAAAGAATTATTCACCATGATCAAGTGGGATTCATTCCTGGGATGCAGGGCTGGTTCAACATTCGCAAATCGATCAACGTGATACATCACATTAACAAAAAAAAAGAGAAGAACCATATGATCCTGTCAATCGATGCAGAAAAGGCCTTTGACAAAATCCAGCACCCTTTCTTAATAAAAACCCTTGAGAAAGTCGGGATAGAAGGAACATACTTAAAGATCATAAAAGCCATTTATGAAAAGCCCACAGCTAACATCATACTCAATGGGGAAAAACTAAGAGCTTTTTCCCTGAGATCAGGAACACGACAGGGATGCCCACTCTCACCGCTGTTGTTTAATATAGTGCTGGAAGTTCTAGCATCAGCAATCAGACAACAAAAGGAAATCAAAGGCATCAAAATTGGCAAAGATGAAGTCAAGCTTTCGCTTTTTGCAGATGACATGATATTATACATGGAAAATCCGATAGACTCCACCAAAAGTCTGCTAGAACTGATACATGAATTCAGCAAAGTTGCAGGATACAAAATCAACGTACAGAAATCAGTTGCATTCTTATACACTAACAATGAAGCAACAGAAAGACAAATAAAGAAACTGATCCCATTCACAATTGCACCAAGAAGCATAAAATACCTAGGAATAAATCTAACCAAAGATGTAAAAGATCTGTATGCTGAAAACTATAGAAAGCTTATGCAGGTAATTGAAGAAGATATAAAGAAATGGAAAGACATTCCCTGCTCATGGATTGGAAGAATAAATATTGTCAAAATGTCAATACTACCCAAAGCTATCTACACATTCAATGCAATCCCAATCAAAATTGCACCAGCATTCTTCTTGAAACTAGAACAAGCAATCCTAAAATTCATATGGAACCACAAAAGGCCCCGAATAGCCAAAGTAATTTTGAAGAAGAAGACCAAAGCAGGAGGCATCACAATCCCAGACTTTAGCCTCTACTACAAAGCTGTCATCATCAAGACAGCATGGTATTGGCATAAAAACAGACACATAGACCAATGGAATAGAATAGAAACCCCAGAACTAGACCCACAAACATATGGCCAACTCATTTTTGACAAAGCAGGAAAGAATATCCAATGGAAAAAAGACAGTCTCTTTAACAAATGGTGCTATGAGAACTGGACAGCAACATGCAGAAGGTTGAAACTAGACCACTTTCTCACACCATTCACAAAAATAAACTCAAAATGGATAAAGGACCTGAATGTGAGACAGGAAACCATCAAAACCTTAGAGGAGAAAGCAGGAAAAGACCTCTCTGACCTCAGCCGTAGCAATCTCTTACTCAGCACATCCCCAAAGGCAAGGGAATTAAAAGCAAAAGTGAATTACTGGGACCTTATGAAGATAAAAAGCTTCTGCACAGCAAAGGAAACAACCAACAAAACTAAAAGGCAACCAACGGAATGGGAAAAGATATTTGCAAATGACACATCGGACAAAGGGCTAGTATCCAAAATCTATAAAGAGCTCATCAAACTCCACACCCGAAAAACAAATAACCCAGTGAAGAAATGGGCAGAAAACATGAATAGACACTTCTCTAAAGAAGACATCCGGATGGCCAACAGGCACATGAAAAGATGTTCAACGTCGCTCCTCATAAGGGAAATACAAGTCAAAACCACACTCAGATACCACCTCACGCCAGTCAGAGTGGCCAAAATGAAGAAATCAGGAGACTATAGATGCTGGAGAGGATGTGGAGAGACGGGAACCCTCTTGCACTGTTGGTGGGAATGCAAATTGGTGCAGCCGCTCTGGAAAGCAGTGTGGAGGTTCCTCAGAAAATTAAAAATAGACCTACCCTATGACCCAGCAATAGCACTGCTAGGAATTTATCCAAGGGATACAGGAGTACTGATGCATAAGGGCACTTGTACCCCAATGTTTATAGCAGCACTCTCAACAATAGCCAAATTATGGAAAGAGCCTAAATGTCCATCAACTGATGAATGGATAAAGAAATTGTGGTTTATATACACAATGGAATACTACGTGGCAATGAGAAAAAATGAAATATGGCCTTTTGTAGCAACGTGAATGGAACTGGAGAGTGTGATGCTAAGTGAAATAAGCCATACAGAGAAAGACAGATACCATATGGTTTCACTCTTATGTGGATCCTGAGAAACGTAACAGAAACCCATGGGGGAGGGGAAGGGAAAAAAAAAAAAAAAAAAGAGGTTAGAGTGGGAGAGAGCCAAAGCATAAGAGACTGTTAAAAACTGAGAACAAACTGAGGGTTGATGGGGGGTGGGAGGGAGGGCAGGGTGGGTGATGGGTATTGAGGAGGGCACCTTTTGGGATGAGCACTGGGTGTTGTATGGAAACCAATTTGACAGTAAATTTCATATATTAAAAAATAAATAAATAAATTAATTAATTAATTTAAAAAAAAAAAAAAATAAATAAATAAAAACACACTTGCTTTACTAATAATACAAGGAGGAAAAATGGCGAGAAGGCACATAGGGTCTATCCCAATAAAGGGTTAGAACTACTTTCACTCCACTTTCCCTTTAAGACTTTTGACTCTTTTTTTTTTTTTTTTAGCAAACTGTGATCATGTCTCTCTGTATCCAATATTGTTGGCTTCCAGACTGACTCTGGTCTTGGTCATGTGCCTTGCTTTGGCCAATAGGATATTGCAAGATTAATGCAAACAGAAATTTTAAAAGTGCTTTTGCATTTTTGTTTCTTCTCTTTCACCTCTGTCAAAATCATGACAATTGCCTGAGCTGGCTTGCTGGAAAGATGTGAGAGATACATAGATGAGAGCTGAGTTATCTGAAAAGATTCCATACTACGTAAGATAGCCCCGGTTAACCCACCAGCTAACTAGAGACATGAGAAATCCCAGTAAAAATCAGCCAAGCCTAGCCTAGATAACAGAACCACCTAGTGACCCATAAACTGACAAATGTTCTTTATTTATTTTAGGAGGTAATCAGAAATAGCTGACTAATACACTTACTGCATTTGGAGCCATTTTTTGTCTTTATCTTCAAGAACTTCTACCCACTCAAACCTTGGATAGTTCCTTAGAATTGATATGTTGTTCTAATCTGTAAGAACTTCAGATGTCCTAGATGTCTGGTCTCCTAATTTGTCTCCTGCCAAGCTGTCTACCCTTGGCTGTGTTTGAATTATTGGATTCTCTGTCTTAACTTTGCCTGGAAATTCAACTGTCTTTTTTTTTTTTCAAGTTTTCATTTTGGCTTTTATCTGTAGAGAAAAAAAAAGGAGGGCCTTCAAAAGTATGGGGAGATGTATTTGACGTGGTAGGCAATAGGGTTCTTGGGTAAGGTAGTAACATGACAAAATGTTTAAGCAAAATACAGAAGCTGTAAGCCTGATGAATTTTACTGTGAAGAGACCAGAGAAATTAACTCTAGCTGATAGGTGAGTTCAGGTAGAAGAGGGGATGTTTGTACATCAGTGACCTGGAGAGGAGATAGAGAAAGTGAGACTAAACATGGATTTTTGCTTGGGAGGTAGATGAATACATTTTTTGTTCTCTTATAATATGAAGAATTGTTTAAGAACTGTTGCTGAATATTTTTCCTGAGCCCCACAATGCAATACTTGCTTTCTATAGTTTTCTAAGTAAACCCTAGCCCTGTGGTTCCCATTATAAACTTTTAATTAGACTAACATGAAATCACGTAAAGTTAAAACAACAACATTCATGTGAATTATGGATGCCAGGCAAAAGCCTTCAAAATAGAATTATTATAACTTAAAACTAACCCAAACAGCATCTTGAGATACAGATGTAGAATTACATCCTTCCAATAAAAGAATTTGCTCCACATTTGGTATTGAAGAATTTCATGTATTCTAAAATAAATGTAACTTGAAAGTATTAAGGTTTGGACAGGGTAGGTTCAAAATTAACTAACATGATAATAATGATGACAGCATCTAAACATAGTCTACAGTGACTAGCAGCTCCTCTCAGAAATAGCAAATAATAATGAAAAGGAAGTGATACAGCAAGATATCTGATCTTTCACTCACTAACTTCTACAGAATGATAAATAGCTGGTTTATTTCCATATGGGTGTTCTGTCCACTTTTCAATAAACGTTTTTTCTTTACTAATATTGTCAAATGAGTAAATTATCTCTAGAAATGCACAATCCAATATTCATCCCCAGGGTTCTATTTTGCAACTGATATTTTATAAGCAAGCCACACTCATCAGTTGTTTTTTTTTTAATTATTTATTTGTTTGCTTGCTTGTTTTAGTGGTAAGGAGATCAAATTCAATATCCCTCTAGGAAGAAACAGACTATAGTCCAAGTTTTACAAGTGAATATACAAGCATTGTTGAAGGCTTCCTAAAAAAAGTAAAATCCAGAAGATAATATAAGCATGAGATGCTTAAGTACATCATCTCTTCTATTAAAACGTCTTTGAATAAGATATTGTATTTTGGTCACCCTTTTTATTTTTCTCTATTTTTTCTAATTTTATTTTTTATTTTTTATTTTTTAAAATTTATATCAAAATTAGTATATAGTGAAGCAATGATTTCAGTAGATTCCTTAATACCCCTTACCCATTTAGCCCACCCCCCTCCCACAACCCCTCCAGCAACCCTCAGTTCTCCATATTTATGAGTCTCTTTTGTTTTGTCCCCCTCCCTGCTTTTATATTATTTTTGTTTCCCTTCCCTTATATTCATATTTTGCTCTTAACGTCCTCATATGAGTGAAGTCATATGATTTTTTCTTTCTCTGACTAATTTCACTTAGCGTAATACCCTCCAGTTCCATCCATGTAGCTACAAATGGCAAGATTTCATTCTTTTTGATTGCTGAGTAATACTCCATTGTGTGTGTGTGTGTGTGTGTGTGTATCACATCGTCTTTATCCATTAATCCATCAATGGACATTTGGGCTGCTTCCATACTATGGCTATTGTTGATAGTGCTGCTATAAGCATGGGGGTGCATGTGTCCCTTCAAAACAGCACACCTGTATCCCTTGGATAAATGCCTAGTAGTACAATTGCTGGGTGATAGGGTAGTTTTATTTTTAGTTTTTTGAGGAAGCTCCATACTGTTTTCCAGGGTGGCTGCACCAGCTTGCATTCCCACCAACAATGCAAAAGAGATCCTCTTTCTCGGCATCCTTGCCAACATCTGTTGTTGCCTGAGTTGTTAATGTGAGCCATTCTGAAAGATGTCAGGTGATATCTCATTGTGGTTTTGATTTGTATTTCCCTGATGATGAGTGATGTTGAGCATTTTTTCATGTGTCGGTTGGCCATCTGGATATCTTCTTTGGAGAAGTGTCTATTAATGCCTTTTGCCCATTTCTTCACTGGATTATTTGTTTTTTGGGTGTCGAGTTTGATAACTTCTTTATAGATTTTGGATACTAACCCTTTATCTGATATGTCATTTGCAAATATCTTCTCCCATTCTGTTGGTTGCTGTTTAGTTTTGCTGATTGTTTCCTTCGCTGTGCAGAAGCATTTTATTTTGATGACGTCCCAGTAGTTCATTTTTGCTTTTGTTTCCCTTGCCTCCAGAGACGTGTTGAGTAAGAAATTGCTGCTGGCAAGATCAAAGAGGTTTTTACCTGTTTCCTCAAGGATTTTGATGGCTTCCTGTCTTACATTGAGGTCTTTTATCCACTTTGAGTTTATTTTTGTGTATGGTGTAAGAAAGTGATCCAGGTTCATTCTTCTGCATGTTGCTGTCCAGTTTTCCCAGCAACACTTGCTGAAGAGACTGTCTTTATTCCATTGAATAATCTTTCCTGCTTTGTCAAAGATTAGTTGCCCATACATTGGTGGGTCCATTTCTGAGTTCTCTATTCTATTCCATTGACCTGTCTGTTCTTGTGCCAGTACCATACTGTCTTGATGATTACAGCTTTGTAGTATAGCTTGAAGTCTGGGATTGTGATGCCTCCTGCTTTGGTTTTCTTTTTCAAGATTGCTTTGGCTATTCAGGGTCTTTTCTGGTTCCATACAAATTTTAGGATTGTTTGTTCTAGATCTGTGAAGAATGCTGGTGTTACTTTGATAGCGATTGTGTTGAATATGTAGATTGCTTTGGATAGTATCGACATTTTAACAATATTTGTTCTTCCTATCCAGGAGCATGGAATCTTTTTCCATTTCTTTGTGTCTTCTTCAATTTCTTTCATCAGCTTTCTATAGTTTTCAGTGTATAGATTTTTCACCTCTTTGGGTAGATTTATTCCTAGGTATTTTATGGTTTTTGGTGCAACTGTAAAATGGGATCGATTACTTGGTTTCTCTTTCTGTTGCTTCATTGTTGGTGAATAGGAATGTAACCGATTTCTGTGCATTGATTTTACATCCTGCAAATTTGCTTAATTCATGAATCAGTTCTAGCAGTTTGTTGGTTATCATCTTTTGGGTTTTCCATATAGAGTATCGTGTCATCTGTGAAGAATGAAAATTTGACCTCCTCCTGGCCGATTCGAATGCCTTTTATTTCTTTGTTTTGTATTATTGCAGAGGCTAAGACTTTCAATTCTATGTTTAATAACAGTGGCAAGAGTAGACATCCCTGTCTTATTCCTGACCTTAGGGGGAAAGAGTCAGTTTTTCCCCATTGAGGATGATATTAGTGTTGGGTTGTTCATATATGGTTTTTATGATCTTGAAGTATGATACTACTATCCCTAGTTTCTTGAGGGTTTTTATCAAGAAAGGATGCTGTATTTTGTCAAATGCTTTCTCTGCATCTATTGAGAGGATCAAATGGTTCTTTTCCTTTCTTTTATTGATGTGATGAATCTCGTTAATTGTTTTGCAGATATTGAACCAGCCCTGAATCACAGGAATAGATCCCACTTGGTCATGGTGAATAATTTTTTAAATGTATTGTTGGATCCAGTTGGCTAATATCTTGTTGAGGATTTTTGAATCCATGTTCATCAGGGAAATTGGTCTATAGTTCTTTTTAGTGGGGCCTCTGTCTGGTCTTGGAATCAGGGTAATGCTGGCTTCATAGAAAGAGTTTGGAAGTTTTCCTTCCATTTCTATTTTTTGGAATAGTTTCAAGAGAATAGGTGTTAACTCTTCCTTAAATGTTTGGTAGAATTTCCCTGGAAAGCCATCTGGCCCTTGACTCTTGTTTTTTGGCAGATTTTTGATTACTAATTTGATTTCCTTACTGATTATGGGTCTGTTCAAATTTTCTATTTCTTCCTGTTTCAGTTCTGGTAGCGTATATGTTTCTAGGAATTTGTCCATTTTTTCCAGATTGCCTACTTTGTTGGCATATAATTGCTCATAACATTCTCTTATTATTGTTTTTATTTCTGTTGTCATGGTTGTGATCTCTCCTGTTTCATTCTTGATTTTACTTATTTGGGTCCTTTCCTTTTTCTTCTTGATCAAACTGACTAGTGGTTTATCAATTTTGTTAATTCTTTCAAAGAACCAGCTTCTGGTTTCATTGATCTGTTCTACTGTTTTTTTACGTTTTGATAGCATTAATTTCTGCTTTAATCTTTATTTCCTGTCTTCTGCTGGTTTTGGGTTTTATTTGCTGTTTTTTCTAGTTCCTTAAGGCGGAAGGGTAGGTTGTGTATCTGAGATCTTTCTTCCTTCTTTAGGAAGGCCTGGATTGCTATATACTTTCCTCTTATGACCGCCTTTCCTGTGTCCCAGAGGTTTTGGTTTGTGGTGCTATCATTTTCATTAACTTCCATATACTTTTTAATTTCTTCTTTAACTGCTTGTTTAACCCATTCGTTCTTTAGTAGGATGTTCTTCATTCTCCAAGTGTTTGTTACCTTTCCAAATTTTTTCTTGTGATTGATTTCAAGTTTCACAGCATTGTGGTCTGAAAATATGCACGGTATGATCTCAATCTTTTTGTACTTGCTGAGGGCTGATTTCTGTCCCAGTATATGGTCTATTCTGCAACACGTTCCATGTACACTGGAGAAGAATGTATATTCTGCTGCTTTAGGATGAAATGTTCTGAATATATCTGTTAAGTCCATCTGGTCCAATGTGTCATTCAAAGCCATTGTTTCCTTGTCTGTTGATTTTTTGATTAGATGATCTGTCCATTGCTGTGAGTGGGGTGTTTAAGTCTCCTACTATTATGCTATTACTATCCATGAGTTTCTTGATGTTTGTAATTAATTGATTTATATATTTGGGAGCACCACATTTGGTGCATAAATGTTTACAATTGTTAGGTCTTCTTGGTCTATAGACCCCTTGATTATAGACCCCTTGATTATGATATAATCCCTTTCTGCCCCCCTTGATACAGTCTTTATTTTAAAGTCTAGATTGTCTGATATAACTATGGCTACTCTGGCTTTCTTTTGTTGACAGTTAGCATGATAGATGTTTCTCCATCCCCTTAATTTCCATCTGTAGGTGTCTTTAGGTCTAAAGTGGGTCTCTTGTAAACAGCGTATAGATGGGTCTTGTTTTCTCATCCATTCTGTTACCCTATGTCTTTTGACTGAAGCATTGAGTCCATTGATGATTAGAGTGAGTAGTGAAAGATATTAATTTATTGCCATTATAATGCTTGTAGAGTTGGAGTGGTGTTCTCTGTCCCTTTCTAATCTTTGTTGCTTTTGATTATATATATATATATATATATATATATATATATATTCATCTTTTGTCCCCTCAGAGAGTTCCCCTTAATATTTCTTGCAGGGCTGATTAGTGGTCACAAACTCCTTTTTTTGTTTGTCTAGGAAACTTTTATCTCTCCTTCTATTTTGAATGTCAGCCTTTCTGGATGAGGAATTCTTGGCTGCATATTTTTCTGATTCAGCACACTGAATATATCCCACCACTCCTTTCTGGCCTGCCAGGTTTCTGTGGATAGGTCTGCTGCAAACCTGATCTGTTTTCCCTTGTAGGTTAGGGACTTTTTTCCCTTGCTGCTTTCATGGTTCTCTCCTTGTGTGAGTGGTTTGTGAATTTGACTATGATATGCCTTGTTGGTGGTCGGTTTTTGTTCAATCTAATGGGGTTCCTTGTGCTTCCTGGATTTTGATGTCTGTGTTTTTCCCCAGGTTAAGAAAGTTTTCCGGTATGATTTGCTCACATAACCCTTTTATCCCTATTTCTCTCTTCCTCCTCTGGAACCCCTATGATTCTGATGTTGTTCCTTTTTAATGAGTCACTGATTTCTCTAATTCTTAAATTGTGCTCTTTTGCCTTTAATCTCCCTCTTTTTCTCTGCTTCATTATTCTCTATAAGTTTGTCCTCTATATCGCTGATTCTCTGTTCTGCCCCATCCATCCTTGCCACCGCTGCATCCATCTGTGATTGCAGCTCAGTTATAGCATTTTAAATTTCATTCTGGCTATTTTTTACTTCTTTTATTTCTGCAGAAAGGGATTCTAATCTACTTTTGACTCTAGCTAGTATTCTTATTATAGTGATTCTAAATTCTGGTTCAGACATCTTGCTTGTGTCTGTGTTGGTTAAATCCCTGGCTCTCGTTTCTTCGTGCTCTTTCTTTTGCACTGTATTCCTTCGTTTTGTCATTTTGAAGGGAGAAAAAGAATTAATGAGGTAGAAAAATTGAAATTAAAAAAAATTAAAATTAAAAAAATATTAAAATTAAAAGTTAAAAACACATCCACACAAAAATCGAATAGATGATGCTAGATCCTAGGTGTGTTTTGGTCTGGATGTAGAAAGGGGTTTGACAGATTAGAGAAACAAACAAACAAAAAAAAAGGGGGGTAGAGAAAAAAAGGAAATTGTTTGAGAATTTGAAAAAATGAATATATTAAAGTAGACTAAAATATACAAAAATAGAGAATATAGTAGAAAAATTATAGAAAAATATGTTTAATAAAAATTGAAAAGAAATACGAATTTTTTTTCTGTTTTCTGTATTTAAGAAAAAAAGAAAAGAATCAAAACAGGGAAAAAAAATAAAAAAAGAAAAAAGGAAAAGACAAAAAAAGAAATCACTTGAAAATTTGAAAAAGTGAATACACTATAGCAGACTGAAATAAAATGATGGGAGTAAGATAGAATTTGAAAAAAATAAATAAAAGCAAAAAATATAGTAATATAAATTAAATAAAAATATTTTAAAAAGAGATTGAAAGTAAAAATGAAGTTTTTCTCTTTCTGCATTCAAGAAAAAGAAAAGAAATGAAAAATAGAAAAAAAGAAAAAAAGGAAATTGTTTGAAAAGTTGAAAATGTGAGTACGCAGAAGTAGAAAAAAAATAAAATGATGGAAGTAAAGTAGAATTTGAAAAAATATACACAAAAGTACAAATTATAGTAATACAAATTAAAGACAGATATTTTTAATAAAAATTGAAAATAAAAATGAGTTTTTTCTCTTTCTGTATTCAAGAAAAAGAAAACAATTGTAAAAGAGAAAAAGGAGAAAGAGAAAAAAATCGAATAGATGAACCTGCTAACAGATTGAAGTAGGACTGAAATTGTTTTGTTTTCCCAGTCCATGTAGCTCTTTATAATAGTCCATAGATTAAGCAGGCAGTGAGTTTTGTGTTCTTGAAGAGCAAAGATGGCCCAGTTGGGCAGGGTTCGGTGTAACAGCTCTGCTCTCCCCTTGATGGCGCTGCTAGCCTACTGGGGTGGATTGTTGAGGTGCTCCTTGGTGCACACACGCATGCACGGGAGCAGTGAAAAAATGGCGCCACCCAGCCACCCAGTCTGTTCTCCAGGATCAGCAGTTGCACACCAGTCTTCCATCTTCAACTCTTGTCCACTCCCCTCTTTTCCACTCTCTGTGACCAGGCCCCAGGCAGTACCTCTCTCCCAAGTTTTGTCTCAGATGCGGCTGTTTTCTCCAGCCCCTTACTTCCAAAGAACTGTGGCTTTGACCTGCTCCACCTCTCTGTGGGAGATTCTCACCGAGCAATGGCTGAATGAGCAATGACTGAATGTCAGCTGCACCCAGGAACACCCGCTGGACCCTGCTGTTGCCGGTGCCCCAAGACTGCTGCCAGGTGCCAGCCAGCCCCCCCAAAAAATCATGAGATAGTGTAGCCTCAGTGTTTCAGGAACCATGGAAAATCACAACACACATCTGACACCAGGTTTCACCCTCAACTACCTTGCCCCAGCACCAGCGAATGTGGCTGCCTTCTGGCATCTGCTGGGACCAGGTAGCTTCAACAGTCTCTACCAAATGTCCTTCCAGCAGTGGAACCCCTTTTTCTTGTGTGGCCTGAGAACCTCCCAGACCCCACTCTGTTCCTGGGGATTCACCTTTCCCACCAGAGGAGCACCAGTTATCGAGCTGCGGAGTTTCAGCCTTTGCGCTCCCCTTATTTACAGTCTTAATGGAATTTAAATCCTCTCCTTTCTCCTTTCTCCCTTTTTAGTTTATTCCCTGTGGCTGTTTCCAATTTTCCACTTTCTCTCCAGCTGCTTTTTGGGAGGGGTGCTTTTCCCGTATGCTCCCCCCGTCCCCAGTCTCCATCTTCTCTCTGCCCGCAAAAGCGGTTCCCTACCTTTTGGGGCTTATTGCTCCCCAAGTTCAGCTCTTAGTGACATGTACCTGCTGAATTCTGTGGTTCAGGTTGTGCAGATTTTTGTGTTAATCTTCCAATCAGTTTTCTAGGTGTTTAGTGTTGGTCTGGCTATATTTCACGGACGTGAGACACATACAAACCTTCCATGATGTTCCTCCATCTTGGTTCCTCCCCTGGTCACCCTTTTTAAATGACCATGTTCTATTTGACAGATAGTGAAAGTAGTGGTACAACTTAGATGTAAATTTTTCTAGTCTAATGCACTACAATAAGATATGTATTGTTCAATAGACATTGAATGAATACTGTAAATGTAAAGGTAACCAGAAAATGGAAGAGTCAGTGTAGACTAATTTTAGTAAAATAAGCATAAACTGATTGACATGATCCCCAAATTCTCCAGGACTAATTTGTTCAGTTTGCCTGGATGTTCTTAAAGGGAGTAGTTAAGACCCAATAAAGTGTTTTTGTTTGTTTGTAGCTTGTGTCCCAGTGATAAGGAAAGAGAAGAAAATTTTAACTTAATTATATTAATTTGCCTTATTTTTTAAAAACGTAGTCATTTCTTGTCTGAATGTTGTTAAAATTCAGAACTCAATATAAGGTTTAGAGACAGAATATGACACAGATTCAAGGGAATGAGAAAAGAAATTGGGATATGGAGAAATACAATGCTTTCTAAGGGTGACCATGTAAGTATTATAATTTTATATATCACAGTAAAAATGTTTGCAAAAACATGTCTTTCAATTTGAAAAGAAATGATACCTAATCCCTAAATAGTGTTTAGGAATTTTAATTAACATTGAGGCAGAGTAAACTACCTGATGAATCTGTTGTGACCACTTGGATTAAATGCCAACAGTAACAGTTAGAATGTAAAACCATAGGTAACAATTATAATTAAAGGGTGAGTAAAAATGCCACATATCTAGAGTTATCAATCACTACCATTAAAAAATGTATATGGTAGATACTCCAAAAGTGCTTTGATATCTGGGTTCACCTCAATCCCTACCCAATCACTTAACACTCCTAAGCAAAGGACCATTTAACCAACTTTGCATTTGACTGGACTGAGATTGAATAGCTTGGATGTAATTTTCAATTTGGCTGAACACCAAAAATGATTCATTCATTCTAGCTCATATAGTGTCCCATGCATTCAATTTCTTTATTCAAAGAAATTCAAATAAAAGAGAGTAGAGAGCAGATATTCATTTCTCAGTAGGTTGTAGTAATGTTTGTTGTTGTTATTGTTTTACTCTGAAGTGGCAGCTATGTTTTCATTTAACAGAAATACTGGTGACATGCTTTTGTGAGGTATAATGAGACTTTGTGAGCTATGATAGAAATTCCTTGCAAAAAACAATTGTTTCACTTCCTTTAAGAAGATACACGTTCTAGTCTAGTCGTAAAATTCCATTAAGTCCTGGCCATTTTCTGTAGATATGAGTGTGTACAGAAAAGATGAACCTGAACTCCCTGAAGATCTTTTCAAAAAATCCAGATAAGTTAACAGTTTTATTTTTAATCTAAACTGCAGATTTGTTTAGTAATTGTAGCATTTTTCCCTGGGTTGTCTGGTGCCGGATTTCAAAATTGTAAGAGAATTATCCCACTCTAAAAACAACAATTTAATCCAAACCATGTTTCCTTCAGATTTCCATGTTAAAATAAGCCATACATAGATACATACATGTATGTGTGTGTGTATATATATATATATATATATATATACACATTTATTATGTCACTCGAATATCTTGATTAGCATTTATTTAAAAATACAAAATAATGTGGGGTGCATTTGTGGCTCAGTCAGTTGAACGTTCCACTTCAGCTCAGGTCATGATCTCACAGTTCATGAGTTCGAGCCACCATTGAGCTCACTGGTGTCAGTGCAGGGCCCACTTTGGATCTTCTGCCCCCCCCCCCGCCCCTCCCTGGTTTGTGCTCTTCTCTCTCTCTCTCTCTCAAAAATAAAAAAAAAAACAATAAAAAATACAAACTAATGGAAAATTAAAATATAAATGATGAATGTCACTTGATTTTTAGAGAACTATAGATATAGTATATAGCATTCTTAGCTAAGCACAGAACTTGGCAATGTTTGAAGTAAGTAGCAATAAATGTAGCATAAATGCCTCTGAAAATTAATTTACCTGCACAATGTTCCTCAGAAGCTTCCTGAGAGTCCAGCAGTGGGCTAGGCACTGAGAAGAGCAAGAAAAATTACAAATATTGTGATAAAAACAAGGGATTGGGAAAAAAAGTGATTGGAAATCAAGAGATCTTGGGGCACCAGGGTGGTTCAGTCAGTTAAGTGTCTGAAACGATTTCAGCTCAGGTCATGATCTAAAGGTAGTGAGATCGAGGCCCATGTCAAGTCCCACATCGAGCCCTGTGTCATGCCTCATGTTGAGTCTTGAGAGTTGAGAGTCAGGGTTCGTGCTGGGCATGGAACCTGCTTAAGATTCTCTTTCTCTTTTTCTCTCCACCCCTCCCCAATGGTACTGTCTCTCTCTCTCAAAAAAAAAAAAGATACAGATTCTAATCTTATTATAGTCTTCTCTGGACCTCAATTTTCTCAACGTGCATAAAAAGAGGAAAAGTGACACGATGACCTGAGAATTTTCATAGACCTAACGTCCTATGACTGTGACTCAAGAGAAGTAGAAGACATTGATTCCTAACCCAGGCATATAAAGCTATTCTAGAGAAGACTGACAAACATGAAGCTATTAGTGAAGTATTTAAAAGACACATGAACAAGTGCTAGATAATACAGAATATAATGTAAGAGGTGTCAAATAACGAAATTCAACCAAGTAAATTTAAAGATCTAATGGGCTTTATTAAATTTTTCATAAATCAGCAAGTAGAGAAGCACTCCCAGGAGTTGTTCAAAATGGAAGGTTTTTATAGAAGAAGGGTGGGGACAAGGAAGTTATTAGCAAAAAAAGAAAAAGAAAAAAAAGAAATGTTTCAGATGAAGCTGTTTGCTAGGGGTAAAAAGCAAGGTGTCTTATTATACAAATTACCTCACCTTTCTTTGGGAGATAGAGAAAACCCAGTGACAGATTCTTTGGTGCTGATAGAAAGAAAAATTTTCTTGACTGTTTAATGCCAGATTTCAGGTGAAGGTTGAAACTGAAATTAGATTAGGTGTTAAGCCCTAGTTTGGGAACTTAGTCCAAGTGACACCATTTTGAGCTTGCAGTCTTCTTTTTTTCACAGATGTTAAGTAAGACTGATAATAAATAATGTGGTGGGAAGACTTTTTGGAGGATGAGTCTATATTTTGAATGTTGCTGGTTGAGTAGAGAAGAACAGAAACTGGCTAAAACAAACCAGAGAGCAACATATATTTACACCTTAAAACTTAAACTATTATTAGAGTGGCCTAGTCACTTAAATCAGTCTACAAGAAATGAAATCAATGTTCAGTGTTTTGAAAAAGGACCAAAATATTTTGGGCACTTTGGAAATATGTAGCATCACTGGCTATTGGTGTTTCTCTTTAATACAAATAACACCTACTTTTTGCCTTCTAGAACCTATTTCTAGCAATTCTTGAAGTTATAGGTAATTATTCTGAAAATAGAATAAAAGAAAACACTAGGTTATTTATACAAGGTGAAGATACCAAATATTTAGTGAAGGATAAATTATAATTTCAATACATATAACAAGATTCTTAAATGTAGATGTGCATGATACTTTTTGCATAAATAATTAAATTTTATAAATTTTTTTAATACAATTGGTAGAGACCAATAAAAGTGTGGCAAATAGCTAGAGTGAAACTTTCTATGTTAAGTATAATTTAAAAGTATATTTTACATCCATTTGATCGTTTTTAAATGTTTTCCTCATTATTTCCACGTGGAAAGGTATCCACTGCCCTTTTACATTGCTTCATGACTAAATTGTTTGTATTTTTTTTTTTTTCTGGATGTTTCTTATCTTTTTTTTATTTTTTTTTAACGTTTATTTATTTTTGAGACAGAGAGAGACAGAGCATGAAAGGGGGAGGGTCAGAGAGAGGGAGACACAGAATCTGAAACAGGCTCCAGGCTCTGAGCTGTCAGCACAGAGCCCGAAGCGGGGCTTGAACTCACGGACTGCGAGATCATGACCTGAGCCGAAGTCGGCAGCTTAACCGACTGAGCCACCCAGGCGCCCCTGGATGTTTCTTATCTTTTTGAATAGAGAGTGTGTTTTATTTTTTATTTATTTTTATTTTATTTTTTATTTTTATTTTATTTTTATGTATTTTTTTATTTTTATATTTTATTTTTATATTTTATTTTTATTCATCATACTGATGATAAATTTATTGCATAAAAATGTAAAGCTTTCATAGAGAAAAATATTGTAAAAAAAGATAAATGATTAATGACAATTTAGGTAATATATTTCATAACATGCATGGCAAATAGGTTAAGATCCTTAACATACAAAGAACTCTTACAAGTTAATATTTAAGAAAAGATGATCAACTCCAAAGAAGAAGCAGCATAAGTGATATATTAGAGTTCTCTTAGAAAAATAATGGATAAGTTCTGGTATATACTATATAAAAGGATACTATACAGCAATTAAAATGAGCCATGAGGAAATATATACAAGGCTTTCCAGCTTGGAGCTTTTATGGACAGTGCTCCCCTGTCTCTTGGTTCACACAGCAACTCCACTCCTCGGTCATTACTGAAGAGAATTATCATAGGATATCTTCATACTCAATTTTGGCAGATAATGCCAGATTATTTTCCAAAAATAATTATACCACAAACAGTAAAAGAGAGTTCCACCTGCTACACATCCATTTGTCAATTGTACATACTATAAATATTTTTCCACACTCTGTGAAAGAACAGGAGGTCTGAATCTAAATGTAGTCAAATTTATCAATTGGGGGTGCTATTTAAGAAATCTGTCCATGACCCTCCTATAAGTTTTATTGTTTGCTGTTCATAGAGCTTTAATTTATTTGAAACTGATTTTTTTTTTTTTGGTTATAGTGTGATAAACGGGTCAAATTTCAATTATTTTTTAAATAGCTTTCTTTTTTCTAAAGTATGTTTATTTATTTTAGTAATCTCTACACCCAATCATTGGGAGGCTTAAAGTGACAACCCTGAAATCAAGAGTTGCATGCTCTACTGACTGAGCCAGCTAAGAGTTGCCTTTTCTTCTTAATGAAATATGTTCCCTAGGATGCTTATGAATTAAAATATAAAAATACTGACTTATTTTTATAATTACAAGCAGGATAGAAACGACTATTGAAGAGATGACTGATTTTATGACACAGTCACGTGATACTTTCCAATTAACTTTTATTGACTCAATATAGCTTTGTGTATATGGATACTCTTTGATTTTGCTATTAAGGAAAGAAAGAAAAACTAAGAGATAATTTTGCTACCCACTCCAGGTTGCCTTATTCAGCGAATGTTAAAATTGGTAACTCCCAAATACTCAACAATTTCTAGCACTAAGTCAGTCGCCTTTGTTATTTTTCTTTATAAAGATGTACAATTACATGAATAAATAATTCAGTTTCCATAGAATTGACCTGAAAGTCTGTATATATTATTGAGTCACAAACCACATGACTATGTGAAGGTATGTTAGGACTCTTGTGATTTAATTTTGAACTCTACCTTTATAAAATGACCCATCTTGTTGGTGATGGATTGGTTTATCTTTAGAACCTATGGGCATAAAATCATATTCCTGGGGCACACTCTTCAGGGGCTTTTCAGGCCAAGAACGCAGGGTCAATCTTGTCTAGAGGCAAAGAGAGACATCCTCTTGTTGGACAAACTAGTGTTTCTCCTTAAACCTTATATCAAAAGAAGTACACAAGGGAGTCCCTATAATGATGCAGTTTCCCTAATAATTAATAGTCAACAATGACTGCAAGTTTTATGGCATTATAGCATTTAGTTGATTACCATTTCTTTTGTTGTTGTTGAATACATTTGATATGTAACATTGTATAAGTTTAAGGTATGTGACATTTTACTTTGAAATTGTAATACATAAAATATATATTTTACATTTGTATATTTGTTATACATAATATATATGATTGTCATTATAGTGATACTTATCACATTACATAATTATAGTACAATATTATCTATATTCAGTATAGCGTGCAAAGATTTCTATGGCTTATTCACTACTTGTTACAAGTTTGTATCCTTAAATACCATCAATCTCAACCCCCTCCAATCCTTTGGTAACCACCATTTTACTCTCTCTCTCTCTCTTTTTTTAAAGGTTTCTCTTTTTTAGATTTCACATATAAGTGATATTGTACAGTACTTGTCTTTCTTTGATTTCTCATGCTTAGCATGATGTGCTCAGGGTCCATCCATGTTTTTACAAATGACAGTATATACCCCTTTCTCATGGCTGAGTAATATTTCATTATGTATAAGTGCCACATCTTTGTTACCTATTTATTCATTGATGGGCATTTGGGTTATTTCCATATCTTGGCTATTGTGAATAGTGCTGTAGTAAACATGAGAGTGCATATATTATGTCAAAATCCTATTTTCATCTTTTTGGATATATACCCAGAGGTGGAATTGCTGGATCATATGATAGATCTATTTTTAATTTTTTTGAGAAGCCTCCCTATTGTTCTCCATAGTGGTTAAACAAATTTATGATCCTACCAACAATGTGTATGTATTTTTTTTAAAAGGCCCACACCTTTTGCCTCATCTTGATAATAGCCATTCTAACAGGTGTGGGGTGATATCACATTGTGGTTTTGATTTTGTTGTTGTTGTTATTGTTGTTTAGTTTTTAGTTCATATTCATAAACTTAGCTCTGCAATCCAGCTAGACTTGGAGGGGAATAAAGAAACTATTGAACCTATAGAACTGCAGTGAGAGCACAAAGATTATAGGATATTTCAAGCAGATGGGGGTGAAAGGGTGCTCTCCTGAGCTACAGAAGGAATGGTTGTGGAGATAAAACACAAGTCAAATTTATTAGAGTTGTCTATAATCAGCAATAGTGATCTTCTTGCTGGTCTTGCCATTCCTGGACCCAAAGTGTTTCATGGCTTCCACTATATTCATGCCCTCTTTCACCTTGCCAAAAATCACATACTTATCGTCCAACCACTCAGTCTTGTCAGTGCAGATGAAAAACTGGGAATCATTTGTGTTGGTTTTAGCGTTTGCCAAGTATAGATGCCATGGCCTGTATGCTTCAGGATGAAATTCTCATCATCAAATTTCTCGCCATAGATGGACTTGCAGCCAGTGTCATTATGGCATGTAAAGTCACCATTCTGACACATAAATCTTGGAATAGTTCTGTGAAAGCAGGAATCTATAAACAAATCCTTTCTCTCCAGTGCTCAGAGCATGAAAGTTTTATGTTGTATTTGGAAATTTGTCCTCAGCTCAAAGAAGACACAGTCCAAGGGCTTGCTCACCATAAGGAGGTCAAAGAACACAGTGGGAGTGAGCATGGCTGGATGGTGCAGGGAGCTCCAGGGTGGTGGGCATCTGCAAGGCCTCATTGTTGTTTTGATTTTCATCTTCCTGATGATGAATGATGTTGAACATCGTTTCACATGCCTGTTAGCCATTTCGATGTCCTCTTTGGAAAAATGTCTATTTAGTTCTTCTGCCCATTTTTTTCTTGGATTGTTTGTTATTTGTTATTAAGTTGTATGAGTTCTTTATATATTTTGGATATTAGTTCCTTATCCAATGTATGGTTTGCAAAAACTTTCTCCCATTCTGTAGGTTGTCTTTTTGTTTTTGACTGTTTCTTTTTTTTGTGCAGAAGCTTTTGAGTCTGATATAATCGTTTTTTTTTAAATTTAGCCATTTCTTGATATGGAAGAATTAATGTGATTTTTACCTAAAGCTTTGTTTGCCAAGAATAAAAACGAAGCAAAATAAAGAATTTACAAAAATCTATGTAAGTTATGATATGCACAATTTGACTAAGATTTGAATCAATAGTCAAATGTTTAATTTATGAACGTGTGACAAATTTCAAATTTTTAGTAAATAAATGCTCTTATGCTGGAAGTCTAACAGAAATCTTTTGTAAACTCACTATAGCTATGGTAAGCCTGTTTCAGAAATAAACCAAAACATTTTTTGTTTGCTTGTACTTGTTTTTTTTTTAAAGGAAGATGTTACCTTAGGTTCTAAAAATGAATTATGAAACATGCCTAAAATCAAGAAAACCAGAAAGTAAAATTTTGAACATGGCATTTGTCTCAAATTAGAATTTTTGTTTTTCATAATACATTGCCTTAGACAAGAAAACTGGGTTTGGGAGTAGATAACAATAGGAATGGGCTGAACTGAAATAAATAATCCACCCTTAGGGCATCCTTAGGGCCTACCTCCCTTAGTGCATTTGCTATTTAAAAGCAAACATTTTAGATGGAAGCCAGATTCCGGGTCCAGTGTTGGCGGTTTTAGGCGGCCAAGGTGCAGCGCACAGTGCGGGGGCCTATGGGGAGGGGCAGGCTCCTGGCATGCTCCTGAGGAGGGAGGTTTGGGGTCTGCTGGGGGTGGCGCGTGGCCAGTGTGGGGGTGGCGGTAGTGTCAGGTGTTGGTGAGCACAGCGACCAGGTTCCAAGTGGCTGCAGATGGCCTGGGCTGCAGGGCCCTGGGTGGCTGCTGCCACCACTGCTGATCTTGGGCGCAGAAGGGTGAGGGTGTCTGCCGCTGGAGGGAGTGCCACTTGCCAAGGTCGCCTGACTCCGCGAGCTGACAGCTTCCTGCCGGATTTGTCTCCTCACTAGATTATGAGGTCCTTGAAAAAAGGAATAGTGAAAAAAAAAGAAAAAGAAAAAAGGAATAGTGTTTTACTCATCTTTATAAGTCCCAGTGTCTAGCACAGTTCCTGGTACATAGTTTAAGCTGAATATTAGGACTTGGCCACTGCTTCACCACGGTCTGATACTAGTAATAACCACAGTGGAAGGTCACAGTTACAAGTAACTTTCTCTAGTGCCAAACCAAATAGAAAAAAGAACTTATTTGGAACAGCAACTTCTGTTGGAACTACAACAGAAGTAGTTGTAGATGGAGAAACTAAGAAAACAGAAAAATCCAGTAGTTCTTCTAATCCAAAATAGGATGAACAGCTAACTATAAATGTGACCCCATAGATTACATTGGGATTTTGAGTTTGGAATCATTATACTTTAAAGGCAGACACTTTATTAGGAAGAGCAACAATTGATCTGAAACAAGCTCTGTTAATACACAATGGAAAATTGGAAAGAGTGAAAGAACAATTAAATCTTTCTTCAAAAAACAAGAATGGCACACTGCAAACTGGTGAATTATTAGTTGTGCTTGATGGACTGGCAATTGCGCAAGAAAATCTAATAAAGTGCAGCTCATCTCCAACCACAGAAGTACAGAAAAGTGGTGATGCCTTACATGAAAATGAAGATGCTTTGTTACAAAAACAGGCTGGAATGCTGGCAGACAAACCAAGCGGCACTCGGAGATCTTGGTGGATTGGAGAGTTATTTAATACCGGAGGGATCAGAGAAGACCGTTTCTCCAAAGATCTGAGCCCCAAATGCGAGCAGAAAGGGTAATTTATAGTTATCAGCCTCCATATTTGTGTGTGTGTTGGGGGGAGGGGTTGCATGTGCAGCAAACAAAGAAAGAAGAACCTGGAGGACGGGTCTATAAGCTAGAGGCCAAAGTTTGTTTTAGCCCAATCAGCTATCTTTGGTGTACTTTATCCACTTCTCCAGCATTCCCCCACTTTGATGCCTTTAAAAAAAAACTTTTAGTAGGCATCACCTTTCAGTTTTACAGGTTGGTACTCTCGGAAGACTAAGATATATGCAGTAGTTTGGTGAGCAACAGTGTTTTCAATAAAACGTGCCATGGCATTCAGCATACAGGGGCCAATGGATACAAGTAAAATTATGGAGAGGAGGGAACCCCGCCAGGGCAGGAAGCCAGGATGCCAAATCCATGAGATTCCATCCTTTCCATTGACTGATACTTTCCTGTTGTCTACCTTGATTTTTTTCCTTGAGTTCCTTAACCTTAGTTGTAACTATTCCTGAATGGTTTACAAAATAGCAACATTCCTCCCCCAGAAAGATGCAAGTCCCTCCTTTTTCTGAAGTGAGGAGGTCAAGGGCTCACCTATTTTGGAGGGTCACTGCTGCCAGAGAGTTTATTTGGCTTTTAAGGTTACCAGAGAATCTGCCACCCATTCCATGTCTTCATTTAGCTCTTGAGATAGTCTATGGTATAGTCCTATGGATGAACCTATGCCCCCTATTCCTGTTCCTAGTCCTGTCACAATTCATGCTCCAATCAGAACGGGTAGCAAGACTGCCCATTTAGACCAGGACTTGGGGCTAAAGGCTGTTAGCAGCTGATATTCAGTGTATATGGATATCTCTGGGGTTAGGAAGATGGAATAATATATCTGAGTCCTGTTGGCCTCTAAGCATTGGTAGGCCAATTTAAAACACAGATAGAACACCCCATTGGTTGAACATAGGGTTGTATTCCTCTTTAAGGTTATATTTCTTCTACATAGAGAGGTACCGTTCATACCTTCAGGGACTGTACAGATTAGATTGTCGGGATTTGTGAGACAGACCCCAGGGGCCAGGGGTCCAATTAAGACAGAAGTGTTGGTTTTGAGATTTTCAGGAGCTTCCCAGGCCAAAGGGATGGGGGGGGCTAAGTAAGCCCTCTGGCTGAGGGGCAAGCACCTCCAGCAGGTTTGGGTGTGATTATCTATTTTATGGAGGACTTGTAGAATAGTGTTGGCCTAACGCTGGAATGGGGAATTGGTAAGCATCTGATTGAGGGCTTAAAGGCTCAAACCCTGGTAGGCTGCCAGGGGAGTGGTCAAATTTATGGCTTATATTACCCTGTCCTGGGTATCCTTTATAACATTTTCAGGACACTTTCATCCTTCCCCCATCTGAGATCCCCCATTGAGGAAGGTAAGTGTAGCAAGCTCCCTTCTCTCTTTGGAGGCACTTGTTGTGACATGGGTTACTGACATTTTGGGTTATCTCCTCAGTCCAATACTTAGTCCTTAGGGCACTGGGTGACTGACAGAGAATGGGTGCTTTTCCCTTGTAGCAATCTTTGTGTAGGGAGGTGAAGGCACTGAATGCCCTCAACCCCCTTATTGTCATATAACAATCCTGGGGGCAAAGTGGGTAAGCAGCAGTTGTGAGGGTGAGAGCAGTTATCATAATATACAGGCAATAGTTAATAATCCTCCCATCCAAATGAGGTATGTGAGATCTGGCATGTATCTTTAGTCCAATGTCCAGCTTGTTGTTGCAGTCTCTATCAGCCCAACAGCAAGAAGTAAGATCAGGGCTATGACACCAGTAAGGGGCAAGGGCTGGCAAAGTTGCATCCAAACCCTTGGGTTCAGTCCATATGTTGATTCCTCAAGCTTCTGCCTTGGGCAGGCCAGCCAGCTTCCAGGGTGTGGCTGGAGCAGGGCTGGAGATCTCAGGGGCCAGTGTCTTTTTGAGGGTCAGTTTAAGCGGGTTGAGTGGATCTAGATCACTTCGCCAGGTTGAGGGTTACTCTGAGTTAGCCTCCTTAGCTCTGGAGTGATGGACACATGGGGTGATAACTGAAACTGAAACCTCTGTTTGGTTGTATGTCTGTAAAGTCCACCTCCAAGTCTTCGAAAGAAGCGGGTTTCTGGGAACTGTCAGATCAGGTTTAGAGACTATATGGTTTGCATATTTAGAGAGCCATCCTGTTTTCCAGTTGTTGAAATAATCCTATGCCCATGGGGTCTTATTATTATCCCCATAGAATAACAAACACAGAAGATTTCTTATACATAAAATACTGTGACAATTTTCTGAAGTTTACCTCAAGTATCTAGTTTAGGCAAACAACAAACATTTAAAGGCAATCATAACTAGAATTTAACAACCATAACAGTTCATTGTTGAAACATAGTTGTTCTCTCTAAAACCCACCCTTTCCAGAGATAGCCAAATTGAGACCAGTGCATTTGTAGAACAAATCCAGTCTTAACAAATCTAGCCTAATTATTTACATAAGCTCAGCAAGAATAGCGATTGATCATGAGGATCTCTTAAAGTCTTCTTTGTTGGAAACTTTTATGAGGAATCTCCAGGTTGAACTTTTAGTAGCCTCTCCAAGCCAGAAGCCTGTATTTGCCATCAGACAGGCCTGAAATACCTGTAGAATTGGGTGAATTACTCTTCATGAGGTCCCCAAGATATCCTGAGGTTCCTGCATCTGCCAGGAAGTTGCCTTCCTTACTTACCTGGGGAGGCTGCTGGGAACTCTGCAAGCAAGGCACCAAGCCAACATTTCCAAGCGGTTTTATGGCTCCATGTTTTATAAAGCCAACCCTAATTCCTTAAAGCTGTCTGGTCATATCTGAGTCTATGAATGTCATCCTCAAATATGACATTCCAGTCAAAGCCTTGGTAAAATAACCAGTATTTCCAAATGATGACATGTTATAAGATGAACAGATTCTCATTGAAGTTATGCAAACAATTGTAATTGCCAGGAAAGAAAGAATACTCTGAGAGTTTTGAATTTCAGGTGAGTTATGTAGAGAGAAAAGATAAATTCTTCAGTATACAAATGCATACTTTATGACATTTTTTTAATATCATACATATCTTAAGAGAAAATTTCCTTAATCTGGAAGAGGAAATATTAGAGAACCAGCAATATTTTCAACAAGAATCACAAAACAGTAATCTTCCTGAGTTTGTTTAATCCAATGTTCCTAATTCTTGTTCAATTTGAATACAGCTTTTTATTTCTGAAAATTTTACCCATTTTAGTATTAATCTTAAAGATGCTGAATACCTGTATTTATCCCCAAAGTCCTTTTTATAAATCTCCTTGAAGAAGAAACACATTTTGTGAGAGAATAAGAACAATGATAAATGACAAAATATCAGAAATAGACATCATTAAAGATCTGATGAGACTTCATTATGATGCAATTGACACATTCCGTTATTTCTGTGACACATAACATCTCAAGTAATCAGAATATTAAGTGATGACCTTATACCAAAACATTAAATCTTTAGAAATCGCATATAGATTTGGGCAGTTACAGCATTTACCTGTGTAATACAATCTAAGGTTTACCATTGTATGGCAGTACTTTTCCAAGTAACTTAGCATCCCAAATAACAGGGCCTAATTGGTCAAGAAGACTTCATTTACCATTTAAACCCTGAGAAGTTTGTGAAAACCCCAGAAGTCCTAAGTGCATCCTAAATAGGATTACAGATCATTACAAATCTTACAATTTTATATATTCAACCAAAGTGGCAAAAAATATCCCAAAGGTGAATGTATAGCATTATACAGTTGTTATCAAAACCTAACTCCTTTAACATTGAGAAATTTTAACTAAGTAATCAAAGACCTGATAGAGATGAGACCTAAAACTTTGATTTTCCTGGAGGATAGACCTTTGTTTGCATTGCCCTATCAAGAGCAGATCAACAGTTCAAGAAAGCTTTGTCATTTGAGCAGAGAGAAAGGCAGGATTTCAACTTTATACTAGTGTACTTTTAAGATTCCATTCATCTCAACCTTCTACAACTTTCTTTTGCTTTTAAACTTTGTCCCAAAGCCTTTTCTTTCCAAATAACCTGTCTCATTTCGGACAAAATTACTTTCTTCTACCCTCAATGAAACCTTATTTCCATTCCTTATATCTTTCTTATATGCCTCCTATTTTCCTACATACAGAGTTGTTTTCTTTATTTTCATCAGTCTTAAGTACATTTAGCAGAATTTTAACTCTTAGGAAACCTTAGTCTCCAATTGAAGACTTAGTAAACAAGTGAGAGGTGTTTACATCAGAATATTTTTAGATGGTATATTCATGAACCAATTAAGTACAAAGCATGATTTGCAATAAGTCCGAATAGCCTTAATTTCTCAGCAATAAGAAGTTCAAAACACAACCTATGTTCAATAATCAAAGCTTTAGTATTCCATCCTATTTGGAAAGTTTCAGGTTACCAAGAACCTTGAAAGTTATCTTAACAATTACCCATGAAAACATTGAGACAGACGAAATTAACTATCATTAACAAATTGCAACAGAAATAACATGAGCTTATTTGACTTTGTCAATAACTTTAAAGACAAGTCCAATAAACTTAAATTAATTTAAACATCCAATATGTTTCACCTGTGTACCCCTAAAACTCAATCAATTTTTCCCCATTGTCAATTTTCATTTGGGGCACCAGTGGAGATATCTGGAATGGGTGGTCCGGGGGGGTGCACTTTGCCCCTTGACTTGGAGTGTGGGAGGAGGAACCAATGGTTCCTGAGACACTGAGGATGGTATAGGACCACACCCAAGTTAGTGCAGAAACATGAGGGGGAGGGGAAGGCAGAAGCAGCAACTGCTTGGGAATATTCCTTAAAGTCCCTGTCCCAAGGTAGACTAACCACAGTTGGCTCTAATTATAACCGTTAGCCTGGGAAATGAGGGAGAATCCCTCACATGTATTAAGCAGAGTAACAGGTAGAGAGAGTCAGTGTCCCCTTTTAGTCTGGTTCTATCTTGGCTAGCCCAATAAGGTCCCCTTCTTGAGGTTTCTCCTGATTTTGGCTGGGGTTTTGGGACTTTCCCTGGTTGGGACAGTTATTCTTTTTAATATCCTTTCCCCTTGCAGTAGGTTCACATTTATGGCCTTCTCAGCCCCCTGTGCTGATCCCCCAGAGAGCCTCTTGATTCTGGCGGATGTGGACCAGCATCTGGAGAGTGCCTGCGCCAGGCCAAGAGCACAATCTCTGGCTGCGGGTCCTTGTAGGGGAGGGTTCTCTGGCCAGGAAGGGGAGGAGAAATGGGCTGCTGCGGTGGCAGTCTTGGTGGCTGCAGTGGCAAAACAGATGGGGGAAGAGTTTCAAGCTCATGGGAGGGGGAGGGAGCCTAATGAATCATGAGGAGGCAGAACACTAGGGGAGCGGTGGGTCACTTCTTTGGCTCCCTGGGTGAGTCTCTGGATAAGGTGGCTAAAACCTTTGCCTGACTCTCCTTGCTCCATCCCGACCCCGCAATGCTCCCATGAGGTGGAGTCGCAAAGACAGAGGGACAGGGGCACCCCTCCAGCCAGATGCCCGCTTGGCCATTTCCCGAAGGAACCCAGGCGACGCTCAGCCCCACAGGTCCCAGCCCTGCGACCTACAGACAAAAACCACTCTGACATCGCCACAGACTGAGCTCCATCCATCATGGAATCGAAGACGGGCCCACTCAGACTCCATGGGCCCCTGGGGACCCCAAGGGCGCCCACCTTTGGAGCCACCTAATCAAACTCGGCAAGCAAGCTAGACCTAGTTGAACATTCACACTCATATGCACACCAGAGGTTATTACATTCCCTTCCATAGATTTCCTACCTGTGAGACTTCTGAAGTCTCGGGGGGAATGATCAGGTCCCCCTTCTACTCTTGTGAGTGGACTGACTAGCTTGGGCCCCAGCCTTACTGGTTCCAATGTCAGATCTAGGTCCTCACCTACCAAGTCTCCTCAAGTCCAGTGGGAATGGCGGAGCAGGGTTGGCCCAAGGGGATGGAGCAGGAGATTGCCAAAATTAAGGCAGGGTACGCACTCTCCCTTGTGATCCCTCATTCTGTCACCGCCTCACCATTCTCCCAAACCAGTGGCAACAATGGGCCAACACAACACTGTTGGGTTTCCTCGTCAGGGAACCAAATTTGTTACAGAACCAGGCTGGAGTGAACACTGGCGGAAAAACCAAGAGGCACTCGGAGATCTTGGTGGATTGGAGATTTATTTAACACTGGCAGGCTGAGAGGAGACCATTTCTCCAAAGGTCTGAGCCCCGAATGCGAGGGGGAAGGGTAATTTATAGTTATCAGCCTCCATATTTGTGGGGGGAGGGGTTTTCACGCACAGCAAACAAAGGAAGAACCCAGAGGAGGGGTCTCTAAGCTAGAGACCACAGTTTGTTTTAGCCCAGTCAGCCATCTTTGGTATATTTTATCCACTTCTCCAACACATTCAGCAAGAACAACCTCCAGGTTGGCTGTTGAAGGTACTAATGGAATATATAATCATACACCTACAAGCACTCTAGTTCAAAACTCATGCTATTCATATGTAGTTAATGGAGACAACACACCTTCATCTCCATCTCAGGTTGCTTCCAGACCTAAAAGTACACCAGCTCCAAAACCACTCGCATCCAAGTTTGCCAATGCCACTTAGTAAGGGAGAATCATCCTCATCTGCACCAACTGTTAATGCTTCCACCACAGGCATGGTAACAGTATCTGAGGAAACTGCCTTGTCTTCAAATTGCACTAATACTACTGTTGAAGATCCTCCAAGCTCAAGAAATACTGACTTCCTCAGAAAACACTTAACTCTCCCTGCCTAATGTTAACCCTTTCCCAATTTGTTCCTCTCCCTGGAATAGGGCCTGTAACTGCTGTTAGTGAGCAGGGACAATGACTGTTAGCTTCCTCAAGCTGATAAGGGATGGTGTTGGGGTATGGCAATTAGAATCAACCCAAGGGTTGGTCCAATGACGCATGGTATGGATCTACAGGAAGGCTGGCAGGCATGAGGTGGTATAAATATTAGCAGACACAAAGAGAAAAACCACAAAATAAAGATTATACTGACCAATAAGATGGCATCTTAAGGTAATGTTCCCAGTTCCCAAACCAGTCAAACAATCCAGGAGAGACCCTGACTTTGTCCAGTTATGCCTGAATATCATCTATTAGTTCTAAGTCTCTGTGAAAATTATCGGTTATATTGAAACAATATATGTCAGGGGATCTCTCATAACCCAGGTGATGGAGGAGCAGGAAGTAATAAATTGTGGCTCTACTCTCTAAGAGGTTAAACCTAGCTTTATTTATTTATTTATTTATTTATTTATTTTTAGCATCTAATGCTTGTGAGGTGTTATTTATAGTTTTGCTGAGTATAAGTAGACAGTTTGTTTTATTTTGAGGTGTAAAACTTTTCCAAGAACCGGGAGTCCTATCACTGAAAGAGCCAAGGCAGCCACTTACCATTATTACTTTGTAAATATTTGGGTAAGGTGAACCTAGTATTATTTTGTAAAGCAGAACTTTTATTACCTCTTGTACCTTTTCAGTTTTAAGGGGAAGACCTCTATCCAGTTAGTAAAAATATCAACTCATAACAACAGATGTTAGGACCCCTTTGACCTTTGCATGCATGAAATCTAATTGTCAGTCTTCCTCTGGATACCCTCCAGTTTTTTTCTTGTCTGGGAGAGTAAGTTTGTGGTTGAGAGGATTGTTTCTAAGACAAAGTTTACAGGCTGATACTACCTGTTGAAATGTCCTTGACAATTTTTTTTTCCAATAAACATCTTTCGGGCCATTTGATAAGTTTTATCCCTCCCTAAATGAAAGGTCTGATGTAGTGCTTTAACAATCTCACTCTGTGTCCTAGGTAATAGTAATTGCTCCTGCTCCATTTGTTACTGCTTTAAGGACTGGATACAGTATCCATGAGTCAGAACCCAGTTCATTTCCTTGGGAGAGTAGGTGAGATTTAGTCTCCTTTAATAATTGATAAGGCAGGTGAGCTACTTTCCTTGACCCTGTTATCCACAGTCTACAATATCCAGAAATTTTAAAAAACCCAGGCAATTGTTGAACTGTCCTGGAGCTAGTAATGCTATAGTCTCTAATTCAGTTATAATGTCCCTTCGTAGCAATGGATTAAGGCTCTCAGACATTATCAGGAAAGAATGAGAAAAAAATTAGGTTTCCCCATATACATTCCAGGGGCTGAGAGAAAAATTTAGTCATAAGTTTTCTAGAGACACCTCTAATCATCATTCTGGCATTTGGATACTTGGCCCTGAGTGGAAAAGAGAACAGCAAAGGTGGCTATGGGATCAAGAAGGAAGTGAACCTGCTTTCTTGTTACCGGAATTTTTCCAGAGTTACCCGAGGTTCTGGGCTTCAAATAGACAGTTGGTTCCAGGGAGCCACCCCGAAGAGCTCCAGTCCCCATCAATCACTTCCAGGGACACTCTTATCTGAGACCTCACAAATAGAGGTCCTGAGGGCATTCAGGCATCCAGTGATTGTCTCCACACAAGGGGCATGGCTTACAGAGATTTGACTTTTGTTGTCTCTTTCGAGGGCCGTCTTGTTTCCAGTGCCATGAATGGCCACGTAAGTGGCATTTGGTGCCAGGGCCTCAGGAAGTCTACTCTGACATAGTATGTAAGGCCACAACTAAGGCCTCAGATTTTTTTTTCTATCTTGGTTGTAATATGCCCAATTACATATTGGGAGCTCGTAGGAACTCCTCCAGGGTCCCTTCCAGGCCAACAGCCAGTTTTTGCATTTCCTCTGAATATCTAGGGCTGAATGAGTGACAAATTTGTCATTTAAAATGTTCTCAGCCCTAGGGGTGTCAGGGGAGAAAGCCATATATTTTTTTGTAAAACTTTTTTTTAATGTTTATTTATTTTTGACAGAGAGAGAGACAGAGCATGAGCAGGGGAGGGGCAGAGAGAGAGGGAGACACAGAATCGAAAGCAGGCTCCAGGCTCTGAGCTGCCAGCACAGAGCCCGATGCGGGGCTCGAACTCACAGACCGCGAGATCATGACCTGAGCCGAAGTCGGATGCTCAACCGACTGAGCCACCCAGGTGCCCCAAGAAAGCCATATATTTATTTATTTTTTTTAAATTTTTTTTTTTCAACATTTTTTATTTTTTTATTTTTGGGACAGAGAGAGACAGAGCATGAACGGGGGAGGGGCAGAGAGAGAGGGAGACACAGAATCGGAAACAGGCTCCAGGCTCCGAGCCATCAGCCCAGAGCCTGACGCGGGGCTCGAACTCACGGACCGCGAGATCGTGACCTGGCTGAAGTCGGACGCTTAACCGACTGCGCCACCCAGGCGCCCCAGAAAGCCATATATTTAATAAGACCCTCTCTCACCCTCTCCAAGAAGGCCATTTGGCTCTCATTTTGTGTTTGTAAAATAGTGGCTAGTTTAGCATAATTTAAGGTCTTAATTTTAGATTTCCTTAATTCTTCCAAAACAAACGCTTGGAGGTGGCAGCAATACAATTCCCCCAATGGGATGGTCATAGTCCCAGTTAGGATCCTGGGGTAGAAGTGCCTGAGCTCCAGTAAGGGGCTGGAAGTTCCCTTATATGACCTTTAGTCGCTTGGTATTTAATGAGTTGCTCATCCCCACATCTCCTAGCTGCTGCCTGAAACCCACAATTTTCTGCCTCATTAAGATTCTGATTTAACAAAAGAATTATATCTTTCTAGGTCAACTCAAAAACACACATATATTTTGAAAAGCCTCTATATACTTATTGGATCAGAAAACTTGTTTAGATCTCCTTTTATCTGTCTTAAACCTTGTAATGTAAAATGTTTCTCCTTCTGGCATTCTAGTTTCTCCTAAGGGAAACATGCCTCTTACATTATGGTGAGGGCATAGATAAGGTGGGCAGCAGGGAGCAGAATTGCATTTTTTATATGGATTGAAGACCCAAAGAGGAGGAGATTGAGGTGGAAGACTTTCCTTCCTCCTTCTATAGGTCTGCTTTGGAGAGGGGTAAAAGGCCCTTAATTGTTTCCCCTTCTGATTGGTAGACTTCAGAAAGAGTTGCCATTAAATCAGGATCCACCTTACATTGCTTACATATATCGTGATTTTTTAAGGCCCCAAAACAAAGAACATAGGGGACTTCTCCCCATTTTTCTTTACATTTGTAAGACAAGTCCAATTGTAGGAGAGTATTATGAATGATATTTCCCTCTGGTGGCCAGGTTTTTTCCTTCAATTTGTATTGGGGCCAAGCATGTGTGCAAAAGAAAATGAGTCATAATGCATTCCAAAGGAGTAATGGCCTTGGTTGAGGAATTACCCATCTATAGGAAAAAGGAAGAAAGGTGTCCCTTATCTCAATTTCCTACAGCTGGACAAGAGAAACCTCATCTCCTGGTCTCATGTTTTGGCTGACTATGTGATTAGCAGCCAAAAGCCCTGTCAGTCATTCGAGGTGCTGGGAGTAGTTGCTCTCACCCAGGTTTGACCCTACCTCTGAGAGCTGACCTGGTCTTCCCCAATTTCTCCTATCCCTCTGTTTCCCACCGGTAGGACCTTGAAGTATGGACTGTGACCAAACAAGACTTCCCTGGTTGTGGTGGGATTCATTAATTTTATTTTGGCCCAACAGTAATTTACATATTGATCATCAACCATTGGGTGGGAGGGTGTTAAAGGGCTAAAGTCAAGATCTATTCCCCTGCCTTTTTCAACAATACCCACAAAAATATGTTCCAGCCACGTGGATATCAATTTTCAGCATACAATGGGTTAAGTTTAGTAAAATGGCTCCCATGTATCTCAGTAAAAGCCCTTCATATATCATCCATCCCTCATATGGCATAGACATCCATTCTTCTGCTAAACAGGAACAACATAAATATGGAGGATTTGGAGGCTGGCACTAAGGGTATTGCCTTTGAATCAAAGGAGGGAGCAATTTTAATCTTAAACCAGGGTACTTTTAAAATCCATTCATTTTAACATAAGTCCATCCTGACTATATATAAAATTTCTTTTTAAAGATTTCCTTCCACAAACCTTATACAACTTTCCTTTGCATTCAGATTTTGTCCTAAGCCATTTGTCTCCAAATAACCAGTCTCATTTAGGACAAAATTACTTTCTTTTATCTTTAACAAAAATGTATTTCTATTTCTTATATCTTTCTTACATATCTATTTTTTAATATACAGAGTTGTTTCCTTATTTCCATCAGGCTTAATTACATTTAGCAGAATTTTTGGTCTTAGAAACCTTAGTCTCCAGTGGAAACTAAGTAGTTACCAATTGTGAACTCTATGTCACATCAGAATGTTTTTAGATGGCAAACTTATGAATCCATTAAACATAAAGTATATTTTCCCAAGATCCAAATATCCTTAGTTTCTCTGAAACAAGTCAGAAGCACAAATGTACATCTAGTAATTATGGCTTTAGCCTCTTATCTCATTAGATATCCAATGAATTAGGGGTTCCTGGGTGGCTCAGTCAGTTGAGTGTTCAACTTCAGCACACATCATAATCTCACAGTTTGTGGGTTTGAGCCCCACATCCTTCTCTGCACTGACAGCTCAGAGCCTGGAGCCTGGTTCATATTCTGTGTCTCCCTCTCTCTCATCCCCTCCCCTGTTCATGCTCTGTCTCTCTATTTCTCAAAAATAAATAAACATTAAAAAATTTAAAAAAATAGATTCAATGAATCCAATCTCAATTTGTCATGCAAGTATAACTTTAACATTTTAGGTTACCAAAGACTTTGAAAGCTATCTTAACAATAACGCATGAAAACTATGAGGCAGACAAAACTAACGATCATTTTCAGTCACTTTTTTGCTGACAAATTGCAACAGATATAGCAGGAGCTTGTTTGACCTTCAGAAAACCTTAGTAGAAAAAAGTTTTATATATTTAATGCTGATAACTCTAAAGACATGTTTATCTTAAACCAAAAAAAAAGACCTTAAATCTATTTAAATAGCAAATGTTTTCCATATTTGTCCATTTAAAAATCAATTGTTCCCCATTGTCTATTTTTACCCACAGCACCATTTGGGAAATCTGAAGTGGGTGGTCTTTGCTCCTCAACATGTCAGGTGGTAGGATAAGCTAATGGTACCTGAGGCATTGAGGCCAGTTTTGCAGGCCACACCCCAGAGACAGAGCATGAACAGGGGAGGGGATGAGAGAGAGGGAGACACAGAATATGAATCAGGCTCCAGGCTCTAAGCTGTCAGTGCAGAGCAGGATGTGGGGCTCAAACCCACAAACCGTGAGATTATTATGTGAGCTGAAGTTGAACACTCAACTGACTGAGCCACTCAGAAAAAAGAGTGGGGAGTGAAGTAGAGGCAGAAGAAGCAAGGTGCCACCAAGACATAGAGAAAGAGTGTTCCCAGTTTTAAATCTTGTCAGCTTGGACAGAGGAGAAGACAGCATGTTTTTTTTTCCCTTCCACCAACAAGTGGAAATATACAGTCCATGTTAGGCCAGAGAAGATAGGGAATTTCCCCCAAACAAAGGGGTTTTTGTAGCTTCTTGGAAATATTCCTTAAAGTCCCAATTTTGGGGTAGACTGACTAGAGACAGTTGGCTCTAACACTTGGTTTTGAGCAATTGCCCCCATCCTGGTATCCTAGATGGTCCTTCCCAATGTATGGTGTCACAGGACAAATACTTGTGAAAAAGTCATTTTGTATGGCTGGCTGCTCCCCTTGTGGGACTTTAGTCACCTCTTAGTATTGGCAGATCAGTATAAACCCATGACTTGGATGAGGTCTCTGTGGACCTGATTCTGCCTTGTGTTGTCTGAGGTCATCACAGAATTGCAGTATAGGACCCACACAGGCTCCATAGCTGAAACCGTGGAGCACAGGCACTCACACACACACATTCAGATTGCAGACTTACACCCAGGACCTCTCTGTCCTATGTGGAGACTATGTTGCCCGGGAGGTGATCAAGCTCCCTTTCCTCCTCTGAGGTGGGACTGAATTTGGTCCTGAGTCCCCGGGGACACTTACTTGATCTGATGTTCCATCAGGGCTGATTTTTCTGATTTCCCTTGTAGTCCGTTCAAGCATAGTGGTGGACAACTATTGTTGGGCTTGGTAAGGATTGGGGTCCAGTGAAATTACTAGCAGTGTGCCTTCCTTTCTGTCACAGGGCCCCGTATGATATGTGGCCTCTCTGTTGGCCTCCAACAAAGGTGGTTTAAGGACCAGTGCAGCTGTCAGGTTCCTGGTCAATGCACCAAAATGTTACAGCAAATATTCAGTGCCCAGGAAGAGACAAGCAATAAGCACTCAGGGAATCAGAAAAGACTGTTTATTTTGCACTGGTGCCAGCCCAGTGGAGTTACCTCCAATGACAGCATCTGGCTCAGGTTTTACTGGTCTTTATACATATGTGTTTCCAGGTTGGGTGGGAATAGTATAGTCAAGCTTCTGGTTTCTGGCTGCTGGCTGATGCAAGAGGCAAGAAATATTGCAGACGCCAAATGCATGCAAAGGGAGTATCCAGGCTTGGACATGTGACTGGCCCTATTTATTTGCATTTACCAGCTTTCCTCCTCATTGGCTTTAGGAGTAGAACCCAGTGATTCATCTCTTACATATGACGCCCAGTGCTCATCCCTAAAAGTGCCCTCCTTAATGCCTGTCATTCACTTAACCCACCCTCCAACACACGCACCCTTAAAGCAACCCTCAGTTTGTTCTCTCTATTTAAGAGATTCTTATGGTTTGCCTCCCTCTCGGTTTTTATCTTATTGTTCCTTTCCTTCTCCTATGCTCATCTGTTAAGTTTCTCAAATTCCACATATGAATGAAAACCTTTATCTTTCTCCTACTGACCTATTTCACTTAACATGATACCTTTCAGGTCCAACCACTTTGTTGCAAATTTCAAGATTTCATTATTTTTCATTGTGGAGTAGTATTCACTTGTATACATACACCACATCTTCTTTATCCATTTATCAGTTGATGGACATTTGAGCTCTTTCCATAATTTGACTATTGTTGATAGCTCTGCTATAAACATCGGGGTGCATATACCCCTTCAAATAAGAATTTTTGCATCCTTTGGATAACTTCTAAGTAGTATAATTTCTGGTCATAGGGTAGTTCTATTTTTATTTTTTTAAAGAACCTCCATACTGTTTTCCACAATGGCTACACCAGTTTGCATTCCCACTGACAGTGCAAAACGGTTTTCCCCTCTCTACATCTTTTCCAAAATCCACCGTTTCCTGAGTTATTACTTTTAGCCATTTTGACTGGTGTGTGGTGGTATTTAATTATGGTTTTGATTTGTATTTCCCTGATGATGAGTGATGTTCAGCATCTTTCATATTTCTGTTTGCAATATGGATGTCTTCTTTGGAAAAATATCTACTGATGTCTTCTGCCCATTTCTTCAATGGATTATTTGGTTTTATTTTTTTGTGCATTTTGTTTGATGAATTTTTTAAACAGATTTTGAATACCAACCCTTTATCCAATATCTCATTTGCAAATATCTTCTCCCATTTTGTCAGTTGCTGGCAAAGTTTTTGATTGTTTCCTTTCCTTGATTCCAACACAAGATAAAGACTCCACTAAAAAGGAGAATTACAGGCCAATATTCCTGATAAAGTTGGATGCAACAATTCTCAATAAGATACTAGCAAATCGAATTCAACAGTACATTAAAAGAAGTATTCACCATGATCAAGTGGGTTACATTCTTGGGCTATAGGGATGGTTCAATATTCACAAATCAATCAACGTGATATGCCACATTAATGGAAGAAAGGATAAGAAACATATGAGCTTATCAATAGATATAAATTTGATACAATACAGCATCCTTTCTAAATAAAAACACTCAAGAATGTTGGGACAAAAGGAGCATAACTTAATATCATAAAAGCCATATATGAAAGGCCCATATCTAATATCATCCTCAATGGAAAAAAATGTGCTCTCCCCCTCATATCAGGAACATGAAAGCGATGTCTACTTTCAAGACTGTTGTTCAGCATAGTGTTGGAAGTCCTAGCCTCAGCAAAAACAAAATGAAATAAAAGTCATCCAAATTGGCAAAGAAGAAGTCAAACTTTTACTCTTTGCAGATGACATGATGTTTTACATGGAAAACCTAAGAGACTCCACAAAAAAATTTACCTGAGCTCATACATGAATTCAGCAAAGTACAGGATATAAAATCAATGTACAGAAATAGATTGCATTTCTATACACTAATAATGAAACAATATAAAGAGATATCAAGGAATTGATTCCATTAAAAATCGTACCAAGAACAATAAAATACCTAACAATAAACCTAACCAAAGAGGTAAAAGATCTGTATGCTGAAAACTACAGAAAACTTATGAAAGAAATTGAAGAAAACACAAAGAAATGGAAAAACATTCCATGCTCATGGATTGGAAGAACAAATATTGTTGAAATGTCGATATTACCCAAAGCAGTCTACACATTCAATTCAATCCCTATCAAAATAACACCAGCATTCTTCACAGAGATAGAACAATCTTAAAATTTGTATGGAAAAACAAAAGACCCTGAATAGCCAAAGTAATTTTGAAAAAGAATACCAAAACTGGAGGCATCACAATTCTGGACTTTAAGCTGTATCACAAATCTGTAATCATCAAGAGAGTATGGTACTGGCACAAAAACAGACACATAGATCAACAGAATAGAATAGAGAACCCAGAAATGGACCCACAAGTATATGGCCAACTAATCTTCAACAAAACAAGAAAGGTATCCAATGGAAAAAATACAGTCTTTTCAGCAAATGGGAGAACTGGACAGTGACATGGAAGAGAATGAAACTGGACCACTTTCTTACACCATATACAAAAATAAATTCAAAATGGATGAAAGACCTAAATATGAGACAGGAAACCATCAAAATCCTACAGGAGAAAACAGTCAATAACCTTCTTGACCCAGGCCACAGCAACTATTACTTGACATGTCTCTGGAGGCAAGGAAAACAAAAACAAAAATGAACTATTGGGACCTTATGAAGATAATCTCCATATTTTTAAAAAGTATATTTACTTATTATATTTTTACAATTCCCCACCATCAAAGCAATAAAACTGACTCAGATATTGAAATAACAAGCATTTCCTACTAAAAATCGAAAGTATTGTCTCATGTGTTCTTTATATTGTCTTTTATTTTCTTTTGTTGTTCATAATGGTATATATACTTCTCAGTTTTGTTCCTGTGTAATCATTCAATACTTGTTTTTAAATTCCTACCAGGTGCAGGAAACTTTGCTACATGCTAAGGAAAAGTAAAAAAAAAAAAAAAAAGTGAAATATTGTTAGCCCTAGGATATTTGCATCCTAATAAGGAAAGTAGATACATACTATTCTTTCTAAGTACAATTTACTTCCTCCTCACATTTTAAATTTAGTCCCACAAGAATCATGGTTTTATGTCTGTCTTTCCTTCTTGACAACTAATTACCTTAGTCATAGATTGAGTCTCATCGATTTTAGAATCCTAGCATGGAGGTCAGTGTTGGGCATATATTAGATGTGTGCTGTTTCACTTCACTTACTGTTTTAAATACTTTAATTTCTCCTATTGCCTTAAAGATAGAATTCAACCCCTCAGCATGTAATCTAGGCCCTTTGTGATTCAGGTCTGTAATATCTTATATAATAGCCACTGCCTCATGTATTGAGCACCTGAAATGTAACCAGTCTGAGCTGAGATGTGCTGTAAAATACACATTAGATTTTGCTGACTTAATATGAAAATAATGATATAAATAGTCTCATTAATAATTGTTATCTTCATTTCATGTTGAAATGGCATTTTGACTATATTAAATTAAATGCAGGTTATTATAAAAATTCATTTAATTGTTTAAATGTGGTTACTAGAAAATTTAAAATTACACATGTGGCTCACATTTGTTACTCATGTTTTGTTGAAAAAAATGCACAAGTCCCGTACCTCTTTTCCCTTATTTTCCACATTTACTTTGTATCTACCCTTAAAAAGTCTCCTCTCTCTTTCAAAGTTCATGTTAAACTCCTGCTTCAATACCTTTTCATGTCTGTTTGACATGCTCTCTCTTCTTAGCACAACCCATTGGGAAAAGCCTACTCACTGCAGTCCACCTCACAACACTTCCTCCCAAGACCTGTTTTAGATGCTGTGTCTATAATACCACATCATCCTTTGCAAAGTTTTATCTAGGCCTTACCACACTGTAATGTATTTCTTAGTCTACTTCTGCCTTTTTTAAGCCTGTGACTAATTTCTCTCTGAATCTCCTGCACTGAACAGTTTCTGGCTTAGAATAATTTTTTATGTTTGTTGAATGAATGCAAGAAGGATCTGGTTGAATAGCAAATCTAAAGGGAAATTTTAATGTCTCTTTCTCTGAATCTGGATAATGGTTATAACCCAAACACACCACCCTACACACACACACACACACACACACGCACACACACACACTTGCACACGCACACGCACACATACACAAATTTCATACATGACCAAAAAGTCCCTCACTCCCCTCACCAAAATACCCAAAACAAATAAAAACACTAACCCAAAATAGAAGCCACTATAGCTGAAAGACAAATACTGATGATGTCTTACAAAATGGTCATTTAGTTATTTATTAGTAATACAACTTGTCATTCAAGGACAGAGTGGTTCTGTGGTTGTGGCTTCATCCTTCCTTTACAGAATGGCTGATAAATTCCCTGGTGACCACTAACAAAGGGAGCTGCCTCATATATTTATACATTGTAATATGTAAATGCAGTTCCAAATTCATGGGTCCCTTATTTATAGCCAAGAAAATCCTCACCACTAAGCTACTAAAAATTGACTGATCACTGTGAGCAGTATGGAAATTGCCATACATTTGATCAGAAAAATCAATGCCTCCATTGCAGGCTGAGAAGGGAAGAGGAACAAGCACAGTAGAAGGGCTTCCACCAACTTCAACTGTCCTACACACATTTTGGTTTGCCACACAGCATTTGGGTTTGCACACAAGACTCTTCCTTCTCAGCTGTTGCCTATCCTGGCTAATGGAACATCTCTTCTTTGCTTCTGTTGCACTTTTTTTCTGCTTAGATAATCTGTCCATTGCTATAAGTGGAGTGTTAAAGTCCCATACTACTATTGTATTTTTATCAGTGAGTTTTTTCATATTTGTATTAATGGGTTTATAGATTTTGATGCTTCCAACTTGTGGGAATTAATATTTACAATTGTTAGATCCTCTTGTTGGATAGAAATCTGTGTTAAGGTTGGATCTGGCTTCTTCTACACTTTTCTCAATCCCAGCTGGTGTCGTTATGAATGGTGTTAAAATTTTGGTTCAGGCATATTAATTAAATCTGTTTTGATTAGGTCCCTGCCCATGGCATTTCCTTGCTCTTTCTTTCAGGATGAATTCCTCAATATTGGAATTTTATTTAGGACACTGTTTTTTTTTGTGTTAGGAAAGCCTGTGCATGGTCCTATTTCCATTACAGCTGAAGCTTCACAGCACTGTATGATCAGGAGGCCTGGTGCGTGCAGAGGCTTTGTGCTGGTCTTATGAATGAGGAGTCTCCTGCACCTCTGGCTTTCAATTACACTTGCCCTAGTAAAAAAAAAAGCCACCTGCAGAATGAAGGGTGGCAGTGCTTGGTGAAAGTGGCTCAAGCTTCCACTGTGGGTGTTGTGGTGCTCACTGAAATCTGGTTGTGCTGATGAGTGGGGGTAAAAATGGACTCTATATACTCTCTTGTCCCTGGAGAGGGGAGTTTGTGCCCACTACTGTTCAGGAAACCCTTACAGAAGAGCAAACAATGAGCCCTCCTGTGTTTCAGGCCTCTGTCAGACCCCTGCCTTCACCCCGTCTGTGTCAGAGCCATCTGCCTGCCCAGTAGCACAGTGCTCCTTTGTTTTATCCCAGATATGCTGGCTGGGCTTCAAAACCCCACACTTTAGTGACCTGGTCCAGTCTAGACCTGTACTAATCTGGAGGAGGGTCTCTCCCTGCTGTGGCTGGTACCAGTTTGTCCCAGAAAGGCATTTGCACAACCACACAGGGGTTTGGAGTTTATGGTAAAGTGCAGCAATAAACAAGCAAACAAACAAACAAACAAGCAAACAAAATGGCATCCAGGTAAGCTGCCACAGCAGGTTTAACTGCTCATATGCTAATGAATTGGGTAGCTCAATGTAGCCTCTTAGTCCTTTCATCCCTAAAAAACAGTGTTGCCTCTCCTAAATGCACTCTGCAGACCATGGTCTCCATTCATGGGCCTCTGCACTTCTTATCCACAGGAGCATTGCTACACCCACCAGGCTTGACCTGGTGATGGCACAGACTGCTAAAACTTCACATTCCCAACTCCACTGTTTATAAAAACTTCCAATAATCAGCCCCTCTTGTTTTCCCAGACAACAGTTTTGGGAAATTGTTTTCCCTCTGCAATTGCCTGTGTGCAACTTACCTCTCTCCCTCTTTCTCTCCTCTGTCCATGATCAAGGCTCTTTTCCCTCCACAGTACCCGCTAGTCTTTTCTCCCCCAAACACGTCTCTGCATCTCTTACTTCCACCATGTGGCCTCTTTTCTTTCTCTCATTGTGTAGTTTGTTCTGTCTTCAAATTTATTTCCTGGGTTTTCAGAATTATTTGATAATTATCTAGGTGTGTTAAAGTGATGAGGCAAACAAGCTCCTCCTACTACTCTGCCATCTTAACTACCCACACTTGTTCTTTCAAAATGGAACCTGGATGTCTAAATGCCCACTTGGTTACTGCATCCTTTAGGTAATTTTCCTATTCTATTGACATACAATGGGGGGCACAGATGGGAAAGGAAGTAAAGGAGATAGACTAGAAAGTAGGGGAAAGAGAAATTTCATGCCTATGGATTTGGAGGTTTTTCTGAAGGGGTCTAAAATAACATTTTTGTTAAAGACAATAGTAGCTTTGTGGAGGTATAATTTACAGACCAAATAATTCACTCTACTCACATTCTTAGTATGTTTGCAGAGTTTTGCAATTATTACTACAATTTAATTTTAGAAACCGTTTGTGCCCCAAAAGAAATTATGTACCTTGTTAATCAGTCACTCTACATTTTCCCCTCAACCCTCCCAAATAGTACGATCTGTGGCCTCTGTGGCCTCTCGTGCCATGCTTTTTTTACTTAATGTTTTCAACATACATGTTGTGGCACATTTCAGTATTTCATCTTTTTTAATGTCTGAATAATACTACATTGTGTGGATATACCACATTTTGTTTAACCATTTCTCTACAATAACATTTGAAAGCTTGAAAGCATTGATGTTATTTCATATCTGTGTCATATGTAAAATAAGTACAATGGAATCATCTGGCAGTCATTTTCATTTGTGATTTCTGGCAATCAGTTCAGATAGTAATCATTACGATTGTGCAGACTATTGAGATAATATTAGCTTATACTCTTAGCTGAATACTATTTAATATTAGCTTAACACCTTCTTGCATCCGAAAACCAAAAGTCAAATTTTGAATGTTTCATTTGGCTTCTTCCATTTTTGTCATTATCTATCTAATATAATTGAGTAATTTATTTTTGTCTCCCTCATTCAAATATTAGCTTTTTTGGGGAAAGGGTTTTTAAATTCCTCCACAGCACCTCCCCACAGGCTTTGTCTGTATTTTCAATTAATGAAATTCTGCAATTACTCATATTTTGAAAGAATCCTACTTTTAATAATAGCCTGCTCAGTTTTTTCTGCAAACATGTATACTCCATCATTTGGAGGGAGATAAGGGAAATAAGTTAAACCACAGGGAAAATGAATTATTTCACAACAAAAGTAAGACTAAAATCTTTAGGAAAAAAATCCCTAGCTCACACTTTAATTATAAACTATTTGAAGCCCCATTTGCTTCCACATTTTAGGTGTATTCCATGTCCCCGTGTTTTTGTTCATTTTGAACATTCTTCCTTGAATGTCTTTGTTTTCTCCTCAACCCTGTTCCCACTCTATCTGTCTAGTCGGTATAGCCTTCTCTAGAGCCTCACTTCTATAAACTTCTTACACCCTTGTTATGCACCTTTATAAAGGTGATTGTATATGTGACTATCAGTGAGCTTTTCATGGACAGACATGGTACCATACTTAAACACCTCAACACATGGCACAATACATAGAATACCTGGCACATTATGAAAGATGGGAATTTACTAAATGCTTGTAGAAATAAACTAAACAATGGAGTTTTAAATGCCACATGTTCAAAAATTTTTGGTCTAATTAGCCTCTGGTAGTATAAGCCACTTGCAAATTATTTCTAAATGCTGATCTGACAGTTTGAAGACCCGATCTATCTTTTTTTATGGAAGAGGCTGCAAGATTCAATTCTTATTTCTGGCTCATTCGTAAACCATCTGAGATAACTACAGAATCTCCAGAGCTCTCTTCAGCTCCTTATTTCACTAGATTCAAATCTTAGGGAAATTATACTTTCAGGGTGTTTCTAAACTGGGAAGGCACCTTGATGGCTATTTATCTGTGGCTATTTTTCTAATTAGGTCATGTCTGAAGTCATAATTTTGACCCCTTTGTGGGCTGGTTAGCTTTATTCAATTACGTGTCTACAGGTGGCACCCATTATTCCAGTCTGTAACCTTACAAATGCATGCTCCTGGTCACAAGGGGCATATAGTAATATCAATGAATCAGTGAAAAGACTATCCTCACGTCTGGATACACAATTCAAAACATTTAACCTACTGATCTTGGGTCAATAGTGTCATTTTGGTATGTGAAAGCCCATTATTACTGTAATTACTCTTGAAGCAGTAAAAAAGGGACATTAAAAAAGAAAGATTGTGTCTACTGCTGGTGTTCTGATGAAAATAATTATGATCATTGAGGACCTGTTTTCCCACACACACACTCCATGATTTTTAGATGTCTAAAATGTATTTAAATAACTCTTTTCCACTGTAATGTCTGAAGAAATGAAAATGTGTGCTATTTAGCTTTATATTTCCATGGCAATGGTGCTGTACAACTTCATATATTTTAGGTATTTAAATACTGTCATCAGATTCCTAATAGTAATTTTCCTTATGGAGCAGTACAGTAATGATAATTGTTGTTAGTAATTGATTCTTAGTACACATTAAGTCCAAATACATATATTATAAAATTGAAGCAACAAGCAACAGGAGATTCCTTTGTTGAGAAATGAATAAATTAATTCATTAATGTTATGTACCCAGGCAGTTACCAAAGATATTTTACAAATGTAGAATGCATATAACAACAAACACTGTAAATAAAAGAACAAATGACACAGAAACTAGGGATATAAAATAAGGATTTGCTGCTTCTAGGGTAAGAGGTCCAAATGTTGTAATACATGTAGGATATCATAATTTTTGTATTTTAGGGAAAATGGCTGCCTGATTTGCTTTTATTTTACTCTGATCTAGGCCATGCCTGCAGTATTTATAACTCTTAATTTGATTATCCTTAAACGTTGGTATCTCATTTATATTTGTTGGAGAATGGAGAATAAGATGAAAGATGACATATGCCTTTGGAATTAATTTTCCTCTTTTATCATGGGATTCGACCTTGGCAGAAGGATGCTGTGGGATCCATGAATCAGAAAGGTAACCTGGATTTATCCTGATTTGATATGCTGGCATAGACCTGTCTCTGTGGTAATATGTTCTTTAATGCTCTGTTGAACCTGTTCTGTTTAGTTAAATGAAAATGAATGCGTTTGACATACTTGGTGTAGTTGGTAGTTTGATAAAATGAGATTTCCTTTCTCTTTTTCCTGTTCATTTTCCACAGAACTGCCAGTGCCCATTATTTACATTAGGTTGAGAGTGCTGGCAGATAGTTTGAAAAGTAATCATTTAGGAAGTACTGTTCTCTACTAACTCTGAGTGTATCCAAATAGTGATGTAGCTGAATGTAGTACATTGGACATAGAATAAAAATTAATTTGACATCAAAAAATTTTAACAGCTGAATCCAGCTGCTGGACTTCTGCCTAGATAAGAGTCATTTAAAAAGCCCTTTTTGATTCTGCAAAGAAGGCAAATGTGCCTGCTTATGGGAAGACAACATAACCTTGGCCGTTTCAATTATTGCTTGACAAGACAAGTGTAGTATTAAAACATCCATTTCTGGGGTACTTGGGTGACTCAGTCAGTTAAACATCCGACATTGGCTCAGGTCATGATCTCGCGGTTCATGGTTTTCAGTCCCACACTAGGCTCTGTGCTGACAGCTCAGAGCCTGGAGCCTGCTTCAGATTGTGTCTCCCCCTTTCTCTGCCTCTCCCCTCCCCCACACTCTTTCTCTCAAAAATAAATAAACATAAGGAAAAAATTTAAAAGAAAACAACATGCATTTCTCTTGAGAATAACACTTAAAATAGTTATGCTAATGAGAGAAAGACTTTATTTGAATATTTTTTAAAGAGGGCTTGATAGACTCATTTATTTTCTCCACCATGCACTGAACAATATACAGTGTATGGAAAGGAAGTCTATTGTGAAAACCTCTCTGTCTCCCAGTCCTCAGGAGATTCTCATTGTTAACTTCAATGGCTACCTGGTTGCAAGTTTGTGTAGGATCTATCACAGAAAGAATGAGAATCCATTCCCCAAGCAACTGTGCATAACCTGGAGAATATTGGAACAGGAGTGGATCCTTGTATTTCCCTATTTCCTTCTTTACCTCTTAATTAGCCAGTGGTATGTCAAAGAATCGTGGGAGTCCAATAAACTAACAGATGAAAACATAAATCTCAAAATTAGTGCTTTATTTTTGCACACAGGTTGGAATTTCTCATACCAAATGAGTTGAACTATTTTTTTTAAATATGAAATTTATTGTCAAATTGGTTTGCATACAACACCCAGTGCTCATTCCAATAGGAGCCCTCCTCAATACACATCACCCACCCCCCTCTCCCACCCACCTCCCATCAACCCTCAGTTTGTTCTCAGTTTTTAACAGTCTCTTATGCTTTGGCTCCCTCCCACTCTAACCTCTTTTTTTTTTCTTCCCCTCCCCCATGGTCTTCTGTTAAGATTCTCAGGATCCACATAGAGTGAAAACACATGGTATCTGTCTTTCTCTGTTTGACTTACTTCACTAACCATATCATTCTCCAGTTCCATCCACGTTGCTAAAAAGGCCATATTTCATTCTTTCTCATTGCCATTTAGTATTCCATTGTGCATATAAACCACAATTTCTTTCTCCATTTGTCAGTTGATGGACATTTAGGTTCTTTCCATAAATTGGCTATTGTTGAAAGTGCTGCTGTAATCATTGGGGTAAAAGTGCTCTATGTATCAGCACTCCTGTATCACTTGGGTAAATTCCTAGCAGTGCTATTGCTGGGTCATAGGGTAGATCTATTTTTAATTTTTTGAGGAAGCTCCACACTGTTTTCCAGAGCGGCTGCACCAGTTTTCATTCCCACCAACAGTGGAAGAGGGTTCCTGTTTCTCCACATCCTTGCCAGCATCTATAGTCTCCTGATTTGTTCATTTTAGCCACTCTGACTGGCGTGAGGTGATATCTGAGTGTGGTTTTGATTTGTATTCCCCTGATGAGGAGCAACATTGAACATCTTTTCATATGCCTGTTGGCCATCTGAATGTCTTCTTTAGAGAATTGTCTATTCATGGTTTCTGCCCATTTCTTCCCTGGATTATTGGTTTTTCGGGTGTGGAGTTTGGTGAGCTCTTTATAAATTTTGGATACTAGCCCTATGTCATTTGCAAATATCTTTTCCCATTCTGTTGGTTGCCTTTTAGTTTTGTTGATTGTTTCCTTTGCAGTGCAGAAGCTTTTTATCTTCATGAGGTCCCAATAGTTCATTTTTGCTTTTAATTCCCTTGTCTTTGGGGATGTGTTAAGTAAGAAATAGCTGCAGCTGAGGTCAGAGAAATTTTTTTTTCCTGCTTTCTCGTCTAGGGTTTGGATGCTTTCCTGTCTCACGTTCAGGTCCTTTATCCATTTTGAGTTTATTTTGGTGAATGGTGTAAGAAAATGGTCTAGTTTCATCCTTCTGCATGTTGCTGTCCAGTTCTCCCAGCACCATTTGTTAAAAAGACTGTCTTTTTTCCATTGGATATTCTTTCCTGCTTTGTCAAAGATTAGTTGACCATACTTCTGTGGGTCTAATTCTGGGGTTTCTATTCTATTCCATTGGTGTACGTATCTGTTTTTGGGCCAGTAGTATGCTGTATTGATGATTACAGCTTTGCAGTAGAGGCTAAAGTCTGGGATTGGGATGCCTCTTGCTTTGGTCTTCTCCGTCAATATTACTTTGGCTATTCGGGCTCCTTTGTGGTTCCATACAAACTTTAAGATTGCTTGTTCTAGCTTCGAGGAGAATGCTGGTGCAATTTTGATTGGGATTTCGTTGAATGTGAAGATAGTTTTGGGTAGTATTGACAATTTAACAATATTTATTCTTCCAATCTATGAGCATGGAATATTTTTCCATTTCTTTATATCTTCTTCAATTTCCTTCATAAGCTTTCTACAGTTTTCAGCATACAGATCTTTTACATCTTTGGTTAGGTTGATTCCTAGATATTTTATGCTTCTTGGTGCAATTGTGAATGGGATCAGTTTCTTTCTTTGTCTTTCTGTTGTTTCATTTTTAGTGTTTAAGAATGCAACTGATTTCTGTACATTGATTTTATATCCTGCGACTTTGGTGAATTAATGTATCAGTTCTAGCAGACTTTTGGTGGAGTCTATCGGATTTTCCATGTATAATATCATGTCATCTGCAAAAAGTGAAAGCTTGACATCATCATTGCCAATTTTGATGCCTTTGATTTCCTTCTGTTGTCTGATTGCTGATGCTAGCACTTGCAACACTATGTGAAACAACAGTGGTGAGAGTGGACATCCCTGTCGTGTTACTGATATCAGGGGGAAATCTCAGTTATTCCCCATTGAGGATGATATTAGCTGTGGGCTTTGCATAAAAGGCTTATGATGTTTAAGTATGTTCCTTCTATCCCAACTTTTTGAGGATTTTATTAGGAATGAATGCTAAATTTTGTCAAATGTTATATCTGCAACGAATGACAGGATCATATGTTTCTTATCCTTTCTTTTATTAATGTGATGTATCAGATTGATTGATTTGCAAATGTTGAACCAGCCCTGCAGCTCAGGAAGGAATCCCGCTTGATCATGGTGTATAATTCTTTTTATATGCTGTTGAATTCATTTGCTAGTATCTTATTGAGAATTTTTGCATCCATATTCATCAGGGATATTGCTCTGTAGTTCTCTTGTTTTACTGGGTCTCTGTCTGGTTTGAGAATCAAAGTAAAGATGGCTTTATAGAATGAGTCTGGAAGTTTTCCTTCCCTTTCTATTTTTTGGAGTAGCTTGAGAAAGATAGGTACTATCTCTGCTTTAAATGTCTGGTAGAGGGGCGCCTGGGTGGCGCAGTCGGTTAAGCGTCCGACTTCAGCCAGGTCACGATCTCGCGGTCCGTGAGTTCGAGCCCCGCGTCGGGCTCTGGGCTGATGGCTCGGAGCCTGGAGCCTGTTTCCGATTCTGTGTCTCCCTCTCTCTCTGCCCCTCCCCCGTTCATGCTCTGTCTCGCTCTGTCCCAAAAATAAATAAATAAAAAACGTTGAAAAAAAAAAAAAAATAAATGTCTGGTAGAATTCCTCTGGGAAGCCATCTGGTCCTGGACTCTTATTTATTGGGAAATTTTTGATAACTGATTGAATTTCTTCTTGGTTATTGGTCTGTTAAACTTTTCTATGTCTTCCTGTTTGAGTTTTGGAAGTGCGTGGGTGCTTAGGAATGTCCATTTCTTCCAGGTTGTTCAGTTTGTTGGCATATAATTTTTCATAGTATTCCCTGATAATGGCATGTGTTTCTGAGGGACTAGTTGTAATAATTCCATTTTCATTCATGATTTTATCTTTTTTGGTCTTCTCCCTTTTCTTTTTGAGAAACCTGGCTAGAAGTTTATCAATTTTGTTTATTTTTTCCAAAAACCAACTCTTGGATTCATTGATTTGCTCTACCGGGTTTTTTTTTTTTTCTTTTTTAGATTGTATATTGTTTATTTCTGCTATGATCTTTATTATTTCTATTCTTCTTCTGGGTTTGGGGTATCTTGGTTGTTCTGCTTCTATTTCCTTTAGGTGTGCTGTTAGATTTTGTATTTGGGATTTTTCTTGTTTTCTAAGATAGGCCTGGATTGCAATGTATTTTCCTCTCAGGATTGCCTTCACTGCATCCCAAAGCATTTCAATTGTTGTATTTTCATTTTCATTTGTTTCCATGTATTTTTTAATTTCTTCTCTACTTGCCTGGTTGACCCATTAATTCTTCAGTAGGCTGTTCTTTAACCTCCATGCTTTTGGAGGGTCTTGTGGGTGATATCAAGCTTCATAGCATTGTGGTCTGAAAATATGCATGGTATGATCTCAATTCTTTTATACTTGTGAAGGGATGTTTTGTGACCCAGTATGTGATCTATCTTGGAGAATGTTTCATGTGCACTTGAGAAGAAAGTGTATTCTGTTGCTTTGGGATGCAGAGCTCTAAATAGATCTGTCAAGTCCATCTGGTCCAATGTATCATTCAGGGCCCTTGTTTCTTTATTAACCGTGTGTCTAGATGATCTATCCATTGTTGTAAGTGGGAGTATTAAAGTCCCCTGCAATCACCACATTCTTATCAATAAGGTTGCTTATGTTTGTGTTTAATTTTTTTTTTCAACGTTTTTTTTATTTTTTTTTTTATTTTTGGGACAGAGAGAGACAGAGCATGAACGGGGGAGGGGCAGAGAGAGAGGGAGACACAGAATCGGAAACAGGCTCCAGGCTCCGAGCCATCAGCCCAGAGCCTGACGCGGGGCTCGAACTCACGGACCGCGAGATCGTGACCTGGCTGAAGTCCGACGCTTAACCGACTGCGCCACCCAGGCGCCCCTGTGTTTAATTTTTTTTTATATATTTGGGGGCTCCCATATTCAGTGCATAGACATTTATAATTGTTAGCTCTTCCTGATGGATAGAACCTGTAATTATTATATAATTCCCTACTTCATCTCTTGTTACAGCCTTTAATTTAAAGTCTAGTTTGTCTGATATAAGTATCGCTACTCCAGCTTTCTTTTGACTTCCAGTAGCATGATAAATAGTTCTCCATCCCCTCACTTTCAATATGATGGTGTTCTCACGTCTGAAATGAGTCTCTTGTAGACAGCAAATAGATGGGACTTGTTTTTTTATGCATTCTGATACCCTATGTCTTTTGGTTGGCGCATTTAGTCCATTTACATTCAGTGTTATTATGGAAAGATATGGGTTTAGAAGTCATTGTGATGTCTGTAGGTTTCATGCTTGTAGTGATGTCTCTGGTACATTGTGGTCCTTGCAACATTTCCCTCACAGAATCCACCTTAGGATCTCTTGTAGGGCTGGTTTAGTGGTGATGAATTTATTCAGTTTTTGTTTGTTTGGGAAGACATTTATCTCTCCTTCTATTCTGAATGACAGACTTGCTGGATAAAGGATTCTTGGCTGCATATTTTTTGTGTTCATCACATTGAAGATTTCTGCCATTCCTTTCTGGCCTGCCAAGTTTCGCAGATAGATCTGTCACTAGTCTTATTGGTCTCCCTTTATATGTTAGAGCATGTTTATCCCTAGCTGCTTTCAGAATTTTCTCTTTATCCTTGTATTTTGCCAGTTTCACTATGATATGTCATGCAGAAGATCAACTCAAGTTATGTATGAAGGAAGTTCTCTGTGCCTCTTGGATTTCAATGCCTCTTTCCTTCCCCAGATTAGGGAAGTTCTCAGCTATTATTTCTTCAAGTACACATTCAGCCCCTTTCTCTCTCTCTTCCTCTTCAGGAATTCCTATTATATGGATATTGTTGCGCTTGATTGCATCACTTAGTTCTCTAATACTGCCCTCATACTCCTGGATTTTTCTATCTCTCTTTTTCTCAGCTTCCTCTTTTTCCTTAATTTTATCTTCTAATTTACCTATTCTGTCCTCTGCCTCTTCAATCCTAGCTGTGGTCTCCTCCATTTTATTTTGCAGCTCATTTATACCATTTTTTAGCTCCTCCTGTTTTTAGTCCCTTGATCTCTGTAGTAATAGATTCTCTGCTGTCTTCTATACTTTTTTCAAGCCCAGCGATTAATCTTAAGACTATTATTCTAAACTCATGGTCCATTATATTGCTTAAATCGTTTTTGGTCTCTTCATTAGCTGTCGCTATTCCTGGAATTACTTTTGAGGAGAGTTCTTCTATTTCCTCATTTTGGATAGTCCCTGGAGTGGTGCGGAACTGTGGGGCACTTCTCTTGTGCTGTCTGGAGTAGCTTGTGTTGGTCGGCGGGGCTGCAGTCAGACCCAGTGTCTGTCCCCAGCCCACCACTGGAGCCATAGTCAGACTGGTGTGTACCTTATCTTCCCCTCTCCCAAGGGCAGGTCTCACTGTGGAGTGGTGTGGCCTCTGCCTGGGCTACTTGCACACTTCCAGGCTTGTGGTGCTGCTTAGATAGGATCTGGTGTATTAGCCAGGGTGGATCTGTAAGGTGCACAGGTGTGGGAGGGACAGGCTTAGCTAGTTTTGCCATGGGTGGTCCCCTGAGGGGGATGGCCTGCAGCACCAGGAGGGAGGCATGTCCATTGAAGGGACAGATCCACAGAAGCACAGCATTGGGTGTTTGTGCGGTGCAAGCAAGTTTGGTGACTGTAACTGGTTCTCTTTGGGATTTTGGCTGGGGTATGGGTGAGGGAGATGACACTTAAGAGTGCCTTTGTTCCCCACCACCAAGCTGAACTCTGTCTTTCAGGCTCAACACCTCTCCCTCCCTGTGTTCTCTTGCCCTCCCACTCTCTGAGCAGAGCTCTTGACTTACAATATTCCAGGTAAGTCCTGATGGCTGTCAAAACTCAAGCAGTCTGGGCCCTCCACTTTTGCAAGCCAGACTCAGGGGCTCTGCCTTGCTGGGCGGGCTGCCCCTCCACCACCCCGACTCCCTCCCACCAGTCTGTGTAGCTCACACCGCCTCTCCACCCTTCCTACCCTCCCCAGTGGGCCTCTTGTCTACACTTGGCTCTGGAGAGTCTGTTCTGCTAGTCTTCTGGCGGTTTTCTGGGTTATTTTGACAGATGTGGGTGGAATCTAAGTGATCAGCAGGACGTGGTGAGCCCAGCATCCTCCTACGCTACTATCTTCTCCACGAATTGAGTTGAGCTAAAATTCAAAAGATTGTAGCTTATTTTGATGTTTTGCAACATTTAATTATTAATTTATTTTTGTGACTATTTTGATAGAGGGAAAAAACTATACTTGGCAATTCATTTTTTTAATAGTCATTTGGTGGAGAGGGTTTGGAATAAATTAATGGAATATATATATTTCTTCTTATACACAAACTTGTAAAAGTCATAAAGGTAACTGTACATATGAATCACACAAATGAGGAATTTAGGTATTATTTTTGTGAAAAAAATATATGTATATATATGAATAAATATCAAAATCAACTATACACTATAGAGGTCTGTGCCTATAATGTTAATTGAAGACAATTCTAAAGAATGCCTGATTATTTATTCATAAATTATTTAATGTAAACTTCTTTCCAGTTGTTTTCCTGAGTCATAGAAACATCTAAATTACACATTCATGTACTCTAGGCCATACATATACATGTACTCATGTACACCTATATTACATATTCATGTACACTGTGCGTATAGGTTTTATTTCCATAGTGTTTTTTTGTTTGATCGCTCATTTTTTTTTGGCTCATAAATAATTTTTCACATATCTCCTCTAAAGCAACATATGCTAAAATCGAATTTCCAAGTATAATTATTTTTCTGAATTTAATTCCTGGTTATATAGAGAACATGCTTAAATATCAAAAATAAAATACCTGTATTCCATATATGTATACCCTTCAAATTATGACCCACACACAATATCAAAGCTGATCACAGAAAAAAATAGTTTCAGAGTTAGAGAATTAGAGGTTTGTGCAGAGTGCATAAGACATACAGAAAGTATTCAAGAATATAATTCATACCAACTGAGGTCGTATTGAGAATGGTCTGACATAGATGAGGAAAGGAAGGCTATTATTGCTTCAGTAAAAGACCTGGGTCAGGTCCTAATACAAGAGAGGTTTTTAGCTCCATCTGGAAATAGAGGAATCAGAGATAAGAGATAAGAAGGTAACACAAAATTGAGGGATGTCTTCTAGAACAAAACAGAAAGATGAAAATAAATACTGTCCTTGTTGATGAGAAATATAATATGGTGAATGAGTAGTCAGTTGATATTTTAGGTTTTTTTCACTGTTTCCTTGGCAGTGATATACTTCTTTCAGGAAGAATTATCTGTGCGGTGGGGGGTGAAGGAGCCAAGATGGCAGAACAACATGGAAGGTATTTTTTGTGTCTTGCATCCATGAAATACAGCCAGATCAACACTAAACCCTCCTGCACACCTAGAAAACTTATTTGAGAATTAATACAACAATCTGCATAACCTGAGCCACAGAACTCAGCAGGTATATATATATACACACACACACACACACACACACACACACAATGGAGTATTACTTGGCAATCAAGAAGAATGCAATCTTGCTGTTTGCAACTACGTGGATGGAGCTAGAGGGTATTATGCCAAGCGAAATTAGTCAGAGCAAGACAAATATCATATGACTTCACTCATATGAGGAATTTAAGACACAGAGCAGATGAACAAAAGGGAAGGGAAGCAAAAATAATTTAAAAAGAGGGAGGGGGACAAAACATAAGAAACTCTTCAATATGGAGAACAGAGGGTTACTGGAGGGGTTATGGGAGAGTGGATGGGCTAAATGGGTAAGGGGCATTAAGGAATCTACTTCTGAAATTATTGTTGTACTATATGGTAACTCACTTGGATGTAAATTAAAGAAATAAAAAAAAGAATTATCTGCTTTAAGTGATACTAAGTAAACAATTCAAATACCTAGGATTTATACCCTTCTGAATTCTTTTTTCTTTTTCTCTTTTTTTTCACTTAAATGGAAGGTATACAATTGTGAACAGTATAGTTACCAGATCTTTTTTTTTTTTTTTAATTTTTTTTTTCAACGTTTTTTATTTATTTTTGGGACAGAGAGAGACATAGCATGAACGGGGGAGGGGCAGAGAGAGAGGGAGACACAGAATCGGAAACAGGCTCCAGGCTCTGAGCCATCAGCCCAGAGCCTGACGTGGGGCTCGAACTCACGGACTGTGAGATCGTGACCTGGCTGAAGTCGGATGCTTAACCAACTGCGCCACCCAGGCGCCCCATAGTTACCAGATCTTTTATGAAAATGGGGAGCAATAATTCTTACCTGGCAGCTTGCCTATTTATTTTCTATCTGTCAATATCCAATTCATTCTTTAACCAGTGTGGACTCTGCCTGCAATCAATTACACAATGTTTTTTGTTTGTTTGTTTTAAAATATTTATTATTTATTTTTAGAGAGAGAGAGACAGAGAGAAAGAGAGAGAGAATGAGCAGGGGAGGGACAAAGGGAATCTCAAACAGGCTCCATGCTGTCAGCACATAGCCTGATATGGGGCTCAATTCCTTGAACTGTGAAAGCATGACCTAAGCTAAAATCAAGAGTCAGACACTTAACTGACTGAGCCACATGGATACCCCAATTACACAGTGTTTTTTTAAAATATTTGATAATCAAGACTTCATTTTATTTCCTGACAATTTAATATACAAATTACCTATGCCTTCTCTCTGTTAATATTATTTCCTAATAGGTTATCTATTACAGTCTTAATATCCATTCCTAGGCTTTTCAGAGTCTAGGTTTCAGGAAGAGTGTAGTAGCACTTGTATGAATTCCATGTTTCCAAACATTCAGCCAATATGCAGTTAGCATCAGACAGAGAAAGAAGATAATAGATATCAGGCAGAGAAAACAGTATGCCCGAAAACTTAGATTTGTTTTAAGAGCAACAGTGGGGTAGGTAGGGTATTATTTACAGTGACACATATGATAGGAGATAAAGTTAGCAATTTGGGGATTTATGGTTATTCCACAAGAAGTTTGAACCTTCTCATGTGTCAGACACTGTACTAGAATTTGTGGATACAAGGATTAATAGAATTTTTTTATGAACTAATGTAGGATTGTGATACACTTGTAAACACAAGCTCTATTACAATTTAAATACAGTCATGACAGTAAACACACGTTGTCCTAGGAGTGGAAAAAGTGGGAACCATAGTCTGCAGACAGGAATGTGTAAGATGTTTCTATGAAAGAGAATAGGGAAGCCAAGGGAGGCCAGCACTAAGCCCTGAGATGCTTCAGCATTTAAGGGACCAAGGCACTTTTCACAGTCTATAAAGTTTATGACAATTAAGAGTTGAAACCTATCATTTCATTTTAGAATTCTTTAGAAAGAGCTTCCTCTTTGAAGATTCAGAAAAATGATTAAGCTACAAATTTACTATACTAAGTTTATTTCCCCTATAATGTATAATGTATTTTCATAACTTTTGTGTATCTTTATGATCTCATATAAATGAGTCAAAAATGTGTGGAAACATTTGAGTTAACAGTTATTGATTTAAATATAAGATACCAAATGCAGAATAAAAGAAATTTTTGAAATTTTAGACCCCATCAAAACTAAAATTTTCACATCTCAAAAGATACCATTGAGAAAAAGAAAAAGAAAGGCCACAAACTGGTAGAAAGTATTTTCAAATCATATAACATCCAATAGTGATTGCATTCAGAATATATTAGGACTATTCATAGTTCACTTATAGGAAAAGTAGCTAATTTAAAAATGGGAGAAGATATGAATAGAAATTCTACTAAAGAAGATATAGAAATAGTCAATAGGCATATCAAAAGGTGCACAACATCATTAATCGCTAGGGAAATGCAAATTAAAACCACACTCATATAATATTGTTTTTCTTTTTTAAAAAATTTTTTAAAATATTTATTTTAGTTTTTTTTGAGACAGAGAGGGACAGAGCATGAACGGGGAAGGGTCAGAGAGAGAGGGAGACACAGAATCTGAAGCAGGCTCCAGGCTCTGAGCTGTTGGCACAGAGCCCGACACGAGGCTCGAACTCACAGACCGTGAGATCATGACCTGAGCTGAAGTCGGATGTTCGAACAACTGAGCCACCCAGGCGCCCCTCATATAATATTTTAAACTCACTTGAGTGACTATAATAAAAACACATACCCATACTTCTGAAGATGGTAGTGTAGGAGGATCCTAAGCTCACCTCCCCCCATATAAGCTCACCTAGATAACAGCTACTTCAGTGCAACCAACCCAGAAAATGATCTAAAGACTAGTAGAACTGACTTCCCACCATTAATCATATCAAAGAAGTCACATGGAAAAAGGTAGGGGAGTAGAAATGAAGTCAGGAAACAAACTCCTAGCAAGACTAGCTACAAGTGGGATGGAGACCACAAGCACAGATATGAAGGAGAAGACCTCACACCAGGCACCCAGACACAGGGGATCTACAATGGGAAGACAAATATCCATAACATTTGGCTTTGAAAACTAGTGGGACATAACTTTGTGAGTCATTATGGCCAGCAGGGCTTAACTCCAGGTATTTTAAATTCAGTGGACTCAGCTCTGGGAAAGCTGGAAGGCAATAAGAAACTGATCCCTGCTTTTAAAGAGCCAGCATAGGGGCGCCTGGGTGGCGCAGTCGGTTAAGCGTCCGACTTCAGCCAGGTCACGATCTCGCGGTCTGTGAGTTCGAGCCCCGCGTCAGGCTCTGGGCTGATGGCTCGGCTCGGAGCCTGGAGCCTGTTTCTGATTCTGTGTCTCCCTCTCTCTCTGCCCCTCCCCCGTTCATGCTGTCTCTCTCTGTCCCAAAAATAAATAAAAAACGTTGAAAAAAAAAATTAAAAAAAAAAAAAAAAAAAAAAAAGAGCCAGCATAATGGACAACCCCACCATAGAAACAGCAGCTTGAAAACCACTTGGTATATATATGAAGATTTATTTACTACTCTCAGAACATAAATTGGAGGGACAGGGATCTTTAGGAGACTTCTCCAAGAACACAAGAGCTAGTGAGCACCATTTCTCTCCTGCTATCAGCCTAGATAGCCAGACACTTGTGGGAACCAGTGGAAACATCCTCCACCTATATTGCTAGCAATAAGTGCCCCACCCTCATGTTTTCCTGTGTATCTGCCCCATCCAATCTGCTCCTCTCAACAAGAGTCCCTTCAAAGTGGCTCCTGCCATGTCATATCTTGCAAGTAGTCCTAGCAGGAACCAGTGCCACTCCAAAATTACATTTTCCCTTGAGAGAAAGAAAGATAACATGCACACACCAGTTTGGCTGCAGACACAACATATGGACTTGGGACCAGAATCTGGTTTGAGATGGGTGAGGCCAGCCTCACCCATCAGTAAAAACTTCTCAGAGCACAAGTCAAGGAAGCCCTCCATTTTGGTGGGACCACGTCCTCAGCAGACAGACTGTAAGCAGGCATTTGGTCTCAATGTTGACACTATTCAACTATAAGCTCCTTAACAGCACAGGCAAAGTGGGCCATTGCAGCTGACGGGGCTGAAGACAAATATGACTCAGCCGTAACAGTAGGGCACACACAACCCTCATAAGTGACAGCTCTGAAGTGCCTAGTACTAGTGAAAAGGGGATAATACAATACAGAGTACCTAGGACCTCTTCACAAGGCCACTACTTTCAAATAGAAATTTCAAAAGAATTTCCTAATACATAGAAACAAACACAGAAAGTTAGCCGAGATGAAGAGATAGAGGAATATGTCCAAATGAAAGAACAAAACAAAACCAATGCAAAAAAAGCTAAATGAAACAGAGATGAGGAACGTGCTCGAAAAATAATTCAAACTAATGGACATAAACATACTCAATGGACTTAAGAAAATAGAGGAAGATCTCAGTGATCATCAACAAAGAGATAGCAAATGGTCCTGAGAGAACTGGATGGTGACATGCTGAAGAATGAAACTGGACCACGTTATTACATGATACACAAAAATACATTCAAAATGGATGAAATACATATATGAGACAGGAAACCATCAAAATCATAGAGGAGAAAATAGGCAGCTACCACTTTTACCTAAGTCTCAACAATTCCTGATTTGACATGTCTCCAGAGGCAAGGGAAATAAAATAAAAAAGGAACTATTAGGACCTCGTTAAGATAAAAACCTTCTGGGATGGCAGCGTAGGAGGATGCTGCGATCACCGCATCCTTATGATCACTTAGATTCCACCCACACCTGACTAAATAATCCAGAAAACTGCCAGAAGACTAGCAGAATGGACTCTCTGGAGCCAAGCATAGACAAGAAGGCCACGGAAGAGGGTAGGAAGGACAGAGAGGTGGCGCATGCTACACAGACTGGTGGGAGGGAGCTGGGGCTGTGGAGGGGCAGCCCGCCTGGTAAGGCAGAGCCCCGAGTCTGGCTTGCAAAAGCATAGGGGCTGGACAGAGTGTGTTCTGACAACAGCTCTGCTCAGAGAGCTGAAGGGCTAGAGGACAACAAGAGGGAGAGTTGTTGAGCTCCAGAGGACAGAGCTCATCTCGGTGGGAAACAAAGGTGCTGTGAAATGCTATCTCCCTTGCCCATCCCCCAGCCAAAATCCCAAAGGGAACCAGTTCCCATCACAGAACTTGCTTGCACTGCACAAACACCCAATGCCATGCTTCTGTGGATCCATCCTTCTGATGAATCTGCCTCCCTCCCAGTGCCGCAGGGCCACTCCCACAGTGGACCACCTAAGGCAAAGTGAGCTGAGGCTGCCCCTCCCACCCCTGTGAACCTTGCAGATCCACCCTGGCTAATTCACCAAATCCCATAGATGCAGCACCACAAGCCTGACAGTGTGCAAGTAGCCCAGACAGGGGCCACACCACTTCACAGTGAGTCCTATCCCTGGGAGACAGGAAGATAAGGTACACACCAGTCTGACTGTGGCCACAGCAGTGGGTTGGGGGCAGACATCAGGTGTGACTGAGGTCCCGCCCACCAACACAAGTTACTCCAGACAGCAGAGGGGAAGAGACCTTCAGTTCCGCGCCACTGCAGGGACTATCCACAATGACAAAACGGAAGAATTCTCCTCAAAAGTAACTCCAGGAAGGAGCACAGATAATTAACTGATCAAAAACGATTTAAGCAATATAACAGAAAATGAATTTAAAATAATAGTCATAAAATTAATCGCTGGGCTTAAAAAAAGTATAGAGGACAGCAGAGAAACTATTACTACAGATCAAGGGACTAAGTAACAGTCAGAAGGAGCTAAAAAATGCTATCAATGAACTACAAAATAAAATGGAGGCGACCACAGGTCAGATTGAAGAGGCAGAGGAGAGAATAGGTGAATTAGAAGATAAAATTAGGGAAAAAGAGGAGGCTGAGAAAAAGAGAGATTAAAAAATCCAGGAGTATGAGGGGAGAATTAGAGAACTATGTGATCCAATGAAACACAATAATATACACATAATTGGGATTCCAGGGTAGGAAGAGAGAGACAAAGAAGCTGAAGGTGTACTTGAAGAAATCATAGCTGAGAACTTCCCTGATCTGGGGAAGGAAAAAGGCACTGAAATCCAAGAGGCACAGAGAACTGCCTTCAGATGTAACTTGAATTGATCTTCTGCATGACATATCATAGTCAAACAGGCAAAATACAAGGATAAAGAGAAAATTCTGAAGGCAGATAAGGATAAACATGCTCTAACATATAAAGGGAGACTGATAAGTCTAGTGATGGATCTATCTACTGAAACTTGGCAGGCCAGAAAGGAATGGCAGGAAATCTTCAATGTGATGAACAGAAAAAAATATGCAGCCGAGAATCCTTATCCAGCAAGTCTGTCATTTAAAATAGAAGGAGAGATAAAGGTCTTCCCAAAAAAATAAACAAAAAAAAAAAAACTGAATAAATTCATCACCACTAAACCAGCCCTACAAGAGATCCTAGGGGGATCCTGTGACACAAAGTACCAGAGACATAACTACAAACATGAAACCTACAGAAATCACAGTGACACTAAACCCATATCTTTCTATAATAACACAGGAATATAAATGGACTAAATGTTCCAACCAAAGGACATAGGGTATCAAAATGGATAAAAAAAAAAGATCCATCCATTTGTTGTCTAGAAGAGACTCATTTAAGACCTGATGACAAATTCAGATAGAAAGTGAGGGGATCGAAAACTACCTATCATGCTACTGGAAGCCAAAAGAAAGCTGGAGTAGCCATACTTATATCAGACAAACTAGACTTTAAATTAAAGGTTGTAACAAGAGATGAAGAAGGAATCATATAATAATTACAGGGTCTGTCCATCAGGAAGAGCTAACAATTATAAATGTCTATGCACTGAATACCGAAGCCCCCAAATATATAAAACAATCGCAAACATAAGCAACCTTATTGATAAGAATGTGGTAATTGCAGGGGACTTTAACACTCCACTTACAGAAATGGATAGATCATCTAGACACACGGTCAATAAAGAAACAAGGGCCCTGAATGAAACATTGGATCAGATGGCCTTGACAGATATATTTAGAACTCTGCATCCCAAAGCAACAATATACATTCTTCTCGAGTGCACATGGAACATTCTCCAAGATAGATCACATACTGGGTCACAAAACAGGCTTTCACAAGTATAAAAGAATTGAGATCATACCATGCATACTTTCAGACCACAATGCTATGAAGCTTGAAATCATCCACAGGAAAAAGTCTGGAAAACCTCCAAAAGCATGGAGGTTAAAGAATACCTTACTAAAGAATGAACGGCAATTAGGAAAGAAATTAAAAATATATGCAAACAAATGAAAATGAAAATACAACAAACTAAACGCTTTAGGATGCAGCAAAAGCAGTCCTGAGAGGAAAATACATCGCAATCCAGGCCTATCTCAAGAAACAAGAAAAATCCCAAATACAAAATCTAACAGCACACCTAAAGGAAATAGAAGCAGAACAGCAAAGACACCCCAAACCCAGAAGAATAAGAGAAGTAATACAGATCAGAGCAGGAGTATACAATATAGAATCTAAAAAATCTGTAGAGCAGATCAATGAAACCAAGAGTTTTTTTTTGTTTTTTTGTTTTTGAAAAAATAAAGAACATTGATATACCTCTAGCCAGGCTTCTCAAAAAGAAAAGGGAGATGACCCAAATAGATAAAATCATGAATGAAAATGGAATTATTTCAACTAGTCCCTCAGAAATACAAGCAATTATCAGGGAAAATTATGAAAAACTCTATGCCAACAAACTGGACAACCTGGAAGAAATGGACAACCTGGACAAATTCCTAAGCACCCACACACTTCCAAAACTGAAACAGGAAGAAATAGAAAAGTTGAACAGACCCATAACCAGCGAAGAAACTGAATCCATTATCAAAAATCTCCCAATAAATAAGAGTCCAGGACCAGAGGGCTTCCCTGGGGAATTCTATCAGACATTTAAAGCAGAGATAATACCAATCCTTCTCAAGCTGTTCCAAAAAATAGAAAGGGAAGGATAACTTCCAGACTCATTCTATGAAACCAGCATTACTTTGATTCCTAAACCAGACAGAGACCCAGGAAAAAAAGAGAAGTACAGTCCAATATCTTTGATGAATATGGATGCAAAAATTCTCAATAAGATACTATAAAATTGAATTCAACAGCATATAAAAAGAATTATTCACCATGATCAAGTGGGATTCATTCCTGGGATGCAGGGCTGGTTCAACATTTGCAAATCAATCAATGTGAAAAATCACATTAATAAAAGAAAGGATAAAAACCATATGATCCTGTCAATCACTGCAGATAAGCATTTGACAAAATTCAGCAACGTTTCTTAATAAAAACCCTCGAGAAAGTCGGATAGAAGGAAACTACTTAAACATCATAAAATCCATTTATGAAAAGACCACAGCTAATATCATCCTCAATGGGGAAAAACTGAGAGCTTTGCCCCTGAGATCAGGAACACGACAGGGATGTCCACTCTCACTGCTGTTATTTAACATAGTGTTGGAAGTTCTAGCATCAGCAATCAGACAACAATAGGAAATCAAAGACATCAAAATGGGCAGAGATGTAGTTAAGCTTTCACTTTTTGCAGATGACATGATATTATACATGGAAAATCCGATTGACTCCATCAAAAGTCTGCTAGAACTGAGACATGAATTCAGCAAAGTCACAGGATATAAAATCAATGTACAGAAATCAGTTGCATTCTTATACACTAACAATGAAACAACAGAAAGACAAATGAAGAAACTGATCCCATTCACAATTGCACCAAGAAGCATAAAATATCTAGGAATCAGCTTAACCAAAGATGTAAAGATCTGTATGCTGAAAACTATAGAAAGCTTATGAAGGAAATTCAAGAAGATATAAAGAAATGGAAAAATATTTCGTGCTCGTGGATTAGAAGAATAAATATTGTCAAAATGTCAATATTACCCAAAGCTAGGCACCTGGGTGGCGCAGTCGGTTAAGCGTCCGACTTCAGCCAGGTCACGATCTCGCGGTCCGTGAGTTCGAGCCCCGCGTCAGGCTCTGGGCTGATGGCTCGGAGCCTGGAGCCTGTTTCCGATTCTGTGTCTCCCTCTCTCTCTGCTCCTCCCCCGTTCACGCTCTGTCTCTCTCTGTCCCCCCCCCAAAAACAAACAAACAAAAAAAAAACGTTGAAAAAAAATACTACCCAAAGCTATTTTCACATTAAATGCAATCCCAACAAAAATTGCACCAGCATTCTTCTCGAACTAGAACAAGCAATCCTAAAATTTGTATGGAACCACAAAGGACCCCAAATAGCCAAATTAATATTGAAGAGGAAGACCAAAGCAGGTGGCATCACAATCCCAGACTTTATCCTCTACTACAAAGTTGTAATCATCAAGACAGCATGGTATTGGCACAAAAACAGACACATAGTCCAATGGAGTAGAATAGAAACGCCAGAGCTAGACCCACAGAAGTATGGCCAACTAATCTTTGACAAAGCAGGAAAGAACATCCAATGGAAAAAAGACAGTCTCTTTAACAAATGGTGCTGGGAGAACTGGACAGCAACATGCAGAAGGATGAAACTAGACCATTTTCTTACACCATTCACAAAAATAAACTCGAAATGGACGAAAGACCTAAATGTGAGACAGGAAAACATCCAAACCCTAGAGGAGAAAGAAGGCAACAACCACTTTGACCTCAGCTGCAGCTATTTCTTGCTTGACACATCTCCAAAGCCAAGGGTACTGAAAGCAAAAATGAACTATTGGGACCTAATGAAGATAAAAAGCTTCTTCACTGCAAATGTAACTATAAACAAATCTAAAAGGCAACCAATGGAATGGGAAAAGGTGTTTGCACATGACATGTCAGACAAAGGGCTAGTATCCAAAATATATAAAGAGCTCTCCAAACTCCACACCTGAAAAACAAATAAACCAGTGAAGAAATGGGCAGAAAACATGAATAGACACTTCCCTACAGAAGACATCCAGATGGTCAACAGGCATATGAAAAGATGCTCAACATCGCTCCTCCTAGGGAAATACAAATCAAAACCAAACTCAGATATCACCTCACACCAGAGTGGCTAAAATGAACAAATCAGGAGAGTATAGATGCTGGAGAGGATATGGAGAAACGGGAACCCTCTTGCACTGTTGGTGGGAATGCAAGCTGGTACAGCTGCTCTGGAAAACAGTGTGGAGGTTCCTCAAAAAATTAAAAAACAGACGTACCCTATGACCCAGCAATAGCACTGCTAGGAATTTACCCAAGGGATACAGGAGTGCTGATACATAGGGGACTTATAGCCGAATGTTTATAGCAGGACTTTCAACAATAGCCAAATTATGCAAAGAGACTAAATATCCATCAACTGACGAATGGATAAATAAATTGTGGTTTATGTACACAATGGAATACTACATGGCATGAGGAAGAATGAAATATGGCCTTTTGTAGCAACATGGATGGAACTGGAGAGTGTTATGCTGAGTGAAATAAGTCATACAGAGAAAGACAGATACCATATATTTTCACTCTTATGTGGATCCTGAGAAACTTAACAGAAGTCCATGGAGAAGGGAAGAATAAAAAAGAGGTTAGGGAGGGAGAGAGTCAAAGCATAAGAGACTGTTAAAAACTGAGAACAAACTGAGGGTTGATGGGGGGTGGAAAGATGGGAGGGTGGGTGATGGGTATTGAGAAGGGCACCTTTTGTTATGTGTACTGGTTGTTGTATGGAAACCAATTTGACAATAAATTTCTTATTAAAAAATAAAAAAATAAACAAAACTTATTTAAAAAAGGTAAAAACCTTCTGCACAGTGAGGGAAACAATTAATAAAACTAAAGGGCAACTGATGAAATGGGAGATGATTTTTGCAAATGACGTATTGGATAAAGGGTTAATATCCAAAATCAATAAAGTACTTATCAAATTCAACAACCAAAAGGCAAATAATCCAGTGAATAAATGGGCAGAAGACATGAATAGGCCCATTTCCAAAAAAGACTTCCAGATGGCTAAGAGACATGAAAAGATGCTCAACATCACTCATCATTAAGAAAATAGAAATCAAAACTAAAATGAGATACCACCTCACACCTGTAAGATTGGCTAAAATTAACAACTCAGGCAAAAACAGATGTTTGCAAGGATGCAGAGGAAGGGGAACACTTTTTGCATTGTTGGTGGGAATGCAAACTCGTGTGGCCACCCTGGAAAACAGTGTGGAAGTTCCTTAAAAAATTCAAAATAGTAATACTCTACAGCCCAACGATAGCACCACTAGGAATTTATCTAAAGGATACAGAAATGCTGATTTGAAGGGGCACATGCACCCCAATGTTTAGAACCGTGCTATCAACAATAGACAAATTATAGAAAGAGCCTAAATGTCCAAAGATTGGTGAATGAATAAAGAAGGTGTGGAATATTTATACAATGGAATAGTATTCAGTTATGAAAAATAATGAAATCTTGCTTTTTGCAAAACGTGGATGGAACTATAGTGTATTATGCTAAATGAAGTAAGTCAGTAAGAGCAAGACAGATATACGATTTCACTCATATGGGGAATTTGAGAAAAATAGGTGAACATAGGAAAAGGGAAAGGGAGGGAATATAAGATAAAAACAGACAAGTAGGCAAACCAGAAGAGACTCTTAAGTACAGAAAAACTAAGGGTTGCTGGCAGTGTGGTGGATGGGTGGGGGGATGGGTTAAATGGATGATGGGCATTAAAGAGGGCACGTTTTGGGATGAGCACTGAGTGTCATATGTAAGAGATGAATCACTGAAGCCAAGAGTACACTGTATGTTAAATGTCTTGATTTTAAATAAAAATATAATATAAAAAAGAATAAATCAGAGATGAAGAACTCAAGAACTGAAATTTAAAAATACACTAGAGAAAATGAATAACAGATTAGAGTAAGCAGAAGAACTAATCAGTGAAATGGAAGACAGGTTAATGGAAAGCAATCAAGTTAAATAACAAAAGGAAACAAAAATAAAAAATGAGAATAGCTGAGGAAAGCTCAGTGGCATTATCGAGCATAATGACATTTATATCACAGGGATTTCAGAAGTAGAAAAGATAGAGAAGCGAGCAGAACATTTATTTCAAGAAATAATAGCTGAAAAATTCTTCAATCTGGAGAATGAAATAGTAATCCAGATTCAGATAGCAAAGGAGTCCTCAGTAAAATCAAACACAGCAGTTCCACATCAAGACACATAAAAATTAAAATGTCAAAATTAATGAAAATGACAGAATTTAAAAAGTAGTAAGGGAAAAGAAAACAATTACATAAAGGGAAACACCATAAAACTATCAGCTTATTTTTCAGCAGAAACTTAGTAGGCCAGAAGGAAGTGGCATGATATATTCAAAGTGCTGAAAAGACAAAATCTGCAACCAAGAATATTCTACCCAGCAAGGATAACATTCCGGATATGAGAATGAGTTTGCCAGATGAAAAAAAAAAAAGTTAAAGGACTAAGTCATCACTAAATTAACCTTATAAAAAATGTTAAGGGGAATGTTTTGAGTGGAAAGCAGATGCCATAGTCAAGATTAATAAAATTATGAAAGGAAAATATCTCACAGGTGAATGCAAACATGAAAGTAGTAGATTAATCACACATAAAACCAGTATGTAGGTTAAAGCACAAAAACAGTAAAATCAGTTATATCTACAAAAATCAGTCAAGGGATTCACAAAATAAAGGCAGGTGAAGTGTGGCAAATATACATAAAATGTGGGGATGTATAGAACTTAGTGTTTTTAAAATGGGTTAATATGTAAGGAATGATCTACTTAATAGAGACAGATATGTGCATAAGATAAATGTAATGATAACCACAAATCAAAAAGCAATAATAGGTACACAAATAATAAAGAAAAACGATTCTGAACATATCCCTAATTAAAGCCATCAAACCCAGATCAAGATCAGATCAAGAGAAGACATATAGAAACACTATAAAACAACAATAAAACAAGTAGCAAAATGGCCATAATACATACCTTTCAGTAATTACTTTGAAGGTAAATTGACTAAATGTTCCAATCAAAAGACATAGGTGACCAAGTTGAGAAAAATCAAGACCCATCTATATGCTGCCTATAAGACATTCACTTCAGACCTAAAGACACATGTAGATTGAATGTAAAGTGATGGGAAAACATTTAGCATTCAAATAAAAGTGAAAAGATAGCTGGGGTAGCAATACTTATATCTGACAAAAAGTCTGTAATAAGAGACAAAGAATCTACATAATTATAAAGGAAACATTCCATCAGGAATATGTAACAATTATAAATAAATGTATACCCAACCCTGAAACACCTAAATACATTAACCAACTATTAACAGACATAAAGAATAAAATTTACAATATATAATAATAGTCAGGGACTTTAACACCCCACCCACATCAGTTGATAGATAATCCAGACAGAAAATCAATAAGGAAACAGTGGTTTGGAATGATACATTAGACCAGAAGGCATAAAAGATATATTTAAAACATATTTTCCAAAAGCATTGAAATACAAATTATTTTCAAGTGCACATGGAGCATCCTCCAGAAAAGATCACATGTTAGGTCTCAAAAAAAGTCTGAATAAATTCAAAAAGATTGCAACCATACTCATCATTTCCAAACACAATGGTATAAAACTAGAAATCAATCAAGAAAAACATGAAGAAGAACACAAATACATGAAGGCTAAAGAACATGCTACTAAACAATGAATGAGTCAACTAAAAAATCAAAGAGGATATAAAAAAATACATGGAGACAAGTGAAAATGAAAACAAAATAGCCAAAAATATTTGGGATGCAACAAAACCTTTTCTAAGAGGGGAGATTGTAGCAATACATGCCTACCTTAGGAAAATCTGAGGGGCGCCTGGGTGGCTAAATTGGTTAAACATCCGACTTTGGCTCAGGTCATGATCTCATAGTTTGTGAGTTCAAGTCTCACGTCAGGTTCTGTGCTGACATCTCAGAGCCTGGATCTTGCTTCAGATTCTGTGTCTCACTCTCTGCTCCTCTCCCACTCATGCTCTGTCTCTATCTCTTTCTCAAAAATAAATAAACATAAAAAAAATTAAAAAAAATATCTGAAAAAAACCAACCATACACCTAAAAGAGCTGGAAAAAAATTAAACAACCAAAGCCAGTGGAAAAAAGGAAATAATAAAGACTAGAGCAGAAATAAATGAAATAGAAATTAAAGTAGAGATTAATGAATCCATGAACTGATTCTTAGAAAAGACGAACAAAACCACGAAAACTTGAGGGTGACTCATTAGAGAGAGGGGGCAGGATGTCAATAAATAACGTCAGAAATGAAGGAGGAGAAATAACAACTGACAATACAGAAATACAAAGGATTATAAGATAATATAAAAGGTTATGTGTGAAAAAATTAGAGAACGTAGAAAAATGAATAAATTCCTACAAGCATACCTTCCAAAACTGAATCAGGAAGAAATATAAAATCTGGACAGAATGATTAGGAGCAATGAAATTGAATCCATAGTCAAAAAACTCCCAAAAAACAAAAGTCCAGGGTCATATTGGTTTTGCAGGGAAATTTTGCCAAAATTTTAATGAAGAGTTAATACCTATTTTATCAGACTATTCCAAAAAATAGAAGATGGGAACCTTTCAAATATATTCTATGAAGCCAGCATTACCTTGCTACCAAAACCAGATAAAGACACTACACCAAAAGAGAACTTCAGTCAATATCCTTATTAAACATAGACACAAATATTTCCAACAAAATTCTAGCAAACTGAACCCAACAATTTTTTTTAATTTCTCACCAAGATCAAGTGGGATTTATTCCTGTGTTGCAGAAGTGGTTTAATATTTGTGAATCAATGTGATAATTCACATTAACAAGAATATGATAAGAACATATCATCTTAATAGATACAGAAAAAGCATTTCACAAAGTGCAACATCCATTCATGATATAAACTCTAAACAAAGACGAGTTAGAGAGAACATAACTCAACATAATAAAGACCACAGTATGAAAAACCCATGGCCAACATCATACCCAATGTTGAAAAACAGAGCTTTTCATGTAAGAACGGGAACAAGAAGAAAGATGTCCACTCTCACCATTTTTATTCAAGTCTTAGCCACAGCAAGTAGACAATAAAAAATAAATAAATAAAAGGCATCCAAATTGGTAAGGAATTAATAATAATGTCAGTATTTGGAGATTACATGATACTAAATATAGAACATCCTAAAGATTCCACCAAAAAATGACTAGGATGACTAAATAAATTCAGTAATGTTGCAAGATACAAAATTAATAAACAAATCTGCTACACTTGTATACACTAATAATGAAGCAGAAAAAAGGAATAGAAAATAATCCAATTGCACCAAAAAGAATAAGATACATAGGAATCAACCTAACCAAGAAGGTCAAAGACCTGTACTCCAAAATTATAAACCATTGATGAAAGATACTGAAGATGACACAACCAAATGGAAACACATTCCATGTTCATAGAAGGGAGAACAAATAATATTAAAATGTTCATACTACCCAAAGCATTCTAGAGATTTAATGCAATCCTTATCAAAATACCAACAATTTCTTTTTTTTTTACAGAACTAGAACAAATAATCCTAAAATTAGTATGGGACCACAAAATACACAAAATAGACAAAGCAGTCTGAGAAATAGGAACAATGTTGGAGGTATTATAACACCAGATTTCAAGATATATTACAATGCTGTAGAAATCAAAACAGTATAGTACTGGCACAAAAGTAGACACATAGATAAATGAAACAATAGAAAGCTGTTGCAGGGAGAATGGCCGGAGTCCCAAAAGATGAATCTGCAAATAAAATACAGTTAAGTTAAAGTCCTCATACCTGGGTCGGAATGAAGCCCCAACTCCAGAATGAAGCTGCTTTTTATTAGGATAATTGCTAAAGACTACGTGCATAAAGTCAGCTAAGCAAGGGTGTTAATCAATTTAATAGTTTAGCTTTTCAAGGTTGACTTTCAAGTTAATTGGTTTCTATAACACTAGGAAGGTCAGGTTTGAAGGAGGATCAGGCCCTGGACAATGTTAATGGTTCTAGGCATTCCTTAGGAGCCGCAGCTGCTTTCAGCTGTGTAAACATGTCCTAAGGCCTTGCATCTTCTCCACCCCTTCCCTTTTGAAGTCTTTTCTTTTGATGCTTCTCTCTTGCATCTCCCACAGAAAGCCAATAAATAAATCCACACTTATATAGTCAATTAATGTATGACAAAAGACATAAGGATATGCAATGGGGAAAAGACAATCTCTTCAAAAAATGTCGTTGGCAAAACTAAACAGCTACATGCAAAAGAATGAAATTGAGCCACTTTCTTACACCATTCATAAAAATAAATTCAAAATGAATTAAAGACCTAAATGTGAGATCTGAAACTATAAAATTCCAAGAAGAACACACACACAATAATTTATTTGTCATTGGCTATAGAAACACTTTTTCCCCCTAGATATGTCTCCTCTGGCAAGGGAAAAAAAAACAAAAAAACAAAAAATAAGATATTGGGCCTACACCAAAATTAAAAGCTTCTGCACAGTAAAGGAAACCATCAACAAAACAAAAAGGCAACCTACTCAAAGGGAGAATATATTTTCAAATAATATATCTGGTAAAGGGTTAATCCAATATATATATAAAGAACTTATACAATTCAATACCAGAACACCCAAACCAAAATTAAAACCAACAAATACTCTATATAAAAGATGGACAGAGGGTTTGAATAAACATTTTTCCAAAGAATACATACAGATGGCCAACAGTCATAGGAAAAGATACTAAACACAACTAATCAGCATGGAAATGCAAATTAAAACCACAGTGATATATCATGTCACACCTGTCAGAATGGGGAAAATGAAAAATAAGCAAGAGCAAGTGTTGGTGAGGATGTGAAGGAAAAGGAACCATTGTGTACTATTGGTGGGAATGCAAATTGGTGCAGCCACTATGGTAGCAGTATGGAGATTTAAAAAAAATAAAATAAAAATAGAATTACTATATTATCCAGTATTTCCACTACTGGGTATTTACCCATAGAAAAACATAAACACTAATTTGGAAAGATGTATGCACACTTATGTTTATTGCAGCATTATTTCCAATAGCTGAGAATGGAAGCAACCCAAGTTCCATCAATAAAGAAGATGTATTATACACACACACACACACACACACACACACACACACACACAATGGAATATTACTCAGCCACAAAAAGAATGAAATCTTGCCATTTGCAACAACATGGAAGGGTCTAGGGGGTATAGTGCTAAGTGAAATAAGTCAGTCAGAGAAAGACAAATACCAAATGTTTTCATTCATGTGTAGAGTTTAAAAAGCAAAAGAAAATGAACATTTAAAAAGAGAGACAAACAAAAAAGAAGATTCTTTATTTTTAAAATATTTTTAAAGTTTATTACAGAGAGAGAGAGAGAAAGCGAGCAAGCAGGGGAGGGACAGAGAGAGAGAGGGAGACACAAAATCTGACACAAAATAGCACAGAGCCTAATGCAGGGCTGGAACTCACAAACCGCGAGATCATGACCTGAGCCAAAGTTGGATGCTTAACTGACTGAGCCACCCAGGTGCCCCCAAAAACACAAATTCTTAAATACAGCTAACAAATTGGTGTTTGCCAAAGGGGAGGTAGATGGAGTTTGTGTTTAATAGATAAAAAGGTATAAGGCTACCCTTATCCTGATTAACTCTGATAAATATCTAGAATTGTTGAATCATAATACTGTATACCTGAAACTAAGATAACAATTTATGTTAATTATATTTGACTTAAAAAGTACCCAGTCATAAGTGTTGGTTGAAAAAGGAGATGTGGACAAAGGAGAAGTTTCAACAATTAATAATTGGAATGTAAAATGGCAATCTGCTTTATAAAACAGTTTGGATGTTTCTTAAACAGATAAACATATTTACAATATGACCTAGCAAATGTACACCTATTATCTACCCAGGAGAAATGAAAATAAACAAAAAAAATAGGAAAAGAAAGAAATGAAAAACCTGTGCTTTGTGCATATGTGACACATAAGTGCACATAAGTGCCACATTACTCAGAATAGCTCAAAAATGAAAAAAAATGCCTATAAATTTGTAAAAGTAGAATACATGTGGCATATCCATCAATGAAAGATAAACAAACAAAGTAATGATACTGGCTACATTGCTAAATTTCAAAAACTTTGTTACATACAAGGCATCAGATGTAAAAGATAAAATATTATATGATATTCATATGAAATATTCATAAAAAGAAATCTATAAAGAAGGACAATAGTGGTTTCTTGGGTTGGGGTTGAGAATAGGGAGTGACTGCAAATGAGCATGAGTAATTTGCAGGGGGGAATTGGTTGAAATATTCTAGAATCAGAATATCTGATAACTGTATAACTTCAAACTTACTAAAAATAGTAAATTATACACATAAAATGGTTTCATGGTGTATAAATTATAGTTTAACAAACCTGTTAAAAACAAACAAGTCAGTTATCAAACATGCCAGGGACCTCTCATAAATGAGAATTAAATAGTTGATTATATTTAAATGGTTACAAAAATAGATATTAAATATGATATAATCATCATTGCACATTGGACAATCTAAACTTAAAATTGAAATGAATTTCTGAATTCTGGAATTAGCTATCCTTATTTTATGATGATGAATTTTATTTCTACTTTCCTCTCTCTTTCTATATATATATATATATATATATATATATAATTTGAAGAAAAAAAATTTCTTCATGGTTTTGCGTTTTTAACTCTAGAAATATTAAAAGAAAATTTTAATACCAATAAAATGTAAATAAAATACAAAGAAAATCTTTGATTTTAGCATGAGATAATTTTTTTATGTTTTATTCATTGAGAGAGAGGAGGGGGGGATGAGTCAGGGAGGAGCAGAGAGAAAGAGAGAGAGAATCCTCAGCAGGCTGTGCACTGGCAGCACAGAGCCCGACAAAGGGCTCAAACCCACAAACTATGAGATCATGACCTGAGCTGAAGCCAAGAGTCAGACACTCAACCAAATGAGCTATTCAGGAGCCCCTAGCCTAAGATAATTTTGACCACGTTTTCATGAACTATTTGAAAGTTTTTATATATAAATCCACACACACACACAATGTGGCTTCAGATGCATGGAATTCCTGAAAATTCTTTAAGCTATCTTAGAAAACATCTCAAAATACTTCACGTTTGATTTATGTTGTAGTAACAAATACATGCTGTTTATAAAAATACAGCATTCAAGTTCTGGATTATTTCCTTGTGCAACTAGAAAAGTACAATGGGAATTCTGTGTTGAAATTCAAGGACTGTGAAGCTTAGAAATAATTATCTCTATGTATACTATGAATAAATTAGTTGATTTATTTTAATAACTTTTGAAATGTAATATAGATGCAGAAAAGTATTCAGTACCCATAATAGAAGCATATAAGCTCATTTTTGATAAACTGAACAACTAAGGTTTTAGTTACAATTCTCAGGTGAAAAATGAGTATTGAATGATATAGTAAGTGCTGGAAAAACCTAATAATGTAAGTATTACAAAATAATTATGATATTGTGTTTATCTGAAGACTGTTAACGCTCTTTACTTTTTTAAAGTTTATTTATTTTGAGAGAGAGAGAAGGAGAGAATGTGAGTTGGGGAGAGGCAGAGAAAGAGTAGAGAGAGAGAATCTCAAGCACACTGACAGCGTGGAGTCCAACACACGGCTTGATCCCACAAATCCTGAGATCATAACATGAGACAAAATCAAGAGTCAGACGCTTAACTGATTAACCAACTGAGCCACCAGGTGCCCCAATGCTTTTAACTACTTTAATGTCAGTCAGATTCAATATTCTTCTGAAATGGAGATTCACAGTCCAGGGTGGAGGCATATTTTTCCTTAATTTATTGTATAATTTTTGGGGTTGTCTTACTGGATTTCAAGCACAAGGGTGCAACCAGCAGCAGTAAAAATCCTCTTAGAGGATTTTGTAAATAATTCATGGTATTTTCTAAGGATATGGATATATATATATAATATATGTATATATTATATATATGTAATCAGTGATAAATTCAGAAAATATCACTTAAGACAATGGGAAACAAGACATAAACCCCTAAGTTTTGTTTTCCATTAATAGATCAGTACGTGTAAAATAATTCCTAAAATGGATGCCAAATAATTCGTTGAATTCCCTGATTCACATTTTGATTTCTGAAGTTAAATGGTAATCTCTCGGGGCGCCTGGGTGGCGCAGTCGGTTAAGCGTCCGACTTCAGCCAGGTCACGATCTCGCGGTCTGTGAGTTCGAGCCCCGCGTCAGGCTCTGGGCTGATGGCTCGGAGCCTGGAGCCTGTTTCTGATTCTGTGTCTCCCTCTCTCTCTGCCCCTCCCCCGTTCATGCTCTGTCTCTCTCTGTCCCAAAAATAAATAAAAAATGTTGAAAAAAAAAATTTAAAAAAAAATAAAAAATAAAAAAAAAAAAATAAAAAAAAATGGTAATCTCTCTGAAGCCTCATGACAGAATTTTTTTAGCTTTCCAATGTCTCTTCAAAGGAGATGAGGAGGAAACATAAAGGGAGCTGATATTTCTACACTTAAGGAAGAAAAGATAAATTCTATACATCAGGTTTCTTTCTTGGTCTGTTTGAACTAGATTTCTGCCAGGTACATTCATCTGCATTCTGAAAGAGTATCTGAAAATAATTTATACATACAATGTATAATTTATGCATACAATGAAAATAATGATATAGATACAGATATAGATATATAGATATGATATAGATATATAGATATAGATAGATTTAAATATAGATAGTTTTTGGGGATAAACCATGATTGAAGAGATTCAAAGTTTTCGAAATTTTTTTTATTATTGAAATATAGTTGACATATAATATTATATATTTTCAGATGTACAAAATGTTTTGACAATTGTATACATTACACAGTGCTCACCACACAAAGTGTAGTTACCTTCTGTTACTATCCAACATTATTACAATATTATTTTTATTATTATAAATCGTAATTTAGATAATCAAAAAAAACCTAAATATATATATAATGTTTTTCTTTCTTTTAAGTTTTTATTTAAATTACGGTAGGTTAACAAACTTTAAATTAACTTTAAGGTGTACAATTTAGTGATTCAACACATTAATGTTTTTTCTGTGTTCATCACAACAAGTGTCCTCCTTAATCCACATCACCAACTTAACACATCCCCACAATCACCTCCCTTCTGGTAACCATCAGTTAATTCTCTATAGTTAAGAGTCTATTTCTCAGTTATCCTCTCTTTTTTATACACTATGTTCATTTGTTTTCTGGCTTAAATTCTACATATGAATGAAATCATATGGTAATTGTCTTTCTCTGACTAACTTACTTCACTTACCATAATTCTTTCTAGCTCCATCCACTTCCTTGCAAATGGCAAGATATTCTTTTTTTATGGCAGAATGATATCCCATTGTATTTATATATACTATGTCTTCTTTAATTATTCATTCATCACTCAATGGACATTTGTTTTTTTTCCATAATTTGGCTATTTTAATTAATGCTGCTATAAACACTGGGGAGAATGTATCCCTTCAAATTAGAATTTTTGTATCTTTTGGGTAAATAACTAGTAGTGCAATTGCTGGATCACAGGGTAGTTCTATTTTTCAATTTTTGAGGAACACATCTATACTCTTTTCCAGAGTTTCTGAACCAGTTTGCATTCCCACCAACAGTGCAAATGGGTTTCTCTTTCCCCACATCCTAGTCAACACCTGTGGTTTCCTGTGTTGTTAATTTAATCCATCTGACTAGCCTGAGTTGATATATCACTGTAGTTTTGATATGTATTTCCCTGATGATGAATGATTTTGGGTATCTTTTCATGAGTGTGTTAGCCTTCTGGATGTATTCTTTGGAGAAATGTCTATTCATTTCTTCTGCCCATTTTTTAACTGGATTATTTTCTTTTTAGGAGTTGAATACTATAAGTTCTTTCTATATTTGGGATACTAACTCTTTATCAGATATGTCATTAGAAACCACCTTGTCCAAGTCCATAGGTTGCCTTTTAGTTTTGTTGATTGCTTCCTTTGCTGTACAGAAGCTTTTTATTATGATGAAGTCCCAATAGTTTATTTTTGCTTTTGTTTCCCTTACCTCAGCAGACATATTAAGTAAGAAGTTGCTAAGGCCAAAGTCAAAGAGGTTACTGTCTGAGTTCTCCTCTAGGATTTTTATGGTTTCATGTCTCCCATTTAGATAATTAATCCATTTTCAATTTATTTTTGTGTATGGTTTATGAAAGGTGTCCAGTTACATTTTTTTACTTGATGTTGTACATTTTTCCTGACACCATATGTTGAAGAAAACATCTTTTTTCAATTGGATATTCTTTTCTTCTTTGTCAAAGATTAATTGACCATATAGTTGTGGGTTCATTTTTGTATTTTTTATTCTATTCCATTTATTTATGTATCGATTTTTGAGCCAATATCTTAGTGTCTTGATCACTACAGCTTTGTTATTACAAACAACCTGAAGTCCAGAATTACGATGCCTCCAGCTTTGCTTTTCATTTTGAAAACTTCTTTGGCTAAATGAGGTCTTTTGTGGTTACATACAAATTTTAGGATTCTGTGTTCTATGTGGAAAATGTTGTTGGTGTTCTGACAGGAATTTTATTGAATGTGCAGACTGCTTTGGGTGGTAAAGAAATTTTAACAGTATTTGTTCTTCCAATACATTAACATGGAATATTTTTCCATTTCTTTGTGTCATCTTCAATTTCTTTATCAGTGTTTTATAGTTTTTTAAGAGTACAAAATTTTTACCTCTTTGGTTACGTTTATTCCTAGATATCTTACAGTTTTCAGTGCAATTGTAAATGGGATTGATTCCTTGATTTCTCTTTCTCCTGTTTCATTATTCGTGTATAGAAATGCAACACATTTTTTAAATTTTTTAAATGTTTTTTTAATTTATTTTTGAGATAGAGAGAGACAGAGCATGAGCAGGGGAGGGGAAGAGAGAGAGCGAGACACAGAATTTGAAGCAGGCTCCAGGCTCCAAGCTGTCAGCACAGAGCCCGATGCGGGGCCCAAACTCACAGACCATGAGATCATGACCTAAGCTGAAGTCAGATGCTCAACCATCTGAGCCATCCAGGTGCCCCACAACAGATTTTTTTATGTTGACTTCTTTTCCACAAGACAATAAGTTAATTAACAAATTTATTTTTCTAATATAATTTATTGTCAAATTGGCTAACATACAGTGTGCAAAGTGTGCTCTTGGTTTTTGGGGTAGATTCCCATGATTCATCCCTTAAATACAACACCCAGTGTTCATCCAAAAAAGTGCCCTGCTCAATGCCCATCACCATTTTCCCCTTTTCCCCACTCCCGCATCAACTCAGATTGTTCTCTGTATTTTAGAGTCTCTTATGGTTTGCCTCCCTCCCTCTCTGTTTATAACTAATTTTTACCCTTTCCTTCCGCCATGGTCTTCTGTTAAGTTTTTCAAGATCCATATATGAGTGAAAACATATGATACCTGTATTTCTCTGACTGACTTATTTCACTCAACATAATACCATCCAGTTCCAACCACATTGCTGCAAATGGCATGATTTCATTCTTTCTCATTGCAAGTAGTATTCCGTTATATATATAAACCACATCTTCTTTATCCATTCATCAGTTGATGGACACTTAGGTTCTTTCCATAATTCGTCTATTGTTGAAAGCACTGCTATAAACATTGAGGTACATGTGCCCCTATGAGTCAGTACTCCTGTATCCTTTGGATAAACTCCTAGTAGTGCAATTTCTGGGTTGTAGAGTAGTTCTATTGTAAATTTTTTGAGTAACAACCACACTTATCCAGAGTGGCTGCACCAGTTTGCATTTCAGCCAACAGTGCAAGAGGGTTCCCTTTTCTCCACATCCTAGTCAGCAACTTTTGTTTCCTGAGTTGTTAATTTTGGCCACTCTGACCTGTGTGAGGTGGTATCTCAGTGTGGTTTTAAGTTGTATTTCTCTGATGATGAGAGACTGCACATCTTTTCATGTGTCTGTTGGCCATCTGGATGTCTTTTTTGGAAAAGTGTCGATTCATGTCTTCTGCCCATTTCTTCACTGAACTATTTGTTTCTAAGGTGTTGAGTTTGGTGAGTTCTTTATATATTTTGGGTACTAACCCTTTATCCAATATGTCATTTGCAAATATATTTTCCCATTCCATTGGTTGCCTTTTAGTTTTGTTTATAGTTTCCTTTGCAGTACAGAAGCTTTTTATCTTGATGAGGTCCCAATAGTTCATTTTTGCTTTCAGTTCCCTTGGCTTTGGAGATGTGTTGAGCAAAAAATAGCTGCAGCTGAGGTCAAAGAGGTTGTTTCCTGCTTTCTTCTCTAGGGTTTTAATGGTTTCCTGTCTCACATTTAGGTCTTTCATCCATTTCGAGTTTATCTTTGTGTATGCTGTGAGAAAGTGTTCTAGTTTCATTCTTCTGCATGTTGCTATCCAGTTCTTCCAGCACCATTTGCTAAAGAGAGTTTTCCATTGAATGCTCTTTCTTGCTTTGGCCATACATTCATGGGTCCGATTCTGGTTTCTCTATTCTATTCCATTAGTTTATGTGTCTAATTTTGTGCCAATACCATACTGTCTTGATGATTATAGCTTTGTAGTAGAGGCTAAAATCTGGGATTGTAATGCCTCCTTCTTTGGTTTTCTTTTTCAATAATACTTTGGCTATTCACGGTCTGTTGTGGTTTCATACAAATTTTAAGATTGTTCTAGCTTTTAGAAGAATGGAGGCACAATTTTGATTGGGATTGCATTGAATGTGTAGCTTGCTTTGGGTAGTATTGACATTTTAACAATATTTATTCTTCCAATCCATGAATATGGAATGTTTTTCCATTTCTTTGTATCTTCTTCAATTTCATTCACAAGCTTTATATAGTTTTCAGCATACAGATCTTTTACATCTTTGGTTAGGTTTATTCCTAGGTATTTTATGCTTCTTGGTGCAATTGTGAATGGGATCAGTTTCTTTATTTCTCTTTCTGTTGCTTCATGATTGGTGTATAAAAATGAAACGAATTTCTGTAGATTGATCTTGTACCCTGAGACTTCACTGAATTCATGTATCAGTTCTAGCACCCTTTTGGTGTAGTCTTTCAGGTTTTCCATGTAGAGTATCATGTTGCCTGTGAAAAGTGAAAGCTTGACTTCTTCTTTGCCAATTGTGATGTCTTTTATTTCATTTTGTTGTCTGATTGCTGAGGCTAGGACCTCCAACACTATGTTAAACAAGAGTGGTGAGAGTGGACTTCCCTGTCATGTTCCTGATCTCAGGGGGAAAGCTCTCAGTTTTTCTCCATTGAGGATGATATTAGCTGTGGGCTTTTCATATATGGCTTTTATGATGTTAAGTATGTTTCTTCTAGCCCTACTTTCTTGAGATTTTTTGTTAAGAAAGGATGCTGTACTTTGTCAAGTGCTTTTTCTGCAACTATTGACAGGATCATATGGTTCTTATCCATTCTTCTAGTAATGTGATGTATCACATTGATTGATTTGCAAATATTGAACCAGCCCTGCAGCCCAAGAATGAATCCCACTCAATCATGGTGAATAATTCTTTTTATATGCTGTTAAATACTATTTGCTAGTATCTTGTTAAGAATTTTTGTATTCATGTTGATCAGGGATCTTGGCCTGCAATTCCTTTTTTGTGGGGTCTTTATCTGGTTTGGGAATCAAGGTTACATTAGCTCCATAGAGCTCCATAGAGTTAGCTCCATAGAATGAGTCTAGAAGTTTTCATTCCATTTCTATTTTTTTGGAATAGCTTGAGAAGGATAGGTATTCACTCTGTTTTAAATGTCTGGTAGAATATCCCTGGGAAGCCATCTGGCCAAGGATTCTTATTTGTTGGGAGACTTTTGATAACTGATTCAATTTCTTCACTAGTTATGAGTCTGTTCAAATTTTCCATTTCTTCCTGTTTGAGTTTTGGTAGTGCATGGGTGTCTAGGAATTTTTCCATTTCTTGTTGGTTGTCCAGTTTGTTGGCATATCATTTTTCATAGTATTCTCTGATAATTGTTTGTATTTCTGAGGGATTGGTTGTGATAAATTTATTTTTATCTGTGATTTTATATACTCAGGTCCTCTGTCTTTTATTTTTGAGAAGTCTGGTTAGGTATTTATCAATTTTGCTTATTTAAAAAAAACAGCTCTTAGTTTCATTGATCCTTTCTATTGTTTTTTTTTATTCTATCTTGTTTATTTCTGCTCTGATCTTTATTATTACTCTTCTTATGCTGGCCTTGGGGTTTCTTTATTGCTCTGCTTCTAGTTCCTTTATGTGTGCTCTTAGATTTTGTGTTTGGGAGTCTTTTGGTTTCCTCAGATAGGCCTGGATTACAATGTATTTTCTTCTTGGAACTGCCTTTGCTGAATCCCAAAGGGTTTGGAGTGTTGTATTTTCATTTTCATTTTCATTTGTTTCCATATATTTTTTAATTAGTTTTTTTACCTGGTTGACCCATTCAGTATTTAGTAGGATATTCTTTAACCTCCATGCACTTGGAGGATTTCCATACTTTTTCCTGTGGTTGATTTTAAGTTTCATAGCATTGCGATTTCAAAATGTGTATGGTATGATCTCAATTATTTTATGTTTATTGAGGACTATTTTGTGACCCAGCATGTGATCTATCTTGGAGAATGTTCTATGTGCACTTGAGATGAATCTGTATTCTTCTGATTTAGAATGAAATGTTCTGAATATATTTGTCTACTACCTCTGGTCCAGTGTATCATTCATGGTCATTGTTTCTTTATTGATTTTGTGTCTGGATGATTTTTGCATTGCTGTTATGTGGATTATTAAAGTCCCCTGCAATTACCACATTATTACCAATAAAATTGCTTATGTTTGTGATTAATTGTTTTATATATTGGGTGCTTTCAAATTAGGTGCATAAACATTTATAATTGTTAGGTTTTCTTGATGGATAGACCCTGTAATTATGATATAATGTCCATCTTCATCTCTTCTTACAGCCTTTGGTTTAAAATCTAGTTTGTCTGTTATAAGTATGGCTAGTCCAGCTTTCTTTTGTCTTCCAGTAGCATGATATATGGTTCTCCATCCCCTCACTCTCAATCTTAAGGTGTCCTCAGGTCAAAAATGGGTCTCTTGTAGACAGAAAATAGATGAGTCTTTTTTTTAACCATTCTGATACCCTATGACTTTTGATTGGAACATTTAGTATATTTGCATTCAGTGTTATTCTTGAAAGATATGGATTTAGAGACATTGTGTTATCTGTAGGATTCATGATTGTAGTGATATCTCTGGTCATTTCTGGTCTTTGCAACATTCCACTCACAGAGTCCTGCTTAGGATCACTTGTAGGGCTGGTTTAGTGATGATGGATTTCTTCAATTTTTGTTTGTCTGGGAAAACCTTTATCTCTCTTTCTATTCTGAATGACAGGCTTTCTGGATAAAGGGTTCTTGGCTGCATAGGTTTCCTGTTCATCACATTGAAAATTTCCTACCACTTCTTTCTGGCCTGCCAAGTTTCAGTATTACTGAAGTCTGCTACTATACTTATGTGTCTACCTTTGTAGGTTAAGGCCCGTTTGTCCCTAGATGATTTTAGGATTATCTTCTTATCTTTGTGTTTTGCCAGTTTCAATATGATATGCCATGCAGAAGATCGATTTAAGTTATGTTTCAAGGGAGTTTTCTGTGACTCCTGGATTTCAATATCTGTTTCCTTTCCCAGATTGTGGAAGTTGTCAGTTATGATTTGTTCAACTACACTTTCCTTCCCTTTCTCTCTTCTTCTTCTGGAACTCCTATGATATGGATATTATTATGTTTCATTGAATCACTCAGTTCTCTAGTTCTCCCCTTGTGGTCCAGTATTCTTTTATTTCTCTTTTTCTCAGCTTTGTCTTTTTCCATAATTTCATCTTCTATTTCACCAATTCTTCCCTCTGCCTCTTCAATCCTGTAGTTTAATTTGTACCTAATTTACAGTGCTTCTTAACTCATCATGACAATTTTTTTTGTTCCTTGATCTCTGCAGCAATAGATTCTCTGCTGTCTTCTATGCTTTTTTTCAAGCCTAGTAATTGATATTATGGCTATTATTCTAAATTATTGTTCAGTTATATTGTTTATATCTGTTTTGATCAATTATTTAGCTATCATTTTTTTCCTGGAATTCTTTTCAGTAGAATACTTCCATTTCATTATTTTGGCTATTTTTTTTTGTCCCTTATGTGTTTTAAAAGATTTTTATGTGTTCTGCACCTGTGAGTACTACTATATTCAAGAGGGGTCATACACTGCCCAGGACCTGGCCCTTCAGGTTGTGGTTTTTGGGTGTATTACTTACTCTCTGTTGTTGTGTTTCTGGTTGCTATTTCTCCCTACTCATAGTGATGTTTTGGACATCCAACAGGTGTGTTTTGATTTGTTCTGTGAAGTATTCCTGGAGTAGAAAACAAACAAACCAAACAACCAAAAAACAAAAAAACCCAAAAACACCTGCTACAGAAAAACAATGGGGTGTGGCGTTGTTGATGGAAGAAGTCTTATCCCATACAAACAGAGGTGTGACAGGGGTGGGGAAAAAGAAAATAAAGTAAAATTGACCAGTCAGAGAAACTTTATGCTTAATCCAGATAGAGAGAAGGGAAAGTAAGAAGGAGGTATGGAACAGATATAAACTGAATAGATTAAATATGTCTGCTTAAGCAAACTAACTACCAGGATAGCCAGACTAGAGTAGGGAAGAAACAAGAAGGAGAAAAGGAAGAAAAGGGAAAAAATGTATATGTGTGTGAATTAAATCAGAAAATGCAAAACTGCCTGGTGCCTTGGAACTGGTGATAGTGCTCATGTGGAGGAGGGGCTGTCTAGTTCTTCAGTGTCAATCCCACTCCAGTAGATATTCAGTTACCAGGTGTAGAATAGCGTGATTTTATATAAGGGGGGGGGTTACATCTCCACTGTGGGAAGGGTCCCATCTCCATTGTGGGCCCAGTCTCTGTTCCCTGAAACTCCACCTTGTTGGCAATGTCTCTCCTCCACAGACTGGGTGTCCCAAATCACTGGAACTGCAGCTCCACGAATCTTCATTTGATTTTTAAGTTCCTGACCAACTCGCTGCCAATCCTTTAAATCAACTGTACCCCCATCTGGAAACCATGGGTAATAATCACGCCCATGTTTTGGACATCCACCAGGTGTGTTTTGATTTGTTCTGTGAAGTAGCCCTGGAGTAGAAAACAAACAAACCAAACAACCAAAAAACAAAAAAAAAAACAACCCAAAACATGGGCAATAATCATATGTCAAAAAATTCCCTAAGGGCTGACTGAGAAACCTTAATTCCCTTCTCCTTCATAAGAGCCTGCAAGGCAGTTATAAAATATCCCTGTTCCATAGACTGTATCTGTCCCATAGTTTTACTCCCAACCTCTGTGTTGCTGGCACAGTTCCCCTACCTGAATTAGATGCCGTGTGGTCCACTTTCACTTTCCTCCTTGTTGTCTCAGGTCCCTGTTCAGGCGCCACTTGTCGCAGCCGGTGCGACAAACACCGAGGTCAGGGTCCTGAGGGTAGGGGAATGCAAGAAAAAAAGAGAGAAGAGAAAGTTTGGGAACAGGAGGGTCCCCTGGGCTGATGGCCCAAGTGACGGCTTTATTGTTGTTGTACACAATCTTTTATAATATAAGACTCTTATGGATCAGGTCATTCTAAGAATAAACAGGTTTCACATGATCACTGCCAGCCAAAACATTTAGTTCTGTGTACCTTGTGAACTTTCTGAACAGGTCACAAGACCTTGTTGATAGATTGCTAGCAAAACACAGTTCCCATGTTTGTGTCTATCTGACTCGGGGTAGAAAAAGGGAGGTAGCATTACTGCCAACACCTGCAGACCACAGGCTTCAGGAATTAACTTTCTCAGCCTTGACAAGGCTTTCGTATGCCCTTGAAAGTGGGGGAATGGGAGGGGGAACCACCGGGTTGGCTTGAGTCAACGGGGAACATTGCTCGACCTGGTCTCAGCCTGGCACCGGGGCCTGGCCCCCCACAATTTGGTATGTTAAAATATGTACGAAGGATTTTCAAATAAGAGGTAATGATGAGGGGCACCAGGGTGGCTCAGTCTGTTGAGTGTCTGACTTTGGCTCAGGTCATGATCTCATGGCTTGTGAGTTCAAGCCCCACATTGGGCTCTGTGCTGAGAGCTCAGAGCCTAGAGTCTGCTTCAGATTCTGTGTCTCCCTCTCTCTCAGTCCATCCCCCACTCATGTTATGTGTTTGTCTCTGTCACTGTATCAAAAATAAACATTAAAGAAGTAATGATAAAACATCTTAGGTTTATGTGTATGGATATATGTTACTAATATAGGTATTCCAGAAAATAACATTTTAATAAATTTGTCAATACTCTCATTGCTGAATTATTATCCTAAATTACTGTATTCCACAGAAACAACTATATTTCTTTATCAAATTAACTCTCATCAGTTATTTAACCATGTGCATGTTTAAGCCTTTTGCCATTTACATACAATTCTTGTTTTATATTGATGCTTTTGCAAAAGTAAGATTAATAGAATAGATCCTATAAAGACAATGGACACTGCTGCCAAATTACAAGGTGTTAAAACTTGATTACATATTTCATAACTGAAGGAGGCTCCACCTGACATCTGGCCCAATATAAATACTGGAGGCCTCAAAATCAATTTGACTATGGAGAGAAGTAGCTGACATTGAGGTAGACAGCTTTTTCCAAAAATATTAGGTAAAGAACATTTCTTTTCATTCTTTATTCGCTCTTTGACCATCCTTTTCCTAATTTTTGCAGCATGAAAGTCTTCAAGATTCTTTTTCTACCTTTTACCTCGCTCTGGCCTGAAAAGATAATGCTATTTCTCACACCTCTAATGCCATTACAAATGATGATAACCTAAACTTCCCTCTGATGGTTTAATTTGGTGAGTGCTTGTGATCTTGCAGTTCTTTTTGCATATTACAAACATCTCCCTAGTGAGTTTCTAACGCCTCAGTTTTTCCAAAACAAGATTTCTGGATAATGACTTCCTCAGAAGTGGAGACACCGTTACATGAAATACATAAACAGACTAACTGCCTTAAAGAAGTAATATCCCACTTTAGTATTATTTCTTGGCTTATTTGATACTAGATGACTTGGGTCTTGAGGATCCCGATCCAGGAGTGTTTTCCATACCATCAACATTGTTTTGTTGCTAATAGTTATTACTGTCTTCCTAATATACTACCTTCTCTCAAAAGTTTTAAATGCATGTGGGCAGTTACTGACCAGCCAACAGATGGTCTCTCTCTGACTGTGATGACAGAAGAAAATACAAGAACATAACCACCTCCAAGAATAGGCATCTGAGATCATGTCTTGTGAATACTACGCTGAGATCCAAAGAGACAATGGTACAGAGTCACACTAAGATCAATAGTTTTTATTAAACCTGTTGAATGGTCAAGAAGATGATCGAAAGGAGGGCTGTTAAAATGTTTTTAATGTTTATTTACTTTTTAGAGAAATAGAATGTGAGTTAAGGAGGGGCAGAGAGAGATGGAGGCACAGAATCAGAAGCATGTTCTAGGCTCCAAGCCATCAGCACAAAGCCCAACATGGGGCTCAAACCCACGAACCATAAGATCATGACCTGGGATGAAGTTGGACGCTTAACCAACTGAGCCACCCAGGCACCCCAAGAGGAAGGATGTTGAAATGAATTTCTAGGCCCAAAATAAAGCCGCTCCCACCTGGGGTGCAACAGTAGCAAACTGAAATATTGATAACTTGTGTGTCCCTCTAAATGCTGTGATTTACCAAAAGTGTATTCAGTCAGACATTCCCAAAACACCAAGCCAACTCTTGGCTTTCTTACCCGAATCAGGTTGACTATGTAGCCCCAGCCAATCAGGTATTTTCTTTTTGTCTCTTCCTTATTCATTATTTTTTATTCTATAAAAGCTTCCTATCTGTCTTCTGCCCCATTTGTGGTTATCCAAAAGAAGACTGTCTACTTCATAAAGTTTTAAATAAAGTTTATTTGTATCATCTAAGTTGTCTTTAATCATTTTTAACACATGTAAATAGTAGAAATAAGTTAATATCTATAAGTTAGTAGAAGAACATACTTAGGCTTTAAATGTACATGGAACAGTTGAATTGGATTTAATGGGGGAAATTTTACAAAAAATAATATATTTGACAGCTTTGTCTATATATAAATTTTCAACAAGTCTTGTATCATGTAGATATACCAATTCAGAGAATAATTGCCTAGCTTTGTATTTCCTTTACCCATGATTAAGTAATTCAAATGACTTACTATTAAGACTCATATGTGCAATTTAACTTTCTTCTATTTTGACCTTGAATATGTTTAATAAAATGTGGTAAGAAATCAATGAAGATCTCAAAATATTTATGGTTTGTCCTATTCAAATAGATATAAATGAGGGACTACCCTACATGCATACATCATTTTAATAAAGGACATTTATTAAAAGCTTATTTGATAGGTTATATATAGAAAAAAATAGATAGCTTATAGATAGATAATTGGAAATATACAGTCTGCCTGTATAATTTTCTATCTATCATCTATCCTAAAATGTGATGTGGTAGTTTGGTTATTTTTTTTGAAAATAACTTCAATACCTTGTCCTATGTGAGATTTATGAAGAATGAAAAATATACTTATAATTATATTCCATAAATGACTAAGATGACTCCCTGCAATTTCAGTTCAATATCTCATATTCTTGATTCCCACATTAGAACACGAAAAAAGCTGATCATCTGGGTGTAGCTCAGACCACATCTATATAAATATACATAACACTCACATACATGCATGCATTACCTTATCCCAGCCTACCTCTACTAAGAAGAAAAAAAATATGTATAAAACACTGTTGTTCCTTTTAAGGGACAGAGATTCTTTTACTTGATTTAAATGAAACGCCATATTTTTTTAATAAAAGGAAACTGAGTGAACTGCTTTCATAGTTGGTAAGATGAGTTTGTATATGTAATTTTCTTTCTCCACTTCTGTATCTCTTAGTGTCTAGAATAATATCAGGAATGTAGGAAACACTCACTAAGTATTTTTCTTAGTGAATAAATAAATGCTACAGTAACATAAAATATAGAAACTACTGGAATAAGTTTGTTTTTTTGGCATCCATTTATTGACAGAATCAATTTACCATCAAAAACTTAGAATGTTCCAATTCAGATCTCACTTTAGAGGAAAAATAAAAGATACTCTTGTAACAATTTCCTTAACACCAAAATTGTGATAGTTGAAAACAAATATGAACACATTCTATTCTCAAATCCATGTCTCAAAATTAGCTATGTATACATCATTATCTTAATTTTTTCTACAATATCAGAAAAACTGACACACCAGAAGTAAAATCCCTTTATAACATTATTTTATAGATGTGCATAAATGAGAGACAGTTACCATGAACTATGAATTAAAAAAAATATTTTATTTTGGGTCATTTGATTAAATAGTAGCCTGTTTTCTCTCTTTGATTTCTTCAGTTGAACTCTATGGAGAGAAAATAAGTGAGAAGTAGAAGTCTGTAATTTTACCTATGCTTTTTTATTACCAAGTATCATTCTTTTTTTTAAACTATTATTTATTTTAATTTTAAATTTTATTTGTTTTTTAAATTTACACCCAAATTAGTTAGTATATAGTGCAACAATGATTTCAGGAGTAGATTCCTTAATGCCCCTTACCCATTTAGCCCATCTCTCCATCCCCCCTCCTGTAACCCTCTGTTTGTTCTCCATATTTATGAGTCTCTTATGTTTTGTCCCCCTCCCTGTTTTTATATTATATTTGTTTCCCGTCCCTTATGTTCTTCTGTTTTGTCTCTTAAAGTATTCATATAAGTGAAGTCATATGATATTTGTCTTTCTCTGACTGACCAATTTCACCTAGCATAATACCCTCCAGTTCCATCCATGTAGTTGCAAATGGCAAAATTTCATTCTTTTTGATTGTTGGCAAGGATGCAGAGAAAGTGGATTTCTTGCATTGTTGGTGGGAATGCAAGCTGGTGCAGCCACTCTGGAAAACAGTATGAAGGTTCCTCAAAAAATTAAAAATAGAACTACCCTATGACCCAGCAATTGCGCTACTAGGTATTTATCCAAGGGATACAGGTATGCAGTTTCAAAGGGACACATGCACCCCAATGTTTATAGCAGCACTATCAATAATAGCCAAGTATTATTCTTAAATAGAGGCAGATGAGGTATAGTGTAATACTATTGTTTTAAAAAGTTTAATAATATCTGTTCCCATAGCCAGCTAACATCTCAGAAATACAAACAATTATAAGAGAACATTATGAAAAATTATAAGCCAACAAATTGGGCAATCTGGAAGAAGTGGATAAAATCCCAAAAAGACACAATGGATCAAAACAGAAAAAAAAAGAAAAGAAAAAGTCAATTTGAACAGATCCATAAACACATATGGTATCAGTATAGATGAAAAGAAAACAAGATCCATATATATATATATATATATATATATATATATATATATATATATATACTGTCTATAAGATACTCATTTTAGACTTAAAGGTATCATCAGAATGAAAGTGAGGGGATGGAGAACCATCTATCATGCTACTGGATGTCAAAAGAAAGCCAGAATAGTCATATAAGAAAAACTAGATTTAAACAATTTTTTTTTACAGAGAATGAGCTGGGAAGGGACAGAATGAGAGGAAGACATGGAATCTGAAGCAAACTCCAGACTCTGAGCTGTCAGCACAGAACCTAACACAGGGCTTGAACCCATGGACCATGAGATCATGACCTAAGCTGAAATCAGATACTCAAACAACTGAGCCACCCAGGAGCCCCTCAGACAAACTAGATTTTAAAACAATGACTGTAACATGAAATGAAGAAGGGTATTATATCAAAATTAAGGAGTCTATCCATCATGAAGACATTACATTGTAAATATATATTCCTCCAACTTCAGAGCACCCAAATATATAAAGAAATTACTAACAAAAAGAAAGATAATCATTCATAATAATAAAATAATAGCAGGAGGTGTTACCCCTGCATCTACATAAATGGACACCTCATGAAAGCAGAAAATCAACAAGGAAATAATGACTTTGAATGACACAATGGACTGGATGAACTTAACTGATATATTCAGAAGATTACATCCTAAAGTAGCAGAACACATTCTTTTCAAGTGCACAGGGAACATTCTCCAGAACATATTAAATACTGGGTCACAAATGAGGCCTGAACAAGTACAAAAAGATAGACATCATACCATGCATATTTTCAGACCAAAACGTTATGAAATTTGAAGTCAACCAAAAGAAATTATTTGGAAAGATCACAAATACATGGAGGTTACAAAACATTTTACTAAGTAATGCTAACCAGGAAATTTAGAAAGAAATTACAAAAAAAAATACATGGAAGCAAATGCAAATGAAAACATGACAGTCTAAAACATGTGGGATGTAGCAAAGGCAGTTGTAAGAGGAAAGTATATGGCAATACAGGTCTACTTAAAGAAGCAAGAAAAGTCTCAAATACACGACCTAACATTACACATAATGGAGCTAGAAACGAAACAGGAAATAAAGCCTAAATCCAGCAGAAGAAAGGAAATAATAAAGATTAGAGCAGAAATAAATGATATAGAAACAAAAAACAAACAAGAAACAAGTAGAACAGAACAACAAAACTAAGAGCACATTATTTTAAAAAATTAATAAATTTGACAACTACTGGCCAGAGATATCAAAAGGAAAAAAAAAATAATGCCCCAAATAAATAAAATTACAAAAGAAAGTGGAGAGATCACAGCTAACACCTCAGAAATACAAATAATTATAAGAGAACATTATGAAAAATTATAAGCCAACAAATTTGTCAATCTGGAAGAAATGGATAAGATCCCCAACATACAACAAATCAAACCAGAAACAGGAAAAAAATAGACAATTTGAGCATACCCATAAACAGCAAATACATTGAATCAGTAATCTAAAATCTCCCAACAAGCAAAACTCCGGGGCCAGATGGCTTCCCAGGGGATTTCTACCAGACATTTAAGGAAGAGTTAATACCTAATAGGCTTACCTAACACAAAGAAGATAGAGATGTAGACAAAAAGCTAAGATGGATGAATTTGTCCCCCCAAAAAGAACAAGAAAACTTCACACCCAGGAATCTAATAAAAACATATATAAGTAATATGCCTGAACCAGAATTGAAAACAATAATCATAAGGATACTAGCTGGGCTTGAGAAAAGCATAGAAGACAACAAGAGGTCTGTTACCGCAGATATGAAATCAAGAGAAAATAAAAAAAATGCTATAACTGAGATGTAAACCTGACTGAATGCAATGGTCACAAGGATGGAAGAAGCACGGGAACAGATAAGATATATACAACATAAAATTAGGGAAAATAATGAAGCCAGAAAGAAAAATATTGCATCATGAATGTACACATAGGGAACACAGTGATTCCATAAAGAATAATAGCATAAGAATCATAGGAGACCCAAAAGAAGAGTGAAAAGGGGACAGAAGGTTTATTTCAGCAAACTATAGCTGAAAACTTCCCTAATCTGGGGAAGAAAACAGATGTTCAAATACAGGAGGCACAGACAACTCCTATCAAAATCAACAAAGTCAGGCCAACAAGTAGACATAGTATAGTAAAATTTGCAAAATACAGAGATAGAGAAAGAATCCTGAAAGCAGCAAGGGAAAAGAAATCCCTAACCTACAAGGGAAGACAAATCAGGTTAGCAGCAGGTCTCTCCACAGAGACTTGGCAGGCCAGAGGGAATGGCTTAATATATTAAATATGCTGAATGGGAAAATATGCAGCCAAGAACAATTTATCCAACAAAACTGCCATTCAGAATAGAAGGACAGAAAAAGAATTTCCCAGACAAGTGAAAACTAATGGTGTTCATGACCACAATACCAGCCCTGCAAGTTATATTAAAGGGGACATTTTGAAGGGGAAAGTAAGACCAAAAGTGACAAAGACTAGAAAGCAACAGAGAAAATCTTCAGAAACACCAACTTTATAGGTAATACAATGGCATTAAATTCATATCTATCAACAATCACTCTGAATATAAATGGACTAAATGCTCCAATCAAAAGACATAGGGTATCAGAATGGGTAAAAGATAAAACAAAACAAAACAAAACAAAAACCAAAAAAACAGGACACATCTATATACTGCCCACAAAAGACTCATTTTAGATATAAATATGAATGAAGATTGAAAGTGAGTGGTTGAAGAACGATTTATCAGGCTAATGGAGGTAGGAAAAAAAACAAAAGCCAGTGTACCCCTATTTATATCAGAAAAACTTGATTTTAAACTAAAGATTGCAGCAAGAGATGAGAAAGGGCACTATATTATAATAAAAAAAGGTCTGGCCAAAAAGACTTAACAAATGTAAATATATATAACCCAACTTGGTAGCACCCAACTATATAAATCAATAACAAATATTAAAGAACTCATCCATAACAATACAATAATACTAGGGGACTTTAACATGCCACTTACAACAATGGACAGATCATTTAAGAAGGAAATCTACAAGGAAACAATGACTTTGAATGACACACTAAACCAGATGGACTTAACAGATAAATTCAGAACATTTCTTCCTAAAGCAACAGAATACATATTCTGTTTGAGGGCACACGAAACATTCTTCAGAATAGATCACATAGTGGGTCACAAATCGGGCCTGAACAAATACAAAAATATTGACAACAAAGCATGCATATTTTCTGACAACAATATTATGGAACTTGAAGTCAACCACAAGAAAAAATTAGGAAGGACCTCAAATTCATGGAGGTTAAACAGTATGCCATTAAAGAATGAATGGGTTGTCCAGTGAATAAAGGAGAGAAAAACAATACATAGAAGCAAATGAAAATGAAAGCACGACCATCCAATACTTTGGGGATGCAGCAAAAGAAGTCCTAAGAGGGAAGTATAAAGCAATACAGGTCTACCTCAAGCAAGAAGCATGAAAATTCTCAAATATACAACCTAACCTTACACGTAATGGAGCTAGAATAAGAATGTCAAATAAAGCCTAAATCCAGCAGAGAAAGAAAATAATAAAGAATAGAGCAGAAATAAATGATGTAGGGAAAAATAATAGAACATATCAATGAAAGTAGGAGCTGATTCCTTGAATGATTAATAAAATTGTGAATTCCTAGCCAGAGTTGTTAAATGAAAGGGAAAGGACTCAAATAAATAAAATCATGAATGAAAGAGGAGAGTTAACAATCAACACCACAGAAACAGAAACAATTATAAGAGAACATTATGATAAAAATTATATGCCAACAAATTGGGCAATCTGGAAGAAATGGATAAATTTCTAGAAACATGCAACCTACCAAAACAGAAACAGGAAGAAAGAGACAATTTGAACAGACCTATAACCAGGAAAGAAATTGAATCAGTAGGGAAAAATCTTTCAATAAGCAAAATTCCATGGCCAGATGGCTTCCCAGGGTATTCTACCAAACATTTGAAGATTTAATACCTACACTTTCATACTGTTCCAAAAAAATAGAAATGGAAGGAAAACTTCCAAAATCATTCTACAAGCCCATAATCACCTGAATTCCAAAACTAGAGAAAGAATCACTAAAAAAGAGAATTAAAAGTCAATATCCTGATGAATTTGGATGCCAAAAGTCTAAACAAGATACTAGGAAATAAAATCCAACAGCATATTAAAATAATTATTCACTAGGATCGAGTGGGATGCAAGGTGGGTTCAATACTCACAAATCAAGCAATGTGATACACTACAGTAATAAAGAAAAGATAAGGACCATATGATCCTCTGAATAGATTTAGAGAAAGAATTTGAAAAAAAATGCAACATCCATTCTTCATAAAAACTCAAACAAAATAAGGATGGAGAACATACCTCAATATCATAAAGGCCATGTATGTAAGACCCACAGCCAATATAATCTTCAACATAGAAAATCTGAGAGTTTTATTCTCTGCCAGGGAGAAGATAGGGATGTCCACCCTCACTACTGTTATTTAACATAATACTGGAAGTCCTAACTTCAGCAATCAGACAACAAAAATAAATAAAATCATTCAAATTGGCAAAGAAGAAGCCAAACTTCCACTATTCACAGATGAATGATACTCTATGTAGAAAACCCAAAATTTGGTAAAATTGATACACATATTCATCAAAGTTGCAGTATACAAAATCAATGTATGAAAATCGGTTTCATTTCTATGCTCCAAAAATTACGCAGCAGAAAGAGAAATCAATGAATGGATCCAATTTATAACTGCAAAAAAACCCCAAAAGATACATAGGAATAAACCTATACAAAGAGGTAAAAGATATGTGTTCAGAAAATTATAGACGACTTATGAAAGCAATTAAAGGTGATACGCCAAAATGGAAAAACATTTCATTCTCATGGATCAGAAGAAGAAATATTGTTAAAATGCAAATACTACCCAGAGCAGTCTACACATTTAATGCAATCCCTATCAAAATACCAACAGCATTTTTCATAGAACTAGAACAAACAATCCTAAAATTTGTGTGGAACCGGAAAAGACCCAGAATAGGCAAAGCAATCTTGAAAAAGTAAAGCAAACCTGGAGGCATCTCAATTCCAGACTTCAAACTATATTGCAAAGTTGTAATCATCAAGATATGATGATACTGGTGAGAAAACAGACAGAGATCAATGGAATAGAAGAGGTCACAGAAATGGATCCACAGCTATATGGTCAGCTAATCTTCAACAAAACAGGAATGAATATCCAATGGAAAAAAGAAAGTCTCTTCAAAAAATGGTGTTGGGAAATATGGACAGCAACATGCAGAAGAATGAAACTGGACCACTTTCTTACACCATACGCAAAAATAAATTCAAAATGGATGAAATACCTAAATGTGAGACAGAAAACTACCAAAATCCTAGAGAACACAGGCAGCATCCTCTTTGAAATTAGATGTAGAAACTTCTTTTTTTTAACATTTTTCTTATTTATTTTTGGGACAGAGAGAGACAGAGCATGAGCAGGGGAGGGGCAGAGAGAGGGGGAGACACAGAATCTGAAGCGGGCTCCAGGGTCTGAGCTTTCATCACAGAGCTTGACACGGGGCTTGAACTAATGGAGTGTGAGATCATGACCTGAGCTGAAGTCGGACGCTCAACTGACTGAGCCACCCAGGCGCCCCTGGCTGTAGAAACTGCTTAATAGACTCATGTGTGGAGGCAAGGGAAATAAAAGTAAAAATGAACTATTGAGAACTCATCAATGTAAAAAGCTTCTGCACAGTGATGGAAACGATAAAAAAAAAACTGAAAGGTAACCTACGGATAGGGAGAAGATAATTTAAAATGACATATATGATAAACGGTTAGTGTTAAATATGTATAAAGAACGTATTAAACTCAACATCCAAATAAGAAACAGCCCAGTTTAAAAAATGAGCAGAAGACCTAAATAGACACTTTTCCAAAGACTGCATCCAGATGGCAGTCTGGATATATATAATGGAAAATGACTGAGCCATCAAAAAGAATGAAAACTTGCCATTTACAACAATGTGGATGGAGCTAGAGTGTACTATACCAAGCAAAACAAGTCAGTCAGAGAATAGCAAATAGCATATTATTTCACTCATATGTGGAATTTAAGAAAAAAACAGTTGAACACAAAGGAACAGGGAAAAATAAAGTGAGAGACACAAACCATAAGTGACTCACCTATAGAAAGCAAACTTCGGGTTGAAGGAACAGAGGTGAGTGGGGGATGGGATGAATGAGTGATGGGTATTAAGGAGAGCACTTTATGTGATGAACACTGGATGTTTTATGTAAGTGATAAATAACCAAATTCTACTCCTGAAACCAATGTTACATTACATATTAACTATAATTTAAATAAAAATTGAAACAAAAAGGAAAAAATCAGTAGCGGGGCCTTCTTTTTGGTGTATGAGACCTAATTTGGAGGGAATCAACCTGCTGCAAAGGCTATGGTGTTGAGTGCAGCTGGACAGCCCAAGGTATGTTATTCAGAGGCTACAGAAGATAGTAATAGACAAGTATGATAATGTGCCAGCAGTCGGATCAAATAATGCTCTGAAAATCAAGATTCCATGTGTGAGGTGAAAAGACAACATTGGGTACAACTGTAAAAGTTCTCAGAGATAAGTCTTTTCAATGCATATGTCCAGCCAGTCTGGGAACAAGAACTATGGAGCTGGTACTCTTTTATGAAGATCTTTATAGCTCTAATAAGAGCTAGACTGTATTTCCTGGTCCCAAATAAGCAAGCTGTACATTCAAGACAAGCTGAGTCCTACAGGATACCAAAGGAAGATTTAGGATTCCTGGGAAAACTACCAAGTCATAGTAAACCCAGAAGCTCAATGTTGTCAGTGTGGATGTCAGGAATACTGTAACTCAGAAATCATAGAGATGCCCAGGGTTTCCTCTGAGGTGCCCTGTATTCTGGGTCTTGTTGGCCAAGTGACTAATGAGAGCCTGGTGCTGCAGATGAGTCCCCAAATTGCACCCTGCTTATGGGAGCAGAGGATGACAAAGGCTACATAAATGAGCCAAAGACTGGCATCTGATAGTCAAGAACTAGCAGCACTGGTATCTCCTGGAAGCTCACTAGAAATGCAGAATCTGAAGTCTCACACAAGACCCACTGATTCAGGATATCCATTTTATTAATATCTCCCAAGTATTGTTTGCATATTTAAGTTTGAGAAGGACTGGTCTAGACCAGTGCTACCAAGCACCTCAGAGCTTTAATGATGATTCTCCCAAAAGCTACTGCATTGTTGGATTATATAGTAGGTTCCACTGGAAAGCTTCTTTGACGTCTCTTGTTACGACCCAAGTCAAATTTCAGAACTGAGAAGAAACTCAGAGAACATCTATTTCATGCTCTCATTTTACAGGTGAGGAAGCCAAGTCCCATATGGGTAAAGTGACTTGATCAATGCCACAACTTATTAGTGGCAAAAATAGGAATGATGACCTGAGTCTTCTAGTTCTTCGTATGGATTTCTTTATAACATGCATATAATTAGCTGCCTCCTAATTAGTAAAACATTGATTGAGTACATATTAAAAAATAGTTGTCAGAGACAAACTTTAGTTTAGTTTAGTTGTCAGTGGCAAACTTTAAGGGAAACTAAAAAACACTCAAACTCTAGACAGTTTTCTTTTTTGCAGATTAGAAATAAATGCAGCCATAACTAGGCTATTTAACTTGCTAATCATTTATTGCTTATTGGGGAAAAACACATCAAGTTCCTTTTGCCGTCTTCTATAACACAAAATCTAGAGAGGCTTTTATCAAAGGACAATCAATTCAGTTTTTGGTTTGTATCTGGTAACTGAACCAAAGTTAGGGCAGCCTTTCCATCACTGTCCTGGTTAAAAAATATCATTGCCTCCTCTTCCACATTAATAGTTATATTTATCATACAAACGTATATCTTAAACTTCTAAAGAGTAATTCAGCCAACTCTTCCTTTAGAAGAGAATAGTTATTCTGTGTTTTTATTTTTAAGTTTATTCATATATTTTGAGAGAGAGAGAGTGGGTGTGCACACAAATGGGAGAGGGGCAGAGAGAGAGGGAAAGAGGGAATCTCAAGCAGGCTCTGTGTTATCAGCAAAGAGCCTGATCACGAGCTCAAACTCACAAACCCTGAAATCATGACCTGAGCTGAAATCAAGAGTTGGATGCTCAACTGACTGAGCCACCTAGACACCTTTAGTTGTATTGTTTGTTTTTTAACCAACATGTTCTAAACAGGGAAGTGATTATTTCCAAATTTAATATCCAGTGCTTTTTAAGATTAAACCCTCTCAAATCCTGTGCCCCACCATCTAGGTATATTTTTAAATGATCATTTTCTCTTCTATTGTATTATGCTTTTAGCTTTTTACAGCTTTAAAAAAAATTCAATTGATTACTTAAGGGCAGAAAACTTACACTTGACAGGGTAGTGACTAGTGCCCAGATTTTCTGTGTTCTTCAGAATGACCTTCCCTGCCCTAAGGGTCAGTGGTAGGGTTAGGAAGATAGTTACCACATTGTTTAGAAAGGTATTCAAATCATGGGGCTGAAATAATTTTGTATAGGTTAATATTAGGATCATGCTTACATATCAGAACCCAGCTGTGATCTCTGCCCCAAAACACTACAACACACCAATATAAAAATATCTTCTTTGCATTAAAATTATTATAAATGACTACCCTCTAATAAATGTTAATCCTTTTAGGAATTAAATGTCTTTATCTTTGTATTTTCGTCAGTTCCAAGCATAAAACTTTACACATTATAGTCACTTTGATGCATATGTAATGAAATAACTAATAACCTGTAAGTCACTGTTAGCATAGTATATGAAATTAGAATTTCATACAAATAAGCTATTATCATAAATTTTTAGTGATCCAAAACATTTAATCTAATCATTAAGTGATGACATGCTAATTACAGAAAAGTAAAAACATATAATACATATAAAGGAAGGAATAAAAATGACCCGAATATAGCTGTTAAAATTCTAGTGGTATATTTCCTTCTCTCTCTCTTTCCTGGAAAGGGACACCTGGGTGGTTCAATCGGTTAAGCGGCCAACTTCGGCTCAGGTCCTCCTCTCACGGTCCTGAGTTTGAGTCCCGCATCAGGCTCTGTGCTGACAGCTCAGAGCCTGGAGCCAGTTTCAGATTCTCTGTCTCCCTCTCTCTGACCCTCCCCTATTCATGCTCTGTCTCTCTCTGTCTCAAAAACACATAAACATTAAAAAAAAATTAAAGATATATTCCTGGAAATGGGATAGTGATATCAAATAGTATGAAAATTTGTGAGGCAATTGGCATATAATGCCAATTTATTTTCCAAAATTTTGTAAAACATACAATTTAAAATTCTACTGGTAGTTCATTATAGTATTTTCTCCCAAAATCTGTATTAGTTTAGAAAAAAATTGTTACAGGAGCGCCTAGGTGGCTCAGTTGGTTGAGCGTCCGACTTTGGCTCAGGTCATGATCTCACAGTCCGTGAGTTGGAGCCCCGTGTCAGGCCCTGTGCTGACAGCTCAGAGCCTGGAGCCTGCTTCAGATTCTGTGTCTCCCTCTCTCTCTGCCCCTCCCCTGCTCATGCTCTGTCTCTCTCACTCTCCAAAATGAATAAATGTTTAAAAAAAATAAAAAAAATAAAAAAGTTACATTAAAATATGTCATGTTAATATGTTAAACAAAAAGTAAAATTGCAGATAAAAATCCAAATATAGCTAATTCTTGAAGAACATGGGTTTGAATTTCATTAGTCCACTTATACATGGATTACTTTTGGTAAATACAGTACAGTACTATAATTGTATTTTCTCTTTCTTATGTTTTTTTTAAATTATATCTTATTTTCTCCAGCTTACATTATTGTTAGAATACACTGTGTAATAAATATACAAAACATGTATTAATTGACAGTTTATATTATCAGTGAGGTTACCAGTCAACAGTAGGCTATTAGTTTTGGGGAAGTCAACCATTATACATGGAGTTTTGGCTGCACAGGAAGTCAGTACCCCTAACCTGGTGTTGTTGAAGGATAAACTGTATATCAATAACGTTAAATGTAAATGGATTAAGTAATCCAATCCGATGGCAGATATAGTCAAACTGGAAAAAATAATCAAATTGTGATGTATAGAGAAGTCATAAAGATATGAGTAAGTTGAAAATAAAGGATGGAAAACATGTATCATACAAACAGCTATCAGAAAAGAGTTAGAATATCTATATAAATATCAGATAAAATAGAGTAAAAGAAAAAAAAAGAGGGACATTTCACAATGGTAAAGGAGTCAACCATTAGGAAGGCATAAAGACTATAAATACATATGTACCTATTAAAGAAGCACCCAAATACATAAATCGAAAACTGTCAGAATGTGGGGGATAAGCTTAGGAATTCCCTGAGTCTGCACTGATGGGTTAGCAAGGCATAAAGAATTACAAGCCATAAGATTCTCAAACCCAAGCTTGGGTAAACAAGATTAGGCCCCCAGAATAGAGTAGGGGGGCAAAGACCCACAGAATCAAGAGGGGGCAAAGGCTCCCAATAAAAAGGTATATGAGGTAAACGAGATTAGGCATTCAGGGAAAAATGTCCCCCAATTTAGTACTACAGCAGAAAGCTGCTTTCACAGGAGGGAAGGACCAAATGAGACAAACAGGTAAATAGGGCTATAGACCATTTCCCAGGGGGTGAAGCTGCCCAGAGCAGAACTGATTAACAAAAGAAAAGTGCCTTGTTATTCCTGAGGTTACCTGCTCTATATGTCTTATCCCTTAAGCTAGCTAAGATAAACAGACACAGCACCTCCTGTCTGACATTAACAACTATCTGGCCATCTGCCCAGAGTCAGGATTTTGGTTTATATTGACCCAAACCCCTAACACCTTATATCTTCAAAACCCTCTTTCCCTCATGCCCATGAGTTAATGTTCACTGATTCATTGTCTCTTTATGCACATCCATCATGTTTGTGAGCCTTCTGATCTTAATAACAGAGCAAGAACCCGTATTTGGGGCTTTTGTCTTTTCCCAGACATTAGCCATCTCTAGCTTTTAATCCTGCATTCACTCTCTTGCTGTCCAAGACAGAAATTTATACATAGAATCTATGACAACAGAAATTAAGAGTAAAATAGACAATTTAATAATAAAAGTTAAAGACTTAAATAACTCATTATCAGTGATTGCATAGAGCTACTAGGGCGACTATCAACAAGAAATAGAATACCTAACCAACACGATAAGCCAAGTAGATGTAGCATAAATCTATGGAATATTGAATCTCCACTAAAACCGAATACAGTTTACCTTTGAGTTTGAACTGCCTGGGTCCATTTATATGAAGGTTTTCTTTCTTTTTTTTGCAGTAAATATACTGGAAAAATGTTTTCAGATTGTGACAATATCAAATAACTTGAAGATTAATCATGTAACCTAGAAATATTGAGAAAAATAAGAAAAAGTTAGGTATGACATGAATTTATAAAATATACATAGGGACTAATCTATTTTATCATCTACTACCATGAAATATGCACAAATCTGTAATAAAAAGTTAGAATTCTGGGACACCTGGGTGGCTCAGTTGGTTAAGCATCTGACTTCAGCTTAAGTCATGATCTCTCGGTCTATGAGTTCTAGCCCTGTGTCAGGCTCTGTGCTGACAGCTCAGAGTCTGGAACCTGTTTTGGATCCTATGTCTCCCTCTCTCTCTGCCCCACCCCTGCTCCTGCTCTGTCTCTCTCTGTCTTTCAAAAAATTGAATAAATATTAATTTTTTTTAAAAAGTTAAAATTCATCAAAACTTATGCGTATAGGGGCTCCTTGGTGGCACAGTCAGTTAAGTGTCTGACTTGATTTTGGCTGAGGTCATGAACTCACAGTTTCTGAGATTGAGCCCCATGTCAGGCTCCATGCTGGCAGTGTGGAGCCTGCATGATATTCTCTCTCTCTTCCTCTTTCTGCCCCTCCCCTGCTCATGCTTCTCACTCTCTCAAAATAAATAGATAAACCTTAAAAACAAACTTATGTACACAAAGACAGACCATATATAGAGTCATATGTAGTTAAAAGAAATGTAAAAATTCACTATTAAATCATAACTGCATAAAATTAACTTAGTACATACTATACTACTGTAATAATTTCATAGCCATTTTCTGTGGCTATTGCATTGAGCTCATCATTGTGCATCTGCTTGAAATTCTATGCAAGCTAATCATTTCTGCATGAGCAGTTTGTATCTCTAGTAAATTGTGTATCATACTAAAAAGTGATCCCTTGTGGTTCATGTGTATTTTTCATCATGTTTAGTGAAATACTGTAAATGTTGAATAACATTATGGGGCTCATACAAAATGCCAGTAGTGATGCTGTCATTTCTCCCAAGAAGTAGGGAAAGGTCATGACATTACAAGAAAAAGTTGAATTACTTGATATATAGCAGATATTTAAAGGCAAATGAACTTAGCTTAAAGGTCATTGTGAAAAAAGAAAATGAAACTCATGAAGCCATTGCTGACATTATGCCACAAGGTGAAAAACCTTGTACTTTTGCTAAATACCTTTTTATCTTGTATTGAAAATGCAGCTATTATATGGGTGCAAGATTGTTATTAAAAAGGCATACCTGTAGATGATAATATAATTACAGTAAAAGCAAAGTAATTACATGAGAGCAAAGCAAAAGGAAGGTGAAGATCTAAAGCTGAAGTATTAATGCCAACAAAGAATGGTTTGATAATTTTAGAAGGGGATTTGGCTTAAAAAATGTCAGGATAACAGAAGAAGAAACTTCTGTCAATCAGGAGATAGCAGATGAGTTCAGATACATTTAAGAAAATCATTGAAGAGAAAGGATATGTGCCTTAAAAGGTTTTTACTTATTTTATTATTATTATTTTATTGCTGTTATTATTATTATTATTATTATTATTAGGTTTATATCCAAGTTAGTTAACTTATAATGTAATAATGATTTATGGAACAGAATTTAGTGATTCTTATTTACTTATTACACATAACATCCAATGCTCATCCCAACAATGTCCTCCTTAATGCCCTTTGCCTATTTAGCCCATTCCCCCACCCACACCGCTCCAGGAACCCTCAATTTGTTCTTTGTATTTAAGAGTCCCTTATGGTTTGTTTGTCTTCCTCTATGTTTTTATTTTATTTTTGCTTCCTTTACCTTATGTTCATCTGTTTTGTATGTTAAATTACACATATGAATGAAGTAATGCCATTTTTGTCTTTCTCTGACTGACTTATTTCACTTAGCATAATACCTTCTAGTTCCATCCATGTTGTTGCAATGACAAGATTTCATTCTTTTTGATTGCCAAGTAAAATTCCATTATCTATATCTATATCTGTATCTGTATCTATATCTATATCTATATCTGTATCTATATCTATATCTCACATCTTCTTTATCCATTCATCAGTTGATGGGCAATTGGGCTCTTTCCATACTTTATTATGGAAAATATTATTATGGATAGCACTGCTATAAACAATGGGGTGCACGTGCCCCTTTGAATCACCACTCCTGTATCCTTTGTATAAATATTTAGTCATGTAATTGCTGGGTTATAGGGTAGTTCTATTTTTAATTTTTTGAGGAACCTCCATACTGTTTACCGGAGTGGCTGCACCAATTTGCATTCCCACCAGCAGTGCAAAAGATCCTCTTTCTCTACATCCTCGCCAACATCTGTTGTTGCTTGAGTTGTTAATGTTAGCCATTTTGACAGGTGTGAGGTGGTATCTCATTGTGGTTTTGATTTGTATTTCCCTGATGATGAGTGATATTGAGCATTTTTTCATGTGTCTGTTATCCATCTGGACATCTTTGGAAAAGTGTCTATTCATGACTTTTGCCCATTTATTCACTGGATTATTTGTTTTTCTGTATGTTGAGTTTGATAAGTTCTTTATAGATTTTGGATACCAACCCTTTATCTGATATGTCATTTGCAAATATCTTCTTCCATTCTGTCAGTTGCTTTTTATTTTCGCTGATTGTTTCCTTCACTGTGCAGAAGATTTTATCTGGTTGAGGTCTCAATAGTTCATTTTTGCTTTTTTTCCCTCACTTCTGGAGACATGTCAAGTAAGAAATTGCTGTGTCCAAGGTCAAAGAGGTTGTTGCCAGTTTTCTCCTCTAGGATTTTGATGGCTTCCTGCCTTACATTTAGGTCTTTCATCAATTTTGAGTTTATCTTTGTGTATGGTGTAAGAAAGTGGTCCAGGTTCATTCTTCTGATGTCACTGTCCAATTTTCCCAGCACCATTTGCTGAAGAGACTGTCTTTTATTCATTGGATGGTTTTTCCTGCTTGTTAAGGATTAGTTAGCCATACATTTGTGGGTCCATTTCTGCATTCTCTATTCTGTTCCATTGATCTGAGTGTCTTTTGTGTCAGTAATATACTGTCTTGATGATTACAGCTTTGTAATTCAACTTGAAGTACAGAATCGTGATGCCTCCAACTTTTTTTTTTTCAGGATTGCTTTAGCTATTTGGGTTATTTTTTTCTGGTTCCATAGAAATTTTAGTACTGTTTGTTCTAGCTCTGTGAAGAATGCTGGTGTTATTTTGATAGAGATTGCCTTGAATATGTAGATTGCTTTGGGTACTATCAGCATTTAACAATATTTGTTCTTCTAATCCATGAGTATGGAATGTTTTTCCATTTCTTTGTGTCTTCAATTTTTTTGTAAGTTTTCCATAGTTTTCAGTTTATAGATTTTTCACCTCTTTGGTTAGGTTTATTCCTAGGTATTTTGTGGGTTTTGGTACAATTGTAAATGGGATTGATCCCTTGATTTCTCTTTCTGATGTTTCATTATTTGGTGTATAGAAATGCAACCGATTTCTGTGCATTGATTTTATATCCTGTGACTTTGCAGAATTCATAGAACACTTCTAGCAGTTTTTTCGTGGAGTCATTTGGGTTTTTCACATAGAGTATCATGTCATCTGTGAAGAGTGGAAGTGTGATTTCCTCCTTACTGATTCGGATGCATTGTATTTCTTTGTGTACAGTTTCAAGAGAATAGGTGTTACCTCTTCTTTACATGTTTGGTAGAATTTTCCTGGAAAGCCATATGGCCCTGGATTCTCGTTTGTTGGGATATTTTTAAAAATAGTTTTTGTTAAATGTTTATTTTTTAGAGAGATAGAATGCAAGCAGGAAGGGACAAAGCGAGAGGGAGACACAGAATCTGAAGTGGGCTCCAGGCTCTGAGCTGTAAGCACAGAGCCCGATGTAAGGCTCAAACCCATGAATTGTGAGACCATGACATGAGCTGAAGTTGGTCACCCAACCAACACTTCTCTCTCTCTCTCTGTTAACTGGAGAAAACATATCAGTCTATTATTACAGGTAACCGTTTTTTTTAAATAACATAACAATGCTTTCAATACTTTATTATGAACATAACTGTAATACTGTATGCCATAAAAATATTATAACAATTACAGGTAACTGTTATTACAGTTAACTGTTTATTACAGGTAACTGTTTTTTTTTAATAATGTAACAATGCTTTCAATACTTTATTATGAACATAACTGTAATACTATATGCCATGAAAATATTTTAACAATTTAACAATCCATTCATTAGTGTATAGGTTAGGCTACCATGAAGCAATTGTACTGATTACATTAAGCTAACATAAAGCAATCATATTGCTGCTCCTTCATTGTCAATGCATTAATCGCTATATCTGTGAATAAATATAAATTTCTTTCTCATATTACTTATGTATTTAATTATTGTTTTTATTTTTTTAATGTTTATTTATTTTTTTTTTTTTAAATTTTTTTTTCTCAACGTTTTTTATTTATTTTTGGGACAGAGAGAGACAGAGCATGAACGGGGGAGGGGCAGAGAGAGAGGGAGACACAGAATCTGAAACAGGCTCCAGGCTCCGAGCCATCAGCCCAGAGCCCGACGCGGGGCTCGAACTCACGGACCGCGAGATCGTGACCTGGCTGAAGTCGGACGCTTAACCGACTGCGCCACCCAGGCGCCCCTAATGTTTATTTATTTTTGAGAGAGAGATGGAGAGAGAAGGCAAGGAGGGGCAGAGGGAGAGGGAGGCACAGAATTCACAGCAGGCTCCAAGCTCTGAGCTGTCAGCACAGAGCCCCATATGGGGCTCAAACCCATAAACAGTGAGATCATGACCTGAGCTGAAGTCGGACACAACTGACTGAGCCACCCAGGTGTTACACATGTTAGTTTTAAAAATAATTTCTATAGTAAAAATTAATTTCTAGTATTAGTAATACATATGAGATTCACAGCATTTTGTATTATATAAGACAGTATTGATATAGGTACTGACAGACAATTCATCTTGTAAACAGATGATGTAAACTTACAGAATAGATAAATACAGCACAATACTATAAGAATATTTTGTTTCTTATGATTTTCTTAATAATATTTTTTCCAGATTATGTTATAAGAGTACAGCATGTAATACATATATGAAATATGTGCTAATTTACTCTTTGTTATCAGCAAAGCTTCCAGTAAACAGTAGGCTATAAGTAGCTAGGTTTTAGAGGAGTCAAAAGTTACATGTGGGTTCTTAACTGTACAGGGGTTGGCACCTCTAAATCCTGTGTTGTTCAAAGGTCAACTGTATGTATTCTTCTCAAAAACAAATGAAACAACCCCCAGTATAGATCAGATGCTAGGCAATAAGCCAAATTTCAATACATTTAAAGGGATAGAAATAACACAGTGTGTTTTCCTAGTATAATGGAATGAAATTAGAAATAAATATAGTATGAAAACTTTGTTTTTTTTTTTTTGTTTTTTTTTTTTTTAATTTTTTTTTTCAACGTTTTTAATTTATTTTTGGGACAGAGAGAGACAGAGCATGAACGGGGGAGGGGCAGAGAGAGAGGGAGACACAGAATCGGAAACAGGCTCCAGGCTCCGAGCCATCAGCCCAGAGCCTGACGCGGGGCTCGAACTCACGGACCGCGAGATCGTGACCTGGCTGAAGTCGGACGCTTAACCGACTGCGCCACCCAGGCGCCCCAGTATGAAAACTTTGTGAATCTCACATATATGTGGAAACAAAAGAAAGCACTTTATTTTTTTATTTATTTATTTATTTATTTATTTATTTTTTAATATATGAAATTTACTGTCAAATTGGTTTCCATACAACGCCCAGTGCTCATCCCAAAAGGTGCCCACCTCAATACCCATCACCCACCCTGCCCTCCCTCCCACCCCCCATCAACCCTCAGTTTGTTCTCAGTTTTTAACAGTCTCTTATGCTTTGGCTCTCTCCCACTCTAACCTCTTTTTTTTTTTCCCTTCCCCTCCCCCATGGGTTTCTGTTACGTTTCTCAGGATCCACATAAGAGTGAAACCATATGGTATCTGTCTTTCTCTGTATGGCTTATTTCACTTAGCATCACACTCTCCAGTTCCATCCACGTTGCTACAAAAGGCCATATTTCATTTTTTCTCATTGCCACGTAGTATTCCATTGTGTATATAAACCACAATTTCTTTATCCATTCATCAGTGGATGGACATTTAGGCTCTTTCCATAATTTGGCTATTGTTGAGAGTGCTGCTATAAACATTGGGGTACAAGTGCCCCTATGCATCAGTACTCCTGTATCCCTTGGATAAATTCCTAGCAGTGCTATTGCTGGGTCATAGGGTAGGTCTATTTTTAATTTTCTGAGGAACCTCCACACTGCTTTCCAGAGTGGGTGCACCAATTTGCATTCCCACCAACAGTGCAAGAGGGTTCCCGTCTCTCCACATCCTCTCCAGCATCTATAGTCTCCTGATTTCTTCATTTTGGCCACTCTGACTGGCGTGAGGTGGTATCTGAGTGTGGTTTTGATTTGTATTTCCCTGATGAGGAGCGACGTTGAACATCTTTTCATGTGCCTGTTGGCCATCCGGATGTCTTCTTTAGAGAAGTGTCTATTCATGTTTTCTGCCCATTTCTTCACTGGGTTATTTGTTTTTCGGGTGTGGAGTTTGATGAGCTCTTTATAGATTTTGGATACTAGCCCTTTGTCCGATGTGTCATTTGCAAATATCTTTTCCCATTCCGTTGGTTGCCTTTTAGTTTTGTTGGTTGTTTCCTTTGCTGTGCAGAAGCTTTTTATCTTCATAAGGTCCCAGTATTTCACTTTTGCTTTTAATTCCCTTGCCTTTGGGGATGTGCCGAGTAAGAGATTGCTACGGCTGAGATCAGAGAGGTCTTTTCCTGCTTTCTCCTCTAAGGTTTTGATGGTTTCCTGTCTCACATTCAGGTCCTTTATCCATTTTGAGTTTATTTTTGTGAATGGTGTGAGAAAGTGGTCTAGTTTCAACCTTCTGCATGTTGCTGTCCAGTTCTCCCAGTACCATTTGTTAAAGAGACTGTCTTTTTTCCATTGGATGTTCTTTCCTGCTTTGTCAAAAATGAGTTGGCCATACGTTTGTGGGTCTAGTTCTGGGGTTTCTATTCGATTCCATTGGTCTATGTGTTTTTATGCCAATACCATGCTGTCTTGATGATGACAGCTTTGTGGTAGAGGCTAAAGTCTGGGATTGTGATGCCTCCTGCTTTGGTCTTCTTCTTCAAAATGACTTTGGCTATTCGGGGCCTTTTGTGGTTCCATATGAATTTTAGGATTGCTTGTTCTAGTTTCAAGAAGAATGCTGGTGCAATTTTGATTGGGATTGCATTGAATGTGTAGATAGCTTTGGGTAGTATTGACATTTTGACAATATTTATTCTTCCAATCCATGAGCAGGGAATGTCTTTCCATTTCTTTATATCTTCTTCAATTACCTGCATAAGCTTTCTATAGTTTTCAGCATACAGATCTTTTACATCTTTGGTTAGATTTATTCCTAGATATTTTATGCTTCTTGGTGCAATTGTGAATGGGATCAGTTTCTTTATTTGTCTTTCTGTTGCTTCATTGTTAGTGTATAAGAATGCAACTGATTTCTGTACATTGATTTTGTATCCTGCAACTTTGCTGAATTCATGTATCAGTTCTAGCAGACTTTTGGTGGAGTCTATCGGATTTTCCATGTATAATATCATGTCATCTGCAAAAAGCGAAAGCTTGACTTCATCTTTGCCAATTTGGATGCCTTTGATTTCCTTTTGTTGTCTGATTGCTGATGCTAGAACTTCCAGCACTATATTAAACAACAGCGGTGAGAGTGGGCATCCCTGTCGTGTTCCTGATCTCAGGGAAAAAGCTCTCAGTTTTTCCCCATTGAGGATGATGTTAGCTGTGGGCTTTTCATAAATGGCTTTTATGATCTTTAAGTATGTTCCTTCTATCCCGACTTTCTCAAGGGTTTTTATTAAGAAAGGGTGCTGGATTTTGTCAAAGGCCTTTTCTGCATCGATTGACAGGATCATATGGTTCTTCTCTTTTTTTTTTGTTAATGTGATGTATCACGTTGATCGATTTGCGAATGTTGAACCAGCCCTGCATCCCAGGAATGAATCCCACTTGATCATGGTGAATAATTCTTTTTATATGCTGTTGAATTCGATTTGCTAGTATCTTATTGAGAATTTTTGCATCCATATTCATCAGAGATATTGGCCTGTAGTTCTCTTTTTTTACTGGGTCTCTGTCTGGTTTAGGAATCAAAGTCATACTGGCTTCATAGAATGAGTCTGGAAGTTTTCCTTCCCTTTCTATTTCTTGGAATAGCTTGAGAAGGATAGGTATTATCTCTGCTTTAAACGTCTGATAGAACTCCCCTGGGAAGCCATCTGGTCCTGGACTCTTATTTGTTGGGAGATTTTTGATAACCGATTCAATTTCTTCACTGGTTATGGGTCTGTTCAAGCTTTCTATTTCCTTCTGATTGAGTTTTGGAAGAGTGTGGGTGTTTAGGAATTTGTCCATTTCTTCCAGGTTGTCCAATTTGTTGGCATATAATTTTTCATAGTATTCCCTGATAATTGTTTGTATCTCAGAGGGATTGGTTGTAATAATTCCATTTTCATTCATGATTTTATCTATTTGGATCATCTCCCTTTTCTTTTTGAGAAGCCTGGCTAGAGGTTTGTCAATTTTGTTTATTTTTTCAAAAAACCAACTCTTGATTTCGTTGATCTGCTCTACAGTTTTTTTAGATTCTATATTGTTTATTTCTGCTCTGATCTTTATGATTTCTCTTCTTCTGCTGGGTTTAGGCTGCCTTTGCTGTTCTGCTTCTATTTCCTTTAGGTGTGCTGTTAGATTTTGTATTTGGGATTTTTCTTGTTTCTTGAGATAGGCCTGGATTGCAATGTATTTTCCTCTCAGGACTGCCTTCGCTGAGTCCCAAAGCGTTTGGATTGTTGTATTTTCATTTTCGTTTGTTTCCATATATTTTTTAATTTCTTCTCTAATTGCCTGGTTGACCCACTCATTCGTTAGTAGGGTGTTCTTTAACCTCCATGCTTTTGGAGGTTTTCCAGACTTTTTCCTGTGGTTGATTTCAAGCTTCATAGCATTGTGGTCTGAAAGTATGCATGGTATAATTTCAATTCTTGTAAACTTATGAAGGGCTGTTTTGTGACCCAGTATATGATCTATCTTGGAGAATGTTCCATGTGCACTCGAGAAGAAAGTATATTCTGTTGCTTTGGGATGCAGAGTTCTAAATATATCTGTCAAGTCCATCTGATCCAATGTATCATTCAGGGCCCTTGTTTCTTTATTGACTGTGTGTCTAGATGATCTATCCATTTCTGTAAGTGGGGTGTTAAAGTCCCCTGCAATGATCACATTCTTATCAATAAGGTTGCTTATGTTTATGAGTAACTGTTTTATATATCTGGGGGCTCCGGTATTTGGCGCATAGACATTTATAATTGTTAGCTCTTCCTGATGGATAGACCCTGTAATTATTATATAATGCCCTTCTTCATCTCTTGTTACAGCCTTTAATTTAAAGTCTAGTTTGTCTGATATAAGTATGGCTACTCCAGCTAAAAGAAAGCACTTTAAATACTCAGTGAGTCAAAGAAGAAAACAGAAGGGTAACAAGAAAATAGTTTTAGATGAATAAAAATGAAATCCCAACATACTAAGGTTGTGAAATGCAGCTAACACATTGCTTAGAGGGAAATTTGTAGTTTTAAATGCCTCTAGTAAGAAAGAAACAAGATTTCAAATAGACGACCTAGCCTTCCATTTTAAGACACTGGAAAAAAAAAACTAAATCCAAAGCCAGAAGTAAGGAAATAAATAAGAAATTACATCAGAGACTCATAAAATGGAGTTTAGAAAAACAGCAGAATCAATTAAACCAAAATTTAGTTCTTTGGAAAGAGCAACAAAATTGACAAATGTTTGATTAGATTGACCAAGGGAAGAAAAGAGAAGTCTCACATTACTGGAATCAGAAAGAGAGGACATCAGAATTGAAATTATACATATAAAATTATTTTAAAAATATGAACAATTGTACACCAGTGAATTAGATAACTTAGATAAAAGGATAAATTTCTAGAAAGATACAAACTACCAAAACTAAATCATGAAGAAATAGACATTATGAATAGACCTTTAACCAGTGAAGAAATTTAGTCATCTATAGACTATCAACAAAGAAAATTCCATTCCCAGATGACTTTACTGCTGAGTTCCACCAAATGTTTAACAGAAAATTAATAGTAATTCTTCATGAAATCTTCCAAAATATAGTAAAAGAGGGAACTGCCCAACTCATTTTATGAAGACAACATTACCCTGATGTCCCATTCAGACAAAGAAATCACAAAGGTGGAAAACAACCAACAAACCCTAAAGACTAGTATATTTTATGGATATGAACACAAAAATCCTTTAGCAAACAAAATACTAGCAAACAAAATCTAAAAAATATATAAAATAAATATACGCAATTACTAGGTGGAATTTATGCCAGGATCTTAAGTTTGGTTTAACATCTGAAAATTAATTAATGAAATATATCATTCACAGAGAATAAAACAACAAAACATCACATGCTCATCTCAATAAGTATGAAAAAGCACTTGACAAATTCCAATGCCTTTCATGATTTAAAAAAAATCTCACAACAGGGGCACATGGGCAACTCAGTCGGTTGAGCATCTGACTTGACTTTGGTTCAGGTCATGATTCCATGGTCATGGGACTGAGCCCAATAGCATGGTGCCTTCTTGGGATTCTCTCTCTTTCTCCATCTGCCTCCCCACCCCCTAGCTCTCTGTCTCTAATGTGTGTTTGTGTGTGTGTGTGCGCGCATAAATTAAAAAAAAATGACAAGCTAATTCTAAAATTTAAATGAAATTCTAATGGAATAAGAATAGTTAAAACAATGTTTTAAAAAATGTTCATTTATTTATTTTGAGAGAAAGAGAGAAGTGGAAGGCCAGAAATGGAGAGAGAGAATCCCAAGCAGGTTATGTGTTGTTAACACACAACCCAATGTGGGGCTTGATCCTATGAACCAAGAGATTATAACCTGAGCCAAAATCAAAAGTTGGACCTTCAACTGACTGAGACACCCAGGCATCCCTAAAACAATCTTGAAAAAGAAGAACAAAGTAGGAGTATTTATACTTCTTGATTTCAAAATGACTACAAAGCAGCTGTAATCATGACAGTATGATGCTGACACAAGGACAGACATACAGATCAATGGAATAAAACCAAGAGTCCAGAAGCAAACCTATAGAGCTATAGTCAACTGATCTTCTACAGTGGTTCCAAGACCATTCAATAGGGAAAGAATCATATTTTCAACAAATGGTGCTGTGGTAATAATAGCTATTTAGAAAAGAATTAATTTCTCCCCATCTCAGACTACATAAAAACTAATTCAAAATAGATCAAAACCTAAATTTAAAAGCTAAAGTTATAAAGTCTTAGAAAAATATATTTTCATGACCTTTGATTTGGCAAAATATTCTTATCTATGACATCAAAAGCATGAGAAACAAACAAAAAAATAGATCCATTGGACTTTATCAAAATTAAAGCCTTTTCTATTTTAAAGGACACCATAAAGAAAGTGAAAAGACAACCCACACAATGGCCTAAAATATTTGCAAATCACTTATCTGACAAGGGATTTGTATGTAAAATATTTAAATAAATCTTACACTCATTGATAAAAAAAGGACATCACAATTTACAAAGAGGAAAGGATATGAATAAACATTTCTCCAAGGAAGAAATACAAAATTGCCAATAAGCACACGAAAAGACTTCCAACATCATTAGTTATCAAGGAAACGCAAATCAAAATCACAATGAGATTCCAATTTACACTTACTAGAATGGTTAGAATCAAAAAGTCGTATGATAGTAAAAGTTGACAGGGATGTGGAGAAAATAAAACCGTCATACACTGCTAGTGCGAATGTAGCCATCTTGGAAAAGGCTGGCAGTTCCTCGAATGATTAAGCATAGTATGACCATATAATCCAGCAATTCTTCTCCTAAGTATATACCTAAAATAAATAAAAGTGTATGTCCACACAAAAACATCTATGTGAATTTTTTAAGCAGCACTATTCATTATTGGAAAAGGGTAGAAACAACCCAAATGTCTATCACATGAGAAATAGATAAACAAAATGTGATATATTAATATAATGAAGTATCATTTGGCCTTAAAAAGAAATGAAGTACTGACACATGCTTCAACATGGCCGAATTTTGAAAGCATTATGGTAAGTGAAAGAAGCCAGTCACACAAGAGCACATATTGTCTGATTCAATTTTTATGGAAGTCCAGAATAAAAAAAAAATCTATAGATTAGTGATTGCTTAGGGGAAAGGGAGGGATGAGGAGTAGAGGGTGATAGCTAAAAGGTACAGAGGTTTCTTTTTTGTTGATTAAAATGTTTTAAAGACAATTATGGTGATAGTCGCAGATATGTAAGAATATGCTAAAAACATTGACTTGTAAACTTTAAATGGGTAAATCGTATGGTATATGAATTATATCTCAATAAACATATGATATGTCATCTTAAATTGAAATTTTTTCCCATATCATCTGTTCCTAAAACTGTAGATTGTTTTTGAGTACCATTGATAAAACTACAATTACCAAAAAATGCTTTTTGGGGAAATCACATGCCAACCCAGTTCTGCATGTTTGGACTTAAAAAAAAAATTATTCACAGAATTAAGATAATTCGTGGACTGTCCTTTTGTTCTTTTAGGGATAGGTTTTAGTAGGAATTATAAAAGAAATATTATGCATTCTCTTTGCAGTTATCTATAAAGCAGCATTTTTAACCAGGGTCCCTGAATTTTTAGAAAAAAATGTGTCAATGTTTGTTTTTACAGGTAGATAATCTTTATTTTTTGGCCCCTCCAAGGGGTTCATGAGATCTTCTTGCCCCCAAAATGGTTAGAAAACAGAATCAGGGAATCGAAAGACATCACCCCAGGAAGTTCTTCCCAGCGTCTCTGATTTTAGGGCTGAAGAATGCTAGACACTTAGTTTAGTGAATGGAAATGGAAACTTAATTTGTTTATTATATAAAGAGGAGAAAAAATGATATATCTATCTCTTGAATTAATTTGCTTGAATTGCAATTTATATAGAGTTTGTATAGAATACAGATATATATGTATTTAGTCCATATCATATGTTATAAATTTTACAACATTTTGCTTTATACATTTTGTTTTTGTTCAGTGTGATTACATTATGAATATCAAAATTCTTTATTGAAATAAATTATTACATTCATTTGTGATTTACAGTGGTGTTTAGTATGCAAAGCCTGGCCTATGGGCAGCAAGCATATTTTACACTTCAGACATAACTATGGCAGGATTGTCATGGAGAGTTTGGTCTCATCTAGCCTCTGGAAAGAGTTACTAATACAGTGGTTCACAATTTCATTTTGCAACAAGAGTTACTTGCAGTGGTGGGGAAGAAAGGTGCTTGTAAGAAGTGGTTGAAAGGGGTAAAAGTTACAAATATCGGGCCTTCCTACAAATGTTTAGTAGATCTTTGGTGAAGCTCAGGTATCTGAATTTTTGAACATCCTCAGGTGATACTAATGAAGTTGGTTCTGACCTTGTTTGACAAACACTGTTCTAACTCCTTGTAATATTTGATTCAAATAGGATAATTTTATGAAGTAAAAGGAAAACATTTAGAATTATAATCTATCCTCCAAATTAGCTCACCTCCCTTCTTCAAATATGAACTTCATAAACTGTGGGTTTTTGTTTTTCATTTTTTATGATGTTGCTTTAACCCTGTAGAAAATGGTTTAGATCAGGTTTAGAAAGAGTACTCATGTTGAGTCTCCTGGTGCATTCAGATATCCTGTAATATAACATGTAATAAAATCTTAAATGTCAATTCACTGCCTTCTCCAACTTTTTAATAGAAACTGGCTTATATCCAACACTTACAGGGTGATTACCAGTGTGGAATGCCAATTCCTGTACAACATTAATTAATGGTCTTGTGTTCTATCATAAATACCCAGAGCTTGGCATTCCTCTCTTCAGCCGCACTAAAATGCACACATTCTAAGGTATGAAATCTTCTAGCCATGACTCTAATGTCAACCGTACTTTAGTCAGGTCATCTGACAGATGGCCACATGATCCTCATTTAAGATTTAAGACTAATATAGCTTTTTCCATGTGCTAGAAATGGTTACAAGTGCTTTATAAACATTAATCCATTTAAATGTAACAACAGTTTGATGGTTTACATATCCTTATAATTATCAATTAACATATAAGGAAACTGAAGCACAAAGAATCTAAATTACACAGTGATGAAACTATGAAACTTGGATTCACAACCTGGCTGTCCATCTCCAATTCTATACCACCATACTCTATAACTTTTCAGCATGCTTTTTTTATTTAATTTTTTTGATGTTTATTTATTTTTGAGAGAGACAGAGACAGAATGTGAGTGGGTTGGGGCAGAGAGAGAGGGAGGCACAGAATCTGAAGCAGGCTGCATGCTCTGAGCTGTCAGCACAGAGCCTGATGTAGGGCTCAAACTCATGAGCTGTGAGATCATGACCTGAGCTGAAGTCGAAATCTCAACCGACTGAGCCACCCAGGCGCCCCAACAGCATGCTTTTTTTTTTTAAAGCACCAATTATCTGAATATTGGTTTTCTGTATTTTCTGTGATTTGGGTTCAATGGCACTGAATGGTTGTTTCAGACTAACAGGGGTTACAGACCCTAGGTAGCATCCAGGTTATCGGGTCTTTAGATAATGGCAAAGGTTAGATCTTCAGTCAGTGGCCCCAGGAAAGATTTCAAATTGATATGAGTGACAACAGAAACATTCAAGGGTCAGGGAGCTGTGCTATTGGAAGTGACCTTATTCAAGTTCCAAAGACTGTTAGTCCGTAACATCTCAAGGCTACCAGCTCACTTGAAAGAACCACAAGTAAAAAAATAAAAATAAAAATCAGTCATTAGAGAGTCTTCTACTGAAAGCCAATAGCAGATATTAAACCACGGAAGATATTTTCTCAGTGGGTGCGTTTTCTAAACATTTTAGGCTCATGGATATCCATTATTAAAAGAAAACGTTCTGTATTTTTTAAATTATGTTTTAATGTTTATTTACTATTGAGAGATAAAGAGAAAGAGAGCACAAGCTGGGGAAGGGCAGAGAGAAAGGGAGACACAGAATCTGAAGCAGGCTCCAGTCTCCGAGCTGTCAGCACAAAGCCCAACATGAGGCTCAAACTCACAAGCTGTGATCTCATGACCTGGGCTGAAATCAGACGCTCAACTAACTGAGCCACCCAGGTGCCCTTGTATTTTTTAAAATAGGTGGAATCCATACACTTTGGATAATCAATAATTATAGTGCCCATTACAGGCTCATTTTCATTTGGAGTTTCTTATTCATTTATCCAGATATGTGAGGCTTTAACTAGCCACAAAGCTAAAATCACTAACAGTCCCCTTCATTTGGTATTCAATACAACTTACAGAAACTGTTTCAGAAAACATAGACAACAAAAGTTATAACACTCATTCAGATTCAAGTTTAAATACTACTTTCATGACTTAAGAGTCCTAAATTCTTAAATAGGAACTCACAATTTAGAAAAGTGACCCAATCCAAAATAATTTTTTTAGAGTAGGTTCTACATTGTAATGACTCAACATATTTAATTATTTTCTAGGTTATTAAACCAAATGTGAATTTTGTAAACTTGTATTTGTTATATTTCTAGGAAATTAATTAACACATTCTGTAGCTTAGTTGATAGCTTTTTTCTTCCTAAATGTTATGAATTTTAATAATTTACAAAGTTCCCAGTGCCAGCTCTTAGAAGCTTAATCCTCTAGCAGACAAGGCCACACAAATTAACATTGAACTAAAAGAAAGATCACATGAATGTTGCATTTTAATGTGGCATCATGATCTACTGACATGCAGGATGTCCCACAAAAGAGGAGATGATGGCACCAGAAATTAAATCTAATTAAATAATCAGTAAAATATAGACAGTAGATCTAATTTATCAATAAAAATCCAAGATAAAAATCCAGCGTGATTAATTAACATCAAGATCTCATTGGACCATATTTAGCAACTGATATCTTTCAAATAATTCTGATGAAGCCTAAGGCTATTACCCCTTGTGCTCTATCTGTAAAACTCAATCCTCTTTGGCATACTGAGTTTTCTATTTAATTTTAATTCTATTTAATTTAATATTAATTTTATTTCCTCAGAGAAGATTTCAGATAAATGTTATTAAACAACTGTGTAATATTGAAATAATGCACATTCACATGGCAGAAATTAATTCCCAAATAGTCTATACAACCTTTCATTTTTTCAATCAATATGTGAAGTTTATTGTCACATTGGTTTCCATACAACGCCCAGTGCTAATCCCAAAAGGTGCCCTCCTCAATACCCATCACCCACCCTACCCTCCCTCCCACCCCCCATCAACCCTCAGATTGTTCTCAGTTTTTAAGAGACTCATGCTTTGGCTCTCTCCTACTCTAACCTCCTTTTTTTTTCCCTTCCCCTCCCCCATGGGTTTCTGTTACGTTTCTCAAGATCCACATAAGAGTGAAACCATATGGTATCTGTCTTTCTCTGTATGGCTTATTTCACTTAGCATCACACTCTCCAGTTCCATCCACGTTGCTACAAAGGGCCATATTTCATTCTTTCTCATTGCCATGTAGTACTCCATTGTGTATATAAACCACAATTTCTTTATCCATTCATCAGTTGATGGACATTTAGGCTCTTTCCCTAATTCGGCTATTGTTGAGAGTGCTGCTATAAACATTGGGGTACCAGTGCCCCTATGCATCAGTACTCCTATATCCCTTGGGTAAATTCCTAGCAGTGCTATTGCTAGGTGATAGGATAGGTCTATTTTTAATTTTTTGAGGAACCTCCACACTGTTTTCCAGAGTGGCTGCACCAATTTGCATTCCCACCAACAGTGCAAGAGGGTTCCCGTTTCTCCACATCCTCTCCAGCATCTATAGTTTACTGATTTGTTCATTTTGGCCACTATGACTGGCGTGAGGTGATATCTGAGTGTGGTTTTGATTTGTATTTCCCTGATGAGGAGCGACGTTGAGCATCTTTTCATGTGCCTGTTGGCCATCCGGATGTCTTCTTTAGAGAAGTGTCTATTCATGTTTTCTGCCCATTTCTTCACTGGGTTATTTGTTTTTCGGGCGTGGAGTTTGGTGATCTCTTTATAGATTTTGGATACTAGCCCTTTGTCTGATATGTCATTTGCAAATGTCTTTTCCCATTCCATTGGTTGCCTTTTAGTTTTTTTGGTTGTTTCCTTTGCTGTGCAGAAGATTTTTATCTTCATGAGGTCCCAGTAGTTCATTTATGCTTTTAATTCCCTTGCCTTTGGGGATGTGTCAAGTAAGACATTGCTACGGCTGAGGTCAGAGAGGTCTTTTCCTGCTTTCTCCTCTAGGGTTTGGATGGTTTCCTGTCTCACATTCAGGTCCTTTATCCATTTTGAGTTTATTTTTGTGAATGGTGTGAGAAAGTGGTCTAGTTCCAATCTTCTGCATGTTGCTGTCCAGTTCTCCCAGCACCATTTGTTAAAGAGACGGTCTTTTTTCCATTGGATGTTCTTTCTTGCTTTGCCAAGGATTAGTTTGCCCAACGTTTGTGGGTCTAGTTCTGGGGTTTCTATTCTATTCCATTGGTCTATGTGTCTGTTTTTGTGCCAATACCATGCTGTCTTGATGATTAAAGCTTTGTAGTAGAAGCTAAAGTCTGGGATTGTGATACCTCCTGCTTTGGTCTTCTTCTTCAAAATTACTTTGGCTATTCGGGGCCTTTTGTTGTTCCATATGAATTTTAGGATTGCTTGTTCTAGTTTCGAGAAGAATGCTGGTGCAATTTTGATTGGGATTGCATTGAATGTGTAGATAGCTTTGGGTAGTATTGACGTTTTGACAATATTTATTCTTCCAATCCATGAGCAGGGAATGTCTTTCCATTTCTTTATATCTTCTCCAATTTCCTTCATGAGGTTTCTATAGTTTTCAGCATACAGATCTTTTACATCTTTGGTTAGATTTATTCCTAGGTATTTTATGCTTCTTGGTGCAATTGTGAATGGGATCAGTTTCTTTATTTGTCTTTCTGTTGCTTCATTGTTAGTGTATAAGAGTGCAACTGATTTCTGTACATTGATTTTGTATCCTGCAACTTTGCTGAATTCATGTATTAGTTCTAGCAGACTTCTGGTGGAGTCTATCGGATTTTCCATGTATAATATCATGTCATCTGCAAAAAGTGAAAGCTTGATTTCATGTTTGCCAATTTTGATGCCTTTGATTTCCTTTTGTTGACTGATTGCTGATGCTAGAACTTCCAACACTATGTTAAACAACAGCGGTGAGAGTGGACATCCCTGTCATGTTCCTGATCTCAGGGAAAAAGCTCTCAGTTTTTCCCCATTGAGGATGACGTTAGCTGTGGGCTTTTCATAAATGGCTTTCATGATGTTTAAGTATGTTCCTTAGGCCTCCACTCCACCCTGGCTCCCTCCCGCCAGTCCGTGTAGCGCGCACCACCTCGCAGCCCTTCCTACCCTCTTCTGTGGGCCTTTCGTCTGCGCTTGGCTCCGGAGACTCATTCTGCTAGTCTTCTGGCGGTTTTCTGGGTTATTTAGGCAGGTGTAGGTGGAATCTAAGTGATCAGCAGGACGCGGTGAGCCCAGCATCCTCCTACGCCGCCATCTTCTGGGCCTAATCTATACAACCTTTCAGATAAAGTGTCCAACACTAGACTGCTTTTTCTTTCACCAAGTGGGAGTTTTTAATGGAAAAGTTTACAATCAGTCCATTATTTACAATGAACAAGTATCTCTATGACTATTAAAAGTTGAATTCCAACTATAAAAATCAAAATTATATATTTAGTATCTATTTTCTATATCTACATCTATATCTACCTATGTGTCATCTTGCTGTTATCTATCTATCTATCTATCTATCTATTATCTATTTATCATCTATCTATATCTTTACTTGTGACCGTGGTAATACTCCTTATCTTCCAACAACAAATCTCTTCTCAGGTCATTCTCTATAAAATATGGCCACAGAAAACACACCAAAATGTTCACCTTCTCTTTGTAATTATCTTACATAAAAATTTAAAAATAAATGAAATTTTTTAATCCCCAAATTGCAGATATTTCAAACACAAAGTGTTTATGTGTCCTGAAACAATTGCTTTATAAATTTGTCAAATTATTATCTCTTCTGTATTTCTTTATTTATTAGCAGCTATGCTTGATTTCTATGGCAGCTTAACTTAGGACACAGATATCTCACAAATTGAAAAGTAAATTATTAATAAAAAAATCAATGTGATCTTTACTTTCACAATAAGACGTATCTATTATTAAAATCCACATCCCACACTGAATTAAAAATCTACCATATAACCAATAGTCTCAATATGATTGGGGAATTTCTTCTGTCCTCTAAAACTCTCTTGGATACAATAGTTTCTTGTTCTTTGCATACAATGTATTTTTAAAATATTTTTGCAAAAATACAACTACAGTTTTTAAGTTTTTTTTTTATTATTGTCAGAATGTGGCAGTGCCTTTTTTTTTAATTTAAATTTTAGGTAGTTAACATACAGTGCATTATTGGTTTCAAAAGTAGATTTCAGCAATTCTTCACTTACATACAACATCCAGTGCTCATCACAAGTGCCCTCCTTAGTAACCGTCACCCATCTAGTCCATCCCCCTCCCCATGTCCCCTCTATCTACTCTCAGTTTGTTCCTATATTTAAGAGTCTCTTATGATTTGTTTCCCTTTCTCTTTTTCCTCCTTCCATATGTGCATCTGTTTTGTTTCTTAAATTCCACATATGAGTGAAAGCATGTGGTATTTGTCTTTCTCTGATTCACTTAATTTCATTTAGCATAATACATTCTATCTCCATCCACATCATTGCAAATGGAAAGATTTCATTCTTTTTGATGGCTGAATAATATTCCAGTGTGTGTGTGTGTGTGTGTGTGTGTGTGTACCATATCTCCATATCTTCTTTCTCAATTTATCAGTCAATGTACATAAGGTCTCTCTCCATAGTTTGGCTATTATTGATAATGCTACTGTAAATGTTGGGGTGCAGGTACCCCTTCAAATCTGTATTTTTGTATCTTTTGGGTAAATACCTAATAGTACAATTGCTGGATCATAAGGTAGTTTTATTTTTAGTTTCTTGAGGAACCTCCATACTGTTCTGAAGACTGGCTGCACCAGTTTGCATTTCCACCAACAGTGCAAGAGAGTTCTCCTTTCTCTGCATCATCCTCACCAACACCTGCTATTTCTTGTGTTGTTAAATTTAGCGATCTGACAGGTGTGAGGTGGTATCTCATTGAGGTTTAAATTTGTATTTCCCTGATGATGAGTGATGTTGAGTATCTTTTCATGTGCCTGTTATCCATCTGGATATCTTCTTTGGAAAAGTGTCCATTCAGATCTTCTACCCATTTCTTAACAAGGTTATTTCTTTCTGTGTGTTGAGTTTGATAAGTTCTTTACAGATTTTGGGTACTACCCTTTATCAGATATGTTATTTGAAAGTAACCTCTCTCATTCCATAGGCTTCTTTTTGTTTTGTTGATTGTTTTCTTTGCTGTGCAGAAGATTTTTATCTTGATGAAGTTCTGATAGTTCATGTTTGCTTTTGTTTCCCTTGTCTCTGGCAACATGTCTAGTAAGAAGTTGTGATGGCCGAGGTCAAAGAGGTTGCCACCTGTGTTCTCCCCTAAGATGTTGATGGTTTCCTGTCTTACATTTACGTGTTTCATCCATTTTTAATTTATTTTTCTTTATGGTGTAGGAAAGTGGTTCAGTTTCATTTTTCTGCATGTCAGCGTCCAGTTTTCCCAACACCATTTGTTGAAAAGACTGTTGTTTTTCCATTAGATATTCTTTCCTGCTTTGTCAAAGAGTAGTTGACCATATATTTGTGGGTCTATTTCTGGGTTTTCTATTGTGTTCCATTGATCTATATATTTATGTTTGTGCCAGTACCATACTGTCTTGATGGCTACAGCTTTGTAATATAGTTTGATATTTGGAGTTGTAATGCTTCCAGTTTTGTTTTTCCTTTTCAGATTGCTTTGGCTATTTGGGGTCTTCTGTGTTTCCATACACATTTTAGGGTTGCTTGTTCTATCTCTGCAAGAAACACTGGTGGTGTTTTGATAGGGATTGCATTAAAGGTGTAGATTACTTTGGGTAATATACTACTTTGGGTAGTATAGATATTTTAACAATATTTGTTCTTCCAATTCATGAGCATGGAATTCTTTTCCATTTCTTTGTGCCCACTTCAATTTCTTTCATAAGTTTTCTGTATTATTCCCAGGTATGTTATTGTTTTTGGTGCAGTTGCAAATGTGAACGTTCCCTTGATTAGTATTTCTGCTGCTTCATTATTAGTGTATAGAAATGCAACAGATTTTTTCATGTTTATTTTTTATCCTATAACTTTGCTGATTCCATGTATTACTACTAGCAATATTTTGGTAGTCTTTTGGGTTTTCTACATAGAGTATCATTTCTTCTTCAAACAGTGAAATTTGATTATCTTCCTTGCTGATTTCTATTTGTTTTATTTCTTTTTGTTGTCTGCTTGCTCAAGCTAAGACTTCCAGCACTATGTTAAATAGTAATGGTGAGTGGACATCCTTGTGTTGTTCCCGAACATAGGGGAAAGGCTTTCAGTTTTTCCCCTTTGGGGATGATATCAGCTGTGGGTCTTTCATATATGGCCTTTATGATGTTGATGTTTGCTCCATCTATCCTTACTTTGTTGAGGGTTTTTATAAAGAATGGGTGCTGTATTTTCTCAAATGATTTTTCTGCATCTATTGAAAGATAATATAGTTCTTGTCCTATCTTTTATTACTGTGGTGTATCACATTGATTAATGTGGGAGTTTTGAACCAGCTCTGCAGCCCAGGAATTAATCTCACTAGATCATGGTAAATAATGCTTTTAATGTACTGTTGAAGTCAATTTGTGAATCTCTTGTAGAGACTTTTTGGATTCATTTTCATTAGGGATACTGGCTTGTAATTATCCATTTTAGTGGTGTCATTGTTTTTGGAATCAAGGTAATGCTGGCTTCATAGAATGAGTTTGGAAGTTTTCCTTCCATTTCTATTTTTTGTAACAGTTTGAGAAGAATAGGTATTAACTCTCCTTTAAGTGTTTGGTAGAATTCCCCTGGAAAACCATCTTGCCAAGAACTCTGGTTTGTTGAGAGATTTTTTCATCATTGATTCAATTTCTTTGCTGGTTATGGGTCTGTTGAAATTTTCTATTTCTTCATGTTTCAGTTTGGTAGTTTGTGTGTTTCTAGGAATTTGTCTATTTCTTCCAGATTGCCTATTTCTGGCATATAATTGATAATAATATTCTTATTATTATTTGTATTTATCTGGTGTTGGTTATTATGTCTCCTCTTTCATTTGTAATTTTATTTATTTGGGTTATTTCTCTTTCCTTTTTTATACATATATCTAGGGGTGTATCAATTTTATCAATTCTTTCAACAAACCAGCTCTTAATTTTGTTGATCTGTTCAACTGTTTTTGTTGTTTCTATATCATTTATTTCTGCTCTAATCTTTATTATTTTCCTTTTCTGTCTTTTGGCCTTATTTTGTGTTCCTTTCTAGTCCCTTTAGGTGTAAGGTTAGTTTTTATATTTGGCACCTTTCTTGTTTCTTGAGATAGACCTGAACTGCAATGTATTTTCCTCTGAGGACTGCCTTTGCTGCATTCCAATGGTTTTGGACTGATTTGTTTTAATTTTCATTTGCTTCCATGTAATTTTTTGTTTTTTTAAATTTTATGTTTAATCCATTCCTTCTTTAGTAGGATGTTCTTTAATCTCCATGTATTTGAGGACTTTCTAATTTTTTTCTTGTGGTTGACTTCATGTTTCATAGTGTCATGATCTGAAAATATGCATAGCATTATCTTAATCCTTTTGTACTTGTTGAGGGCTGCTTTGTTACCCAGTATGTGATATATTCTGGAGACCCAGAATGTTTCATGTGCACTTGAAAGAATGTGTATTCTGCCACTTTAGGATGAAATGTTCCAAATACATCCATTAAGTCCATCAGGTGTAGTGTGTCACTCAAAATCATTGTTTCCTTGTTGATTTTCTGGTTAGATGATCTGTCCGTTGTTGTAAGTGTGGTGTTAAGTTCCCTCCCAATTATTGTATATTATCAAAGAGTTTCTTCATGTGTGCTATTAATTGATTTATATATTTGGGTGTTCCCATGTTATAGTCATAAATATTTACAGTTGTTAGATCTTCTTGGTGTATACACTCTTTAATTATGATATAATGCCCTTATTCATCTCTTGCTCTAGTCTTTGGTTTAAAATCTAGTTTGTCTGATGTAAGTATGGATACTCCAGCCTTGCATGAAAGATAGTTTTCAACTCCTTCACTTTTAATTTTCAAGTGTCTTTAAGTCTAAAATGATTATCTTGTAGGCAGCATGTAGATGGGTCTTTTTCAATCCATTCTGATACCCTATGACTTTTGATTGGACCATTTATTCCATTTACATCAGAGAGATTATTGAAAGATATGAATTTAATGTCATTGTGTTACCTGTAAAGTTATTGTTCTGGTGATGCTCTCTGTTCCTTTCTAGTCTTTGTTGGTTTCAGTCTTTTTTTTTTTATTCCCTCCACTCAAAGAGTCCCACTGAACATTGGTAGGGCTGGTTTAGTCATCACAAACTCCTTTATTTTTTGTTTGTCTAAGAAACTCTTTATCTCTCCTATTTTGAATGACAGCCTTGCTGGATAGAGTATTTTTGGCTGCATATTTTTCCCTTTCAGCATGTTGAATATATCTTGCAGCTCCTTTCTGGCCTTTCAAATTTCTGTGGACAGATCTGCTGCAAATCTGATCTGTTTTCCCTTGTAAGTTAAGGACATTTTTTTCCCTTACTGCTCTCTGGATTTTTTCCTAGTCTGTGTATTTTGTGAATTTGACTATGGTATGTCTTGGAGATGGCTGGATTTTGTTGAATTTAATGGGAGTTCTCAGTGCTTCTTGGATTTTGATGTCTGTGTCTTTTCCCAGATTAGGGAAATTTTCAGGTATAATTTGCTCATATAACCCTTCTTCCCCTTTTTCTCTCTCTTCATTTTCTGGGACTCCTATGATACAAATGTTATTATGTTTTAATATGTCCCTGAGTTCCCTAATTCTGCCTTTGTGATCCCCGACCTTTGTTCCCCACTTCTTTTCAGGCTCATTTTTCCCCATAATTTTATGTTCTATATCACTAATTTGCTCCTCTGCCTCCTCCATCCTCATTTTTATGGCCGCCATTTGGGTTTGCATCTAAGTTATAGCATTTTAAATATTGGCCTGACTAGATTTTAGCTCTTTTAACTCTGCAGAAAGTGATTCTCTGGTGTCTTCTATGTTTTTTTCTCATGCCCAGCTAGTATTCTTATAATGATTTTTTTAAGTATTAGTTCAGACATCTTACTTATATCTGAATAGACTAAATCCCTGAGCATCATTCCTTCCTGTTATTTCTTTTGAGGTGAATTCCTCAGTCTTGTCATTTTGGAGGAAGAAAAAACAAAAACAGAAACAAAGACAAAATAACAGAATGAAGTAAAATTTTAAAAATGAAAAAAAATAAATAAAAGAAGCTAGTTCATAGGTGTGTTTTGGTTTGCTTGTTAAGAGAAGCTTAATTAAAAAATGAGAAAACAGAAGACAGAAAAATTAAAAATTAAGAAAATAACACAATAATAAAATAATATTTTATTTTATTTTTTTAAAGTTTATTTATTTTTGAGACAGAGAGAGAGAGCATGAATGGGGGAGGGTCAGAGAGAGGGAGACGGAGAATCTGAAACAGGCTCCAGGCTCTGAGCTGTCAGCACAGAGCCTGACGCAGGGCTTAAACTCACAGACTGCGAGATCATGACCTGAGCTGAAGTCAGCTGCTTAACCGACTAAGCCACCCAGGCGCCCCATAAAATAATATTTCAAAAAGTCACTCTTTTGGTATCCTAGAAATGGAAGAAAAACAGTAACAACAACAAAAATAATGAGCTAACAAATGAACAAACAAAAAAGCCCCAAATGAAGCTAGATAATTTCCCCTAGAACTGAAAATTTGCAGCAGTCTATGGACAGTAGACTAAGCTTCTGGAAGGGATTTGTGCTAGTCTTCTGGCAGAGGAACCTGCTGCTTTGATTATCAGACAGGCTAGTCATAGTCAAGATGTGCCTGGAAGGCAAAGCAAAGTGATTCTTGGTGTAATGGCTCCATTCTCCACCTGGCGGCACTGTTTAGCTCACTGGGGTTTACCAGAGTTGGTGGGCTAAAGGTGAAATTGGCTTCACCTCTCTCTCTAGTCTCCAGAGCAAGAAGTTCACCCCTCCTGTGTCCCCGCTTCCATAAGCTACCTGCCTTCCCTTTGTCTGTGTGTAAGCTGTCTAGCTACCAGGCAGCACATCCCTTTGGAGTTTTATCTCAGGCATGGCTGTGTTTCAAAACCCCACACTTCAGAGACCTCACATTTTGGACCCACAGTCATCATCTGGGGGAGGGTCTCATAGTGCTTTGGCTGGGTCCAGCATTTCCTAGGAAAAGGTCATACTACCACACAGTGGCAGTAGCTCAGAGTATATGGTAAATTGCAACACATAGTCGGTGCCAGGGTTTGCTGCCCTCAGCTGGTGTCTGTGTTCCTCTGTGGGTGAAAATGGTGGCTTGATAGCACCAGCTGTGTCTTTTGCCCATGGAGAGGCAATATCACCTCTACCAAATGCACTCCAAGCAGGGGAACTGCTTCTCTCTGTGCGACCCAGGGGATCCTCAGACTGTAGTTGCCCACTCTCAGGGCCCCATCTTTCTTTCTCACTGGAGACCCCCAGGGGCTGATCTCTGAAACATCAGACTCTGTGCTTTCCTTTTTATAAAATAAATATGGTGGTACTGAATCCCTCTCCTTCTCTCCCCATCAATGTTTTTGGGGAACAGTTTTCTTGTGTAGTCCCCTGTTCATGTTTTCACTCTTTCTCTCTAGCTGCTTTCAGGGGGAGTGCTTTCTTGCACTAACCTAATGCACTGGTCTCTCTCCTCCTCTAATCTTTCTCCTCTCTGAGAAACTGGATCCCTCCCCTTGTGACACCGCTGCTCTTCTGCATCTCAGCACCTTGTACCTGCAGCTTTCTCTCCCTCAAATTATGACCATTGTTCTGTTAATCCTCAGATTTATTTCCTAGATTTTCAAAATGGTTTGATGTTGATCTAGCTATGTTTGAGGGATGAGACAAGCCCAGGGTCCCCTTACTACTCCACTATCTTAACTCCTCCCTACACTTTTTTTAATGCTAATATTAAAATTGTATTTTAAATATACTCTATGTTTAAAAGACATAATAAAAATAAATGGATTCAAATAGCTCCACACTAGAAATTTCATCTGTCAGTTACTAAAATGAAGAAATTAGTGTTCAGAGATATGCCTCCTAAAATGACCGAAATAATGAATTGCCTATATTTTTTCCTAACCTTCTTATTTGGTGTTATTTAAATATAATAATTATACTTACTATGTATTAACTAACATTAGCAAATCTATTAGTTTTCTTAATGTTCAAGAGATGTGATTATGTGACATGTTTACCCAAGCTTATTCAACACTCATATTAATTAACTTAATTAATTTAAACTTAATTTAAAATTCAGGCAACTGGTGCAACTAGGAATAACAAATTATATTTGCAAAAGACATTAACCCATAATAATACCCAATAAAATTTTAGTTTCACTATATAAATTACTAAAGTTTTCATAGGATTTATACAATTTTCTTTTACAGAAACCGTGAGTACAATCAGATGCCCTTCAACTGCTTCTAAGACACTGGGTCAAGATATAGGAGTAAAAAGGAATAACTTTACCAAAGATACTCTGAGGAACCAGACAAGAGTTTCCTGCTTACACACACAACTCAGACATTACAAGACACGGCTTATACACCTCACTGGTGAAAAACCACCTGTACCAGAGAGCAGCCCAACAGATTGGTCAACCGCTTTTAAAAATCAAGTGGACATAATAATACTACTAGCTGAGATGATTGTGCATATCCTTGTTCAAAAGTTCCATAGTGTATGAGTTTACACAAAGCTGCTTTGTTCAGACAGAACATCTTGGAGAACTAATATCCAAACCTGTGAACTATGTCACAAGAAAGTAACAAATTCCATTCTGTACCACACTGGTTTTTAAGAACTAAGACTGGGCTTAGAATTAAGGAAAAATGAGGTACTATTTCTCAATCAATTCCGGAATGTAAACATCTTCACAGTATGGGATAGACTTCTAGACTGTTGCTAAAATTAATACTATTAATATTCCTAATATTCTACTTAATTACTTCTCTTTACCATTTCTATTTAATGTTAATAGGCTTATCATTTAATGTACTGAGAACTTACAAAATTAAAATTGTTAACTAGATCATTATTATTTTGTCATTATTATTTTGTTATTACTATATTTTCCTGCATACCAAAGCTCCAATATAGGGCAAAAATGTAAATTGTGTTTTGTAAGAATTAAAATTTAAGTCTAAAGTTATCTTTGTAGTAAGGACTAAATATCGCTGAAATATTTAATACAGTTGTATTTTGTTAACTAATTTCACTGTCTTGTTACAAAGGTATCTTTAGAAAAATGGTGTTGCCCCTATTGTTAAGAACCATGTCTTCCCACTCTGGTTCTAGGTCATTGGTTTCTACAGACTAGACTTATTCAAAATGATTATTCTGAAGCTGGCTTAAATATGATGTTTAGAGCTAGGTTTTGTCCTCACTGTCACAACTCAATTAAAGGACTTAGCCTCATTTTCACATTGAGTGGGCTCCCTCAAATTTTACCAGGTGGACACATGAGAAAGCCTTTCATCCCATTCACCAAGATCCTCTACTGTTTATAAATAAACAAACAAACAAACAAAGAAATAAATATATCTATCTCCCAACTAAGTGAATTTAATGCTGTATTATATTTTATTTTGCCCAAGACCAATAAAATCTTAGAGTACAGGTTTGGTCATTATACAGAAATGGCATCTGAAAGAAAAATCACTTTAATAGTTCTTCAATTTCTTTACTGAATGATTCTGTTCCTGAGGGTTCTCCTGAGGAGGACATAAACTTAATGTCATCAAATGAATTTTTGTTTTACTGAGGAGATTTTCATGGAAAAGCTAGACTACTTTTGGCTCTCTTATTCTACTATCCAGTTAGTTCCAGCTAAAATCATTACCTCTGTCTGTATTCATAAGTCTAATATATTTCCAATTACTGAGGTTAAAGATGTAATCAAGGTATAGTCTTTATAACTCTATTTAATTGGCACAATCACAGTGCTGTCTTAAACATTTATGACTTACCATGATGTAAAGTGAACAGGACAATATACTTTTGTCAATTGCTATAAATTTGTTCTTAGAGTTTTCCAAACTGTTTAAAATAAGTACAATTTTCTCTGAGTTATTTTAAGGCTTAATTTGTGGCTTGTGTATACCACCTTCAAAAAATTTTATAAATATTATCACTTGGACATGGTTCCCACATAATTCATATTTACTTCTTATATTCATGTGGATTATTCCCTTAATACTAAATATAACATTGTAGGACTAGGTAATGTAAATCTAAAAGCCTCACTCAAATACAATGGCTGACAATTAATACAGTGTATAACTTAAAGTTACCTATGTATATAAAAATTTTCCTCAATAGTTTCTATTTTCAATCAAAGAAGATGACCAAAATATATCACAAGTTAATGATTGTGGTAGAAATTAGTGGAAGCAAAAAGAAAACATTTGGACATATAAATGAATTTCAAAATAAAAAGAGTAATAATATATTTCTGATCCTTATAAACATGGAGAGTGTTGGTTTTGTTTTCTTCAGACTAACTTTTGGAGGAAAAAAAAACTTTCCCATTTATATCTAATGTATTTACTCTCAATAATTCCACTATTTAGGTAAATTGTCCAAAAAGTTCTTCAAAATTTGTTTTAACCCTATGGGAAAAGTGTCTTATAATCATCCAAAACATCAAGATTTTCTGTAAAAGCCAAATGATATGTACTAACACCTGAACATTGTGCCTTAGGTTATTTCAAAGCTTTTTTAAATCTTTGTTTTCAAAGTTATTTTTGTCTATAAAATAAAAGTTTGCTTACTGGTGAATTAGTAGTGCAGAATGATTAATAATTTTTCATGGAAAGTATTTATGGCCATTAATACTTTAGGATCATTTCTTGTGCCTTCTATTCAGTGTAAATGAAGACATTGTGCTACAATGCATAATATTCCTTTTTCTCATTTATTAATTTGATAATTATTTGAGTTCCTGTTTTGTATCATGCAGGATTGTAAGCATTAAATATCCTTACTGTATTTAAAAATATAAGGGTAGAGACAAACAATAATTAAATAATAATACAAATTAAAGTTAAAACTGAGATTAAATTTAGAAAGAGTTTCAAAATGCTCTGACAGTAGTTAACGATGAATTTGCATGAAGCAATAACACTGAAATGACATCTGAAGGATACACAGGAGTCAAGTAAACAAGTAAGGGGAAAAAATTCTAGCAAAGATCACTTTCATAGCTCCATAAGTCAAAATAGAAAAAAAAAAAAAGATTATGAGAAGGTGAGACTGGGTCATTGTGTTTTGAGCATGGTATAACATGAAGTTTTCCAGGCAGGTAGGAGCCAAACCATGTGGGGATTTTAGAGATTATGGAGAAGTTCTGCCTTGATCCTAAAAGCAAAGGGAAGCCAAAAATTACATTCTCCAACAGTCCATTCTCCTGAGTTTCATGACTAAAATTATTTCACATCAAAAGGGAAATGCTCAGGGAGCCTAGGTTTCTGTCGGTTGAGCGTCATATTCTTGGTTTTGGCTCAGGTCATCATCTCAAGGTTTCGTGAATTTGTGCCTTGCGTCGGGCTCTGTACTGGCAGTACAGAGCCTGCTTGGGATTCTCTCTCTCACCCTCTCTCTCTCTACCCCTTTCCTGCTTGCACTGTCTCTGTCTTTCTCAGAATAAATAAATACATTTTTAAAAAAGGGAAGTGTTTTTCGAAACCTTGCAGGAAAACCTCCAGGTAACTGACTAAGTTTATCACTTTGAAAATTGACAATGGCAAATGAATATATGGTACTTGCTATTGAGGCACTCTTCTAAGTGTTTCACTACATTAACTTATTTAATTTCACAATAATGCCCTGAAGTAGGCTCTATAATCATCACCAGATTACGGATGAGGAAACAAAAGCACAGAGATCTTTGGTAACTTGTCCAAGTTCAACTGGCTATTAAATTGCAAGACTGAGATTTCAACCCAGGTTGTCTGTGTCCCTGAATTCTGCTTTTAAGTGTTATGTTTTTTGTGTCCCTCTACATTAATAGGAATGTTTTGTGGCTAGTATTCAGCAACACTAAAATAGTTGTAAGGTTATTGTAATTTTAATACAAAAAGTTAGTTTGATTCTGCATTAAGAATTGTACAGGGGCGCCTGGGTGGCTCAGTCAGTTAAGCGTCCGACTTCGGCTCAGGTCATGATCTCACGGTTCATGGGTTCCAGCCCCGTGTTGGGCTCTGTGCTGACAGCTCAGAGCCTGGAGCCTGTTTCATATTCTGTGTCTCCCTCTATCTCTGCCCCTCCCCCACTTGCACTCTGCCTCTCTCTGTCTCAAAAGTAAATAAACTTTTTAAAAAAAGAATTGTACAAAGAGGGAGAAGTGGAGGTATTTTTTTGAATAATACTGCATGGGGTTGATAAAGGTAGATGGGGATATTGGAGATTCTGATGTAATTTCTAGCTGTCAATAAAATGATACAGGAAACTTTGGGACCTGAATTTATTTTATTCAGCTGCTTATTTTTCAGATTTTTAAGTGGATTCATAGCCAACATTTAGACAAATGCCTGTGAGTAGTAGAGAGACCACAGGAAAAATTATATTTTATGGCACATTTAAAAAGAAGTTCAAAGCCAAAATAACAAATATGTTTCAACCATTAGAATAGAAATAGTTTGAGATAAGATTAAGTTGTTTTGAATTTAATTATAAGTTATGAAATGTATGAATATGTAATGGTATGATCAAATCTAATACAGTGAATATACGCAGAACCTTCTGGGAAAATACAATGCTATATTAAGTTCAGTTTCAGTTTTCTAATCGTCTTTGAAAAAATTATATAGGTTATTGTAACTGTCTCCATTCTCAAATTATTTACATATTGTAATTAAATGAATTCATATTTTCAGAAGACCACAATGATAGGAAAGTAGAATATAGACACCAGTTTATCATATTGTAGTACACATAACTGCAATTAGGTTTTTACTTAGAAGATTACAGTTCACATGCACATTTTTATTTTTTAATTGTTTTTAACATACATTGTTAGATTGGCTTCAGGTGTATAATGTAATAATTTGGCAGTCACATACATCACCCTGTAGCCATTACAAGTGCTGTTGTTAATACCCAACACCTATTTAATCCATACCCCAACTCACCTCCCCTGTGGTAACCATCAGATAGTTCTCTATAATTAAGTGTCTGTGTCTTGCTTTGTCGCTCTTATTTTTTCCCATGCCTATTTGTTTTATTTCTTAAATTCCACATATGAGGGAAACCATATGGTATTTATCTTTCTGTGATTGATTTATTTTGCTTAGCATTACACTATGTAGCTCCATTCTTGCAAATGACAAGCTTTCATTCTTTTTTGTGGCTGAATAATATTCCATTATATATATATTATATATATTCCATTATCCATTCATCTATTGATGGGCCCATGGGTTGCTTCCATATATTAGCTATTGTAAATAATGCTTCAATAAACATAAGAGTGCAAGTATCCCTTTGAATGTTCTTGTATTATTTGGAAGAATAACCAGTAATGCAATTACTGGATTGAAAAGTAGTTCTAGTTTTATCATTTTGAGGAATCTCCATAATGTTTTCCAGAGCGGTTGTACCAGTTTGCCTCCCCACCAACAGTGCAAGAGGGTTCCCCTTTCTCCACAACCTTGCCAACACCTTTTATTTATTGTTTTGTTGATTTTAGTAATTGAGAGGTGTGAGGTGTTATCTCATTGTACTTTTAATTTGCATTTCCCTCATGATAAGTAATGATGAGCATCTTTTTCATGTGTCTGTTGGCCACCTGTATGTCTTCTTTGGAGAAATGTGTGTTGATATCTTCTACCCGTTTTTAAATTGAATTATTTGTTTTTTTGGGGTATTGAGTTTTATAGGTTATCAATCTTGGATACAACCCTTTATCAGATATGTCACTTTAAAATATCTTTACAGTCATTATAGCTGATTAGAAAGAAGGTACTGCCTGTGTTCTCTTCTAGGATTTTTATGGTTTCAGGACTCACATTTAGGTCTTTAAAATATTTTGAATTTATTTTTTTGTATAGTGTAAGAAAGTGGTCTAGTTTCCTTCTTTTCCATGCTGCTGTCCAGTTTTCTCAACATTGTTTGTTTGAGAAATTGTTTCCCACTGATTATTGTTTCCTGTTTCATTAATCATTAATTGACGATATAATTGTGCACTCACTTCTGAGTTTTCTATTTTGTTCTATTGACCCGTCTATTTTTATGCCAGTATCATACTGTTTTGATCACCACAGCTTTGCAATCAAATTGAAGTCTGGAATTGTGATGCCTTCAGCTTTGCTATTATTTTTCAAGATTGCTTTAACTATTCAGTGTCTTTTGTGGTTCCATACAAAGTTTAGGATTGTCTATTCTACCTCTTTGAAAAATGCTGGTGTTATTTTGATAGGGATTACATTGAATTTGTAGATTGCTTTGGGTAGTATAGACATTTTGACAATATTTGTTCTTCCAATCCATGAGCATGAAATACTTTTCCATTTCTTTGTATCATTTTGTGTTTCCTCAAACAGTATTTTATAGTTTTCAGACTCTAGGTCTTTCATTTCTTTGGCTAGGTTTATTTGTACATATCTTAATTTTGGAGCAATTGTAAATGAGATTGTTTTCTTGACTTCTCTTTCTGCTGCTTCATTGTTGTTGAATAGAAATGACACATATTTCTGTACATTGATTTTTTATCCTGCAAATTTACTGAATTCATTTGTCAGTTCTAGATGTGTGTGTGTGTGTGTGTGTGTGTGTGTGTGTAATATTTCAGGTGTTATGTATATAGTAAGTAATCTGAAATAGTGAAAGTTTTACTATTCTTTACTGATTTGGATTCCTTTTATTTCTTTTTGTTGTCTGAGTGCTGTGGCTAGGACTTCCAGTACCGTGTTGAATAAAATTAGTGAGGGTTGGGCGCCTGGGTGGCGCAGTCGGTTAGGCGTCCGACTTCAGCCAGGTCACGATCTCACGATCCGTGAGTTCGAGCCCCGCGTCAGGCTCTGGGCTGATGGCTCGGAGCCTGGAGCCTGCTTCCGGTTCTGTGTCTCCCTCTCTCTCTGCCCCTCCCCCGTTCATGCTCTGTCTCTCTCTGTCCCAAAAATAAATAAAAAACGTTGAAAAAAAAATTAAAAAAAAAAATTAGTGAGGGTTTACATCCTTGTCTTGTTCCTGAATTTGGGGGAAAAGAACTCAGTTTATCCACATTAAGGATGATGTTAGCTGTGGGTGTTTCATAGATGGACTTTACTATTAACAGATACATTCCCTTTAAACCTATTTTTTGAGGGTTTTATCATGAATGGGTTTGGAACTTTGTCAAATCCTTTTTCTATATCTATTGAAATGATCATATTTTTGTTATCCTTTCTGTTATTGATGTCGTGTGTCCCACTGGTTGATTTGTCAATGTTGAACCACACTTGCAAATCATGAATAAATCTCACTTAATCATGGCAAATGATTTTTAATGCATTTTTGAATTCGGTTTGCTAATATTTTATTGAGCATTTTATGTATCTGTTCATCAGGGATATTTGCCTGTAGATCTATTTTTTAGTGGAGTCTCTATTGGGTTTGGGTATAAGGGTATGCTGGTCTCATTGAATTAATTTGTAAATTTCTTTCCTTTTCTTTTTTTTGGAATAGTTTGAGAACTATGTGTTTTAAGTCTTTTTTAAGTATTTTGTAGAATTCACCTGTGAAACCATCTGGTCCTTGACTTTTGTTTATTGAGAGTTTTTTAATCACTGACTCAATTTCTTTGCTGGTTATTGGTTTGTTCAAATGTTATATTTCTTCCTGTTTCTGTCTTAACAGTTTATGTTTCTAAGAATTTATGCATTTCTTCCAGTTTGCCCAATTTGTTGGCATATAATTTTTCATTATATATTATGATTGTATTTCTGTGGTATTGGTTGTTATTTCTCCTCATTTGTGATTTCATTTATTTGAGTATTTTCTCTTTTTTTCCATGATAATCTTGTCAGAGGTTTCTCTCTCTCTCTCTTTTTTTTTTTTTTTTTTTTTTAGTTTTTCAAATAAACAACTCCTGGTGTCATTGATCTCTTCTTTTTGTTTGTTTGTTTGTTTTTTTCTATATCATCAATTTCTGCTTTAATCTTTATTATTTGTTTCCTCTGCTGGCTTTCAGATTTTGTTTGTTCTTTTTCTAGCTCCCTTACATGCAAGGTTATGTTGTTTCGTTGAGATTTACTAGCTTCTTGAGATGGACCTCTGTTGCTATATACTTCCCTCTTAGGACCACTTTTACTGCATCCCAAAGTTTTTGGACTGTTTAATTTTTCTTTTCATGTGTTTTCTGGTATTTTTTCTTTCATTTCTTCTTTGATTTTCTGGTTGAACCATTCATTGTTTAGTAGCATGTTGTTTAACCTCCATGTATTGTCTTTGCAAAGTTTTTCTTGTGGTTTACTTCGAGTTTCAAAGGGTTGTGGATCTGAAAATGTGCATGGTATGATCTCAATCTTTTTGTACTTGTTGAAGCGTGATCTGTGATATAGTATGTGATCTCTTATGAAGAATGTTCCATGTGCACTTGAAAATGATGTGTATTCAGATACTTTAGGACAGAGTGTTCTGAATCTATCTCTTAAGTCCATATGGTACAGTGTGTCACACAAAACCATTGTTTCTTTGCTGATTTTCTGCTTAGATTATCTGTGCATTGACGTAAGTGGGATGTTAAAGTCCTCTATTATTATTGTATTATAATTAATGAGTTTCTTTATGGTTATTATTGTTTTACATATTTGGGTACTCTCATATTGGGGACATAAATATTTACCATTATTAGATATTCTTGCTGGATAATCCTCTTTATTATTATATAGTGTCTTTCTTTATCTCTTCTTTCAAACTTTGGTTTAGAATCTAGTTTGTCTGATATAAGTATTGCTACTCCAACTTTCATTTGACATACATTTGCATGATACATATTTCTCCATCTCCTCACTGTCAATTTGCAGGTGACTTTAGGTCTAAAATGGGTCATTTGTAGGAAGAATATAGATGGATCTTGTTTGCATTTTTTATCCATTCTAATACGCTATATTTTTTTTATAGGAGCATTTCATCCATTCACATCCAGAGTAATTGTTGATAGATATGTATTTAGTGTCATTTTATAATTTGTTTCATCATTGTTTCTGGAGATTTTACCTTTCCATTCTTGTTTTTCACCTTTTGTCTTTACTTTCCACTCAAAGAGTCTCCTTTAATATTTCTTGTAGGGCTGGTTCAGTGGTCATCACCTCCTTTAGTTTTTATTCATCTGGGAAATTCTGTATACCTACTCCTCTTCTGAATGATAGCCTTGTTGGATAAAGCATTCTTAGTGCAGATATTTTTTTCCCATTCAGCACTCTGAATATATCATGCCACTCCATTCTGCTGTGCAAAGTTTCTGTTGAGAAATCTCCTACTAGCCTATGGGTTTTCCCTTGTAATTTAGTGACTTCTTTTGTCATGCTGCTTTAAAAATTTTTGGTCATCATATCTTGCAAATTTAATTATAATATCTTCTTGTGTCAGTCTGCTTTTATTGATAATGCTGGGAGTTCTCTGTGCATCCTGGATTTGGATATGTGTTTTCTTCTCCAACGTAGGGAAGTTTTCAGCTACTATTTCTTCATATAAATTTTTGCTTTTCTGTCTACTCATCTTCTGGGACTCGTGTGACACAAATGTTATTATGTTTGATGGAGTCACTGAGTTCCCTAAGTCTACTGTCATTTTCATTATTCTTTTCTATCTCTTTTGTTCAGCTTAGTTACTTTGCATAGCTGTATCTTCTAGGTCACTAATTCATTTCTCTGGTTCTTACATACTGCAGTTCATTCTATAAGTGGTGTTCCTCATTTCACTTACTGTGCTCTTTATCTCTGCTATATTATTATTATTCCTTATCTTTGTGTTAAGGATCTCACTTATGTGTTCCACTATTTTCTCAAGTCCAGTGATTATCCTTATGATCATCACTTTAAATTTTCCATCAGGCATGTACTTATATCTGTTTCACTTAGACTTCTGGCCATGTCCTTGCCCTGCTTTTTCATTTGGGATAAATTTATCTCCCTCTCTATTCTGTCTGCCTATCTGTGTCTGTTTCTGTCGGTTCAGAAGTTAGCTATGTCTTATGATCTTAAATGCAATGGCTTTATGAAGAAGAGGTCCTGGAGTTCTCTGCAGTGCAGTGTCCCCTGTTGATCAGAAACTGGCATTTCCGGAGAATGTCCTATGTGTGCTGCTGTTGTATCTGAGTCACTTTTCCTTTTGGTGCAGTCTTCTGTACTGACTGCTTGTTGAGGACTGTCTTCTTCGCTGTGATGTTAGTGGAACAAAGGAAAGCCAGCTCCAGGGGTGTCATTTCTCCCAAGGAACTTAGCAACAGGGCAGTGGTGTTAGCAAAATTTGCATTGGGCCATTAGTTTTCTGCAGGTTACCCTGCTACACTGTGGTGGCTGGAGGTTTCATGCCAGGGCAGCCAGGGACTTGAGGCTGGACTCCATGCATGGACATGGCTGGTGGTCCATGGTTGGGCAAGGTGTGGTGCTTGAGCCTGGTGTGGTGGTTAGACATGGTGCACAAGAGCTGCTGTGCACCTGGTTGCTGGGTGTGGTGTGTGAAGATGGCTGGGGTGGTATGTGGGTAGTCAAGGTGCTGAAGGGTACCTAGGGTGCATGGCTTGGCAAGGTCCAACATAATGACTGGGGGAGTGTGGTTGTGGTGGGGACTGTGGTTGCCCAGCAGATGGGCAAGTTTCTTGTGTGGCTTTAACAAAATGTAAACCTGCACAGGTTAGCAGGCTTGGAGTGAGGATTCCTCAGGAGAACTCTTGGGCATGGCACATTGCTAACAAGTTAGGTAGCAAATGTCTAAGCAGTATTCCCTTTCAGGTGTCTCTGTGCTTACTCTGGAGCAGAGCACCGGGATGGAAAATGATGTCTGCCATATCCCTTGTTTTTGACTTTCCTCAACACTCTGAGATTAATATGAACAGGTCTGTCACCTGTTTGCTCCTGTAATGTGTAAACTGTAGTTGTTATGTTGCCTCTTCAGGCAAGCTGCTATCTCTTTAAGGGAGGTGACACAGCTATCACTTGCCTTCTTGGCTCACCTAGTGGTGAGTCAGCTGGCCTTTAAAGCTTCAGGTTCCAACTCCCACTGGTTTTACAAACTCACAGAATTCAACACCTCTGGTTTGTAAAGCCAAATCTTTGGTGATTAGTCTTCTTTGAGGGAGTTCCCTGGTACAAGGGTCTATTTTTCTTCCCTCTCTGTACATGCAGCTCTTTAAGGCACTAAGTGTCTCACTAAGATGATCCCAAGGCAGAGGGCATCAGAGTCCCCATCCCATGCAAGCCACGCAAAGCTGCCAGGCACAGGTAGTTAACACCAGGAACATTTCTACACAGCCACTCCTTAATGATGGGATGACAGAGCTATTTTGCTTAACTTATTGAAATAAATGCAGAAAGTCAAACAAAATGAGTCAGAGACATATACTCTGAAAGAATAAGAAACAACTTCAGAAAAGTAACTAAACAAGATAATGATGAATAATTTACTTAATACAAAGTTCAAAGTAATGGTCATAAAGATGCTCATTAGACTTCAGAAAAGAGTGGATAAATTCAGTGATAAATTATATATATATATATATATATATATGTATATATATATACCTTTGTGTATATATATACCTACATATATATATATATATGTATATGTATACATATATATGTATACATACATATATATACCCACATACACTAGAGGGAATAAACAGCATATTAGAGGATGAAGAAAAATGGATCAGTGATCTGGAAGACAGGATAATGAAAAGCAACTAAACTCAAAGCAAGGAAGGAAAATAATTTAGAAAAAAAATGAGACTAAGTTAAGGGACTTCTGGGACATCAAACATAATAATATTTGCATTGTAAGGGTCCCAGAAGGAGAAGACAAGGCAGAAAATTTATTTGGAGACATAATAGCTTAAAATGTCCCAAACCACAGAAAGGAAACAGACATCCAGGTTCAGAAAGCACAGAGTCCCAAACTAGATGAAACCAAAGAAGTCCACATCCAAGGCACACAAAGATTAAATATAAATAGATAAGCTGTCAGCTGAGTTTTCAGCATAAACTTTGCAGGAAATAAGGCAGTGGCATGATATATTCAAAGTTCTAGGAGGAAAATACTACAACCAAGAAAACTCTACCTGGCAAGGTATTCATTCATTATTGAAAATGAGATAAAGCTTTTTCTAGACAAACAAAAGTTAAAAGAGTTTATTACCACTAAGGAAACTTTATAATAAATGTTAAAAAGACTTTTTTTTAGTAGAAAAGAGAATGTCATAACTTTTAGTAAGAAAGTAAAAAGATTATGAAAGGAAAAGATGTCATAGGTAAACTCAAACACAAACTAAATATAGAAAACATGCTTATAAAGCTAGTATGAAGGTTAAAAGAGAAAACTAGTAAAATAAATTATATCCAAAAAAATAGCTAAGGGACTTACAAAATAAAAAGATATATTTTGTGATATCATATATATAAAATGTACAGGAAGGAACAAAAATACACTGCATTTACAATATGTTTGAACTTAAGCAACCATCATCTTAATATAGACTGCTATATTCTGAGGGTACTACGTATGATTCTCATGGTAACCACAAACAGAAACTTACAACAGATACACAGAAAAATTAAGAATTCTACAGATAACACTAAAGAAAGCCATTAGCATGAGGGAAGAGAGCAAGAGAAAAGGAAAGAAATAGAGAAAAATTACAATACAACCAGTGATCAATTAACAAAATGGTAAGAAGTATGTACCTATCAATAATTACTTTAAATGTAATGGATTAAGTGCTCAAACCAAAAGACATAAGGTAAATTACTAATTTTTAAGGCCCATTTATACGCTGCCTATAAAACTTACTTCACACCAAAGTCACATTCAGACACGTAGTAAAGGGATAGAAAATGATATTCTATATAAAGTGAAAAAAACCTGAGGGATATATATATATATATACACATATATATGTATATATGTATATATATATGTATATATATACACATATATATGTATATATATATACATATATATATATACATATAGATATATACCTATCTATACATATACATATAATACATATAGAATTTAAAACAAAGCCTCTTAAGACAGAGGAAGATGGTGGCATAGGTGGACACTGTGCTCACTGCGTCCTGCTGACCACTTAGATTCCACCCTCATCTGCCTAAATAACCCAGAAAACCACCAGAAGACTAGCAGAACGGACTCTCCAGAGCCAAGCGTAGATGAGAGGCCCACAGAAGAGGGCAGGAGGGGCAGAGAGGTAGTGCGTGCTACACGGACTGGTGGAGAGAGCAGGGGCAGTGGAGGGGCAGCCAGCCCACCCAACAAGGCAGAGCCTCCAAGTCTGGCCTGTAAAAGCCGAGGGGCAAGAAGGAGTGTGTTCTGACAGCCAACGGGATTTAACATCTGGAATGTTATAAGTCAACAGCTCTGCTCCCAGTGTGGGAGGGCTAGAGGACAATGGGAGGGAGAGTTGTTTAGCCCTGGAGGACAGAGCTGAGCTTGGCGGGGAACAAAGGCACTCACCAGTGCCATCTCCTTCACCCATCCTTCAGCCAAAATCCCAAAGGGAAACAGGTTCCATCATGGAACTTGCTTGCACCGTGCAAATACCCAATGCTGTGCTTCTGTGGATACATCCCTCCGACGGGTCTGCCCCCTTCCCAGTGCCACAGGGTCCCTCCCAAAGCAGACCACTGAAGACGAAGTGAGCTGAGGCTGCCCCTCCTGCCCCTGTGCACCTTGCAGATCCACCCTGGCTAATACGCCAGATCCCATCAAAGCAGCACCACAAGCCTGGCAGTGTGCAAGTAGCCCAGACAGGGGCCACACCAGTCCACAGTGAGTCCTGTCCCGGGGACAGGGGAAGATAAGGTACACACCAGTCTGACTGTGGCCACAGCAGTGGGCTAGGGAAAGACATCAGGGCTGACTGTGGCCCCGCCCACCAACGCAGGTTACTCCAGACAGCAGAGGGGAAGAGCCCTGCAGTTCCTCACCACTCGAGGGACTATCCAAAATGACCAAATGGAAGAATTCTCCTCAAAAGAAACTCCAGAAGTAAGGACAGCTAACAAACTAATCAAAAACCATTTAAGCAATGTAACAGAAAATTAATTTAAAATAATAGTCATAAAATTAATCGCTAGGCTTGAAAAAAGTATAGAGGACAGCAGAGAATCTATTACTACAGAGATCAAGGGACTAAGAAACAGTCAGAGGGAGCTAAAACTGCTATAAATGAGGTGCAAAATAAAATGGAGGCAACCACAGGTTGGACTAAAGAGGCAGAGGAGAGAATAGGTGAATTAGAATATAAAATTATGGAAAAAGAGGAAGCTGAGAGAAAGAGAGATAAAAAAATCCAGGAGTATGAGGGGAGAATTAAAGAATTAAATGACATAATTAAATGTAATAATATATGCATAATTGGGATTCCAGAGGAGGAAGAGAGAGGGAAAGGTGCTGAAGGTGTACTTAAAGAAATCATAGGTAAGAACTTCCCTGATCTGGGGAAGAAAAAAGGCATTGAAATCCAAAGTCACGGAGAAGTCCCTTCAGATGTAACTTGAATCGATCTTCTGCACAACATATCAGAGTGAAACTGGCAAAATACAAGGATAAAGAGAAAATTCTAAAAGCAGCTAGGGATAAACATGCTCTAACATATAAAGGGGGACCGATAAGACTAGTGATGGATCTATCTACTGAAACTAGGCAGGCCAGAAAGGAATGGCAGGAAATTTTCAATGTGATGAACAGAAAAAAAAATACAGCCCAGAAACCATTATCCAGCAAGTGTGTCATTTAGAATAGAAGGAGAGATAAAGGTCTTCCCAAACAAACAAACAACAACAGAAAACAAAACTGAAGGAATTCATCACGACTAAACCAGCTTACAAGAGATCCTAAGGGGGATCCTGTGAGACAAAGTACCAGAGACACCACTACAAGCCTGAAACCTACAGACATCACAATGACTTTAAATCCATATGTTTCTATAATAACACTGAATGTAAATGGACTAAATGCTCCAACCAAAAGACATAGGATATCACAATGGATAAAAAAAAACAAAAACAAAAACAAGACCCATCTATTTGCTGTCTGCAAGAGACTCATTTTAGACCTGAGGACATCAGATTGAAAGTGAGGGCATGGAGAACTATCTATCACACCACTGGAAGTCAAAAGAAAGCTGGAGTAGCCATACTTACATCAGACAAACTAGAATTTAAATTAAAGGCCATAACGAGATGAAGAAGGGCAGTATATAATAATCACAGGGTCTATCCATCAGGAAGAGCTAACAATTATAAAAGTCTATGTGCCGAGGGGCACCTGGGTGGCTCAGTTGGTTAAGCGGCCGACTTCAGCTCAGGTCAGGATCTCACGGTCTGTGAGTTTGAGCCCCGCGTCGTGCTCTGTGCTGACAGCTCGGAGCCTGGAGCCTGTTTCAGATTCTGTGTCTCCTTCTCTCTCTGACCCTCCCCTGCTCATGCTCTGTCTCTCTCTGTCTCAAAAATAAATAAATGTTTAAAAGTCTATGTGCCGAATATGGGAGCCCCCAAATATATAAAACAATCACAAACATAAGCAACCTTATTGATAGGAATGTGGTAATTGCCGGGGACTTTAATTCTCCACTTACAACATTGGATAGATAATCGAGACACAGGATCAATAAAGAAACAAGGGCCCTGAATGATACGTTGGATCAGATGGACTTGACAGATCTATTTACAACTCTGCATCCCAAAGCAACAGAATATACTTCCTTCTCGAGTGCACATGGAGCATTCTCCAAGATAGATCACATACTGGGTCACAAAACAGCCCTTCATAAGCATACAAAAAATGAGATCATGCATGCACACTTTTAGACCACAATGCTATGAAGCTTGAAATCAACCACAGGAAAGAGTCTGGGAAACCTCCAAAAGAAAGGAGATTAAAGACACCCTACTAAATAATGAGTGGGTTAACCAGGCAATTAGAGAAGAAATTAAGAAATAAATGGAAACAAATGAAAATGAAAATACAACAATCCAAACGATTTGGGATGCAGCAAAGGCAATCCTGAGAGGAAAACACATGGCAATCCAGGCCTATCTCAAGAAACAAGAAAAATCCCACATACAAAATCTAATAACAGCACACCTAAAGGAAATAGAAGAAGAACAGCAAAGACACCCCAAACCCAGCAGAAGAAGAGAAATAATAAAAATCAGAGAAGAAATAAACAATATAGAATCTAAAAAAAATGTAGAAAAGATCAATGAAATCAAGAGTTGGGTTTTGTTTTGAAAAAATGAAAAAAATTGATAAACCTCTAGCCAGTCTTCTCAAAAAGAAAAGGGAGATGACCTAAATAGATAAAATCGTGAATGAAAATGGAATATTACATCCAATCCCTCAGAAATACAAAAATTATCAGGGAATACTATGAAAAATTATATTGCAACAAACTGGACAACCTGGAAGAAATGGACAAATTCTTAAACATCCACAAACTTCAAAAATTGAAACAGGAAGAAATAGAAAGCTTGAACAGTCCCATAACCAGCGAAGAAATTGAATCAGTCATCAAAAATCTCCCAACAAATACAAGTCCAGGAACAGATGGCTTCCCTGGCGAGTTCTACCAGACATTTAAAGTATAAATAATACCTCTTTCTCAAGCTATTCCAAAAAATAGAAAGGGAAGGAAAAATTTCAGACTCATTCTATGAATACAGCATTACTTTGATTCCTAAACCAGACAGAGACCCAGTAAAAAAAGAAAACATTTTTCATATTAAAAATAAAAAAAATATTTACAGTTGTTATAACCTACTGTTGTATTGATCCCTTTATCCTTATGTAACACCTTTTCTTGTCTCTTAACAGGCTTTGTTTTATTTTTTTATTATTTTTAATATCAAATTTATTGTCAAATTGGTTTCCATACAACACCCAGTGCTCATCCCAAAAGGTGCCCTCCTCAATACCCATCACCCACCCTGCCCTCCCTCCCACCCCCCATCAACCCTCAGTTTGTTCTCAGTTTTTAACAGTCTCTTATGCTTTGGCTCTCTCCTTCTCTAACCTCTTTTTTTTTCCTTCCCCTCCCCCATGGACTTCTGTTAAGTTTCTCAGGATCCACATAACAGTGAAAACATATGGTATCTGTCTTTCTCTGTATGGCTTATTTCACTTAGCATCACACTCTCCAGTTCCATCCACGTGGCTACAAAAGGCCACATTTCATTCTTTTTCATTGCCATGCAGTATTCCATTGTGGATAAAAACCACAAATTTTTTATCCATTCATCAGTTGATGGACATTTATCCTCTTTCCATAATTTGGCTATTGCCGAGAATGCTGCTATAAACATTGGGGTACAAATGCTCCTATGCATCAGTACTCCTGTATCCCTTGGGTAAACTCCTAGCAGTGCTATTGCTGGGTAATAGGGTATGTCTATTTTTCATTTTTTGAGGAACCTCCACACTGTTTTCTGGAGCGGCTGCAGCAGATTACATTCCCACCAACAGTGCAAGAGGGTTCCCATTTCTCCACATCCTCACCAGCATCTATAGTTTACTGATTTGTTCATCTTAGCCACTGACTGGCGTGAGGTGATATCTGAGTGTGGTTTTGATTTGTACTTCCCTGATGAGGAGCGACGTTGAGCATCTTTTCATGTGCCTGTTGGCCAATTGGATGTCTTCTTTAGAAAAGTGTCTATTCATGTTTTCTGCCCATTTCTTCACTGGGTTATTTGTTTTTCGGGTGTGGAGTTTGGTGATCTCTTTATAGATTTTGGATACTAGCCCTCTGATATGTCATTTGCAAATATCCTTTCCCATTCCATTGGTTGCCTTTTAGTTTTGTTGATTGTTTCCTTTGCAGTGCAGAAGCTTTTTTATCTTCATGAGGTCCCAGTAGTTCATTTATGCTTTTAATTCCCTTGCCTTTGTTGATGTGTCAAGTAGGAAATTGCTGTGGCTGAAGTCAGAGAGGTTTTTTCCTCCTTTCTCCTCTAGGGTTTTGACGGTTTCCTGTCTCATATTCAGGTCCTTTATCCATTTTGAGTTTGTTTTTGTGAATGGTATAAGAAAGTGGTCTAGCTTCATCTTTCTGCATGTTGCTATCCAGTTCTCCCAGTACCATTTCTTAAAGAGACTGTCTTTTTTTTTTCCATTGAATATTCTTTCCTTCTTTGTCAAAGATTAGTTGGCCATACTTCTGTGGGTCTAGTTCTGGAATCTCTATTCTATTCCATTGGTCTATGTGTCTGTTTTTGTGCCGATACCATGCTGTCTTGATGATTACAGCTTTGTAGTAGAGGCTAAAGTCTGGGATTGTGATGCCTCCTGCTTTGTTCTTCCTCTTCAAAATTACTTTGGCTATTCGGGGTATTTTTTGGTTCCATACATATTTTAGGATTGCTTGTTCTAGCTTCAAGAAAAATGCTGGCACAATTTTGATTGGGATTGCATTGAATGTGTAGATAGCTTTGGGTAGTATTTACATTTTAACAATATTTATTCTTCCAATCCACAAGCATGGAATGTTTTTCCATTTCTTTATATCTTCTTCAATTTCCTTCATAATATTTCTATAGTTTTCAGCATACAGATGTTTTCATCTTTGGTTAGGTTTTTCCTAGGTATTTTATGCTTCTTGGTGAAATTGTGAATGGGATCAGTTTCTTTCTTGTCTTTCTGTTGCTTCATTATGAGTGTATAAGAATGCAACTGATTTCTGTACATTAATTTTGTATCCTGTGACTTTGCTGAATTCATGTGTCAGTTCTACCAGACTTTTGGTGGAGTCTATCAGATTTTCCATGTGCAATTTCATGTCATCTGCACAAAGTGAAAGGTTAATTTCATCTTTGCCAATTTTTATGCCCTTGATTTCCTTTTGTTGTCTGAACGGTGATGCTAGCACTTCCAACTCTATGTTAAACAACGGTGGTGAGAGTGCACATCCCTTTGGTGTTCCTGATCTCCAGTGGAAAGCTCTTAGTTTTTCCCCATTGAGGATGATATTAGCTGTGGGCTTTTCATAAATGGCTTTTGTGATGTTTAAATATGTTCCTTCTATCCCGACTTTATTGAGGGTTTTTATTAAGAAAAGATGCTGAATTTTGTCAAATGCTTTATCTGCATCGATTGACAGGATCCTATGGTTCTTATCTTTTCTTTTATTAATGTGATGTATCACATTGATTGATTTGCGAATGTTGAACCAGGCCTGCAGCCCAGGAATGAAACCCACTTGATCCTGGTGAAAAATTCTTTTTATATGCTGTTGAGTTCTATTTGCTAGTATCTTATTGAGAATTTTTGCATCCATATTCATCAGAGATATTGGCCTGTAATTCTCTTTTTTGCTGGTTCTCTGTCTCCTTTAGGAATCAAAGTAATACTGGCTTCATAGACTGAGTCTGCAATTTTTTTCCCTTTCTATTTTTTGGAAAATCTTGTGAAGGATAGGTATTATCTCTGCTCTAAATATCTCGTAGAATTTCCTAGGAAATGTAAATATTTATGTGCCCAACATAACACCTAAACATATAAACAAATATTAATAGATGTAAAGAGAGAAATTACAGTAATACAATAACAATAGAGGACTTTGACTCCTCATTTACATTAATGGGTAGGTCATCTAAGCAGAAAATGAATAAAGAATAGTGGCTTTCAACAATACATGAGACCAGGTGGACTAAACAGAAATATGCAAAACATTCCACCACAAAGTAGGAGAATACACATTCTTGTCAAGTACACATGAAACATTCTCCAAGACAGATGATATGTTAGGCCACAAAACAAGTCTCAATACATTATATAAAATTGAAAAAAAATTCAAGAAACTTTTCTGAGAACAGTGATCTGGAACATGGGGATGACTTAAGATGGTGGAGAAGTAGGGGAACTGGAATTTCCCTCATCCCTCAAACCCGCCTGTATTGAGCTTAGAACACATGGAACACACAGAAAATCAGTCTGCAGAGTGATAGAAAAATCTCCACAGTTGGAGGTAAACAGCTTGGAGGGACAGAGTTGCGTGTATGAGAATTGGGGGATATTAAACTGTGTAGGCCCTGAGAAGGGAACCCCTTCTGTGGAGAGACAAAAGGGAAAGAAAGATGGAGAGGCTGTGGATTCCTGTATTGTATTAGTACAAGATAAAGATCCCTCAGATCACAGTCTGGGGAATGAAAAATATGGAGAGTGCCAGGTTTTACTTTGCAAACAGCCTTGGAGCTGAATGAATATCAGAGTTTTCAAAAGTGCATGACTTTCTCTGGACTGAAGCTTCAGCTGTGTGTGTGTGTGTGTGTGTGTGTGTGTGTGCCTGTGGGGGAGGGGAGCCCATCCCACGGCATGTTAGATCTCAGGGGCACACTGGGAGAGAATAGCCCCCTTCCTTGAGTACTGTGGAAAGAAATTTTATTGCCTCCCTCCAAGGACAAAAGACTGTGCAGGCCCCAGCCAAAGGCCCTTTATTGGCAGGCAGAGTTTTGCTACACCAGAATAGAATCCACATGGTGCAAGGTCCATTAAAACATCGGGTTTTGAATCCCAGCTGAGTGCCTAAGAGGTGAAGGAGAACTGTGGAGCAGGGCAAGATGGCCATCCATGCTACTCTGTGAGGGCAGCCTGAATGGCATAAGTTGAAACTCCAGGTCCAGGAAGAAGAGATTGAGGTGTCGCCATTTTTCTCACCATGACCACCCGGGTGAGGATTCAGGGAATAGGACATTGGCCCCTAGTGGAGGCGGGACCCACTTATAACAACCCCCACGCCTCCATGCCTGGCAACTGGTTATCTACTGGATCTAGTCTGACATTGAGTGGAGACTACCTCTCCTCCAGACCAGCATGGCCACAGGTCCCAGGCACAGACATCTGTCCTGTGGTTTTGTAAGTTAGTCTGTTTCTCTGTTTTTGTCATCTTTTTTTTCTTTTCTTTTCTCTTTCTTTTCTTTTCTTTTTTTTTTCTTCTTGTCTCATCTCTTTTCTCTTTTTCTTTCTACCCTCTTTTTTTTTCCTTTAGAATCAGTGTCAAAGTTTCTGATCTGATTTTTTGTCAGTTCTTATTTTTGTTTTTCTGCTTTGTTTAATAAGGCATTTTTACTTTACCTTTTTGAAACCTTTTATATATTTCCTTCTTTTTTATTTTCCTTTCTCTCTCTGCATTAAGCCTTATGGGTTCTTTGATTCTACGCTTGGTCTATTTTTTAGCCCCTCTCATTTTTCTCTTATTATAGGATGAGGTTCCCTGCACTTTCCTTTCTTCAAGTGTTCCTTCAATGAACAAATCAAAGCACACTTGGTGAAAGGTCCAAAACGTCCAACACTATGAGCAAAGAGATTTGTAGAAGACTGACCAGTGGCATACAGTATCCAAATACACAACAACAGGGTGCATGCAACACATTCTAAAAGCACTTCCTGAATTGCCAGGCCCTGGACAGTGTATGACTCCTTTTTAATATAGTGGTATGCGTAGGTTCAGGAAACATAAACTAAAAAACACATAAAGTAAATAAACCGAGACAAAATGATGAAACAGAAGAATTTTCCTCAAAAAAAAAATTGCAGGAAGAAATAACACCTAGTTAGTTGCTCAAAACAGATATAAACAATATATCTGAACAAGAATTTAGAATAACATTCATAAGACTAAAACTGGGCTTGAAAAAAGCATAGAAAAGAGCAGAGAATCTATTGCTTCAGAAATCAAAGACATAAGAAATAGTTATGATGAGTTAAGATGATATAAATGAGATGCAAAATAAACTAGATACAGTGACAGTGAGGATTGAAGGAGCAGAGGAGACATTAGGTGAAATGGAAGATAAAATTATGGAAAATGGTGAAGCTGAAAAAAAGAAGGAAAGAAAATTACTAGATCACAAGGGGAGAATTATAAAGCTAAGTGATTCAATGAAACCAAATAATATCCATATCATAAGAGTTCCAGAAATGTAAGAGGGAAATAAAGGGGCATAAGGTTTATTTTAACAAATTATGGCTGAGAACTTCCCTAATCAGGGGAATGAAATGAGCATCCAAGTCCAGGAGGCACAGAGAACTCCCTTCAAAATCAAGAAAGACAGATCAACATCATGGCATATCATAGTGAAACTCACAAAATACAAAGATAAAGAGAGAATTCTGAAAGCAGGTAAGGACAAATGGGCCTTGACTTACAAAGGTAGACACATAAGATTAGTAGAAGACCTGTCCACTGAAACTTGGCAGGCCAGAATATAGTGGCAGGAAATATTCTATGTGCTGAATAGGAAAAATATGCAGCCAAGAACCCTTTGACCCGCAAGCCTGCTGTCAAGCAGTATGAAGAGAGATAAAGATTTTCCCAAGAAAACAAAAGCTAAAGGAGTTCATGATCACTAAACGAGCTCTGCAGGAAGTCTGTGACTGGAAAGTAGCAAAGGACCAGAGATATCAGTATAAGCATAAAACCTACAGATAACACAATGGCACTAAATTCATACCTTTCAATAATCACTTTGAATATACATGGACTAAATGCTCCAATCAAAAGACAAAGGGTATCATAATGGATTAAAAACAAACAAACAAAAAAAACCAAGATCCATCTAAATGCTACCTACAAGAGATTCATTTTAGACCTGAGGACATCTGAGGATTGAAAGTGAGAAGATGGAGAGCCATCTAACACGCTACTGAACGTCAAAAAGAAAACAAGAGTAGCCATACTTATATCAGACAAGCTAGATTTTAAAACAAATACTGTAAAAAGATATGAATAAGGGCATTATATTATTCATATTTAAAGGATCTATCCATCAAGAAGTGCTAACAATTGTAAATGTTTATAACTCCAAGTGGTAGAAACCAAAGTATATAAATCAATTAATCTCAAAAATAAATAAATGTATAGAAAATAAGATCGTGATTGTAAGAGACTTTAATACTCGACTTACAGCAATAGACATATCATCTAGGCAGAAAATCAATAAGGGAACAACGGCTCGGAATGACACTTTGGATCAGATGGACTTAATATATATATTCAGAACTTTTCATACAAAAGCAGCAGAGTATACATTCTTAACTGTTGCACATGGAACATTCTGTAAAATAGATCACATACTGGATCACAAAACAGCCCTCAACAAGTATAAAAAGATTGAGATCGTTCCATGCATATTTTCAGATCACAATGCTATGAAACTTGAAATCAAACACAAGAAAAAATTGGGAAAGCACCCAAACACATGGAGGTTAAAGAACATCCTACTAAAGAATGAATGGGTCAACCAATAAATTAAAGACAAAATTTAAAAATATATAGAAGCAAATGAAATAGAGAACACGACTTTCCAAACCCTTTGGGATGCAGCAAAGTAAGTCCTAAGAGGAAAATGCATTGTAATTCAGGCCTATCTCAAGAAGCAAGTAAGGTCTCAAATACACAACCTAACCTCACATCTAAACGCAGCAGCAAAGAAAGCCCAAAGCTAGGAGAAGAAGAGAAATAATAAACATTAGAGCATAAATAAAAAAATATATAATTTAAAAAAACACAGTAGAATAGACAATGACTCTAAGAGCTGTTTTTTTAAAGGAATAAACAAAATTGACAACCCCCTAGCCAGGTTTCTAAAAAAGAAAACAGAGAATACCCAAAGACATAAAGTCACGAATGAAAGAGGAGAGATCACAAACAACACCAAAGAAATACAAACAATTATTAGAGAATACTATGAAAAGTTATATGCCAACAAACTGGGCAACCTGGAAGAAATGGACAAATTCCTAGACACCCACACACTACTAAAACTCAAAAGGGTGCAGCCACTCTGGAAAGCAGTGTGGAGGTTCCTCAGAAAGTTAAAAATAGACCTACCCTATGACCCAGCAATAGCACTGCTAGGAATTTACCCAAGGGATACAGGAGTACTGATGCATAGGGGCACTTGTACCCCAATGTTGATAGCAGCACTCTCAACAATAGCCAAATTATGGAAAGAGCCTAAATGTCCATCAACTGATGAATGGATAAAGAAATTGTGGTTTATATACACAATGGAGTACTACATGGCAATGAGAAAGAACGAAATATGGCCCTTTGTAGCAACGTGGATGGAACTGGAGAGTGTGATGCTAAGTGAAATAAGCCATACAGAGAAAGACAGATACCGTATGTTTTCACTCTTATGTGGATCCTGAGAAACTTAACAGAAACCCATGGAGGAGGGGAAGGAAAAAAAAAGAGGTTAGAGTGGGAGAGAGTCAAAGCATAAGAGACTGTTAAAAACTGAGAACAACCTGAGGGTTGATGGGGGGTGGGAGGGAGGGGAGGGTGGTTGATGGGTATTGAGGAGGGCACCTTTTGGGATGAGCACTGGGTGTTGTATGGAAACCAATTTGACAATAAATTTAATATATTGAAAAAAAAATAAAACTCAAAAGGGAAGGAACAGAACATTTGAACTGACCCATAATCAGTGAAGAAATTTAATTGGTTATCAAAGAATTCAAAAATAAGAGTCCTGGGTCAGATGGCTTCCAAGGGGAATTCTATCCGAGATTTAAAGAAGAATTAGTACCTATTCTTCTCAAGCTTTTCCAAACAATAGAAATGGAAGGAAAGCTTCCAGACTCATTTTATGAAGACAGCATTACCTTTATTCCCAAACAGACAAAAGCCCCACTAAAAAGGAGAATTACAGGCCAATATCCCTGATGAGCATACATGCAAAAATTCTCAAGAAGATAATAGAAAATCAAATTAAACTATATAGTAAAGTAATTATTCACCATGATCAAATGGGATTCATCCCTGGGCTGCAAGTCTAGTTCAATATTCATAAATTGATCGATGTGATACATCAGATTAATAGAAGAAAGGATAGGAACAATATTATCCTGGGGCATCTAGGTGGTTCAGTCAGTTAAGTGTCTGACTTTGGCTCAGGTGATGATCTTACGGTTTGTGGCTTCAAGACCTGCATCAGGCTCTGTGCTAACAGCTCAGACCCTGGACCCTACTTTGGATTCTCTGTCTCCCTCTCTTTCTGCCCCTCCCCATTTGTGCTCTGTCCCTTTCTGTGTCAAAATTGAAGAAAGGTTTTTTTGTTGTTGTTGTTGTTTTTGTTTTTTTTTTTGTTTTAAAGCATCTGATCCTGTCAATAGGTACAAAAAAAAAGCATTTGACAAAATACAGCATCAATTGTTAATAAAAACCCTCAAGAATGTTGGGATAGAAGGAACATACCTTAACATCATAAAAGCCATATATGAAAGGCCCACAGTTAATATCATCCTCAGTGGGGAAAAACTGAGAGCTTTATCCCTGAGATCAAGAACACGACAGGGATGCCCACTCTCACCACTGTTGTTTCACATAGTGTTGGAAGGCCTAGCCTCAGCAATTGGACAACACAAGGAAATGAAATGCATCCAAATGAGATATTGCCATTTGTGATAACATAGATCGACCTAAAGGGTGTTATGCTAAGTGAAATAAATGAGACCAAAAAGGACAAATACCATATGATTTCACTTACTTGTGGAATCTAAACAACAACAAAAAACAACAAAGAAATAGAAAAGGAAACAAATTATTAATATAGAGAATAAACTGTTGGTTCCCAGAGGAAATAGGTGTCACGGAGATGGGCAAAATAGGTAAAGGGGATTAATAGCTACTAATTTCCATTTATAAAATCAATAAGTCACAAAAATGAAAAGTACAACATAAGGAATATAGTCAATATTACTTTAATAATACTGTATGGTGACAGATAATTATACTGCACCTATGTCGAGTTTTGTGTAATATACATAATTGTGACACCACTTTGTTGTATACCTGAAAATAATATAATATCCTATGTCAATTACACTTCAAAAATAGTTTACAATATTAAAAAAAATAATTAATTGACCTAAAGTACACTTCAGAGTACTAGTTTCTTCTCTGTAGCTTATTTAGTTTTCATAGTAACTGGGATTGTAGAAAAACTCTGAGTATATTGATCAAAGATAAATTGTTTACATTGTCTTTCTCTAATAATATGCAGGGCATATGGGTGGATCAGTCGATTAAGTGTCCAACTTCAGCCCAGGTCATGATCTCGCCATTCCCAAGTTTGAGCCCTGTGCTGGGCTCTGTACTGAGAGCTCAGAGCCTGGAGCCTGTTTGAGATTCTGTGACTCCCTCTCTCTCTCTGTCCCTCACCTGCTCACATTCTGTCTTTTTCTCAAAACATAAATAAACATTAAATTAAAAAAATATGACATGGTATTTACTTGCAGATACATTAATGAACAAATAAATATTAACTAATAAACTACTATGATCACCGATCAACTACTATGATACATTGTTGGTGCCTTTATAAAGTTTATCCTTTGAGTACAAGGATAATATGTAAAAATAAGTAATATTTAAATAACAGTTTGAGACCATATACTCAAGACATTCATAATTGCCAAGTGATTTTTTTAAAGAAGTAGGAGATTTTCTAGAGTTCTAACATTGAGTTAGGTCAGTGTATGTGACTGCTCAGGAGGCTATAAAATTTGAGTTATCTCCAGGACAATTTTTTATATGTGAAGAGAAGTCCACACCCTGAAGGTATTAAGGTCATGTTTCCTTGGAGTTGTTGTGCAGGTCATAAAAGCAAAGTAGTATATTGAGAAGAGCACTGGAAACTTGAAAACGTGGGTTTAGGTCTTCCTCTTCTACTAAATAATGTGGGGTCCTGCACCAATTGCTTCATTCTTCTGTAATTTTCTTTTCTAATTTGTAAAGAGGTGCTAAGGTGAAATAGGGTATGTGAAAAATAGATGAGTTTTCCCCCAAAATAAACATATGGCTCAAAAACTCAAATGATATTTTTGATACATGGAACTATACAAAGCCAGTGTGCACAAGAACACTGACTATATGCTCTGTACTACCAAAAGAAAATTCATTTATATTGACTATAATTGACATTGCAGTGGCTACTCTGCAGTGGTGGGGTGGATTTTCCCATACTCATAATGTAGTTCACATGCACATATTAAGCACGTATTAAAATGTTTGTTATTTGCATAATAACACTTTACAAATATTTATTTATTTTTGAGAGAGAGAGAGAATCAGAGAGAGGTGGGGACAGAGGACCCAAAGCAGGCTCTCTCTCAGCAGAGAGCCCGATGTGGGGTTCAAACTCATGAACTGTGAGATCATGGCCTGGGCTGAAGTCCAAAGCTCAACCCAACTGAGCCACCCAGGTGTCCCATTATAGAGTTTTATAGAGAAAACAGGGTGGCTACCAAGCTGGTCTGAAAATGGCTTGAGGAGTCAGGAAAAGGAGATTGGCTTGGGCTTTCATATGATTAGTGGCTGATATCCTTAGGTTTCTTGCAAAGCAGTCCAGGGTTTCTGTGTCTTAAGCTTCCTGCTGACACTAGAAAGGAAGTAGCACTCAATTTTTCTTATCAGCTTTCCCAGATGTGGGGCATAAGGGGAAGGAATAATGGTGGGAATTGAAAGCTGTAAACAGTGAACCATCAAAAGTGAAGTAAACTTTTTTTATTATACTCATGGTAGGTACCTCCTAATGTCATGAAACTTGAAAGTCTTGAACTTATAATGTTTTCAAACTTAAATTAGTATAGTAATTTTTTAGTTCATAAAACATTCTGCCTACATGTAAACTTTAGTTTTATCTCCTGATTTCATAGATGAAGATATTGAGACTATGAAGAAGTTTCTTGTCTATAATCATAGCTAATAATGTAAATGTATCATCATATTCCTGAAAATTCCCCTTAGCCGTGGAATTACTATGTTTGAGTCTGCAAATATTGTGTTTCCAGCAGAAAAAAATATATTGCACCTTTTTTCCTTTGTCCTTATCCAAATGTTTGTACTATGGAGCTAAGCAATGTGTTTTTATACTTCTGAAGTTTATTCAGTAGATCATTACTAAGACTTTAATGTATTTCAAGGAACTTCACTAGGTGCTGAGGAAATACAGAGATAAAAAAAAAAAGCTGTCACCAGACTTCTAGGAGCTTATCATACAACACATTGATTGAATAATCATTTAGTGATGAATTCATTTACCATAGGATACAAATATAGAATATATAAAAATTCTATTATGTTAAATAACTATAAAATTAACTAAATGCTAATTATGTCCAAGCCTCCCAATTCTATTATGTGAACTAACCATAAAATTATTTAAAATCTTTGCTTCTTTTGCTTTCAAATATTCCACTTTAATTGCTTGAACTGTATTGATTATAAGGGCTATGCCCACAGCAAAGAGAACAACCCAAATATTCTGAAGTTTAAATGAAACTATAGAAAACTAATTGTTAGAAATTGTGTTTCATATTATAAATTATAATGTGGTATTGAGTATAATACATTTTTACCTTGTGTATTATGTATCAGAAATACATTAAATAAGAAAAAAATTAGTTATTATCTGTATTTTTATGGTAAATATTAACCTATATATCCAAATGACATTTTGATGACACCTGAAATACAATAAAATTGTTGTTTTTTAATTGTCATTTAATTATTCATATACATATATAGCTATATATACATATATATATATACACATAACACACACAAAAATATATATATATATATACACATAATCTATATCTACGTATCTATATAGTATTTTTTTTTTCCCATCACCCACCCTGCCCTCCCTCCCACCCCCCATCAACCCTCAGTTTGTTCTCAGTTTTTAACAGTCTCTTATGCTTTGGCTCTCTCCCACTCTAACCTCTTTTTTTTTTTTTTCCCTTCCCCTCCCCCATGGGTTTCTGTTACGTTTCTCAGGATCCACATAAGAGTGAAACCATATGGTATCTGTCTTTCTCTGTATGGCTTATTTCACTTAGCATCACACTCTCCAGTTCCATCCACGTTGCTACAAAAGGCCATATTTCATTTTTTCTCATTGCCACGTAGTATTCCATTGTGTATATAAACCACAATTTCTTTATCCATTCATCAGTTGATGGACATTTAGGCTCTTTCCATAATTTGGCTATTGTTGAGAGTGCTGCTATAAACATTGGGGTACAAGTGCCCTTATGCATCAGTACTCCTGTATCCCTTGGATAAATTCCTAGCAGTGCTATTGCTGGGTCATAGGGTAGGTCTATTTTTAATTTTCTGAGGAACCTCCACACTGATTTCCAGAGCGGCTGCACCAATTTGCATTCCCACCAACACTGCAAGAGGGTTCCCATCTCTCCACATCCTCTCCAGCATCTATAGTCTCCTGATTTCTTCATTTTGGCCACTCTGACTGGCGTGAGGTGGTATCTGAGTGTGGTTTTGATTTGTATTTCCCTGATGAGGAGCGACGTTGAACATCTTTTCATGTGCCTGTTGGCCATCCGGATGTCTTCTTTAGAGAAGTGTCTATTCATGTTTTCTGCCCATTTCTTCACTGGGTTATTTGTTTTTCGGGTGTGGAGTTTGATGAGCTCTTTATAGATTTTGGATACTAGCCCTTTGTCCGATGTGTCATTTGCAAATATCTTTTCCCATTCCGTTGGTTGCCTTTTAGTTTTGTTGGTTGTTTCCTTTGCTGTGCAGAAGCTTTTTATCTTCATAAGGTCCCAGTAATTCACTTTTGCTTTTAATTCCCTTGCCTTTGGGGATGTGCCGAGTAAGAGATTGCTACGGCTGAGGTCAGAGAGGTCTTTTCCTGCTTTCTCCTCTAAGGTTTTGATGGTTTCCTGTCTCACATTCAGGTCCTTTATCCATTTTGAGTTTATTTTTGTGAATGGTGTGAGAAAGTGGTCTAGGTTCAACTTTCTGCATGTTGCTGTCCAGTTCTCCCAGTACCATTTGTTAAAGAGACTGTCTTTTTTCCATTGGATGTTCTTTCCTGCTTTGTCAAAAATGAGTTGGCCATACGTTTGTGGGTCTAGTTCTGGGGTTTCTATTCGATTCCATTGGTCTATGTGTCTGTTTTTATGCCAATACCATGCTGTCTTGATGATGACAGCTTTGTAGTAGAGGCTAAAGTCTGGGATTGTGATGCCTCCTGCTTTGGTCTTCTTCTTCAATATTACTTTGGCTATTCGGGGCCTTTTGTGGTTCCATATGAATTTTAGGATGGCTTGTTCTAGTTTCAAGAAGAATGCTGGTGCAATTTTGATTGGGATTGCATTGAATGTGTAGATAGCTTTGGGTAGTATTGACATTTTGACAATATTTATTCTTCCAATCCATGAGCAGGGAATGTCTTTCCATTTCTTTATATCTTCTTCAATTACCTGCATAAGCTTTCTATAGTTTTCAGCATACAGATCTTTTACATCTTTGGTTAGATTTATTCCTAGGTATTTTATGCTTCTTGGTGCAATTGTGAATGGGATCAGTTTCTTTATTTGTCTTTCTGTTGCTTCATTGTTAGTGTATAAGAATGCAACTGATTTCTGTACATTGATTTTGTATCCTGCAACTTTGCTGAATTCATGTATCAGTTCTAGCAGACTTTTGGTGGAGTCTATCGGATTTTCCATGTATAATGTCATGTCATCTGCAAAAAGCGAAAGCTTGACTTCATCTTTGCCAATTTGGATGCCTTTGATTTCCTTTTGTTGTCTGATTGCTGATGCTAGAACTTCCAGCACTATATTAAACAACAGCGGTGAGAGTGGGCATCCCTGTCGTGTTCCTGATCTCAGGGAAAAAGCTCTCAGTTTTTCCCCATTGAGTATGATGTTAGCTGTGGGCTTTTCATAAATGGCTTTTATGATCTTTAAGTATGTTCCTTCTATCCCGACTTTCTCAAGGGTTTTTATTAAGAAAGGGTGCTGGATTTTGTCAAAGGCCTTTTCTGCATCGATTGACAGGATCATATGGTTCTTCTCTTTTTTTTTGTTAATGTGATGTATCACGTTGATCGATTTGCGAATGTTGAACCAGCCCTGCGTCCCAAGAATGAATCCCACTTGATCATGGTGAATAATTATTTTTATATGCTGTTGAATTTGATTTGCTAGTATCTTACTGAGAATTTTTGCATCCATATTCATCAGGGATATTGGCCTGTAGTTCTCTTTTTTTACTGGGTCTCTGTCTGGTTTAGGAATCAAAGTAATACTGGCTTCATAGAATGAGTCTGGAAGTTTTCCTTCCCTTTCTATTTCTTGGAATAGCTTGAGAAGGATAGGTATTATCTCTGCTTTAAACGTCTGGTAGAACTCCCCTGGGAAGCCATCTGGTCCTGGACTCTTATTTGTTGGGAGATTTTTGATAACCGATTCAATTTCTTCACTGGTTATGGGTCTGTTCAAGCTATTTCCTCCTGATTGAGTTTTGGAAGAGTGTGGGTGTTTAGGAATTTGTCCATTTCTTCAAGGTTGTCCAATTTGTTGGCATATAATTTTTCATAGTATTCCCTGATAATTGTTTGTATCTCTGAGGGATTGGTTGTAATATTTCCATTTTCATTCATGATTTTATCTATTTGGGTCATCTCCCTTTTCTTTTTGAGAAGCCTGGCTAGAGGTTTGTCAATTTTGTTTATTTTTTCAAAAAACCAACTCTTGGTTTCGTTGATCTGCTCTACAGTTTTTTTAGATTCTATATTGTTTATTTCTGCTCTGATCTTTATGATTTCTCTTCTTCTGCTGGGTTTAGGCTGTCTTTGCTGTTCTGCTTCTATTTCCTTTAGGTGTGCTGTTAGATTTTGTATTTGGGATTTTTCTTGTTTCTTGAGATAGGCCTGGATTGCAATGTATTTTCCTCTCAGGACTGCCTTCGCTGCGTCCCAAAGCGTTTGGATTGTTGTGTTTTCATTTTCGTTTGTTTCCATATATTTTTTAATTTCTTCTCTAATTGCCTGGTTGACCCACTCATTCGTTAGTAGGGTGTTCTTTAACCTCCATGCTTTTGGAGGTTTTCCAGACTTTTTCCCGTGGTTGATTTCAAGCTTCATAGCATTGTGGTCTGAAAGTATGCATGGTATAATTTCAATTCTTGTAAACTTATGAAGGGCTGTTTTGTGACCCAGTATATGATCTATCTTGGAGAATGTTCCATGTGCACTCGAGAAGAAAGTATATTCTGTTGCTTTGGGATGCAGAGTTCTAAATATATCTGTCAAGTCCATCTGATCCAATGTATCATTCAGGGCCCTTGTTTCTTTGTTGACTGTGTGTCTAGATGATCTATCCATTTCTGTAAGTGGGGTGTTAAAGTCCCCTGCAACGACCACATTCTTATCAATAAGGTTGCTTATGTTTATGAGTAATTGTTTTATATATTTGGGGGTTCCGGTGTTCGGCGCATAGACATTTATAATTGTTAGCTCTTCCTGATGGAGAGACCCTGTAATTATTATATAATGCCCTTCTTCATCTCTTGTTACAGCCTTTAATTTAAAGTCTAGTTTGTCTGATATAAGTATGGCTACTCCAGCTTTCTTTTGGCTTCCAGTAGCATGATAAATAGTTCTCCATCCCCTCACTCTCAATCTAAAGGTGTCCTCAGATCTAAAATGAGTCTCTTGTAGACAGCAAATAGATGGGTCTTGTTTTTTTATCCATTCTGATACCCTATGTCTTTTGGTTGGCGCATTTAATCCATTTACATTCAGTGTTATTATAGAAAGATACGGGTTTAGAGTCATTGTGATGTCTGTATGTTTTATGCTTGTAGTGATGTCTCTGGTACTTTGTCTCACAGGATCCCCCTTAGGATCTCCTGTAGGGCTGGTTTCATGGTGACAAATTCCTTCAGTTTTTGTTTGTTTGGGAAGACCTTTATCTCTCCTTCTATTCTAAATGACAGACTTGCTGGATAAAGGATTCTCGGCTGCATATTTTTTCTGTTTAGCACACTGAAGATCTCGTGCCAAGCCTTTCTGGCCTGCCAAGTTTCAAAGGAGAGATCAGTCACGAGTCTTATAGGTGTCCCTTTTTATGTGAGGTCACGTTTATCCATTGCTGCTTTCAGAATTTTCTCTTTATCCTTGTATTTTGCCAGTTTCACTCTGATATGTCGTGCAGAAGATCGATTCAAGTTACGTCTGAAGGGAGTTCTCTGTGCCTCTTGGATTTCAATGCCTTTTTCCTTCCCCAGTTCAGGGAAGTTCTCAGCTATAATTTCTTCAAGTACCCCTTCAGCACCTTTCCCTCTCTCTTCCTCCTCTGGGATACCAATTATGCGTATATTATTTCTTTTTAGTGTATCACTTAGTTCTCTAATTTTCCCCTCATACTCCTGGATTTTTTTATCTCTCTTTCTTTCAGCTTCCTCTTTCTCCATAACTTTATCTTCTAGTTCACCTATTCTCTCCTCTGCCTCTTCAATCCGAGCCGTCGTGGTTTCCATTTTGTTTTGCATTTCGTTTAAAGCGTTTTTCAGCTCCTCGTGACTGTTCCTTAGTCCCTTGATCTCTGTCGCAAGAGATTCTCTGCTGTCCTGTATACTGTTTTCAAGCCCAGCGATTAATTTTATGACTATTATTCTAAATTCACTTTCTGTTATATTATTTAAATCCTTTTTGATCAGTTCATTAGCTGTTGTTATTTCCTGGAGATTCTTCTGAGCGGAATTCTTCCGTTTGGTCATTTTGGATAGTCCCTGGAGCGGTGAGGACCTGCAGGGCACTTCCCCCGTGCTGTGGTGTATAACTGGAGTTGGTGGGTGGGGCCGCAATCCGACCTGATATCTGCCCCCAGCCCACCGCTGGGGCCACAGTCAGACTGGTGTGTGCCTTCTCTTCCCCTCTCCTAGGGGCGGGATTCACTGTGGGGTGGTGTGGCCCGTCTGGTCTACTTGCACACTGCCAGGCTTGTGGTGCTGGGGATCTGGCGTATTAGCTGGGGTGGGTAGGCAAGGTGCACGGGGGTGGGAGGGGCAGGCTTAGCTCGCTTCTCCTTAGGTGATCCACTTCAGGAGGGGCCCTGTGGCAGCGGGAGGGAGTCAGATCCACTGCCGTAGGTTTGGCTCCGCAAAGCACAGAGTTGGGTGTTTGTGCGGAGCGAGCAAGTTCCCTGGCAGGAACTGGTTATCTTTGGGATTTTGGCTGGGGGATGGGCGGGGGAGATGGCGCTGGCGAGCGCCTTTGTTCCCCGCCAAGCTGAGCTCTGCCGTCTGGGGGCTCAGCAGCTCTCCCTCCCTTTGTCCTCCAGCCTTCCCGCTTTCTGAGCAGAGCTGTTAACTTATGACCTCCCAGACGCTAAGTCGCGCTTGCTGTCGGAACACAGTCTGTCAGGCCCCTCCGCTTTTGCCAGCCCGACTCAGGGGCTCTGCTTGGCCGGCGAGCCGCCCCTCCGCCCCGGCTCCCCCCCGCCAGTCCGTGGAGCGCGCACCGCCTCGCCGCCCTTCCTACCCTCTTCCGTGGGCCTCTTGTCTGCGCTTGGCTCCGGAGACTCCGTTCTGCTAATCCTCTGGCGGTTTTCTGGGTTCTTTAGGCAGGTGTAGGTGGAATCTAAGTGATCAGCAGGACGCGCGGTGAGCCCAGCGTCCTCCTACGCCGCCATCTTCCGGAACCTATATAGTATGTTTTTGAAGCTAAGATGGCAGCATGGTAGGGGGACCCTAGGTTCATCCTATTCCCAAAACACAACTAGATAACTATCTGGGGTGCCTGGGTGGCACAGTTGGTTAAGTGCACAATTCTGGGTTTCTACTCAGGTAATTATCTCATGGTTGAGATATATATATATATATATATATATATATACACACACATACATATTTGGCAATGAGAAAGAATGAAAATTGCCATTTGCAACAACGTACATAGAAGTAGAGGGTATTATGCCGAGTGAAATAAGTCAGTCAGGGAAAGACAGATATAATATATTTTACTGATATGCGGAATTTGAGAAACTTAACAGAAGACCATGGGGGAAGGGAAGGGGAAAAATAGTTTCAAACAGAGAGGAAAGCAAACCATAAGAGACTCTTAAATACAAAGAAGAAACTGAAGTTTGATGGGGGGACAGGGGATAAGGGAAAATAGGTGATGGGCATTGAGGAGGGCACTTGTTGGGATGAGCACTGAGTGTTGTATGTAAGCAATGAATCATGGGAATCCACACCCAAAGCGAAGAACACACTATATACACTGTATGTTAGCTAACTTGACAATAAATTATATTAAAAAAAAGAAAGCACAAGTAGATAAGTATTAAATCATTCTGGGAGTTCCGGAAGATGGCGGTGTAGGAGGACGCTGGGCTCACCGCGCGTCCTGCTAATCACTTAGATTCCACCTACACCTGCCTAAAGAACCCAGAAAACTGCCAGAGGCTTAGCAGAACGGAGTCTCCGGAGCCAAGCGCAGACGAGAGGCCCACGGAAGAGGGTAGGAAGGGCGGCGAGGCGGTGCGCGCTCCACGGACTGACGGGAGGGAACCGGGGCGGAGGGGCGGCTCGCCGGCCAAGCAGAGCCCCCGAGTCGGGCTGGCAAAAGCGGAGGGGCCGGACGGACTGTGTTCTGACAGCAAGCGCGACTTAGCGTCTGGGAGGTTATAAGTTAACAGCTCTGCTCAGAAAGCGGGAAGGCTGGAGGACAAAGGGAGGGAGAGCTGCTGAGCCCCCGGACGGACGGCAGAGCTCAGCTTGGCAGGGAACAAAGGCGCTCGCTAGCGCCATCTCCCCCGCCCATCCCCCAGCCAAAATCCCAAAGAGAACCAGTTCCTGCCAGGGAACTTGCTCGCTCCGCGCAAACACCCAACTCTGTGCTTCTGCGGAGCCAAACCTCCGGCAGCGGATCTGACTCCCTCCCCTGCCACAGGGCCCCTCCTGAAGTGGATCACCTAAGGAGAAGCGAGCTAAGCCTGCCCCTCCCACCCCCGTGCACCTTGCCTACCCACCCCAGCTAATACGCCAGAGCCCCAGCACCACAAGCCTGGCAGTGTGCAAGTAGCCCAGACGGGCCACGCCACCCCACAGTGAATCCCACCCCTAGGAGAGGGGAAGAGAAGGCACTCACCAGTCTGACTGTGGCCCCAGCGGTGGGCTGGGGGCAGACATCAGGTCGGATTGCGGCCCCACCCACCAACTCCAGTTATACACCACAGCACGGGGGAAGTGCCCTGCAGGTCCTCACCGCTCCAGGGACTATCCAAAATGACCAAAAGGAAGAATTCCGCTCAGAAGAATCTCCAGGAAATAACAACAGCTAATGAACTGATCAAAAAGGATTTAAATAATATAACAGAAAGTGAATTTAGAATAATAGTCATAAAATTAATCGCTGGGCTTGAAAACAGTATACAGGACAGCAGAGAATCTCTTGCTACAGAGATCAAGGGACTAAGGAACAGTCACGAGGAGCTGAAAAACGCTTTAAACGAAATGCAAAACAAAATGGAAACCACGACGGCTCGGATTGAAGAGGCAGAAGAGAGAATAGGTGAACTAGAAGATAAAGTTATGGAGAAAGAGGAAGCTGAAAGAAAGAGAGATAAAAAAAATCCAGGAGTATGAGGGAAAAATTAGAGAACTAAGTGATACACTAAAAAGAAATAATATACGCATAATTGGTATCCCAGAGGAGGAAGAGAGAGGGAAAGGTGCTGAAGGGGTACTTGAAGAAATTATAGCTGAGAACTTCCCTGAACTGGGGAAGGAAAAAGGCATTGAAATCCAAGAGGCACAGAGAACTCCCTTCAGACGTAACTTGAATCGATCTTCTGCACGACATATCAGAGTGAAACTGGCAAAATACAAGGATAAAGAGAAAATTCTGAAAGCAGCAAGGGATAAACGTGCCCTCACACATAAAGGGAGACCTATAAGACTCGTGACTGATCTCTCCTTTGAAACATGGCAGGCCAGAAAGGATTGGCACGAGATCTTCAGTGTGCTAAACAGAAAAAATATGCAGCCGAGAATCCTTTATCCAGCAAGTCTGTCATTTAGAATAGAAGGAGAGATAAAGGTCTTCCCAAACAAACAAAAACTGAAGGAATTTGTCACCACGAAACCAGCCCTACAAGAGATCCTAAGGGGGATCCTGTGAGACAAAGTACCAGAGACATCACTACAAGCATAAAACATACAGACATCACAATGACTCTAAACCCGTATCTTTCTATAATAACACTGAATGTAAATGGATTAAATGCGCCAACCAAAAGACATAGGGTATCAGAATGGATAAAAAAACAAGACCCATCTATTTGCTGTCTACAAGAGACTCATTTTAGATCTGAGGACACCTTTAGATTGAGAGTGAGGGGATGGAGAACTATTTATCATGCTACTGGAAGCCAAAAGAAAGCTGGAGTAGCCATACTTATATCAGACAAACTAGACTTTAAATTAAAGGCTGTAACAAGAGATGAAGAAGGGCATTATATAATAATTACAGGGTCTATCCATCAGGAAGAGCTAACAATTATAAATGTCTATGCGCCAAATACCGGAGCCCCCAGATATATAAAACAGTTACTCATAAACATAAGCAACCTTATTGATAAGAATGTGGTCATTGCAGGGGACTTTAACACACCACTTACAGAAATGGATAGATCATCTAGACACACAGTCAATAAAGAAACAAGGGCCCTGAATGATACATTGGATCAGATGGACTTGACAGATATATTTAGAACTCTGCATCCCAAAGCAACAGAATATACTTTCTTCTCGAGTGCACATGGAACATTCTCCAAGATAGATCATATACTGGGTCACAAAACAGCCCTTCATAAGTTTACAAGAATTGAAATTATACCATGCATACTTTCAGACCACAATGCTATGAAGCTTGAAATCAACCACAGGAAAAAGTCTGGAAAACCTCCAAAAGCATGGAGGTTAAAGAACACCCTACTAACGAATGAGTGGGTCAACCAGGCAATTAGAGAAGAAATTAAAAAATATATGGAAACAAACGAAAACGAAAATACAACAATCCAAACTCTTTGGGACGCAGCGAAGGCAGTCCTGAGAGGAAAATACATTGCAATCCAGGCCTATCTCAAGAAACAAGAAAAATCCCAAATACAAAATCTAACAGCACACCTAAAGGAAATAGAAGCAGAACAGCAAAGACAGCCTAAACCCAGCAGAAGAAGAGAAATCATAAAGATCAGAGCAGAAATAAACAATATAGAATCTAAAAAAACTGTAGAGCAGATCAACGAAACCAAGAGTTGGTTTTTTGAAAAAATAAACAAAATTGACAAACCTCTAGCCAGGCTTCTCAAAAAGAAAAGGGAGATGACCCAAATAGATAAAATCATGAATGAAAATGGAAATATTACAACCAATCCCTCAGAGATACAAACAATTATCAGGGAATACTATGAAAAATTATATGCCAACAAATTGGACAACCTTGAAGAAATGGACAAATTCCTAAACACCCACACTCTTCCAAAACTCAATCAGGAGGAAATAGAAAGCTTGAACAGACCCATAACCAGCGAAGAAATTGAATCGGTTATCAAAAATCTCCCAACAAATAAGAGTCCAGGACCAGATGGCTTCCCAGGGGAGTTCTACCAGACGTTTAAAGCAGAGATAATACCTATCCTTCTCAAGCTATTCCAAGAAATAGAAAGGGAAGGAAAACTTCCAGACTCATTCTATGAAGCCAGTATTACTTTGATTCCTAAACCAGACAGAGACCCAGTAAAAAAAGAGAACTACAGGCCAATATCCCTGATGAATATGGATGCAAAAATTCTCAGTAAGATACTAGCAAATCGAATTCAACAGCATATAAAAAGAATTATTCACCATGATCAAGTGGGATTCATTCCTGGGATGCAGGGCTGGTTCAACATTCGCAAATCGATCAACGTGATACATCACATTAACAAAAAAAAAGAGAAGAACCATATGATCCTGTCAATCAATGCAGAAAAGGCCTTTGACAAAATCCAGCACCCTTTCTTAATAAAAACCCTTGAGAAAGTCGGGATAGAAGGAACATACTTAAAGATCATAAAAGCCATTTATGAAAAGCCCACAGCTAACATCATCCTCAATGGGGAAAAACTGAGAGCTTTTTCCCTGAGATCAGGAACACGACAGGGATGCCCACTCTCACCACTGTTGTTTAATATAGTGCTGGAAGTTCTAGCATCAGCAATCAGACAACAAAAGGAAATCAAAGGCATCCAAATTGGCAAGGATGAAGTCAAGCTTTCGCTTTTTGCAGATGACATGATATTATACATGGAAAATCCGATAGACTCCACCAAAAGTCTGCTAGAACTGATACATGAATTCAGCAAAGTTGCAGGATACAAAATCAATGTACAGAAATCAGTTGCATTCTTATACACTAACAATGAAGCAACAGAAAGACAAATAAAGAAACTGATCCCATTCACAATTGCACCAAGAAGCATAAAATACCTAGGAATAAATCTAACCAAAGATGTAAAAGATCTGTATGCTGAAAACTATAGAAAGCTTATGCAGGTAATTGAAGAAGATATAAAGAAATGGAAAGACATTCCCTGCTCATGGATTGGAAGAATAAATATTGTCAAAATGTCAATACTACCCAAAGCTATCTACACATTCAATGCAATCCCAATCAAAATTGCACCAGCATTCTTCTTGAAACTAGAACAAGCCATCCTAAAATTCATATGGAACCACAAAAGGCCCCGAATAGCCAAAGTAATTTTGAAGAAGAAGACCAAAGCAGGAGGCATCACAATCCCAGACTTTAGCCTCTACTACAAAGCTGTCATCATCAAGACAGCATGGTATTGGCATAAAAACAGACACATAGACCAATGGAATCGAATAGAAACCCCAGAACTAGACCCACAAACGTATGGCCAACTCATTTTTGACAAAGCAGGAAAGAACATCCAATGGAAAAAAGACAGTCTCTTTAACAAATGGTACTGGGAGAACTGGACAGCAACATGCAGAAGGTTGAACCTAGACCACTTTCTCACACCATTCACAAAAATAAACTCAAAATGGATAAAGGACCTGAATGTGAGACAGGAAACCATCAAAACCTTAGAGGAGAAAGCAGGAAAAGACCTCTCTGACCTCAGCCATAGCAATCTCTTACTCGGCACATCCCCAAAGGCAAGGGAATTAAAAGCAAAAGTGAATTACTGGGACCTTATGAAGATAAAAAGCTTCTGCACAGCAAAGGAAACAACCAACAAAACTAAAAGGCAACCAACGGAATGGGAAAAGATATTTGCAAATGACACATCGGACAAAGGGCTAGTATCCAAAATCTATAAAGAGCTCATCAAACTCCACACCCGAAAAACAAATAACCCAGTGAAGAAATGGGCAGAAAACATGAATAGACACTTCTCTAAAGAAGACATCCGGATGGCCAACAGGCACATGAAAAGATGTTCAACGTCGCTCCTCATCAGGGAAATACAAATCAAAACCACACTCAGATACCACCTCACGCCAGTCAGAGTGGCCAAAATGAACAAATCAGGAGACTATAGATGCTGGAGAGGATGTGGAGAGACGGGAACCCTCTTGCACTGTTGGTGGGAATGCAAATTGGTGCAGCCGCTCTGGAAAGCAGTGTGGAGGTTCCTCAGAAAATTAAAAATAGACCTACCCTATGACCCAGCAATAGCACTGCTAGGAATTTATCCAAGGGATACAGGAGTACTGATGCATAGGGGCACTTGTACCCCAATGTTTATAGCAGCACTCTCAACAATAGCCAAATTATGGAAAGAGCCTAAATGTCCATCAACTGATGAATGGATAAAGAAATTGTGGTTTATATACACAATGGAATACTACGTGGCAATGAGAAAAAATGAAATATGGCCTTTTGTAGCAACGTGGATGGAACTGGAGAGTGTGATGCTAAGTGAAATAAGCCATACAGAGAAAGACAGATACCATATGGTTTCACTCTTATGTGGATCCTGAGAAACGTAACAGAAACCCATGGGGGAGGGGAAGGGAAAAAAAAAAAAAAGAGGTTAGAGTGGGAGAGAGTCAAAGCATAAGAGACTGTTAAAAACTGAGAACAAACTGAGGGTTGATGGGGGGTGGGAGGGAGGGCAGGGTGGGTGATGGGTATTGAGGAGGGCACCTTTTGGGATGAGCACTGGGTGTTGTATGGAAACCAATTTGACAGTAAATTTCATATATTAAAAAATAAATAAATAAAAAATAAAAAATAAATAAATAAATAAATAAAAATAAATCATTCTGAACACCCAAGAAACTGACCTGAGGACTGACAACAAACTCAACTAGAGGGAGAGAAGAATCCATACGGAGGAAGGTAGGAAGTACAGAGACATGTTTTGGGGAGAAATGGATCATGGATATTGTGGAGGGGAGGGAGCTCTGGTTATGGAGAATGGCAAAAGAGAGAGGAGCACACAGGGGAACACACAAGGAGAACACTAACCCAAAGTCCTTGAATGGGAAAACAAGAGGGGCTTTTTTGTGTGAGTTTTTGCAACCAGTGTGCCTTGAAGACTGGAGTATTAAAAGTCCATGGGCTTGTCTGGGATAGAGCCCTGATGGGACTGTCCAACTCCTGGAGACAAGTCAGGCAAACAACCCAAGGACAGAAGGTATAGAAACAGCATCTGAGGAACTCCTGGTGCATACAATGGATTATTTGCCCTTCTTGGAGCACTTCCTTGAAAGGTAGCATTCAGAGAGATACCTCTTGAGGGCAAAGAAGCTTTCAGGTACAAATTCTTGCCCTCGCCCCCGCATAAACACAGAGCCACCAACTAAGGGCAGCTTGGCCCCCACACTGGCTGCCTAGCCAACTTGTTCCAAGTCCCATGCCCCTGCAACCTGATGTTACTGCATTTCTAGGTAAAATCTTCCTCAGGCACAGTGCAGGAAGACCTTCCCACAGAAATCCAGCACAGGCCTCTGCCCATATCATGTCTCCAAAGCTTGGGGTTTTAAAAGTCAGCAGGGTTGACTTTGATAGAGACCAAAGGGCACTGTGATGCTCCTGGATAGAAGGCAGGCAAACAACCCTGAGGTAGACATTATGGAAAATCCATCTAAAAACGCCTGGGACACAGAGAAGGGACATTTTTCACTTTTCTCTGAGTGCTACCCTGAGAACACCAAGAAGGGAGAGATGCCTCTCTGGGGCAAAGGAGTTGCGGGGCATCATTTCCCTCCCCTGCCCTTCAGCATAAACACAGAGCCACCTGCAGTAAACAGCACAATGCCCATACTGGCTGCCTAACCTGCTTATGCCAGGTCCCACACACGGGCACTCAGCAGGCACTGTGCTTCTCAGTCAAGTTTGCCTCAGTTCTAGTGTGGCAGGCCCTTTCAGCAGAAGACCAGCAGAAATCCCTGTCCTAACCATGTCTCCCAACAGGAAAGGTCCACAAGTCTTCAGTTCTAAGTGGAAGTAGTATCTAGTCTCATTTAACAAGCAGACCAGAGTTCACCTAGTTAAAATTTACCACACACCATAGACCAAAAATTTCCCATTGCAGGTAAGGAAAGCCTCTCCAGACTACTGGCCTGAAGGATAGAGCAGCCAAAACATAGGAGCACTCAGAACACTCCACAGACATTCCCTGAAGTGCCTGCCTGTGAAATACATATGACCTCTTCTTCACAAAATATATATGACCTCTTCTTCACAAAGTCATTAGTATCAGGAGCAGTAAGCATAACAGGTTTTTCTAACACAGAGAATAAAACAGAGACTTAGACAAAATGGCAAGACAGAAGAATTCATCCCAAATGAAAGAAGATAAGGTCATGACCAGGGTTCTAATCAAAACAGATATAAGTAATATACTTGATGGAGAATTTAAAACAATTATAAAGTTAATCACTCGGTTTCAGAAAAGAACAGAAGACTTCAGGGAAGCAACGACCACAGAGATAAAAAAATGTTAAAAAAAAAACAGTCAGAAATGAAAAGTACAATAACTGAGAATTGATACAGATGGATGCAATGAATATAAGGATGGAAAAATCAGAGGAAGGAATAAGTGATATAACAGATAAAATAAATTAATGAAGCTGAACAAAAGAGACAGAGAAGAATTATGCAACATGAGAACAAAATTAAGGAGCTCAGTGACTCCATCAAATGTATAACATTTATATTATATGGGTCTCAGAAGAATAAAGAGAAAAGGGGGTAGAAAATTTATTTGAGAAAATCATAGCTGAAAAATGTCTGTAATCTGGGGAAGGAAACAGACATCCAACTCCAGAATGCACAGAGAACTCCAATCACAATCAACAAAAGCTGGTAAGCACCAAGATATATTGTAATGAAATTTACAAAATACAATGATAAAGAAAAAAAATTATCAAAAGCAGCAAGACAAACATAGTTCCAAATTTACAAGCGAAGATCCATAAGGCTAGCTGCAGATCGCTCAACAGGAGGTTCGCAGTCTAGAAGGGAGTGGGATGCTATATTTAATGTGCTGAATGGGAAAAATATGCAGCCAAGAATACTCTATCCAGCAAGTCAATCATTCAGACTAGAGGGAGAAATAAAGAGTTTCCCAGAGAAACAAAATCTAAGGAGTTGGTGACCACTAATCCAGGCCTGCAGGAAATATTCAAGGGGAATCTTTGAGTGGAAAGGAAAGATCAAAAGTTACAAAAAGAAGAAAGGGAACGTAGAAAATCTCCAGAAACAAAACAAGTAATAAAATGGCAATAAATACATATCTATCAATGATGGGCAATGAGGAGGGCACATACTGGGTTGACCACTGGATGTTGTATGTAAGTGATGAATCAGGGGAATCTACCCCTGAAGCCAAGTGCACACTGTATACACTCTATGTTAGCTAACTTGACAATAAATTATATTAAACAATAATAAATAAATAAATAAGTAAATAAAACTATAAATAAATAAATAAATAAATAAATAAATAAAATACTCTGAAAGTAAATGGATTAAGTGTTCTCATAAAACTACATAGAGTATCAGAACGGAAAAAAAAAACTCATCTATATGCTGCCCTACAAAAGACTCAGTTTAGACCTAAAGATGCTTACAAATTGAAATTGACAGGGTGTGGAGCACCTTGGTGGCTTAGTTCGTTCAGCATCTGACTCTTGATTTCAGCTAACGTCATGATCTCAAAGTTTGTTGAATCAGGCTCCACATCAGGCTCAATGTTGATAGTGCAGAATTTGCTTAGAATTCCCTCTTTCTCCATTCTCACTACCCCTCCTGTGTTTTCTCTCTCAATCTCTCTTTCTCAAAATAAATAAGTAATCTTTAAAAAAGAAAGTGACAGGGTGAAGAAACATTTATCATGCAAATTGACATCCAAAAAAAGCTGAAGCAGGAAGATCTATATTAGACAAACCAGATTTTAAACCAAAGATTGTAACAAGAGATGAAGCAGGGCACTATATCATAAAAAAGGGGACTATCCAACAAGAACATCTAAAAATGGTAAATATTTATGCCCACAACATGAAAGAACCAAATATATAAAACAATTAATACAAACATGAAGGAACTCACTTATAATAATACAATAATACTAGGGCACTTTATCAATCCACTTACATCCATAGATAGATCATATAAAGAGAAAATAAGCATGCAATAATGGCTTTAAAAGACACACTGGAAAAGATGGAGTTAACAGATACATTCAGAATATTTCATCCTAAAGCACCAGTATACATATTCTTTTCAAGTACATATGGAACATTCTCCAGAAGAGATCACATACTAGGTCACAAATCAGGCCTCAACAAATATAAAAAGATTGAGATCATACCATGCATATTTTATGGCCACAACACTATGAAACTTGAAGACAACCACAAGGAAAACATCATAAAGAACATGAATACATGGAAGATAAACAAAATGCGACCAAAAAATCAATGGATGAAAGAGGAAATCAAAGAATAAATTGAAAAAAAAAAAACTTGGAAACATGTGAAAATGAAGACTCAACAGTCCAAAATCTTTGGGATGCAGCAAAAGCAGTCCTAAATGAAAAAGATGTAGCAATACAGGACTACGTCAAGAAGCAAGAAAAATGTCAAATAAAAACCTAACTTTACACCTAAAGAATCTAGAAAAAGAACAACAAATGAAGCCTAAATCCAGCTGAATAATGGTAATATTAAAGATTAGAGGAGAAGTAAATGATATAGTAGCCAAAAAAATCTACAAAGAACTTATCAAATTCAACACCCAAAAAACAAATAATCCAGTGAAGAAATGGGCAAAAGACATGAATAGACATTTCTCCAAAGAAGACATCCAGATGGCCAACCGACACATGAAAAAATGCTCAACATCACTCATCACCAGGGAAATACAAATCAAAACCACAATAAGATACCACCTTACACCTGTCAGAATGGTTAACATCAACAACTCATGCAACAACAGATGCTGGCGAGGATGCAGAGAAAGAAGATCTCTTTTGCATTGTTGGTGGGAATGCAAGCTGGTGCAGCCACTCTGGAAAACAGTATGGAGGTTCCTCAAAAAAACTAAAAATAGAACTACCCTACAACCCAGCAATTGTACTACTAGGCATTTATCCAAGGGATACAGGTGTGCTGTTTTGAAGGGACACATGCACACCAATGTTTACAGCAGCACTATCAACAATAGCCAAAGTATGGAAAGAGCCCAAATGTCCCTCAATGGATGAATGGACAAAAAAATGTGGTGTATATATGCAATGGAGTATCACTCGGCAATCAAAAAGAATGAAATCTTGCCATTTACAACTATGTGGATGGAACTGGAGGGTATTATGCTAAGTGAAATTAGTCAGTCAGAGAAAGACAAAAATCATATGACTTCACTCATATGAGTTCTTTAAGAGAAAAACAGATGAACATAAGGGAAAGGAAACAAAAATAATATAAAAACAGGGAGGGGAACAAAACAGAAGAGACTCATAAATATAGAGAACAAACTGAGGGTTGCTGGAGGGGTTGTGAGGGGGATGAGCTAAATGGATAAGGGGCATTAAGGAATCTACTCCTGAAATCATTGTTGCATTATATGCTAAATAATTTGGATGTAAATTTTAAAAAATCAGAAATAAAGTTTAAAAAAAAGCACAGAAAAGAGAGGAGAAATAGCAACCAATACCACAGAAATGGAAACACTTCTAAGAGAATATTATCAAAACTATATTCAAACAAATTGGACAACCTAGAAGAAATGGGTAAATTTGTAGAAACATATAAACCACCAAAACGGAAATGGGAAGAAATAGAAAATTTGAACAGACCTATTACCAGCGAAGGAATTGAATCAGTAACCAAAAATCTCCTAACAAACAAAAGTCCAGGGCCAGTTGGATTACCAGGGGAATCCTACCAAGCATTTAAAGAAGAGTTACTACTTATTCTTCTCAAATTCTTCCAGAGAGAGAGAGAGAGAGAGAGAGAGAGTGAGAGAGATGGAAGGAAAATATCCCAACTCAATATAGGAGGCCAGAATTCTCCTGATTGCAAAATCAGATAAAGACATCACTAAAAGAGAGAACTACATACCAATATTGCTCATGAACATGGATCCAAAAATTCTCAATAAAACACTAGCAAAATGAATCCAACAGTAAATTAAAAGAATCATTCATCACGACCAAGTGGGATTTTTTCCTAGGCTGCAAAGTGGTTCAGTATGCACAAATCAATCAATGTGATTTGCCACATTAAAAAAATAATGTTTATTATTTCTGAGAGAGAGAGAGAGAGAGAGAGAGAGAGAGAGAGAGAGAGAGAGAAAGTGGAGGAGGAACAGAGAGAGAGACAGACACAGAATTCAAAGCAGACTCCAGGCTCTGAGCTGTCAGCACAAAGCCCGATGTGGGGCTTGAACTCACGAACTCTGAGATCATGACCTGAGCCGAAGTCGGATGCTTAACCAACTGAGCCAACCCAGGCGCTCCTTGCCACATTAATTAAAGGAAAATTACCATATTATCATTTCAATAGAGGCAGAAAAGCCCTTGAAAAAACACAGCATCCATTTTATTAAAAACCTCTCAACAACGTAGGGATAAAAGGAACATACCTCAAAATCATAAAGGCCATATATGAAAGATGCACAACTAATATCATCTTCAATGGGGAGAAACAGAACTTTTCTTTTATGATCAGGAACAAGACAGGGATGTTCACTCTCATCATTTTTATTTTTACATAGTACTGGAAATCCTGTCCAAAGCTATTAGAAAACAAAAAGAAATAAAGGCATCCAAATTGGCAAGGAAGAATTCAAACTTTCACTATTTGGAGATGGCATGATAGTCTTTGTAGAAAGCTGGAAATATTCCACCAATAATTTCTAGAACTAATAGACAATTTCAGAATGTCACAGGATACAAAATCAATGTACAGAAATTTGTTCCATTTCTATACACCCATAATGAAACAACAGAAAGAGAAATCAAGGAATCAATCCCTTTTACATTTGCACCAAAACTCACCAGATGCCTAGGAATAAACCTAATCAAAGAGGTAAAAGATCTATACTGTGAAAAATATGAAACACTGATGACAAAAATTGAAGAAGACACAAAAAAATGGAAAAAAATGTTCATGTTCATGGGTTGGAAGAATAAATATTTTTAAATGTCTATATTACTCAAAGCAATCTACACATTTAATGCTATCTCTATCAAAATACCACCAGCGTTTTTCACAGAACCAGAACAAGCAATCCTAAAATTAGTATAGAACCACAAAAGACACCAAGTAACCAAAGCAATCTATAAAAATAAAAGCAAAGTAGGAGGCATCTCATTTCTGGACATAAAGTTATATTAAAAATCTGCAATGATCAGGACAGGAGGGTACTGGCACAAAAAATAGATACATATATCAATGGAAAAGAAGAGAAAACCCAGAAATTAAACCACAACTACATGGTCAACCAATCTATGACAATGCAGGAAAGAACATCCAATTGAAAAATGACAGTCTTTTCAACAAATGGTGTTGGGAAAACTGGACAGCAACATGCAAAAGAATGACACTGGACTATTTTCTTACTCCATACACACAAGTAAATTTAAAATGGATGAAAGACCTGACTGTGAGACAGGAAACCGTCAAAATCCTAGAGGAGAACACAGGCAGTAACCTCTTTGACTTCAGCCATAGCAACTTCTTACTATACACATCACTGAAGGAAATGAAACAAAAGCAAAAATAAACTATTGGGACTTCATCCAGATAAAAAGTGTCATGCATCCTACAGAATGGGAGAAGATATTTGCAAATGACATATCTGAAAAAGGGTCAGTATACAAAATATAGAAAGAATTTATAAAACTTAATCCCCCAATAATAATCCAGTTAAGAAGTAGGAAGAAGAAATGAATAGACATTTTCCCAATGAAGACAAACTGATTATTAGAAGACACATGAAACAATGTTCAGGATTATTCATCATCAGGGAAATACAAATCAAAACCGTGATGAAATATCACCTCACACCAGACAAATGGGCTAAAGTACAATACATGAAAACAGGTGTTGGTGAGGATGTTGAGAAAGGAGAACCTTCTTATTCTGTTGATGGGAATGAAAACTGGTAACCACTCTGGAAAACAGTATGGAGGTACTTCAAAAAGTTAAAAATAGAACTATGACCCAGCAATTGCACTACTAGATATTCACCCAAAAGACACAAAAATAATGATTCAAAGTGATAGATGGGCCCCGATGTTTATAGTAACATTATAAATAATAGCCAAATTATGGAAAGAACCCCAATGTCCATCAACTGATAAATGGATAAAGAAGACATATATTTAAGGGAATATTACTCAGCCATAAAAAAGAATGAAATGTTTCCATTTGCAACAACGTGGGTGGAGCTAGAGAGAATTATGCTAAACAAAATAAGTCATTCAGAGAAAGAAAAGTAGCATATGATTTCACTCATGTATGGAATTTAAGAAACAGAGCAAATGAAGGTAGGAGGGAAAAAAGAGAGGCAAACTGAAAAACAGACTAACTATAGAGAACAAACTGATGGTTACCTGAAGGGATGATGGAAAGGGGAATTAAGAATGGCACTTGTTGTGATGAGTACCTGGTGTTGTATTTAAGTGTTGAATCGCTAAATTCTACACCTGAAACTAACATTATACTGTATGTTAACTAAGTGCAATATAAATAAAAACTTGGGAAAATGGTTTTTTTTTTAGTAACCTAATTTGAATTTGCTTGACACTGTTAAAGTAAAACACTGTTATTGCAGGAGTACTGCAGAATTTTTCTATAATAGATATTAGAGGGATTATTTCACCCTGAAAGTTTAATCAAATATTGTAATTGATAATTCTATCTAGTCTAGTCAATAAATATCTGAGAGTGGATGTGGCATGATAGTCCTTATGGTATTTTAATTTATATTAAAGAAGCATGAGATTAAATTATGACTATTCATAAGGCAAGATATTAAAATAAAATGATGACTTCAGGTTTCATGAAGTTATTAGGAGAGAAACTTTCCACTCTTAAAAGCTAGAATTGGGGTACCTGGTGGCTCAGTTGGTTAAGCATCTGACTCTTGATTTTTGTCTCAGGTCATGATCTTCCAGTACATAAGATCAAGCCCTGCTGTCACATAGAGCCTGCTTGGGAATCTCTCTCTCCCTCTGCCCTTGTACCTCGGGTGCAGTCTCTCTCTCTCTCTCTCTCTCTCTCTCTCTCTCTCTCTCTCTCTCTGTCTCTCTCTCTCCAAATAAATAAAATAAACATTTAAAAACTAAAAAAAAGAAAGCTTGAATAATTGAAAGTAGAAAATAAAGCATATATAAATTTGTTCAGTAACAGCAAGGTAATACCATATTTTATCAAATCTAGGATGCCATCAATTATAAGATACCTTATACTTTATACCAATAAAGAGAACAGGTTTTACCTATTAAAGTCTTACATATTGCCAGTTTTAAGGGACATCTTGTTTTTAGAGATGCCTACATGAGAAAAAAATAAATACTGCATAGCCTAAAATTCTCCTTGAATATTTCAAAATTTACCAACATTTGTTTAAAGAAACTTTGTATTCAATCTCATACAACTTAATGATTAAGGAACCATAGGGATCTTATTAAAGTCAGTACTCCTGTAAGTTTCTACATTTGCAACAATGATTCAAATGAAGTTATTTGCATTAACAACAAAGAGATGTGCTTCATTGTGTATTTTGAAATCTTGCTTTTCTCCTCCATTATTAATGTTTGCTTTTCATACAATGACTTTTGAATAGATTGCTTGGATTTTAGTTATTTGATTTGGAAATTATCTTCTCTATATTTTATGTGTGAAATCACAGCACTAGCTTTTCATACCCCAAGGCTTTAGAAATACAGGGAGAAGCAAGAGGTGCAGAGGTTACAGCAAATATTCACTCATTATGAAGTGATCAGTATACAAGATTAACGTTGGGCTCTAAAGAGAAGAAGACATGATATAAAGTAATGAGAAAAGTTAAATCTTCTTTCCTCTCAAGAATTCTGTCTTAATCTCAAAGCTATGATACTCTTTGAAATACTTTCTAGTGATCACTGGAGAGTATGACCCTAGAAATACCATATGCTCTCTACAAAACAACTAGGGTAGAAATTACCTGTTCCTTGTCTGGGGCTAATAGGTTATAATCTATAAGTAAATGATCAGGTTTTTAAAAAATTAATTTGAAAATGAATTGGTTCTTAGATATTTATGTTCACAGAATAATTCATAGTTTTTCTAGAGGTAAATATTTAATTCCCATAGCCCTATAGAAGAACTAACTCAGAAAATATTTTATTTTCGGAAATAACTCTCTCAAAAATGTACTTAATAGGAAAACATAAGTGTCCACATTATGTCTTCAGTGTAAGATACATAACATTTTCCATGACTTATTTTTCCCTTTCACAAAAATGTATTCTCATGTAACTTTTAAAAAGAAGAAAAACGTAAGTATAATCCACTCAAATATTAGAGCCTTTGTCTGTTACATATGCTCTTTTCTCTTTGCCGTGGTGTTCCATATCCTGTATCACCGACATTTTTAGGTTGTAGTTGTCAATTGAGTCTGCTTGCTAAGTTGAAGAGATGTTTGGCAAAGGAAACTGTGAGAGGTTGGAGTATGACAGAAGTCGAAATTAAAACTAATACGGACCAGTAGAAATTGAGAAATAACTAAGAAAAGTAAAATAATATGAAAAGAAGGAAATTAGGAAAAGCTTCTCTTTGCAACAGTATAAAAATGTTTTTGTACTGTTCATTTACTGATGCTCCATGAATACAAATATCTCTTTTTGAGGAGGTGAATCATGATATTGCAACCATGAAATAATTGTTTCTTAATAAATCTTATTTCTGTAGAGTTTTATTATAGTGCAACTTCTGCTGTCTCTAAAGCAACACAAAATTACTTGTTAAAGGCAAATAAGTGACAGTGTTTTGTCCTCTGGGTGTTTTGTTCTCTGGGGTTCAATTGCTGTTCTGTTTGTTTGTTTGTTTGTTTCTTTTTAAACATGAGAAAGTTAAAAATAGCATGGCCACAGGAGAAGAATTAAAGAAACTGCTCAGCTGAAAGTAAATTAAAAAACAAAAATCATGTTGCCAGTACATGTTTCTTTACTCTGTGCCATTCCTGTGGGTCAAAGTCAATCTCTTTTTCAGCCTGGTAGGTGTCCTATTTAAATTGGGAAATGAGTCTCCTGTGATGCTACATAGAAATATCATCACCTTCAAAATCAACTTCACTTTTTTAAAAAAAAAATCTTTTTCCTCCTAAAACACCATGTTTGCTGTGTCTTTTATTATCAGTAGGCCAGTATGACCAGCATACTACTCTATGATTTGCCTGAACAAAGAGAAAATATGCACGAGTGTGTGTGTGTGTGTGTGGGGGGGGTGGGTTGCTCTCAAGCAATCATTAAATGTAATCAGAATAAACTATATCACAGGGTGTTGAATAAATATATTAAGAGATCAACATAGGTCTATTTTTTATTCTTGTCTTTCCACAGTGTATATGAGAAAAAAATAAACAAACTATGTTTTACATAAGGTCAAACACAAATTTAGATGGGATAGACAACAGTCTTCTTATAATTTGAGTAATGAAAAGAATGATTTATTTTCCATTTACCCCACACAATTTTCTATATTAACATTGTTGTGGTGTCTTGAAATTTTCACATCATCTGTTTGGGATGAGGCACTGAAATCTCATTTCAAAATGGATACTATGTCAAATATAGGGAGTATTTAAAGCAATTATCAAATATTAATTTACCTTGAGCGAATTTTGTTTTTAAAAACGTGGTGGAATATAAATTTATATTGATGGGGCAGGAAAGTTAGTCTCATAGCCTGGATCCACCGTTGTAAGTTAGGTTTATGGAGGGGCAAAGGGGATTTATAAAAGAATAGAGGGAAACCTCTCCTACTTAATAATGTTGCCCATGGCTAAACTTTTTCTTTTTTAATTTATTATTTTATTTATTACTAACCATTTGCTTATTTTCCTTGGTTATGAACTCATTTCTTCTACAAACTAGATTATCCTATTCAATGATTTATTAAAACGGATCCCATTCTTGTCACTAATTTTAAAAATATATACTCTTTAAGGTCACAGACTTTTACTAGGATGCACTTTTATTCAAAACTGATTTTTGGTTGCTTTCTATTTACTGTTTACTACAGATGTATGTATCCTAGTTTAAAGGGATGACGATGATAATGGTAACAATAAAAAATCTTTGCATTTTACCACGGGGGGGGAATTCCTACAAGTGTCCAAAGTAAATGGGATATAGACTATGAAAATTTTCAAAATATCTTTAGAGCCACCTTTGAATTTGAAAGAATTAATAATTAATTGATTAAAATAATGAAGATTAATTGATAATATATCATCCATAAAACACAAAAGTGATGCTGATGACAGTGCTCTGGTCCGAGGACAATCTATTAGGAACCATTGCTTTATATTTATTTCTTCTTATCTCATACTTTGTACTCTATGCAAGAGCCACTTTGGAATTCTTGAGAGTCTTCAGTTATGCTACTGGATTTTATCTCTAGTCCTCCTTTATAGTCTGTTTTCTCTACTGGGAGCATGGTTATTATGCCACTCCCATGTTACTGCCTTTCTTCTTATCCCTAGCTTTATTTTTTTTCCATCCCTCAGTAATGAATATAATAGCCCTGTCATATGCTCCAACAAGACAGTCTAACTTTTTCATCTTAGCTTTTCTATTTGTCTTTTTCAAGTTTTTATTTAAATTATAATTGGTTAACATTTAGTGTAGAATTAGTTTCAGGAATAGAATTCACTGATTCACTCATCCCTTATGTACAACACCCGGGGCTCATCACAAGTATTGTCCTTAATACTCATCAAACATTTACCCATTCCCCCCACTCACATTGTGTGAGTTCTCTGTAGTTAACTTTGTGTGTTCCAGCAACTTTGTGTGTTCTCTATAGTTGAGAGTCTGTTTTATGCTTTGAATCTTTCTCTCGCCCCAGCATGTTCAACTCTTTCACTTCTTAAATTCCACATATGAGTGAAATCATACAGTATTTGCCTTTCTCTGACTGACATATTTCACTTAGTGTAATACACTCTAGCCCCATCCATTTAAATGCAAAAAACAATATTTAATTATTTGTGATGGCTGAGTCCACTATATATCCATATCTATATCTATGTCTATATCATAGATATAGACATATATATATATATACATATATATATATATATATATATATATGTATATATATATATTTAAAAAGTTGAGATGCCAACACAGAGCCTGATGCAGGGCTCAAAATCACAAGCTGTGAGATCATGATGAGTCAAAGTCAGGTACTTAACTGACTGAGCCATCCAGCTGCCCCATATACTACATCTTCTTTATTCATTCATCAGTCGATACATATTTGGGCTCTTTCTATTTTTTATTATAGTCTAATATCATAACATAAAATTTACAATTTTAACCATTTTTAAGTGTACAGTACTGTGGGGTTAAGTACATTTACATTTTTGGGCAGTCATCACCACCTCGAGGAGTTTTCATTTTCCCAAACTGAAACACTGCGTATAGAGCACACAGTAACTCCCCATCCACTTATTCCCAGCCTCTGGGTATAACTTCTCCCTTCTATATCTATTAATTTGACTAGTCTATGTATCTCATATAAGCAGAATCAGAGTATTTTTCCTTGACAGGCTTATATCACTTAGCCTAAAGGCTTATCCATGTTATAGTATATGTCAGAATTTAATTACTTTTTTTTTTTTTTTTTTTTTTTTTTTTTAAACATTTTTTATTTATTTTTGGGACAGAGAGAGACAGAGCATGAACGGGGGAGGGGCAGAGAGAGAGGGAGACACAGAATCGGAAACAGGCTCCAGGCTCTGAGCCAGCAGCCCAGAGCCCGACGCGGGGCTCGAACTCACGGACCGCGAGATCGTGACCTGGCTGAAGTCGGACGCTTAACCGACTGCGCCACCCAGGCGCCCCTAATTACTTTTTAAAGATAAGTGATATCCTAATGTTGGTATATACTATATTTTGTTTATACATTCATATTATGAAGGATACTTGGGTTGATTACACTGTTTTGATTATGTAAATAATGCTGCTACAAACATCAGTGTATAAATATTTGCTTGGTTGTCTGCTTTAAATTCTTTTGGTATATATACCGAGAAGTGGAATTGCTGAATCATTCATTCTGTTTAATTGCCTTGAGGAAGACCCACATTGTATTCTACAGCAGCTACACCATTTTACATTTTCACCAGCAACACAGGGGTTCAAATTTTTCCATATCCTTGACAATACTTTTTTTTTTATTTGGCAATAATAATCCTAATGAGTATAAAGTGGCATCGTATTGAGTTTTTTGTTTGTTTCTTTGTTTGTTTTGTTTCAATATGTTATTTAAATTCCAGTTACTTAACATATCTTGTAATATAAGTTTCAGGTGTAAAACTTAATGATTCATCATTTATATATAACAACCAGTGCTCATCACAGCAAGTGTTGTCCTTAATACCCATCAGCCATTTAACCTATTTCCCTGTCTACCTCCCACACAGCAACCCTTAGTTTGTTATCTATAGTTTAGAATCTTTTTTCTGGTTTGCCTCACTCTTCTTCCTCCCTATGTTCATCTCTTTATTTTTTTTTAATCCCACATATGAGTGAAATCATATGGTATTCATATATCTCTGAGTAACTTATTTCCCTTAGCATAATATACTCTAGCTCCATTGAACGAATTGCAAGATTCCATTCCTTTTTTTAAATTTTATTTATTTTTATTTTTAATTTATTTTTTTATTTATTTATTTTTTTAATATATGAAATTTATTGTCAAATTGGTTTCCATACAACACCCAGTGCCTATCCCAAAAGGTGCCCCACTCAATACCCATCACCCACCCTGCCTTCCCTCCCACCCCCAATCAACCCTCAGTTTGTTCTCAGTTTTTAACAGTCTCTTATGCTTTGGCTTTCTCCCACTCTAACCTCTTTTTTTTTTTTCTTCCCCTCCCCCATGGGTTTCTGTTAACTTTCTCAGGATCCACATAAGAGTGAAATCATATGGTATCTGTCTTTCTCTGTATGGCTTATTTCACTTAGCATCACACTCTCCAGTTCCATCCACGTTGCTACAAAAGGCCATATTTCGTTCTTTCTCATTGCCATGTAGTATTCCATTGTCTATATAAACCACAATTTCTTTATCCATTCATCAGTTGATGGACATTTAGGCTCTTTCCATAATTTGGCTATTGTTGAGAGTGCTGCTATAAACGTTGGGGTAAAAGTGCCCCTATGCATCAGTACTCCTGTATCCCTTGGATAAATTCCTAGCAGTGCTATTGCTGGGTCATAGGGTAGGTCTATTTTTAATTTTCTAAAGAACCTCCACACTGCTTTCCAGAGCGGCTGCACCAATTTGCATTCCTACCAACAGTGCAAGAGGGTTCCCGTTTCTCCACATCCTCTCCAGCATCTATAGTCTCCTGATTTGTTCATTTTGACCACTCTGGCTGGCGTGAGGTGATATCTGACTGTGGTTTTGATTTGTATTTCCCTGGTAAGAAGAGACGTTGAACATCTTTTCATGTGCCTGTTGGCCATCCGGATGTCTTCTTTAGAGAAGTGTCTATTCATGTTTTCTGCCCATTTCTTCACTGGGTTATTTGTTTTTCGGGTGTGGAGTTTGGTGAGCTCTTTATAGATTTTGGATACTAGCCCTTCGTCCAATATGTCATTTGCAAATATCTTTTCCCATTCCGTTGGTTGCCTTTTAGTTTTGTTGGTTGTTTCCTTTGCTGTGCAGAAGCTTTTTATCTTCATAAGGTCCCAGTAATTCACTTTTGCTTTTAATTCCCTTGCCTTTGGGGATGTGTCCAGTAAGAGATTGCTATGGCTGAGGTCAGAGAGATCTTTTCCTGCTTTCTCCTCTAAGGTTTTGATGGTTTCCTGTCTCACATTCAGGTCCTTTATCCATTTTGAGTTTATTTTTGTGAATAGTGTGAGAAAGTGGTCTAGTTTCAACCTTCTGCATGTTGCTGTCCAGTTCTCCCAGCACCATTTGTTAAAGAGACTGTCTTTTTTCCATTGGATGTTCTTTCCTGCTTTGTCAAAGATGAGTTGGCCATACGTTTGTGTGTCTAGTTCTGAGGTTTCGATTCTACTCCATTGGTCTATGTACCTGTTTTTGTGTGAATATCATGCTGTCTTGATGATGACAGCTTTGTAGTAGAGGCTAAAGTCTGGGATTGGGATGCCTCCTGCTTTGGTCTTCTTCTTCAAAATTACTTTGGCTATTCAGGGCCTTTTGTGGTTCCATATGAATTTTAGGATTGCTTGTTCTAGTTTCAAGAAGAATGCTGGTGCAATTTTGATTGGGATTGCATTGAATGTGTAGACTGCTTTGGGTAGTATTGACATTTTGACAATATTTATTCTTCCAATCCATGAGCAGGGAGTGTCTTTCCATTTCTTTATATCTTCTTCAATTACCTGCATAAGCTTTCTATAGTTTTCAGCATACAGATCTTTTACATCTTTGGTTAGATTTATTCCTAGGTATTTTATGCTTCGTGGTGCAATTGTGAATGGGATCAGTGTTGCTTCATTGTTAGTGTATAAGAATGCAACTGATTTCTGTACATTGATTTTGTATCCTGCAACTTTGCTGAATTCATGTATCAGTTCTAGCAGAGTTTTGGTGGAGTCTATCGGATTTTCCATGTATAATATCATGTCATCTGCAAAAATTGAAAGCTTGACTCCATCTTTGCCAATCTTGAGGCCTTTGATTTCCTTTTGTTGTCTGATTGCTGATGCTAGAACTTCCAGCACTATGTTAAACCACAGCGGTGAGAGTGGGCATCCCTGTCGTGTTCCTGATCTCAGGGAAAAAGCTCTCAGTTTTTCCCCATTGAGGATGATGTTAGCTGTGGGCTTTTCATAAATGGCTTTTATGATCTTTAAGTATGTTCCTTCTATCCCGACTTTCTCAAGGGTTTTTATTAAGAAATGGTGCTGGATTTTGTCAAAGACCTTTTCTGCATTGATTGACAGGATCATATGGTTCTTCTCTTTTTTTTTTGTTAATGTGATGCATCATGTTGATTGATTTGCGAATGTTGAACCAGCCCTGCATCACAGGAATGAATCCCACTTGATCATGGTGAAAAATTCTTTTTATATGCCGTTTAATTCGATTTGCTAGTATCTTATTGAGAATTTTTGCATCCATATTCATCAGGGATATTGGCCTGTAGTTCTCTTTTTTTACTGGGTCTCTGTCTGGTTTAGGAATCAAAGTAATACTGGCTTCCTAGAATGAGTCTGGAAGTTTTCCTTCCCTTTCTATTTCCTGGAATAGCTTGAGAAGGATAGGTATTATCTCTGCTTTAAATGTCTGATAGAACTCCCCTGGGAAGCCATCTGGTCCTGGACTCTTATTTGTTGGGAGATTTTTGATAACCGATTCAATTTCTTCTCTGGTTATGGGTCTATTCAAGCTTTCTATTTCCTCCTGATTGAGTTTTGGAAGAGTGTGGGTGTTTAGGAATTTGTCCATTTCTTCCAGGTTGTCCAATTTGTTGGCATATAATTTTTCATAGTATTCCCTGATAATTGTTTGTATCTCTGAGGGATTGGTTGTAATAATTCCATTTTCATTCATGATTTTATCTATTTGGGTCATCTCCCTTTTCTTTTTGAGAAGCCTGGCTAGAGGTTTGTCAATTTTGTTTATTTTTTCAAAAAACCAACTCTTGGTTTCGTTGACCTGCTCTACAGTTTTTTTAGATTCTATATTGTTTATTTCTGCTCTGATCTTTATGATTTCTCTTCTACTGCTGGGTTTAGGCTGCCTTTGCTGTTCTGCTTCTATTTCCTTTAGGTGTGCTGTTAGATTTTGTATTTGGGATTGTTCTTGTTTCTTGAGATAGGCCTGGATTGCAATGTATTTTCCATTCAGGACTGCCTTCGCTGCATCCCAAAGCATTTGGATTGTTGTATTTTCATTTTCGTTTGTTTCCATATATTTTTTAATTTCTTCTCTAATTGCCTGGTTGACCCACTTATTCGTTAGTAGGGTGTTCTTTCACCTCCATGCTTTTGGAGGTTTTCCAGACTTTTTCCTGTGGTTGATTTCAAGCTTCATAGCATTGTGGTCTGAAAGTATGCATGGTATAATTTCAATTCTTGTATACTTATGAAGGGCTGTTTTGTGACGCAGTATATGATTTATCTTGGAGAATGTTCCATGTGCACTCGAGAAGAAAGTATATTCTGTTGCTTTGGGATGCAGAGTTCTAAATATATCTGTCAAGTCCATCTGATCCAATGTATCATTCAGGGCCCTTGTTTCTTTATTGACCGTGTGTCTAGATGATCTATTCATTTCTGTAAGTGGGGTGTTAAAGTCCCCTGCAATTACCACATTCTTATCAATAAGGTTGCTTATGTTTGTGAGTAATTGTTTTATATATTTGAGGACTCCCGTATTCAGTGCATAGACATTTATAATTGTTAGCTCTTCCTGATGGATAGAACCTGTAATTATTATATAATGCCCTTCTTCATCTCTTATTACATCCTTTAATTTAAAGTCTAGTTTGTCTGATATAAGTATGGCTACTCCAGCTTTCTTTTGGCTTCCAGTAGCATGATCAGTAGTTCTCCATCCCCTCACTCTCAATCTAAAGGTGTCCTCAGGTCTAAAATGAGTCTCTTGTTGACGGCAAATAGATGGGTCTTGTTTTTTTATCCATTCTGATACCCTATGTCTTTTGGTTGGTGCATTTAATCCATTTACATTCAGTGTTATTATAGAAATATATGGGTTTAGAGTCATTGTGATGTCTGTATGTTTTATGCTTGTAGTGATGTCTCTGGTACTTTGTCTCACAGGATCCCCCTTAGGATCTCTTGTAGGGCTGGTTTCGTGGTGACAAATTCCTTCAGTTTTTGTTTGTTTGGGAAGACCTTTATCTCTCCTTCTATTCTAAATGACAGACTTGCTGGATAAAGGATTCTCGGCTGCATATTTTTTCTGTTTAGCACACTGAAGATCTCGTGCCAATCCTTTCTGGCCTGCCAAGTTTCAAAAGAGAGATCAGTCACGAGTCTTATAGGTCTCCCTTTATATGTGAGGGCACGTTTATCCCTTGCTGCTTTCAGAATTTTCTCTTTATCCTTGTATTTTGCCAGTTTCACTATGATATGTCGTGCAGAAAATCGATTCAAGTTACGTCTGAAGGGAATTCTCTGTGCCTCTTGGATTTCAATGCCTTTTTCCTTCCCCAGTTCAGGGAAGTTCTCAGCTATAATTTCTTCAAGTACCCCTTCAGCACCTTTCCCTCTCTCTTCCTCCTCTGGGATACCAATTATGCGTATATTATTTCTTTTTAGTGTATCACTTAGTTCTCTAATTTTCCCCTCATACTCCTGGATTTTTTTTTTATCTCTCTTTCTTTCAGCTTCCTCTTTTTCCATAACTTTATCTTCTAGTTCACGTATTCTCTCCTCTGCCTCTTCAATCCGAGCTGTCGTCGTTTCCATTTTGTTTTGCATTTCGTTTAAAGCGCTTTTCAGCTCCTCGTGACTGTTCCTTAGTCCCTTGATCTCTGTGGCAAGAGATTCTCTGCTGTCCTCTATACTGTTTTCAAGCCCAGCGATTAATTTTATGACTATTATTCTAAATTCACTTTCTGTCATATTATTTAAATCCTTTTTGATCAGTTCATTAGCTGTTGTTATTTCCTGGAGATTCTTCTGAGGGGAATTCTTCCGTTTGGTCATTTTGGATAGTCCCTGGAGTGGTGAGGACCTGCAGGGCACTTCCCCTGTGCTGTGGTGTATAACTGGAGTTGGTGGGTGGAGCCGCATTCAGACCTAATGTCTGCCCCCAGCCCACTGCTGGGGTCACAGTCAGACTGGTGTGTGCCTTCTCTTCCCCTCTCCTAGGGCGGGATTCACTGTGGGGTGGCGTGGCCGTCTGGGCCACTTGCACACTGCCAGGCTTGTGGTGCTGGGGATCTGGCGTATTAGCTGGGGTGGGTAGGCAAGTTGCACAGGGGCAGGAGGGGCAGGCTTAGCTCACTTTTCCTTCATTGATCCACTTCAGGAGGGGCCCTGTGGCAGCAGGAGGGAGTCAGCCGGAGGTTTGGCTCCACAGAAGCACAGAGTTGGGTGTTTGCGTGGAGCGAGCAAATTCCCTGGCAGGAACTGGTTCTCTTTCGGATTTTGGCTCGAGGATGGGCGAGGGAGATGGCGCTGGTGAGCGCCTTTGTTCCCCGCCAAGCTGAGCTCTGTTGTTCGGGGGCTCAGCAACTCTCCCTCCCTTTGTCCTCCAGCCTTCCCGCTTTCTGCGCAGAGCTGTTAACTTATGACCTCACAGATGCTAAGTCCCGCTTGCTGTCGGAACACACTCTGTCTGGCCCCTCTGCTTTTGCCAGCCAGACTCGGGGTCTCTGCTTGGCCGGCAGGTTGCCCCTCAGCCCGGGCTCCCTCCCGCCAGTCCGTGGAGCGTGCACCGCCTCGCCGCCCTTCCTACCCTCTTCCGTGTGCTTCTCGTCTGCGCTTGGCTCCGGAGACTCCGTTCTGCTAATCCTCTGGCGGTTTTCTGGGTTATTTAGGCAAGTGTAGGTGGAATCTAAGTGATCAGCAGGACGGATGGTGAGCCCAGCGTCCTCCTACGCCGCCATCTTCCCTCTCTTCTGGAAATGAGTCTCCATTCCTTTTTTATGGCTAATTAGTATTATATATATATATATATATATATATATATATATATATTTTTTTTTTTTTTTTTCTATGTATGGATCACTTCTTCTTGATCCATTCATCAGTTTATGGACATTTGGGTTCTTTCCATAATTTGTGTTTTGTTGATAATGCTGCTATACACATCAGAGTGCATGTATCCCTTTGAATCTGCATTTTTCTATCCTTTGGGTAAATCGCTAGCAGTGTAATTGCTGGATCATAGCTTAGTTAGTTCTATTTTTAACTTTATGAGGAACATCCACACTATTTTCCACAATGACCATATCAGTTTGCTTTGCCACCAACAGTGTAAAAGGATTTTTCTTTCCCCACATCCTTGCCAACATCTGTTGTTTTCTGTGTTGTTAATTTTAGCAATTCTGACTGGTGTGAGGTGATATTTCATTGTAGTTTTGATTTGTATTTCCCTGATGATGACTGATGTTGAGCATCTTTTCATGTTTCTGTTAGCCATCTGCATGTCTTTGGGAAAATGTCTATTCATGTGTTCTGTCCATTTCTTAATTGGATTGTTTTGTTGGGTGTTGAGTTTATATTTTCCTATTAATTAATGGTGTTGAGCATCTTTTCATGTGCTTATTGGCCATTTGTATGTCTTCTCTGGAGAAACATCTGTTCAAAACCTATGTCCATTTTTAAATGAGGTTGTTTTGTTGTTGAGTCATAAGAGTTTCTTATATTTTCCTGATATAAATCTCTTATGAGACATGATTTGCAAATATTTTCTGTCATTCTGTGGGTTTCCTTTTCACTGTTTAAAGTGTCCTTTCATATATCAAAGTATTAAATTTTGATAAAGTGAAATTTATATATTTTTCTTTTGGTACTTGTGCTTTTGATGCAATACACAGGAAATAATTGCCAAGTCAAGTGTCATTAAGTACTTTTTCTGTTTTCTTTTAAAAGTTTTATAATTTTAGATATTTGACATGTTTTGAGTTAATTTTTACATGTGATTTACTTCTTCTTTATTCTAATTGAGAAAATTTGCTTTGGTATATTCCAATTGACTATTACTTTATATGTTGGGCCTTGTTCTCAGTACATTATGCCTATGATATCATTTAATACTGAAAATTGTCTTGTTAGGTAAACACTGTATATCTCTTTTTGGATAAACAGAAAGTTATGCAGAGAGTGTATATAACTTACCTAAGTCACAAACCTCTTAAGTGGAATACTGGGATTCAAACTATTTCTCTTTAATTCCTAAGACTATGTGTTCAAGATCTATGTTATACAGGTGTAATACACACAACTTTTTTTTCAGGTATACCTGGATTTCATTTTTAAGTTTCCAATTTACTAGTATTGCAAGATATATCTTGAGATAATGGTATTGCTTAGCTTTCCCTCACCTCATTTCTATCAGGAGACCAGGTTTTTTGCCAATTATGAAGCAGAAAGAATCTTGCTCATTTGTTAAATCATGAATACAAGAAATAAATAATCTCTGTGCACTTGAGGGACAGAAGTAAGGTCGAATTGACATATTAAGGTCATGGAGAGGAAGAGAAGAGAGATTCATGGAAATTAACCAGAATGAGGGTTGAATACTTATATGTGAAATCCATGTGCAAAATAATGGCAGCACCCTCAGGAGGTTATAAAAACTCAAAAGGGTTGAATGCTTGATACAATTAGGAAACTTGGGTCCTGGGATTAGTGATATAGGTTTATTCTATATCCCTATATCACAAATAAAAGAACATGAAGCATGAAGCTAACACTAAGAACAGTAATAAGTAGAAATCAACATAAACCAATACCCTTAAATTTGATGCTTAACCATCAAAGATTGCAAATAACAATAACATAGGCTATGGATGCTTAATATCTACAAATTGCAGTGTTTTCATACTAAAAATGGGAATAATATGTAACTCAGGTAATTACCGAAGATAAAATATGTTAACAAATGTAAAAAAACCAATGTAAGATAGCAAACCATCAAAATCCTAGAGGAGAATAGAGGCAACAACGTTTTTATACCTTGGCCGCAGCAACTTCTTATTAGACATGTCTCCAGAAGCAAGGTAAACAAAAGCAAAACTGAACTATTGGAACCTCATCAATATAAAAAGCTTTTGCACTAGAAAGGAAACAATCAACAAAACTAAAAGTAATCAAGTGAATGAGAGAAGATATTTCCAAATGACATATTAGATAAAGGATTAGTATACAAAGTCTATAAGAAATAATTAAACTGAACACCAAAAAAAATCCAGTGAATAAATGGGCAGAAGACATGAACAGACACTTTTCAAAGAAGACGTCTAAATGGCTAGCAGATACATTAAAAGATGACCAACATCATTCATCATCAGGGAAATACATACAAATCAATACCACAATGAGATACCACTTCACACATAACAGAATGGTTAAAATTAACACGTCAGGAAACAACGGATGTTGGCAAGGATGTGGAGAAAAGGAAACAACTTTGAACTGCTGGTGAGAATTTCAAGTGGTACAGCCACTCTGGAGAACAGTATGGAGGTTCTTCAAAAAATTAGAAATTGAACTACCCTATGACTCAGTAATTTTACTACTAAGTATTTATCCAAAGGATACAAAAATGTTTATTCAAAGGGGCACATGAAACCCAAGGTTTATAGCAGCACTGTCAACAATAGCCAAATTATGGAGGTCCCAAATGACCATCTGCTGATGAATGGTTAAAGAAGGTGTGGTGTACATATACAATAGAATATTACTTGCTGATCAAAAATAATGAAATCTTGCCATTTGCAACAGTGTGCATGGAACTAGAGTGTATTATGCTAAGTGAAATAAGTCAATTAGAGAAATACATATATCATATGATTTCACTCCTGTGGAATTTAAGAAACAAAATAGAGGAACATAGGGGAAGAGAAGAAAAAAAAAAGATGCAAACACGGGAGGAAGCAAACCTTAAGAGACTGTAAAATACAGAGAACAAGCTGAAGGTTGCAGAAGGGGTGTTGGGTGGAGCAATGGGCTAAATTAGTGATGGGAATTAAGGATGGCACTTGTTAGGATGAGCACTGGATGTTATAGGTAAGTGATGAGTCACTAAATTCTACTCCTGAAGCCATTATTACACTATATGTTAAATAACTTGGATTTGAATAAAACTAAAAAAAAAAACACCCAGTAAAAGTCATCTGTACTTACCAATAATGTTCATTTTCTTTCTTTCTTATTACCCTCATATACACACCGCTTTCTATTGTTTTGGCACTCTTATTTTCTATTAAGACAGGAAAATGCTGTGCTATTTTTTAAAGTATTCCCAGTCTAAGAATCTAAGTAATTAATTCCTTTAAAAATGTAGTCCATGGGAGAAAATTTGCTACAAACATGCTGACATATTTACTGTTATTACACCTGAATATTATATAAATTATCATGTTTCTCTGTGTTGTTTGCCAAGAAGTTCACTTAGGCCTCATGTTCACTTAAGGTAATCTTATTCACTTACGGGACTGTTTGAGATCTTTGATACACTTTCCTCCATAGTTAATACCTGTTTTATTTCATTTTAGCAACTATATTACACTGAGATGCCTTTTATTATTAGTTTCCTCAAGTCATTTTTGGAGTACTCATATAAAACTATGGATATACTAACACTAATAATAATAGGTGTGATGACATTATAAATAAAGGACATAAAATGGAAATTTGGAATAATTAACTAGTTGAATTGATTGGTTATTGTTAAAGAAAGCTAACAAAAAATAGAAATCTTTAGCCTCCAAAAGTTCAATTCACAATAACCATGAACTTGATTTTTATTAGTCCAATGATTGACTTTCGTATGTCTAGTTAGCATATTCTAGTTGTTACTCTGCTTCTAATTTAAAGTAGCAGTTAACTCTGGGAAATTCATTTAAGGAATAGAAGGAGGTAGAATTGTATAATTAGAATATAAAGTATAAAAATTGGCCCCTGTCCTTGACTTACTCATTTATTGCTTTCATAAAATCAAAGCACTTTAGAGAACCCAAGTACTTCATTTTTGTAGATTATATTATTCAAACTCTTCATTTTGCAGTTGAGATAGCCAAGGCTCAAGAAAAATGAATGTCTTGCCAAAGACTACATAGTTGATTGATGACGGAATCAGGATGAGAATTCAAAGACTAAGAGTTGGAAAAAACCTATACAATCATTTATTTATCCCTATACCCAAAATGGGATGATTGTACAACTCTAATACCCATTAACTTTTAAAAATATGACATATCTCTTGAATGTTTCAAAATTAATCCACACAGAACATATGCAAAATAAAATGTACAATCTCCCCACTGTGAATTTGGTTCTTTTTTAATGTGCCTTAACTCAGTGAATGACACAACTGTTTTCCAGTACCACACATTAAGAAACTTAGTGTTATTTTTTGAGACTTTCTCTCTAAATATTCAAAGAGGTCCTGCTAATTTTAGATATATAAAAAAATCCACTGTTTTCAATCATCACTGCCATCAAATGATCATCATTTCTTTCTTGAGCTACTGAAACATACTTCTAATTGGTCTGTCTCATTCTTTTTTTTTTTTTAATTTAAGTTCAAGATAGTTAACATTGAGTATAGTAATGGTTTCAGGAGTAGAATTTAGCAATTCATCACTTACATATAACACCTAGTTCCCAATCCAATCACTGTCCTCTTTAATGTCCATCACCCATTTAGTCCATCTTCCACCCAACTCCCCTCAGTTTGTTTTTTGTATTTAAGAATCTCTTATGGTTTTCCTCCCTCTGTGTTTTGATCTTATTTTTCTTCCCTTCCCCTGTGTTCACCTGTTTGTGTCTAAAATTCCACATATGTGTGAAATCATATATTTGTATTCCTATGACTTATTTCACTTAGGATAATACATTCTAATCCCATGCACATTGTTGCAAATGGCAAGATTTCATTCTTTTTGATTACCAAGTAATATTCCATTGTACATGTATACCACATACTCTTTATCCATTCATCACTCCATGGACATGTGGGTTCTCCATAATTTAAGTATGGTTGATAGTGTTGCTATAAACATTGGGCTGCATGTGCCCCTTTGAATCAACATTTTTGTACCCTTTGGATAAACACCTAGTAATGCAGTTACTGAGACATAGGGTAGTTTAATTTTTAGTTTTTTGAGGAACCTCCATACCGTTTTCCGTAGTGGCTGCACAAGTTTGTATTCCCACCAGCAGTGTAAATGTTTTCCCCATTCTCTGCACCTTCACCAACATCTGTTGTTTCCTGACTTGCTAACTTTAGTCATTCTAACAAGTGTGATTTGGTATCTCATCGTGGTTTTGATTTGTATTTCCCTGATGATGAGTGATGTTGAGCATCTTTTCATATATCTGTTAGCCATCTAGACGTCTTTGAAAAGTGTCTGTTCATGTATTCTGCCCAATTCTTCACTGGATTTTTGATTTTGGGGTGTTCAGTTTGATTATTTCTTATAGATTTGCATACTAATCCTTTATCCAATATGTAATTTGCAGATATATTCTCCCATTCTGTAATTTGCCTTTTAGTTTTATTGATTGTTTCCTTCACTGTGCAGAAGCTTTGTATCTTGATGAGATCCCAATAGTTCATTTTTGCTTTTGTTTTCTTGGCCTCCATAGGCATGGCTAGCAAGAAGCTGCTATGGCCCAGGTCAGAGTTTGATGCCTGTTTTCTCCTCTAGGATTTTGATGGTTTCCTGTCAAACATATATGTCTTTCATCGATTTTGAATTTATTTGTGTGTATGTTGTAAGAAAGTGGTCCGGTTTCATTTTTATGTTTGTTGCTCTCCAGTTTCCCCAACACAATCTTTTGAAGGGTGTCTTTTGTTCTCCATTGGATATTCTTGTTGAATATTAGTTATCCACTGTTTCATCCATTTTTAGTTGCCCACTGTTTCATCCACTTTATGTCTCCATAGGCAGTCAATTAAGATGACTTCTTTTTCAAAATACATTGAGTTAAAAACACGCAGACACACACACACACACACACACACACAGTAATACACACACTCACATACACACTAAAACCCTTCAGTGGCTTCCTATTTCTCTCTTTATAAATGTTTATTTATTTATTTATTTATTTAGAGGGGTGGGTAGGAGAGAGAGATTCCCAAACAGTTTCTGTGCTGTCAGAACAGAGCCTAATGTGAAGGTCTATTTCAGGAATCATGAGATCATGACCTGAACTGTAATCAAGGATCAGACTCATAACCAACTAAGCCCAACCAGGCACCCCAGTGGCTTCTCGTTTCTATTAAAACAATGACAATTTTTTAAATACAGGGAGTGTAATAAATGAGTTAAGTGTACAGGTATTTCCATTACCTTCTACGTACATGTTAAAAAACACTTATCCTAATGAAAGAAGATGTCAATTGTAGAACCCATTATACACAGTGTAGTTTCGTTAGTTGCCTCTTCAATATTTCATTTCAATTCCAGTACATTAACATACAGTGTAATATTAGTTTAAGGTGCAGAATTTAGTCATTGATCACGTATATACAACACCAAGTGCTTATCACTTCCTTAACCCATCACTCATTTAAGACATGCCCCATCCACATCCTCTCCAGTAAATCTTAGTATGTTATCTATAGTTAAGAGTCTATTTCCTGGTTTGCCTCAGTATTGTTTTTTTTAACCTGTTCATCTGTTTTGTTTCTTAAATTCCACATATGAGTGAAATCATATGGTATTTTTCTTTCACTGACTAACTTATTAAGCTTACCATAATAGTACTTAACTCCATCCACTTCTTTGCAACTGGCAAGATTTCATTTTTTATGGCTGAGTAATATTCCATTGAATATAAATACCACATATTCTTTATCACTTTATCAGTTGATGGACATTTGGGCTCTTTCCATAATTTGGCTTTTGTTTATAGTGCTGCAATAAATATCAGGGTGCATTTGTTCCTTTAAATCAGCATTTTTTATCTCCTAGGTAAACACCTAATATTGCAGGTTTTGGATCCTTGGGTAGTTCTATTTCTAACTTTCTGAGAAATCATCATAATGTTTGTGACAGAGTCTGCACAAGTTTGCATTCCTACAAAAAGTGTAATAGGGTTCCCTTTTCTCTCCATCCTTCCTAACACCTGTTTTTTCCTGTGTTGTTTATTTCAGCTATTCTGACCAGTGTGAGGTGACATCTGCTTGTAGTTTTGATTTGTATTTCCCTGATAATGAGTGATGCTGAGGATTTTTTCATGTGACTGTATGTCTTGTTTGAAAAAAATGTCAATTCATGTCTTCTGCTCATTTTTATCTGCTCATTTTGACACTATGTGTTTTTTTTTTTTGGTGGTGTTAATTTTCATAAGTTCTTTATATATTGGATACTAACCCTTTATGAGATATGTCATTTGATGTTACCTTCTCCCATTCTGTAGGCTCTTTTTTTTTTTTTTATTTTGTTGGTTGTTCCCTTTGCTCTGCAGAAGCTTTTTATCTTGATGAAGTCCCAATAGGTTATTATTTTCTTTGTTTTCCTTGCCTCAGGATACATATCAAGTAAGAAGTTGCTATAGCTGATGTCAAAAGGTTTTTTGCCTGTATTCTCCTCTAAGAATTTGATGATTTTCTGTCTCACAGGTCTTTCATCAATATTAAATTTACTTTTGTGTATGGTGAAATAATGTGATCCAGTTTCATTCCTTTGCATGTTGTTGTCCTGTTTTCCCAAAATTTTTTGAAAGACGTTTTTTTTCAATTCGATATTCCTTCCTGCTTTTTTGAAAATTAACTGACCATATAGTGATGGGTACATTTCTAGGTTTCTATTCTGTTCCATTTATTTATGTGTCTGTTTTGGTGCCATCATTATGCTGTCTTGATCACTACAGCTTTCTCTTTTTTTTTTTTTTTTTTTAAATTTTTTTTTTCAACGTTTTTTATTTATTTTTGGGACAGAGAGAGACATAGCATGAACGGGGGAGGGGCAGAGAGAGAGGGAGACACAGAATCGGAAACAGGCTCCAGGCTCTGAGCCATCAGCCCAGAGCCTGACGCGGGGCTCGAACTCACGGACCGCGAGATCGTGACCTGGCTGAAGTCGGACGCTTAACCGACTGCGCCACCCAGGCGCCCCGATCACTACAGCTTTCTAATACAACTACGAGTCTGGAAATGTGATGCCTCCAACTAGGCTTTTTTTTTTTTTTTTTTTCTTTTTTAAAGGTTGCTTTGGCTATTTAGGGTCTTTTGGTTCCTTACAAAATTTAGGATTGCTTTTTCTATCCCTGTGAAAAATGCTTGTAGTATTTTGATAGGAATTGCATTAAATATGTAGTTTGCTTTGGGTACTATAGACATTTTAACAACATTTTGTCTTCCAACTCATGAGCATGAAATATTTTTCAGTTGCTTTGTTCCTCTTCAATTTTTCATCAGTCTTTATAGTTTTTTATAGTTTTCAGAATACTGATACTTTTAACTTTTTTATTTATTTTGAGAGGGACAGCATGAGTGGAAGAGGGACAGAGAGAGAAGGGGAGAGACAGAGTCCCAAGCAGGCTCCATGCTGCCAGCACAGAGCCCGACAAGGGGCTTGAACTAACCAAGCTGTGAGATAGTGACCTGAGCTGAAACCAAGTTATCAAGTGCTTAACTAACTGAGCCACCCAAGAACCCTCAGAGAACCGATTTTTATCTCTTTGCTTAGACTCATTCCTCATTCCTAGTTATCTTATGGTTTATGGTGCAGTAGTAAGGGAATCATTTTTTTTCCTCTTTCTGATGCTTCATTATTGGTATATAAAAATGCAACAGATTTATGTACATTGATTTTATTTCCTGGAACTTTACTGAATTTGGGTTTCAGTTCTGGCAATTTTTTTATGGGATCTTTTGAGTTTTCTATACAGAATATGAAGGCATCTGCAAATAGTGAAAATTTCACTTCTTTCTTGTTAATTTTGTTCCCTTTTGTTTCTTTTTGTTGTCCAGTTGTTGAGGTTAAGACTTCCAGTACTATGTTAAATAACAGTGATGAGAATGGACATTCCTTTCTTGTTCCTGATTGTAGTGGGAAAGCTCTGCTTTTCCCCATTTTGGATTATATTAGCTGTTTTTTTTTCCATATATAACTTTTATTGTGCTGAGGTTTGTTCCCTCTAAGTTTATTCTGTTGAGGGTTTTTATTATCAATGGATGTACTTTCTCAAATGACTTTTCTGCATCTATTGAAGTGAACATATAATTCTTATCTTCTCTTTTATTAATGTGGTGAGTCACAGTTATTGAATTGTGAACATTTAACCTGCCTTGCAGCCCAGGAATAAATCCCACTTAATCATGGTGAATAATTCTTTTAAAGTACTGTTGTATTTGATTTGCTAGTATCTTGTTGAGAATTTTTGCAATCATGCTCATTAGGGATATTGACCTGTAGTTCTCTTTTTTAGTGGAGTCTTTTTCTGGATTTGGAATCAAGGTAATGCTGGCCTCATAGAATGGGTTTGGAAGTTTTCCTTCTATTTCCAAATTTTGGAATAGTTTGAAAAGAATGGGTATTAACTCCTCTTTAAACATTTGGTAGAATTACCCTGTAAAGCCATTTGCAAGGGAGTTTTGTTTCTTGGGAGATTTTTGATAACTGATTCAATTTCTTTGTTGGTTATTGGCCTGGTCAAGTTTTCTATTTCTTCCTGTTTCAGGTTTGGTGGATTATATGCTTTGGGTAATTTATTTATTTCTTCCAGATTGCCTGAAATGGTGGCATATAATTTTTCATGATATACTAGTTTGTATTTATGTAGTTTTTATTTCTCCTCTCTCATTTGTGATTTTATTTATTTTGGTACTTTCTTTTTTCTGTTTGATAAATCTTGCTGGGGACTATCAGTTTTATTTATTTATTTATTTATTTATTTATTTATTTATTTAATATAACCAGTTCCTGGTTTCTTTGCTGTGTTCTACTCTTTTTTTTTTTTTAACTTTCTATATCATTTATTTCTGCTCAAATCCTTATTATTTCCTTATTAAGCCGGCTTTGGGCTTTGTTTGTTGTTCTTATTCTAGCTCCTTTAGGTGTAAGGTTAGTTTGTGTATTGAGATTTTTTTGCTTCTGGAGGTAGGCCTGTATTTTTATATACTTTCTTCTTATGACCATGTTTGCTGTTTCTCAAATATTTTGCACTGTCATGTTTTCATTTTCATTTGTTTCCATGTATTATTTTGTAAATTTATTCTTTAATTTCCTGGTTGTCCTGTTCATTCTTTAGTAGTGTGTTGTTTAACCTCCATGTATTTGTGTTCTTTCCAAATTGTTTCTTGTGGTTGACTTCAATTTCATAGTATTGTGGTTAGAAAATATGCGTGGTATGATCTCAATCTTTTTGTATTTGTTGAGGGAGGCCTGCTGTGTGACCTTGTATGCAATCTATTCTGGAGAATGTTCCATGTGCACACAAAAATAATGTGTATTCTGATGCTTTAGGATGAAATGTTTTGAATGTATCTGTTAAATCCATCTGGTACAGTGTGTCATCCAAAGTCATTGTTTCCTTGTTGACTTTCTGCTTAGATGATGTGCCCATTGATGTAAGTGGTGTGCTAAAGTCCCCTAGTATGTTTTTATTATTATTATTGATTTCCTTTATGTTTGTTATTGATTGTTTTCTATATTTTGTGTTTTCATGTTGGGAGCATAATTATTTACAAGTGTTAGTTGCTCTTGTTGCATAGTATTTTTTTAATGATATATTGCCCTTCTTCATCTCTCCGTACAGTGTCTGGTTTAGAAACTAGTTTGTCTGATATAGGTATTGCTACTCTGGTGTTCTTCTGACATCTATTGGCATGATAAATGTTACCCCATTTCCTCACTTTAAATCCATAGATGTCTTGGTCTAAAGTGAGTCTCCTTTCAGAGCAGATAGAAAGGGATTGTTTTTTTTATCCATTCTGACAATCTACATTTTGTCAATTTTGATTGGAACATTTTGTTCATTTACATTCAGAGTAATTATTGATAGGTGTGTACTTAGTGACCATTTATTACTTGCTTTCTCATTATTACCGGTGATTTTCCCTGTTCTTTTCTAGTGTTTGTCACTTTCAGTCTTTCCTTTCCACTTACATATTTCTCTTTAATACTTCTTGCAGAGATGCTTTAGTTTTCACAAATTTCTTTATATTTTGTTTGTCTGGGAAAGTCTTTATATTTCCTTCTATTGTGAATGATAGCCTTGATGGATAGCGTATTCTTGGCTGTAGATTTTTCCTATTCAGCATGTTGAATATATCCTGCCACTCTCCTCTGGCTTGCCAGCTTCTGTGGAGTTACTTGCTGCTAACCATATGGGTCTTCCCTTGTATGATAAGAACTTCTTTTGTCTTGCAGCTTTTAGAATTTTTTCTTTACCACTATATTTTGCAAAATTAAATATAATATGTATTGGTGTTGGCATCCTTTTGTTGATGGTTATGGGAGTTCTCTGTGACCTGTGGATTTGGATATCTGTTTCCTTCCCCAGATTAGCAAATTTTCATCTGTTATTTCCTCATATAGACATCCCACATTTTCTCTCTCCTTCTGGGACTTTTGTGATAGAAATGTTATTAAATTTGATGTGATCAATGAGTTCCCTATGTCTAATCTCGTGATCCATCATTTTTCTCTTTTTGTTTGGCTTTATTATTTATCATTATTTTGTCTTCTACATCACCTATTTGTTTCTCTGCTTCTACCTTCCTTGTGGACATTGCATCCACTTGGATTTGAATCTCATTTATTGGATTTTTCATCTGTTCCTGATTGTTTTTTAGCTCTTTTATCTCTGTGGTAAGGTTCTTCCTAATGTGTTTTATGTTTTCTTTGAAATCTAGCAAGTATCTTATGATTATTCCTTTAAATTCTGCATCAGACCTAATACCTATATCTATTTTGATGAGATCTCTGGTTAATACTCTCTTTTTTTGGTAATACTTTTTGATGTTCTTTTAAATCATTTTCTGTTATGGGTGCCAATTTCAACTCCAGGGAAGTGAGAGAAAATATTATCAAATATTAATGAATGTTGCACACCTTAAATTCCCAATATCAAAATGTATATTTACTCCTGCTCTTCACGTGCTGGGATCTGAATATTCCATATTGATTAGTTCTCAATATATTCTGCTGAATGTTTTATTGCTGAAATTAATAATTCCAATAATTATATAATCAAGCAGTGATGCTAATAATGGCTGTCAAGCATAACATTTTGAAAAGATTGACTGAGGAAAAATGAGGATATAAGACAAAGGATATAAAGCTATTATAATAAAGGCTCAGAGAACATTGAACATGGCTTCCGAAATTATTTCACATAAGTAAAATTTGGGGGAGAAAAATCTCCAAAAGCCAAAACGTGTCAATATTATTATTGATGTTTAATTACATCTAATTTTACTTTGTTGAGCACTGGACCTTCTATGTACATTCAAAAAAATTCCTGTGAAATTCAATGTTCCTGAATCATAAGATGTTTCCATCATGAATTATCTACAAAAATGATTCATATTATTTACCTTGTCTACTTTCCAGTGAATAGAGCAGAAAACTGAATAAATAATGGATAACATACTTATTTAGAAATTAGAAACTCATAAGGTTATATCATTTACTATCTGTTTGACTTTGGAAAGTTATTCAATTCCTTTGAGTCTTTATTTCCTCATCAGTACTACTAGGATGACAATACTTACTTCCCTAAAATGTAATTCAGTTTAAGAGAGATGAGGTATAAAAAATGCTTAGCTCAATGTCTAGAACAGAGTAAGTACTCAGCAAATAGTAACTTGTTATTGCCAGGTTTTGATGCTTATAAATCAGTATCCAGAATATTGTATATTACATGAAATAATTTATGAGTAGAAAGAAATGTGACTTTATTTTGGGCTTTGGTTTAAAAGATATTGGGAAGTTCCCTGAACCCCAAATATTTACACTAGTACCACATTGCCAGAAATTTCCTCTAATATTTAAAAGCATAATTATATCAGTAAAGATAACCTATTAAGATATTATCAGACACTTTTCTTCTCCCAAAGGAGGCATATTGAGATGAGTACGCATATTGGAATTGGAGAGAGAGCTAAGGTGAACTGCTTACTTCACCGGTTTCTCTAGGTCAGGGATTTCTTTTTAATTCACCAGTGACTGGTTGATTCTAAGGCTAGGATTGATTAAGATTCCAGGTGAGCTGAAATGTTCTGGTCTCTTCCTGAACCATCTGGTTTGCCATTAAAATATATCAAAAAGGAATATATATTTCCTAAATTTGGACATCTCTGTGTATGCATTTAAAACAGATATTGTGATCCTCAAATTTCTGAACTTCCCATTCCTTCTAGGTCACTTACTTCAAGTTAATTAGAGCAAACTTCATTTCAGTTTTACAAACATTCTTTTGAGCATCACTTTATACGATAGACACTGCCTGGGATCCAGGTATATAGAGAAAAATTGGACATAGTTTCAGCCCTCAATGAGTATGTGGTAATATGAAGGAGGCAAATCCAATTAAGCTGATAATTTTAATACACCGTGGGAAGTACAAGGATAATATTAGGAACTGAATGTTATACAATTACTCAAGAGCCACATAAAACCTCCACCGGATATACAGAAAAGAAGTGGAGTAAGAAATTATTTCAGATATGGACCTGAGCCACAGGAAAATACTGATATAAGTGGCTTGAAAACTGAGTTGTTTCACTTTTGCTGGAGTATGAAAATTGACATGCACTTTGCCTGCTTGAAAAATCTAAGATATTAATATTAATAAATATGATACTTTTGCAGTTATATTGGACACTCTTAAATACATGAACATAAATAAACTTTATAAATAAGTATGAGATCAACTTCAAAAATGAATGCTTGAGCATTCTTAAGTTTGAAATCTATAGCCAAGGTAACTTCTTAACACCATCACAGAGATTGTTCAATTGAATCAGCACCTAACGCTATGTATACAAGATATATAAATTTAACAAAATTAATAAAATTGAACTTCCTTGATAATAATATCTTGGTTGTTCAGTTAAGGGTAGCAAATTATTTTTCTGCTTTGTTCTTGTGGTTTATTGAGATAGAATTGATATATAGCATATGTAAGCTTATATAATACACATACACATTGTAAAATAATTACCCCAATAAAGTTAGCTAACACTTCCATCACCTCACATAATTACTTTTTTTCCTGCAGTGAGAACATGTAACACTCTTAGCAACTTTCAATTATATAATACAATATTAATAATTACTATGCTATACATTAGATCCCCAGAACTTATTTATCTTATAACTGGAATATTTTACCTTTTGACCAACACCTCCCCATTTGCCCCACTCCCCAGCTTCAGGCAACCACTACTTTACTGTCTGTTTTATAAGTTTGGCTCTTTTATTTTATTTTTTTTATATGAAATTTAGTGTCAGATTGGTTTCCATACAACACCCAGTGCTCATCCCAACAGGTGCCCTCCTCAATACCCACCACCGACCCACCCCTCCCTCCCACCCTCCATAAACCCCCAGTTTGTTCTCAGTTTTTAGGGGTCTCATGTTTTGGCTCCCTCCCTCTCTAACCATTTTTTTTCCTTCCCCTCCCCCATGGTCTTCTGTTAAGTTTCTCAGGATCCACATAGAAGTGGAAACATATGGAATCTGTCATTCTCTGTATGACTTATTTCACTTAGCATAACACTCTCCAGTTCCATCGATGCTGCTACAAAAGGCCATATTTCATTCTTTCTCATTGCTACGTAGTATTCCATTGTGTATATAAACCACAAATTCTTTATCCATTCAACAGTTGATGGGCATTTATCCTCTTTCCATAATTTAACTATTGTTGAGAGTGCTGCTATACAAATTGGGGTACAAGTGCCCCTACGCATCATCACTCCTATATCCCTTGGGTAAACTCCTAGCAGTGCTACTGCTGGGTCATAGGGTAGGTCTATTTTTAATTTTTGATGAATCTCTACAATGTTTTCCAGAGCGGCTGCACAAGTTTGCATTCCCACCAACAGTGCAAGAAGGTTCCCGTTTCTCCACATCCTCTCCAGCATCTATAGTCTCCTGATTTGTTCATTTTAGCCACTCTGACAGGTGTGAGGCGATATCTGAGTGTGGTTTTGATTTGTATCTCCCTGTAAAGGAGCGACGTTGAACATCTTTTCATCATCTAGCGCTATCCACATCCACATCCTTTCAAAAGACAGGGTCTCTATTTTCCTGATAAGGAGAGACGTTGAGCATCTTTTCATGTTCCTGTTGGCCATCCGGATGTCTTCTTTAGAGAAGTGTCTATTCATGATTTCTGCCCATTTCTTCACTGGATTATTTGTTTTTTGGGTGTGGAGTTTGGTGAGTTCTTTATAGATTTTGGATACTAGCCCTTTGTCCGATATGTCATTTGCAAATATCTTTTCCCATTCCATTGGTTGCCTTTTAGTTTTGTTGACTGTTTCCTTTGCAGTGCAGAAGCTTTTTATCTTCATGAGGTCCCGAGAGTTCATTTTGGTTTAATTCCCTTGCCTTTGCAGATGTGTCAATTAAGAAGTTGCTGCAGCTGAGGTCAGAAAGGTATTAAATTTGTATCCTGCCACTTTGCTGAGTTCATGTATCAGTTCTAGCAGACTTTTGGCGGAGTCTATCAGGTTTTCCATGTTTAATATCATGTCATCTGCAAAGAGTGAAAGCTTGACTTCTTTGCCAATTTTGATGCCTTTGATTTCCTTTTGTTGTCTGATCGCTGATGCTAGAACTTTCAACACTATGTGAAACAACAGCGGTGAGAGTGGACATTCGTGTCGTGTTCCTGATCTCAGGGGAAAATATCTCAGTTTTTCACCATTGAAGATGATATTAACTGAGGGCTTTTCATAAACGGCTTTGATGATGTTTAAGTATGTTCCTTCTATCCCGACTTTCTTCAGGGTTGCTATTAAGATTGAATGCTGAGTTTTGTCAAATGCCTTTTCTGCATCGATTGACACAATCATATAGTTCTTTTCTTTTCTTTTATTAATGTGATGTATCACAGTGATTGATTTGGGAATGTTGAACCAGCCCTGCAGCCCAGGAATGAATCTCACTTGATCATGGTTAATAGTTCTTTTTAAATGCTGTTGAATTCGATTTGCTAGTATCTTGTTGAGAATTTTTGCATCCATATTCATCAGGGATATTGGCCTGTAGTTCTCTTTTTTTTCTGGGTCCATGTCTGGTTTGGAATCAAAGTAATGGTAGCTTCATAGAATGAGTCTGGAAGTTTCCCTTCCCTTTCTATTTTTTAGAACAGCTTGAGAAGGATAGGTATTATCTCTGCTTTAAAAGTCTGGTAGTTTTTCCCAGGGAAACCACCTGGTCCTGCACTCTTATTTGTTGGAAAGTTTTTGATAACTGATTCAATTTCTTCCCTGGTTATGGGTCTGTTCAAGGTTTCTATTTCTTCCTGTTTGAGTTTTGGACGTGTGTGGGTGCTTAGGAATTTGTCCATTTCTTCCAGGTTGTCCAGTTTGTTGGCATATAATTTTTCATAGTATTACCTGATAATGGCTTGTATTTCGGAGGCACTAGTTGTAAAACTTCCATTTTCATTCATGATTTTATCTTTTGGGGTCATGTCCCTCTTCTTTTGGAGAAGCCTGGCTAGAGGGTTATCAATTTTGTTTATTTTTTCAAAAAACCAACTCTTGGTTTCATTGATCTGCTCTACTGTTGGTTTTCTGTTTTTGTTTTTTGTTTTTTTAGATTCTATATTGTTTATTTCTGCTCTGATATTTATTATTCCTCTTCTTTTGCTGGATTTGTGGTGTCTTTGTTGTTTTGCTTCCAGTTCCTTTAGGTGTGCTATTAGAGTGTGTATTGGGCCTTTTTCTTATTCCTTTACAGAGGCCTGGATTGCAATATATTTTCCACTCAGGACTGCCTTTGCTGCATCCCAAAGCATTTGGATTGTTGTCTTTTAATTTTCATTTGCTTCCATATATATACATTTTTTAAAATTTCTTCTCTATTTGCCTGGCTGACCCATCCATTCTTTAGTAGAGTGTTCTTTAACCTCCATGCTTTTGGAGGTTTTCCAGACTCTTTCCTATGGTTGATTTCAAGCTTCATAGCATTGTGGTCTAAAAGTGTTCATGGGATGATCTCAATTCTTGTATACTTATAAAGGTCTGTTTTGTGACCCAGTATGTGATCTATCTTGGAGAATGTTTCATGTGCACTCGAGAAGAAATTCTGTTGCTTTGGAATGCAGAGTTCTAAATATATCTGTCAAGTCCATTTGTTCCAAAGTATCACTCAGGGCCCTTGTTTCTTTATTGATCTTGTGTCTAGATGATCTATCCATTGTTGTAAATGTAGTGTTAAAGTCCCATGCAATTACCACATTCTTATCAATAAGGTTGCTTATGTTTGTGATTAATTGTTGTATATATTGGGGGGCTTCCAAATATATTCGGCACATAGACGTTTATAATTGTCAGCACTTCCTGATGGATAAACCCTGTAATTATTATATAATGCCCTTCTTCATCTCTTGTTACAGCCTTTAATTTAAAGTCTAGTTTGTCTGATATAAGTATGGCTACTCCAGCTCTCTTTTGACTTCCACTAGCATGATAGATAGTTCTCCATCCCCTAACTTTCAACCTCAAAGTGTCCTCAGGTCTAAAATGAGAATTTTGTAGACAGCAAATAGATGGGTCTTTTTCTATCGATTCTGATATCCTATGTCTTTTCGTTGTAGCATTTAGTCCATTTACATTCAGTGTTATTATTGAAAAGTATGTGTTTAGAGTCATTGTGATGTCTGTAGCTTTCATGCTTGTAGTGATGTCTCTGGTAATTTGTGACCCTTGCAACATTTCACTCACAGAATTTCCTTTAGGATCTCTTATAGGGATGGTTTGGTGGTTATGAATTCCTTCAGTTGTTTGGGAAAACCTTTATCTCTCCTTCTATCCTGAATGACAGACTTGCTGGATAAAACATTCTTGGCTGCATATTTTTTTCTGTTCATTACATTGAAGATTTCCTGCCATTCCTCTCTATCCTGCCAAGTTTCAGTAGATAGGTCTGCTACTACTGTTATCGGTCTACATTTGTAAGTTATAGCCTGTTTGTCCCTAGCTGCTTTCAAAATTTTCTCTTTACCCTTGTATTTTGCCAGTTTCACTATGATATGTCAGGCAGAAGATTGATTCAAGTTACGTCTGAAGGCAGTTCTCTGTGCCTCTTGGATTTCAATGCCTGTTTCCTTCCGCAGATAAGGGAACTTTTCAACTATGATTTGTTCAAGTACACTTTCATCCCCTTTTTTTCTCTCTCTTCTTTTTCTGGAATTCCAATGCTACAGATATTGTTTCATTTTATTGTATCACTTAGTTCTCTCATTCTCCTCTCATACTCCTGGATTTTTTTTATCTCTCTTTTTCTCACCTTCCTTTTTTTCCATAATTTTATCTCCTAATTCACCTATTCTCTCCTCCACCTCTTCAATCTGAGCTATGGCCACCTCTATTTTTTTTTTGCACCTCGTTTATAGCATTTTTTAGCTCCTCATGACTATTTCTTAGTCCTTTGATCTCTCCAGCAATAGATTCTCTGTTCTCCTCTATGTTTTTTTCAAGCCCAGACGTTAATTTTATGACTATTATTCTAAATTCTTGTTCTGTTATATTACTTAAATCTTTTTTGATCAATTCGTTACCTGTCATTCCTTCCTGGAGTTTCTTTTGTGGAGAATTCTTCCATTTTGTCATTTTGTGTAGTCCCTGCTGTGGCTCCAAACTATAGGGCATGTCCTTTGTGCTGTCCAGAGTAACTTATGTTGGTGGGTGGGGCCACAGTCAAACCTGATGTCTTCCCCCAGCCCAACCCTGGGGCCACAGTCAGACTGGTGTGTACCTTATCTTCCCCTCTCCCAGAGGTAGGACTCACAGTGGAGTGGTGTGGCCCTTGTCTTGGCTACTTGCACACTGCCAAACTTGTGGTGCTGCTTTAATGGGATCTGGAGTATTAGCCATGGTGGATCCACAAGTTGTACAGGGCAGGAGGGGAAGGCTTAGCTTACTTTGCCATTGGTGGTCCCCTGTGGGAGGAGCCCTGCAGCACTGGGAGGAAGGCAGACCCGTTGGAGTGATGGATCCACAGAAGCACAGTGTTGGGCATTGTGCAGTGCAAGCTGAAGCAAAATTTCCCAATAGAACATGATTATTATTTTTAATTGAAATTTTTGTTGTAGATAGCTGTAAATTAAAGATGTTTTTGGTACACAAACTAACTAGAACCCTATAATAGTCTTTGTTTAGGTCTATTAGCACTTATAAGAATGAGTTTATGGCAGTTTTTCAATATCGTAAATTTTATTCAATACACTTATTGAAAATAGCTTAATGAAAACAAGGTTAAATACAGGACCAGAAGATACTCATTCATGATTTAAACCCTTAACTGATAATAAATGGGAATTTCCTTAAGCTAATAGACAGTTCCCATCCTTGACTCTCCCACTCAATCTTGTAGTGAAATGTCTAGGTAGAGGAATGAAAGAAGAAAAACACCTAAAAAGCATACATATTTGGAAAAGAAGAAATAAAATTGCCTTTATTCACAGATGACATGATTGTATATGTAGAAAATTCCAAATAATATATAAGAACACTCCTGGAACTAATACACCAGTTAAGTTATGTTGCAGGATACAAGAAAAATATTACAAAATTCAATTGCTTTATTATATACCAACAGTGAAAAATTTGCTTTTGAAATAATGAAAGAAAAAATATCATTAATAATAGCACATGCTAAACATAAAATATTTATGTATAAATCTAATATATATATGTATGTATATATATATATATATATACCTGATTTATATGTAAAGAAGTATAAAACACTGATTTAAAAATCATAGAAGATCTAAACAAATGGAGAAACATACTATGTTAATGGAATAGGAGGTTCCAGATTGTTGAAATGTCAATTCTTTCCAATTTCTCTATGGATTCCACACAATATCAATTAAAATCTTAGCTTGTTTTTTTTTTTTCATTTTTGGTAACAGAAAGAAGTTGATTCTAAAATTTACATGGGAATTCAAAGGTAGTAGGACAGAGAAAAAGGATTCTGAACAACAAAAATGTTGGATTACTTATGTTACTCAACTTCAAGTGTTACCCATTTCTAGGTTTATGAGTACTATTCCCCAGTAAATATAATCAGGGCTCTAGGAGAAATTATCAGGGTTGTCATCAGGAATACACAAGATTGTATAATTATCTATATAATTACCTTTACTATTTTGTTTTATTTGTTTGGGTTTGCATAGATTACTGGCATCACTTGCATTAAGCTTGAAGAATACTCTTTAGTATTTCTTTTAAAATAGGTCTGCTGGCAAAAAATTCTGTTTCCATTTATCTTGAGTATCTTTATTTTCATTTATTTTCAAAAGATAATTTTGCTTGATATAATGTTCTTAGTTGACAGACTTTTCTTCCAACACTTTGAATATGTCATCCACTGTATATGGTCTCTTGTTTCTGATGAGAAGACAGCTATTAAACTTATCTGTTTCCCTGTACATAGTAAATCATTCTAATCTTGCTTAATTGTGGTACTCTTTGCCTTCAGTTTTCAAAATTTTGACAGTGGTATCTTTTCATTTTTCCTTTATTATTTTTCTGTGTTTAAATTTCAGCTGATCTATCAAGTTCACTGTATCTTTCCTGTCTGATTGTATCTTCTGTTGAACCCCTCTAATGAAATTTTTATTTCAGTTTTCAACTGCAAATTTTTATTTCTCTCTTTTGTGTTTTTTTCTTTTTGTTTATATTTTCTATTTGCTGAGAACTTGTTCTCACACTTTCCTTTAGTTCTTTAGACATGGTTTCCTATAGTTCTTTGAACATTTTTATGACAACTGTTAGCTGTCTTTATCTACCAAATCCAACATCTAGGCTTTCTTAGGGCAATTTTTTTTAATGCTACTTTCCCTCCATGTATGGCTTATACTTTCTTATGTCATTTCTTATGTCTTATGTCATTGTTCAGGAAGTGTTTTATTATAGGTTATGTGTAAGCTCTTAATGCCCCTGAAGCTTCCACCCTTTGTTGATTTCACCTCATATTCCACCTCATATTTTTTTGTTGTTGTTGTTGAATACTGGATAACTTAGCAACTTACATACTGATCCCCCACATACACCCAGCATGGCAGGGGGTGATACTTCTGTTGCTTGCTTATTTATTTATTCATTTGTTTGTTTATGCCTTGGCTGAACTAATTGTCCACAACCCTTTTCCCTCACAGTATGCAGACTCTAATATCCCTGTTCAAAATTTTTTTTTTTCATTTTCTGTTTTAGCTTGGTTACTCATGTGTCTCTCCTATACCATCATAAGCCACTATTGGTCAAAAGTTGTGCTTAAAATGCCTCGACCAATTGTATTTTTGCTGCTTATTATTGGATCTGTAAGTGGCTTGGAGGCTGCTATTCAGAGAGTTTATAATTTTTGCCTCATGTTCAATGAAAGCCTAGTAAGTTATATTTTTCTAAGAAAATGCAGCTTTGGACATGATAAATTTTCCAGATTACCAGGGATGTATCTGATTTTATGTTTACATATAACTTTGTTGTAGTTGGTACTGGGTCCAAGCAGCTCATTGTTCAGGAAGTGTTTTATTGTAGGTTATGTATAATCTCTTAATGCTTGTGAAGAGTCCACCCTTTGTTGATTGATATGTGTATGACTTGGGGAGTGTTTTCAAGTCTGCCTCGCACACTTCTTTTATTGGTCCTAAGTGGATGCAGAAGAGTACTTGCTAATATCCTTCTTGAACTCCTGTATGTACTGTGCTCTCAGGAGGGCTCTTTTTTGGCTATTTCCATGGTTATCTCTGTTAAAATTCCAGTTGATTTGATATTTGGCTTTATGTTACTAGCATAATTTTCTAATTTCCTATATAAAACCTGAAGTCTTTGATTTGAGACCTTCCCACTATTTTAAAATGCATTTAGTGTTATAAATTTCTAAGTCATAAGTCCAGTTTAAATTGAATTTTCTAAAGTCTGAAAATTATAACATGCTAAGTTATAAATAAATGGTCCAATTTTCTTATGCTCAGCAAAATACCTTCACACAAATATCACAATTGGGAAGGAAGATATGTTTGTAAGGTGATTTTTTTTTTCCAAATGATTATAGCTTCTTTTCTTTTTTTTTACTTTTTTAAATTCAGAAGTTGCAAAAATATATATTTTGATAAACACCAAAACATCAAGATTGTTAAACTTTCTTGCCATTCGAAACTCTTGACATCTTTTTAAATCAACCATAAAGTACACTATTTGAAAATTTTAAAAAATTACTAACTTTATATATAGCTTAAACTCCTTCAAATTTAAGTGACATAATTATCATTTTATGTTCCTTTAGAAAATACATGTAATTAATCATTCTAGATACACTTTTCCTGCAATCACATTTATGTTACCTCTCTTTATCCCATATGTCCACAAATCATTATGATGAAAACAAAATGATAGCCATCTCTGAAATCAACTGTAAAAATAGTACTTTAGAAAGAACATATTTCAGGTAATACACATTTCCACAGTTCCATGTCCACTGACAAAAAGGTATCTCAATAATTTTAATTTCATTTTTTCTTTTTAGTGTTTATTTACTTACTTATTTACTTATTAATTATATTAAATTAAATCCAAGTTAGTTAACATATAGCATAATAATAATTTCAGGAATAGAATTTAGTGATTCATCAGTTACTTAATATCCAGTGCTCATCCCAACGAGTGCCCTCCTTAATGCCCCTCAATGCTTTAGCCCTTCCCCCCCACCCAACACCCCTCCAGCCCTTCTCCCCACCCAACACCCCTCCAGTAACCCTAAGTTTGTTCTCTGTATTTAAGAATCACTTGTGATTTGTCTCACTCTGTTTTCATATTATGGCTTCTCTTTCCTTCCCTTATCTTCATCTGTTTGTAACTTAAGTTTCACATATAAGTGAAATCATATGATATTTGTCTTTTTATGTCTTATTTCGCTTAGCATAATACCTTCTAGTTCCATTTACATTGTTTCAAATGATAAGATTTCATTTCTTTTGATCACTGAGTAATATACCACATCTTCTTTATCCATTCGTTGGTTGATGAACATTTGGGCTCTTTCCATACTTTGGCTATTGTGAATAGCATTGCTATAAACATTGGGGTGCACGTGCCCCTTTGACTCAGCATTCCTGTATCCTTTGGATAAATACCTAGTCGTACAATTGCTGGGTCATAGGGTACTTCTATTTTTAGTTATTTGAGGAGGCTTTGTACTGTTTTCCAGAATGGCTGCACCAATTTCATTCCCACCAGCAGTGCAAATGGGTTCCTATTTCTCTACATCCTCACCAACATCTGCTGTTGTCTGCGTTTCTGATTTTAGCCATTCTGACCAGTGTGAGGTGGTACCTCATTGTGGTTCTGATTTGTATTTCCCTGATTATGAGTGATGTTGAGCATCTTTTATTTATGTCTGTTAGCCATCTTGATGTCTTTGGAAAAGTGTCTATTCAAGTCTTTTGCTCAATTTTTCACTGGATCTTTTAATTTGTCTTTTAGCCATCCGAATGTCTTCTTTGGAAAAAAGTCTATTTATGTGTTTTTACCATTTCTTCACTGGGTTATTTTTTTGGGGAGGGTGTTGAGTTTCAAAAGTTATTTATAGATTTTGAATACTAACCTTTATCTGATATATCATTTGCAAATATTTTCTCCCATTCTCTCAGTTGCCTTTTAGTGTTGTTTTCTTTGCTGTGCAGAAGCTTTTTATCTTGATGAGGTCCCAATAGTTCATTTTTGGTTTTATTTCCTTTGCGAATTACAGCTTTTTTTAAATATGAAATTTATTGTCAAATTGGTTTCCATACAACACCCAGTGCTCATCCCAAAAGGTGCCCTCCACCCATCACCCACCTTCCCCTCCTTCCCACCCCCCATCAACCCTCAGTTTGTTCTCAGTTTTTAAGAGTCTCTTATGCTTTGACTCTCTCCCTCTCTAACCTCTTTTTTTTTTCTTCCCCTCCACCATAGATTTCTGTTAAGTTTCTCAGGATCCACAGAAGAGTGAGAACATATGGTATCGGTCTTTCTCTGTATGACTTATTTCACTTAAGAGAAGGAAGAGAGAGGGAATTACAGCTTTTTTAAATGTATTATTCTATGTATGGAATGTTTATTTTTTTACATGTTGAATTCTGTTTGCTAATATTTTGTTAAGGATTTTTACATCTATGTTCATGAGAGATTTCATCCTGTAGTTTTCTTGTAGTAACTTTGTCTAGTTTTGATATTAGGGTATTTCTGGCCTCATGGAATAGGTTGAGAAGCGTCCCATCTATTTTATCCTCTGAAAAATATTGTAGAAAACAAATAATTTCTTCCTTAAACATTTGGTAGAATTCTCCAGGAAACCCATGTGAGCCTGGTACTTTCTGTGTAGGAATGATTATTAATTATTGATTCAATTTCTTTATATGCTTACTCAGATACGTATTTATGATTGTATGAACAGATTTTGTCTTTCAAGGAATTAGTTCATTTCATATAGTTTATTAAATTTGTGAGCATAAAGTTGTTAATAGTATTTATTTTGTTGTAATAGTATAAACAAATTGTATGCTAAGGAAGTATTTTGCATACCCATATTGGAGAAATCCTCATCTGAGAATAATATAGTTTAAGAAGCAGAATCTACAGTCTTTTCATAATTGAACATTTAATAACTGATAAAAATTAGGGCAACCTGAAGTTTAATAGAACTGTCAAGTCATACTGGTTTTTGTCAATGTAAATGTTGAAATTTTTTCAAATTGTCCACCTTAGAGCTGGCCAATGTCAACATTTCTGAAATAAGTCAGTCAGAGGAGGACAAATACCTTATGATTTCATTCACATGTGAAATTTAAGAAACGTAGCAGATGACCATGGGGGAAGGGAAGAGAGCGACAAACCATGAAACAGACTCTTAACTATAGAGAACAAACCAAGGGTTGCTAGGGGAGAGGTGGGCAGGGGGATGGGTTAAATGGGTGATGGATATTAAAGAGGACACTTGTGGGACACATATGTAGCTCAGTCAGTTACGAATCCAACTTGGACTCGAGTTATGATCTCATAGTTTGTGTGTTCGAACCCTGCATTGGGCTGTCTACTCTTAGCACAGAGCCTACTTTGGAACTTCTGTTTCCTTTCTCTCTGCTCCTCCCCCAATCACATTCCCTCTCTCCCTCTCAAAAATAAGGAAAACATTTTTAAAAATTAAAAAAGAGGCACTTGTGATGAGCACTTGGTGCTGTATGTAATTGATGAATCCCTAAATCCTACACCTGAAACTAAGTACACCATATGTAAACTAATTAGAATGTAAATAAAAACTTGGAAGAAAAAAACCTGATCAGCTTCAAATATATCATTGATTTCTTTTTTTATATACATGTGTAAGTGAGTCATCCCAACTATAAATAATTTTATTAAAAGCCACTCCCTTTATATTATCATTTGCAGCTCATATAAATCCTTCTCTAAATCTTATAATGTTAATATATTTTAGGGCATTATTAACATTTATTTTTATATGCATGAATCTTGACTCTTCTATTAGTTTTCAAAAACTTTGTGGATAGAAATAAGACTTAATTGCTTTTATAGAAAAAATACTCTTTTTTTTTCTTTCACTCAGTCACTTAATTCTGTCATACCTTTTATCTTTAAAAAAATTGAGACATATTTGACATACAACATTACATATGACTACCACAATAAGTTTAGTAAACATCCATCAGCACACAGTTGCAATTTTTTTATGAGAACTTTTAAGATTTTTCTCTTAGCAACTCTTAAATATAGGATATATTATTGTTAACTACAGTCACCATGCCATACATTACATCCCAAAGATCTATCTTACAACTGAAAGTTTGCACCTTTCCATTGCTTTCACTCATTTCACTCACCTCCTCAAAGTCTATCCATGTTGTCACAAATGGCAAAATGTTCTTCTGTTTTGATGGCTGAAAAAAAAAAATATATATATAATGCATATTATGTTTCTGAGACACTTTCATACTGTTTTCCATAGTGGCTGCACCAATTTACATTCCCACAAGCAGTGCACCAAAGACTCCCTTTTCTCTTCATCCTTGCTAACAGTTGTTATTCATTCTAACAGGTGTGGGATCATATCTTATTGTGGTTGATTTTCATTACCTGATGACTAGTGATGTTGAATATCTTTTCATGTGTCCATTGGTCATCTGCAGGTCTTTCATAGAAAACTGTCTATGCAGATTTTCTGTCCATTTAAAAAAATTTTTTAAATGTTTATTTATTTCTGAGAAAAAGAGAGAGAGAGAGAGAGAGAGCAAGCAGGGGTGGGGCAGAGAAAGAGGGAAACAGAGAATCTGAAGCAGGCTCCAGGCTCTGAGCTGTCAGCATAGAGCCCAATGAGGGGCTCAAACCCACAAACTGCAAGATCATAACCTTAGCCGAAGTTGGATACCCAAACGTCTGAAGCACCTATGCACCCTTCTCTGCCCATTTTTTAGCCAGTTTTTTTTTTTTTTTTTAGTGTTGGGTTGTATAAGTTCTACATTTTGAATGTTAACTTATTGGATATATTAGTAGCAAATAACTTCTCCCATTAGTAGGTGTCATTTTTTTTTTTTTTGGTGATAGTTTCCTTTGTTGTGAAAAAGTTTATTTTGGATTAGTCCCAATAGTTCATTTTTGCTTTTGGTTTCCTTGGCTGATGGGACATATACATAAATTTGTTGCTAAAGGCAATGTCTAAAAATTACTCTCTATGATTTCTTCCAGAGTTTGAAGGTTTCAAATTTTGCACTTAGGTCTATACTCTATTTTGAGTTTATTTTTGTGTAGGGTGTAAGAAAAGGGTCCAAATTCAATATTTTGCACCTGGCTGTCCAGTTTTCCCACCACTATTTATTAAAAACACTTTTTCCCATTGCATATTCTCACCTCCTTTGTCATAGATAATTGATCATATAGCTGCACATTTATTTCTGGGCTCTTTATCTTATTCCACTGATCTATGTGTCTGTTTTTCTGCTATTCTCATATTGTTTTGATTATTATAGCTTTGTAGTAGAGTTTGAAATCTAGAATTGTGATACCTCCAGTTTTGTTGTTCTTTCTCAGATTTCTTTCACTATTTGGAGTCTTCTGTGACTTCATAACAATTTAAGATTATTTGTTTTAGTTCTGTGAGAAAGGCAATTGGTGTTTTGATAAGTATTGCACTGAATCCATAGATTGCTTTGGACATATTACAATGGACATATTAACAATATTAATTCATCCAATCCATGAGCATAAGTATTTATTTCCATTGTTTCATGTAATCTTCAGTTCCCTTCATCAATATCTCATAGTTTTCAGAGTATAAGTCTTTCACTTACTTGGTTAGATTTATTCCTGTGTATTTTATTGCTTTTGGTATATTGAAAATAGATTTTTTTTAATTTCCCTTTCTGCTGCTTCATTATCAGTATACAAAAACACAACAGCTTTCTGTATATTAATTTTGTATCTTGCAACTTTACTGAATTCACTTATCCGTTTTAGTAGTTTTTTTTGCTGGAGCTCATAGGGTTGTCTATATATACTATCATGTCATATAAAAATAGTGAAAGTTCTACCTCTTTATCAATTTGGATGCCATTAATTTCTTTTTGTTGTCTAACTGCTGTCACTAGGACTTCCACTACTATGTTGAATGAAGTGGTGAGAGAGGATATTATTGTATTATTCCTGACCTTAGGGGAAGCGCTCTCAGTTTTCCACCATTGAGTTTGATGCGAGGTGTAGGCTTTTCATATATGGCCTTTATTATGCTAGGATGTTCTTTCTAAACCTACTTTGTTGAGGGTTTTTATCATGAATGGATGTTATAGTTTGTCAAATGCTTTTTCTGCATCTATTGAAACGATCCTATGGTTCTCCTCCTCCCTTTTATTAATACAGTGTATCATGTTGATTGGTTTACAAATATTAAACCACACTTGCATCCCGGGAATAAATCCCACTTGATTGTTTTGGTAAATGATTTTTTAATGCATTGTTGGATTTTATTTGTTTATATTTTGTTGAGGGTTTTTGCATCTATGTACATCTGTAATATTTGACATCTATAATATAGTGGTGTCTTTACGTGTGTGTGTGTGTGTGCGTGTGCGTGTGTGTGTGTGTGTGTGTGTGTTTTGTAACAGGAAAATGCTGGCCTCATAGAATGAATTTGGAAGTTTTCTTTCTGCTTCTATTTCTTGAAATAGTTTGATAAGAACCGGTATTAACTGTTTAAATTTTTATAGAATCCATATGTGAAGCTATCTGATCCTGCAGTTTTGTTCATTGTTAAATTTTTGGTTACTGATTCAGTTTCAATAGTAGTCATCTGTTCACATTTTTTATATCTTCTTGATTCAGTTTTGGAAGACTGTGGTTCTATGAATTTATTAATTTCTTCTAAGTTGCCCAACTGGCTGGCATATAATTTTCATAACATTCTCTTATAATCCTTTATATGTCTCCATTCTCAGTTGTAATTTATCTTCCTTCATTTCTGATTTTATTTGAGTCTTATCCCTTTTTCTCTTGATGAGGGTGGCCAAAGGTTTTGTTTTGTTTTTTTTTTTAATTTTTTTATCTTTTCAAATACCATTCACCTGGTTTCTTTGGTCTTTCCTATTGCTTTTTTAGTCTCTCTTATTTTTTTTTATTTCTGCTTTAGTTTTTGTTATTAATTTCTTTCTACTAACTTTGAGTTTTTTTCATTTTCCTTTGAACTCCTTTACTTGTAAGACTAGGTTGTTTGAGCACTTTTTGTTTGTTTTTTTAGGTAAGCCTGTATCATTATAAACTTCCCTCTTAGCACTTCTTTTCTGTGTCCCAAAGATTTTGGAAAATTTTGCTTTCATTTTCATTTGTTTCCATATTTTAAAAAATTTCCTTTTTGGTTTCTTGGTTGATTCACTTGTTGTTCGGTAGCACGTTGTTTACCCTCCATGTGTTTGAGTTTTTTTCCAGATTTTGTTCTCTTATAATTAAATTTTAATATCATACCTTTGTGGTCAGAAAAGATTCCAGATATAATTTCAATCTGTTTCAATTTATTGAGACTTGTTTTGTGGACTGACATGATCTATCCTTTAGAATGTTCCATGTGCACTTGAAAATAATGTGTATTTTTAAAATTGTTAATATTTATTTATTTTTGAGACAGAGAGAGAGAGAGAGAAAGAGAGAGGGGGAGAGAGGGGGAGAGAAAGAGAAGGGGAGGGGCATGGAGAGAGGGAGACACAAAATCCGAAGCAGGCTCCAGGCTCTGAGTTGTCAGCACAGAGCTCTTCACGGGGCTGGAACTCACGAGCTGTGAGATCATGACCTGAGCGAAAGTCAGATGCTTACCTGACTGAGCACCTTTTTTTTGTTTTGTTTTTTGTTTTGTTTTGTTTTTCTATAGAACGTTCTGTATATATGTTAAGTGCATCTGGCCTAATGTGTCATTCAAAGCCACAATTTCTTTGTTGATTTTTTGTTTGGATGTTCTATCTATTGATGTGTGGTGTTAAAGTCCCCTGTTATTATTATTGTATTATTGTCATTTTCTCCTTGTATGTCATTACTTGCTTTATGCACTTAGGTGCTCCTGTATTGGGTATATCGATCTTTAAACTGTTATATTCTTTTCTTGGATTGGTCCCTTTATCATTATGTAATTCCCTTCTTTGTTTCCTGCTACAGTCTCTTACGTTTATTGTGTCTGATATAACTATTGGTAGCTCAGAATTTTATTCACAACCTTTATATAGGTAGAATATAAATGGGTTTGTGTTTGATCCTTTCAGTCACTCTATGTCTTTTAATTGGAGCATTAGTTTATTCATTTAAAATAATTATTGAGGGGTGCCTGGGTGGCTCAGTCGGTTGAGCGTCCGACTTCAGCTCAGGTCATGATCTCGCGGTTTGTGAGTTCGAGCCCCGTGTCGGGCTCTGTGCTGACAGCTCGGAGCCTGAAGCCTGCTTCCTGAGTCTGTGTCTCCCTCTCTCTCTGCCCCTCCCCTGCTCATGCTCTGTCTCTCTCTGTCTCAAAAATAAATAAGAACATTAAAAAAATTTAAAAAAATAAAATAAAATAAAATAATTGTTACATATGTACCTCTTGCCATTTTGTTAATTGTTTTTTGTTTGGTTGGTTTTTGTTTGTTTTGTAGTTCTTCTTTGCCCTTACTTCTCTCTTCTCTTTTCCTTTGTGATTTGATGTCTTTCTTTAGTGTTATGACTGGCTTCCCTTGCCTTTATTCATTGTGCATCTATTACAGGTTTTTTGATTTGTAGTTGCCACTTGGTTCATATATAACATGTGTATAGCAGTCCATAATAACTTGATGGTCGCTTAAGTTCAAACACATTCTGAACGCACATTTTTACTTCTCTCTCCATTTCTATGTTTATGATGTTATATTTACATCTTTTTATTATATGCATCTTGGGGTGTCTGGGTGGCTCAGTCAGTTAAGCGTCCAGGTTCAAATCAAATCATGATCTCACGGTTCGTGGGTTTGAGCCCCACATTGAGCTCTCTGCTCTCAGTGCAGAGCCTCTTTAGACTCTCTGTCTCCCTCTCTCTCTGCTCCTCCCCCACTTGTGTCTTCTCTCTCTCTCTCTCTCTGTCTAAATAAATGAACTTTAAAAAAAACTTTAAAAACATTATATATATATGTGTATATATATACTTTACAATCTTTGTAGATATAATTGATCTTACTTTTGTTTTTAAAGTCAGTACTGACTTTATAAGTGATTAATCTAGTACCTTTACCATGTTTGCTTTTAGCTGTGATTTTTTTCCCCATCATAATTTTCTTACTTCTAGTTATGGCCTTTTCTTTCCACTTAGAGAATTACCTTTAACATTTCTAGTAAGACATGTTTAGTGGTGATGCACTCCTTTAATTCTTATTTGTCTTGGAATAGTTTATCTCTTTTTGTGTTATGAATGATAATCTCACCAGTTAGAGTATTTTTATTTGTAACTTTTTCCTTTCACTACTTTGAATATATCACGCCAGTCCCTTTTGGCCTGTACATTTTTTGCTCAAAAATCAACTGAGAGGCTCACGGGCTTTCCCTTGTATGTAACTGTTTTCTTTTCAATTGCTGCCTTTAAAATTCTCTCCTTGTTATTACTTTTTGTCATTTTAATTATTATGTGTCTTAGTGTTGACCTCCTTGGTATCATCTTGTTAGGGGCTGCCTATGATTACTGAATATGAGTGTCTGTTTTCCTCCCCAGATTAGAGAAGTTTTCAGCTATTATTTCTTCAAATTTGTTTAATGTCGTCCTTTTTCTCTCTTTTCATTCTGTGACCCTTATAATGCAAATGTTAGTATGCTGTATCATTTTGCTGTGTTCCTTTAACCTTTTCTCATTAGTATTTTTTAAAACTTTTTAAATGTTTATTTAATATTTTGAGAGAGAGAGAGAGAGAGACAGAGAACAAGTGAGGGAGGGGCAGAGAGAGGGAAACACAGAATCTGAAGCAAGCTCCAGGTTCTGAGCTGTCAGCACAGAGCCCGACACGGGGCTTGAACCCATGGACCATGAGATCATGACCTGAGACAAAGTCGGACACTTAACTGATTGAGCTACCCAGGCATCCCTCTCATTTCTATTTTTATTCTATAGTAATTTTTATTTAAGTTACATTTAGTTAACATACAGGGCAATATAAGTTTAAAGTGTACAATATAATGACTCAACAGTTCCATATAACACCAGGTGCTCATCCCAAATGAACTCCTTAATCAGCATCACCTATTTTACCCATCCTCACCCACTTTCACACTGGTAAGCATCAATTTATTCTGGAGAGTTAAGAATCTGTTTCTTGGTGTGTATCCCTCTCTTTCTATTTTTCTTTCTCATTTGTTTTGTTCCTTAAATTCCACACTGACTGAAATCATATGGTATTTGACTTTCTGTAACTAATTTTGCTTAGCATAATACTCTCTAGCTCCATCCATGTCATTGCAAATTGAATGATTCATTCTTTTGTAAGGCTGAGCAATATTACAATATATACATATTGGAATATTATATATGTATATATATATAATATTAAATTTATAATATATATCATGTCCTTTTTATCCATTCATCAGTCAATGGACAATTGGGCTTTTCATAATGTGGCTATTGAAGATAATGATGTTATAAACATTGTGATGCATGTACCCATTTGAAGTAGTGTTCTGCAAATCTACGAGTATTTAATCTTCGAGTAAATACATAGTAGTTCAATTACTGGACTGTAGGGTAGTTTTACTTTTAACTTTTTGAGCAATTTCCATACAGTTTTCCAGAGTCCCTGCACCAGTTTTCATTTCCACCAACAGTACAAGAGGGTTCCCTCTTATCCACATCCTCACCAAAACCTGTTGTTTCTTGTGTTGTTCATTTTAGCTATTCTGACTGGTGTAAGGTGATAGCTCATTGTAGTTTTGATTTGCATTTCCCTACTGATGGGCGATGAGCTTCTTTTCATGTGCCTGTTGCCCATTTGTGTCTCTTCTTTGGAAAACTGCCTATTCGTGTCGTCTGCCTATTTTTAATTGGATATCATTTGCAAATGTCTTCTCCCATTATGTAGGTTGCCTTTAGTTTCTGTTGGTTATTTCCTTTCCTGTGAAAAAGACTTTCATCTTGATGAAATCCCAATAGATTACTTTTGCTTTTGTTTCCCTTTCTTTCTTCTAGAAAGAAGTTGCTATGGCTGATGTCAAAGAGATTACTGTCTCTGTTCCTTTCTAGGATTTTAATGGATTCTTTTCTCGCATTCAGGTATTTAATCCATTTTGAATTTATTTTTGTGTATGGTGTTAGAAAGTGGTCCAGTTTCATTCTTTTACATGTTGCTGCTCAGTTTTCTGAGTACCATTTGTTGAAGAGACTGTCTTTTTCCCTATGGATGTTCTTACCAGTTTTGCCACAAATTCACTGACTATATAGTTGTAGGTTCACTTCTGGGGTTTTTATTCAGTCAGTTAATCTATGTGTCTATTTTTCTATCAGTACCATAGAATTTGGATCGCTCCAGGATGGTAATATAACTTGAAGTCCAGAATTGCAATGCCTCCAGTTTTGCTTTCTGTTTCAAGATTTCTTTGGCAATTCAGGATCTTTTGTAGTTCCATACAAATTTGAGGACTCTTTTTCTGGCTCTGTGAAAAATGCTGATATTATTTTGATAGGAATTGCACTGAATGTGTAGATTATTTGGAGTATTACAGATATTTTAACATTTGTTCTTCCAATCCATGAGCATGGATTTTTTTCCATTTATTTTTGTCATCTTCAGTTTCTTTCATTTGTGTTTTATAGTTTTCAGAGTACGAGGTTTTCAACTCATTGAGTAAGTTTATTCCTAGGTATCTTTTAGTTTTTGTGCCACTGTAAATGGGTTTGATACCCTGACTCCCTTTATAATGCTTAATTATTGGGGCGCCTGGGTGGCGCAGTCGGTTAAGCGTCCGACTTCAGCCAGGTCACGATCTCGCGGTCCGTGAGTTCGAGCCCCGCGTCGGGCTCTGGGCTGATGGCTCGGAGCCTGGAGCCTGTTTCCGATTCTGTGTCTCCCTCTCTCTCTGCCCCTCCCCCGTTCATGCTCTGTCTCTCTCTGTCCCAAAAATAAATAAAAAACGTTGAAAAAAAAATTTAAAAAAAATGCTTAATTATTGATGTATAAGAATGCAACAGATTTCTGCACATTGGTTTTGCATACTATGAATTTAATTAATCTGTTTGTCATTTCTAGTAGTTTTTGGATGGAGTCCATCATGTTTTATGTATAAAGTATCATGTCACTTACAAGTAGTCAAAGTTTTCCTTCCTCTTTGCTGATATCGATGACTTTTACTTGTTTTTTGTCTGATTGCTGTGGGTAAGAATTCCGGAACCACGTTAAAAAAAACAGGGGTGAGAGTGAACATGTCTGTCTTGGTCCTGACCATAGAGGAAAAGCTCTCAGTTTTTCTCCACTGAAGAATGTTAACTGTGTGTTTTTTGTATATGGCCTTTATGACATTAGGAATGTTCCTTCTGATTCTACCCCATTGAGGTTTTTACCATGAATGAATGTTGTACTTTGTCAAATGCTTTTTCTGCCTGTATTGAGTTCACATGGTTCTTATACTTTCTTTTATTAATGTGGTATACCATGTTGACTGATTCACTAATATTGAGCCATACTTGCAGCCAAGTAATAAATCCCACATGATCATGGTGAATGATTCTTTAAATGTACTGTTGCATAGTATTTTATTGGGAATTCTTGCATCCCTGTTCATCAGGGATACTGGCCTTTAGTTTTCACTTTTAGTGTAGTATTTACCTGGTTTTGGTGTCAGGATAATGCTGGACTCATTGATGAATTTGGAAGTTTTCTTTCCTTTTGTATCATTTGGAATAGTTTAAGAAGTCCACTTACAGAAATGGATAGATCATATAGACACACGGTCAATAAAGAAACAAGGGCCTTGAATGATACATTGGATCAGATGGACTTGACAGATATATTTAGAACTCTGCATCCCAAAGCAACAGAATATACTTTCTTCTCGAGTGTACATGGAACATTCTCCAAGATAGATCATATACTGGGTCACAAAACAGCCCTTCATAAGTATACAAGAATTGAAATTATACCATGCATACTTTCAAACCACAATGCTATGAAGCTTGAAATCAACCACAGGAAAAAGTCTGGAAAACCTCCAAAAGCATGGAGGTTAAAGAACACCCTACTAAAGAGTGAGTGGGTCAACCAGGCAATTAGAGAAGAAATCAAAAAATATATGGAAACAAACGAAAATGAAATTACAACAATCCAAACGTTTTAGGATGCAGCGAAGGCAGTCCTGAGAGGAAAATACATTGCAATCCAGGCCTATCTCAAGAAACAAGAAAAATCCGAAGTACAAAATCTAACATCACACCTAAAGGAAATAGAAGCAGAATAGCAAACACACCCCACATCCAGCAGAAGAAGAGGAATAATGAAGATCAGAGCAGAAATAATAAAGAATCTAAAAAAAATGTGGAGCAGATCAATGAAACCAAGAGTTGGTTATTTGAAAAAATAAACAAAGATGATAAACCTCCTGCTAGGCATCTCAAAAAGAAAAGGGAGATGACCCAAATAAATAAAATCATGGATGAAAATGGAATTATTACAACCAAACCCTCAGAAATACAAACAATTATCAGGGAATACTATGCAAAATTATTTGCCAAAAATCTGGACAACCTGGAAGAAATGGACAAATTCCCAAACACCCACACACTTCCAAAACTCAAACAGGAAGAAATAGAAAGCTTGAACAGACCCATAACCAGCGAAGAAATTGAATCAGTTGTCAAAAGTCTCCCAACAAATAAGCGTCCAGGACCAGATGGCTTCCCAGGGGAATTCTACCAGACATTTAAAGCAAAGATAATACCTATCATTCTCAAGCTATTCCAAAAAATAGAAAGGGAAGTAAAACTTCCAGACTCATTCTATGAAATCAGCATTACTTTGATTCCTAAACCAGACAGAGAGCCAGTAAAAAAAGAGAACTACAGGCCAATATCCCTGATGAATATGGATGCAAAAATTCTCAATAGGATATGAGCAAATCAAATTCAAAAGCATATAAAAAGAATTATTCACCATGACCAAGTGGGATTCATTCCTGGGCTGCAGGGCTGGTTCAACATTCACAAATCAATCAACGTGATACATCACATTAATAAAAGAAAAAAGAAGAACCATATGATCCTGTCAATCGATGCAGAAAAGGTCTTTGACAAAATCCAGCACCCTTTCTTAATAAAAACCCTTGAGAAAGTCGGGATGGAAGGAACATACTTAAATAAAATGGCTTAATAAAAGCCATTTATGAAAAGCCCACAGCTAATATCATCCTCAATGGGGAAAAACTGAGAGCTTTCTCCCTGATATCAGCAACACTACAGGGATATTCACTCTCACCGCTGTTGTTTAACATGGTGTTGGAGGTTCTAGCATCAGAAATCAGACAACGAAAGGAAATCAAATGCATCAAAATTGGCAAAGATGAAGTTAAGCTTTCAATTTTTGCAGATGACATAATATTATACATGAAAAACCCGATAGACTCCACCAAAAGTCTGCTAGAACTGATACATCAATTCATCAAAGTCACAGGATACAAAATCAATGTACAGAAATCAGTTGCATTCTGATACACTAATAATGAAGCAACAGAAAGACAAATAAAGAAACTGATCCCATTCACAATTGCACCAAGAAGCATAAAATACCTACGAATAAACCTGACCAAATATGTAAAAGGTCTGTATGCTGAAAAAATATAGAAAGCTTATGAAGGTAATTGAAGAAGATATAAATATATATATATTTATTATAGATATTTATATATACAATGGAATACTACGTGGCAATGAGAAAAAATGAAATATGGACTTTTGTAGCAACGTGGATGGAACTGGAGAGTGTGATGCTAAGTGAAATAAGCCATACAGAGGAAGACAGATACCATATGGTTTCACTCTTATGTGGATCCTGAGAAACGTAACAGAAACCCATGGGGGAGGGGAAGGAAAAAAAAAGAGTTTAGAGTGGGAGAGAGCCAAAGCATAAGAGACTCTTAAAAACTGAGAACAAACTGAGGGTTGATGGGGGATGGGAGGGAGGGGAGGGTGGGTGATGGGTATTGAGGAGGGCACCTTTTGGGATGAGCACTGGGTGTTGTATGGAAACCAATTTGACAGTAAATTTCATATATTAAAAAATAAAAAAATAAAAAATAAATAAAAAAAATAAAAAATAAATAAATAAATAAACTTAAAAAAAATATTGTGATATTATTAATTCCAAGAGAATGAAAGATTCATCATTGAATTCCTGCAATATATCATGTCAGTGTAAAATCAAGATTTATGAAGTGAAAAAGAGAAGAAGTCTAATAAATGAAAGCTTAAAATTATCTTCAGAGCATTAAAATATCAATGCTTTCTGAGGATTGCCTTATCTTTTTTATCATTCAATTTTTCCAAGAAAACTCTAAGCATAACCAATATTTACCATGAAACTAATGAATTAAAAGATAAGATGCAAAATATTTATTTTCCCCCCATATAATCAGATCTAATCATTTAGTGAATGTGCTTTTTCTTCACTGTTTGGAATTTTATGACCCTGAAACTATTTTAGTTTTAATTTTTTAATATTTTTATTTAAATCCAAGGTATTTAACATATAGTGTAGTATTGGTTTCAGTAGTAGAATATATTGGTTCATCATTTACATAGAACACCCAGTGCTTATTCCAACAAGTGACCTCTTTCATGCCCATCACCCATTTAGCCCATCCCCCCACCCACCATCCCCTCCAGCAACCCTCAGTTTCTTCTCTGTATTTAAGAGTCTGTTATGGTTTGCCTCCCTCTTCGTCCTTATCAGTTTTTTAAAAAACTATTTAAGAAATATGACAATAGTTATTCAGGAAAGCTGGATCAAAGTAGATTTTGCAAATTCTCTGCATAAGAAAATATTTAAAAATATTGAATACACATGGCACATTTGATCGAGTAGCAAAGAATTAACTGATCTAAATATAGAATTTTATCTGTCAAAGGACTGACATATCACCTTAAAAGGGAAAATTTATGTGGACATAGTCTTATAATAATTCATTCTCGGGTTTTGCTGAAACCAAGGATTAGATAAAACCAGGGCTATTTTGTTTCGTTCTAATAGAAAAACATTTTACTTATAGTTGAATGGCTTAATCTTTATAACAAGTAATGAATCTTTGGTCTAAATTTAATGATAATCATTTGGCCCAATTTGACATTGAACAAGGTATGGTATTAGAAAGTGATCATGGTACTAGAAAGTATTGGGATTTATAGTACCATGGTTATAAAGCTTTACCATGTATAAGAAGTACCAAGAGCTCTTGTTAGAACAAAGAGTGCTTACCCTCACCCCAAATGTTTCTACCTTAATAGGTCTGGGTTGGGGCCTGAGAATTTGTGTTTCTAAAAAATTTCCAAGGTAATGTTTTATTATCTTTCCTTGGATCACACTTAGAGAACAACTGGAATAGCATAAAGAACTAAACTAAAGAAATCTGAGTTCTAATTTCTCCCAGTTACTGAGCAAATATGCTGCCTTGGGATCTTATTTATTCTTTCTATGTATTTTAATAAGACAAGTGAACACTTATTGAATTTTTATTTTTAAATATATTGGCATCAAACCCTTGACATTCACTCATTAATTTGATAAATATTTGAGTATCTTCAATTAGATAAACCATGTTACTAAGAATATAGTGATATAATCCTTTTCCTCATGGAGCTTACATACTATTGGGAGAACAAAAAGTGAATAAATAAGAATATATGCAACATAATATCAAATGGTGATAATTGTAATGGAGATAACAGACTTATAATGAAGAATTAAGAGGTTAATTCTTTGGCACAACTGGGTGGCTCCGCCGGTTGAGTATCCAACTTCAGCTCAGGTCATGATCTCACAGTTCGTGAGTTCGAACCCCACGTCAGGCTCGCTGCTGTCATGGAGCCTGCTTGGGATTCTCTCTCTCCATTCTCTCTCTGCCCCTCCCCCAATTGTGTTTTCTCTCTCAAAATTAAACATTTTAAAAAGGTTAATACTTTATTTTTTAATTCAAGTATAATTAACATAGTTTTATATTAGTTGCAGGTGTGCAATATAGTTACTCAGCAATTCTATACATTACTCAGTGCTCATCATGATAAGTGTACTCTTAATCCTCTTCACATATTTCACCCATCCACCCAACCCTCCCCCCGTCCCCTGGCAACCACCTGTTTCTTCTCTATATTCAAGATCTGTTTTTTGTCTTTTTGTTTGTTTGTTTTGCTTCTTAAATTCCACATATGAGTTAAATCATATGGGATTTGTATTTCTCTAACTGGCTTATTTCACTTAGCATCATATCTTCTAGATACATCAATGCTGTTGCAAATAGCAAGAATTCATTTTTTATGGCTGAGTAATATTCCACTGTGTGTGTATGTGTGTATGTATTTTCTTTATCCATTCATCATCTATGGATAGGCACTTAGATTGCTTTCATATTTCAGATATTTTAAATAGTACTTGATATTTCTTGTCTTCTTATTTTAGCCATTTTGACAGGTGTTAGGTGATATTGTCTTGTTTTGATTTGCATTTCCCTAATGGTTAATGATATTGAGCATTTCTTTATTTTTCTGTTGACCATCTACATGTCTTCTTTGAAAAAAAAAACATGTCTATTCATGCATTCTGCCCATTTTGAATGGATTATTTGGGGGGGATTGGTGTTGAGTTGCATAAACTATTTATATATTTTGGATATAATAAAGTTTAAAGTTTTAAAAACTCATTTGATTTTGTGAGACAATCTCCCTGTGAGACAGGCATTTATATTTTCACAATGTCACTGAGGAACCTGAAGATAAGAAAAGTTAAATAATATTCTCAATATTACACAGCTAATAAGCAGTAGAATTAGGAATTAATCTCAGATATGACTCCAAATGTTCCCTTAATTAATATTAAATCTCTCAAATAGATAAAAGATTTTGGCACAGTAAGTGACACAGAGGAGTCATGCAATTAATGTAGTCATTATCATGCTTCCATAACTGAATTTATCATATAACAATCCTGTTTCACAGATGAAGAAACACCCACAGAAAGATCAATTAATTAGCCTTATTTCATGCACTTAGTAAACAATAAATATAAGAATTGTGGCCTGATAGGTTACAAAGTCATACTTTTTCTATTATGTTAAAATGCCTTCTCTGCATAAAATGAAAACAATAGTAGAATGACACAGGAAAACCTACCTAAAACCTGTTAACAGGTTTTAAAAAATATAGAACAATATGTGTTTGTAGATGGAATGTTTATAGTAATTATTATTTCTTTTTGCACTAATAATAGTTCATATATTGGGTATTGGGGAATCCGTAATACCTAAGAAGGAAATATTTCTCATGTGAATTCTGTTGAAATCATGAAAGAATATATCTCAGCCTTTTAGCCTCATTCAATTCTGAAAAGTTCTTTGGAGATGTATTATTTTAATAAAGGTATTCTTTTGCTGAACATTATGAGAAACAAGCACATAGTAACAAATATGACTATTCCCAAGTTAGATGCAGGTTGATATTACAAATAAGAATGTACTGAAGAGCCTATCCCATATTTTATAAGAGTCAGGAAAACTTGTTTGGTAGCAGTACTCATCAAGTTGATACTTCATTTATTTTTTCATCTGTGTTATACTTTATTATTTTAAGTTTATTTATTTTGAGAGAGAGAGTGGGACATGGGCAGAGAACAAGAGAGAGAGAATCCCAAGTAGGATCCACACTGTGAGCACAGAGCACAATACGGGGCTCAAACCCACAAACTGCAAGATCATGACTGAGCTGAAGTCAGAGCTTAACTGATTGAGCCACCCAGACGCCCCCATCTGTGTTATACTTTAAAGAGTAGGTAAGCTTGCATTAAAGACTAAAGAAGTTCGAACTACTCTAGTCATTATATTAATGGTTTTCAGTCAGACTTCAGAAGAACTTATTGCTAATATAGGATGGAAATTGAAAGACTTCCCTTTCAGTACTGATTAGTTTCCCCTTTTCATTATATAGGAGTCATCAGTTCCATAGAAACATTAAAATCTATCAAATCCCCTGGAAAATGCTGAACTTAAACTGTACCTGAAGATCATCTTTGCAATCTTCTCTTGCCTGAAACAACCATAGTTAGAAAAAAAGAAAACTAAGTTATGCTTAATGATTGTGAGTATTTTGAATTTGAATTATTATATTATTTTTATTTTGTTTATATATATGTATATATATCTTCTTTATTTTATCTAAATATGAAATTTATTCTCAAATTGGTTTCCATACAACACCCAGTGCTCATCCAAACAGGTGCCCTCCTCAATACCCATCACCCACCCTCCCCTACCTCCCACCCCCCATCAACCCTCAGTTTGTTCTCAGTTTTTAAGAGACATTTATGTTTTGGCTCCCTCCATCTCTAACCTTTTTTTTTTCTTCCTCTCCCCCATGGTCTTCTGTTAAGTTTCTCAGGATCTACAGAAGAGTGAAAATATATGGTATCTGTCTTTCTCTGTATGGCTTATTTCACTCAGCATAACACTCTCAAGTTCCATCCACATTGCTACAAAAGACCATATTTCATTCTTTCTCACTGCCACATAGTATTCCATTGTGTATATAAACCACAATTTATTTTTTTAACGTTTTATTTATTTTTGAGACAGAGAGAGACAGAGCATGAACGGGGGAGGGGCAGAGAGAGAGGGAGACACAGAATCGGAAGCAGGCTCCAGGCTCTGAGCCATCAGCCCAGAACCCGACGCGGGGCTCGAACTCACGGACCGCAAGATCGTGACCTCAGCCGAAGTCGGACGTTTAACCGACTGAGCCACCCAGGCGCCCCATATAAACCACAATTTCTTTATCCATTCATCAGCTGATGGACATTTAGCCTCTTTCCATAATTTGGCTATTGTTGAAAGTGCTGCTATACACATTGGGGTAAAAGTGCCCCTATGTATCAGCACTCCTGTATCCCTTTGGTAAATTCCTAGCAGTGCTATTGCTGGGTTATAGGGCAGATCTATTCTTAATTTTTGAGGAACCTCCACACTGTTTTCCGGAGCGGCTGCACCAGTTTGCATTCCCACCAACAGTGCAAGAGGGTTCCCATTTCTCCACATCCTCTCCAGCATCTATAGTCTCCTGATTTGTTCATTTTAGCTACTCTGACTGGCGTGAGGTGATATCTGAGTATGGTTTTGATTTGTATTTCCCTGATGAGGATCGACGTTGAGCATCTTTTCATGTGCCTGTTGGCCATCCGGATGTCTTCTTTAGAGAAGTGTCTATTCATGTTTTCTGCCCATTTCTTTCCTGGATTATTGGTTTTTCGGATGTGGACTTTGGTGAGCTTTTTATAGATTTTAGATACTAGCCCTTTGTCCGATATGTCATTTGCAAATATCTTCTCCCATTCCATTGTTTGCCTTTTAGTTTTGTTGATGGTTTCCTTTGCTGTGCAGAAGCTTTTTATCTTCATGAGGTCCCAATAGTTCAATTTTGCTTCTAATTCCCTTGCATTTAGGGATGTGTCAAGTAAGAAATTGCTGCGACTGAGGTCAGAGAGGTTTTTTCCTGCTTTCTCCTCTAGGGTTTGGATGGTTTCCTGTCTCACATTCATGTCCTTTATCCATTTTGAGTCTATTTTTGTGAATGGTGTAAGAAAGTGGTCTAGTTTCATTCTTCTGCATGTTGCTGTCCAGTTCAGTCAGTTCAGCATCTGACTTCAGCTCAGGTCATGATCTCACGGGTTTGTGAGTTTGAGCCCTGCATCTGGATCTGTGCTGACAGCTCAGATCCTGGAGCCGTCTTCCGATTCTGTGTCTCCCTCTCTCTCTCTCTGCCCTTCCCCTGCACTTGTTCGCTCACTCTCTCAAAAATAAATAAAAATTTAAACAAAAGAAAAAATGTCTTTTCATGTCTTCTGCCCATTTTTAATTGGATTATTTGGGTTGTGCTCTGCTGTTGAGTTGGAGTTGTACGAGTTCTTTATATATATTTTGAATACTAACTTTTTATCAGATATGTTATTTGCAAATATATTCTTCCATTCAGTGGGTTATCTTTTAGTTTTCTTGATTGTTTCCTTTTTTGTGCAAAAGTTGTTTGTTTTTTTAATTTTGATGTAGTCCCAGCAGTTTATTTTTACTTTTATTTCTCTTTCCTCAGAAGACATACTTAGAAAAATGTTCCTACTGCCAATGTCATGGAAATTGCTGTCTGTGCTTGCTCCTTTCTAGGATTTTTGTGGTATCAGGTCTCATATTTATGTCTTTAATCTGTTTTAGTTTATTTTTGTGCATGGTGTAAGAAAGTGGTCCAGTTTTATACTTTTGCATGTTGCTTTCCAGTTTTACCAATACCATTTGTTGAAGAGATTGTCTTTTCTCCATTGGATATTCTTGCCTCTTTTGTCAAAGATTAATTGACTATATAGTTTTGGGTTAGTTTCTGGGTTTTCTACTTTTTTTCATTGACACATGTGTCTATTTTTGTGCCAGTACCATACTGTTTTCATTAGTACAACATTATATAGGATAACTTGAAGTCCGGAATTGTGATATTTCCAACTTTGTTTTTTTTTGTTTTCTTTTTTAATATTGCTTTGGTTATTCAGGGTCTTTTCTGGTTCCATTCAAACTTTAGGATTGTTCTAGATTTGTGAAAAATGCTGTTGGTATTTAGATGGGGATTATATTAATGTAGATTATGTAGTAATCTACATAATGTAGATTATTAATGTAGTATATTAATGTAGATTTAATATGTAGATTGCTTCGTGTGGTATAATCATTGTAACAGTATTTTTTTCTTCCAAACCATGAACGTGGAATGTCTTCACATTTATTTCTATCATCTTGAAATTATTTTACCAGTGTTTTATAGTTTTTAGCATATATACCTTCACTTCTTTGGTTAGGTTTATTCCTACATATCTTATTATTTTTGGTGCAATTGCAAATGGGATTGGTTTCTTAATTTCTCTTTCTGCAGCTCCAGTTTAGTGTATAGAAAGGCGACAAATTTCTGCATATTAATATTGTATCCTGTGGTTTTACTAAATTGACTTATTAGTTTTAGCAATTATTTGGTGGGGGCTTTAGGGTTTTCTACATAGTATCACATCATCTGCAAATAGAGTTTTACTTCTTTACCCATTTGGATGCGTTTTATTTCTCTATGTTGTCTAACTGTTGTGACTAGGGCTTCCACTACTATATTGAATAAAATTAGTGAGAGTGCACATGCTTGTCTTCTTCCTGACCTTGGGGGAAAAGGTCTCAGTTTTTAACCAATGAGTATGATATTGGCTGTGGGTTTTCATTAAGGCCTTTATTATGTTGAGATATGTTGCCTTTAGAACTACTTTGCAGAGGGTTTTTATCATGAACGGATATTTTACTTTTTCACATTCTTTTTTCTGCCTCTATTGAAATGATCATATGGTTTTTGTCCTTTCTCTTATTGATGCAACGCATCACTTTAATTGTTTTTGCAAATTTTAAACCACACTGCATACTGGGAATAAATCTCACCTGATTGTGTCATATTTTTGAATGTATTATTGGATTCTTTTTGCTAACATTGTGTTGAGGATATTTGCATGTATATTCTTCAGAGATACTGGCCTGTACATCTATTGTTTTGTGGTGTCTTCATCTGGTTTTGGTATCAGGATGATACTGCCCTAATAGAATTAAATTGCAAGTTCTCCTTCCTCTTGTATGTTTTGGAATAGTTTGAAATGGATAGGTAATATCCCTTCTTTAAATGTTTTGTAGAATTTGCCTATGAAGCCGTCTGGTCCTAGACTTCTGAGTTTTAGGGATTTTTTGGATTAGTGATTCAATTTTATTGCTGGTAATTGGTCTGTTAAAAATTTCTATTTCTTCTTGCTTTAGTTTTGGTAGGTTATATGTTTCTAGGAATTTATCCATTTCTTGCAAGTTGTCCAATTTGTTGGCATATAGGTTTTCATACTGTTGTGTTAAATTGTTCTATTTCAGTAGTGTTTCTTGTTATTTCTCCTCATTCATTAGTGATTTTATTTTGGTCCTCTATTTTTTAATGAGTCATTCTTTTTTTTAAAATTTTTTTAACATATTATTTATTTTTGAGACAGAGAGAGAGACAGAGCATGAACGGGGAAGGGGCAGAGAGAGAGAGGGAGACACGGAATCGGAAGAAGGCTCCAGGCTCTGAGCCATCAGCCCAGAGCCCTATGCGGGGCTTGAACTCATGGACCGCGAGATCGTGACCTGAGCTGAAGTCGGATGCTTAACCGACTGAGCCACCCAGGAGCCCCTTTAATGAGTCATTCTAGAGGTTTATTATTTTTGTGTACGTTTTGAAAGAATCAGCTGCTAGTTACCTTAATCTGTTCTATTGTGCTTTATTTTTTCGTTCCTATATCACTTGTTTCTGCTCTGAATTTTATTATTTTCTTATTTCTGCTGGGTTTGGGTGTTGATTGTTCTTCTATTTTAGCTCCCTTAGGTGTAAGATTAGATGGTTTATTGGAGTTTTTCCCGCTTCTGGAGGTAGGCCTGTTTTGTTATAAAAAACTTCTCTCTTAGAATGGCTTTTCCTGAATCCCAAAGGATTTTGAACCATTGCCTTCTCATTTTCATTTGTTTCTATTTAAATTTTTATTTCTTCTTTGATTTGTTTGTTGACCACTTATTGTTGAGAAGTGTGTTATTTAACCCCAATGTATACTACCTCTTTCCACATTTTTTCTGGTGGCTGCTTTCTAGTTTCATAGCACTATGGTCAGCAAGGATGTATGGGATAACATTGATTATTTCTGTATTTGTTGAGATGTGTTCAGTGGCCTACTATGTAATCTATTCTGGAAAATGCTATCTGTACAATTGAAAACAATGTGTATTCTGCTCTTTTAGGATGGAATGTTCTGAATATGTCTGTTAAACATCATCTGGTCCAGTGTGTCATTCAAATTCACCAATATCTTATTTATTTTGTTTCCATGATCAATGTAAGTGGGGTGTTATACACCCCTACTATTCTTTTTTTTAATATGAAATTGATTGTCAAATTGGTTTCCATGTAACACCCAGTGCTCATCTCATCAGGTGCCCTCCTGAATGCCCATCACCCACCCTCCCCTCCCACCCCTCATCAACCTTCAGTTTATTCTCAGTTTTAAGAGTCTCTTATGGTTTGCCTCCATCCCTCTCTAACTTTTTTCCCCTTCCCCTCCCCCATGTTCTTCTGTTAAGTTTCTCAAGATCCACATAAGTGTGAAAACATATGGTATCTCTCTTTCTCTGTATGACTTATTTCACTTAGCATAACACTCTCCAGTTCCATGCATGTTGCCACAAATGGCTATATTCCATTCTTTCTCATTGCCAGGTAGTATTCCATTGTGTATGTAAACCACAATTTCTTTCTCCATTCATCAGTTGATGGACATTTAGGCTCTTTCCAAATTTTGGCTATTGTTGACAGGGCTGCTATAAACATTGGGGTACAAGTGCCCCTATGCATCAGCATTCCTGTATCCCTTGGGTAAATTCCTAGCAGTTCTATTGTTGGGTCATAGGGAAGATCTATTTTTAATTTCTTGACGAACCTTCACATTGTTTTCCAGAGTGGCTGCACCAATTTGCATTCCCACCAAAAGTGCAAGAGGGTTCCCGTTTCTTCACATCCTGTCCAGCATCTATAGTCTCCTGATTTGTTCACTTTAGCCAATCTGACCAGCGTGAGGTGATATCTGAGTGTGGTTTTGATTTGTATTTCCCTGATGAGGAGTGACGTTGAGCATCTTTTCATGTGCCTGTTGGCCATCTGGATGTCTTCTTTAGAGAAGTGTCTATTCATGTTTTCTGCCCATTTCTTCACAGGATTATTTGTTTTTCGGGTGTAGAGTTTGGTGAGTTCTTTATAGATTTTGGATACTAGCCTTTTGTCTGATATGTCATTTGCAAATATCTTTTCCCATTCTGTTGGTTGCCTTTTAGTTTTGATGATTGTTTCTTTTGCAGTGCAGCAACTTTTCATCTTCATGAGGTCCCGAGAGTTCATTTTTTTATTTTGATTCCATTGCCTTTGTAGATGTGTCAAGTGAGAAATTTCTGTGGCTGAGGTCAGAGAAGTTTTTTCTTGCTTTCTCCTCTAGGATTTTGATGGTTTCCTAGACAGGAAACATTCAGGTCCTTCATCTATTTTCAGTTCATTTTTATGAATGGTGTAAGAAAGTGGTCTAGTTTCATTCTTCTGCATGTTGCTGTCCAGTTCTCCCAGCACCAATTGTTAAAGAGACTGTCTTTTTTTCTTTGGATATTCTTTCCTGCTTTGTCAAAAATTAGTTGGTCATACTTTTGTGGGTCCAATTCTGGAGTCCCTATTCTATTCCTTTGGTCTATGTGTCTGTTTCTCTGCCAATAACATGCTGTCTTGATGGTTACCGCTTTGTAGTAGAGGCTAAAGTCTGGGATTGTGATGTCTCCTGCTTTGGTCTTCTTCTTCAATATTACTTTGGCTATTCAGTGTCTTTTGTGGTTCCATACAAATTTTCGGATTGCTTGTTCTAGCTTTGAGAATGCTGGTGCAAATTTGATTGGGATTGCATTGAATGTGCAGATTGCTTTGGGTAGTATTGACATTGTAATCATATTTCTTCTTCCAATCCATGAGCATGGAATGTTTTTCCATTTCTTTGTATCTTCTTCAATTTCCATCATAAGCTTTCTACAGTTGTCAGCATACAGATCTTTTATATATTTACTTAGGTTTATTCCTAGGTATTTTATGCTTCTTGGTGCAATTGTGAATGGGGTCAGTTTCTTGATTTGTCTTTCTGTTGTTTAGTTATTAGTGTATAAGAATGCAACTGATTTCGGGGCGCCTGGGTGGCGCAGTCGGTTAAGCGTCCGACTTCAGCCAGGTCACGATCTCGCGGTCCGTGAGTTCGAGCCCCGCGTCAGGCTCTGGGCTGATGGCTCGGAGCCTGGAGCCTGTTTCCAATTCTGTGTCTCCCTCTCTCTCTGCCCCTCCCCCGTTCATGCTCTGTCTCTCTCTGTCCCAAAAATAAATAAAAAACGTTGAAAAAAAAATTTAAAAAAAAAAAAAAAGAATGCAACTGATTTCTGTACATTAATTTTGTATCCTCCGACTTTGCTGAATTCATGTATGAGTTCTAGCAGACCGTTGGGTGGAGTCTATAAGGTTTTCCATGTATAATATCATGTCTACTGCTAAAAGTGAAAGCTTGACTTCATTTTTGCCAATTTTGATGCCTTTGATTTCCTTTTGTTGTCTGACTTCTGATGCTAGCACTTCCAACACTATGTTAAATAACAGTGGTGAGAGTGCACATCCCTCTCATATTCCTGATCTCAGGAGGAAAGCTCTCAGTTTTTTTCCCCATTGAGGATGATATTAGCTGTGGGCTTTTCATAAATGGCTTTGATGATGTTTAAGTATTGTTCCTTCTATCCCGACTTTCTCGAGGGTTTTGATTAAGAAAGGATGCTGAATTTTTCAAATGCTTTATCTGCATCGACAGGATCATATGGTTCTTATCTTTTCTTTTCTTAATGTGATGTATCATATTGATTGATTTGCGAATGTTGAACCATTCCTGCAGCCCAGGAATGAATCCCACTTGATCATGGTGAATGATTCTTTTTATATGTCGTTGAATTTGATTTGCTAGTATCTTGGGAAAATTAGCATCCATATTCATCAGGAATATTGGCCTGTAGTTCTCTTTTTTTTTGCTGGCTCTCTGGTTTGAGAATCAAAGGAATTCTGGCTTCATGGAATGAGTCTGGACGTTTTCTTTCCCTTTCTATTTTCTCGAACTACTTGAGAAGGATAGGTATTATCTCTGCTTTAAAAGTCTGGTAGAAATCCCCAGGGAAGCCATCGGGTCCTGCACTCTTATTTGTTGGGAGATTTTTGATAACTGATTCAATTTATTTGCTAGTTTATGGGTCTGTTCAAGTTTTCTATTTCTTCCTGTTTGAGTTTTGGAAGTGTGTGGGTGCTTAGGAATTTGTCCTTTACTTCCATGTTGTCCAGTTGGTTGGCAAATAATTTTTCCTAGTATTCCCTTGTAGTTGTTTGTATTTCTGAGGTATTGGTTGTAATAATTCCATTTTTATCCATGATTTTATCTATTTGGGTCACCTCCCCCTCTTTTTAACAAGCCTGGCTAGAGGTTCATCAATTTCATTTATTTTTTCAAAAAACCAACTCTGAGTTTCATTGATCTGCTCTACGATTTTTTTTAAGATTCTATATTGTTTATTTCTGCTCTGATCTTTATTGTTTCTCTTCTGCTGGCCTTGGGATTTCTTTGCTGTTCTGTTTCTGTTTCCTTTAGGTGTGCTGTTAGATTTTGTGTTTGGGATTTTTCTTGTTTCTTGAGATAGGCCTGGATTGCAATGTGTTTTCCTCTCAGGACTGCCTTCAGTGCATGCCAAAGCATTTGGATTGTTGTATTTTCATTTTCATTTGTCCCCATATATTCCTTAATTTCTTCTCTAATTGCCTGGTTGACCCATTCATTCTTTAGTAGGGTGTTCTTTAACATCCATGGTTTTGGAGGTTTTCCAGACTTTTTCTTGTGGTTGATTTCAAGCTTCATAGCATTGTGGTCTGAAAGTATGCATGGTATGATCTCAATTCTTGTATACTTATAAAGGTCTGTTTTGTGACCCAGTATATGATCTATCTTGGAGAATGTTCCATGTGCACTCGAGAAGGAAGTCTATTCTGTTGCTTTGGGCTGCAGAGCTCTAAATAGATCTGTCAAGTCCATCTGGTACAGTGTATCATTCAGGGCCCTTGTTTCTTTATTGATCCTGTGTCTAGATGATCTATGCATTGTTGTAAGTGGAGTATTAAAGTCCCCTGAAATTACCACATTCTTAACAATAAGGTTGCTTATGCTTGTGATTAATTGTTGTATATATTTGGGGGGTCCTCTATTCAGCTCACAGATATTTATAATTGTTAGCTCTTCCTGATGGATAGACCCTGTAATTATTATATAATGCCCTTCTTCAACTCTTGTTACAGCCTTTACTTTAAAGTCTAGTTTGTCTGATATAAGTATGGCTACTCCAGATTTCTTTTGACTTCTAGTGGCATGATAAATAGTTCTCCATCCCCTCACTCTCAATCTGAAGGTGTCCTCAGGTCTAAAATGAGTCCTTTGTAGACAGCAAATAGATGGGTCTTGTCTTTTCATCCATTGTGAAACCCTATGTCTTTTTGTTGGAGCTTTTAGTCCATTTACATTCAGTGTTATTTGGAAAGATACGGGTTTAGAGTCATTGTGATGTCTGTAGGTTTCATGCTTGTAGAGATGTCTCTGGTGCTTGTGGTCCTTGAAACATTTCACTCACAGAGTCCCCCTTAGGATCTCTTGTAGGGCTGGTTTAGTGGTGATGAATTCCTTCAGTTTTTGTTTGTTTGGGAAAACCTTTATCTCTCCTTGTATTCTGAATGACAGAGTTGCTGGATAAAGGATTCTTGGCTGCATATTTTTTCTGTTCATCACATTGAAAATTTCCTGCCATTCCTTTCTGACCTGCCAGGTTTCAGTAAATAGGTCTGCTACTACCCTTATGTGTCTCTCTTTGTAAGTTACAGCATGTTTATCCCTAGCTGCTTTCAGAATTTTCTCTTTATCCTTGTATTTTGCCAGTTTCACTCTGATATGTTGTGCAGAAGATTGATTCAAGTTACATCTGAAGGGAATTCTCTGTGCCTCTTGGATTTCAATGCCTTTTCCCTTCCCCAGGTATGAGAAGTTCTCAGCTATATTTTGTTCAAGTACACCTTCAGCCCGTTTGTATCTTTTTCTTCTGGGTTCCTATGATACGGATATTGTTCCGTTTGATTGCATCAATTAGTTGTCTAATTCTCCCCTTGTACTTGTGGATTTTTTTTATCTCTCTCTTTCTCAGCTTTCTCTTTTTCCATAATTTTATCTTCTAATTCACCTATTTTCTCCTCTGCCTCTTCAGTCCGTACTATGGCTGCCTCCATTTTATATTCACACCTCATTTATATCATTTTTTAGTTCCTCATGACTGATTTTTTAGTCCCTTGATGTCTGTAGCAATAGAGTCTCGGTTGTCCCCTATGCTTTTTTCAAGCCCAGTGATTAATTTTATGACTATTATTCTAAATTCTTGTTCTGTTATATTGCTTAAATCAGTTTTGATCAATTTGTTATCTGTCACAAATTCCTGGAGTCTCTTTTGAGGAAATTTTTTCTGTTTCATCATTTTGAGTTGTCCCTGTGGTGGCTCCAAACTGCAGGGCACTTCTGCTGTGCTGTTAGGAGTTACTTCTGTTGGTGGGCGGGGCTGCAGTCATACCTGATATCTGCTCACAGCCCACAGCTGGGGCCACAGTCGGACTGGTGTGTGCCTTATATTCCCATCTCCCAGGGGCAGGACTCACTGTGGAAGGGTGTGGCCCATGTCTGGGCTGCTTGCACACTGCCAGGCTTCTGGTGCTTCTTGGATGGGATCTGGCCAAAGGCGTATTAGACAGGGTAGATCCACAAGCTGCACAGGGGCTGAAGGGGCAGCATAGCTAGCTTTGCCATAGGTGGTCCCCTGCAGTAGGGACCCTGCAGCACAGAGAGGGAGACCAGCCTGTTGGAGGGATGGATCCACAGAGGCACAGCATTGGGCGTTTGAGTGGTGCAAGCAAGTTCGGTGAGGGGAACTGGTTCTCTTTGGAATGTCAGCTGGGGGATGGGAGAGGAAAATGGCAATTGCCAGCACCTTTGTTCCCCCGCCAAGCTGAGCTCTGTCTTCCGGGGCTCAGTAATTCTCCCTCCCGGTGTCCTCTCACCCTCCCTACTCTCTGTGAGCAGACCTATTGACTTTTAACATTCCAGATGTTAAGTCCCTCTGGCTGTCAAACCTCACGGAGTCAGGCCCCTCATCTTTTGCAAGCAGACTTCGGGGCTGTGTCTTGCCAGTCAGGCTGCCCCTCCACTGCCCAGGGTCCCTCCTGCCAGTCCATGTAGCATACACCACCTCTCTACCCTTCCTACCCTCTTCCGTGGGCCTCTTGTCTATGCTTGGCTCTGGAGAGTCTGTTCTGCTAGGCTTCTGGTGGTTTTCTGGATTATTTTGGCAGATGTGGGTGGAATCTAAGTGATCAGCAGGATGAGGTGAGCCCAGCATCCTTCTACACCATCATCTTCCATGCTCCCTCTGTACTATTCTTGTATTATTATTGATTGTTACTTTTATGTTGGTTATTAAAAGTTTTATGTATTTGGGTCCTTCCATGTTGGGTGCCTAAATATTTAATTGCTATATTGTCTTGTTGGTTTATTCTCTTTTTTTATTTTATAGTGTCCTTGTCTCCTGTTACAGTCTTTGTTTTAAAGTCTATTTTGTCTGAAATAGTATTGCTACCCCAGCTTTCTTTTTATATCCACTTTCATGATAGATGTTTCTTCATACACTCACTTTCAATTTTCAGGTGTCTTTTGGGTGGAAATCTGTCTCTTACAAGTTGCATATAGATGGATTTTTTTTAATCCACTCTATCACCCTAAGTCTTCTGACTGGAAAATTTAATCCATTTAAATTCAAAGTATTTATTGATAGATATACATTTATTGCAATTTTTACTTGTTTTGTTGTTGTTCCATAGATTTTCTGTGATTCTTTTTCGTCTTTCTCTCTTTCATATTTTGTGTGTGTGTGTGTGTGTGTGTGTGTGTGTGTGTGTGAAATACTTGGATTTATTTCTCCTTATTTGTGTATCATTACTGGGTTTTTGATATATGGTTACCATTTGTTTGTATATAACATTTCTTACATATAGCAGTCTATATTAAGTCAATGGTCACTTAAGTTTGAACTCGTGTTCTATTCCTTTCTTTTCCAGATTTTAGGTATATGGTTTCATCTTTAACATCATTTTATATTATGAGTACCTTGCATGATTTTTACAGGCATTTATTTTTACTATTTTTATGTTGTTTACCTTTCATACTCTAATTTATGGTCTTTCCTTTCCACTCAAAGTGCCCTTTTTAATATATCTTGTAGGCCTGATTTAGTGGTCATAAACTCCTTTAGTTTTTGTTTGAGAAGCTCTTTATCTCTCCTTCTATTCTGAATGATACCTTTGCTGGCTAGAGCATCCTTGGCTGCAAATTTTCCCCTTTCCACACATTGTATATGTATGCCATGCCACTTCCATCTGGCCTGCATATTTTCTGCTAACATGTCCAGTAATAGCCTCATGAGAATTTCCTTGTAACTGTTTTCTTTTGTATTTCTGCTTTTATTTTTTCTGTCTCTATTTTTATTGCCATTTTATTTACTATGTGTCTTGGTGTGAATCTCATTGAGTTGAATTTTTTGGGGGGATCTATGTGTCTCCTAGACGTGGATATCTGTTTACTTCCCCAGATTTAAGGAAGTTTTCAGTTATTATTTCTTTAAATACAATTTCTGCCCTCTTATCTCTCTCTCTTCCTCTGAGATCCTTATAATACAAATGTTATTATGCTTGATGGAGTCACTGAATTCCCTATAACTATTCTCAACTTTCATAATTCTCTTTCCTCTCCTTTACTTAGCCTAGTTGCATTCAATTACTCTCTCTTCCAGGTCATTAATTCATTCCTCTGTTGCATCTAGACTGCTATTTTTTCCAAGTGTATTTCATTTCATTTATTTTGTTTGCATTATTGTTTTAGATATTTTGCTGATGACATTTTGCCAACTTCTTCCTTTTCAAAATTTCTTTGTATATTTTACTTGCATTGAATTCTCATATAATGTTTAGAATCTGCTTGTCAAGTTCCATAAAAAAAATCCTGCAGGATTTTGATTGGAAATACAATAAAATAAATGATAATTTTGGAGAGAGTTGACATCATAACAATATTGAGTCTTCCAATTTACTAGCATTCTATATTTGTATTTTCATAGACTTAGATTTTTTCATTAGTATTTTCTAGTTTTCAACATGCAGATATTCCATATATGTTGTAATATGTATCCATTTTTGTGTGTTTTATGTTTCTATTATAAATGATATTATTTTTATTTCCATTTTCAATAGTATGTTACTGTCTTATAGAAATGTTTTGTGGGGCACCTGGGTAGCTTAGTCAGTTAACTGTCCAACTTTGGTTTCAGTGCAGGTCATGATCTCATGATTTCATGGGTTCAAGTCCTGCATTGGGCTCCATGCTGACAGTGTGGAGCCTGTTTAGGATTCTGTCTGCCTCTCTTTCTGTCCTTTCTCCACTGTCACTGTCTCTGTCTCTGTCTCTCTCAAAATAAGTAAATAAACTTAAAAAAATAATAAAACGTGTTTAAAAAAAAAAAAAGAAACGCTTTGTGTGTGGTTATTGACCTGTGATGCTGCTGAACTCACTTTCTAGCACCTTCTTTGTGGATTACTTGGGATGGGATTTCCTAAATAAAAAATCATATCTGTGAATAGAGAGAGTTTTATTTTATTCTTTCTGATATGTATACTTTTTATGTTTTTCTTGCCTTATTGCACTGTACCAGTACCATGATGAGAGGAAGTCATAAGTAAATATCCTTGCCTTGTTCCCTATTGTAGGTGTGGGGCATTCAGTATTGTCATCATTAACTAAGGTACTAGCTGTAATATTTTTAAGGTGCTTTTTATCAGACTGAGAAAAGACCCTTTTATTCCTAGTTTTCTGAGAGTTTCATTTTTTTTTTAAATCAGGAATGGATGTTGGAGTTTTCAAATGCCTTTCATCCATCTATTAGCTTTTAAATAATATTCTTTGTTTTTAACATATTTATGACTTTATATAGTTGGTTTCCTTAAGATCAGATACAGTTGGGTGCTCCTTTTTCCCCCCCAATATAAAAAACTTTTTTAAATTGGTAAGTTCAGACAATTTATTTTCTTTATATAGTGATTGACTTTTTACATAACAAGTAATAAAATCTACTATATTGCTCTATTTTATTATTTCCTTCATTTCTTTGTTTTTTTCTTAATATTTGTATTTCTTGCTTTCAATTAATCAATTACTTATTTTTAAGCAATTATTTATTTTTATTTCTTTTTATCTCCATTAAGTTATTAGTATTAACACATTTTTAATTTGATTAGTGGTTGACCTAGGCTTTATAATACACATCTTTAATCAATCATAGTCAACTTTCCAATACTACTAGACCACTTCATGTGTACTGCAAAGGACTTACTGTAATATATTCCAAATCCTTTCACCTTTACTGTAGTATACTCCTAAATCTTTATTCTTTACCATAGTCTATGTCCAATCCTTCCTTTATATTTTGTGCTACTATTGTCAATAATATTTTTTAAATGTTTATTTATTTTGAGAGAGAGAGTGAGAGTATGAGTGGGGGGATGGGAAGAGAAAGAGAGAAAGAGAGAATCCCAAGCAGGCTTCTTGCTGTCAGTGCAGAGCCTAACACAGGGTTCATTCTCGCAAACTGTGAGATCATAACTTGAGTCAAAATCAAGAGTCAGACACTTGACCAACTGTGCCACCCAGGCACCCCAATTTTATTTCACATATGTTATAGACACACAACTTCCTGCTACTATTTTTACTTTAAACAGTAAGTTATCTTTAGAACAGTTAAAAATGAGAACAAAATGAATTTTATATTTGAATTCATTTATGATGCTTCCAGTGCTCTTCATTTACTTGTATAGATCCCAGGTGTTAATTTGTTTATATTTTTTTTGTTTAAAGAACTTTAATATTTCTTGTAGTGTAGGTCTGTCAATAAATTTTGTAAGATTTTGTTGCCTTAAAAATGTTTTATTAAATGTTTATTTATTTATTTTGAGAGAAAGATGGAGAGGGGGGAAGGGGCAGAGAGAGAGTGAGAGATAGAATCCAAAGCAGGCTCCATGCTCCCAGTGCACAGCCTGACTTGGGGCTCAATCCAACCAACAAAGATATCATGATCTGAGTGAAAATCAAGAGTCAGATGCTTAACCAGCTGACCCACTCAGGTGACCCTGAAAAATGTTTTTAATTTGCCTTAATTTTTCAATGAAAGTTTTATTTGATACAGAAATCTAAGCAACAGTTATTTTATTTCAGCACTTTTAAGATGTCTTTTGGTTTGCAAAATGTCTGATGAGAAGTCTGTTGAAATTTGTATCTTTTTCCCAATATATATAATATATGCTTTGTCTTTGGTTTCTCTCTCTCTCTATCCTGCCTTTTTCTTTCTTAAATGTTTGGAATAAAATATGTCAGAATGTGGTATTATTGTTGTTTTCCTAATTTTTTCGTGTTCTATCATCTTCTTGAATCTGTGTATGCTTTATCATGTATATAGGTCTCTGGTGAATTTGAAAATTGGAAAATTATGACATTTTTTAGTTGTAAAAGATAATTATTTAATATTTTTGAGATATTTTAGACTTAAACAAAAATTTAGCAAAATTAGAGTTGCCACATACTCCTCCATTTCTTATATTTTTCCCATATTAGTGTGGTACATTTGTTAAAACTGATAAACCTACATTGATACACTATTATTGACTAAAGTCTGTACCTTACCCCAGTGTTTTTTTGTGATGAACATTTTATGGGTTTTGAGAAAGGTATAATGACACATGTCCACCATTGCAGTTTAAAAAAGAATAATAGGTTCACTGCCCTAAAAATTCTCTGTGCTCACCTATTCATTCCATAATTTCTCCTCCCAAATCTCTGGTAACCACTCATCCTTTTACTTTCACCACAGTTTTTCATTTTTCCAAATGTAACATATTTTAAATCATACAGTATGGAGCCTTTTCAGACTGTCTTCTTTCACTTAGTAATGTACTTCTAAATTTCTCCATATCTTTTTTGTGGCTTCATAGCTCACTTATTTTTATTGCTGAATAATTTTCTACTGTATGGATGTGCTGCACTTCGTTTATCCATCAGTCTTCCAACCTATCCAACATCTTTGTGGCTTTAAATTTGGGGCAATTATGAATAGAGCTGATACAAACATGTATGTACAAGTGTTTGGAGATAAATTTTCAATTTGTTTTGGTAATACCGAGGAGTAAGATTGCATGATCGTATGGTAAGAGTATGTTTAGTTCTGTAAGGACCTGCCACACTGTCTTTCAAAGTGGATTACCACTTTTCATTCCCACCAACTATTTTTGATGTCATGGTTATTCTACATTATTGCCTGAATTTAGCACTGTCAGGAATTTACATTTTAACTTTTCTAATAAGATATGTAGTGTATCTCATTCTGTTTTAATTTGTAAATCCCTAAAGACATGTGAGGCTGGACATCATTTCAGTATTTGCCACTTTTGTATCTTCTTTGGTAAGGTGTCAGCTCAAGTCTTTTGTCTATTTTTAGTGTGCTAATTGTTTTCTTATTGTTGAATTAAAAAAAATTCTTTGTATATTTTGCATGCAAGTCTTTATCTGTTATTTGTTTTGCAAATGTTTTTCCCCCAGTTGATGGTTTGTCTTTTAATTCTCTTAAGAGTGTCTTTCGCAGAGCAGTTTTCAATTTTAATGAAGTTCAATTTGAGTTGTTTGATGAATTATGCATTTGGTGTTTTATAACATTGTTTTCCCAAACATTTCTTTCACCCCATTGTCTCCCTAATATCAAGGGATTCCAGTTCCGCATATAATAGATGTTTTAATATTATCCCATAGTTCTTGGATGGTCTTTTTCTTTTTCTTTTTTCATTACTTTATCCCTTTTTGATTAATTTTTACTGACCAATCTTTTTTTTTTTTTACATTTTTTTCAGCGTTTATTTATTTTTGAGACAGAGAGAGACAGAGCATGAACGGGGGAGGGTCAGAGAGAGGGAGACACAGAATCCGAAACAGGCTCCAGGCCCCGAGCTGTCAGCACACAGCCCGAGCGGGGCTCGAACTCACAGACTGCGAGATTGTGACCTGAGCCGAAGTCGGCCGCTCAACCCACTGAGCCACCCAGGCGCCCCTACTGACCAATCTTAAAGCTTACTCATTCTTTCTTTGGCTGTGCCAATGCTACTGATCAGCCTGTAGAAGTCATTCTTCATTTGTGTTACTGTGATTTCTGTTTCTTGCATTTACATTAGATTATTTCTCACACCTTCTTTATCTACTAAAATTACTTATATCATCATTCATGGTGTTTATCTTTTCTATAAAGCCTTATGCATTAATCTTAGTTATTTAACATTTCCTGCTTAGTAATTCCAACACCTATGTTATATTGTGTTTTTCTGTTGATTTTTGTTGTTTATTTCCTAACACCATTTTGTTTTATTCTTCTTTTTTTTTTTTGCCTTATAGTTTTTTTGCTGAAAGTTGGACACTTTGTGTAGTACATTAGAAACTGAGGTAAATAGTTTGTTTTTTTTTGAGAGAGAGAGAGAAAGGACACAAGTGAATGAGGGTGGAGAGAAAGAGGGGGGATGACAGAGAGAGAAAGAGAGAAAGGGAAGTTGGGGCTCACCCAAAGCGGGGCTCATGTTCACCAGAAGGAGGGCTCAAGTTAACCCGAAATGGGGCTTGTGCTCAGAGAAAAGACAGAGAGAGAGAGAGAGAGAGAGAAGTGGGACTCACCCAAAGCAGGTTTCCTGCTCTGAAGTAAATATTTTCTTATGGTCAGATGTACATGCTTTTTCTTCTCCTAACCTCTTCATAAAAAGTTTGAGTCAGTGTGGTCAGGAGTTGAGTTGAGTGCATTAGTTACCTAGTGTTGCCATAAAAGTTGCTACATAAATAGTGGATTAAATATCTATTATCTTAGTCTGTTGTAGATCAGAAGTTCAGTGAACTTGACTGAGCTCTCCACTGAGGGTTTCACAAGGCTGAAATCAATATATCAACTGCTTTTAGTGCTTATTTGCAGCCAATTATCTAGGGGTAGATTGTACTTCTTAGTTCATTCAGATTGTTGGAAGAATTTATTTCCACATGTTGGTAGGATTAAGGTCCTGTTTCTTTGCTGGGTTTCAGCTGGAAATCTACTAAATTTCTAGAAGTCACCCACATTCCTTTTCACATGGTTCTATGGCTCTATCTTCAAAGACAGCAATGGTATATCAAGTCATTCCCACTCTTTGAATAACTCTGAACTCTCTCTCTGCCTCATTTCCTCGCTTACCTTTTCTGCTACACCTCTCTACGTCCAGCCAGAAAAAAATAAATTTCTCTGCTTTAAAAGATTCAAGTGATTAGATTGAGCACAACTATATAAGCCAGAAAAATCTGCAAAGTTACTTCCTAGACTGGAGGTTTGACTGAATAACCAGGGGGGTGGGAATCTTGGAAATAAACCTTTTGAATTCTGCTTACCACATTGGGCTTGAATTTTGTAGTTACTATGCTAGCCTAAACATACCACAGACTTTAAATCCTGTGTCATTACCTGGTACTACCGTGGGTACTAGTTTGCCAGTGTTTTTCCACATTGTCTGCTTCACCATCAGTGTATGTTTTCTATCTTTGCCTGTTTCTCAGGTAGGGTCTTTGTTTACACAGTTACTAATTTTCCAGAAATATATTGCTTTCACTTATTAGTTGACAATTAGAGGCACAGTGGTAGGGTATTCTAGTGATGCTCTCTGTTGTCTACATTTATCCTCTTTCTAAGTGGGTCCTATGTTCCTGGGTCTCAGGGGTGGGTACCTTCTCCATGATTTTGCTTTGCTCTCATCTGTAGCAAACTTTTAATAGTCTGGGTCCAACAGGCATCCCTGCCCTTCTTCAAGGATAGAGTTTTTCTCTTCCTTTTCCTTCCCCACCTGCTAAAATGTGCCTTTATTGAATATCTTTACAAGAAAATGTGTCTTTATTGAATATCTTTACAACAAGATTTACTGCTCCCCCCCTCCCAGTGGTTTAAGCCTTTTTAAAAGGCTTTTGTTTCTTTCATAGAGGAGATAGAAAAAAATGACACAGGTTGAATGTCATGATTTTCTCACAGAGACTGATGTTTTCTTCTCATAGATCTGCACCATGAGGCATGCTTTCTCAGGCATCTTTTCCTGTTCCCAGTTTTTCTGGTGAGCACTCAGTTACGTCCATGGCAAAACGTTTACAAGTGGGTGTGAATATTTCTTGTGGCTGGAATTCACAGATTATATTCTCAATGTATTTCTCACTCAAGCTGTAGGTATTCATTTAACATTTAAGAAGATTCTTCTTATTGGATAGTATAGCTTTCGGTGGCACCGTCTCCAGGCAAACAAATATTTACATATCATCTCTCCTTGAAAGCATTTGTTTCCTTAGATTTTGTGTCATTTTGTTGCCATGGTGCCCTACATCTTTAATGGGTCATTTGTGTGTGTGTGTGTGTGTGTGTGTGTGTGTGTGAATTTAGAGATTGGCATTTTTCCTTTTTATAAGTGTAGATGTAGTACTCTTTGAAGATTTCTACATCCTAAGTTGATAGTGGAAGTACAAAAACTCATTTTAATAAAAGCCAAATAGTAAAAATTCTTGTAGTTTCCAAGTTCTTAAAAATTTAGTTTAATCTTTTAATCAGATTTTAATTGTTTTAAATCAGATCCTTGACTTTATACCAACACAGTTTTCAGGTAATTAATATTACTATTGATACCACACAGCAGTAACAATGGTAATACATATGTTAATTCTTGCCCATCTTTCTCAGAATTTTTTAAGTTTGTTTATTTTTTTTGAGAGAAAGCACAAGCAGAAGAGGGTAAGATAGAGGGAGAGGCAGAATCCCAAGCATGGTCCATGACATCAGCGCAGAGCCCGATGCAGGACTGGAACCCATGAACTGTGAGATTGTGACCTAAGCCAAAATCAAGAGTGGGATGTTTCATGGACTGAGCTAGTCTGGCGCCCCAGGGTTTTCTTTCGAATAAATAGAATAATTGGTCTTCATCTTTAAGAAGCACATGATCTTCAAAACATATCTCTCTTGCATTAGCCTGTTGTTAGCATCAAAACTTTTGCCAGTAGAAGTTCCTTTTTTTCCCAAATTACTATTTCACATGTGAGCCATAAGCATCCATGTATAGGAACTTTACCCATTATCTAAGACATTCTGGTGGTAGAGCTTGGTGAGGCTAGTATTCTCAGAAATTATAATACAATCCAGGAGAATGAATACAGACCCAAGTGTTATAGTGAATAATATTAATCCTGAATGTAACTATTAGATATATATCATAAAAAGGAATAAAATTATTAAAGTCTTTGACTATTCACGCTTCTCTTTATAGAAATATTCTTCTAACTTGTGCTTTTCTTTCCCATAAATCATTAGTTATTCAAAATCTTATGCTGTTCCTTGGATGCTTAATCCATATCTACTGCAGAGTATTGCCTAATAGATAATAGGCACAGAAAAATGTTTTTTTTTAATTGTTTGTCATGAGTGAAAGTGAATAAATCTAAATTGATGAGGGGTAAATTTTAACTATGAATCCTGAGCTAGATAGCATTAGATAAATGATTCACACTTTTTTTTTAATGCTTCACACTTTTTATGAAGAGGGGTCCAAATTTACTCAGGATTAAGGTAAAATGCTATTTGTAATCAATTTTATTTTTATTAGTCAGATTTTGATGGTAGGAATTAATTGGGAAGGCAACACTAATTATGCATACTATTAACAATTTTGAAAATTTTAATACTATTAGTTTGGGTAAATAGGTTATATGTCAGCATACTGAAGTTTAATAAACTATAGAAAGATTGTAGAAGGGGTTTGTGACTATGGTAGTCTGATTTAATCAGTTTATTAAGCCGGACTTAAGTAAAATGTCTTTTGTTTTAATTTTCACTTTTTAAAACTTTTCTGACATATGTATACTTAACACTAAAATAAACATAAATGCATGTTTTCAATAATATGAAGATTCTTTCTCTTGTTTTAAAAAGTTATCAATAAAAGAAAACATGTAAATACCAACAGGAATCAGGCTAAATGTGTGCTAAGTCATTCACAAACTTACATTATGTAACTTCTATGTGGCAAATTCAGTGAACATACAAAAGTATGCCATGATTTTTGGCCTCTGGGAACTTATAAACTAGTGGGAGAACCACAATAACAATGCTTTCCCCATTATTACATAGTGTGATTATGAGATAATAAATGCAAAATCCTACTCTCATCAGGCATCATGAACCCAGACAGGAAACACCCACAGGGAAAGAATAGACCCATGGCATTTACAAAGTTACTTCCATTTGGATCCTAACTTTAGCCCTTTGACTAGGTAGATGTGAGATTATCTAATTTGCATTTCTAATAAGCAATTCTGTTCCCACCGCATTTAAAAAATTGCAATGTTTATTTATTTTTGAGAGAGAGAGAGAGTTTGGGGAGAGGCAGAGAGAGAGGGAGACACGGAATCAGAAGCAGGCTCCAGGCTCTGAGCTGTCAGCACAGAGCCCGACGCATGGCTCAAACTCACAAACCGTGAGCTCATGACCTGAACTGAAGTCGGATGCTCAACAGACTGAGCCATCCAGGCCCCCGTCCACCTCATTTTTAACTGTCATTTTGCTGCATGTTTAGGCTTTTCGTGCTCTGCTTGTTCCCTAGCTTTTTTTTTTTTTTTTGAGTTGGGTATTGATAATTTCGGGTTATCTCTAATGCAGCATGTCATTACATACTCGTATTTGAAAAGAAAAAGTTATTAGAATGGAAAAAAAGGTGTATTAATTGAATTTTCAAGGTCTTGTAACTCCATGACTTGAACTCATAGTTGCTTTAGGCAAGTTCACATTCTTCCCTTATTTGCTTGTGACTTAAGTTTTTCCACAAAAGTTATTAATTGATGGTTTTAGTCCACTGAGTTCTGCTTAATAAAGTTTTTTTTTATATGTTATTCCATACTTTATATTTGATAACGTAAGCAAGTAACACATCCTGTTTTTTTGAATGCCTGAAAATAATAAAATATAAAAAAGAAAGAGTGGGGACAGAAAACTAATGTAATCAGGCTTAGGCTGGTTGAAAAGATAACATAGTTATTAATACATTAGGGGCAAGTAGAGTTTTGCTTACCTGAGTAACAGTAAGTACTTAGAGAAGGTGATACAGGAAGGAGAGCTCAAATAAGAATCTCACGCCAGTAAAATAATTCTGGATAAATCTAACTAATAATGTTAACTAACATAAGAATTAAACCTAGATTTTTCAAAAAAAATTTCAACGGTTAATTCTGCAGTTTCATATAACTTGATTCCAATTAAAATTTGTGTCTTTGAGTGCATTTTTGAACTGTGCTTCTACAAAGAGAAAATATTTTCAGTTTTAGCTAATAAACATAACTGAGATAATTTCAGCACTTATAAATTGCTGTCACGTGAATAAGTCCACTTAGAAAACAGCATGGATGCTTTTGAACAATGACTTTTTTTCTATACTTTTCCACTGGAGAATACCTATATGTGGTAAACTCAAATATAAACATTTTTTTAAGTTTATTTATTTGTTTTGAGAGAGAGAGAGAGAGAGAGGGAGAGAGAGAGAGAGAAGGGGAGGAGCAGAAAAAGAGGGAGAGGGAGAATAAGTATATGCGGTAAACTCAAATATGAGCAATTTTTTGAAGTTTATTTATATGTTTTGAGAGAGAGAGAGTGAGTGGGGGAGTATCATAGAGGGAAAAAGAGAGAATCCCAAGCAGCGTCCACACTGTCAACGCAGAGCCTGATATGGGGTTCTAACTCACAAACCCTGATATCATGACCTGAGTCAAAGTCAAGAATCAGATGCTTAATCAAATGAGTCACCCATGTTCCCCCTAAGCAAATTTTAATAGCCAAGAACATTCATATAAATTGATCATGTAATGTGATTCCTCAATATACTGAGATGTATTGGCTGTTTATTAGATTGCTGAACAATTTTAAACTGTAAATAGGCATTTATTATCCACTTAAAATGTGCCTTTCAACATTAGGCCCCACTGTAAATTAAGAAATTTTAAAAAGATAAATGAATTGTGATATAACAAACAGATATGCCAACATTCTGCCTATAGTTCATGGCTCTATTCCAAGATCTTGCACACAGCATGCAATTGACCAAAGCACATTATGCATAATTTTCACAATGATGCTGTGATGTTAGATGTTTCTTGCTCTGGTTGCAACATAGAAAATGTATGAAATCATTTAAAAGTCATAGTTCTATAGTAATATACAATAAGAACAGGGGCTGAAGCTTTTTTTTTTTTTTTTTTTTTAATTTTTTTTTTCAACGTTTTTTATTTATTTTTGGGACAGAGAGAGACAGAGCATGAACGGGGGAGGGGCAGAGAGAGAGGGAGACACAGAATCGGAAACAGGCTCCAGGCTCCGAGCCGTTAGCCCAGAGCCCGACGCGGGGCTCGAACTCACGGACCGCGAGATCGTGACCTGGCTGAAGTCGGACGCTCAACCGACTGCGCCACCCAGGCGAGGCTGAAGCTTTTTTACTTGTTTGTAATAGAACAATGGTTCGTGCACTTAGCCTTATATTTATAGTTGAGACTTTATTTATGACTGACTGGCATTTTACAAATCGTCACCAAGCATAGAAATAGGACAGATTAAAGAAAAAACAACAACAAAAACATTTAAAGGCTATTGGGGTTGACACATGTAAACAATAAAATATATTTTATTTGGTCAAATAATATTTGAGAAAAGTGTGATATTTAATTTTACGTGTCATAGGGTAGAACTATTTTTAATTTTTTGAGGAACCTCCACACTGTTTTCCAGAGTGGTTGCACCAGTTTGCATTCCCACCAACAGTGCAAGACGGTTCCTGTTTCTCCACATCCTCTCCAGCATCTATAGATTCCTGAATTGTTCATTTTAGCCACTCTGACTGGCATGAGGTGGTATCTGAGTGTGGTTTTGATTTGTATTTCCCTGATGAGGAGTGACGTTGAGCATCTTTTCATGTGCCTGTTGGCCATCTGGATGTCTTCTTTAGAGAAGTGTCTATTCATGTTTTCTGCCATTTTCTTTACTGGGTTATTTGTTTTTCGGGTGTGGATTTTGGTGAGTTCTTTATAGATTTTGGATACTAGCCCTTTGTCTGATATGTCATTTGCAAACATCTTTCCCATTCCATTAACTGCCTTTTAGTTTTGTTGATTGTTTCCTTTGCAGTGCAGAAACTTTTTATCTTCATGAGGTCCCGAGAGTTCATTTTTGGTTTAATTCCCTTGCCTTTGGAGATGTGTCAAGTAAGAAATTGCTGCAGCTGAGATCAGAGAAGTCTTTTCCTGCTTTCTCCTCTAGGGTTTGGATGGTTTCCTGTCTCCCATTCAGGTCCTTTATCCATTTTGAGTTTACTTTTGTGAATGGTGTAAGAAAGTGGTCTAGTTTCATTCTTCTGCATGTTGCTGTCCAGTTCTCCCAGCACCATTTGTTAAAGAGACTGTCTTTTTTCCATTGGATATTCTTTCCTGCTTTGTCAAAAATTAGTTGGCCATACTTTTGTGGGTCCAATTCTGGAGTCTGTATTCTATTCCTTTGGTCTATGTGTCTGTTTTTGTGCCAATACCATGCCATCAATAGCAGTGCTAGGAATTTACCCAAGAGATACAGGAGTGCTGATGCATAGGGGCACTTGTACCCCAATGTTGATAGCAGCACTCTCAACAATAGCCAAATTATGGAAAGAGCCTAAATGTCCATCAACTGATGAATGGATAAAGAAATTGTGGTTTATATACACAATGGAATACTACTTGGCAATGAGAAATAATGAAATATAGCCTTTTGTAACAATGTGAATGGAACTGGAGAGTGTCATGCTAAGTGAAATAAGTCATACAGAGAAAGACAGATACCATATGTTTTCACGCTTGTGTGGATCCTGAGAAACTTAACAGAAGACCGTGGGGGAGGGGAAGGAAAAAAATAAAGAGTGAGAGGGCCAAACCATAAGAGACTCTTAAAAACTGAGAACAAACTGAGGGTTGATGTGGGGTGGGAGGGAGGAGAAAGTGGGTGATGGGCATTGAGGAGGGCACCTGCTGGGATGAGCACTGGGGGTTGTATGGAAACCAAGTTGACAATAAATTTCATATTTAAAAATAAATAAATAAATATAGTAAAAGCATTTGAATTGTATACTTCAAATAAGACCACTTCATGGTATATAAATTATATCTCAATAAAGTTGTTAATTTTTTTTTAACGTGTCAATATGACCATGCCATTTTAACCAGATATTTGGTCAAACACTAGTCTTGATGTTACATACTTTTGTTTTGTTTTTTGTTTGTTTGTTTGTTTTTCAGATAAGATAAATCTTTAAATTTTTAAATGTGTATTTATTTTTGAAAAAGAGAGACAGACAGAGTGTGAGCAGGGAGCACAGAGAGAGGGAGACACAGAATGCAAAGCAGGCTCCAGGGTTTCAGCACAGAGACCAATGTGGTGCTTGCACTCAAACCAGGAGATCATGACCTGAGCTGAAGTCTGACACTTAACCAACTGAGCCATCAAGGTGCCCCTGATAAGATGAATGTTTAAATTTGTAGACTTTGGATAAAGATTACCCTACATAATGTAGGTGGATCTCATCCAATCAGTTGAAGGCCTTAAGGGAAAATAAACTGAGATCCTTTGAGGAAAAAGAAATTTTGTTTCCACACTGTCTTGAACTTCAGCTGAAACACCAACTCTCCTCTGGGTCTGCAACCTGCTTACCTACCTTGCAGAATTTACACTTGTCAACCTATAAAATCAAGTGAGTCAATTCTTGTTGACGCACATACACATGTACACACATACACACACACATACACACACACACATGTACACACACACACACACACACACACACACTGTTAGTTCTGCTTCATTGGAGAACCGTGACTAATAGAGGAGTCAAATATAGGATTATAGCCTCCGTGTACTGGAGGTAGGGAAATAGTTATAATAGCAAAATTGGGTATGCATACTGAGGAGTAATGGGATAAAATGTAGTAAACTCAAATGTTGATTAAAATTTTTTTAAGTATGTACTTAAATTCCAGTTAGTTAACATACAATGTAATATAGTACCAGGTGTACAACATAATGATTCAACACTTCCATATACTACTACTCATCACATGTCTGCTCCTTAATTCCCATCACCTTTTTAACCCATCCCCCCCGCCCCCCCCCCACACACACATCTCCATTCTGGTAACCATCAGTTTGTTCTCTATAGTTAATAGTTTGTTTCTTGGTTTGCCCCTCTCTCTTTTTTTCCCCTTTGCTTCTTTTGTTTCTTAAATTCAACATATGAATGTAATCATATGGAATTTGTCTTTCTCTTACTGACCTATTTCACTTAGCATAATAATCTATATATCCATCCATGTGCTTGAAAATTACATGATTTCATTCCTTTTATGGCTGAGAAATCATATAGTTATTTATATATATTTATACTTATAGATTTATATTTACATTTATATAATAATCTCCATATATATATATATATATAATCTCCATATCCTCACTAACAACTGTAGTTTCATGTATTGTTGATTTATCCATTCTGACAGGTGTGAGGTGATATATCATGATAGTTATGAATTGCATTTCTCTCATGATAAATAATGTTGAACAACTCTTTATGTGTCTGTTGCCATTCTGGATGTCATCTTTGGGAAATTCTCTATTCGTGTCTTCTGACCATTTTTTAACTGGATTATTCATTTTCTGGGAGTTGTCTTATAAGTTCTTTATATATTTTGGATACTAATCCTTTATCATGTAGGTCATTTGCAAATATCTTCTCCCATCCCGTAGTGTGTCTTTTAGTTTTGATGATTGTTTCCTTTACTGTGCAGAAGCTTTTTATTTTGAAGAAGTCCCAATAATATATTTTTGCTTTTTTTCCCCCTTGCCTCAGGAAACATATCTAAGAAGAAGTTGCTATGGCCAATGCCAAAGATGTTGCTGCCTGTGTTCTCTAGGATTTTGATGGTTTCCTGTCTCACATTTAAATCTTTAATCCATTTTGGGGTGCCTGGGTGGCTCAGTCGGTTAAGCGTCCTACTTCGGCTCAGGTCATGATCTCACAGTCCGTGAGTTCGAGCCCCGCATCAGGCTCTGTGCTGACAGCTCAGAGCCTGGAGCCTGATTCACATTCTGTGTCTCCTTCTTTTTCTGCCCCCTCCCTGCTCATGCTCTGTTTCTCTCTGTCTCAAAAATAAATAAACATTAAAATTTTTTTTAATAAATCTTTAATCCATTTTGAATTTATTTTTATGTCTGGTGTAAGAATGTAATCCAGTTTCATTCCTTTGCATGTTGCAGTCCAGTTTTCCCAACACCGTTTATTGAAGAGACTGTCTTTTTCCCACTAGGCATTCTTTCCTGCTTTGTTGAACATTATTTGACCATATAAGCATGGGTTAATTTATGGATTTTCTACTCTGTTACATTGATCTATTATGTCTATTTTTGTGGCAGTAACATACCCTTTTGCTCACTACATCTGTGCAGTATAACTTGAAGTCCAACATTGTGATGCCTCCAGCTCTGCTTTTCTTTTTCAAGGTTGCTTTAGCTTTTGGGGTCCTTTGTGGATTGAAACAAATTATAAGATTGTTATAGCTTTGTGAAAAATACTGTTGGTATTTTCATAGGGATATTTTAGATTATTTGGTTTGCTTTGGGTAGTACAGACATTTTAATAATATTTGTTCTTCCGACCCATGGGCATGGACTGCCTTTACATTTCATCGTGTAACCTTTAATTTCTTTCATCAGTATTTTATAATATTCAGAGTACAGGTCTTCCACCTCTTTGGTTAGGTTTATTCATAGATATCTTATTGTTTTTTTGTGCAATTGTAAGTGGAATTGTTTCCTTATTTTCTTTCTCTGCTGTTCCATTGTTTGTGTATACAAATGCCAGTTTTCTGTATGTTGATTTTGCATCCTGAAAATTTGCTGAATTCGTTTATCAGTTTTATCAATTTTGGGATGGAGTCTTTTGGTGTTTCTATATGGAATATTATGTCATCTGCCACTACAGAAAGTTTTACTACTTCCTTACCAATTTGGATGCCTTTTATTTCTCTTTGTTTCCTATTGCTGTAGATAGGACTTCCAGTACTATGTTCAGTATCAGTGGTGAGACTGAACATCCCTTTCTTGTTTCTGACTATAAAGGAAGAGCTCTCAGTTTTTCCCCATTGGGGATATTAGCTATGTGGTTTTTATAGTCTTAATTGTTTTGAGAAATGTTCCCTCTATACCTATTTTGTCGAGAGTTTTTTTTTTATCATGAAGTGATATCTTACTTTGTCAAAATTTTGCTGAATGAAACAAATCATACATTTTTATATTTTCTTTTATTGATGTGATGTACCACATTGGTTTATTTGTTGATATTGAACCTCTCTTACAATCCAGGAATAAATCCAACTTCATCATGGTGAATGAGTTTTTAATGTATTGTTGTATTCAGTTTGCAAGCATTTTATTGAGAATTTTTCCATCCACGTTCATCAGGAATATTGGCCTATAGGTCTTTTTTTAGTGGCAACTTCATCTGGTTTTGATATCAGGGTAATGATGGATTCATAGAATGATTTGGAATTTCCCCTCCTTTTTCTAATTTGTGGAAGAGTTTCATGAGAATAGGCATTAAGTCTTCTTTATATCTTTGGTAGAATTTGCCTGTGAAGCCATCTTGTCTTGGACCTTTGTTTGTTGGTAGTTTTTTTTTTAATGTTTATTTATTTGTGTGTGTGTGTGTGTGTGTGTGTGTGTGAGAGAGAGAGAGAGAGAGAGAGAGACAGAGAGACAGAGAGAGAGACAGAGAAAGAGAGAGAGCGTGTGCATGAGTTGGAAGGGGCAAAGAGGGGAGAGAGAGTATCCCAATCAGGCTCCACACTGTCAGTGCAGAGCCCAACACGGGGCTTGATCCCACAAACCATGAGATCATGACCTGAGCCAAAATCAAGACTAGGAAACTTAACTGAGCCAACCGAGTATCCCTTTTGGAAGTTTTTGATTACTGATTAAATTTCTTTGCTGATTACCAGCCTGTTCAACTTTTATATTTCTTCCTATTTCAAGTTTCAGTAACATTTTTTTTCTAGGTGTGTTCAAGTTTTATATTTCTTTCAGTCTCAGTTTTCTTTGTTTCTATGTTTCTAAAATTTTATCCATTTCTTCAAAATTGCCCAATTTGTTAGCACAGCATTTTTCACAATATTCTCTTCTAATTATTTGTATTTTTGCAGTGTTGGTGGTTATTTATCCTCTGTCATTTTTTATTTTCTTGTTTAGTTCCTTTCTCTTTTCTTTTTGAGAAGTCTGGCTAGAGGTTTATCAATTTTATTGATTTTTTTCAAAGAATCTGCTCCTGGTTTCATTGATCTGTTATACCATACTTAGTTTCTATATAATTTATTTCTGCTCTATTCTTTACATTCTCCTTCCTTCTACTGTATTTAGGCTTCGTTTATTTTTTCTTTTTCTAGATCCTTTAGGTATACGTTTCTGTTGTTTGTTTATGATTTTTATTGCTTTCTGAGTGGACCTGTATTGCCATATACTTCCCTCTTAGGACTGCTTATACTGCCTCCCAAAAGTTTTTGACCATTTTGCCTTCATTTTCATGTATTTTTAAATTTCTTCTTTCATTTCCTCGTTGACTGAATCATTGTTTTGTAGCCTTTTATTTACCCTCAATATATTTGTGGTCTTTCCAGATTTGTTCTTATGGTTGGCTTCTAGTTTCATAGTGTGTGGTCAGAAAGGATTCCTGGAATGATTTCAACTTTTTGTATTTATTGAGGCCTGTTTTGTGAAGTAATATGTAATCTCTTCTGGAGAATATCCTTGTGCACTTGAAAAGAATGTTTTCTCTGATTTTTTTTAATGTTTATTTATTTTTGAGACAGAGAGAGACAGAGCATGAACGGGGGAGGGTCAGAGAGAGGGAGTCACAGAATCTGAAACAGGCTCCAGGCTCTGAGCTGTCAGCACAGAGCCCGACGTGGGGCTCGAACTCACGGACCACGAGATCATGACCTGAGCCGAAGTCGGCCGCTTAACCGACTGAGCCACCCAGGCGCCCTTCTCTGATTTTTTATGGAGGAATCTTCTGAATATATCTGGTCCAGTGTGACATTCAAAGTCATTGTTTCCTTGTTGATTTTCTGTTTAGATAACCTGTGCATTGATGTAAGTGTTAAAGTTCCCTACTATTACTGTATTATTATCAATTAGTTCCTTTTTGTTTCTGTTGTCTTATCAACAGATAACCTGATTCAAAAGTTCTTTTTTTAGGCTGCCTGAGTGGTTCAGTTGGTTAAGTGTCTGACTCTTGATTTCAGCTCAGGTCATGATCCCAATGTCATGGGATCAACCCCATATTGGGCTCTACCTGAGCATGGAGACTGCTTGAGATTCTTTCTCTTTTTCTCCATCTGAAGCTCTCCCCCTTTCTTTCTCTCTCTGAAAGTAAAATAAATCGTTTTTTAATATGAAATTTATTGTCAAATCAACACCCAGTGCTCATCCTAACAAGTGCCCTCCTCAGTGCCCATCACCCACTTTCCCCTCCCTCCCACCCCAATCAACCTTCACTTTATTCTCAGTTTTTAAAGAGTCTCTTATGGTTTGGTTCCCTCCATCTCTAACTTTCTTTTTCCTGCTTCCCCTACCCCACAGTATTCTCTTAAGTTTCTCGGGATCCACATAAGTGTGAAAAAAATGGTATCTGTCTTTCTTTGTATGACTTATTTCACTTAGCATCACACTGTCCAGTTCCATCCACGTTGCTACAAAAGGTCAGATTTCATTCTTTCTCATTGCCATGTAGTATTTCATTGTATATATAAACCACAATTTCTTTCTCCATTCATCAGTTGATGGACATTTAGGCTCTTTCCATAATTTGGCTATTGTTGAAAGTGCTGCTATAAACATTGGGGTACAAGTGCCCCTATGCATCAGCACTTCTGTATCCCTTGGATAAATTCCTAGCAGTGCTATTACTGGGTCATAGGGTAGATCTATTTTTAATTTTTTGACGAATCTCCACACTGTTTTCCAGAGTGACTACAACAGTTTGCATTCCCACCAACAGTGCAAGACGGTTCCCGTTTCTCAACATTCTCTCAGGCATCTATAGTCTCCTGATTTGTTCATTTTAGCTTCTCTGACTGGCATGAGGTGGCATCTGAGTGTGGTTTTGATTTGTATTTCCCGGATGAGGAGTGACCTTGAGCATCTTTTCATGTGCCTGTTGGCCATCTGGATGTCTTCTTTAGAGAAGTGTCTATTCATGTCTTCTGTCCATTTCTTCACTGGATTATTTGTTTTTTGGGTGTGGAATTTGGTGAGTTATTTATAGATTTTGGATACTAACCCTTTGTCTGATATGTCATTTGCAAACATCTTTTCCCATTCCATTAGTTGCCCTTTAGTTTTATTGATTGTTTTCTTTGCTGTGCAGAAGTTTTTATCTTCATGAGGTCCCAAGAGTTCATTTTTGGTTTAATTCCCTTGCCTTTGGAGATGTGTCAAGTAAGAAATTGCTGCAGCTGAGGTCAGAGAGGCTTTTTCCTGCTTTCTCCTCTAGGGTTTGGATGGTTTCCTGTCTCCCATTCAGGTCCTTTATCCATTTTGAGTTTACTTTTGTGAATGGTGTAAGAAAGTGGTCTAGTTTCATTCTTCTGCATGTTGCTGTCCAGTTCTCCCAGCACCATTTGTTAAAGAGACTGTCTTTTTTCCATTGGATATTCTTTCCTGTTTTGTCAACATTTAGCTGGCCATACTTTTGTGGGTCCAATTCTGGAGTCTCTATTCTATTCCTTTGGTCTATGTGTCTGTTTTTGTGCCAATACCATGCTCTCCTGATGATTACAGCTTTGTAGTAGAGGATAAAGTTTAGGATTGTGATGCCTCCCACTTTAGTCTTCTTCAATATTACTTTGGCTATTCAGGGTCTTTTATGGTTCCATACAAATTTTAGGATTGCTTGTTCTAGCTTCAAGAAGAATGCTGGTGCAATTTTGATTGGGATTGCATTGAATGTGTAGATTGCAATCTACACATTCAATGAAATAATTTTTTTCAATGTTCTTTTTTCTTTACATATTCACAGACACCTATAATTATATTATAAAAATAGATGATGAAATAGAGTGAATGGAGATTAAAGTAAGGGAGTTAATTCCAGAGGATAAAGTTTAATGGCAAGTAGGATGTTGCCTCTAGTTGATTAATTTCTGTTAACTTCTCTACTTATTGTATTATTTTTTTGGCCCCTTCCTTGAAATGAAGTCTATTAGGGTTCTTTTAAGGTTGGCTTCAAAGGAACTAAGTTTTATTTCATTAAAAAGGTTTAATTTTGTTCTCATCTCCAATCAGTGCTGTATTTTTGCTAACATAGCTATTGTAATACTCAATATTGTAATTCTAATCAGGCTAATATTACAGGCTAGATTCTCCCCCCCAAAAAAACAGTAGTAATAATAACTCTGTTTTTAATGTTTTATTTATTTTTGTGAGATCTCCAGCAGTGGAGAGGCAGAGAGAGGAGAACAGAGGATCTGGAGTGGGCTCTGCACTGACAGCAGTGAGCCCTGTGCAGGGCTCAAACTCACCAACCCTGAGATCATGATCTGAACCAAAGTTGGATGCATGCTCAATCAACTGAGCCACCCAGGTGCCCCATAATAGCTGTTATTTATTGTTTATTGTATGGCAAGCATTTAATGTGGACTTTCTCATTTAATCATCTCAGTAATGTTGTAAATTATTATTACCAAACTATTCTCTTAATCACATTATCTTACAGCATCTAGAACATTGAATCAAGAAAGCACTCCATATATGAAGCTGGTGTCTTATGGGAATATTCCTTGGATGGGAGAAAGGTGGCTGTCTCAGCAAAAATCATCACCACTCCTGAAAAGACCCTTTAAAATGTTTATACATATGGTTTCAGCCCAATCACATAAAAAAATCATATATTTTTTTTACCTTATCCCATGAAGGCATATTTTGGATGGTTAAAAAACCAAATAAAATATAACAGGGTTTTCAATCCCTGGAGCTAGATTACAGATACTTATCTGGGAATCAGAAAGTATGTCCACAAAAAATAAATACAACTGCAACACAGTTGTTGGGTTGTCTCTTGTGACTATAGCTCAGTTCCAGCTGATGTATCATTTCTCAAATTATGCAGGCATAAAATAACTGGAACAAATGCTATAGTCCAGTAGTTGTGTGTGTGTGTGTGTGTGTGTGTGTTGTATATGAATGTGAACATGTGTTTCAAATTACCTGTCTGAAGGGTCATTTTCTGCTGTTTTTCTTTTGACTAATAAGTGATGAGATCACAAATTCTGGGACCTAGAAAATATATACATTTGAAATATAACAGTTTAAGTTACCACTGACCAAGACAAACTTAATTTGTATAAGACACTGAATAATATCTTTCTGGAAAGCCAATTTAGTTGTATTTCAAGTATACTAAATGGATTTGGTGAGAGACACCAAATAATTTATTAGCAATGCATATTGAAGTTAGAAGTAACATTGCAAATTCTTAAGTAAAAATTGATAACTTGTTCTAAACATTCTTGATATTTTTCATCAGTGGGCATAACAGGACTGAAAATGGAGAATCTTGTGCTGGCAGCTAATCTCTTGAGTAGCAGAATGTATGATTCTGTATCATGGATCAATGAGTTATGAGCAAATCGATAAAGTTGACAAGTGTGTGCTTGCTATTCATCCATGCTGTTTTATTTTATTACCTACTCATTTCTAGTCTTCTTGTCATATACCTTTGATGACCCCTTCTTAGGTTCCCAGAGCAGTGCTGCTGTGTACAATTATGTGGATTATGTACTTCACAAGGACACTGCACATAAAGAGAGTATCAGTCACATTATAAACAGCATAGTTATGTACATTTTCTACATTCCTCTGAAAGATCGTGCTATTTTTTTTTTCATCTAAACAAATCAGTATACTAAAATATTTCTGGGAAATAGAAATGAAATTTCCTAAGGAATAGGACATTTTTAGTTTTTCATTTGTATGAAGGTACTATTTCAGCTTATACCAGGCCTGACCTATATCTTTAACTCTCACTGACTATTCTACTTTTTTTATTAATTTTGAGAGAGAGAGAAAAAGCACAGGAGCAGGAAGGGGTAGAGAAGCGGGTGGGGCAGACAGAGGATCCGAAGCATGCTCTGTGCTGACAGCAGAGAACCCAACGTGGAGCTTGAACTCACAAACCACGAAATCATGACCTGAGCCAAAGCTGGATGCTTAACCAACTGAGATACCCAGGCTCCCCCCAGCTGATCTTTTATAACATGTTACAATTCAAATTTTTTCTATATTTCTCATAGCCTTTATACAGTATATGCAAATATCATCACTTAACAAGTAATGCTGAGTTAATTTTAGGAACTTTGACATGTAAATGAGAGATCTTGACTATTCCTAGGAAATGATTATATGGTTAAAATTAATTTTGAAATATAAAAGGAGAACATCACATTGGAAAATAATTAATATATTTCTCTTTCATTGTTGAAAAAGATCACTTTTATATGATTGAGCATAGGTGAAGTCATTGGCTTATTGTCAAGGACCAGGCGCTATAAAATAATGTATCTTTGAACAGTTAGATTTGCATTTAGCATATCAAGGGACTTAGATCCTAAAAAGCATGCAAGGCCACTGACTAAAGGATGAAAACTGTTCACTTTTGTTATAATTCTTAATGAGTGCAGTGGCAGGGAATATTACTGCATGCCTATACTTATTATCTCCTTGTTTGTCTTTCTTTCTTCATGCGTAGGGGAATTAGTGTTAAAAAGAGAGAAAAATGAAACTTCAGCATATTTTGAGTCTTAATGGGTATTTTAATGTCTTTAAATCATACCATGCAGGATTTTACACATAAGTTGTCTATATGGGCTATAAGGGCCAAATCAATAGAGATTTGATTATTACTATAGTACTTATGGTATATAAGCAAGGAGGGGTACCAAAAGGCCTTCTTGAGTCCTTAATATTTCTTTGAATATCATATAATCACTTTTAACAATGAAACACTACTATTATCCTTTTCTTAAATATTTTCTACTATTCATATAAACACTAAATAATTAAGAAGTCTAAGATATGACAAAATAGAGATCCAGTGTTATGGGAGTGGGGGAATGGGAAATTTTTCACTTGTAAAAAAACATAGAGATTATTTAGTTTCCTTCATTTTATAGGTTAAGACACTGTGGTCCAAAGATATTAGATTCATGACTTACTTGTCTAAGGGCACAGCATAAGTAATTATCATAAGTGCATCTATCTGTCTATGCATCCATCCATCTGCCTATTCAGTCATCATGTATTGAATATCTTGTACATATCAGGAACAGAATAAGGCACCAGGTTACAGATAAAAATAAGAAAACTCAAGGTCCTTATGGCCTAGAAAGAGAGACAAATATATTATTAAAAGTTCATTTTTTTCTGTGCAATATTGCAATAATGGGGATATGCAGAGAGGTATAAGAAGAAGGTTACGTTACTTGGCTTGGAGTGGGATGGGCTTTTGAGTAAGTAATCCTGGAGGAAATAATACATAAGGTGGAAGGCAATGAATAAATTTAGAGTAAACCAAGAGGAAATTGGTCAGACTAAAGAAGGAACAAAGTCTTGGTTATTAGAAAAACAAAAAAAAAACATGGTTGTGTATGTGAGGGAACTGCATGCAGTTCAACCTTGTTGGATTAGGAATATATATTGTCAGTGAGATTCAAGGTGGAAGAGTGAGACTGGAGAGTATGGCAGAGGAAATATTGGAGATGTTAGTATTTTATGTTTCAAATCTTGGGCTTCATCTTATAAAGTTTATCAAGAAACCCATTTCTTACATTATATGTAAAATATCTGGAAAATAATTTTCAAAATTTCTATAAATGTTTCCAATGGGTATAACTCATTATCATTTTAGTAATAAAGTTCCAATAACAAAACCAGCCTATAAAAAATAGTGGTAAAAATGTTTTTGGGGTGTCTGCATGGCTCAGTTGGTTGAACATCCGACTTCATCTCAGATCATGATCTCACTGTTTGTGAGTCTGATCCCCACATGTGCTCACTGCTGTCAGTGCAGACCCACTTTGGATCCTCTATCCCCCCATCTCTTTCTTTCCCTCCCCCACTCATACTCTCTAAAAAATAAATAATAAAAAACATTAAAAATGTTTTGGAATCACATGGATTTCAGGATATATTAACCAAATCAGAGCCTTCTCCAGTTTATAATTTTCTTGGCTAAAATGTTCGTATCAAGATTAGATTAAGATACATGTTTGAGGGTACTCATGAATAAAAGTGACACAATATATCTCACTACAGTCCTCACAAAGAAAATCAGTTTGCATAGTTTATCTGAACAATCTATGATAAAGATGTATGCTAGGGAAAAATAAACACAGATAAACAGTTCCTATATTATAATAGATGGTGTATATCTCAGTTTTATTTATGATGCATTGTTTAGTTGGCTACATCATCCCAAAAAAATCTTCTGCACAGAAAAGAAAACAGTCAATGAAGAGTAAAGGCAACTAGATTTCTGGTTTCTGGTTTTGCAAAGAGGGAGCTTGAAAATCACCATTACATATGAACAATAAGTAGAACCTGAACAGACTCAAAAATCAACAACTCTTCTTGGATCAATAAAAGGGGTTAAGACACAGGACAAACCACAGTCTCCAAGAGATACAGCCATATGAATACCAAGTGTCGTGGTTTACCAGAGCAGAGATTCATAAATGGAAACCACCATAAGAATCAAAAGGATGTTTAAGTCTCTGAATTAATGGAAATATTCTCTCTCTTGATAGCATTGTTGATTATATGGGTATATTCACTATCAGAACTAACACTCTTAAGATCTGTGTGTTTTAGTCTATGTAAATTATACCTCAATATAAAAAAAAAGAAAAAGAATTCGTAGAATTTAGTCCATGGGAAATACCAATCTTATATTGCTAGGCATGAAAGGAATTCAAAATTGTGTATAGAAAATGATTCCATTTGTGTTTGTGTTTTTGGCTGTATGCATATATGTGTGTGAATGGTGAGAATAAACACTAAGAAGAATTCGCTAACACTTAATTAGCAGTGGTTATCAGTGGGTTGAATTCTGTCTTTACACTTTTTTATATTCAAAAATTTTTCTTAAGGGCATGTAATAATACATTATAATAAAAATGGCTAAATATATAGTTATTGGATGTGAACTTTGGGTTGTCTCCTGGTAAGTTGTTAAGTCAGGGGCTATCAACTACACACTGCACTGCCCCTTTCGCTCTCTGGGTTCCTGAGATAAAGGAAAACAAAATATCACTTAGTGCACATTATTATTTAAACCTTAAATGTCTTTATACATAAAATTGTGTTTTTCATCATTGTCTCTTGCTGCCAGAAAACTGGATTTGAGAATTTGTGTCTCTCAGAATATCCCTCAAAATATCCCTACATCTTTTGTTTGTAATAACATTTTAAAAATTCACCCTTCCATCTTGCCTGTGTGTTGCTAATATATTAGCTCTTCTTGCCCTTTCTATTGGAACATTTCTGGGTTAAGTATGTTCATTCATGAATCACAGTTTTATTATTATAATTTTGTTATTTACAGAGTCCTGGCAGCAGCTCCAGAGCTGTATAAGCAAAGACATGTTTGCTGACTAAAAGGCTTACTATTGAACAAAAGGGAATTTACTGAGTACAAATAAACATGCTTTGAATAATGATGGATTTCATCATGGTGCTTCATTGAATATACATTGTGTCAAATGGCACTGCAGTGGGGTCAGGGTTGCCATAATCAATATTGCTTTTGGGACTTGATTTTTTTCCCCATGGTGCCCTACTGCAACATTATGATCTGTACTAGATATAAATGTGAAATTAGATTTTGAAAATGACTTTTAAATATGAAAGAATTGATACAGTTGTCATTAATAGTAATGCAATTTCTCAGCTTCATGGGGATTTTTTTTTTATCAAGTACATTCTAATCTCCAGATATCTACTTTCTGAACTTCAAAAAGTCATGGACTATACCTCCTTCATTTTATGACTAACAGCACTTACTAACTGAATTCTAGGAATTTAATAAATGCAAGTTAATTGGCTTAAAGATCGATAGAACATTCTGATTCTGTAATTAGTGTAAATTAGAAGTCTTATTAGTAGAAATTTCATATTTTATTTATATCCTTAATTAACATATACTATGACCATTTTTATATGTATATATCAAAATTCTTATTGTGTAAACATAACAGAGGGCATAATTTTGAGATATCTTATTTATCTTTTTTTATTTTAATTCCAGTTAGAAGGGGCGCCTGGGTGGCTCAGTCGGTAGAGCGTCCGACTTCAGCTCAGGTCACGATCTTGCAGTCTGTGAGTTCGAGCCCCGCGTCAGGCTCTGGGCTGGCCCAGAGCCTGGAGCCTGTTTCCGATTCTGTGTCTCCCTCTCTCTCTGTCCCTCCCCCATTCATGCTCTGTCTCTCTCTGTCTCAAAAATAAATAAATGTTAAAAAAAATTCCAGTTAGATAACATACAGTGTTATATTAGTTTCAGGTATACAATACAGTGATTCAACACTTCCATATATCCCCCGGTGCGCAGCACAAGTGCACTCCTTTGTTTCCATCACCTATTTAACTCATCACCCCACCTCCCACCCCTCTGCTAAGTATCAGATTGTTCTCTATAATTAAAAGTCTATTTCTTATTTTATCTTTCTCCCTTTGCTTGTTTTTTTCCCCAAATTCCACATGAGTGAAATCAGAGGGTATTTGTACTTCTCTGACTTATTTCACTTAGCATTATATTCTCTAGCTCCATCCATGTTGTTACAAATACCAATATATCATTATTTTTTATGGATAAATAATATTTCATTGTATACTTATACCACATATTCTTTATCCATTCATTTATGGATAGACATGGGGCTTCCTCCATAATTTGGCTATTGTAGATAATGCTGCTATAAACATGGGGATGCATGTATTCCTTTGATTTAATGTTTTTGCATTATTTGAGTAAATAACCAGACTGCAATTTGTTGTTCTATTTGTTCTATTTTCAAATTTTTTGAGGAGCATCTATACTCTTTTCCAGAGTAGCTTCATCCATTTGCATTTCCACCAACAGTGCAAGAGTGTTCCCCTTTCTCCACATCCTCACCACACCTGTTGTTTCTTATGTTGTTGATTTTAGCCATTCTGGCAGCTGTGAGGTGATAGTTACTAGTAGATTTCATTTGCATTTCCCTGATAGTAAGTGATGATACTATCTTGTCATGTGTTTTTTGGCCATCTGTATGTCTTCATTGGAGAAATGACTGTTCACAATTTCTGCCCATTTTTAATTGGGTTATTTGCTTTTTGGCTAAGTTTTATAAGTTCATTAGATATTTTGGATACTAACCCTTTATAAGATATGTTACTTGCAAATATCTCCTTCCATTATGTAGTTTGACTTTTAGCTTTGTTGACTGTTTCCTTCACAGTGCAGAAAGTTTTTACTTTACTTTACTTTACTTTACTTTACTTACTTTACTTTACTTTTTACTTACTTTGGTGAAGTCCCAATACTTTTCTTTTGCTTCTGTTTCCTTTTTTTCAGGAGACATACCTAAAAATATGTTGCTACAGATTATGTTGAAGAAGTTATGCCTATGTTCTCTTATAGGTTTTTTTTATGGTTTCAGGTCTCACATTTTGTCTTTAATCCACCTTGAATTGTGTGTGTGTGTGTGTGTGTCTGTGTGTCTGTGTGTACTGTGTAAGAAAGAGGTCTAGTTTCATTCTTGGCGTGCTGCTTTCCAGTATTCTCAGCAGTATTAGTTGTCTTTTTCCATTGGATACTCTTTTCTGCTTTATCAAAGATTAATTGACCACATAGCTGTGAATTTATTTATGGGTTTCTATCCTACTCCAGTGGTCTATATTTGTCCCAGTACCATATTGTTTTGATAATTACAGCTTTGAAATATAATTTGAAGTCCAGAATTGCAATCCCTCTAGCTTTGCTTTTCTTTATCAAGGTTTCTTTGGCTATTCAGGATCATTTGTAGTTCCATACCAATTTTAGGATTGATTGTTCTAGCTCTGTGAAAAATGCTGTTGCTATTTTCTTCGGGATTGCACTAAATGTGCAATTTATTGCTTGGGTAGCATAGACATTTTAACAATATTTGTTCTTACAATCCATGAGAATGGTTTGCTTTTCTATTTCTTTGTGTCATTGTCAATTTTTTCCAACAGTGTTTTACAGTTTTCAGAATACTATTCTTTCACCACTTTGGGTTTATTGCTAAGTATTTTATGATTTTCAGTGAATTGTTTTCTTAATTTCTGTCTCTGTTCCTTCTTATTGTTGTATACAAATGCAACATATTTACATTTATTTTGCATCCTGGGATTTTGCTGAATTCATTTATCAGTTTTAGCAGACTTTTGCTACACTCTTTCAGGATTTCTATTATGAGTATCAAATAAGGAAAGTTTTACTTCCTCCTTACTAATTTTGATGCATTTATTTCTATTTGTCATATGATTCCTGTGGCTAGGACTTACAGTAATATACTAAATAAAAGTGGTAAGAGTGGGCATCCTTTTCTTGTTCCTGACCTGAGGAGAAAAACTCTTTGTTTTTCCCAATTGAATATGCTATTAGCTGTGGATATTTCACATACGGCCTTTAATATGTTGAGGTATGTTCCCTTTAAACTTACTTTGTTGATGATTTTTTATCATGAATGGATGTTGTACTTTCTCATGTTTTTTCTACACCTATTTATATGATCATATGTTTCTTATCCTTTGTCATATTGATGTGATGTATCACATTGATTGTGTTGCAGATATCGAGCAATTGTTAAATCCTGGGAATAAATCCCACTTCATTGTGGTGAATAATTTTTTTTATTATTATTATTTTATTTTTTAAAATTTAAATCCAAATTAGTTAGCATAAAGTGCAACAATGATTTCAGGAGTAGATTTCTTAGTGCCTCTTACCCATTTAGCCCATCCTCTCTCCCACAACCCCTCCAGTAACCCTCAGTTTGTTCTCCATATTTATGAGTCTCTTCTGTTTTGTCCCCCTCCCTGTTTTTATATTATTTTTGTTTCCCTTCCCTTATGTTCATCTGTTTTGTCCTGTCAAGTCCTCATATGAGTGAAGTCATATGATTTTTGTCTTTGACTAATTTCACTTAGCATAATACCCTCCAGTTCTATCCATGTGATTGCAAATGGCAAGATTTCATTCTTTTTTTTTTTTTTTTTTTTATTTATTTATTTTTTTTATTTATTTTTGGGACAGAGAGAGACAGAGCATGAACGGGGGAGGGGCAGAGAGAGAGGGAGACACAGAATCGGAAACAGGCTCCAGGCTCCGAGCCATCAGCCCAGAGCCTGACGCGGGGCTCGAACTCACGGACCGCGAGATCGTGACCTGGCTGAAGTCGGACGCTTAACCGACTGCGCCACCCAGGCGCCCCAAGATTTCATTCTTTTTGAATGCCGAATAATACTCCATTGTGTGTGTGTGTGTGTGTTTGTGTGTGTGTGTGTGTGTGTGTGTATGTGTGTGTGTGTATTTTTTCTTTATCCATTCATCCATCGATAGACATTTGGGCTCTTTCCATACTTTGGCTATTGTTGATAGTGCTGCTATAAACATGAGGGTGCATGTGTCCCTTCTAAAAAGCACACCTGTATCCCTTGGATAAATGCTTAGTAGTGCAATTGCTGGGTCATAGAGTAGTTCTATTTTTAGTTTCTTGAGGAACCTCCATACCGTTTTCCAGAATGGCTGCACCAGCTTGCATTCCCACCAATGCAAAAGAGATCCTCTTTCTCCACATCCTTGCGAACATCTGTTGTTGCCTGAGTTGTTAATGTTAGCCATTCTGACAGGAGTAAGGTGGTATCTCATTGTGGTTTTGATTTGTTATTTCCATGATGATGGGTGATGTTGAGCATTTTTTCATGTGTCAGTTGGCCATCTGGATGTCTTCTTTGGAGAAGTGTCTATTCATCTCTTTTGTCCATTTCTTCACTGGATTATTTGTTTTTTTGGGTGTTGAGTTTGATAAATTCTTTATAGATTTTGGATACTAACCCTTTATCTGATATGTCATTTGCAAATATCTTCTCCCATTCTGTTGGTTGCCTTTTAGTTTTGCTGATTGTTTTCTTCGCTGTGCAGAAAACTTTTATTTTGATGAGGTCCCAGTAGTTGTTGTTTTCTTTTGTTTCCCTTGCCTCTGGAGACGTGTTGAGTAAGAAGTTGCTGCGGCCAAGATCAAAGAGGTTTTTGCCTGCTTTCTGCTAGAGGATTTTGATGGCTTCTTGTCTAACATTGAGGTCTTTCATCCACTTTGAGTTTTTTAAAATCTATTGTTGTATTCAATTTGCTAGGATTTCATTGAGGATTTTCACATCTATGTGCATCAGAGTTATTGGCCTGGTGTTCCTTTTTTTGTTGTTGTTCACTGGTGTCTTCATCAGGTTTTGGTATCAGGGTAATGCTGGCCTCCTAGAATGAATTTGGAAGTTTACCTTCATCTTCTGTTTTTTTGGAAGACATTGATAAGTATATCTATTGACTCTTCTTTGCCTGTGATACCACCTAGTCCTGGACTTTCATTTATTGGCAGGTTTATTATTATTATTATTACTGTTTCGATTTCCTCACTGGTTATTGGTCTGCTCAAATTTTCTATTTATTCCTGTTTCCGTTTTGGTAGTTTATATGTTTCCAAGAATTTATCCATTTCTTCTAGTTTTTCCAATTTGTTGGCATGTAGTTTTTCATAATATTCTCTTAATTTTTTCATGTTTATTTATTTTTGAGAAAGAGAAAGAGACAGAGTGTGAGCTGGCAAGGGGCACAGAGAGAGGAAGACACAGAATCTGAAGTAGGCTCCAGGCTCTGAGCTGTCAGCATAGAGCCTGATGAGGGACTTGAATCCACAACCTGCAAGATCATTACATGAGCCAAAGTTGGATGCTCAACCGACTGATCCACCCAGGCGCCCCAATATTCTCTTAATTTTGTTTGTATTTCTGTGGTAGTGTTGTTTATTTATCCTGTTTCATTTGTGATCTTATTTATTTGAGTCATTTCTCTTTTTTCTTGAAAAGTCTGGCTAGGTGTTTATAAATTTTATTAATTTATCAAAGAACAAGTTCTGGCTTTATTTTTCTGTTATGTATATTTTTAAATTTTCATATACTTTATTTCTGCTTGAATGTTTATCATTTCCTTCCTTACCTTCTACTGTGTGTTTTGTTTGATTTGTTTTGTTTTGTTTTGTTTTGTTTTGTTTTAGTTATGATTTTCTAGCTCCTTTAGATTTCAAGTTAGGTTGTCTATTTGAGATATTTTTTTTGCTTTTTTTTTTAATCAAAACCCTTTTATTTATTTTGTTATTTTTTTAGAGAGATAAAGAGAGAGCATGATCAGGAGAAGGTCAGAGACTGAGGGAGACACAGAATGTGAAGCAGGTTCCAGGCTCTGAGCTGTCAGCACACAGCTTGACATGGGGCTTGAACACGTGAACCGTGAGATCATTACCTGAGTCAAAGTTGGACTATCCACTGACTGAGCCACCCAGGTGTGCTTGCTTCTTGAGGTAGGGCCTGTATTGGTATAAACTTCCATCTCTGACCCAGTTTCGCTGTATTCCAAAGGTTTTGGACCATTCTGTTTTTATTTTCATTTGTTTTCATGTTCTTTTTTGTTTTTCTTTTAATGCCTGATTGAGCCATTCATTATTTAGTAGTATTTTATTTAATCTCATTGTATATGTAGTTTTTCCAGATTTTTTTTTGTTATGGTTGACTTATAATTTGGTAATGTTGTGGTCAGACAAGGTGCATGGTATGACTTTCATGTTCTTGCATTTGTTGAGGCTTATTTTCTGGACTAATACATGATCTACCTTGAGATTGTTCCATATGCACTTGAGAAGAATGTGTTTTAAGATCCAATGTTCTGAATATATCTGTTAAATACATCTGGTCCAGTGTGTCATTAAAATCTACTGTTTCCTTGTTGATTTTATGTTTAGATAGTCTGTCCTTGAGGTAAGTGGGGTGTTAAAGTCCTCTCTTATATTTGTATTATTATCAATTAGTTCCTTTTTATATTTTTTAATTTTTCATTTAAATTCTTATTAGTTAATGTACAGTGTAATATTAGCTTCAAGTGAACAGTGTAGTATCTCCACTATTCCATACATCACCTTGGGCTTATCAGGACAAGGGCACAAATTAAACCTATCACATATTAAACTCATTTCCCCCACTCTTCCACTCTGGTAACCATCAGTTGTTCCCTATACTGAAGAGTCTATTTCTTGATTTGTCTCTCTTTTTTTCTCCTTTTACTCATTTGTTCTGTTTCTTAAACATACGAGTGACATTATATGGTATTTATCTTTCTCTGACTTACTTGACTTAGCATTATACTCTCTAGTTCCATGCATGTCTTTGCAAATGGCAAAACTTCATTCCTTTTTAGGCTCAGTAATATTCCATTATATATATATATATATATATATATATATATATAATATTATATATATAATATTATATTATATATAATATATTATATATATTGTATATTATATATTATATTAATTTATTAATATATTATTAATTAATAATTAATATAATATAATTAATATATTATTTTTATAATATATAATATAATATAATATAATATATATTATATATAATATACTATATATAATATATATAATATAATATATAATATAATATATAATATAATCATATTAATATAATAATTAATATATAATTAAAATATTAATATATTATATAATATATATTATATATTATTTATATTATATTATATTATATTATATTATATTATATTATATTATATATGCCACATCTTCTTTATCCATTCATCAGTGGATGGACACCTGGGCTGTTTCAATCATTTGGCTATTGTAGATAATGCTGCTATAAACCTCCAGATACATGTATCCCTTTGAATTAGTATTTTTGTATTATTTGGGTAAGTATCTAGTAGTGACATTTCTGGATCATAGGGTGGTTCTATTTTTAAATTTTTGAGGAAACTTCAACTTTTTTCCAGAGTGAATGCAATGGTTTGCCTACCCACCAACAGCGCTAAGGGTTAAGACTTTTCCACATCCTCACCAACACCTGTTCTTTCTTGTGTTGTTCATTTTATCCATTCTGAAAGATGTGATATCTCATTGTAGTTTAGATTTGCATTACCCTGATGATCTGTGATGTTGAACATCTTTTCATGTGTCTCTTGGGGATCTGTATGTCTTCTTTGGTAAAATGCCTATTCATGTCTTCTGATAATTTTTTAATTGGAGTATTCATTTTTGGGTTTTCAGGTTTTTTATAATGTTTATTTTTGGGGGGGACAGAGAGAGAGGGAGAGAGAAAATCTCAAGCAGGCTCCACACTGTCAGTGCAGAGTCTAACATGGGGCTTGATCTCACAAACCATGAGATCATGACCTGAGCCAAAATCAAGAGTCTTATACTTAATCGACTGAGACACCCAGGCGCCCCATTGGGTGTTCAGTTTTATAAGTTGTTTAAATATTTTGCATACTAACACTTTATCAGATATATTATTTGCAAATATCTTCTCCCATTCCATATGTGGTCTTTGAGTTTTCATTGTATCCTTAAACTGTGCAGAAGCTTTTCATTTTGATGAAATCACTATAGTTTATTTTTGCTTTTGTTTCCCTTGTTTCAAGAGATATTTCTAGAAAAAGTTGATATGGCTATTATCAGGTAGGTTACTGATATGGCTATTGTCAAGTAGGTTTTCCTTTATGATTTTTATGGCTTCAAGTAGCATATTTAGGTCTTTCATCCATTTTGAATTTATTTTCGTGTATCGTGTAAGAAAGTTTTCCAGTTTCATTCTTTTGCATGTTGCTGTCCAGTTTTCTCAACATCATTTGTTGAAGAGACTTTTTCCCATTGGATATTTATTCCTGCTTTGTCAAAGATTAATTTACCATAAAATTGTGGATTTTTTTCTGGGTTTTCTATTCTGTTCCACTGATCTATGTGTCTATTTTTGTGGCAGTAACATTTCAAGTCCAGAAGTGTGATGCCTCGAGCTTTGCTTTTGGTTTTTAAGGTTTCTTTGGCTATTCAGGGTCTTTTATGCTTTCTCATAAATTTTAGGATTGTTTGTTTTAGCTCTGTGAAAAATGCTGCTGATATTTTTATAAGGATTGCATTAAATGTGCAGATTGCTTTGATTAGTATAAATATTATAACAATATTTGTTCTTTCAATCTATGAGCATGGAATTTCTTTCCACTTCTTTGTGCCATCTTCAATTTATTTCATCAGTGTTTTATTGTGTTCAGAGTGCAGATCTTTTACCTCTTTAGTTATGCTTATTCATTAGTATCTTATTGATTTTGGTGCAATTGTAAATGGGATTTATTCCTTAATTTCTATTCTGCTCCTCCTTTGTTGGTGTACAGAAATGCAACAGATTTCTCTACATTGATTTTGTGTCCTGCACAAATTTACTGAATTTGTGTCTCAGTTCTGGCAGTTTTTTTGTAGATTCTTTCAGGTTTTCTAAATAGAGTACCATGTCTTTTGCAAATAGTGGAAGTTTTATTTTTTCATTATGAATGTTGATGCCTTTTATTTCTTTTTTTTTTTTTTCTGTTGCTGTGGCTAGGATTTCCAGTCCTATGTTAAATAATAAGGATGGGAATGGAAATCTCTGTCTTGTTCCTGACTGTACAGGAAAAGCTCTCAGTTTTTCCCCATTGAGAATGATATATCAGCTGTTTATTTTACAGATATGGCCTTTATAATATTGAAATATGTTCCATCACAACCTACATTGTTGAGGGTTTTTATCATGAATGGATGTTTTACTTCATCAAATGGTTTTTCTGCATGTATTGAAATGATCATCTCGTTCTTCTCTTATTGAAGTGATATATCAATTTTATTGTTTTGCAAATATTGAACCACCTGAATCTTAGAAATAATTCCCATTTTATCGTGGTGATCATTTTTTTTAATGTACTGTTGAATTTAGTTTGCTACTGTTTTGTTTAAGATTTTTGCATCTATATTCATCAGTGATATTCACCTGTAGCTTCTCTTTATTTTGGTATCTTTATCTGGTTTTTGTAGCAAGGCAATGCTGATTTCATAGAATTAATTTGGAGGTTTTCCTTCTTTTTCTATTTCTTGCAATATTTTGAGAAAAATAGGCTTTAACTTTTCTTTAAATATTTGTTAGAAATTGCCTGGAAGCCATCTTGCCCTAGATTTTGTTTGTTCTATTTTTTTTATTAATGATTTAATTTGTTTTCTGGTTATCAGTATGTTGAAATTTTCTATTTCTTCTTTTTCACTTTTGGTAGGATGTATGTTTCCAAGAATTTGTCTATTTTTTCCATGTTGTCCATTTTGTGGGCATATAGTTTTTTCAGAATATTGTGTTATAATTGTATTTCTGTGATGCCTCTTGATATTTATCCTCTCTCATTTATGATTTATTTACTTGATGTTTTTAATTTTTTTCCTTTTGATATTATGGGTAGGGGTTATCAATTTCTTTTCAATGAATCGTTTCATTGGGTTTGTTGGTTGTTTGGTTCTATAGCATTTACTTCTAATCTAATCTTTATTTTCAAACATTTTCTTTTATTAATGTTTATTTATTTTTGAGAGAGAGACACAGAATGAGTGGAGACAGAGGGAGACACAAAATCCGAAGCAGGCTCCAGGCTATGAGCTGTCAGCAAAGATCCCAACGCGGGGCTCAAATTCACGAACCGTGAGACCATGACCTGAGTCAATGTCGGATGCACAATGGACTGAGCCACCCAGGCGCCCCTCTAATCTAATCTTTATTATTTCCTTCTTTCTTCCAGTTTAAGCTTCATTGTTGTACATTTTCTATGTCATTTAGGTGTAAGTTTAAGTTCTTTATTTGAGATTTTTCTTGATCTTTGACCCATGCCTGTATTGCTGTATACTTCTCACATAGGAAAACTTTTAATGCATCCCTAAATTTTGGACCATTGTGTTTTCATTTTCATTTGTTTCCATGTATTTTTTTGAATATCTTATTTTATTACTTGGTTAACCCATTCATTGTTTAGTAGCATGGTGTTTAACTTCCATGTATTTGTAATCTTTCCAGATTTTTTTTCTGATGGTTGACTTCTACTTTTCATAGCATGTGGTCAGAAAGGTTACATGGTATGATTTCAGTCTTTTTGTATTTATTGAAACCTGTTTTGTTACCTAACATGTGATCATTCTGGAGAATGTTCCATCTGCATTTGAAATAAAAAAGTGTATTCTGTAGTTTTATGGTGGGATTGTCTGAATATATCTTCTAAGTCCCTTTAGTCCAGTGTGTCATTCAAAACCACTTTTTATTGTTTATTTTTGTTTAGGTGATCAGTCAATTGATGTTACTAAGGAGTTAAAGTTCCCTCTTATAATTGAAATATTATCAATTAGTTTCTTTATGTTCATTATTAGTTGTTTCATATATTTGGACGTTCCATGTTGGGTACATAAACATTTACAATTGTTATATCTTTTTCTTGAATTTTAGCATTTATGATTAAATAGTGCCTTTCTTTGTTTCTTTTTACAGACTGTTTTAAACTCTAGTATGTCTTATATAAGTATTGCTACTCTGGCTTAATTTGACAATCATTTGGGTTGTAAATATTTCTACATCCTCTCAATTTCCAATCTGCAGGTGTCTTTAGGTCTAAAATGAGTCTCTTGGAGGCAGCATATAAATACTTCTTGTTTTTTGATCCATTCTGGCACCCTATGTCTTTTCTTTGGAGTATTTATTTCACTTACAATCAAGGTAATTATTGATAGATATTTATTTAGTGCCATTGTATTACTTGTTTTGTAGTTGTTTCTGGAAATTTTATCTGGCCCTTTCTTGTCTTTGTCATTTTGGTCTCTCCTTTGCACTCAAAGAATTCCTTTTAATATTTCTTGCAGGATTGGTGTAATAGTTGTGAACTCCTTCAGTTTTTGTTTGTCTGGGAATCTGCTTATCTGTCCTTGTATTGTGAATGTTACTCTTATTTGATAAAGTATTGTTGCTTGTAGATTTTTCCCATTCATCACTTTGAATATATCATACCACTCCTTTCTGTCTTGGCAAGATTTGTTGAGAAATTGCCAGCTAGTCCTATGGGTCATCCCTTGTAAGTTAAGGACTACTTTTGACTTGCTGCTTTAAAGATTATTTTATCAATTTTTTTTTTTTTTTGCCAATTTGATCGCAATAAGTCTTGGTCTTGGCCTGCTTTTGTTGATTTTGATGGCAGTTCAATGTGCCTCTTGGATATTGATGTCTGTTTCTTTCCACAGATTAAGGAAATTTTCAGCTTGTATTTCCTCAAATAAATTATCTGCCTCATTCTCTTACTCTTCTTCTTTTGGGACTCTTATAATACAAACGTTATTACATTTGATGGAGTAATTGATATGCCTAAGTCTATTATCATTTTCCATAATTATTCATTCTCTCTTTTGTTCATCTTCATTATTTTCCAGCATTATGTATTGTATGTCACCAATTCATTCTTATTCTTCTCCTACTCTGCTGTTCATTGCATCAAGCCTCTTTGCAATCTAATTTATTGCACACTTCACTGCTGAGTGATCCTTTTCTACTTCTTTTATCTCTGTGGTAAGGGTATCCCTGAAGTGTTATATTTTTTTTTTCAAGCCCAGTGAGTAACCTTACGATTGTGGCTTTAAGTTCTACATCAGGCATATTACTTATATCTGTTTTGCTTAGATCTCTGGCCACGGTCTTATCTTTTTGTTGTAGTTGTTTTCTTCATTTGGGATAAATTCCTCTATCTTGGCATTTTGTCTAAGTCTCTGCCTTCTTCCGTGTGTTAGAAAAGCCACTTATGTCTCCTGCTACTGAAGGAAATGACGTTATGAAGAAAAGGTAATGTAGTGCCCAAGGTCTGACACTTGAGGTAGTGCCTCTGGTGTGTGCTGCTTGTGTTCTGCTGTTGTGTTGTGGCTGCTCTATCCTTCAGGCCAGTCACCTGCAGAGGCTCTCCTTGTCTACTTTGCGCCATGTTTGGTCCTTGGACTGAATGTGGCCAGTCTTAACTAGGTGTACTCTGGTGTTCTTGTGAAATGAGACTTGACAGCACTTCCATGAGAAACGAGGCGTTGCAGAACTCTCTGGTTGGGAGATGTGTTTTGGGCAGGAGTTTGGCTGGCCTTCTGGTGGAGAGGCCTGCTGTGCTGTGACTGAGGCAAGCTTGACCAAATGGGACAGTCCCAAAAGAGTGCAGGAATATGGGACTTGGTATAAGCAATTTAGGCAGCCAGTATCACCACTGTGCTGCTTGTGGCAGGCGGCTCTGTGTTTATGCTGAGGGATGGGGGAGGCAAATCTTGCCAGCCAGGTCCTTTGTTCCCTGAGAGGCTTTTCTATGAACTCTGCCTTTAATGGATGCACTCTTAGAAAAGGTAATAATCTCCCCTCTGTGTGCCCTAGGGGTTCTTCAGATTGCTGTTCCCTTTCTGTCTGCCTCTGAGTTGTTTGCCTGCCTACTCTCCAGTAGCAGTGCAATACTCTCCAGGTTCTATCCCAGAGATGCCAAATGACCTTTAAAACTCCAGGCTTTAATCCCTGCTGGTTACAAGAACTCACAAAATTCAGCCTTTCTAATTTTCCAAGCCAATGTCTTTGGGGAAATGTTCTCAGTGTGTTTTCCATTCAGTGCTCCTTTCTCTCTCACCCTTCCCCAGTACCACAGCTCCCTTCCCTCTGCAGTACCCATGATACATTTCTACCCTAAACCATGGCTCTGAAATTCCTACCCTTTTGGATGTGGCTTCTTCTTTCCCTTTTGTTGTGGAGTTTGTTCTGTCAATCTTCAGGTCAATTTCCAGGGTATTTATGGTGATTTGATAGTTATCTAGTTGTGTTCATGGGGCAAGGCAAGCCTAGGGTCCTCCTACTCCACTACCATCTTTTCTCTTTTCCCTTTACGTTTTTAAATTAAATGTTTTATGTATATGTGTGTTTGTAAGTTGGGTGCATAAATGTACAATTGCTATATATTCTTGTTGGATTGCCCTTTATGATTATATAGTGCCCTTCATTGTCTCCTGTTACAGTCTTATAAAATAAAATCTATTTGATCCAATATGAGTATTTTTCTGGCTTTCCTTTGACCTCTGTCACCTCACTTTCAATGTGCTGGTGTCTTTAGGTCTAAAATGAGACTCTTGTAAGCAACATATAGATCGATGCTGTTATTGTTGTTGCTGTTGTTGTTTATCCATTGTCACCCTATGTCTTTTGATTGGAGTGTTTAGTCCATTTACATTCAAAGAAATTATTGATAGATATGTATTTATTGTCATTTTATTTTGCATGTGTGTGATTGTTCTGAAGATTTTCTCTAATCCTTTCTTGTCTTTCTCTCTTTCATGCTTTGCTTATTTAGAGATATATTTGTATTTATTTATCTTTTTTCTTTTCATATTTGTGATATGTAATATTTGATACACATTTACCATTAGATTTGTATATAACTTGTTCTGCATATAACAGTCTATATTAAATTGAGGTTTGTTTAAGTTTGACCCATTCATTTTTCCTCTTCTTCCCACGTTTTAGCTATGTGTTATTATATTTTACATCATTTTATTTTGTGATTTCCTTGACTGATTTGTTATAGAAATATTCATTTTTACTGCTTTTGTTTTCCTACCTTTGTACTATCACATTTGTTCTCTCCTTTCCACTTAAAGTGTCCCCTTTAATATTTCTTTCAGGGATGGTTTAGTGGTCATGAACTCTTTTAGTTTTTGTTTGTGTGGAAAACTCTGAATATCTCCTTCCATTCTGAATGATAGTCTTGCTGGGTAGAGCGTTGTTGGCTGAAGATTTTTTTCATATGTCATTTTGAATATATCACCCCACTCCCTTCTGGCTTGAACTTTTCTGGTGAAAAATCCTCTGCTAACCTTATGGGGTTTCACTTATATGTTACTGTCTTCTTTGACTTGCTGATTTTATTTTATTTTATTTTATTTTATTTTATTTTATTTTATTTTTAATATATTGTTAAAGTTTATTTATTTTTGAGAAAGAGAGACCATGATCAAGGAATGGACAGAGAAAAAGGGAGACACAGAATCTGAAACAGGCTCCAGGCTCTGAACTGTCAGCACAGAGCCCGACACAGGGCTCAAACTCATGAACAGCGAGATCATGACCTGAGCTGAAGCCGGCTACTCAACCAACTGAGCCACCCAGAAGTCCCTGTCTTGCTGTTTCTAAAATTTTTTTTTGTTGTTATCACTACAGTTTCCCATGTTATTGCAATATGTCTTGGTGTGTATCTTTTTTGTTGATTTTGTTGGGGGTGATTTGTACTTCCTAGATTTGGATATCAGTTTCCTTCCCCACATTAAGGAAATTTGCAGCTTTATTTCCTCCAATAAATTTTCTGCCTCTTTTTCTTTTTCTTCTGGGACTCCTATAATATAAATATTATTACATTTGATAGAGTCACTGAGTTCTCTAAATCTATTCTCATTTTGAATAATTCTTTTTTTTTCTCTTTTGTTCATCTTGATTACTTTCTATTACTCTGTCTTTTAGTTCATTAATTTGTTCCCCTATTTCTTCCAGCCTACAGTTTATTGAATGAAATATTTTTCCAATCTCATTTGTTGTACTCTTAATCTCTGATTGGTTCTTTTTTATATCTTTGCTGATTTAGTATCTCACTGATACTATCTCACTGATATCTATCGCTCTCTTCTCAAGCCCAGTGAGTATCCTTATAATCATTGCTTTAAATACTCCATCAGGCATGTTACATATATCTGTTTTGCTTAGATTTCTTGTTGTGAAATCGTCCTGCTCTTTTATTTGGGATAAATTTTTCTGTCTTCTTATTTTGTCTCAGTCTCTGTTCCTGATTTGTTATGAATGCCAGCTGCATCTCTTGTTCTTGAGGGTAATGGCTTTATGAAGAAGAAGTCCTATAGTGCCCTGGAATGCATTAGTCCTGTTCTCCAAGACCTGGAACATCAAGGATTATCTCCAATGTGTGCTTGTTTGTGCTCCACTGTTTTGTCCTGGCTGCTTTATACTTTAGGCCAGTCATCTGCAGAGGATGTCTGGTTATTTTGGGCAGTGTTTGGTCTCTGGCCTGAATATAGTGCATTTTAACTAGGTGTCCTGTGGTCTGCATGTGAAATGAGACTTGTCACCACCACTGCCAGAACCAAAGCTCCCCAAAATTGCCAAGTCAGAAGATGTAGCATGAGCACAGGTTTGGGCCAGTCTTCTGGGTGATGGGTCCTGCCATATGGGACTAAGGCAAGTGTGGCTGGGAAGCGAAGTTCCACTTATGTGCAGGTTTGGTGTAAACAAGTTAGGTAGCAAGTTTCAGCACTTCTTTTATTCCTTCAGGTGTCCCAGTGCTTATGCTGAGTGGTGGGGAAGGTAAATGGCAAGAGCCAGTTTCTTTGTTCCTAGAGGGTTATCTCTCTGAATGCTGCCTAAGATGATCAAATAACATCCCACTGTGTGCCCCAGACACTCTTTACATCACTGTTTTCACGCTATATGTCCATAGGTTGTTTGCCTGCTTTCTGTCCAAGAGCAGTGCAATGCCCTCTGGGCTGTACCCCAGCCAATTCCGCTGACCTATAAACTCCATGCTTTAGGACCCACTCATTGTCAGAAGTCATAAAATTCGTCCCCTTTTCATTTCCAAGTCAATTGCTATGGCAATTTACTTTCCTTGTGCACTCAACTATATGTTACTCTGTTTCTCCCTTTCTCTGGACTGTGGCTATCTCCCCACTGCAGAAGTCACAATTTGTTTCTCTTCCAAACCATATCTCCACACTTCCTACTTTCTTTGATGTGGCCTCTTGTCTACGTTTAGTTGTAGAGTTTGTTCTGCCCATCTTCAGGTAAATTTCTGGGGTATTTATGATGATTTCATAGTTACTAGTTGTATTTGTGGGACGGGGTGAGCCTAGGGTCCTCCTACTCTGCTGCCATCTTCCAAGTCTTGAGATCATCTATTTTTCTTTTATTTGTTAATCATATGTGTTGTATTAACTTCCCAAAGTCCTATCTCCTGCTATCTAGAGAATGTTCTAGTGATTTTATTCCTCCCATTCTCCCATCTAAACCTGCTATTATTCTTTCCTTCATATTTTCACATCACCATTACCTATCCATTACCTCTTTCACCCCAAATCCTACCTAGGTGAGTGCTAGGATGATAAATAAATATGTGATTTGGTATTAATAATTGATAACAAGTTATTCTGTTACTTTTCTTTGTAATTCATATCGTGTTTGATCTGTGAATTTCAGACTCCATATCTGTTGTTGGAAAGATAGATGTTTGTCTAATGTCCCTAAAATGGCACTATGTGGGTAATTTGCAATAGATTTTCTGTTACCATTTGTTCTTTGGCTCGTTATACAGTTATAATTATTTCTTCTTGGTCTGTCACTGCTGTGGCTCATCCTCTGTTTGCCTCACAGATTTTGTGAGGCCTTTGTTCAAAATGAGTCATCTCAATTTGCAGCACACCAGCAGGTCTCTTGTTATTTTTTTAGAGGTCCATCGTTATTATGGTCTTAGAATTATTATTATTTTTTTTTTTTTAATTTTTTTTTTCAACGTTTTTTATTTATTTTTGGGACAGAGAGAGACAGAACATGAACGGGGGAGGGGCAGAGAGAGAGGGAGACACAGAATCGGAAACAGGCTCCAGGCTCCGAGCCATCAGCCCAGAGCCTGACGCGGGGCTCGAACTCACGGACCGCGAGATCGTGACCTGGCTGAAGTCGGACGCTTAACCGACTGCGCCACCCAGGCGCCCCTAGAATTATTATTTTTGAAAAAAATACAATACTATATGCCCCTCTATTCCAAATTCCTTACATACACTTTCCTCATTAAACTAACAGATAGAATGGATAGAAAAATGAACAATAATATAAAATGATCTTGATTATCTTGTGAAACAGCATTGAATGGGTGAGGATGTTTTTCTTTGACAATTGCTCAATACATTAAAATGACATCTAAAACATGGTTTTCCAATTAATTAAGATGCAAAAATAATCGCTTATTGAAATGCTTTTTGTCTTTAAAATTAATAGATGATATGGGCAAACATAAAAATTCTAGAAGGAGGTTATTTTTTTCCTGTTTGTATCTTGTTTCCTGAATTTTGGCAGACATTGATATGTTCATTCTGTAAGGGTAATCATAGTGAAAGATTTTTCTAATCCTTTATTTCTTAATTTGAATATTTTTTTTTTGCTCTTTCAGATGTATAATTGGGTGCAATACAAGACACAAAGTGAACTTCTACATGTTATTTATTATTGCTTTTATTTTTATTATATTATGGCTGTTAGCACTAGAGGCTTTATCTTCCAATGATATTTATACTTTTCTGGGATTCTAGCCTGTTATTATTACTTATTTAGATAATTATGGCAGTACCATGTTACAAAGTTTAAGGCTTCTCTGCAACTGATTTTATTTTATTTTTTTTTTCACTTCCATTTGGTTCTTTTTTTTTTTTTAATTTACTTCCAAGTTAGTTAGCATATAGTGCAACGATTTCAGGTGTAGATTCCTTAATGCCCCTCAGCCATTTAGCCCATACCCTTCCCACAACCCTTCAGTAACCCTCTGTTTGTTCTCCATATTTAACAGTCTTTTATGTTTTGTCCCCCTCCCTGTTTTTATATTATTTTTGCTTCCCTTCCCTTATGTTCATCTGTTTTGTCTCTCAAAGTCCTCATATGAGTGAAGTCATATGATGTTTGTCTTTCTTTGACTGACTAATTTCTTTTAGCATAATACCCTCTAGTTCCATCCATGTAGTTGCAAATGGCAAGATTTCATTCTTTTTGATTGTTGAGTAATACTCCATTGTATATACATACCACACCTTCTTTATCCATTTATCCATCAATGGACATTTGGGCTGAAGACTTTCTATCCTTAATAAAAAGTAGTAAGGTATGGAGGGATCTCAGACTCTGATAGTGCATTTTGTGGCCCAGATAACTGCTGGCCTCCAATGTAGATCATTCTCTGTATCCAGAGTAAATAGATTCTGGTTTTTTTCAGGGCTCATTGACAGAATAAAATTTAATGTTTCCAGGAATCTTTTGCAGTTATGTATAGCTCAGTGACTAATGTGTGATCAATTTGATGTATGTACAAGTTGTGTGTGAATGTTTTGGAAAGTCTCCATAATAAGAGGGAGAGAACTCATACTTCTTTTTCTCACTTTTGAATGCAAATGTAACTAAGGACTGCTGAAAATTTCCACACTATTTTACAGAAGCATACGCTTACTACGACCTGGATAAGGTTTGTTTACTGTGACAGAGTTTATGTCAAACATTTCCTACTTCTATTCCCTCAGGCACTTCATAGCTAATCTAATGAATTGAATCAAGTTGAGGTTTTAAAGGTTAATAATGGATTAATGTGCAACTCTTTTCAGACAATATTTGTCTTTTAATAAAGCATTCAATGTTTTTAAAGAAACAAAAAATATGAGAACTTTAACAAGACTAGATAGGAAGATATAATTATAGACTATTAGAGCTGGAATAAACCTTAACGATCTTCTTATGAAATGATTTAGTTCAAAATTTAGGAAACTAAGGAGAAACTAAGGGAAAACTAAGGGAGAAAAAGTAACTTGCCTGTGGTCTAAGTTCTCTTTAGTGTCAAAACAAAGACTAGATGCCAGATCTATTAATTCTCAGTATAGAGCTCACCACACTGGAGAAGGAGGGATGTGTTTTGATAATCAAATCACACATTAATTCTATAAGCCTGCTTGCTTTAAAACTTTTCAAAGTGTTTTGCAGTGATCTCTACTATCTAATCCTAGAAAAATGTATATAACAAGGATTCAAAAATTTTAAGCACAACTTCCATTAACGAAACGTCAAATCTCATATATTTACTTAATGCTATTTAAAATTAAAAATAAATTAGAAAATACCTTTAAAAGAAAACCAAAATAATTTTAATTTCATATTATACTTTTTTTCTGAGAGTACATGTTCCCTTGTTCAAGTTTTCAAGTTAATGGCATGCATGCCTAAAGGATTTAGACTACTTAATAAAAACTCTTCGTATGTGTATACATATATATATACAAACACAATGAAGTCATATATATACATATATGTATATATATATATGCACACGCACAACGAAGTCATAATATTATGTATGAGGAAACTAGACATATTATCTATTATGTGTTCTCAAAACCTACATCTATTTGATGATACATGTGACATTTTAGTTTTACAGTCTTATTTCTCCAAAAATAAACTTTCTCATTCCAGAAATATAACATGGTTGATATTGTGGTATTTATTTTTATTTCAAAAATATTACTTTTATTGCTGATCTTTCCTGAGACTTACTGGCTAGTTTATAAATGGAAATAAAGAATTTCCCAATAAACACAAGTAAGTATCTTGTTTAAGTAGAAATCCTTTGCCATTTGGTATGAATAAAAAAGACTATATATGACTGGCAAGGGTAATTTCAGCCATAGACATGATGTCACTTCAGCTAAATAATTATGAGTAATAACAGATTTGCTATTTTAACTTCAACATCTACTTTTAGGATTTCTCTATGAATATTTTAGACCACATATGTCTCATTTACAAAACATTTTGTTTCCAGTACAGCTACTGTTGGCCAACACTGGGGCACTGAAGTTTCTTTGTTTCCACAAATACTAATGATTATGAACATATTTTTAGTTGTAAAAGTTCAAAATCCTAAGGTATTTTCTAAAATTTCTAAAATAAATACCATTTTCTAAAATAAATATCATTAAAATATAGCTTTAGTTTATGAAGATAACAGTGAAATAAATGCTGGTAATATATGATAGTTACTGTACCATGGTTATCCGCTGCTGTGTAACAACTCCTCCCAAATTTAGTGGCTTAAACAATACACTTTTATTATGTCTAAAATATTTGTGTGTCAAGAATTCAGACTGGGCATGGGTGATTAAATAATATTTTTCCCTTGGCATGAATAAGGTCATTCAGTAATACTCATTTGGTGGCTCATCTCATCTGGAAGGCCCAAAATAGCTTTTATCAGAGGCTTGGCAAATTGACGGGGCAACTAGGCTTAGCTGGGCTCTTTTTTTTCTCTCAGTGTAGTATTTTGGTCCTTCCACTGCCCTAACATTATACTCAGACTTCTTGCACAATAGCTCAGGCTATTCTAAGAAGTTGAAATGGAAGCTATTAGTGTCAAGGTGGCACGAATTTAATTGCCAGGATCATTTTCTCCAGTATCTCAGGACACACTTGGAAAATTATCTTTTAATGACAGATATTGCAAAATTTAGCCATGTGTCCTTTATCCTTCAATCACAAAGATTTGGTGTCAAGCTTTAATCTTTGTTATTTCACTTTTCCCTGTATAGGGTAATTTTGATACATCATCAAGATAACAGGTATTTTTTTAATTGGCATAATTATGAAGTAGAAACTGCTAAACTTCTTTTTAAAATTTTGGACTCAAAACTTGATTATGACAATCTTAATAGATGTTGTGGCCATCTTAAATATAAATATCCGGATTTGTATTTTTCTGTCATTTAGGTCAAAATATGGTCAGTTGTGGAGTTAATATACAATGAGGAAGAAAAGAAGAGTTTAGACACTAGTAACCACCAATTGAGAGAGTGAATGTTTTATAACAAAACTAGGCTTGTAGTTTATCCTAATATTGCCTTTAGCAAATGAAATTCAGTCTAATAACATACTTATTTGTGCTCTTAAAACACTGTCATTCAGAGATTTCCTTTTTCTATTCACTTTATTTGTTTATTTATTTATGCTTTTGTTATATTGAGGTAAGCTGGTATCACTGATAGAACTCTTTGTATTTAACAGAAGGATGATGTGTTTATGGAGAAGTATGGGTGGGAATAGGGCAAAAGTACTTAAAAGATTCATAGCGATGCGAGAGCAGTTTTCACTATTCTTTTGCATTTTATATTTATTAACTATTGAACATGATTATTTAATTTTTTTACAACTTGAGGATATGGGTAAATTGAGAATAAAAAAAGCTAATGAATTGTTTTTTATCAAGATGTTGTACCTACTCAAATGTATTCTTCATAGAACCTACAAAATTCCAGTATTTTCCCTTGTTTTTATATGTGGATGAGAGGATTCAGTTATATTAATAGAGAAACACTGTTTTAATCATCTGACCCCAGGATTCTAAGCTTACTACTGCACTGATGACAGCCAGACAAATCTAACAATGAAAATTCAGAACCGAAACTGTTGCAGGAGACAGAAAGATATAGTAGCAAGAACAAGATTTTTGAGTCATAAAACTGGTATTCAAATTCTAGTTCTATGTTACATATTAGTTGACCTTTAGGAAATCATTTGTGTTGTTCTATGTCTTACTTTCCTCATTTTCAAAACAGGTAGAAAACTGATACCTACTTCAACATTGTGTCTATAAAGTCAAATACAATAATGGATATAAAGGCACTTTTTAAATTGTGACTGTACACTCCCAAGCTATGCTGCCAGAATTTATGTGTTCAGAGACAATAGAACTAGAATAATTACCTTGAACCTTTTCACCAATGAAACCTATTAATTTGTTGAAAAAATATTTTCCCTGTAAAAGAAAATCTATCAAAATATTTTGAATAGTAGTTGAAAGCCAAAATGGTATATATAATTTAGAACATGAGAAAGCTAAGCAGAGGTTACTAATGAAATGATTAGTCAATAGTAAGTTTTTCAAAAAGCATTTTGAGATGAATTTTTATAGAAATATTTCTTTATGAAACATTATTGGATACAAAAAACTTACAAAGATCAGGATAAAGATGAAATAATTTTTAAAAAAATAGCTGAATTTCCATCTTAGTCTTGATCAGAACAAAATAATTATTTTCTGCTATATAGCTTAATGAATCAGCCATACTAGCTGGATATTATAAGATTGAAGAGTTGACAAAATAGCAGTGATCTCTGCATCCCCAGTAAAGTATCTTTTCCACAAGTAAATTAGGAGCAAGAGAGTAATTTTGGGAAAATTATTATACTAAAAGGATAGTATTTGGAATAAATGAGCATGTATAAAATGGTGGGTCAGTTAAGAGTAACTTGTTAGAACTGATTCTATCCACAGGGACCAATTAAGCAAACAAAAAAATCAACACAACCAAAACAAGAATGAAATCCCACAAAAATCATGTTTACCAATATATTCTAAATGAAGACAAAAGTAACACTGTCTAATTACCACAAATTGATATCTCAAAACTGCCTCTATAGTTCTCTCTCTTATTTTCAAAAGTGTAATGTGCAGAAGGTTTTTTAAAATTGTTTATTTATTTACTTTAGAGAGAGAGAGAGAGAGAGAGAGATTGAGAGTGAGCGAGCACGAGCAAAGGAGGGGCAGAGAGAAAGGGAGACACAGAATCTGAAGCACACTGTAGGCTTTGAGCTGTCAGCACAGAGCTTGACGTGGGGCTGAACTTGTGAATTATGAGATCATGACCTGAGGTAAAGTCAGGCACTTAGCCAACTGAGCCACCCAGGTGCCCCAAAGAAGGCTTTTTTTTTTAAATGAATGGACTCATTTATTATTGTTTTCATTTAAAATATTTTATTTCGGAGAAAGCCACACTTGAGTTGAGCTCCAGCGCATCCACGAGGTTCTTTGAGTCTGATCCCAAGTGCATCTGCAATTCAAAACGTCACACTTGTCCCCCAAACTAAGCCCTCCAACTCCAGTAATCCCTGAGTCTTCTTTGCATGGACATAAGAAGGGAGTGAGTTGGTCAAATTGTCTTAGAATTATTTCCAGATATCACCCCAAACTGAAGAAAATTTTCCTGCATTGGGTAGAGGAGAAAAAAAATCACTGGACCCACCACTGGGAAACCTCTTCCTTTCAAAGCATGACCTACCTTTCCGTCAAATTATTAAGAAAGTTATGATTCAGGGTGGAGACTTCTCAAATCAAAATGGGACAGGTGGGAAAAGTATTTATGGTGAAAATTTTAAAGATGGAAATTTCTATTATAAGCATGATCAAGAAGGTTACTTTTTGTTTTTATTTAAATTCCAATTAGTTAACATATAGTGTGATATTAGTTTCTGTAGTAGAATTTTGTGATTAATCACTTTCAACACCCAGTACTCACCACAATTTCTCTCCTTAATACCCGTCCCCCATATAACCCATTCCTCTACCCACTTCCCTTCCAGCAGCCCTGAGTTTGTTCTCTGTAGTTAAGAGTCTGTTTTATGGTTTGGATGTCTTTTTTACCCCCAATGTTCATCTGTTTCATTTCTTAAATTCCACATATGAGTGAAATCATGCTATTTGTCTGTCTCTTACTGAATAATTTCTCTTAGCATATACTCAGCCATAAAAAATAATGGAATCTTACCTTTTGCAAGGATTTGGATGTGGATAGATATAGATATAGATATATAGATATATATTCACATATTCTTTATTCCTCAGTTGATGGACTGGTGTGCTTTTTCCATAATTTGACTGTGATAATGCTGTTATAAACATCTGGGTGCATGCATCCCTTTCAATCAGTATTTTTGTATCCTTTGGGTAAATATCTACCCAATATGATCCAATGGCTGGATCATAGTGTTGTTCTATTTTTAACTTTCTGAGGAATTTCCATACTGTTTTCTAGAGTGCCTGCACCAGTTTACATTCCCACCAATAGTGTAAGAGGGTTCCTCTTTGTCTACATCCTCACCAACACCTGTTGTTTCCTGTGTTGTGAATTGTAGCCATTTTGACAGGTGTGAGTTGATGTCTTATTGTAGTTTTGATTTGCATTTCCCTGATGATGAGTGATACTTAGCATCTTTTCAGGTGTCTCTTAGCTATCGGTAAGTCTTCTTTGGAAAAATGTCTATTTGTGCATTCTGCCCATTTTCTAACTGTATTATTTGTTTCTTGAGTGTTGGGTTTAATAAGTCATTTATAGATTTAGATACTAATCCTTTATCAGATATGTCATTTTCAAAAACTTCTCCCATTCCTTAGCTTGACTTTTAAAGCTTTTTTGATTGTTTCCTTCACTGCACAGAAGCATTTTATCTTGATGAAGTGCCAATAGTTTATTTTTTCTTTTGTTTCCCTTGCCACAGGAGACATATCTGGTAAGAAGTTGCTATGGCCAATGTTAAAGAGGCTCCTGCTTGTGTTCTCCTCTACTATTTTGATGGCTTTCTATCTCCAGTTTAAGCCTTTTATCCATTTTGAATTTATTTTTGTGTATGGTGTAAAAAAAGTGGTCCATTTTAATTATTTTGTATGTTGTTGTCCAGTGTTCTCAACACTATTTCTTGAAAAAACTGTTTTTTTCCATTGGATATTCTTTCCTGCTTTGTCAAAGATTTGTTGACCATATAGTTGTGGGTTAATTTCTGGGTTTTCTATTCTGTTCCAATGATCTATGTGCCCAACTCCAGCTATGCTTTTATTTTTCAAGATTGCTTTGGAGTGTTAAAAGTCTGCAGGCTTGACTGGGGTAGAGTCTAAGGTGCACTGCGCTGTTCCAGGCAGGCAAACAACCCAAAGGCAGACAACATGATAACAATGATCTGAAAAATGCCTGGGATAGATAAGGGGAAATTATTCCCTCTTTCTGGAAGTGCTTCCTTGAGACCAGTAAGCACTGAGTTCCCTCTCCAGGAACAAAAGTGCTAGCTGGTGTTCTCTCCCCTGCCTCTCAGCATAAACCAACTTCAGTAATCAGCACAGCACCAACACTGGATGCCTAACCTGCTTACACCAAGTACTACTACCCTGTGCTCTGCTAGTACCAGCAGAAACCTCCACACAATGTTTACTGACCATAGAGTTCTGCAAGGCTGCAGTTCTAGCGGAAGTAGCGTCAGGTCTCATTTAACGATCTGGCTAAAACTTGCCACACTTTCGCCAAGTTCCAAATATTGTATTAGTTTAAGGTGTACAACATAATGATTTGGTAGATCGATAGGTAGACAAATAGCAAAATAAATACCGAAATAAGTTTAGTTAACATCCATCACCACACATAGTTAAAATATTTTTTTTAATATATGAGAACTTTGGAGATTTACTCTCTTAGGATCTTTCAAATACAAAATATAGTAAACTACAGTGTGCATGATGTATATTACATTCCAAAACTATATCTTATAAGTGGAAGTTTGTACCATTAGACCACCTTCATCCATTTCACCCACCTCACCCTTTTCTCTCAATTTTTCATATGCAAACTTCAGAACTTTAAAATTAATACTTGATAAAGTGCAACTTATTAATTTGGAAGGATAAAATAAGAGGAAGTTATATTGTGTCCCCTCAATAAACAATGTTGGAAAAACCGGACAGCTACATACAGATGAATGAAACTAGAACTCTCTCTTATACATACACAAAAATCAACCAAAAATGTATTAAAAGGCTTGCATGTAAGATCAGAAACAATAAAACTCCTAGAAGAAATAAAAAAAAAAAGTTCCATGACATCAATCTTGGAAAGGATTTTTTTTAATTGACACTAAAAACAAAGGCAACAAAAACAAAAATAAATAAGTGGGACTATATCAAACTAAACACCTTTATATGTAGGCAATCTACAGAATCAGACAAAATTTGCAAATATAAGGAGTCGATATTCAAAATATATAAAAAAAATCATACAACTTACTAGAAAAATCCATTCAGAATTAAATATGGGCAGAGGAACTGAAGATACACTTTTCCAAAGAAGAAATAAAAATGGCCAATAGGTACACATAAAAATGCTCAACATTACTAAACATCATATAAATGCAAATCCAATTCACAATGAGATACTGCCTCACATTTGTTAGAATGACTATTATCAAAATAACAAGAATTAGCAAATATTGGAGAGGATGTGGAGAAAAATGAACCATTTTTTACTGTTGGTGGAAATGTAAACTGGTATAGCCACTATGGAAAACTATGGAGGTTCTCAAAATATTGAAAATAGAATTACTACATGATTCAGCATCTCTACTCCTGGGTACTTAGCTAGAGGAAATAAAACAACTATATTGAAAAAATAACTCTACCACCTTGTTTATTGTAACATTATTTACAATAACCAAGACATGGAAATAACCTCATCCATCAACAGATGAGTGGATAAAGAAAATTATATATATATATATATATATATATATATATATATATATATGCGTGTGTGTGTATATATATATATATATACTTACACTATATATACTATAATATATATACATATTATGCACATATATTACAATATATACATATAAATATAGATTACACATTACAATATATACATATAAATATAAATAAATACATATATATTACACAGCCTTAAAAAAGGATGAAATATTGCCATTTGTGACAACATACATGGATCTGAAGTGTATTATGCTAAGTAAAACAAGTCAGATTAAGAAAAACAAATACTATATGATTTTTCTCATATGTGGAAGCTAAAAAAATGAAATGAATAAACAAACACAAAGCAAAATCAGAACTATAAATACAGAGACCAAACTGATGATTGCCATACAGGAGAAGCCTTGGGTAGGGGTAGGAAAAATGTGTGAAGGAGAGTGGAAGATACAGACTTCCATTATTAAATGAATAAGTCAAGGAAATAAAAGGCACAGAATAAATACAGTCAATGTAAATTTTTAAAATATTTTTTATTGTTTATTATTTTTGAGAGAGAGAGAGAGAGATTGAGAGACTGAGAACAAGCAGGGAAGGGTCAGAGAGAGAGGGAGACACAGAATTGGAAGTAGGCTCCAGACTCTGAGTGTTCAGGACAGAGCCTGATGTGGGGCTAAAATTCACAGACCGCAAGATCATGACCTGAGCTATAGTTGGCCGCCCAAGTGACTGAGCCACCCAGGCGCCCAATGTAAGTTTAATAGTGTTGTATGGTGACAGATGGTGACTACATTCCGAGTGAGCATAGCATAACATATAGAGTAGTTGAATCACTATGTTTTACACCTGAGACTAATGTAACATTATGTGTCAGATATAACCAAATAAAAATTTTAAAAGGGAAAATATGACATATATCATACATTATATATATTACTTATACTATATATTCTATTGTATGTATTCAGTTGTATATTATGTATGGTATGTATAACACATAATGTAGAAGGAATATTATTCAACCACAATAAAGAAATAAATCTTGCCATTTGCCACAACATAAATGGACCTTGAGGCCACTATGCTAAGTGAAATAAGTCAGACAAAGACAAATGCTGTATGATCTCACTTAAATATAGAATCTAAAACAAAAACAAAATTTCAAATTCATGGACACAGAGAATAAATTGGTGGTTGCCAGAGGTAGGCAGAGGGATATGGGTGAAGGTGGTCAAAAAATAGAAACTTCCGTTTTTAAGACAGATAAGTTCTGAGGATTTAATGTGATGACAGTAAAAAAATTGTATATTTGAGAGTTCCTAAGAGAACATATCTTGAAAGTTCTCATCACAAAAAAAATGTAACTATGTGTGTTGATGGATATTAACTAAATTCATTGTGGTCATTATTTTGAAAAATATACATATATTAAATCATTACACTGCACACCTAAAGCTAATACAAATGTTATATATCAATTATATCTCAATTTTTTAAAAAAGTAAATCAGGGAGGAAAACATTTCTTTAGCACCCCTTTCATATGTTCACTAATTTTCATAGTGTTAAGAATAGAATCTAATAAACAATAATTTACTCCATGACAGGAAGAAACCCAGGATTTGTAGGCTTTGAAGTTTATACAATTCAGGTTGTGTCTTTTTAAGGAAAATAATCCAAAATTATAAACACAAACTTTCTAGGTTGTCTCCTAGGTTTTGTAAAAGACCCAAGGAAACAAAGCTCCTTAAGGTTTATGTTTCATTAGCTATACTATAAGCCACTTCTACAAAAGGTATTAGGGATATCATAAAAACAAACGAGTACTTGGTAAAAGTGCAATTTATTAGTTTAGTTTGGAAGGGCACACTACGAAGAAGTCATGTTGTTTCTGTTAGAAGAAATATGTTTTATTATACAGTGTAGACAACAGACAGCCAGTGCTGAGAATATCCCATAGAGGATTTGGATGGAATAAAATTAATAGACTGTTTCCATGAAACATACTTATTAACACCAAGTGTTCCTCAGAGATTTGACATTTTCTAATTTAGAAATGTCTTATAGGTTCAATTTTACTCATAGATAAAAATAAAAGTGTTCCTATTAATTTTAATGGTTATTATCAACAGTCACACATTCTGGCTATCTTATAACTTGGAATTGGAAAGTTAGAAGTAAGCCATTTTGAGTATTTTTTTGAGAGAGAGCAAGAAAGAGTGCATGTGTACTCACGCATAAGTGGGGGAGGGGCAGAGGAAGAGGGAGAAAATCTCAAGTAGTCTCTTTACTGTCAGCACAGAGCTCCATGTGAGGCTCTATCTCACAAATCAAACCACAAGATCATAACCTAAGCTGAAATCAAGAGTCTGACTCACCCCACTGAATCACCCAGGTACCCTGGCATTTTGAGTATTTTAATAAAGAAGTAGAAAACTAAAACTAAAATAAAATCAAATAAAATTTCCATTTTTATCTTTCTTTTTTATTTTGAAATGTATGTTTTATTTGTTTCATTGATATTTTATTAGACAGAATCATTTTTACCTAAATAAAAGTAATTTTTGCTTTAATAAAAATAGTAATAACAATACTACTAATAATCATATATATATATATATATGTATATATATAGTTATTGGGATTTGTTATGTGTCAGGCATTCTTCTAAGAATTTTGCTTTGATTAATTTATATAATTTTCACAGTAATCCTATGAGGAAGGTACTATCCCCATTTTTTGCATGATGAAACTAAGGTACAAAGACTTTCAAAAATTTTCCTGTGGTCACATAAACAACCTGCAAGTAGACATAGCCATAATTCGAAGTCATATCTTCTAACGCCAGGGTATCTGCACATTGACATTATGTAATGTAATATTATTCTATACAGAAAACATTTTAATACTTTTAGCATATTAATAGCTTTATGAATACAGTAGTCTTATTATAAATTTCCACCTTGAAAAGTTGGTAATTCATCTATACACATTTCTTTTGTCAGGAATCGTGTTTTTTTCAATATTTGAAAAGGTTTAAACCAACACATCATTCCAGATTTTCCAGATTTAAAATACATAATAATTTGGCTTAAGTGGCTGAACTCTAACCACCTTGTAAATTACTGTGCTATAAGACAAATATTATTGCATGAAACCAGAAAGACAAGTATAGACTTTGGCAGTTTTAAATTTGAAAAAAATAATCTTTTGTTTTGATTGCTTTTCAGTACATTTAAATTAGGAACAAAATATTGATCACTAACTCAACTGAAAATTTCCCCAAGATCTTATACTGGAGCAAAAAACATAGAATGCATGTTTTTCTTTCTCTCTATATTTTTTTAATTTTTTTTAACGTTTATTTATTTTTGAGACAGAGAGAGACAGAATATGAATGGGGGAGGGACAGAGAGAGAGGGAGACACAGAATGGGAAGCAGGCTCCAGGCTCTGAGCCATCAGCCCAGAACCCGACGCGGGGCTCGAACTCAGGGACCGCGAGATCGTGACCTGAGCTGAAGTCGGACGCTTAACTGACTGAGACACCCAGGCGCCCCTTTCTTTATCTATATTAAGTAAATTATTATTTATGACAAATACTGAAAAGATTTAATTCATTGTTATCAGTATGCACAAGGCCTTTTAATCTTGGGTTAGAAAATTATTTCCAGCTAGTAATAAGTTATTGCTGCCTATTTATATCCCAGTGAAAGTCATTTACCATTAGTTTTATAGACATAACACATTTACCCCAAGTGATCAATAGAGTATTCAGGCAGCCTTGAACATCTCCATATATGGAAAAGCACTGAAAAGTATTTTGTTATGCCAAGTTCTTTCGAGAATTTGCCAGATGATGAATATATGGACAAGAAGGTTAGAGGCCAAAGTGTTTGGATAATTATAAAGTATACATGTTATCATTGAAAAAACAGGAGAATATTTTTTAAAATCAATGGAAAACAGAATGTTGTATAAATATACAATGGAATATTACTCAGCCATCAAAAAGAAGGAAATCTTGCCATTTGCAATGATGTGGATGGAGCTAGAATGTATTGTGTTAAACTAAATAAATCAATGACAAACAAATATGATAGGATTTCACTCATATGTAAAATTTAAGAAAGAAAACAGATTAACAAATGGGACAGGGGGATAATAGAAGAGAGGGAAATAAACCACAAGAGACTCTTAATGGTAGAGAACAAACTATGGGTTGACAGAGGGAGGTAGGTGGGACACATGCTAAATGGATGACGGTGCTAAGGAGGGCACTTGTGATGAGCACTGGGTGTTGTATGTAAGTGATGAATCACTGAAATCTACTCTTTAAACCAATATTGCATTGTATGTTAGCTAACTAAAATTTAAATTAAGAAAAAAAAGAATGTTATGTTCTCCAATGTCTATTATTTTAAAGCAGCTTTTGGAACTATAAATAAAAAAATAACAAGTTATATTAGTCAATACAACTATAGGTGACTTTGTGTCCACATCACAAATTACACTAATTACTCAGATTATCCAAAGACAGAATGAGCCATGGAAATGAAACTCTTTTTTTATTTTTTATTTACTTATTTTTAAATTTTTAACGTTTATTTATTATTGAGAGAGAGAGACAGAGAGAGACAGAGAGACAGAACATGAGCAGCAAGGGGCAGAGAGAGGGGGAGACACGGAATCCGAAGCAGGTTCCAGGCTCCAAGCTGTCAGCACAGAGCCCGATGAGGGTCTTAAACTCACAAACTGTGAGATCATAACCTGAGCCAAAGTCCGTTGCTCAACCAACTGAGACACCCCGGCGCCCCTCTTTTTTTAAATTTTTTAGAATTAATTTCTTCAAATGCGGATTGAACCCCACCACCAGAGCCCCAAAACTGTACTCTGCAGATACACAAGTACAATAACTAATCTAGACCAGCCAGAAGTCCCCACCACTGTGCTCATGCTGAGGGCTAGCCAATCTAGTTGTGCACTTGCATGCCATCAATCTGACACCAGAATCAGCCTGAACTGGAGAGTGCATATCCAGAGGAAGAATTAGCATTTACAGGAGAGCACACAGACATTCACTTCTCCCACAGCTGCCAATGGGTCTGCCCCTCCCCCCACTTGTGCTCTCTCGCTCTCTCGCTCTCTCTCTCTCTCTCATTTGACTTTTTACAGAGATTACATTGTTGAATTAAATGGGAAGACAGCTACAATTATTTTTTAATACTTTTCTTGATGGCTTTTTTAATGTCTCAACTAGGTTAGGCTACATTTTCCCAGTACCCAATCAAATTAATGTTAATGTTGCTGTAAAAGTATTTTGCAGATGTAGGTAAAGCAGTTAACCAGTTGACTTTAACTAAGGAAGATTAAACTTGAATATTATGGGTAGCTCAAATCAATCATTTAAAGGTACTTAAAATCAAGGCTGAGAATCCCCCTCTGCAAAAGAGATAAAATTTTTGCTGTGTAAAAATAGCTTTGGACTGTGCCCATGGGTTCTAGCTTGCCTGTGATATTTCTTTTCTCATGTTTTATTCTATGGAATATGGTATCTTAGCCAGCCCACATAATACTTAATTCATTGTGTAAATCTCTTAATATATAGATAGATAGATAGATAGATAGATGGATATACAGATATAGATAGATACAAATATTTTACTTGCTCTGCCTTTCTTGTTGAATCTTAAGAAATACAGATTTTGATACTGGAAGTATAGTGTTGCTCTAACAAATACATTAAAAATGTAAAAATGGCTGTGGAATTGGGTAATGAGCAGAGGCTAAAAGAGTTTTGAGGAGCATGGTATAAAAACTTTAGATTGCCTTGAACATACTGTTAAATATGTTAAATAAAGCATTATTTACCTTAATCAAATTATGGAAGCAACCCAAGTATCCATAAGTAAATGAATGGATAAAGAAGGTGCAGAACATTTACACAATGGAATATTACTCAGACATAGAAAATAAAGTTTTGCCATTTGTGACCACATGGATGGGCCTATAGAGCATTATGCTAAGTGAAATAAGACAGAGAAATACAAATATAATATGATTCCAATGATAAATGGAATCTAAGAAATGAATAAACAAACAGAAGGCAGAATCAAAACTGTAAATACAGAGAAGAAACTGATGCTTGCCAGAGGGGAGAGGGTGGGAAATGGGAAAAATATGTGAAGGAAAAGGGAGATACAGGCCTCCCATTATGGATGAATAAGTCATGGGAATAAAAAGCAGAGCATAAGGAATATAGGCAATGATACTGTAATAATGATGTAACGAGAAAGATGGTAATTGGTATGTGTAGCGAACATAGCATAATGTGTAAACTTGTCAAATCACTAAGTTGTACATCTAAAACTAATTTAATATTGTTTGTCAACTATACTCAAATAAAAAAAAACAAGTTCCTTATATATTGGTTGATGGTTTCATTATTTTAAATGAACTGAATTAATATCCTTTTGTGAAAATTATGAGTTTTAATTTCTAATACTGTGTATATCAATATGTATATGCTATATAAACCAAAGCACTTTGAGGTCCTCAGTAACTTTAAGAGTGTTAAAACGGTTCCAAGACAAAAATTTGGAGAATGATTGGTGTAGACTATAAAAAGGGGTACTCAGGCTTTAATCTAATTAGAATTTAACCAAATACACAAATCAAGTTGCCATTAGTGAATACTTGATAACTATTTGCATGTGCTAAATAACCCCACAAGAAGTTTTTAAAACTTGTTAGATACTTTGAAGCCAGTTTTATAGTTTATTTCCTTCCTTCTTTCCTTCCTTCTCTCCTTCCTCCTCCCTTCCCTCCTCCCTTCCCTCCTTCCTTCCTCCTTTCCTTCCTTCCTTCCTTCCTTCCTTCCTTCCTTCCTTCCTTCCTTCCTTCCTTCCTTCCTTCCTTCCTTTCTTTCTTTTTCTTTCTTTTTCAATTCTAAATTCCAACTTTAATTAGAGTCTTTTGCAAATGACTTGACAATACAGCTTTATTTATAATTGTGTGAGGCCTCTTATGTTAGAGACCTTTTGCATAAGGTATTTAAAAAACACAAGATTCTTATAGTCACTGTAGAATTGTTAATGGGTTTTAAAATATCTTATAGTGTGTATGACAAACTCCATTTAAATCAATGAATTAGGGACTGTGTTTTCTCTGCAACAGTAAGTTTAGGGTCCACATAAGTTTAGAAGCATTGTATAAAAGCTAGAGATTTTGAGGTGCCTGGGTGGCATAGTTGCTTGAGCGTCCAACTTCAGCTCAGGTCATGAGAGAGGTCTCTGTCTCTCTGCCCCTCCCATGCTCATTCTCTCTCTCTCTCTCTCTCTCTCTCTCTCTCTCTCTCTCTCTCAAAATAAGTAAGCATTTAATTTTTCTTTAAAGCTAGAGATTTTGTTTATGTTTGCTTCCTACTTCTCTCAGTAATGGCATGAGTTATTTTTTTTGTTTGTTTTTGCTTTTTTGGAGGGGACAATTTTTAAAGTATTTTAATTCAACATAATTCACACAGTGTTATATTAGTTTCAGGTGTGCAATATAATAATTCAAATGTCCCTACACTAACCACGGCACATCACAAGTGCACTCCTTAATCCCCATCACGTATTTAACATATTCCTCCACCCACTTCTCCTCTGATAACTATCAGTTTGTTATCTATAATTAAGAGTCTGTGGATTTGGCTCTCTCTCCTGTATTTTTCCCCTTTGCTCATTTGTTTTCTTTCACTCATTTGTTTATGAGTAAAATTGTATTTGTCTTTCTCTGACTTACTTCCTTAGCATAATACTAGCTCCATCTATGTCTTCCAAATGGCAAGCTTTCATTGTTTTCTTATGACTGAGTAATATTCCATTGTATACATATTCCAATTCTTCTTTATCCTTTTATCTATTCATGGACACTTGGGCTGTTTCCATAATATGGCTATGATGACAATGCTGCTATAAACATAGGAGTGCATGCATCCCTTTGAATTAGTATTTTAGTATTATTTGGGTAAATACCCAGTAGTGTGATTGCTGAATCTTAGGATAGTTCTTTTTTTAATTTTTTTTTGAGAAACCTTACTTTTTTTTCCACAGTGGCTTCCCCAGTTTACAATCCCATCAACAGTTCATGAGTTTTTCTTTTTCTCCACATTGGCACCAACACCTCTTGTTTCTTGTGGTTTTGATTTTATCCATTCTGGAAGATGTGAGGTGGTATCTTTTTTTTTTTAATATGAAATTTATTGTCAGTTGGTTTCCATACAACACCCAGTGCTCATCCCAAAAGGTGCCTTCTCAATACCCATCACCCACCCCCATCAACCCTCAGTTTGTTCTCAGTTTTGAAGAGTCTCTTATGCTTTGGCTCTCTCCCTTTCTAACTTCTTTTATTTTCTTCCCCTCTCCCATGGACTACTGTTAACTTTCTCAGGATCCCCATAAGAGTAAAAACATATGGTATTTGTCTTTCTCTGTATGACTTATTTCACTTAGCATAACACTCTCCAGTTCCATCCTTGCTGCTACAAAGGCCGTATTTCATTCTTTCTCATTGCCACGTAGTACTCCATTGTGTATATAAACCACAATTTCTTTATCCATTCATCAGTTGATGGACATTTAGGCTCTTTCCATAATTTGGCTATTCTTGAGAGTGCTGCTATAAACATTGGGGTACAAGTGTCCCTATGTATCAGCACTCCTAAATCCCTTGGGTAAATTCCTAGCAGTGTTATTGCTGAGTCATAGGGTACGTCTGTTTTTAATTTTTTGAGGAACCTCCACACTGTTTTCCAGGGTGGCTGCACCAGTTTGCATTCGCACCAACAGTGCAGGAGGGTTCCTGTTTCTCTACATCCTCTCCAGAATCTGTTGTCTCCTGATTTGTTCATTTTAGCCAATCTGACCGCGTGAGGTGATATCTGAGTGTAGTTTTGATTTGTATTTCCCTGATGAAGAGTGATGTTGAGCACCTTTTCATGTGCCTGCTGGCCATCTGGATGTCTTTAGAGAAGCTTCTATTCATGTATTCTTCCCATTTCTTCCCTGGATTATTGGTTTTTCAGGTGTGGAGTTTGGTGAGCTCTTTATAGATTTTGGATACTACCCCTTTGTCCGATATGTCATTTGCAAATATCTTTTCTGATTCCCTCTGTTCACTTTTAGTTTTGTTTTACAGTGCAGAAGCTTTTTATCTTCATGAAGTCCCAATAGTTCATTTTTGCTTTTAATTCCCTTGCCTTTGTGAATGTGTGGATTAAGAAATTCCTGTGGCTGAGGTCAGAGAGGTTTTTTCCTGCTTTCTCCTCTAGAGTTTTGATGGTTTCCTGTCTCACATTCAGGTCCTTTATCCATTTTGAGTTTATTTTTGTGAATGGTGTGAGAAAGTGGTCTAGTTTCAACCTTCTGCATGTTGCTGTCCAGTTCTCCCAGCACCATTTCTTAAAGAGGCTGTCGTTTTCCATTGGGTGTTCTTTCCTGCTTTGTCAAAGATGAGTTGGCCATACGTTTTTGGGTCCAATTCTGGAGTCTCTACTCTATTCCATTGGTCTGTGTGTCTGTTTTTGTGCCAATACCATGCTGTCTTGATGATTACAGCTTTGTAGTAGAGGCTAAAGTCTGGGATTGGGATGCCTCCTGCTTTGGTCTTCTTTTTCAAAATTACTTTGGCTATTCGGGGCCTTTTGTGGTTCCATACAAATTTTAGGATGGCTTGTTCTAGCTTCGAGAAGACTGCTGATACATTTTTGATTGGGATTGCATTGAATGTGTAGATAGCTTTGGGTAGGATTGACATATTAACAATATTTATTCTTCCAATCCATGAGCATGGAATGTTTTCCCATTTCTTTATGTCTCCTTCAATTTCCTTCATAAGCTTTCAATAGTTTTCAGCATATATATCTTTTACATATTTGGTTAGGTTTATTCCTAGGTATTTTATGATTCTTCGTGCAATTGTGAGTGGGATCAGTTTCTTCATGTGTATTTCTGTTGCTTCATTATTAGTGTATAAGAATGAAAGTGATTTCTGTACACTGATTTTGTATCCTGCGACTTTGCTGTATTCGTGTATCAGTTCTAGCAGACTTTTGGTGGAGTCTAAGGATTTTCCATGTATAATATCATGTCATCCGCAAAAAGTGAAAGCTGAACTTCATCTTTGCCAATTTTGATGCCTTTGGTTTCCTTTTGTTGTCTGATTGCTGATGCTAGAACTTCCAACACTATGTTAAACAGCGGTGAGAGTGCACATTCCTGTCGTGTTGCTGATATCAGGGAGAAAGCTCTCAGTTTTTCCCCATTGAGGATGATATTAGCTGTGGGCTTTTCATAAACGGCTTTTATGATGTTTAAGTATGTTCCTTCTATCCTGACTTTCTCGAGGGTTTTGTTTAAGAAATGATGCTGAATTTTGTCAAATGCTTTATCTGCATCGATTGACAGGATCATATAATTCTATCTTTTCTTTTCTTTTTTTTTTAGATTTCTTTTTTTTAACATATGAAATTTATTGTCAAATTGGTTTCCATACAACACCCAGTGCTCATCCCAAAAGGTGCCCTCCTCAATACCCATCACCCACCCACCCCTCCCTCCCACCACCCATCAAGCCTCAGTTTGTTCTCAGTTTTTAAGTCTCTTATGCTTTGGCTCTCTCCCACTCTAACCTCTTTTTTTTTTCCTTCCCCTCCCCCATGGGTTTCTGTTAAGTTTCTCAGGATCCACATAAGAGTGAAACCATATGGTATCTGTCTTTCTCTGTATGGCTTATTTCACTTAGCATCACACTCTCCAGTTCCATCCACATTGCTACAAAGGGACATATTTCATTCTTTCTCATTGCCACGTAGTATTCCATTGTGTATATAAACCACAATTTCTTTATCCATTCATCAGTTGATGGACATTTAGGCTCTTTCCATAATTTGGCTATTGTTGAGAGTGCTGCTATAAACATAGTGCTGGAAGTTCTAGCATCAGCAATCAGACAACAAAAGGAAATCAAAGGCATCAAAATTGGTAAAGATGAAGTCAAGCTTTCGCTTTTTGCAGGTGACATGATATTATACATGGAAAATCCGATAGACTCCACCAAAAGTCTGCTAGAACTGATACATGAATTCAGCAAAGTTGCAGGATACAAAATCAATGTACAGAAATCAGTTGCATTCTTATACACTAACAATGAAGCAACAGAAAGACAAATAAAGAAACTAATCCCGTTCACAATTGCATCAAGAAGCATAAAATACCTAGGAATAAATCTAACCAAAGATGTAAAAGATCTGTATGCTGAAAACTATAGAAAGCTTATGAAGGTAATTGAAGAAGATATAAAGAAATGGAAAGACATTCCCTGCTCATGGATTGGAAGAATAAATATTGTCAAAATGTCAATACTACCCAAAGCTATCTACACATTCAATGCAATCCCAATCAAAATTGCACTAGCATTCTTCTCAAAACTAGAACAAGCAATCCTAAAATTCATATGGAACCACCAAAGGCCCCAAATAGCCAAAGTAATTTTGAAAAAGAAGACCAAAGTAGGAGGCATCCCAATCCCAGACTTTAGCCTCTACTACAAAGCTGTCATCATCAAGACAGCATGGTATTGGCACAAAAATAGACACATAGACCAATGGAATAGAATCGAAACCCCAGAACTAGACCCACAAATGTATGGCCAACTCATCTTTGACAAAGCAGGAAAGAACACCCAATGGAACAAAGACAGTCTCTTTCACAAATGGTGCTGGGAGAACTGGACAGCAACATGCAGAAGGTTGAAACTAGACCACTTTCTCACACCATTCACAAAAATAAACTCAAAATGGATAAAGGACCTGAATGTGAGACAGGAAACCATCAAAACCGTAGAGGAGAAAGCAGGAAAAGACCTCTCTGACCTCAGCCGTAGCAATCTCTTACTCGACACATCCCCAAAGGCAAGGGAATTAAAAGCAAAAATGAATTACTGGGACCTTATGAAGATAAAAAGCTTCTTTTCTTTTCTTAATGTGATGTATCACATTGATTGATTTGCGAATGTTGAACCATCCCTGCATCCCAGGAATGAATCCCACTTGATTATGGTGAATAATTCTTTTCATATTCTGTTGAATTCGATTTGCTAGTATCTTATTGAGAATTTTTGTATCCATATTCATCAGGGTTATTGGCCTGTAGTTCTCTTTTTTTTTACTGGGTCTTTGTCTGGTTTAGGAATCAAAGTAATGCTGGCTTCATAGAATGAGTGTGGAAGTTTTTCTTCCCTTTCTATTTTTTGGAACAGCTTGAGAAGGATAGACATTATGTCTGCTTTAAATTTCTGGTAGAACTCCCCTGGGAAGCCATCTGGTCCTGGACTCTTATTTTTTGGGAGATTTTTGATAACTGATTCAATTTCTTCCCTGTTTATGGGTCTGTTCAAGTTTTCTATGTCTTCCTGTTTGAGTTTTGGAAGTGTGTGGGTGCTTAGGGTTTGGCCATTTCTTCCAGGTTGTCCAGTTTGTTGGCATAAAATTTTTCATGGTATTCCCTGATAATTGCTTATATTTCTGAGGGATTGGTTGTAATAATTCCATTTTCACTCATGATTTTATCTATTTGTGTCATCTCCCTTTTCTTTTTGAGAAGCCTGGGAGGAGGATTGCAAACTTTGTTTATTTTTTTTCAAATAAGATCTCTTGGTTTCATTGATCTGATGAACAGTTTTTTTTAGATTCTCTATTGTTTATTTCTGCTCAATATTTATTATTCTCTTCTTCTGTTGGGTTTGGTGTGTCTTTGCAGTTCTGCTTCTATTTCCTTTAGGTGTGCTGTTAGATTTTGTATTTGGGAATTTTCTTGTTTCTTGAGGTAGGCCTGGATTGCAATGTGTTTTTCTCTCAGGACTTCCTTTACTGCATCCCAAAACGTTTGGATTGTTGTATTTTCATTTTCATTTGTTTCCATATATTTCTTAATTTCTTCTCTAATTTCCTGGTTGTCCCATTCATTCTTTAGTAGGTTGTGCTTTAACCTCCATGCTTTGGGAGGTTTTCCAGAATTTCTTGTGGTTGATTTCATGCTTCATATCATTGTGGTCTGAAAGTATGCATGGTATGATCTCAATTCTTGTATACTTGTGAAGGGCTGTTTTGTGACCCAGTATGTGATCTATCTTGGAGAATGTTCCATGTGCACTCCAGAAGAAAGTGTATTCTGTTGCTTTGGGATGCAGAGCTCTAAAAATATCTGTCAAGTCCATCTGATCCAATGTATTATTCAAGGCCCTCGTTTCTTTATTGATCCTGTGTCTAGATGATGTATACATTGTTGTAAATGGTGTATTAAAGTCCCCTGCAATTACCACATTCTTATCAATAAGGTTGCTTATGATTGAGATTAATTGTTTTATATGTTTGGGGGCTCCCATATTCAGCGCATAGACATTAATAATTGTTAGCTCCTCCTGATAGATAGACCCTGTAATTATTATATAATGCCCTTCTTCATCTCTTTTTCCAGTCTTTAAAGTGTAGTTTGTCTTATATAAGTATGGCTTCTCCAGCTTTCTTTTGACTTCCAGTAGCATGATAGATAGTTCTCCATCCCCCGACTTTCAATCTGAAGGTGTCCTCAGGTCTAAAATGAGTCTCTTGTAGACAGCAAATAGATGGGTCTTTTTTTTTTTTTATATCCATTATGATACCCTATGTCTTTTGGTTGGAAGATTTAGTCCATTTAAATTCTGTGTTATTATAGAAAGATATGGGTTTAGAGTCATTGTGATGTCCATAGGTTTCATGCTTATAGCAATGTCTCTGGTATTTGTCTCACAAGATCCCCCTTAGGATCTCTTGTAGGGCTGGTTTAGTGGTGATGAATTCCTTCAGGTTGTGTTTGTCCTCTGCAAATAATACCATGTCCTCTGCAAATAATGAAAGTTTTACTTCCTCCTTACTAATTTGTATGCTTTACATCTCTTTGTTGTCTGATTGCTGTTGCTAGGACTTCCAGTAATATGTGGAATAATAGTGGTGAGAGTGGACATCTTTGCCTTCTTCCTGAAAGCGAAGGAAAAGCTTAAGTTTTTCCCCATTAAAGATAATGATGGCTGAGTGTTCTTAATATATGGTGTTTGTTATGTTTAGGTATATTCCCTCTAAACCTACTTTGTTGAAGGTTTTTTATCATGAATCGATGTTGTATTTTGTCATGTTCTTTTTCTGCATCTATTGAAGTGATCCTATGATCCTTACCATTTATCTTATTATTTTGATGTATCATGATGACTTTTTTCTTAAAAATTGAATCACTCTTGCAAACCAGGAATAAATCCCTCTTGATCATGGTGAATACTTTTTCTTAATATATTGGTGATTGTGGTTATTTCCTATTTTGTTGATGATTTTTGTTTCCATATTCATCAGATATATTGGACTGTAGTTCTCTTTTTTTTGTGGTTTCTTCATCTCATTTTGGTGTCAGGGTAATGCTGACTGTATAAAATGAATTTTGAATTTTTCCTTCCTTTTCTATTTTTTGTTAATTTTTTTTAACCTTTATTTATTTTTGAGACAGAGAGAGACAGAGCATGAATGGGGGAGGGTCAGAGAGAGAGGGAGACACAGAATCCGAAACAGGCTCTAGGCTCTGAGCCATCAACACAGAGGCCGACGCGGGGCTTGAACTCACGAACTGCGAGATCATGTCCTGAGCCGAAGTCGGACGATTAACCGACTGAGCTACCCAGGCGCCCCAGTTCCTTTTCTATTTTTTTATACTTTAAGAAGAATAGGCATTAACTCTTCTTAAATGTTTGGTTGAATTTTCCTGTAAAGCAATTTGGTCCTGGATTTTTGTTTGTTGGGAGTTTTTTGATTATTGATTCAGTTTCTGTTCTGGTCATCAGTCTGTTCAAATTTTCTTTTTCTTTCTGTCTCAGTATTGGCAGTTTATATGTTTCTAGGAATTTATCCATTTCTCTCAGATTGTCCAATTTGTTGGCATATAGTTTTTCATAATATTCTCTTATAATTATTTGCATTTTTGTTTTGTTGTTTGTTATTTTTCATTTCTAATTTGTGACTTCATTTAAGTCTTTTCTCACGTTTTCTTGATAAATCTCCATAAACATTTTTCCCTTTTATTGGTATTTTCAAAGAAGCAGATCCTGGTTTCATTAATTGTTCTATTGGCTTTTATTTTAGTTTCTATGTAATTTAAGTTTTTTTTTTAATCTTTGTTATTTCATGCTTTCTGTTCATTTGCATTGTTTGTTGGTCTTTTTCTAGTTCCTTTATTTTTAAGGGTTAGGTTGTTTATTTGAGATTTTTCTTGCTTCTTGAGGTAGTCCTGTATTACTATAAACTTCTTTCCTAGAACTGCTTTCACTGCATCCCAAAGGTTTTATATCATTGTGTTTTCATTCTCATTTCTTTCCATGTAAGTTTTTATTTCTTATTTTATTTCCTGGCTGTTCCATTCATTATTTATAAGCATGTCATTTAACTTCCATGTATTTGTGGACTTTCCAGATTTTTTTTGTGATTAACTTCTAGTTTTGTAGTGTTGTGATCAGAAAAGATGCATGGCAAGACTTTGATCTTCTTGAATTTGTTGGGGTTTGTTTTGTGGCCTAATATGTAATCTATCCTGGAAAATTATCCATGTTTACTTGAAAAGAATGTGTATTCTGCTGTCTTAGAATGGAATGTTCTGAATATGTCTGTTAAATCTATTTAGTCCATTGTGTCATTCAAAGCCATTGTTTTCTTGTAGATTTTCTGATTACATGATGTAAAAGGAATGCTAACGTCTTCTACTATTATTGTATAATTTTCTATTTGTTCTCTTATGTTTGTTAATAACTGTTTTATGTATATGAATGCTCTCATGTTGGCATAAATATTCACAATTGATTGATCTTCTTGTTGAATTGTCCCCTTTATAATTATATAGTGTCCTTTCTTCATTTCTTGTTACAGTGTTTGAAATAGTCTATTTTGTTCAATTTAAGTATTGATACTCTAGGTTTCTGTTGACATTCATTTGCATGATATGAATGTCATATCATGACATGTTTCTCCATTGTCTCACTTTCATTCTGCCTTTATATCTGTAATGAGTCTCTTGTAGGCAGCATATAGATGGCTTTTTTTAAAATATATTCTGTCCCCTATGTCCTTTGAATCAAGCATTTGGACCATTTACATTCAAAGTATTGATATATATGTATTTGTTGCCATTTTATTACTAATTTTGTGATTGTTTCTGAAGATTTTTCTCTGGTACTTTCTCTTTTTTCTCTCTTTCTTGGTTTTATTATTTTCTTTAGTGATATATTAAGATTCCTTTCTCTTTATTCTTTGCATATTAGTGGCTTTTGATATATAGTTAGATTTTTATATAACCTCTTCTGCACAAAGCAATCTGTATTAAGTTGAATGTTGTTTAAGTTTGAACACATTATTTAGTCCTTTCCTCCCTAGGTTTTAAGTATATATTGTTATATTTTCTATCCTTTCATTTTGTGATTTATTTGACTGATTCATTTTCTCTGCTCTTGTGCTTCCTACTTTTATACTGTCACTTTTGGTCTCTTCTTTCCCCTAAAAGAGTCCTGTTTAAAATTCTGTATCTCTGTTTTAAGTGTCTCACTCATATCTTCCACTGTTTTCTCGAGTCCAATGAGATCCTTATGAGCATTGCTTTAAATTTTCCATCAGGATGTTAGTCATACCTGTTTTGCTTACATCTCTGGCCATGGCCTTGTCTTGTTTTTGTTTTTGTTTTTTTCATTTGGGATAAATGTTTCTGCCTCCTCATTTTGTCTGCCCCTCTCTATCTGTTTCTGTGTTGCAAGCAAGTCAGCTATGTGTTTTGCTTTTCATCATAGTGATTTTATAAAGGAGGACTCCTTGGTGCTCTGCAGTACATTATCCCCTGTTCATCAGAACCTGGCACTTGAAGAAAGTATCCTACGTGTGTTGCTTATGCCCTACTGTTGTGTCTGAATCACTTTTCTTTTTAGCTAACTAGTCTTAACTGACTTTATGCCCATTATAGGCTGTGCTTGCTCTCTGTGGCATTAGTAGGACTCAGGCAGGTCAGCTCTGAGGAGGTGTGGCTGCTGGGGAACTTGGGAGTGAAGTGTAGGTGTTAGCAAAATTTGCACTGAGACACTAGTCCTATGCTTAATCCCTGAAAGTGCTGTGGTGGTGGGGGGCTGTGCACCTGTGTGGTTGGGGCATGAGGTTGGGTGTAATTTGTGGTGATTCTGGGTGTGGTCAGATCTGGTGGAGGATGGTAGCTTGGGATGCATGACTGGGCTGGGCACAGCCTTGAGATTTGGTGCAGCAAGGTTGCAGTGCACTTGGTGGCTGTGTGGGTTGCACCCATTGCTTTAACAAAATTTGCCCTGAACACAGGTTCAAGGCTAGCAGGCTTGGTATGGGGAGTCCTTAGGAGAACTCATGGGTGTGGGACACTGCTAGAAGGTTAAGAAGTGTCTGTGTAGCCCTGCCTTCCACAGTTGGCCCTGTTTTTATGTTAAGGGACAGGGGAGGAAAATGGCATGTGCCAGCTCCCTTATTTTTGGATAATTCCCCAACATGTTCCAAAATCAGCATGAACAGATCTGTCTCCTGTTTGTCACCAGTATTGTGTAAACTACTGTTTTTTATGTAGCCTCTCCATGCAGGCTACTGTCTCTTTTTTTTTTTTTTTTTTTTTTTTAAATTTTTTTTTTTTCAACATTTTTTATTTATTTTTGGGACAGAGAGAGACAGAGCATGAACGGGGGAGGGGCAGAGAGAGAGGGAGACACAGAATCGGAAACAGGCTCCAGGCTCCGAGCCATCGGCCCAGAGCCTGACGCGGGGCTCGAACTCACGGACCGCGAGATCGTGACCTGGCTGAAGTCGGACGCTTAACCGACTGCGCCACCCAGGCGCCCCAGGCTACTGTCTCTTTAAGGGTGGCAATCCAGCTTTCACTCACCCTCTTGCTTTGCCCAGTGCTGAGTCACCTTATTTTTATTTATTTTTTAATATGAAATTTTTTGTCAAATTGGTTTCCATACAACACACAGTGCTCATCCCAAAGGTGCCCTCCTCAATACCCATCACCCACCCTCCCTTCCCTCCCACCCCCCATCAACCCACAGTTTGTTCTCAGTCTTTAAGAGTCTCTTATGCTTTTGCTGTCTTATGTGGATCCTGAGAAACTTAACAGAAGTCTGTGGTGGAGGGGGAGAAAAAACAAGAGATTAGAGTCACCTTACTTTTAAAGCTCTAGGCTCCATGTCCCACCAGTTATAGGAACTCACAGAATTTAGCCACTCTGGTTTTCAAAGACAAATTTTATGGGAATTAGTCTTCCCTGGGCATGCTGTCTGGTGAAAGGGTTCATTTTTCTGCACTTTCTACATGCACAGCTTTTTCCCTTTTGCAGGAAGCCTACCTCTGACATTCTGACCATCCAAAACTTTCAGATTCATCTTCTCTGTATTTAGTTGTAGAGTTTGTTCTTCCACTCTTCAGATCACTCTCATATTTATTTACTTGGATATGGATGATAACTAGTTGTAAATGTGAGACAGGTTGAGCTCAGGGTCCTCACATACTCTACCATCTTCCCCAGCTCCACCTGGCATGAGTTCCAGCTTTTATCGTTTCTTTAAAATTTTCTTCTAGACTGGAGGCACTGGTAAAATGTGAACATGAAATACACCCAGATATCTTCATTAAATGTATATAAATGAAAATGTAATTAGTGAATTCATGCATAAACAAAAGTTCCTCTGTACTTCATCCAGAGATTCTTGACTTACAATTAATTATTTTTTTGAATATCCCAATTCTGCTCATGCCAGTTGTATTCTTAGAAATTAGGAAGCACAGAGGTAAATTGAACTTTAGTCACTTGGTCTTTGTCTTTTTGGCCCATAATCTAAAGTTTACTTTCTAGAATGGTAGTTCTTGCATACCTTACTCTGAGAATCCAGTGCCAGATATAAGAATGAAATTCTTATAGGGAATATAAATGTTGACACAGTTTGCTGTTTTTGAAACCTGTAGTGTATTAATTTAAAATAATTTTGAGAAACTAAGTGTTGAAATCATGAAATACCATTTTTACTCTGATTTCTTTTCCTGACTCCTTATTTGCTCTTTTATCTGAGCTTCAAATGATGTGGGCAGCTTCTTAGTTCAGTCATTTGCAAATGTTTTTTGGTGAATTTCTCTTTATTGTCTTTAGGTTCAAAAGTTTAAGCCACATTCAACTTGGTAATATGTTTACCAATGCATACTATTTCATCAGCACTTTCCAAGGAAAAGGAAATATTTAAATATTCTCTGGTAGTCTTGGCAGTGTGACTGACTTACATGTGGAATTAAATTAATTTATGAATCATTTTGGTTAAAGAGTGGTGAACCTGAAAATTATTGGCAATGCAGATGATCTTTGTTATTGTCAACTTGTTTCTGGCTATTACTACAATATACAATAAAATACTTTCTTATTATAAATTATGAATAATCAGATTCTAATAGTTGAATAATTCAATATGTATATCATTTCCTGTCTTCTTTACTCATTTCTGAACTTTTGGTTATATAACTATACCTTAATGCATTATTTGGTCAACATTTATAGGAACTAAAGGCCAAAATTGACACTTGCTCCTGTGTTCAATTCAGGCTGATATTAATGTGAATTACCTTCATTCCTAAATGTAGCCAGGTCATATTATACAGATCATATTCATAATAAAGTAACATTTAACTTTCCTATTAATAATTAACATTTCATTTAAATTATCTATGGTAACTCTAATTCATATTCAATCATGAAATTCAGTAAGAATGCATTGTGAAGTAACGAAAATTGCTTTACACTCTTCTTCATTCCATTGACAAAAACCTTCTTTTTAAATTTTTTTTTAACATTTATTTATTTTTGAGACAGAGAGAGACAAAGCATGAATGGGGGAGGGTCAGAGAGAGAGGGACACACAGAATCCGAAACAGGCTCCAGGCTCTGAGCTGTCAGCACAGAGCCCAATGCGGGGTTTGAACTCACAGACCGCAAGATCATGACCTGAGCTGAAGTTGGATGCTTAACCGACTGAGCCACCCAGGCGCCCCAACAAAAACCTTCTTAAGAACTATGGCAACCACGATTATTTCTTAAGTACTATATACTACAACACTCACTGTTTTCCTTAGGAAGATGATTTTAAACTTGTTGGGCTTAGCTTTCTAAGATGGTTTTATTTCATTCCTGATTATATAAAGTGGACTTTTCTGTTAGTTAAAATGTACATAAATGCTTGTAAGTATTAACATGTATGCATATTTGCAAGTGTTATACACAGAAATCTTGAATTATATAATCTTAGTGAAATTTGTATTTCAAAATTAGTTTGCCTGGAGTTGACAATTTAATTTGTATCCCCATAAATATAAACACTTGAAAAGTGACCAGTTTATAAATCTTTTATTGTAGTTACTCTAGTTTGGGGTCATAATGAAGATGATTTTTGTAAAGTATACTTCTCTATTATTAATCCTAACCAGTAATGAGTTATTTCAAAGTCTATTTGCAGATTAGGAAAATGTATTATAGGTGTGAAATTATGATATTTACTATGCTTAGTGTTTTATAGATTCACAATAAGCATATATTCTCATCAGTTCAAGTTTATAGAAAAGTTGAGGTTAGAAGAAAGAAAAAAAACATTTTTATAGTCTAATATACCAGAAGGCAGAATTGAGTCCTTTGGTTTAATTAAAGCAATAATTAATGAACAATAGATTTTCTATGCTACATTATTTGACTGGTCAGCTTAATTATGTAGGAAATTATATCTTTTATGGTCACACAGTTTGGTTTTGCTTAAACAATGACATATTCTGTTTTCGAAAGGCTTATTTTCTTGTCTTGAATAGTTTGGATTAAGACAACATGAGGCTGAATAATCTTGACAGAAATGTATACTTTCCCTCCATTTTGTGTGTGGTTTCTTCTCGATGGCAGAGTTTCCTCCATAGTGGAAAGAGCTCAGATTTTGAGTCCAACAAGCATAAGTTTGAATCCTATCTTTTTTTTTAATTCATGCATTTATTTATTCAGTTTGTATTATTGGAACCAGGCATTGCTCTATGTATTCCAGAAAGAGTGAAGAGGAATAGAATCATGTCTTGTTTTCTTGGGTTTTACAGTTTATTGAGGTAGAAAAAAAGCAATCAATTAAAATATTAAGGATTTAAACTATGCCATTCAAGACACTGTGCTGTTAATATGCATGCCAGATTTTTGGTGGGGGGTGGATTTTCTCAAGATGAGGGGGAAGGCAGTAAGTTTGGGCAAAGAAATGAGATAAAGTGTCAAAAAGATCTCAGACAGTCCCTCTGAGCACTCTAGAGCTGAAGCAACCTTGAAAGTTGTATTGTCTTGAGACAAGGACCCTGTGCCTTTATAAACTTGCATTTACCAGTCACTGGATGTGAAATACTTCCAGAAACGGAGTGTGGTCTTAAGGTATGGGCTCTTTCTCTCTTGGATAATACTGGAAAGACTCAGCTTAGAGCCATAAGCTATCAATATTTTGAAGCAGCTAGAGGAATAAGTGTCTCAATTTTGAAGGAGAGCTAGGACATTCAACACAACATCTGTGACCCATTGTGGTAGGTGCTTTAGTAGGGGCTGTGCAAGTACACTATAAGACCACACATTATTTAACCTAGATTGAGGAAAGTCAAGGAATTTTCCCCCAAAAAAACAATAACCTTTAAAATAAAATCTGTAGAATGAAGAGTTTAGTGAATGGATTTCAGGAACTATGCATTCATTGGTAATTTCAAATGCAAATGGCGAAGATAAAAGAGAACACTGAGTACTGAGAAGACTAAAGAAAACATAAATGTTTGGATTTAGAACTAAGAAGAGAACTGTAATATATAAGGACAAACAGATGAATGGGTTAGACCATATCTTCTCTAATATCTTAAGAATTTGTTAAGAATTATGTAACCTTGAGAAAATTCCTTTACCTCACTGTGCCTTGCTTTCCTGATCTATATGATATATAGAAAATATTACTCACTTCAAGGATTATGCTGATGGTTGAATAATGTAACACAATAATCTTAGAATTAGATATTAGTAAGTACTCACCCTTCCATGTAGAAATATACAAGGTAGACTTTAGCCTTAAGCAAAAGAATGATAACTCAGATATTGTAATTTGGGCATACATCAGAGAGGCCTCATACCAAATGGTCTCTCCCGCATTGATGATAAGAAGTTTACCTTTGTTCCAAATTAGTGAAAAGACAAGTATAATGAGATAACTTGATTTATTCTGATGGGAATGGGAGATGGAAATCTGAATGTAGAGGAAAGATAGCAGAAAGAGAGATGATAGGATCATTAAAGACATATTTACCATGTTTTACAATTTAACATCTTGTTAGCCTCAGAAATGGATTATTTTTACAGTGTTTATATAGCTGTATAAATAAGAAAGTAATTTTATTTTTGGTTATCAGTTTTGCAGAAATGAAAATAATCATCTTATTCAAGGTACAGTATAGCGATATGGCCCCACTGCTTTTGGGCTGGTGGCTGTATAATCTGGGAAAACCTTCCTAGAGAGTTGTTTGGCAGTATACATAATGATCCAAAAGATGTACTCTTGGCCCATAAATCACATATATTCATGCTCACACACATATTCATGCTCAGGAAATAATCTGTGATACTCATGTTTATGTACAGGAATGTTAATCATGCTACTATTTACAGGAGCAATAAGTGAGGAAAAAGACTAATGCTAAATGGTAGGAAAATAGTTACATAAACTGAAATATGTTCATAAAGAAGACTATTAGCCAAATTTCAATTTCAGGTTTTTGAAAAATATCCTTATAGGATAAAAATTTTCATTACATAAAATAAAAAACAATATACTAAACTTGTACAGAATGGCCACAATCTGTAATACACACACATACATATCTACACATAGTATGGAAAATATTGGCCAAAATTTTAATAATGCTATTTATAGATGTGGAAAAATGAGTGATACTACTGTTTTTCACTATGCTTACCTGTTTGTTTCAAATTTTCTAGAATGTTCCTGTGATAATTATTATTCACAAGAAAAATTTTCTTTCTAAAATATCACTTTTTTTTCACCTAGCATATTGGCAAAATTGTTTCTTAACCAGCCTTCAAGTCATTTTTCAATGTCTATAGCCAAAGAAAAAAAATTCCTCTGAATATATATATACTGATATATCCCACTTCTCTATATTTTCTTTTATGTATTTATTTATTTTTACTTGTTTTTCTATTTTCTAAGAAATTAAATAATACCTAAGATGGACTTTGGCCTTTTTTCTGAAAGATTTTTTAAATGTAAAACATTAATTTTTACAATATTAAAATTCTATAAATTTTCCTGTGTACAGTAATCACTAAATTGTACACTTTGTGACTATAGTATCTTTATATTTGGACACAGAATCCCTTTATATTTGTAATAATAAATACAAAACTAGAAACAAAATAACTGACTGCCTTTCATATATGAGTACACTGCAAATTTTACACTTCATCTTGAAAAGCAGAGATAAGATATAATTGAAACTTACAAAATTCGAATATCACATTGGTGGATACTTTGTGAAGGTTAAACTATATTAAAAGGCAATGGAAGAGAAGGGATGGATTAAAATGATATATAATAAACACAATGTTTTAAAGAATTATTTAAATTCATGGATATTTGATTTGTATGACTATTACGGGGAGATGGGTAAATTTAGAGCATATTTTCACATTTTAAGACAATAAGATCCATTGTAATAATTCGCATTTCTAACTTGTTTTATATTTATAAGCAATTGGTTCATTTACCACTCTTGTAGTTTAAACTTTATAGGTACAATAATCATGCTTCTTTCCCTTATATGTGTGTCCAATGATTTTTCTACTACAGTGTTTAAATATTCTAATCTAAACACATATATTGAATTGTATTGAATTCCCAGGTGACAAACATTGAGAGAAATAATGGGCTCTTTGGACAATCAGTAGGCCCCATAGAAGTTTAGTTCAATAAACAAGAGAGCAATTTACTACTTGAACTCAAGATTTTCCACCAGCAATTAAGTACAAGGCTATATAATAATTATACAGAGCAAAAGATAAGAATGAAAAGAACCATGAGAATATAGCTGTTTCTGCAATAAGGAATTTGCTAACACAATTGCAGAAAGATTTAATCATTTTTAATAAATGTTAATTATTTTGAGACAGAGAGAGAGCACAATCAGGGGAGGGACAGAGAGATAGAGGGAGAGAGAGAGAATCCCAAGAGGGTTCCACACTGCCAGTGTGAACCCGATGTGGGGCTCGAACTCATGAACAGTGAGATCACAGCCAGTGCCAAAACCGAGTTAGATGCTTAACCAACTGAGTCACTAAAGTGCCCCAAAACATGTAATCGGTTTTGGTGAATGGAATTATGGGACTCTAGCCACAATATTTTAAGAATAATTATGGGAGAGCCTGGGGGGCTCTGTCGGTTGAGCATCTAGCTTCGGCTCAGGTCGTGATCTCATGGTTTGTGAGTTTGAGCAACTTGATGGGCTCTGTGCTGACAGCTCAGAGCCTGGAGCCTGTTTCAGATTCTGTGTCTCCCACTCTCTCTGCTCCTCCCCTGCTCGTGCTCTCTCTCTCTCTCAAAATAAATAAACATTAAAAAAATTAAAAAAACAATAATTATGATCACTGGAACATAAAAGATATATCTATTTCTAAAGTAATTTTGAGTTGAATGGAATATATTCAAGAAATATTCTTTTCATACTATGTGTTCATGGAAATTGCACATAAATATCCAGATCCTTGAGTACATTCTGAGCAATTGAGGCAATTGGCTTAAATGTAAATGTTTTAAGGTGAGTTTCTTTTTTAGGGGTAGAAAAATTGAGGGGAGTATATTATACTGGCTGCATTTCTAGACACATAGTATTAAAAAGTAGAATTCCAGAAGTGCTTTCACACCAGTCTGACTGTGGCCCCAGCGGTGGGCTGGGGGCAGACATCAGGTCGGACTGCGGCCCCGCCCACCAACTCCAGTTATACACCACAGCACGGGGGAAGTGCCCTGCAGGTCCTCACCACTCCAGGGACTATCCAAAATGACCAAACGGAAGAATTCCCCTCAGAAGAATCTCCAGGAAATAACAACAGCTAATGAACTGATCAAAAAGGATTTGAATAATATAACACAAAGTGAATTTAGAATAATAGTCATAAAATTAATCGCTGGGCTTGAAAACAGTATACAGGACAGCAGAGAATCTCTTGCCACAGAGATCAAGGGACTAAGGAACAGTCACGAGGAGCTGAAAAACGCTTTAAACGAAATGCAAAACAAAATGGAAACCACGACGGCTCGGATTGAAGAGGCAGAGGAGAGAATAGGTGAACTAGAAAATAAAGTTATGGAGAAAGAGGAAGCTGAAAGAAAGAAAGATAAAAAAATCCAGGAGTATGAGGGGAAAATTAGAGAACTAAGTGATACACTAAAAAGAAACAATATGCGCATAATTGGTATCCCAGAGGAGGAAGAAAGAGCGAAAGGTGCTGAAGGGGTACTTGAAGAAATTATAGCTGAGAACTTCCCTGAACTGGGGAAGGAAAAAGGCATTGAAATCCAAGAGGCACAGAGAACTCCCTTCAGACGTAACTTGAATCGATCTTCTGCACGACATATCATAGTGAAACTGGCAAAATACAAGGATAAAGAGAAAATTCTGAAAGCAGCAAGGGATAAACGTGCCCTCACATATAAAGGGAGACCTATAAGACTCGTGACTGATCTCTCCTTTGAAACATGGCAGGCCAGAAAGGATTGGCACGAGATCTTCAGTGCGCTAAACAGAAAAAATATGCAGCCGAGAATCCTTTATCCAGCAAGTCTGTCATTTAGAATAGAAGGAGAGATAAAGGTCTTCCCAAACAAACAAAAACTGAAGGAATTTGTCACCACGAAACCAGCCCTACAAGAGATCCTAAGGGGGATCCTGTGAGACAAAGTACCAGAGACATCACTACAAGCATAAAACATACAGACATCACAATGACTCTAAACCCATATCTTTCTATAATAACACTGAATGTAAATGGATTAAATGCGCCAACCAAAAGACATAGGGTATCAGAATGGATAAAAAAACAAGACCCATCTATTTGCTGTCTACAAGAGACTCATTTTAGATCTGAGGACACCTTTAGATTGAGAGTGAGGGAATGGAGAACTATTTATCATGCTACTGGAAGCCAAAAGAAAGCTGGAGTAGCCATACTTATATCAGACAAACTAGACTTTAAATTAAAGGCTGTAACAAGAGATGAAGAAGGGCATTATATAATAATTACAGGTTCTATCCATCAGGAAGAGCTAACAATTATAAATGTCTATGCGCCAAATACCGGAGCCCCCAGATATATAAAACAGTTACTCATAAACATAAGCAACCTTATTGATAAGAATGTGGTCATTGCAGGGGACTTTAACACCCCGCTTACAGAAATGGATAGATCATCTAGACACACAGTCAATAAAGAAACAAGGGCCCTGAGTGATACATTGGATCAGATGGACTTGACAGATATATTTAGAACTCTGCATCCCAAAGCAACAGAATATACTTTCTTCTCGAGTGCACATGGAACATTCTCCAAGATAGATCATATACTGGGTCACAAAACAGCCCTTCATAAGTTTACAAGAATTGATATTATACCATGCATACTTTCAGACCACAATGCTATGAAACTTGAAATCAACCACAGGAAAAAGTCTGGAAAACCTCCAAAAGCATGGAGGTTAAAGAACACCCTACTAACGAATGAGTGGGTCAACCATGCAATTAGAGAAGAAATTAAAAAATATATGGAAACAAACGAAAATGAAAATACAACAATCCAAATGCTTTGGGATGCAGCGAAGGCAGTCCTGAGAGGAAAATACATTGCAATCCAGGCCTATCTCAAGAAACAAGAACAATCCCAAATACAAAATCTAACAGCACACCTAAAGGAAATAGAAGCAGAACAGCAAAGGCAGCCTAAACCCAGCAGAAGAAGAGAAATAATAAAGATCAGAGCAGAAATAAACAATATAGAATCTAAAAAAACTGTAGAACAGATCAACGAAACCAAGAGTTGGTTTTTTGAAAAAATAAACAAAATTGACAAACCTCTAGCCAGGCTTCTCAAAAAGAAAAGGGAGATGACCCAAATAGATAAAATCATGAATGAAAATGGAATTATTACAACCAATCCTTCAGAGATACAAACAATTATCAGGGAATACTATGAAAAATTATATGCCAACAAATTGGACAACCTGGAAGAAATGGACAAATTCCTAAACACCCACACTCTTCCAAAACTCAATCAGGAGGAAATAGAAAGCTTGAACAGACCCATAACCAGCGAAGAAATTGAATCGGTTATCAAAAATCTCCCAACAAATAAGAGTCCAGGACCAGATGGCTTCCCAGGGGAGTTCTACCAGACGTTTAAAGCAGAGATAATACCTATCCTTCTCAAGCTATTCCAAGAAATAGAAAGGGAAGGAAAACTTCCAGACTCATTCTAGGAAGCCAGTATTCCTTTGATTCCTAAACCAGACAGAGACCCAGTAAAAAAAGAGAACTACAGGCCAATATCTCTGATGAATATGGATGCAAAAATTCTCAATAAGATACTAGCAAATCGAATTAAACGGCATATAAAAAGAATTATTCACCATGATCAAGTGGGATTCATTCCTGTGATGCAGGGCTGGTTCAACATTCGCAAATCGATCAACGTGATACATCACATTAACAAAAAAAAAAGAGAAGAACCATATGATCCTGTCAATCGATGCAGAAAAGGCCTTTGACAAAATCCAGCACCCTTTCTTAATAAAAACCCTTGAGAAAGTCGGGATAGAAGGGACATACTTAAAGATCATAAAAGCCATTTATGAAAAGCCCACAGCTAACATCATCCTCAACGGGGAAAAACTGAGAGCTTTTTCCCCGAGATCAGGAACATGACAGGGATGCCCACTCTCACCGCTGTTGTTTAATATAGTGCTGGAAGTTCTAGCATCAGCAATCTGACAACAAAAGGAAATCAAAGGCATCAAAATTGGCAAAGATGAAGTCAAGCTTTCGCTTTTTGCAGATGACATGATATTATACATGGAAAATCCGATAGACTCCACCAAAAGTCTGCTAGAACTGATACATGAATTCAGCAAAGTTGCAGGATACAAAATCAATGTACAGAAATCAGTTGCATTCTTATACACTAACAATGAAGCAACAGAAAGACAAATAAAGAAACTGATCCCATTCACAATTGCACCAAGAAGCATAAAATACCTAGGAATAAATCTAACCAAGGAGGTTAAAGATCTGTAGGCTGAAAACTATAGAAAGCTTATGAAGGTAATTGAAGAAGATATAAAGAAATGGAAAGACATTCCCTGCTCATGGATTGGAAGAATAAATATTGTCAAAATGTCAATACTACCCAAAGCTATCTACACATTCAATGCAATCCCAATCAAAATTGCACCAGCATTCTTCTCGAAACTAGAACAAGCCATCCTAAAATTCATATGGAACCACAAAAGGCCCCGAATAGCCAAAGTAATTTTGAAGAAGACCAAAGCAGGAGGCATCCCAATCCCAGACTATAGCCTCTACTACAAAGCTGTAATCATCAAGACAGCATGGTATTGGCATAAAAACAGACACATAGACCAATGGAATAGAATAGAAACCCCAGAACTAGACCCACAAACGTATGGCCAACTCATCTTTGACAAAGCAGGAAAGAACATCCAATGGAAAAGAGACAGTCTCTTTAACAAATGATGCTGGGAGAACTGGACAGCAACATGCAGAAGGTTGAAACTAGACCACTTTCTCACACCATTCACAAAAATAAACTCAAAATGGATAAAGGACCTGAATGTGAGACAGGAAACCATCAAAACCTTAGAGGAGAAAGCAGGAAAAAACCTCTCTGACCTCAGCCGTAGCAATCTCTTACTCGGCACATCCCCAAAGGCAAGGGAATTAAAAGCAAAAGTGAATTACTGGGACCTTATGAACATAAAAAGCTTCTGCACAGCAAAGGAAACAACCAACAAAACTAAAAGGCAACCAACGGAATGGGAAAAGATATTTGCAAATGACACATCGGACAAAGGGTTAGTATCCAAAATCTACAAAGAGCTCATCAAACTCCACACCCGAAAAACAAATAACCCAGTGAAGAAATGGGCAGAAAACATGAATAGACACTTCTCTAAAGAAGACATCCGGATGGCCAACAAGCACATGAAAAGATGTTCAACGTCGCACCTTATCAGGGAAATACAAATCAAAACCACACTCAGATACCACCTCACGCCAGTCAGAGTGGCCAAAATGAAGAAATCAGGAGACTATAGATCCTGGAGAGGATGTGGAGAAACAGGAGCCCTCTTTCACTGTTGGTGGGAATGCAAATTGGTGCAGCCGCTCTGGAAAGCAGTGTGGAGGTTCCTCGGAAAATTAAAAATAGACCTACCCTATGACCCAGCAATAGCACTGCTAGGAATTTATCCAAGGGATACAGGAGTACTGATGCATAGGGGCACTTGTACCCCAATGTTTATAGCAGCACTCTCAACAATAGCCAAATTATGGAAAGAGCCTAAATGTCCATCAACTGATGAATGGATAAAGAAATTGTGGTTTATATACACAAAGGAATACTACGTGGCAATGAGAAAAAATGAAATATGGCCTTTTGTAGCAACGTGGATGGAACTGGAGAGTGTGATGCTAAGTGAAATAAGCCATACAGAGAAAGACAGATACCATATGGTTTCACTCTTATGTGGATCCTGAGAAACGTAACAGAAACCCATGGGGGAGGGGAAGGAAAAAAAAAAAGAGGTTAGAGTGGGAGAGAGCCAAAGCATAAGAGACTGTTAAAAACTGAGAACAAACTGAGGGTTGATGGGGGGTGGGAGGGAGGGCAGGGTGGGTGATGGGTTGAGGAGGGCACCTTTTGGGATGAGCACTGGGTGTAGTATGGAAACCAATTTGACAGTAAATTTCATATATTAAAAAATAAAAAATAAATAAATAAATAAATAAATAAAAGAATTCCAGAAGTGCTTTAAAACTGTAAGTACATATATTGGCTATTGTAAATAATGCAGTAATAAAGATAGTAATAAAGAAAAATACTAATTCAAAAAGATTATAATATATAAAAAGATATATATATTTCAAAAAGATTTATATATATATATATATAAATATATACAAATATATAATATATATTATTTATATATAATTATATATAATATATTTACATATATTTATATATATAAGTATAAGTATAAATATATATATATATATATATATATATATATATATATAAATCTTTTTGAATTAGTGTTTTTGTTTTCTTTGAGTAAATACCCAGTATTAGAATCTAGAGGGCATAATGCCAAGTGAAATAACTACGTCAGAGAAAAACAAATACCATATGATTTCACTCATAGGTGGAAGTTAAGAAACAAAACAAATAAATAAGGAAAAAAGAGTGAAGAAAAGACTCTTAAATATAGAGAACAAACTTGTGGTTGCCAGATGGGAGGTTGGCAGGGGGGAAAGATGGGTGAAGTACGTGAAGGGGATTAGGAGTACACTTATTGTGATGAATGCTGAGTAATGTATGAAATTGTTGAATCACTATATTGTACACATGAAACATATAACACTGTACATTAATTATACTGTAATTTATTTTATTATTTAATTTATATTTTGTTACCCCACACTACTTAATAACTTTAATTATTATTGTTATATATTTTTTTTTAATTTAAGCCCAAATTAATTAACATATAGTGTAATAATGATTTCAGGAATAGGATTTAGTGATTCATCACTTAGACATAACACCCAGTGTACATCCCAACAAGTGTCCTCCTTAATGCCCATCGTGCATTTATCCCTTCCCCCTCCCAAACCCCCTGGAGCAAATTTCAGTTTGTTCTCTGTATTTAAGTCTCTTATGGTTTGCCTCCCTCTCTGTTTTTTACGTGATTTTTGCTTCCCTTCCCTTATGTTCATCTGTTTTGTTTCTTAAATTCCACATACGAGTGAAATTATATGATATTTGTCTTTCTCTGACTTATTTCACTTGGCATAATACACTCTAGTTCCATCCACGTTGCTGCATATAGCACGATTTCATTCTTTCTGATCACCAAGTAATATTCCATATATATATATATATATATATATATATATATAAGGAATATATATATATGTGGAATATATATATATATGGAATATATATATATGTGTATATATATATATATACACCTATGTATATATGTATATATCCATATATGCATATATGTATATATATAAACTCTTTCCATACTTGGGCTATTGTAGATAGTGCTGCTATAAACATCGGGGTGCTTGTGCTCCTTCAAATCAACACTCTTGTATCCTTTGGATAAATTCATAGTAGTGCAATTGCTGGATCATAGGGTAGTCCTATTTTTAAGTTTCTAAGGAACCTCAATACTGTTTTCCAGAGTGGCTGCACCAGTGTGCATTCCCACCAGCAGTGCTAAAGGGTCCCTGTTTCTTCACCTCCTTTCCAACATTTGTTGTTGCCTGAGTTGTTAATTTTGGCCATTCTGACAGGTGTGAGGTGGTATCTCATTGTGGTTTTGATTAGTATTTACTGATGATGAGTGATTTTGAGCATCTTTTCATGTGTCTGTCAGTCATCTGAATGTCTTCTTTGGAATGGTGTCTATTCATGTCTTTTGCCCATTTCTTCACTGGATTATTTGTTTTTCTGGGTGTTGAGTTTCTTTATAGATTTTGTATACTAACACTGTATCTGATATGTGATTTGCAAATATCTTCTCCCATTCTATCGGTTGCCTTTCAGTTTGCTGATTGTTTCCTTCACTGTGTAGAAGCTTTTTATCTTGATGAGGTCCTAATAGTTCATTTTTGTTTTTGTTTCCTTGTCTCCAGAGACATGTCAAGTAAGAAGTTGCTGCAGCTCAGATCAAAGTGTTTGTTGCCTGTTTTCTCCTCTAGGATTTTGAAGGCTTCCAGTCTTGTGTTTAGGTCTTTCATCCATTTTGAGTTTATTTTTGTGTATGGTATTAGAAAGTTGTCCAGTTTCATTCTTCTAAATGTCACTCTACAGTTTTCCAAAAACATTTGCTAAAGAACTTACTTTTTCCATTGGATATTCTTTCTTGCTTTGTCAAAGATTAGTTGGTCATATGTTTATGGATCCATTTCTAGGTTCTCTATTGTGTTTCACTGATCTATGTGTGTGTTTATGTGCAGTAACATACTGTCTTGATGATTACATCTTTGCAATACAACTAAAGTCTGGAATTGTGATGCCTCCAGCTTTGGTTTTCTTTTTCAAAATTAACTTGGCTATTTGGGGTCTTTTGTTGTTCCATACAAATTTTAGAATTGTTTGTTCTAGCTCTGTGAAGAATGCTGATGTTATTTTGATAAGGATTGAGTCGAATGTGCAGATTGCTTTGGTTAGCATTGACATTGTAACCATATTTGTTCTTCTAATCCATGAGAATAGAATGTTTTTCCATTTCTTTGTGTCTCCTTCAATTTCTTTCATAAGCTTTCTATAGTTGTCAGTGTACAGATGTTTTACCTCTCTGGTTAGGTTTATTCCTAGGTATTTTGAGGGTTTTGGTGCAATTGTAAATGGGATAAATTCCTTGATTTCTCTTTCTACTGCTTCATCATTGGTGTATAGAAATGCAACAAATTTCCATACATTGATTTTATATCCTGTGATATTGCTTAATTCATTTATTAGTTCTAGAGAGTGGTGTTGTCTTTTGGATTTTCCACATAAAGTATCATGTCATCTTCAAAGAGTGAAAATATGATTTCTTCCTTGCTGATTTGTATATCTTTTATTTCTTTGTGTTGTGTGACTGCTGAGGCAAGGACTTCCAACACTATGTTGAATAACAGTGGTGAGAGTGGACATGCATGTCATTTTCCTGACCTTAGGGGGAAAGCTCTCACTTTTCCCCATTGAGAATGATATTATCTGTGGGTCTTATATATATATATATATATATATATATATATATATATGTCTTTTATGATCTTGAGGTATATTCCTTCTATCCCTAATTTCTTGGTGATTTTTATCAAGAATGAATGCTATATTGTGTCAAATGCTTTTTCTGTGTCTATTGAGAGGATCATGTGATTCTTATCCTTTCTTTTATTAATGTGATGTATCACAGTGATTTATTTGCAGATATGGAGTCAGTTCTGTATCCGAGGAATAAAAAACACTTGATTGTGGTGAATAATTGTTTTCTTAAAAAAATTTAATGTTTGAGAGAGAAAGAGAGACAGAGAGAGACAGCAGGCATTAGTAGGGAGGGGCAGAGACAGACACACAGAATCCAAAGCAGGCTCCAGGCTTCAAGCTATCAGCACAAAGCCCAATGCAGGGCTTGAACCCATGAAACATGAGATCATGATCTGAGCCAAAGCCAGATGCTTATCTGACTCAGCTACCCAGGCACCCCATGAATAATTGTTTTAATGTATTCCATGTTCATCACAGCAATTGGTCTGTACTTCTCCTTTTTAGGGGTCTTTGTCTGGTTTTGAAATCAAGGTAATGCTGGCCTTATAGAATGAGTTTGGAAGGTATCCTTCCATTTCTATTTTTGTGAATATCATCAAAAAAATAGGTGTTAACTCTTCATTAAATGTTTCATAGAATTCCCCTGGAAATCCATCCAGCCCTGAACTCTTGTTGGTTGGGAGATTTGGGATTACTGATTCAATTTCTTTACTGGTTATGAGAGTGTTCAAATTTTCTATTTCTTTCTGTTTCAGTTTTGGTAGTTTATATGTTTCTATTAATGTATCCATTTCTTCCAGATTGCCCAATTTGTTGACAAATAATTGCTCATAATATTACTTTCTTATTATTTGTATTTCCATGGTGTTGGTTGTGTTCTCTCCTCTTTCATTTGTGATTTTATTTTTTTGGTTCCTTTCCCTTTTCTTTTTGATCTGTATGGCTAGGTGTTTATCATTATTTAAAAAATTCTTTCAAAGAACCAGCTCCTGGTTTTATTGATCTCTTCTACAGTTTTTTTTTTCAATATCATTGATTTCTGCTCAAATCTGTATTATTTCCCTTCTCTGCTTATTTCGGGCTTTATTTGCTGTCATTTTTCCAGCTATTTTAGGTGTGAGTTGAGATTGTGTTTTTGATACCTTTATTCCTTCTTTAGGAAAGTCTGGATTACTATATACTTCCCTCTTATGACCCCCATTCCTGCATCCCAAGGGTTTTGAACTGTAATGTTTTCATTGTCATTGGCTTCCATGTAGTTTTTAATTTCCTCTTTAATATTTTGTTTAACCCATTGATTCTTTAGTAAAATTTTCTTTAATCTCCAAGTATTTATGGTCTTTCTTATTTTTTTTCTTGTGGTTGATTTTGAGTTTCATTGCATTGTGGTCTGAAAATATGGAAGGTAGATCTTGATCTTTTTACATTTGTTGAGGACTGATTTGTGACCCAGTATGTGATCTATTCCTGAAAGTGTTCCATGTGCACTCAAGAAGCATGTGTGTTCTGTTCTTTAGGATGAAATGTCCTGAAATATATCTGTTAAGTCTATCCAGTCCAGTATGTCATTCAAAGCCATTGTTTCCTTATTAATTTTCTGCTTAAATGATCTGTCTATTGTTGTAAGGGGGGTATTAAAGTCTCCTACAATTATGGCATTATTATAAATGAGTTGCTTTATGCATGTGATTAATTGATTTATTTATTTGGGTTTTCCAATTTGGGGGTATAAATATTTACAATTATTGATCTTCTTGTTGGATAGACCCCTTAAATATGATATAATATCTTTTCTCTCTATTTACAGTCTTTATTTTAGAATCTAGTTTGTCTGATATAAGTATGGCTACTCTAGCTTTCTTTTGAAGACCATCAGCATGATAGATGGTTCTCCATCCCCTGTCAATCTGCAGGTGTCTTTAGCACTAAAATGAGTATCTTGTAAGCAGCATATAGATGGGTCTTGTTTTCTTATCCATTCTGACACGCTGTGTCTTGATTTTAGCAATTCATCCATTTACATTTAGAATGAGTACTGAATGATATGAATTTAGTGCCATTGTGGGTCCTGTCAAGTGTTTTTTTGTTTTTGTTTTTTGTGGTTTTTTTTTTGATGTTGTTCTCTTGTCATTTCTAGTCTTTGTTGCTTTTGGTCTTTTTTGTGTTGTTTTGTCTTTTCTTCACTCAAAGAGTCCCTCTTAAAATTTCTTGAAGGGATGGTTTATTTTTTAATTTTTTTTCAACGTTTTTTATTTATTTTTGGGACAGAGAGAGACAGAGCATGAGCGGGGGAGGGTCAGAGAGAGAGGGAGACACAGAATCAGAAACAGGCTCCGAGCCATCAGCCCAGAGCCCGACGCGGGGCTCGAACTCACAGACCGCAAGATCGTGACCTGGCTGAAGTCGGATGCTTAACCGACTGCGCCACCCAGGCGCCCCTTGAAGGGATGGTTTATTGGTCATGAACTCCTTTAGTGTTTCTCTGGAAAACTGTTTATCCCTCCTTGTACTTTGAATGACAGCTTTACTGGATAAAGAATTCTTGGCTTCATATTTTTTCAATTGAGCACGTTCAATATATCCTGCAACTCCTTTCTGGCCTGCCAAGTTTCTGTGGATAGGTCTGCTGCAAACCTGACCTGTCTTTCCTTATAGTGTAAGAAATTTTTTTTTCCCCTCACAGCTTCCATAATTCTTTCCTTATCTGTGTATTCTGTGAATTTGTCTATGATATGATTTGGTGATGGTCTTTTTGTTGTTGTTGTTGTTGTTGAATCTAATGGCAGTTCTCTGTGCTCCTTGGATTCTGATGTCTGTGTCTTTCCCCAGATTAAGAAAGTTTTCCACTGTAATTTGCTCACATAAACCTTCTGCCCTTTTTTTCTCTCTCTTCGCCTTCTGGGACTCCTATGATTCAGATATTATTTCTTCTTAATAAGTCACTGAGTTTTCTAAGTCTTGAATAGTGATCTTTTTCCTTTGTTTCCCTTATTTTTTCTGCTTCATTATTCTCCATAATTTTATCTTATACATTGCTGATTTGCTGCTCTGTTTTATCCATCATTGCCATGGTGGCAATCATTTGAGATTACGTCTTGGTTATAGCATTTTTAATTTCAGCCTGACTGGATTTTGTTTCTTTTACACCACAAAAAGGCATTCTCTGGTGTCTTCTATAGTCTTTCAAACCCCAGCTAGAATTCTTATTATTGTGGTTCTAAATTTTAGTTTAGACATCTTACCTATATCTTTGTTGATGAAGTCACTGGCTGTCATTTCTTCCTGTTCTTTCTTTTGGGGTGCATTCCTTCATTTTGCTATTTTGGAGGAAGAAAAAATTTAATAAATAAAGAATAAATATTAAAACAATTAAAACAAAACAAAAAATCAAATATAGGATGTTAGATCCTAGGTGTGTTTTAGTCTGTTTTTTTTTGTTTGTTTTTTTGTTTTTGTTTTTTTTGTAAAGATTGATAGAACAGAGAAACAAGAGAAAGGAAAGAAAAAAAGTAAGAAATTTTTTAAAATTAAAAAGTTATATAATAAAATAGAATAAAACAAAAATAAAGTAAATGAAATAGAACACAAATTATTAAAAGTTAAAAATAACATAAAAAATAAAAATAAGTTTTTCTCTTTCTCTATCCAGGAAAGAAAAAAATGAAAAAAAGAAAAAACAAAACAATTTAGGCAAAAACAGGAGTGAAGGAAATGAACAAATAAATGAACCAGAAACCAAAATGATACCCGAATGAAGTTACATCCAGTTTTCCCTAGAACTGAAAGTATAAAGCCCTCTATATTCCATATACTAAGCAGGTGGAATGACTTGTGCTGGTCTTTTGGGCAATGTACTTGGAGGGTGTAGTTGGGTGGGGCTTTGTGTAATGGCTCCATTCTCCACTAATTGGCACTACTTACCTTACTGGAGCAGATCATTGTGTGTGGAGAGGTGGAAATGACTTCACCCAGATCCCTAGTCTCTGGATAGGAACTTCACACTCTCACAGACCTACAATCAAGCACCCCTCCTTTGTCTCAGGCCTCTGTCCACTCCACGCTTCTACAATGTCCATGTCCAAGCTGTCCACCTGCCAGGAAACACCTCCCTGGAGAGTTTTATTTCAGATGGGGTTGTGTTTCAAAATCTCACACTTCAGAGACCCTTGCAACTAGATCTGCAGTGATTCTTTGGGGGAGGGTCTCGCTGAGCAATGGCTGAGTGCCACCTTGTCCCAGGAAACATTCATGAAATCACACAACAGCAGAAGTTTAGAGATTATGGCAAATTACATCACATAGCCAGACCCAGGTGTTACCACACTCTGGCATCTTTGTCCCAATACCAGCAAACATGGCTGTTCTCTGGGGTCTGTTGGGACCTTTGCTCATGGGGAGGCTGTATGGCCTCTACCAAATGCACTCCATGCAGGGAAACCACGTTTCCCCCTGTGGCACATGGACCCCTCAAATTGTGCTGCCTGCTTCTCAGATTCACCCTACTTCCTCACCAGAACACTGCCAGTCATTGAGCTCTGGACCTTCAGACTCTGCATTCCCCTCTTTATATAATCTTGGTGGTATTGAAATCTTCTCCTTTCTTGGTATCAGTGGCTTGGGGGAACAGATTTCTGGTTCAGTCCCCTGTGAGTGTTTTCACTCTTTCTCTCTCTTTCTCTACAGCTACTTTCAGGGGGGAGTGCTGTTCTTGAAAGATCTGAATATGACACACTCTCTCCCTTTCTCTTTCTCTCTGTGTCCTCTCTCTGTGAAAGGGGCTCCCTACCCTTTTGTGGCTGTTCTCTCCCCCTGTTCACCTCTCTGCACCATGTACCTGCTGAGTTCTGTGGCTCAAGTTATGCAGATTGTGTTAATCCTTAGATCAATTTCCTAGGTATTCAAAACAGTTTGGTGCCAATCTAGCTATGTTTCAAGGAGGAGACAAACTCAGGGTCTCCTTGGTACTCTGCCATCTTAACTCTTCCTTTGGAATTAAAAAAATAAATAAATATAAGTAAATAAATGAATAAATAAAATGAAAGTACTATATGAGTAGCAATATGCTCTTTATATATGTGCATATCCTGGTCAGAAAGCTAGATAACAGAAAGAACCTGGAACTAATTCTTTTTTTTAATTTTTTAAATCTTTATTTATTTTTGAGAGAGAGAGAGATAGAGTGTAAGTGGGGGAGGAGCAGAGAGAGAGGGAGACACAGAATCCAAAACAGGCTCCAGGCTCCAAGCTGCTAGCACAGAGCCCGACGTGGGGCTTGAACTCATGAAACATGAGATCATGACTTGAGCCAAAGTTGGACCCTTAACTGATTAAGCCACCCAGACACCCCATAGAACTAATTATTTATTAGAGAAGATGTATAATAATGCAGACGATGAGCCATACACTTGCAGAGTTTATACAAAAATAAGATTCTCAATAAAAGTCAGAGTGCATTTTATAAAATCTAATTCCAAAGACATTTATTTAAGAAATGTTTTACCTCAAACAAGTCCATTTTGCTTTTATGCCTGTAAATCTCATTGTCCCCGACTGCACTAGGAGGAAATAGGTTGTCAGAAACTCTCAGGAATTTATCTGCTAGAGGTTTATAGTACATTCTGAAGAAATGCAGGAGTTCATACAAAGGAGACTATCTTCCTTCTTAACATCTTGTTCCAGTGGTTTTGATATTATGAATAGGGGCTGTGAAGTCTAGATAAGGATGATTTGTCTAAACTCATAAAGAACTGTGTAACACTTTGATAATTGGTGATGATGATGATGATTGTGATGATGACGATGCCAATGATGATGGTAAGGATAATATTTGTTTGCCTTACCATTAACAACATAATTTTCATTCACATTTCACATTTTATCCTCACAATATAAAAAAAGGTAATTATGTCAAATAAACTAAACCCACATAAACAAAGAACTGGTCTTACCCAGAATGGGTCAATGATTTTCTTAAGGTCACAAAATAATTGAAACTTTGACTCTTAAACTTAAATCCAATGTTTTTCCATTGAAGTGAAGATGAAAGCAGGAAAATTTTGAATAGAAATGTTTAGTATAATGATATAAGCTAGACTATAGAGGTTAAAAGAGTATTTCACATATGGTTGGCAATGAGTTGAGTCTATTTCTTTTTTTTTAATTTCTTAAATGTTTTTTTTTTTATTTTTGAAAGAGAGAGACAGAACACTAACGAGGGGGAGGAAGGAGACACAGAATCTAAATTAGGATCCAGTCTCTGACCTGAAAGCAAAGAGACTGAGGCAGGGCTTGAATTCACAAGCCATGAAATCATGACCTGAGCCTAGGTCAGCCATTCAACCAACTGAGCCACCCAGGCGGCCCTGAGTTGAAAATATTTCTGAATTTACATTAAAGTACACCTCAACAAATAGAGTTAAATATCCTTGGCATGTGACTTTATTTGTTTGAACTTAAGCTTATCTATCTCTGAAATGAACAAAATAATATCTATTTTTGTAGTGTGATTTTGAAGATAAAATGAGACAAAATGTGTGAAAGTGCCTTGAAATAGTCAATAAAAATTGGTTCCATTTTCTTCCTTACTTGTAAAGAAGTGACGCTAGAAAACTCAGGTACAGATTAGCCCTATATTGAGCTCATAGAATCATGCAACTTTGGATGGGTTTATCAGACATTCAGATATGAGGTTTATCACACCCCAAATGAGATAGGAATGCTAAAAACAGGAAGCACTAATATAAATGTGGTGCTAGGGGACTATTGCTTTGAGCTCTGCTTCTTTTATATGCCCTCCTGCATGTGGGGGCAGGAAACAATTAGAAGCAGTATGCTTAAACTGAGAAAGGAAGTTAAAACACTTCAAATGCAGATAGATCCTGATCCATGCAGGATCTTGATTCAGGGTCTTTATGAACTTTCTCCTAGTTTTGTCACAGTCAACAAGGGTTCCTATGAGTCAGTTGGTTAAGTATCTGTCTCTGGATCTCAGCTCAGGTCATGATCTCACAGTTCCTGAGGTGGAGATGTGTGTTGGACTCTGTGCTGACAGCATGGAGCCTGCCTGAGATCCTTTCTCCCTCTCTGTCTGCCCTTCCCCCACTTGCCCTCTCTCACTCTCAAAATAACTAAACTTAAAAAAAAGCAACAGCACAACAAAAATATGAAAGCAATAAAAACAAAATGTTAACAAATAAATGTCCAGGAGCACTCAACAATATATAATACAATAATTTCATAGTGAACACTTTGGAAGTTAAAATAATTTTTTTCTGCCCATCCATGTTTGGTGTTCCTCTGTATTTGATAATGAAAGTTAAACTTAATGGGTTACATTGCTATATGTCAAACATTTCTTTCAGAGTAAGCTCCTGAAAGACAAAGACAATATATAACATAGTTGCTTTATATACAATAGCATACAAATAAGCATTTACTAAAATATTTATGTGCATTGATTTTTAACATGGCTGTAGACCTTAAAACCTTTATCATAGTACTATATTTGGCTATGAATTTCATATACAGATATTTAATACTTATTGGTTATATGTCTGCTATGCAGAGGCTGTTTTCTAAGAATTTAGTAACTTTATTCTTTTCTTGTTATGCTATATGTTTGGTTTTGGAGTTCACAGAGAAGGTGCAAAGGCCAGCATCATTATGACAAAATGAGAGTCAGGAGTTTGGAGGTCTATTTTTACAAATCCATTTATAAAAAGTAAGCTTTGGTGTCATATACCATCATAATATGGTTTTACACAAAGCCTTCACCAGCTCATCTCTCTTTAAAACAGAAATATCATAGGGGCGCCTGGGTGGCGCAGTCGGTTAAGCGTCCGACTTCAGCCAGGTCACGATCTCGCGGTCTGTGAGTTTGAGCCCCGCGTCAGGCTCTGGGCTGATGGCTCGGAGCCTGGAGCCTGTTTCTGATTCTGTGTCTCCCTCTCTCTGCACCTCCCCCGTTCATGCTCTGTCTCTCTCTGTCCCAAAAATAAATAAAAAAAAACGTTGAAAAAAAGAAAAAAAAAATTTTTAAAACAGAAATATCATAAACCATAGGCAGATTTACAAAACCATGAAGAATTATTTTGTACATATTGTGTTAAAACAATGTGTGAAAATAATAATAAAGTATCACAAAGAAAATCATCCAGTATATTTCATTTTGGTGTCCATATTTGACACCCCGGTGACTTCTGGTTGCTTTAGTTTTCTATACCTTTGTCAAAAAGTAGCTCTTTATGTAGGCTTCAAATACAGAATAAAAATGAGATTTATTATTTATTAGAAAGGAAGGAGTCTATATAACATGTACGTTTGTGTTTGAGGCAAAGTATGCAATTAAGAGTAGAAGAAAATAAATGACTGAACATTCAATATCAAATGATCAGTAATTTAAAGTTAACTTATTTGATATAGATATAATTTAAAATAGTAGGATAAAGCTTCATTATTTTGCAGGAATTCACTTTTCATGTATTTATTTGGTATTTCCAATAAGACTGTCACACTTTGGTAAAGTTTTAGCCAGTGGATAAAGCTAAATATCAAGTGGTAAGTTATGGGACTTAGAAGAAAGAGGGGAAATACTGCCCAGGAATTTTCTGTGCTTTGAAATAAGTTAAGTTGTTGAGAGAGCATAGAAGTTGAGGAATAATGGCAATGAATAATTTTTTTATCCTGCAAGTTTACTCTTACAGTTCCTATGGAAGAGGATGTCTTATTGTCAATAATGTATATTAACAATGGCGCTTCCCTTTTGCTCTTATCACTAGTAGGTTTATACTAAGTATCCAGCATTATAGGCAATTTGGAACTAATTAAGATCAGTCAATGAAAACAAAATAAACTACATTTTGGTGAAGATTTCACATTACAACAAAGATATAAATACTGGAATTATCCTTTCCTAAAATTCCCATGCAAGGAGATAAAAAGAATCCTTCTTGATTTCAAATATAGAGATATGCTTTTATGTTTGCCTTATTGTAGATCACATACATGACCCAGTTTTCTGGGTTGCAAAATTGTTCAATTAAAAAAAAAACAGAATTGCATAAGTTCTTTATATATTTTGGATGTTAACCCATTATCAAATATATCATTTGAAAATATATTTTCCCATTCAGTAAGTTGTCTTTTTGTTTTGTTGATGTTTTTTTTTTGTTTGGTTGGTTTGTTGTTGTTGTTTTGTTTGTTTTGTTTTGCTGTGCAAAAGCTTTTAATTTTGGTATAGTCCTAATAGTTTAATTTTGTTTTTCTACCCCTTTCCAAAGGAGACATATCTAGAAAAATATTTCAATTTCTGATGGAAACTCAATAACAACAACAAAAACAAATAATCCAATTAAAAATGGACAGAAGACATGAACATTTTTTATTCAAAAAAGACATACAGATAGGCAGCAGACACATGAAAAGATGCTCAACATCTCTACTCATTAGGGAAATGCTAATCAAAACCACAATGAGATATAACCTCACACCCATCACTAATCACACCCTCACACCCATGGCTAAAATAAAAAAAAAAACACAAGAAATAAGAGTTTAAACATAAATATTAAAAAGTTTTTAAGCTTTAATGTTAATATGGTGGCTTTGAAAGTATAGTACAGATATTTGCATATTTCATTAAGAAAGGTCTTTTTTTCGGGGCACCAGTGTGGCTTAGTTGGTTGGGTGTCCAACTTCGGCTCAGGTCATGATCTCGTGGTTTGTGAGTCCGAGCCCTGCATTGGGCTCTGTGTTGACAGCTCAGAGCCTGGAGCCTGCTTCAGATTCTGTCTCTCTTTCTGCCCATCCCCCACTCACACTCTGTCTCTGTCTCTCTCAAAAATAAATAAACATTAAAAAAATTAAAAAAAAGAAAAGGTCTTTTTTTTTCTCTAGCAATATTATCTTCATGGATCAAGCATACAGCTTCAGAAGAGACTTACATGGAATATTAAAGGAACAAATGAATATTTCTTATCCAAGAGGGGCAGCCAATTCACCCTAGTAATTAAAACATTTAACTAAAATAACCAAAAGAGTTTTAAGGATAATATCCTCAGTACTTCACCAACATATTTATCTAAAATGCTTGATTTGAAATACTTCATTGATAGCTCCATGTGTTCATACTCATATGTCTTTTATTTTTTATAAATGTCTTGATTGTTGAATGAATTACTTCTCAAAGCAATATAATAATTGGAAATAACTTTTTGTACAATATATGGCATTTTGAAAAAGTGATAAACAATAACAAAGCAAATTGGAAGGAAAATGGCAGTGGAGTAGGAGTAAGACCCCAGGCTCACTTAGGGCCATGAATACATCTAGATAACTGTCAAATCACCCTAAATACTCCAGATATTTAAGTGAAGACTGACAGAGCAAACTCCACAACTAAAGTGAGACAAGAGGTCACATCAAAGAATGTAGGAAGTGTGGAGATGAGGTTTAGGGAGAAAGCTATCATGGGCTCTGTTGAGGGGAGGAGGCCATGATTGCAGAGAAGGGCAAGAGAAAGAAGAGCACACAGGGGAATGCACAAGGAGAATGTTTCCCCATATCCATTGGCAAGGAAAGGAAGAAGGCTAAATTTTAGGAGTTCTTGCAAGCAGCAAGGCCTAAAGCCTAGAACTTTATAGATAGGGGGCTTGGGTCTGAAAGAGCCCAGAGGGCACTGCACTGCTTTTGGAAAGAAGGCAGGCAAACAACCCAGGGTCATGCATCCTAGAAACAGTGTTCTGAAGAGCACCTGGGGCACACAGTCAGGAGATTACTTGCTCCTCTTGGAGTGCATCCCTGAGAGGCAGAATTCATGGAGACAGTTCTCTGACAACAAAGATGCTGGCTGGTGCCATTTCCCTCCCCCTACCACTCAGCATACACAGAGATCCACTATCAGGAAGCAGCACAATGCTGGCATTGGCTACCTAAATTGCTTACACTAAGCCCCATGACCCAGCACCCTGATGGGACTGCTCTTTTCAGTCAAGCTGGCCTCAGTGCCAGTACAACAGGTCCCTCATCCAGAAGAACAGCAAAAACACTTACCCACAGCACATCCCACAACCAGAGAGTTTTTCAGTGCTTCAGTTCTGGTGGAGGTGGTGACAAGTCTGGTTTGACAAGCAGACCACTGCACACCTATTTGAAACTCACCACATTTAGGCCATGGATCAAACACTGCCCACACCAGGGAAGGAGAGCCTCTGAAGTTGACTGGCCCAAAGGACAGAGCAGCCAGAACACAACAGCAGAGTGAACACAGCATACACTGGAGGCACTCCCTGAAGCACCAGGACCTGGGAACTGCAAGACCTCTTCTTCATAAAACCATTACCTTCAGGAGCAAGGGACATAACTGGCTTTTCTAACACAGAGAAGAAGGCAGAGACTTAAACAAAATGTGTAGATGGAGGAATTTATCGTAAATTACAGAATAAGATAAGGTTACAGCCAGAGATCTAAGCAAAACAGATATAAGAAAAATGTCTGATGGAGAATTTAAACCAATGATTGTAAGCATACTCACTGGGGTTAAGAAAACAATGTAAGACATCAATGAAACACTTATACAGAGATAAAAGAGTAAAAAAATGATTTAATCAGAGATTAAGACTGCAATAAACAAGATTAGAAACATACTTGATGCAATGAACAGTGGGCTGGAAGACGCATAGAAACAAATTAATGACCTAGAAGATAGAGTAATGGAAAGCAATGAAGCTTGAACACAATAAAGAGACAATTATGCAAAATGAGAATAGACTTAGGAAAATCAGTGACTCCACCAAATGTAATAACATTCTTATCATAGAGGTCCCATAAAAAGGGGAGAAAAGGTGGTATTAAATTTATTTCAAGAAATAATAGCTGAAAATTTCCCTAGTCTGGGGATGGAAAAAGACATCCATATCCAGGAGTAAGAGAACTCCCATCAAAATCAACAAAAGCAGGCCTACCCCAAGATATATTGTAATTAAATTTGCAAAATATAAGAGTGAAGAAATCTTAAAAGGAACAAGTGAGAAGAAGAAATTAACTTACAAGGGGAAACCCATAAGTCTAGCAGGAGACTTTTCAACATAAACTTTGCAAGCCAGAAGGGTGTGTCATGATATATTCGAAGTACTGAATGGGGAAAATCTGCGGAAAATAATTCTCCATCAAGCAAGACTATCATTCAGAATAGAAGATGAGATAGAGGGCAAGACAAACAAAAACTAAAGGAGCTTGTGATCACTAAACCAGCCCTGTGAGAAATATTACAGGACACTCTGAGTGGAAAGTAGAAACCAAAAATGAGAACATAAAGGCAGGAATAACACAAAAGCAGTAAAAATTAATGTTTCTGTAAAAAAATCAGTCAAGGAACTCACACACACAAAATAATATAAAATATAATAATATATACATAAAACGATGGAAGGAGAGGAGAAAAGAAACAAAAACACCATCGACATAATATAGACCACTACCTGTAGAAGAGGTTATATACAAACCTAATGGTAACCATATATCAAAACCACTAGTAAACTTCCAAAGAATAAAAATAAAGAAATCCAAAATATCAGTAAGAATATCAGCAAAACATGAAAGAAAGAAAGAAAGAAAGACAAGAAAGGTCAGAGAAAATCTCCAAGAAAAAATACCCACAAAACAAGTAATAACATGTCAATAAATACATGTCTGTCAACAATTACTTTGAATATACATGCACTAAAGGCCTCAAAGAAACAAACAAACAAACAAACAAAATAGCGGGTCGGAATGGATAAAAAACCAAGACCCATGTACATGCTACTTACAAGAGATTCAGTTTAGACCTGACAACACCGATAGACTGAAAGTGATGGGATTAAGAAACATTTATCACTAATATGGATGTTAAAAGAGAGCAAGAGTAGAAACTAGATTTTAAAACAAAGATTGTAATAAGAGAAAGAGAAGGGCATTATATAGTAATGAATGAAACAATTCAACAAGAAAAAAATTGTAAATATTTATACACCCCAAGTGGGAGAACCCAAATATATAAAATAATTAATAACAAATATGAAAGAACTAATTATTAATAATGAATCATAGTAGGGGACTTTAACATCCCACTTAAATCGTTGGAGAGATTATCTAAACAGTAAGTCAACAAGAAAACAATGGCTCTGAATGACACACTGGAGAAGACAGATTTAACTGACAGATTCAGTACATTCCATCCTAAAACAGCAGAATACACATTCCTATCAAGTGCACACAGGGCATTCTTCAGAAGAGATCAATATTAGACCACAAAACAAGCTTCAACAAATTCAAGAAGATTGAAGTCATACCATGCATGCATCTTTTCTGACCAAAACACTATGAAACTGGAAGTCAACCACAATAAAATCTGGAAGTACACAAATATGTGCAGGTTAAATAAAATGCTAACAAGCAATGAATGGGTCAACCACGAAAAAAAATAAGAAATTAAAAAAAAATACTTGAAAACATAATGTTGCAAAAGCTTTGAGATGCAGCAAAAGCAGTTCTAAGAGTGAAGTATATAGTAATAGAAGGCTATCTCAAGAAGCAAGAAAAATCTCAAACAATTTAAACTTAACTAAATATGCTAGGGAAAGAACAAACAAACAAAAAAGCTTCATGCCAGCAGAAGGAAGGAAATAATAAAGATTACAGCAGAAGTAAATGATATAGAAACTAAAAGAACAATACAAGAAATCAATGAAACCAGGACCTGGTTCTTTGAAAAAATCAATAACTTTGATCAACCTCTAGCCAGACTTATCAAAAAGAGAAAGCACCCAAATAAATAAAATCACAAATGACACAAGAGAAATAACAAACAGTACCATACAAATACAAATGATTATAAGAAAACACTATGAAAATCTGTATGCCAAGAAATTGGACAACCTACAATATATGACTAAATGCTTAGAAACACATAAACTGCCAAAACTGAAACAGGAAGAAGAAAAACAAAAACAAAAACCTGAGTAGACTGATCACCAGCAAAGAAATTACATCAGTAATAATAATGAAACAAAAAGAAAAACAAACAAAAAAAAAAACAACAAATAAAAGTGGCTTCATAGACAAATTCTACCAAACATTTAAAGACTTAATACCTACTCTTCTCAAACTATTCCAAAAAATAGAAAGGTAAGGAAAACATTCAAATCCATTCTATGAGGCTAGCATTAACCTGATAATGACACTACAAAAAAAGAGAACTACAGGCCGATATCCCTGGTGAAATTAGATGCAAAAATCTTCAACAAAATACTAACAAACCAATACATTAAAAAAAAATCATTCACCATGAGTAACTGGGATTTATTCATAAGTTCCAAGTATCATTCCATATTTTCAAATCAACCAATGTAATACATCACAGTCACAAAAGAAAGAATTAAGAGTCATGTAATTATTTGAATAGATGCAGAAAAATCATTTGAAAAGGATGACATCCATTCAGGATAAAATATCTCAACAAAGTAGGTTTAGACAGAAGATACCTAATATAATAAAGGACATATATGAAAATCCCAGAGCTAATATCATCTTCAATGGTGAAAAACTGAAAGATTTTCCTCTGTGGTCACGAGAAAGACAGGGATGTCCACTATCACCACTTTTATTCAATATAGTACTGGAAGTCCTAAACACAGCAAACAGACAACAAAAAGAAATGAAAAGCATCAAAATTGGTAAAGGAGAAATTTTTTTTTAATTTTTTAACAATTGTTCATTTTTGAGAGACAGAGAGATAGTGTGTGTGAGCGGGGGGAGGGACAGAGAGAAAGGGAGACACAGAATCTGAAGCAGGCTCCAGGCTCCAAACTGTCAGCAGAGCCCGACACAGGGCTTTAATCCACTGACTGTGAGATCATGTCCTGAGCTGAAGTTGGATGTTCAACCCACTGAGCCACCCTGGTGCCCCAAGAAGAAAAAAAAATCACTATTTGAAGATGATAATAATACTCTACAGAAGACCTGTAACACTCCACCAAAAAAATAATTAGAACTGATCCACAAATTCAGTAAAGTCACAGATAACAAAATCAACATACATAAATCTGTTGTGCTTCTACACAACAATAATCAAGCAGCAGAGAGAGAAATTAAGGAATCAGTCCCATTTACAACTGGACAAAAAACAATAAGATACATAGGAATAAAGCTAACCCAAGAGGTGAAAAATCTATACTCTGAAAACTATAAATACTGATGAAAGAAATTGAAGAGGACAGAAAAAAATGGAAAGACATTCCATGTTCATGGGTTAGAAGAACAGATATTGTTAACATGTCTTTACTACCCAAAGCAATCTGCAGATTTCACTCAATCCCTATGAAAGTACCAACAGAATTTTTTACAGAGCTTGAAAAAAATAATCCTAAAATTTGTATGGAAACACAAAACACCCCTAATAGCCAAAGCAATCTTGATAAAGAAAAGCTAGGGGAGCCTGGGTGGCTCAGTCGGTTGAGCGTCCGACTTCAGCTCGGGTCATGATCTCACAGTCTGTGAGTTCGAGCCCCACGTCGGGCTCTGTGCTGACAGCTCAGAGCCCGGGGCCTGTTTCAGATTCTGTGTCTCCCTCTCTCTCTGACCCTCCCCCATTCATGCTCTGTCTCTGTCTCAAAAATAAATAAACGTTAAAAAAAATTAAAAAAAAAAAAGAAAAGCTAAGCTGGAGGCATCTCAGTTATGAAATTCAAATAATATTAGAAACGTTTAGTGATCAAAACCAGTATGATACTTGCAGAAAAATAGACATATAAATCAATGGAACAGAAAACCCATAAAAGAGCACACAATTATATGGTAAATTAATGTTTGACAAAGTAGGAAAGAATATCCAATGGGAAAAGAAAGTCTCTTCAAGAAATGGGTGTGAAAATTGAACAACAACATGCAAAAGAGTGAAACTGGACCACTTTCTTACACCATACACAAAAATAAATTCAATATGTATTAAAGATCTTAATGTGAGACATAAGAACATAAAAACCATAGAGGAGAACACAGGTACTAACCTCTTTGACATTGGCCATAGCAACTTCTTTCTATATATGGCTCCTGAGGCAAGGGAAACAGAAGCAAAAATAAGCTATTGGGACTTAATCAAAATAAAACAAATGAAACACCAAAACTAAAAGGCAACCTACTGAATGGGAGAAGATATTTGCAACTGAAATATCTGATAAAGGCTTAGTATCCCAAAATATCTAAAGAACGTATAAAACTCAACACCCAAAAAATGAATAATTCAATTAATAAATGGTCAGAAGACATGCATAGACATTTTTTCAATGAAGACATATGGATGGCTAACATACATGAAAAGATGTTCCACATCATTTATTATCAGGTAAATTCAAATCAGAAGTGCAATGAGATAATACCTCACACCTGTCAGAATGGTAAAATCAACACAGAAAACCACAGATGTTGGTGAGAATGTGGAGAAAGGGAAGCCCTCTTGGACTGTTGGTGGAAATGTAAACTGGTTTAGCCACTCTGGAAAACAGTATGGAGTTTTCTCAAAAAGGTAATAATAAATCTACACTCCTGCAATTGCACTTCCTGATGTTTCCCAAAATAATGCAAAAATACTAATTCAAAGGGATACATGCACCATGATATTTATGGCAGCATTATATACTTTCATACATTGTTAAGAATGCACAATGGTACAGACGCTTTAGAAGAAATTTCATGTTTTTATTTTTCTTTTCTTTCTTTTTTTTAACTAAAAGTATTCTTACCATATGACCCAGAAATTCCACTTCTTAGTACCTTCTTAAAGGAGATAAAATTATGTTGATAGAAAAACCTGCACATGAAAGTTTATAGTAGAAAGAAAAAAAGAAAAACAAAAAAAAAGAACCAAACTTGTGAACAACCAAGATAGTCTTTAGTACATAAATAAACTATTCATACAATGGTATATCCAGACAACACAATATTTTTCAGTGCTGAAAAGAAATAAGTTCTCAAGTCATGAGAAGACATGGAGAAAACTTAAATGCATATCACTAAATGAAAGAAGCCAATTTGAAAAGGCTACACACTGTGTTATTCCTACTATGTAACATTCTTGAAACTTCAAAACCATGGAGATAGTGAAAAGATCTGTGTTTGGCAAGAGTTGGAGTTGGAAGAATTGGATAGCTTAAACATGCATTTTTTTAGGGAAGTTAAACTGCAAACAATACTGATGGATATATATCATTATACATTCTTCCAAACCCGTAAAATGTATAAAACCGAGAGTGAATTGTAATGTAAGCTATAGACTTTGGGTGATTATGATAGGTCAATTTCATCAGTTGCAACAAATGTACCACTTTGGTTGGGGGTGTTGATAATGGAGGAGTGTGCAAGTGCAGGGGCACAGGGTAAATGGGATATTTCTTTACCTTTCTTCAATGTTTCTGTGAATCTAAAACTCCTCCTGGAAAAGGCCTTTTTTAAAAATACAGTAATTTGTAAATAGTGTCCAGACACAAATTAACAAGAAATTATGGTCACTTTTAGTAATTATGTATTAATAATAATACTGGTAATTTTGAAAGTAAGATAAATCCAATAAATAATATTGTCACAAAGAATTAAGATTTTAAATACAAGAGAATAGTATATATATATATATATATATATATATATATATATATATATCAATGAAAGGAAATAAAATAATTTATTTTAAACCAGAGAGTATTACTCAAATGATTGTAACATCAATTATATTAAAATCAGATTTCAAAATATTTTTATTTTTATTTTTATTTATTTATTTTTTAATTAATATTTATTTTTGACAAAGACAGAGCATGAGGGGGGTGGACAGAGAGGAGACAGAGAATCTGAAGCAGGCTCCAGGCTCTGAGCTGTCAGCACAGAGCCGGATGTGGATCTCAAACTCACCAACCATGAGGTCATGACCTGAGCCTAAGTCAGATGCTTAACCAACTGAGCCACCCAGGTGCCCCTACATGAAAACATGAATCTCATTGTGCATCTCAATCAGTCATCTTGGGTGACTAGATGAGTTGTCAATCAGCAGTAGTATTTTGTTTTTGTTTTTTTGTTTTTTTTGTTTTTATTTATTTATTTATTTATTTATTTATTTATTAATATATGAAATTTACTGTCAAATTGGTTTCCATACAACACCCAGTGCTCATCCCAAAAGGTGCCCTCCTCAATACACATCACCCACCCTACCCTCCCTCCCACCCCCCATCAACCCTCAGTTTGTTCTCAGTTTTTAACAGTCTCTTATGCTTTGGCTCTCTCCCACTCTAACCTCTTTTTTTTTTTTCCCTTCCCCTCCCCCATGGGTTTCTGTTAAGTTTCTCAGGATCCACATAAGAGTGAAACCATATGGTATCTGTCTTTCTCTGTATGGCTTATTTCACTTAGCATCACACTCTCCAGTTCCATCCACGTTGCTACAAAAGGCCATATTTCATTCTTTCTCATTGCCACATAGTATTCCATTGTGTGTATAAACCACAATTTCTTTATCCATTCATCAGTTGATGGACATTTAGGCTCTTTCCAGAATTTGGCTATTGTTGAGAGTGCTGCTATAAACATTGGGGTACAAGTGCCCCTATGCATCAGTACTCCTGTATCCCTTGGATAAATTCCTAGCAGTGCTATTGCTGGGTCATAGGGTAGGTCTATTTTTAATTTTCTGAGGAACCTCCACACTGCTTTCCAGAGCGGCTGCACCAATTTGCATTCCCACCAACAGTGCAAGAGGGTTCCCGTCTCTCCACATCCTCTCCAGCATCTATAGTCTCCTGATTTCTTCATTTTGGCCACTCTGACTGGCGTGAGGTGGTATCTGAGTGTGGTTTTGATTTGTATTTCCCTGATGAGGAGCGACGTTGAACATCTTTTCATGTGCCTGTTGGCCATCCGGATGTCTTCTTTAGAGAAGTGTCTATTCATGTTTTCTGCCCATTTCTTCACTGGGTTATTTGTTTTTCGGGTGTGGAGTTTGATGAGCTCTTTATAGATTTTGGATACTAGCCCTTTGTCCGATGTGTCATTTGCAAATATCTTTTCCCATTCCGTTGGTTGCCTTTTAGTTTTGTTGGTTGTTTCCTTTGCTGTGCAGAAGCTTTTTATCTTCATAAGGTCCCAGTAATTCACTTTTGCTTTTAATTCCCTTGCCTTTGGGGATGTGCCGAGTAAGAGATTGCTACGGCTGAGGTCAGAGAGGTCTTTTCCTGCTTTCTCCTCTAAGGTTTTGATGGTTTCCTGTCTCACATTCAGGTCCTTTATCCATTTTGAGTTTATTTTTGTGAATGGTGTGAGAAAGTGGTCTAGTTTCAACCTTCTGCATGTTGCTGTCCAGTTCTCCCAGCACCATTTGTTAAAGAGACTGTCTTTTTTCCATTGGATGTTCTTTCCTGCTTTGTCAAAAATGAGTTGGCCATACGTTTGTGGGTCTAGTTCTGGGGTTTCTATTCGATTCCATTGGTCTATGTGTCTGTTTTTATGCCAATACCATGCTGTCTTGATGATGACAGCTTTGTAGTAGAGGCTAAAGTCTGGGATTGTGATGCCTCCTGCTTTGGTCTTCTTCTTCAAAATTACTTTGGCTATTTGGGGCCTTTTGTGGTTCCATATGAATTTTAGGATTGCTTGTTCTAGTTTCGAGAAGAATGCTGGTGCAATTTTGATTGGGATTGCATTGAATGTGTAGATAGCTTTGGGTAGTATTGACATTTTGACAATATTTATTCTTCCAATCCATGAGCAGGGAATGTCTTTCCATTTCTTTATATCTTCTTCAATTACCTGCATAAGCTTTCTATAGTTTTCAGCATACAGATCTTTTACATCTTTGGTTAGATTTATTCCTAGGTATTTTATGCTTCTTGGTGCAATTGTGAATGGGATCAGTTTCTTTATTTGTCTTTCTGTTGCTTCATTGTTAGTGTATAAGAATGCAACTGATTTCTGTACATTGATTTTGTATCCGGCAACTTTGCTGAATTCATGTATCAGTTCTAGCAGACTTTTGGTGGAGTCTATCGGATTTTCCATGTATAATATCATGTCATCTGCAAAAAGCGAAAGCTTGACTTCATCTTTACCAATTTGGATGCCTTTGATTTCCTTTTGTTGTCTGATTGCTGATGCTAGAACTTCCAGCACTATATTAAACAACAGCGGTGAGAGTGGGCATCCATGTCGTGTTCCTGATCTCAGGGAAAAAGCTCTCAGTTTTTCCCCATTGAGGATGATGTTAGCTGTGGGCTTTTCATAAATGGCTTTTATGATCTTTAAGTATGTTCCTTCTATCCCGACTTTCTCAAGGGTTTTTATTAAGAAAGGGTGCTGGATTGTGTCAAAGGCCTTTTCTGCATCGATTGACAGGATCATATGGTTCTTCTCTTTTTTTTGTTAATGTGATGTATCACGTTGATCGATTTGCGAATGTTGAACCAGCCCTGCATCCCAGGAATGAATCCCACTTGATCATGGTGAATAATTCTTTTTATATGCTGTTGAATTCGATTTGCTAGTATCTTATTGAGAATTTTTGCATCCATATTCATCAGGGATATTGGCCTGTAGTTCTCTTTTTTTACTGGGTCTCTGTCTGGTTTAGGAATCAAAGTAATACTGGCTTCATAGAATGAGTCTGGAAGTTTTCCTTCCTTTTCTATTTCTTGGAATAGCTTGAGAAGGATAGGTATTATCTCTGCTTTAAACGTCTGGTAGAACTCCCCTGGGAAGCCATCTGGTCCTGGACTCTTATTTGTTGGGAGATTTTTGATAACCGATTCAATTTCTTCGCTGGTTATGGGTCTGTTCAAGCTTTCTATTTCCTCCTGATTGAGTTTTGGAAGAGTGTGGGTGTTTAGGAATTTGTCCATTTCTTCCAGGTTGTCCAATTTGTTGGCATATAATTTTTCATAGTATTCCCTGATAATTGTTTGTATCTCTGAGGGATTGGTTGTAATAATTCCATTTTCATTCATGATTTTATCTATTTGGGTCATCTCCCTTTTCTTTTTGAGAAGCCTGGCTAGAGGTTTGTCAATTTTGTTTATTTTTTCAAAAAACCAACTCTTGGTTTCGTTGATCTGCTCTACAGTTTTTTTAGATTCTATATTGTTTATTTCTGCTCTGATCTTTATTATTTCTCTTCTTCTGCTGGGTTTAGGCTGCCTTTGCTGTTCTGCTTCTATTTCCTTTAGGTGTGCTGTTAGATTTTGTATTTGGGATTGTTCTTGTTTCTTGAGATAGACCTGGATTGCAATCTATTTTCCTCTCAGGACTGCCTTCGCTGCGTCCCAAAGCGTTTGGATTGTTGTATTTTCATTTTCGTTTGTTTCCATATATTTTTTAATTTCTTCTCTAATTGCCTGGTTGACCCACTCATTCGTTAGTAGGGTGTTCTTTAACCTCCATGCTTTTGGAGGTTTTCCAGACTTTTTCCTGTGGTTGATTTCAAGCTTCATAGCATTGTGGTCTGAAAGTATGCATGGTATAATTTCAATTCTTGTAAACTTATGAAGGGCTGTTTTGTGACCCAGTATATGATCTATCTTGGAGAATGTTCCATGTGCACTCGAGAAGAAAGTATATTCTGTTGCTTTGGGATGCAGAGTTCTAAATATATCTGTCAAGTCCATCTGATCCAATGTATCATTCAGGGCCCTTGTTTCTTTATTGACTGTGTGTCTAGATGATCTATCCATTTCTGTAAGTGGGGTGTTAAAGTCCCCTGCAATGACCACATTCTTATCAATAAGGTTGCTTATGTTTATGAGTAACTGTTTTATATATCTGGGGGCTCCGTTATTTGGCGCATAGACATTTATAATTGTTAGCTCTTCCTGATGGATAGAACCTGTAATTATTATATAATGCCCTTCTTCATCTCTTGTTACAGCCTTTAATTTAAAGTCTAGTTTGTCTGATATAAGTATGGCTACTCCAGCTTTCTTTTGGCTTCCAGTAGCATGATAAATAGTTCTCCATCCCCTCACTCTCAATCTAAAGGTGTCCTCAGATCTCAAATGAGTCTCTTGTAGACAGCAAATAGATGGGTCTTGTTTTTTTATCCATTCTAATACCCTATGTCTTTTGGTTGGCGCATTTAATCCATTTACATTCAGTGTTATTATAGAAAGATACGGGTTTAGAGTCATTGTGATGTCTGTATGTTTTATGCTTGTAGTGATGTCTCTGGTACTTTGTCTCACAGGATCCCCCTTAGGATCTCTTGTAGGGCTGGTTTCGTGGTGACAAATTCCTTCAGTTTTTGTTTGTTTGGGAAGACCTTTATCTCTCCTTCTATTCTAAATGACAGACTTGCTGGATAAAGGATTCTCGGCTGCATATTTTTTCTGTTTAGCACACTGAAGATATCGTGCCAAGCCTTTCTGGCCTGCCAAGTTTCAAAGGAGAGATCAGTCACGAGTCTTATAGGTCTCCCTTTATATGTGAGGGCACGTTTATCCCTTGCTGCTTTCAGAATTTTCTCTTTATCCTTGTATTTTGCCAGTTTCACTATGATATGTCGTGCAGAAGATCGATTCAAGTTACGTCTGAAGGGAGTTCTCTGTGCCTCTTGGATTTCAATGCCTTTTTCCTTCCCCAGTTCAGGGAAGTTCTCAGCTATAATTTCTTCAAGTACCCCTTCAGCACCTTTCCCTCTCTCTTCCTCCTCTGGGATACCAATTATGCGTATATTATTTCTTTTTAGTGTATCACTTAGTTCTCTAATTTTCCCCTCATACTCCTGGATTTTTTTATCTCTCTTTCTTTCAGCTTCCTCTTTCTCCATAACTTTATCTTCTAGTTCACCTATTCTCTCCTCTGCCTCTTCAATCCGAGCCGTGGTGGTTTCCATTTTGTTTTGCATTTCGTTTAAAGCGTTTTTCAGCTCCTCGTGACTGTTCCTTAGTCCCTTGATCTCTGTCGCAAGAGATTCTCTGCTGTCCTGTATACTGTTTTCAAGCCCAGCGATTAATTTTATGACTATTATTCTAAATTCACTTTGTGTTATATTATTTAAATCCTTTTTGATCAGTTCATTAGCTGTTGTTATTTCCTGGAGATTCTTCTGAGGGGAATTCTTCCGTTTGGTCATTTTGGATAGTCCCTGGAGTGGTGAGGACCCGCAGGGCACTTCCCCCGTGCTGTGGTGTATAACTGGAGTTGGTGGGCGGGGCCGCAGTCCGACCTGATGTCTGCCCCCAGCCCACCGCTGGGGCCATAGTCAGACTGGTGTGTGCCTTCTCTTCCCCTCTCCTAGGGGCGGGATTCACAGTGGTGTGGTGTGGCCCGTCTGGTCTACTTGCACACTGCCAGACTTGTGGTGCTGGGGATCTGGCGTATTAGCTGGGGTGGGTAGGCAAGGTGCACGGGGGCGGGAGGGGCAGGCTTAGCTCGCTTCTCCTTAGGTGATCCACTTCAGGAGGGGCCCTGTGGCAGCGGGAGGGAGTCAGATCCGCTGCCGGAGGTTTGGCTCCGCAGAAGCACAGAGTTGGGTGTTTGCGTGGAGCGAGCAAGTTCCCTGGCAGGAACTGGTTCCCTTTGGGATTTTGGCTGGGTGATGGGCGGGGAAGATGGCGCTGGCGAGCGCCTTTGTTCCCCGCCAAGCTGAGCTCTGCCGTCCGGGGGCTCAGCAGCTCTCCCTCCCTTTGTCCTCCAGCCTTCCCGCTTTCTGAGCAGAGCTGTTAACTTATGACCTCCCAGACGCTAAGTCACGCTTGCTGTCGGAACACAGTCTGTCCGGCCCCTCCGCTTTTGCCAGCCCGACTCGGGGGCTCTGCTTGGCCGGCGAGCCGCCCCTCCGCCCCGGCTCCCTCCCGCCAGTCCATGGAGCGCGCACCGCCTCGCCGCCCTTCCTACCCTCTTCCGTGGGCCTCTCGTCTGCGCTTGGCTCCGGAGACTCCATTCTGCTAATCCTCTGGCGGTTTTCTGGGTTCTTTAGGCAGGTGTAGGTGGAATCTAAGTGATCAGCAGGACGCGCGGTGAGCCCAGCGTCCTCCTACGCCGCCATCTTCCGGAACTCTCCTCAAAATATTTTTAAACATTAACTTTGAAATGCTGAGTAATAAACATATTATCCCCAAGTCTTTATCTTGTCTTTCTTGAATTAAATATGCCCCAAGTTAATCAATTAAAAAAAGGTTTATCAGAAATGTTTTTATAGATGTATTTATCTAAATGAAACAATAATATAAAATTAAAATATTACTGGTTTGAAATCCATGATAAAAGAACAGATCTAGGTGACAATTATCAATATTTGCTAAACTCACCAGGTGAAAAGCTGATGGGGAACTTTACAGTAAGTGAAGGAAGCTAATGACACCTTAAAATCACAGATCAATTTTAACACTACCAAAATTGAGAACTTGAGAAATTAGGTGTTTTTCAATGGAAATACACAACTCCACTCATGAAGTACTCATGTTATAAACCTTAACTTGTATCTGATCTATTCTCTAGAATTAACTAATATCTTAAAAAAATAAGCTCTGAGAAACCTGTTAAATTACAATAAAAATATCCAGAAAGAAGGAAAATATTATGGCAAGTGACTATACTTTTCAACGTATAGATTTCAAAGGAAAAAATACACGAGATGAGAAAGCGACAGATTAAAGAAGACACAAGAGTTATGTCAATTAACTATAATTCATAGCCTTTAGATTATAATTTGAATAAATTCTGCATATTAAGAAGAAAAGAACTAAGAAAATTGAATATTGAATAGTTGATAGTAAAGATTATTGTTACTTTTGAGTGAGATAATAATATGATACACTTTAAAAATGACTCACCTTTTTGAGTTATGTACTGAAATGTTTACAAATGAAATGATGCAATATTTGCCATCTTCTTCAAAATGCTTTGTTGTATGAGGAATAGAGAAATCAGTGAAGATATTTATGAGACAAGGTTGTCCATTAAGTGATAACTGTTGAAGACTGATATAGGTACATGGAAGTCCCTTTCACTATTCTTTCTACGTTGCAATATGTTTGAAATTTTTCATAATGAGTGGTTAAAGAACAAAAGATGACTTTTTCATGGTATCCAATCCTTCATAATTTATTTTTTAATTACTTTTTTGAAGAATGAGAGTTAATTTTTTTATTATTATTTTAAGAGAGAGTAGGAGTGGGGGAGGGGGGCAGAGGGATAGAGAGAGAGAGACAGTATCTCAAGCAGATTCCACTCTCAGGATGGAGCCAGACATGGGACTCCATCCCACAACCCTGGAAAAATGACATGAGGTGAAATCAAGAGCCAGATGCTCAACTGAGCCACCTGGCTGCTCAAAGTGTTTTATATTTTAAAGCACTTTACTTGACAAAATTAAAACTTAGTTGCATAATTTTTATCCCTCAATTTGTGAGTGTACACCTTTCGGTCTACAAAATTCAAAAGTTTTGGAATCACTAGTGTGGCTATATTCTACTATAACCTATTGTAACAGGAAGCCATAAAAAATCTGGATGGATTTGTATATATAATTAACATATAAATTACATGTGCATTCATTACTAATTAAAAAAATTAATTTTAAAGTGATTTTAAGCAATAGAAATTTTGCAAAATAGTACAAAGGCACCATGTACCCCTTACCCAGCTTCCCATAAATAACCATAATAAAATTATGGAAAAGAGAACATTAACATTGTTAACATATTAAAAAATAAATTATGGATCTTAGTCAAACTCTCTCAGCTTCTACATTAATGATATTTTGTTTAAACAAAATTTTCATTTTCAAAAATAAAATAAAATAAAATAAAATAAAATAACATAAAATAATTTTTTCTTTCTTGAACATCTTTTCATGTGCCTGTTGGCCATCCGGATGTCGTCTTTAGAGAAGTGTCTATTCATGTTTTCTGCCCATTTCTTCACTGGGTTATTTGTTTTTCGGGTGTGGAGTTTGATGAGCTCTTTATAGACTTTGGATACTAGCCCTTTGTCCGATGTGTCATTTGCAAATATCTTTTCCCATTCCGTTGGTTGCCTTTTAGTTTTGTTGGTTGTTTCCTTTGCTGTGCAGAAGCTTTTTATCTTCATAAGGTCCCAGTAATTCATTTTTGCTTTTAATTCCCTTGCCTTTGGGGATGTGTCGAGTAAGAGATTGCTACGGCTGAGGTCAGAGAGGTCTTTTCCTGCTTTCTCCTCTAAGGTTTTGATGGTTTCCTGTCTCACATTCAGGTCCTTTATCCATTTTGAGTTTATTTTTGTGAATGGTGTGAGAAAGTGGTCTAGTTTCAACCTTCTGCAGGTTGCTGTCCAGTTCTCCCAGCACCATTTGTTAAAGAGACTGTCTTTTTTCCATTGGATGTTCTTTCCTGCTTTGTCAAAGATGAGTTTGCCATACGTTTGTGGGTCTAGTTCTGGGGTTTCTATTCTATTCCATTGGTCGATGTGTCTGTTTTTGTGCCAATACCATGCTGTCTTGATGATTACAGCTTTGTAGTAGAGGTTAAAGTCTGGGACTGTAATGCCTCCCGCTTTGGTCTTCTTCTTCAATATTACTTTGACTATTCGGGGTCTTTTGTGGTTCCATATAGATTTTAAGATTGTTTGTTCTGGCTTCGAGAAGAATGCTGGTGCAAGTTTGATTGGGATTGCATTGAATGTGTAGATTGCTATGAGGAGTATTGACATTTTAACAATATTTATTCTTTGTATGCATGGATGCATTCCTCATTTCTAATTATTTTTTAACTCTTTGATCTCTATGGTAAGAGTTTCACTGATGTGTGTTCTATTCTTTTCTTAATCCTGGTGAGTATTCTTATGATTGTTGCTTTAAATTCTCCATCAAGCATATTACTTATATTTCACTTTGATTTCTGGCTGTGGCTTTATCTTATCATTTCATTTAGGATAAATTGCTTATTTTTGAATTTTGTCCAAGTCTCTATCTTCTCTGTGTTAGAGAAGCCAATTATGGGGGCACCTGGGTGGCTCAGTCTTTTAAACGTCTGACTCGACTTTGGCTCATGTCATGATCTCATGGTTTGTGGTTTTGAGCCCTGCATCAGTCTCTGCCCTGCTTGGAATTCTCTCTCTCCCTCTTTCTCTGCCCCTACCCTTCTCTCTCTCTTTCCCTAAAAATAAATAATAAATACATAAACTTTTTAAAAGAGGAAACATCCAATTTTATTTCCTGCTCCTGAAAGCAATGGCTTTATGAAGAAGTGGTCATGTATTTCCCAGGTCCTGGCACTTCAAGGAGTGTCTCTGGTTTGTGCTGTGTGTGCTCTGCTCTTGTGTTTTGGCTCCTTTATCCTTTCAGCCAGTCATATGTAGGGGCTCTACTTGCCTCTTGGGCACTCTTTGTTCCTTGACCAGAATGTAGGTGTGCCCTGGTCTACTTGTGAAATGAGACCCGATACTATGTCCACTAGATATGAGGCCCTGCAAAAATCTCTAGTTGGGAGACATTGTGTGGGTGGCTGTTTGTTCTGCCATTTGGGGGGAGGGGCCTGCAACACAGGGACTGAGGCAAGCTTAACTGAGGACAGTTGCACTGGAGTGCAAGGCAGTAGGGCTTAGTGTAAGCAAGTTAGCCAGTGTGGACCCTGCACTGCTTCCCACAGCTTGCTCTGTTTTTATGCTGAAGGACAGAGGAGGGGAATGGTGCCAGCCAATTCTTTTGTCCCTCTCCATGAACTCTACCACTCAAGCACTTGCTCCAAGAAGAGTGAATAATCTCTCCACTGAGTGCCTCAAATGTTCTTCAGATCATTATTTCCATGCCATCTTGTCCTGGATTGTTTTCCTTCTGTCTCCAGGAGTAGATCAGTGCCTTCAGGCCTCTATCCAAGCCAAGCCTGCTAATTTTTTTTTTAATTCGAGTTACTTAACATACTGTGAGTATTGGCTTCACAGTAGTGAAGTGAGCAGAATTTAGTATACATTACTTATATATAACACTCAGTGCTCATCCCAACAAGTGCCCTCCTCAATGCCCCTAACCCATTTAGTCAACCCTCTATCCATCTCCCCTCCAGCAATCCTCAGTTTGTCCTCTGTATTTAAGAATCTCATGATTTGCTTCACTCTCTGTTTTTATCTTTTATTTACTTCCCTTCCCTTATGTTCATCTGTTTTGTTTCTTAAATTCCACATATTATGATTTCATATGATATTTTTCTTTCTCGGACTTCTTTATTTCATTTAGCATAATGCCCTCTAGTTCAACCCACGTTGTTGCAAATGGCAAGATTTCATTCTTTTTGATTGCTGAGTAATATTCCATTACACACACACACACACACACACACACACACACACCACACCCCACCTCTTCTTAATTTATTCATCAGTCGACAGGCATTTGGGCTCTTTCCATATTTCCATAATTTGGCTGTTTTTCATAGTGCTGCTATAAACACTGGGGTTCATGTGCCCCTTCAAGTCAGTAGTTTTGTATCCTTTGGATAAATGCCTACTAGTGCAGTTGCTGTCTTGTAGGGTAGTTCTATTTTTAAAATTCGAAGAACCTCCATACTGTTTCCCAGAGTAGCTGCACTAGCTTGCATTCCCAGCAACAGTGCAAGAAGGCTACCCTTTTTCTGCATCCTTGCCAACATCTGTTGTTTCCTGAATTGTTAATTTTAGCCATTCTGACAAGTGTGAGGTGGTATCTCATCATGGTTTTGATTTGTATTTCCCTGGTGATGAGTGATGTTGAACAGTTTTTCATGTGTCTGATAGCCATCTGGATTTCTACCTTGGAAAAGCATCTATTAGTGTCTTCTGCTCATTTCTTCAACCTCTTTCACCTCTCTGTCCATTTCTTCAACTTCTTGTACCTCAGCCACAGCAACCTCTTATTAGATGTGTCTCTGGAGGCAACGGAAATCAAAGCAAAATGAGGAGTTTGGACTTCATCAAGATAAAAAGCTTCTGCACAGCAAAAGAAACCATAAGCAAAACTAAAAGGCAACTGGGTGTCTGGGTGGCTCAGTCAGTTAAGCGTCTGACTTTGGCTCAGGTCATGATCTCATGGTTCCTGGGTTTGAGCCTTATGTTGGTCTGTGTGCTGACAGTTCAGAGCCTGGATCCTGCATCAGATTCTGTGTCTCCTTCTCTGTCTCTGCCCTCTCCCACTTGCTCTCACTCTCTCTCTCTCTCAAAAGTAAGAAACATTTAAAAAATTTAAAAAAAAACCCTAAAACTAAAAGGCAACTGATGAAATGGGAGAAGATATTTACAAATGACAGATAAAGGGTTAGTATCTCAAATCTGTAAAGAACTTACCAAACTCAACACCCAAAAAGCCTGCTGACGTTTAAATCTCCAGGCTGTAAGCCACACTGGTTGCAAGAACTCAAAATCCAGTCTCATTTCTTTTCCCCAAGCCAATGACTTTGGGATAATGTTCTCCTTGTGCATTCCCTTGTGTGTTCTACTCTCTTTTCCTTTTCTTTGTGACCACGGGGTTTTTCCCCTCTGCAGCACCAAAGATACATTTCTCCCCTCAATTACGACTCTACATGTCCTACCTTCTTTAAGGTGGCCTCTTCTTTCCCTTTATTGAGATTTCTCTGTCAGTCTTCAGGGTGATTTCTGAGGTATTTAGAATATTTTGATCATTATCTAGTTGTGTTCATGAGAAAAGATGGACAATAATCCTTCTATTCCACCACCATCTTCCTAGGGTCCCCAAAATTTCCTTTTTATCCATTCATCTATTGATGAACACTTAGGTGGCTTCTAATAATTTGGCTATTGTAAATAATCCTGCAATAAACATAGGGTGCACATATCTTTTTGAATTAGTGTTTTTTGTATTCCTTGATTTGTATTGGAATTAGTGAATCATATGCTAATTTGGTTTTTAATTTTTGGAGTAATATCCATGTTGTTTTCCACAGTGTTTGCATCCCACTAACAGTACATGAAAGTTCCTACTTTTCCCCATCTTGCCAATACTTGTTGTTTCTTGTGATTTTGATTTTAATCATCCTAGTAAGTGTGAGGTAACATCTTTATATGATTTTTATTTGCATTTCTCTGATGTTCAGTGATATTGAGCATCTTTTCATGTATTTTTTGACCATCTGTACATCTTCTCTGGAAAAAAAATGTTCATGTCTTCTGATTTTTTAAATGATTTGTGGTTTTTGGTGTTGAGTTTTCACACTTTATATAGTTTAGATTTTAGTTTCAAACTTTATATAGTTTAAATTTTAACTCATCAGAATGTGTCACTTGCAAGTATATTATCCCATTTAGTAGGTTGTATTTTAGTTTTGTTATTTGTTTCCTTTGCTCTGCAGAAGCTTTTATTTTTATGTAGCCCCAAAGGTTTATTTTTGCTTTTGTTTCCCTTGCCTCAGGAGACAGATCAAGGAAAATTATGCTATGTAATGTCCGAGATATTACTGCCTATGCTCTCTTCTAGGATTTTTATGGTTTAGGTGTCACATTTATATATTTAATCCATTCTGGTATATGGTGTAAGAAAATATTTCAGTTTCAGGGCATCTGGGTGGCTCAGTTGGTTAGGCCTCTGACTTTGGCTCAGGTCATAATTTCATGGTTCATGGGTTTGAGCCCCATGTCGGCTCTGTGCTGACAGCCCAAAGCCCAGAGCCTGCTTCAGATTCTACATCTCTCTCTCTCTCTCTCTCTCTCTCTCTCTCTCTGCCTTTCCCCACTCATGCTCTGTTTCTGTCTCAAAAATAAATAAGCATAGGAGAAGAGCCAAGATGGCAGAACAGCATGGAAGTTTTTTGTGTGTCTCACGTCCATGAAATACAGCCACACCAACACTAAACCATCCTATACACCTAGAAAACTGACTGGAGGATTAACACAACAATGTTCACAACCTGAACCACAGAATTCAGCAGGTACACAGCACAAAGAAGTGAACTTTGGGAGCTAGAGGTGCAGGAAGGGAAGTGCTTTTCCGAGTGGAGAGAGGACAGAGATGGGGGGTGGGGCAGAATACTGGAAAAGCACCCCTCCCCAAAAGCAGCTGGAGAGAAAGTGCAAAATTGGAAACAGCTGCAGGGTTTAAACTAAAAAGGGAGAAAGGAGAAAGGAGAGGGTTTAAATTCCAAGAAGACTGTAAACAAGGGGAGCACGATCTGCAACTCTGCAGCTCCACACCTGGCAGTGCTCTGGTGGGAAGGGCAAATCCCCAGGAACACAGTGAGTTCCGGGAGGATCTTGGGCCACATGGGGAAAAGCAGTTCCACTGCTGGAAGGACATTTGGTAGAGACTGTTAAAGCCACCTGGTCCCAGCAGACCCCAGAGGGGACCACATTTGCTGGTGCTGGGGCAAGGTCATTAAGGGTGAAGCCTGGTGCCAGATGTGTGTTGATTTTCCATAATCTCTGAAACGCTACTGCTACACTATCTCGTGAACTTTTTCTGGGGCAGGCTGGCACCTGGCCGTAGTCTCAGGGCACCGGTAGCAGCAGGGTCCAGAAAGCATTCCTGGGTGCAGCCAGCATTCAGCCATTGCTCAGTGAGACCCTCCTGCAGAGGGGCAGAACAGGTCTAAGGGGCTGGGGAAAGCAGCCGCATGTGAGATGAAACTCAGGAGAGAGGTACTGCCCTACCTGGGGTCTGGTCACAGAGAGTGAAAAAGCAGGGAGTGGACGACAGCTGAAGACAGAAGATGGGTGCGTGATTGCTGATCTGGGAGAACAAACTGAGTAGCTAGGTGGCGCCATTTTCACCACTCCCGCGCATGCACATATGCACCTACCAGCGCCACAACACTCCACCTCAGTAAGCTAGCAGCACCTTCTAGTGGAAAGCAGAGCTGTTATGCTGAGCCCCGCCCAACTGGGCCAACCTCGCTCTTCAAGGACACAAGTCTCACGGCCAGCTTAGTTTATGGACTATAAAGCGCAACATAGACTGACCTCTAGGGGAAAACAAAGTAATTTAAGTTCTACTTCAATCTGTTAGGAGGTCCATCTATTCAATTTTGTTTCTTTTATTTTTTTCTCTTTAACATTTCTTTTTCTTGAATACAGAAAGAGAAAAAATTAATTTTTATTAAAAATATTTTTCTTTAATTTTTATTACTATACTTCTTACTTTTGTGTATTTTTTTTTCAAATTCTATTTTACTTCCATCATTTTATTTTAGTCTACTTCAGTGTATTCAACTTGTCAAAGTTTCAAACAATAGCCTTTTTAAAATTTTTTCCCCTTCCATTTCTTTTCTTTTTCTTGAATGCAGAAAAAGAAAAACTTCATTTTTACGTCCAATTTCTATTAAAAATATTTTTCTTAGTTTTTACTATACTTTTGGCTTTTATGTAATTTTTTGAAATTCTACTTTACTTCCATAATTTTATTTTAGTCTACTACAGTGTATTCACTTTTCCAAATTTTCAAACAATTTCCTTCTTCCTTTTTTTCTTTTTCCTTTTCTGTATTTTTTCACTTTTTCATTTCTCTTTTCTAGAATATAAAAAAAGAAAATAGACTATTTGTATTTTTAATTTTTAATGAAAATACTTTAATTTTTTCTACTATATTCTTTACTTCTGTGTATATTTTTTTCGAATTCTATTTTACCTCCATGATCTCATTTTAGTCAACTTCTGTGTATTAATTTTTTAAAATTCTCAAGAGATTTCCTTTTTTTCTCCTCCCCTTTTTTTACCCCTCTAACCTGTCAAAACACTTTCAACACCCAGACAAAAACACACCTAGGATCGAGAATCATTTATTCAATTTTTGTGTGTGGGTGTCTGTTTAATTTTTTAATTTTAATTTTTTTTTACTTTTAATATTTTTTTAATTTTATTTTTTCTCCCTTAAAATGACTCCAAAAGAAAAAGCACGAAGAAATGACAGGCAGGGATTTAACCAACACAGACACAAGCAAGATGTCTGAACCAGAATTTAGAATCACGATAATAAGAATACTGGCTGGGGTCAAAAATAGATTAGAATCCCTTTCTGAAGACATTAAAGAAGTAAAAAATAGGTAGAATGAAATAAAAAATGCTATAACTAAGCTGCAATCATGGATGGATGCAGTGGCGGCAAGAATGGATGAGGCAGAACAGAGAATCAGCGATATAGAGGACAAACTTATAGAGAATAATGAAGCAGAAAAAAGAGGTAGATTAAGGCAAAAGAGCATGATTTAAGAATTAGAGAAATCAGGGACTTATTAAAAAGGAACATCAGAATCATAGGGGTCCCAGAAGAAGAAGAGAGAGAAAAAGGGATAGAAGGGTTATGTGAGCAAATCATAGAGGAAAACTTTCCTAACCTGGAGAAAGGCACAGACATCAAAATCCTGGAAGCACAGAGGACCCACATGAGACTCAACAAAAAACAACCATCAACGAGGCATATCATAGTCAAATTCACATAATACTCAGGCAAGGAGAGAATCATGAAAGCAGCAAGGGAACAAAAGTCCCTAACCTACAAGGGAAGACAGATCAGGTTTGCAGCAGACCAATTCACAGAAACTTGGCAGGACAGAAAGGAGTCGCAGGATATATCCAGTGTGCTGAATCAGAAAATTATGTAGCCAAGAATTATTTATCCAGAAAGGCTGTCATTCAAAATAGGAGAGATAAAAAGTTTCCCAGACAAACAAAAATTAAAGGAGTTTGTGACTACTAAACCAGCCTACAAGAAATTTTAAGGGGAACTCTCTGAGGGGAGGAAAGATGAATATATATATATATATATATATATGGACCAAAGAACACCACCAGAAACTCCGACTCTACAAGCATCATAATGGCAATAAATTCATATCTTTCAGTACTCACTCTAAACGTCAATGGATTCAATGCTCCAATCAAAAGACAAAGGGTAGCAGAATGGAAAAGAAAACAAGATCCATCTATATGCTCTTTACAAGAGACCCATTTTGGACCTAAAGTCACCTTCAGACTGAAAATAAGGGGTTGGAGAACCATCTATCATGCTAATGGTCAACAAAGAAAGCCAGAGTAGTGATACTTATATCAGACAATCTAGGCATTAAAATAAAGACTGTATCAAGAGATGCAGAAGGGCATTATATCATAATCAAGTGGTCTATCCACCAAGAAGACCTAACAAGTGTAAACATTTATGTGCCAAATGTCACAGCATCCAAATGTATAAATCAATTAAATACAAACATAAAGGTATTCATCGATAGTAATAACATAACTGTAGGAGACTTCAACACCCCACTCAGAGCAATGGACAGATAAGTTAATCAAAAAATCAACAAGGAAACAATGGCTTTGAATGACACACTGGACCAGATGGACTTAACAGATATATTCATAACATTTCATCCTAAAGCAGCAGAATATACATTCTCCAGTGCACATGGAACGTTCTCAAGAATAGAACACATACTAGGACACAAATCAGGCCTCAGAAAGTACAAAAAGATGGAGATCATACCGTGCATAGTTTCAGACCACAACGCTATGAAACTCGAAATCAACCACAAGAAAAATTTGGAAAGGAAACAAATACTTGGAGACTGAAGAACATACTACTAAAGAATGAATCGTCTAACCAAGCAGTTAAGGAGGAAATTAAAAAGTATATGGAAATCAATGAAAATTATAACACCACAACCCAAAACTTCTTGGATGCAGGAAAGATGGTCATAAGAGGAAAGTATATAGCAATCCAGGCCTTCTTAAAGAAGGAAGAAAGGTCTCAGATACAGAATCTAACCTTACGCTTTAAGGAGCTGGAAAAAGAACAGCAAATAAAACCCAAAACCAGCAGAAGACAGGAAATAATAAAGATTAGAGCAGAAATTAATACTATCGAAACCAAAAACAAACAAACAAACAAACAAACAAAAACAGTAGAAAAGATCAATGAGACCAGAAGCTGGTTCTTTGAAAGAATTAACAAAATTGATAAACCACTTTCCAGTTTGATCAAGAAGAAAAATGAAAGGACCCAAATAAATAAAATCAAGAATGAAAGAGGAGAGATCCAACACAGCATAAGTAAAAACAATAATAAGAGAATATTATGAGCAATTTTATGACAATAATATGGGAAATCTGGAAGAAATGGACAAATTCCTAGAAACACACAAACTACCAAACTGAAACAGGAAGAAATAGAAAATTTGAACAGACCCATAACCAGTAAGGAAATCGAATTAGTAATAAAAAATCTGCCAAAAAACCAGAGTCCAGGGCCATATGGATTTCCAAGGGAATTCTACCAAACATTTAAGGAAGAGTTAATACCTATTCTCATGAAACTGCTCCAAAAAATAGAAATGGAAGGAAAACTTCCAAACACTTTCTATGAAGCCAGCATTACCTTGATTCCAAAACCAGACAGAGACCCCACTAAAAAGGAGAACTAGAGACCAATTTCCCTGATGAACATGGATGCAAAAAACCTCAACAAGATATTAGCCAACCAGATCCAACAATACATTAAAAAAAATTATTCACCACGACCAAGTGGGATTTATACCTGGGATGCAGGTCTGATTCAATATCCACAAAACAATTAACGTGATTCATCACATCAATAAAAGAAAGGGCAAGAACCATATGATACTTTCAATAGATGCAGAGAAAGCATTTGACAAATACAGCATCCTTTCTTAATAAAAACCCTCAAGAAAGTAGGGATAGAAGAAGCATACCTCGAGATCATAAAAACCATATATGAACAACCCAACGCTAATATCAACCTCAATGGGGAAAAACTGAGAGCTTTCCCCCTAAGGGCAGAAGAATACAGGGATGTCCACTCTCACCACTGTTATTCAACACAGTATTGCAAATCTTAGCCTCTGCAATCAGACAACACAGAGAAATAAAAAGTATTCAAATCAGCCAGGAGGAGGTCAAACTTTCACTCTTTGCAGATGACATGATATTCCATATGAAAAACCCAAAAGATTCCACCAAAAAACTTCTAGAACTGATTTATGAACTCAGCAAAGTTTCAGGATATAAAATAAATGCACAGAAATAAGTTGCATTCCTATACACCAACAATGAAGTGACAGAAAGAGAAATCAAGGAATCGATCCCATTTACAGTTGCACAAAAAAACATAAAATACCTAGGAATAAATGTAACCAAAGAGGTGAAAAATCTATATGCTGAAACTATAGAAATCTTATGAAAGAAATTGAAGAAGACACCAAAAATGGAAAAATATTCCATGCTCCTGGATAGGAAGAACAAATATTGTTAAAATGTCTATGCTACCCAAAGAAATCTACATATTCAATGCAATCCCTATCAAAATAACACCAGCATTCTTCACAGAGGTAGAACAAATAATCCTAAAATTTGTATGGAACCAGAAAAGATGCAGAATAGCCAAAGCGATCTTGAAAAAGTAAACCAAAGTGGGAGACATCACAATCCCAGACTTCCAGCTATATACTACAAAACTGTAATCATCAAGACAATATGGCAATGGCACAAGAAAAGACACTGCTAAGTGAAATAAGCCATACAGAGAAAGACAGATACCATGTGTTTTCACTCTTATGAGGATCCTGAGAAACTTAACAGGAACCCATGGAGGAGGGGAAGGAAAAAAAAAGAGAGAGGTTAGAATGGGAGAGAGACAAAGCATAAGAGAGTCTTAAAAACTGAGAACAAACTGAGGGCTGATGGGGGGGTGGGAAAGTGGGGGGGGGTGATTGGTATTGAAGAGGGCATCTTTTGGGATGAGCACTGGGTGTTGTATGGAAACCAATTTGACAATAAATTTCATATTAAAAAACAGATCAATGGAACAGAAAAGGGAACTCAGAAATGGGCGCACAAACGTATGGCCAACTAGTCTTGGACAAAGCAGGAAAGAATATTCAAGGGAATAAAGACAGTCTCTTCAGCAAGCGGTGCTGGGAAAACTGGACAGCAACATGCAGAAGAATGAGCCTGGACCACTTTCTTACACCATACATAAAAATAAATTCAAAATGGATGAAAGACCTCGATGTAAGACAGGAAGCCATCAAAATTCTCGAAAAGAAAGCAGGCAAAAACCTCTTTGATCTTGCCCGCAGCAATTTCTTACTCAACATGTCTCTGGAGGCAAGGGAAACAAAAGCATAAATGAACTACTGGGACCTCATCAAAATAAAAAGCTTCTGCACAGTGAAGGAAACAATCAGCAGAACTAAAAGGCAGCCAACAGAATGGGAGAAGATATTTGCAAATGACATATCAGATAAAGGGTTAGTATCCAAAATCTATAAAGAACTTATCAAACTCAACACCCAAAAAACAAATAATCCAGTGAAGAAATGGACAAAAGACATGAATAGGCACTTCTCCAAAGAAGATATCCAGATGGTCAACCGACACATGAAAAAATGCTCAATATTTCCCTCCATCATCAGGGAAATACAAATCAAAACCACAATGAGATGCCACCTTACACCTGACAGAATTTCTAACACTAACAACTCAGGCAACAACAGATGTTGGCGAGGATGTGGAGAAAGAGGATCTCTTTTGCAATGTTGGTGGGAATGCAAGCTGGTGCAGCCACTCTGGAAAACAGTATGGAGATTCCTCAAAAAAACTAAAAGTAGAACTACCCTACAACCCAGCAATTGCACTACTAGGCATTTATCCAAGTGATACAGGTGTGCTGTTTTGAAGGGACACATGCACCCCATGTTTATAGCAGCACTGTCAATAATAGCCGAAGCAAGGAAAGAGCCCAAATGTCCATCAATGGATGAATGGATAAAGAAGATGTGATACACAAACACACACACACACACACACACACACACACAATGGAGTATTACTCAGCAATCAAAAAATGAAATCTTGCCATTTGCAACTACGTGGATGGTACTGGAGGTTATTATGCTAAGTGAAATTAGTCAGAGACAGACAAAAATCATATGACTTCACTCACATGAGGACTTTAAGAAACAAAACAGATGAACATAAGGGAAGGGAAACAAAAATAATATAAAAACAGGGAGTGGGACAAAGCAGAAGAGACTCATAAATATGGAGAACAAACTGAGGGTTGCTGGAGGGGTCGTGGGAGGGGTGATGGGCTAATTGAGTAAGGGGCACTAAGGAATCTACTCCTGAAATCATTGTTGCACTATATGCTAACTAATTTGGATGCAAATTAAAAAAAATAAAAAATAAAGTTAAAAAACGAATAAATATATAAACATAAAAAATTTAAAAAAAGAAGAAAATATTTCAGTTTCATTCTTTTGCATGTAGCTGTAATGTTTTTTGTAAACACTGTTTGTTGAAGTGTCTGTCTTCTTCTCATTACATAGTCTTCCCTTTTTTGTTTAAGATTAATTGAACATATAACTGTGGATTAATTTCAGGGCTTTCTACTGTGTTCCATTGATCTATGGGTCTGTTTTTGTGACAGTAATTTATCGTTTTTGATTATACAGATTTGTAGTATTCCTTGAAATCTGAGATTGTAATACCTGCAGTTTTTTTTTTCTTTTTTAAGATTGCATTGCCTATTTTGAGTCTTCTGTGGCTCCATACAAATATTAGGATTATTTGTTCTAGTTTTGTGAAAATAGGATTGGTATTTTAGTTGGATGGTATTCAGATGTAGACTCCATTAAATCTGTAGATTTTAGGTAGTATACACATTTTAACAATAGTTGCTCTCCAAATCCATAACCATGGGATGTCTTTCAATTGGTTTGTATCATCTTCAATTTTTTTAATTGATGTTTCATAGTTTTCAGATTACAGGACTTCACTTCCTTTTTAAAGTTTCTTTCTAGGTATTTTGTAATTTTTATCAGTTCTAGGAGTTTTTTGGTAAAATATTTGGGTTTTATATATACAGTCTCATATTATTTATAAATACCAAATTATTTGTAAATGTTTTACTTCTTCATTATGAATGTGGATGCCCTTAATTCCTTTTTCTTGTCTGGTTGGTGTGGCTAGAGCTTCCAGTACTATATTGAATAAAAGTTGTGAGAGTGGACAACCTTATTCTGTTTCTGATCTAAGGGGAAAAGCTCTCATTTTTTCACCATTCAGTATGATGTTAGTTGTGTTTTATTTTATATGTGAACTTTATTATGTTGAGATATGTTTCCTTTAAAATTACTTTTTTGTGAAGGTTCATCATGAATGAATGTTGCACTTTTTCAAATGCTAATCTGGGTCTTGAAAGATCATATGATTTTTATCCTTTCTTTTATTGATGTGATGTATCACCTTGATTCTTTGCAAATATTGAACCAAACTTACATTCCAATAATAAATCCCACTTGTTCCTGATGAATTATTTTACTTAATATATTGGACTTGGTTTGCTAATATTTTATTGAGGATATTTGCATCTATGGTCATCGTAGATATTGTCCTGTACTTACTTTTTTTGTTTTAAACTTTCTTCATCTAGTTTTGTTATTGGGATGTTGGCTTCATAGAATGAATTTGGAGCCTTCCCTTCCTCTTGTATTTTTGTGAATAGTCTGATAAGAATAGGTATTAAGTCTTTAAGTGTTTGGTAGAATTCACCTGCGAAGCCATCTGGTTCTGGACTTTTGTTTGTTGAGAGATTTTTAGATTACTGATATAGTTTCATTGCTGGCAATTGGTCTGTTCCAATTTTCTATTTGATTTTGTCATTCTCATGTTCTTTCATTTAGGGCATATTCCAATGCCTCTTCATTTTGTCTAATGCTGTGTCTGTTTTTATGTGTTAGGAAAGTCAGCTATGTCTTCCTGCTCTTGAAAATAGTGGCTTCATGAAGGAAAGGTCTTGTGTTGCCCTGCAGTCCAATGTCCCGTTTACTAGAAATTGTTTTTTCAGTGGTGTCTCCTTTGTGTGTTGTGCGTGTCTTACTATTGTGACTGTTCCAAGTATGCCTTTAGTCCAGTTGTCTGCCATGTCTCTCTTTGCCACTTTGGGCAGGATTTGTTGCCTGTGTTGTTAAAGGTATGGTGTATGGCTTCTTTGGGGTTGAGTCGATTCAGACAAATAATTTGACTGAGCTGTGATAATACTGAACTGCAGGGTTCTCTCCCTGTGTTGTCCCCTGAGAAGCTTTTGTTGGTAGGTGGGACCTACAGTTAGACCTGATATCTGCCCCAGCCAACTGATGGGGCAAGTGTAAGACTGGTGTTGGTGGTTATCGTCCTTTTTCCCCAGGGAAGAACTCTCTTTGGAGTGTTTGCTCATACCCTGGCAGTCTTGTGGCACTACTTTGTATGGCCTGCCAAAAACATATGGAAGGGAACATGCCCACAGGAGAATGTCGGGGGAGGGAAGGACATGCAGTGCCAGTAATGTCAATGCTTATCCTCTGTGGAAGGGCACCTGCAGCCGTGAAGAAATGTCCTGCCAGGATGGAGGGTACATGTCTACAGAATATCACTAGGGAAGAGCATACCATTAACAAGGTAGGTTGAATATATTGGTTCCTGTAGGTGTCTGTATATGTAGGCTGGTGGATTGGGAAGACAAATTATTCCTGACAGCTTTTTTGCTCTTGGAGAAGTTTCCCAAAGATCCCTGCACCTCCAGCACATGCTATGAAATTAGTAAATAAATCTCTTTCCTGTATATCTCAAGCATTTTTCAAACTACTGCTTCTGTGCTTTATCTCAGTGGGGCTGCTTTGTGCTTTCTCTTTAAGGGTGGGAACTTAGTTTCCTAGTACATTCTGGTTTTCCGATAGCTAAGCCCACTGACTTTTTAAAACTCCAGTTTTTAATCCCTGCTGATTGTAAGAACTCACATATTTAGTTCCCTCTGGTTTTCAAAGGAAAATATTATGGGGATTTATCTTCCCAATGCAGGTCCCCAATGTCTGGGGTGCCTGATATGAGATCTTCTCCTCTCCCTTCTCCAGGCCTGAGGCAACCCTCCCTCCTGCAAGACAGTCCGATGTGTCAATTTGCTCCTGACTACATCTCAGTCTTTCCCACCCTTTTTGATGTGGCCTCTTTTCTGTATTTAGATTTGGAGTCTGTTTTTCCAGTCCTTATATCATTTTCTGGTTTATTTACTCTCATGTGGGTGTTATCTAGGTGTAACCATGGGTCAAGGTGAGCCTAGGATACTCCTACTCCAAAATCTCCCCAGATATTAGATTTTTTTTCTTAATTTTTTATTGGGCTACTTTGTTATTAGTGTATAGAAATGCTACCAAATTCTGGCTATTATTTTTTATCCTGCAACTTTACTGTTTCAACTTTACTGCAACTTTAGTGTTTCAAAATTTAGTATGATTTTACTTGTGGGTTTCCATGTATATATTATTTTGATGAATTTTCCCTTTAATCCCACTTTGTTGAGTTTTTGTCATGAATGGTTTTAAGTTTTGTCAAATGCCTTTTCCACATTTCCTGAAATCATTCATATGATTTTTATGCTTCCTTTTCTTAATGGGTGTCCCTGGAATATATACCACATGATCATGATGAATGATTCTTTAAATGATTGTTTAATATGGTTTGCTGATATTTTGTTGATTATTTTTGGATCTGTGTTTATCAGGGATAATTGGCCTTCTGTATGCTTTATTGTAATGTCTTTGTTTTTGGTATATAGTAATTTTGGCTTCATTGAATGTATTTAGGTGTTTTATTTTCTTTTCTTTTTTAAAAATATTTTTAATATTTATTTATTTTTGAGAGAGGTAGAAAGACACAGCATGATCTGGGGAGAGGCAGAGAGAGACAGAGACACAGAATCTGAAGCAGGCTCCAGATTCTCACCTGTTAACACAGAGCCCGATGCGAGGCTTGAACCCATGAACCGTGAGCTCATGACCCGAGCTGAAGTCAGATGCTCAATCAACTGAGCCACCCAGGTGCCCCAGGAGTTTTCTTTTCTATTCTTTGAACGCATTGAGGAGAATAGGTATTAATTCTTCATTAAATGTTTGGTAGACTTCACCTGTGAATCCATGTGGTCATGGATTTCTGCTTGTTGATAGTTTTTCATAACCAACTCAATTTTGTTAGTAGTAATAAGTCTGTCCAGATTTTGTATTTTTTACTGATTCAGTTTTGGCAAATTTTATGTTTATAAGAATACATCAATTTTTTTCTAAGTTGTCTACTTTGTGTATAATTTCTCATAACAGTATCTTTGGGGACATTAAACTTCTGTGATGTCAGTGGTTACTTATCTTTCACTTTGGGTTCTAATTTCTTTGTTTTCTCATGCTGAATGTGGCAAAAATTTATCAATTTTGTGTTTTCAAATAAACAGCTCTCAGCTTTATTGACATTTTCTCTTGCTTTTACACCTCTATATTATTTCTCCTCCAGTCCTTACCATTTTCTTCCTTTTATTAAATCTGGTCTTTGTTCTTATTTTTCTAAATCACTGAGGTATAAGGTTAGAATTTTTATTTTATATTTTTTCTTTGTGTCTTGACGTAAGCCTGAATTGGTCACACATCCTTCTTAAAACTGTGTTTGCTGTGTCCCAAATATTTTGAAACAGTCTGCTTTATTTGTTTCCATATATTAAAAAATATTGTCTTTGATTTCTTCACTGATACAGTAGTTGTTTAGTAGCATGCTATTTAGCCTCCATGTGTTCGTGGCTTTTTCCAGTTTTTTTTTTTTTTGTAATTGATTTCTAGTTTTATATCATTGTGGTTGGGAATGTTGCATATTATTTCAATCTTCTTAGATTTGTTGAGACTTGTTTTATTGCCTACCATGAACTATCATGGAAAATGTACTATGAGCACTTGAAGAGAATGTGTACTGTGTTGATTTTGAATTGAATGTCATGTATATAAGTCTTTCTAATATGTCATTCAAAGACATTATTTTTTTTTCAACGTTTTTTATTTATTTTTGGGACAGAGAGAGACAGAGCATGAACGGGGGAGGGGCAGAGATAGAGGGAGACACAGAATCGGAAGCAGGCTCCAGGCTCCGAGCCATCAGCCCAGAGCCCGACGCGGGGCTCGAACTCACGGACCGCGAGATCGTGACCTGGCTGAAGTCGGACGTTTAACCGACTGCGCCACCCAGGCGCCCCCAAAGACATTATTTATTTATTGATTCTCTTCCTGGATGATCTCTCCATTGATGTAATTGTAGTGTTAGAGTCCTCTACTATTTTTATATTATTGTCAATATCCCCTTTATGTCAGTTAATAGTTGCTTCATATATTTAGTTGTACCAATATTGAGTGCATAGAAAAATACATTTGTTATATGCTCCTGTGGGATTTATTACTTTTTCATTATGTAATACTCTTCTTTGTCTCTTGTTACAGTCTTTTACAGTGTGTTTTGTCTAAGCTAAGTATTACTACTCTGGCCTCTTTTTTTCCCCCATTTACAAGGAATATCATTTTCCATCCTTTCACCTTTACCTTTTATGTGTTTTTAGCTCTGAAGCGAGTCTTCTGGGTAGCATCCAGTTGGTTCTTGGTTTTTATTTATTTCCAAACCCTACATCTTTTGGTTAGAGTATTTAAACTATTTACATTTAAAGTATGTATTAATAAAGGTTTTGCTTCAAGATAGCAACTCGAGGAGAACCATATTTATTCATAATGGTTTTGGTTCAAGATAGCAACTTGAAAAGAATGTGAACTCAACTTTTCCATGGAACACATTAAATTACCCCTATTAATATAATACTTCCTCTTGGAAAAAAAAAATGAAGGAAAACTGACAAGCTTCTGAACAACAAAAGACAGAATGTTAAGAGAGCTAGAGACATTATAACAAATGAAACCCCAAACCTGATGCTGTGAATGACAGTGGGGATGGATAGTACTAAAGAACTGGAAAAAAACACCTCTGTCTTTGGGCACAGAAAAAAAAATCACAGATTAAAAGAATAGCTAACATATAAAAGAAATAGCATTAGAACTCCACCAAGAGGCACAAAAGCTGTGGGAACACTATCAAAGTCAAAGTGGCTACAGAATGACATGGTTTATATTCCCAATATACCTTGAAAGCCTAGACTGGAGTAGGTTTGAACACAATAATAGGTGGGTCCACTCTTCACAGTGAGCTTGTGAATTCAGCAAGTCCAAGGTTTACATGCCCAGATGAGCCCAAGTTATGCTGAGACACAGAAAATAAGATGCATTTTATTTTATTTTGTAATTGAAATTTTTATTTTCACTTATTTTATTTTTTATTTTTATATTTTTTCAATTTTTAACGTTTATTCATTTTTGAGAAACAAAGATAGACAGAGTGTAAGTGGGGGGTGGGTAGAGAGAAAGGGGGACACAGAATTCAAAGCAAGATCCAGGCTCTGAGCTGTCAGCACATGCACGACATGGGGCTTGAACTCACGAATCACAAGATCATAACCTGAGCTGAAGTTGGACGCTTAACCTACTAAGCCACCAGGTGCCCCTATTGTTTATTTTTAAAATTTGTCTTGTTTTAACTTCTGGTCTATTTATTTTTCTCTTCTCTTTTTTCTCTATTCCTGTTTCTTCTCATTTTTTTCTTTTCTTTTTTCTTTCTCTTTTCTCTTTTTCCTGTGTTTATCTTATTCTATTATGCTATTTTATTTTTAAGTTTTTAAAATAAAGTTTATTTATATTTGAGAAAGAGACAGTGTGAGTGGGGAGGTGCAGAGAGAGAGAGGGAGAGAGAGAGAAAATCCAAGGCAGACTCCATACTGTCAGTACGGAGCTTGATGTGAGACTTGAACTCACGAAACCATGAGATCATGACCTGAGCCAAAACCAAGAGTTGGACACTTAACCAGCTGAGCCACCCAGGTGCCCCTATTTTTAATTTTATTATTACCAAACAAACACATTCCACATAGGGGACACCATTCACAAGAGCATTCATCCAAGTTAAGGAGAACTAAACATTCTGCCCAATCCATAGAAATAAACACAGAAAGTAATCTAAAATGGGGAGACATATAAATAAACTCTAAAAGAAAGAACAGTAAAATACTTCCCAAAAAGAACTAAATGAAACAGAGATAAGCAATGTGCCTGATACAGAATTTAAAATAATGATCATGACTTCACTTATATGAGGACTTTAAGAGACAAAACAGATGAACATAAGGGAAAGGAAACAAAAATAATATAAAAACAAGGAGGGTAACAAAACATGAGACTCTTAAATATGGAGAACAAAGAGAGGGTTATTGAAGGGGTTGTGGGAGGCGGGATGGGCTAAATAGATAAGAGGCATTAAGGAATCTACTCCTGAAATCATCGTTGCACTATATGCTAACTAATTTTGATATAAATTAAAAAAATTAAATTAAAAAATAAAATAAAATAATGATCATGAAGATACTGGTATGGAGGATAGAGTGGAAGAATGCAGTAAGAACTTCAATAAAGAGATAGAAAATATTAAAAAGAGACAAGTGTTGAGGAATACAATAACTGAATTAAAAAAACATGGTAGAGAGAATGGATAGTATATTGGAGAATTCAGAAGGACATATCAGTATTCTAGAAGACAGGGTAACATAAAGCGCACAAGCTAACAGGAAAAAGAAAAAAATTATATATATATATATATATATATATATATATATATATATATATGTTTTTTACATTTTTTTTATTTTTCCTTTTTCTTATCTTGCTCTCTTTTATTGTGTTTATTACTTTCTTTAGTATTATCTCTGACTTTCTTTCTCTTTAAGTTCTGTGCATCTATTATATACTCTGAGTTTGTTACCATGAGGTTCATATATATATCCTAAGGATATAGCAGTCTATATAAAGTTGATGGTCACTTAAGTTTGAACATATTCTAAAAGAACTTTTTTTACTTCCCACTATGATTTATTTATATGTTTTACGTTTTTATTCATAATTTTGTCACTTCTAATTATGACATTTTTTACTTAAATAAGTCCCTTTAACATTTATAATAAGGCTGATTTAGTGGTTTTGAACTCCTTTAACTTTGAGAAAGTCTATTGCTTCTTCAATTCTGCATGATAACCTTGTCAGGTAGAGTATTCTTGGTTGTAGGTATTTTCCTTCTAGCACTTTGAATATATCATGACATTTCCTCTGGCCTGCAAAGTTTCTTCTGAAAAATCAGTTGCCAACCTTAAGGGGCACTCTCTTTTGCTGCTTTTAAAATTCTATCTTTATCTTTAATCATTGACATTTGAAATATTTTGTGTTGTGATGTGGACCTCCATCATATTGTCTTGTTTGGACCTTTCTGTGCTGCCTGAACCTGGATATCTGTTTTTTGTGTTTTTTGTTTGTTTGTTTGTTTGTTTTATTTTATTCCTTTGGGTTAGGAAAGTTTTCCGCTATTATTTATTTAAATAAATGTTTTGCCCCTTTCTCCCTTTTTCTCCTCTGAGACCATTGTAATGTGAAAACTTGTTTGCTTGGTGTTGTCCAAGAAATCCCTTAATATATACTAATTTTTAAATTTTTGGTTAATTTAATCAATTAATTGCTAATCTATTGTTGACTTCCTCTAGTATATTTTTCATTTCGGTTATTGTATTATTAAACTTTGATTCTTCTTTTTAATGTTTTCTACCTTTCTTTTTGATGTTCTCATTGAGTTCATCCATTCTTCTCTCTAGTCCATTAAGCACCTTTACAATCATTAAAGTATTTATTAGTCAATTTTGCTTATTTTTTCCCTGAAATTTTCTCTTGTCCTTTTGTTGAAGCATATCCCCTTGTTTCCTCATTTTGCTTGACTTTATCTTTTTATTTCTGCAAATTAGGTTAAATGAGTATTTCTCCTAAACTTGAAGGAATGTTCTTGTGTATGGTAGTCCTCTGTGTAGACTGTGTGCCTGGTGACCGCGGCAGGCTAGTTAGGACTGTGGATGTCATGGGCTAGGAGTCCTACATAATGGAATATTATTAAGTGCTTAAAGAATGAGCTCTTAAGGCATTAAAAACATTGAGGAAACTCAAATGAATATTACTAAATGAAAGTAGTCAATCTGAAAATGCTACATAGTATATTATTCCAACTACATGACATTCTGTAAAAGGAAACTCTATGGAGACAGTAAAAAGATCAGTGTTTGTCAGAGGTTAGGGGGATGGAGGAATGAATAGGTGAAGCATGGAGGAGTTTTTACAGCAGTGAAAATACCCTGTATGATACCATAACTATGTATACATTCCAATATAAATTTGTCCAAACTCTTAGAATATACAATACCAATAGTGAACCCTAATGTGAACTGTGGACTTTGGGTGTTTATGGTGTATCAAATGGTTCAGCACTTGTAACACAAGTATCACTCATGTTGGTGATTTTGATAATGGAGGATGTGTGAAGGCAGGGAGTACATGGAAACTCTGTATTTTTCCCTTAAATTTTGCTGTGAACCTAAAACTCTAAAAACAAATAAAGTATTAATTTAAAAAGGCAAATAATGGAATGTAATAAAATATTTGCAACTCATATATCTGATGATATGCTAATATCCATATGTAGATAATTCCTAAAACTCAATATAGAAAAAAAAACAAATAACCCATTTTAAAAATGGACAAATCGGTGGACTATAGTATAAAAATGGCCAAAAGGTAATTAAAATATATGTGATATCACTAATCATTAAGACAATGCAAATTATTTATAATGAAATAACACATCACACACATTAGAGTGGCTGCTACCCAGAAAAGTAAAAAACAAAACAACACATTTCGGCAAGAATGCAGAAAAATTGGGAAACTTGTGCCTTGTTAGAGGAAATGTAAAATGGTGCAACTGCTGTAGAAAAAAGATAGTTTCTTAAAAATTAAAAATAGAATTAGCATATATTTCCAAAATTCCATGTCTGGGTACATACCCAAAAGAAATGAAAGTAGAATCTCAAAAATGTATTTGTATACCCATGTTCATAGCAGCATTATTCACAATAGCTAATATATGTCCATTGATGAATGAATAGAGAAACAAATAGTGCTATATACATATATTAGACTATTATTCAGCTTTGCAAAGAAATGAAATTCTCTCACATATTCTACATGGATGAAACTTAAAGACACCTGCTAGGTGAAATGAGCCACACACAAGAAGACAAATACCACATGATTCCACGTGTATGAGTTATTAAATGAGCAAAATCATAGAGACTGAGAATAGAATGATGGTTGCCAGAGTCTGGAGGGTTAGGGGAATCATGGATTATTTTGTAATTGGTGTAGATTTTAAGTGTTGCAAGATGAAATGTCTTCTTGGAATGGATAGTGGTGTTATGGTTGCACAACAATACAAATACACTTATGTCACAGAACCCTAAACTTAAAAATTGTAAAGATTGTACACTTTGTGTTAGATACATTTTAGCACAATAAAAACGTTTTTGAAAAAGAATTTTAAATAAAGGCATCAACAGATTTAAAAAAAGACAGAGGGTGTTCATCACTAGAAAAATGCTCTTCAAGATTGCCCAGTTTGTTGGAATATATTTTTTCATAATATTCTATTATAATTGTTCATATTTCTGGGGTGTTGGTTATGATCTCTCATCTTTCATTTGTTATTTTATTTATTTGGGTCTTTTTTCTTTTTGATAAAATTCTGGCTAGGGGGTTATCAATTTTATGAATTCTTTTAAAATAGCGGCTCCTAGTTTAATTAATCTGTTCTGTGGTTCTGTTGTTGTTGTTGTTGCTGCTCTTTCTATATCATTTATTCCTGCTCTATTTTTTGAGGGGTGCAGGGGCAGAAGGATAGAGAATCTTAAGCAAGCTCCATATTCAATGCAGAACCAGATGTGGGACTCCATCTCATGACCATGAGATCATGACCTGAGCCCAAATCAAGAGTCCTATGCTTAACTGACTAAGCTACACAACTGCCCCCTTCTCCCTTAATCTTTATTTTCTCCTTTCTTCTGCTGGATTTAGGCTTTATTTTGCTGTTCCTTTTCCAGATCCTTTAGGTGTAAGGTTAGGGTGTGTAGTTGAGATTTTTCTTGCTTCTTGAGGTAAGCCTGTATTGCTATATACTTCCCCTTCATTACTGCCTTTGTTGCATACCAAAGGGTTTGCACAGTCATGCTTTCATTTTCATTTGCTTCCATGTATTTTTATTTCTTTTAAATTTCTTGATTAACCCATTTATTCGTTAGTAGGATGTTCTTTAACCTCCATATATTCATCATCTTTCCAAATTTGGGGGGGGGGGTAGACTTCAAGTTTCATAGTGTTGTGGCCTGGAAATATGCATGGCATGATCTCAATCTTTTTTCATTTGTTGAGGTCTGATTTATGACCCAGTATGTTACCTCTTGTTGAGAATGTTCCATGCACACTCAAAAAGAATGTGTATTCTGCTGATTTAGAACTTTTCTGAATATATCTGTTAAATCCATCTGGTCCAGTGTGTCCTTCAAAGACATTGTCTCCTTGTTGATTTTCTGCTTAGATGATCTGTCCATTGCTGTAAGTGAGGTGTTAAGTTCCCTTACTGTTATTATATTATTATCAATGAGTTTATTTATGTTTGTTATTAATTTATTTATATATTCTAAAGGAGTTTAGGATGAATTGAAAGAACATTTGACAGAAATTATTATCCACACAAAAAAGTAAAAAACAAGGTGAATGGCAACTGCATGGGTAAATATAAAGGGAGTATAAATGCATTATTGTAACTCCTTCTCTTGTAAGTGGAAAGACAAATGAATCAAGCAATAATAATAAAACTGTGTTTATGAATTTTATTATAAAATTTCATTTTATGACAATAAAACAAAAATGAGGGCAGAGGAATGTTTCTAGTTTGAATCAAATATTTTGCATACTTTTGAAAACAACTTAGTATTCATCTGAACTAGACGTTTTTTTAAGTTTACTTGTTTATTTTGAGCAAGAGAGAGAGAGAGAGTGGACAGGGGAGGGCCAGAGAGAGAGGGAAGAGAGAGATACCCAAGCAGGCTCTGCACTGTCAGGGCCCAAGCTCATGAAAAGTAAGATCATGACCTGAGCCAAAATCAAGAATCAGATGCTTGAGTGACTGAGCTACACAGGTGCCCCTCTGAACTATATTGTTTTAAGTTTGGTACTAATTTTAATCCCAAGGGCAACTACTAAAAATAACATAAAACATAGTAAAATTAACTGCAAAGAAATTAAAATGACACTGTGGAAAATTTATTTTAAGACATAAAGGGCAGAAATGGATAAGTACATGCAGAAAGGCACAAGAAAACAAAATAACAAAATGGCAGACACTTCCTAAATTATCACCAATTACATTATTTTTACTCCAATAAAAAACTGAGATTAACAGTCTAGATAAATACCATGATCCAATTCCATGCTATCTTTAAGAGATATTATAATAAAAACACAAAATGGTTGAAAAAATAATAATGCTAAAAGAAAAGTTATGCAAACTTTATTCATAAAAGATCTGGACTGTGTATATTAATACCTGGCAAAATGCATATTAAGAAAAAAATTGATACTATATACAAAAAGATAAATTTTGTAATGCTAAAAGGATCTATTCACCAAGAAGATTTATTGATGTATAAATAGTTAATGTTAGAGCTCCAAAATGAATTAAAGAAATACTAAAATAATTAGAAGGATAAGGACAATTCAACAAAAATAGCTGAATAATTCAATACGCCACTTCCAATAATGGATAAAGCAGGTAGATAATCTACAAGAAAATAGAAAACTTAAAAACACTATAAACAAATTAGATCTAACAGATATGTATAGTGCACTTCATTCAACCACAGCAAAGTATTTGTTCTTGTTAAATGCAATAGGTACATTCTCCAACATAAACCATATGCTAGCACAAAGAACAGACCTCAGTATATTTAAAGATATTCATATTAATCCATGGAATTAAACTGGAGGTCAACAAGAGAAGGAGAGTTACAGTTGGAGATGGCAATGTAAGACAATCTCGAACCCAGCTCCTTCCGTGAACACACTGAGTCTACAACTACATATGAAAAAACTTCCTGTTTGCAAAACCTAAAGGATGGCTGAATGACAATTACACATTGGGAAAATAAGAAAATCAAATTGAAACAGGTAACACAATCTCACCATAAACCTCAATCTTAGCATAGGGTTTCACAACTGGGAAAGAACTCTAAATGCACAGCTTCTCCCTGAGGAGCATCCCAACTTTTAAGAAAACCCATTCCCAAACATCTAATGTTTAAAAACAATAGGGCTCACATCCTGAGATCCACAGAATGATAGTGATCTTTGAAACCAAACTTAAAGGGCTCATGTATTTGGACTCACTTTTAACACAGCCTGAAGACCGGACATCTAACTTAACAAACACATCTAAGAGACTGCTGGGACACTCTCCAGGAATGAAGACTGGTGGGCACCATCGTCACACTTTCCCTTTACCATGTTCCAGGGCAGCATTTCATAGAAAGGAATTCCTGGAAAGGAATTTCCACACACGTCTTGTTCCCCAATTTTTTTTGCAGACATCACCTAGGGTATGCCACTTGATTCCCTAGCTCTGGAGGCCAGGGGAAATTTAGGTTTCTAGTCTCATGGAACTTTAATAATTGGTGTCACCCAGAAAGGAGTTCATAGCCTTGTCTGGTATCCCAGTTTATTTAACTGCTGCCAGGAACCACCTCTAAGTCACCTAACTCTGGTAAGCAGTGGGACTTATGCTTGTGGGTCCCACAGGGCTTTAACCAATTGTGAAAGTGTTCTTAAACAGCTATCACCCTCAGGGCAGTGCAAGAGGCAAGGGCTCAGGAGCTTGACTGTGTGTGTGTGTGTGTGTGTGTGTGTATGAAAGAGGCCTATTAGCTAATCATCACCATGGTAGCCTGAGGGGCAAGCTTCTAATTAAATATGAATCTACATATTGACCATAATATTTTCCAGAGAGCTTGGGAGATAGGTTCTATCTTTACATTGACCCTGTGTTGCATTCCAAGGAGTCAGTGTCTCATGGAGGGGACATCTACACACATCTGGTGCACAGTTTGTTTGGTTTATTTATTTATTTATTTACTTACTTATTTACTTTATGGTGTCACAGTTTATGCCATCCAGAGAATCCCCTTGGCTGCTTGGCTCTTGTGTGCAGGGGCTTGTATTCCTGAGCCTCACAGACTATAGCAATCAAAGAGATACTTGGCAGGTTACCACCCACAGGACATTTCATGGACAGTGGAATGAGGTAAATACTGCAGTCCTTCTGTGAAGGAAGCCACTTTGTTTGTCCTGGAGCTCCAGTCTGAGAAGCAAACTTCAGATTTGCAAAAATTTAGAGGCCTATAGAGCTGCTCTCAGCGAATGTAATCTGTGGACACTATCTTTTCCTCCTCCTTCTTTCTTGCTCCAGCTTAGTGGTATCATCCAGAAAAGATATTATAGACTGGAACCCATTTTCTGCAATTGATAATTGAGAGACTTTCCCAGATTTCCTGGCTCTGGTGTCCAGCAGGGCTTATGCTTATGGTCTCACAAGAATGATATATATTTGCATATTTTTAAAAGGTGATGCTTGAGAGTCTGTCTTTCAGTCAGCCTGAAGCTAGGTGCTGATATACTCCCATTTGGGACACTGACAACTCTTGTAGTCTCAAAACTGGGAGCTATAAAAATATGATAGGATGCTTGAAAAAACACAAAGTTTGCAAGACAACTAGGAACTGAGGCAGAGATTAAAAATATGGTTCATCTATACTAGGCCACTCCTTCATGACAGGAGAGATAGTTTTTTAATCTACTATATAGAAACCAACACAGAGATTCAAGAAAAATGAAACAGAAGAATATGTTCCAAATTAAAGAACTAGATAAAACTTCAGGAAAAAAAAACACCTTAATGCATATATGTAACTTACTTGATAAAATGTTCAATGTAATGGTCATAAAGGTGTACACCAAACTGGGAAAAATAATGGATGAACAAGGAGACCTTCAGCAAAAAGATGAAAAATATGAGAAGGTATTAAATAGAAGTTATAGAACTGAATAAAACAAGAACTGAATTAAAAATACATGAAAGGGCTTCAAGAGCAAATTAGATGAAAGAAAAAAATCAATCAACTCAAAGACAAAGTAGTGGAACACACCAAATCAGAGCAGAAAAAAAAAAGTGAAAATAACTTAAAGTACTGAAGGACTTATGGAACAACATAAATGGTCCAACATTCATATCACAAGGCTCCCAGAAGGAAAACAAGAGAAAAAAAAAAGGAGCATAAATTCTATTTGAAGAAACAATGTCTGAAAACTACCTTAACTTAAGGAAAGAAGGGGATATCCAGATACAGAAATTCCAGATAATCCCAAATAAGAAGACCTAAAAGATACCCACATTAAGTAATATTATAATTAAAATGTCAAAAATTAAAGAGAAAGAAGAATATTAAAAACATCAAGAGAAAAACAACTTATTACATACAAAGTAACTTCCATAAGACTAGTAGCAGATTTTTCAGCAGAAATATTACTGACAGAAGGGAGTGGCATAATATTTTCAAAGTTCTAAAAAAAATCCCAACCAAGTATACTCTACTCAGCAAAGTTATCATTCAGTAATTAAGGAGAGATAGTTTTCCAGGCAAGCAAAAGATAAAAGAGTTCATTATCACTAAATTTACCTTATAAGAAATTTTTAAATGGACTTCTTAGGCTGAAAATGTAAAGTGCTAATTAGTAAAAACAAATATGATAGGATAAACCTCACTGGAAATATAAGTATACAGCAAAAGTAGTGGATTAATAACTTATGAAACTAGTATAAAAGCTAAAGAGAAAAGTAGCAAAAATAACTATGATTATAACAATTAGCTAAGAGATGCAAAAGATTAAAAGAGGTAAAATGTGACATCAAAAACACAAAATATGGTATGGTGGGAGATTAATACTGCTGATCTCTACAATCAGATCAAACCACAGATTTTATCAACATAAATAGACTGTTGTAGATATAAATTTTTTCCTGTAAGCCTAATAACCACGAAGACCTATATAGTAAATACAAGAAAATTACACAGAAAAGAATATAAGTATACAACAAAAAAGTTATAGAACCACACAAGAAGAGAGCAAGAGAAGAAAGGAACAGAGAGGAACTCCAAAACAGTCAGAAAACAATTAACAATTGTAATCAATAATTACTTTAAGTATAAAATGGATTAAATTCTCAAATAAAAGGACATAATTGCTGACTGAATAAGAAACCAGACCCTTCTATAGGTTGCCTAAAAGATACTTACTTTAGATGTGAGGACACACATGGAAAATGAATGGATGGAAAAAGGTATTTCATGCAAATGAAAAGAAAAAGAAAGCTGGAGTACCTATATTTATATCAGAAAAAAAAGAGACCATAAAACAAAGATCGTAATAAGAGACAAAGAAAAGTATTACATAATAATTCAGGTGTTAATCCAACATAATGATATGACATTTGTAAATATTTATGCACCCAACATAAAAGCACCCCAGTATATAAAGCAAATATTAACAGACCTAAAGAGAGAAATAAAGAAATAGCAATACAATAATAGTATAGAACTTTAATGCCTTTCTTACATCAATGGATACATCAGACAGAAAATCAATAAGGAAACATCAACCTTAATTAACATTAGACCAGATGGATTTAACATATATTTATAGAATATTCCATCCAAAAGGAACAGACACAATCTTCTCAAGTGCACATGAAACATTTTCCAAGATAGATCATATGTTAAGATATAAAACTATTATTTTTTAAAGATAATCTCTTTTTTACATGTTTATTTATTTATTTGGGGGGGAAGGCAGAGAGAGAGAGAGAGAGAGAGAGAGAGAGAGAATCCCAAGCAGCCTCTGCGCTGCCACTGCAGAGCCTGATGCAAGGCTTTATCTCACAAATCCTGAGATCATGACCTGAAGTGAAATGGGGACAGACACTTGACTGACTGAGCCACTCAGATGTCCCTGAAACAATTTTTAATAATGTAGGAAGATTAAAGTAGTAGCAAACATGTTTTCCAATCACAGCAATATTAAACTAGAAATTTAATTACAGGAACAAAACTGAAATCTGCAAGAATTTGGAATTTACCAACATGCTACTGAATAGCCAATGAGTCAAAGAAGAAATAAAAAGAGAAATTTTAAAAAGTCCCTTGAAATAAATGAAAATGTGAATGTATCAAACCAAAATCTATGGGATACAGCAAGAACAGTTCTAAGAAGGAAGCTCATAGCCATAAAGGCCTACCTCAAAATAACGAGAAAATATCAAACAAACTAACTTTACACTTCAAGAAACTATTAAAAAAGAAAACAAAGCCCAAATTTAGTAGAAAGAAAGAAATATGAAAAAATATTAGAATAGTAAGAAATGAAATGGAGACTAAATGTCAGTTGAAAAGATCAATGAAGCTAACAGCTGGTTGTTTAAAAAGATAAACAAAATTGATCAAATTTTAGTTCTACCCACAAAGGAAAAAAGAAAGAGACTCAAATAAATAAAATCATAAATAAAAGAGATATTTCAACTGATGCCACAAAAATACAAAGAAACATAAAAAACTCCTATGAACAATTATATGCTAACAAAGTGGACAACCAAAAAGAAATGAATAAATTCCTAGAAAAATACAAACTACCAAGACTGAATCATGATGAAACAGAAAATCTGAACAAATTGATTACTAGTGAGATTGAATCAGTAATCAAAAGCCTCCTAACAAAAAGCCCAGTACCAGATGGCTTCACTGGTGAATTCTACCAAATGTTTAAAGAAGAATTGATACCAAAATAACAAAGGGGAAAAAAATGAGAGAGAAGTAAACCAAGAAACAGACTCTAAACTATAAAGAACAAACTGATGGTTACCAGAGGAGAAGTGGGTGGGTAATGGATTAAATAGGGGATGAAGATTAAGGAGTGAACTTGTGATGACTATTGGGTATTGTATGGAAGTGTTGAATCACTGTATTGTACACCTGAAGTTAATATTACACTATGTGTTAACTAACTAGAATTTAAATATAAATGTAAAAAAGTAATTGATACCAATCCTTCCCAGACTCTTCCAAAAAATCCAAAAAAGGAAGGAACTCTTCCAAACTTATTTAATAAGGCCAGAATTACACAGTTACCTAAATGAGACAAGGATGCCACAAGAAAAGGAAATTACAAGCCAATATCCCCAATTAACATAGATGCAAAAATATTTAACAAAATCTTAGCAAACAGAGTTCAACAATATATTAAAAGGATCATACATAATGATCAAGTGGGATTTTTCCAAGGCTGTAAGCATGGTTCAACATCCATGAATCAGTCAGCATAAAACCACATTAACAAAATAAAACAAAATCATACAATCATCTCTATAGTTGCATAAACATAAATTGACCAAATTAACTTCCATTTATGACAAAAACTCAACAAAGCAAGCATAGAGAGAATGTAATTCAACATAATAAATGGCATATATGACAAATCCACAGCTAATATATTCAATGATAGAAAGTTGAAAGTTTTTACTGTTAGATCCAGAATAAGGCAAAGATGCTCATTCTACACACATTTATTCAACATATTATTTGAAGTCCTAGCCAGAGCAATTAGGAAAGAAAAAAAAAGAACATAAAGCATATAAATTAGAAAGGAAGAAGCAAAACTGTCACTATTTGCAGATAACATATATATAGGAAACCCTAAAGACTAGCCAAAAAAAAAAAACCCATGAGAACTAAATAATTAATTCAGTAAACTTGCAGAATATAAAAATTGCACTCAAAACTCTGTTGTATTTTTATACACTAATATTGAAATATCACAAAGATAAATTAAAAATCAATCACATTTACAATTGCACCAAAAAGAATAAAATACCTAGGAATAAACTTATCCAGTAGGGTGAAGGACCTGTCTTTTTTAACTACAAGAATTTGATTAATGCAAAAAAAAATGGAGAAAACACAGAAAAATGGAAAGATATTTCATATCCATTGATTAGAAGAATTAATATTATAGGAATTTCCATATTACTCAAAACAATATACAGATACAATGTACTCCTTATCAAAATCTAATGGTATATTTTGCAGAAATAAAATAAAAGTCCTTAAATATGTATGGAACCAAAAAGAACCCCCAAGAGTCAAAGCAATCTTGAGAAAGAACAAAGCTGGAAGTATCATGCTCCCTTATTTAAAACTATATTACAAAACTGTAGTCATTGATACATTATGGTATTGACATAAGAACAGACATACAAATCAATAGAACAATATAGAGAGGTCAGAAACAAACTCATGAATATATGGTCAATTAATTTATGACAAGGGAGTCAAGAATATACAATGAGGAAAGGACAGTCTCTTTAGTAAAAAGCGTTCGGAAATTTGCACAGCCAAATGTACAGAGTGAAACTGGACCACTATATAACACCCTACACAAAAATGAACCCAAAATGGATTAAGGAACTTAAGACCTGAAAAAAGCAGAAGTAGCAAAAGCAAAAATAAACAAAACTACATTAAAATAAAATGTATCTTTACAGTAAAGGAAAACATCAGCGTAATGAAAAATCAACCTATTAAACGGGAGAAAATATATTCAAATTTTATGTCTGATAAGGGGCTAATATCCAACACATATTAGGTATTCATAAAATTCTATAACAAATAACAAACAATCTGATTAATAGGTGGGCAGAAGACATGACAAGACATTTTCCCAAAGAAAAAATGCAGAAGACCAACAGGTGCGTGAAAAGATGCCCTACATCATTAATCATCATGGAAATGCAAATCGAAACCCCAATGAGATATCACCTCACATGTATTAGGACATTTATTAATTATCAAAAAGACAATTATTTTATTAATTATTAATATCAAAAAGACATGCTGGCGAGGATGTGGAGAAAAGGGAATCCTTCTACACTGTTACTGGATATGTAAATTGGTATAGCCACTATGGAAAAAAATATGGAGGTTTCTCAAAAAATTAAAAAATAAAACTATCCTATGATCCAGATTTTCTACTTCTGGGTATTTATGCAAAGAAAATGAAAGTATTAATTCAAAAAGATATATGAATTCCCATGTTTCTTGCAGGATAATTTGCAGAAGACAAGATGTGGAAACAACCAAATGTCCATTGATAGATAAATGCATTAAAAAATTGTCGTATAAAAAAATTGTATGTGTTTCACACTTTGAGCCTGGAGTTCTTTCTTGTTCAGCAAGAGAGCAGTCATAGAATTGAATACAAGAGGCTAATAAAAGAGCAGCTGACCATTTACTCCAGGCACCAGGCACCATGTCTGTTTATCTTAACTTTTCTGTGGCTAAGACAGATAGAGCATTTTACCTCAGGGTTAACAAGACATTTTTCTTGCTAATTAGCCCTGGGCCCTTTCGCCCTGCAGTGGGGGCTTTCTGCTTCTACCTGTTCTTGGATGCTTTTGTCCTGTTGAAACAGCTTTCCTCTCTATGCTTTGTTCTACCCTGGGTGTTTTCGCCCTGTGGAAGCTTTCCACCCGAAGCCTTGTTAACCCATTGGTGCAAGCTCAGAGAATTCTTAAACTTATCCTCCAAGGTTCTTCCCCCCCACTTTTTTTTCTTGGTTCTTCTAGTCATTTGTGCAAGGACTGTCATGAAGAGTTCCTGGTCCTTCTTTTGCTGTTGGGTGGCTTGGAGGGTGATTCTGCAAAGACATAACAAGAGTCACAGTAAAAGCATTCAGATTCCCAGAGTTATCCACAATTTGAGATGGGTGATGGCTATATGTGAGAAAGGATTTAAGTCATACCACATTGCCCAGGAATCAGCCCTTTCATTTCTAAGTTGATCTTCTGCATATTGTAGTTGTTGGCACAATGTTACATCTAAATTTTCTGTATTGTTAGAGATGTTGGAAGAAAAGCCACTGCAAAGGTGTGTCTGGACAGCATCCCAAGATTGAGAGTGATTATAAGGAATGCCAGTCATGCAAATATGTTGGTAGTTAGGGTTGCAGGGCAGTTTAGAGTGGAGGATCAAGGCCTCCTGTCTTTTCCCAATAAATTCCACTGCAGCCTCAAGAGCTTCAAGGTGGGCCAAAACTTGTCTATCAATAGAAGTTTGGCTTATTAATTCTTTGGTTATGTTTACCATAAATTTATTAAGGATATGGGCTGTTTGGTTAGTATGATGTAGACTGAATCCAGTGACAATGGCCGATGTGATAACGCCTACTGCTGTTAAGATGCCCATGATCAACAGGCCAGCAAATTGTTTTTGCCTTACAGTTGACTACTAGTGTTGCATAAGCTTGGAAAAAGCACCTAGTTCTGATGGGTTCATATAGGGCTCAGAGCTGTCAACAGGAAACAAGGTCGAGACACGCTAAGTACTAATAAAGAGGAGATATTTAATTTGGTAATAATATAACTATTTATGCAGGATAAGAACCAGTGATGGGAGGTAGAGATGTTACAATTATTTTCTGTTTGTTTGATCTGTAAAGTAGATATAGTAAAAAGAACATAGGGAGAAGGGACACAAGTAGTGGTCCATAAAACTTGATCCTTGTATAGGGAGGCCCAAGTTATGTTAATATGTCAATTTACATAAGTTTCACCATGGCTACCAGTAAGAATGAAGAAGGGAAGTCCTACCTTCCAAAGATCAACAAGCCAAGATCCTTTCAATTTCCCTTTATGTGCAGAAATTATGGGGCCAGATAAGCCTCAGTCTTTCCAAAAAGTATTCTCCCTACTAAATTGGTTAAAGGATATGATCTTATTTGAATATTTTCTCTCAAGATGTCCTCTAGGACCCCTGTCAATAATAGTTCAATTGCCCCAGGGAAGATTATGCTCAGTCTCTCTATAATAGGTTGTCCAAGCAATATTATTCCAGGGGTGGTCTGAATACTTGAGACTAGAGCAAGTTAAAACATTATGAGTGTGAGATAAATTTGTTTTTATGAGGTATTTCAAAACTTGGTGCTGAGAGAAAGGTATATATGTTTGGCCTTGTAGAGGTTTTTGGTTGTACAGGTAAAAGCCAGTTGGTTCTTAGTTTGAGACAAGCAGATAAGTTGCTAAGTTTGGTAGCACACATGTGAGGTGCTGGAGTAAGCTGCCATTGAGGTCTGGGCATATAAAGCCAATACTCTTGTTCAGTTTGGAAGGGCGTGTTAAGATTGGCTCCTCCCATAAACTCAGTGTCATTATTGGTAATAGGAATATCTCAGTCTAAGAGTGTTAAGCTGTCAAATATGGGTGGGTGAATGCGATGAGCCCAATATGAATATTGAACGTGGCCTGGACAAATGAGGGTAAGGAGAATAATCAGGGTTACGTGTATCAAATTCCTGTCAATGATGGAAATCATGGCCACCAGATGTGAATCAGGGGTATATGCAATACTACTGTGTTGTAAGAGGATGTCGGCCTGGTTAAGCAGGCGTTTAAGACTTCCCCATGTTATATCAAGGGTAGGGACATGTGCCCCTTCAAATCAACATTTTTGAATGCTTTGTATAAATTCCTAGTAGTACAATTGCTGAAATCCGCCTGAGGTTTAAATAATTAACACAAATCCTTTACAAATTTTAAAAAGTCAAAGAGGGGTGAATACTCCCCAAGTCATTCCATGAAGCCAATAATACCTTGATACCAAAACCATACAGAGCATCACAAAAGAAAAAAAATCAATATATATTATTACTACAAGCAAGAAAAAAGTTTAACAATATACTATCAAGTCAAACCCAATAATGTATAAAAAAGATTATACTCCACAACCAATAGGAATTTATCACAGAAATAAAAGGTTCATTTCACACCTAAAATTAGTGTAAAACAATGTTAAAATAAATAATGAAGCCATATGTTATCTCACTATATATGAAAATACATCAGGGGAGTTCCGGAAGATGGCGGCGTAGGAGGACGCTGGGCTCACCGCGCGTCCTGCTAATCACTTAGATTCCACCTACACCTGCCTAAAGAACCCAGAAAACCGCCAGAGGATTAGCAGAACAGAGTCTCCGGAGCCAAGCGCAGACGAGAGGCCCACGGAAGAGGGTAGGAAGGGCGGCGAGGCGGTGCGCGCTCCACGGACTGGCGGGAGGGAGCCGGGGCGGAGGGGCGGCTCGCCGGCCAAGCAGAGCCTCCGAGTCCGGCTGGCAAAAGCGGAGGGGCCGGACGGACTGTGTTCCGACAGCAAGCGCGACTTAGCGTCTGGGAGGTCAGAAGTTAACAGTTCTGCTCAGAAAGTGGGAAGGCTGGAGGACAAAGGGAGGGAGAGCTGCTGAGCCCCCGGACTGCAGAGCTCAGCTTGGCGGGGAACAAAGGCGCTCGCCAGCGCCATCTCCCCCGCCCATCCCCCAGCCAAAATCCCAAAGAGAACCAGTTCCTGCCAGGGAACTTGCTCGCTCTGCGCAAACACCCAACTCTGTGCTTCTGCGGAGCCAAACCTCCGGCAGCGGATCTGACTCCCTCCCGCTGCCACAGGGCCCCTCCTGAAGTGAATCACCTAAGGAGAAGTGAGCTAAGCCTGCCCCTCCCGCCCCCGTGCACCTTGCCTACCCACACCAGCTAATACGCCAGCTCCCCAGCACCACAAGCCTGGCAGTGTGCAAGTAGACCAGACGAGCCACACCACCCCACAGTGAATCCTGCCCCTAGGAGAGGGGAAGAGAAGGCACACACCAGTCTGACTGTGGCCCCAGCGGTGGGCTGGGGGCAGACATCAGGTCGGACTGCGGCCCCGCCCACCAACTCCAGTTATACACCACAGCACGGGGGAAGTGCCCTGCGGGTCCTCACCACTCCAGGGACTATCCAAAATGACCAAACGGAAGAATTCCCCTCAGAAGAATCTCCAGGAAATAACAACAGCTAATGAACTGATCAAAAAGGATTTAAATAATATAACACAAAGTGAATTTAGAATAATAGTCATAAAATTAATCGCTGGGCTTGAAAACAGTATACAGGACAGCAGAGAATCTCTTGCGACAGAGATCAAGGGACTAAGGAACAGTCACGAGGAGCTGAAAAACGCTTTAAACGAAATGCAAAACAAAATGGAAACCACCACGGCTCGGATTGAAGAGGCAGAGGAGAGAATAGGTGAACTAGAAGATAAAGTTATGGAGAAAGAGGAAGCTGAAAGAAAGAGAGATAAAAAAATCCAGGAGTATGAGGGGAAAATTAGAGAACTAAGTGATACACTAAAAAGAAATAATATACGCATAATTGGTATCCCAGAGGAGGAAGAGAGAGGGAAAGGTGCTGAAGGGGTACTTGAAGAAATTATAGCTGAGAACTTCCCTGAACTGGGGAAGGAAAAAGGCATTGAAATCCAAGAGGCACAGAGAACTCCCTTCAGACGTAACTTGAATCGATCTTCTGCACGACATATCATAGTGAAACTGGCAAAATACAAGGATAAAGAGAAAATTCTGAAAGCAGCAAGGGATAAACGTGCCCTCACATATAAAGGGAGACCTATAAGACTCGTGACTGATCTCTCCTTTGAAACTTGGCAGGCCAGAAAGGCTTGGCACGATATCTTCAGTGTGCTAAACAGAAAAAATATGCAGCCGAGAATCCTTTATCCAGCAAGTCTGTCATTTAGAATAGAAGGAGAGATAAAGGTCTTCCCAAACAAACAAAAACTGAAGGAATTTGTCACCACGGAACCAGCCCTACAAGAGATCCTAAGGGGGATCCTGTGAGACAAAGTACCAGAGACATCACTACAAGCATAAAACATACAGACATCACAATGACTCTAAACCCGTATCTTTCTATAATAACACTGAATGTAAATGGATTAAATGCGCCAACCAAAAGACATAGGGTATCAGAATGGATAAAAAAACAAGATCCAACTATTTGCTGTCTACAAGAGACTCATTTTAGATCTGAGGACACCTTTAGATTGAGAGTGAGGGGATGGAGAACTATTTATCATGCTACTGGAAGCCAAAAGAAAGCTGGAGTAGCCATACTTATATCAGACAAACTAGACTTTAAATTAAAGGCTGTAACAAGAGATGAAGAAGGGCATTATATAATAATTACAGGGTCTATCCATCAGGAAGAGCTAACAATTATAAATGTCTATGCGCCAAATACCGGAGCCCCCAGATATATAAAACAGTTACTCATAAACATAAGCAACCTTATTGATAAGAATGTGGTCATTGCAGGGGACTTTAACACACCACTTACAGAAATGGATAGATCATCTAGACATACAGTCAATAAAGAAACAAGGGCCCTGAATGATACATTGGATCAGATGGACTTGACAGATATATTTAGAACTCTGCATCCCAAAGCAACAGAATATACTTTCTTCTCGAGTGCACATGGAACATTCTCCAAGATAGATCATATACTGGGTCACAAAACAGCCCTTCATAAGTTTACAAGAATTGAAATTATACCATGCATACTTTCAGACCACAATGCTATGAAGCTTGAAATCAACCACAGGAAAAAGTCTGGAAAACCTCCAAAAGCATGGAGGTTAAAGAACACCCTACTAACGAATGAGTGGGTCAACCAGGCAATTAGAGAAGAAATTAAAAAATACATGGAAACAAACGAAAATGAAAATACAACAATCCAAACGCTTTGGGACGCAGCGAAGGCAGTCCTGAGAGGAAAATACATTGCAATCCAGGCCTATCTCAAGAAACAAGAAAAATCCCAAATACAAAATCTAACAGCACACCTAAAGGAAATAGAAGAACAGCAAAGGCAGCCTAAACCCAGCAGAAGAAGAGAAATCATAAAGATCAGAGCAGAAATAAACAATATAGAATCTAAAAAAACTGTAGAGCAGATCAACGAAACCAAGAGTTGGTTTTTTGAAAAAATAAACAAAATTGACAAACCTCTAGCCAGGCTTCTCAAAAAGAAAAGGGAGATGACCCAAATAGATAAAATCATGAATGAAAATGGAATTATTACAACCAATCCCTCAGAGATACAAACAATTATCAGGGAATACTATGAAAAATTATATGCCAACAAATTGGACAACCTGGAAGAAATGGACAAATTCCTAAACACCCACACTCTTCCAAAACTCAATCAGGAGGAAATAGAAAGCTTGAACAGACCCATAACCAGCGAAGAAATTGAATCGGTTATCAAAAATCTCCCAACAAATAAGAGTCCAGGACCAGATGGCTTCCCAGGGGAGTTCTACCAGACGTTTAAAGCAGAGATAATACCTATCCTTCTCAAGCTATTCCAAGAAATAGAAAGGGAAGGAAAACTTCCAGACTCATTCTATGAAGCCAGTATTACTTTGATTCCTAAACCAGACAGAGACCCAGGAAAAAAAGAGAACTACAGGCCAATATCCCTGATGAATATGGATGCAAAAATTCTCAATAAGATACTAGCAAATCGAATTCAACAGCATATAAAAAGAATTATTCACCATGATCAAGTGGGATTCATTCCTGGGATGCAGGGCTGGTTCAACATTCGCAAATCGATCAACGTGATACATCACATTAACAAAAAAAAAGAGAAGAACCATATGATCCTGTCAATCGATGCAGAAAAGGCCTTTGACAAAATCCAGCACCCTTTCTTAATAAAAACCCTTGAGAAAGTCGGGATAGAAGGAACATACTTAAAGATCATAAAAGCCATTTATGAAAAGCCCACAGCTAACATCATCCTCAATGGGGAAAAACTGAGAGCTTTTTCCCTGAGATCAGGAACACGACAGGGATGCCCACTCTCCCCGCTGCTGTTTAATATAGTGCTGGAAGTTCTAGCATCAGCAATCAGACAACAAAAGGAAATCAAAGGCATCCAAATTGGCAAAGATGAAGTCAAGCTTTCGCTTTTTGCAGATGACATGATATTATACATGGAAAATCCGATAGACTCCACCAAAAGTCTGCTAGAACTGATACATGAATTCAGCAAAGTTGCCGGATACAAAATCAATGTACAGAAATCAGTTGCATTCTTATACACGAACAATGAAGCAACAGAAAGACAAATAAAGAAACTGATCCCATTCACAATTGCACCAAGAAGCATAAAATACCTAGGAATAAATCTAACCAAAGATGTAAAAGATTTGTATGCTGAAAACTATAGAAAGCTTATGCAGGTAATTGAAGAAGATATAAAGAAATGGAAAGACATTCCCTGCTCATGGATTGGAAGAATAAATATTGTCAAAATGTCAATACTACCCAAAGCTATCTACACATTCAGTGCAATCCCAATCAAAATTGCACCAGCATTCTTCTCGAAACTAGAACAAGCAATCCTAAAATTCATATGGAACCACAAAAGGCCCCGAATAGCCAAAGTAATTTTGAAGAAGAAGACCAAAGCAGGAGGCATCACAATCCCAGACTTTAGCCTCTACTACAAAGCTGTCATCATCAAGACAGCATGGTATTGGCATAAAAACAGACACATAGACCAATGGAATCGAATAGAAACCCCAGAACTAGACCCACAAACGTATGGCCAACTCATTTTTGACAAAGCGGGAAAGAACATCCAATGGAAAAAAGACAGTCTCTTTAACAAATGGTGCTGGGAGAACTGGACAGCAACATGCAGAAGGTTGAAACTAGACCACTTTCTCACACCATTCACAAAAATAAACTCAAAATGGATAAAGGACCTGAATGTGAGACAGGAAACCATCAAAACCTTAGAGGAGAAAGCAGGAAAAGACCTCTCTGACCTCAGCCGTAGCAATCTCTTACTCGGCACATCCCCAAAGGCAAGGGAATTAAAAGCAAAAGTGAATTACTGGGACCTTATGAAGATAAAAAGCTTCTGCACAGCAAAGGAAACAACCAACAAAACTAAAAGGCAACCAACGGAATGGGAAAAGATATTTGCAAATGACACATCGGACAAAGGGCTAGTATCCAAAATCTATAAAGAGCTCATCAAACTCCACACCCGAAAAACAAATAACCCAGTGAAGAAATGGGCAGAAAACATGAATAGACACTTCTCTAAAGAAGACATCCGGATGGCCAACAGGCACATGAAAAGATGTTCAACGTCGCTCCTCATCAGGGAAATACAAATCAAAACCACACTCAGATACCACCTCACACCAGTCAGAGTGGCCAAAATGAAGAAATCAGGAGACTATAGATGCTGGAGAGGATGTGGAGAAACGGGAACCCTCTTGCACTGTTGGTGGGAATGCAAATTGGTGCAGCCGCTCTGGAAAGCAGTGTGGAGGTTCCTCAGAAAATTAAAAATAGACCTACCCTATGACCCAGCAATAACACTGCTAGGAATTTATCCAAGGGATACAGGAGTACTGATGCATAGGGGCACTTGTACCCCAATGTTTATAGCAGCACTCTCAACAATCGCCAAATTATGGAAAGAGCCTAAATGTCCATCAACTGATGAATGGATAAAGAAATTGTGGTTTATATACACAATGGAATACTACGTGGCAATGAGAAAGAATGAAATATGGCCTTTTGTAGCAACGTGGATGGAACTGGAGAGTTTGATGCTAAGTGAAATAAGCCATACAGAGAAAGACAGATACCATATGGTTTCACTCTTATGTGGATCCTGAGAAACGTAACAGAAACCCATGGGGGAGGGGAAGGGAAAAAAAAAAAAGAGGTTAGAGTGGGAGAGAGCCAAAGCATAAGAGACTGTTAAAAACTGAGAACAAACTGAGGGTTGATGGGGAGTGGGAGGGAGGGCAGGGTGGGTGATGGGTATTGAGGAGGGCACCTTTTGGGATGAGCACTGGGTGTTGTATGGAAACCAATTTGACAGTAAATTTCATATATTAAAAAATAAAAAAAATAAAAAAATAAAAAAAAAAAAGAAAATACATCAGAGAACACCTACATAATTTTATAAAACTCTTCAAACAAATAATAGAATGGTTGTTCCTCTACATGATAAAAATATCTATGAAAAACAAGGTTAATATAATAATTAATGTTGAAAAATTAATTCTTTCTCCCTAGATTCAGGAAAAAATACACAGCTCTCTGATTTCACTATTTTTATTCAACATTGAATTGGAGGCTTGGTACTGACGATTTGAAAAGGAAATATATATATATATATATATATATATATATATATATTCAAATTAAAAGGAAAAAAAGAAAAATATATTTGTAAGTGATATTATGTCACTATAGAAAATTATAAGGAATATACTAAAATATGACTAATAATTGATTTCAGCGAGTTTTCAGGATACAAGATCAATATAGAAAATAAAATCAATTGTAAGTTCCGAAAAGATAGAATAAATATACTTGATTTTATTATCTCTGCTGAATACAACTGAAAACCTTGGATATTATATTTAAAACGAGCATAAATAGGTGTCATAATGGCTAAAATTAACAACACAGTAAACAAAAGATGTTGGCAAGGATGCAGAGAATGGGAAACCCTCTTACAGTGTTGGTGAGAATGCAAACTGGAGCAGCCACTCTGGAAAACTGTATGGAGATTCCTTAACAAGTTAAAAATAGGACTACCCTATGACCCAGCAATTGTACTACTAGGTGTTAACATAAAGATACAAAAATACTGATTCAAAAGGATGCATGTACCCTTATGTTTATAGCAGCATTCTCAACAAAAGCCAAATTATGGAAAGACCCCAAATGTCCATTGACTGATGAAAGGATAAAGAAGGGAATAGATACACACACAATGGAATATTACTCAACCATAAAAAAGGGTAAATTCTTGCCTTTTGCAATGACATGAATAGAGTGAGACAGTATTATGCTAAATGAAATCAGTCAGTCAGAGAAAGACAAATACCATCTGATTTCACTCATATGTGAAATTTAAGAAACCATAAAACAGACTCTTAACTATAGAGAACAAACTGAGGGTTGCTGGAAAAGAGGTGGGCAGTGGATGGGTTAAATGGGTGGTGGGTATTAAGTAGGGCACTTGTAATGAGCATTGAGTGTTGTATGTAAGTCATGAATCACTAAATCCTACACTAATATTACATTGTATATTAACTAATATTACATTGTGTATTAACTAAGTGGAATTTAAAAAAATAAAATAAATAAATAATAAAAATAATAAAATAAAATAATCATAAGTAGACTCTGAAAACAGGAGAAAGAATGGCCAACAAGACAAGGACCTTGTAATCCAAGGAATGACACTGGTGAGTTACTTGAGCATTGTTTCTGCCTCAAGTATCCTAAACATGAGTTGAATAATCCAGAACCCAGAATAGACACAGGTAAAAAATTTCTTTTTAAATTTTATTTATTTATTTTTGAGAGACAGTAAGGGATGCACAGAAAGAAGAGATAGAGAATCCCAAGCAGGCTCCACACTGTCAGTGCAGAGCCCAATTCAGGGCTCAATCTCATGACCATAAGATCATGACCTGAACCAAAATCAAGAGTCAGATGCTTAACCAACTGAGTCATCCAGGTGCCCCTCATATGGAAAAAAAAAATCTAACAAAGATCTGTTCTCTCCAGTCAAAGGACCAGTTAAGGAATAGTTTAGTCAGATTAAATTATTTTAGATAATGACCACTCTACCCTGGTCAAACACCACAGGTGGAAAAAAAAATGTGGCATCAACTCATCCATGTCAGCAAAGATCAAATGAGAATCCTAGACTTCTATTCTCAGCAGGCTGTAATAAGATGCTCTAATAACCCCGACAATGATGGTATCAGAGATGAACAACTAAGAAGCAGAGATTTTCATTCTCTCCAACTAGTCTCCTTTAGCAGAGTCAGTGCAGACTACCCCTGAGGTATCAAAGGAAGATAAGTGGAGAATCTGTACTTCTACATAAACCTGGAAAATGTGGCTCTTCTTCCATTTCCCTCCCATAGTGCTGTCAGAGGAGATCAGCTAAAACGGAAAATTTAAATAATATCCAGAGTCTCATAACATAGTATGAACATGTACAGCTTTCAATTAAAAAAAATTCAAGAGGGGTCAGTTGAGTGACTCACTCGGTTAAGTGTCCGACTTCGGGTCAGGTCATGATCTCATGGTTCTTGAGTTCGAGCCCTGCATCAGGCTGTGTGCTGACTGCTCGGAGCCTGGAGCCTGCTTCGGATTCTGTGTCTCCCCCTCTCTTTGCCCCTCCCCTGCTTGCACTCTGTCTCTGTCTCTCTCTCTCAAAAATAAACATTAACAAAAAATTCAAGAAGGGCCTGGGTGGTTCAGTTGGTTAAGTGTGAGACTTCAGCTCAGGTCATGACCTCATGGTTTGTGTGTTCAAGCCCACATCACACTCTGTGCTGACAGCTCAGAAACTGGGGCTGTCTTAAGATTCTGTGTCTCCCTCTCTCTCTGCCCTTTCCAGGCTTGCAGTCTGTATATCTCTTTCAAAAATAAATAAGCATTAAAAAATGTTCAAGAGGTGCCTGGGCGGCTCAGTTGGTTAAGCATCAGACTTTGGCTCAGATCATGATCTCATGGGTTAGAGCCTACATCACGTTCTGTGCTGACAGCTTGGAACCTGAGGCCTGCTTCAGATTCTATGTCTCCCTCTATCTCTGCTCTTTCCCTGCTAATGTTCTGTCTGTCTGTCTGTCTGTCTCTCTCAAAAATAAATAAACATTTAAAAAAATTCAAGATACCATGAACCAAAATATCTCAAATTAAATTAAAAAAATAATAGATTCCAATACCAAGGTGACATGGAATTTGTCTAAGAATGACTTTAACACAGCAATGTAAAAATGCTTCAATAACAAACTTGAATCAAATAAAAACATAGGAAGTCCCAGGGAAGAAACAGAAAATCTCCACAGAGAAATAAAAGATAAAGAAAAGAATCTCATGTAAATTTTACAACTTGAAAATATAATAAGTAAAATAAAAAGCTAAGTGAATAAGTTTAACAGCAGAATGGAGAGCACAGATGAAACAAATTAGTGAACTTGTAGATAAAACAATAGAAATCACTATATATGACAATATAAAATATATTAATAAATATACAAATATAAATAAAATATATTAACTATACATATATATATATATCAGAAAAAAACAAAAAAATGAACAGAGCTTCATAATCTGTTGAGCTTTTAATAAAATAGCAAACATTTCTGTCATCAGAATTCAGAAGGAGAGAATAAAGAGGGTGGATCTGAAAAAATGCTCCAAGCAAAATGGCTAAAAATGTTTCAGATTTTGCAAAATACATATAAACATTCAGATACAGAAAACTGAGAGAATCCCATACAGGATAAACTACAAACCAGAGTAACACATATCATATTTAATGTTATGAAAATGAGATACAAAGGAAAAATCTTCAAAGCTGTCTGAAAGGGGGAGGAGAGTGGAAACTTACCTAAAGACAAAAAAAAAAATGAATGACATTGGACTCATCATAAACCTTTGGAGATCAGAAAGAAATGGTAGACTCTTTTGAAAAGTACAGAGTGTAAAGAAATGTCAACCCACGATCATTCTTTGGGTACATACTCCGTAGTGGAATCACTGGATCTTAAGGTATTTATATTTTTAATATTTTGTGGAACCTTCATACTGTTTTCCATAGTGGCTGCACCAATTTACATTATAACCCACAGTGTAGAAGGGTTTCTTTTTCTGCACATCTTTGCCAACACTTGTTACTTCTTGTCTTTTTTATTGTAGCCATTCTGACAGATGTAAGGTGATATCTCACTCTGGTTTTGATTTGCATTTTTTCTGGTGATTAGTAATAAAAACAGCATGCTACTAGTACAGAAGTAGTCACATAGATTAATTGAACAGAATATACAGCCCAGGAATGAACCTACACTTATATGGTCAATTAATCTATGACAATGAAGGCAAAAATATGCAATGGAGAAGAGACTGTCTCTTCAATAAATAGTGCTGGGAAAATTGGACAGATACATGAAAAGAATAAAAATGGACCACTGTCCATCAGCATACACACAAACAAACTCAAAATGTATTAAAAACTTAGACGTGAGCCTTGAAACCATAAAACTAGAAAAGAACATAAGCAGTAAGTTTTTGAAATCAGCCGTTTTTCAAGATATGTCACTTGTACATGGAATATAAAAAACAAAACAAATCAATAAATAAGCAAAGAAGAATCAGACCAATAAATATAGAGAAAAAAACCTTATGCTTGAGGTGAGGAGCAGACAAAATGGGTAAGGGAAGTAGGAGATACACACTTTTAGTTATGGAATGAATAATTCATGAAAATAAAAGTTACAGCATAGAGAATATAGTCAACAGTATTATAATAGTACTGTATGGTGTCAGGAAGTAGCTATGCTTGTGATGAATAGATTTGTTGAATAACTATGTTATACACCTGAAACTAATGTAACATTGTGTCAACTATACTCAAATTACAAAAAAAAAGTCATTAATGTGGGGCTTAATCCAAACTGACTGACATTCTTGGGGTGCCTGGGTGGATCAGCAGTTAACCATCTGACTTTGGCTCAGGTCATGATATCAATCTGTCTGCTGTCAGCACAGAGCCCGCTTGGGATCCTCCAGTCCTCTCTCTCTGCCCCCACCCCACTCTCTCTCTTTCTCTCTCTCTCTCTCTCTCTCTCTCTCTCTCTCTCTCTCAAAAAAAATAAGCTTTTTAAAAAAAATGACTGACATTCTAATAAGAAGAGGAAATTGGACAAAAACACATACAGAGGAAGACAACATGAAGGTATAAGGAAAAGATAGTCCTTTACAATCCAGTGAGATGTGTCTGGAACAGGTATTTCCTCATGGTTCTCAGAAATAAGCAATCCTGTGGATACCTTGATCTCAGATTACTAACCTCCAGAATTATGAGAAAATAAATTTCTGTTCTTCAAGTTACCCACGATGGTGCTTTGTAATGGCATCCCTAGCAAAATGACACAGACTTGTGATAGTTTATTTTATGTGTCAATTTGGCTAAGCCACAGTGCCCAGATATTTGGTCAAACATCAGTCTAGATGTTTCTGTAAAAGATGTTTTTTTAGATGAAATTAACACTTAAATCAATAGATTTTCAATAAAGCATTTTTTGGGCATGTTTTATCTAATTAGTTGAAGGCCTTCAAAGTAAAAAATCTGAAGTTCCTGCAGAAAGAGGCAGTCTGCCTCCACAGCAACTTCAAAATCCAGCTACAACATAAACACATTTCTGTGTCTCCAAGCTGATTGCCTACCCCTGTAGATGTTATACTTGATAATCTACAAAATTGCATGAGCCTTAAAATCACTCTCTGTCTACACACACACACACACACACACACACACACACACACATACTATTACATTTGTTTCTATGTTTCTCTGGGTAATGCTGATTAGTATATATATAATATTACTGAGCTATAAAATGAATGATCTATTACAACAACCTGGATGATTCACAAAAGAATTATACTAACTAAAAAAAAGCCATTTCAAAAGTTACCTAATGTATAATGTTTTATGTAACATTATTGAAATGACAATAGTACAGCAATGGAGAATAGTGGTTACTAGAGTTTGAGAAGGGGTTGGGGTCAGGAGGATGTAAACATGGCTATGAAAGTGTAACACGGGATCCTTATGGTAATAGAAATGCTCTTTATCTTGGCTATATTGATATTAATCTCTTGGTTATGATATTGTGCTACAGAATTGTAAACTTATACCACCGAAAGAAAATGAGCACAAGTACATAGGGTCTGTCTGTATTTTTTATTAATACTGTGTTGAATCCTGTTATATCAAAATGTTAATTTTAATTAAAAAAACATTGAGTTTCTATGCAACAGCAATGTAACATTCAAAAACTGAATTTAGGGGCACCTGGGTAGCTCAGTCAGTTAAGTGTCAAACACTTGATCTTGGCTTAGGTCATGATTTCATGGTTCGTGAGTTCAAGCCCCATGCCAAACTCTTTGCTGACAGTGCAGACCCTGCTTGGGATTCTGTCTCTCCCTCTCTCTGCCCTTTCCCCACTTGCTCTCTCTCTGTCTCTCTCTCTCTCAAAATAAACTTTTAAAAAATTGAATTTGAGTAAAAGCCTCCCATTTACAAAACATCAACAAAATAAAGTACTGAGGAATACATTTACCAAATTAAGTGCAAGTCCTGTACCCTAAAAATTACAGAACATTACTGAAATAAATTAGATTATGTAAATAAAATTAATGAAGACACATATTTGTTCACAAAAATACTCACTATGGTTAAGATGGCATTACTCCCAAATTGATCTACATTATCAGTACAATCTATAGTAAAATCAACACTGCTAACCTTTTTTTTTTTTTTTTTTTTATTTATTTTTGGGACAGAGAGAGACAGAGCATGAACGGGGGAGGGGCAGAGAGAGAGGGAGACACAGAATCGGAAACAGGCTCCAGGCTCCGAGCCATCAGCCCAGAGCCTGACGCGGGGCTCGAACTCACGGACCGCGAGATCGTGACCTGGCTGAAGTCGGACGCTTAACCGACTGCGCCACCCAGGCGCCCCAACACTGCTAACCTTTTAGAAGAAATTGATAAGCTGATCCTAGAACTTATATGGAAATGAAATCAATTTAAAATATATTAAAAAAAACCTTGAAAAAGAACAGAAAAGTGAAGGACTCATAATTTCCAGTTTCAAATCTTGCTATAATTCTACAGTAATCAAGCCAGTGTGGGATTGGCATAAAGATAAACGTATGGATCAATAGAATAAAATTGAGGAAATAAATGGTGCTGGCACAATTGGATAACCACAGGTAAAAGAATGATGTTGTATCCTACCTTACACTACATATATAATTTTACTCAAAATGTACTACAGATCTAGGGGTGCCAGGGTGGCTCCATCAGTTAAGCAGCCAATTCTTGATTATGGCTCAGGTCATGATCTCATGGTTTATGAGATAGAGCCCTGTGTTGGGATCTGCACTGACAGCATGGAGCCTGATTAAGATTCTCTCTCTCTCTCCCTCTCTGCCTCTCCCCCACTCATTCTCTCTCTCTCTCTCTCTCTCTCTCTCTCTCAAAATAAACAAACAATTGGCAATAACATGGATGAAACTAGAGTGTATTATGCTAAAGGAAATAATTCAGTCAGAGAAAGACAAATATATGATTTCACTAATATGTGGAATTTAAGAAGCAAAACAGATGAACATAGGGGAAGAGAAGGAAATATAAAATAATATAAAAACAGAGAAGGTGGCAAACCATAAGAGACTCTTACATACGGAGAGGAGGGGCCAAGATGGCAGAAGAGCATGGAAGGTTTTTTTTTTCTTTTTTGCATCTCTTTCCCTGAAATGCAGCCAGGTCAACACTAAACCATCTTGCACACTTAGAAAACTTATTTGAGGATTAACACAACAATCTGCAGAATCTGAACCACAGAATACAGGAGGTAAGTGGTGTGGAGAGATGAACTGGGGGAGAGAGAAACCACACAGGGCAGGGAGCTATTTTTGTGCATGGAGAGAGGACAGGGCCAGGGTTGGTGGGGGATAATACAGGAAATCACCCCCCCACAAGGTACCTGGAAAGAAAAGGAAAGGTACACAAGGGACTGAACAAAAGAGGGAGAAAGGAGAAAGGAAATGGCTTAAAATCCATTAAGACTCTATAAACAGGGAGAGTACAGAGTCTGAAACTCTGCAACTGGATTCCTGGCAGTGTTCTGATGGGAAGCGAGAATCCCCAGGAGCAGCAAGCGAAGTCTGAGGGATCCTCAGGCGACATAGGGAGGATCTTTAGGCCTTCCTGATGGGAGGACATTTGGTACAGGCTGTGATGCCTCCCCACAGGCAAAGGTCCTAGCGGACCCTTGTGTTGGAACAATAACATTAAGGGGAAAGCCTGGTGCCAGATGTGTGTTGTCATTTACCATAATTCCTGAAATGCCACTGCTACATGTTCAGGTGAACTTTTTCTGGTGTCGGCTGGCACCCAGCCACAGTCTCTAGCTATTGGTAGCAGCACGGTCTTGTGAATATTCCTGGGAGCAGGCCCATTGCATCATGAGAACCTCTCCCAGATGGTCAGAACAGGTCAAAAACCCAGTCCCTCAGAAGCGAGGGGTTGGGAAATACAGCCACATCTGAGATAAAACTCAGGAGGGAAGTGCTGCCTGGCAGCCTGATGGCTTGGTCACTGACAGTATAAAAGAGGGAATGGACAGAAAGCAGAGAAAAAGGAGGGGTGCTTGATTGCCGGTGAGGGAGAGCACAGAGTTCTGATACTAGAAACTGGGTAGCTGGGTGACACCATTTTCACCCCTCCCACCCATGCATATACATACCTACATGCACCACAACAATCCACCCTAGTAAGCTAAGCAGAACCATCTAGTGGAGAATGAAGCTGTTACAACAAGCTCCACCCACCTGGTCCAACCATGTTCTTAACTACCACAAGTCTGTCTGCCTGCTTACTTTATGGACTGTAAAGTGCTTCATAGGTTAACTTCTAGGGGAAACCAACGTAATTTCATATTTCAATCTGTTCACTGTTTCATGTGTTCAATTTTTTTCTTTTTCTTTTCTTATTCATGAATGCATAAAGAGAAAAAATATTTTTACTTTCCATTTTTATTAAAAAGATTTTTCTTTAATTTTTCTAGTATATTTTTTACTGTTTGTAAATTTTTTTAATTATATTTTTCTTCCACCATTTCATTTTATTCTATTTTATTGTATTCATTTTTTTCAAATTTTAAAACGTTTTCCAGTTTGTCTTTCTTTTTTTCTTTTTTCTTTTTTTCTTTTCTTATCTTTCCCTTTTTTTCTCTAATCTATTAAGCTACTTTCAACAACCAGAACAAAACACAACTAGGATCTAACATCATTTATTGGATTTTTTGTGCTGTTTTTAATTTTTAATTTATTTTTTTACTTTATTAATTCCTTTTCTTCCTTCAAAATGATGAAATGAAGGAATTCACTCTGATATAAGAACAGGAAGAAATGATAGCCAGGGACATAAACAACACAGATATAAGCAAGATGTCTAAATCAGAATTTAGAATCATGATGATAAGAATACTAGCTAGGGTTGAAAATAGATTAGAATCCTTTTCTGCTGAGATAAAAGAAGTAAAAGCTAGTCAGTGTAAAAATAAAAAATGTTATAACTGAGCTGCAAACTTGAATGAATGCCATGGTGGCAAGGATGGATGAGGCAGAACAGTGAATCAGCAATATAGAGGACAAACATATGGAAAATAATGAAGCAGAGAAAAAGAGGGAGACTAAGGTAGAAGAGCATGATTTAAGAATTAGAGAACTCAGTGACTCATTAAAAAGGAATATCAGATTCATAGGGGCCCCAAAAGATGAAGAGAGGGAAAGAAAAAAAGGTAGAATTGTTATGTGAGAAAATCATAAGGAAAGATCTAGGGAAACACACAGACATCAAAATCCAGGAAGCACAGAGGACTTCCATTAGATTCAACAAAAAACAATAATCAACAAGGCATATCATAGTCAAATTCACAAAATACTCAAGCAAGGAAAGAATCATGAAAGAAGCAAGGAAAAAAAATTCTTAACCTACAAGGGAAGACAGATCATGTTCACAACAGACCTATCCACAGACACTTGGCAGTCTCGAAAGGAATGGCAGGATATATTCAATGTGATGAATTGGAAAAATATGCAGCCAAGAATTCTTTATCCAGGAAGGCTGTCATGTAACATAGAAGGAGAGATTAAAACTTTCCCAGACACAAATTAAAGGAGTTTGTGACAACTAAACCAGCACTACAAGAAATTTTAAGGGGACTCTCTGAGAGGAGAAAAGACAAAAACAAACAAACAAAACAAAAGAAAAAAAAACAAACAAAGAACAAAATATCAAAAGCAACAAAGACTAGAGAGGACCAGGGAACACCACCAGAAATTCCAACTCTACAAGCAATATAGTGGCAATAAATTCATATCTTTCAGTATTTGCTCTAAATGTCAATGGACTAAATGCTCCAATCAAAAGACATAGGGTAACAGAATGGGGAAGAAAACAAGATCCATCTATATGCTGTTGACAAGAGAACCATTTTAGACCTAAATACACCATCGCATTGAAAGTAAGGGGATGGGGAGCCATCTACCATTCTATTCGTCATGAAACGAAAGCCAGAGTAGTCATACTCATATCAGATAATCTAGATTTTAAAATAAAGACATAAAATAACAAGGGAGGAAGAAGGGCATTATATAATAATTAAGGGGTCTATGCACCAAAAGACCTAACAATTGTAAATATCTATACTCCAAACCTGAAAGCACCCAAATATATAAATCAGTTAATCACAAACATAAAGAAACTCATTGATGATAATTCCATAATAGTAGGTGACTTGAACACCCCACTTACAACAATGGACAGATCATCTAAGCAGAAAATCAACAAAGATACAATGGCTTTGAATGGCTCACTGGACTAGATGGACCTAACAGGGCATTAAGGAATGTACTCCTTAAATCATTGTGCAATATGCTAACTTGGATGTAAATTAAAAAATAGATAGATAGATAGATAGATAGATAAAGAGACTCTTAAATACAGAGAACAAACTGAGGGTGCAGGAGGGGAGGTGGGTGGGAGAATGACCCTAAATGGATGATGTGCTTAATGCAGAATAAGTAGGGCGTTTGTTAGGATGAGCAATGGGTGTTTTATGTTAGAGATGAATTACTAAATTCTGCTCCTGAAACCAATACTACATGGTATGCTAAATACCTTGAATTTAAATAAATAAATTAAAAACAAACATGTAAAACTGTATCATAGATGTAAAGGAAATATTTTAAACTATAAAACACTTAGAAAAAAACACATAAGTAAGTAAGTTTATTATTTATTTTGAGAGAGATAGAGAAAAAGAGAGACAGTAGGGGAGGGCAGAGAGAATCCCAAGCAGGCTCCACATAGTTAGTTTAGAGATCGATGTGGGGCTTGAACACACGAACCATGAGATCATGACCTGAACCAAAATCAAGAGTCAGACCCTTAACTGAATGAGCCACCCAGGCTGCCCCATTTTACTTTATTATTATTTTTACATTTTTATTCCAATATAGCTAACTTAGAGTGTTATATTAGTTTCAGGTGTACAACATACTGATTCAAGATATCTATACATTACAAAGTGTTCATCATGATAAGTGTACTCTATTTTTAAAAGTTTTTTTCCAAATTTTTATTTAAATTATAGTTAGCTAAGATATAGTGCAATATTGGTTTCAGGTGTAGAATCCAGTGATCCATCACTTACATATAACACACGGTGCTCATTAAAAGAAGTGACCTCATTAATATTACCCACTTAGCCCATCCTCAACCCACCTCCCTTCATCAGCCCTCAGTTTGTTCTCTATCGTTAGGAGATTTTTAAGGTTTGCTTCCCTCTGATTTGTTTTCCCTTCCCATGTGTTCATCACCTTTGTTTCCAAACTACCACAAGTGAGTTAAATCATATGGTATTTGTCTTTCTCTTACTAATTCATTTCACTTAGCGTAATACACTCTAGCTTCAACCACATCATTGCAAATGTGAAGATTTCATTTTTTTGATGGCTAAGTAATATTATACTATATATATACATATATATGTATATATATGTGTGTGTGTATGTGTCATATATATATGTGTGTGTATATATATATATATCACATTTTTATTCATTCATCAGTCAATGGACACTTTGGAGCTTTCCATGTTTTGGCTATTGTTGATAATGCTGCTTGTTATAAACATCAGGGACCATGTACACTTTGGAATATGTATTTGTGTATATATTTTTAATATAATTTGTTGTCAAATGGCCTTACATTCAACACCCAGTGTTCATCCCAACAAGTGCCCTCCCCAATCCCCATCACCCATTTTCCCCTCTCCCTCACCCCCTTATCCACCCTCAGTTTGTTCTCTGTATTTAAGGGTATCTTGTGGTTTGCCTCCCTCCCTCTGTTTCTAACTATTTTTTCACCTTCCCTTCCCCCATGGACTTCTGTTAAGTTTTTCAAGATCGACATATGAGTGAAAACATATGATATCTGTCCTTCTCTCACTGACTTATTTCACTCAGCATAATACCTTCCAGTTCTATCCATGTTGCTGCAAATGGCATGATTTCATCCTTTCTCATTGCCAAGTAGTATTCCATTGTATATATAAACCACATCTTCTTTATCCATTCATCAGTTGATGGACATTTAGGTTCTTTCCATAATTTGGCTATTGTTGAACGTGCTACTATAAACATTGGGGTACACGTGCCCCTCTGCATCAGCCCTCCTGTATCCCTTGAGTAAATTCCTAGCAGTGCTATTGCTGGGTCATACGGTAGTTGTATTTTTAATTTTTTGAGGAAACTCCACACTGTTTTCCAGAGCAGCTGCACCAGTTTGCATTTCCAACAACAGTGCAAGAGGGTTCCCATTTATCCACATCCTCTCCAGCATCTATAGTCTCCTGATTTGTTCATTGTAGCCACTCTGACTGGTGTGAATCAGTGTGGCTTTGATTTGTATTTCCCTGATGATGAGTGATGCCGAGCATTGTTTCATGTGACTGTTGACCATCTGGATGTCTTCTTTAGAGAAGTGTCTATTCATGTCTTCTGCCTATTTCTTCACTGGATTATTTGTTTTTCAGGTGTGGAGTTTGGTAAGTTCTTTATAGAATTTGGATACTAGCCCTTTATCTGATATGTCATTTGCAAATATCTTTTCCATTTTATTGGTTGCCTTTTAGTTGTATTGATCGTTTCCTTTGCAGTTCAGAAGTTTTTCATCTTCATGAGATCCCAATAGTTCATTTTTGCTTTTAATTTCCATGCCTTTGGAGATGTGTCAAGTAAGAAATTGCTGTGGGTGAGGTCAAAGAGGTAGTTTCCTGCTTTCTCCTCTGGGGTTTCTATGGTTTCTTGTCTCATACGTAGGTCTTTCATTTGTTTTGAGTTTATTTTTGTGTAACTCATTCATTCTCTAGTAGGTAGGTTAAGGCATATTAACTGGTTAACTCATTCATTCTCTAGTAGGATGTTCCTTAACCTACATGTATTTTTGGTCTTTCCAAATTTTTTTTTCTTGTGGTTGACTTCAAGTTTCGTAGTATTGTGGTTAGAAAATATGTGTGGAATAGTCTCAATCTCTTTGTACTTGTGGAGGCCTGATTTGTGACTTAGTATGCCATCTATTCTTGAGAATGTCCCATGTGCACTTGAAAAGAATGTGTATTTTGCTGCTTTAGAATGCAATGTTCTATATATGTGTGTAAACTCTATCTGGTGCAGTGTGTCATTCAAAGCTATTGTTTCTTGTTAATTTTCTGCATATGTGTTGTGTTTATTGATTTAATTGTGACATTAATTTCCCTTTCCATTATTGTATAATTATTAATGAGTTTCTTTATATTTGGTATTAATTATTTATATATTTGAGTGTTCCAATTTGGGGGAATAAATATTTACAATTTTTAGATTTTGTTGGATAGTCCTCTTTATTATGATATAGTACTCCTCTTAATCTTTTGCTAGTCTTTAATATCCAGTTTGTCTGCTATAAGTATGTTTGCTCCAGCTTTCTTTTGATGTTCATTTGCATAATAGATGGTTCTCCATTCCCTCACTTTTTTTACTTTATTTTTAGAAAGAGAGAGCACAAGGAGGGGAGAGGGGCAGAGGGTGAGAGAGAGAAAGAGAGAGAATCTTAGCAGAAGTCACAGTCAGCATGGAGCCCAATATGGGGCTCCATCACATGACCCTACGATCATGACCTGAACCAAAATCAATAGTCAGAAGCTCAACTGACTAAGTCATTCAGTTGCCCCCATCCACTCACTTTCAATTTGGAGGTGTCTTTAGGTCCAAAGTGAGTTTCTTGTAGGCAATATATAGATGGAATTTTTTTTTGTATCCATTGTCACACCCTACGTCTTGATTGGAATATTTGGTCATTTTACATTCAGAGTTATTATTGATAAATATGTATTTAGTGGCATTGTATTACTTGTTTGTCATTTCTCTGGAGATTTTCTCTGTTACTTTCTTGTCTTTGTCACTTTTGGTCTTTCATTTCCACTCAGAGAGTCCACTGCAATATTTTTTGCATTACTAGTTTAGTGGGCATGAACTCCTTCAGTTTTTGTTTATTGGGAAACTATCTCTCTTTCTTTCTGAATGGTGGCATTGCTGGATGGAACATTCTTGGCTGCAGATTTTTCCCATTCATCACTTTGAATATATCATGCCATTCCCTTCTGGGTTGCTAGATTTGTGCTGAGAAATCTCCAGCTAGTCTTAGGGTGTTCCTTGTAATTTCAGCACTTCATTTGCCTTGCTGATTTAATTTTTTTTCTTTGTCACTATATTTTGCAAATTTACTAACAATATGTCTTGGTGTTGGCCTACTTTTGTTGGTTTTGATGGCAGTTCTCTGCGTCTCCTGGATACCAGATTAGGGGTATATTCAGCTATTATTTCTTCAAATAAATTTCTGCCCTTTTCTTTCTCTTCTCTTTCTGGGACTCTTATAATATAAATGTTATTACATTTAATGAAGTCAGTGAACTCCCTATGTCTATCCTCATGTTGAATAATTCTTTATTTCTTTTTTTGTTCAGGTTCATTACATCCCATTATTTTGCCTTCTTTATCACTTATTAATTTCTGTGTTTCTTGGAGCCTTGTATTCATTGCACCAAGCCTGTTTCAAATCTGTTTTGCATTTTTAATTTCTGACTGATTCCGTTTTACTCTTTTATCTCAGTGGTAAGGATCTCCTTGAAGTCTTGTTACTTTTCTTAAGCCAAATTAATATCTTCATGATTGTTCGTTTAAATTCTCCATCAGGCATGTTACTTATATCTGTTTCACTTAGGTCTCTGGCTCTGACCTTATCTTGTTTTTCATTCAAGATGAATTCCTCTGTCTTGTCATTTTGTCTAAGTCTCTGCCTTCTTCTCTGTGTTATATCCCATTATGTTCCTTGTTCTGAGAGCAATGGCTTTATGAAGAAGTCATGTACTGTCCATGGACTGGTGCTTCAAGAAGTGTGTCTGGTGTGAATTTCCTGTGCTCTGCTGTTGTGTTTCAGGTCTCTATCTTTCAGTCAAGTCATCTTCAGAGTCTCTCCTTTACTGGATAGGGAACTGTTTGGTTCTTGGTCAGAATGTGGTGAGTTTTAAGTAGGTGTGCTCTGGTCTGCTTGCTAAATGAGACCTGATACTACTTGAACACACACACACACACACACACACACACACACACACACACGAAGCCCTGCAGAACTCTCTGGTCAAGAGATGTGGTGTAGACAGGTGTTTCTGCTGGTCTTCTGGGTAAAGAGCTTGCCATGCAGGGACTGCAGCAAGCTAGAATGAGAAAGGCAGTCCCACCAGAACACAGGTTTGTGGGACTTGGTGTAAGCAGGTTAGGCAGTCAGTGTGGTGCTGGATCGCTTCCCTCTGGTGGCTCTGTGTTTATTCTGAGGGGTGGGGGAGGGAAATGATGCCAGCCAGCTTTTTTGTCCCCAGAGAACATTATAAATGCTTCCTCCCAAGGATGTCCTCTAAGAAGAGGAAATAATCTCCCTGATGTGTGTCCCAGGCATTTTTCAGATCACTGTGTCCACACTACCTGCCTCTGTGGTGTTAGCCTGCCTTCTCTCCAGGAGTAAGACAGTGCCTTTGGTTCTTTATCCCAGCCAAGCCCGCTTACCTTTAAAACTCCAGGCTTTAAAGCCACGCTGGTTGCAAGAACTCAAGGAAGATAGTCCCTCTCATTTTCCAAGCTAATGATCTTGGGAAAACTTTCCTCCTCATGCATTCCCCTGTGTGCTCCTCTCTGTCTTGCCTTTCTCCATGAACAAAGTATCCCTCCATGATCCATTTCTCCATTAAACCACATTTCCACATTCATACCTTCTTTAATGTGGCTTCTTCTTTCCCTTTAGTTGTGGACTTTGTTATGTCACTCTTCAGATTGATTTCTGGGTATTTGATAGTTATCCTGTTGTGTTCATGGAATAAGGCAAGCCTAAGGTCCACCTCCTCATCCATCTTCTGTCACTCCCCTATGATCTTTTTTCTCTTAACTTTCTTTAAATATTTGATAGAAATTACCTGTGAAGCTCTCTGATCCTGGAGGTTTGTGTGTTTGGAGTTTTTAAATTATTGAAAAATATCCATTTGGAGTTTTTAAATTACTGAAAAAATTCCATTGCTGATAATTTGTCTGTTGAAGTTTCTTATTTCTTCCTGATTAAAATTTGTGAGATTTTATATTTCTAGGAATTTATCCATTTCTTCTAGGTTGTCTATTTTTTGCACATTTTTAAATAGAATTTTCTTATAATTATTTGTATATCTGTGGTGTCCATTGTAATTTCTACCCTTTCATGTTTGAGTATCTTGTGGTTGATTTCTAGTTTTATAGTGCTGTGGTCTGAAATGATGCATGGTATGACTCTAATCTTTTTGAATTTATTAAAACTTGTTTTGTGGCCTAAAATGTGATCTGTTCTAGAGAATTTTCCATGTGCTCTTGAAATTAATGTCTATTCTGCTGTTTTAGAATGGAATGTTATGAATATATCTGTTAGATCCATCTGGTCCAATGTTTCATTTAAAGCCATTTTCCATGTTGATTTTGTTAGGATGATCTGTCCATTGATGTAAGTAGGGTGTTGAAGTCCCCTCTTTTATTGTATTACTACTGATTTTTTACTTTATGTTCTTAACTACTTTATGTATTTGGGTGGCCCCATGTTGCACGCATAAGTATATACAATTGTTATATCTTCTTGTGGAATTGTTCCCTTTGTGATTGTATAGTTTCCTTATTTGTATCCTGTTACAGTATGTGTTTTAAAGTCTATTTTTCCAATATAAATATTGCTACCCAGGCTTTCTTTTCATTTTCATAAATGCTTTCCCATCCCTTCACTTTCAATCTATCTGTGTCTTTTAGTCTGAAATGTGTCACTTGTAGGCAGTGTACAGATGGTTCTTACTTTTTTATCCTTTCCATTATCCTATGTCTTTTTTATTATTTAAATTCAAGTTAGTTAACATAGACTTTAATCTTGGCTTCAAGAATAGAACCCACTGATTCATCTCTTACATATGACACCCAGTGCCCTCCTTAATGCCCATCATCCATTTAACCCATCCCATAACCCACCTTCCATCCAGAAACCCTCAATGTGTTCTCTATATTTAATAATCTCTTATGGTTTTCCTCCCTCTCTGTTTTTATCTCATTTTTCCTTCCCTTCCCCTAAGTTCATCTGTTGAGTTTCTCAAATTCCACATGAGTGAAATCGTATGATATCTGCCTTTCTCTAACGGAGTTACTTTGCTTAGTATAAGACCCTCTAGTTCCATCCATGTTGTCGCAAATTTAAAGATTTCATTCTTTTTCATTGTTAAGTTGTATTTCATTGTGTGTGTGTATACACACACACACACACACACACATATGCTACCTCTTCTTTATCCATTCATAAGTTGATGGACACTTAGGCACTTTCCATAGGTTGGTTGTTGTGGATAGCACTGCTATAAACATTGGGGTGCATGTGACCCTTTGAATCAGCACTCCTGTATCCTTTGGATAAATTCCTAGTAGTGCAGTTGCTGGGTTGTAGGGTAGGTCTATTTTTAACTTTTTGAGGAACTTTCATACTGTTTTCTAGAGTGGCTGCACCAGTTTGCATTCCCACTGAAAGTGTGTCATAGAGTCTGGGTCTAAAGTTCTCTCTTGTCTAGCAAAAGAGTGGGACACAGGATTCAAAGTCAGAGATAGCTAATGTCCGGGAAAAAACAAGAGCCCTGAATTAGGGTCCTTGACCTCTTTTTATTCAGAACAGAAGGCTTAAAAACATGAAGGGAGTGTACAAGGAGACAAAGAAACTGGGAACATTAACCTGGGGACGTGAGAGAAAAAGGGTTTTTTGAAGATATACAGTGTTTGGGGTTTGGGTCAATATAAAACAAAATCTGGGTGCTGAGAAGTCAGGAGGAAGGTTGTTTACAGTGTACATGAGGCAGCACCTCTGTTTATCTTAGCTAGCCTAGGGGATGAGACAGATAGAGAAAATAACCTCAGGGTTAATAAGGCACCTTTCTTTTTATTAGCCATCTCCACTCTGGGCTGCTTTGCCTGCAGCACAGTGGTTGATAGTCCAATTCACCAATTTACCTAACCTGGCCCTATCCTTCTGTTAAAGCAGCTTGGCTACTATAGTACTATATTGGGGGTGTGATTCCACCCTGAATATCTAATCTTTTTTTATGTTTTGTTCATATACCTATGTATTGGGCACCTTTGTTCTGTTCCTATTTTAGGCTTTTGTGTCTCCCTCGCTATTGTGGGAACTCTGCACCCCTTCTCTAGTATCGTGGTGCCTTTGCAACCCCCTATTCTTGGGGTGCCAATCTGGTTTACCCAAACTCGGGTGTGAGCATTTTATGACTTTGTATTTCTTTATTCCTTGTTAACCCATTGGTGTAAACCCAAGGGATACTTAAGCTTATCCCCCACAAAAGTGGGAAAGTGTTCCCCTTTCTCAACATCCTTGCCAACATCTGTTGTTTCCTGAGTTGTTAATTTTAGCCATTCTGATAGGTGAGAGGTGACATCTCATTGTGGTTTTGATTTGTATTTCCTGGATAATGAGTGTTGTTGAGCATGTTTTCATGTGTCTATTAGCCATCTGGTTGTCTTCTTGGAGAAATGTCTATTCATGTCTTTTGCACATTTCTTCACTGGATTATGTGTTTCGTGGGTTACACTATGTCTTTTTAAACAAAATAATGTTTATTTAGTTTTTTTTTAAATTTTTTATTAGTTTTATTTATTTTTGAGAGGCAGAGAGAGATAGAGTGTGATGGAAGGAGGGGCAGAGAGAGGGGGAGACACAGAATCCAAAGCAGGCTCCAGGCTCTGAGCTGTCAGCACAGAGCCCGACTCGGGGCTCGAACTCACGGACCGCGAGATCATGACCTGAGCCGAAGTCGGACGCCCAACCGACTGAGCCATCCAGGCGCCCCTGTTTATTTAGTTTTGAGAGAGAGAGACAGAGAGAGAGAGAGAGAGAGAGAGAGAGCATGAGTGGGGGAGGGGCAGAGAGAGAGGGAGACACAGAATCTGAAGCAGGCTCCAGGCTTTGAGCTGTCAGCACAGAGCCTGATGCAGGGCTTGAACTCACGAACCATGAGATCACAACCTAAGCTGAAGTCAGACGCTAAACCAACTGAGCCACCCAGGAGCCCCTACCCTATGTCTTTTTATTGTAGTGTTTAGCCCATTTACATTCAAAGTAATTGTTGTTAGATGTGTACTTATTACCATTGTGTTACGTATTCTATGGTTGCTTGTGTAGTTCTTTTCTGTTTCTTTCTTCTCTTGATCCCTTCTCCCATGTTTTCGTGGTTTCTTTACTGATATACTTGGATTCTTTTCTGTTTAGCTTTTGCATATCTGTTATAGGTTTTTGATTTTTTACCATTGGATTGTATATAACATCTTATGCTTATAACATTCAATATTAATTTGATGGTCACTTAGCTTTGAACACGTTCTTTACTCCTCTCCCTATCATGTTTTAGATATATAGTTTCATAATTTACATCCTTTTATTTTGTAAATTCCTTGACTGATATTTATAGATATATTCGTTTTTTTGGTGTGATTTTGTGCTTCTAAAATTTCTTATTCATACTTATTGTCTTTCCTTTCCATTCAAGTAGTCCCCTGTAACATTTCTTATGGGGTTGGTTTAGTAATCATGAATTTCTTTAACTTTTGTTTGTCTGGAAAACTCTATCTCTCCTTTTATTCTGAATGACAGCCTTACTGGATAGACAATTCTTGTTTGTATTTTTTTTTCTTTCAACACTTAATATTTTCAGTTTATTTATTTATTTTGTGAGAGAGAGAGTGAACACATGGGTGGAGCAGAGAGAGAGAGAGAGAGGGAGAGAAAGAATGCCAAACATTCTCTATACTGTCAGCACAGAGCAGAATGCATGGCTCAAACTCTCAAACTGTGAGATCATGACCTGAGCCGAAACTCAGAGTCAAATAGGCTCATGGTTTAAGCAAAAAATCTGTTAGAATTATTGATAAATAAATGAAGATGTTAAATTTTGTTATAGAATTTAATTCTTAAAAAATAGATATTTATAAAGATTAGTGAAGGCATATCATCATTTATAGTTAGGTGAATCATGTATGCTGAAAAATTAGAATGCAAAATTGTTTCTAAATCTTCCTAGAGTAAAAGGAAGTAAGATTAGTTTGACAATACATAGTTTTAGGGTGATAGAGGACTTAAAATGATTTTCTATATCACAATGTATATTCAATCTTAAAGTATAATATTCTAGTAACATATGTCTTTATCTTCAAAGTTTTATGCACTTAGAGATTCAGTTTTATATGATAGAATTATTGATTCATGAGGGTAATGTCCATTAAAAAATCAATACATGGCATGTCTTCAAAAACTATATTCTGAACATCCTAGATATGGAATTCTTTGCTGTAACTTTAAACATGTACAGAGGAGATAATAGCCCTTCCTGTTCGTAGAATTTTATAAAGTGTATCATAGCCCTCATATTCAGGATTTTGTTCTAATTTAGGGAAATTCTTCAGAAAAAAATCCTAAAATAATGCTTCAGAATATTTACTCTAGCTCCATCATTTTATATTACAATTAATAATATTCAGAACATTGAAGTCTTATCTATAATGGTTGTTCTCCATTGCTTTACTCATTATATTGGCTATTTCTTGGAAATTTCTCAAATCTATAGCATTTCCTTTCTAAAGCTGTGTGCAGAATTTCACAAAATGACTACCCTTGTCTTTCTGGAATTATCTGCTTAGCATTTTATTGTGAACTCTACCAGAAGTGCTAAAATAGTTTTTGGGGGAGAATAGATAGGATAATAACCTTTTATGTGGTGAATATATATAGAAGAGAGATTACAGATCAGAAACTTTGAAGAATCTAGCACAATGTTAATTGAATTCAGCAAAAAATGATTTCAAGCAGAAAATGAATTGATTTCAATTTTAATGTGTTATCTTCCTTATTGTGAAATAGATCCAGGCCTTTAAAGTTATGTAAATAATGCTTATTTTTCAAAACTGTATTATATATCATGCCTCATGCTCCATGTATTTTTATTAGGTGATATGTATTTATTTTTTTTTGTTATCTAAAAAGAGCTTTTTTATTTTTGTTATGAAAATTACTGTTTCCTAAATTTTCAGAAAAATGACCCAATATCCTGGGACATTTGTAGTTGGTATGTAAGTATGTGTTCAGTCTATTTAACCTTTTCTTTTTGAGTTTTTAGTGAGGCAAAAGCAGCCACTGTTCTAATTTCTATAGCCATGCACTATTTTTTCTTATTTTTAACTCATTCATTTTATTCATAACCCTGTGATTTTATAAACTCTATTTCATTTTAAGAAATTCTTATTGAGTCTTTTCATGAAAAACATTACCAATACCAAGTTTGTTCTTATATATGTGCTATATCCTTGTTCCTTTTATTTCCCCTGTTCCCACTTCATTACATCATATTTGGGATGCAGAAGTACAACTAAAACAGCACACTTTGTTGTAGTTGGAGATGAGTTTGAATGATAGGAACATATTGCTTTATATATTTTTAATTTTTTCAATGCTTATTTATTTTTGAGTGAGAGAGAGAGAGAGAGAGAGAGAGCACGAGCAGGGGAAGGCAGATGTGGGGTTGGAACTCATGAACTGTGAGATCATGACCTGAGCTGAAGTCAGACGCTTAACTGACTGAGCCACCCAGGCTCCCGACTTTATATTTTTTAATACAAAATAATTCTAGTGATGTCTATACTTTTTTTAAGCTGTAGAAACATATTTGATTAGTGTCCATAACGATTCCTACATCTACATATTTAAGTGGTAGGATTTCAAACATGTAAGAGGTATGTATTTAAATATAAAAAAAGATGAAAGGTTTTTTTAATGCTAAGTAATACAAAATAGATTGGTGTAAATGCATTCATTGCTTGATGAACTAGAAATGATAGGATTATTCATAAAGACTTCCTAAACATAATCAGAGCAGTTTATATTGTTGAAATTGCTATTTAAAAATTCTAAAAAATAAGAGCAAAATATCCTGCAACTGAAAATACTACTCTTTGTGAGCTGTAAGTCATCAAAGATGGAATACAATAAATCAATGAAATGTGTCAGTTGATAAAGTCAAATATTGCTTGAGTTGCAACGGGTAGTAGTGGCATTGTCAGTTAAATTCACACATATTTAGGCCATATCTTTGAAAATATTCAGAAATTCTCTAAAAAATAAAAAGCTCTCACATAGTTTTAGGGCTTGGTGCATTCCCTCAAATTGTTTATAATCATGGTAGAGAAGATTGCTAAAAAATATTCAATCCGTAGCAGTAGACAAAGATGGGTAAAATAATTGTAAATGTTATGAAGAGTGCAATGATTTTCTTGTTTGGACATTGGTAATAAATGGTATTAATCCTTAAAAACTTTGAGACAGAGATAGATTTAAATTCCCTTCTAAAATGAAGAATAAAGTGGTATGACAGAGATGGAGTTGTGGAAGCATTCCCTATTTTAGAATTTGCTTAGTGAAAGGCAGAAGATAGGAAAATAAAGAATATAATAAGAGAAATAAGACTTAAGTACTCATTAAGAATTTATTGGAGCTTGGCTAGTTATGAGCAAACTATAGTATAAGTTGATACTAAAAGAAGGATATTCTTTAGAAAATTTGGCCCTCAGCTCAGGTCGTGATCTTGTGGTCCTTTAGTTTCAGCCCTGCATCAGGCTCTGTGCTGACAGCTCAGAGCTTGGAGCCTGCTTCAGATTATGTCTTTCTCTCTCTCTCTCTCTCTCTCTCTCTCTCTCTCTCTCTCTCTCTCCCTTTCTCTGCCCCTCCCCCACTCATGCTCTGTCTCTGTCTTTCAAAAAATGAATAAATGTTAAAAAAATATTTATGTAAAGGTGTTGTGAGTTCTTCCTTTTGGTGGGGAAGTATCATGGTTGAATAATCCTATCAGAAAATGACTACTACATATTATGAAAGAGATTGTATTCAATCTTCTATTCATCCAAATATAAACAGGCTTGTTATCACCCTACACCATGAAATATAGCCCTCCCTACTTTTGTATTTGTACAGTGTTCAAATAATTGGTGATGAATTATGAAGTAGAGATCTTGCAATGATTTATCTGGGATAAGTTAGTTGGTATTGTTGTTAATAATATACTGAGCCCTTTTTTCATATTAACTTTTATCTGTACTATGATTCTGTCATCATACCATGAAGCAGATTATTGCATTAGATGTCTTGACATACAGAAAACTAAACTTAAAATTGAACTTATAATTATACTATATATTTTTTAGCTTATTCTTGTAAAATTTGCAAATTTATATTTTGTTTCATAAATTTAAGAAAACACAGATAACCAGCACCCATACATACAGAAAAAAGAAAACATGTGATAATCACCTTTTCTAAACATCAGCATTTATTGAGTGTCCAGACTTGTATTTGTTACAAAAAGTAAACTCAGTTAATCCTCAAATAACTACGTGAAATAGGTGTTATGGATTCCATTATGCATAAGAAGACACTGAGTCTCATAGAGTGTAAAATAAATAGTCTTATTTTACATAGATAACAAGTGGTAGTGCTAAAATCAGACTGGGGCTTGTATGACCAGAAAGATTATTCCTTTCTACTACACTATGCCACATTAAAAGATACCATACATTAAATATTATTAGAGATACCACACATTAAATGTCATTAGACTAATTCACTTATCTTTTTAAGGGTGCTATTAAATGTTCTGGGGGAGCACTGGTTGAACGCTACTATTTTATTCCTTCTAAATTCTTACACCGCGTGTTTCAGAGATTTAGGGTAAAATTTACTGAAACTATTTTTATTTGCTTCAGTAGGACTCATTTGATGAAAAACATCTCACCTTTTTCTGTTTTCTTTCCTCTAAATATACCATCCTTTAATGATGGCTGAGATGTTGAAAGCTTTATAAAAGTAGGGAATACATTTTTAAGTACTAGAAGCCAAATAGTTTAATAAAAACTTTACCCTAAAAATTGAGTACTCTATTTGCTTATAAATAAGTTCTTAGGGTCTCTTATTTAGAAAGAGTGGGGAGGGGCAGAAGGAGAAGGAAAGAGAGAATCTCAGTCAGGCTCCATGATCACCACAGAGCCTGATGTGGGGCTGAATTTCATAACCATGAGATCATGACCTGAGCCAAAATCAAGAGTCAGAAGCTTAAACGACTGAGTCACCCAGTCACTTCAATTATTTGTGTTTTTTGAAGTAATTTACATTAGATATTCATTTGCTGAAAAGCTTTCATTCTTTCTTGAAGCAAACCAGAATAAGACTTCAAAATGGTGTTAGAGACTCTAATGCTTGTAATAAGCTTCCTCTTAAATAATCCTACAAACTTTTTAGTTGATCCTGATTCAAATTTTTCTGTCATGGCAAAGCATATGTATTCTCTACTCCAGAGATTGGCAAAATTTTTCTGTAAAGTAAGTAAATATTTTCATCCTGATGGTCTCATACAATGTCTACTGAGTCGTCCCTGCTTTCTCTTCTTTCACCTCCTTTTCATTCTTTCTCTAACATTTCAATCATGTTAGGGAAAAAAATACCACATTTTTACCTACTCTATCTCAAAACAAAATAAAACAAAACTTAACAAAACATGTTACTGGCCCAATGGGGCAATATTTCTAAACTGATGACTTCTTTTTCTTTTTTCTTTTGAAATCATAAGCTAATTATACTCTTAGGAAAGCAACTGTACCCATGTTTAATTACTACCAAAAGAACAGATCAATATCAATTCTGCCAAAATCAAAGTAATTTTTTTAGAATGACACCCCCCTATTATTCTATAGATGATTGTAAACAAATACATCCAGTGAGTTGAGATTTTTAGTTTTGTAAGTTTTTTTTCTTTTTTTTCATTTCCTCATCTCTTAAAATTCTTCTTAAGAGTCAGTACTACTTAAAATTAGACATACAGCAAAAGTCCATTTAAAATTGTTTTACGGTTGTGGAGTACAACTTTTTATCTTTACTTTTGATATTTTATAGGCTAATAAATTTATTCTGAGCTCTTTATTGGATAACTTTTGGGTTTCAAGACAGTATTTGTTTAATGTCTTTAACAGAGTATTTGTTAAATAAATAGAACTGAAATTGCTACCTATGTTATGATAAAGTCCATCACCGTTCCTGCATCACCTAGTTCTAGCATCTTGTTTTTATTCTTTTGTTAAGTTTTGATTTAAATTCTAGTTAGTTAACATGGATTGTAATATTAGATTCATCACTTAGATATAACACCCAGTGTTCATTACAAGTGCCCTCCTTAATACCCATCACCCATTTAACTCATCTTCCTGCCCACCTCTCTTCCAGAAACCATCAGTTTGTTCTCTATAGTTAAGAATCAGTTTTGTGGTTTCCCTTTTTTCCCTATGATCATTTTTTTCTTAAATTCCACATATGAATGAAATCATATGGTATTTGTCTTTCTCTGACTGACTAACGTCACTTAGCATAGTGCAATCTAGCTCCACCCACATCCTTGCAAATGGCAAGATTTCGTTTTTTGATGACTGAGCAATATTCCATTGTATATATACCACAACTTCTTTTGTCATTCATCATTCAATGGACCTTTAGGCTCTTTGCATAATTTGACTATTATTGATAATTCTGCTATAAATATCAGGGTGTATATATCCCTTCGAATCAGTATTTTTGTATCCTTTTTTGCAAATACCTAGTAGTGCAGGTGTTGGATTGTAGGGTAGTTTTTCTCTCTCTTTTTTTTTTAGGTTTTTGTTTATATTCCACTTAGCATATGGTGAAATTTTGGATTCAGGAGTAGAATTTAGTGATTCATTACTTACATGTAACACCCAGTTCTCATCACAGCAATTGCCCTCCTTAATGCCCATCACCCAATTAGCCCATTCCCCTATTATGTCCCCTCTATCAGTTATCAACTCTCAGTGTTTTCTCTATAGTTAATAGTCTTTTATGGTTTGCCTCCCACTCTTTATTTTCCCCTTCCCCTATGTTCATCTGTTCCATTTCTTAAATTACAAAAATGAATGAGATTGTATGGCATTTTTATTTTTCCATTTCACTTGTTGCACTTGGCATAATATACACTAGCTCCATCCACATCACTCCAAATGATAAGATTGCATTCTTTTTGACAGCTGAGTAATATTCCTTTGAATGTATACAGCATCTCTTCTTTATCCATTCATTAGTCAATATATCTTTTGGGCTTTTTCCATAATTCAGCTATTGTTGATAATGCTATCAACATCGGGGTGCATGTGTCTCTTCAAATTTGTAGTTTGTATCCTTTTGGAAAATATCTAGTATTGCAATTGCTGAGCATAATGGTAGTTCTATTTTGAGCTTTTTATGAACCTCTATACTGTTTTCCAGAAGATCTACATCAGTTTGCATTCACACCAACAGTGTAAGTTTCTCTCCATCCTGGTAAGCATCTTGTCTCCTGTGTTATAAATTTTCGTCATTCTGACAGGTGTGAGGTGATAGCTCATTGTAGTTTTGATTTGTACTTCCCTGATGATGAGTAATGATGAGCATCTTTTCATGTTCTCTTAGCCATCAGTATGTCTCCTTAGGAAAAATGTCTATTCATCTGCTCTGCTCATTTATTAACTGGATTGTTTGTTTTTTGGGTGTTGAATTTGATAAGCTCTTCATAGATTTATAGATTATGGATACTAACTCTATCAAATATGTCATTTGAAAATACCTTCTCTATTCCACAAGTTGCCTTTTAGTTTTGTGGATTGTTTCCTTTGCTTTACAGAATATTTTATCTTGATGAAGTCCCAATATTTAATCTTTGCTTCTTCCCCACCCCCTTGTGTATAGAGACAAGTCTAATAAGAAATTACTATGGTCAGTGTCAAAGAAGTTACTGCCTGTGATCTCCTCCAGAATTTTGATGGGAAAAGACATATATAGACGTTTTTCCAAGGAAGACATCCATATGGATAACAGACACATGCAAAGATGCTCAATATCATTCATCATCAGGTAAATACAAATCAAAACCAGGATGAGATAGAACCTGACACCTGTCAGAATTGCCAAAATTAACAACACAGGAGACAGCAGATGTTGGCCGGGTTGCAGAGAAAAGGGAACCCACTTACATGGTTTGTGGGAATGAAAACTGGTGCAGCCACTCTGGAAAACAGAGTGTAGGTTCCTCAAATAGTCAAAAGTAGAACTACCCTGTGACCCAGCAATTGTACTGCTAGGTAATCAACGGACACAAAAACACTGATTCAAAGGATATATGCATCTCAATGTTTATAGCAGTATTATCAACAATTGTTAAATAATAGAAAGAGACCAAAGGTCCATTGGCTGATGAATTGGTAAAGAAGAGATGGTATATACATTCAATGGAATATTACTCAGCCATCAATAAGAATGAAACTTGTCATTTGCAAGGATGTGCGTGGAGCTAGTGTATAATCCTAAGTGAAATAAGTCAGTCAGAAAAAGATAAATAACATGATTTCACTGATTTTGAGTTTAAGAAACCAAACATATGAATGTAGGAGAAAGTAAAAAATAATGAGAGGAAAGCAAATCATAGAGATTCTTAACCAAAGAGGACAAACTGAGGGTTAATGGAAGGGAGGTAGGTGATGGATGGACTAAATGGATGAAGGCACTTGTGAGAAACACCAGGTACAATACATAAGTGATAAATCAGTAAATTGTACTCTTGAAGCCAATATTATACCATATGTTAATTAACTAGAAATTAAACTAAAACTTGAAGCAAAGAAATACACCTACTTTTATGATTAATTACTTTATAAACAAATTCAGAAAATATTATACTTAATTATAAAGCAAAAACAGGGAGGGTACCTGGGTGGCTCAGTTTGTTAAGCATCCAACTCAGTTTCAAATCAGGTCACGATCTCCCAGTTTTGTCAGTTCAATCCCCACAAAGGGCTCTGCATTGGCAGTGCAGAGTCTGCTTGGGATTATCTCTCTCTCTTTTTCTTTCTGCACCCCCCAAAATAAACTAACATTAAAATACAAAAATCATTACAAATTAAAAAAATAAATAGCAGGGTTTTAATTTTTTAAGACTGAATAATATTTTATATGTATGATTACAACATTTTTTCACTTTTTTTTTTACTATAGTGTAATATATGTAATGAAAAGTGTACAAACAAATAACCCAAAACCCATAGTTTACCTAAGGGTTCACACCTGGTATTGTACATCCTATCACTTTAAAAAAATGCATAATGACATATACCCATCAATAAAAGTAAAGTATCATACAGAGTATTTTTATTTCTCTAAAAATCACCTGTTCTATGCATATTTATTCATCACACCCTCAACCATAGCAACCACTGAACTTTGAATCATCTCCATAGTTTTGCCTTTTCCAGAATGTCACAGAGTTGGAATCATATGGCATGTAGACTTTGAGATAGGCTTCTTCACTTAGTAATACGCACTGAAAATCCTCCATGTATTTTCATGACTTGGGAGCTCATTTATTTTTTTAAGTTTTTATTTGAATTCCAGTTAGTTAACATACAGTGCAATATTAGTTTCAGGTGGACCATGTAGTGATTCAACACTTCCATACAACACCTGGTGCTCATCACAATTGCACTCCTTAATCCCTATCAACTAACCCATTCCCCCAACCACCGTCCTTCTGATGACATGCTCTTCTCTATACTTACTGGTCTGTTTCTTGGTTTACCTCTCTCTTTGTATACCTATTATCATTTGTTTTGTTTCTTAAATTCCACATAAGGGAAATCATATATATGGTATTTGTCTTTCTGTGACAAATAATAATCTCTAGCATAGTAATCTCTAGCTCCATCCACATTAATGCAAATGGAAAGTTTCATTCTTTTTCATGGCCAAGTAACATTCTGTGGCTATATATATATATATATATATACATTGGTCAATGAACATTTGGGCTCTTTATATAATTTGGCTTTTGTTGAGAATGCTGCTATACACATCAGGGTGCATGTGTCCCTTCCAATCAGCATTTTTGTATCCTTTGTGTAAATATCTAATAGTGCAATCACTGGATCAAAGAATAGTTCTAATTTTAATTTGTTGAGGAACCACCATACTATTTTCCAGAGTTGCTGCACCAGTTTCCATTCCCACCAACAGTGGAAGAATATTCCCCTTTCTCCACATCCTTGCCAATAAGTGTTTTTTTCCTTGGGTTGTTGATTTTAGCCACCTGACAGGTGTGAGGTGATATCTCATTGTACTTTTGATTTGATTTTTCCTGATGATCAATGATGTTGAGCATCTTTTAATTTGTCTGTTGGCCACCTGTATGTCTTCTTGGGGGAAAAAAAAAGAAAAAAAGTCTATTCATGCCTTGTGCCCATTTTTAATTAGATTATCTCGTTTTTAAGTTTTATAAGTTCTTTATATATATTGGGGACTGACCCTTTATCTGGTATGACATTTTCAAATATCTTCTCCATTTTGTAGGATGCCTTTTAGTTTTTTTTCATTCGCTGTGTGGAGGATTGTTGTTTTGACCAAGTCCCAAAAGTTTATTTTATGCCAACAAATTGTACAACCTGGAAGAAATGTATAAAGTCCTATAAACATATGAAGTACCAAAACTTGAACAGGAAGAAAAAGAAAACTTGAACTGACTGATAACCAGCAAAGAAATGGGATTGGTAATCAAAACATTTCCAAACAGAAGTCCATGGCCAGATGGTTCACAGGCAAATTATACAAAACATTTAAAGAAGAGTCAATATCTATTCTTCTTAAATTATTCCAAAAAATTTAAAAAAATGAAAGAAAACTTCCAAAATAATTCCATGAATCCAGCATGACCCTGAAGCCAAAAGCAGATAAAGACACCACTAAACAAGAAAAATACAGACCAATATCTCTGATGGACATGGACACAAAAATCCTTAACAAAATACCAGCAAACAAAATCCAACAATACAATAAAAAAATCGTTCACCAGGGACAAGTGGAATGTTTCCTGGATAGCAAGGGAATTTCAATATTTGAAAATCAATCAACATGATGCAACACATTAATAATATAAAATAGGATAAAAACTGTATGTTCCTGTTAACAGATTCAGAAAACGCATTTGACAAAGCACAACATCCATTCATGAACAAAAAGCTGTTTACAAAGTAAGGTTAGAGGAAACATAGTTTCACATAATGAAGGCCAAATACCAAAAAAGCCCACAGATAATATTATCCTCAATGCGGAAAAGCTGAGACCTGATCCTGTAAGGTCAGGAACAAGACAGGAATTTCCATTCGTATCACTGGAAGTCCTAGCATCAGCAATCAGATAACAAAAGGAAATAAAGGGATCCATATTGGCAAGGAAGAAGTCAAATTGCAGTATTTGTAGATAACATGATATTCTATACAGAAAACCTGAAATATCACTACAAAACTGGTAGAGCTGATACACAAATTCAAGAAAGTTGCATGATACAGAATCAATGTACAGAAATATGTTTTATTTCTATATACCAACAATGAAGAAGCAGAAAGAGAAATTAAGGAATCAGTTCCATTTACAATTGCACCAAAAATAAGATACATAGGAATAAATCTAATCAAAAGGGATAAAGACCTGTACTCTGAAAACTATAAAAAACTGAGGAAAGAAATTGAAGAAGACACAGAGAAATTTGAAAATATTCTGTGCTCATGGACTGATAGCTCATTTCTATGTAGCACTGTATAATCTGTAAAATCCCATTGTCTAGAAGTACTATTATTTAGTTATCTATCCACCTATGAAAGGCATCTTGGTTACTTCCAAGTACAGTTGACCCTTGAACAGTATGAGGGATAGTCATGCCCACCATTCAAACAGTCAAAAATCACAATAGCTTAATCACAAATAGCCTACAGTTTTCCAGAAATGTTACTGATACCTCAGTCAATTAAAACATATTTATGTTATACCATATTTGTACAATAGAGGAAGCTAAAGAAAAACACATTAAGAAAATCACAAGATAATATATTTACACTGCTTGTTGTACTTATTCATTTCTAGAAGAGTAATGAAGTCTCCAGATATAATTCTAGATTCATCTGTTTCTCCTAATAGTTTTTATGAGTATTGGCCTCATGTTTTTTGATGATATGCTGTTAGGCACATACATAGTAAGGGTTGTTATGTTTTCTTGAAAATTTGACCCCTTAATAATTATGCATTACTCATCTTTACTCATGAAAATTCCCTTGTTCTGAATATAATCAGTCTAATAAGTTTCTCAAATTCCACATATGAGTGAAATAATGTTATATTTGTCGTTGTCTGTCTTTTTTCACTTAGCATAATACCCTCCAGTAACATCCAGGCTGTTGCAAATGGCAATATTACATTATTTTTCATCACTGAGTAGTATTCCATTGTGTGTGTGTGTGTGTGTGTGTACAGATGCCATATATAAGAAGATGCCACATCTTCTTAATCCATTCATCAGTTGACAGAAATTTGGGCTCGTTCCATTATTTGTCTATTGTTGATAGTGCTGCTGTAAACATTGGGGTGCATGTGCCCCTTAGAATCAGCATTTTTGTATCCTTTGGGTAAATACCTAGTAGTGCAGTTGCTGGGCCATAGGGTAATTCTATTTTTTAATTTTTTGAGGAACCTCAACACTGTTTTCCAGAGTGACTGACCAGTTTGCATCCCCACCAACAGTGCAAGAAGATTGCCCTGTCTTCACACCCTCGCCATCATCTCTTGTTTCCTGAGTTGTTAATTTTAGGCACTCTGACAGGTGGGAGGTGGTATCTCATTGTGGTTTTGATTTGTATTTCCCTGAGGATGAAAAATATTGAACATCTTTTCATGTGTTTGTTTCCCATCTGGATGTCATTTTTGGAAAAGTGTCTATTGATGTCCTCTGCCCATGTCTTCATTGGCTTATTATTATTATTATTATTATTATTTAGTGTTCAGTTTGGTAAATTCTTTTAGATTTTGGATACTAACCATTTATCCAACATGTCATTTGCAAATATCTTCTCCTATTCTGTTGGTTGCATTTTAGTTTTGATGATAATTTCCTTTGCAGTGCAGAAACCTTTTATCCTGATGAGGTCCCAATACTTCATTTTCATTTTTATTTCCCTACCCTCCAAAGACATACCAAATAAGCAGTTGCTGTGCCTGAGGTCAAAAAGGTTGCTGCTGCCTGTTTTTCCCTCTAGGATTTTGATGGTTTCCTGTCTCATACTTAGGTATTTCATACATTTTGGATTTATTTTTGTGTATGGTGTAAGAAAGTGGTCCGGTTTCATTCTTTTGCATGTTTCTGTCTAGTTTCCCCAGCACCATTTGTTAAGAGACTGCCTTTTGTCCATTGGATACTCTTTATTGCTTTGTCAAAGATTTGTTGGCCATATATTTGTGGGTCTATTCTATTCCATTGGTCTATGAGTCTGTTTTTGTGCCAACACCAAACTGTATTGATGATTACACTTGTGTAATACAGGATAAAGTCTGGGATTGTGATGCTTCCAGATTTGGTTTTCTTTTTCAAGATTGCTTTGGCTATTCAGGTTATATATGATTTCATAAGAATTTCAGGAATATTTGTTAGAGCTCTGTGAAGAATTCTGGTTTGTTTTGTTTTGTTTTGTTTTATTAGGAGTGCTTTGAATAATGTAAGTTGCTTTGGGTAGTATCGACATTTTAAAAACTTTTGTTCTTTCAATCCATGAACATTGAATATTTTTCCATTTCTTTATGTCTTATTAAATGTCATAAATAACCTTTTTTATAATTTTCAGCATACAGATCTTTAACTCTTTGGTGAGGTTTATTTCTAGGTATTTTATGGGTTTTGGTGCAATTGTAAACGGGATTGATTCTCTGATATCTTTTTCTGTTGCTTCATTATTGGTGTATAGAAATGCAACCGATTTCTGCACATTGATTTTAAATTTTGAAATCTTCCTGAATTCCTGTTTCAACTCTAGCAGTTTTTTGGTGGAGTCTTCTGGGTTTTCTATGTAGAGAAGCATGTCATCTGTGAAAAATGAAAGTTTCACTTCTTTGTCAATTTGTATGCATTTTATTTCAGTTTTTTTGTCTGATTGCCAAGACTAGGACTTTTAAAATTATGTTAAATAACAGTGGAAAGAGTGGACATCCTTGTCGTGTTTCTGATCTCAGGGGGAAAGCTCTCACTTTTTTCCTATTGAGGATGATATTATCTTTGGGCCTTTCATATATGGTCTTTATGATATCAAGGTATGACCCTTCTACCTCAACTTTCTTCAGGGTTTTTATTAAAAATGGATGCTGGATTCTAGGGAAGATCGCAGCATAGGAGGACATTGGGCACACCATGCATCCTGCTGATCACTTAGATTCCACCTACACCTGCCTAAATAACCCAGAAAACCACCAGAAGACTAGCAGAATGGAGTCTCTGGAGCCAAGAACAGAGGAGAGGCCCACGGAAGAGGGTAGGAAGGGCGGAGAGGCGGTGCTCCCTGCATGGACAGGCTGGAGGGAACCGGGGCAGAGGGGCAGCCTGCCAGCCAAGCAGAGCCCCCGAGTCTGGCTTACAAAAGCGGAGGGGCCAGACAGAGTGTGTTCCGACAGCAAGCGGGACTTACCACCTGGGAGGTCATAAGTTAACAGCTCTGCTCACAAAGTGGGGCGGCTGGAGGACACCTGGAGGGAGAGTTGCTGAGCCCCAGGACAACAGAGCTCAGTTTGGCGGAGAACAAAGGTGCTCGCCAGTGCCATCTCCCTCGCACATCCCCCAACCAAAATCCTGAAGGGAACCAGGTCCTGCCAGGGACTTGCTCCCAGGCAAACACCCAACACTGTGCTTCTGCAGAGCCACCCCTCTGGCAGGGGGTCTGACTCCCTTCGGCTGCCACAGGGCCCCTCCTGAAGAGGGGTGGAGAAGCGAGCTAAGCCTACCCCTCTTGCCCCTGTGCACCTTGCTTACCCACCCCAGCTAATAGCCAGATCCCCAGCACCACAAACCTGGCAGTGTGCAAGTAACCCAGATGGGCCACACCACCCCACAGTGAATCCCGCCCCTAGGAGAGGGGAAGAGAAGGCACACACCAGTCTGACTGTGGCCCCAGCGGTGGGCTGGGGGAAGACATCAGGTCTGACTGAGGCCCTGCCCACCAATTCCAGTTATACACCACAGCACAGGGGAAGTGCCCTGCAGGTCTGCACCACTCCAGGGACTATCCAAAATGACCAAACGAAAGAATTCCCCTCAAAAGAATCTCCAGGAAATAACAACATCTAATGAACTGATCAAAAAGGATTTAAATAATGTAACAGAAAGTGAATTTAGAATAATAGTCATGAAATTAATCGCTGGGCTTGAAAACAGTATAGAGGACAGCGGAGAATCTATTGCTACAGAGATCAAGGGATTAAGGATAGTCAGGAGGACCTGAGAAACGCTCTAAACGATATGCAAAATAAAATGGAAACACGACGGCTCAGATTGAAGAGGCAGAGGAGAGAATAGGTGAACTAGAAGATAAAATTATGGAAAAAGAGAGGAAGCTGAGAAAAAAAGAGATAAGGAAAAATCCAGGAGTATGAGGGGAAAATTAGAGAACTAAGTGATGCACTAAAGAGAAATAATCTATGCATAATTGGTATCCCAGAGGAGGAAGAGAGAGGGAAAGGTGCTGAAGGTGTACTTGAAGAAATCATAGCTGAGAACTTCCCTGAACTGGGGATGGAAAAAGGCATTGAAATCCAAGAGGCACAGTGAACTCCCTTCAGACGTAACTTGAATCGGTCTTCTGCAACAGAATATACTTTCTTCTAGAGTGCACATGGGACATTCTCCAAGATAGATCATATACTGGGTCACAAAACAGCCCTTCATAAGTATACAAGAATAGAAATTATACCATGCCTACTTTCAGACCACAATGCTATGAACCTTGAAATAAACCACAGGAAAAAGTCTGGAAAACCTCCAAAAGCATGGAGGTTAAAGAACACCCTACTAAAGAATGAGTGGGTAAATCAGGCAATTAGGAAGAAATTAAAAAATATATGGTAACAAACGAAAATGAAAATACAACAATCCAAACGCTTTGGGATGCAGCGAAGGCAGCCCTGAGAGGAAAATACATTGCAATCCAGGCCTATCTCAAGAAACAAGAAAAATCCCAAATACAAAATCTAACCGCACACCTAAAGGAAATAGAAACAGAATAGCAAAGGCAGCCTAAACCCAGCAGAAGAAGGGAAATCATAAAGATCAGAGCAGAAATAAACAATATAGAATCTAAAAAAACGGTAGAGCAGATCAACGAATCCAAGAGTTGGTTTTTTGAAAAAATAAACAAAATTGACAAACCTCTAGCCAGGCTTCTCAAAAAGAAAAGGGAGATGACCCAAATAGATACAATCATGAATGAAAATGGAATTATGACAACCAATCCCTCAGAGATACAAACAATTATCAGGGAATACTATGAAAAATTATATGCCATCATATTGGACAACCTGGAAGAAGTGGACAAATTCCTAAACACCTACACTCTTCCAAAACTCAATCAGCAGGAAATAGAAAGCTTGAACAGACCCATAACCAGCGAAGAAATTGAATCGGTTATCAAAAATCTCCCAACAAATAAGAGTCCAGGACCAGATGGCTTCCCAGGGGAGTTCTACCAGACATTTAAAGCAGAGATAATACCTATCCTTCTCAAGCTGTTCCAAGAAATAGGGAAGGAAAACTTCCAGACTCATTCTATGAAGCCAGTATTACTTTGATTCCCAAACCAGACAGAGACCCAGTAAAAAAAGAGAACTACAGGCCAATATCCCTGATGAATATGGATGCAAAAATTCTCAATAAGATACTAGCAAATTGAATTCAACAGCATATAAAAAGAATTATTCACCATGATCAAGTGGGATTCATTCCTGGGATGCAGGGCTGGTTCAACATTCGCAAATCAATCAACGTGATACATCACATTAATAAAAGAAAAGATAAGAACCATATGATCCTGTCAATCAATGCAGAAAAGGCCTTTGACAAAATCCAGCACCCTTTCTTAATAAAAACCTTTCAGAAAGTCGGGAAAGAAGGAACATACTTAAAGATCATAAAAGCCATTTATGAAAAGTCCACAGCTAACATCATCCTCAATGGGAAAAACTGAGAGCTTTTTCCGTGAGATCAGGAACACGACAGGGATGCCCACTCTCTCCGCTGTTGTTTTACATAGCGTTGGAAGTTCTAGCATCAGCAATCAGACAACAAAAGGAAATCAAAAGTATCAAAATTGGCAAAGATGAAGTCAAGGTTTCACTTTTTGCAGATGACATGTTACTATACATGGAAAATCCGATGGACTCCACCAAAAGTCTGCTAGAACTGATACATGAATTCAGCAAAGTTGCAGGATACAAAATCAATGTACAGAAATCAGTTGCATTCTTATACACTAACAATGAAGCAACAGAAAGACAAATAAAGAAACTGATCCCATTCACAATTGCACCAAGAAGCAAAAAATACCTAGGAATAAATCTAACCAAAGATCTAAAAGATCTGTATGCTGAAAACTATGGAAAGCTTATGAAGGTAATTGAAGAAGATATAAAGAAATGGAAAGAGGAGGAGTTCCGGAAGATGGCGGCGTAGGAGGATGCTGGGCTCACTGCACGTCCTGCTGATCACTTAGATTCCACCTACACCTGCCTAAAGAACCCAGAAAACCGCCAGAGGATTAGCAGAATGGAGTCTCCGGAGCCAAGCTCAGACGAGAGGCCCACGGAAGAGGGTAGGAAGGGCGGCGAGGCGGTGCGCGCTCCACGGACTGGCGGGAGGGAGCCGGGACGGAGGGGCGGCTCGCCGGCCAAGCTGAGCCCCCGAGTGAGGCTGGCAAAAGCGGAGGGGCCGGATGGACTGTATTCCGACAGCAAGCGTGACTTAGCGTCTGGGAGGTCATAAGTTAACAGCTCTGCTCAGAAAGCGGGAAGGCTGGAGGACAAAGGGAGGGAGAGCTGCTGAGCCCCCGGACGGCAGAGCTCAGCTTGGCGGGGAACAAAGGCGCTCGCCCATCCCCCAGCCAAAATCCCAAAGAGAACCAGTTCCTGCCAGGGAACTTGCTCGCTCTGCGCAAACACCCAACTCTGTGCTTCTGCGGAGCCAAACCTCCGGCAGTGGATCTGACTCCCTCCCGCTGCCACAGGGCCCCTCCTGAAGTGGATCACCTAAGGAGAAGCGAGCTAAGCCTGCCCCTCCCGCCCCCGTGCACCTTGCCTACCCACCCCAGCTAATACGCCAGATCCCCAGCACCACAAGCCTGGCAGTGTGCAAGTAGACCAGACGGGCCACACCACCCCACAGTGAATCCCGCCCCTAGGAGAGGGGAAGAGAAGGCACACACCAGTCTGACTGTGGCCCCAGCGGTGGGCTGGGGGCAGACATCAGGTCTGACTGCGGCCCCGCCCACCAACTCCAGTTATACACCACAGCACAGGGGAAGTGCCCTGCAGGTCCTCACCGCTCCAGGGACTATCCAAAATGACCAAACGGAAGAATTCCCCTCAGAAGAATCTCCAGGAAATAACAACAGCTAATGAACTGATCAAAAAGGATTTAAATAATATAACAGAAAGTGAATTTAGAATAATAGTCATAAAATTAATCGCTGGGCTTGAAAACAGTATACAGGACAGCAGAGAATCTCTTGCGACAGAGATCAAGGGACTAAGGAACAGTCACGAGGAGCTGAAAAACGCTTTAAACGAAATGCAAAACAAAATGGAAACCACCACGGCTCGGATTGAAGAGGCAGAGGAGAGAATAGGTGAACTAGAAGATAAAGTTATGGAGAAGGAAGAAGCTGAAAGAAAGAGAGATAAAAAAATCCAGGAGTATGAGGGGAAAATTAGAGAACTAAGTGATACACTAAAAAGAAATAATATACGCATAATTGGTATCCCAGAGGAGGAAGAGAGAGGGAAAGGTGCTGAAGGGGTACTTGAAGAAATTATAGCTGAGAACTTCCCTGAACTGGGGAAGGAAAAAGGCATTGAAATCCAAGAGGCACAGAGAACTCCCTTCAGACGTAACTTGAATCGATCTTCTGCACGACATATCATAGTGAAACTGGCAAAATACAAGGATAAAGAGAAAATTCTGAAAGCAGCAAGGGATAAACGTGCCCTCACATATAAAGGGAGACCTATAAGACTCGTGACTGATCTCTCCTTTGAAACTTGGCAGGCCAGAAAGGCTTGGCATGATATCTTCAGTGTGCTAAACAGAAAAAATATGCAGCCGAGAATCCTTTATCCAGCAAGTCTGTCATTTAGAATAGAAGGAGAGATAAAGGTCTTCCCAAACAAACAAAAACTGAAGGAATTTGTCACCACGAAACCAGCCCTACAAGAGATCCTAAGGGGGATCCTGTGAGACAAAGTACCAGAGACATCACTACAAGCATAAAACATACAGACATCACAATGACTCTAAACCCGTATCTTTCTATAATAACACTGAATGTAAATGGATTAAATGTGCCAACCAAAAGACATAGGGTATCAGAATGGATAAAAAAACAAGACCCATCTATTTGCTGTCTACAAGAGACTCATTTGAGATCTGAGGACACCTTTAGATTGAGAGTGAGGGGATGGAGAACTATTTATCATGCTACTGGAAGCCAAAAGAAAGCTGGAGTAGCCATACTTATATCAGACAAACTAGACTTTAAATTAAAGGCTGTAACAAGAGATGAAGAAGGGCATTATATAATAATTACAGGGTCTATCCATCAGGAAGAGCTAACAATTATAAATGTCTATGCGCCAAATACGGGAGCCCCCAGATATATAAAACAGTTACTCATAAACATAAGCAACCTTATTGATAAGAATGTGGTCATTGCAGGGGACTTTAACACCCCACTTACAGAAATGGATAGATCATCTAGACACACAGTCAATAAAGAAACAAGGGCCCTGAATGATACATTGGATCAGATGGACTTGACAGATATATTTAGAACTCTGCATCCCAAAGCAACAGAATATACTTTCTTCTCGAGTGCACATGGAACATTCTCCAAGATAGATCATATACTGGGTCACAAAACAGCCCTTCATAAGTTTACAGGAATTGAAATTATACCATGCATACTTTCAGACCACAATGCTATGAAGCTTGAAATCAACCACAGGAAAAAGTCTGGAAAACCTCCAAAAGCGTGGAGGTTAAAGAACACCCTACTAACGAATGAGTGGGTCAACCAGGCAATTAGAGAAGAAATTAAAAAATATATGGAAACAAACGAAAATGAAAATACAACAATCCAAACGCTTTGGGACGCAGCGAAGGCAGTCCTGAGAGGAAAATACATTGCAATCCAGGCCTATCTCAAGAAACAAGAAAAATCCCAAATACAAAATCTAACAGCACACCTAAAGGAAATAGAAGAACAGCAAAGGCAGCCTAAACCCAGCAGAAGAAGAGAAATCATAAAGATCAGAGCAGAAATAAACAATATAGAATCTAAAAAAACTGTAGAGCAGATCAACGAAACCAAGAGTTGGTTTTTTGAAAAAATAAACAAAATTGACAAACCTCTAGCCAGGCTTCTCAAAAAGAAAAGGGAGATGACCCAAATAGATAAAATCATGAATGAAAATGGAAATATTACAACCAATCCCTCAGAGATACAAACAATTATCAGGGAATACTATGAAAAATTATATGCCAACAAATTGGACAACCTGGAAGAAATGGACAAATTCCTAAACACCCACACTCTTCCAAAACTCAATCAGGAGGAAATAGAAAGCTTGAACAGACCCATAACCAGCGAAGAAATTGAATCGGTTATCAAAAATCTCCCAACAAATAAGAGTCCAGGACCAGATGGCTTCCCAGGGGAGTTCTACCAGACGTTTAAAGCAGAGATAATACCTATCCTTCTCAAGCTATTCCAAGAAATAGAAAGGGAAGGAAAACTTCCAGACTCATTCTATGAAGCCAGTATTACTTTGATTCCTAAACCAGACAGAGACCCAGTAAAAAAAGAGAACTACAGGCCAATAACCCTGATGAATATGGATGCAAAAATTCTCAATAAGATACTAGCAAATCGAATTCAACAGCATATAAAAAGAATTATTCACCATGATCAAGTGGGATTCATTCCTGGGATGCAGGGCTGGTTCAACATTCGCAAATCGATCAACGTGATACATCACATTAACAAAAAAAAAGAGAAGAACCATATGATCCTGTCAATCGATGCAGAAAAGGCCTTTGACAAAATCCAGCACCCTTTCTTAATAAAAACCCTTGAGAAAGTCGGGATAGAAGGAACATACTTAAAGATCATAAAAGCCATTTATGAAAAGCCCACAGCTAACATCATCCTCAATGGGGAAAAACTGAGAGCTTTTTCCCTGAGATCAGGAACACGACAGGGATGCCCACTCTCACCGCTGTTGTTTAATATAGTGCTGGAAGTTCTAGCATCAGCAATCAGACAACAAAAGGAAATCAAAGGCATCAAAATTGGCAAAGATGAAGTCAAGCTTTCGCTTTTTGCAGATGACATGATATTATACATGGAAAATCCGATAGACTCCACCAAAAGTCTGCTAGAACTGATACATGAATTCAGCAAAGTTGCCGGATACAAAATCAATGTACAGAAATCAGTTGCATTCTTATACACTAACAATGAAGCAACAGAAAGACAAATAAAGAAACTGATCCCATTCACAATTGCACCAAGAAGCATAAAATACCTAGGAATAAATCTAACCAAAGATGTAAAAGATCTGTATGCTGAAAACTATAGAAAGCTTATGCAGGTAATTGAAGAAGATATAAAGAAATGGAAAGACATTCCCTGCTCATGGATTGGAAGAATAAATATTGTCAAAATGTCAATACTACCCAAAGCTATCTACACATTCAATGCAATCCCAATCAAAATTGCACCAGCATTCTTCTTGAAACTAGAACAAGCAATCCTAAAATTCATATGGAACCACAAAAGGCCCCGAATAGCCAAAGTAATTTTGAAGAAGAAGACCAAAGCAGGAGGCATCACAATCCCAGACTTTAGCCTCTACTACAAAGCTGTCATCATCAAGACAGCATGGTATTGGCATAAAAACAGACACATAGACCAATGGAATCGAATAGAAACCCCAGAACTAGACCCACAAACGTATGGCCAACTCATTTTTGACAAAGCAGGAAAGAACATCCAATAGAAAAAAGACAGTCTCTTTAACAAATGGTGCTGGGAGAACTGGACAGCAACATGCAGAAGGTTGAAACTAGACCACTTTCTCACACCATTCACAAAAATAAACTCAAAATGGATAAAGGACCTGAATGTGAGACAGGAAACCATCAAAACCTTAGAGGAGAAAGCAGGAAAAGACCTCTCTGACCTCAGCCGTAGCAATCTCTTACTCGGCACATCCCCAAAGGCAAGGGAATTAAAAGCAAAAGTGAATTACTGGGACCTTATGAAGATAAAAAGCTTCTGCACAGCAAAGGAAACAACCAACAAAACTAAAAGGCAACCAACGGAATGGGAAAAGATATTTGCAAATGACACATCGGACAAAGGGCTAGTATCCAAAGTCTATAAAGAGCTCATCAAACTCCACACCCGAAAAGCAAATAACCCAGTGAAGAAATGGGCAGAAAACATGAATAGACACTTCTCTAATGAAGACATCCGGATGGCCAACAGGCACATGAAAAGATGTTCAACGTCGCTCCTCATCAGGGAATTACAAATCAAAACCACACTCAGATATCATCTCACGCCAGTCAGAGTGGCCAAAATGAACAAATCAGGAGACTATAGATGCTGGAGAGGATGTGGAGAAATGGGAACCCTCTTGCACTGTTGGTAGGAATGCAAATTGGTGCAACCGCTCTGGAAAACAGTGTGGAGGTTCCTCAGAAAATTAAAAATAGACCTACCCTATGACCCAGCAATAGCACTGCTAGGAATTTACCCAAGGGATACAGGAGTACTGATGCATAGGGGCACTTGTACCCCAATGTTTATAGCAGCACTCTCAACAATAGCCAAATTATGGAAAGAGCCTAAATGTCCATCAACTGATGAATGGATAAAGAAATTGTGGTTTATATACACAATGGAATACTACGTGGCAATGAGAAAAAATGAAATATGGCCTTTTGTAGCAACGTGGATGGAACTGGAGAGTGTGATGCTAAGTGAAATAAGCCATACAGAGAAAGACAGATACCATATGGTTTCACTCTTATGTGGATCCTGAGAAACGTAACAGAAACCCATGGGGGAGGGGAAGGGAAAAAAAAAAAAAGAGGTTAGAGTGGGAGAGAGCCAAAGCATAAGAGACTGTTAAAAACTGAGAACAAACTGAGGGTTGATGGGGGGTGGGAGGGAGGGCAGGGTGAGTGATGGGTATTGAGGAGGGCACCTTTTGGGATGAGCACTGGGTGTTGTATGGAAACCAATTTGACAGTAAATTTCATATATTAAAAGATAAATAAATAAATAAATAAATAAATAAATAAATAAAAAGAAAAGTTTATATAAAAAAAAAAAGGCTCTTACTTACAAAGGTAGACCCATAAGAGTAGTGGCAGACCTATCTACTGAAACTTGGCAGGCTAGAAAGGAATGGCAGGAAATCTTCAATGTGATGAACAGAAAAAATATGCAGCCGAGAATGCTTTATCCAGGAAGTCTGTCATTCAGAACAGAAGGAGAGATAAAGGTTTCCCCAAACAAACAAACAAAAACTAAAGAATTCATCACCACTAAACCAGACATAAATAAGGCCCTAAGGGGGACTGTGTGAGTGAAATGGTGCAAGGACCACAAGCACCAGAGACATCTCTACGATTATGAAACCTACAGACATCACAATGACCGTAAACACATATCTTTCAATAATAACACTGAATGTAAATGGACGAAATGCTCCAATCAAAATAGGGTATCAGAATGGATAAAAAAAACAAGACCCATCTATTTGCTGTCTACAAGAGACTCATTTTAGACCTGAGAACACCTTCAGATTGAAAGTCAGGGGATGGAGGACTATCTATCATGCTACTGGAAGTCAAAAGAAAGCTTGAGAAACCATACTTATTCAGACAAACTAGACTTAAATTAAAGGCTGTGACAAGAGATGAAGAAGGGCATTGTATAATAATTACAGGGTCGATTCATCAGGGAGAGCTAACACTTATAAATGTCTATGTGCTGAATACAGGAGCCCCCAAATATATAAAACAATGAATCATAAAAATAAGTAAACTTATTGATAAGAAAGTGGGAATTTCATGGTTCTTTAATACCCCACTTACAGAAATGGATAGATCATCTAGACACAGGATCAATAAAGAAACAAGGGCCCTAAATGATACATTGTATCAGATGGACTTGACAGATATATTTAGAACTCTGCATCCCAAAGCAACAGAATATACTTTCTTCTTGAGTGCACATGGAACATTCTCCAAGATAGATCACATACTGGGTCACAAAACAGCCCTTCAAAGTATACAAGAATTGAGATCATACCATGCACACTTTAAGACCGCAATGCTATGAAGCTTGAAATCAACCACAAACAAAAATCTGGATACTCTCCAAAAGCATGGAGATTAAAGAACACCCTACTAAAGAATGAATGGGTCAACCAGGCAATTAGAGAAGAAATTAAGGAATATATGGGGACAAATGAAAATGAAAATACAACAATCCAAATGCTTGGGATGCAGTGAAGGCAGTCCTGAGAGGAAAATACATTGCAATCCAGGCCTATCTCAAGAAACAAGAAAAATCCCAAATACAAAATGTAACAGCACACCTAAAAGACCTATAAGCAGAACAGCAAACACACCCCAAACCCAGCAGAAGAAGAGAAATAATGAAGATCAGAGCAGAAATAAACAATACAGAATCTAAAACAAAAACAAAAACAAAAACAGTAGAGAAGATCAATGAAACCAAGAGTTGTTTTTCTGAAAAAATAAACAAAATTGATAAACCTTTAGCCAGGATTCTCAAAAAGAAAAGGGAGATGACCTAAATAGATAAAATAATGAATGAAAATGGAAGTATTACAACCAATCCCTCAGAAATACAAGCAATTATCAGGGAATACTATGAAAAATTATATGCCAACAAACTGGACAACCTAGAAGAAGTGGGCAAATTCCTAAGCACCCACACACTTCCAAAACTCAAATAGGAAGAAATAGAAAACATTAACACACACATAACCAGCGAAGAAATTGAATAAGTTATCAAAAATCACCCAACAAATAAGAGTCCAGGACCAGATGGCTTCCCTGGGGAATTCTACCAGACATTTAAAGCAGAGATAACACCTATCCTTCTCAAGCTGTTCCAAAAAAATAGAAAGGGAAGGGAAACTTCCAGACTCATTCTATGAAGCCAGCATTCCTTTGATTACCAAAGCAGACATAGACCCAGTAAAAAAAATACAACTAACAGGCCAATATCCCTGATGAATATGGATGTAAAATTTTTTAACAAGATACTAGCAAATCGAATTCAACAACATATAAAAAGAATTGCTCACCATGGTCAAGTGGGATTCATTCCTGGGCTGCAGGGCTGGGTCAATATTAGCAAATAAATCAATTTGATACATCATATTAATAAAAGAAAAATAAGAACCATATGATCCTGTCAATCGATTCAGAAAAAAGCATTTGACAAAATTCAGCATCGTTTCTTAATCAAAACCCTCGTGAAAGTAGAGACAGAAAGAACATATTTAAACATCATCAAAGACATTTATGAAAATCCCACAGCTAATATTATCCTCAATGAGGAAAAACTAACAGCTTTCCCTCTGAGATGAGGAACACGACAGGGATGTCCACTCTCACTGCTGTTGTTTAGCATAGTGTTGGAAGTTCTAGCATCAGCAATCAGACAACAAAATGAAATCAAACTCATCAACATTGGCAAAAATGAAGTCAAGCTTACAGTTTTTGCAGAGGACATAATAGTATACATGGAAAACCCTATAGACTCTACCAAAAGTCTTCTTGCACTGGTACATGAATCCAGCAAAGTAGCAGGATACAAAAATAATTTACAGATATCAGTTGCATTCTTATACATTAATAATGAACCAACAAGAAGACAAATAAAGACACAGATCACATACACAATTGCACCAAGAATCAAAAAATACCTAGGAATAAACCTAACCAAAGATGTAAAAGATCTGTATGCTGAAAACTATACAAAGGTTATGATGGAAATTGAAGAAGACATAAAGAAATGGGAAAACATTCCATGTTCATGGATTGGAAGAATAAATATTGTTAAAATGTCAATACTACCCAAAGCTATCTACACATTCAATGCAATCCTAATCATAATTGCACCAGCATTCTTCTCGAAGCTAGAATAAGCAATCCTAAAATTTGTATGGAACCACAAAAGACCCAAATAGCCATAGTAATATTGAAGAAGAAAACCAAAGCGGGAGGCATCCCAATCCCAGACTTTAGCCTCTAGTAAAAAAGCTATAATCATCAAGAAAACATGGTATTGACACAAAAACAGACACATCGACCAATAGAATAGAGTACAGACTCCAGAATTGGACTCACAAAAGTATGGCCAACTAATCTTTGACAAAGCAGCAAAGAAAATCCAATGGGAAAAAGACAGTCTCTTTAACAAATGGTGCTGGGAGAACTGGACAGCAACATGCAGAAGAATGAAACTAGACCACTTTATTACACCATTCACAAAAATAAACTCAAAATGCATGAAAGACCTGAATGTGAGACAGGAAACCATCAAAACCCCAGAAGAGAAAGCAGGAAAAAAACCTCTCTGACCTCAGTTGCAGCAATTTCTTACTTGACACATCCACAAAGGCAAGGGAATTAAAAGCAAAAATGAACTATTGGGACTTCATGAAGATAAAAACTTCTGCACTTTAAAATAAACAATCAACAAAACTAAAAGACAACCTATGGAATAGGAAAAGATATTTGAAAAACATATCAGACAAAGGGCTAGTATCCAAAATATATAAAGAACTCGCCAAACTCCACACCCCAAAAACAAACAATCCAGTGAAGAAATGGGCAGAAAACATGAATAGACATTTCTCTAAAGAAGACATCCGGATGGCCAACATGCACATGAAAAGATGCTCAACGTCGCTCCTCATCAGGGAAATACAAATCAAAACCACCCTGAGATATCACCTCACGCCAGTCAGAGTGGCTAAAATGAATAAATCAGGAGTCTGTAGATGCTGGAGAGGATGTGGAGGAATGGGAACCCTCTTGCACTGTTAGTGGGAATGCAAACTGGTGCAGCCGCACTGGAAAACAGTGTGGAGGTTCCTCAAAAAATTAAAAATATATCTACCCTATGACCCAGTAATAGTACTGCTAGGAATTTACCCAAGGGATACAAGAGTGCTGATACTTAGGGTCACTTGTACCCTAATGTTTATGACAGTGCTTTCACCAATAGGCAAATTATGAAAAGAGTCTAGGGGCACCTGGGTGGCTCGGTCGGTTGGGCGGCCGACTTTGCCTCAGGTCATGATCTCACAGCCCATGAGTCTGTGGGCTCGAGCCCCGCGTCGGGCTCTGTGCTGACAGCTTGGAGTATGGAGCCTGCTTCGGATTGTGTCTCCCGCTCTCTCTGCCCCTCTCCCTCCCTCCCTCCCTCCTTCCATCCCTCCTTCCCTCTCTCTCTCTCAAAAATAAATAAACATTAAAAAAAAAAAAGAAAAGAGTCTAAATGTCCATCAACTGACAAATGGATAAAGGAGTTTTGGTTTATATATACAGTGGAATACTAGTCAGCAATGAGAAAAAAATGAAATATGGTCTTTTGTAGCAACGTGGATGGAACTGGAGAGTGTTATGCTAAGTGAAATAAGTCAGTCAGTGAAAGACAGATACCATACGTTTTCACTTATATGTGGATCCTGAGTAACTCAACAGACCAAGAAAATCACCATATGTTTTTACTTTTATGTGCAACCTAAAAAAAACAAAAATAATTTTAAAAAACATAAAAAAGCAGAATCAGACACATCAGAGAACTAGTGGCTGGCCAAGGAGAGTGGTTTGGGTGGGATGTAGAAAATGAGTGAAGGGGAGTAGGAAATACATACTTCCAGTTGTAGAAAAACATAAATATGAGAATAAAAGGTACAGGATAGAGAGTACAAAGGCATTGTAATGGCATGGAATGGTTGCAGAATGTTGCTATGCTTGTGGTGAGCAGAGAATAATGCAGAAATTTCATGAATCACTATGTTATACTATAATGAAAGTAATGTGATATTGTGTGTTATCTATAATCAATGGTAGAAAAATAAAGTTATTATTGATACAGCTGTTCATTGCCCTTGCCAGAAACTGCTGTTTTCATTTTTAATTATTTAACCATCTATTAGTTGTAGTGGCACTTGCTGTAGTTTTAATTTGTATTTCCCTAATTACTAATAATATTGACCAAGATTTCATGTTTATTTAATATATATACATATACATGTCATCCCCCTTAGGCAACATATCTGCTCAGATATTGTCCTGTTTTGTTTTATTTTTTTAATTCAACATATTTTCTTGTTGTGGGTTTAAAATGATGTTTACATTACCTTGATACAAGTTTTTTTAATGATATTTGTGCCTTGTAAATATTTCTATCTGTGGCTTCTCTAATCTTTCTCTTAAATTTGTTTTTCATAAAGTGAAAGTTTATTATTTTTTTGTTCTGTGAATTTTGGATTTTAAATTTCTTTTATTTTTAAAAACAGTAAATTACAACGCTATATTAGTTTCAAGTGTACAATATAGTAATTAAACAATTCCACACATCACCAAATGTTCACATATTTCATAAATCTCTCCACCCACCTCCCCTCTGTTAAAGATCAATTTGTTCTCTATAGTTAAGAGTCTATTTCTTGGTTTGTATCTCTCTTTTTCCTTTTCTCATTAATTTTTTTTATTGAATTCCACACATCAGTGAAATCATATGATATTTGTCTTTCTCTGACTGATTTATTTTGCTTATCATTATACTCTCTAGCTCCATCCACATCATTGCTAATGGCAAGATTTCATTATTTTTTATGCCTGCATGATATTCCATTAGCTAGATAGATCTATATCTATATATCTATCTATATCTATATAATCTATATCTACATCTATCATCAATATATCTATCTATATCACATCTTCTTTGTCCATTCATCTATCAATGGACACTTAGGCTGCTTCCATAACTTGGCTATATTAAATATTGTTGCTATAATCATTGAAGTGCATGTATCCCTTTGAATTAGTGTTCTTGTATTCTTTGAGTAAATTTCCCAGCAGTGTGATTATTGGATCATAAGGTAGTCCAACTTCTAACTTTTTGAGGAAACTCCATATTGTTTCCCACAGTGGCTGTACCAGTTTGTATTCCCACCAACAGTGCAGAAGGGTTCCTTTATTCTCCAAATCCACACCAACAGTTGTTGTTTCTTGTGTTTTTAATATTAGCCATTCTGATAGGTGCAAAGTGATATCTCATTGTAGGTTTGATTTGTATTTCCCTGATGATGAGTGAGTGATTTTGAGCACCTTTTCATGTGTCTGTTTGCCATCTGGATGTCTTCTTTGGAGAAATGTGTCCACTTCTTCTGCAAACTTAATTTGATTATTTGTGTTGAATTTGAGAAATTCTTTATATATTTTAGATACTAATCCTTTATCAGATATGTGATTTGCAAATATCTTCTCCATTTCTGTAACTTGTCTTTTAGTTTTGTTGATTGTTTCTTTTGCTATGCAGAAGTTCTTTTTGTGTGTGTGTGTGTGGGGGGTTATGTTTTGTTTTTGCTTTCGTTTTTATGTAGCCCCAGTAGTTTATTTTTATTTCCCTTGCCTCAGGAGACATATCTAGAAAAATGTTGCTACATGTGATGTCAGAGACATTAGTGCCTGTGCTCATTTCTAGGATTTATATTTAGGTCTTTAATCTACTTGGAGTTTACTTTTGTGAATGATGTTAGAAAGTTGTCAATTTTCATTCTTTTTCATGGAGCTGTCCATTTTCCCCAACACCTTTTGTTGAAGAGACTATCTTTTTCCCTTGGATATTCTTTCCTCCTTTTCCAAAGATTAATTGGCCATATAGTCATGAGTTTATTTCTTAGTTTTCTATTATGTTCTATTGATCCATGTGTCTATTTTTGTGCCAGTACCATACATTTTTGATTACTGTAACTTCAAAAAATTACTTAAGGTATGGAATTATAATACTTACAGCTTTGCTTTTCTTTGTCAAAATTGCTGTGGGTATTCAGGGTCTTTTGTTGTTCTGTATAAATTTCAGGATTTTTTGTTTTCATTATGTGAAAAAATGCTGTTGATATTTTGATAGGTATTGCATTAAATGTGTAGATTGGTTTGTGTATTATAGGCCTTTTAACAATATTTGTTCTTTAGATCCATGAATATGGAATGTATTTTCATTTCTTTCTGCCATAATCAATATCTGTCATGAATGTTTTATCATTTTCAGAGTACATGTCTTTGACCATTTTGTTCAGATTTATTCCTAGTATATTATTATTTTTGGTGCAATTGTAAACAGAATATTTTAAACATTTTTCTTTCCGCTGCTTTATTATTAGTGTAAAAAATTCATCATATTTCTGTATAGTGATTTTGAATCCTGTGACTTTAGTGAATTAATTTATCATTTCTAATAGTTTTTTTTTTGGTGGAGTCTTTAGGGTTTTCTATATAGAGTATCATGTCATCTGCAAATGAAGTTTTACTGTTTGCTTTCAATTTGGATGCATTTTGTCTTTCCTTATTCTTCTTCTTCTTCCTCCTCCTCCCCCTCCTCCTCTCTTTCTCTTTTCTTCTTCCCCTTCTTCCCTTTCTTCGCCTCACCTTCTTTTTCTCCTTCTCCTTCTTCTCCTTTGCTTTCTCGTCATCCTCCTCCTCCTCTTTCTCCTTCTTCTCCTTAACATCCTTCTCCTTCTCATTCTTATTGTTTTTCATCTAATGCTGTGAGTAAGGTATCCAATACCATATTGAATAAATGTGAGGGGAGTGGACATCTTTTATTTGTTACTTACCATAGGGAAAAAGCTCTGAGTTTTTCCCCATTGATTATTATGTTCACTGTGGGTTTTTCATATATGGCCTGTATTATGTTGAAGTATGTTCCCTCTAAACATTCTTTCTTGAGAGATTTTTGTCATGAATCGTTGTTGTACTTTGTCAGATGCTTTTTCTGTATCTATTGAGATGATCATATGGTTTTTATATTTTCTATTGTGAATGTGATGTATCACACTGATTTGAGAATATTGAACCACCCTTGCATAAAGGGAATGAATGGCACTTCTTTGTTGTGAATGGTTATATTGAAGTTTTTATTCCATTTGCTAACATTTGGTTGAGGATTTTTGCACCTATGTTCAGAGATATTGGTCTATAGTTCTCTTTTTTGTGTGTTGTCTTTATCTGGTTTTTATATCAGGGTGACACTGGACTCACAAAATGAATTTGAAAGTTTTCCTTCTTTTTTTTGGAATAATTTGAATAGAATAGGTAATAACTCTTATTTAAATGTTTCATAGAGGGATGACTTTGCAGTTTAGTCAGTCAAGCATTTGACTCTGATCTCAGCTCAGGTCTGGATCTCAGGGTGATGAGTTTAAAACCTCTGTACTAGGCATTAAGCCTACGTTAAAAAATATTCAATCAAATTTGCCTGTGAAGCTGTCTGGTCTTACTTATGTTTTGGGGATTTTTTTTTATCAACCCAATCTCCTTACTGGTAATCAGTCTGTTGAAATTTTGTATTTCTTCATGCTTTTATTTTTAGTATATTTTATATTTCTGGGAATTTATTCATTTTTTCTAGGATTCTAAGGTGTTGGCATACAGTTTTTCATGATAATCTGTTACAATTTTATATTTTTCTATGTTGTTGGTTGTTGTTTCTCCTCTTTCATTGGTGTTTCTGTTTATTTGTATCCTCCCTCTCTCATTCATTTTTTTTCTTCTTTTCTTTTTTTTTTCTTTTTTTCTTTTCTTTCCTTTTTTTTTTTTTGATGAGTCTGGCTATAGGTTTATCAGTTTTATTAAATTTTTCAAAGAACCAGATCCTGACTTCATTGATCTGTTCTATTGTTTTTTAGTCTCTATATCCCTTATTTCAGCTACAATCATTTTTACTTATTTATTTAAATTCAAGTTAGTTAACATGCAGTGTACTATTGATTTCAGGAGTAACCCAGTGATTCATTGTTTACATATAACACCCAGGGCTAATCCCAATAAGTGCCCTCCTTAATGCCCATCACCCATTTAGCCTGCCCCCCACCCACATCCCCTTTAGCAGCTCACAGCTTATTCTCTATATTTAAGTATCTCTTATGCTTTGCCATTCTGTTTTTATCTTATTTATCCTTCCCTTATCCTTGTTAATCTGTTGATTTTCTCAAATTCTACTTATGAGTGAAGTAATTTGATATCTGTCTTTCCCTGCCTGACATGTTTAGCTTAGCATACTACACTCTAGTTTCCTCCATTGTTACAAATGGGAAGATTTCATTCTTTTTTGTTGCCAAGGAGTATTCCATTGTATATTTATATACCACATCTTCTTTATCCACTCATCATTTGATAGAAATTTGGGCTCTTTCTATAATTTGGCTATCATTGGTAATACCACTATAAACATTGGAGGGCATTTGCCTATTCTAATAAGAATTTTTGTATCATTTGGATAAATACCTAGCAGTGCAATTGCTGGGTTGTAGAGTAGTACTATTTTTAATTTCTTGAGGAACATCCATACTGTTTTCCAGAGTGGCTGCACCAGGTTGCATTCCCACCAATGGTGCAAAAGGGTTCCACTTTCTCTGCATTCTTGCCAACATCTGTTGTTTCCTGAGTTGTTTATGTTAGCCTTTCTGACAGGTGTGAGGTGGTATCTCACAGTGGTTTTGATTTGTATTTCCCTGAGAATGAACAATGTTGAGCATCTTTTTCATGTGTCATTAGCCACCTGGATGTCTTCTTTGGAAAAGTGTCTATTAATGTTTATTGTACATTTCTTCATTGTTTTTTCAATGTTGAGACTGGTATGTTTTTTATACATTTTGGATACTAACACTTTTTCCCATATGTCATTTGCAAATGTCTTCTCCCATTCTGTTCATTGCCTTTTAGTTTTGTTGATTGTTTCCTTTGCAGTGCAGAAGCTTCTTATCTTGATGAGGTCCCAATAGTTAATTTTTATTTCCCTTGCCCCTGGAGATATGTCTAATAAGAAGTTGCTGCGGCTGAGGTCAAAGAGGATGCTGCCAGGTTTCTCCTGTAGGTTTTTGATGGTTTCCTGTCTCACATTTAAGTCTTTCATCCGTTTTGAATTTATTTGTGTGTATGGTGTAAGAAACTGGTCCAGTTTTATTCTTCTGTATGTCACTCTCCAGTTTTCCCAGCACCATTTGCTGAGAGATTGTCTTTTTATTTTTTCCATTGGGTAGTCTTTCCTGCTTTGTTGAAGATTAGTTGGACATACATTTGTGGGTGCATTTCTGGGTTGTCTATTCTCTTCCATTGATCTATGTGTCTCTTTTTGTGCCAGTACCATACTGTCTCTATGTCAAGCTTTTAATAGAGTTTGAAGTCCGGAATTGTGATGCCTCCAGCTTTGGTTTGCTTTTTCAACATTAGTTTGGTTATTCAGAGTTTTTCTGGTTTCATACAAATATTAAGATTATTTATTATAGTTCTGTGAAGAATGCTGGTGTTATTTTGATAAAAATTGCATTGAATGTGTACAGTGCTTTGGGTATTATCAACGTCTTAACAATATTTGTTCTTCCAATCCGTGAGCATGTAATGCTTTTCTATTTCTTTGTTTATTCTTCAATTTCTTTCAGAAGCTTTCTATAGTTTTCAGCGTACAGATATTTTATCTCATCGGTTAGATTTATTCCAAGGTATTTCATGGGTTTTGGTGCAATTGTAAAAAAAGTCAATTCCTTGATATTTCCTTCTTCTGCTTAGTTTTTGGTGTATAAAAATGCAATTTATTTCTGCACCTTGATTATATATCCTGTGACTTTGGTGAATTCATGTATAAGTTCTAGCATTTTTTGGTGGAGTCTTTCAGGCCTTCCATGTAATATATCACGTCATCTGCAAAGAGTGAAAGTTGGAAGTATTCTTTGCCAATTTGTATGCATTTCTCTCTCTTTTTTTTTATCTGATTGCTGAGGCTAGAACTTCCAGTACTATGTTGAAAAACAGTGATGAGAGTGGACATCCCTCTCATGTTCCTGACCATAGGGGGAAAGCTTTCAGTTTTTCCCCATTGAGGATAATATTAACTGTGGGCTTTTCAAGTATGGCTTTTATGATGTTATGGTATGTTTGTTCTATCCTGACTTTCTTCAGGGTTTTATTTAAAAAGTATGCTGTATTTTGTCCAATGATTTTTCTGCATCTACTGACAAGATCATGTGGTTCTTATCCTTTCTTCTATTAATGTGATGTATCACATTGATTGATTTCCAAGTATTTAACCAGCCCTTCAGCCAAGGAATAAATCCCACTTGATCATGGTGAATAATTCTATTAATGTGCTGTTGAATAACATTTGCTAGGATTTTGTTGAGAATTTTTGCATCCAGCTTCATCAGGGCTATTGACTTGCAATTTTCCTTTTTGTTGGGTTCTTTGGTTTTGGAAGCAAGGTAATGCTGGCTTCAAAGAATGAGTTTGGAAGCTTCCCTTCCATTTCTTTTCTTTTTTTTTTTTTTAGAACAGTTTCAGGAGAATAGGTATTAATCTTTCTCTAAATTCTGTTAAAATTTCCCTCGGAAGCCATCTGGCTTGGGACTCTTATTTATTGGGAGATTTTTGATGACTGATTCAATTTTTCTGCTATTGATAAGCCTGTTCAAATTTTATATGTCTCCCTGTTTCACTTTTGTTAGTGTGTGAGTGTCTAGGAATTTGTCCATTTCTTCCATACAGTCCTCGTTGTTGGCAAATAATTTTTCATAGTATTCTCTTACAAGTGTTTGTACTTACTTGCTGTTGGTTGTGAACACTCCTCTTTCATTCATGATTTTATCTAGTTGAGTCCTCTCATTTTTTCTTTTTGAACATTCTGGCTAGGGGGTTATCAACAATGTTTATTCTTTCAAAAAGAACTTTTAGTTTCTTTGATCTGTTCTACTTTTTTTGTTTTTTTTTCCTTTCTATATGATTTATTTCTGCTCTAATCACTATTATTTCCTTTTATCTTATAAGCCGCTCCTTTTCTATATCCCTTAAGTGTAAGGTTAAGTTGTATATTTGGGACCCTCTTGTTTCTTGAGATAGGCCTGAATTGCAATTTATTTTTATCTCAGGACTGCCTTTGCTGCATCCCAAAGGCTTTGGACTGTTGTGTTTTCATTTTCATTTGCTTCCATGTTTGTTTGTTTGTTTGTTTGTTTAATTTAAAAAAAAATTCCAGGTTAACCCATTCATTCACTAGTAAGGTTTTCTTTCATGTCCATATATTTGAGGGCTTTCTACATTTTTTTATCGTTGATTTCCAGTTTCACACCACTGTGATCTGATAATATGCCTGATAACATCTCAATCTTTTTGTACCTGTTGAAGGTGACCCGGGATGTGATCTATTCTGGAGAATGTTCCATGTATACCTGAGAGAAAGTGTATTCTGCTGCTTTAAGATGAAATGTTCTTGGGGCTCTTGGGTGGCTCACACGGTTAAGCACTGACTTCGGCTGAGGTCATGATCTTGCGGTTTGTGAGTTCAAGCCCCATGTCAGGCTCTGTGCTGACAGCTCAGAGCCTGGAGCCTGCTTTGGATTCTGCATCTCCCTCTCTCTCCACTCCTTCCCCACTTGTTCTGTCTCTCTCTGTCTCTCAAAAATAAATAAACATTAAAAAAATTTTAAATGAAATGTTCTGAATATATCTGTTAAGTCCATCCGGTCCAGTGTGTCATTCAAAGCCATTGTTTCCTTGTTGATTTTCTGCTGAAATGGCCTATCAATTGTTGTAAGTGGGGCATTAATGTCTGCTACCACTATGGTATTATTATCAATGAGTTTCTTTGTATTTATTATTAAATGATTGATATATTTGTGTTCTGATTTGGGGGCATAAATATTGACAATTGTTAGATCATCTTGATGGATAGACCCTATAATTATGATATAATGCACTTCTTCATCTCTTGTTACAGCCTTTGTTTTAAGATCTAGTTGGTCTGATATAAGTATGGCTATGTCAGCTTTCTTTTGTCATCCAGTAGCATAAAGGGCAGTTCTCCATCCCCTAACTTCAATCTGCAGGTGCCCTTAGGTCTAAAATAGATCTCTTGTAGGCATTATATAGATGGGTCTTTGTTTTTTAATCCATTCTGATATCCTATGTCTTTTGTTTGGTGTATTTCTTCCATTTGCACTCATAGTGATTATTAAAAGATATGAACTTAGTATCATTGTGTTATCTGTAGATTTGGTGTTTCTGGCTATGTTTTCTTGTCTTTTGTAGTATTGCTGCTTTGTTCTTTTTTTTTTTCCTCCACTCAGATAGTCCCCGTTGCGGGGCTGGTTTAATCATCACAAATTCCTTTAGCTTTTGCTTGCCTGGGAAAGTCTTTATCTCTCCATCTATTCTGAATGACATCCTTGTTGGATAAGGGATTCTTGGCTGCATATCTTTTTAATTCTTCACATTGAATATTTCCAGCCAGTCTCTCCCATGTTTCAGTGGACAGGTCTCCTACTAATCTTCTGTGTCTACCCTTGTATGTTAAAGACCTTTTGTCCTTAGGTGCTTTCAGAATTATCTTTCCCCTTGTATTGTGCAAGTCTCACTATGATATGTTCTGGTGTTGACCTGTTTTTGTTGATTTTTTTAATGTTTATGTATTTTTGAGACACGGAGAGATAGAGTGAGAGCAGGGGAGGGACAGAAAGAGAGGAAGACACAGAATCTGAAGCAGATCTCAGGCTCCAAGCTGTCAGCACAGAGCACAACATGGGGCTTGAAACCACGAACAGTGAGATCATGACCTGACCCAAAGTTGGATGGTGAAAGGACTTAGCCACCTAATACAGGCCCCCTGTTTTTGTTGATTTTGAAGGGAGTTTTCTGTGCCTCTCAGACTTGGATGTCTGTTTTTTACCCATATTATGGAAGTTCTCAGCTACAATTTGTCTAAATAAACCTTCTGCCCTTTTTACTTGTTCTTTTTCTTCTTGGCCTCTTATAATATGGGTCCTGTTTTGTTTCATGTAATTACTTAGTACTCTACACCTCACCTCATAATCTAGTAACTTCCTTTCCCTCTTTTATTCCGCTTCATTATTTTCTATAATTTATTTTTTATTTCACCTATTCTCGCCTCTACTTCTTCCATTCTCACTGTCACCTTTTCTAGTTTATTTTTCATCTCAATGATAGCATTTAAAAAAAAAAGTTCATCCTGACTAGTTCTTAGGTCTTTCATCTCTGCAGAAAAGGTTTCTCTGGTGTCTTCTATGATTTTTTTTCAAGCCCATTTAGTACTCTTATGACTGCTATTCTAAATTATTGTACAGATGAGTCCTTGGCTGCACTTTCTTTTGAGAATTCCTTTGTCTTGTCATTTTGGCTAAATTTATGTCTTTTACATGTTTTAAACGCTTGTAATGTTTCCTGGACCTAAGAATAATGTTATATTAAAAAGTGATCATAAAACTCACTAGGCCTTGCCCTCCAGGATGTGTTTATGATATATGATCTGTGCACTCTGCTGTTGCATTTTGGCTGCTCTGTCCCACTGGTCGGTCTTCTGCAGAGCTCCTCCTTGCTTGCAGTGGTGGAGTGTTAAGATCTTTAATTAAGTGTGCTTAGATTTATTTGTGTAAGTAACCATGAGAAAAAAAGGGTGGTGGAAGTATGATCCCATAAAAAGAGAAAAAGAGGGGCGCCTGGGTGGCGCAGTCGGTTAAGCGTCCGACTTCAGCCAGGTCACGATCTCGCGGTCCGTGAGTTCGAGCCCCGCGTCAGGCTCTGGGCTGATGGCTCAGAGCCTGGAGCCTGTTTCCGATTCTGTGTCTCCCTCTCTCTCCGCCCCTCCCCCGTTCATGCTCTGTCTCTCTCTGTCCCAAAAATAAAAAAAATAAAAAAATAAAATAAAAAAATAAAAAAAAAAGAGAAAAAGAAAGGCTAAAAAAACCAGAGAATCGAAAACCTATAAGGCTGATTCCAAGGAAAAGTAATGAAAAAAAAGGAGAAAAGGGAAAAGAAGGTAAAAGAAAAGAATAAAAAAACCTGATTTAAAAAAAAGATGAAATGAAATGACTAAAAAACAAATAAGAAACTATGAGCATGATACCAAAAATGAAAAAGGAGAATGAGGAAAAATAAGAGTTGTCTACTGGTGACTGGGAAGTACTGGCTGTGCTGGTCTGCCAGAGAGCCTGGCTGCATTGGCTGTGAGTCAGTCTTGCCCCAGTAAATAAGCAGTTGCCAGGCTTGGAGGTGCGGGGTTTGGTGTAAGCAGCTCCCTCATCCCCTGGGAGCTGCTGTGTTGCTCTCTGAAGTTCCACTGTTTTGGTGTTGGAGGGAGATAATGATGCCACCCCAATCTCTCATCCCTGTACCAAGGGTCCCAACTCCAACTGTTCAGGAAGCCCTCACAGAAAAGCAAGAGAAGTCAGCTTGCCCTATGCCACAACTATCCTGTGCTTTCTCCTTGTTGCAGGGCTGGGATTCAAAACCCAAAGTTTTAAAGGAGCTGGCACCCCTCCTCCAGAGTAGAGACTCTCCACCCTGCTGAGGAAAGACCTTTGACTGGCACCTGCAGGGTCTGTTGTCCTTGGGGAGACAATAAACCCTCTCCCAAAAGTACTTCAGGAAGGGGACTCTTTCCTCTCTGTGAACCCTGAAGATGTCTACACCACTCTATGCACTCCAGGGCCAGCTTCCCACTCCCCTGGAGCACTCTTCTCAGCTCTGCGCTGGAGAAAGTCACGCACTTCTGAAATCTCAGAGTTTGAGCTCCAAAAGCTGTCTGCAAAACATAACTGGGACACTCAGAACTTCTCTCTCCTCAGTCCATGGTCAAAAGAGGTTTTCCTCTTGTGCAAACTAGATGCCACACTTTCCCAACCCCTCCCTCTTTCTCTCCCATTTGTCTCTTTATGGAAAGAGTTCCCTCTTGTCCACAGTTCTGCCATTTCCCCCCAATTCACATCCATGTACCTCGCATCTGCCAAGCTGCTTCCTTCCAACTGTGGAGATCTTTCTGCCACTGTGCTGATCTATTTCCTGGGTTTTCCAAGTAATCTGACCTCAAAACAGCTGTATTTCTGGGATGAAGATTGCCCAGGGTCTCCATAATACTCAGCCATCTTAACTCCTCATGCTTCTCTAATCTTTATCTTTTTTTTCTTTTATGTTGGTTTTCAGTTTTATGTTCTGTTCTTCTAGCTCCTTTAGTTTTTTTTAATTTTTTAAAAAATATTTATTTCTTTTTGAAAGAGAGACAGAGACAGAGGGTGAGCAGGGGTAGAACAGAGAGAGAGGAAGACAAAGAATCCGAAGCAGGCTCCAGGCTCTGTGTGAGCTGTCAGCATAGAGCCTGAAGTGAGGCTCAAACTCTCAAGCCATGAGATCATGACCTGAGCCAAGGTCAGATGTTCACCAACTGAGCCACTCAGGTGCCCCTAGTTCCTTTAGGTTTTAAGGTTATATTATTTATTTGGGATTTTTCTGACTTCTGGAGGTAGGGGTATTTCTATATTTCTATAAACTTCCCTCTTGGAACCACTTTTTCTGTGTCTCAAAGGCCTTGGACCATTGCAATTTTATTTTCATTTGCTCCCATGTACTTTAAAAAATGTTTATTTATTTTGAGAGAGACAGGGAGAGTGAGAGAGAGAGGAAGGCAGGGAGGGAGGGGGAGAGAGAGCACACAAGTGCTGGAGGGGTAGAGAGAGCAGGAGAGAGAATCCCAAGCAGGCTTTGTGGTCAACCCAACATGGGGCTTGAACTCATGAACCCATGGGATCATGAGCTGAGCCAAAATCAAGAGTAAAACACTTGACTGACTAAGCCACCCAGGCGCACACTGCTTCCCTGTACTTTTTGATGTATCCTTTGATTTCTTGATTGACCCATATATTGTTCACTAGCATGTTTTTTAATATTTATGTGGCTGTGGTGTTTCCAGATTTTTTCTTGTGGTTGATTTCTAATTTTATAGCATTGTGGTCAGAAAAGATCATGGCATTACTTAGAACTTTTTCAATTTGTTGAGACTTGTTTTGTGGCCTAATGTATGATTTATTCTTGAGTACATTCCATGTGCACTTGGAAAGAATGTGTATTCTTTAGTTTTATGATTGAATACTCTGAATATATCTGTTAAGACCATCTGGTATGGTGTGTCATTCAAAGCCACTCTATTTATTTTTGGTTTGGATGATCTGTCCTTTGATTTAGGTAGGATGATAAAGTTCCTTACTATTATTGTGTTTCTATCATTTGGTTAACTTATGTTTGGTATTAACTTTTTTTATGTATTGGGTGTTTTCATGTTGGGTTCATATATTTTACAATTGTTATATCTTCTTTTTGAATTGTCCTCTTTATTATTATATAGTCCCCTTTATTGTTAGTAGTTATAAAACCTAAAGGAGCTAGGAGGTAGAAAGGGAACAACAAACAAAACTGAAACCCAGCATTAGGAAGGAAAAGAGAAAGATTAGAACAGAAATAAATGATATAGAAATGAAAGAAAGAAAGAAAGAAAGAAAGAAAGAAAGAAAGAAAGAAAGAAAGAAAGAAGGATAGTCTTTTTTTTACACACTGTGTTTTAAAGTATATTTTGTGCGATATAAGTATTGCTACCCTGGTTTTCTTTTGACAGTCATTTGCATGATAACTTTCTCCATCTTCTCCCTTTCAATCTGCAGGTCACTTTATGTCTAAAATGAGTGTCTTGTAGACAACATATATATTGTTCTTGTTTTTATCCACTATGTCATCCTATGTCTTTTGATTGAACCATTTTTATCCACTATGTCATCCTATGTCTTTTGATTGAACCATTTTGATTAACCATTTAGTTATCTTTCAAAATAACTATTGATAGATATATACTCACTGCAATTTTGTTACTTGTTTTGTGGTTGGTTTTATAATTTTTCTCTGATCCTTTCTTCTCCCTCTCTCACAGTTTCTTTGTTTTCTTTACATGGACTCCTTTCTCTCTTTGCAAATCTATTACTGTTTTTAGATTTGTAGTTACGATTCAGTTTATGTATAATAGCTTTTTCTTTGTAAATATATTTTAAGCTGACCGTCACTTAATTTTTAACTCATTCTTTACTTCTGTGCGCTCCAAGTGTCATATGTTTGTTGTCATCTTTTATATTCTTTTTATTTTGTTCTGCTCTTGATTTTTACAGATATACTTATTTTTATTTGCACTTCTTATTTTTCTTTTTTTCTTTTTTTTTTTAAATTAATGTTTATTTTTGAGAGAGACAGAGACAGAATACGAGTGGGTTGGGGCAGAGAGAGAGAGGGAGACACAGAATCTGAAGCAGGCTCCAGGCTCTGAGCTGTCAGCACAGAGCCTGATGCAGGGCTTGAACTCACAAGCTGCGAGATCATGACCTGAGCTAAAGTTGGCTGCTCAACTGACTGAACCACCCAGGCACCCCACGTTTTATATTTCTTAATCTTACTTATGGTTTTTGTTTTCCACTCATTGTCCCCATTAACCTTTCTTGTAGGGCTGGTTTATTAGATTTGTATTCTTTTAACTTTTGTTTGTCTTGGAAACTCTTTATATTTCCTTCTAATCTGAATGTTGGTGTTGCTGGATAAAGTATTTTTGGTTGAAGATTTTTCCCTTCCAGCACTTTGAATACATAATACTATTCACTTCTGACTTGCAATTTTTTTTTTCTGAAAAATCAGCTGATAGCCATATGGGCTTTCCTTTGTATATAACTGTCTTCTTTTCTCTAGCAACTTTTAAAATTCTTTATGACTATTTTTTTGCTACTTTAATTACTATGTGCCTTTGTGTGGAACTCCTTTGGTTGAATTTGTTGGGGGATCTCTGTTCCTGAATATGGATTTCTTTTTCTCTACACAGGTTTGGGAAGTTTTCAGCTATTATTCCTTCAAATAAATTTTCTTCCCCCATTTCTCTCTCTTCTCCCTTTGGAATCCTTATAGTGTGAATGTTACTATGCTTTATGGAGTCACTGAGTTCTCTAAGTCTATTCTTATTGTGCAGTATTTGTTATCTGTTCAGCTTAATCAATTTCCATTATTCCATCCTGTAAGTCACTGATATATTTCTCTGCTTCCTGTAGCCTACATTTTATTCCATCAATTGTATTTCTAATTTCATTTATTGATTTCTTCATCTCTGATATGTTTTTTAATCTCTTTGTCAAGGGTCTCACTGATGTCCTCCACCCTTTTCTAAAGTCCAGTGAGTATGTTCATGATAGTTACTTTATATTATCTCTCAGGTGCATTATTTACTTCTCTTTTGCTTAGATTTTTTGGCTGTGATTTTTGTCCTGTTCTTTTATTTGGGACATATCTCTTTGTCTCCTCATTTTGTTTACTTCTGTGTGTATGTTTCTGTGTGTTAGGAAAGTCACCTATGTCTTATGCTCTTGGAAGTAGTGGCTTCAAATGTCCATTGACTGATGAATGGTTAAAAAAGTGGCATATATATGTGTGTGTGTGTATATATATATATATATATATATATATATTACTTGTTGATCAAAAAGAATGAAATCTTGCCATTTGCAACAATGTGGATGGAACTAGAGTGTATTATGCTAAGTGAAATAAGTCAGAGAAAGACAAATATCATATGATTTCACTCATCTGTGGAATTTAAGAAACAAAATAGATGAACATGGGAAGGGAAGCAAAAATAAGATAAAAACAGAGAGAGAGAGAAATCATAAAAGACTCAAATACAGAGAACAAAGTGAGGGCTGTTGGTGGAGCGTTTGTGGGGGGAGATGGGCTAAGTGGGCAATAGGCATTAAAGAGGGCACTTGTTGGGATTAGCACTCAGTGTTATGTGTAAGTGATGAATCACTAAATTCTATTCCTGAAATCATTATTACACTATGTGTTAACTAACTTAGATTTAAATTAAGAAAAATGAAAGTAGTGGCTTTATGCAGAAGAGTTCCTATAGTACCATTCAGTGCAGTATCTCTTGTTCAACAGAAACTGGCACTGCAGGGGAGTCTCCTATGTGTGTTTCTTGTGTTCTGCTATTGTGTCTGTGTCACTTGTTCTTTAGTTCAGACATCCATACTGACTGTTGTGGGCTGTGATTTCTCTCTGTGATGTTAGTGAGATCCAGACAGACTGGCTGTGAGGGGGCATGACCATATAAGGATTCAGTGGTGGGGTGACATTGTAGCAAAATTTTTACTAAGCTCTTAGTTTCAGGGCAGATTCCCCCATAGCTTGGTGGCCACCATGGGTGCAGCACGTGTTGGTGATGGTGGCAGCTGGGGTTCTATTGCATCTGTGTGTGAAGTGTCTGGGTAGGGTGCATGCATGCTGTTATGAAAATTTGCACTCAGCCTAGGGTTGAGGCCAGCAGGCTTGGAGTGGGAAAGTCCTCAGGAGAACTTGTGGATGGGGTCCACCAGTAGTAGGTTAGGTAGAAAAGGTCTTTGCAGGGCTGCTTTCCCTACACTACATGGCTTTCTGTTAATGTGGGGGGGGGGCAGGGAAGGAAAATGGTGCCTTCCAGCTCCTTTGTCCCCAGAGAAGTCCCCCCAACATGCACCAAATTCAATATAGATTTCCCTCCCATTGTGTAAATTGTTGCTTCTATGTTGCTTTTCCTTGGGGTTTTGCCTGATTAAGGGTGGGGACATGGGTAACATTTGCTCTCCTGGCTCATCCAGTCCTGAGTCAGTTGACTTATAAAGTTCAAGGTTCCAAGTCTTGTTGGTTGTACAAACTCATGGAATTCAGCCCCTCTAGTTTTTAAGGTCAGACATTATGTGGATTCATTTTCCCTGTGGTCTCCTTGGTGTTTTAGTCTTTCCACACCTGCTGCTTCCTCCTTCACGTGGGTAGCTCTCAACCACCATTTCTGCTCTTTCTAATCTCTCTGATGTGGCATCTTTACATTTTGTTGGAGTTTGTTCTGCCAGTCTTCAGGGCACACTCAAGTTTATTTACCCAGATGTGAGTGATATCTAGTTGTAAACATGAGACAGGTGAACTTAAGGTATTCCTAGTCTGCCATTTTCCTAAGCTTCTCCTCTCTTTTATGTATTTTGCTTTTGAGATTGTATCTAAAAACTCAATAAATCCAAGGGCTTCCAGACTTTCTCCTGTATCTTCTTCCATGTCCAAATACTTTTGACTATATTTGTGTTTGTTTACTTGGTGGTGTCTAATCCATATTATTGAGATATGTTTCTATTCTCTTCCAAAACTATACTGTTGTGATTACTGAAGCTGTATAAGAAATCTTGAAAACAGTTAATGTGAGTCTTCTAACTTTGTTCTTTTTTCAGAATTGTTTTGGCTGTTCATTTGCCTTTCCATATATATTTCAGCTTCAGCTTCCCATTATATACAAGAAAAAATTTTGAGGCTTTTATTGAAACTGTTGAATCTATAAATAAAATTTGAGGAAATTGACATTTTACCAATATTGAATCTTCCAATCCAGAAAGTATTATAAGTATCTATTCATTTACATCTTCATTAAAGTCTTTCATCAGTGTTTTGTAGTATACTGCTTACAGGTCTTACACTTACTGTATTGCTTTTACACCTAATTTTTTAATGTTCGTGCTACTGTAAGTGATATGGAGTTTTATTTTTATATATAAGAATAAATTGACTTATTTATTGATGTTGAGTCCTGGGACCTTGATAAACTTGCTTGTTATAGTTCTCAAAGCTTTTTTGCAGACTTTTTTATATTAAAAAAAATAGTGCCATCTAATAATATGGACAGTTTCATTTCCTCTTGTAATGTCTTTAATTTTTAAATTTATTTTTATTTCTGATTGCTCCACTTGCATTTTGAATATAATATTGAGTAAGATAATTAAAAGACATATTGCCTTTGCTCCTGAACTCTTGCCATGGTTAATAATGTTAGATGTTGGTAAATGACTTTTTTTAAATTGTTAATGTTTTTTATTATTATTATTACTATTATTATTATTATTTGAAAGTGTGAGCAGGGTAGGGGCAGAGAGAGGGACACACAGAATGCAAAGCAGGGTCCAGGCTGTGAGCTGTCATCACAGAGCCTGACCCGGGGCTTGAACCCACAGACCACAAGATCATGACCAGAGCCAAAGTTGGATGCTGAACTGACTGAGCCACCCAGGTGCCCTGACTTTTTATAAATTAAAAAAAATCCCTTTTATTACACTTTGAGTGAGAACTTTTATGTTTTTAATATATCTATTGAAACAATATGTAGTTTATCCGGAGCAGTCTTTTAATGTAATGAATTACATTCATTGATATTTAATTTTGAGCAAGTATTGCATTCCTGGAAAGAACACTTTTTATTAAAAATACATTACCTGTTCTTATATATTTATGGATTTGATTTGTTAATATTTGTTGAGGATTTTTACCTCTATGTGTATCTGGGAAATTGGAAAGTATTTATCTTTTTAAATAATGCCTTTCTCTGGTTTTGGGTTCAGAGTAGTGCTTTTCTCATGAAATGTATTGGAATATGTTTCTTCCCCCTCTATTTTCTTTGAGATATTTTTTAGAATTGGTATTTTCATTAGTCAGACTTCTCCAGAGAAACAGAATCAATAAGATTTCATTTATCTATGAATGTATTTATGTATCTATCTTTCTATATCTATCTATCTATCTATCTACCATCTATCATGACTATCACATATATGATACATGAGTTTATCTCTTTCTCTATATCTATCATCTATCTATTATCTATTTGTGTACCTATCTACCTATCTAGACATTTTTTATTGGAATGTGCTCATGAAAGCATTGAAGCCTGAGAAGTCCCTCATATCTAATAATAAGGAAGTCCCTTATTCCCTTATTCTATTAGCAAGTGGAGAACCAGGAAATCTTGAGATATAATTTAGTCCAAATCAGAAAGCCTAAGAACCAAGAGCTCTAATGTCTGAAAGCAGGAAAGGAAGAGAATCCTAGCTCAAGAAGAGAGAAAAAAACTGCCTTTACTTTGCTTTTTGTTCCATTTGAGCCCTCAACAGATTGTATAATGACCACCCATACTGATAAGGGTGATTTTTTTTTTTTTACTGGGCTTACTGACCAAATGGTAATGTCTTCTAGAAACATCCTCACAGACACCTATAAATAATGTTTTACAAGTTACCAGTCAGGTTGACACCATTATAGTATCATTTCTTTCTTTTTTAAATTTTTTAATGTTTTTATTTACTTTTGAGACAGAGAGAGACAGAGCATGAGCAGGGGAGGGGCAGAGAGAGAGGGAGACACAGAATCTGAAGCAGGCTCCAGGCTCTGAGCTGTCAGCACAGAGCCTGACATGGGGCTCGAACTCATGGACTGTGAGATGATGACATGAGCAGAAGTCGGACACCCAACTGACTGAGCCACCCAGGCGCCCCAGTATCATTTCTTTCTTATGTGTTTGGCTGAATTTGTCACTAAAGTAATTTTAGCCTGGAATTTTATATTTTGGAAGAGTTTGAATTATAATCTCAATATTCAAAATAGATTCAGGGCTATGCATGGTTGTCTATTTCTTTTTTGATGAGTTTTGGTAATTAATGAATGTATTAGTTTTCTATTGTTACTGTAAAAAGCACCAACATCTTATTGTCTTTATTGTCTTACATGTTTGAAGAACAGAAGTATGACATTTATATCTCATTAGACTAATATTAACATGTTGGCAGGGCTTTTTTTTTTTCTGCAGATTCTAGGGGACATTTTTTTTTACTCCTTTCAGCTTCTAGAGGTCACATGACTTTCTTGGTTTGTGGTCCTCCTCCTCTGTCTTGAAATCCAGCTATGTCACCTCTCTCTGAAACTTCTTTTATTATTACATCTTATATAAATTTTCTATCGCTGCTATAACAAATTACCACAAACTTGGTAACCTCAAACAACATAAATCTATTATCTCATAGTTCTGGAAGTAGAAGTTCAAAATGTATCTTCAGAGTTGCCATCCTTTTGGAGGCTCTCAAGGGGAACCTATTTTCTTGTCTTTTCCAACTTTATAGAATTTTCTTTATTATTACTTTTTGGTTTCTAGTCCTGCATCACTGCAACATCTCTTCCATTGTTACCTCTCCTCTTATAACTCTTAACCTCTCTGCCTCATTCTTATAAGGACCCTTTTAATCATATTGATCTCACATGTAATATCCAGGATAATCCCCAAGTCAAATTCTTAAATTAATCACATTGGTAATGCATTAATAATTTCCATGGGTTAGGACTTGTTCATCTTTGATGGTGGAGGCGGGAACACTATTGCGCCTACTCCACATTCTTTTCTGACTTAACCAAGAAAGATTCTTTGCTCTTAAGGACACATGTGATTATGTTGGGCCCATGCATATAATCCAAAATAATCTTATTTCAAGGCCTTTGACTTTAATCACATCTTCAAAATCTTTGTCAAATAAAGTAACATATTCATGAGTTCTGAAGATTTTAACATGGATTTTTTGTGAGCCTTTATTCTAGCTACCACAGTATATTTAGAGGAATTTGCCCATTTCACTTGGGTTATCTAATGTATTATTAAGAAATTGCTCATAGTATTCCCTTATTATCCTTTAATGTCTGTGGGATCAGAGGTAGTCTCCACCTTTTAATTATTGATAGTAGTAATTGTATCTTCTGTCTTTTTTAAGTTTATTTATTTATTTTGAGAGAGAGAGAGAGAGAGAGAGAAATAGAGAGACAGAGAGTGAGCACGGGAGCATGGGAGAGGCAGAGGAAGAGGAAAAGAAAGAAAATCCCAAACAGGCTATGCACTGCCAGGGTAGAACCCGACATAGGACTCAAACCCACAAACCATAAAATCATGACCTGAACCAAAATCAAGAGTCAAATGCTTAACAGACTGAGCCATCCAGGCACCCCATAATTGTATCTTCTGTCTTTTTATCTTGGTCCCTCTGATTAGAGATTTATCAAATTTATTAATCTTTTCAAAGAAACACCTTTTGTGTTCATTAATTTTCCTTCTAGTTTTTTTGTTTGTTTGTTTTCACCTGATTTATATTACAATTTTTATTATTTATTTTTTGGTTTAACTTTAATTTTCTCCTTTTTTCTATTTACTTAAAATGGTTCCTAATTTTAGATTTTTGTCTTGTTTTGTTTACTACTACAAGCCTTAACTGCTTAAAAATTTCCTAAGCACCATTTTACAAAATTCAATAAATTTTGATATGCTCTATTTTCATTTTTATTGAGCTCAAAATATTTTTAATAATCCTTTAGACTTCCTCTTAGATATATGGATTATTTTGAAGTATGGTATTTAATTTTCAAATATTTGGGGATTTTCTAGATATATTTTTTGTTATTTATTTTTATTTTACTTCTGGTCCTAGAATATATGTTGTATAATTGTTATTTATTTGAATTTCTTAAGTGTATTTTATAATCCAGAATATAGTTTGTCTATGTGAGTGTTCTATGTGCATTGGATAAAAATGTGCATTCTGCTCTTGGGTAGAGTGTTCTACAGATATAAATGATAGCACTGTTTATATCATCTTTATTATTGATTTTCTGTCTACTTACTATATTGATACCTTAGAAAAAATAGTTGAAGCATGAAATTTTAATGTGGATTTGATTTTTCTCTTTTCAGCTCTACCCATTTTTCTTCATGAATTTGAGGCTCACTTATTTGAGGCATAGTATATAGAATTGATATGCCTTTTTGTTGAATTGAATCTTTCAACATTATATAATATTTCTGTTCATATCTAATAATATTCCTTGTTCTGATGTCCTAAACATACAATATTTTCTGTTCTTTCTTTTGAAGATTAAGACTTATCTTTCATATGAGAGTTAGAACAGATGATTCTGGGTAGAATTTTATCTGAGGCTGCTATTCCATTCCCCTGAGCAGCACCATTAAAACAAAAATTCAGGTTTTCTTCTACCTTCCTTGTGAGCACCTGATAGGGTTTATGAAGAAAAAAAAATGCAAGAGAGTACTAACCTTAATATATTTGCCACTCCTAAAGTATTTTAACTATTACCCTAGCCCCTACTTTCATCCTTTATCAATTTGTTAATATTTTTAGCCGAATCTTCTTGCTGTCTTATATGGAATCCAGTGGCATCTTCTCCTGGTAAGCCAATGTTAACACCTGGTTTCTTTTGTAAATCTTTCCTTAGATTTTTGGTTATTTGACTTTATTTCTCTCGTTGGTTCAAGAAAGTTCTTAATTTTAAGTGTCTCCAGCATATTCTTTATGTAAGCATAAGAGTGATGCTCTTTTTAGCTCTCTGTATCTCTGAACAGAAACTAGAAGTGGTATGCACCACGTTTTACTTATCTATGTTTCAAGTGAGAGACCCCTATACTGTCTCTCTTTGTAATACCACAAACAATACTGCAATAAATATCATCTTATATATTCTCCTATGGTACCATATGATTGTTTTTCTAAGTTATAGATCCAGGATATGGATTATGAGCCATAGTGTATGTGCTTACCTAACTTAGACAATTGCTGCCACATGGCTGCCATATTCCAGAATGGCTGCACATGTCTACATGATCATCAATGGTAAAGGAAATATATGTTTCCTACATTCCTGACAGTATCTAACATTATAAAATTTTTGATTTGTTGCAAATATGAATATAAAGTGGCATAGCATTTCTATGTTTGCTAATTATCTTGAGCATATTTTCCTATACTTATTATTCACTGGCATTTACTTTCCCTAATTTGCTTATTCTTATCCTTTGCCCATTTACGTTGTTTTATTTTTCTTGTTATTTTATAAGCGGTCTAATTGTTTATTAGTCTCTCATCTTTTATAAATATTGTGAATACTTTCTATAAATAAATTGGACTCATTCACTACATAGAAATCCTTAATCTTGATAGAGTCAGTCATTAAATTCTCTCTTACAGATTGTATTGTAGGGATCATAAAATGTTTTACTTTACACTTAAGCTACAGAAGTAATGGGAATTTTTAATCAATCTATGCATTATTTCAAATCTTTTCACCAACCTTTGATTCAGTAGATATTCAAACATGTAAATTCACCTTACCTTTGAGACTTAGAGAGAAGAGAGTACTTTTGAAATGTTGTATAGTTTAGTTTAAAGACTATTGGAGTACTAATTAGAAAGCTAAATTTTTTGTTCAAACATTACCTCTTACTAGTTGTGACCTTGATCAACTGATAGCCTCACTGAACCTCCTAATGTTTGATTGGTAAAATGGAGCTAACACTCTCAGGTATGCTTTACATTGTTATCAGGATTTAATGAGTAATTTTTTTGTACTTTGAATAGTATGTATTGCAATACAAATTTAATGAGTAATTTTTTGTATTTTGAATAGTATGTATTGCAATACAAATATAAATTTATGGTGTGGCCTGTTAGTATCTTTGGTTTCACTTTATAAGTGAGATTTCCTAAACCAGTGGCTCTCAGAACACAGTTTCAAATATATTAATAAATGTTATTAAAAATAAGTTTTATGATTTGATCAATTGGGAAGTATAAGCTAAGTCAATTATTTACTGTGGGACTTTTTAGAACAATTACTGTTCTGATACACAATGAACTTTGTCAAAAGTCATCAAATAGTGTTGTTGTTTTTCCACAGCTATTTCCTTCTTGGACCTGTTTATTGTGGAATACCTATGAAACATCTCCAATAAAATATCTTATAAACTACAAGTTTGGCAAAAAAATGATTTATTGCAAATAACATTAGGCTTTTTATATTTCAGTTTTGCTACTTAGATGAGACTTTGGGAAAGGTACTTAACCTCTTTGAGATTCATTTGTTTAACCCTTGAAAATATGGATAAAGACTTACTGAAGGGTTTTTCTTAATGAAAATGTATATAAAATTATTGCCTATACATTTTAGGAACTCAGTAAGTGGTGGTAGTGGTTTGTCCACTTTTGTTATTATTATTAAGAATATCAGTGTAGATATTGATTTCTGATCATTTGTATTCACCACATTTTAGCTTTCTCTTCCTACAGTTAATAGAATGCGGTAAAGTTTGATAATGTTTCTTTGGTGTCCCTACTTACTGTATTACTGAAACCTCAGCTGTGTTGGTTACTATATTCCCTGTACCATTATTTCAACTACCACTGAGATGAAATGGATGGTTTGGAGCTCTTTCTCAAAAATTGTTCTGTGAATGTAATGCAAGTGACTCTGTAAAGTGGGAATTTTTTTCATTCATGATTTTGTATTAGAGTGGAATTTTCAGTATGTGATAAAGATAAAGGTTTACTTGCCCTCCTTTTCAATTATTAGCTTCTATATCTTCTTTTTAATGTATTGCTTATTTATTAATCACTTTCTATTTATGATTTACTTCAGTTACCTCATTTAGATTCTGAATTCATGTCCCACCCCTGAAAACATTTACTCGTTTGAATTTTGTTAAATGAGAAGTTGAATAGTTACTCTTTCTGTATATTATTCTGGAATTTTTCTAAATCTATCAAGCTTCTATTATCAGGGACCAAACTTGTAGTTACACAAAATCAGTTCTGAGAAGTTAAATAATTTTCAGTTTGTCAAGCAGAGAAAAACATATCCTTTCATGGTTTTTTTACTGTGATATCTTAAGCCCTATAAACTTAGAAGTGAATCAGGATTCCTTTGAATCTGACCTTTGCAGTATTTCAGTGGGGAGAGTAAGCCTTGATAGCTTCTTTCCTGTCACTTCTCAAAGCTCATATTGCCAATAGTCATTTCAGTTTGTCTGTGATGATGAGAAAAGCCACTAACAGTCTTTGCCATTTCAATTTTTCACATTTTCTCTATCTTTCTCTTTCTCACTTGGTCTTACTTTCTCTCTCTTGTATGTGTGTGTGGTCTTTATGTGAGGGAAACCAGTCTCAGCAGCCAGCTGTCACAGACCGCATAGCTTTAAAACTGTCAAGCAAAATGAAAATGAACCAAATTACAAATGAACCAATTGGCTAGTATTAGGTTTGTGGATCCCACTCTAGCTATGCCAGGTTGCTACAGTTAATCAAGAAATCCTGGGGTAGGAAGAAATTTTGCCTCCACTTTTGTAGCCACTCTCACAGGAACACCATTTATAAAAAATGGCTCCTGAAGTTTGCTGTGTAAGGGCTGATTACCAAAAAAAACCATTAAGATAAACTCACTTTGCCTGTTCCTTTGACACCTGTGCAAAGATACAGTTACCATGATGATAAGAAGTTAGAATTTGTAGCAGATGTTATGAATGTACCTGTTTTGGGTATTGTTTATCCACTTATGACCTTCTCATGAAATCCAAAGCCATATCCTCTCAAACTCTGTAGAGGTAGTGGGAGGAGTGACTATCATAATTTTGCCCCAAAGAGAGTTTATCCAATGTGGGTCAAAAATAATAGGTGAAATGAAAACAGTTAACTCCTCTTTGCATCTTTTCACTGAAACTATAATCAACAGTGCTGTGAAAACTGTCTTTTAGGTGGAAAACACTTATAAAATAAAACCTATACTCTTCAGGGAGCAGTATTCCCTATAATGGTAACTAGTCTATTGAGCCTGCCTTGTTCCATTTTATTTTATGGTGGAGTCAGATGATGGAAAAACAACTCCTGAGCCCAGCCTTGATACAAGTTGAACCAGCTTTTCACAGGGCCTAAGCTACCCTTAGATATGTGGTACATTAAGCATTTACAGGTCTCCAAGCTCTGCTGACATGGTTGTTTAATAAGTCCTACTTTGGGAACCTAAAAATGGGAATGCCTGATATACTGCTTAGCAGTGCATTTAGCCCCCAGGAGAATCTAATTTTTTCTCCTCTCTCCATATGAGTGATAAAACAAATAGTTCTTTGAATTTATGTCAATCCTAAATACTAACTCCTGGCATATGCAGAGATTATATTCACATTCGGACAAACTAATTCACAATCAACAGTTCTTCTCTTATTACTTGTGACCCTTAGCTGGCTTTTCCTGTTGTGGTCTCAACATTCTAATCCATAAAGTGTGACCTTTTGCCTTTGTAACTCCTATTGTTCTGTAAGGGAAATTAAGTCACCAACTCTTCACTGTAAGAATTTCTGTTCCATGTGGAAAAATGCCCCTGCTGTAAGATCCTTCTAATATTTTACTTCAGTGTGTGTGTGGGGTGGCGGGGGAGAAAGAATCAGTGACCCTTTTTATGACTCCATAGATTTTCTGACAGCCTAATGGAAGTTAAAAGAAGAGTAGATTAATTAAGTGAATTATAATTTGAGTAGAAAAAGAATTTAAGAGTGAAATGTTTTGGGTTGGATAAATAAAGTTTGTTTAATTTTAAGTGGCAATACAATTTTACAATACTGGAAAAATATAAATATCTATTCAAAGTTGATTTTTCTAGCATAATGAACAAAACATTGAAGTTGACTAATGGCGTATATTGGCATTTTAAATTTAGTTAATGGAAAGACCACAAAGAGCACGACCCTAGATTTAGGCATCTGGGTTTTGACCTAGTTTATTATTATTACTAGCTATGTGATCTCTTCTCAATTACTTCTTCTGGGCCTTACGTGTTATGCATAAAATAAGGGATTTCAGGATGTTTTCATAGGTAACTTTCTGCTTTGCCTTATGACAATTCTATAATTTATGAATTTTTATTGTGGTAGGCATTAGTGCTGATCACCAATTATTCCTGGTATTCTGTCTTCTGGGAAGTTTCCAACATTATTTTGGTTGAGTAGAACCCTGTGATTAGTTTTGTAAAATAATGCTTCTGTAAAAATTTCTGTAAACTGAAGTGCTTTGTGTCATTTCTGAGTCACAGCATCCATTTGCCAGTGTCATATCCTTCATAAATATTTTTTTTTTCTTTTTTGCAAGGCTACCAGAAAATTCAAGATCAGGGCTACACTGTGAGCTTGGGTCTTGGAGTTAGAATTTGTTATCATGAATAGTATATGACTGCTACATAGACATGTAACATGAGTGAATAATAAGCATTTATGTTGCTAACACACTGATTTTTGGGTCGTGTTTGGTATTGCAGCATAATTTAGCTTGTCTTTACTGATGTACCAGCCTCCCATGTGTAACTATAAATCTCTTAACAAGAGGAAGATGTTGCCTACAATCTTTGTAAATTTTCTCCATGCAAATGAGGTGTTAAACAACGTCTTATTTGTTGACTTTCAGCAGCATTTTTGACAGAGTAACTGAGGCATAACAGAGAAACAAAGATTATTTTTAAACTGCCTTAGGTCTAATAATATTAGTGGGTCTACAAGACAGGTGTTAAGCAAAAATAAAAACAAACATTAATGCATTTGAACATTGAATGATATAATATTTTATTCCTAGGTATACTAAACATGAAGCAGTTGCAATTAATACTCCGTGCTCTTTAGTAATGCACATATTTTGGTTAAAATAAGTCAACTATTTTACCAGGTAATAAGAAACATGCAGATTTAATAATGTGAAATGCATCTATTGTGTGCTAGAATATGCTAAAATGCTGTGGCTACATTAACAACTAGGGTACACACAATGTTGTAATTACAGGATTCATAATCAAGCAGTTTAAAAAGTAAGGAAAACATTGGAAAGCTAGATACCCTGTGTCTATTAAGTGAGAATTAATGCCAAAGATTAATTTTACAAATTGTAGCAATCAACCAGTGATTAAGCCAATACAATGCTAGGCAATTAGCTTGATTTTCCCCCCATGGGAGATTCATTTCCTGCATTGCTTCATCAACCATTTCTTGTCCTTTTTTAACTTAAGATTTATTGCAACATTTAAAATAGCAAAAAGCAAATTCTACATGTCCAGCAATAGAGAGCAAGTTAATTTAAAGCCACTGAACATATACAGATGTTATGTTTATTAATACAGATGCTTATAAACTAATTAAAAAAGCAGAGAACAAGATTATGCACAATGTTATACTAATCATGTTTAAAAATTAGATATATATTTTCAAATAAATTTCTAAAACAATTCCAAATATCGTCTGTGATTATTTCTGTGTGGAGAGTTTATGGTTGAGGCTTACATTCCCATTTTATGTATTTTTACATAATTAGGTATTTAGTCATTTGAAAAAATCCACTTTTGTATTGTTCATATAATAATAATAAAAATAATCATCATATATTTATCCATCATGTCTAATATCTGATAATCTCCTTAAAACCATGGCTTCCCTCAGCAGCTTTTTTTTTCTTGGAGCACTGGTATGGGGAAACCAAGTTTGATTCCTTATCCTGGTTCTAGCTCTTCCATAAAAGTTTGTACACAAATACTCCTGCGGATATTATCCATTCTTTTTCTTTTTTTGACAAATATTTAGTGTGTGCCTGCAATTCAGTACTTGGGCCCTAATTTAGTTATTGGTAATAAAAGCTATTTCAGTTTGATTCACAACACCATCTTCATTACTTGATTGCCTGTTCTGATACTTAGTACCATTGTGATTTAGGCAAGTTACAAACAGTATGCTTACAGTGTAATTTAGATATGGTTTTATTTTTTTTTTTACCCTTGATACAATAACATTGTTTCTTAAAAATCTCACATCACCAGGGTGCCTGGGTGGCTCAGTAGGTTAAGTATCTAACTTCAGCTCAAGTCATAATCTTGAGGTTCATTAGTTCGAGCCCTCCATCAGGCTGTGTGCTGACAGCTCAGAGCCTGGAGCCTGCTTTGGATTCTGTGTGTGTGTCTCTCTCTCTGCCCCTACCCTGCTCATGCTCTGTCTCTCTGTTTCTCTGTCTCTCTGTCTCCCTCTCTCTCAAAAATAAACATTAAAAAAAAATCTCACACCACCATTTCACTTTTATCAAGATTTGATTTTAACAAGTACCACATCTGAGGAGAAGACTATAATCCTGGTAAGGCATGTCATCGTGAAGAAGTTACTTAACTTATGCTAGTTTTAGTTTTTCAAACGGAAAAAAATGAGAATGTTGGATTATTTAGTCTTTAAGAATCTTAATTTTAAAATCTTATGACTATAAAGTTCTAATTGAGAATGAGACTGAGAATGAGAAAACAAAATTTTATTTGTCAACAATTCCCTGAGTGGTTCTTGATAATTACACAACTTATAGAGTTAGTATTCATGGATTATCTACTGCACATTTGCAAATCCCAGGCTGGCTAACTCCTTGCTATATCACAGTTCTGATTTAGTTGCCACTTTTATTTATTCAGGAAATTCCCACAACATAACACTGTACCACATGTATTCAAGAAGGGTTCTAAACACTAAAAAAATAAAAAAAGAAAGAAAAAATTGAAAGCAATCCAAACGACTTGGTGTAATCTAGCTTATTGTGTGTGTGTGTGTGTGTGTGTGTGTGTTGTTGTTCTTATAATGCTTTAATGATTTATTCCCTAGAATTTCTTATAATTAACCACTACTAAAAAAATCTATGTTTGAATAAGCAAATAAACATTTGTTCATATCTACCTGTCCCTCCATTTAGAATCTGATCAAAATCTCAACACATTTGCTTAAGTCCTAGTTAATGAAATTGGTTGATTTTGAGAACCTGCAGTGCCACCTTGTGGATAAATGATAGCAAGAGTGGACTATGAGGGAGTGTTTCATACATTATCTAGGAAATATATTGAAATTTGAATCCCCCTAACATGTGAAATTTTAATTCAAGGTTTTGTTTCCTAGACAAACAATAAAATAATAATAAATGTTACAATCCCTTGCTTTGTCTTCTTAAAATAATAGTTGAATAGACCACTTAGTTGCTACTAAGTGGTAGCACTTGTGCTGGTCATTAAAATATAAAATGCACAATTTATCAAAATCACCACATCAAGAGTTTCTGCTTTAATAGTGTACAAGGAGTGCAATTTAGAGAAGTTAAGTTTCAGTGACTGATTTGTGACTGCTGGTTTCTGTTATCCCTATGGGAGCTATCAGTAATCCCTACAATAAGAACTAAACATTTCTTGCTTTGAGGACAATTAAGTAATATACATGTAATTATTTGGAAGATGTTTTAGAATAAAACTCTCACACTTTACAGTGGAATGGTACATTCCATATCCTGAATGATGCTCCTACTGAAAACACCAAAATATACTGAATAAAATAAAAACCAAAACTAACAATTCAATAAATTGGAAAGTAAGACATATTCAGAGATTAACAGTAAGTGAAAATAGGAACCCACAGAGGATATCTGGGCATTCAAGTTAACCTGCACCTTAGAGATATTTTTAAAACTAAACTCTTTGAGTTTCATGTCTTCTTAGGATAAGACGTAAAGGTGGAAAGTTGAAAAAAAAAACACAAAAGTTCTGTCAAAGTTAGGAATTTTATATAGATACTCCAGATAGAGAAAAACAACAATCTGATTAGAGGTTACAACCCAGTGTATATAAAATTAGAATAAATTCCCTATGGGGGTATATGAAGACTGCACTATGTTTGCAAATTTTCTATAAGTCTACAACTATTCTAAAATAAAACATTTGGGTGAAATAAAGAAATAATAGAAATGGCTGATATGAGAATAAGTGAGTTTAAAGACTGATCTAAAAGAATTATCTAGATTTGAGCAGGAGGAAGACAGAACCAGCAAATTTGAAGATAGGTCACTTGAGATTGTCTTGTGAAGAACACATTTAAAAAATAAGGGCGTGGGAGTAAAATGAGCAGAGCCTCGGAGACCTGTGTAATGCTACCAAGCAACCCACACACGCTCCACGATAGTTTCCGGAAAAATGAATGACAGACAGGGGCAGTGAGAATATATGAAGGAATAATAGCCCGATTCTCACCACATTTCATGCAAAACATTAATCTAAATATCCAAGAAGTCTAAAGAAGATAAAGTAGTATAAATTTACATCACAATAAAATGGTTCAGGGCCAAAGACAAAAACAGAATCATGGAAGCAGCAAAAGAAGTGCCCCAGCATGTAGAAAGCCTCCTCATAAGGTTAATGACTATTTTTTTTTCAGAAACCACGTAGGCCAGAGGTAGCAGGATGACACATGAAAAGGGTTGAGAGAGAAAAACTGTCAAGCAACAATTGTGCATCTAACACAGATGTCCTTCAGGAATGAAGGAAACATCAAGACATTCCCAGATAAACAAAATCTGAGAGAATCCTCTGCTATCACCAGCCCTACAAGACATATTAGGGGGAGTCCTTCAAGCTGAAAGGAAATGACAACCAGGTAACTTAATGCGAAATAGGTAAATAGTTAAATAGGTAAATAGAAAAGCAAGTATAAATGTATAAGTGCATAAAATGTACATGAAATAAATACATAAAATATTCTCTTCGGATTTAAAAGAACTCTACATGATATAAATCAATGTTGATGAGCACACAGTGTAGACATGTAGAATGTAATATGTATGGCAATAATGGCAAAAAGGAGGGAGGATCGATGCACTAAAGTCTCTGTATGCCTTGGAAATTAATCTGGTATTAATCTAATTCGGATGTTATAAATGAGGGTGCCTGGGTGGCTCAGTCAGTTGAGTGTCTAACTCTTGGTTTTCACTCAGGTCATGATCGAAGGGTCGTGGGATCAAGCTCTGCATGGGGTTCCACACTGAGCCTAGACCCTGCTTAATATTCCTTCTCCCTCCCTCTGCCCCTCTCCCTCACTCTCTTCCATTCTCTCTTTCTCCCAAATAAATAAAAATACAAAAAAAAAAGAATTACTTAGAATAGAGTCTGGAGAAATAAAAAGGTAAAATAAAATGAGCAATATTTTAACAGATGTGGTGGATAGTTGTGAGAAGTTCTAAAATTAATCAGTTTGAAAATTTGAATAGGGAGGGTAGTAATAATGGGAAAACATATTTGTATAAAAATTGTTATTGAATGTATAAAAGTTAGCAGTGAACTGATTCAGGAAACCAAATAAATCCCAAGGAGTTTAAATAAAAAATGATCAAGATCTATATACCCTATATCAAAGCTGAAGATAACCAAATATAGAGGCTTAAAAGCAACCAGAAATAAATAATAATTACATTCAAAGAAAAAAATTAATCTGAAAGATGATTACTATTTCAGTATAAAACCATAAGAGAATGGAGTAATATCTTCAACCAACTAAGTAAAAACAAAAGAACTTGCCTAAAACTTAAATTTAGCAAGGATATCCTTTGAGAACTAGGGGAAACTGCATCTTAAGAAGCATTAAAACAGATTCTTACTAAAGGTGATCCTCAAGTAAGTTCTTTGGGCAAAAGGAAATTTTTCCAAGTAGAAATTTTATGATAGAAGAAGGATAAAATCATGGCAAATGGTTTATACAAAAGTAACTTTAAAAAAATAATGCTTTTATAAAGCAATAACAGTAATCACTCAAGAAATTAAAAAAAAAGTAAAACTAGGTAGGTGGAAAGCACAAAACAACAATAGCATATACATGAGATGAGTTATCAGAGATGAAGTGTTCAATGGAACTTGTGCAGGAGCATGGTAAAAATATTGATTAACTTTAGGGTTCAATAATTTATGCAATGAAAACAGGAGGATGGTAAAATAAGAAGCCAGGGATGCTAGTTCCACATATGGACTCAGTGATTTAAACAGCAAGACATGGATCAATTCCCTCTGTGAGAAATCCAGAAACTAGATGGGAAGCTTGTAACCCCATAAGTACAAAACCAGCCACATCAAAACTAGCAGGAAAGGGGGGAGCTAAGATAATTCTTTAATAGGAGGACTCTAGGCTCATCTTGCCTACTGAACGCAACTAGATAACTATCAAATCATTCTGAATATCCCAGAAATCAACCTGAAGTCTGAAAGAAAAAAATCCACAACTAGAGAGAGAGAAGAAACCACATTGAAGTAGGTAGAGAGAGTGGAGACATGGTTTTGAGGGAAAAACAGACCATGGGTGCTGTAGAGGGATGGGAGCCATCGTTGCAGAGAAAGGCAACAGAGAGAAGAGTACACAGGATAACGCGCAAGGGGAACATTTCCCCAAAGCCATTGTCTGGGGAAACAAGAGAGGCTGATTTCCATGACTTCTTCCAACCAGTGGGGCTCATACCTAGTTTTTTTTTTTTTTAATAGTAGAATAGCTTCATTACTTCAATTATTTATTTATTTATTTTTTATTTTTTTTAATATGAAATTTATTGTCAAATTGGTTTCCATACAACACCCAGTGCTCATCCCAAAAGGTGCCCTCCTCAATACCCATCACCCACCTTCCCCTCCCTCCCACCCCCCATCAACCCTCAGTTCGTTCTCAGTTTTTAAGAATTTCTTAACCTAGGGTTTTAAAGGTCAGTGGGCTTGGTGAGGATATAGCCCTGAGGGTGCTGCCCTACTCCTAGAGAAAAGGCAAGTAAACAACCAGCAGGCAAAGTGCATGGAAATAGTGGTCTGAAGACTTCCTGGGACACACAGGAAAGAGATTATTCCCTCTTCTTGGAGCATATCTCTGAGACTTAGAATTCACAGAGACTCCTCTCTGGGGACAAAGGAGCCAGCCGGTACTATTTCTGTGTCTTGCTCCTCAGCATAAACACAGAGCCACCTGTAGTAAACAGCACAGCTAACTTCCTTACACCAAGTCCCACACCCCTTCACTCTGGCAGTACTGCCCTTCTTGGTCAAATTTTCCTCAGTCCCAGTGAGATAGCCCCTTCCACATAAGACCAGCAGAAAACCCTGCTCATACCACTTGTGATCAGAGAGTTCTCCAGGGCTTCAGTTCTAGTGGACGTAATATAGGTTTCGTTTAACAAGAAGATGAGAGAACACGGAGTTAAAACTTGCCACATTCTGGCCAAGGACCAAAGACTCTCCACTGTAGGCAAGAAGAGCCACCATAGACAACTGGCCTAAAGGATAGCAGACAAAACACAACAGCAGAGCACACTCAGCACATACCAGACACAACCCCCAAAACATCAGGCTGTGGAAACTATTTGACCTATTGTACAGGAGCACAAAACATAACAGGCTTTTCTATCACAGAGAAGAAGACAGAGATTTAGGCATAATGCCAAGGTGGAGAAATTCATACCAAATAAAAGAAAAAGATACAGTCACAGACAGAGATCTGAGCAAAAAATTATGTAAGTAACATGTCTGATAGAGAATTTATTTTTTCATATAATTTATTGTCAAGTTAGCTAAAATATGGTGTATACAGTGTGCTCTTGTTTTCGTGGGTAGATTCTCACTATTCATTACATACAACACCAAGTGCTCATCCCAACAAGTTCTTTATAGATTTTGGTTACTAACCCTTTATCCAAAATGTAATTTGCAGATATCTTCTCCCATTCCATCAGTTGCCTTTTAGTTTTGTTGACTGTTTCCTTTGCAGTGCAGAAGCTTTTTTATCTTGATGAAGCCCCAATAGCTCATTTTTTTTTTAATTCCCTTCCCTGTGGAGATGTGTCAAGTAAGAAATTGGTGCGGCTGAGGTCAGAGAGGTTTTTTTCCTGCTTATCCTCTAGGGTTTTGATGGTTTCCTGTCTCAGATTCAGGTCCTTTATCCATTTTGAGTTTACGTTTGTGTATGGTGTAAGAAAGTGGTCCGGTTTCATTCTTCTGTGTGTTGCAGTCCAGTTCTCCCAGCCTCATTTGCTAAAGACGTCTATTTTTTTTCCATTGCATACTCTTTCCTGCTTTGTCAAAGATTAATTGGCCATACATTTGTGGGTCCAACTCTGGGTTCTCTATTCTATTCCATTAGTCTATATGTCTGTTTTTGAGACAATACCATGAAGTCTTGATTACAGCTTTGTAGCAGAGGTTAAAGTGTGGGATTAATGATGTCTCCTGCTTTGGTTTTCTTTTTCAACATTACTTTGAATATTCGGTGTCTCTTGTGCTTCCTCATAAACTTTAGGATTGTTTGCTGTAGCTTTGAGAAGAATGCCAGTGTGACTTTGATTGGGATTTCACTGAATGTATAGATTGCTTTGGGTAGTATTGACATTTTAACAATATTTGTCCTTCCGATCCATGGGCATGGAATATTTTTCCATTTCTTTCTGTCTTCCTCAATTTCCTTCATAAGTTTTCCATAGTTTTCAGCATACAGATCTTTTACATCTTTGGTTAGGTTTATTTCCAGGTATTTTAGGGTTCTTGGTGTAATTGTAAATGGGACTGATTTTTTGGTTTTGTTTTCTGTTGCTTCATTATTGGTGTATAGAAATGCAACTGATTTCTGTATATTTATGTTGTATTCTGCAACTTTGCTGAATTAATATATCAGTTCTAGCAGCTTTTTGGTGGAGTATTTCAGGTTTCCCGTGTATACTATCTTGTCATCTGCAAAAAGTGAAAGTTTGACTTCTTTGCCAATTTGGGTGCCTTTTGTTTAATTTTGTTGTCTGATTGCTGAGGCTAGGACTTCCAACACTATGTTAAACAACAATGGTTAGAGTGGACATCCCTGTCGTGTTCTTGATCTTAGGCGAAATGCTCTCAGTTTTTCCCCATTGAGAATGATATTAGCAGTGGGCTTTTCATATATGGGTTTTATGGTGTTCTATCCCTACTTTCTTGAGGGTTTTTTTAAGAAACTATTCTGTATTTTGTCAAATGCTTTCTCTGAATCTATTGACAGGATCATATGATTCTTATCCTTTCTTCTATTATTGTGTTGTATCATATTGACTGATTTGCAAATATTGAACCATCCCTGCAGCCCAGGAATGAATCCCACTTGATCATGGTGAATAATTATTTTAATATATTGTTGAATTAAATTTGTTATTGTCTTGTTGAGAACTTTTGCATCCATGTTCATCAGGGATATTAGCCTATAATGTTCCTTTTTAGTGGGGTGTCTCTCTGGTTTGGGAAACAAAGTAATGTTGGCTTCATAGAATGAGTACAGAAGCTAAACTCCTATTACTATTTTTTGGAACAACGTGAGAAGGCTAGGTATTAATTCTGATTTAAATTATTCCCCTGGTAATAATTCCCCTGGAAAGACATTTGACCCAGGACTCTTATTTGTTGGGAGATTTTTGAAAACTAATTCAATTTCTTCATTGGTTATTGATTGTTTAAATTTTCTATTTCTTCCTGTTTGAATTTTGGTAGTGTGTGGGTGCCTAGGAATTTGTCCATTTCTTCCAGGTTGTCCAGTTTGTTGGCATATAACTCTTTAATAGTATTCTCTAATAATTGTTTGTATTTCTGTGGTATTGGTTGTGATCTCTCACATTTCATTCATGATTTTATCTATTTGGATGTTCTCTCTTTCCCTTTTGGGAAGTCTGGCTGGGGTTTATCAATTTTATTACTTTATTCAAAAAACAGGGCTTAAACTCATTCATCTATTCTGTTTTTGTTTCCTTTTGATTCCATATTATTTATTTCTGCTACATCTTTATTATTTCTCTTCTGCTTCTGTCTCTGTGGTTTCCTTGCTTATATGCTTTGAGTTCCTTTGTGTGTTCAGTTAGGTTTTGTTTTTTGGATTTTTCTTACTTCTTGAGATAGACCTGGATTGCAATGTATTTTCCCCTTAGGACTGCTTTTGCTGCATCCCAAAGTGTTTTCACTGTCGTGTTTTCACTTTCATTTGCGTCCCTATATATTTTTTTAATTTCTCCTTTAATTGCCTGGTTGACCCATTAATACTTTAGTATGATGTTCTTTAACTTCCATGCATTTGGAGGCTTTCAATTTTTTTTCCTGTGGTTGATTTCAAGATTCATAGATTGTCATCTCAAAATATGCACGGTATTATCTCAATTATTTTTTTTAAATATGAAATTTATTGTCAAATTGGTTTCCATACAACACCCAATGCTCATCCCAACAGGTGTCCTCAATACCCATCACCCACCCTCACCTACCTCCCATCCGGCATCAACCCTCAGTTTGTTCTCAGTTTTTAAGAGTCTCTTATGGTTTGGCTCCCTTCCTCTCTAACCTCTTTTTTTTTCCTTCCCTTCCCCCAAGTCTTGTGTTAAGTTTCCCAGGATCCACATAAGAGTGAAAACATATGGTATCTGTCTTTCACTGTATGGCTTATTTCACGTAGCATAACACTCTCCAGTTCCATCCACGTTGCTACAAAAGGCCATATTTCATTCTTCCTCATTGCCACATAGTATTCCATTGTGTATATAAACCATAATTTCTTTATCCACTAATCCGTTGATGGACACTTAGGCTCTTACCATAATTTGGCTATTGTTGAAAGTGTTGCTATAAACATTGGGGTACAAGGGGAACGTCCACAATGTTTTCCAGAGTGAGGCACCAGTTTGCATCCCACCAACAGTGCAAGAGGGTTCCTGTTTCTCCACATCCTCGCCAGCTTCTATAGTCTCCTGATTTGTTTATTTTAGCCACTCTGACTGGCGTGAGGTGGTATCTGAGTGTGGATTTGATTTGTATTTCCCTGATGAGGAGCGACATTCAGCATCTTTTCATGTGCCTATTGGCCATCCGGATGTCTTCTCTAGAGAAGTGTCTATTCGTGTTTTCTGCCCATTTCTTCACTGGGTTATTTGTTTTTCAGGTGTGGAGTTTTATGAGCTCTTTATAGATTTTGGATACTAGCCCTTTGTCCAATGTGTCATTTGCAAATATCTTTTCCCATTCCATCGGTTGTCTTTTAGTTTTGTTGATTGTTTCCTTTGCTGTGCAGAAGCTTTTTATCTTCATGAGATCCCAATAGGGCAATTTTCCTTTTAATTCCCTTGCCTTTGGGGATGTGTCAAGTAAGAAATTGCTGTGGCTGAGGTCAGAGAGGTTGTTTCCTGCTTTCTCCTCTAGGGTTTTGATGGTTTCCTGTCTCACATTCAGGTCCTCTATCCATTTTAGTTTATTTTTGTGAATGGATTAAGAAAGTGGTCTAGTTTCATTCTTCTGCATGCTGCTGTCCATTTCTCCCAGCACCATTTGTTAAAGAGACTGTCTTTGTTCCATTGTATATTCTGCTTTGTCAAAGATTAGTTGGCTATACATTTGTGGGTCTAGTTCTGGGGTTCCTATTCAATTCCATTGGTCTATATATCTGTTTTTGTGCCAATGCCATGCTGTCTTGATGATTACAGCTTTGTAGTAGAGGCTAAAGTCTGGGATGGGGATGCTCCTGCTTTGGTCCTCTTCTTTAATATTACTTTAACTATTCAGGGTCTTTTGTGGTTCCATACAAATTTTAGGATTGCTTGTTCTAGCTTCAAGAAGAATGCTGGTGCAATTTTTATTGGGATTCCATTGAATGTGTAGATAGCTTTGGATAGTATTGACATTTTAATAATATTTATTCTTTTAATCCATAAGCATGGTTTTTTTTTCCATTTCTTTGTATCTTCTTCAATTTCCTTCATAAGCTTTGTATACTTTTCAGCATACAGATCTTTTACATCTTTGGTTAGGATTGTTCCTAGGTATTTTATGCTTCTTGGTGCAATTGTGAATGGGATCAGTTTCTTTATTTGTCTTTCTGTTGCTTCATTATTACTGGATAAGAATGCAACTGATTTCTGTACATTGATTTTGTATCCTGCAACTTTGGTGAATTAATGTATCAGTTCTAGCAGACTTTTGGTGACGTCTATCAGGTGTTGCATGTATAATATCATCTGCGAAGTGAAAGTTGTCTTCATCTTTGCCAATTTTGATGACTTTGATTTCCTTTGTTGTCTGATTGCTGATGCTAGCACTTCCAACACTATGTGAAACAACAACAGTGAGAGTGGACATCCGTTGTCATGTCCCTGATCTCAGGGGGAAAGCTCTCAGATTTTCCCCCTTAAGGATGATATTAGCTGTGGGCTTTTCATAAATGGCTTTTGTGATGTTAAAAGTCCTTTTTGTGATGATAAAAGTTCTTTTTGTGATGATAAAAGTCCTTCTTTCCCGACTTTCTTGAGGGTTTTAATTAAGAAACGATGGTGAATTTTGTCAAATGATTTTTCTGCATCGATTGACAGGATCATACGGTTCTTATCTTTTCTTTTATTAATGTGATGTACAACATTGATTGATTTGCGAATGTGGAACCAGCCCTGAAGCCCAGGAAGGAATCCCACTTGATCATGGTGTATAATTCTTTTTATAGCTGTTGAATTCGATTTACTAGTATCTTATTGAGAATTTTTGCATCCATATTCATCAGGGATATTGGCCTATAGTTCACTTTTTTTGCTGGGTCTCTGGTTTAGGAATAAAAGTAATGCTGGCTTCATAGAATGAGTCTGGAAGTTTTCCTTCCCTTTCTATTTTTTGGAACAGTTTGAGAAGGATAGGTATTATCTCTGCTTTAAATGTGTGGTATAATTCCCCTGGTAAGCCAACTGGTCCTGGACTCTTATTTTTTGAGAGGTTTTTGATAACTGATTCAATTTCTTCGTTGGTTATGGGTCTTTTCAAGTTTTCTATTTCTTCCTGTTTGAGTTTTGGAAGTGTGTGGGTTCTTAGGAATCTGTCCATTTCTTCCAGGTTGTCCAGTTTGTTGGCATATAATTTTTCCTAATATTCCCTGATAATTGCTTGTATTTCTGAGGGATTGGTTGTAATAATTCCATTTGCATTCATGATTTTATCTATTTGAGTCACCTCTCTTTTCTTTTTAGAAGCCTGGCTAGAGGTTTATCAATTTTGTTTATTTTTTTTCAAAAAAAAAACACAACTCTTGCTTTCATTGATCTGCTCCACAGTTTTTTATTTTTTATTTTATTTTTTTCAATATATGAAATTTATTGTCAAATTGGTTTCCATACAAGACCCAGTGCTCATCCCAAAAGGTGCCCTCCTCAATACCCATCACCCACCCTCCCCTCCCTCCCACCCCCCATCAACCCTCAGTTTGTTCTCAGTTTTAACAGTCTCTTATGCTTTGGCTCTCTCCCACTCTAACCTCTTTTTTTTTCCTTCCCCTTCCCCATGGGTTTCTGTTAAGTTTCTCAGGATCCACATAAGAGTGAAACCATATGGTATCTGTCTTTCTCTGTATGGCTTATTTCACTTAGCATCACACTCTCCACTTCCATCCACAGTTTTTTAGATTCTATATTGTTTATTCTTGCTCTGATGTTTATTATTTATTCTCTTCTTCTGGGTTTGGGGTGCCTTTGCTGTTCTGCTTCTATTTCCTTTAGGTGTGCTGTTAGATTTTGTATTTGGGATTTTTCTTGTTTCTTGAAATAGGCTTGGGTTGCAATGTATTTTCCTCTCAGGATTGCCTTCACTGCATCCCAAAGCATTTGCATTGTTGTCTTTTCATTTTCATTTGTTTCCATATATATTTTTTAATTTCTTCTCTAATATCCTGGTTGACCCATTCATTCTTTAGTAGGGTGTTCTTTAACCTCCAAGCTTTTGGAGGTTTTCCAGACTTTTTCCTGTGGTTGATTTCAAGTTTCATAGCATTGTGGCCTGAAAGTATGCATGGTATGATCTCAATTCTTGTATACTTATGAAGGGCTGTTTTGTGACCCAGTATGTGATCTATCTTGGAGAATGTTCCATGTGCACTCGAGAAGAAAGTATATTCTGTTGCTTTGGGATGCAGAGTTCTAAATGTATCTGCCTAGTCCATCTGATCCAATGTATCATTCAAGGCCATTGTTTCTTTATTGATCCTGTGTCTAGATGATCTTTCCATTGTTGTTAATGGAGTATTAAAATTTCCTGCAATTACCACATTCTTATAAATATGGTTGCTTATGTTTGTGATTAATTGTTTTATATATTTGGGGTCTCCCGTATTTGGCACATAGACATTTATAATTGTTAGCTCCCCCTGATGGATGGACACTGTAATTATTATATAATGCCCTTCTTCATCTGTTACAGCCTTTAATTTAAAGTCTAGTTTGTCTGATATAAGTATTGCTATTCCAGCTTTCTTTTGACTTCCAGTAGCATGATAGATAGTTCTCCATGCCCTCACTTTCAATCTGAAGGTGTCCTCAGGTCTAAAATGAGTCTCTTGTAGACAGCAAATAAATGGGTCTTGTTTTTTTATAAATTTTTAAACCCTATGTCTTTTGGTTGGAGCATTTAGTGCATTTACATTCAGTGTTATTATTGAAATATATGGGTCTAGAGTCATTGTGATGTCTGTAGGTTTTATGCTTGTAGTGATGTCTCTGGTACTTTTGGTCCTTGCAACTTTTCACTCACAGAATTCCCTTTAAGATCTCTTGTAGGGCTGGTTTAGTGGGATAAATTCCTTCAGTTTTTGTTTGTTTGGGAAGACCTTTATATCTCCTTCTATTCTGAATGACAGACTTGCTGGTAAAGGATTCTCAACTGCATATTTTTCTGTTCATCACCTTGAAGATTTCCTGCCATTCCTTTCTGGCCTGCCCGGTTTCAGTAGACAGGTCTACTACTAACTTTATGTGTCTACCTTTGTTAGTTAGAGCATTTTTATCCCTAGCTGCTTTCAGAATCTTCTCTCTATCCTTGTATTTTGCCAGTTTCCCTATGATATGTTGTGCAGAAGATCAATTCAAGTTACGTCTGAAGGGAGTTCTCTGTGCCTCTTGGATTTCAATGCCTTTTTCCTTCCCCAGATCAGGGAAGTTCTCAGCTATGATTTTTTTTTTCAAGTACACCTTTAGCCTCTTTCTCTCTCTCTTCCTCTTCTGGAATTCCTATTAATCAGATATTCTTCCGTTATATTGCATCACTTAGTTCTCTAATCCTCCCCTCATACTCCTGGATTTTTTTATATCTCTTTTTCTCAGCTTCCTCTTTTTCCATAATTTTATCTTCTAATTCACCTATTCTCTCCTCTGCCTCTTCAATCCAAGCCGTGGTCACTGCCATTGTATTTTGCACCTCATTTATACCATTTTTTAGCTCCTCATGACTGTTTCTTAGTCCCTTGATGTCTGTAGCAATAGATTCTCTGCTGTCCTCAATGCTTTTTTCAAGCCCAGCAATTAATTTTATGACTATTATTCTAAATTCTTGTCATTATATTGCTTAAATCGTTATTGATCAATTCGTTAGCTGTCACTACTTCCTGGAGTTTCTTTTGAGGAGAATTGTTCTGTTTCATCATTTTGGGTAGTCCCTGGAGTGGCATGGAACTGAAAGACACTTCCCCTGTGCTGTCTGGAGTAACTTGTGTTGGTGGGCGGGGTCGCAGTCACACCTGATGTCTGTCCCCAGCCCACCGCTGGGATCACAGTCAGACAGGTGTGTACCTTATCTTCCCTTCTCCCAAGGGCAGGACTCACTGTGGAGTGGTGTGGCCCCTGTCTGGGCTACTTGCACACTGCCAGGCTTGTAGTGCTGCTTAGATATGGTGTATTAACTGGGGTGGATCTGCAAGGTGCACAGGGGTGGGAGGGGCAGGCTTAGCTAGTTTTGCAATGGGTGGTCCCCTGAGGGAGGGGGCCTGCAGCACTGGGAGGGAGGCAGGCCTGTTGGAGGGATGGATTCACAGAAACACAGTGGTGTGTATTTGCACAGTGCAAGCAAATTCGGTGACAGGAACTGGTTCCCTTTGGAATTTTGGCTGGGGGATGGGAGAGGGAGAATGTGCTGGCCAGTGCCTTTGTTCCCAGCTGAGCTGAGATCTGTCTTCCAAGGCTCAACACCTCTCCCTCCTGGTGTCCTCTCACCCTCCCGTTCTCCAAGCAGAGCTGTTGACTTACAACATTCCAGATGTCAAATCCCGCTGGCTGTCAGAACTCACACAGTCTGGCCCCTCCCCTTTTGCATGCCAGACTGGTGGCTCTGCCTTGCCAGGCAGGCTGCCCCTCCACTGCCCTGGCTCCCTCCCACCAGTCCGTGTAGCATGCACTGCCTCTCCATCCTTCCTACCCTCTTCCATGGGCCTCTTGTCTATGCTTGGCTCCGGAGAGTCAGTTCTGAATGTAATATCTTTAAACCACACAATGTAGGGGATACAAGAAATAAAGATATGCATATTTTAAGTAAATCTGTCATTCTTGTGCTGTCATGCTCTCTCTCATCAGCTAAATAATACAAGCATATATAAATGCTCCATAATGTTTTAAAATATAAAGCTGACATCTTTAATATACAGTATTTTAAACCTAATCAAACACAATATAATACTTAGCTGTCAGAATAATGAACACTGGAAATGTTAAAAGTCATGAAAACTCTGTCATTTGTTTAATTGCAGTGTCTATTGAGCATATGTACAATTTTGAATCAACAGTTGATTTTTTGAACCTACTTACCTATTCCCTTTCTGCTTCATAAATGCCCTTTTAATGTTTCAAGGTTTGGCAGTTACTACTACTCATCTCTACTAGGAACCACCCAGTGCCCTTAATCAGTCATCAAAAGAAATACCTCACATGATATGCCATAAACCTCTTATCTTGTTTCACCCTCATTTATGGTCCCCTTCATCACTGCTCATTTCTGTGTAATTTTTTTTAACAATTTTAGCCCAGAATTTTTATTAGAAAGACAGGGCAGTTCCCCAGAAAAGTATTATTTCATATTGTAGGAGAATGGCATTGAAGCTTTTTGTGCTGCATCTTGAGAATCCTACACTTTCTTTTTGCTGGGTTGTTTATTATTATTATTTATTGTTATTATTATTATTATTTCATTAGAAGCATAACTAACATGCAGTGTTATAATTAGTTGCATGTGTACAATATGATCATTCAACAACCCTGTACTTTAATGTTCATCACAATAAGTGTATTCTTAATTCCCTTTATATATTTCACCCATCCCCCAACCTACCTCTTCTCTGGCAACCCCCAGTTTGTTTTCTGTACTTAAGAGTGATTTTTTGTTTGTCTCTTGTTTATTTGTTTGGTTTCTTAAATTCCACTTGTAGGTTGACTCATATGGTATTTGTCTTTTTCTGTCTCATTTACTTAGCATTATACTCTTTAAGTCCATTCGTGTTGTTGCAAATGACAATAACTTATTCTTTCTTATATCTCATATGTCCCTTATGCATTTGTCTATGGAAGGACACTTGGACTTCTTTTATATCTTGGTTACTGTAAATAATGCTGCTGTAATCATAAGGGTACATATATTTTTATGAACTAGTGTTTTTGTTTTCTTTTGGTTAATACCCAGTAATGGAATTACTGGATTATATTCTATTATTGGAAACTGTATTTTTAATATTTTGAGGAGAGTATATGTTTTCCCCAGTGGTTTTACCAACTTACATTCCCACCAACAGTGCACAAGGTCTCCTTTTTCTCCACAAACTGACCAACATTTGTTATTTCTGGTCTTTTTTTATTCTAGCCATTCTGACAGGTATGAGTTGATATTTCATTGTGGTTTAGATTGGCATTTACTTGATGATTAGTGATGTTGAGCAGCTTTTCACGTCTGTTGGCCATTTGTGTATCTTCTTGGGTAAAATGACTATTCATTGTGCTCTGTCCATTTTTTTTTAATTTTTTAATGTTTATTTACTTTTTAGAGAGAGACAGAGGCAGAGAGACACAGCATGAGCAGAGGAGGGGTAGAGAGAGAGGGAGACACAGAATCCAAAGCAGGCTCCAGGCTCTGAATTGTCAGCACAGAGCCCAATGTGGGGCTCAAACTCATGAACTGTGAGATCATGATCTGAGCTGAAGTTGGATGCTTAATGGACTGAGGCACCCAGGTGCCCCATCCTCTGTCTGTTTTTAATCCATTATTATTATTATTATTATTATTATTATTTGGTTTGAGTTGTATAAGTTCTTTATATATTTTTATATTAAATTCTTATTGAACATATCATTTACAAATAATTTCTCCCTTTAAGTAGGTTGCTTTTTCGTTTTCTTAATTGTTTATTTCACTGTACAAAGATTTTTATTTTGGTGTAATCACAATAGTTTAATTTTGCTTTCGTTTCCATTGCCTGAGGAGACATACCAAGAAAAATGTCACTATAGTTGATGTCAGAAAAATTATTTCCTGTTTTCTCATCTAGGATTTTTATGGTTTCGGGATTCACATTTAGTTCTTTAATCTATTTTGAGTTAATTTTTTTGTATGTTGAAAAAAAGTGGTCCAGTTTCATTCTTTTGCAAGTACCTATCATTTTTCCAGCACCATTTGTTGAAGAGACTGTCTTTTCCCCATTGTATATTCTTGCCTCTTTTGTCATAGCTTAATGGATGGAATAATCGTGGGTTTATTTCTGGAGTCTCTATTCTGTTCCATTGATCCATTCTTCTATTTTTTTTTTGTGCCAGTGCCATACTATTTTGATTTCTACAGCTTTGCAGTATATCTTCAAATCTTCGATTGTGATACCTCCAGGTTTATTTTTCTGTCTCAATATACCATTGGCTATCTGGGGTGTTTTGTGGTTCCATACAAATGTTAGTACTATTTGTTCTACTTCTGTAAGAAATGCTGTTGGTATCTTGATAGTGATTGCGTTAAATCTGTAGATTTCTTTGGGTAGTATGACCATCTTAACAATATTCTTTTTTCTAATGCATGAGCATAGAATATCTTCCCATTTTTTGTGTTATCTTCAATTTTTTCATCAATGTTTTATAGTTTTTTTTAGTACAGGCCTTTCACCTCCTCAGTTAAGTTTGCTCCTTGATATTTTATTTTTGTGTGTAATTGTAAATGAGATAGTTTTCTTAATTTTTCTTTCTGCTACTTAATTACTCGTAGACAGAAATGCAACAGGTTTCTTTATATTGATTTTTATGCTGCGAATTTACTGAATTTTTCAGTTCTAGGAGGTTCTTGGTGGAATTGTAAAGGTTTCCTACATATAGTATCATATCATCTGCATATAGTTAATGTTTTATACTTTTTTAACCAGTTTGGATGACTTTTTTTTTCTTGTTTGATTACTGTGGGTAGGACTTCACTTCTAGTACCACGTTAAATAAAAGTGGTGGGGATGGACATCTTTCTTTCGTTCCTGATTTTAGAGAAAAATTCTCAGTTTTTCAGCATTAAGTATGACGTTCACTGTGTTTGTCATATATGACCTTTATTATTTTTAGGTATGTTCACTCTTAATATACTTTGTTAAGAGATTTTATTGTAAATGGGTGTTTTGCTTTGTCAAAAACTTTTTTTCTGCATCTGTTGATATAATCATAAGGTTTTAATTATTTCTCTTGTTAATGTGATGTAGCATGTTGATTAATTTGTAAATATTGAACAACCCTTGCATTCCTGGAATAAATCTTACTTGAATGTGGTGAATGATTTTTCTTATATTGGATTTGCTTTGCTAATATTTTGTCAAGCATATTTGAATCTATGGTCTTCAAAGATATTGGCCTATACTTTTCTTTTTAAGTAGCATCTTTATCTGGTTTTGTTATCAGAGTAATGCTGACCTCATAGAATGAATTTTGGAGATTTCTTTCCTCTTCATTTTTTGGAATAGTTTGGGAAAAATAGGTAGTAATTATTTTTTTTTTAATGTTTGCTAGAATTTACCTGTGAAGTTATCTTATCTTGGACTTCAGTTTGTTGGGAGATTCTTGATTAGTAATTCAATTTCACTGCTAGTGATCTATTTGTTTAAATTTTCTTTCTTCTTGGTTCAAGTTTAGAAAGTAATATGTTTTTAGGAATTCCTCCATTTCTTCCAGGTTGTCTAACTTGTTGATGTGTAATTGTTTTTACATATTTTTTTTTATTTCTGTGATGTGTTGTTATATTTTCTCCTTCATTTCTATATTTATTTATTTGAGCGTGGTCAATCCCCCCCTTTTTTTTGGTGAGTCCAAATAAAGGTTTATAACTTTTGTTTATAAAAATACAGCTGTAGGTTTTATTTTTTTATTTCTTTTTTTTAAAATTTTTGCCCTTTATGTCATTTATTTTTACTTTCACCTTTATTATTTCCTTCCTTCTACTGGCCATTCCATTCTGCATGCAAAGTTTCTGGTAAAAAAATCCACTGACAACCTTAAGGGATTTCCCATGTATATAACTGTCTTCTTTTCTTTTACTGCTTTTAATTTTTTTATCACTAGTTTTTGCCATTTTAATTACTATGTGTATTGGTGTGAACATCCTTGGGTTTATTTTTCAGGAAATCTCTGTGCTTCCTAGATATGGATATCTGTTTCCTATCCCAGATTAGGTAATTTTTCAGGTATTATATCTTCAAATAAGTTTTCTGCCTCTTTTTCTCTCTTTCTTTCCCTTCTTCTTCTTCTTCTTCTTCTTCTTCCTCGATCCATATAATGAGAATGTGTTACATTTGATGGAGTCACTGAGCTTTCTCAGTCTATTCTCATTTTGCATATATTTTTCTCTCATTTTCTCATGTTGATTAATTTCCATTATTCTGTCTTACACGTCATTAATCCATTCCTCTGTTTTCTCTAGCCTTCTATTTATTCCATCAAGTATGTCTTTAATTTTATTTATGTGTTCTTCATCTCTGATTGTTTTTTTCTTATATCTCTTTGTTAAGGGTATCACTGATATCCTCCAATATTTTTTCAAAGCCTGTGAATATCTTTATTATCTTTACTTTAAATTATTTATCAGGCGTATAGCTTATATCTATTTCATGGAGATCCTGCTGTAGTTTTGTTCTATTCTTTCATTTGGGGAATATTTCTCTGTTTCCTCATTTTGTCTAACTCTTTGTGTCTGTTTCTCTGTGTTAGGAAATTTAGCTACATCTGCTCTTGAATGTAATGGTCTTATGAAAAGATGTCCTATAATGCTCTGCAGTGCTGTGTCCCATTACTCAGGGCCTGACACCTCAAGGGGTTTCTACTCTGTGTGTTTTGTGTGCTCTGCGGCTGAGTTCTTGCAGCATTTTCTTTCAGTTCACTCATCTGCCAAGGATTTCTTTGACTGTTGTGGGCAATTCTGGGTACACAGCAAGGATGGGGTACATTTAAAAAAAGTTGCAGGCTGGTCTGCTTTATGAAGTGAGATCTGTTGCCACCATTGCCATAACTGAGATCCCCAAAAATTCACAGGTTAGGAAACAAAGTGTTGACAGGGTTTGTGCTGGTCTTCTTGGGGAGGGGACCCCCAGCACCAGGTCTGAGGCAAGTGTGGCTGGGAAGGACAGATCCACTGAAGCCCAGGGTGGTGTTGCTTGGTGTAAAAAGTTTAGGTAGTGAGGGCATCATGCTTGTACCCCCAGGGGGCTGTGTCTTTAAGTTGGGAGGATAGGGATGGGAAATGGTACCTTCTTCCTCCTTTGTTCCTGGAGGGGTCTCCCCATGATCTATGCCTCTCCAGACCATGTTCTGAGTTGAGTAAATAATTCTCACTTTTGTATACCTCAACTATTTTTAAAAATGCTGTTTAGAGTTCCGGAAGATGGCGGCGTAGGAGGACGCTGGGCTCACCGCGCGTCCTGCTGATCACTTAGATTCCACCTAAACCTGCCTAAAGAACCCAGAAAACCGCCAGAGGATTAGCAGAACGGAGTCTCCGGAGCCAAGCGCAGACGAGAGGCCCACAGAAGAGGGTAGGAAGGGCGGCGAGACGGTGCGCGCTCCACGGACTGGCGGGAGGGAGCCGGGGCGGAGGGGTGGCTCGCCGGCCAAGCAAAGCCCCCGAGTCGGGCTGGCAAAAGCGGAGGGGCCGGACGGACTGTGTTCCGACAGCAAGCGCGACTTAGCGTCTGGGAGGTCAGAAGTTAACAGCTCTGCTCAGAAAGCGGGAAGGCAGGAGGACAAAGGGAGGGAGAGCTGCTGAGCCCCCGGACGGCAGAGCTCAGCTTGGCGGGGAACAAAGGCGCTCGCCAGCGCCATCTCCCCCGCCCATCCCCCAGCCAAAATCCAAAAGAGAACCAGTTCCTGCCAGGGAACTTGCTCTCTCCGCGCAAGCACCCAACTCTGTGCTTCTGCGGAGCCAAACCTCCGGCAGCGGATCTGACTCCCTCCCGCTGCCACAAGGCCCCTCCTGAAGTGGATCACCTAGGGAGAAGCGAGCTAAGCCTGCCCCTCCCGCCCCCGTGCACCTTGCCTACCCACCCCAGTTAATACGCCAGATCCCCAGCACCACAAGCCTGGCAGTGTGCAAGCAGACCAGATGGGCCACACCACCCCACAGTGAATCCCGCCCCTAGGAGAGGGGAAGAGAAGGCACACACCAGTCTGACTGTGGCCCCAGCGGTGGGCTGGGGGCAGACATCAGGTCGGACTGCGGCCCCGCCCACCAACTCCAGTTATACACCACAGCACGGGGGAAGTGCCCTGCGGGTCCTCACCACTCCAGGGACTATCCAAAATGACCAAACGGAAGAATTCCCCTCAGAAGAATCTCCAGGAAATAACAACAGCTAATGAACTGATCAAAAAGGATTTAAATAATATAACAGAAAGTGAATTTAGAATAATAGTCATAAAATTAATCGCTGGGCTTGAAAACAGTATACAGGACAGCAGAGAATCTCTTGCTACAGAGATCAAGGGACTAAGGAACAGTCACGAGGAGCTGAAAAACGCTTTAAACGAAATGCAAAACAAAATGGAAACCACGACGGCTCGGATTGAAGAGGCAGAGGAGAGAATAAGTGAACTAGAAGATAAAGTTATGGAGAAAGAGGAAGCTGAAAGAAAGAGAGATAAAAAAATCCAGGAGTATGAGGGGAAAATTAGAGAACTAAGTGATACACTAAAAAGAAATAATATACGCATAATTGGTATCCCAGAGGAGGAAGAGAGAGGGAAAGGTGCTGAAGGGGTACTTGAAGAAATTATAGCTGAGAACTTCCCTGAACTGGGGAAGGAAAAAGGCATTGAAATCCAAGAGGCACAGAGAACTCCCTTCAGACGTAACTTGAATCGATCTTCTGCACGACATATCATAGTGAAACTGGCAAAATACAAGGATAAAGAGAAAATTCTGAAAGCAGCAAGGGATAAACGTGCCCTCACATATAAAGGGAGACCTATAAGACTCGTGACTGATCTCTCCTTTGAAACTTGGCAGGCCAGAAAGGCTTGGCACGATATCTTCAGTGTGCTAAACAGAAAAAATATGCAGCCGAGAACGCTTTATCCAGCAAGTCTGTCATTTAGAATAGAAGGAGAGATAAAGGTCTTCCCAAACAAACAAAAACTGAAGGAATTTGTCACCACGAAACCAGCCCTACAAGAGATCCTAAGGGGGATCCTGTGAGACAAAGTACCAGAGACATCACTACAAGCATAAAACATACAGACATCACAATGACTCTAAACCCGTATCTTTCTATAATAACACTGAATGTAAATGGATTAAATGCGCCAACCAAAAGACATAGGGTATCAGAATGGATAAAAAAACAAGACCCATCTATTTGCTGTCTACAAGAGACTCATTTGAGATCTGAGGACACCTTTAGATTGAGAGTGAGGGGATGGAGAACTATTTATCATGCTACTGGAAGCCAAAAGAAAGCTGGAGTAGCCATACTTATATCAGACAAACTAGACTTTAAATTAAAGGCTGTAACAAGAGATGAAGAAGGGCATTATATAATAATTACAGGGTCTATCCATCAGGAATAGCTAACAATTATAAATGTCTATGCGCCAAATACCGGAGCCCCCAGATATATAAAACAGTTACTCATAAACATAAGCAACCTTATTGATAAGAATGTGGTCATTGCAGGGGACTTTAACACCCCACTTACAGAAATGGATAGATCATCTAGACACACAGTCAATAAAGAAACAAGGGCCCTGAATGATACATTGGATCAGATGGACTTGACAGATCTATTTAGAACTCTGCATCCCAAAGCAACAGAATATACTTTCTTCTCGAGTGCACATGGAACATTCTCCAAGATAGATCATATACTGGGTCACAAAACAGCCCTTCATAAGTTTACAAGAATTGAAATTATACCATGCATACTTTCAGACCACAATGCTATGAAGCTTGAAATCAACCACAGGAAAAAGTCTGGAAAACCTCCAAAAGCATGGAGGTTAAAGAACACCCTACTCACGAATGAGTGGGTCAACCAGGCAATTAGAGAAGAAATTAAAAAATATATGGAAACAAACGAAAATGAAAATACAACAATCCAAACGCTTTGGGACGCAGCGAAGGCAGTCCTGAGAGGAAAATACATTGCAATCCAGGCCTATCTCAAGAAACAAGAAAAATCCCAAATACAAAATCTAACAGCACACCTAAAGGAAATAGAAGCAGAACAGCAAAGGCAGCCTAAACCCAGCAGAAGAAGAGAAATCATAAAGATCAGAGCAGAAATAAACAATATAGAATCTAAAAAAACTGTAGAGCAGATCAACGAAACCAAGAGTTGGTTTTTTGAAAAAATAAACAAAATTGACAAACCTCTAGCCAGGCTTCTCAAAAAGAAAAGGGAGATGACCCAAATAGATAAAATCATGAATGAAAATGGAAATATTACAACCAATCCCTCAGAGATACAAACAATTATCAGGGAATACTATGAAAAATTATATGCCAACAAACTGGACAACCTTGAAGAAATGGACAAATTCCTAAACACCCACACTCTTCCAAAACTCAATCAGGAGGAAATAGAAAGCTTGAACAGACCCATAACCAGCGAAGAAATTGAATCGGTTATCAAAAATCTCCCAACAAATAAGAGTCCAGGACCAGGTGGCTTCCCAGGGGAGTTCTACCAGACGTTTAAAGCAGAGATAATACCTATCCTTCTCAAGCTATTCCAAGAAATAGAAAGGGAAGGAAAACTTCCAGACTCATTCTATGAAGCCAGTATTACTTTGATTCCTAAACCAGACAGAGACCCAGTAAAAAAAGAGAACTACAGGCCAATATCCCTGATGAATATGGATGCAAAAATTCTCAATAAGATACTAGCAAATCGAATTCAACAGCATATAAAAAGAATTATTCACCATGATCAAGTGGGATTCATTCCTGGGATGCAGGGCTGGTTCAACATTCGCAAATCGATCAACGTGATACATCACATTAACAAAAAAAAAAGAGAAGAACCATATGATCCTGTCAATCGATGCAGAAAAGGCCTTTGACAAAATCCAGCACCCTTTCTTAATAAAAACCCTTGAGAAAGTCGGGATAGAAGGAACATACTTAAAGATCATAAAAGCCATTTATGAAAAGCCCACAGCTAACATCATCCTCAATGGGGAAAAACTGAGAGCTTTTTCCCTGAGATCAGGAACACGACAGGGATGCCCACTCTCACCGCTGTTGTTTAATATAGTGCTGGAAGTTCTAGCATCAGAAATCAGACAAAAAAGGAAATCAAAGGCATCCAAATTGGCAAAGATGAAGTCAAGCTTTCGCTTTTTGCAGATGACATGATATTATACATGGAAAATCCGATAGACTCCACCAAAAGTCTGCTAGAACTGATACATGAATTCAGCATAGTTGCAGGATACAAAATCAATGTACAGAAATCAGTTGCATTCTTATACACTAACAATGAAGCAACAGAAAGACAAATAAAGAAACTGATCCCATTCACAATTGCACCAAGAAGCATAAAATACCTAGGAATAAATCTAACCAAAGATGTAAAAGATCTGTATGCTGAAAACTATAGATAGCTTATGCAGGTAATTGAAGAAGATATAAAGAAATGGAAAGACATTCCCTGCTCATGGATTGGAAGAATAAATATTGTCAAAATGTCAATACTACCCAAAGCTATCTACACATTCAGTGCAATCCCAATCAAAATTGCACCAGCATTCTTCTCGAAACTAGAACAAGCAATCCTAAAATTCATATGGAACCACAAAAGGCCCCGAATAGCCAAAGTAATTTTGAAGAAGAAGACCAAAGCAGGAGGCATCACAATCCCAGACTTTAGCCTCTACTACAAAGCTGTCATCATCAAGACAGCATGGTATTGGCATAAAAACAGACACATAGACCAATGGAATCGAATAGAAACCCCAGAACTAGACCCACAAACGTATGGCCAACTCATCTTTGACAAAGCAGGAACGAACATCCAATGGAAAAAAGACAGTCTCTTTAACAAATGGTGCTGGGAGAACTGGACAGCAACATGCAGAAGGTTGAAACTAGACCACTTTCTCACACCATTCACAAAAATAAACTCAAAATGGATAAAGGACCTGAATGTGAGACAGGAAACCATCAAAACCTTAGAGGAGAAAGCAGGAAAAGACCTCTCTGACCTCAGCCGTAGCAATCTCTTACTCGGCACATCCCCAAAGGCAAGGGAATTAAAAGCAAAAGTGAATTACTGGGACCTTATGAAGATAAAAAGCTTCTGCACAGCAAAGGAAACAACCAACAAAACTAAAAGGCAACCAACGGAATGGGAAAAGATATTTGCAAATGACACATCGGACAAAGGGCTAGTATCCAAAGTCTATAAAGAGCTCATCAAACTCCACACCCGAAAAACAAATAACCCAGTGAAGAAATGGGCAGAAAACATGAATAGACACTTCTCTAAAGAAGACATCCGGACGGCCAACAGGCACATGAAAAGATGTTCAACGTCGCTCCTCATCAGGGAAATACAAATCAAAACCACACTCAGATACCACCTCACGCCAGTCAGAGTGGCCAAAATGAAGAAATCAGGAGACTATAGATGCTGGAGAGGATGTGGAGAGACGGGAACCCTCTTGCACTGTTGGTGGGAATGCAAATTGGTGCAGCCGCTCTGGAAAGCAGTGTGGAGGTTCCTCAAAAAATTAAAAATAGACCTACCCTATGACCCAGCAATAGCACTGCTAGGAATTTATCCAAGGGATACAGGAGTACTGATGCATAGGGGCACTTGTACCCCAATGTTTATAGCAGCACTCTCAACAATAGCCAAATTATGGAAAGAGCCTAAATGTCCATCAACTGATGAATGGATAAAGAAATTGTGGTTTATATACACAATGGAATACTACGTGGCAATGAGAAAAAATGAAATATGGCCTTTTGTAGCAACGTGGATGGAACTGGAGAGTGTGATGCTAAGTGAAATAAGCCATACAGAGAAAGACAGATACCATATGGTTTCACTCTTATGTGGATCCTGAGAAACGTAACAGAAACCCATGGGGCAGGGGAAGGGAGAAAAAAAAAAGAGGTTAGAGTGGGAGAGAGCCAAAGCATAAGAGACTGTTAAAAACTGAGAACAAACTGAGGGTTGATGGGGGGTGGGAGGGAGGGCAGGGTGGGTGATGGGTATTGAGGGGGGCACCTTTTGGGATGAGCACTGGGTGTTGTATGGAAACCAATTTCACAGTAAATTTCATATATTAAAAAATAAATAAATAAATAAATAAAAAATAAAAAAAAACTATCAAAAAAAAATGCTGTTTATATGATGTATCTGCCCAGGCTGTTTGAGGTGCTGTCTCTTTAATGGCAGTGGCTCAGCTTCCTAATGCACTCAGGACTTTCCCACAGCTAAGCCTGCTGATTTTTAAAATTCTATTCTTTCAGTCACACTGATTGTAAGAACTCATGAAATACCACCTATCTCACTTTCAAAGCTCAATGTTATTAGGATTTGTCTTCTCTATGGACTTCCCAATGTGATAGTATTTTTCTTACCCTTCTCCACAACCTCCAGTCCCTGTTGACTCCAAAAGGCCATAGTCTTTGCCCTTCTTCGATGTGGCCTCTTCTCTACCTTTACTTTTGCAGTTTGTTCTGCCAGTCTTCGGGTCATTCTCTGGGTTACTTATGCTGATGTAATTGTTATCTAGTTGTATCCATGGAGTGAGATGAACTTAAGGTCTTCCCAGTCTCTCCCTATTTTCTGTTCCTTACAAGCAAAAGTAATATACTTTTATATTACTGTAAGTAATATAAAACCTAATAACAACCAGTTACTTAGCATTTATTATGAATCATTTTTGGATACATAGTATGCAAATATACTTCCTATATATTATTAGTTACCACTCATAACCCACAGCAATACTTCCATTTTAAAGAGAGGTTAGGGGGGAACCTCAGGGGCTCAGTTGGTTAAGCATCCACCTCTTGATTTCAGCTCAGGTCATAATCTCATGGTTCATGGGTTTGAGACCTGCATCAGACTCTGCACTGTCAGTGATTTTTCTCACTCTTTTCTCTCTCTCTGCCCCTCACTCACACATTCTCTCTTTTTCAAAAAAATAAAAATAAAAATAAACACTTAAAAAAACAAAATAGAAAAAGTTAGATTTGTCTTCTTTATGTAACTTATCAGCTATGCATCTTACTAGTAAACTACAAAAAACTATTATTAATATAAGAATTCCTTACTTCTCACAGTTCTGATATATTCAAATTTTGTTACCATGATGTGTGTCTATGTAGTTTTATGGAGATATAATTCACATGCAATAACATTAATCAATTTAATGTGTACAATTCCATTTTAAAGTATATTCACACAGTTGTACAACTATCACCAAAATCTAATTTTGGAATGTCTTCATCATCCTAAAATGAAACTCTGTATTCATTAGCATTTACTCCTTTACCTCAAACCTCTTCACCCTAATTAATCACTGATTTATTTCCTGTCTCTGTAGATTTGTGTAATCTGAAAATTTCACATAAATGGAATCATAGAATGTTTGGTCATTTATGACTGGCTTAATTTACTTCACATGATGTTTTTCTTTATTCATGTTTTATCACATATTAGAGTTTATTACTTTTGTTGCCAAATAATGTTACATTTCATAGAGATACCTCATTTTTTAATTTCCATTCATCAGTTGGTGGACTGGTTGTTTCAACATTTAAAAATTATAAGTAATGCTACTTGAACATTATTGTGTAAGTTTTTGTGTTTTACTATGGTATACAGCTATGAGTAATTGAATACGTACAAACTTGGCAGCTAGTGTCTTAGTCCAAATACTACTGTATGTGGTGATTATTTATGAATAACACAAGCACATCATGATGAGTGACCAATTGCATCACTTTTTTCAAAGTCTGTCGGTAATTTCTTGCTGCCACATTTTCATAGTGCATTGATGCACATAGTGCATAGTGCATTGATGCATAGAAGCAAACTATATAGTTGTGTTAGGTCCTGTGTCTCAAATATAAACCCTTATGACATTCTTCAAAAATAAGTAATCAAAAGAAGGAATTGGCCAATAAAGATGAAAGGGCAGCAAAGAAACCAAAAGTGAAATTATTGATATAAATGAGGAAAGTAATTTTAACACAAGGATAAAGATGACCCCAAAGAAATTATACCATCCCAACCTTTACATTAAATGAATTTTCAGAGATATTTTATGACATTGAAAGCACAAAGATTAAATTTTGAAGCTGATCCAAACTTAGAGGTAGACAATTCACCAAAGCATAGAAAAGATGCTCACTCTGTATTATTAGCTATACAATCAGGAGTCAAACACAATTGAAAACACTCAATAAAATTTTTATATAGATAAAAAGTACTTTGATTCTAAATGTTTTAAAACAACAGTTAAATAAATACTGGTTTTACTATTTTTATTTCTTTATAAAATGTAAAATAGAGGGAAAGGGAGTTTTTATGTTTTTAAAATGAAATTTATTGTCAAATTGGTTTCCATACAACACCCAGTGCTCATCCCAACAGGTGCCTTCCTCAATGCCCAACACCCACCCTCCCCTCCCTCCCACTCCCCATCAACCCTCAGTTTATTTTGTTTTTAAGAGTCTCTTATGGTTTGGCTCTCTCCCTCTCTGTTTTTTTCCTTCCCCTCCCCCACAGTCTTCTGTTAAGTTTCTCAGGGTCCACATAAGAGTGAAAACATATGGTATCTGTCTTTCTCTCTATGGCTTATTTCACTTAGCATAAGACTCTCCAGTTCCATCCATGCTGCTTCAATGTCACTCCTCATCAGGGAAATACAAATCAAAACCACACTGAGATACCACCTCATGCCAGTCAGAGTGGCTAAAATGAACAAATCAGGAGACTATAGATGCTAGAGAGGATGTGGAGAAACAGGAACCCTCTTGCACTGTTGGTGGGAATGCAAACTGGTGCAGCCACTCTGGAAAACAGTGTGGAGTTTCCTCAAAAAATTAATGATAGATCTACCCTATTACCCAGCAATAGCACTGCAAGGAATTTACCCAAGGGATACAGGAGTGCTGATGCATAGGGGCCCTTGTACTCCAATGTTTATAGCAGCACTTTTAACAATAGCTAAGTTATGGAAAGGGAGTTTTTATGTTTTTACAAAACATGTAAGAGGTCATTTATTGTAACTTTTTCCATTAGCATAGTTGCTTTTCATGGCTTCAGCTTTCATAGTCATTTTTAGGGATTCACACTACCATATAAAGTGAGGACTGCCTGAATATTAAAATACCTATTATTTCCCACCTAATATGTCCAGTGCACATTTATAAACTTTTAAATGCACAAAATAACTCAAGTTTATTTTTTTAATGTTAAACATTTTATTTTGGAATAAATTTATTTTATTTTATTTTTTTTTTAACGTTTATTTATTTTTGAGACAGAGAGAGACAGAGCATGAACGGGGCGGGGGGGGGTGGTCAGGGAGAGGGAGACACAGAATCTGAAACAGGCTCCAGGCTCTGAGCTATCAGCACAGAACCCGACGCAGGGCTCGAACTCACGGACCGTGAGATCATGACCTGAGCCGAAGTCGGCCGCTCAACCGACTGAGCCACGCAGGCGCCCCTGGAATAAATTTAGATACACAAAAGATTGCAAAGATAAACTTCCTGTATATTTTTTATCCATTTCCCATAATGTTAATATCATACATAACTGTGATGCACTTTTCAAAACTAAAATATTAACATTAGTGCCAGACTGTTAACTAAACTAGACTTTACTTTCAATGTTTTTTTTTTTTTGTACTGATACATTTTTTTTCCACCAACAACCTCATAACTTCAGGTCAGTGTTCAACAGCTTACATTCTAAGTAAGCCCTCCATAAAATTAGCACTCATTTCTTTGTTACTCATTTCCTTCCTTCATTTATTTAGGAAACATTTTAAATATCTATAATGCCAGGATGCATTGCTAAAGAAGATGTTGTATTAGCTCTCATGCAGTCTATATTTATTTAAACATAAAGGTGGATGTAGATCATTTCTTTTCTCATTATAAGAATGGGCAATAATGTCTATAAAGAGAAAAATAGTTCCTTTAGACTAATATTATGTAAAAGATTCTACACTTTATTTTTTATGGTTAATAACATCATTGACCATGATCATCTCATCTCTTATTCTAACTACCTTAAAAAATACTTTTGTGAATTATCAAATAATCCCAAACTTCTTAAGCATTTCTATATTGTTTACCTCCCAAATCTGTCTTTTTTTAATTCCATCATATATCTTACCTCTGAAGCTAAATTTTGTGGAATATATGATGTAAAATTCCACATATGCTCTGCTGTGGTTGGACCCAATCACAAGTTGAAACATTTGTTGAAGAAAAGATAGCCCAAATCTGACATTTAACTTCCACTCATAAATTATTAAGAGATAACTTATATCTTGCCTAAACTCAAAGATACTATAAGCCTCTGAAACTTTAGGGATTTTTTATGGCTGGATCTATCATTATCAATTGAAAGCAGTATGGTAAGGGCTTCTCGTTTTGTTTTTTTTTAATATTATTTAAGTATAATTGACAGACAATGTTATATTACTTCCAGGTGTATAATATACTGATTTGACAATTCAATACATCACTCAGTGCTAACCAAGTAAGAGTAGTCACCATTTATTACCACATAACATTATTACAATATTATTGACTATATTCCTATTGCTGTACTGTTCATCCCTGTGACTAATTTATAACTAGAAATTTACGCTTTCTAATATCCTTTATCTATTTCACCCATCTCTCCATCCACCTTCCTTCTGGCACTGACCAGTTTGTTCTCTGTATTTAAAAGTCTGTTTTGTTTGTTTCTTTATCGTTATACATATGTACTATATAACAAAACATTATATATACCTAACATCATATATATATATATATATATATATATATATATATATATATATGTGTGTATTAGATTCCACATGTAAGGGAAATCATACTGTATTCGTATTTCTCTGTATGACTTATTTTACTTAGCATAATATTCACTAGGTCTATAAGGACTTTTTGATTTATGTCTGTGAAGAGAAACATGATTCACTGCTAAGACATTTTGTCATGCAAGATATCTTCTTAATTTCTGTCCTTATGAAAATAAAACCTTAAATTCCACTTTGGTTTTCAATGCATTTGATAACCAAGTAAAATCAGATTGTTTAAACTTCAATTGGAAAATATTGGAAGGCAGTTACTAAAATTTGCCTTTATAAAAGGCAGTTAAGGGGTGCTTGGGTGGCTCATTTGATTAAGCACCCAGTTCTTGATTTTGGCTCAGGTCATGATCTCACACTTTGTGAGTTCGAGCCCCCTGTCTGGCTTCATGCTGACAGTGTGAAGAACATTTGGCATTCTCTCTCCTCTCTCTCTGCCCCTCCCACATGCACATACATTCTCTCTCTCCCTCAAGATAAATAATTAAACTTTTTAAAAAAGATAGTTAATAATTTATATTAGTCAAGCAATTTGATATATGAGTAAAGAGCATGTCCTTAAAAGGGTTGATATTATGTCAAGACAGTTATACAAATGCTCTGACTTGAGGATTTCTAAGAACTTAGTCCCAAATAAATACAATTCTCCACATAATCCAATATTTTAGCTTGATATAGATTAAGGGGCAACAATGATCTTAAACATAGGATATTATGGTGGGCAATATTTGGCAGCCATGTTAATTGTTGCATTGACTATGTGATTAGAAAAGAAAGACATGCAAATAAAGGAGAGGGCAAAAATGGAATGAATGAGAAATATCCTCAGGAGACATTTTGAATCATATCAAGTCAGAAGTTATTGTGTATGTCAAATTACCTCATTTTTTACATAGTGGAATTAAGCTTTGGGGAAGTGATGTTAATTACTGTACGATGAAATAAGATCTGGGAAAAGAATAAAGGTCTCAGACATACAATTCAGTGAAATTTTTGTAACATCACACCATTATTTCAATTTTTTCAGAAAGTTGTCATCATGGCACAACAAAATTCATGGTGAATCAATGAGAAAATAATGAATCAGAAAACATTATTAAATTATTTAGTTATTTGGGTTCGTTACTATACTAATATTTTTTCAAACTTAAAGTTTATTTATTTTTAATTATTTAAATTTAAATCCAAATTATTTAACATATAATGTACTAATGGTTTAAGGAATAGAAATTAGTGATTTATCACTTACAGATAACACTCAGTGCTCATATTAATAAGTGCAATCCTTAATGCCTATCACACATTTTAACCTATCCCCCCACCCAACACTCCTCCCGCAACCCTCACTTTGTTCTCTGTATTTAAGAGTCTCTTACAGTTTGTCTCTCTTTCTCTCTGTTTTTATCTTATTTTTCTTTCCCTTCCTCTATGTTCATTTCACATATGAGTGAAATTATATGATATTTGTCTTTCTCTGACTGGCATATTTCACTTATCACAATACATTCTAGTCCATCCATGTTGTTGCAAACGGCAAGATTTCATTATTTTTTGGTGGCTAACTAATATTCCATTGTATTTATATATACCACATCTTCTTTATGCATTCATCGGTAGACGGACTTTTGGGCTCTTTCCATAATTTGGCTATTGTTAATAGTGCTGCTATGTGCCCATTTGAATCAGCACTTTTCTATCATTTGGATAAATACTTGGCATTGTAATTGCTGGGTCGTAGGGTACTTTTATTGTTAATTTTTGGGGGAAACTCCAATCTGTTCTTCAGGGTGGTTGAACTGAACCAGTTAGCATTCCCACCCACCATGCAAAAGTGCTTCCCTTTCTTGTCATTCGCCAGCCTCTGTTATTTCCTGAGTTATTCGTTTTAGCCATTCTGACAGGAGTGAGGTGATATCTCTTTGGGGTTTTGATCTGTATTTCCTTGATGATGAATGATGTTGAGCATCAGTTCATATGTCAGTTAGCCATCTGGATGTCTTCTTTGGAAAAGCATCTATTCATGTCTTCTGCCCATTTCATCACTTGATTATTTGTTTTTGGATGTTGAGTTTTATAAGTTCTATATAGTTTTAGATACTAACCCTTTATTGGATATGTCATTTTCAAATATCTTCTCCCATTTTGTCAGTTGCATTTTAGTTTTATTGATATTCTCCTTTTTCTGATTTTACTTTTATTGTATTTTATTTATTTTTATTTAATTTATTTTTTAAATTTACATTCAAGTTAGTTATCATATAGTGCAACAATGATTTTAGGAGTAGGTTCCTTAATGCCCTTTACCATTTAGCCCATACCCCTCCCACAACTTCTCCAGTAACCCTCTGTTTGTTCTCCATATTTAAAAGTCTCTTATGTTTTGTCCCCCTCCCTGTTTTTATATTATTTTTGCTTCTTTTCCATTATGTTCATCTGTTTTGTATCTTAAAGTCCTCATATGAGTGAAGTAATGTGATATTTGTCTTTCTCTGATTGACTAATTTCACTTACCATAATACCCTCTAGTTCCATCCACCTAGTTGCAAATGGCAAGATTTAATTCTTTATGATTGCCGAGTAATGCTCCATTGTGTGCGTGTGTGTGTGTGTGTGTGTGTGTATATATATATATATATATATATATATATATATATATATATATATCACATCTTCTTTATCCACTCATCCATTGATGGACATTTGGGCTCTTTCCATACTTTGGTTATTGTCAATAGTGCTGCTATAAACATTGGGGAGCATTTGCGCCTTTGAAACAGCATACCTGATCCTTTGAATAAATACCTAGTAGTGCAATTGCTGGATTGTAGGGTAGTTCAATTTTTAATTTTTTGAGGAACCTCTATACTGTTTTCCAGAGTGGCTGCAAGGGTTTGCATTCCCACTAGTAGTGCAAAAGAGATCCTCATTCTCCACATCCTCGCTAACATCTGTTGTTGCTTCAGTTGCTAATGTTAGCCATTCTGACAGGTGTGAGGTGGTATCTCATTGTAGTTTTGATTTGTATTTCCCTGATGAATGATGTGGAGCAGTGTTTCATGTGTCAGTTGGTCATTTGGTGTCATCTTGGGAGAAGTGTCTATTAATAACTTTTGCTCATTTCTTCACTGGATTATTTGTTTTTTGGGTGTTGAGTTTGATAAGTTCTTTATAGATTTTGGATACTAACCCTTTATCTAATATGTCATTTGCAAATATCTTCTCCCATTCTGTCGGTTGCATTTTAGTTTTGCTGATTGTTTCCTTCACTGTGCAGAAGCTTTTTATTTTGATGAGGTCCCAATAATTCATTTTTGCTTTTGTTTCCCTTGCCTCCAGATATGTGTTGAGTAAGAAATGCTACATCCAAGGTCAAAGAGGTTTTTGCCTGATTTCTCCCTGAGGATTTTGATGGCTTCTCGTCTTACATATAGGTCTTTCATCCATGATGAGTTTATTTTTGTGTATGGTGTAAGAAAATGGTCCAGGTTTAATTTTCTGCAGTTGCTGTCCAGTTTTCCCGGCACCACTTGCTGAAGAGTGTCTTTATTCCATTAGATATTCTTTCATGCTTTGTCAAAGATTAATTGGCCATACATTTGTGGGTCCATTTCTGGGTTCTCTATTCTGTTCCATTGATCTGGGTGTTCTTGTGTCAATACCATACTGTCTTGATGATTACAGCTTTGTAATACCACTTGAAGTCCTGGATTGTGATGTCTCCTGCTTTGATTTTCTTTTTCAAGATTGCTTTGGCTATTTGGGACTTTTGTGTTTCCATACAAATTTTAGGATTGTTTGCTCTAACTCTGTGAAGAATGCTGGTGTCATTTTGATAGGGATTGCATTGAATGTGCAGGTTTCTTTGAGTAGTATAGCCATTTTAACAATATTTGTTCTTCCTCTCCAGGAACATGGAATATTTTTCAGTTTTGTGTGTGTGTGTGTTTGTGTGTGTGTGTGTCGTCTTCAATTTCTTTTATAAGCTTTCTATAGTTTAAGGTGTATAGATTTTCACCTCTTTGGTTAGATTTATTACTAGGTATTTTATGGTTTTGGTGCAATTGTAAATGGGATCAATTCCTTGATTTCTCTTTTTGTTGCTTCATTATTGGTGTATAGGAATGCAACCGGTTTCTGTGCATTGGTTTTCTATACTGAAACTTTGCTGAATTCATGGATCAGTTCTAGCAGATTTTTGGTCGAATCTTTTCAGTTTTCCATAGACACTATCATGTCATCTGCGAAGAGTGAAAGTTTTATCTCCTCCTGGCCGATTTGGATGTCTTTTATTCCTTACTGTTGTCTGATTGCTGAGGCTTAAGATTTCCAATAATATATTGAACAACAGTGGCGAGAGTGGCCATCCCTGTCTTGTTCCTGACATAAGGGGGAAAGCTCTCATTTTTCTCCATTCAGGATGATATTGGTATTGGGTCTTTCATATATGGCTTTTTTGATCTCAAGATATGATCCTTCTATCCCGACTTTCTTCAGTTTTTTTTTTAAGAAAGGTTGGTGTATTTTGCCAGACACTTTATCTGCATCTATTGAGAGAATCATGTGGTTCTCGTCCTTTCTTTTATTGATGTGATGAATCACATTGGTTGTTTTGCAGTTATTGAACTAGTCCCGTATCCCAGGTATAAAGCCCACTTGGTGATGGTAAATATTCTTTTTTAAAAATTTTTTTTAACATTTATTTATTTTTGAGAGAGAGAGAGACAGAGCATGAACAGGGGAGGGGCAGAGAGAGAGGGAGACACAGAATCTGAAATGGGCTCCAGGCTCTGAGCTGTCAGCACAGAGCCTGATGCGGGGCTCGAACTCACGGATCGTGAGATCATGACCTGAGCCGAAGTCGGACACTCAACCAACTGAGCCACCCAGGCGCCCCAGTAAATATTATTTTTAATGTACTGTTGGATCCAGTTGGCTAATATCTTGTTGAGGATTTTTGTATCCATGTTAATCAGGGAAATTGATCTATAGCTCTCCTTAATAGTGGGGTCTTTCTCTGGTTTTGGAAACAAGGTAAAGATGGTTTCATAAAAAGGGTTTGGAAGATTTCCTTCCATTTTTATTTTTTTGAACAGCTTCAAGAGAATAGGTGTAAGCTCTTCCTTAAATGTTTGGTAGAATTCCCCTGGAAAACCATCTGTCCCTGGACTCTTGTTTTTTGGGAGATTTTTTATTACAATTTAGATTCCTTTACTGATTATGGGTCTGTTTAAATTTTCTATTTCTTCCTGTTACACTTTGGTCGTATGTATGCTCCTAGTAATTTGTCCATGTCTTCCAGATTGCCCATTTTACTGGCATACAATTGCTCGTAATATTCTTTTGTTTTTGTTTTTATTTCTGCTGTGTTTGTTGTGATTTCTCCTTTTTCATTCTTGATTTTATTTATTTGGGTCCTTTCCTTTTTCTTTTTGACCAAACTGGCTAGTGGTTTACCAATTTTGTTAATTCTTTCAAAGAACCATCTTCTGGTTTCACTGATCTGTTCTGTTTGATCTGTGTTTTTTTGTTTGTTTGTTGGTTGGTTGGTTGGTTGGTTTCAATAGCATTGATTTCTGCTCTAATCTTTATTATTTCCTGTTTTTGCTGGTTTTGAGTTTTCTATTCTGTTCTTTTTCCAGCTCATTAAGGTGTAAGGTTAGATTGTGTATCTGAGACCTTTCTTCCTTTCTTAGGAAACCCTGGATTGCTATATACTTCCCTCTTATGTTCACCTTCGCTGCATCCCAGAGGTTTTGGGCTGTGGTGTTATCATTCTCATTGGATTCCGTGTACTTTTTAATTTCCTCTTCAACTTCTTGGTTAGCCCATTTATTCTTTAGTAAGATGTTCTTTAGTCTCCAAATATTTGTTATCTTTCCACATTTTTTTCTTGTGGTTGATTTCAAGTTTCATAACATTGTGGTCTGAAAATATGCACGATATGATCTCAATCTTTTTTTTTACTTGTTGAGGGCTGATTTTTGTCCCAGTATGTGATCTATTTTGGAGAATATTCCATGTGCACTGGAGAATAATGTATATTCTGCTTCCTTAGGATGTAATGTTCTGAATATATCTGTTAAGTCCTTTTGGTCCAGTGTGTTATTCAAAGCCATTGTTTCCTTGTTGATTTTCTGTTTAGATTATCTGTCCATTGCTGTAAGTGGGGTGTTGAAGTCCCCTATTCTTATGGTATTATTATCAATGAGCTTCTTCATGTTTGTGATTAATTGATTTATATATTTGGGTACTCTCATATTGGGGGCATAAATATTTACTATTATTAGATCTTCTTGTTGAATAGTCCTCTTTATTATATAGTGTCTTTATTCATCTCTTGTTACCATCTTTATTTAAACTCTAGATTGTCTGATATAAGTATGGCTACTCTGGCTTTCTTTTGTCAACCATTAGCATGATAGATGGTTTTCCATCCCTTTACTTTCAATCTGAAGGTGTCTTTAGGTCTAATGTGTGTCTCTTGTAAACAGCATATAGATGGACCTTGTTTTCCTATCCATTCAGTTACCCTATGTCTTTTGATTGGAGCATTTAGTCCATTGACGTTCGATTGAGTACTGAAAGGTATGAATTTATTGCCATTGTTTCCTGTAAAGTTGGAGTTTCTGGTGGTGTTTTCTGGTCCTTTCTAATCTTTGTTGCTTTTGGTCTTTTTTTTCTGTGTTTTCTCCCCTAAAAGAGTTCCCCTTAAAATTTTTTTGCAGGGCTGGTTTAGTGGTCGCAAACTCCTTTAATTTTTGTTTGTAAAACTTTTAATCTCCCCTGTTGTTTTGAATGACAGCCTTGCTGGGTAATGAATTCTTGGCTGTCTGTTTTTCCAATTCAGCATATTGAATATATCCTGCCACTCCTTTCTGGCCTGCCAAGTTTCTGTGGATAGGTTGCTGCAAACCTGATCTGTCTTCCCTTGTAGTTTAAGGACTTTTTCCCCCCTTGCTGCTTTCATGATTCTTTCCTTGACTATTTTGTGAATTTGAGTATGATATGCCTTGTTGATAGTTGGCTTTTGTTGAATCTAATGGGAGTCCTCTGTGCTTCCTGTATTTTGATGTGTGTGTCTTTCCCCAGGTTTGGAAAGTTTTCTGCTATGATTTGCTCACATAACCCTTCTACCGTCTTTTCTCTCTCTTCCTATTCTGGGACCCCTAGGATTTTGATGTTGTTCTTTTTTAATGAGTCAATGATTTCTCTATTTTTTAAATCTTGCTCTTTTGACTTTGTCTCCTGCTTTTTTCTGCTTCATTATGCTCTGTAAGTTTGTCTTCTGTACTGCTGCTTCCCTGCTCTGCCTCCTCCATCCTTACCACTGTGGCATGTATTCAAGATTGCAGCTCAGTTATAGCACTTTTTATTTAATCCTGACTTTTACTTCTTTTATATCAGCATAAAGGGATTCTAATCTATTTTTGAGCCCAGCTAGTATACTTATTATCATGATTCTAAATTCTGGTTCAGACATCTTGCTTGTATTTGTGTTGAGGAAGTCCCTGGCTGTTGTTTCTTCCTGTTTATTCTTTTGGGGTGAATTCCTTCCTTTCATCATTTTGAAGGAAGAAAAGGAATTAGTAAGGTAAAAAAATTAAAATTAAAAGCAACACAAACACAATCAAATAAATGATGTTAGATCCTAGGTGCGTTTTGGTCTGGTTGTGAAAAGAGCTTGATAAATTAGAGAAAAAAGGGAAGAAAAAAAAAAAACAAGGGAAAACAATAAAAAAGAAAAAAGAAAAAAAAGGAAAAGCTTTGAAATTTTGAAAAAATGAATACAAGGAAATAGAATAAAATGAAATGATGGAAGTAAAATAGAAGTTGAAAAATTTACAAAAAAGTAAAAAGTATAGTAGAAAAAATAAAGAAAATATTTGTAATAAAAATTGAAAATAAAAATATTATTTTTTCTCTTTCTGTATTCAAGAAAAAGAAAAAAAAATATTGAATAGATGGACCAGAAAACAGACTGAAATACAATTCAAATTACATAGCTTTCCCCTGGAAGTCAAACTATGAAGCACATTATAGTCCGTAAACTAAGCAGGTGGAGAGACTTGTGTTCCTGAAGAGGAGGTTTGGGCGGGGCTTAGTGTAATGGCTCCCTTCACTAGATGGCACTGCTTAGCTTATGGGGTGTATTGTTGTGGCACTTGTAGTTGTGTATGAGCATATGTGGAAGGGGTGAAAATATCATCACCTATCTACCCAGTCTCTAGTATTGGAACTCTGTTTTGTCCCTGACCTGTAATCATGCACCTGTCCTTTGTCTCCAGCCTCTGCCCACTCCCTGCTTTTACACTATGACCAAGCCATCAGGTTGCCAGGCAGCACTTCCCTCCTGAGTTTTACCTCAGATGCAGTTGTGTTTCCCAATCCCTCATTTCTGAGGAACTGGGGCTTTGACATGCTCAGATCCTCTGGGGGAGGGTCTCACCAAGCAATGGCCAGGTGCTGACTGCACCAAGGAACATTTGTGGGACCATGCTGTTGCCAATGCCCAGAGACTGCAACTGGGTGCCAGCCCACCCCAGAAAAATTTCACGTGATCATGTAGCAGCAGTGTTTCAGGGATTATGGAAAATCACAACACACATATGGTTCCAGGCTTCACCCTTATAGTCCTTGTTCCAGAACCAGTGAATGTGGTTGTTCTCTGAGGTCTGCTGGGTCCAGGTGGCCACACAGCCCCTACCAAATATCCTTCCTGTAAGGGAATCGCCTCTCCCCTTTTGGCCTGATAATTTCTACCTCACTCTGCTCCTGTGGATTCACCTTTCCAACCAGAGCACCACCAGGTATTGAGCTGCAGAGTTTCAGACTCTGTGCTCCCACTGTTTATAGAGTCTTAATGGAATCTAAACACTCTCATTTCTTTCTTCCTTTTTTAGTTCAGTCCCTGCAGCTCTTTCCACTTTCTCTCCAGCTGCTTTTGGGCGGGGGTGCTTTTCCCATACTCTCCCCCCCATCTCCATCCTCTCTCCTCAAGCAAAAACATCTCCCTGCCCTCCACGGCTTCTCTCTCCCCCAGTTCACCTCTCCACACTGTGTACCTGCTGAATTCTGTGGCTCAGGTTGTGCAGTTTGTTGTGTTAATCCTCAAATCAGTTTTCTAAGTGTGCAGGATGGTTTAGTGTTGATATGGCTGTATTTCATGGATGCGAGACAAAAAAAAAAAAAACAACTTCCATGCTGTTCCCTTTGATATTCTCCTGTGATGTGCATAAGCTTTTTATCTTGATGAGGTCCCAATAGTTAGTTCATTTATGCTTTTATTTCCCTTGTCTCTGTAGACATGCTTAGTATGAAGTTGCTGTGGCCAAGGTCAAAGAGGATGTTCTCTGTTTTCTCCGCTAGGATTTTGATGGTTTCCTGTCTTACATTTAGGTCTTTCATTCATTTTGAGTTTATTTTTGTTTATGGTGTAAGAAAGTAGTCCAGGTTCATTATTCTGCATGTCACTGTCCATTTTCCCTACACCATTTGCTGAAGAGACTGTCTTTTTTCCATTGGATATTCTTTCCTGCTTTGTCAAAGATTGGGTGGCCATGCATCTGTAGGTCCACTTCTGGGCTGTCTATTCTGTTCCATTGATATTTGTGTCTGTTTTTGTGTCAATGTCATACTATCTTGATGATTACAGCTTTGTAATACAGCTTAAAGTCCGGATTGTGGTGCCTCCAGCTTAGGTTTCATTTTCAAAATTACTTTGGGTATTAAGGATCTTTCCTTATTCCATAAAAAATTTAGAATTGTTTGTTGTAGGTCTGTGAATAATACTGGTGTTATTTTGAAAGGGATTGCATTGAATGTGTAGATTGCTTGTGGTAGTATAGACATTTTAACAATATTTGTTCTCCCAATTCATGAGTATGAAACGTTTTCCATTTCTTTGTGTCTTCTTCAATTTCTTTCATAAGATTTCTATATTTTTTAGTGTACATATCTTTTACCTCCTTGGTTAGGTTCATTCCTGGGTATTTTAAGCTTTTTGGTGCAATTGTAAATGGGATCAATTCCTTGATTTCTCTTTCTGGTACTTCATGATTGGTGTACAGAAATGCAACTGATTTATGTAAGTTGATTTTATATCCTGCTACTTTGCTGAATTCATACATCAACTATAGCAGTTTTTGGTGGAATCTTTCAGGTTTTCCATGTAAAGTATCATGTTGTCTGTGAAGAGTGAAAATTTGATTTATTCCTTGCCAATTTGGATGACTTTGCTTTTGTTATTGTTGTTGTTGTTGTTGTTGTATATTTGCTGAGACTAAGATTTCTAGTACTATATTCAACAACAATGGTGAGTGTAGCTTTTCTTGTTGTGTTCCTTACCCTAGGGGAAAAGCTCTCAGGTTTTCCCCATTGAGGATGATATTAGCTGTGGGTCATTCATATATGGCCTTTATGATGTTAAGGTATGTTCCTTCTAGCACTACTTACTCGAGGGTTTTTCATCAAGAATGGATGCTACATTTTGTCAAATGCTTTTTCTGCATCTATTGAAAGGATCATATGGTTCTTATCCTTTCTTTTATACCAACGTGTTATATCACGTTGAATGATTTGTGAATTTTGAACCAGCCCTGCATCCCAGGAATCATCCTGCTTGATCACGGTGAACAATTATTTTAATTTACTGTTTAATTTTATTTTCTAGCATCTTGTTGGGTTCTTGGTTTGCTTCTCTCTCTTTTCTCCCCATTGTCTTTTGTTTTGTTTCTTAAATTCCACATCTGAGTGAAATCATATGGTATTTGTCTTGCTCTGACTGACTTATTTCACTTAGCATAATACTCTCTTGCTCCAAATAAATCATTGCAAATGGCAAGATTTCATTGTTTTTTTATGGCTGAGTTATATTCCATTGTATACGCATACCACTTCTTCTTTATCTGTTCATCTATTTATGAATACTTGAACTGTTTCCATATTTGACTCTTATAGATAATGCTGTTGTGAAAATTGATGGATGGGAATAAATTTGAATTAGTGTCTTTTGATTTTTTGTGTGTAAATATCTAAGTAATGTCTTTGCATGTCTTTGTTTCTTCTTCAGTTACTTTAATCAGAGTTTTAGAGTTTTCAGAGTACTGGTATTATACCCCTTTGGTTAGGTTTATTGTTATGTTATTGTTTTTAGTGCAATTATAAAGGGGATTGATTCCTTCATTTCTGCTTCTCATGCCTCATTATTGGTGTATAGAAATGCATCAGATTTCTGTATGCTGACTTTGTAACTTCTGAGTTTACTGAATTCCTTCATCAGGCCTAGAAGTTTATGAGTAGAATCTTCCAGGTTTTCTATACACAGTATCATGTCATCTTCAAATAGTAAAAGTTTTACTATTTCTTTGCTGATTTGGATGCCATGGACATCTTAAGTGTGCGATTGCTGTGGCTGGAACTTCTAGTACTACACTGAATAAAAGTGGTGATTTTGGACATCCCTGTATTGTTCCAGACAAGAGAGGAAAAGGTCTCAGTATTTCCCCATTGAGGATAACACTATTCCTTGAGTTTTTCATATATACCCTTTATTATGTTGATGTACGTTCACTCTAAACCTACTTTGCTGAGGATTTTCATCATGAATTGATTATGTACTTTGTCAAATGTTTGTTTTTTTTTCTGAATCTAACTAGATCATCAAATGTTTCTTATCCTTTGTTTTATTAATGTGGTGTATCACGTTGATTGATTTGTGGTTATTGAACCATCCTTTTAGCCCAGGAAAAAATCTCACTTCTTCTTGGAGAATTATTTTTTTAAATTAATTTTTGCACTTGGTTTTCTATTTGGGATAGTTTTAGTACAGTAGGTATTAATTATTAAAGTGATTGTTGGAATTTGCCTATGAAACCGTCTGGTCCTAGACTTTTGTTTGTTGGAGGACTTTTATTACTGGTTCAATTTCTTTGCTGGTTATTGGTCTCTTCAAGTTTCCTATTTTTTTCTGTTTCAGTTTTGGTAGTTTCTGTGTTTCCAGGAATCTTTCCATTTCTTCCAGTATGTCCAATTTGTTGGCATATAGTTTTTCATACTATTCTTTTATAATATATATATTTTTTATTTCTGTGGTGTTGGTTGTTTTTTCTCTTCAGTAATTTGTGATTTTATATGTTTGGGTCCTTTCTCTTTTAGTTTTGATAAGTTTTGCTAAAAATTTATAAATTTTATTAATTTTCTCAAAGGACCATCTTCCGGTTTCATTCATATGTTCTTTTGTTTGTTTTTGTTTTTTTGAAATTTTTTTAATGTTTATTTATTCTTGAGAGATAGGGAGAGACAGAGCATGAGTAGGGGAGGGGTAGAGAGAGAGGGAGACACAGAATCTGAAGCAGGCTCCAGGCTCTGAGCTGTCAGCACAGAGCCCGACGCGGGGCTCGAACCCACAGACCGCGAGATCATGACCTGAGCTGAAGTCGGACGCTTAACCGACTGAGCCACCCAGGCGCCCCCTTTTGTTTTTGTTTCTAAATAATTTATTTGACCTCTTATCTTTATTATATTTTTCCTTTCTGCTGTCTTTGGGTTGTGTTTTTTGTTCTTTTTCTGGCTCCTTTAGTAGTAATATTAGGTTGTTTATTTGATACTTTTCTTGCTTTTTGAGTTAGGTCTGCATTAGCATATACTTCCCTGTTAGGACAACTTTTGCTGTCTCCCAGAAGTTTTGGACCATTGTGTTTTAATTTTCATTTGTTTCCATGTATTTATTTTATTACTTCTTTGATTTCCTGTTTGCCACATTCCGTGTGTGTGTGTGTGTGTGTGTGTGTGTGTGTGGTTGACTTCTAGCTTCACAGTGTTGTAGTCAGAAAAGATGCAGGGTAAGACTTCAATATTTTTGTATTTGTTAAGGTTTGTTTTGTGACCTAATATGTGATTTATTCTGCAGATAGATATTCTGCTGTTCTAGGATGGAATGTTGTGAATATATCTGTTAAGTCCATATGGTCCAGTGTGTCATTCAAAGCCATTTCCTTCTTTATTTTCTGTTTAGATGAACTTTCCACTGATGTTCGTGGGGTGTTAATGTCCCCTACTATTATTTTATTATTATTGACTCGTTTCTTTATGTGTATTATTAATTGTATTATATATTTAGTTTCTTCCATGTTGGGTTCACAAATATTTACAATTGTTATATCTTTTTGTTGGTTTGTCTTCTTTATGACTATATAATTCCCTTCCTTGTATCTTGTTTCACTCTTAATTTTAAAGTATAGATTTTGCAATATAAGTGTTTCTAGGCTTGCTGTACTTTGACATTCATTTGCATGGTAAATATTTCTCTATCCCCTAGCTTTTCAAATATGCAGGTGTCTTTAGGTCTAACATGAGTCTCCTGTAGGTAACATATAGAAGCATATTGTTTTTTAATCCACTCTGAGGCCCTATGATTTTGGATTGGACTGTTTAATGTATTTACAGTCACAGTCATTATTGATAGATATGTATTTATTGTCACTTTATTACTTGTTTTGTCATTGTTTCTGGAGATTTTCTCTGATCCTTTATTTTTATTTCAAGTTTTTATTTAAATTTCAGTTAGTTAACATATAGTGTAACATTAATTTTAGTAGTAGAATTTTGTTTGATTCATCACTTCATACAACACCCAGTGTTCATTATAACAAGTGCCCTCCTTAATACCCTTCCCCTGCCCACCTCCCTTCCAGTTACCCCCAGTTTTTTTTATGTACAGTGTAATGTCTGTTTTATGGTTTCTCTCCATCCTCCCCCCCACTATGTTCACGTGTTTCACTTCTTAAATCCCACATATGAGCTAATTCATGGTATTTATCTTTCTTTCATGGATTTATTTCACTTAGCATAATGCACTCTAGCCCCATCCATGTTGTTGCAAATGGCAAGATTTCATTCTTCTTGGTGGCTAAGTAACCAACTATACTTTACCCATTTATCAGTCAATGGATATTTGGGCTCTTTTCATTATTTGGCTATTATTGATAATGCTGCTATAAACATCAGGGCATGTGTGTCCTTTCAAATTAGTATTTTTGTATACTTTGGGTAAATACGTAGTAGTGCAGTTGCTGGATCATAGGATAGTTCTATTTTTTTTAACTTTTTGAAGAACCTCCATACTGTTTTCCCCAGTGGCTGCACCAATTTGCACTCCCAGCAACAATGTAAGAGGATTCCCCTTTCCCCACATCCTCACTAATACCTGTTGTTTCCTGTGCAATCCTTTCTTGTCTTTCTGTCTTTTATGTAATCTGGATTTTCTTTATTGATATATTCAATTTCTTTCCCTTTATTCTTTGAATGTTTATTAGTGTTTTTTGATATATTATTATCATTAGATTTTTATATAAACTCTTTTCCACATAGGTGTCTATTTTAAGTTGATAGTCATTTAAATTTGTGCCCATTCTTTTCTCCTCCCCTTCCCATGTTTTGTGGATATATTATTATATTTTGTATCCTTTTCTAATGAGTTCCTTTGCTGATTTTTTATAGAAAAAATTATTTTCTGTAATCATTGCTTTTTTCCCCCTGCCTTTATACTCTCATATTGGTCTGTCCTCTCCATTCAAAGAATTCCCTTTAATGTTTCTTGTAGGGTTGGTTTAGTAGTCACAAACTCTTTTGGTTTCTCTTTTGATTGGGAAGTCCTTTATCTCTCCTTCTACACTGAATAATACCCTTGCTGGAAAAAGAATTCTTGGCTACATATTTTTCCCACTCAGCCCTTTAAATATATTTTTATACTCCCTTCTGGTTTGCCATGTGTCTCTTGAAATATATTCTGCTGCTTTTATGGGTGTTCCCTTGTAAATTATTTTATCTTTCTGCTTTTAAGATTTTTTTTCCTTAACACTATTTTTTTCAATTACAATATGTCTTGATGTTGGCCTGCTTTTTTTTTTTTTTTTGAGTTCTCTGTACCTACTGGTTCTAGATGTCTTTTTCCCCAGATAACAAAAGTTTCCAACTATTGTGTCTTCAAATGAATTTAATGTCCCCTTTCCTCTGCTTTCTTTTTATGGGACTCCTATAATATGAATATTATTACATGTGATGGTGTCACTGAGTTCCATAAGTCTATTCTCATTTTGCATAATTATTCTTTCTGTCTTTTGTTCAGCTTCATTTTTTCCATTACTTTGTCTTCTAGGTCATAATTGATTCCTCTGCTTTTTGCAACCTGCTGCTCATTGCATGGAATGTGTTTCTAATCTTGTTTATTGCACTCTTTATCTCTGATTGATTCTTTCTTAACTCTTTGATCTCTAAGGTAAGGGTCTCCCTGATGTCTTCTATTTTTTTTTTTTGTCAAGCTCAGTGAGTATCCTTATGATCATTGTTTTAAGTTATCTATCAGGCACATTAGTCTTATATGCTTTGCTTAGATCTCTGGCTATGGCCTTATATTATTCTTTCATTTGGGATAACTTTCTCCATCTTGGCATTTTGGCTAAGCCTCTGCCTTCTTCTTTGTTTTGGAAAAACTAGTTATGTCTCCTTGTGAAAGTAATGGTCTTATGGGAAAAAAAAGATCCTGTAGGCACTTCAGGGAATGCCTCTAGTGTGTGTTGTGTGTGTTCTGCCACTGTGTTCTAGTTGCTCTATCCTTTCAGCCTATCATCTGAAGAGGTTCTCCTTGTCTGCTGTGGCAAATGTTTGTTCTGTGGTCTGAATGTGGTGAGTTTTAATTAGTTGTGCTCTGGGCTGTAATACTTGACACCAATTCCACTGTAAGTGAGGTTTTGCAAAACTCTGGTTGGACATGATGTAAGAAAGGGAGTTTGCTCATCTTCTGGGGGAGGGTCTTCCTGTGCTGAGACTGAGGGAAGCTTGGCTGAGAAGGGAATTTCCACTGGAACACAGGGGTGTAGGGCTTAGTGTATGCAAATAGGCAGCCAGTGTCTGTGCTGTACTACTTCTTCTAATAGGCTGCTCTGGGTTTATGCTGATCAGTGAGAGAAGGAAATGGCAATGGTTAGGTCTTTTATTTCTGCAGTGTTGTCTTTGTGAATGTTGCCTTTTAAGGACACTGGAGAAGAGCAAGTAATCTTCCTACTCTGTGCCCCAGGTGCTCTTCAGATCACCATTTCATGCTGTCTGCCCTTCAGGTTGTTTGACTGCCTTCTGTCCCAGATTGATGAAGCCAAGCCAGCTGACCTTTACAACTCCAGGCTTTAATCCATGATGGTTGCAAGAACTCACAAAATTCAGCCCTTCTTGCTTTTCAAGCCAACGGCCATGTGGAAACATTCTCCTTGTTCATTCCCATGTGCTCCTCTCTCTTACCCTTCTTCACAACCATGGCTCACTCTACTCCATAGCAGCCAAGATCTGTTTCTCTCCTAAACCACATCTCTGCACTTTCTATCTTTTTTGATGTGGCCTCTTCTTTAGTTGTGGAGTTTTTCTGTCAGTGTTCAAGTTGATTTCTGGGGTATCTAGAATTATTTCATAGGTATGTAGTTATGTTCATGGGATAAGATGAGCCTACAGTCCTCATACTGTTTCCATCTTCCTCTCTCCATGATTTTTAAAAAAAATTTTTAACGTTTATTTATTTTTGAGACAGAGAGAGACAGAGCATGAATGGGGGAGGATCAGAGAGAGGGAGACACAGAATCTGAAACAGGCTCCAGGCTCTGAGCTGTCAGCACAGAGCCCGATGCGGGGCTTGAACTCACAGACCGCGAGATCATGACCTGAGCCGAAGTCGGCCGCTTAACTGACTGAGCCACCCAGGCGCCCCTCTCCATGATTTTTTTAAACAGTAGATGCAGCTGTTTCCATCTTCCTCTCTCCATGATTTTTTTTTAACCGCCAAGTAGGTGCATCTGAAAATAATATTACCAATATGGAAGATAGGTATGAATAGTTAGAACAGAAGGATAAAGGGATGAAAAACAACATAGTTCCAAGAAACATTAAAAAATATATTAATAAAGGGGCACTTGGGTGGCTCAGTCAGTTAAGCACCTGACTTTGGCTCAGGTCATGATCTCATGGTTTGTGAGTTCAAGTCCTGTGTGAAGCTTAGGGCCTGGAACTTGCTTTGGATTCTGTGTCTCCTTCTCTTTCTGCCCTTCCCCTACTCACACTCTGTCTCTGTCTCTGTCTCTCACTCAAAAATAAATGAGTGTTAAAATTAAAAATAAATAAGTAAAAGTAAAAAACATTAATATGGTACAATACTCATCTAATTGATGTTTCAGATAGACATGATTGCTAAAATGCTGGATAGGCAATCATCAAAAACATAATAGCTCAGAGTGCCCTAGAATTGCTAAAGATATAACTTCTCATATTCAAAAAGGATCATCTTAATCATCCAGTCTAATAATAAATCCACACCAAGAAAATCCATAGTGAATCTGTAGAACATTGAAGCAAAAATTAACATATATAATACAACCAAAAATAATCAATGCAAAACAACAGTAGAGTGATATAAACATATCATGGAAATATTATGGGTTTTGTTCCAGTCCACTTCAATAAAGCAACTATTGTAATAAAGTGAGTCAAATTGATTGTTTTTTGGTTTTCTAGTGCAAATAAAAGTTATTAAGTGTGCAATAGCATGTCTACAAAGTGTCCATAACTTAATCAAAAAATATTTTATTGGAATGTTAACCATCATTTTAACTTTCAGTGAGTCATTACCTTTGTGGTGGTGGAGAATCTGGCCTCAATGTTGATGACTGCTGACTAAACAGGATGATGGTTGCTAAAAGTTGGCATGGCTATTACTTAAAATATAACTACAATTAAGTTTTCAGCATTGGAACTTCCATTTGTGAACAATTTCTCTGTAAAATATGATGCTGTCTGACACCATTTTACCCAACTTTTCTCAAAATTGGAGTCAATCTTCTAAAACCCTGAAGCTGCCTTATCAACTAAGTTTATTCATATTCTAAATTCTTCTTTCTTATTTCAACCATCCTTACAACATCTTCACAAGGAATATATTCCATCCAAGAAACCACTTTCTTTGTTCATCCATAAGAAACCACTCCTCGTCCATTAAAGTTTTATCATGAGATTACAACAATCCAGTCACATATTCAGACCCCACTTGCAGTTTTCTTGCTATTTCTGCCACAGCTGCATTTACTTCTTCCACTGAAGCCTCAAACCCCTCAAAGTCATCCATGATAATTGGAATGAAATTTTTCCAAATTCCTGTTAATGTTGATATTTTGACTTCCGTGAATCACAAATGTCCTTAATGACATTTAGAACGGTGAATTATTCCCAGCATGTTTTCAGTTTACTTTGTCCAGACACATCATATGAATCGCTGTTACAGCAAATACACGGCGCCCAAGAAGAGACATGCACCAAGCACTTGGGAATCAGAAAAAATCTATTTCACACTGGTGCCAGGCCAGCAGTCACCTCCAAAGGCTGAGCCCCTCACTCGAGTTTTACTGATCTTTTATACATATGTGCTTCCGAGTTGGGTGGGAATAGTATAGTGAAGCTTCTGGTTCCTGGCTGCTGGCTGCTGCAAGAGGCAAGCAAGATTGCATAATTTAAAAGCATGCAAGGGGAGTATCCAGCTCCAGAAATCTCACTGCCCCTTTTTATTTGTATTTATCAGATTTCCTCCCCATCACCCTTCTTGATTCTCAAGCTGCTGTAACATGACTAGAGAAAGTCAATTTGTGGGGGCCAGGAAACCCTTTGCTGCCATGGGAGGAAGGGCAAAAACTATTCTGGCTTCTTCCTGCTGGACAAGGACGTCAAAGGGAGGAATGTGACAGCTAGGGATCTTTGCTATTCGAAGGACAGTAGCTACAGTTAGAATGGTCCAACTGGAGCATCAACTGGAGTTTTATAGCTTCCAGGCTAGAGGAAACAAATATGGTTAGTATATTAAGAATACAAGGACCAAACAGGAAGGCTATGAAAAGCATTAGGAGAGAACCACCTAAAGGGAGGGGCCAGGATACCCAATTCTATATGTTGCTCCAAAAGTTCCATGAGTCTACTAATTTCTGCTGATTCATTCATTCATTCCCTAACCCAGTAATGTAAGGTGGTTAGGGTAGAGCCAAGGGCTCGCATATGTTACCTTAGGGTTAGATTGCCTATCTAATTTATATACCCCCCTTATACCCTTGAAAATGGGGAGAGGGCACTCATAAAGGATTTTATAAAGGGAGAACCCTATCTGCTTCTTTAGCTTGTCATTTGCAGCTACACTCTGCCTTCTGAAGGTCCCTTGTCTCTCCCTAATGTTAGCCCTTTCCTTATCCATTCCTCCCCCTGGAATAGGGCCTGTAACTGCTGTTAAGGAACAGGACAACAACTATTCTGGCTTCTTAAAGCTGATAAGGGACGATGTGGGGGTACAGCAGTTAGAGTCTATCCAAGGGTTGGTTGAGTAGCCCATTGTATAGTTCTACAGGAAGACTGGTAGGGATGAGGCAGCATAAACATTAGCAGACACAAAGAGAAAACAAAGAAGTAAAGATTATATTGACCAACAAGATAGTATCTTAAGATAATGTCCCCAGTTCCCAAACCAGTCAAACAATCCAGGAGAGACCCTAACTTTGTCCATTTATGCCTGAATATCATCTATCGGTTCTAAGACTCTGTAAGAATTATTGTTTATGTTGGAACAACATATGTCAGAGAATCTTTCAGAACGCAGGTTATGGAAGAGAAGTAAGTAATCAATAGTCGCTCTATTCACCAAGAGGTTGGCCTTAACTTTACTTAATTTTTAAAGCATCTAATGCTTGTGAGGTGTTATTTATAGTTTTGCTGAGTATAAGTGGACAGTTTCTTTTATTTTGAGTTGTAAAACTTTTCTAAGAGCTGGAAGTCCTACTAGAGAATGAGTCAAGGAAGCCATTTACCATATCTTACAGGCTGATACTATTTGCTGAAGTATCCTTGACAAATTTTTTCAGTAAATATCCTTTGGGCCATTTGAGAAGTTTTTTCCCACCCTAAATGAAAGGCCTGATGCAGTGCTTTAATGATCTTCCAGCTCTGTGAGCTTGGTAATAGTAATTGTCCCTGCTCTGTTTGTAACCATCCCAGTGGCTGGAATTAGTGTCCATTAGTTAGATCGCAGTTTATTTCCTTGGGATAGTAGGTGGGCTTGAGTCTCCTTAAAAATCGATATAGCAGGTAGCTATTTTATGAATCCCCAGTATCCACAGACTACAATATCCAGTAATTCCCCAAAACTCACATAATTGTTTATCTGTCCTGGGGTAAGTAGCACTATAGTATCTAATTTAGTTATAATGTCCCTTTCTAGCAAGGGAGTAGGCTCTCTGTCATTTTTAGTAAAAAATGAGAAAAAATTAGGTTTTCCCATATACATCTCAGGGGCTGAGAGAAAAACTTAGTTTTCCAGAGATGTCTCTAATCATCATGCTGGCATTTGGATACTTGGCCCTGAGTGGAAAGGAGGACAGCAAAGGTGGCTCCAGTATCACGGAAGTGAACCTGCTTTCTTGTTGTCTGAATTTTCCAGAGTTACCCGAAGTTCCAGGCTTCCAATAGATAGTTGGTTCTGGGAGCCACCCCAAAGAGTCCCAGGTCCCATCAATCCCTTCCAGGGACACAGATTATCTGAGCTCTCACAGATAGAGGTCCCCAAGAGCATTCGAGCTTCCAGTGATAGTCTCCACACAAGGGGAATGGCTTACAGGGCTTTGACTTCTGAGGACATTCTTGTTTCCAGTGCCCTGAATGGCCACATAAGTGGAATTTGGGTCCAGGACCTTGGGAAGTCAGGTCTGATAGTGTATAAGGCCATGACTAAGTCCACAGATTTTTTTTTTTTATCTTGGTTGTAATATACCCGATTGGCAGCTTGTAAGAACTTCTCCATGGTACCTCCCAGGCCAACAGCCATTTTTTTCTAATTTCTTGGGCTGATTGAGTTACAAATGTGCCCTTTAAAATCATCTCAACCTTAGGGGTGTCAGGGGAGACAGCCATATATTTAATGAGAGACTTCCTCAACCTCTCCAGGAAAGCCTTTGGCTCTCATTATGTGTTGTAAAATAGTGACCAATTTAGCATAATTTAAGGGCTTAATCTTAAATTTCCTTAATTCTTCCAAAACACAAGCTGGGAGGTGGCAGTGATACCATTCCCCATTGGAATGGTCATAGACCCAGTTAGGATCCTGGGGTCAACTCCCTGAGCTCCAGTAGGGATGTGGACGTTCTTTATAGGACCTCCAGTCGCATGGTAATTAATGAGTCTCTTAGCTGCTGCCTGAACTCCACATTTTTCTGTCTCATTAAGAGTTTTATTTAACAAAAGCATTATATATTTCCAGGTAAAATCAAACATACATAATATTCTGAAAAGCCTCTATATACTTATCCAGTCAGAAAATTTACCTAGATCTCTTTTTATCTGTCTTAACTTTGTTAAATTTTTTTTAAGTTTATTTACTTCTGAGACAGAGAGAGACAGAGCATGAGTAGGGGAGGGGCAGAGAGAAAGGAAACAGAATCAGAAGTAGGTTCCAGGTTCCGAGCTCTCAGCACAGAGCCCGTCACGGGGTTCGAACTCACAAACCGTGAGATCATGACCTGAGCCGAAGTCAGTTGTTCAACCGACTGAACCACCCAGGCGCCCCATCTGTCTTAACTTTGTAATGTAGAAGTTTCTCCTTCTGGCATTCTAGCTTCTTGTAAGGGAAACATGCCTGTTATATTATGGGGAAGGCCAGAATAAGGTGGGCAGCAGGGGGCAGAATTGCTTTTTTTTATATATACTAAAGACCCAAGGAGGAGGAGGTTGAGGTGGAAGACTTCTCTTCCTCCGTCTCTAGGTCTGCTTTGGATACAAGTAAGGGGCCCTTAATTATTTCCCCTCCTGATTGCTGGACTTTATAAAGAGTTTCCATTTAATCAGGATTCACCTTATATTGCTTACATGTCTTATGGCCCAAAAACAATGAACATAGGCAAATTCTCCCCATTTCCCTTCACATTTGCAAAACAGGTCCTTTTGTAGGATAGTATTATCATTGGTATTTCCCTCTGGTGGCCATGTTCCCTCCTCCAATTTGTATTGGGTCCAAGCTTTGTGCAAAAGAAAATGAATCACAATGTATTTGAAAGGAGTAATGGCCTTGGTTGAGGAATTACCATCTATAGGAAAAAGGAAGAAAGGCATCCTTTATCTCAATTTCCTATAGCTGGCCAGGAGAAACCTCTCCTTGCCTTGCATTTTGGCTGGCTATGTGACTAGCAGCCAAAAGCCTTGTCATTCTTGCAAGGTGCTGGGAATAGTCACTCTTACCCAGGCTTGACCCTACCATTGAGAGCTGACCTGGTCTTCCCCGATTTCTCCTACCCCTCTGTTTCCTACCTTGGGGGTTTGGACTATGACCAAGTAAGACTTCCCCGGTTGTCGTAGGGTGCAATAATTTTATTTTGGTCCGAAAATAACTTACATATTGATCATTGGATGTTGAGGGAGGGGGTTAAAGGGCCAAAGTCCAGGTCTATTCCCCCGTCTTTATAAACAATGCCCAAATAAATATGTTCCATTTATGTGGATATCCATTTTTGACATACAATGGGCTAAGTTTAATAAAATAGCTCCCAGAGGAGGGAAGATGGCAGTGTAGGAGGACGCTGGGCTCACCGCGCGTCCTGCTGATCACTTAGATTCTACCTACACCTGCCTAACTAACCCAGAAAACCACCAGAAGACTAGCAGAATGGAGTCTCCAGAGCCAAGCGCAGAGGAGAGGCCCATGGAAGAGGGTAGGAAGGGCAGAGAGGCGGTGCGCGCTGAACGGACTGGCGGGAGGAAGCCAGGGTGGAGGGGCAGCCTGCCGGCCAAGCAGAGCCCCCAAGTCTGGCTTGCAAAAGCGGAGGGGCCGGACGGAGTGTGTTCCGACAGTAAGCACGACTTAGCATCTGAGAGGTCATAAGTGAACAGTTCTGCTCAGAAAGCGGGAAGGCTGAAAGACAAAGGGAGGGAGAGTTCCTGAGCCCCGGGAGGACAGATCTCAGCTTGGCGGGGAACAAAGGCGCTCGCCAGCGCCATCTCCCTCACTTATCCCCCAGCCAAAATCCCAAAGGGAACCAGTTCCTGCCAGGGAACTTGCTCGCTCCGCGCAAACACCCAATGCTGTGCTTCTGCAGAGCCAAACCTCCGGCAGCGGATCTGACTCCCTCCCGCTGCCACAAGGCCCCTCCTCAATGGGATCACCTAAGGAGAAGTGAGCTAAGCCTGCCCCTCCCGCCCCCGTGCACCTTGCCTACCCACCCCAGCTAATACGCCAGCTCCCCAGCACCACAAGCCTGGCAGTGTGCAAGTAGTCCAGACGGGCCACGCCACCACACAGTGAATCCCTCCCCTAGGAGAGGGGAAGAGAAGGCACACACCAGTCTGACTGTGACCCCAGCGGTGGGCGGGGGCAGACATCAGGTCGGACTGCGGCCCTGACCACCAACTCCAGTTATACATCAAAGCACAGGGGAAGTGCCCTGCAGGTCCACACCACTCCAGGGACTATCCAAAATGACCAAACGGAAGAATTCCCCTCAGAAGAATCTCCAGGAAATAACAACAGCTAATGAACTGATCAAAAAGGATTTAAATAATATAACAGAAAGTGAATTTAGAATAATAGTCATAAAATTAATCGCTGGGCTTGAAAACAGTATACAGGACAGCAGAGAATCTCATGCTACAGAGATCAAGGGACTAAGGAACAGTCAGGAGGAACTGAAAAACACTTTAAATGAAATGCAAAACAAAATGGAAACGACGACGGCTCAGATTGAAGAGGCAGAGGAGAGAATAGGTGAACTAGAAGATAAAGTTATGGAAAAAGAGGAAGCTGAGAAAAAGAGAGATAAAAAAACCCAAGGGTATGAGGGGAAAATTAGAGAACTAAGTGACACACTAAAAAGAAATAATATACACACAACTGGTATCCCAGAGGAGGAAGAGAGAGAGAAAGGTGCTGAAGGGGTACTTGAAGAAATTATAGCTGAGAACTTCAATGAACTGGGGAAGGAAAAAGGCATTGAAATCCAAGAGGCACAGAGAACTCCCTTCAGACGTAACTTGAATCTATCTTCTGCACAACATATCATAGTGAAACTGGCAAAATACAAGGATAAAGAGAAAATTCTGAAAGCAGCAAGGGGTAAACATGCCCTCACATATAAAGGGAGACCTATAAGACTCGTGATTGATCTCTCTTTTGAAACGTGGCAGGCCAGAAAGGATTGGCATGAGACCTTCAGCGTGCTGAACAGAAAAAATATGCAGCCGAGAATTCTTTATCCAGCAAGTCTGTCATTTAGAATAGAAGGAGAGATAAAGGTCTTCCCAAACAAAAACGAAAAGAATTTGTCACCACTAAACCAGCCCTACAAGAGACCCTAAGGGGGATCCTGTGAGACAAAGTACCAGAGACATCACTACAAACATAAAACATACAGACATCACAATGACTCTAAACCCGTATCTTTCTATAATAACACTGAATGTAAATGGATTAAATGCGCCAACCAAAAGACATAGGGTATCAGAATGGATAAAAAAACAAGACCCATCTATTTGCTGTCTACAAGAGACTCATTTGAGATCTGAGGACACCTTTAGATTGAGAGTGAGGGGATGGAGAACTATTTATCATGCTACTGGAAGCCAAAAGAAAGCTGGAGTAGCCATACTTATATCAGATAAACTAGACTTTAAATTAAAGGCTGTAACAAAAGATGAGGAAGGGCATTATATAATAATTACAGGGTCTATCCATCAGGAAGAGCTAACAATTATAAATGTCTATGTGCCGAATACCGGAGCCCCCAAATATATAAAACAATTACTCATAAACAAAAGCAACATTATTGATAAGAATGTGGTAATTGCAGGGGACTTTAACACTCCACTCTCAACAATGGATAGATCATCTAGACACATGGTCAATAAAGAAACAAGGGCCCTGAATGCTACATTGGATCAGATGAACTTGACAGATATATTTAGAACTCTGCATCCCAAAGCAACAGAATATACTTTCTTCTCGAGTGCACATGGAACATTCTCCAAGATAGATCACACACTGGGTCACAAAACAGCCTTTCATAAGTTCACAAGAATTGAAATTATACCATGCATACTTTCAGACCACAATGCTATGAAGCTTGAAATCAACCACAGGAAAAAGTCTGGAAAACCTCCAAAAGCGTGGAGGTTAAAGAACACCCTACTAACGAATGAGTGGGTCACCCAGGCAAATAGAGAAGAAATTACAAAATATATGCAAGCAAACTAAAATGAAAGTACAACAATCCAAATGCTTTGGGATGCAGTGAAGGCAGTCCTGAGAGGAAAATACATTGCAGTCCAGGCCTATCTCAAGAAACAAGAAAAATCCCAAATAAAAAATCTAACAGCACACCTAAAGGAAATAGAAGCAAAACAGCAAAGACAGCCTAAACCCAGCAGAAGAAGAGAAATAATAAAGATCAGAGCAGAAATAAACAATATAGAATCTAAAAAAACTGTAGAGCAGATCAATGAAACCAAGAGTTGGTTTTTTGAAAAAATAAACAAAATTGGCAAACCTCTAGCCAGGCTTCTCAAAAAAAAAAGGGAGATGACCCAAATAGATAAAATCATGAATGAAAATAGAATTATTACAACCAATCCCTCAGGGATACAAACAATTATCGGGGAATACTATGAAAAATTATATGCCAACAAATTGGACAACCTGGAAGAAATGGACAAATTCCTAAACACCCACACTCTTCCAAAACTCAATCAGGAGGAAATAGAAAGCTTGAACAGACCCATAACCAGCACAGAAATTGAATCAGTCATCAAAAATCTCCCAACAAATAAGAGTCCATGACCAGACGGCTTCCCAGGGGAGTTCTACCAGACGTTTAAAGCAGAGATAATACCTATCCTTCTCAAGCTATTCCAAGAAATAGAAAGGGAAGGAAAACTTCCAGACTCATTCTAGGAAGCCAGTATTACTTTGATTCCTAAACCAGACAGAGACCCAGGAAAAAAAGAGAACTACAGACCAATATCCCTGATGAATATGGATGCAAAAATTCTCAATAAGATACTAGCAAATCGAATTGAACAGCATATAAAAAGAATTATTCACCATGATCAAGTGGGATTCATTCCTGGGATGCAGGGCTGGTTCAACATTCACAAATCAATCAACGTGATACATCACATTAATAAAAGAAAAGATAAGAACCATATGATCCTGTCAACCGATGCAGAAAAGGCCTTTGACAAAATCCAGCACCCTTTCTTAATAAAAACCCTTGAGAAAGTCGGGATAGAAGGAACATAGTTAAACATCATCAAAGCCATTTATGAAAAGCCCAGAGCTAATATCATCCTCAATGGGGAAAAACTGAGAGCTTTTTCCCTGAGATCAGGAACACGACAGGGATGCCCACTCTCACCACTGTTGTTTAACATAGTGCTGGAAGTGCTAGCATCAGCAATCAGACAACAAAAGGAAATCAAAGGCATCAAAATTGGCAAAGATGAAGTCAAGCTTTCGCTTTTTGCAGATGACATGATATTATACATGGAAAATCCGATAGACTCCTCCAAAAGTCTGCTAGAACTGATACATGAATTCAGCAAAGTTGCAGGATACAAAATCAATGTACACAAATCAGTTGCATTCTTATACACTAACAATGAAGCAACAGAAAGACAAATAAAGAAACTGATCCCATTCACAATTGCACCAAGAAACATAAAATACCTAGGAATAAATCTAACCAAAGATGTAAAAGATCTGTATGCTGAAAACTATAGAAAGCTCATGCAGGTAATTGAAGAAGATTTAAAGAAATGGAAAGACATTCCCTGCTCATGGATTGGAAGAATAAATATTGTCAAAATGTCAATACTACCCAAAGCTATCTACACATTCAATGCAATCCCAATCAAAATTGCACCAGCATTCTTCTCGAAGGTAGAACAAACAATCCTAAAATTCATATGGAACCACAAAAGGCCCCGAATAGCCAAAGTAATTTTGAAGAAGAAGAAGACCAAAGCAGGAGGCACCACAATCCCAGACTTTAGCCTCTACTACAAAGCTGTCATCATCAAGACAGCATGGTATTGGCACAAAAACAGACACATAGACCAATGGAATAGAATAGAAACCCCAGAACTAGACCCACAAACGTATGGCCAACTCATCTTTGACAAAGCAGGAAAGAACATCCAATGGAAAAAAGACAGTCTCTTTAATAAATGGTGCTGGGAGAACTGGACAGCAACATGCAGAAGGTTGAAACTAGACCACTTTCTCACACCATTCACAAAAATAAACTCAAAATGGATAAAGGACCTGAATGTGAGACGGGAAACCATCAAAACCTTAGAGGAGAAAGCAGGAAAAGACCTCTCTGACCTCAGCCGTAGTAATCTCTTACTCGACACATCCCCAAAGGCAAGGGAATTAAAAACAAAAATGAACTAATGGGACCTTATGAAGATAAAAAGCTTCTGCACAGCAAAGGAAACAACCAACAAAACTAAAAGGCAACCAATGGAATGGGAAAAGATATTTGCAAATGACACATCGGACAAAGGGCTAGTATCCAAAATCTATAAAGAGGTCACCAAACTCCACACCCGAAAAACAAATAACCCAGTGAAGAAATGGGCAGAAAACATGAAAAGACACTTCTCTAGAGAAGACATCCGGATGGCCAACAGGCACATGAAAAGATGTTCAACGTCACTCCTTATCAGGGAAATACAAATCAAAACCACACTCAGATATCACCTCACGCCAGTCAGAGTGGCCAAAATGAACAAATCAGGAGACTATAGATGCTGGAGAGGATGTGGAGAAACGGGAACCCTCTTGCACTGTTGGTGGGAATGCAAATTGGTGCAGCCGCTCTGGAAAGCAGTGTGGAGGTTCCTCAGAAAATTAAAAATAGACCTACCCTATGACCCAGCAATAGCACTGCTAGGTATTTTCCCAACGGATACAGGAGTACTGATGCATAGGGGCACTTGTACCCCAATGTTGATAGCAGTACTCTCAACAAAAGCCAAATTATGGAAAGAGCCTAAATGTCCATCAACTGATGAATGGATAAAGAAATTGTGGTTTATATACACAATGGAATACTACGTGGCAGTGGGAAAGAACGAAATATGGCCTTTTGTAGCAACGTGGATGGAACTGGAGAGTGTGATGCTAAGTGAAATAAGCCATACAGAGAAAGACAGATACCATATGGTTTCACTCTTATGTGGATCCTGAGTAATGTAACAGAAACCCATGGGGGAGGGGAAGGAAAAAAAAAAGAGGTTAGAATGGGAGAGAGCCAAAGCATAGGAGACTGTTAAAAACTGAGAACAACCTGAGGGTTGATGGGGGGTGGGAGAGAGGGGAGGGTGGGTGATGGGTATTGAGGAGGGCACCTTTTGGGATGAGCACTGGGTGTTGTATGGAAACCAATTTGACAATAAAGTTCATATATTAAAAAAAAAAGAAACTCATAAGGAAGTGAAAATAAAAAAATAAAATAAAAAATAAATAAAATATCTCCCATGTATCTCAGTAAAAGCCCTTAATATATCATCCATCCCTCATATGGCATAGGCATGCATTCCTCTGCTGAACAGGAACAACAGAAATGTGGAGGATTTGGAGGCTCGAACCAAGGGTATTGCCATCATGTTACCAGCCTTTGGATCAAAGGAGGAGGACTGTTAATCTTAACCCAGTGTACTTTTAAAAACCATTCATTTTAATCTCAGTCCATCCTGACCACACATAAAATTCCTTTTCTAAAGATTTCCCTTTATGAACTTTCTACAACTTACCTTTGCATTTAGATTTTGCCCCAAGCCATTTCTCTCCAAATAACCAGTCTCATTTAGGACAAAATTACTTTATTTTACCTTCAACAAAAATATAATCCCATTCCTTATATCTTTCTATTTCCTAAGTTTCTACATACAGAGTCGTTTTACTGATTTTTATCAGTTTTAACTACATTTAGCTGAATTTTATCTGTTAGAAACCTTAGTCTCCAGTGAAAACTAAGTAGTAACCAAGTGTGAACTCTATGTTACATCAGAATTTTTTACATGGCAAACTTATGAATCCAGTAAGCATAAAGCATGTTTTCCCACAGATCCAAATATCCTTAGTTTCTCTGCAACAAGTCTGAAGCACAAAGTTCCCTCTAGTAAGTAGTGCTTTAGTCTCATATCTCATTGGATATCTAATGAATTTAATATCAATTTATCATATAAGCAAAACTTTAACATTTTAGGTTACTAAAGACTTTGAAAGCTATCTTAACAATTACCAATGAAAACTTTGAGACAAAATTAACCATCTTTTTAAGTCACCTCTTTGCTGACAAATTGCAACAGAGATAATAAAAGCTTATTTGACTTTCAGAAAACCTTAGGTAAAAGAAAATAATTTTATATATTTAATGCTTATAACTCTAAAGACATGTCTGTCTTAAACCAACAAACTTTGACCCATTTAAATACCAAATATGTTCTATCTGTATCCATTTAAAAGTCAATCAATTTGTTCCCTGTTGTCTATTTTTACCAGGGGCACCAGTGGGGACATCCAAAGTGGGTGGTCTTTGCTCTTAGACATGTAGTGTGGGAGGAGGAGCTGATGGTGCCTGAGGCATGGAGCTCAGTTATGCAGGCCACACCTCAGGTAGTGCAGAAACAGGAGTGGGGGAAGGGAAGGCAGAAGGGGTGAAATGCTACCAGGAGGTAGAGAAAGGGCTTTTCAAGTTTTAAGTCTTGTCAGTTTGAACAGAGGAACAAACACCATGTTTTTTCCTTTCCACCAACAAGTGGAAATATGCAGTCCATATCAGGCCAGAGAAGACAAGGAATTTCCCTGAAGCAAAGGGAGTTTTGGCAGCTGCTTGGGAACATTTCTTAATGTCCCTGTTCCGGGGTAGACTGAGTAGAGACAGTTGGCTCTATCATTCCGTTTTGAGGAATGCCCCCCACCGATACCCTAGATGGGGTCCCTCCCAATGTATGATGTTGCAGGACAAACTTGAGGGAAAAGGTCATTTTGTCCTCCTGGTTGCTCCCCTGGCAGGGATTTAGAGGCCTATTAGCATCAGCAGGTCAGTATAAACCCCTGACTTAGATCAGGCCTCTGCAGACCTGATTTTGCCTTGAGGATCTGATTCTGCCTTGAGCCATATGAGGTCCTCATGTAATCGCAGGATAGGACCCACTCAGGCTCCATAGCCAAGACCATTGAGCCTGAGCGCGCGCGCACACACACACACACACACACACACACATCCCCTGTTTTCCACCCAGCACTTCCCTGTCTTATGTGGTGAGTATTGTCCGGGAGGTGATCAAGCTCTCCTTCCACTTCTAGGGCAGGTCTGATTTTGGTCCTGGGGACACTAGCCTGATCCGATGTCCCATCCTGGCAGAATTTTCTGATTCTTCCTAGAGTCCGTTCTAGCACAGTGGTGGCCAACTATTGTCGGGCCTGGCGAGGGTTGGGGTCCAGTGAAATCACCAGTGGCGTGCCTTCCTTTGTGTCCCAGGGGCCCGTGGTAAGTGGTCTCTCCACTGACCTCTGACAAAAGTGGCTCAAGAGGCCAGCACAACTATCAGCTTCCCGGCTAATGCACCAAGAATGGTACAGCAAATACTTGGCGCCCAGGAAGAGATAAGCGACAAGCACTTGGAAAATCAGAAAAGACCGTTTTATTTCATACTGGTGCCAGCCCAGCAGGGTCACCTCCAAAGGCTGAGCCTTCTGCTTGGGTTTTACTGATCTTTTATACATATGTGCTTCTGGGTTGGGCAGGGCTAGTATAGTGAAGCTTCTGGTTCATGGCTGCTGGCTGATGCAAGAGGCAAGCAAGATAACAGAAGCCAAAAAAATGCAAGGGGAGGATCCAGTCTTAGACATCTGGCTTCCCCTTTTTATTTGTATTTACCAGATTTCCTCCTCATTGCCATGGCAGTTATAGCCTTACAAAATGTATTTCTTAAATAATAAGACTCAAATGTGGAAAATACTTCTTGATCCATGGCTGTAGAATAAATGTGTTATCAGTCTTGAAAACAAGGTTAATCTCATTGTCCACCTACATCACAGCTCTTGGCTGACTAATTTCATTGTCAATGAGCAGCAATATTTTGAAAGGAATCTCTTCTTCCTTTTTTTTTTTGTGCAGTACATCTCAACAGTGGGCTTCCAAAAGGTTACTAAGCCACATTTTAAACAGATCTGCTGTCATTCAGACTCTGCCGTTCCATTTATAAAGCACAAACAGAGTAAATTTAGTGTAATTCTCAAGAGTCTTAGAGTTTGGTATCATAAATGATCATTGTCTTCAACTGTAAGTCACCAGCTACATTAGCCCTTAAGAGAATCAGCCTGTCCTTTGAAGCTTTGGAGTCAGGCATTGACTTTTTCTCTCCAGCTATGAGAGTCCTAGATATATTCTTCCAATATAAGGTTCTTTTGTCTATTTCAAAAATCGGTTGTTTAGTGTAGTGACCTATTTAATTACCTTAGCTAGATCCTCTAGATAACTTGTAGCTTCTATATAAGCACTTGTTGTTTCACCTTGCATTTCTGTTTTGAAAATGGCATGAAAAGGTGTTCAACATCGCTCCTCATCAGAGAAATACAAATCATAACCACACTCAGATATCACCTCACACCAGTCAGAGTGGCTAAAATGAACACATCAGGAGACTATAGATGCTGGAGAGGATGTGGAGTAACGGGAACCCTCTTGCACTGTTGGTGCGAATGCAAACTGGTGCAGCCACTCTGGAAGCCAGTGTGGAGTTTCCTCAAAAAATTAAAAATAGACCTACCCTATGACCCAGAAATAGCACTGCTAGGAATTTACCCAAGGGATACAGGAGTACTGATGCATAGGGGCACTTGTACCCCAATGTTGATAGCAGCACTCTCAACAATAGCCAAATTATGGAAAGAGCCTAAATGTCCATCAACTGATGAATGGATAAAGAAATTGTGGTTTATATACACAATGGAATACTACGTGGCAATGAGAAAGAACGAAATATGGCCTTTTGTAGCAACGTGGATGGAACTGGAGAGTGTGATGCTAAGTGAAATAAGCCATACAGAGAAAGACAGATACCATATGTTTTCACTCTTATGTGGGTCCTGAGAAACTTAACAGAAACCCATGGGGGAGGGGAAGGAAAAAAAAAAGAGGTTAGAGTGGGAGAGAGCCAAAGCATAAGAGACCGGTAAAAACTGAGAACAACCTGAGGGTTGATGGGGGGTGGGAGAGAGGGGAGGGTGGGTGATGGGTATTGAGGAGGGCGCCTTTTGGGATGAGCACTGGGTGTTGTATGGAAAGCAATTTGACAATAAATTTCATATATTAAAAAAATAAATAAAAAAAATAAAAGCAGAGGATGTAGCTGACTTTCCCAATATATAGAAACAGACACAGAGAGGTAGAAAAATGAGAAGAAAGAGGAATTTTTTCCAAATGAAAGAACAGAATGAAATCAAAGCAGGAGATCTAAACAAAATAGAAATAAATAGTATACTTGATAGTGAATTTAAAGTAATGTTCATAAACATGCATACTGTACTTAAGAAAAGAATGGAGGACACCAGTTGGACCCTTAACAAATAGAAAAAAAATAAAATATTAAAAATGAAGAATTCAGTAAATGAAATTAAAAATACAATAGAGGGACAACTGGGTAGCTGGTTAAGCATCTGACTCTCGGTTTCAGCTCAAACACAGTAGGACTCAAGGATCATGTGGTCATGATCTCATGGTTTATGAGTTTGAGCCCCACATCTGCCCTTGTGCTGACAGTGCAAAGCCTACTTAGGATTCTCATTCTCCCTCTCTCTCTGCCCCTCCCCTGCTCTCTCTCAAAAAAAAAATAAGTAAATAAACTTACAAAATAAGATAGAATAAACAGAAGGCTATAGGAAAGAGATAAAATTATCAGTGATGAGGAGGATAGAGTAATGGAAGGCAATCAAGTTGAACAGATGAGAGACAAATAATGCATGACAAGAATAGACTTAGAGAGAATTCAGGAAATCCATCAAGAGTAATAGCATTTGAAATGTAGGGATCCCATAAATAGAAGAGAGAGAAAAGGAAAGAAACAGATATAAAGATCCAGGATACACAGAGAACTATCAAAATCCACAAAAACAGACCCACGCGAAGGCATATTGTATTTAAATTTGCAAAATATAGTGATAAAAAAAGTTTTAAAAGCAACAAAACAAAAGAAGACACATAAAACGGAAATGCCATAAAGCTGTCAATGAATTTTTCAGCAGAAACTTTCTAAACCAGGAGGAAGCGGCATGTCATATTCAAAGTGCTGAATGAAAAAAATCTGCATCTAAGAATGCTCTATTCAGAAAAACTATCAGAATAGAAGGAAAGAGTTTCTCATAAAAACAAGTACTAAAGGAGTTCATGACCACTAAACCAACCTTGCAAGATATATTAAAGGGAACCCTTAGAGTGCAAATGCAGTAAAAATGAATATTTCTGTAAAAAGTCAGTCAAGGACCTCACAAAATAAAAGATGTAAAATATGAAACCAAGTAACTAAAATGTGGGGAGGAGTAAAGAATAAGTTCAAACTTAAATGACCATCAACTTAATATAGACTGCTACATGCAGAAGATGTTATTTAGCATAACAAGTAATACAATGACAATGAATACGTATCTATCAATAACTTCTTTGAATGTAAATGGACTAAAGGCCTTATTCAAAAGGCATAGGGTGACAAAATGGATAAAAAAAAATACTGCCTACAGGAGATTTCTTTTAGACCTAAAGACACTTGAAGAATGAAAGTGAAAGGATGGAGAAATATTTTTTATGCAAAGGGGTGTCAAAATAGTGTCAGAGTAAAAATGCTTATATCAGACAAAATAGACGTTGAAACAAAGATTATAACAAGATAAATAAGGGCACTAAATACAGGAATAATCCAAAGGGAAGATATAACAATTATAAATATGTATGCCCTCAACATAAAAGAACCTAAATATATAAAACGGTTAATAACAAACAAAAGGAACTTATTGATTGTAGTACAGTAATAGTGGGGGAATTTAACACTCTTCTTACATAGATGGACAGGTCATCCATTTAGAAAATCAACAAGGAAACAATGGCTTTGAATGACACACTGGTTCAGATGGATTAAACATATATATTTAGAACATTTCATCCTAAAATAGGAGAGTACACATTCTTTTGAGGTGCATACGGAATATTGTCCACAATATATTACATATTAGCTCACAAAACAAATCTCAACAAATTCCAGAAAATGGAATTAATGCCATGTATATTTTCTGGCTACAATACTATGAAACCAGGAATTGACCACAAGAAAAACTTTGGAAGGACCACAAACACATAGTGTTTAAATAACATGATATTAAACAGTTAATGTATTAACCAAGAAATCAAAGAAGAAATCCAAAAGTATATAGAAACAAACGAAAATGAAAACACAATGGTCCAAAACCTTTGCAATGCAGTAAAAGTGATTCTAAGAAGGAACTTTATAGCAATACAGGTCAACCTCAAGAAACAAAAAAAAAATCTCAAATAAAAAGCTTAAAATTATATCTAAAGTAGCTAGAAAAAGAACAAGAAACAAAACCCCAAAGCAACAGAAGGAAAGAAAAAAATAAAGATTACAATTTTTTTAGTTAAATGATATAAGACCAAAAAAAATGATATAAAACCAACTCAAGAATTATTTTCTGAACCTCAAAATTTCTTGTATTGTGAAAATTACAATACACATATGAAATGAGAACTTTCAGAGAAATTACTGTAACTTTTTTATGGCACAGTTAATATAGATACATAAAGTCGATAATTGAAGAAATGAAGTTAGATTAAATAAACCAGAAAGAAAATGCAGACCTCATATTTCAGATATAGGTAAAAGAACTAGTGATTAAAGCAAAATAATTTTGCTTTTATGCATTTGCTTTTATGCATTTATGCATATGCATATGCAATGTTCTATTCTAAACACTACACATGTACTAATTATTTTTTTTATCCATGACAAATGTATGAGGTAGAACACTATTATTACTCCTATTTTACCTGTGGGGAACTGATTCATATAGAAGTTAAGTAGTTTACCCAGTGTCACATATTTGGTGAGTGCTAGAGCTGGCATTTTTTTTCTAGAGCTGGCATTTTGATCTAACCAGTCGAATACCAGTGTTCATGTCCTTGATTAGCTTACTGTACAGCCTTTCATCATATTAAATTCTGTATCTGCCAACAACTAACATTATGTCTTACTGTTGTTTTGCAACCCCAGGAGCTTCTTGGGTGTAATCTGAAACCGTGTCCCATATATATGCAAGGAGAGACCAAAGAAAGAAGCAGAGCACTTCAGATTGGTAGGTAGCAGTTAAAAAAACATAATATAACAAAACAAAACAAAACAAAACACCTATTTATTTAATAAAGGATTTACGACCACTTCAGATTGGTAGGTAGCAGTTAAAAAAAAACCACCTATTTATTTAATAAGGGATTTACTTGTGAGACTTCTCTGGCCCAAGATGAATAGACTTTCAGACTAACCTGCCAAATATTAAAAGTTATTATAGAGGCCCTAATTGGGTTCAGTCACATATACCATCCACATAGTCTCAACAGCACATTTCTATCCCAAGACTATATCCTTAGGGCAGCTTCTAGAAATGGAGTAGACAAGCAGAGTGTATATTCCACACACAGGGAGAGGGATGGGGAGCCCCAAATTGCCCATTTCCAGCTTGCAGGTCAACTGGGGTCATGTCTTCTTGATGACCTCCTCCAAAATTTACACATAGTAGTTATTCAATAAATAGATGTTAAATAATGAATAAAATAGTGAATAAACAGAGTGACCAGAAATTGAGAAAAGACTAATGTAGTAGAAGCCAAAGTAGGAATAGACGTGCATTTTGCAAGAGTAGAATATTCCCTAAATGTCAATATTCCATATACTGAATTGCTATAAATATTAAGTGAGAATGGTGATTGTATAATTTGTTTTAAAAATTAAAGTAGCCTTGGGGCATGTGGGTGGCTCAGTCGGTTAAGCACCAAGTCTTGATCTCGGTTCAGGTCATGATCTCATAGGGGTTCGTGAGGTCGCCCCACGTCAGGCTCCACACTGTCAGCATGGAGCCTGCCTGGGCTTCTCTCTCTCTTGTCCCTCCCCTGCTCATGTTATCTTTTCCTCAAAATAAATAAACGTAAAAAAATATATAATGCGGTGCCTGTGTGGCTCCATCGGTTAAGTGTCCAACTTCTGCTCAGGTCATGATCTCATGGTTTGTGCATTCAAGCCCTGTGTCAGGCTCTGTGCTGACAGCTCAGAGCCTGGAGCCTGCTTTGGATTCTGTGTCTCTTCTACCTCTGCCCTTCCCCCACTTGTGTTCTGTCTCTGTCTCTCAAAAATAAATAAATGTAAATACATATACATGTATATAGTAACCTTAATAAAAAACAGAATAAAGAGAATATAAGACAAAAATATAAGTATCATTATGCAAATTTCATGAATTAATATGAAACTATCCTTTATTCAACCACTTTGGGTAGCCCAGAATGGTTGCGGGCAGTCATAGTCATTGCACTAGCTGAACATCCCTATGGTTTAAGAATTTAAGCAAAAATAGCTTCATGGAAAAGATTATGAGACAGATAAAACACATATTATGAAACAGTGTTCTGGGTATTTTTCCTTCTACCTACTTTTTAAACATTATTATTCTAAACCCTTTCTATTAATACTACTAATAATGGCATCCACTCACCCATTTATTATACAATCATTTACTTAGCATCTGCTATTTATGAGGTACTGTGCAGGGTGTGTGTGTGTTAAAGGGCTAAATACTATAAACCCTACCCTTACAATTTACAAAATTATTTCACTTACATAGTCTCAATTTATCCATATAACAACCATGTGAGAAAAAATTTTTGTTTTTCCAGTTTGATTTATTCCTTAAAGAACCTATTATTTGTCTTATTTAAAAACCAATTTACCCGTCATATATTTTGAGTATTGGGGAGAAAAAATATGATTTATTCCTCTTTGCAACCTTTCCAACACACATGAACACAGACGTGTGTGCATGTGCACACACACAAATACACACACACACACACACAAACACATTCGTTGCACAGTTCCTGAAAATAAGTAGTTGATATTTTTTATTATATTTAGAAAAAAAATCAAATAGTATATAATGGCCTAAAATTACCTATATAAATCTGGCTCCTTCCTGTCTCTCCATCCTCTTCCACTATTCTTCCTTTGCTTGCTATATTGCAAAGATAGTCATCTTTTTCTGTTTCTTATTTATCCATTCACTCACTTAATACATATTTACCGAGTAGCTACCATTTGCCAAGTATTGGTAACACAATATAACTTATGTGCCTTCACCGACCTTATCTTTTATTAGGTGAAGATAGAAAGTAAGTAAATGTATAACATGTCAGGTGATGATGAATGCTAAAAGGAAAGCAATGCTATTTTATATAGGAAGGCAAGGAAATGCATCTCTGAGGTGTGTAGAGACTAGAATAGAGAGGAAAAGCCATCTCTGGGATATGGTGTATCACTGAGTTCCTTTAGTCTATTTTCATGCTCCATAATTCTTTATCTCTCTTGTTCAAATTCATTATTTTCCATTATTTTCTTTATCACTTATGTGATCTTCTGATTCTTCCATCCTTGTGTCCATTGCATCAAGTCTGCTTTGAATCTCAGTTGTTGCAGTTTTCATTTCTGACTGTTTTTTAACTTTTTTATCTCTGTGGTAAGGGCATCCCTAAAATCTTCCATTCTTTTCTCAAGTCCAGTAAGTATCCTTATGATTGTTGCTTTAAATTGTCCATCAAGCATGTTACTTATATCTGTTTCACTTAGATCTCTGGCCATTACCTTATTTAGTTCTTCATTTGGGATGAATTCCTCCATCTTGGCATTATGTTTGTCTTTGTCTCCTTCTCTGTGTTTGAAAAGACTTAATGTTTCCTGCTCCTGAGAGTAATGGCTGTATAAAGAAGAGGTCATCTAATGTCTAGGGCCTGGTACTTCAGGAAGTGTTCCAGTGTGTGCTGCCTGCATTTTGATTTGGTGTTTTGCCTGCTCAATATTTTGGAGCAGTCACACACAAAGGTTTCTTTGCCTGAATTAGTCAGTATTAGGTCCTTGGCCTCAGTCTTGCGAGTGTTAACTAGGTGTGCTTTGGTAGGATTGTTAAATGACACCTGATGCTACTTCCACTTGAAGAGAAGCCCTGCAGAACTCTCTGGTCATGAGGAGTGGCATGGACAGGGATTTCTGTTGGTTGTCTGGGGAAGTAGACTGTTGTTCTGGGACTGAGGGAAACCTGACTGTAAAGGGAAGTACTGCCAGAGTGAAGAGGTATGGGACTTGCTGTAAGTAGGTTACACAGCCATGTGATATTGACCCTAGGTGGCTTTGTGTTTATTCTGAGTAATGAAGGAAGGAAATGATGCCAGCCAGCTCCATTGTCCCTGGAGTAGGGTCTCCATGTCTTCTGCTCTCAGAGAAGCACTCTGAGTGACTAGTATCCCCACTGTGTGTTTCAGGCATTTTTCAGACCACTGTTTCCACACTGTCTGTGGGTTGTTTCCTTCTTTCCAGGAGCAGCACAGTGCCCTCTGTGCTTTCTCCTAGCTAAGCGTGCTGACATTTAAAACTCCAGACTTAAGGACATGATATGAGTAGGGGCCTGCACTAGTCTTCTGGGGTAGGATCTCACCACACTGAGACTGAGACAAATTTGACAGAGAAGGGTAGTTATGCCAGAGCACAAGGGCATGGTACTTAGTACAGCCAGGGTAGGAAGCCAGCGTTGCTGTCAAGTGCCCTCTGCAGGTGCTCTTAATTTATTCTGAGGAGTAGGAGAGAGAAGTGTCACCATCCAAATTCTTTGTCCCTAGAGAGGAGTCCCTGGAATGCTATCTCTAAGGGACACACTCTAAGAAGAGCAAATAATCTTCCTGCTGTGTGTCCTAGTTGTTCCTCAGATCGCTGTTTTCATACCTTACGCACCCAGGTTGTTTGCCTGCCTATTTTCCAGGTGTAGGGCAGCTCCCTCAAGACCTATCCCAGCCAAGCCCACCATACTTTAAAACTCCAGTCTTCAAGCCCCACTGTTTGCAAGAACTCAGGAATATCAGCCCCTTTATTTTCCCAGTCAATGCCTTTGAAGAAATGTTCTGGTGTGTTCTCCAGTGTGTTCCTCTCTTTCTTGCCTTTTTCTGTGACCACAGATCCCTCCCTTCTTCAGGACCTGTGGTCCATTTATCTCTCATACCATGTCTTTGCACTACAGATAAATGCACTTCTTTGATGTGGCCCCTTCTCTCTCTCTAGTTGTGGAGTTTGTTCTATCAGTTCTCAGGTTGATTTTTGAGGTAATCAGAATGATTTTATAGTTATCTAGTTCTGTTTGAGGGATAAGATGAACCTAGGATCTTACTATTTCACTATTATCCTAGCTCCTCCAAAACTTTCCTAATCTGTAGAAGGAAATATAAATAAAGATTCAGAAAGCACATAAAATCCCCAATATAATCAACCCAATGCAGACTACACCAAGACACATAGCAATTTAAGTGGCAAAATTTGATGAAAAAAAGAGAATTTTAAAAGCAGCAAGAGAAAACAAGATATTTACATACACCAGAAACCCCATAAGGTTATCAACTGGTTTTCAGTACAAAGTTTGTAGGCTAGAAAGAAATGTCACAGTATATTCAAAGAGAAGAAAGAGAATGATTTGTATCCAAGAATACCCTCCCCATCAAGGCTATCATTCACAATAGAAAAGAGATAAAGAGTTTCTCATACAACAAAAATTAAACTTAACCTGCCCTATAAAAATGTTAAAGAGGACTCTGGGTGGAAAGAAAAAAACACAAGTAAAGGTATGAAAAGTATGAAGCACAAAAGCAGTGAAAATAAGTCTATTCTACAGATAAATCACTTAAGAGATTCACAAAATAAAAGGATGTAACATATGACTTGATTTATTTTAAAGTTTCTTCATTTTGAGATAGAGTACAGCATGAGCAGTGGTGGAGCAGAAAGAAGGAGAGAGAGAATCCAATACAGGCTCTGTGCTGTCATCACATGGAGCCTGACAAAGGACTCTATCCCAAGAACCATGAGATTATGACCTGAGCCAAAATCAAGAGTCAAATGTTTAACTGACTGTGTCACCCAGTTGCCCCTGACACCATATATTTAAAACAAGGGGAGGGGGGAGAAAGGAATGTGTTCAAGCTTAAGTGACTGTCAACTTCATACAGACTGCTATATACAGATGTTTTATAAAAAATGAATGGTAACCAAAAATCAAAAACCAGTAATAGATATACAAAGAATAAAGAGAAAGCAATCCAATTATATCACCAAAGAAAGTCAACAGAACATGAAAGACAGCAAGAGAAAAAAGGAGGAGAAAAAGCACACAACCACAAAACAATAACAAAATGACAATAAATACATACTTGTCAATAATTACTTTGAATGTAAATGGACTAGATGCTCAAATCAAATGGCCTAGGATGACAGAGTAGAATAAAAAAAAAGAAAACAAAAAAATCCATCTATATGCTGCCTATAAGAGACTCATTTCAGACCTAAAGACACCTCCTGATTGAAAGTTAGGGGATGCGGAAATATTTATCATGCAAAAAGATGTTAAAAAAAAGACTGATTAGCAATACTTTGACAAAATAGACTTTAAAAAAAGACTGTAACAAGATACAAGGAAGGAAACTATATAATAATAGAAGAGACAATTGAACAAGAAGACCTAACAATTGTAAATATGTATACACCCAACATGGAAGCAACCAACACATAAAACAGTTAATAACAAATATAAAGGAAATAATCGATAGTAATACAATAATAGTAAGGGCATTTGACACCTTCTTTACATCACTCAAACAGAAAATAAACATCAAATCATCCAAACAGAAAATAAACAAGGAAAAGGTGGCCTTTTCCTTGGCACACTAGATCAGATGGATTTAACAGATAATATTCATAACATTACATCCTAGAATAGCAGGATAGGCATTCTTTTCAAATGCAAATGGAACATTCCTCAGACTAGATCACATATTAGGCCACAAAAAACTTCTCAACAAATTAAAAAGGATCAAATTCATGCCATGCATTTTTTTTTCTGAACATAACACTATGAAACTAGAAATCAACCACAAGAAACAATCTGGAGAGACTGAAAATACACATAGGTTAATTAACATGGTACTAAACAAATGGCTCAACCAGGAAATCAAAGAAATCAATTACATGGAAACAAATGAAAATGAAAACACAGTGGTCCAAAATCTATGGGATGCAGAAAATGCAGTTCTATATATAAAGCTTAAAGCCATAGTGGCCTACCTCAAGAAGCAAGGGAAATCTCAAATAAACAACCTAAAATTATACTTAAAGAAGCTAATAAAAGAACAAACAAAGTGCCAAATCAGTAGAATGGATGAAATAATAAAGGATGGAACAGAAATAAATGATATAAAAAATAAAAAATAAACAAACAAAACAACAAAAAAGTCCCACAATAGAAGAGATCAATGAAATTAGGAGCTTGTTCATTGAAAACAAAAAATCAACAAAATTGATAAACCTCTAGCCAGACTCACCAAAAGAAAAAAAGAGAAATTGTCATAGACTCTAAGGCTGAAGTTCTTTTTTGGCTAGCAAAAGAGCAGGATACAGGATGAAAAACGAGAAATGGCTAATGTCCGGGAAAAGACAAAAGCCCCGAATAAGGGTCCTTGCCCCATTTTTATTAGGATCAGAAGGCTTACAAACATGGCGATGAACGTGCACAAAGAGACAATGAATCTGTAAACATTAACTTGTGGATGTGAGGGAAAGGGGGGTTTGATGATATTTGGGGTTAGGGGTTTGGGTTAATATAAAACAAAATCCTGAAGCCGGGAAGTTGGGTGGAAGATTGTTTACAAGGAACATGAAGCACCACTCCTGTTTACCTTAGCTAGCCTAGGGGATGAGACAGGTAGGGGAAAGCACCTCAGAATTCACAAGGCACCTTTTCTTTCATTAATCGTCTCTGCTCTGAGCTGCATTACCTGCAGTGCAGCAGTCTGTAGCCCAATTTACCTGTTTGCCTAACTTGGTCCTTTCTTCCTGTGAAAGCAGCTTTCTGCTATACTGCTAAATTGGGCGTGCTTCCACCTTGAATATCTAATCTTTTTTATTTCATATACCTATGTATTGGGCACCTTTGAGCCCCTCTCTATTTGGGGGCCTTTCCTCCTCCCTCTCTATTCTGGGGGTTCTGCACCCCCTCTTTATTCTGGGGTGCCTTTGCACCTCCCTATTCTTGGTTGCCTTGTCTTGTTTACATAAACTTGGGTGTAAGCATTCTATGGCTTTGTAATTCTTTATGCCTTGTTAACCCATTGGTGTAAGCGCAGGGAATTTCTAAGCTTACTCCCCACAAGAAATGAGTAAAATAAACAAAATCACAAATCACAGAAGACAAATAACAACCAACACCACAGAAATACAGACAATTGCAGGAGAATATTATGAAAAATTATATGTCACAAATTAGACAACCTTGAAGAAATGAAGAAGTTCCTAGAAATATATTTCCTACCAAAGCTGAAGCAGTAAAAATAGAAAATTTGAACAGACAAATTTCAGGAATAAAATTAAATCAGTAATCAAAAACCTCCCAACAAACAACATTCCAGACTCAGATGGCCTCACAGGTGAATTCTACCTAACATTTACATAAAAGTTAATACCCATGCTTCTCAAACTACTTCAAAATACAGAAAAGGAAGGGAAACTTAAAAATTCATACTATGATGCCAGAATAACCCTGATACCAAAACCAGATAAAGGCATCATATAACAGGAAACTATAGGCCAATATCTCTGGTGCACATAGATGCAAAAAACCTCAACAAAATAATGCCAAAATTAAAACAACAATACATTAAAAATCATTCACCACTATCAAGTAAGATTTATCTCAGGGATGCAAGGGTGGTTCAATATTCACAAATCAATCCATGTCATACACCACATCGATAAAAGAAAGGATAAAATATGTTATCATTTCAATAGATGCTGGAAAAGCATTTAACAAAGTACAATTCATGATGAAAACACTCAATCAATTACATTTAGAGGGAGAATACCTCAACATAATATAGACCTTATATGAAAAGCCCACAATGAACATCATATTTAATGGTGAAAAATTTATAACTTTTCCCTTAATGCCAGGAACAAGACAAGGATATCCACTGCCATCACTTTTATTCAATATAATACTATAAGTCCTAGCCATGGCAATCAGAATAACAAAAAGACAAAAAAACGCATCCAAATTGATAGGGTAGAAATTAATCTTTCACATGATACTATATATTTAAAACCCTGAAGACTTCACCAATGAACTAGAACTGATTAATGAATTCAGTAAAGTTGCAGGATACAAAGTCAATGTGCAGAAATCTGTTGCATGTCTATATGCTAATAATGAAGCAACAAAAAGAGATATTAAGAAAACAATCCCATTTGTAACTACACCAAAAATAGTAAAATACCTAGGAATAAAGCTAATCAAAGAGGTGAAAAATCTCTACCCTGAAAATTATAAAACATTGATGAAAGAAATTGAATATCTATACACAGAAATGGGTAGACATTCCATCTTCATGGATTTGAAGGAAAATATTATTAAAATGTTTGTACTACTCCAATCTGTAGATATAATGTAATCCTTATCAAAATATCCACTGCATTTTTGACTAAAGCAAACCATCCTAAAATTTTATAGAACCACAAAAGACCCCAAATAGTGGAATCAATCTTGACCAAGAAAAACAAAGCTGGAGGTATCACAATTCCAGACTTCTAATTATACTACAAAGCTATAGTAATCCAAACTGTATGGTACTGGCAGAAAATAGACACATAGATCAAAGGAACAGAAAAGAAGACCCAGAAATAATACCACAATTATATGGTCAGTTAATCTTTGACAAAGCAAGAAAGAATACACAATGGGAAAATCACAGTCTCTTCAGGAAATGTTGCTGGGAAAACTGTACAGCAAAATGTAAAAGAAAGAAGCTGGATCACATTCTTACACCAAACACAAAAAGAAATTTAAAATATATTAAAGACCTAACGTGATACCTGAAACCACAAAAATTTTAGAAGAAAACATAGGTAATAATTTCTTTGACATAACTGTAGCCATCTCTTTCAATATGTCTCCTGAGGAAAGGGAAACATAAGCGAAAATAAACTATTAAGACAATATCAAAATAGAAAGTTTATGCATGGGGGGGGCTTGGTGGCTCATTCATTTAAATGTCCAAGTCTTGATTTTGGCGTAGGTCATGACCTCACAGTTCATGAGATTGAGCTCCACTTGGGGATCTACACTGACAGCTCAGAGCCTGTTTGGATTCTCTCTCTCTCTCTCTCTCTCTCTCTCTCTCTCCCTCTCTCTCTCTCTGCCCACCCCCATTCTCACTATCTCAAAAATAAATAAATAAATAAATAAACTTAAAAAAAAGTTTTCAACAATTGGAAAGCTTCTGCAAAACAAAAGAAATAATCAACAAAACTAAAAGATAACCTACTGAATGGAAGATATTTGCAAATGACATATCTGACAGAGGGTTTGTATCCAAAATATATAAAAAACTGATACAATGCCATACCAAAAAATAATCCAATTAAAAATGGGTAGGAAACATGAGTAGACATTTACCAAAGAACACTTTGAGATGTCCAACACACGCAGACACACACACACACACACACACACACACACACTCAACTCACTCAGACAGGAATAATATACAGCTATAAAAGAATGAAATCTTGTCATTTGCACCAACATGTATGGACCTAGAGAGTGTAATACTAAGGAAAATAAGTCAGTCAGAGAAAGGTAAATGCCATATGATGCCTCACTCATCTGTGGAATTTCAGAAACAAAACAGAGAAAGAGAGAGAGAGACAGAGAGAGACAGAGAGAGAGCGAGAGAGAAACACCCAGAAACAGACTCTTAACTATAGAGAACAAACTGATGATTACCAGAGGGGCATTGGGTGGGGAGATGAGCAAAATAGGTGATGAGGATTAAAGAATATACTTATCACAATGAGCACTGAGTAATGCATAGAATTGTTGCATCGCCATGTTGTACACCTGAAACTAATATAACACTGTACGTTAACTATACCTGAATTAAAATTAAAAGCTAACAATTTGGGAAAATTTTAAAACTTCTAAAGGAAAAAAATGGAATTTTTCAGCCATTATATCTTCAAATATTCTTTCTGCCACTGTTTTTTCTCTTTTTGGAATTCTCATTACACATATGTTAATACACTTGATGTTGTTCTGCATTTCTCTGAGGCCCTATTTTTCATCATTAATCTGCTTTCAGTTCCTCTAATTTGATTATTGACCTATTTCTAGGTTCATTAATTCTTTTTGTAAAGTTGATTTTGATGTTGAACCTCTCTAGTGAAATTTTAATTTTAGAACCTATTAATTTCAAATCTAGAATTTCTATTTTTATTTTATAGTCATATATATATATATATATATATATATATATATATATATATATAACATTACTTATTTGGTAAGATATTTTTCCTCATATATTCATTTAATTCTTTAGACATATTTTTAGTTCTTTGAACATATTTATGATAGCTGAGTTAAAGGATTTGCCTGTTGAATGTGGTATCTGAACTCTCATCATGGATAGTTTCTATTGCCTGTTTTTTTCCTCTGTATGGGCAATACTTTCCTGCATCTTTGAATGTCCTGTATTTTTTTGAAGTTTGGATATTTTAAAGAATGTAATATAAATAATATAATTCATCAATTCTGGCAATTTCATCACCACCCTATCCAGGGTGTGCTGCTGTAGATATGGTGTTTTATTATTATTGTTAGTTTTTTTTCTGTTTTTTAACATTTTTATTTAAATTCAAGTTAGTTACCGTACAGTGTAATATTAGTTTCAGGTGTACAATGTAGTTATTCAACACTTCCATACAATACCTGGTACCCATCATAAGTGCATTCCTTAATCCCCATCACTTGTTTGTTGTTATTGGCGGTGTTTGCTTGGAAACTTATCCAGACTAATTATTCAAATTTTGTATTCCCTGTGGTGAGTAGTGTAATGTATTCTCAGTTAACTTAAGAGGCAGCTAATAATTTGTCAGATATTTCCTCAAATGTCTTAAATATCTAATGCTTTATGTGTATCTGGCACACATCTGAAATACTCAACAAGTTTATAAATCTGTCTTAGCCTCCACTTGCTGATTGTATAGGGCCTCAATTTCAATCAGAGCTACGCCACTAGCAACCTTACATATTTTCTGGGCAGATACACAGACCTAAACAGGTATATTATAATTTAGATTCCAAAGAATATTTCAGAGCTTTTCAAAGTCCCCTGTGGATATTTTGCTCTCCAAATCTTTCTTAAAATACTGACTGGGCTTTCTTATCCTAAATGGTATCACAGCCTTAGGTAGCCTTATTTCAGCATTGTTTTGGCTATCTGGGGTCTTTTCTGGTTCCATACAATTTTTAGGATTATTTGTTCTAGCTCTGTGAAGAATGCTGGTGTTATTTGGATAGGGATTGCATTGAATATGTGGTTTGGGTAGTATAGACATTTTAACAATATTTTTTTCTTCCTATCCAGGAGCACAGAATCTTTTTCCATTTTTTTGTGTCTTCTTCAATTTCTTTCATAAGCTTTCTATAGTTTTCAGCTTATAGACTTTTAATCTCTTTGGTTAGATTTATCCCTAGTTATTAATTTTATGGTTTTTGGTGCAATTGTAAATGGGATCAATTCCTTGATTTCTCTTTCTGTTGCTTCATTGTTGGTGTATAGGAATGCAACTGATTTCTGTGCATTGATTTTATATCCTGCAACTTTGCTGAATTCATGAATCACTTCTAGCATTTTTTTGGTGGAATATGTTGGGTTTTCCATATAGAGTATCATGTCATCTGTGAAGAGTGAAAGTTTGACCTCCTCCTGCCCGATTTGGATGCCTTTTATTTCTTTGTGTTGTCTTATTTCAGAGGCTAAGAGTTCCAATACTATGTTGAATAACAGTGGAGAGATTGGACATCCATGTCTTGTTCTTGACCTTAAGGGGAAAACTCTCAGTTTTTCCCTTTCTTTCATTGATGTGATATACCAGAGTGATTGTTTTGTGGATATTGAACCAGCCCTGATTCCGGGTATAAATCCCACTTGGTCGTGGTGAATAATATTTTAATATATTTTTGTATCTGGTTGGCCAGGATCTTGTTGAGAATTTTTCCATCCATGTAACAGGGAAATTGGTTTGTATTTCTTTTTGAGGTCTTTGTCTGGTTTTGGAATAAAGGTAATGCTGGCTTCCAAGATGAGTTTGGAAGTTTTCCTTCCATTTCTATTTTTTCTAACAGTTTCAAAAGAATAGGTGTTAACTCTTCTTTAAATGTTTGGAAGAATTCCGCTAGAAAGCCATCTGTATCTGAACTCTTGTTTAGGGGGAGATTTTGGATTACTAATTCAATTTCTTTACTGGTTTTGGGTCTGTTCAAGTTTTCTATTTCTTTTTGTTTAATTTTGGTAGTTTATATGTATCTAGGAATTTTTTTCATTTCTTCCAGATTGCCAAATTTAATGGAGTATAATTGGTCATAATATTGTTATTATTGTTTATATTTCTGCAGTGTTGGTTGTGACCTCTCTTCTTTCATTCTTGATTTTATTTATGTGCGCCCTTTCCTTTTTCTTTTTGATCAAAGTGGCTAGTGGCTTATAAATTTTGTTAAACCTTTCAAAGAACCAGCTTCTGGTTTCATTGATCTGTTCTACTGTTTTTGTTTTTGTTTTTGTTTTGTTTCCATAGCATTGATTTCTGCTGTAATCTTTATTATTTCCTATATTCTGCTGGCTTGGGGTTTTATTTGCTTTAATTTTTCCATCTTTTTAAAGTGTACGGTTAAGTTGTGTATCTGAGCCCTTTCTCCCTTCTTTAGGAAGGCCTGGATTGCTATATACTTCCGTCTTATGACTGCCTTTGCTGTGTCCCAGAGGTTTTGGGCATTATCATTGGTGGTGTTATGATTTTCATTGGTTTCCATGTACTTTTTAATTTCCTCTTTAAGTTCTTCGCTAACCCATTCATTCTTTAATATGATGTTCTTTAGTCTCCAAGTATGTATTGTCTTTCCAAATTTTGTCTTGTGGTTGATTTCAAGTTTTGTAGTTTTGTCGTCTGAAAACATGCATGGTATAATACTGATCTTTTTGTACTTGTTGAGGGCTGGTTTGTGTCCCAGTATGTGATCTACTCTGTAGAATGTTCCATGTGCACTTGAGAAGAATGTGTATTCTCCTGCTTTAGGATGAAATTTTCTGAATACATCTGTTAAGTCCATCAGGTCCAGTGTATCATTCAAAGCCATTGTTTCCTTGTTGATTTGATGTTTAGATGATCTGTACATCGCTTTAAGAGGGGTGTTAAAGTCTCCTACTAGTATGATATTATTATCAATGAGTTTCTGTATGTTTGTGATTGATTTATATATTTGGGTGCTTTACATTTGGAGCACAAATATTTATAATTGTTAGATTTTTTGGTGGATAGACCCCTTAATTATGACATAATGCTCTTCTTCCTCTCTTAATACAGTATTTATTTTAAAATATAGACTGTCTGATATGAGTATGACGACTCTAGCTTTCTTTTAGTGACCATTAGCATGATAGATGGCTCTCCATTCCCTTACTTTCAATCTGAAGGTGTCTTTAAGTCTAAAATGGGTCTCTTGTAAACAGCATATAGATGGATCTTGTTTTCTTATCCGTTCTGTTACCCTATGTCTTTTGATTAGAGTGTTTAGTCCATTGACAATCAGAATGAGTACTGAACGATATGCATTTATTACCATTATGTTGCCTGTAGAATTTGATTTTCTGGTGGTGTTCTCTGGTTTTTTCTAGCCTTTGTTGGTTTTGGTCTTTTTTTTCTTTTTTCATCTTCTCTCCCCTCAGAAAATCCCCCTTAAAATGTCTTGCAAGGCTGGTTTAGTGGTCACAAACTCCTTTAGTTTTGTTTGTCTGGATAACTTTTTGTCTCCCCTTCTATTTTGAATGACAGCCTTGCTGGATAAAGAATTCTTGGTTGCATATTTTTCTCATTCAGCACGTTGAATATATTCTGCCACTCCTTTCTGGCCTACCAAGTTTATGTGGATAGGTCTGCTGTGAAACTGATTTATTTTCCTTGTAGGTCAAGGACTTTTTCCCTTGCTTCTTTCATGATTCTTTCCTTGCCTGAGTATTTTGTGAATTTGCCTATGATATGCCTTGTTGATGGTAGGTTTTTATTGATTCTAATGAGAGTTCTCTGTGCTTCCTGCATTTTGATGTCTGTGTCTTTCCCCAGGTTAGGAAAGTTTTCCACTATGATTCGTTCACATAACCTTTCTACCCTTTTTTTCTCTCTCTTCATCTTCTCGGACCCCTATGATTTGAATGTTATTCCTTTTTAATGAATCACTGAGTTCTGATTCTTATATCATGTTCTTTTACCTTAGTTTCCTTCTTTTGTTTTTCTGCTTCATTATTCTCCATAAGTTTTTCCTCTATATCACCGATTCACTGCTCTGCTTTGTCCATCTGTGCCAACATGACATTCATTCAAGATTGCATCTCAGTTATAGCATTTTTAATTTTATACTGACTAGGGGCGTCTGAGTGGCTCAGTCAGTTGAGCATCTGACTTCAGCTCAGTTTATGGTCTCACAGTTTGTGGGTTCGAGCCCCTCATTGGGCTCTGTGCTGACAGATCAAAGCCTGGAGCTTGGTTCAGATTCTCTCTCTCTCTCTCTCTCTCTCTCTTTCTCTCTCCCCCTCCCCTGCTTGCACTCTGTGTCTCTCTCAAAAATAAATAAAACTTTAAAAAAATTAAAAAAAGAAATTTTATCCTGACTAGATTTTACTTCTTTTATTTCAGCAGAAAGAGATTCTAATCTACTTTCAATCCCATATAGTATTCATATTATTGTGATTCTAAATTCTGGTTCGGACATCTTGCTTGTATCTGTATTAATTAAGTTCCTGGCTGTCATTTCTTCCTTTTTTTTCTTTTTGGTGAATTACTTTGTTTTGTCATTTTGAAGCAAGAAAAAGAATTAATAAAATAAAAATAAATAAATAAAAATTAAAAAATTAAAAAGAACACAAAATAATCAAATAAAAGATGCTAGATCCTAGGTTTGTTTTGGTCTCGTTGTTGAAAAAAAAAAAAAAAAAAACCTGGAGCACCTGGGTGCTCAGTTGGTTGAGTTTCCGACTTTGGCTCAGTTTGTGAGTTCCAGCCCATCATTGGGCTCTGCGCTGACAGCTCAGAGCCTGGAGACTGCTTCTGATTCTGTGTCTCCCTCTCTCTCTGCCCCTCTCCCGCTCATGCTCTGTCTCTCTCTCAAAAATAAATAAACATTAAAAAAAGATTTAAAAGAAAAGAAAAAAAAACCCTGTTAGAATATAGAAAAAAGGGAAATAAAATAATAAAGAAAAAAAGGACAAAAAGGGAAACATTTTAAAATTTAAATAAATGCATGCAATAAAATAGAATAAAATGACATGATAGAAGTAAAATATAAGTTAAAAATTTACAAAAATTTAAAACATAGCATAAAAATTAAAGAAAATATTTTTATATAAAAAGGAAAATAAAAATGAATTTTTGAATGTAAAATGGGATTTTAAAAAATTACAAAAAGTAAAGAAATATAGTAGAAAAAATTAAAGAAAAATCTTTTTTGTAAAACCAGAAAATAAATTTTTTTTCTCTTTCTGTATTCAAGAATAAGAAAAGAAAGAAAATAAAAAAAAATTGAATAGATGGACCAGCGAACAGAATGAAATAAGATTGAAACTACATTTTAAGTAATGCTGCAATAAACACATCGAGGTATGTATCCTTTTGAATTAGTGTTTGTGTATTTTGTGGGTAAATACCCATTACTGTCATTATTGGTCATAAGGTAGTTATACTTTTAACTTTTTGAGGAACCTCCATAAAGTTTTCTATATGGCTGCACTAGTTTGCATTCCCACCAGTAGTACAAGAGGATTTCTTTTTTCCACATCCATGCCAACACTTGTTTCGTGTGTGTGTGTGTGTGTGTGTGTGTGTGTGTGAGTGTCTGTGTGTTTAGCCATTCTGACAGGTGGTATATTATTGTAGTTTGGTATGCATTCCCTGATGATGAGTGATATTAAGCATCTTATGTATCTGTTGGTCATCTGGATATTTTCTTTGGATAAACCTCTATTCATGTCTTCTGCCCACTTTTAAATTAGATTATTTGTTTTTTGGGTGTTGAGTTGTATAAGTTATTTATATATTTTGGATGCTAACCTTTTATTGGATATGTCATTTGCAAATATCTCTGCCTATTCTATAGGTTGTCTTTTAGTTTCACTTGGTCATTTCCCTTGCTGTGCAGAAACTTTTTTATTTTGATGTAGCGCCAATAGTTTATTCTTGCTTTTATTTCTTTTGCCTCAGGGGGCATATCTAGAAAAATGTTGCTATGGTTAATGTTAGAGAAATGGCTGCCTGAGTTTTCTTCTATGATTTTTTATGATTTCAGGGCTCACATTTATGTCTTTAATCCAATTTGAGTTTGTTTTTGTGTATGGTTTGAGAAAGTTGTTTTGTTTCATTCTTTTGCATATACCTGACCAGTTTTGCCAGCACCATTTGTTGAAGAGACTGTCTTTTCCCCATTAGATATTCTTTCCTCATTTGTAAAAGATCAATTGACTATTTAATTGTGGTTTTGAATCTGGGTTTTCAATTCTGTTCCATTGATTTTTGTGTCTGTATTTGTTCAAGTACCATACTCTTTTAATCACTACAGCTTTGCAATATATCTTGAAGTCTGGTTTTGTGATACCTCCAGCTTTGCTTTTCTTTTTCAAAATTGCTTTAGCTATTTGGGGTCTTTTGTGGTTCCATGTAAATTTTAGAACTGTTTTTTATTGTTCTGTGGAAAATAATGCTGGTATTTGATAGAGATTGCTTTAAAACTATAGATTACTTTGGGTAGTATAGACATCTTAACAATATTTGTTCTTCCAATCCATGAGCATGGAATGTCTTTCCATTTCTTTGTGTTGTCTTCAATTTCTTTCATCAATGTTTTATAGTTTTCAGAGTACAGGTTTTTCACCTCTTTTGTTAGGTTTATTCCTAGGTATCTGATTATTTATAGTGTAATTGTAAATGGAATTGTTTTCTTATTTATCATTCTAGCATAACTCTTCTTATCCACTTATATGGCCCCTTGCATGTCTTCATCCTGTGCTCTTTCAGAAGTGACTCTATAATTATATCCTGTCTTTATGTGGAAGTACTTCAATTCTTCAGATTTCTGGCTAAATATTACTCTATAACTTCAACTCTTTGGTGCATTAAAAGGAACTTATAATTTCATAGTTTAAGTGATTTTTTTATTATTTTCAGAACTGTGACATTTTCCAGCAGTTTGTATCATAAGTAGAGCAGAATTCCCTCATTATCTTTTAGGAGAGGCAAAAATTAATCTAGTATTTCTTTTACAGGTATATTTTGCTGAATTAGACATCATCTCTAATTATTTAACATAGTAATCTAATTCAAATAATGCTTTACAGACTAATCAGTGATTTTTAGCATCTTAAAATATCGAAGTATTCAGTTTGGATGAGTTTGCAAAGATTATCTCTTCTAGCTCCTTAAATTTAAAGAAGTCAGGGTAGAAAGAGGTAAAATGACCAGCTAAAAATCACTCAGATAGTTAATGGTAGAGACAGAAGTTATATTCACAACCTAATTTTGTCATATCTGCTATTTTATTATATTACAAACATAAAAATATATGTATTATTTATTAGATGGAAATTTTATTTTAGATATGTTTGTTAGAACTCTGGGTTGAATGAGAAACTAATTAATCAAAATATTTGGGTGCTGACTACAGAATGATTTTTTATTGACCTCAGGCTCCCTACTTACAAGACATAAAGCCCTTACTCCAAACACATTGATTCATTTATTTTTTAATAAATATTTTAAGGTTTTTCTTCCTCTCTGTTTTTATCTTATTTTTCCTTCCCTTCTCCTATGACCATCTGTTAAGTTTCTCAAATTCCACACTAGTGAAATTGTATGATATCTATCTTTCTCTGACTCATTTATTTTGATTAGCATAATACCCTCCAAGCATAAGAGATTCTTAAATACAGAGAACAAACTGAGGGTTGATGGGGGTGGGGTAAATGGGTGATACACATTAAGGAGGGCACTTTGAGGGATGAGCACTGGGTGTTATACGTAAGTGATGAATCACTGGATTTTACTCTTGAAGTCGAGACTACACTGCATATTAACTAACTTGAGAAAAAAATAACACAAATACTACAATAAATATGTCAAATTACCTTGAAAAAACCAAGCAAATATTTTTTAAGCTCCCACTATCTGTGAGGCACTGTTCTAAATGTTAGGCATTAGTGAGTTAATGAGGTATAGCTCCTGTCTTCATGAGCTTACTATCTAATGAGATAAATAGAAAATTAAATAATCACACTAATGAATGTCCAATCACAAACAGATAAAAATTACCTTAATATAACGTCATGAGTACCTATAGTGAAGTAATCTGACCTAGATTTGGGGTGGATCTGAGGGTAAAAGTGAGGGGTCATCTCAGTAAGTTTACTTGATGAAGTTATATTTGACTTGAGCTCTTAAGGGTGAAAATATATTTATAAATGATGATTGGAGGGCAAGTGGATATGTGAAGAATTGTGAAATAAGCTAGTAGTATATGCAAATTCCCTATTTTGGAAGACAATACAAGTGTATTTAAATAACTGAAAATGCACCTATAGTGAAGAGAGCAAGGAAATGTGTGGTTGGAGATGAAGTTGGAAGAATGAATGGGTAGAGTCCAGATTCATGCATAGTTTTGTAAGTCATGTTAAATTTTATCTCTATTGTAATAACATTTTGAAAACACTCAAGGATTTTAAGTAGAAATTTACCTAATGAAATTGATATTTTGTAAATATCATTCTGGCTTCTGTGTCATGACAAATTTAAAGAGATCCTGAAGGGAAGCCAGAAGTTAGGAGGTTCTTGCAGTACTATCCCAGGAGAGTGTTTCTAGTAGGTTAGAAACAGGAATAGAAGTGGCAATGGAGAATGAGAGAACTTTATGGGTTTAAAAGATATTTGGAGGTAAATTAAACAGAATTTGATGACTCACTGGGGAAGGAGAAGCAGTGAGAGAAAAGGAACTGTCAAGCTGACTCCTGGGTTTCCAGATTTATGGTGGTGTCCATTAAATGAAATAGAAAGCAATGAATGAAGTTCAAGTTCAAGAATGGAGGATCATCAAGTTTCATCTTGGTCCTGTAGTATTTGAATTTACTTGGAAATGACCTAGATTTGTCAATTATGTCACTGGATTCATAGATAGGGATTGCAGGAAAAGCTCTATAATGGAGTTTTATGGGTCAATAATAGGTCAATATCATGTAAATAGTCAATACAGTTTCAGGCCTGAGTGAGTTTACCTAAGAAAATAAACAAAATGAGAGGTAAGAGGGCCTGGAATTCAAAATGGATGAATTTCAATGTTTAATTAATGGATAGAGAAAATCAGCCTGCAAAAAAGAAAAGGAGTGGTTATTTGGGGAAGAGAAAACTATCTAAAGTCATGAAAAAGGGCTGGTTCTGTATGCTTTATGTGAGGAAGCCAAGGCAAAAGATTTTTTAATAATATAAAGTGTGGTCAGAAGGATTAAATACTGCTTGGAAGTCAAGCAAGATGAAGCTTGAAAAAGGTGTATTAGAATTAGTGACATAAAAGTCACTGGTAACCTCAGAAGGAGAAGTTTCAGTAAAATGATAAAGGCAGAAGATTTAATTGAAGGGTGGGGAAAACTGGCTGCGAAGAAGTGGAAAGAGGGTGGTAGCTGTAGCGAATATGGAATTAAGGAATATTTGTTTGTTTTTACATAAACAAGTTTTATCATCTTACCACCAAATCTCATGAGACTACTTTGCACATTTCAGATATCTTTCCTTTACCATTGTATGCTCTTATGATTTCTTACCACATGGTCTTCATTCATGAGCCTGTATGTGATAAAATCTCTTCTGTTGAAATAATCTACTAAGCTTGCACAAAATTCTTCACCAATATTTAGATATTTAACTAACCTTCCCATTTGCAATAGTTTGAAGGTTACTAGAAAAGTGATAGTGCTTGGCTATGCCAAGGACAATTGAAAAGTTATACACTTTCTACTGTGTGTTCCAGAAACCACACGGTTCCCTTTTTTTGGTGGTGGTGCAGAAAAGTCACAATGGTTTTAGGAAGTATCTTTGATTAGACTTAAAATAATCTACCTTTTTCACTCAGAAGGGAATCAGTCTAGATAACTGTGATTTTGTTTTCAATAACAAAGAATAGTCCAGACAACAAAATTTCAAAATTGCACAGACGACAGAAGTACATATATAACAGATGAACTGTGTTTTCAGCTGTCTCAACTGCCAAACATATTGTTTCCTTTCAACAAATAATTAAGATAAAATTTATGATTTTAATAATGAAAATAGTTTTAATGCTGATATAACAATATTTATGGTTTTGTGGACACAGGCTTTTGGTTAAATACACTAAAAGGTGAGGCAATACATGGAAAGAACTTCTGTTTGAGAGCAGCATTGTTGTTCAACAAGGCTCAGTTGCATGTATTTCTGGTTGATTTCTTTCCCATAGCAATTATGTATCAGCTTTCCTAACCCTGTGAGTCAGTTACCATTTATCTAGTTACATCCTATCCACCAAAATTCTGTGAACACTTCCAAAAAGCTGTTGCCTGTTGACTTCTTTCCAATTCTCTTTGTCCTTAGAATTAAAACTTTTTTGTACCTTTATTATACTATTTAATAAGCTCATTTCTGCCATATTAACTAGAAATGTCCATACATTTTAAGACTTGAGCAAATCGTTAAAAATAAAGTGTTAAGGGGCGCCTGGGTGGCGCAGTCGGTTAAGCGTCCGACTTCAGCCAGGTCACGATCTCGCGGTCCGTGAGTTCGAGCCCCGCGTCAGGCTCTGGGCTGATGGCTCGGAGCCTGGAGCCTGTTTCTGATTCTGTGTCTCCCTCTCTCTCTGCCCCTCCCCCGTTCATGCTCTGTCTCTCTCTGTCCCAAAAATAAATAAAAAATAAATAAATAAATAAATAAAAATAAAGTGTTAAATGTAATTTGATAAAATAATCCCTTTTAAAGTAAAACACCTTATCACTGGTCTCTAATTTCAGATATTCAGCTTCATAACTTTTTAACCAACAATCTCTGCATTCTTCTGTCAAATATTATGAAATGTGAAAGGTACTTTTTAAAAAATTAATTTTACCTAATAATTGTTTTTAATATATATTTGAGTGCATAATTGGATTAAACACATTAGCAACTTCTTGTAAATCAAATACATAGCTCTACTTAATATTGGTATTATTATTATGCCAAGTAAGTTAATGCTCCAATCATATAACTTGTATTTAAGGGACTTACAAAGAAAACCAAATGGCAATACAGAATGAAAAAAGTAGCTTCAAAAGATGTTTCTTAAGAGTTATTTGAACTTTATTTTCGTGTTACAACTTGAAAAAATTCACTATGTTAGAAATGAAGGTAAAGGTCTTATGACAATAAAACTGTTAGAGATCTATCAATTTATTTCAAAGGACTACATATTCTAAACATGTACTTTTGCAATGACATGCCAGTCGAAGAGAAATCTTCGACTTTATGGAGGTTTTCCTCTACTTACATTTCAATGGTAGGACTGAATAGACATTTTTATGAAGTCAAATTTTTATGGTTTAACTAGAGAGAAGTACATAGTAAATAGCACACACATGTACAGTAAAAAATGCACATAATTCTAGGGGTAAATATTTTATTATAATTTTAAGGAGAAATTGAGAATACATTCATGTAGATTAGCCATTTGGGAAGCTTAAAATGTTTTTTTTTAATGAAATTTATTGTCAAATTGGTTTCCAGACAACACCCAGTGCTCATCCCAACAGGTGCCCTCCTCAGTGCCCATCACCCACTTTCCCCTCCATCCCACCCTCCATCAACCCTCAGTATATTCTCAGTTTTTTAAGAGTCTCTTATGCTTTGGCTCCCTCCCTCTCTAACCATTTTTTTTCTTCCCCTTCCCGATGGTCTTCTGTTAAGTTTCTCAGGATCCACATAGGAGTGAAAACATATGGAATCTTTCCTTCTCTGTATAACTTATTTCACTTAGCATCACACTCTCCAGTTCCATCCATGTTGCTACAAAAGGCCATATTTCATTCTTTCTCATTGCTACGTAGTATTCCATTGTGTATATAAACCACAATTTCTTTATCCATTCATCAGTTGATGGACATTTAGGCTCTTTCCATAATTTGGCTATTGTTGAAAGTGGCTGCTATAAACATTGGGGTACAAGTGTCCCTATGCATCAGCACTCCTGTATCCCTTGGGTAAATTCCTAGCAGTGCTATTGCTGGGTCATAGGGTAGGTCTATTTTTAATTTTTTGAGGAAACTCCACACTGTTTTCCAGAGCGGCTGTACCAGTTTGCATTCCCACCAACAGTGCAAGAGGGTTCCCGTTTCTCCACATCCTCTCCAGCATCTATAGTCTCCTGGTTTGTTCATTTTAGCCACTCTGACTGGTGTCAGTGTGGTTTTGATTTGTATTTCCCTGATGATAAGGGATAATAAATGTCTTTTCATGTGGCTGTTGGCCATATGTGTCTTCTCTGGAGAAATGTAGGTTTATGATTTCTGCCATTTATTTTAACTGGATTATTTGGGTTTTGTTTGTTGAGATTTATAAGCTCTTCATATATTTTGATACAAATCCTTTATAAGATGCCATTTACAATTATAGCCTCCCGTTCCATAGGCTACCTTTTAGTATTGTCGATTGTTCCATTTGCTGGGCAGATTTTTATTTTGATATAGTCCCAATAATTTATTTTCATTTTGTTTCCCTTGTGTCAGGGAAGGAAAGTTGCTAGCTGATGACAAAGAGATTACTGTGTGTTTTCTCTTCTAGGATTTGTATTGTATCAGGTCCCATATTTAGGTCTTTAATCCACTTTGAATTTATTTTTGTGTTTCCTGAAAGAAAGTGGACCAGTTTTGTTCTTTTGCAGGTTTTCTTTTACATAAATCTAGGCAGAATTTTATGAATTTTATTAATTTTTTATATGAACCAGCTCCTGGTTCAATTGATCTGTTCTATTGTTTTTTAAGTTTCTATATCATTTATTTCTTCTCTAATCTTTATTATTTTCTTTTTCTACTGGCTTAAGTTTCATGTATTGTTCTTTTTCTGGCTCCTTTAGGTGAAAAGTTAGACTGCTTACTTGAGATTTTTTCTTGCTTCTTGAGGTAGAGCTATATTGTTATATACTTCCCTTTTAGGACTTTGAGAGGTTTTGGGTCATTATGTTTCCATTTTCATTTGTGTCCAGGTACTTTTTAAATTATTTTTTTAAATAGAGAGGAAGAGAGAGCAGTTGAGAAGAAGAGAGGAGCTGAGGGGGAGAGAGAGAGAAAGAGAAAGAATCTTAAGCAGGCTCCGTGCTCACCATGGAGCCGGATGTGGGGCTTGATACCACAACACTGGGATCATAACCTGAGCCAAAATCAAGAGTTGGAGGCTCACCCACCTGAGTCACCCAGGCACTTCTTTCCAGGTATTTTGAATTTGTTCTTTGCTTTTCTGGTTTTGACATTCATTGTGTAGTGACATGCTGTTTAACCTCTATATATTTATGCTTTTTCCAAATTTGTTCTTTTGGTTGACTTCTAGTTTCATACCATAGTGGTCTGAAAGTTGTGCTGTGTGACTTCATTCTTTTTTGTATTTGTTGATGCCTGTTTTGTGACCTAATTCTGTGATGTATTCTGGAGAATGTATCATGTACACTTGAAAACAGTGTGTAATCTGTTGTTTTAGGATGGAATGCTCTGAATATATCTGTTAAATTAATTTGGTCCAGTGTGTCTTCCAAAGCCATTGTTCCTTGTCGATGTTCTGTTTAGATGGTCTGTCCATTGATATACATGCGATGTTAAACCTCTGATATTATTGTATTATTGACAGTTAGTTCCTTTATGTTTGATATTAGTTGTTTTATGTATTTGGGTGTTTTTATGTTGGGTGCATACATATTTACAACTATTACCTCTTCTCGTTTGATTGCCCCCTTCATGATCATATAGTGTCCTTCTTTTTCTCTTCTTATACTCTTTTTTAAGTCTAGTCTGTCTGATATAAGTATTGCTACTTTGACTTTCTTTTGAAATCCATTTGCATGACAAATTATTTCCATCACATCACTTCAATAGGCAGTTGTTTTCAGGTTCAAAATGATTATCTTGTAGGCAGCATATAGATGGGTCTTGGTTTTTTTTGTTTTTTTTTTTTTGTTTTTTTTTATCAGTTCTGTCACCCTTTATCTTCTTATTGGAACATTTATTCCATTTGCATTTGTTTTTTAATATAATTCATTGACAAATTAGCTAACATACAGTGTATACAGTGTGCTCTTGGCTTCGGGAGTAGATTCCCATGATTCATCGCTTACATACAACACTTAGTGCTCATCCCAATAAGTGCCCTCCTCAATGCCCATCACCCATTTCCCCCTCTACCCCACCTCCCCTATCAATCCTCAGTTTGTTCTCTGTATTTAAGAGTCTCTTATTAGGAGACTTTTATTAAGAGTCCCTTTCTGTTTGAAACTATTTTTCCCCTTCTTTTCCCCCATAGTCTTCTGTTAAGTTTCTCAAATTCCACATATGAGTGAAAACGTATCATATCTGTCTTTCTCTGACTGACTTATTTCACTTAGCATAATACCTTCCCTTTCCATCCATGTTGTTGCAAATCCATTTGGATTTAAATTGATTATTAATAGATATGTATTTATTTCAATTTTATTACTTGTTTTGTGGTTGCTTCTGACGATTTTCTCTGATCCTTTCTTGACTCTCTTTCATGGTTTGCTGGCTTTCTTCAGTGATAGTTTTAGATTTATTTCTCTTTATTATTTGCATATTCATTAGTGGGTTTTGACTAGTGGTTACCATTAGGTTTTTATATAACAGCTTCTGCATATAGCAGTCTATATTAATTACTGGTCATCTATGTTTGAACCCATTCTCTCCTCCCCAAACTTTTTGTTATATTTCACATCTTTTTACTTTGCGAGTTTCTTGACTGATTTTTTACAGAAATATTAATTTTTACTGCTTTTGTTTTTCCTACTTTCACATTGTCATTTTGGGTCTTTCCATTCCACTCAAAGAATTCCCTTTAATATTTCTTGCAGAGCTGGTGTAGTGGTCACGAACTCCATTAGTTTTTGTTTGTCTGGGCAACTTTATCTCTCCTTCTATTCTGAATGATAGCCTTGCTAGATAGTGTATTCTTAGCTGCAGATGTTTCCTATTCAACACTTTGAGTATATCTTGTCACTCTTTTCTGGCTTGGAAAGTTGCTGCTGAGGCTTGCCTGGGTAGCTTAGTCGGTTGAGTGTCTGACTTCATCTTGGGTCATGATCTCATGGTTCATGAGTTCAAACTCTGCATCAGGCTCGTTACTGTCAGTGCAGAGCCTGCTTTGGATTCTCTTCCCTTCCCCCACCTCTGCCTCTCCTCTGCTCATGCTCTCTTTCTCAAAAATAAATAAAAATTAAAAAAAAAAGAAAGCTTCTGCTGAAAAACCTACTGATAGCTGCTTATGGGGATTTCTTTGTATGTGATTGTTATCTTTGGTGGTGATGGTTTTAATGTTGTTATTTATCAATATTTTTTTCATTTTAATTACAATAGGCCTTCCTTTGTATCTTCCTTGGTTGATTTTGTTGAGGGTTCTCTGTACCTCTTGGATCTGGATATCTGTTTCCTTCCTCAGATTAGGGAAGTTTTCAGCTATTATTTTTTTCAAAACATTCTCTGCCTTCTTTTGTCTCTCACTTTTTCTTCTGTAACTCCTATAATATAATTGTTATTATGTTTGATGGAGTCCTAAATTCTCTAAGTTTATTCTCATTTTGCTTACCTTTTATTTTATGTCTTTTGTTCAGTTTATTTACTTTCCATTACTCTGTCTTCTAGTTCATTGATTTGTTCTTCTGCTTCTTCCTTCATCCTATTCATTTCATCATGTATGTTTCTCATTTTGTTTATTGAGCTCTTTATCTCTGCTGTTATTCCTTATCCCTGTTTTAGTGGTGTACTCTTTTCTCAAGTCCAGTAAGTTTCTTTATGATTGTTAGTTTAAATTATCTATCCCAAACATGTAACTAATATTTGTTTCATTTAAATCTCTGGCTGTGGCTTTGTCTTGTTAATTAGAGACATATCCCTCTGTCTTATCATTTTGTTTAAGTCTTTGTGCCTATTTCTGTGTGTTAGAAAAGTCAGCTACATCTCCTGTTCTTGAAGACAATGTCCTTAATGAAGAAAATGTCCAGTAGTGCCCCTGTTCCCCAGAGCCTGGTGCTTCTTGGAGTGTATCCAATGTGTGCTGCATGTTATTATATCCTGGTCACTTTATCCTTTAGGCCAGTCACCTGCAGATATTATCTTTGCCTGTTGTGGGCAATGTTTGGTCCCTGGCCTGAATGTGGTCAATTTTAACTAGGTGTATTCTTGTCTGTTTGTGAGATGAAACCTGTCACCACCCCCACCAGAAATGAAGCCCTGAAAAACTCCTGGGTAGGGAGAAACAGGATTGGCAGTCTTCTGGGGAAGGAGACCCACTGCTGTGCACTGAGGTTCTTGTAACTGGGAAGGGTAGATCCACTAGGGTACAGGGGTGTGGAGCTTGGTGTAAGCAAGTTAGGTAACAAGTATGTGCACTGTGCTGTTCCCACAGGTGGCCCTGTGCTTATGTCTGAGGATGTGGGAAGGGAATGGTGCTGATTAGTTTATTCATTCCCAGAGGGGTCTCTCCATGAAATCTGCCTCTCTGGGACATGCTCGAAGAAGAGCAAAAAAAAAAAAAAAAAAAAAAGAGGGGTGTATTGTCTGGGTGTCTCAGTTGGTTAAGTATCTGACCCTTGGTTTTGGATTGGGTCATGATCTCATGGTTCATGAGTTCAAACACTGTGTCCGGCTCTGCCTTGACAGTGTGGAGCCTTCTTAGGATTTCTCTCCCTCTCTCTCTGCCCCTCCCCAGCTTTCTCTCTCTCTCTCTCTGTCTCTCTCTTTAAAAAAAATAAAAATCTAAAAAAATAAAAAAAGAAGAGAAAAAAAAAAACACTGTGTCTGCTAGGCACTCTTAGATCACTCCTTCAAAGCTGTACATCTATGGTATTTTTACTCTCTCTTCTCTCTAAGGGCAGTGCAATGCTTTCTGTGCTTTCCCTGAGCCAAGCCTGATGACCTTTACAACTCCAGGCATTAAGTACCACTGGTTGTAAGAAGTCACTAAGTTTGACCCCTCTCACTTTCCAAGCCAATTGCTATGAGCAATTGTCTTCCTTGTGCATTTATTTTCCTGTGTGCTAGTCTGCTGTCACCCTTCTCCACAACTGCACCTCCCTCCCTACTGCAGTAGCCATGATCCAGTTTTCTCCCCAACTACATTTCAGCACTCCCTAACTTCTTTGATGTAGTGTCTTTTCCACTTTTCGTTGTGAAGGTTTTTCTACCAGTCTTCAGACAGATTCTGGGATATTTAGGATGATTTGATAGTTATTTGGTTGTATTCATGAGACAAGGTGAGCCTACATTCTTCCTAGTCATCTGGCATCTTCCTCCTAAATTCCAGAAATTTATTTTTTTAAGTCAAGAAGTAATTCATAGCTACAAAACTATATATCTAAAAATAATAACATGATTATTAAAAATGAAAAAATAATAATCTGTTTATAAATTTATTTATACTAAATGAGCAAGGTTTTCTGAGAGAAAATGTAGAACACACTTCTTCAGATTAAATGTGCAAATGTTAATAATACATTAAATACAATAGGGGCGCCTGGGTGGCTCAGTCGGTTAAGCATCCGACTTCGCCTCAGGTCATGATCTTACTGTTTGTGAGTTCAAGCCCTGCGTCAGACTTTGTGCTGACAACTCAGAGCCTGGAGCCTGCTTCAGATTCTGTGTCTCCCTCTTTCTCTACCCCTCCCCCATTCACACTCCCTTTCTCTCAAACATAAATAAACATTAAAAAAATTTAAAAAGAATACACTAAATAAAACAAAAAATTAGTCACAATATCAATTCAAAGACTCTAATATTTATGAAAACCCATTTACTGATTTCAAACAGAATAGGAGACAATATTGGATTTACAGTAAAGGGAGTTTGGTCCCAGTTTCAGTTCTGCTACTGTGATAAGCAGAATTATAAAATGGACTCTAAAAGATTTCCTGCCTTATTTCCTGAAACATTGGGGTATGATGAGATATCAATCTTGTAATTATTTTGTTACATGGCACAGTTGGCCTTGAGATAGGAAAATATCCTTGATGTCCAGGTAAGCTTAATGTCATCACATTAGTCTTTAAAAGAAGGGGAGGGTGGGTGCTTTCTCTGGCAGAAGGGGAGGTATAAAAGACTCAAAGTATGAGGAGGACTTGAGGTGATGTTGCTGCTTTTAAGATGAAGGTGATATTAGGGCGCCTGGATGACTCAGTCACTTAAGTGGCCAACTATTGGTTTCAGCCCAGGTCATGAGCTTACAGTTCATGGATTCGCGTCCTACATCATCAGTCTCTGAGGTGACAGTGCAAGTCTGCTTGGGATTCTTTCTCCCCCTGTCTCTCTCTGCCTCTCCCCCACTTGTGATCTCTCTGTCTCTCTCAAAATAAATAAATAAATTAATTAATTTAAAAAAATGAAGGCGATGTTAGAATTTGTGCAGCTCTAGCATTAGAGAGCCAGTCTCACTGACAGCCAACAAGGAAACAAATACCTCAGTTTTGCCACCTCAGGAAAAGAATTCTACCATTGACTTGAATAAACTTGGAAGTGTGGTTATTTCCTGAACTTTTGGATAAAAGACCAGACCTGCCTGCATATTTGTTTCTGCCTTGTATGGCCCCAAGCAGAGAATTCAGTTGAACCCACTGAGACTCTGACCTACAGTAACTGTGATATAATAATTGGATGCTATTTTAAGCTCAAAATTTGTTATAACAGTAATAGAAAACTAATACGTATGCTAAGAGGTAAAATGATTTATTTATTTATTTCTATGGGTCTCCATTTCCACTTCTGCTAAGTGAAATAGTTGAACTGCATTACTATCAACTAATCTGGAGTTCCAGGAAACATTATTTGGGAGATGTTAATGAATTAGACTTGAAAATATTGAGAAAAAATGAAATATGGCCTTTTGTAGCAACGTGGATGGAACTGGAGAGTGTGATGCTAAGTGAAATAAGCCATACAGAGAAAGACAGATACCATATGGTTTCACTCTTATGTGGATCCTGAGAAACGTAACAGAAACCCATGGGGGAGGGGAAGGGAAAAAAAAAAAAAGAGGTTAGAGTGGGAGAGAGCCAAAGCATAAGAGACTGTTAAAAACTGAGAACAAACTGAGGGTTGATGGGGGGTGGGAGGGAGGGCAGGGTGGGTGATGGGTATTGAGGAGGGCACCTTTTGGGATGAGCACTGGGTGTTGTATGGAAACCAATTTGACAGTAAATTTCATATATTAAAAAATAAATAAATAAATAAATAAACAAATAAAAAAAAAAAGAAAATATGTTTCAAGAGGCCAAATAATTTAGCAAAATTTTATCATAACAAAGACTCTGAAGAGTCCAGCATTTATTAAAAAAGTATATTTTTATCTATGAATACTTCAATATCTTTTAGCACACATGTAAACCAATATGGATTCCAAACTGAGAAATTTGGAACTAGATAATTGTATTTTTTCTTTCTAAGATTATTTTCTATAGTCCATTGCTAAAAGAGATGAGTATATTAAAAGAATATGTATAATAACAATTTGCTTTATTTCTGATAAATTAAGCCCCAGTTTCAAATAAGCTGCCTTGTTTCCATCAAATGTTAGTTCATATATTATATTTTTTTAGTTCAAAAGTCATTAACCAATGATGACACTATGGATATTCAATGGATGACTCATTCTAATATACTCTTATTAAAGAGAAACAGCACATTATTAGATGGCAAGTATTAATATATTTGCAGCCATATCACAGTGATTATATTAATTTTTCATTTATCTAAAACCTGTAGAGAAGATAGGGCTCCCAATAATATATCCTTTATCTTTGCCAATTGTTTGTGATATTTCTGAATCTCTATAGTTTTCATTCAGATTTCAATGCAAATATTGCTCTCAAGTTATTTTTCTAACCTTCCAAAATAAAACAACTGCACTCTTTAACAACATGTTTTAAATTCTGTGAATAACATTTATTACTCTCTAGTATGTCTTTATTTGTTTGCATACTGCCTATTTATCTTCATTATTATGTAAGTTCCATGAGACCTGAGATCTTGTGTATCTTGATAACTACTTCTGATCAATATAGTCATAAGAGTATCTTCTTTTGCAAACTTGACCTTAAACATGTAATCTGTTACTAGGCTGTAGTTAATCTTGTTCTGAAATAGATGTCTAGAGTCTTAAATAAATAAATATATATTTAAATTGTAGGGTTAAATAAATATAACATAATTTAAAGGTTTGGATAAAGATACAGATTCTTCAGAAACTCAAGTTCTATAGACCTTCTTCAACTGACTTCCTTCTGGCCATTTAATCAGACACCGGCCAGCACATGTTACAAAATGCTACTAAAACTTCTGAAAAATACTTCCTAACCAGTTGCTATGACAACCTCAAGATAACTTTTTGGTATTGTTTCATTATTTTACTTTTTGATTCCACAAATGTTGATGTATGGGTTAAATGTTGATTATCCATTTATGTGAAGTAGTCTTTCTTTTTTTTTAAAGATGTGACTTTAACATTAAATTTGAAATTTATTAAATTGGTTCATTAATCAAACTTGCTTTGCTCAGGTAAAACACCATGATAGGCAGCACACAACTGAGAATAGTAAGCCCAGTTCTAACCCACTAATCTTTATATGACCTGCACCAAATCAGTTCTCCTCTCTGAGTCTCAGTTCCTCATAAAGGAAGTTGACTTGAACTCTAAGTATCCTTCTATGTCTAATTTTCTAGAAATACAAATTATTGTTATCTGAAATGACAACATGGTTAGATTTATATAATAAAAGTATCTGTCTCTCTTACTTAAGATTCCACAACCAAGATTTATCTTTATTCTTTATTTTTCACCCACATAGATGCATAAGCATTATATATTGCCTCAGATAGTGTAACATGCTTATAACTCATGCATAACTACATGTGGGAAAATAATTTGCAAGATTGGTAAGAGGTAAGATTACAGGAGTCACTGCTGATTTCTCAATCAAAAATGATTAAATTCGGGGCACCTGGGTGGCTCAGTTGGTTGAGTTTCTGACTCTTGATTTTGGCTCAGGTCATGATCCCAGGGTCACAGGATTGAGCTCCACATGAGGCTCCATGCTAAGCATGGAGCCTGCTTGGTATTCTCTCTCTCTCCCTCTTTCTTGGCTCTTCCCCTGATTGCACATTCTCTCTCTCTTTCTCTCTCTCTGTCTCTCAAAATAAATACATAAACATTTAAAAAACCTGATTAAATTCCTTCAGAACAGATTTCTCTTTCTACCATATTCCCAAGGTATTCTGTGCCTGTATTTTGTATTCATTTTATTCTTCCATACATTAGAGTTATTTCTGTATATATCTGACTCTCATACTAGTTTAGAGCCTGGAAAAATAAAGAATTATCTCATGTTCATCATTGGAGCATTCAATTCCTAGAATGGTTTATTATACACAGTAAGCTCTCAATAAATATCTTGAATTGATTCCAATTGAATTGACTGAGGTCATACATGTTATTTTTTTTTTAGCTACACAGGAGACTTTATTGTTCAAACCATCATCAAAAACAGAATTAAGTAAAAATTATCTCTCTTCAAATTATGTTCAAATTTAATCCCATTCCATTTTTCTTTAACTTCGTCATCTGAAGCTCTTTAAAGATTGATGATTTTGTTTAATTTTCAACTACAATGATGTAGAGACATCACCTGTGCTTATGATTTTAATATGTATGCTTTGAGCTTCATAAAGTATCACAGTAAATATTTCTATTTTGTAACTTCTGAAAGCTATATTTGATTTATTAGGTATCAGATAATTTTGTAGACCCTGAGTATTGGTAGACTTCAGAATTGTATGTATCCTTTCATAGACTTAGGATCACAATGAAATTACTTGAAATAAGAAATCTATAGATGTTATATTTAGGTGTTGTATTTTGAAAGTAGAAGCACAATGAGGAGAGCAAACTTCAAATTTCTGTTTTAGTTTAAGCTTGTATTTTTATAAATGTTTATTATGTATGCCACAATCAATACATGGCATAGTTTGGGTCAAACTTATAATTGTTATATTATTCTATTTTGATTCACGAAGCACATAAGTTCTGCTCTTAATCAGAAGTGTGTCAAGGGGCGCCTGCTCTGACTTCGGCTCTGATCATGATCTCACGGTCTATGAGTTCAAGCCCCATGTCAGTCTCTGTGCTGACAGCTCAGAGCCTGGAATGTGTTTCAGATTCTGTGTCTCCCTCTCTCTCTGACCCTCCCTTGTTCATGCTCTGTCTCTGTCTCAAAAATAAATAAACATTAAAAAAATTAAAAAAAGAAGTGTGCCTTATTATAAACAGTTTGACTAATCAGTCAGAGTGAGCATAGAGGGGCATTGCAATCATTATATTTAAGCATGGAAATTTTATTTTTAAGGTTAATATTTTAATAATATGTGAATATAGTTATCCAGAAAGAACCCAAGGTAATCCATAGTATGCCACAAGTTAATTGACTATCCAGAGATATAACCCAGAATGAAAAGATTGGTGAATAATATAAACTCTCCAAAATATGTAGGGTAAGCTTTTGATTGTTTTAATGCACTTCTTATGCTTCAAGAAGGTTACTGTGATTTTTTTTATTTTGTGGAACGTATTTAAATATTGTAGATTAGCCTTCTTGTAAGATTCTCATGGACAATTATTAATTACTTTACATGAAAAGGTAATATAAAGCAAAGCTAGAATACTAGTTATGTGAGAGAGAATTGTGTCCAAAAACAAACAAAAAAGTCAACTCTCACTGATTTTCAAAATGTTTCCAAAAGCTACTTAATGCAAAAATTGCCCTGCAAAATAGGATGCCTAAGGAATGATAGAAAGGTGATCTAATTTAGTAATACTAACAACTTGCATTACCAATAATACTTTAGAGTTTACAAAATGCACTTTCATATATTATCCCATTATTATTTGGCACACTCTTCAAGGGTTCTCAGCTGGGATTAATATTTCCATTTTACATACAAGGAAAAGAAAGCTTCTGTAATTAAGTTACCCAAGATCACATAACTTGTCATGGTAATAGGTCTAATAAGGTGATGTCAAAATTTTGAAATAGATAATATTTTTAAGAAGTACAGATTTTTTTTATAGATTTGATAATGTAGATGAACCAAACAAACTGTCAGTAATGATGGTACCACGGGGGCTTTGATAATTAGAACCCCAGGTTTTGCACGTGTATGATTTAAAAAGCCATCACCGAGTTCCGGAAGATGGAGGCGTAGGAGGACGCTGGGCTCACCGCGCGTCCTGCTGATCACTTAGATTCCACCTACACCTGCCTAAAGGACCCAGAAAACCACCAGAGGATTAGCAGAATGGAGTCTCCGGAGCCAAGCGCAGACGAGAGGCCCACGGAAGAGGGTAGGAAGGGCGGCGAGGCGGTGCGCGCTCCACGGACTGGCGGGAGGGAGCCGGGCGGAGGGGCGGCTCGCCGGCCAAGCAGAGCCCCCGAGTCTGGCTTGCAAAAGCGGAGGGGCCGGACGGAGTGTGTTCCGACAGCAAGCACGACTTAGCGTCTGGGAAGTCATAAGTGAACAGCTCTGCTCAGAAAGCGGGAAGGCTGGAGGACAAAGGGAGGGAGAGCTGCTGAGCCCCCGGACGGCAGAGCTCAGCTTGGCGGGGAACAAAGGCACTCGCCAGCGCCATCTCCCCCGCCCATCCCCCAGCCAAAATCCCAAAGGGAACCAGTTCCTGCTAGGGAACTTGCTCGCTCCGCGCAAACACCCAACTCTGTGCTTCTGCGGAGCCAAACCTCCGGCAGTGGATCTTACTCCCTCCCGCTGCCACAGGGCCCCTCCTGAAGTGGATCACCTAAGGAGAAGCGAGCTAAGCCTGCCCCTCCCGCCCCCGTGCACCTTGCATACCCACCCCAGCTAATACGCCAGATCCCCAGCACCACAAGCCCAGCAGTGTGCAAGTAGACCAGACAGGCCACACCACCCCACTGTGAATCCCGCCCCTAGGAGAGGGGAAGAGAAGGCACACACCAGTCTGACTGTGGCCCCAGCGGTGGGCTGGGGGCAGACATCAGGTCGGACTGCGGCCCCGCCCACCAACTCCAGTTATACACCACAGCATGGGGGAAGTGCCCTGCAGGTCCTCACCGCTCCAGGGACTATCCAAAATGACCAAACGGAAGAATTCCCCTCAGAAGAATCTCCAGGAAATAACAACAGCTAATGAACTGATCAAAAGGGATTTAAATAATATAACAGAAAGTGAATTTAGAATAATAGTCATAAAATTAATCGCTGGGCTTGAAAACAGTATACAGGACAGCAGAGAATCTCTTGCTACAGAGATCAAGGGACTAAGGAACAGTCACGAGGAGCTGAAAAATGCCTTAAACGAAATGCAAAACAAAATGGAAACCACGACGGCTCGGATTGAAGAGGCAGAGGAGAGAATAGGTGAACTAGAAGATAAAGTTATGGAGAAAGAGGAAGCTGAAAGAAAGAGAGATAAAAAAATCCAGGAAATGGGGGGATTTCCTGGGGGGAAATGAGGGGAAAATTAGAGAACTAAGTGATACACTAAAAAGAAATAATATACGCATAATTGGTATCCCAGAGGAGGAAGAGAGAGGGAAAGGTGCTGAAGGGGTACTTGAAGAAATTATAGCTGAGAACTTCCCTGAACTGGGGAAAGAAAAAGGCATTGAAATCCAAGAGGCACAGAGAACTCCCTTCAGACGTAACTTGAATCGATCTTCTGCACGACATATCATAGTGAAACTGGCAAAATACAAGGATAAAGAGAAAATTCTGAAAGCAGCAAGGGATAAACGTGCCCTCACATATAAAGGGAGACCTATAAGACTCGTGACTGATCTCTCCTTTGAAACTTGGCAGGCCAGAAAGGCTTGGCACGGTATCTTCAGTGTGCTAAACAGAAAAAATATGCAGCCGAGAATCCTTTATCCAGCAAGTCTGTCATTTAGAATAGAAGGAGAGATAAAGGTCTTCCCAAACAAACAAAACCTGAAGGAATTTGTCACCACGAAACCAGCCCTACAAGAGATCCTAAGGGGGATCCTGTGAGACAAAGTACCAGAGACATCACTACAAGCATAAAACATACAGACATCACAATGACTCTAAACCCGTATCTTTCTATAATAACACTGAATGTAAATGGATTAAATGCGCCAACCAAAAGACATAGGGTATCAGAATGGATAAAAAAACAAGACCCATCTATTTGCTGTCTACAAGAGACTCATTTGAGATCTGAGGACACCTTTAGATTCAGAGTGAGAGGATGGAGAACTATTTATCATGCTACTGGAAGCCAAAAGAAAGCTGGAGTAGCCATACTTATATCAGACAAACTAGACTTTAAATTAAAGGCTGTAACAAGAGATGAAGAAGGGCATTATATAATAATTACAGGGTCTATCCATCAGGAAGAGCTAACAATTATAAATGTCTATGCGCCAAATACCGGAGCCCCCAGATATATAAAACAATTACTCATAAACATAAGCAACCTTATTGATAAGAATGTGGTCATTGCAGGGGACTTTAACACCCCACTTACAGAAATGGATAGATCATCTAGACACACAGTCAATAAAGAAACAAGGGCCCTGAATGATACATTGGATCAGATGGACTTGACAGATCTATTTAGAACTCTGCATCCCAAAGCAACAGAATATACTTTCTTCTCGAGTGCACATGGAACATTCTCCAAGATAGATCATATACTGGGTCACAAAACAGCCCTTCATAAGTTTACAAGAATTGAAATTATACCATGCATACTTTCAGACCACAATGCTATGAAGCTTGAAATCAACCACAGGAAAAAGTCTGGAAAACCTCCAAAAGCATGGAGGTTAAAGAACACCTTACTAACGAATGAGTGGGTCAACCAGGCAATTAGAGAAGAAATTAAAAAATATATGGAAACAAACGAAAATGAAAATACAACAACCCAAACGCTTTGGGATGCAGCGAAGGCAGTCCTGAGAGGAAAATACATTGCAATCCAGGCCTATCTCAAGAAACAAGAAAAATCCCAAATACAAAATCTAACAGCACACCTAAAGGAAATAGAAGCAGAACAGCAAAGGCAACCTAAACCCAGCAGAAGAAGAGAAATAATAAAGATCAGAGCAGAAATATGCAATATGGAATCTAAAAAAACTGTAGAGCAGATCAACGAAACCAAGAGTTGGTTTTTTGAAAAAATAAACAAAATTGACAAACCTCTAGCCAGGCTTCTCAAAAAGAAAAGGGAGATGACCCAAATAGATAAAATCATGAATGAAAATGGAATTATTACAACCAATCCCTCAGAGATACAAACAATTATCAGGGAATACTATGAAAAATTATATGCCAACAAATTGGACAACCTGGAAGGAGTGGACAAATTCCTAAACACCCACACTCTTCCAAAACTCAATCAGGAGGAAATAGAAAGCTTGAACAGACCCATAACCAGCGAAGAAATTGAATCGGTTATCAAAAATCTCCCAACAAATAAGAGTCCAGGACCAGATGGCTTCCCAGGGGAGTTCTACCAGACGTTTAAAGCAGAGATAATACCTATCCTTCTCAAGCTATTCCAAGAAATAGAAAGGGAAGGAAAACTTCCAGACTCATTCTATGAAGCCAGTATTACTTTGATTCCTAAACCAGACAGAGACCCAGGAAAAAAAGAGAACTACAGGCCAATATCCCTGATGAATATGGATGCAAAAATTCTCAATAAGATACTAGCAAATCGAATTGAACAGCATATAAAAAGAATTATTCACCATGATCAAGTGGGATTCATTCCTGGGATGCAGGGCTGGTTCAACATCCGCAAATCGATCAACGTGATACATCACATTAACAAAAAAAAAGAGAAGAACCATATGATCCTGTCAATCGATGCAGAAAAGGCCTTTGACAAAATCCAGCACCCTTTCTTAATAAAAACCCTTGAGAAAGTCGGGATAGAAGGAACATACTTAAAGATCATAAAAGCCATTTATGAAAAGCCCACAGCTAACATCATCCTCAATGGGGAAAAACTGAGAGCTTTTTCCCTGAGATCAGGAACACGACAGGGATGCCCACTCTCACCGCTGTTGTTTAATATAGTGCTGGAAGTTCTAGCATCAGCAATCAGACAACAAAAGGAAATCAAAGGCATCCAAATTGGCAAAGATGAAGTCAAGCTTTCGCTTTTTGCAGATGACATGATATTATACATGGAAAATCCGATAGACTCCACCAAAAGTCTGCTAGAACTGATACATGAATTCAGCAAAGTTGCAGGATACAAAATCAATGTACAGAAATCAGTTGCATTCTTATACACTAACAATGAAGCAACAGAAAGGCAAATAAAGAAACTGATCCCATTCACAATTGCACCAAGAAGCATAAAATACCTAGGAATAAATCTAACCAAAGATGTAAAAGATCTGTATGCTGAAAACTATAGAAAGCTTATGCAGGTAATTGAAGAAGATTTAAAGAAATGGAAAGACCTTCCCTGCTCATTAATGGGAAGAATGAATATTGTCAAAATGTCAATACTACCCAAAGCTATCTACACATTCAATGCAATCCCAATCAAAATTGCACCAGCATTCTTCTTGAAACTAGAACAAACAATCCTAAAATTCATATGGAACCACAAAAGGCCCCGAATAGCCAAAGTAATTTTGAAGAAGAAGACCAAAGCAGGAGGCATCACAATCCCAGACTTTAGCCTCTACTACAAAGCTGTCATCATCAAGACAGCATGGTATTGGTATAAAAACAGACACATAGACCAATGGAATCGAATAGAAACCCCAGAACTAGACCCACAAATGTATGGCCAACTCATTTTTGACAAAGCAGGAAAGAACATCCAATGGAAAAAAGACAGTCTCTTTAACAAATGGTGCTGGGAGAACTGGACAGCAACATGCAGAAGGTTGAAACTAGACCACTTTCTCACACCATTCACAAAAATAAACTCAAAATGGATAAAGGACCTGAATGTGAGACCAGAAACCATCAAAACCTTAGAGGAGAAAGCAGGAAAAGACCTCTCTGACCTCAGCCGTAGCAATCTCTTACTCGGCACATCCCCAAAGGCAAGGGAATTAAAAGCAAAAGTGAATTACTGGGACCTTATGAAGATAAAAAGCTTCTGCACAGCAAAGGAAACAACCAACAAAACTAAAAGGCAACCAACGGAATGGGAAAATATATTTTCAAATGACACATCGGACAAAGGGCTAGTATCCAAAATCTATAAAGAGCTCATCAAACTCCACACCCGAAAAACAAATAACCCAGTGAAGAAATGGGCAGAAAACATGAATAGACACTTCTCTAAAGAAGACATCCGGATGGCCAACAGGCACATGAAAAGATGTTCAACGTCGCTCCTCATCAGGGAAATACAAATCAAAACCACACTCAGATATCACCTCACGCCAGTCAGAGTGGCCAAAATGAACAAATCAGGAGACTATAGATGCTGGAGAGGATGTGGAGAGACGGGAACCCTCTTGTACTGTTGGTGGGAATGCAAACTGGTGCAGCCGCTCTGGAAAGCAGTGTGGAGGTTCCTCAGAAAATTAAAAATAGACCTACCCTATGACCCAGCAATAGCACTGCTAGGAATTTATCCAAGGGATACAGGAGTACTGATGCATAGGGGCACTTGTACCCCAATGTTTATAGCAGCACTCTCAACAATAGCCAAATTATGGAAAGAGCCTAAATGTCCATCAACTGATGAATGGATAAAGAAATTGTGGTTTATATACACAATGGAATACTACGTGGCAATGAGAAAGAATGAAATATGGCCTTTTGTAGCAACGTGGATGGAACTGGAGAGTGTGATGCTAAGTGAAATAAGCCATACAGAGAAAGACAGATACCATATGGTTTCACTCTTATGTGGATCCTGAGAAACGTAACAGAAACCCATGGGGGAGGGGAAGGGAAAAAAAAAAAAGAGGTTAGAGTGGGAGAGAGCCAAAGCATAAGAGACTGTTAAAAACTGAGAACAAACTGAGGGTTGATGGGGGGTGGGAGGGAGGGCAGGGTGGGTGATGGGTATTGAGGAGGGCACCTTTTGGGATGAGCACTGGGTGTTGTATGGAAACCAATTTGACAGTAAATTTCATATATTAAAAAATAAAAAATAAATAAATTAAAAAAAAAGAAATAAATTTCAGTTGTTTATAAGCCAAAAAAAAAATAAAAATAAAAAAAAAATAAAAAGCCATCACCAAAAAGATATTACACACACACACACACACACACTGACTTATCTATATGTGAAAACAACAAAATGTGAAAAAAAAATTAAAAAAAAGGGGGCGCCTGGGTGGCTCAGTTGGTTAAGTGTCTGACTTCGGCTCAGGTCACGATCTCGCGGTCCGAGAGTTCGAGCCCCGCGTCGGGCTCTGTGCTGACTGCTCAGAGCCTGGAACCTGTTTCATATTCTGTGTCTCCCTTTCTCTCTGACCCTCCCCCGTTCATGTTCTGTCTCTCTCTGTCTCAAAAATAAATAAACGTTAAAAAATATATATCTGAAAACAACTAAATAGACTAGATGAAATATGCTTTAAAAATTAATTAAGCCACATGCTGGTAAGAAAATGAGAATACATAAAATCTGGAAAATAATTAAAAACAGAAAACCAGAGAGATAAACAGAGAACTGAAACTGGCCTGCTATTGGGATATTTGCCACAGATTAGCTTGTGCTTCAGTTTTCACTAATTTACAAGGAAAAAGGTACAGAAAAAAAAAATAAGCTAGGAAACACCAGAGATTAGAGTCTAATAGATTAATCCTTCTTACTCTAAAAAAAGTTGGGGGACCCTTACTACAAATTGTGGGCTACAAATAAATCTCTATGTCCTGGAGAAAACAAAGGAAACTCACTTACCTTGACCAGTCTCACTGATTGGAAGGAAAACTTATATTTCCTCTAACAATTTATAATAAGCCTGCTTTCATATGGATTGTCCAAATAATACCAAGTTTGGAATTTAATTAGAAATGTCTCTAGTAATGTACCCAGGTGCCTGGAAGAATCAATCCCTTATTTTCTTTGGAAAGATGAGAATCTAAAGGACATTGAAATTAGTATAAAAATGTCAGATTTTTAAAATGTGAGGAAAGAAAGAATTTGTCAAAGAAAATATTTAAAGAGATAATGGCAAATGTTTTCCCAACAATGATAAAGAAAATCATCCTCATGGGCACCTGGGTGGCTCAGTCAGACATCTGACTCTCGATTTTTGCTCAGATTGTGATCTCACAGTTGTGAGGCTGAGCTCCCCATTGGGCTCTGTGCTTGGCACAGAGCCTGCTTGGGATTCTCTTTCTTCCTCTGTCTCTGTCCCTCTTCCACTCATACTCTCTATCTCTCTCGAAATAAATAAATTAAAACAAACAAACAAAAAAAGAAAATCATCCTCAGATTCAGGTGCCCCATAAACTCCAAACATGATAGTTAAAGGAAATATACAATTCAGACTTTAGAAAACTCTAAGTAAAAACAACCTAGATTATTCAACAAGTAAATTGTCAGGAAAATTTAAAAAAATTGGCAAAGATGAAGTCAAGCTTTTGCTTTTTGCAAAAATTTTTTTTAAAAAAGGAAAGAAATGTATTCTGAGTGCAAAAACGATTGTGACTATGGAATGTGCAAAATTAGCCTATATATATAGTTATTTCCATGACCTGTAGCATAGTAGAACCAGAGTTGGAATTTCAAATTATTCTCAGAAAATTTTCTCCTTAAAACATTATTGGGGTTAATAGTTTATTTTGCTTCTGAGAAATAAGGAAACTGTTCATATTTAATGGTACACAGATTTATTGAATGTTTCAATTCAAAAACATGCAATTTTAAAATGAGAACAGGTAAATTTTATGTTTCTATTTTTTTTCAGTTCTGCTTTCCCCTTTGTGGTATTTAATTTCAATGTACAATTGGGGATTTATAACTCTAAACAATGATAATCTTCTGGATGAAAACCTGTAATATCTAACACAAAATTAATTTTCTGTATTATACACATACACATACTGTACATATCTGAATAGTCCAAATCACGGAACCAAAATATGTCAGACTTGAAAAGTTTCTTAAAGGATTTTTCGGCTAACTTCTCATTTTGCAGATAGAGAAACTGAGGCCCAGAGAAAGGACACAAATTTTCCAGTGTAAACAATAATGGTGTGCCCTAATTTTTGACCTGATATTATACAGAAGTAACCCACACAAAGTGGCCATTATAATCAAAAGAGAAAGTACTGACATAGCAAAACTATTGAGATCTTTAAGCAGTGAACATTTTAAAGTGAAAGCACTAGAGAGGGAACGTTTATTTTCCATGACATCTTCACTTTGTCTTCCTTATGGAAACCAAGCTGACTAACACAATGGAGTTTCCTAGGTCTAGATATGTAAGTACAGAATGAAAATAAGAATGTTAAATTTCACGGCAAACAGATGTAGCAAAAGGAGCAATAGATGATAACATAGCACTTATTCTTTATGTACAGAAATATAAGAAAAGCTTAAAGGAAGCATACGAGAGAAAACTTCAGAAAAGTAGAAAAGAGAAAGAAAAGAAACACAGTGATGTTATCAAGATTAATAGCATGTGGTACAAACCCAAACAATAATACAACTAACTACACTTTAGGTACCTGAAGAGGGAAACAAAACGAATTACAAAATGTTGAGTAGTATGGGTAGGGACACCACAAGGGACAGTAATTATCAAGCTTAGTGTACCGAGATAACCATAAGATTAAAAAATAAAATTATCAAAACCAAGAGAACAGAAAAATATACATGATGGGCTTTTAGAATCATCTGGTTATTGAGCTATTGCCCATATAGGAATCAACACTCCATAATTTTCTCATCTGTATCTTGGTCTACTTAGTAGAGAATAGGTGCGTTAGGGTTCTCCATGATCAAAAAGATATGTATATATACAAAAATGGATTTATTTTAAGGAATTGGCTTCCACAGTTATGGAGACTGGCAAGTCCAAAATCTCAACCTTGGGCTAATAGGCTGGAGACTCAGGAGAGCCACTGCTGCACTTCCAGTCTGAAAGCCAGGTGGTTGGAGAATTAGAAGAACAAATGTTCCAGTACCAGTCTGAAGATCATCAGATGTAGGTCCAGAAATAACCAATATTGCAGATGAAGTCTGAAAGCAGTCTGTTGGAGAATTCTTTCTTGTTCCAGGGAGGCTTCTGATTTTGTTCTACTCAGACATTCAACTAATTGAATGAGCACCACCTATACATGGAGGACAATCTGATTTAGTCAAATTTAACTGATTAATAACTTAATCCCACTGTAGACACCCTCACAGAAACAACCAGAATATGGTTTAAGCAAACATTTGGGCACCATGTTGCCCAACCTTGTTGACACATAAAATTAGACATCACAGTAGGAATATACAAAGGCAGAATTGCTGAAAAATAATTGCCTGCATTGATCTATCACCTTAGATTGTAGTTAATCTCTGTTTATTTCACTCTAAAACAGGATAATGATATTAAACTCCCTCTTGGGGCGCCTGGGTGGCTCAGTTGGTTAGGCGTCCGACTTCGGCTCAGGTCACGATCTCGCGGTCCGTGAGTTCGAGCCCCGCGTCGGGCTCTGTGCTGACTACTCAGAGCCTGGAGCCCGTTTCAGATTCTGTGTCTCCCTCTCTCTCTGACCCTTCCCCGTTCATGCTCTGTCTCTCTCTGTCTCAAAAATAAATAAATGTTAAAAAAATTTTTTTTAAAAATAAAAAAAAATAAACTCCCTCTTAAAGTTCATGTGAGTAATGCTCAGATCCCTTCAATAGCTAAAGATACACCTAAAGGAAGGAAAATATTTTTTACTTGAAAAATAATAATCATATATATGGAATTTACAGGTGGAACAAGCCTGATGAGGCACAAAGACTTAATGTAATAAATACATACCTCTAAATTTTGCTTATTTACAAGCTTTTCACAATGAATGGTAATTGCTAATTTGATTTTGCTAGTATTGCTATAACGTGGTTGAGATGCTTGATTTAGCTGTAGAATATTTAGTTTCCTTGTTCCTTGCTGTACTTCCCCTGCAGCTGTCTGTGACTTTTTCTCAACTACAGGATTAAACCATTTGAGCTAGGCTTATACAAAATGTTACAAAATGTTATCAATAAAATGATTTTATTGCTTTCTCAATTCCTTCACTTGTGAAACTGAGGTATTTGTGCACATTCTCATAGGGCTGTTAATTAATGATGCATAGATATATGCATCTGAGAATAAATTTGTCATATATTTTATTAAAAGATGGATGGACTGCAAACATTATGAAAAATGTAATTTTGTCCTTATAAATAGAATTTCAACCACATTTTGAAAAACAATTATTTTTAAGGGCAAGATTTTAAGGCAAGATTTTCAGTTTCTTTTGACTGAAAATAACCATTTATACTCATAATTCTATTGTTTGTATGTGTTGAATAAAATTTGCCACAAATTAGGTATTTGTGTAGTCATCAAATAAAAGTCAATATCCTGAAACTTCAAATCCCATTTTTGACAATAAAAATAATTTAATGATATATATTTGGTATTTTAATTACAAATCTAACATGAGCAGTATATAAATAATTCTAACTTTTATAAGCCCCCATGTATATCAAATTCTTGGTTAACAAAGTTTTAGTATAATTTTCAGGTATTTTATTTATTTTTAATTTAAATTTTAGTACAATGTTCATTTCAGGAGTAGAATCCAATGATTCATCACTTACATATAATATCCAGTGTTCATCACAACAAGTGCTCTCTTCCATACCCATAACCCATCTAGCTCATCTCCCACTGGCTTCTCTCCATCAACCCTCAGGTTTTTTCTCTATGGTTGAGTCTCTTGTGGTTTGTTTCTCTCTCTTCTATTTTCCCCCACGTGTTCATCTGTTTTGTTTCTTAAATTCCACATATCAGTGAAATCATATAATGTTCATCTTACTCCAATTGATTTATTTCTTTTAGCATAATACATTCTAGCTCCATCCACCTTATTGCAAATGTCAAGATCCCATTCTTTTAGATGAGTAATATTCCATTATATATGTACCACATCTTCTTTATCCATTCATCAGTTGATGGACGTTTGGGCTCTCTGCATAGTCACTATTGTTTATAATGCTGCTATAAACATTAGGGTGCATGTACACCTTCAATACTTAATAGTGCAATTGCTGGGATGTAGGGTAGTTTTATTTTTAATTTTTTGAGGAAACCCTATACTATTCTCCAAAGTAGCTGTGCCAGTTTGCATTCCCACCAACAGTGCAAGAGCATTGCCCTTTCCCCACATCCTCGCCAAAACCTACTGTTTCTTGTGTTGTTAATTTTAGTTATTATGGAAAGTGTGAAGTGGTGTCTCATCATGGTCTTGATTTGTAATTCCCTGTTGATGAGTGATGAGCATCTTTTCATGTGTCTGTTAAATATCTGGATGTATTTTTGGAAAAGTGTCTATTCATGTCTTCTGCCCATTTCTTAAGTTGGTGATTTGTTTCTTTGGGTGTTGAATCTGGTAAGTTCTTTATAGATTTTAGATACTAACCCTTTATCTGATATGTAATTTGCAAATATCTTCTCCCATTTGTAGGTTGCCTTTTATTTTCTTGATTGTTTCCTTCTCTCTGTGGAAGCTTTTTTTTTTTTATTGTAATGAATTCCCAATAGTTCATGTTTGCTTTTGTTTCCCTTGCCTTCAGCAATATGTCTAGTAAAGAAGTTGCTAAGGACAAGGTCAAAAAGGTTGCTGCCTGTGTTCTCTTCTAGGATTTTGATGGTTTCTTGTCTCACATTTAGGTCTTTCATCCATTTTGAATTTATTTTTGTGTATGGTGTAAGAAAGTGGTCCAGTTTCATTCTTCTGCATGTCACCATCTAGTTTTCTGAATACCCTTTGTTGATGAGACTGTCTTTTTTTTTTCATTAGATATTCCATTCCTGCTTTGTCAAAGATAGTTATGGGTCAACTTCTGTGTTTCTATTCTGTTCCATTGATCTGTGTGTCCCTTTCTGTGCTAGTACCATACTGTCTTGATGACTACAGCTTTGTAATGTAGCTTGAAATCTGAAACCATGATGCTTCCAGTTTTGTTTTACTTTTTCAGGATTTCTTTGGATATTCAGGGTCTTTGTCGTTCCATACAAACTTTAGGATTGTTTGTTTTAACTGCGAAGAACGCTGGTGGTATTTTGATAGGAATTGCATTAAATGCATAGATGGTTTTGGACAGTATAGACATTTTAACAATGTTTGTTCTTCCAATCCATGAGCATGGAATGTCTTTCCATTTCTGTGTGTTCTTTTCAATATCTTTCACAATTCTTCTATAGTTTTCAGAGTACAGATATTTTACATTTTTAGTTAGGTTTATTCCTAGGTATTTTATTGTTTTTGGTACAATTGTAAATGGGATTAATTCCTTGATTTCTTTTTCTGCTGCTTCTTTATTGGTGTATAGAAATGCAACAGATTTCTGCAGATTGATTATATATTTTGTGACTTTGCTGAATTCATGTATTAGTTCTAGCGATTTTTAGGGTGGCTTTTGGGTTTTATACATAGATCATCATGTCTTATGCAAATAGAGAAAGTTTGACTTCTTCCTTGATGACTTCTATGCCCTTTACATTTTTTATCTGATTGCTGAGGCTATGAGTTCCAGTACTATGTTAAATGTAGTGGGGAGAGTGGACATCCTTGTCTTGTTCTTGACTGTGGTGGAAAGGTGCTCAGGTTTTCCCCATTGAGGATGATATTAGTTGTGGGTGTTACAAATATGGTCGTTACGAGGTTGAAGTTTGTTCCATCTATCCTTACTTTGTTGAGGGTTTTTATCAAGAATGGGCGATATGTTTTGTCAAATGCTTTTTCTGCATTTATTGACAATTTTTAATCCTTTATTATTCTGGTGTATCACATTGATTGATTTGTAAATATTGAGCCAGCCCTGAAGCACAGGAATAAATCCCACTTGATCATGGTGAATAATTCGTTTTAAAAAATTTTTAATGTTTATTTGTTTTTGAGACAGAGAGAGCATGAGCAGCGGAGGGGCAGAGAGAGAGGGAGACACAGAATCTGAAACAAGATCCAGATTCTGAGCTGCCAGCACAGAGCCCGATGGGGGGCTTGAACCCACGAACCATGAGATCATGACCTGAGCTGAAGTCAGATGCTTAACCAAATGAGCTACCCAGGCACCCCAATAATTCTTTAATCTACTGTTGAATTTGATTTCTTAGTATTTTGTTGAGAGTTTCCTAATCCAAATTTATCAGGGATATTGGCCTGTAATTTTCCTTTTTAGTGGGATCTTTGTCTGGTTTCGGAATCAAGGTAATGGTGACTTTACAGAATGAGTTTGGAAGTTTTCCTTCCATTTTTATTCTTTTGAACAGTGAGAAGAATGGGTATTAACTCTCCTTTACATGTATGGTAGAATTCCTCTGGGAAATCTCTGGCCCAGGATTCTTATTTGTTGGGAGATTTATGATTACTGATTCAATTTCTTTGTTGGTAATGGGTCTGTTCAAATTTTCTATTTCTTCCTGTTTCAGTTTTAGTAGCTTGTGAGTTTCTAGGAATTTTTTCCATTTCTTCCAGGTTGCCCAATGTGTTGGCATATAATTTTTCATAGTATTTTTCATAGTACTCTTTTATAATTGTTTGTATTTCTGTCATGTTGGTTGTGATCTTTCCTCTTTTGTTTGAGATTTTATCTATCTGGGTCTTTTTTTCTTTTTGATAAAAAAAAAACCCTTCTGGCTTGAAGGTTATGAATATTGTTTATTCTTTCAAAGAACCAGTTCTTAGTTTTGCTGATCTGTTCATACTGGTCTGTTTGTTTGTTTGTATATAGTTAATTATGTTCTAATGTTTATTAATTCCCTTCTTCTGCTGTCTTTAGACTTTTTTGTTATTCTTTTCCTAGCTCCTTACAGATATTTTATTAATTAGTCCTCTGCTAAGAGAAGAACAATGAAAACATGAGAGTATATTGCAAATTTATGCAAATTTTTCCAAATTGAGGTTGCAAGTCTTGCAAATGATGCAAAATTTCATGAAAGTTATGTTGGAGATCCAGGTTAATATTATCATGAAACTGCTGACAAATGAAGACAAATAAGGATCTGGCTGAGTTATGAGAGAAAATCTACAATGATATGACAAATTAAGTGCTTAAAAAAGAGCTTCAAGTTTAAAATATTGAGTTCCTTGGGAAAATCTATATAGCATCATTTTTGCAAGAATATATTCCCCCCCGCAAAGAAAGAATATATTCCTCCTAAAATAAACATACATGTATTTCTTCTGAATTTTTTTTTCTGAAAGTGAAATGAAGGTAAAAGTTAAAACATACAAGGTTATCACACAGTTTTGTCATAAAAAACATACTAAAAATAAACAAAATCACAAACCTAATTTTGCCAAAGGAAACTGTGTAAACTTATTTTCATGACAAAATTTTATATTTTATTTTCATTTTAATCTCATTTCAAATAAATTTTACCTTTTATAATTCTGACACATAACAGCTGATTGTCAACCCTGAGCATAGATAATGAACGTCCACATTCCCTCAGATGAGATTATCAATTATAATCCAGGTTGTTGTTGTTGTTTTTGTTTTTGTTTTTGTTTTTGGTGAAAAGGCTAATTAGATTTAACATTCTTCATTTTGAATTCATTTCATAAAAGAAAACTATAGTGAAATTACCACAAACAAGATATTTTTACTGAAAGAATATCCTAAATTTTAAGGAGTTCTTTGTGCTTTGTCAGGTTTAGGACTGAATTTTAATATAATTTCAAATTGCTTCCATATGTGTCATCCTATAAAAGTGTCTTTCTAAAAAATGTCCACCATGTCATATAAAATAATTTTAAGAAGACATGTTACAAAGTGTTAAATATCACTTGATCTTAATGTGTTGCTGATATTATATTTAAGTGTGTATATGCAATTTATTTATACATAATGACTGTAGTGGTATATAGCTGTGAATATTAGTTAACTTTAGTAGAGCCACAAGATTTTAAAAATATGTTTATTATGTTTTTCTTTATTTTCATAACATTTTACAATGAACTTATTTTTATAAGCAGAAATAAATATTTTAATAATCTAATTAGAAATAACTAATTGAGAAAGATGAACCTTTGGCACCGTTGGAGGGACTTAAAACTGGTGCAGCCACTCTAAAAAGAAATGGAAGTTCCTCAAAGAATTAAAAATAGAACTACCCTGCATCTCAGTAATGACACTACTAAGTATTTATCTAAAGGATACAAAAATCCTGATTTGAAGTGGCACATGCACCCCAGTTTTTATAGCAGCACTATAAAAAATAGCCAAAGTATGGAAAAAGTCCAAATGTCCATCAACTGATGAATGGATAAAGAAGATATGGTGTATATGTATATATAATGGAATATTACTCAGCAATCAAAAAGAATGAAATTTTGCCATTTGCAACAATGTGGATGGAACTAGAGTGTATTATGCTAAGCAAAATAAGTTAGCCAGAGAAAGATTAAGTATCATATGGTTTTACTCATATGTGGAACTTAAGAAATAAAACAGATGAACATAAGGAAAGGAAGTGAAATAAGATAAAAACACAGAGGGAGACAAACCATAAGAGACTTAACTACAGAGAACAAACTGAGGGTTACAGGTGGGGTGTTGGGTGGGGGGATGGGCTAAATGGGCAAGGGGCATTAAGGAAGACACTTGGGATGAGCACTTGGTGTTATATGGAAGTGATGAATCACTAAATTCTATTCCTGAAATAATTTGTACACTACATGTTAACTAACTTGGATTTAAATTTTAAAATAATTAATTAATTAATTAATTAAAAAAAAGAAATGTCTCATTGAAGCATTGAAGAAACTACAGAAATAAATTGGTTTAAATTTACTTTGTATTTACCTCTGTGTATCTCTGTCATATATGAGTAATATCAAATATCTCTTTTGTGTGTGTGTGTGTGTGTGTGTGTGTGTAAAGATTTCCCAGTCCTCTGCTTATCTGTAACTCCATTCTATTGGGAGGGGAGTGGAAGGGTAAGCTGGAAGGCATCCTCTGACATATTTTAAATTTTCTGTGAACTGGAAGACCAGAGACCCACTGAAAACAAAATGAATATTTCCTTTCCTTTACTATAAGTAGATGGGAGAAATGGCATTTCAAAAACTCTGATGTATAGTAGGAGAAGTGTTTTTAATTTTTTTAATGTTTATTTATTTTTGAGAGAGAGTGTGTGTGTGTGTGAGTGGGGAAGGGGCAGAGAGAGACACACACACAGAATATGAAGCAGGCTCTTGGCTATGTGCTGACAGCTCAGAGCCTGATGCAGGGCTTAAACTTATGAATGGTGAGATAATGACCTGAGCCAACCTTGGACCCTTAAATTACTGAGCCACCTAGGCACCCTTAGTAGAAGTGTTTTGACCAAGATCTTTTGAGGTGATAGTTGAAAACGAAATATACCAATAACATAAAGGGAAATTTTCTGAGCACAAGGGCAGGATTTAAGAAAAGTTTAATTTTACACAGTGTTTTTGTGATAATCATGTTACATGATAAGCTTCTAGTTCTTTGTAGTTTATGGAATGCTAGGGTACCCCTGTGTGTCTCATGGTGACTAAATTTTGTTTATGAAGCATAATGGAATTTTTGTTATATACTTTTTATTGTAAGATTTCCCTAGGTTGGAGTGCCTGGGTGGCTCATTAGGTTGAGTTGGACTCTTGATCTCAGCTCAGGTCTTAATCTCAGGGTTATGAGTTCAAGCTCTGTATTGGGCTCCATGCCCAGCATGGAGCCTACTTAAAAAAAAAAATTCCAGGTAACTCTATAATTAATGGGTCAGCAAGGTAATTTGTGAATATTAGTGAACACCCAGAATCCATTCTTTACTCACAGCTAGTTGAGTTCCCACTAAATTCTGCTTGGAACTGGATTTTTACATTGGATACAAAAAGATATAGAGAATAACGGTGAATATTAATACAATACATTATATTTCTAATATGTATATTTTATATAATAAATACATGAAATACCTTTATATATTTAGATTTTATACAGAAATGCATAAAATAAATAAGCTACTATTTAGGATACTATTTCTATAAATTTTACTAAATCAATCTGATTTGATTTTTTGGCTGCACACTTCTCATTTCAATGTTGTTATTCATCTGGTGTGTTAACACCAGTGCATTAAGAAAAAAAAAATACCAATATCTTACATTTTGGAGCTCTTAATGTGAGATCAAATATAAAAAAAATCTCTTCTTTTCCATGTTAAAAACAATATATTCTGTAAATATGACAGTTGAAAATTGGGGCAAACAGAAGTAGAAATGAACTATTTCAAGGAGAAGCTGGTACTTGAAGAATGTACAGATTTTGAATAAAAGCAGTGGAAATGCTCATTTGTTTTGTTTTTTAATTCCACATATGAGTGAAATCTTATGGTATTTGTCTTTCTCTGAGTGACTGATTTCACTTAACATAACATTATAGCTCCATTTGTGTCATTGCAAACAAACAAGCAAAGGAGTAAAGAGAGAGAGAGACCAAGAAACAGACTTTTAAGTGTAGATAACAAACTGGTGGTTACCATAGGGGAGGTGGGTGAGGAATGGGTCAAATTGGTGATAAGTATTAAAGATTGCACTTGTTGTGAGGAGCACTACGTGTTGTATGGAAGTGTTGAAGCACTTAATTGTACAGTTGAAACTAATATTACACTGTATGTTAGCTACTTGGAATTTAAATGAAAACTAAAAGGGGCACTTGGGTGGCTCAGTCAGTTAAGTGTCTGACTCTTGAATTCAGTCCAGGTCATGTTTTCACAGTTTGTGAGGTTTGTGAGTTCAAGCCCCACATCACCTCAACAGTGTAGAGCTTGCTGGAATTCTCTCTGTCTCTCTCTCCCTCTCAATAAATAAACTTAAAAACAAAAATAAAAACAAAAAAAAATAGGGGAAATAATGAGATATACTTACTGAAAAGACACAAAGTCAAATCAAAAAAAGAAGTTGGTGGAAGAAGAAATATTTACCCTAGATGAAAGACTACTCAGGAAAGGTATGGTATTTGTCTTAAAATATTTTGAGATCTGTCATATAAAAGAAGAAGTAGACTTGTTCTCCATTTCCCCTGTGAATCAAACCTAGAACAATGATGAGCATTTCAGTCACAGAAACAGTCTAAACTTACACCTAAAGGAGCTAGAAAAAGAACAACAAAGAAAACCTAAAACAAGAAGATAAAAGGAAATAATAATGATTAGAACACTTATAAATGATATAGGAACAAACAAACAAAAAAAATAGGTCAATGAAACCAGGAGAAGGTTCTTTGAAAAAATTAACAAAATTCATAAACTTCTTGTCAGACTTATTTTTAAAAAAGAGAGATAAAGCACTCAAATAAAGAAAATAACAAATTAGAGAGGAGAAATAACAACCAACACGAAAGAAATACAAATGATTATAAGAGAATATTATGAAAAACTATATGCCAATAAATCACACAATCTGGAAGAAATGGAAAAATTCTTAGAATCATATAAACCACCAAAAAGAAACAGGAAGAAACAGACAACTTGAACAGACCAATAACCAGCAAAGAAATTGAATCAGTAATCAAAAAACTCCCAATAAACAAAACCTGAAAGACTCCACCAAAAAACTGTTGCAATGTATAAACACATTCAGTAAAGTCACGAATACAAAATCAATATACAGAAATCTGTTTCATTTCTGTAGACCAGTAATGAAGCAGCAGCAATAGAAATTAAGAAAATAATTCTATTGGGGACCCTGAGTGGCTCAGTCAGTTAAACATGAATCTTGATTTCAGCTCAGATTGTGATCTCATGGTTCATGAGATTGATTGAGCCTTGTGTTGGGTTCTGCACTGACAGCACAGAGCCTACTTAGGAGTCTCTCTTTCCCTGTCTCTCCACCCCTGTCCCCACCAAAATAAATAAATAAATTTAAAAAAGAAAAGAATCTCGTTTACAATTGCACAAAAAATAGTAAAATACCTAGGAATAAACCTCTATTCTGCCCAAAACAATCTACAGATTTAATGCAAACCTTCTCAAAATACCAACAGCTTTTTTCACACATCTAGAACAAATGATCATAAAATTTGTGTGGAACCATAAAAGACCTCAAATAACCAAATCAATCTTGAAAAAGAAAACAAAAACTGGAGGAATCACAATTCCAGATATCAAGTTATATTTCAAAGCTATAGTAGTCAAAACTGTATGGTACTGGCACAATAATAAGCACATAGCTCAAAAGAACAGAAGAGAAAGCCAATAAATAAACCCACATTTATATGGTCAATTGATCTTTGACAAAGGAGGAAAGAATATGCAATGGGAAAAAGTTAGATTCTTCAACAAATGGTGTTGGGAAAACAGGATAGCCACATGCAACAGAATGAACCTGGACCACTTTCTTTGACCATAAAGAAAAATAACTTAAATTGATTAAAGACCTAAATGTGAGACCTGAAACCATAAAAATCCTTGAAGAGAGCACAAGCTGTAATGTCTCTGACATCGAAAATATCATGTTTTCTAAATATGTTCCTGAGGCAAGAGAAATAAAAGCAAAAATAAACTATTGGGACTACATTAAAACAAAATATTCTACACAACAAAGGAAACAACCTACAAAACTAAAAGTTAGCCTATTGAATGGGAAAAGATACTTGCAAATGACATATCTAATAAAGGGTTTGTATCCAAAATACATTAAAAAACTGATATAATTCAATACACAACAATGAAAAAAAATCCAAGTTAAAAATGGACAGAAGACATAAACAGATATTTCTTAAAGAAGACATACAGATGGTCAACAGACAGATGAAAAGATTCTCTTCATCAGCCATCATCAGTGAAGTGCACATGAAAACTACAATGAGATATCACTTCACACCTATCAAGTGTGTCTAAAATCAACAACACAAGAAACAACAGGTGTTGGTGAGGATGTGGAGAAAAAGGAACACTCTTTCACTGTTGGTGAGAATGTAAACTGGTGCAGTTACTCTGAAAAACAGTATTGAGATTCGTCAAAAATTTTTAAATATAATTACATTTTGATCCATAAGCACACTAATGGGTTTTCACAGAAAGAATATAAGAACACTAATTTAAAGGGATACACTTACCCTTATGTTTATAGCAATATTATACACAATAGGGAAGATATGGAAGGAGCCCAAATGCCCATCAATTGGTGAATGGATAAAGATGTTCTATATATGTATGGATTGTTGTTACTCAACAATAGAAAAGAATGAAACCTTGCCATTTACAATGACATGATTGGGACTACAGAGTACAATACAATCAATCAGAGAAAGACAAATACCATATGATATCACTCAAATGTGGAATTTATGAAAACAAACAAACAAACAAATGAAAAAGAGAGAGAGACACACCGAGAAACAGACTCTTAAGTATAGAGAACAAACTGATGGTTACCATAAGGGAGGTTGAGGGGGAATGAAGAAATAGGGGATGAGGTTTAAAGAGTACTTTTATCTTGATGAAAAAGATAAAAGTAACTTAAAAATAATAAAATGGCAGAGGACTTTAAAAGTCAAAAAATTCTGAATAAGCTTTTTAAGTCTTGAAATCTCAGCTTTCTCTAGGTTAAAAATCATATTCTTTCCCCATGTTTTCCATTTTGGCTTCTTCATTTGGCCTATTACTACTAGAGTAAACTAGCAGACAGGTGAGAGTCATCTACCTATGGTGCAGTGTACTTTGGGAAGAGAGAACAAAAGAGAAAAAGGTATCAAAGAGAAACAGTATACATATGTATCCCTCAACTACTCTCTTTTTAGCTTACTTTATCTCAGTTCATTATTAGAGGATTTACTTCTTTCTCGGATTTGTAACATAATCTCCACAAACATGGAGAATCAGCCTATAGACTGCATACCTCAGGGTTGAAGGAACATGAAGGACAGAAATATTGTGTGTGAAGGGATTGGTGAAAGTTTCATTGATAAAAGGGCCTTATATAGTGAAGCTGCATCTTGACAAATACAAACTAGTTTAGTTTATAGGACATAAATTAGTCGTAAGCATACTCTAAGCCAGGAGAACCATAAAAACAAATGCAAATTTAAGGATTCTTGTAAACTACCTGTGTAAGTGCCAAGGAATTCACATGTCTAGATTAGAGGAAATTTTTGAGTGGCAAAAGAATTTTATTTCTTTATTAATTTATTATTTATTTATTTAATGTTTATTTTTGAGAGAGGGAGAGACAGAGCATGAGAGTGGGAGGGGCAAAGAGAGGGAGAAGGGATTTGAAGTAGACTCTGCGCTGACAGCCTAGAGCCTGATGCGGGACTCCAAGTCACAAGCCATCACATCATGAGCTGAGACAAAGTCAAACATTTAACTGACTTTGCCTGAGTGTCAGAAAAAATTTAAAAACAATGGAGAGGCAAATATGGCAGAACTGGAAGACCTAAATGTCAGGTTGTAGAATTTCTATTTGATAGTATAAGCAAGGGGAAATAATTCTTTTTTAAAGTTTTTTAAATGCTTATTCATTTTTGAGAGACAGAGAGAGACAGAACATGGGTGGGGGAGGGGAAGAAAGAGGGAGGCACAGAATCTGAAGCAGGCTCCAGCCTCTGAGCCATCAGAGGCCATCAGAGCCCGATGCGGGGCTTGAACCCATGAACCACAAGATCATGGCCTGAGCTGAAGTCTGATGCTCAACTGACTGAGCCACCCAGGTGCCCCAGGGAAGTAATTCCTAAGTTGAGGATGAGGGAGAGTGATGTGATATCATCTGAAGAAAACAGAGGCTTGAATTAATCTAGCTATGCAAGCCAGTATTAATATGATAAATGTAGAAATATAAAGTATGGAATAAATTTAAGAGATATTGCAAAAAAAAAAAAAAACGGAAACATTAGTATGAGGAAAATGATTTGTTGGCAGTTAGGAGAAAAGAGAGAAAAGACTATAAAATAAATCTTCCCAAACTGTGAATCAGAGAAAGAAAAGAATGCAATAAGAGTAAATGGAATGAAGAAATTGGGTAAGATTCTTCCCTGTTTAGGGCTATCCAGATATTGTTCTGGTATCAAAGTAAAACAAAAGATTTATTTTTGTCCACATTTTTCTCCCTCTGCAGAGACTTTCTGAGAACTATTTGGGCTTTATTATATGGGTATTTTAAAAATTAAAGATTATATACAAAAGGAGAAACAAAGAATAGTTGTTTAAGTGATTTTTTTTTTTGGAAAGATACTATTATTGACCTGAAGGAAATGGTATAGGAAGGGTATTATGTGTAGCCAGTGAAGTTTCTCACCAGTAATTCCAAAAGGAAATCTTAAAATGCAGGACTACTATTTAAATGAGTATCTTGAAGTTCAGGAATTTACTGAAACCATTTTGTGTCAATTAGAATAAGCTCTTCGAGTGCTCCTCAACATAGTTATTTAGTTGTTTGTATCATATTCACCTCAGGAATCTTTATTCCTGACTTTGTGGGAAAGGGGTGTATTAGCACTGATTCTTAAGGGCAAGGACATTATTGCCTGGGGAGCTTACTGAGGTGCTATCAGTGTAGGAGTTTCAGAGCATGATAGATCAGGTGGAAAACCAAAACAACTATCTTGTAACAAGAATAAGAAATTGGTTAAATAATTCTCATCTCATCTAAGCCTAAAATTTGCATTTGGTTGAATTACAGCAAAAATGTGGAATTGTTCAGTAATTACATCTCCCATATTCCTAAATTCAAAACATGAATACAAATCTTGTTACTCCTATATTTTCCACCAAGAATCTTGCTTTTTCTTGAAATGCAGCATTCACTTTGAATATAGCTCTATTCAGAACTTAATGCATGTTTTCCAACCTATATATTTCATAACTACCATTCTTTTTATTTATTTATTTTTTTCATATAACCACAAAAGGGACTTTTGAAAATGTGCGATAAAGCTTTTACCCTGGTCTAATTGACTAGCATTAGACTTGTGGAAATTCTACCTGTGTTTCAAGGAGGCTTCTAATGAGAAAACATTGTACTACTAGCTAAGACCTAAGAGTTTATTATATTTGTATTTGTATCTATATGTTAACAGGAATTATATTGCTTAAAATGTCATTGCTTGTAGTGCCAGAAAAAACAGCTGGTGCAGTGAGGGATAATAAAGAAAATGCACCTCCTTAAGAATAACGAGAGGGGCGCCTGGGTGGCGCAGTCGGTTAAGCGTCCGACTTCAGCCAGGTCACGATCTCGCGGTCCGTGAGTTTGAGCCCCGCGTCAGGCTCTGGGCTGATGGCTCGGAGCCTGGAGCCTGTTTCTGATTCTGTGTCTCCCTCTCTCTGCACCTCCCCTGTTCATGCTCTGTCTCTCTCTGTCCCAAAAATAAATAAAAAACGTTGAAAAAAAAAAATTAAAAAAAAAAAAAAAAAAAAAAAAAAAAAGAATAACGAGAAATGGTATTTTGCCTATATAACATAAAAAGAGCCCATTTCCCCTACATGTTGTTTTGACTAGTTTGGATTGATATTCATTTTCTTTTCTTTTCTTTTCTTTTCTTTTCTTTTCTTTTGTACTTATTTAAATTTATGTTAACTAACTTGACATAGTGTAGTATTGGCTTCAGGAGTCCATTGATTCGTTATTTACATAAAACACCCAGTGCTCATCTCAATAAATGCCCTCCTTAATACCCATCACCTATTTAGTCCATCCCCTCACCCACCTCTCCCCAGCAACCTTCGGTTTGTTCTCTGTATTTAGAGTCTCTTATGGTTTGCCTCCCTCTCTATTTTTATCTTATTTTTCCTTCTCTTTCCCTGTGTTCATCTTTTTTGCTTCTTAAATTCCACATGAATTAAATCATATGGTATTTGTCTTTCTCTGACTGACTTATTTCACTTAGCATAATACCCTTTAGTTCCATCCATGTTGTTGCAAATGGGAAGATTCCATTCTTTTTGATCACTGAGTAGTATTACATTATATATATATATATATATATATATATATATATATATATATACACATACCACATCTTCTTTATCCATTTGTCAGTTGATGGACATTTGAGCTCATTCCATAATTTGTCTATTATTGATAGTGCTGCTATAAACATTGGGATGCATGTGCTCCTTCAAATCAGCCCTTTTGTATCCTTTGGATAAATACCTAGTAGTGCAATTGCTGGGTCAAAGAGTAGTTCAATTTTTAACATTTCGAGGAACCTCCATACTGTTTTCCAGAGTGGCTGCACCAGGTTAATTCCCACCAACCATATAAGAGGTTTCCCCTTTCTCAGCATTCTTGCCAACACTTGCTGTTTCTTGTGTTGTTAATTTTAGCCATTCTAAGAGGTATGATGTGGTATCACATCATGGTTTTGATTTGTATTTCCCCGATGATGAGTGATGTTGAGCATCTTTTCATGTGTTTGTTAGCCATCTGGATTCTTCTTTGGAAAAGTATCTGCTAATTTCTTCTGTCATTTCTTCACTAAGTTATTTGTTTTTTGGGTGTTAGGTTTGATTAGCTCTTTATAGATTTTGGACATTAACCCTTTATCAGATATGTGGTTTGCAAATATCTTCTTCCATTTTGTAAGCTACTTTTTAGTTTTATTGTTTGCTTCACTGTGCAGAAGCTTTTATTCTTGATGAGGCCTTGATGAGTTCATTTTTGTTTTTCTTTCCCTGGCCTCTGTAGACATGTCTAGTATGCTATGTCCAAGGTCAAAGAGGTTGCTGCATGTTTTCTCCTGTAGGATGTTGATGGTATCCTGCCTTACCTAAGTCTTTCATCCATTTTGAATGTATTTTTGTGTATGGTGTAAGAAAGTGGTCCAGTTTCATTTTTCTGCATTTTGCTGTCTAGTTTTCCCAGCACCATTTGTTGAAGAGACTGTCTTTTTTTCATTGGATATTCTTTCCTGCATTGTTGAAGATTAGTTAGCATACATTCATGGGTCAATTTTGGGTTCTCTATTTCATTTCATTGATCTGTGGGTCTGTTTTTGTGCCAGTACCATACTGTCTCGGTGATAACAGTTTTGTAATGCAGCTTGTAGTCTGAAATTCTGATGCTTCCAGCTTAGATTTTCTTGTTCAACATTACTTTGGCCATTCACTTTTAAAATAAACTTTCACTATTTTGTTATACCTACTACCTAGCTTTAGAAACAAAGACTCAAATGATTTCCCCAATTAATCACAAAATATTTTCCTAGTATATGTTAATAATCAGCTCATGTTTTCTATAGAGGTTTATGTTTATTATATCAATGATTTAACTCCTTTCAAGAGGTGAATAAAAGTTATGTTTCTTTACATATAGCTAATACGTGCCTCTATGACTAGATTTCTAAAACTTTGTCATGAGGGTTAATGATAGGTGTTTCTCAAAATGAAGAAACATTACATGACAAAGTTAAACAGTTCTTCAGAATAGGAATTGTTAAAGCATTTAGGATACTACTAAATATTTTGAGGAGGCACACAAAATGTGGCATGCAATCCCTCCCTTTTTTTTCTTTTTTTTAATTTTTTTTAAATTTTTTTAACGTTTTTATTTATTTTTGAGACAGAGAGAGACAGAGCATGAACGGGGGAGGGTCAGAGAGAGGGAGACACAGAATCTGAAACAGGCTCCAGGCTCTGAGCTGTCAGCACAGAGCCCAACGCGGGGCTTGAACTCACGGACGGCTTGAACTCATGACCTGAGCCGAAGTCGGCAGCTTAACCAACTGAGCCACCCAGGCTCCCCTCCCTTCTTTTTTTCTTGGAAGATATATTAATATTTCTTAAATACTCATGAACCAGGGAGCAGTCTGCTCATAAATAACAGGGCATTTAACTATGTATTTACTTTTACTTCATTTAATCTTGTGTGGTTTTTTTTCTGTCTTCTAATTTGGCATGCAGTATTTGAAAATCTAATGTAACTCAGAAGAGGTCCAATTAAATAGAATTTACATGCAACATTCATACACACTTCATTTTGTTTTGCTTAAGCAGTATTTTATCTCCACACTTAATCCTCCTAAATCATACAGTTATTTTTTAAAAGTTTGGGAAATGTCTAAGATATATGCAAAGGAACAGTAAATCTATGAAACTTGACTATTATTTGACTGTTGTGCAAATATATGAGAATCACAGTCTCTAAAATTAGCTTTACTTAGAACTTAAAATCCAGTAGACTAATAAGTGTGCCAAGGGGATGAAGCTATAGGATGGTGGATTAATTAGATCCACTATTTAGGCAACTTGTTACCTTAGCTTGGCCATGAAAAATGCCTCTTTTGAGTGTTTTTGTGGAATTTTCTCTGATAAGTCCTTTGATATTCTCTATTCTTTACACCTCCATCCAGAGTAGTTTATTTTGAATAATTGCTCATTCTGCTTGCAATTTGATTTCTATGCTTACTTCTGCTCATTTGAATCTTTTAAACATCTGGGAGAGATATTTTTTTAAACTCTATAATCAGTTAACTTTATTGCAATACACCAAGTCACCTAATATCATCCACAACATAGAAAGGGGTGCTTGATAAAAGAAATGTGACATGCATATGTTTTACAGCTATTTTATCAGCATAACACAAGAATTACTATTTAGTCAAAAGATACAAGGTAAACTCAGCAACTATTTACTGAGTCCAAATCTTTATTGTATTGTGGAAAATACAAAAAAGGTGCGAAATAAGACTTTTCCTTCAAAGAAACTATTAAACTTTTGCCTGATGCCATCAAAATGAAAGAAGGTTGTAATATCTGATTAAAATTTATGAAATGGATTTTAATTATAGATATATATATGTGACATGAATTTTGTCAATATTCACATGCTCATAATAATTTTATTTTGTTATTTTTTAAAGTTTTTAATTTTATTTCTGGTTAGTTAACATATAGTATAATATTGGTTTCAGATGTACAATTTAGTGTTAACACTTCTATACAACACCAGGTGTTCATCACAAGTGGCCTCCTTAATCCCCATCAGCTATTTAACCCATCCCCCTATCCACCTCTCCCTGGTAACAATTTGTTCTCTACAGTTAAGAGTCTGTTTCTTGGTTTTCTTCTATTTTTCCCCCTATGTTTATTTGTTTTGTTTCTTAAATTCCACATATGAGTGAAATGATATGTTATTTGTCTTCCTCCAATTGACTTATTTCACTTAACATAATAATCTCTAGCTAAACCCACATTGTGCAATTGGCAAAATTTCATTTTTTATGCCTGAGTAATAGTCCAGTGTGTGTGTGTGTGTGTGTGTGTGTACATATATACATACCAACTCTTCATTTATAAGTTGATGGCCATTTGGACTTTTTCTGTAATATGGCTATTCTAAATAATGCTTCTATAAACATTAAAGGGGCATGTATCTCTTCTCATTTGTATTTTTGTATTTGATGGGTAAATACCTAGTAGTAAAACTGCTGGATCATAGGGTAGTTTTGTATTTTGCCAGTTTCACCATGATATGTTGTACAGAAGATCTATTCATGTTATATCCGAAGGAAGTTCTACTTGATTTCAATGTCTGTTTCTTTCCTTAGATTGAGGAAATTCTCAGCTATGATTTGTTCAAGTACACCTTCTGCCACTTTCTCTCTCTCTTCTTCTTCTGGAACTCCTATGATACAGATATTATGTTTCATTGAATCGCTTAGTTCTCTAATTCTCCCTTCATGGTGTAGAACTTTTTTATCTCTCTTTTTCTCAGTTTCATCTTTTTCGATAGTTTTATCTTCTATTTCACTTATTTTCCCTTCTGCCACTTCAATCCTTGCTGTCACCACCTCTAGTTTATTTTGTACCTCATTTACAACATTTTTAAAATTCATCATGACTATTTTTTAGTTCCTTTATCTCTGCAGCAATAGATTCTCTGCTGTCTTCTATGCTTTTTTCAAGCCCAGCGATTAATCTTATTACTATTATTCTAAATACTTCATCAGCTATATTGTTTATATCTGTTTTGATCAATTTGTTACCTGTCATTTCTTCCTGGAATTTCTTTTGAGAAGAATTCTTCTGTTTCATCAATTTGGCTAGTTTTCTGTCCATTATGTGTTTTAAAAGGTGTTATGTGTCCTGCACCTGCGAGCACTACTATATTAAAGAGAGGTCATACACCGTCCAGGGAGTGGCCCTTCAGGTGTGCTTTGGAGGATGTTATTTGCTCTCTGTTGTTGTCACTCTGTTGTTTTATCTCCCTACTAGTAATGGTGTTTTGGGCCCTCCACCAGTTGTGCTTTAATTTGTTCATTCAAGTACCCCTGGAAAAGAATAAAAACAAACAAAAACAAAACAAAACACACACACATAAAACAAAACAAAACAAAACAAAGAAACAAACAAAAAAACACCAGCAACAACAAAAATAAAGCAATGGTGTGGGGGCAGTGTTGATGGAAGACGCCTTATCCCATACAAAAAGAGAAATGACAGAGGCGGGGAAAAAGAAAAGAAAAGAAAATTGACCAGGCAGAGAAACTATACAGCTTAGTTCAGAGAGAGAGAGGAAAGTAAAGAAGAAGATATAGAACAGGTATAAAGAGAATAGAATAAATATGTCTGCTTAAACAAACCAACAACCAGAATAACCAGACTAATATACATATATTATATATATAATACATAATATATAATAATATATATTTTATCATATTATAATGCATAATATATAATAATATATATTTTATCATATTATATTATAATACATAATATATATTAGTATATATTATGTATGTATTATATTATAATACATAATATATTACATATATAATACATAATATATAATATATATATATATTTTATATATATATTATACATATATACATATATAATATATATGTATTTTTATGTAATTATACATATATATGTATATGTATACATATATATGTATATGTAATATACATATGTAATTATACATATATAATTATATATTATATAATTATATATACAATATATATATAATTATATATAATTATACATATATACATATATAATACATAATATATATAATATATATTAATATATATTATGTATTATAATATAATATGATAAAATATATATTATTATATATTATGTATATTATGTATATTATATATTATAATATATATTATAATATAATTTATTATATATCATGTATAATATGTATATTATATATTATTTATATTATATATTGTGTATTATATAATAATATATATTTTATATTATATTATAATACATAATATATATTAATATATATTATGTATTATAATATAATATAAAATATATATTATTATATATTTTGTATTATAATATAATATATAAAATAAGAATTGTCCAAGAATTAAATCAGAAAATGCAAAAACCGCTGGGTGCCTTGGAACTGATGGCAGCGCTGGTCTGGAGGAGAGGTTGTCTGGTTTGTCAGCGTCAATTCTGCTCCAGTAGATATGCAGTTACCAGGCACAGATGGGTGTGGCTCGGTGCAGGCGGGTCTCACCTCTACTGTGGACCTGCTGTCTGTTCTCTGAAGCCCCACCTTGCTGGTGATGGGGAGAAAAATGGAGACACCCCAGTCTCTCCTCCCTGGACCAGGTGTCCAAAACCACTCTGTTCAGGCTGTCCTCATAGTGCTGTGGGCTTGAAAGAGGCTGTTTGTCCCACTCCGCCAACTCTCTTTCCTCTCTGGTGCTCAGCTTGGATTTAAACCCGGATGTCTTAAAGGGTCCTGTTCCATGTGCCCCGTTTCCGGGGAAGTGCCTCTCTGCACCACTGATATATGTTCTCTGGCTGGCAGGCGCAGGCAGTCTTTGTCCTTTGAAAGGTTATATACCTTCTTCCCACAACACGCCAGGGAGGGGGTTGCTTTCTTCCACTGTGGACTGCTCCTCTGAACTAGTTACCAAGCCCAGGGCTGGCTCCCCTCCTCCCCAGATGTGCAAACAGGGCAGCTGGCCTCAGTACATAGAAAGTCCTGCAGGTAGAGATTGGATTTTTCTCCATCTAGGTCTGTGGTTTTTCTCCTTCCCAGATACAGTACTACACTTCCACAGCCTCTCTTTCTCTTCTCATTGTCTCTCTGTAGAAGGGGATCTCTCCCATCTGTGCCTACACCACCTATTTTATCTCTCTTAGTTTGCAATCATGCATTTATGGCCCACCAGGTTGTCCCTGTGGGCCCCTGGCGATGTCTCTACATTTTATTTTCTTTGCAACCTTTCCAACACACACACACACACACACACACACGCACACACGCACACATGCACACACACACACACACACAATCACTCATTCTTTCTAAAGTTCCTGAAACTATTAATAGTTAATATCATATTTAGAAAAAGTCCAAAGACAATAGAGTGGCCTAAAAAGGACCTATATAAGTCTGGCTCCTTCCTGTCTTTCTATCCTCTTTAATGATGCTTCCTTCCTTTGCTCATTATATTCCAGGTATAATCATATTTTTCTGTTTCTTATTTTCAGTCACTCTTTCATTCCTTTCGTAGATATTTACTGACTATCTACCATATGCCAAATATTGGTAATAGCAGTGAATAAAACTTGTGATATATGAGCTCTTATGGAACTTACATTTTATTAAAGAAAGACAGAAAATAAGTAAATATATAATGTATCAGGTTGTTATGAAAGCTAAAAGGAAAACAATGCTATTTTACATAGAAAGGCCAGGAAATGCATCACTGAAGTATGAAGAGACCAGAATAGAGTGAAAGGAAAAACCATCTTGAGGGATATGGGGGTATAATGTAAAAGCTCTAAGATATGAACATTCTTGGTGCATTACAGGAAGGCAAATTATGTCAGAAAAGTAGTGAGATGACAGCCATACCATAGAGGGATTTGAAGAAAAGAGGAGTTCCAGAAATCTGCAAAGTTTTAGCCTAAGCAATGGTAGAACAGGATTACCATTTACTGAAAAGAGGAAGAGACTAAGAGCACAATTTTAGAGGGGAGAACTCAATAATTCATTTGGGTATGTCAAGTTTGAGATGCCTATTATACATCTCAAGTAGAAATATTAAATGAATAATTGAATTAAAGTCTGAATTTCAGAGGAGAGGTAAAGCTGAAGATAAAAATGTATGTGTCATTAGCATATAGATTTTTAAAGACATATGCCAGATGAAATAACTTAAGAGGTGAATGTAGAAAAAGAAGAGAGAAGGTTTAATGTCTCAACCCTAGAACAGTATCTATGGGTCAGAAAGATGAAAAACAATGACTATCCAGTAAGGCAGGAAGGTAATTAAAAGTGCTTGTGAGGCCGAAGGAAACAAGCATTTCAAGAAAAGAGGTCTTACCCTGGTAAAATAGTGAAAGGCTAAATAAAATGAAGACCAAGAAATGACTCTTAAATTAGGCAACATGGAGGTCATTAGTGGCCAAGACAGTGGTAGGTTCAAGAGAAATGGTAGGCACAAAAACCTGATTGGAATCAAGTCAAGTAAAAGGCAGTACATACAGACAACTCTTTCTGTAAGTTTTGCTGTAAGGGAAGCAGAGAGATGTAGTGGCATCTAGCTAATAGGAGATGTGAGATCAAGGGTGTGTTTTATTTTAAGTTTATTTAGTTATTTTGAGAAAGAGAAAAAGAAAATCACGAGTGGGGGAGGGGCAGAGAGCGAGAGGGAGAGAGAGAATCCCAAACAAGCTCCATGCTGTCAACACAGGGCCCAACACAGGGCCCAGCCAGTCTCACAAACTGTGAGATCATGACCTGAACCAAAATCAAGATTCAGAGGCTTAACTAACTGAGCCACTCAGGTGCCCCAAGAATTTGTGTTTTTTTTTAATGATGTGAGAAATTATAGCCTCTATGTATGTTGATGGAAATAATTAAATAATGATGGGGAAAAAACATGAATCTGGAGAGGGAAGAGACAACTGTAGGAGCTATGTTGTATATATAAGTTAAAGTGGTTGTTGGGGCGCCTGGGTGGCGCAGTCGGTTAAGCGTCTGACTTCAGCCAGGTCACGATCTCGTGGTCCGTGAGTTCGAGCCCCGCGTCAGGCTCTGGGCTGATGGCTCGGAGCCTGAAGCCTGTTTCCGATTCTGTGTCTCCCTCTCTCTCTGCCCCTCCCCCGTTCATTTTCTGTCTCTCTCTGTCCCAAAAATAAAAAATAAAAAAATGTTAAAATATTACCAGGCTGTACCCAATCTGACTGATTCAGAAATTTGGGGGAAAGGTGACAGCCTGGAACTTTACATTTAAAAATAAATAAATAAATAAATAAATAAATAAATAAATAAAGTGGTTGCAATCTAGAAAATAAAGGGAGAAGTTGGTGTAGGATAGGAGCATTCATGTCACAAGAAGAAAGCAGGGTGTATAGATAGAGATGTAAGAAGGTTAGTATACCTGATGGTGGACAGTTGTGAAATTCTATTATTTTCCTATTGCTTGTAATTTCTTAGAGAAAAAGAGAGGCCATTAGTGCACAATGAAAAATAAATAAGAGATGTGAAATAGTCACCATTTAAGAGAATGGATTAACTAGCAAAATATAGTAAAATTGCTGAACATTTCTAGTTTTCCACTTAAGATGAATAGTCATTAGCATAAAAGCAAGGCAGGAAATCACAGTTGTGTATTTTTCTCCACTAACTCTTAGGTGCTTTCTCACAAATTAGGATAGAATTAGTGAGGTAAAGTTATTCAGGGTTGAAGTTTTGCCAGGGGAGTTCAAAGAAAGAGAACGGACATAGGTATTGAGGGTATTTGCAAATTAGTGATTATATTGTGTTATCCTAGCTTCCATAATAGGTACCCACTGAAAAATAATTTTGTTGATGTAATTGAAATTTATTTTTTCTTCATGTGGATTTCACAACAGGTGTCCTTGATTAGCAGAAGCCATATTCCACTAGACTGTTAAATCTACAAGAACAGGGACCATTTTTTTAACAATGCTTTAATCTCAGATCCTCTAACAGTGCTTGAATGTGGCAGGTTCTCAATAAACATATGAAACCCTAACTAACTACATATAGTCTTCATCATGAGAACAATGTGGCAGGTTCTCAATAAACATATGAATTCTTAACTAACCACATATAGTCTTCATTATGGGAACAATCTGTATTTACAAAATATAAATTTGTATAAACTTTGTTTTACAACAAGATTTGCTCTGTTATCATTTTTATCATAAACTTTTCATTGGATACTTAAGAATTTAGATGTGAAATTTTTATGTATGTGTTCCAAAAACATTGCACTAGGAAATATATATTGGAAAACATCTCAAAACCAGTTCCTCTGCTGGGTTATAAGCCTAATCTTCAGAGTATTGAAAGGAGGAGACAAGAGTCAGAAATGAAAAATTGAGACTCTTGCATAATACCTGGTAATTTCACTGTAATTTTAAGTTTGCAAAAATGAAATTAGAAATAAGAAACAATTTATGTGTAAACAGGAAGTTTGATTTGATTTTGAAGCCATGTCAAGAATTAAATATAAACCCATTGTGAATTTTAAAGCCAGTCATAGATAAGATAGTGCTTATGGGGGAGAGTGACATAGGGATATTGCAAAGAAAACATGCGTTCCTTTTGCTGGATTCTGCTTTTTTATCATGATTTTATTATTCTGCTTATGGGAAGGCACATGGCTAGGGTTATTTTTAATCCCATTACTTAATTTTCATACCAGGTAGCAAAGCTGCTGGTTCTCTTTCCTCAGAATAGCAAAGATATTCAAAGGATCTGATTAAATTGACCTTTTCACTTTCTCATAACCAGGTGATCTCAAATAGATTAATATGAGATTTATTTAATGTAAGTTTGAAAAATTGTACATATTAGATAGTTTTTTTTAAGTTTATTTATTTTGAGAGAGAGAGAGAACCAGTGGGGAGGGGCGGGGGGGGGGCAGAGGATCTGAAGTGGGCTCTGTATTGGCAGCAGAGAGCCAAATGTGGGGCTCGAACTCATGAACCATGAAATTATGACCTGACTAAGCCACCCAGGCACCCCTAGATAGGTTTATTTGATTGCAAGAAACAGAAGCAGAAACACCAAAAGTAAAAGGGGGGTGAATTTTATAGCATATGGAGAGAATTCAGAAACTTGAAGGAAAACACCAGGGCACCTTTGAAGATCTAGGTGGCAGTAACTCCTTTTTTTTTTTTTTTTCTTATTCTAAAATTCTGTGATTTGACGGGCACCTGGGTGGCTCATTCAGTTGAGCATCTGACTTCAACTCAGGTCATAATCTCACAGTTTGTGAGTTCAAGCCCCACGTCAGGCTCTGTGCTGACAGTTCAGAGCCTAAAGCCTGCTTCAGATTCTGTGTCTCCCTCTCTCTGCCCCTCCCACACTCATGCTCTGCCCCTCTGTCTCTCTCTCTCTCAAAAATAAATAAACACTAAAATCCTAAGATTTGAAACTATTAGTGTGCATATATTTTACAGAATAAATGTAGTCACATATTAATGTACTTTAACAACTACCCTTAATTACTGAAATTGTTGATTGTGTTATTTTAACACATTTTGAATGGCTTATTGATCACTTCATATGCATCTTTAACACTTAATTGTTGTCATGTAAAAAAATTTGATTTCCTAAATACTTATCATGAACACTATGTAATGGGACTGAGAGGTAGCTCAACGAAATACCATTAAAGAACTAAAACAGAAAGCCATAGAATAATGCTATTTTAAGATTAAATAGTGTTTGTAATGCCTTAAAGGAATGCAACAGGGTATTTGAGCTGTTTGTTATTTGTGTAACTTCATTGTCTACATTGCTAAAAAGCATATCTGTCTAAAATATGCATAACTAGTTCCTTTCCTTTGACTTCCCTATCACTCCAGAAATGTTGAAATGGTACAAAAATCTTTGACAGGAATACTTTTTCTCATATAGAACAAGTGGCCACATTTTACTGAATTCTATTTTCATAATCAAGCACCATTTTTTGCATATTACCCAATGTAATCACAAGGCTGATTGGTTTAGAGTCTAATTATAACATTACACTCCTTCTGTTAGAACATACTCTAGGACTTGGGTAAAATATTGTATATGCTGGCACAGGGAGGGTTTATTAAACTGAGTCCTTAATGGCATTCTTGGTTACAGGCACTGTTAACCTCGTTTCCTTTTTAAGTTAAAAGCATTTGCATAAATTTCTATGCTTCCATGATTGTTTTCAAAGATTTACATCAGTGACTAATTTAATATTTCCCTTAAAGTATTCTGTTGATTTACATTTAAAGATTAAATTTGATAAATGTACACTAAATATTCTGCTTAAGAACAACAGCATTTTGGAAACTTTCTATGACTGAACCCTAAGTTGTAGGCACAGGAGACAATTACTTCTTGTTCAGTGTGCATTCTTAGAGACTGAATCTGCATACATACCATGATCACTGTGTAATGGAGATTCGCTGCAAACCAGTATCTAAAAAGAAAGCTCCATGACCCCATGATTTTTTTAGGGGGGTGAGGGTAGGCAAAAAAATTGGGCAGTTAGAACCACTTATTTGTTGTTAATAAGTAGTTTAGTTGCTCTAGAAATTTCATTGTCAAAGTTATAACCAAACAATGTATTTCAGTCATGCATTAAAGTTTAGCTATTTAAAGAAGTAAATTAATATTTGCTGAAAACCAGATATTGTTTTAAAAAGAGGTGAGCATAAAAGAATCTAAAAAGTGATTTATTTTGTCTATGAGTTATTCTGCTGAGGAACCATACTCAAGCAACTCTTAAAAATAAACCAGGATGCTGTTCTATACTCCAGATCTAAACAGTTTGGTTCCTATCCTTAGTGAGGTTGGCAAATCATAAACTTGCTTCTAGACTTACTGTCAGTCTGAATCCCATCATGAAAACATAACTTTAAGAATAGGAACTAAAGTAACTATATCTGAGCTTTTCCTGTAGCATCATTAATATCTTCACCTCCCCCATCACATGAACTTCCCTTGGGAAACTATAGAAAGCACAAAAAAAAAAAAAAAGATCTATGTGAACTTGAAAGACATTTTGCTTTCCTTGCAGCTGGGTCATTAAAAGCATGGATGACAAAACAGACTTTTGATATAGCTTATCATAAAATTTGTTATTTGCTCCTCTTAAACCCCTACTTTTCTTAACGGGAATTTTTATTAAAAAGTACTTTGCAATTTGCAATAGAAAGGGTTTAATTACTATCCTGGACTGTTTTTAAATAAAGAAACAAATTCCATCTATAAAGTGGCATTTGACATAAAAATATCTGTTACTTCTTAGTAATTTTGGTGGCTATTGAGACATTGTTACAAAGTCTAATGAATGTATTATATATCCTTCAGATCTTTTTTCTGTTATAGTACTATCTAGAGTTCTAGGTTTTTTTCTCCAAAATATATGACAAAAACATAATAATGGTGTTAGGACTGTCAGCATCAGCAATAATTGCTGCTTACAGTTAATAAAACATGCACTTTAGCTTTACTGTCAAATTGATGCCATTTGTTTTCATTTATTGCTCCATCTACCAACCTTGTGAAGAAAATTACATTGCTCATTACAGCACCATTTGACATTTTCTCAGAGAAGGAAGAATTACCATTAATTATTGTTTCCTGAAGAAGTGAGTAATGCCCTGAATACTATGAAATATCATATTCTGTAGAAACTACTGTAAATAATTTTAGGGAAATACTTGAATATATGTGATTACTGTAGATGCTGTCTGGATTTCTAGAAATACCTAAAATAAGAAATCAGTGAATGGATGTTCTGTGTGTGTGTGTGTGTATATATATATATATATATATCATATATATATATATATATCATATATATATATATATATATCCTAAAATTCCAGAGGAAAAGAGTATGAAAGATTAACTGCAAACACCATTCTCTCCCTAAATACATACCCACATAAAAAAGTGCTTAATCATTATAAAAGTAGTCTGATCATTTAACCAAGCTAATTATTGAGTAAAAGGATTGCATTTCAAAGTGAATGTTTAATATATTTAGCAAATTTAGGAAGTCCAAATATTTTAAATGTTGGCCAGAATTTCAAAATACAGCTTTGTTTCTATTCTCTTGTTTACTATATTGAACATACTCTTTATTAACCATTTATTACCAAGAGGAACAAAGTTCTTTTTGAGGAAAATATGCCCAGAGTTCCTTTTTATTGACACAGTTTCTCTTGAACAATAACCAATATAAAGATGAGACAGAACCTATATTTTTTAACCCTGCTGTCAGATGCCTGTAACAGAACGAAATGAGAGTTTGTCCACCTGATGCACAGCAAGACAATAAATACTGATACAGTGTTTTTGTAGCAAAGAAAGATAGGCTATTTATTGGTGCCTCACAACCCAGGACAATGGGGAGCTAATGCTCAAAATCCCAAACTCCCTGGTGGCTTACAAGCAGTGGTTTTTAAAGGGTGAAACATCAGGGTAATGGTTTCAGGGTCTTGGGTTATGCTGACTGATTCGGGATTAAGTCAGCTATAATATTTCCTTTCTTGTTCATTTTATCCCTTCTGGTAACTCCCTTTCTGCTTTCAGTGTGATTGTAGTGAGGTGGTTGTTCTGCTTCAGGGGTCTGGTAGTTCCACTTTAGAGTCCTGGAACTGCAAAATATTCTTGACAGATTGCATTAAGGAAGCCATCTCTAAAGTACAAAGGCACAAGTTCTATATTTTGTGAGTAATCACTAAGCTGCAAACTAATAATTTTCTTCTTGGAAACTCTGTATCTTTGTTGTTTCAGGCAGAACAGCATCTCACAGACTTTTTGGGAGGTGACTTTATGTTATTTCTTGAGGAATTTTTATGTTTTCTTTTGTTTTGTTTTTAACAGTACCTAAGGGCTACAAAACTCTGGTCAGAGGCAGCTAAGAGCCATAAATCTAAATTTTGTGGTCTGTGGGACTTGCATTCCTGGTTTCATGCCTTTCATTTTATACACGATAAATTTCTGATTTTTATGAGCATGAACTTGTTATCATGACAATGCAGGGGAATACTTAAAAAGAAAATTTCTTGCCCCTGTTTTTTTATTGGGTTATACATAAAATACACACATATTAAGTACACGGTCTGATGATTTTGGACAAATGACCACACTTGTAATTACTACTCAGATCAAGAAATAGAGAATGTCAATACCTACGATGGTTCTTTCATGACCATTATCTGGCAATTTCTCAGTGAGTTAACCACTATTTTGATATCCAATCAGCACAGAGTAGCTTTTTTTGTTGTTGTTGTTCTTGACGTCATATAAAGGAAGTCATGTAGTATGTACTCCTTTGTGTTTGACTTCTTTCACTGCACATAATATCTGTGAGATTCATTCGTGTTTTTACATTTATTAGGAATTCATTTTTCTTCATTACTTAGTAGTATTATATTGTATGGCTATGCCATAATATGTTTATCTATTCCCTAGTTAGTGGATATTTTAGTAGTTTCCAGTTTTTGCTATTATAAACTGCTATGGACACATTTATAAATGTTATTTGGTTGGCTTAATAACTCATTCTTTGATATATTACAAGTATAGCTGCTAATACATAAAAATGGCATGTGATTAATTTTAGTAGACACTGTTAAATAGTTTTCTGAAGTGTTTGTACCATTTTACACAGCCACCTGTGTGGCTCATCCTAACAAGTGATTTCCTCAACTCCCATCACCCATTTTCCCCTCTTCCCCACACCCCCATCAACCCTTAGTCTGTTCTATATATTTAAGAGTCTCTTATGGTTTGCCTCCTACCTTCTCTGTTTATAACTACTTTTTGCCCCTTCCCTTCTTCCATGGTCTTCTGTTAAGCTCCTCAAGTTCCACATATGAGTCAAACATGATAATCCATAAAGATGGCATGTGATTTTTCTCTTATTGACTTATTTCACTTAGCATAATACCCTCCAGTTCCATCCACATTGCTGCAAATCGCAAGATTTCATTCTTTCTCATTGCCAAGTGTATTCCATTGTATATATAAACCACATTTTCTTTATCCTTTCATCAGTTGGTGGAGATTTAGGCTCTTTCCATAATTTGGCTATTGTTGAAAGTGTTGCTATAAACATTGGGGTACATGTTCCCCTATGCATCAGCACTCCAGTATCCGTTGGGTAAATTCCTAGTATGGTTATTACTGGGTCATAGGGTAGCTCTATTTTTAATTTTTTGAGGAACTTCCACCCCGGTTTCCAGAGCAACTGCACCAGTTTGCATTCCCACCAACAGTGCAAGAGGGTTCCTGTTTCTCCACATCCTTGCCAGCATCTATAGTCTCCTGATTTGTTCATTTTAGCCACTCTGACCAGCGTGAGATGGTATCTCAAGTGTGGCTTTGATTTTTATTTCCCTGATGAGGAGTGACGTTGAGCATCTTTTCATGTGTCTGTTGGCTATCTGGATGTCTTCTTTGGAAAAGTGTCTATTCATGTCTTCTGCCCGTTTCTTCACTGGATTATTTGGTTTTTGGGTGTTGAGTTTGGCCGGTTCTTTATAGATTTTGGATACTAACCCTCTATCTGATGTGTCATTTGCAAATATCTTTTCCCATTACATCAGTTGCCTTTTAGTTTTATTGATTGTTTCCTTTGCAATGTAGAAGATTTTTATCTTGATGAGGTCCCAATAGTTCATTTTTACTTTTATTTTCCTTGCCTTTGGATACGTGCCAAGCAAGAAATTGCTGTGGCTGAGGTCAAAGACGTTGTTGTCTGTTTTCTCCTCTAGGGTTTTAATGGTTTCCTGTCTCACATTTAGGTCTTTCATCCATTTTGAGTTTATTTTTGCGTATGGTGTAAGAAAGTGGTGCAGTTTCATTTTTCTGCATGTTGCTGTCCAGTTCTCCCAGCACCATTTGCTAAAGAGACTGTCTCTTTTTTTCCATTGTATAGTCTTTCCTGCTTTGTCAAAGATTAGTTGGCCATACTTCTGTGGGTCCAATTCTGGAGTCTCTATTCTATTCCATTAGTCTATGTGTCTGTTTTTGTGCCAATACCAGACTATCTTGATGATTACAGCTTTGTAGTAGAGGCTAAAGTCTGGGATTGTGATGCCTCCTGCTTTGGTTTTCTTTTTCAACATTACTTTGGCTGTTCGGGGTCTTTTGTGCTTTCTTTTTTTTTTTTTTTTTTTTTTTTTTACCTTAATATGCGTAAATTTTATTTTATTTTATTTTTTTTTTTAGTTTTTTTATTTATTTATTTATTTATTTATTTATTTATTTTTTAATATATGAAATTTACTGTCAAATTGGTTTCCATACAACACCCAGTGCTCATCCCAAAAGGTGCCCTCCTCAATACCCATCACCCACCCTGCCCTCCCTCCCACCCCCCATCAACCCTCAGTTTGTTCTCAGTTTTTAACAGTCTCTTATGCTTTGCCAACAGGCACATGAAAAGATGTTCAACGTCGCTCCTCATCAGGGAAATACAAATCAAAACCACACTCAGATACCACCTCACGCCAGTCAGAGTGGCCAAAATGAAGAAATCAGGAGACTATAGATGCTGGAGAGGATGTGGAGAGACGGGAACCTTCTTGCACTGTTGGTGGGAATGCAAATTGGTGCAGCCGCTCTTTTGTGCTTTCTTACAAAATTTAGGATTGTTTATTTTAGCTTTGAGAAGAATGCTGGTGCAATTTTGATTTTCATTGCATTGAATGTGTATATTGCTTTGGGTAATATTGACATTTTAACTATATTTGTTCTTCCCATCCATGAGCATGGAATGTTTTCACATTTCTTTGTCTTCTTCAATTTCCATCATAAGTTTTCTATAGTTTTCAGCATACTGATCTTTTAAATCTTTTGTTAGATTTATTCCTGGGTATTTTATGGTTCTTGGTGCAGTTGTAAATGGGATAGATTTCTTGAATTTGCTTCCTGTTGCTTCATTATTGGTCTATAGAAATGCAACCGATTTCTGTACATTTTTTTTAGTATCTTGCGACTATGCTGAATTCATGTATCAGTTCTAGCAGCTTTATGGTGGAGTCTTTCAGGTTTTTCATGTAGAGTATCATGTCATTTGCAAAAAGTGAAAGTTTGACTTCTTCTTTGCCCATTTGGATACCTTTTATTTCATTTTGTTTTCTGATTGCTGAGGCTAGGACCTCTAACACTATGTTAAACAACAGTGGTGAGACAGAACATCCCTGTCGTGTTCCTGATCTCAGGGGGAATGCTCTCAGTTTTTCCCCATTGAGGATGATATTAGCTGTGGGCTTTTCATATATGGGTTATATGATGTTAAGGTTTGTTCCTTCTATCATGACTCTCTTGAGGGATTTTATAAAGAAACAATTTTGTATTTCCTCAAATGCTTTTTCTACAACTATTGAGAAGATCATGTGGTTCTTATCCTTTCTTTGATTAATGTGATGTATCACTTTGATTGATTTGTGAATATTGAACCTGCCCTGCATCCAAGGAATGAATCTTACTTGATCATGGTGAATAATTCTTTTAATATGCTGTTGAATTCGATTTGCTAGTATCTCATTGAGAATTTTTGCATCCATATTCATCAGGGATCGTGGACTGTAATTCTCCTCTTTAGTGGAGTCTCTGTCTGGTTTAGGAATCAAGGTAATGCTGGCTTCATAAAATGAGTCTGGAAGCTTTCCTTCCATTTCTATTTTTTTTTTTTTTTTGGAACAGCTTGAGAAGGATAGGTATTAACTCTGTTTTAAATATCTGGTACAATTCCCCTGGGAAGCCATCTGGCCTAAGACTATTATCTGTGGGGAGATTTTTGGTAACTGATTCAATATATTCACTAGTTATGGGTATATTCAAATTTTCTATTTTTTCCCATTTGAGTTTTGGTAATGTATGGTTATCTAGGAATTTGTCCATTTCTTTTACGTTGTCCAGTTTGTTGGCATATAATTTTTCATGGTATTCTCTGATAATTGTTTGTATTCCTGTGGTGTTGGTTGTGATATATCCTTTTTCATTAGTGATTTAATTTATTTGGGTCCTCTCTTCTTTTTGAGAAGTTTGCTTAGGAGTGTATCAATTTTGCTTATTTTTTCAAAAACCCATCTCTTACTTTCATTGATCTGTTCTTATTGGTTTTTTTTGCCTTCTATATTGTTTATTTCTGCTATTATCTTTATTATCTCTCTCCTTACGCTGACCTTGGTGTTTCTTTACTGTTCTCCTTCTGGTTCCTTTAAGTGTGCTGTTAGATTTGTATTTAGGATTTTTTTGTTTCTTTAGATAGCCCTGAATTGCAATGTATTTTCCTCTTAGGCCAGCTTTGCTGCATCCCAAGGGGTTTGGACTGTCATGTTTTCATTTTCATTTGCTTCCTTATATTTTTAAATTTCTTTTTTTAGTTGCCTGGTTGACCCATTCATTCTTTAGTAGAACGTTTCTTAACCTCCATGAATTTGGTGGTTTCCCAAACTTATTCTTGTGGCTGATTTCAAGTTTCATAACATTCTGATCTAAAGATATGCATGATACTATCTCAATTATTTTATATTTATTGAGGGCTGTTTTGTGACTCAGTATGTGATCTATCTTGGAGAATATTCCATGTGCACTCAAGAAGAATGTGTATTCTGCTGCTTTTGGATGAAAACTTCTGAATATATCTGATATATCAATATATCTGAAAACATCTGGCCCAGTGTATCATTCAGGGCCATTGTTTCTGTATTGACTTCCTGCCTAGATGATCTGTCCATTGATGTAAGTGGAATATTAAAGTCACCTGCATTACTGTATTCTTATTAGTAAGATTGCTTATGTTTGTAATTAATTAATTTATATATTTGGGTTCTCCAAAATTTGGCACATAAACATTCATAATTGTTGGCTCTTCTTGATGGATAGACCCAGTTGTTATGATATAATGCCCTTCTTCATCTCTTGTTACAGTCTTTAATTTAAAGTCTAGTTTGTCTGAAATAAGTATGGCTACTCCAGTGCTCTTCTGACTTCCAGTAGCATGATAGATGGTTCTCCATCCCCTCACTTTCAATCTGAAGATGTTCTTAGGTCTAAAATGGGTCTCTTATAGACAGCATATAGATGGATATTGTTTCTTATCCATTCTGATACTCTATGTCTTTTGATTGGGGCACTTAGTCCTTTTACATTCAGTGCTATTATTAAAAGATATGGATTTAGTGTCATTGTGTTATCTGTAGGTTTCATGCTTGTGGAGATGTCTCTGGACGTTTGTAGTCTTTGCAGCATTCCACTCACAGAGTCCCCCTTAGGATCTTTTGCAGGGCTGATTTAGTGGTGATGAACTCCTTCAGTTTCTGTCTGTCTAGGAAAGCCTTTATCTCTCTTCTATTCTGAATGACAGGCTTGCTGGCTAAAGGATTCTTGGTTGCCTATTTTTTTCTATTCAGCACATGAATATTTCCTGCCACTCCCTTCTGGCCTGCCAAGTTTCAGTGGACCCTTATGTGTCTACCCTTGTATGTTAAGGCCCACTTGTCCCTAGTTACTTTCGGAATTCTCTTTTCATCTTTGTATTTTGACAGTTTCACTATGATATGTTGTGTAGAAGACCTATTCCTGTGACATCTGAAGGGAGTTCTCTGTGCCTCCTGGATTTTGATGTCTGCTTTCTTCCCCAGATTGGGGAAGTTCTTAGCTATAATTTGTTCAAGTAAACCTTCTGCCCCTTTCTCGCTCTCTTCTTCTGGAACTCCTATGATATGGATGTTACTATATTTCATTGAATTACGCAGGTCTCTAGCTCTCCCCTCATGGTCTAGTACTTTTTTAATCTCTCTTTTTCTCAGCTTCATCATTTTCCATAATTTTATCTTCTATTTCACTTATTCTCCCCTCTGCCTCTTCCAACCTCACTGTCAAAACATCCAGTTTATTTTGCATTTACAACATTTCTTAATTCCTCATGACTATTTTCTAGTTCTTTGATCTCTATAGCAATAGATTCTCTGCTGTCCTCTATGTTTTTTTCAAGCCCAGCTATTAATCTTATGACTATCATTCTAAATTCTTGACAAGATATATTGTTTATATCTGTTTTGAGCAATTATTTAGCTGTCATTTCTTCCTGGAATTTCTTTTTGTGGAAAATTCTTCCATTTCATTGTTTTATCTAGTTTTCTGTCCCTTATGTGTTTTATTTGGTTTTTATTATGAAATTTATTGTCAAATTGGTTTCCATACAACACCCAGTGCTCATCCCAACAGGTGCCCTCAATACCTATCACCCACCCACCCCTCCCTCCCATCCCCCATAAACCCTCAGTTTGTTCTCAATTGTTAGGAGTCTCTTATGTTTTGGCTCCCTCCCTCTCTAACCATTTTTTTCTTCCCCTCCCCCATGGTCTTCTGTTAAGTTTCTCAGGATCCACATAGGAGTGAAAATATACGGAGCCTGTCCTTCTCTCTATGACTTATTTCAGTTAGCATAACACTCTCCAGTTCCATCTGTGTTGCTATAAAAGGCCAGATTCCATTCTTTCTCATTGCCACATAGTATTCCATTGTGTATATACACCACAATTATTTATCCATTTCTCAGTTGATTTATCCTCTTTCAATAATTTGGCTATTGTTGAGAGTGCTGCTATAAACATTGGGGTACAAATGTCCCTATACATCAGCACTCCTGTATCCCTTGGGTAAATTCCTAGCAGTGCTATTGCTGGGTCATAGGGTAGATCTATTTTTAATTTTTTTGAGGAACCTCCACACTGTTTTCCAGAGTGGCTGCACCAGTTTGCATTCCCACCAACAGTACAAGAGGGTTCCCGTTTCTTCACATCCTGTCCAGCATCTGTAGTCTCCTGATTTGTTCACTTTAGCCAATCTGACCAGCGTGAGGTGATATCTGAGTGTGGTTTTGATTTGTATTTCCCTGATGAGGAGTGAAATTGAGCATCTTTTCATGTGCCTGTTGGCCTGATGTCTTCTGTAGAGAAGAGTGTATTCATGTCTTCTGCCCATTTCTTCACTGGATTATTTGTTTTTCGGGTGTGCAGTTTGGTGAGTTCTTTATAGATTTTGGATACTAGCCCTTTGTCCAATATGTCATTTGCAACTATCTTTTCCCATTCCGTCAGTTGCCTTTTAGTTTTGTTGATTGTTTCCTTTGGAGTGCAGAAGCTTTTTATCTTCATGAGGTCCCAATAGTTCATTTTGCTTTTAATTCCCTTCCCTTGGGGATGTGTCAAGTAATAAATTGCTGCAGCTAAGGTCAGAGAGGTTTTTCCCTGCTTTCTTCTCTAAGGTTTTAAAAGCTTGTTATGTGTCCTGCACCCGTGAGCACTAATATATTAAAGAGGGATCATACACTGTCCACCTCTGGCCCTTCAGGATGTATTTTTGGAGTGTGTTATGTGTTCTCTGCTGTTATGACTCCTGTTGCCTTATCTTCCTATTCGTAGTGGTGGTTTGGACCCTCTACCAAGTGTGCTTTGATTTGTTCATTGAAGTAATCCTGGAAAATTTTAAAAAGAAAAGGGGGTGGTGGTGGTGGTGGTGATGGTGGAAGAAGACTTATCCCATAGAAAGATAAATGACAGGGATGGGAAAAAAGAAAAAAAAAGAAAAGAAAAAAGAAAAGAAAAGAAAGGAATAGAAAAGAAAGGAAAAGAAAAAAAAGGAAAAGACCAAGCAGAGAAACTATATGTCTTAATCCAGGGAGAGAGAGAGAGAGAGAGAGAGAGAAAAGTAAAGAAGTAGGAGATACAGAGCAGGTGTAAAGAGAATACATTAAATATGTCTGATTAAACAAACCAACAACCAGAATAATCAGATTAGTGAAGGGAAGAGGTAAGAGGAAAAAAAGAAGAAAAAATATATACATAATAAGAATTGACCAAGAATTAAATCAGAAAATGCAAAAACACTGGGTGTCTTGGAACCAGTGGTTGTGCTGGTCTGGAGGAGGGGCTGTCTGGTTGGTCAAAGTCAATCTTGCTCAGGTATACAGTTACCAGGTGCAGAGGGGCGTGGTTTGGCACAGGTGGGTCCTGCATCCAGTGTGGCCCCTTGTCTATCCCCTGACCCCACCTTGTTGGTGATAGCGAGAAAAATGGCGACATGCCAGTTTCTCCTCCCCAGACCAGATGTCCCAAACCACTCTCTTCAGCCTGTCCTCACAGTGCTCCATGAGCTCCAGTGAGCCATTTGTTTGTTTCTTTAGCTCCACAGTTTCCTTTGCCTCCTAGGCACTTGGCTTGGATTCAATCCCCAAAGTCTTACAGGACCCTGCTCCACACACCCTGGTTCTGGAATAGAGCCACTGCGCCCCACCGACTAAGGGCCTCTGGCTCCTCATAGTGCCAAGAGGGTGTGATCGGGCTGGTATGTCCCACCCAACTGTCTCCTGAGCCTCCCTGGCGCATGGCTGGGATTCAAACCCTAATGTATTAAAGGATCCTGCTCCAAGCACCCCAGTTCTGGGGAAGTGCCACTCTGCCTGGCTGATAAAGGGCCTCTGGCTGGCAGGAGCAGGCAGTGTCCTTTGTCCTTGGAATGGTTATATAACTTCTTACCACAGCACTCAAAGGAGGGGATTGCTTTCTTCCACTGCAAACTGTACCTCTCTCATGTGAATTATTAAATGAAGATTAGGTGCATTACATTTATGGAAATGGCTACCCTAAATGGAGTTTAAATATGCCAACTTGTTATTTGTTTTTGTTTTTCCAATCTATTCTTTTCCTTCCATTACTCTTCCTGCCTTATTTTTTAAAATTAATCACATATGTATATATATTTTATTTCATATTATGTGGTTGTGAAAAATTTTCCCATGTATTTTGCAGCATTCCTGTTAATTTTCTGCTTCTTAAACTACAGGAAGGTATATGATATTTAAGATGTTTGTATTTATTTTCCCCAGAAACATTTGCTTTTTACATCGCATGAGGATTACATATGCAACAATTTTGTTTCCATAAAGGTGGAGTTAACAGCTTCCAGCCAAAAGGTAATAAACCTCTTATCTCTCTAATAGTTAAATAGTTACATTCCTGGGTAGGTACCTGAATTAACAGAAAGGATGATTGCGTAAACCAGACACTTGCAGGGGAATTTAGAGCATTATCTTCCTAGGATTTTTCATTTAAAAAACTGATTTTTTTCCAGAAAGATTTATTTATGTACAAAATTGTTCAAGTAAGAACTCAGGATGCTTCCTGTTACTTTTACAAAGAGACTTTCTCAGAAAGAGAGAAAGGATAGCTGCCTGTATTACCCTTTTTAAGTAGATAAAGATAATGTTTCTGTGTCCCTTGCCACTTGTGGACTATTTTTATCAATCAGGATTTTGACACATCACTTTGTGGGATTCTAGGCATAGGGAACTGATGCTGAAGTATTTCTCTGGCTGGTGATTTTGTTGTGAGGAAGAGTAAATGCTGATATCTGACTTAGGTGTCTGGTGTTGTTTCAGGTATCTCTCTATATAAAAATATGTAACTGCAAACAGGGGTGCCTGGGTGGCTCAGTCGGTTAAGTGTCTGACTTCGGCTCAGGTCATGATCTCACAGTTCATGGGTTTGAGCCCCATGTCGGGCTCTGTTCTGACAGCTCAGAGCCTGGAGCCCGTTTCAGATTCTGTGTCTCCTCTCGCTCTCTGCCCCTCCCCTGTTCATGCTCTGTCTCTGTCTCAAAAATAAAAAATAGGCAGTAAATTTTGTTTTTAAATATGTAACTGCAAACATATGGTAACAACTGAGACTATTCACAGTTTCTAATGTGATTTGTTACTTTGTTATATCTTTTATATGAATTTTGTGGTTACTCTAGAAATTACAATATGCATTCTTAACTCATTATAGTCAATTATTACTTTTACCTCATCACAAACAATACAAAAAATCTAACAACATGGAACTCCACTTATATCCTCCAACTTATTGTCTATTGTTTTTGTATATTTCATGTCTACATATAAACTGCACAAACATTGGAATTGTTTATTTAAACATTCAAGTGACCTTTATGCTTACCTGTTTAAATATTTCATATACAAATGCATTTTCTCCATATTTTCTTATATAACTTTAATTATTTAAAATTTTAGGTATTTTGAAATTCCTGTATGGATCATCTCCATGACTACTTCTATTGTCTATTTTACCACTTGGCCATAAATCATGTTTACTCTTGGTTTACATGTCAGAAATTTTCTTATTGTGCACCATGAATTATGAATGGTATCATTTGCAAGTTCTGGATTATGTTATCTTCCTCTAGGGAGTGTTGAATTTTGTGCTGGCATACAATTAAATTACTGGAAGATCACTTTGATCCTATTGAGGTCTGGTTTTAAGATTTGTTAAGGTGAACCTATTTCAAGTTTCTTTTACTCTAGGGCAATGCCTTTTCTTCTAGAATGTGATTCTTCCTCCTAAAACAGTACTTTTTTAGGGGTCTCAACAGAATGCCTGCTAAATTGGCCAAAGTTTAAGCATTCTGGCTCAGGCTAACTCTAACACATCCTGAGCAATGTAGATGTGTTTAGCCTCTCTAAAACTTCTGCTCAGCTCTCAGAATCCTCGGCAGCTATTCTCTCCTAGACTTCCTAGAATTTTACTCTTAACAGTCACAGCTTGAGAACTGACCTGGATCCAAGGGGAATTTTACACAGAAATTTGAAACTCCTTTGCAGCTCTATATTCTCAGTTATTGTGCTCCCAAATCTGAGCCACTTTATCTGTTACAAAGCCTAATCTCTCTTTACCCAGTGAAACTTGTCATTTTCTGCTTGCACTTAATATGCCTAAGCTGTTGTTTGTAAAATGACACTTCCCGAATAACAGAGAAAGGTAGGGTGAATGTGAGACTTACCTCATAAACTGCCCTTTTCTCATGGATTGTAGCTGTGCATTTATTGATGTCACTTATGTGTAAAGAGTTGTTTATTAACTTTCCAGTTTTTAAAATTATTTATGGTGTGAGGCTAAATCTGATACTAGTTCTTGAAGATTAAAAATCAACATGATTATAAACTACAAAAAAAAAGCTGTCTTTGAGAAACATGTAAATCTGAATAACCAGTGAATGTTCCTTGAAGAGAAAAAATTGCAACTTTTTAAGGCTATGTTAGAGATTATATAGCCTAAAAAAGATGTATTAAAGCAGAGTTATTCTATATCAGTCCAATTTTCAAGACTCCCCCTAAGTTCTTGTAGATGGGTCGAAATACACACACCACAATCACGGGTGAGGGAAAAGCTATCCTATCCTTTCTTTCTTTCTTTCTTTCTTTCTTTCTTTCTTTCTTTCTTTCTTCTTTTTCTTACACAGCTTTATTGATATATATTTCACATACTATACAATTCACTGATTTAGATTGTACAGTTCAGGGACACCTGGGTGGCTCAGTCACTTAAGTGTCTGACTTTGGCTTAGGTCATGATCTCACGGCTCATGAGTTTGAGCCCTGCATTGAGCTCTGTGTTGACAGCTCAAAGCCTGGAGCCTGCTTCAGTTTCTGTGTCCCCTTCTCCCTCTATCCCTCCCCTGCTCTCTCTCTCTCTCTTTCTCTCTCTCTCTGAAGAATAAAAATAAAAACATTACAAATTAAATTGCACAGTTCAGTGTTATTATTATATTTACCAACTTGTGCAATCATCACAACAATTTAAATTTTGAATATTTTCAACATCCCAAAAAGAGACCCCATGCCTATTAGCAGTCAATCCCAATCATTTCCATTCTCTTCCCCTAAGTCTAGCCCCAGGCAACTATTTATTGACTTTCTGTCTGTATGGATTTACCTATTCTGGACATTTAACATAAATAGAATCATATAATATGTGGTCTTCTGTGACTGGGCTTTTTCACTTTGCTTAATGTTTTAAGCACTAAGGCTCCTCACAGTTTACTTTTTATGCTTACCTTATAGATTATAGACAGATATAGATATAATTTCCATTAGCAAAATTTGTCATTTTAAAGTATTTATTTTAGTGGATTTTTGTGTATTCATGATGCTTTGCAACCATCACCACAATTTAATTCAATTTAATTTCAAAATATTTCCATCACCCCACAAAAAACCCCCACACATGTTAGTAGTCATTTCCAATTCCCCTGTTTCTCCATCCTCTCACAAACACTAGTCTACTTTCTCTCTCTATTAATTTAGATATTATGGACATTTTATATAAACAATATGAAATAATATGTGACCTATTATGTGTCACTTTTTTCACTTAGCAGAGTTTTCAAGTTTTACCCATGCTGTAGCATGTATTATTACCTCACTCTTTTTAATTGGTGGATAACGTTCCACTGTAAGGATATACCAATTATGTTTCTGAATCTATCAGGTAATGGATGTTTGGACTGTTTCTGACTATTATGAATAATATTGTTATGAAAATTTCTATGCAAGTTGTTGTGAACATGTTTCCAATTCACTTGGGTATATATCTAGGAGTGAAATTGTTGGGTCATATGATAATTCTGTGTTTAGCATTTTGAGTAACTGCCAAACTGTTTTCCAAAATAGCTACACAATTTACATTCCCACTACAAATGTGTGAGTGTTTCAGTTTCTCTATATCTTTACTAACACTTGTTATAGTTTATCTTTTTTTCATTTGAAAAATTGTGTTCTTTCTCTCTAGACTCTTATTTTACTATATACTCAAAGATTCAGTGTTGAGACTTGTATCATTCTAAGCTGTACGCACCTTGTTTTCCATGAGGCAATGAATATTATGACAACATTAATGGCTAAATGATTGCAGAAAAATAATCTGCCTTACGAGTAAGGGAAAATATATCAAAAGTATTTTAAAATATCTTTTCCCACATTTTTGCTCTCTTCTGTGGCTTGGAAAGGTTTTATGCAGTTAAGGCTTCCTTGTTAGATACATGAGCTATTTATATCAGTGTACTTCAGATTCGGTAAAGGACTTTTGGGGGAAAAATGCCAGAACCACAACTTAGAAATTCTAAATGGGTCTGGTGGTATGTATGTTTATAAAGTTTTGCAGATAAATCTGATTTGACAACACTATTGTGAACCACTGGTAAACATTATGGTAATATGTGAACCAGAGGAAATAGCTAGTATATTCTAAAGAAAATGCTTGTCATTGGAAGATAAAATGAATCCTTAGAGAATATTACCTCTGACAATAATATAAATAAGTTTACAGATGTTACCAGTTTGATGTCTTTAAAAAAAAAAAGAAAAACAATTGTGAAAACTATTAGCACCTGAAATTCCCCTCTACTAACCTTGGAATACCTTATAACGTCTGAGAATATTGCTCTTAAACCACATTGTTATATTCTAACTCTGCCAAATGTTAGCTGTGCAAGCAATTTGAAAAAGTCACCTAACCACTCTAGGTCTCATTTACTCATTTTTCGGTCATTTGTAAAATTAGAATAATAGTAACTATTTCAAGAGGTTGTTATAGGGACTAGTTAATACATGTGAATACTTAGTACACCATTTGACCCTTAAGTGTTTAATAAATGATTTTCCCTATTGGAAAGAAAGAGCTTATGCACTTCACTTTAGGTTGTAGATATTTACTGTTAAATCATTTATAATGTGAAAAACATATATTAATTAAAAAAATTGTTTTTAGTTTCTAGATGCAGCTGAAATATGCTATATTGTCTCTTTCTGACATCTGTTTTGTGGTGACAAAATATATTTCAGGAAAATAGAGTATTATTGACTTTCATTCATACAGAGAATTTTATTACTCTATCAGTCTAAAGTTATGATATACTTAGCAAAGAGAATGAAGTAATTAGGTCTTTATTCACTATTCCCAAAACTTATAGTCTTACATAAAATTTCATGGATGAATGATTTTCATTTGTGTATATACTTAGTATATCAAGCTTATGAAATGTAGCGACATTTGCTTTTCTTGATAAATAAAATATAGGAAAAGAAAAAAAAGACATACAAATTAAAACTTAATTCATGATAGAGTATAATAGATGATATTATGATACATGATACATGTATTATATGACAAAGTACATGATAGAGTAAAAAGGAATTTATGATGGAGTATAAATATCAGAAATTCAGAGATACAAAGAAAAATATTAAAATGTTTCCAGAGGAAAAAAAATAGATAAGGAAAATGGATGATAATCTAACACATGGATAATTGCTATATAAACATAAAGACCCCAACAAATGGAAAAGTAAAAATATTAAAATAAAAAATGAATAAAATTCTCCTTAAAAAAGTTAGAGTTAATAAGTAAATCTGAAAGAATATACTATGTTCTAAAAATATGATTTTATAATTGAAATTAATATATACAGTGATAAAGTTACTGAATTTCAAGAATGAAGAAAGAACTACTGAGGCATTCAACTACAAAAAACCAAATTTACCTAAAAAGAGGAAAACCATGCAAATTTCAGACTTCAATGCAGCATCAAACCAACTCAGGAGTAAATGTATGCCTTTCTATAAAACTCTAAGGAAATAAAAGTCAGATCTGATGATTTTTTTTTTGCTAGCTAAGTTATTATTCAACTATAAAGGCAAAACACAGATACTTTCAAATACACAAGTTTTTAAGAAATAGCACATGATCCAATTAAAAAAAAAATGTCCAGAAGACATGAACAGACTTTCCTCCAAGGAAGACAACAGACACATGGCCAACAGACACATGAAATATGCTCAACATCACTAATCATCAGGGTAATGCAAATAAAAACCACAATGAGATATCACTTCACATCTGTCAGAGTGGGTAAAAAAAAAAGCACAACAAGTAACGTGTTGGCAAGGATGTTGACTAAAAGGAGCCTTCATGCACCATTGGTGGGAATTCATACCAGTGCAGCCACTGTGGAAAATAGTATAGAAGTTCTTCAAAAAATTAAAAATAGAAATATAACATGATCCAGTATTTATACCACAGGGTATTTACAGATATGAAAACATTAATTTCAAAAAATATATGCACTCTTATGTTTATTTAAATATTATTTACAATTGCCAAATTATGGAAACAGTCCAAATGTCCACTGATAGATGAATGGATAAAGATGATGTGATATATACAATAAACACTAATTTGAAAAAATATATTTGTATCTATATATCTATACATAAATAGAATATTTATTATATCTATTATATGTATTATATATATCTATATATAAATAAATACATAACTAGATTATGGATATAATGGACTATTAGCCATAAAAAAGAATGAGTTCTTGTCATTTGCAGCAACATAGAACAACACGTACACATCTACAGTGTATCATGCTAAGTGAAATAAGTCAGAGAAAGACAAATGCCATATGATTTAACTCATATGTGGAATTTAAGAAACAAAGCAAATAAAGAAAAAAGTACAAACATAAAATCAGACTCTTAGCTATAGAGAATATGTTAATGGTAACCAGAGGGGAGATGGGTTGGAGGATGGGTGAAATAAGTGAAGGGTATTGACATTAAACTTATCATGATGAGCACTGAGTAATGTATAGAATTGATGAATCACATTATACATCTGAAACTAATATAACACTGTATATTAATTATACTGGCATTAACGTAAAAGGGATACAGATAAAAATAAAAAACAGAAGAAAAACAGATTTCAAAAACAAATCCATTAAAAAAAAACTATCAAACCTTGAGTATAAATGTTATTGAAAAGGAAGCAAAAAACAAACACTATGAATCTATTAACATTTTCAACTAATGCTAATAAAGTTGGAAATATATCTATTGTCTAATTTTTATGATAATTGATGATACAAAATTCAAATAAAACAAAAATTGAGATATGAGTGATTATGACTGGATAAAAGTCTTCATATTATATATAATAAAATTATATATACTTAAGATGTAAAGAATAATATAATAAAATTATAGATTATCCAAGTGGGTTTACAAAGTGTGGATAACACTGTTTTCAAAACATGATGCTGATGGCACAAAGAAACCTAGAAATTAACCTTACTTTTAAATATCAGTGCATACAGCAAAAGAAACCATAAACAAAACTAAATGGCAACCTACTGAATGGGAGAAGATATTTTCAAACGATATATTTGATGAGGGGTTAATATCCAACATATATAAAAAAAACATGCAACAACGCAACACCAAAAAACAAACAACTCAGTTAAAAAGTGAGCAGAGAATCTGGATAGACATTTCCAAAGAACACACAGATGGCCAACAGGCATGAAAATATGCTTAACATCATTAAATATGAGAGAAATCCAAATCAAAAGCAAAATGAGATATGAATAGCTAAAATCAAAAAGACAAGAAAAAACAGTGCTGACACAGAGTACATAACCTAGAAATAAACCCACGTTTATATGGCCAATTAATCTACAACAAAGGAAGCAAGACTGTACGGCAGAGAAAAGACAGTCTCTTCACTAAAGGTTACTGGGACAACTGGACAGCTATTTGTAAAAGAATGAAACTGGGCCACTTTCTAACACCATATACAAAAAAAAAAAATCTAAAAATGGACTAAAGACCTAAATGTAATACCTGAAACTATAAAACTCTTTGAAATAAGCACAGGCAGTATTTTTTTCTGACATTGGCCATATAGCAACATGTTTCTAGATATATCTCCTAAGGGAAGGGCAACAAAAGCAAAAGTAAACTGTTGGGACTTCATTAAAACAAAAACAAAATCAAAAACAAAACAAAACAAAAAAAACTTGTGCATAGTGAAGGAAACAATCAACAACAAGGCAACCTACTGAGTCAGAGAAGATATTTACAAATGATATATCTCATAAGGGGTTAATATAAAAATATATAAAGAATATACAAATCAACATAAGACAAACAAACAGAAAAAAAAAATGATCCAATAAAAAAAAATGGGCTGTGGACCTGAGTAGGCATTTTTCCAAAGAAGACATACAGACACATGAAAAGATGCTCAGCATCACTGATCATCAGGGAAATGTAAATCAAAACCTTACACTAGTTTAGAACGGCTAAAATCAAAATGGCAAGAAATAACAAGTATTGATGAAGATGTGGAGGGAAAAGAACACTTGTGCACTTTTGGCAGGAATGTAATTTGGTGCAGTTTCTGTGGAAAACTGTATGGAGGTTCCTCAAAAAATTAAACATAGAAATACCATATGATTCAATAATTCCACTACTAAGTATTTACCCAAAGGGAAAAAAATTGCTAATTTGAAAAGATATATGCATCTTTGTGTTCGTTGCAACTTTATTTTCAATAGCCACGATATGGAAACAACTTAATTGTCCATCATAAATAAATGGGTGGCCACCTGGGTGGGTCAGTTGGTTGAGTGTCCAACTCTTGACTTCAACTCAAGTCATGATCCTGGGGTTGTGGGATTGAGCCCCACATGAAGCCTGCTTCAGATTCTCTTTGTCTCTCCCTCTGCCCTTCTCCCATGCCTGCACTCTGTCTCAAAATAATTTTAGAAACCTTACAAAATAGATAAACGGATAAGAAAAATGTGATATGTGTGCATAAAATTACACAGCAATAAAAAATGATGAGATTTTGTCTTTTGAGGCAACACAGAGGAAACTAGAGGCTATTATGCTTAGTGATATGTCAGACTGAGAAAGACAAATACAATATGATTCCACTCATATATGGAATCTAAAAAAAATGAATAAACAAAAGCAGAATCAGACCTATAAATATAGAAAACAAGTTGATAGTTGCCAGAGGGTAGGGGGGTGAGGGTGTGGGAAAAATGGGTGAAATGGAGAGGGAGGTAGAAGTTTCCAGGTATGGAATCAATCAATCATAGGAATAAAAGGCACAGCATAAGAAATAAAGTTAATTATATTATAATAGTGATTTACTAGGACAGATGGTAGCTACACTTGTGGTGAGCGCAGCATAATTTATAAACTTGTCAAATCACTAAGCTTTACACCTCAAACTAATGTAAAATTTTGTGTCAAATATTCAAATTAAAAAATATAGCAAAACCAAAATCATTACATTCAGGTATACAAGAAAACGTGAACTATCAAATTATGGCATCTTTTGGTAAAATAACAATGTATATTTTCATTAAAATTTAGAATCTGAAAAAACAAAAATATAAATATCATCACTAAATTTTCTATATAACAACAACCATTTAGAATATGCAGTACAATTAAATATATCATTTCTAATAGCAGGGAAAGAATAAACTTAAAAAAATATATTGAACCTTTATGAAGGAAACATAAAAAGTCTCCTGGGGCAACTGAAGACAAATGCTTTTCCAGATGCTGTCCAAATTCTCAATTTTCCTTTAAAGCAAAATTTTTGAAAGAGTTGTAGATGGAGACTCTATTTCTCTTTCTAAACTTTATTGAGGTGAATTTTTTATGCAGCTAAATGCACTTATCTCAAATGCACAGTTTAATGAGTTTTAAGAAAACTCATACAGTCATGTATTCATCACCCCATTCAAGAAATTGAACATTTTTTAAAAATTTTTTTTAACGTTTATTTATCTTTGAGACAGAGAGAGACAGAGCATGAATGGGGGAGGGTCAGAGAGAGGGAGACACAGAATCTGAAACAGGCTCCAGGCTCTGAGCTGTCAGCACAGAGCCCGACGCGGGGCTCGAACTCACAAACTGTGAGATCATGACCTGAGCCAAAGTTGGATGTTCAACTGACTGAGCTACCCAGGCACCCACCCCCCCTTTTTAATGTTTATTTATTTTGAGAGAGAGAGCGAGCAGAAAGTTAGAATCTGTTAATTCACTGCATTAACACTCCAGCTCTAATTACACCACTGACTCTTTAATTGTGTGTGGCCTTATAATGAAAATACGTACTTCTACCAGTGTGTGCGTAGTTGTGGTATCTCCAATAATGTTTCTGTATTTTGGCTTTGGTACCCATGTGTACTATTTTGCAGGTTCCCCAATGATGCTATACCAAACTAAGCAGGTAATTTTGGATACTATTTTTGCCTTACAGATTGTTTTGAGGGACTGCGCAAATTACGTCACTTGCAAACTTTTATATTTCCACAGAAATTAATAATACTTGAAAATATTGGTTCTCATTGAATCCAGTATCACCTGCCCATTTCATTGCTTCTTAATGAATGCTTCAAAACTCCATGCCATTAATAAAATAATAAAGCCACCCTTAAGTACCTGGTTTTCAGTTCAGGAATTGCTGCTGTACTGCCCAGCTCTTCCAATATCTTTTTTTTTTTTTCTGGACTTTAAAACTTCTTAACAATTCTTTTTGCTGCCAACCAACCTCTACATTTGTATCAAGATTATGTTTTGTGCAGCTTCTATTCCTTAATATTGAATTTGGTCACTCAAATTTTGGACCTGCTGTTTGACTTGTTCTTGCTTCAACTTCCTACTTAAATCGGAGCACTTGGTCACTTAAATTTACATTTCCCAGGAATGTTCCCCAGATAATCTCCAAGCACCCTATAAAGAATAGGATTATATTCTTAATATTTGTTCTAATAATTAATATATACAGATTTAAAATAGTCATACAGAATTTTGGGAATAAAAGGATGTAAAATAAACTTTAACAATAAAAATATACCTAGGTGTTTTTCCAAGTAAAATTTACAAGAACATAGTTTTATTAAAATCTCTAAGAAATCTGTATTTTAACCATAAAGGTGAATATTTTATAGGCCATTGTTAATATATTATGGAAATTATTTGAATATTAATAAGACGACCTCAAGGCTCAACCGACCATGGTGGAGGCATAGGCGGCACCAGTATAGGCGCTGTGACCGCGGCTGGCTGTGCTCTCCTCCAGGGGAGCCTTAGAGCTGACCCCCAGGGAAAGGACCCCAGAATAAGGCTTGAGGGGAAAAGTGAGGCGCTCCTGGTAACCCATCTTTTCCCTGTCACATGATTCCACTGGACTGGAAGAGGAAACCCAAGGCTGTCATGATGCCCTGACAGGAATCTTCAAAAATCCATCTCAACTGTTTGGGGTGCTACCCAAACCTGTGATCTATCACTTCCCCTGGGAAGTCAGTACCGGCCAACTTCCCGACCTGGGATACTGAGAACATTCAGCAGATTGTGCCTCTATGACATGACTCAATCCCAAGTGACCCTAAACGCTCAGCACGGATCTACTAGATCCTAGTCTGTACCAAGTTGGTGGAGCTGTCCAAGCCCGGGTGGAGTCCCTGTACCTTGTCTTGGGAAGCTCCAGCACCAGAAGGATGGAGGCTCCGTGGTGAAAGCCTGGGTGCTGACTTGTGTGAAGGAATGAATCTACGCTCCTTAGAACAAGCTTTCCTGGAGCAGAGGAGGTACCAGCAAGAAAGGAACACAGACAGTAGGAAATGACAATTAATGGCAACATTCTCCCCAACCTGCTCCTGAGGTCAAGCCCACTGGAGATGCCAGAGCCAATGCAGAGATGATGCAGGACCTTGCCCTGAGACAGCCTTTGTATGGAGGCGGAAAGACGAGGAGGGTTTGCTAATTTGGATTGTTCCAGACACATTCCCACCCTCCCACCCCAATGCCAACCTAGAAGGAGGCTGAGCTGTGGAACACTGGAGACTGAGCCTCAAGTGGGAATATGGAGAGCTCCGGAAGGTCCTCAAGAATAAAAGCCCCCATGGGGGAGACCTTGAAAAAAATACAAATAAAGACCACCTCAAATTATGAAAATTTAAAGACCTGCTTATATAAGATTAAAAAATGCCAAATTATTTGGAAGAACAAAACATACATTAAATTTAGAAATGCTTATCAGCAGTAAGTTTATCACATTTAACACAACTCTTTAAGGACTAGTCAAATGCAAAGTAATTTATTTATTTATTTATTTTTTAATTTATTTATTTTTTAATATATGAAATTTACTGTCAAATTGGTTTCCATACAACACCCAGTGCTCATCCCAAAAGGTGCCCTCCTCAATACCCATCACCCACCCTGCCCTCCCTCCCACCCCCCATCAACCCTCAGTTTGTTCTCAGTTTTTAACAGTCTCTTATGCTTTGGCTCTCTCCCACTCTAACCTCTTTTTTTTTTTTTTTCCCTTCCCCTCCCCCATGGGTTTCTGTTACGTTTCTCAGGATCCACATAAGAGTGAAACCATATGGTATCTGTCTTTCTCTGTATGGCTTATTTCACTTAGCATCACACTCTCCAGTTCCATCCACGTTGCTACAAAAGGCCATATTTCATTTTTTCTCATTGCCACGTAGTATTCCATTGTGTATATAAACCACAATTTCTTTATCCATTCATCAGTTGATGGACATTTAGGCTCTTTCCATAATTTGGCGATTGTTGAGAGTGCAATGCAAAGTAATTTATAACAGAAAGGGTAATTACAGAGTAGAAACCTTTAAACAAAAAATATGTAATCTTTTTAATATTATTTTCCAATAAAATTGCAAGTCCAATCAATATTTGTTACATTTGTCCACATTTTTATAAACATCCTTGAAAGTCTAGTTTAATAGATAAAATAACTTCACAAAACACATTATGGAATTAGATTACATGATGAACTTAGAAAACTGGCAAAAAATGCAGAGAGCTGAGCCATTTTTCAGGCTTGTGTGGTTTACAAAGTAATCCACTTTTCTAATTTTATTCCCTGTGATGAGTTTTAATAATATCCACAAAAGCTTAGCCACTCTGCAGTCACTATAAAATGTGGATCTTAACATGCCAATATAGATGATTTATTCACTTCATACAATTAGGGGATGGATCAGAAGCAGCTGTAATTTGGAATTGCTAAAATGATTCAATAGGTTTTTCTTTTATTTTCCAAGCACTAATCATAGCTATTGCTCTCATTATGGTTTTATACATCTCTATCAATGTCGCTACAATTATGGTCTTTCTTGAACCTATAACTAGAAAACTATTCTAGTTTTCTGTTTTGCAAAATTTTAAGCTGAGCTCCTTAGCATTTGATATAGCTGGTAAAAGTTTAGAGGTTCTTATATTAGCCATATCCCATGTTAACTAAAGGCACATTTTAATAATACTGTACATTCATATAATGTGATCATCTTTCAAAATGCTTTTACAATGCCATATAACTTCTTTCATATCAACTCTGTAACGTTGGTTTGAATGTATTATACTATTACCATTTTATAGATAAAAGTGTTACAGAAAACTGTAGAAATTGAATAGTATCCATTTTGTGTGTACTTTAAAACAAAAGTGAGAAGGTTATAATGGAATTCTAAAAGATAGGATTTTTAAAATGTTTTTAATATGTTTTTAAACATATTTTAAGCAATTGATATTAATTCATAAGGACCCCAGTCTCTTATTTAATAATTCTCAAGTGTTCAGGACAGATAAATGAATAGGTACTAAATAAAAAATTGAATTTTCTTTTTTAATCAATATTTAAAATTTTAATTTTAATTATTTAATACACAGTTCAATATTGGTTTCAGGAGTAGAATGCAGTCATTCATCACTTATACAACACACAGTGCTCAACGCAACAAGTGCCCTCCTTAAAACTCATCACCCATCTAACCTATCTCCCACTCACCTCCCTCCATCAACCCTCAGCTTGTTCTCTGTTGTTAAGACTCTCTTCTGGCTTGTCCCCCTCTCTTTTATTTTTCCCCCCTTCCCATATGTTTATCTGTTTTATATCTTAAATTCCACATAGGAGCGAACTCACATGTAATTTATCTTTCTCTGACTTATTTCATTTAGCATAATACATCCACATTTTTGCAAATGGCAAGATTTCATTATTTTTGATAGCTGAATAATATTCCATTGCATATATATACCACCTTTTCTTTATACATTCATCAGTTGATGAACATTTGGTCTCTCTTCATAGTTTGGCTATTGTTGATAATCCTGCTATTAACATTGGGGTGGATGCACCCTTTGAATCTGTATTTTTGTATCCTTTGGGTATATACCTAAGGGTGCAATTGCTGGATTAAGGAATAGTTTTATTTTTAGTTTCTTGAAAACCTCCATAGTGTTCTCCAGAGTGGCTGCACCAGTTTGCAGTCCACCAACAGTGTAAGGGGGTTCCCCTTTCTCTGCATCCTGGAAAACACCTGTCGTTTCTTGTGTTGTTAATTTTAGCTATTCTGACAGGTGTGAGGTGACATCTCATCATGGTTTGGATTTGTATTTTCCTGATGATGAGTGATGTTGAGCATATTTTCGTATATCTATTAGCCATCTGGATGTCTTCTTTTGAAAAGTGTCTATTTATGTCTTCTGCCCATTCCTTAACTGGATTATTTGCTTTTTGGGTGTTGAGTTTGAGAAATTCTTTATAGATTTTGAATGCTGACCCTTTATCAGATATGTCATTCACAAATGTCTTCTCCCATTCTGTAGGCTGCATTTTAATTCTGTTGGTTTTTCTTTCACTGTGCAGAAGCTTTTTATCTTGATAAAGTCCCAATTTTCCATAAGCATATGTTATTTGGAATATTTTAATCATGAAAGATGCCTAATTTCACAAAAAATCATATTTTTAATGTTTATTTACTTTGAGAGAGAGAGAGACAGAGAGAGAGTGAGTGGGGGAGGGACAGAGAGAGATGGAGACACAGAATCTGAAGCAGACTCCAGGCTCCCAGCTGTCAGCACAGAGCACAACACAGGGCTCACATTCACGAACTGCGAGATCATGATCTGAGCCAAAATTGGACACTTAATTGACTGAGCCACCCAGGCGCACACAAAACATATTTTTTATTATAAGATGACATCATATTTTTTATTATAAGATGCTATAATAAATTATAAGATCTTAATAAGATGTAAATGAACATGCTATATGAACAATAATTTCCCTTTGTCTCTTAAAATAAACGTGGTTTCACGATATCACAACTGTACATAGAATCTCAAATATTTTTAAAGCATGACTTGTTATGCTGGTTTCTCAAATAAGATATATCAGCTATTTATTTACATTTACAATATATTTGTATATTAATTTTTGTGCAGATATAATTTACATAATGAAAAAATCACTTTTTTAAAGTGATTCAGACGTTTTTAGAAAATCCAAAATTGTGCAACCATCGCTATCTAATTCTAGAACCCTAATGAGAAACCCTCTGTCCACTGCCAGTTTCCTATTCCCACCTTTCTCCAACCCCTGATACTAACTAATCTACTTTCTACGTTTATGGATTTGCCTTTTCTAGATATTTGTTATGAATTGAACCATATAAATAGCTGTTATTATGTGTGTCTGGATTCTTCACTTAGCATGATTTCAAAGATTATACCATGTTGTTACATGTACTAGAATTTCGTTCCTTTTTAAGGTTGAATAACATTCCATTGTATGTTTATGTCACATTTCTTAATCTATTTATCTGTTGATGGGCATTTGAGTTGTTTTAGAACTTTTTGCTATTATAAATAATCCTGCTATAAATATTTCTGTAAAAGTTTTTGTGTGAATATATGTTTTTAATTTTCTTTTTATGTGAATATAGTTCACACATAATGTTACATAAGTTTCAGGTTTACAAGATAGTGATTCAACTTCCCTGTACATTATGCTATGCTCACCACAAGTGTAGCTATTATCTGTCACCATACAACACTATTACAATATCATTGATTATATTCCCCATGCTGTGCCTTTTATTCCTATAACTTATTCATTCCATAATTCGAGACCTGTATCTATAACTCTTTTCTACCCATTTTTCCCATTCCCCCATCCCCTCCTCTCTGGTAATGATCAATTTATTCTCTGTATTTATAGATCTGAATCTGTCTTTTATTTCTTTTCATATTCATTTATTTTTTTAGATTCTACATCTGAGTGAAATCACATGGTATTTGACTTTTATAATCTGACTTATTTCACTTAGCATAATGTCCTCTAGGTCCATCTATGTTGTCTCAAATGGCATAATCTCATTCTTTTTTTATTTTTTAATATGAAATTTATTGTCAGATTGGTTCCATAATACCCAGTGAAAACATATGGTATCTGTTTTTCTCTGTATGACTAATTTCACTTAGCATAACACTCTCCAGTTCCATCCATGTTGCTACAAAAGGCCATATTTCATTCTTTCTCATTGCCACGTAGTATTCCATTGTGTATATAAACCACAATTTCTTTACCCATTCATCAGTTAATGGACATTTAGGCCTTTTCCATACTTTGGCTATTGTTGAAAGTGCTGCTACAAACATTGGGGTACAACTGCCCCTAAGCATCAGCACTGCACAAACGCCCAACACTACTTCTGTGGATCCATCCCTCTGATGGGCCTGCCTCCCTCCCAGTGCTGCAGGGCCCCTACCACAGGGAATCTCATCCTTTTTTAAAGCTGTGTAATATTTCATTTCATATACATATTCCATATATATATACACACACACACACACACACACACACACACATACATACACATATATGCCACATCTTCCTTATCCATTTGTCTATCAGTGGACACTTAGGTTGCATTCATATCTTGGATCTTATAAATAATACTGCAATAAACATAAGCATGCATATATCTTTTCAAATTAATATTTTTGTTTTCTTTGGGTAAATACTTAGTAGTGGAATTATTGGATCATATGGTATTTCTGTTTAGTTTTTTAAGGAACCTAAATATTGTTGTGCACAGTGGCTGCACCAATTTATATTTGCACCAATAGTGCAAGAATTTTTTTTGACATCCTTGCCAACACATTTCTTTTCATTTTGATTTTAGCCATTAGACAAATGTAAGGTGATATCACAGTGTGGTTTTGATTTGCATTTCCTGATGATTAGTGATGTTGAGCATCTTCTCATGTGCCTGTTGGCCATCTGTATGTTATCTTTGGGTAAAAAAATGTTTATTTAGGTCCACTGTCCATTTTTAATTGAATTATTTGTCTTTTTGACTTTGAGTTGTATAATTTCTTTATATATTTTGGATATTAACCCATTATCAGATATATCATTTGCAAATATTTTTTTCCCATTTTGTATATTGACTTTTTGTTTTCTTGATGGTTTCCTTCACTGGGAAAAGGTTTTTTATTTTGATGTAGGCCCAAGAGCTTATTTTTGCTTTTGTTTCCCTTCCCTTAGGAGACATATCTAGAAAATTGTTGCTACAGTTTATGTCAGAAAAACTACTGCCTGTGTTCTGTTCCAGGATTTTTATGCTTTCAGGTCTCACATTTAGGTCCTTAATAGCATGCATGTTTTTAATTCCTTGGGTACATAACTATAGGTGTAATTGCTGTGTCATATGATGATACTATGTTTAAGCTATTAAGGAACTGCTAGACTATTTTCCAAAGAAGCTGAAATATTTTACATTCCCACTTGTAATATGTGAGGGTTCAAATTCTCTACATCTATGACAACACTTGATAATGTCCATTCATTTTAGTACCAGTAGTGACTGTGAATCATATTTATTTGTGATTTTGATTTTCATTTCCCTAATAACTAATGATATTGATCATTCTTTTATGTGTTTATTATCTATTTCTATATCTCCTTTGGAGAAATGTTTATTCCTATTTTTTGCCTGTTTTGAAATTCGGTTTATTTTTTATTATTGCGTTCTAAGAGTTACTTATTCTAGATACTAACTTCTTAAGATATGTAATTTGCAAATATTTTCTCTCACTCTGTGGGTTCTTTTTTCACTTCCTTACTAGCTTCTTTTGAAGGCACATGTTTTCAATTTTAACGAAGTCAAATTTATGTATTTTTTAATGCTAGTGCTTCTAGTGTCATACCAAAGATATTGCCTAGTACATGGTCAGAAAGAATCACACCTATATTTTCTCCTAAGGATTTTATAATTTTATCTCTAATATTTATACCTTTGATTCATTTTCCTTTATTCTATATGGTGGGAGGTGGAGGTCCAACCTCATCTATTTGCTTGTGGATATCCAATTGTCCCAACAGTATATGTTGAAAAAACTATTCTTTCTCCATAGAATTGTTTAGACAGCTTTGTCTGTTGACCATGGATGTATGGGTGTATTTCTTCACTTTCATCTCTCCTCCATTGATTTGTATGTCCATATTTATACCACACAGTCTTTATTACTGTATCGTTGTAGCAAATTTTGAAGTCAGGAAGTTGAGTCCTCGTATCTTGTGCATTTCAACATTTTTTTTTAATATTCTTAGTCCCTAGGATTTCCATATGAATTTTTTCATCAGTCGATAAATTTCTGCAAAATAAGGAAATTGTTTATAGATAATAGGATTTTCTATAAATATAGATCTGTATTTAAATCTACAATAAACTATAGATTAATCTATAAATGGAAAATATTGCCATCTTAACAATATTGTCTTCTTATCCATTAATATGGGTTGTATTTCCATTTATTTAATTCTACTATAATTTTAATGATATTTTGTTGCTTTAGTGTAAAACTCTTCCATTTCTTTTGTTAAATTTATTCTTACTAATTTTATTATATTGATGAAATTGCAAACGGAATTATTTTCTTAATTTCATTTTTGTATTATCTACTGCTAATGTATAGAAATACAATTGATTTTTGTGTATTTATATTGTAACTTGTAACCTGGCTAAAAACTGAATAAAGTATTAGCCCTAATAGCTCTTTCTTAAGGATTCCTTGTGTTTTTCTATAGACAAGATGTCATCTGAATATAAAGATGAAGATTATCCTTACTTTCTAATCTAGGTACTATTTCTCTTTTGTTGCTTAATTCCTCTAGCTAGAAACTCTAAAATGACAAATATAAATGGTGAGAGAGCAAGCACTCTTATTTATGATCTTAGAGGAAAGTTTCAGTCTTTCAACATTAAGTCTGATGTTAGCTGTGTAAATCACAGAGGCCCTCTGCCAGCTTAGCAATCTTATCTTCTATTCAAGTCTGTTGAGTGTGTGTATGAGTGTTTGTGTGTATGAGTGTGTGTGTGTGTGTGTGTGTGTATATTTATATATATAGTCAGTTAATTTTATCAGATGTCTTTTTCTGCATCTATGGAAATAATCATGGGATTTTTGGTGTATTCATGTGGTATATTATTTGGATGGTTTCTATATATTGAAACAATATATGGAATTATATTCCTCTGAAAGGTCCCACTTACTCATGTTGCATAATTATTTTTATAATGCTAGATTGGTTTACTAGTATTTTCTGTGGATATTAGTGTCTATATTCCGAAAGATATTGGTCTGCACTTTTCTTGTGATGTCTTTCTCTGGCTTCAGTATCAGGGTAATATTTGCCTCACAGTATGAGTTAGGTAGAGTCTGTCATGTATTTTTTGGAAAAAAATTGTGAATGACTTGTGTTTTTTAATTCAGCTGTGATGCTATCATGTCTTAGGCTTTTATTTGTAGGATTTTTTAAATTATTAATTTAATCTCTTTGTTTCCTTCAAATCTATTCAGTTTTTTTTAAATCGGTTTCTGTAGTTTGTAACTTTATAAGAATTTTTCCAATTCATCTAAATTGTCTAATTTCTTGGCATACGCTTTTTTTATATATTCCCTTATATATTTTTTAAAATTTATTTCTGTCAGATTGGTAGTGTTCTCCCCATTCATTCCTAATTTTAATAATTTGAGCATTTTTCATATTGTATTTGGTCAATCTAAATTAAAGTTTGTCAATTTTGTTGTTCTTTTCAAAGAATCAACTTTTGATTTCCTTGATTCTTGCTATTATTTTTCTGTTCTTTATTGTATTCATTTGCATTCTAATCTCTATTACTTCCTTCCTTCTTGTAGCTTTGAATTTAGTTTGCTCTTTCTTCTCTTTTAAGTTGGAATGTTAGGTTATTAATGTGAGATAATTCTTTTTGTATGTGTAGGAATTTATACAATATATATTCAATAATATATTAATATATAAATATTATCTTGTATATTCATATATATGTAGGAATATATATATATATATATATATATATATATATATATATATATATATATTTCACTATAAGCACTGAATTAGTTATATTCAATATGTCCTGGTGTGTTGGGTTTTTATTTTTATTCATCTCAAAATCTCCTAATATAGTTTGTGTTTTTATCCTGGCCTTGAGATATAATTGAAAGTGACATATTAAATTATTCAGCTATTATTGTTATGTGTCCATTTTTCCTTCCAATTCTGTCACTTTATGTTTCATGTATTTTGGGCTTGAGTTGTTAGGGACACATGGATTTATAATTGTTATATATTTATAATTGATTGATCCTTTTATAATTATAATATATCCATCATAATCCATAGTTACCATTTGTGTCTCAAAGTCTATTTTGTCTGATATGAATATAGATTTTCTAGCTCTCTTTGGATTATCATTTGTGTGGTATGTTTGTCCTTATTTAAAAATAATTTGTGTCTTTGAATATAAAGTATTCCCCCTATAGACAGTACATAGATTGCTACTTTTAATCCATTCTGCCAGTCTATGTTTGTTGATTGACATTTTAAATCTATTTACATTTAGTATAATTGATACAATAGGATTTAAGTCTGCTATTTTTGTGTTTATATTCTATATATCTTATGTTTTGTTATTCATCTATTCCCCCATCATTGTTTTATTTTTTTGTTAAATAGATATTTACTTTTGTACCATTCTAATTTTTGTGTCATTTTTTTTTTTACTATTTTCTGACTCATTTTCTTAGGGATTGCTTTTGGGATTGTAGTGAACATCTTAACTTATAACAATATAGTTCCAGGTAGTAACAATTTAATTTTAAGTTTATTGTAAAAATGTGCTCCTGTATAATGCTATTATGCTTCCATTCTTTTCTGGTTTTCTTGTCATACAAATTGCATCTCTGTATATTACCACCAATACAGATTCATAATTATTTTATACAGTTGTCTGTTCAATCATATATAAGTAAAAGAGTTACAAATAAAATATATTTATATTATTTTCTATGATTAATTTAATAATTTCTATAATGACTTTTACCCGTCTTCATCATATCTTCATGTAGATCTGAGTTACTATCTATTATTCATTTATTTAAGCATAAAGAACTCTATTTATAGAGTGGATTTGTTGGCAATGAATTCTCTTAGTTTTTATCTGGAAATGTTTCAGATCAGTCCATATGGAGAAGTAATACCTTAAAACCAAAAAAAAAAATTGGCTGTTCATATGGATTGAGTACATGAGCCTCAAGAACTGTTGGGGAGGAAGAATTTCCTCTGCCCTTCAATATCTTTCTAGCTGAATTTAGAATCAAATTGACATGAAATATATTAGCAGGAGAACATAAAATTTAATAGTATACATGTAGAGAATCCACATAAACATGGAAATTCTAAAGATGATATTAAATGAGCTAAGGAGAAATGAAATATATTAGCAGGAGAACATAAAATTTAATAGTATACATGTAGAGAATCCACATAAACATGGAAATTCTAAAGATGATATTAAATGAGCTAAGGAGAAATGAAATATATTAGCAGGAGAACATAAAATTTAATAGTATACATGTAGAGAATCCACATAAACATGGAAATTCTAAATATGATATTAAATGAGCTAAGGAGAATGGTGAGGATCTGAGGATACAAAGGGGAGAGAGACTATTAACAGAAAAGTGAAAAGAGATGTTTGGGAAATGAACGTTGCCTTATTATGCAAGTAAGTTTCTTTGGTAAAGAAGAATCTCTGTTAATAGCCCTCTTCTTGGTTCAAGCAGGTAGTTGAGGGGAAAGTAAATAATTTGTCCTGAATCTATGGGTTTTGACTGCTTTTAACTTAAACTAGTGCTCATGCCAAAGTGGCCCATCTTGGGGCTGCCTGCCTTTTGCCCCTATAGAACTCATACATGAGATTTAAGACATAGTGTTTTGTGAATAAGGAGTTAAGGTTTTAGTCTAGGTTTTTTTAACTACAAAAAAGCATACTATGGCATTTTTTAAAATATGAGTTTGTTGAAAGCATGATGTTAACTCTGATATTGAGTTAATTGCATTTGGGCTTACTTATAAAAATACTGGTAGTCAAAGTGAAGCAGACATAAAGAAATAGAAGCTTTATGGTACATAGTTTTATACATAAGACTTAAACACATTATCAATAACCATAGAAAAACTAAACATTAGAAATAATGTTCTTAAATAGAACCTTGGTTATGTACATGATGGTGGGTCCTTACAATAAAGTGCTATGTGTCTATTAAGAATGTTTGTGAATAGAGTCACCCGGGTAGCTCAGTCAGTTAAGCATCTGATTCTTCTTGGTTCCAGCTCAGGTCATGATCTCATGTTTTGTGAGTTCGAGCCCCATGTCAGGCTCTGCACTGGCAATGTGGAGTGTGCTTAGGATTCTCCGTATCCTCTCTCTCTGCCCCTCCCTTGTTTGTGCTCTTTCTGTCTCAAAAATAAAAAATAAAGACTTAAAAAAAAAGAATGTGAATAATTTGATGTAGTTAAATGCCAATAGTATAATGCTAAAAGATACAAGCATATTATGAGTACAATTATATATATATATATATATATATATATATATATATATATGCTGAAATGTCTTCTACAAAGATGCACATAGAAAATGCATGGAAGAAAAGATGTCTAAATACTAATAATGATTTTTGTGGTATAATAAGTTCTACTGTACATAATTTACAGTTTATCTGCACATAACATATATAATCAGAACATAAGTGAATAAATAATTTTCAAAAAGCTAGAAAAATGATGTAATATAAACTTTCATGATTAGGCTTATCCCATTTTTCCTATAACTATGCAGATACTAACAAATCTTTATATTTAGTCTACTTCTCACTTGAGGTCTTTTTCTCTCCCTCTCGTTCTCTCCCTCTCTATCCCCATCACTGATTTTGATGAATCTACAAACTAAGTTGTTTCTGTATAAGACAAAAGCCTTTTTATGGAGTCATACAATTTATATTCAACACCTGGTAACTTCTAGAGCAATTACTTTCAATTTTCAGCTAACTGAATATAATTTCCTTTGTAGAGGGAAATTATGATTAAGGGTATTCCAGGATAAAATTCCAGGATAAAATGTGGTAAACTAGGTATGGAAGTTGCCTTCAGGTATGTACAAAGGATTGATATTTAAAATCTATTATGAGACGACCAAATGATTTTCTTTCTGTTTCTCAATAACTCCAAACTCCTCCTGCCACTATGCTTTATTTCTTCTACCTGAAATGCTCTTTTCCTTGATCTCTTAATGACTCTCTTACTAGTTACACATGGGGCTCTATTCATATTTTGCCTTCTTATACATGCCGCGTTAATTGCCCTATCCAAAATAATTACCCCACTCCTTCCACTCCATCAGATCATCCAGTTTTATTATTTTCATATCAATTATCACTCTAAAAGTATCTTACATATTTACTCATTTTTTGTACATTTAACATTTTCTCAACTAAGGTAAAAGCTCTATCATGGACAACATGGACTTTGTTTATCTTGTCCATTATTTTATCTCTAGCTCTTACTACAGATCTAGAACCTGGCACTTAGTAGACATTTAATAAATATTTTCTAAATGAATATAATGAATAAAATATATACCTAACTGCAGAGGGAAGGGCAAGAACAATCAGTAAATTTTCCAAGGCGAGCTGATATTTGAGACGGTCTTTAAAAATGGGTAATTTACCAAGAGAGAATTGGATTCGAGTAGAAAAATATAATTTCAGATATAAAAAACAGTCAGTCTACTTAAAGAAATGGAAGCCTAAAGTCTTAAGAAAGTTTCCTTGAAGGAATATAAATAAGCTGTGAATATAATTTTACCTATTTGTATTATTTTGTATTCCCAGATATTCAAACACAATTTCTACTTTTTTCCATAGCTACATGTTTTGTGCTATCTACCTCAAATAGATCGTCCATTAAGCATTTGATTTAGGATTACCTCTTTTTGTTTTAAGCTTAGCATTAGTGCATTTTGGCTTATCTTATTAAGTTTACTATTAAAGTTTTTATTATAGAATGTACTATCTTTTCCTAAAGATTTTCTCATTTTTCAAAGTTTAGTTGGTATGTTCATTATTTATTTTCTTGCTATGTTTTTAGTTCTGAGCAACCTGCTTTTGTATGCATAACAGAAGATCCTTATGAGAGCACTAAACAGATATTTAAAATTAACACAATGCATTGTTGTAATTTTGTATGTATTTGGATGTTGTTCCATAATCTCATATCTCATGTAACTATGATTTTAACCCAATAACAACAAAATAAAAAAAAATAGGTTACAATGCCTTTTTCCTACTGAGGTAAAAGCCACACTATAATTGATGATGCTTGGCAAAGTTACCAAGCACAAAACTGAAGATTCTTTATACAGAGAAAAAAATAGACACACACACACACACACACACACACACACACACACACACGTACTATTATTCAATCACCTATTTCACTCATTTCCCCACCACCTTCCCTCTGGCAATCATCACTTCGTTCTCTATAGTTGAGTCTGTTTTTTTTTTTGGTTTGTCTCTTTTTTTCTTCTTTGTTCCTTTGTTTAATTTCTTAAATTCCACATATGAATGAGTACATATGGTAATTCTCTTTCTCTGACAGGCTTATTTCACTTTACATTAGGCTCTCTAGCTCCATCCATGTCGTTGCAAATGGCAAGATTACATTCTCTTTTATGCCTGATAAGTATTTTATTGTATATGTATACCACCTCTTCTTTATCCATTCATCTATCAGTAGGCACTTGGGCTGCTTCTACATTTTGTTTTTTTATTTATTTATTTATTTATTTATTTATTTATTTATTTATTTTTTAATATATGAAATTTACTGTCAAATTGGTTTCCATACAACACCCAGTGCTCATCCCAAAAGGTGCCCTCCTCAATACCCATCACCCACCCTGCCCTCCCTCCCACCCCCCATCAACCCTCAGTTTGTTCTCAGTTTTTAACAGTCTCTTATGCTTTGGCTCTCTCCCACTCTAACCTCTTTTTTTTTTTTTTTTTCCCTTCCCCTCCCCCATGGGTTTCTGTTAAGTTTCTCAGGATCCACATAAGAGTGAAACCATATGGTATCTGTCTTTCTCTGTATGGCTTATTTCACTTAGCATCACACTTTCCAGTTCCATCCACGTTGCTACAAAAGGCCATATTTCATTCTTTCTCATTGCCACGTAGTATTCCATTGTGTATATAAACCACAATTTCTTTTTTTTTTTAAATTTATTTATTTATTTATTTATTTATTTATTTATTAATATATGAAATTTACTGTCAAATTGGTTTCCATACAACACCCAGTGCTCATCCCAAAAGGTGCCCTCCTCAATACCCATCACCCACCCTGCCCTCCCTCCCACCCCCCATCAACCCTCAGTTTGTTCTCAGTTTTTAACAGTCTCTTATGCTTTGGCTCTCTCCCACTCTAACCTCTTTTTTTTTTTTTTTCCCTTCCCCTCCCCCATGGGTTTCTGTTACGTTTCTCAGGATCCACATAAGAGTGAAACCATATGGTATCTGTCTTTCTCTGTATGGCTTATTTCACTTAGCATCACACTCTCCAGTTCCATCCACGTTGCTACAAAAGGCCATATTTCATTCTTTCTCATTGCCACGTAGTATTCCATTGTGTATATAAACCACAATTTCTTTATCCATTCATCAGTTGATGGACATTTAGGCTCTTTCCATAATTTGGCGATTGTTGAGAGTGCTGCTATAAACATTGGGGTACAAGTGCCCCTATGCATCAGTACTCCTGTATCCCTTGGATAAATTCCTAGCAGTGCTATTGCTGGGTCATAGGGTAGGTCTATTTTTAATTTTCTGAGGAACCTCCACACTGCTTTCCAGAGCGGCTGCACCAATTTGCATTCCCACCAACAGTGCAAGAGGGTTCCCGTCTCTCCACATCCTCTCCAGCATCTATAGTCTCCTGATTTCTTCATTTTGGCCACTCTGACTGGCGTGAGGTGATATCTGAGTGTGGTTTTGATTTGTATTTCCCTGATGAGGAGCGACGTTGAACATCTTTTCATGTGCCTGTTGGCCATCCGGATGTCTTCTTTAGAGAAGTGTCTATTCATGTTTTCTGCCCATTTCTTCACTGGGTTATTTGTTTTTCGGGTGTGGAGTTTGATGAGCTCTTTATAGACTTTGGATACTAGCCCTTTGTCCGATGTGTCATTTGCAAATATCTTTTCCCATTCCGTTGGTTGCCTTTTAGTTTTGTTGGTTGTTTCCTTTGCTGTGCAGAAGCTTTTTATCTTCATAAGGTCCCAGTAATTCACTTTTGCTTTTAATTCCCTTGCCTTTGGGGATGTGCCGAGTAAGAGATTGCTACGGCTGAGGTCAGAGAGGTCTTTTCCTGCTTTCTCCTCTAAGGTTTTGATGGTTTCCTGTCTCACATTCAGGTCCTTTATCCATTTTGAGTTTATTTTTGTGAATGGTGTGAGAAAGTGGTCTAGTTTCAACCTTCTGCATGTTGCTGTCCAGTTCTCCCAGCACCATTTGTTAAAGAGACTGTCTTTTTTCCATTGGATGTTCTTTCCTGCTTTGTCAAAAATGAGTTGGCCATACGTTTGTGGGTCTAGTTCTGGGGTTTCTATTCGATTCCATTGGTCTATGTGTCTGTTTTTATGCCAATACCATGCTGTCTTGATGATGACAGCTTTGTAGTAGAGGCTAAAGTCTGGGATTGTGATGCCTCCTGCTTTGGTCTTCTTCTTCAAAATTACTTTGGCTATTCGGGGCCTTTTGTGGTTCCATATGAATTTTAGGATTGCTTGTTCTAGTTTCGAGAAGAATGCTGGTGCAATTTTGATTGGGATTGCATTGAATGTGTAGATAGCTTTGGGTAGTATTGACATTTTGACAATATTTATTCTTCCGATCCATGAGCAGGGAATGTCTTTCCATTTCTTTATATCTTCTTCAATTACCTGCATAAGCTTTCTATAGTTTTCAGCATACAGATCTTTTACATCTTTGGTTAGATTTATTCCTAGGTATTTTATGCTTCTTGGTGCAATTGTGAATGGGATCAGTTTCTTTATTTGTCTTTCTGTTGCTTCATTGTTAGTGTATAAGAATGCAACTGATTTCTGTACATTGATTTTGTATCCGGCAACTTTGCTGAATTCATGTATCAGTTCTAGCAGACTTTTGGTGGAGTCTATCGGATTTTCCATGTATAATATCATGTCATCTGCAAAAAGCGAAAGCTTGACTTCATCTTTGCCAATTTGGATGCCTTTGATTTCCTTTTGTTGTCTGATTGCTGATGCTAGAACTTCCAGCACTATATTAAACAGCAGCGGTGAGAGTGGGCATCCCTGTCGTGTTCCTGATCTCAGGGAAAAAGCTCTCAGTTTTTCCCCATTGAGGATGATGTTAGCTGTGGGCTTTTCATAAATGGCTTTTATGATCTTTAAGTATGTTCCTTCTATCCCGACTTTCTCAAGGGTTTTTATTAAGAAAGGGTGCTGGATTTTGTCAAAGGCCTTTTCTGCATCGATTGACAGGATCATATGGTTCTTCTCTTTTTTTTTGTTAATGTGATGTATCACGTTGATCGATTTGCGAATGTTGAACCAGCCCTGCATCCCAGGAATGAATCCCACTTGATCATGGTGAATAATTCTTTTTATATGCTGTTGAATTCGATTTGCTAGTATCTTATTGAGAATTTTTGCATCCATATTCATCAGGGATATTGGCCTGTACTTCTCTTTTTTTACTGGGTCTCTGTCTGGTTTAGGAATCAAAGTAATACTGGCTTCATAGAATGAGTCTGGAAGTTTTCCTTCCCTTTCTATTTCTTGGAATAGCTTGAGAAGGATAGGTATTATCTCTGCTTTAAACGTCTGGTAGAACTCCCCTGGGAAGCCATCTGGTCCTGGACTCTTATTTGTTGGGAGATTTTTGATAACCGATTCAATTTCTTCGCTGGTTATGGGTCTGTTCAAGCTTTCTATTTCCTCCTGATTGAGTTTTGGAAGAGTGTGGGTGTTTAGGAATTTGTCCATTTCTTCCAGGTTGTCCAATTTGTTGGCATATAATTTTTCATAGTATTCCCTGATAATTGTTTGTATCTCTGAGGGATTGGTTGTAATAATTCCATTTTCATTCATGATTTTATCTATTTGGATCATCTCCCTTTTCTTTTTGAGAAGCCTGGCTAGAAGTTTGTCAATTTTGTTTATTTTTTCAAAAAACCAACTCTTGGTTTCGTTGATCTGCTCTACAGTTTTTTTAGATTCTATATTGTTTATTTCTGCTCTGATCTTTATGATTTCTCTTCTTCTGCTGGGTTTAGGCTGCCTTTGCTGTTCTGCTTCTATTTCCTTTAGGTGTGCTGTTAGATTTTGTATTTGGGATTTTTCTTGTTTCTTGAGATAGGCCTGGATTGCAATGTATTTTCCTCTCAGGACTGCCTTCGCTGCGTCCCAAAGCGTTTGGATTGTTGTGTTTTCATTTTCGTTTGTTTCCATATATTTTTTAATTTCTTCTCTAATTGCCTGGTTGACCCACTCATTCGTTAGTAGGGTGTTCTTTAACCTCCATGCTTTTGGAGGTTTTCCAGACTTTTTCCTGTGGTTGATTTCAAGCTTCATAGCATTGTGGTCTGAAAGTATGCATGGTATAATTTCAATTCTTGTAAACTTATGAAGGGCTGTTTTGTGACCCAGTATATGATCTATCTTGGAGAATGTTCCATGTGCACTCGAGAAGAAAGTATATTCTGTTGCTTTGGGATGCAGAGTTCTAAATATATCTGTCAAGTCCATCTGATCCAATGTATCATTCAGGGCCCTTGTTTCTTTATTGACTGTGTGTCTAGATGATCTATCCATTTCTGTAAGTGGTGTGTTAAAGTCCCCTGCAATGACCACATTCTTATCAATAAGGTTGCTTATGTTTATGAGTAACTGTTTTATATATCTGGGGGCTCCGGTATTTGGCGCATAGACATTTATAATTGTTAGCTCTTCCTGATGGATAGACCCTGTAATTATTATATAATGCCCTTCTTCATCTCTTGTTACAGCCTTTAATTTAAAGTCTAGTTTGTCTGATATAAGTATGGCTACTCCAGCTTTCTTTTGGCTTCCAGTAGCATGATAAATAGTTCTCCATCCCCTCACTCTCAATCTAAAGGTGTCCTCAGACCTAAAATGAGTCTCTTGTAGACAGCAAATAGATGGGTCTTGTTTTTTTATCCATTCTGATACCCTATGTCTTTTGGTTGGCGCATTTAATCCATTTACATTCAGTGTTATTATAGAAAGATACGGGTTTAGAGTCATTGTGATGTCTGTATGTTTTATGCTTGTAGTGATGTCTCTGGTACTTTGTCTCACAGGATCCCCCTTAGGATCTCTTGTAGGGCTGGTTTCGTGGTGACAAATTCCTTCAGTTTTTGTTTGTTTGGGAAGACCTTTATCTCTCCTTCTATTCTAAATGACAGACTTGCTGGATAAAGCATTCTCGGCTGCATATTTTTTCTGTTTAGCACACTGAAGATATCGTGCCAAGCCTTTCTGGCCTGCCAAGTTTCAAAGGAGAGATCAGTCACGAGTCTTATAGGTCTCCCTTTATATGTGAGGGCATGTTTATCCCTTGCTGCTTTCAGAATTTTCTCTTTATCCTTGTATTTTGCCAGTTTCACTATGATATGTCGTGCAGAAGATCGATTCAAGTTACGTCTGAAGGGAGTTCTCTGTGCCTCTTGGATTTCAATGCCTTTTTCCTTCCCCAGTTCAGGGAAGTTCTCAGCTATAATTTCTTCAAGTACCCCTTCAGCACCTTTCCCTCTCTCTTCCTCCTCTGGAATACCAATTATGCGTATATTATTTCTTTTTAGTGTATCACTTAGTTCTCTAATTTTCCCCTCATACTCCTGGATTTTTTTATCTCTCTTTCTTTCAGCTTCCTCTTTCTCCATAACTTTATCTTCTAGTTCACCTATTCTCTCCTCTGCCTCTTCAATCCGAGCCGTCGTGGTTTCCATTTTGTTTTGCATTTCATTTAAAGCGTTTTTCAGCTCCTCGTGACTGTTCCTTAGTCCCTTGATCTCTGTGGCAAGAGATTCTCTGCTGTCCTGTATACTGTTTTCAAGCCCAGCGATTAATTTTATGACTATTATTCTAAATTCACTTTCTGTTATATTATTTAAATCCTTTTTGATCAGTTCATTAGCTGTTGTTATTTCCTGGAGATTCTTCTGAGGGGAATTCTTCCGTTTGGTCATTTTGGACAGTCCCTGGAGTGGTGAGGACCCGCAGGGCACTTCCCCCGTGCTGTGGTGTATAACTGGAGTTGGTGGGCGGGGCCGCAGTCCAACCTGATGTCTGCCCCCAGCCCACCGCTGGGGCCACAGTCAGACTGGTGTGTGCCTTCTCTTCCCCTCTCCTAGGGGCGGGATTCACTGTGGGGTGGTGTGGCCTGTCTGGTCTACTTGCACACTGCCAGGCTTGTGGTGCTGGGGAGCTGGCGTATTAGCTGGGGTGGGTAGGCAAGGTGCACGGGGGCGGGAGGGGCAGGCTTAGCTCGCTTCTCCTTAGGTGATCCACTTCAGGAGGGGCCCTGTGGCAGCGGGAGGGAGTCAGATCCGCTGCCGGAGGTTTGGCTCCGCAGAAGCACAGAGTTGGGTGTTTGCGCGGAGCAAGCAAGTTCCCTGGCAGGAACTGGTTCTCTTTGGGATTTTGGCTGGGGGATGGGCGGGGGAGATGGCGCTGGCGAGCGCCTTTGTTCCCTGCCAAGCTGAGCTCTGCCGTCCGTCCGGGGGCTCAGCAGCTCTCCCTCCCTTTGTCCTCCAGCCTGCCCGCTTTCTGAGCAGAGCTGTTAACTTATGACCTCCCAGACGCTAAGTCGCGCTTGCTGTCAGAACACAGTCCGTCCGGCCCCTCCGCTTTTGCCAGCCCGACTCGGGGGCTCTGCTTGGCCGGCGAGCCGCCCCTCCGCCCCGGCTCCCTCCCGCCAGTCCGTGGAGCGCGCACCGCCTCGCCGCCCTTCCTACCCTCTTCCGTGGGCCTCTCGTCTGCGCTTGGCTCCGGAGACTCCGTTCTGCTAATCCTCTGGCGGTTTTCTGGGTTCTTTAGGCAGGTGTAGGTGGAATCTAAGTGATCAGCAGGACGCGCGGTGAGCCCAGCGTCCTCCTACGCCGCCATCTTCCGGAACTCTGCTTCTACATTTTGGCTATTGTGAACTATAGCTGCTAAAAACATAATGATGCCTATATCCCTTAAAATTAGTGTTTTCATATTCTTTGAGTAAATACCCAGTAGTACTATTAATAGATCATAGAGTATTTCTATTTTAATTTTTTGAGGAATCTCTATACTGTTTTCAACAGTGGCTACACCAGTTTGCATTTCTACCAACAGTGCATGAGTGTTCCTTTCTCCGCACATCCTTGCAAATACTTGTTGTTTTTGCTGTGTTTGATTTTAGCCATTCTGACAAGTGTGAGGTGATATCTCACTGTAGTTTTCATTTGCATTTTCTTTACAATGAGTGATGTGCAAATTTTTATGTGTATGCTGGCCATCTGAATGTCTTCTTTGGAGAAATATCTTCATTTCTTCTGCCTGTTTTTCAATTGGATTATTTGTGTTTTGGCTGTTGAGTTGTACCCTTCTTTATACATTTTGAATACTAATTCTTTGTTGACATGTCACTTGCAAATATGTTCTCCCATTCAGTAGGTTGCCTTTTACTTTATTGATTGTTTTCTCTTTTCAGAAGCTTTTTATGTTGATGTAGTCCCAATAGTTTATTTTTGCTTTTATTTCCCTTGCTTCAAAAGATATTTTGAGAAAAATGTTGTTATGGTTAATGTCAGAAATTACTGCCTGTGCCCTGTTCTAGGATTTTTATGGCTTCAGGTCTCATATTTAGGCCTTCAATCCATTTGAATTCAATTTTGTTTATGGTGAAAGAAAGTGGTCCAGTGTCATTCTTTTGCATGCAGCAGAGAAGTTTTCCCAAAACCATTAGTTGAAAACACGGTCTTCATCCCATCCCATGGAATATTCTTTCCTGTTTTCTTGAAGATTAACTGATCATATACTTGTGGGTTTAAATCTGGGTTTCCAATTCTGTTCCATTGATCCCCATGTCTGTTTTTGTGCCAGTATCATGCTGATTTGACTACTACATCTTTGTAATATAAATTGAAGAGTAGAGTTGTGATACACCAGATTTGCTTATCTTTTTCAAAATTGATTAGGCTATTTGTGTGTGTGTGTGTGTGTTTCCATATAAATTTTAGGATTGTTCATTCTGGCTCACTGAAAAATGCTGTTGGTAGTTTGATAGAGATTGCATTAAATCTGTAAATTGCTTTGTGTAGTATAGAAATTTTAACAATATTTGTTCTTCCAGTCCATCAACATTCAATGTCTTTCTGTCTCTTTGTGTCATTTTATTTTTGTTCATATATTTTTTATAGTTTTCAGAGTGTAGGTCTGAAACCTCTTTGGTTACATTTAGTCCCAGGTATCCTATTATTTTTGGTATAATTGTATTTTTTTTCTCAATTTCTTTTTGTTGCTCATTATTACTGTATGGAAATGCTACAGATCTCTACAATGACTTTGTATCCTGTGGTTTTACTGAATTTATTTTTCAGATCTATTAGGTTTTGGTGGAGGCTTTGGGGTTTTTTATAGATAGTGTCATTTCATCAGTAAATAGCGAAATTATTACTTGTTGGATACCTTTAATTTGTTTTTGGTTTTGTTTTCTAATTACTGTGGCTAGGACTTCCAGTATTATGTTCAATAAAATTGGTGAGAATGTGCATATTTGTATTGTTGTATTGTTCCTGACTTTAGTGGGAAAGCTCTTGGTTTTTCTTCTTTCAGTATGACATTCACTGTGAATTTTTTCTATATGGCCTTTTTTTATGTTGATGTACATTCCCTCTAAACCTACTTTGTTGTGGGTTTTTATCATGAATGGATGTTGTACTTTGTCAAATGTGTTTTGTCCATTTATTGAGACAATTATATTGTTTTTGTCCTTTCTCTTATTGATGTTATGTATCGCAGTGATTCATGTGTGAATACTAAACTAAACTTGAATCCTGGGAATAAATCCCAGTTGATCATGGATAATGATTTCTTTAATATATTGTTGGTTTCGGTTTCCTAGCATTTTGTTGAGGATTTTTGCAACAGTGTTTATCAGAGATATTGACCTACAAGTTTCTTTTTTAGTGGTGTCTTTATCCAGTTTTGGTATCAGAGTGATAGTGACTTCATGGAATGAATTTGGAAGTTTTCTTTCTCCTTCTATTTGCTGTAATAGTTTGAGTAAAATAGGTATTAACTCTTCTTTAAATGCTTATTGGAATTTGCCTGTGAATCCGTCTAGTCCTAAACTTTTGGTGAACTTTTGGAGTTATTGTTATTATTATTAGTGATTCAATCTCCTTGCTGGTAATCTGCCTGTTCACATTTTTTAAAAAATTCCTTCCTGCTTTAGTTTTTGGTAGGTTCTACATTTCTAGGAATTTATCCACTTCTAGGTTTTCTAAATTGTTGGCATATAGTTTTTTATAACATTTTTAATTGTTTATATTTTTGTGAGTTTGTTATTTCTCCTCTTTCATTAGTAATTTTGTTTATCTGAGTCCTTTGTCTCTATTTTTGGTGTCTTTTGTTTGTTTCTGATGAGTCTGGCAGGAGGATTGCCAATTTTGCGCTTTTCAGAGAACTAGCTCCTGTTTTCATTGATCTATTCTATCTTTTTTTGAAGTTTCTATGCCATTTATTTGTGTTCTTTTATTTTCTCTTTCAGTGTGCTGGCTTTAGGTTTTGTTTGTTCTTTTTATACCTCCTTTTGTTGTAACATTACATTGCTTATTTCAGATTTTTCTTGCTTCTTGGGGTAGTCCTGTATTGTTATAAACTTCCCTGTTAGAACCACTTTTGTTGCGTCCCAGAGATTTTGGACAATTTTGTTTTCATTTTCATTTGTTTCCATGTAATTTTTTATTTCTTCTTTGTTTTCCTGGCTGACGTATTCAATGTTTAATAGCATGTTATTTAACATCCATGTATATGTGTTTTTTCAAGATTTTTTCTCCTGGTTGATTTATCATTTCATAGCATTGTTTTAAGAAAAGACATGTGGTATGACCTCAATCTTTTTTTTTTTTGAGACTTGTTTTGTGCTTTAGAATGTGATCTATTCTAGAGAATGATCTATGTGAACTTGAAAATAATGTCTGTTTTTCTGTTTTAGGATGGAATGTTCTGAAAATATCTGTTAAATCTATCTGATACAGTATGTCATTGAAACCCACTGTTCTCTTGTTGATTTTCTGATTGGATGATCTGTCCATTGATGTAAGTGGGTTTTAAAGTACACTACTCTTATGGTATTGCTATTTTTAGTTCCATTATGTTTGTTATTAACTATTGTACATATTTGGGTGCATATATATTTACAACTGTTATATATTTTTGTTAGATTGTCCCATTCATTACTATATAGTGTTTTTCTCTTTTTACAAACTTTGTTTTAAAGTCTATTTTCTCAGACATAAGTATTGCTATTCCTGCCTTATTTTGACATCTATTTGCATGATACATGTTTCTACATTCCCCCACTTTCAATTTGCAGGTTTTTAGGTCTGAAATGAATCTCTTATAGGTAAGATATAGATGAGTCTCTTTTTATCCACTCAGTTACCCTATGTCTTTTAATTTGAACATTTAGTCAATTTAAATAAAAAGTAATTTTTGATAGATATGTATTTATTGCAATCTTGTTACTTATTTTGTGGTTGTTTTTGTAGATTTTCTGTGATCCTTTCTCCTCTTTTCCTTTTTCATGATTTGCTGGTTTTCTTTAGTGATATACTTGGATATCTTAATTTTTATATTTTGCATATCTCTTACTGTTTTTTTTTTTATTTTTTGTTACCATTTAGTTTGTATACCATGTTGTCCATATAGCAGTCTATATTAAGCTGATTACCACTTAATGTTGAACTCATGCTTTACTCCTCTTTCCTACAGGTTTCAGATATTTGGTATCATATTTTATATCCTCTAATTTTGTGTATCTCTGGACTGACTTTTACTTATACTCTATTTTTATTTTATATTCTATTTACTTCTATTCTGAATAATAACTTTGTTGGATAGACTATTCTTAGTTAGAGATTTTTCCTATGCAGCACTTTGAATACATCATGCCACTCCCTTCCTGCCAACAAAGTTTGGGCTGAAAAATCATCTCATAGATTTATGTGGTTTCCTTGGTACACAACTGTCTTTTCTTTTACTACCTTTAAAATTCTTTCTTTATCACTATTTTTTTCCATTTTAATTTGTGTCTTGTGGACCTTATTGGGTTTAATTTATTGGGAGATTTCTGTACTTCCTGAATCTAGATCTCATTTCTTCCTGAGAGATTTGGGAAGTTTCAGCTATTATTTCTTCAGATACATTTTCTGCCTCCCTTTCTCTTCCTTCTCTTCCTGGGATCCATATAATATTAATGCTATTATGCTTTATGGAGTCACTGAATTCTCTAAGTCTATTCCCATTATTCAGTATTGGTTTCTCTTCAGGTTGATTGCTTTTCATTACTGTATCTACATGTCACTGATGCATTCCTCTGCAGCCTGAACCCTGATATATTCCATGCATTGTATTTTTTAATTTCATTTATTGAGTGCTTCATCTCTTATATGTTATTTTTAATCTCTTTTTCAAAGATCTTACTGATGTTCTTCAACCTTTTCTAATATCTAGTATCTTTATAACACTTTATTTTTTCTTATTTATTATTATTTTTAATATAATTTTAATTAATTATGAAATTTATTGAAATTTATTCTCAAATTGGTTTCCATACAACACCCAGTGCTCATCCCAACAGGTGCCCTCCTCAATGCCCATCACCCACTTTCCCCTCCCTCCCACTCCCCATCAACCCTCAGTTTATTCTCAGTTTTTTAAGAGCCTCTTATGGTTTGGCTCCTTCTGTCTCTAACTTTTTTTACCCTATGAACCAGCAATAGCACTGCTAGGAATTTACCCAAGGGATACAGGAGTGCTGATGCATAGGGGCACTTGTACCACAATGTTCAAAGCAGCACTTTCAACAATAGCCAAATTATGGAAAGACCATAAATGTCCATCAACTGATGAATGGATAAAGAAATTGTGGTTTATAGACACAATGGAATACTACTTGGCAATGAGAAAGAATGAAATCTGGCCTTTTGTAGTAACATGGATGGAACTGGAGAGTGTTACGCTAAGTGAAATAAGCTAAGTGAAAAAGACAGATACCATATGTTTTCACTCTTATGTGGATCCTGGAAACTTAACAGAAGACCATGGGGGAAGGGAAAGGGACAAAAAAGTTACAGAGAGGGAAGGAGGCAAACAATAAGAGACCCTTAAAAACTGAGAATAAACTGAAGGTTGATGGGGGGTGGGAGGGAAGGGAAAGTGGGTGATGGGCATTGAGGAGGGCACCTGTTGGGATGAGACCTGGGTTTTGTATGGAAACCAATTTGACAATAAATTTCATATTAAAAAAAATTACCAGATTGGAAATGAGTAGTAAAAACTATCATTATCAGCAAATGACATTATTATATAAGGAATAAATCTGATGAAATATATAGAAATTCTCCTAGAAATAATATTTGAGTTTAGAAAAGTTGCAAGACACCAGATCAATATATAAAAATCAATTGTCTATAATTAACAACATAAACACAAAATTAAAAATATTTTTATTTTTAATAACAAAAACTAAAATACTTAGAAATAAACTCAGCTAAACCAGGGTAAAATTGAAAACTGAAAATTAAGACTAAAAGAAAAAATCTGGTTTAATTAAATGAATTGAAAGAGATTTTATAGTCCTGGATTGAAAGACTTAATGTTGAAATAACAATTCTCCCAAAGTTGGTCTACAGATTCACAGCAATCTCTATCAGTATTTCAGACATAATATGATTATTCTTAAATTCATATGGAAATGTAATGGAGCAAAATTAACCAAAGCAATCATTTAAAAGAAGAAAAAAATTGGAGAACTAAAAATTTTCAACTTTCAAAACTTATTACAAAATGACAATAATCAGAAAGGAATAATACTGGCCAAAGAAAGCCATATAGATTGATGAAATAGAATATGAGTCAAAAAATGAATCCTAATATTTATCATCAATAGATTTTTGGCAAAGATGCCAAATCATTGGTCTGAAACCATTAGGGTTACATTCATTTTGTAACCCTACTAAGTGATGGTATTAGGAAGTGGAGCATTTGGGAGATGATTCAATCTTAAGGGTAAAGTCCTCATTAATGGGATTAGTTCCCATATAAAATGAAGTCTAAGAGAGTTCTCTTGCTTCTTCTACCATCTGAGTATATAATGAGATGTTTGTGATGCAGAAGAGAGGCCCTCACCAGATTATGCTGGCAACCTGATCTTGGACTTCCAGCAGACTAAACTGTGAGAAATAAACTTCTCTTGTTTATAAACTACTCAGTTTACAGTATTTTGTTACAGAAATTTGAACAGACAAAAACACCAAGAAATTCAATGAGGAAAATTATAGTCTTCATCTAATTATTTCGAGCAACTAGAGACACACATGCAAAATAATGAAGATGGACTCATTCATTACAGCATACTTAAAAATAATCCCTAAATGAACCATTAGACCTAAAAAAAAGCTAGAACTATGAAATTATTAAAAAAAACCAGAGAAGTATTTCTGACTTTGGGTTAGGCAAAGCTTTCATGCATGCGATACCAAAGATAGTGTGTCAAGAGAAACAATAAATTGATCTTCATTAAAATGAAAAACAACTTCTCTTCAAAAGATAGCATGAAGAGAATAAAAAAGACATTCCACAGACTAAGACATTTAAAAACATTTCCACACAAGGGACCAACATGGTAGAGAAGTAGAGGAATCCATACTTCCCAAGTCTCTCAAACAAAGAAGTACTGAAGCCAAAGGACTTTGAACCCCAAGGGTCTGGGAGGAAAAGAGACTGAATCCACCAGGAAGAAAATGGCACAACTTGAAAGACCATAGGTGGGTGATTGAGAACTGGGGGAGATAAAATGGGTGGTGTAAGCAAGGAGGGGAAGGATCCCCTTCTGCAGAGAGACAAAAGGAAGAGAAAGAGTGACTGGGGAAGTGTAGGACTATATCTGGAAAAAGAAAAAAACTCGGACTGGGACTGAGAAGGATCCAGTCTCTAACTGTGGGGCTTACTTCAGACTTGGGCTGGCTCCTTGTTCCTGAACCTGGGGAAGAGGGGAGGCAGCCCTAGGTTTGGTGGTAGATCAGGGGTGCAGTCTGCAGAAGGCAGTCCTCCTTGAAGTGCTGCAGCACAAAGCCAGCCAGGACCACATATCAAGCTGCACAAAGAGGTGCTTCCCCAGTGCCAGAGCACATGGAGTGGTTCTTTGAATCCTAGCCAAGCACAGGGTCAGGGGCATTGGCAGAGTGAGAAGGACCACTGTGTCTATGCCAGCGGCACATTGAAGATGACTCAAATGGAGTCCACCGAGTCCATGGAGAAGAGACTGGGGAATCGCCATTCTCCCCCACACCACCAAGGTGGGGCTTCAGAGATGGGTCCGCAAGTCCACAGTGGAGGCAGGAGCAGCCTACACCAAACCACGCCCCTCTGCACCTGATAACTGTGTATCTACTGAAGCGGGACAGACCCTCTGGAGCCAGATGGACAGCTCCTCCAGACTAATGCTACAACATTGCCTGGATTAATTCTAGGTCAATTCTGGATATATAGACATATCCCCCCCCATTTCTCCTCATCTCTTCCCTCCTCTAGGCTGGTTACTCTGGTTATTGGTCTGTCTAAACAGACAAATTTAATCCATTCTCTTGATACGTGTTCTACACCTCCTTCTTAACATTCCTTTCTCTCTCTCCAGAATAATCAAGCCATATAGTTTCTCTCTCTGGGTAAATATATCTTCGTTTCCTTATCTCCACTTCCTTTCTTATTTTCCTTTCTCTCTTTCTGTATTAAGACTTTTAGTCCCACTGCCTAGCCAATTTTTGCCCCACCCCTCTCATTTTTCTTTCTATGTGCTCTTCCATCAACACCACCTCCACCTTGTTCTTTACTTGTAGCCAGCATTTCTGATTTTTGCTTTTGGACTGGTTTTAGTTTTTAGTTTGTTTTATTTGTTTGTGTATTTGCATGTTTTTGTCTCCTGTTTGTCTGTCTGTTTTCCTTTACAACCCTTTACAGGGCTACTCAAAGGAACAAATCAAAGTACACCTGGTGGAGGGTCCAAAACATTACTATGGGTAGGGAAATAAAATAACCAAAATGACAACAGAAAGCAAGTAACACTCTCAAAAAAAAAAAAAACGTTCCTGAAGGGCCAGGCCCTGGACAGTGTATGATCCCCATATAATATAGCAGTGCTTGCAGTTGCACAGCACAAAACAAGCTTTTAAAACTCATAATGGACGGAAAACTAGCCAAAATTATGAAAAGGAAGAATTCCCCTCAAAAGAAATTCCAGGAAGAAGGGACAGCTAAAGAATTGCTCAAAACAGATTTAAACAATATAACTGAATAAGAATTTGGAATAATAGTCATAAAATTAATTGCTGTATTGAAAAAAGCACAGAGGACAGAAGAGACTCTATTGCTACAGATCAAGGGATTAAAAAATAGTCATGATGAATTAAAAAAACTATAAATGAAGTACAAAATAAAATGAAGGCAGCCACAGCACAGATTGCAGAGACAGAGGGAAGAATAGGTGACTTAGAAGATAAAATTATGGAAAAAAAGAAAGCTGAGAAGAAGAGAGATAAAAAAAAAACAAAGATTACGAGGGGATAATTACAGAACTAAGAGATTCAAACACACAGAACAATATCTGTATCATAGGAATTCTAGAAGAAGAGAGAAAGTGGCTGAAGGTGTACTTGAACAAATCATAGCTGAGAACTTCCCCAATCTGGGAAGGAAATAGGCATTACATTCAAGAGGCACAGAAAACTTCCTTCAGATGTAACTTGAATCGATCTTCTGCATGACATATCATAGTGAAACTGGAAAAATACAAGAAAAAGAGAGAATTCTGAAAGCAGCTAGCAATAAAAGGGCCTTAACATACAGAGGTAGACACATAAGGTTAGTAGCAGACGTATCTACTGAAACTTGGCAGGCCAGAAAGGAATGGCAGGAAATCTTCAATGTGATGAACAGAAAAAAATATGCAGCCGAGAATCGTTTATCCAGCAAGTCTCTCATTCAGAATAGAAGGAGAGATAAAGGTTTAAACAAACAAACAAACAAACAAACAAAAACTGAAGGAATTCATCACCACTAAACCACTACAAGAGATCCTAAGGGGGACTCTATGAGTTCAATGAGGCAAGGACCACAACATACCAGAGACATCACTACAAGCATGAAATCTACAGATAACACTATGAATCTATACCCATATCTTTTAATAATAATACTGAATATAAATGGACTAAATGCTCCAACCAAAAGACACAGGGTATCACAATGGATAAAAAAACAAGACCCATCTATTTGCTGTCTGCAAGAGACTCATTTTTGACCTGAGGACACCTTCAGATTGAAAGTGAGGGGAAGGAGAACTATCATGCTACTGGAAGTCAAAAGAAAGCTGAAGTAGCCATACTTATATCACACAAATTAGACTTTACATTAAAGGTTGTAACAAGAGATGAAGAAGGCCATTGTATAATAATTACAGAGCCTATCCATCAGGAAGAGCCAACAATTATAAATGTCTATGCACCAAATTCGGTAGCACCCAAATATATGAAACAATTATTCACAAACATAAGCAACCTTATTGATATGAACGTGGTAATTGCTGGGGACTTTAATATTCCACTTAAAACAATTGATAGCTCCTTTAGACAGAGAATCAGTAAAGAAACAATGGCCCTGAAAGATACATTTGACCAGATGGACTTGACAGATATGTTTAGATATCTGCATCCCAAACCAGCAGAGTATACTTTCTTCTCGAGTGCACATGGAACATTCCCCAAGATAGATCACATACTGGTCACAAGATAGCCCTCAATATATATAAAAGAACTTAGATCATACCATGCACACTTTCACACCACAATGCTATTAAACTTGAAATCGACCACAGGAAAAAGTCTGGAAAACCTCCAAAACATGGAGGTTAAAGAACACCCTACTAAAGAATGAATGGGTCAAACAGGCACTTAGAGAAGAAATTTAAAAATATATGGAAACAAATGAAAATGAAAATACAATTCAAATCCTTTGGGATGCAGCAAAGGCAGTCCTAAGAGGAAAATACATTTCAATCCATGCATATCTCAAGAAACAAGAAATATCCCAAATGCAAAATCTAAGCACACCTAAAGGAACTAGAAGCAGGACAGCAAACACATGCCAAACCCAGCAGAAGAAGAGGGATAATAAAGATCAGAGCAGAAATAAACAGTATAAAATCTAAAAAAAAAAAAAAAAACTGTAGAGCAGATCAATGAAACCAGTAGTTTTTTTTGTTTGTTTGTTTGTTTTTTGGAAAAAATAAACAAAATTGATAAACGTCTAGCCAGGCTTCTCAAAAAGAAAAGAGAGAAGACCCCAAAAGATTAAATCACCAGTGAAAATGGAATTTTTACAACCAATCCCTAAGAAATACAAGCAATAATCAGGGAATACTGAAAATTTATATGCCAAGAAACTGGACAATCTGGAAAAAATGGACAAATTCCTAAACCCACACACTAACAAAACTCAAACAGGAAGAAATATAAAATTTGAACAGACCCATAACTAGTGAAGAAGTTGAATCAGTTATCAAAAATCTCCCAACAAATAAGAGTCCTGAGCCAGATGGCTTCCTTGGGGGATTATACCAGACACTTAAAGCATAGATAATACCTATCCTTCTCAAGACATTCAAAAAAAATAGGTAAGGAAAACATCCAGACTAATTCTATGAAGCTAGCATTACTTTGATTCCCAAACTGAACAGAGATCCAGCAAAAAAAAAAAAAAAAAAAAAAAGAGAGAGAGAGAACTACAGGCCAATATCCCGGATGAATATGGATGCAAATATGCTCAACAAGATACTAGCAAATATAATTCAACAGCATATAAAAAGAATTATTCACCATGAACAAGTGGGATTCAATCCTGGGATGCAGGGCTGGTTCAACATTCACAAATCCACAAATCAATCAATGTGGTACATCACATTCATAAAAGAAAAGATAAGAACCGTATGATCCTGTCAATCCATGCAGAAAAGGCATTTGACAAAATCCAGCATCCTTTCTATAAAAACCCTCAAGAAAGTCGGGATAGAAAGAGCATACTTAAAAATCATCAAAGCCATTTATGGAAATCCCACAGCTAATATCATCCTCAATGGGGAAAAACTGAGAGATTTCTCCGGAGATCAGGAACACAGCAAGGATGTATACTCTCACTGCTGTTGTTTAACATAGTGCTAGAAGTTCTAGCATTAGCAATCAGACAACAAAAGGAAAGCAAAGTATCAAAATTGGCAAAGATGAAATCAAGCTTTCACTTTTTGCAGATGACATGATATTATAAATGGAAAACCCGATAGACTCCAACAAAAGTCTGCTAGAACTGATACATGAATTCAGCAAAGTCACAGGGTACAAAATTAATGTACGGAAATCGGTTGCATTTTTATACACCAATAATGAAGCAACAAAAAGAGAAATAAAGAAAATGATCCCATTCACAATTGCACCAAGAATCATAAAATACCTAGGAATCAACCTAACCAAAGATGTAAAAGATCTGCATGCTGAAAAGTATAGAAAGCTTATGAAGGAAACTGAAGAAGATACAAAGAAATAGGAAAACAATCCGTGCTCCTGGAATGGAAGAATAAATATGGTTAAAAAGTCAACACTACCCAAAGCAATCTACACATTCAATGCAATCCCAATAAAAATTGCACCAGCATTCTTCTCGAAGTTAGAACAAACAATCCTAAAATTTTTATGGAACCACAAAAGGCCCCGAATAGCCAAAGTAATTTTGAAGAAGACCAAAGTGGAAGACATCACAATCCCAGACTTTAGCCTCTACTACAAAGCTGTAGTCATCAAGACAGCATGGTATTGGCACAAAACAGACACATAGACCAATGGAATACAATAGATATCCCAGAACTGGACCCACAAATGTATGGCCAAATAATCTTTGACAAAGCAGGAAAGAATACCCAATGGAAAAAAAAAGATAGTCTCTTTAACAAAGGGTGCTGGGATAAGTGGACAGCAACATGCAGAAGGATGAAACTAGACCACTTTCTCACACCATTCACAAAAATAAATTCAAAATGGATAAAGGACATGAATATGAGACAGGAAACCATCAAAACCCTAGAGGAGAAAGCAGGAAAAAACCTCTCTGACCTCAACCGTAGCAATTTCTTACTGAACACATCTCCAAATGCAAGGGAATTAAAACCAAAAATGAACTATTGGGACCTCATGAAAATAAAAAGCTTCTGCACAGCAAAGGAAACAATCAACAAAACTAAAAGGCAACCGATGGAATGGGAAAAGATATTTGCTAATGACATGTCAGACAAAGGGCTAGTATCCAAAATCTATAAAAAACACACAAAACTCCACACCCAAAAAACAAATAATCCAGTGAAAAAAAATGGGCAGAAAGCATGAATAGACACTTCTCTAAAGAAGACATCCAGATGGCCAACAGGCACATGAAAAGATGCTCAGTGTCGCTCCTCATCAGGGAAATACAAATCAAAACCACACTCAGATATCACCTCACACCAGTCAGAGTGGCTAAACTGAACAAATCAGGAGACTATAGATGCTGGCAAGGATGTGGAGAAAAGGCAACCCTCTTGCACTGTTGGTGGGAATGCAAACTAGTGCAGACACTCTGGAAAACAGTGTGGAGGTTCCTCAAAAAATTAAAAATAGATCTACCCTATGACCCAGAAATAGCACTGCTAGGAATTTACCCAAGGGTTACAGGAGTGCTGATGCATAGGGGCACTTGTACCCCAATGTTTATAGCAGCACTTTGAACAATAGCCAAATTATGGAAAGAGCCCAAATGTCCATCAACTGATGAATGGATAAAGAAGTTGTGGTTTATATACACAATGGAATACTATGTGGCAATGAGACAGAATGAAATCTGGCCTTTTTTAGCCACGCGGATGAAACTGGAAAGTGTTATGCTAAATGAAATATGTCATACAGAAAAAGACAGATACCATATGTTTTCACTGTTATGTGGATCCTGGAAACTTAACAGAAGACGATGGGGGAGGGGAAGGGGACAAAAAAGTTACAGAGAGGGAAGGAGGCAAACAATAAGAGACTCTTGAAAACAGAACAAACTGAGGGGTGATGGGTGGTGGGAGGGAGGCGAGGGAGGAGGGCATCTGTTGAGGTGAGCACTGAGTGTTGTATGGAAACCAATTTGACAATAAATTTCAAATTTAAAAATAAAAGAATGAAATCATGCCATTTGCAACTATGTAGATGGAACCAGAGGGTCTTAGGCTAAACTAAATTAGTCAGTCAGAGAAAAACAAATATCATATGACTTCACTCTTTAAGATACAAAGCAGATAGACTTTAAGATACAAAACAGATGAACGTAAGGGAATAAAACCAAAAATCATATAAAAACAGGGAAATGGATAAAACATAAGAGACTCTTAAATATGGAAAACAGAGGGTTACTGGAGGGGTTGCGGAAGGGGAGATGGGTTAAATGAGTAAGGCGCATTAAGGAATCTACCCCTGAAATCATTGTTGCACTATATGCTAACTAACTTGGATGTAAATTTAAAAAATAAATGAAATTTTTAAAAAAGATGCGATATACATATACAATGGAATACTACTTGGAGACGTAAAAGAATGAAATCTTGCCACTTGCCACAATGTGGATTGAACTGGAGGTTATTTTGCTAAGTGAAATAAACCAGTCAGAGAAAGTCAGAAATCACATGATTTCACTCATACTTGGAATCTGAGACACTTAACAGATGATCATAAGACAAGGGAAGGAAAAATAAGATAAAAACATAGAGGGAGACAAACCATAAGAGACTCTAAATACAAAGAACAAACTGAGTGTTGATGGGGTTGTAGAAAATGGGTCATGGACATTAAGGGGGACATTACTTGTTTGAATGAGTACTGGGTGTTATATGTAAGTAATGAATCACTGGGTTCTATTCCTGAATCTAAGACTACACTGTGTGTTAAGTAACTTGAGAATAAAAATAAATAAGTATAAAAATATACCAACAGCATTTTTGGCAGAATTAGAACAAACAATCCTAAAATTTGTAGAGAACCACAAAAGACCCCGAATAGCCAAAGCAATATTGAAAGACAAAAGCAAAGCTGGAGGCATTACAATTCAAGACTTGATGTGTAATAAAAACAGTGTGGAACTGGAACAAAAATAGACACATAGATCAATAGAACAGAATAGAAAATCCATAAATGAACCCACAAATATATGGTCAATTAGTCTTTGAAAATGCAGGAAAGAATATCCTAAGGGAATGAAACAGTTTCTTCAACAAATAGTATTGGGAAAACTGATGGGCTATATGCAAAAGAATGAAACCAGACCACATTCTTACACAGTACGTGGAAAAAAAAAAAAACCTCAAAATGGATTAAAGACCTAAATGTAACACCTGAATTCATAAAAAATCCTAGAGGAAAATACAGACAGTAACTTCTTTTACATCAGTCTTAGCAACATTTTTCTATATATGTCTCTGGAAGCAAAGGAAACAAAAGCAGAAATGAACTGTAAGGACTACCTCAAAATAAAAAGCTGCACAGTGAAAGAAACAGTCAACAAAACTAAAAGGCAACCTACAAAAGTGGAGAGGATATTTGCAAATGACATATCCAATAAAGGGTTGGTATTCAAAATATATAAAGAACTTATAAAACTCAACACCCAAAAAATGAATACTCTAATTAAACAATGGGCAGAATACATGAACAGACATATCTCCAAAGACGGCATCCAGATGAACAGACACATGAAAAGATGTTCATCATCACTTATCATCAAGGAACTGTAAATCAAAACTTCAGTGAGATATCACCTCACACCTGTTAGAATGGCTAAAATCGACAACACAAGAAACAATAGATGTTGGCAGGGATGTGGAGAAAGGGAATCTTCCTGCAATGTTGGTGAGAATGTAAAATGATGAAGCTACTCTGGAAAACAGTATGGAGGTTCTTAAAAATGTTGAGAAGAGAACTACCCTGTATTCCAGCAATCTTACTACTAAGTATTTACCCAATTTTTTTAAACATGTTAACTCAGAGGGATACATGAACCTTGATGTTTATATAAGCATTGTCTACAAAAGCCAAATTATGGAAACAGCCAATGTGTCCAATGATTGATGAATGGATGAAGAACAGGTGATACATAATATATAATTAAACATTACTCAGCCATAAAAAGAATTAAATGTTTCCATTTGCAAGGACATGGATGAAGCTAGAGAACATTATGCTAAGCAAAATAAGTTAGCCAGATATAGACAAATACCACATGATTTCACTCATGTGGAATTTAACAAACAAAACAAATAAGCAAAAGGAAAAGAGAGAGAGAAAGGCAAATCAAGAAACAGACTCTTAACTATAGACAATAAACTGATGATTACCAAAGGGAAGGTGGGTGTGGGATGGTTAAGGGGATTAAGGAGTGCACTTGTTCTGATGAGCACCTGGTGATGTATGGAAGTGTTGAATCACTATATTGTACACCTGAAACTAATATTACAGTGTACGTTAACTAAATGGAATTTAAATAAAGACTAAAAGAGAAAGAAAAAGAAAAATCTTCCTTAAACCATGGATAAGCAAACTGTGGCCTATGAGCCAAATCCATCTCACTGCCTGTTTTTATAAATAAAGTGTTATTGGAACACTTGCACACATATGTACACACATGCATGTACATGCACACACGCACACACAGAGTTGCTCATAAGAAATGGAAGAAAACAAAGATAAAAGCATATGATTCTATAGGACACCATAAGAACACGGTGATATAGGTGTTTTTGAATCATTCATCTTGTTTTTCATAGATGAGTATGTAAAAGTCAGAAAGGCTAAACAACTTGTCAACATCTTATAGACAGCCCAAAGTAGCACCAAAACTTGAATTTACATTTTCTGGATTTTATCGAATCCAGAAAACTGAATCTTTGTTCAAGTTTCCAAAAGAAAACATTTTATTTAAGGCAAGTTGCACAGTACAAGATATATTGTAGCTCAGACTAAAATAAATTTATAGGGCACCTATTAAATAAACAACACTGTGCCTGTAAATCATAAAGAACTTCAATACGTATGAAGTTCACTAGCTCGTTTAATCAGAGACATTGGTAAAGTCTTAATTAGAAAAATAGAAGTTGAAATGGGTCTGGAAAGGTTACACAATTGGTGTGAGGAGTTTTCCATTTCATTTAGATTCAGATGAAAAGACAAGTAGAATCAAAGAAAAAGAAACACTGTCCCTGGATGAGACCACTCAATTTGGTTAAAATGAAAATTCATCCTAGGTTTATGTATACATTTAATTCAATCACAATAAAAATCCCAATGAGATTTTTTGGGAATTTAACAAGGTGCTTTAAAATTTAGTTGGAATAATAAACAGGTCATATTATGCAGGTAAACATTAAAAATAATAGTACTAAGTGTGCACCTGCTTTACAAAATGTACAATAAATTAAAGTAGTATGGGTATGACAAGAAACAGACAAACTGAACACAATAGAAAAATCAAGAAAATACCTACATCTTTATCATAAATTTATATATAATAAAAGTGTCATTTCAAATGAGTGAGATGAGGATCAATTATTCAATAAATAATATTGAGAAAACTAGCTGTCTATTGAAAAATAAGGTACAATTAACCTCTTTAACTCATAAATTCCAGATTAATTAATAATTCATATGCCTAAAATTAAAAGATTAACGTATGATATAAATATGAGGAAATAGAAGGATATATGTACATATATATAATCTGTACATACATATAATCTGTATATAGATACATACATACATACATACATACATAATCTTTGAATGGGGAAGGCAATTGTTTTTTTTTTAAGGTTTTATTTACTTTTGAGAAGGAAAGAGAGACAGAACGTGAGCAAGGCAGGGGCAAAGAGGCATGGAGACACAGAATCCGAAGCAGGCTCCAGGGTCTAAGCTGTCAGCACAGAAACCCACACAAGGCTGGAACCCATGAACCATGAGATCATGACCCGAGCCCAAGTTGGATGCTTAACCGACTGAGCCACCCAGGTGCCCCGGGAAAGGCAATTCTAAGCATAATATCAAAAGCAGAATCCATAAAGGAAATGCAGTAGCTATGGTTACATTATTTTAAGATATCTCTATATCAAGTAATTATAAATAAAATTTAAAAGCAACTAAAAACAAGAAAAATGCAACATATATGACAAAGTTTTAATCTAAATATATAAACTTAAGTAAAATGGAAAGTACAAAAAGGAAATAAGAAACAATAAACATGAAATAACAGGAGCCAATGTCTATTTAATCCTTGTGATAAGTATTATGCTCAGGTCTTTACAGGAATTTTCTCATTTGGTTCTCACAGAAATACTATGAAGAATATACAGTTTACCCTTGAATATCATGGGGGTTAGGGACAATGACTTCTTGCACAGTTGAAAATTTATGTATAACTTTTGATTCTCCCAAAATGTAAACTGCTAATAGCCTACTATTGGCCAGTAACCTATTAACAACATAAATGATTGATCAACACATATTTTGTATGTTATACATATTATATATTGTATTTTTACAATAAAATAAGCTAGAAAAAATACTAATAAGAAAATCATAAGGAAAATACATCTACAGTACTGTACTATAAAAAATCCATGTATAAGTGGACCTGCACAGATCAAACCTGTGTTAAGGGTCAACTGTCTTATAATTACCTCCATTTGAAATATGATTAAACTGAGCCTCAGAAAGGTTAACTCACTTGTCTGGATCGTAAGGTTTGTACTTGGGCCCAAGTCTCTTATTCATGTGGTGTAGCTTTTAATCAAAAGGTATATCACACTGCCAGTTGAAGAATACAATATTTTTCAACCTCACTGGTAAGCAGATAAATTTAAAAACATAATACCACGACTCATCTAATAAATAGACATTTTAAAGAAAAATTATTCAAGTTTTGGCAGGTGTGGGAGAGAAATGGACACTCATAAACTGTTGATTGGAAAATAAACTTGTAAAACCTTTTTTCAGGGTGTTTTGATAATATGTATTGTAAGTAATAACGATGTAGGAAACAGTAGCAGCTCATTATGACCTAGAATAAGCAACGAAATGTGAAAATTACAATAAAAGAAAACCCATGGCACTTGTAAATTCTTGGAACATTGTATGAGAGACAGGTTTAAAGAGAGAAGAGTACATTACTTTCTCCATGGTCTCAACATGGGAGGTGAGAGGCTGTATAAATGCAATAAATTGTCACCTTTCACAATGGACAGTCAATATAGGGTGTCTAAAAATGATAGACCACAGAAATTAAGGTGTATTGTTTGAATTTATAATGGTTACCATCAGTAGAACTTCTAGATCTATGCAGAAACCATTTAAAAGTTTTTACCTCTGTGGAGTGGGAAAGAATGAGGAGTTTTACTTTTAATTTTACATTATTTAGTATGATTTCAGTTTCTGTTTATTTTTAATAATGTACATGTATTATTTTAATTTTAAAAATCTTATTAAAAACAGAGGGGCATTGACAGCAATAGATCATATTAATTTAGTATCCTATACAATACAGTACCATATTGTCATTGGATTAATTTAGTATACCTATATAATTCAATATCATTTTGCCATTGAAAAGAATGAGATAAGGTTCTATGTAACTATATAAAAAATAACAATAATAAAAAAATAGCTAAAATATTTACTGATTATTTGCTTACTAAAACCTTTATTGAACACTTACTGAGTAACTTTCCAGTCATTGTTCTAAGCTCTCCATGTGTATTCTAATTTAATCATCTCTCAACTGCTCTAAAACAAATCTTAGAGCAGCTAAGTGAATTGCTCAAGGTCACACAGTTAGCATAAGGCAGAGCCTGGATTAAAACCCAGACAGTGTGGCTCCATAGCCTACACTTTAATGGTCAAATAGCAAGTGAAAAAATAATTACAAAACATGTTTGTTTTTTAACTCGCTGTGTGTGTACAGGCATGTGCAGTGTGTATCAGCTTTGTGGCATGTGGAGGACAGGTGTGGAGTGTGCATGGAATGTGACATGACCCATCTTTGCAAGTGTGTGTGTGCATACATATATGCAAATGTCATGAAATTATACAATTAGGAATCATATATACCAAAATGTTGTGGATGACAAGAGGAAAAAAAAGTCTCTCTTGCTTTCTGTTTTTGTGGCGTTCCATTTTTACTATGACCTTATATCACTTTGTAATAAATAATTAATGATATTGTTAGAGTTCCCAAATCTTTAACCAAGCAATTCTATTTCCAAGAACTGGCTTTAAGGGAAAAACATATGGGCAAAAGCGTGCAAAAAAATAATCATAATCCATCCCTTAAGTGTGGAGTGTGCAGAATGGTTTGCTTCCAAATAGTAGAATATGGAAAGTGGGAGAAAAGAGTAATTTTGGAGTGGAGAACATGATAAATATTACCTCAGCCAGGTGACCAAGGTCAATATTAATAGTCACAAGTCATATTGATGGTATTTACCTTTGATATTATGTGATGAGAGTGGAGCTTACTTCTATAATCTTCCTCCTAAGAATACACAATATGAATCTAATCATGAGAAAGACATCAGCCATCTCAATAGACATTTTACAAAATGCATGGTCAGTATTCCTCAAACTGTCAAGGTCATAAAAATCAACAAAATTCTGAGAATCTATCACAGTTTAGAGGAGCCTGAGGATAAACTGATGACAAAATGTAATGTGGTATTCTGGATGAGATTCTGGAACAGGAAAAGGACATTAGGGAAAAACAAAAAATCTAATGAAGTATGAAATTCAGTTAATAAAAAAATGTATCATTATTGGTTTCTTAATTGTGACAAATATACCATTATAATGTAAGATGATAATGAATAGGGGAAACTGTGGTGTATACAATAATTCTCTATATTATATTAAAATTTTTCTATAAATATAAAATGGTTTAAAAATCAAATTTATTTAAAAATTAATCACATTATTACTTATAATGGCAAAATAGATAAATAAAAGAGTAACCCAAATGTATAAAAACTAAAAAGTGGTAGAATAAATGCCAGAATATCCTTATGATGGAATATAATGCAACCATTAAAATGCATACCAGAAAATGATCTGGACTCCAAAAAAATAGAAAACACTTACAAAAGAAAGTGAAGATGATACAAAGAAATAGAAAAAATATTATATGCTTGTGGATTGGAAGTACAAACATTGTTAAAATAGTTATGCTACCCAAATCAATCTACACCTTTAATGGAATCTGTATCAAAATACCACCAGAATTTTCCACAGAGCTAGAACAAACAATGCAAAAATTTGGATGGAACTACAAAAGACTCAGAATAGCCAAAGCAATCTTGAAAAAAAAGAAGAGCAAAGCTGAAGACATCAGAATCCCAGACTTAAAGTCATATTACAGAGCTACAGTGATCCAGAGAGTATGGTACTGGGACAAAAACAGACACATAGATCAATGGAACAGAATAGGAAACCCAGAAATGGACCCGCGACTATATGGTAGACTAATCTCCAACACAGGAAAAAATATACAATAGAAAAAAGTCTCTTAAACAAATGGTGTTGGGAAAACTGAACAGCAACATGTAGAATACATGGGCCACTTTCTTATATGATACACGAAAATAAATTCAAATGGATGAAAGACCTAAAGTGAGGCAGGAAACCATCACAATCATAGAGGAGAACACAGGCAGTAACCTCTTTGAAATTGGCCTTAGCAACTTCTTACTAAATATGTCTCCTGAGATAAGATAAGCCAAAATAAACTATTAGGACTTCATCAAGATAAAAAAGCTTCTGCACAGCAAAGAAAACAATCAACAAAACTAAAAAAAAACACCTATGGAATGGGAGAAGATATTTGCAAATGACATATCTGATAAAAGGTCAGTATTCAAAATCTATAAGGAACTTATCAAACTCAACCCCCAAAAAACAAATAATCCAATTAAAAACTGGGCAGAAGACATGAATAGACATTTTTCCAAAGAAGACATAGAAATGGCTAACAGACACATGAAAAGATGTTTAACATCACTCAGCATCAGGGAACTACAAATTGAAATTGCAATGTGATATCACCTCACACCTGTCAGAATCGCTAAAATTAACCAGGAAACAACAGGTATTGGTGAGGATGTGGAGAAAGGGGAGCCCTTGTACACTGTTGGTGGAAATGCGAACTTGTGCAACCACTCTGGAAACAGTAATAGAAAATTTGGGAGAAGGGGCATGTACAAATGGCCTTTGAGAATGTGTTCATATAGGATTCTGGAGAGTTATGTGTCCTTCCTGGGCCTGGGTACAGAGTGTATTCAATGCCCAAAGCATTTAATTTGAGCAGTGTTCCAGACACTATAAACAACCATAATCCCTGATTAGGTAGTGATGAACTGTAACTGGACAATCTTCAAGGGGTGGATATTATGGCTGAAGTACAAGGAAAGGGATGTTCTGGTATCCCTTTAAGGGATACTGAGTGTAAAATCAAGCTAAGTAATAGCAAAAGAGATCCATTTTTCTGGAATTACCTCAGCATTCTCACAAAGCCAATATTTGTTTCAGTGATAAATGTGATAAATACTGTATGCCTGTACTTCACAACAAGAGTCTGAAAATGTGCACTAGATATCTTATTTAGCTCCATTCTCCTCTCTGGGATTTTCAACAGGAATTACCATTCATCTAGATTATTCATCTGCCTCCCTTGCTACTGTGGAAAAGAAGCAGCATCAGCTCCCCTTGAGATAATTGGTTACTGGATGTGTTAAACTTCTATCCAGTTGCAGCAACACATTAAGCCTCCCCTTTGCTAGGCAACAATACTGTTATTACTGAAGTTTCAATTTATTTTCAAGTTATAACTGGGAAATTAATTCATTAAAATAAGTATGCCTGCAGAAAATCATATTTTATCCTTTTCCCCACCTCGTTTTCTTGAATATCTTAGAATTATTGAGGTATAAATATTACCCTTCTTTAAAAAGGTTGCTCATTTTTTCTGTCTGCACAGATCTCTCTATTCTTTTTTAATTTAAATTTAGTTAGTTAACATATGGTGCAATGTTGGTTTAGGATTGGAATTCAGTGATTCATTCAGTAGCCCATCTCCTACCTCCCTCCTTCCATCAATCCTGTTTGTTCTCTATGGTTAAGAGTTTCTTGTGGCTTGGGGTGTCTGGGTAGCTCAGTCGGTTGAGTGTCGGGCTTCAGCTCAGGTCATGATCTCACAGCTCATGAGTTCAAGCCCCACGTCAGACTCTGTGCTGACAGCTTGGAGCCTGGAGCCTGCTTCCAATTCTGTCTCACTCTTTCTCTCCCCCTTACCCACTCACATTCTGTCTCTATCTGTCTCAAAAATAAACATTAAAAACATTTAAAAAAAGATTTTAAAAGAGTTTCTTGTGGCTTATTTCCTTTTCTCCTCTTCCCCCACCACCTATGTTCATCTGTTTTGTTTCTTAAACTCCACACATAAGTGAAATCAAAAGATATTTGTCTTTTTCTCATTGACTTTTTCCACTTAGCATAATACATTCTAGCTCCAACCACGTCATTGTAAATGGTAAAATTTCATTCCTTTTGATGGTTGAGTAATATCCCATTGTATATATGTACCACATCCTCTTTATCCATCCATCAGTTGGTGAATATTTGAGCTCTGTCAATAGATTGGCTATTGTTGATAATTCTGCTATAAACATTGTGGTTCACGTACACCTTCAAATCTGTATTTTTGTATCATATGGGTAAATACCTAATAGTGAAATTGCTGGGTTTTAATTTTTTTGAGCAACCTCCATACTATTTTCCAGCGTGGCTGCATCAATTTGCATTCCCTCCAATGGTGCAAGAGTGTTCCCCTTTCTCCACATCCATATTAACATCTGTTGTTTCTTGTATTGCTAAATTTAGCCATTCTGACGTGTGAGGTCGTATCTAGTCATGGCTTTGATTTGTATTTCCCAAATGATGAGTGATGCTGAGCATATTTTCACGTACCTGTTAGCCATCTGCATGTCTTTTGGGGGAAAGTTTCTATTCATGTCTTTTGCCCATTTCTTAACTGGGTTGTCTGTTTTTTGGGTGTTGAGTTTGATAAGTTTTTTATAGACTTTCGATGTCAACCCTTTATCAGATATATTGTTTGCAAATATCTTCTCCCATACTATTGGTTGCCTTTTAGTTTTGTTGGTGGTTGTTTTGCTGTGCAGAAGCTTTTTACCTTGACGAAGTCCTAATAGTTCATTTTTGCTTTTGCTTCACTTGCCTTTATCAACATGTCTAGAAAGTAGGTGTTCTGGCTAAGGTCAAAGAAGTTACTGCCTGTGTTCTCCTCCAAGATATTGATGGTTTCCTGCGTCACTTTTACGTCTTATATTCATTTTGAATTCATTTTTGTATGTGGTAGAAGAAAGTGGTCCAGTTTTATTCTTTTACATGTTGTGATTCAGCTTTCCCAACAACATTTTTTGAAGAGACTGTCTTTTTTGCATTAGATATTCTTTGCTTCTTTGTTGAAGATTAGGTGTATTTCTATTTGGATCTATTTCTGTGTTTTCTATTCTGTTCCATTGATCGATGTGTCTGTTTTTGTGCCAGTACCATACTGTCTTGATGACTCCAGCTTTGTAATATAGCTTGAAATCCAGAATCGTGATGGGTCAAGTTTTGTTTTCCTTTTTCAGGATTATTTTGGCTATCCTGGGTCTTTTGTGGTTCCATAAAAATTTTAGGATTGTTTATTCTAGCTCCAAGAAACATGCTGGTGGTATTTTGATAGGGATTGCATTAAATATGTAGATTGCCTTGGGTAGTATAGACAACAATGTTTCTTCTTCCAATTCATGAGCATGGTTTTCTACTTCGATTATCACATCATCTGCAACTAGTGAAATTTTGACTTTTTCCTTGTGGATTTGGATATCTTTTATTTCTTTTTGTTGTCAAATTGCTGAGGCTAAGATTTCCAGTACTATGTTAAATAGTAATGGTGAGAGTGGACATCCTTGTCTTGTTCCTGAACATAGGGGAAAGGCCCTCAGTTTTACCCCATTGGGAATGATATTAGCTGCGGGTCTTTCGCATATGGCCTTTATGATGTTGAGGTATGTTCCTTCTATCTCTACTTTGTTGAGGGTTTTTTTTTATTACCATGAATGTATGCTGTATTTTGTAAAATGCTTTTTCTGCATCTATTGAGAGGAAAATATGGTTCTTGTCCTTTCATTCATTCATCTGGTGTATCATACTTATTGATTTGCCAGTATTGAATCAGCCCTGCATCCCAGGAATAAATCCCACTTGATAATGGTGAATAATTCTTTTAACATGCTGCTGAATATGATTTGCTAGTATTTTATTGATAATTTTTGTATCCATGTTAATCAGGGATATTGGCCTGTAGTTCTTTTTAGTTGGGTCTTTGTCTGGTTTTGGAATCAAGGTAATGCTGGCTTTGTAGAATGAGTTTGGAAATAATCTTTCCATTTCTACTTTTTGGAACAGTTTGAGAAGAATAGGTATTAACTCTTCTTTAAGGATCTGGTAGAATTCCCCTAGGAAGTCATCTGGCCCAAGATTCTTGTTTGTTGTGATATTTTGGTTACTGATTCAATTTATTTGCTGGTTATGGGTCTGTTAAAATTTTCTATTTCTTCTTGTTTCAGTTTTGGTAGTTTGTGAGTTTTTAGGAATTAATCCGTTTCTTCCAGATTGCCCACTCTGTTGGCATATAATTTTTCATAGTATTTTCTTATAACTGTTTGTATTTCTGTAGTGTTGGTTGTGACCTCTCCTCTTTCATTCATGAGTTTATCTATTTGGGTCCTTTCTTTGTCTTGACAAGTCTGGCTAGGAGTGTATAAATTTTGTTAATTCTTTCAAAGAAGTAGCTCTGAGTTTCGTTGCTATATTCTACTGGAGTTTTTTGCTTGTTTCTATATCATTTATTTCTGATGTAGTATTTATTATTTTCCTTCTTCTGCTGTCTTTAGGCTTTATTTTCCGTTGCTTTCCTAGTTCCTTTAGGCTTAAGGTTAAGTTGTGTATTAGGGGACCTTTTTTGCTTCTTGAGATAGGCCTGAGTTACAAAATAGTTCCCCTCTTAGGAATCCCTTTGCTGCATCCCAAAGATTTTGGACTGTCATGTTTTCATTTTCATTTGCTTCCATGTATTTTCAAATATTTTCTTTAATTTCCTGGCTAACCCACTCATTCTTTAGTAGGATGTTCTTTAACCTCCACGTGTTTAAATGATTTCCAAATTTTTTCTTGTGGTTGACTTCAAGTTTCATAGCATTGTGATCAGAAAATATGCAAGGTATGATCTTGATCTTTTTGTACCTGTTGAGGGCTGATTTGTGACCCAGTATGTGATTTATTCTGGAGAATGTTCCATGTGTATTCAGTTACTATAGGATGAAATGTTCTAATATAACTGTTAAGTCCATCTAATATAACGGTTAAGTGTCATTCAAAGCCATTGTTTCCTTGTTGATTTTCTGCTTAGATGATCTGTCAGTCATTGTACATGGGGTATTAAAGTCCCCTACTATTATTGTATTATTATCAATAAGGTTCTACATGTTTGTAATTAAATGATTTTTATATTTGGGTGTCTCAAGTTGGAGACAAATATTTACAATTGTTAGATCTTCTTGATGGATAGACCTCTTAATTAGGATATAATGCCCTTCTTCATCTCTTATTACAGTCTTTGTTTTAAAATCTAATTTGTCTAAAATAAGTATGGCTACTCTGCTTTCTTTTGACATCTATTAGCATAATAGACCATTTTCCATCCCATCATTTTCAATCTGAAAGTGTTTGTAGGTCTAAAATGAGTCTCTTGGAAGGACAATATAGATGGATCTTGGTTTTTATCCATTCTGATACATGATGTCTTTGGAGCATTTAGTTCATTTACATTCAGAGTGATTATTGAAATATATTAATTTAGTGCCATTGCATTACTTGTTAGAGTTGGTATTGCTGGCGATCCTTTCTGGCCCTTTCTTGTCTTTGTTGCTTTTCACCATTTTTCTCTCCACTCAGAGTCCCCCTTACAATTTCTTGCAGGGCTGGTTTAGTGGTCATAAACTCCTTTAGTTTTTGTTTGTATTGGAAACTGTGTATCCCTCCTTTTAGTTTTTATTTATTTTTATTTTGTAAATGTTTATTTTATTTTTGAGAGAGAGACAGAGTGTGAGCGGAAAAAGGGCAAAGAAAGACAGACACAGAATTCGAAGCAGGCTCCAGGATTTGAGCTTTCAGCAAAGAGCTCTATGTGGGGTTTGAACTCATGAACCACGAGATCATGACCAGAGCTGAAGTCAGACGCCTAACCAACTGAGCCACCCAAGTGCCCATCTCATTTTATTCTGTATGACAGCTTTTCTGGATAGAATTTTCTTGGCTGTATATTTTTCCCAATCAGCACATTGAACATATATTGTCATTCCCTTCTGGCGTGCCAAGTTTTTGTGGACAGATCTGCTGTGAACCTTATCTGTCTTCCCTTGTAGGCCAAAGACTTTTTTTTCTCTTGCTGCTTTTAGGATTCTTTTGTAGTCTGTGTATTTTGCCAATTTGACTGTGATATGTCTTGGAAATGGCCAGCTTCTGTTGAATCTAATGGGAGTTCTCTGAGCTTCTTGGATATTGATATCTTTGTCCTTCCCCAGATTAGGGAAGTTTTCAACTATAATTTGCTCACATAAACCTTCTGCCCATTTTTTCTCTCTTCATCTTCTGGGATTCCTATGATATGAATGTTATTATATTTTAATAAGTTGCCGAGTTCCTTAAGTCTGCCTTCACTATCCATGACCTTTTCCCCCCTCTTCTTTTCAGCCTCATTACTTTCCATAATTTCATCTTCTATATCACTAATTCAGCCTTTGCCTCATCCATTCTCTTTTTGATGGACTCCATTTGCATTTGCTTCTTGGTTAAAGCATTTTTAATTTCAGCCTGACTAGATTTTAGTTCTTTTATGTCTGCATAAAGGGACTCTCTGGTGTCTTCTATGCTTTTTTCATGCCCAGCTAGTATGCCTATAATTTTTGTTTTAAATTCTACTCCAATAGTTACATCTACATTGATTAAATAAATCCCTGGCCATCATTTCTTCCTGTTTTGAGGTGAGTTCCTGTCTTGTCATTTTGGAGGAAAAATGAAAATAACAATTATAGTAATAACATGAAATTTAAAAATTTTAATTAAAAAATACAAATAAAAAAATCAAATAAAGGAAGCTAGATCTTAGGTGTGTTTTGGTCTGCCAGTTAAGAGAAGTTTGATAGAAAAAAAATAGAAAAGGAAAATAAGAGAAAACAGTTAAAAACTAAATAAAATTTAAAAAATTTTTGCTCTTACTGTATCCAAGAAACAAAAGAAAAGAAACAAAACAAAACAAGAAACAGAAGCAAAAAAAAAAAAAAAAAACAAAAAACAAGTGAACAAATAAATCCAAGTGAAGCTAGATCCAGTTTCACCAGTCTAGATCCAGTTCCAGCAGTCTAGATCAGTAGTCTAAGGGTATGAAAGGGATTTATGCTGGTATTCTGGAAAGGATCCGGCTGCTTAGATTCTCAGGTCAAGTGAAGATGTGCCTGAAGGGCACAGGGGGTGGGGCTTGGTGTAATGGCCCCATTCTCCACTTGGTGGTGCTGTTTAGCTCCCTGAGGTTTATCAGTGTTGGGCTAATGGTGAAAATGGCTCTGCCCTGCTCTCTAGTCTCTGGAGCAGGAAGCTCTCACCCTCACAGATGTGCAATCACCCCTGTGTCTCCTGCTTCCATCATCTCCCTGCCTTACCTTGTCTGTGTCTGAGTTGCCCGCCTGCCATGTGGCACCTCCAAAGTTTTATCTTAGGCACAACTATGTTTCAAAACCCCACATTTCAGAGACCCCCATGGCTTGGACCCACAGTGATCCTCTGGAGGAGGGTCTCACCATGCTGTAGCTGGTGCCAGCTTGTCCCAAGAAATGGTCATGCCACTGCACAGCATCAGTGGTTCAGAGTTTATGGTAAATCACTACACACAGCAGGCACCAGCGTTTGCTGCCCTCAGAAGGCATCTTTGTTCCTATACCAATGAATGTGGCAGCTATAGTGAACCTCTGGGTCTTTTGCCCCCAGCGAGGCCATATCAGCTCTACAAATGTACTCCATGCTGGGGAAATGCTTCTCCCCATGCAACCCAGGGGATCCTCAGACCACACTGCCCACCCTGGGGACTCCGCCCTGCTTCCTCACTGGAGTACTGCCAGGCACTGACCTCCAAAACTTCAGACTTTGCTCTCTGCTGTTTAAAAAAAATGGTGGTATTGAAACCTTCTCCTTGTTCCCTATCAAAGATTTGGGGGAACAGTTTTCTCATGCAGTCCTCTGTGCATTTTCATTATCTCTACCTACTTTCAGGGGGGATGCTTTTCTTTCACAAACCCTATGCACTGCTCAATTCCCCCCCACACACTTTCTCCTCTGTGAAAATGGCTCCCTCCCCTCTGTGGCACCATGGCTCTTCCCTCCCCCAGTTCACCACTCTGCACTGCATACCTGCCTCATTCTCTCCCTCAAATGATACAAATTGTTCTGTTAATCCTCTGATAAATTTTCTAGGTGTTCAAAAGTGGTTTGATGTTGATTTAGCTGTGTTTGAGAAATGAAATATGCCCAGGGTCCCCTTACCATATAACTCTTCCAGGACTCCCTATTCTTGATAAATAATCATTCACATCCAAATTGGAAACCTAAAATAACCGACTGATAAACTGGGCTAAGCAACATGACTATGAAAGAATGTACATCCATCCAGCTGCTTTAGGAGCCTAGGTACTGGAGGATTAGAAGTGAGAAAGTTTCTATAGCAAAGTAAGTATACCATATATTTCTCTCAATTAAGTTGCATTCATATTTGAAATCAAATCAATGAAATTGGTTTCATAGTATTCTGAATTTGAAATCCTTATATTTCTTAAATTCACTCTAGTTTCTGACCTTTGGGCTCAGTGTATAGGAACTCCAAATTCCAAGCACATCTTTGTTATTCCAGCGTTTAGCTGAGACTGAGATCAATTACCGCAGAAGGAATTCTGTATATCCTGACACTGATGCCAGACAAGATTCCAGGCAGATCCTTTACAGTATGAAAGAGTCAGGTTGAGGCTAAATTAAATCTCTTGGCCAGAAGTTTTTTATTATCAATTACTGACTGGCATCTAAAGGGGCCACTGCTGACAGTAATTTCAATCCTCTCCTCACAATTCTCAGGCTCTCTGGTTCCCACAGCAAAAGTGTAAAGATTGATATCATTGTGCTCATTTTACATATCAGGAAATTAAAACATAGAGACCAAGTGACCAAAACACTTTTTGAAACTTCTAATCTATGTTGTTGGGTACTCATACATAATTTAGCCCAGTTTTCTTTAGCATGGAGTATGTACACTCTTGATAGTACATAAAGACTTTCTAAAGAGTGAAAAGGCATGGGTTGTTAAAAAAAATCTTGTTCAAAACCTCAACTTCCGTATTTATTTTTTCTATCTTAATATGGATCATTGGCCAAATCCTCTTTTATCATCACCCATCTCCCATTTTACAGAAGAAAAGCATACCTTTTATCCATTCAGAACCTGATTTATGGCAACACAAAAACAGGTTGCTCAGTTAACAAAGTCTGACACAAAATACTACTTATTATATGATTACATTTATATAAAATTTCCAGAAAAGGTAAATCTAAGCAGAAAACAGAACAGTGGCTGCCTTAGCCTGGGGTTAGGAGCATTGATTGATGGCATACAGGTATAAGAAAAACAAATTGGGGATTCTGGAAATGTTCTAAAACTAAATTGTGGTGGTAGTCACACAAATCTATAAGTTTACAAAATAATTATTGCATTATGGATTAATAATAATGCATTATTGCATTATTGTTTATGGATCCATTCATCCATATGTGAATTACACTTTGATAAAACTGTTGGGAGGAGAAACTCCAAGAAGCCAAAGGTGTTTAATTAGACTGCAATGATTGGGAACAAATCCATTTGCAAACCAGGTGATTTCAAATTCTTTGCTTTCCACAAACTTGAAAGAGTACTCAATCCAATTATAAACCCGTATGCCATTTAAAATAATTCTTGATGATAGATCACTATTTTATTTTTGGCGTATAATACTGAGGGGAGTCAAAGAATTGAGTGATTTTGCTATAACAAATCTTGCATTCTCATCTATTGAGTAAATTTCTTCATTACCTACATTTATAAACAAAAGAGATATAGGTTTTATAATGAAATGTCTTGTAATACCAATAAGTATTATTACTGCATATATGGAAATTAATGACAAAACTCCATTACATTTAGAAATGCATTTCAGGGGCACCTGCGTGGCTCAGTAGATTGGGCATCTGACTCCTGATTTGGGATCAGGTCATCATCCCAGGGTCATGGGATTGAGCCCTGCATCAGGCTCTGCACTGAGAGTGTGAGACCTGCTTGCAATTCTTTCTTCCCCCCTCTATCTGCCCCTCATGCTCTTTCTCAAAAAAAGATTCTTTCTCTCTCTCTCTGCCTCTCTCCCTTGCTCACATGTTCTCTTTCTCTCTAAATTAAAAAAAAAAAGAAAAGAAAAAGAAAGAAATGCATTTCAAGTTGCATATTTAGTTTTAATGTTGAGTAATTATTAATAAAAAATTATATATTTTAGGGGCACCTGGCTCAGTCGGTTAAGCATCCGACTTCAGCTCAGGTCATAATCTCATGGTTTGTGGGTTTGAGCTCCATGTCAGACTCTGTGCTGATAGCTCAGAGCCTGGAACCTGCTTTAGATTCTGTGTCTCCCTCTCTCTCTGCCCCTCCCCCACTCATTCTCTCTCTCTCTCTCTCTCTCTCTCTCTCTCTCTCAAAAATAGTTAAAAATGTTAAAAAATATTTACAAATTATATATTTTAGGTTCTTTTGATCAATGTTCTATGAATAATAATGATAATAACACAATCTAGAAGAAATGTTTTAATCTACAACCTTATAATGAGAGGATATATTAAAAATTAAATGTCAACATATTTACATATTTTTCTTGCACATAGTATGATATGGTAATCAACAAAAGCCTTTCCAACATGAAAGCATAGTATAATAATATTTGAATAAAATTCTGTGGATATCAGAATTTGGAAATAGAAGTTCAAGGAGAAAAACTATGTAGAATTTTTAACTGTTAAGAAGAATTTTCATGATTTTTAAATGTATAATAATGAATTCCATTCCCGTATTTATTTTCCATTCAGTACATCTATAATACTGCTAACAATATGCTTGTGTATACACTGTTGTAATTCAAGAATAGGCAAAACTAATCTCTTGTGATAAAAGTCAAAATAGTGGTTACTTCTGGAGTGTTTTGACTAGGAGGCACATGACAGAGCCTTCAAAGAATATGAAAATACCCTGAATAAGTGAATCTGCACGACTGCAGGACAATATGCATACTAATCCAACAATACATTTAAGATATTTAGACTTTATTTTCTTATTTACACCTCAACAAACACATTAAAAGACAATAGTGTATTTACAGAGCCCTGGGAATCACATCCTTTACAACTATTTAAACTCATGATGAAAAAAAAAATCAAGAAGTCATCTTCAAAATGTGCAAAGGAGTACATAGTTTTTGGCTAAGGACTTCTTTTAGGAAACATGCGAGCAAAAGTTTGATAACCATTGAAGCAGCTTTCCTGACTCAAAAAGTTGTAGCTACCTTCCTCTACTGTGCAGGTGCAGCTGTCTGTAACTGTAGTTTTACTCCTACTTCTGTAGCTGCCCCCATCCCCATTTCTAACCTGGGCCTCCCCAGCAGTCCTTAGTTCAGTATCCATGTTAATCCCTGGCCTACACATCCCAGGAATGCAAGCTGGCTCCTGGTAGAAGTTTGCATTTGTCACATTGCATTCTGGGCAGTGAGGTCATACATTCACTAGGAGGAAAGGGGAGCTCACTGGGAGTTGTAGTTTTCCATGTAATCATTCTGCCCAGGAAAGAACTACCTAAGGTTTCAAAGGCTCCTGAAGGGGTAGGGGTGGGAAGGAAGCTGACCTCACCCTGAAGAGAAACATGCACAAAGGGATTGAGACCTAGGAAGTAAATCACCATAGACCCCAGGAATTTGGCTAAGGACTATGAAAGGCAACTGGCATCACCAGATTAAAACCTAAGCAAAATTAAAAAAACAAAACAGGGGCGCCTGGGTGGCGCAGTCGGTTAAGCGTCCGACTTCAGCCAGGTCATGATCTCGCGGTCCGTGAGTTCAAGCCCCGCGTCAGGCTCTGGGCTGATGGCTTGGAGCCTGGAGCCTGTTTCCGATTCTGTGTCTCCCTCTCTCTCTCTGCCCCTCCCCCGTTCATGCTCTGTCTCTCTCTGTCCCAAAAATAAATAAAAAACGTTGAAAAAAAAAACAAAGAAAAAACTGTAGTGTTTTTTCCTGCTTGTAAAGGAAATGCTTCTTATGATAGAAAATATTTATTTATTTATTTATTTATTTATTTATTTATTTTAATTTGTTAATGTTTATTTATTTTTGAGAGAGAGACAGAACACTAGCAGATGAAGGGCAGAGAGACAGGGGGACACAGAATCTGAAGCTGGCTCCTGGCTCTGAGCTGTCAGCACAGAACTCAACATGGGGCTCAAACCCACAAACTGGAGATCATGACCTGAGCTGAAGTTCAACACTAAACTGATTGAGCCACCCAGGTGCTCCAGCTTATGGTAGAAATATTTAAAAGTATGCCTGTGAAAATAAAAATCACAGGCAACCATGGCCCCAGATACATACATTTATAACATTTAACATGCAGGAGTCTGTTTTACCAGGTTCAAAAAGATGTGATTAAACCCTGCATTTCTATGGAAATGGAGATGAAGGGCTATTGAAAATGAAGAGACAAAATTGTTTGCAGATAATATTATTGTATACCTAGAAAATCCATGAACATCAATTGAAAAACAATCAAACCTAATAAAAGAGTTTAACAGGGGGGCTGTAAAGAAAATGCAAAATAAGCAAACCAATTTTTTTTTTTACTGTGAATCAACATTACAAATTATACTGAGAAGGGCAGGATTCCATTCACAAATTACTAGAATTTAAAAAAGAAATCTACATGTCTCATTTGAAGACACACCATAAATAATTGAAAGTCATTAATAGGAAAAAAATACCATGTTACTCAATGGAAATTTTGAAATTTAGTATTATTTTTTATTAACATGAAATTTATTGGCAAATTGGTCACCATACAACACCCAGTGCTCATCCCAACTGATGCCCTCCTCAATGCCCATCACCCTCTTTCCCTGCCTCCCATCCCACCTCCCATCAACCCTCAGTTTATTCTCAGTTTTTAAGAGTCTCTTATGGTTTGCCTCCTTCCCTCTCTGTAAATTTTTTGTCTCCTTCCCCTCCCCCATGGTCTTCTGTTAAGTTTCTCAGGATCCACATATGAATGTAAACATAGGGTATCTGTCTTTCTCTGTATGACTTATTTCACTTAACATAACACTCTCCAGTTCTATCCACGTTGCTACAAAAGGCCAGATTTCATTCTTTCTCATTGCCACATAGTATTCCATTGTATATATAAATTACAACTTCTTTATCCATTCATCAGTTGATGGACATTTAGGCTCTTTCCATAATTTGGCTATTGTTGAAAGTGCTGCTATAAACATTGGGGTACAAGTTCCCCTATGCATCAGCACTCCTGTATCCTTTGGGTAAATTCCTAGCAGTGCTATTTCTGGGTCATAGGGTAGATCTATTTTTAATTTTTTGAGGAACCTCCACACTGTTTTCCAGAGAGGTTGCACCGGTTTGCATTCCCACCAATAATGCAAGAGGTTTCCCATTTCTCCACATCCTTTCCAGCCTCTATAGTCTCTTGATTTGTTCATTTTAGCCACTGTGCCTGGCATGAGGTGATAGCTCAGTATGGTTTTGATTTGTATTTCCCTGATAAGGAGCGACGTTGAGCATCTTTTCATGTGCCCGTTGGCTATCTAGATGTCTTCTTTAGAGAACAATCTATTCATATTTTCTGCCCATTTCTTCACTGGGTTATTTGTTTTTGGGGTGTGGAGTTTTGTGTGTTCTTTATAGATTTTGGATACTAGCCCTTTGTCTGATACGTCATCTGCAAATATCTTTTCCCATTCCGTCGGTTGCCTTTTAGTTTCGTTGATTGTTTCCTTTGCAGTGCAGAAGCTTTTTATCTTGGTGAGGTCCCAATAGTTCATTTTTGCTTTTAATTCCCTTGCTTTTGTGGATGTGTCAAGTAAAACATTGCTGCGGCTGAGGTCACAGAGGTTTTTTCCTTCTTTCTCCTCTAGGGTTTTGATGGTTTGCTGTCTCACATTCAGGTCCTTCATCCATTTTGAGCTTATCTTTGTGAATGGTGTGAGAAAATGGTCTAGTTTCATTCTTCTGCATGTTGCTGTCCATTTCTCTCAGCACCATTTGTTAAAGAGACTGTCTTTTTTCCATTGGATGTTCTTTCCTGCTTTGTCAAAGATTAGTTGGCCATACATTTGTGGGTCCAATTCTGGAGTCTCTATTCCATTGGTCTATGAGTCTGTTTTTGTGCCAATACCATGCTGTCTTGATGATTACAGCTTTATAGTAGAGGCTAAAGTCTGGGATTGGAATGCCTCCTGCTTTGGTCTTCTTCTTCAATATAACTTTGGCTATTCGGGGTCTTTTGTGGTTCCATACAAATTTTAGGATTGCTTTTTCTAGCTTCGAGAAGAATGCTGGTGCAATTTTGATTGGGATTGCATTAAATGTGTAGATTGCTTTGGGGAGTATTGACATTTTAACAATATTTATTCTTCCCATCCATGAGCACAGAATAGTTTTCCATTTCTTTGTATCTTCTTCAGTTTCCTTCATAGGCTTTCTGTAGTTTTCAGCAGAAAGATCTTTTACATCTTTGGTTAGATTTATTCCTATTATTTTATGATTCTTGGTGCAATTGTGAATGGTATCAGTTTCTTTATGTGTCTTTCTGTTGCCTCATTATTAGTGTATAAGAATGCAATTGATTTCTGTACATTAATTTTGTATCCTGTGACTTTGCTGAATTCATGTATCAGTTCTAGCAGACTTTTGGTGGAGTCTGTCGGGTTTTCCATGTATACTATCATTTCTGCAAAAAGTGAAAGCTTGACTTCATCTTTGCCAATTTTGATGCTTTGATTTCCTTGTCTGAGTGCTGATGCTACAACTTCTAACACTATGTTAAACAACATCAGTGAGAGTGGACATCACTGTTGTGTTCCTGATCTCAGGGGGAAAGCTCTCAGTTTTTCCCCATTGAGGATGATATTAGCTGTGGGCTTTTGATACATGGCTTTGATGATGTTTAAGCATGTTCCTTCTATCCTGACTTTATCAAGCGTTTTTATTAAGAAAGGATGCTGAATTTTGTCAAATGCTTTTTCTACATCAATTGACAAGATCATATGGTTCTTATATTCTCTTTTGTTAATGTGATGTATCACATTGATTGATTTGTGAATATTGAACCAGCCCTGCAGCCCAGGAATGAATCCCACTTGAACATGGTAAATATTTTTTTTTATATCAGCTGTTGAATTCAATTTGCTAGTATCTTATGGAGAATTTATGCATACATATTCATCAGGGAAATTGGCCTGTAGCTCTCTTTTTTTGCTGGGTCTCTTTTTGGTTTGGGAATCAAAGTAATGCTGGCTTCAAATAATAAGTCTGGAAGTTTTCCTTCCCTTTCTATTTTTTGGAACAGTTTGACAAGGATAGGTATTAGCTCTGCTTTAAATGTCTGGTAGAATTCCCCAGGGAAGCCATCTGCTCCCAGACTCCTATTTGTTGGGAGATTTTTGATAACTGATTCAATTTCTTCACTGGTTATGGGTCTGTTCGAATTTTCTATTTCTTCCTGTTTGAGATTTGGAAGTGTGTGGGTGCTTAGGAATTTTTCCATTTTTCCGGGTTATCCAGTTTGTTGGCATATAATTTTTCATAGTATTCCCTGATAATTGCTTGTATTTCTGAGGGATTGGTGGTAATAATTCAATTTTCATTCATGATTTTACCTATTTGGGTTATGTCCCTTTTCTTTTTGAGGATCCTGGCTACAGGTTTATCAATTTTGTTTATTGTTTCAAAAAAGCAACTCTTGTTTTCATTGATCTGCTATACTGTTATTTTAGATTCTATATTGTTTATTTCTGCTCTGATCTTTATTATTTCTCTTCTTCTGCTGGGTTTGGGATGTGTCTGCTATTCTGCTTGCTTTGGGATGGAGAGTTCTAAATATATCTGTTAAGTCCATCTGATCCAATATATCATTCAGGGCTCTTGTTTCTTTATTTATTCTCTGTCTAAATGTTCTATCCATTGTTGTAAGTGGAGTATTAAAATCTCCTACAATTACCACATTCTTATCAATAAGGTTGCTTATGTTTGTATTTAATTATTTTAAATATTTGGGTGCCACCAAATTCGGTGCATAGTCATTTATAATTGTTAGCTCTTCCTGATGGATAGCCCCTGTAATTATTATATAATGCCCTTCTTCATCTCTTGCTACAGCCTTTAATTTAAAGTCTAGTTTGTCTGATATAAGTATGGCTACTGCAGCTTTCTTTTGACTTTTGGTAGTATGACAGATAGTTCTCCATCCCCTCACTTTCAATCTGAAGGTGTTCTCAGGTCTAAAATGAGTCTCTCGGGGAGCCTGGGTGGCTCAGTCGGTTAAGCGGCCGACTTCGGCTCAGGTCATGATCTCACAGTCTGTGAGTTCGAGGCCCGCATTGGGCTCTGTGCTGACAGCTCAGAGCCTGGAGCCTGTTTCACATTCTGTGTCTCCCTCTCTGACCCTCCCCGTTCATGCTCTGTCTCTCTCTGTCTCAAATAAATAAACATTAAAAAAAATTTAAAAAAATAATAAAAAATAAAATGAGTCTCTCGTAGACAGCAAATAGATGGGTCTTGTTTTTGTTTTTTGTTTTTTTATCCATTCTGATACCCTATGTCTTTTGGTTGGGGGCATTTAGTCCATTTACATTCAGTGTTATTATGGAAAGATATGGGTTTAAAGTCATTGTGATGTCTGTAGTTTTCATGCTTGTAGTGATATCTCTGGTACTTCGTGGTCCTTGCCTCATTTGACTCACAGAATCCCCCTTAGGATCTCTTGTAGTGGTTTAGTGGTGATGAATTCCTTCAGTTGTTGTTTGTTTGGGAAAACCTTTATCTCTCCTTCTATTCTGAAAGACAGACTTGCTGGATAAGGATTCTTGGCTGCATATTTTTTTCTGTTCATCACTTTGAAGACTTCCTGCCATTCCTTTCTGGCCTGCCAAGTTTCAGTAGATAGGTCTGCTACTACCCTTATGTGTCTACCTTTGTTAGTTAGAGCCTGTTTATCCCTAGCTGATTTCAGAATTCTCTCTTTTTCCTTGTATTTTGCAAGTTTCACTGTGTCATGCAGAAGATGGATTCAAATTACGTCTGAAGGGAGTTCTCTGTGCCTCTTGGATTTCAATGCCTGTTTCTTTCCCCAGATCAGGGAAGTTCTCAGCTATGATTTGTTCAAGTACACCTTCAGCCCCTTTCTCTCTTCTTACTCTGGAATTCCTATGATATGGATATTGTTCTGTTTAATTGCATCACTTAGTTCTCTAATTCTCCCCTCTTACTCCTGGATTTTTTCTTATCTCCCTTTTTCTCAGTTTCCTCTTTTTCCATAATTTTATCTTCTAATTCACCTATTCTCTCCTCTGCCTCTTCAATCCGTGCTATGGCCACCTCCATTTTATTTTGCACCTCATTTATAGCATTTTTAGCTCCTCATCACTCTTTTTTACTCCTTTGATCACAAAGAAGTAAACAAAAACAAAAACCTAAAGACTAAATACAAAAAACCCACAAACACCAACTACAAGTGAAGAAGAGGCGGAGGCGGTGGTGATGGAAGAGCATATACAAAGAGAGAAATAACAGAAGGAGGGGGAATAAACGTTCATTAGGCAGAGAGGCTAAAAGGCTTAATCCAGAGAGAGAGAAAGGAAAATAAAGAAGGAGGCGGGGAAAACAAAATGAAGATAAAATTACCCGGCTAGAGAAACTATATGGCTTGATTATTGCAGAGAGAGAGAAAGGAGTGTAAAGACGGAGGTGTTGAATTTATATCAAGACAATGGATTAAATATGCCTGTTAGACAGACCAACAACCAGAGTGAGGAGCCTAGGGAAGGGAAGAGATAAAGAGGAGAAATCACAGCGGGGGGGGGGGGGGAGAATATATCTACATATCCAGAATTGACCTAGAGTTAATCCAGGCAATCCTGTAGCACTTGTCAGGAGTAGCTGTCTGCAGGGTCTGTGCCACTCTGATGGATAGGCAGTTACCCAGTGCAAGGGGGCTTGGTTTGGCGTATTCTGAACCCACCTCCACTATGAGCCCTGGGAGTGATCCCTGAGGCATGCCTTAGTCGTGGTGGTGGTGGTGGTGGTGGTGGTGGTGGGGTAATGGTGATCTCTCTCCCAGTCTCTTCTCCATGGAGCCAGACGCTGTGGACTCCGTTTGAGTTGTCTTCACTGTGCCACATGCACAGAAGAGGCAGTCCTTCTTGCTCCACCAACTCCTCTGACCCTGCACTTGGCTAGGATTCAAAGTCCCGCTCCCTTTGCTCTGGCGCTGGGGAAGCACCTCTCAGTGTGGCAATATGTGGTCCCACCTGGCTTTGTCTGTGCCCCTGCACTTCAGGGAGGAACAACTTCTATTGTGCACTGAGAGCTGCTGCCCTTGCCATGAGCCCCCGGGGTGGCAGACGCAGGCAGGTTTTGTCTTTTCCCACAGCACTCCAGGGAAATGGCCGCCTTATCCTTCTGTAGACTGAGCCCTCGGCCCAGCCACTGTGCCTGGGGGTGGTGGACACAGGCAGGTTCTGTGCTATCATGAAGCCCTCCAGGGAGGGAACCACTTTCTCCAGCTGCGGAATGAGCCTCTGACCTACCACCGCATCCAGGGCTGGCTCCCTTCCTCCCCAGGTGGACAAAAAGGGAAGCCAGTTCCAGTCCAAAGAAAGCCATACAGTTAGAGATCGGATCCCTCTCAGTCTCAGTCCAAGGTCTTTCTCTTTTCCAGTTATGGTCCTGCCTGGAAATTTTGAAATTTAAAGAATGTCAGTTATTCCTGATGTATATTTGCTTAAATATCTTTACTGTGCTTTGTGGTGTCACAACACCAATTTAACTCTCATAACTTTTGGTGTCTGTTCCTAATAAATACAGCATATTTTTTCTAATTTTAATTTTATTTTTTCAATCTCTTTATATTCTTTAACTTTGGGGAAGGAGGAGAGTTTAAAAAAAAAGACAGGAGAAATTAAACTAACATTTTTTGGACATCTATTATATACTAAGCACATACTTAGGAAACTTACATACTTTATCTACTTTAATCTTCACATCACTCCCATAAAATAGATACCAACTCCATTGTACAGATGAGAGACTTAACGCTCAGAGAAATTAAGTAAAATTTACATAAGTTCTCATCACTAATAAGTTGTAAAGGCAAGATTCAAACCTGGGTCTTGGAATAAACCCATATTCTTTCAAATAAAACCTGGTCTTTTCGCATGATAGCTTTGTAAGGGGATATATAAATCATGTGTCTGAGTTTCCTTAACTTATGTCTCAGTTTCCTCAACTTTGGAATGGAGACAAGAGTATTATTTTACCTTTATACCTATCCCTTTGGGTTACTGTAAGGATGGGGCAATCTGATCCATGTAATAAGTGCCTGGGACATAATTAGTGTTCAGTACACAATTGTTATTATCATACTTATTGTTACTGAAAACATGTTGGGAGAATGAAGTCAATTTGTTTGTTTCAGATATTTGTCAGCGCTACAGAAGTGGGGTGGCTTGTAACTTTTTAAAAATAAATAGTAATTGATCATTTTCTTTGTACCAATATTATTCTAGGCACTTTTGCATATGCCATTGATAAAATATGGAAATGAAAAGAAATGGGGCTAGAGATAACTTGTATAACCAGATGATTACTAGATACTAGTAACTTATTGAAACTACATGAACTTTTGCCTTATTCACATGACAAGGTGTCTAGCACATGAATTCAAAATTCCATTATTTTTTTTACTTTCATTTGGTAACATTTTATTCATTTATCTGAAACATTTCAGAACCTACCTCCTGAGGAAGTGCTTATCCCAATGCATACATTTTTCATATAGAAAACAGACTGTTTTATGAGCTTTTTTTCCATAAAAGAAATAATCTGTTGGGGCACCTGGGTGGCTCAGTCAGTTAAGCGTCCAACTTCAGGTCAGGTCATGATCTCATGGTTTGTGGGTTTGAGCCCTGCATCGGGCTCTGTGCTGACAGTCCGGAGCCTGGAGCCTGTTTCGGATTCTGTGTCTTCCTTTCTCTCTGCCCCTGCCCCAGTCACGCTCTGTCTCCCTCTGCCTCAAAAATAAATAAACATTAAAAAATATATAAAAAAAAAGAAATAATCTGTAATTAGCTTCATTGTGTTTTCTTTACTTGCTTTATGAACTGGTTTAGGAGAATATATCTTATATGCATGAGAAAACTCCTGCCATGTACTTGAATTTTAATTAAAATCATCTAGTAATAAGCGTCAAAATATATGATTTATGCTACAATTATTTCCTTTAAATTTCCATAAAGATGCTGCTTTAAAAAACCATTCAAATTACTATTTTTACACCTGAAACTAATATATCATTGTATGTTATCTAACTGGAATTAAAATTAAAAAAATAACTCATCTGAAAATTGCCCTATATGAAATAGATTTGAGAGTTCAGAAATCTCTTAGTTATCTAGTTGTAAATAATTTTATCATCCTCTGTGAGTGAAAAACTAATTATCTAGTTTATTTTTTGTTTGTTTGATTACTATCTGTTTGTAAACCTCCTCCATCCATATCCCAGACTAACCTCCATGAGAACAGTGTTTTTGTTGTGTTCAGTAATGTATCCTCTGAGCCTAGAATAGTACCTTAGCAATAGTAGAAACTCAATACCTATTTGTTGAAGGAATTAATCCAATGCCAACATGCTAAGAATGTTTCACTTTCTAAAATGCATTACTTCACCAACACTTCTACTAAATGCCAATACTCAATTATTCTATTATCAGCCTGCATATCACAGTGTTTCAAAATGCTTGGGCACCTTGCATATTCCTTTGTGACTTTTCATTGCCCTTTATGTACGGGAAGACTCATCTGGAAGATATTGAAAAGAATACAGAACTAGGAGTTCACAGAGCATGATTTCAGTTCTGATTCCATTCACTGCATATCCTTAGGCAAGTCACTTTGCCTCTGTGTCTTAGTTTGTGCATCTGTAAAATTTGTAGAATGAAAGCTTTTCTAACACCTTCTCCTGATGCCTATGGAGAACAATGAAAATATGAGAGCATCCATATGTGGCTAGCATTATGTCCGACACACAATAGGCACTTAATATTATTTTCCTCTCATCCTTCTTCCTCCTTTCCTTTTTATGTAAGAAATTATTAGTTACATGTGCAACATTGTAAATATGTTGGTCTTTAATTGACATTTGCAACAACTGGCAAGGTTTGTGACTTGTTTTTAACTCATCAAGGTGTCATTATCTATATAAATAACCATTTGTATTCCTTATTTGAAGGAGGAAGAGGTTAAAGGCATATCTACTCTCTTTTTTTGAGCCACAAAAATACTGGTCTCAGGTCCTCAGCAAACAAAATAAAGCCTTGTTGATATTATTATTCTCATCTTCAAAATCAAATAGCCTCCATAAATGGAGTACAATATAATGGAAATGTGTACTACATTGGGATTTGAGTAATCCTAATTTGGCATTAGTCTGGCATTTACTGGTCATACGACCAGACAAATTTGTTAATCTCTCTGTACCTCACCTTCCTCCTCTGCAAAATAGATTATATCTTGTGTCTAGTTAGCATCTCTACAAGAGAAATAATGAAATAATGTATGTAAAATCATTATCATGCCACATAGATGGAAGACATTACCAGTCTGAATATATCTCTGTTCAGCAGTTAATTTATGCTATATTTCTCTTACCAACATTATTTGTATATAATATTTCTTTAGCTCTTGTCGCTGTCTACCCTTCACCTGCATTAAAGACTATACTACTTTATAAAAGAGATTTTAATTTCAATTAAATAAACTCACTATATATCCCAGTTTGGGTGTCTGAAAATACCACAAGTAATCAATAAATTGTTCTATAACATGTAGCATTTACTTGTTCTAAAAAAATTGTAAAACATTATAACTAATATATATAAATAAATTTCTTATAATATATTCAAATATTGATAAATTTACTATATATTTATTGGTTGAATTAAACAAAATAAGTTTCATGGAATTTTCTCTGTCATAAACTATACATACTGCATTTCAAGATATGATACTAAGACATTTGTTAATCAGAAAATACATTTCAAGAAGAAAATATCATTAAAGTCTATACAAGATATATCCATTTGAAAATATAAACCATTTAATAATAGATTTATTTATTGCCACTTTGTTTTGGACAGTGTTTCCTCATGGCCATATTACATGACATTTTCTCAAAATCTGTCCAATACTTAAAAATAAGAAAGGTCATAAAGAAATAAAAACAAAATTCCAAGAGGTTCAACTCAAAAGTCAACCTCACTTTGTTTAGTTTAATGAGTCCATATTTACCTATCAGGGCAATTCCTTTCATTTAAACTGTGGTGTTTCCCAATCATTTTTAATGTTACTGTGTAAATTGCTAAGATTAGATCCAGAAATTGCACTACTAGGTATTTACCCAAGGGAACAAAAATACATATTCAAAGAGGTACATGCATCCCGATGTTTATAGCAGCATTACCAACAATAGCCAAACTATGGAAAGAGCCCAAATGTCCATCAAATGATGAATAGATAAAGAAGATGTGGTATTATGTGTACAACAGAATATTACTCAGCCATCAAAAAGAATGAAATCTTGCCATTTACGATGATGTGGATGGAGCTAGAATGTATTATGCTAAGTGAAATAAGTGAGTCAGAGAAAGACAAATACCATATGATTTCACTCATATGTGGAATTTAAGAAACAAAAAAGATGAACATATGGGAAGGGAAAAAAAGAGAGAGGGAAGCAAACCAGAAGAGACAATTATAGAGAACAAACTGAGGGTTGATGAAGGGAGGTTCGTGGTGGATGGACTAAATGGGTGATAGGTATTAAGGAGGGCACTTGTTATGAAGAGCACTTGGTGTTATATGGAACTGATGAATCACTCAATTCTACTTCTAAAACCAATATTACACTTCATGATAACTAGAATTTATTTTTTTTTAATTTTTTTTCAACGTTTTTTATTTTTGGGACAGAGAGAGACAGAGCATGAATGGGGGAGGGGCAGAGAGAGAGGGAGACACAGAATCAGAAACAGGCTCCAGGCTCCAAGCCATCAGCCCAGAGCCTGACGCGGGGCTCGAACTCACGGACCGCGAGATCGTGACCTGGCTGAAGTCGGACGCTTAACCGACTGCGCCACCCAGGCGCCCCTTTGATAACTAGAATTTAAATACAAATTTGAAAAAAAAGAAAAATAAGTGAAATACTGGTTCACAGTCTTTTGTGTTTAGTGAAATAATTATGAAAATATTGCCACATCTTTCTACTATGGTAAATATAAATTTCATGATAAGTAATTCTACAAAAATCTATTAATATTTGGATTTCAGAGATTTTTCAGAAATATACAGAGGAACTACGGGCATAATTTTATTGTAGAAAAAAACTAGCATATAGCACCACTCCCAATTCAAAATCTCTGCTTTTCTATTTCAGCATATATTACAAAGTCATTTGCTTGCTTGCTGCAGGAAGTAAGAGACACTCAATTATTGGTAGTGATTTCCTTAGCTGAAAAATCTAAAGTAAATTATTAAAACATTTGGCAGAATTCGTAAATGAGTTTGTGTATTACTGATTTATTTTGTATTAACATCTTAAAGACACATACACAATTGCTATTCAAAGCATGGTTAATTATAATTATACTTCACAGATGTTTAGTAAAAAATAAAAACTGTAGTAATTTGGGGTTGAGTTGCCATGCAGAAATTCTAATCCTTTGACTCTTTACCTTTCTTGCAAAAATAATTATCTAGTTTAGTATTTAGATGTGCAAATGCTTAGGCAATACTAAATCTTGCTTAAATACTAACCAAATAGGATAGACAGACATTGAAATTTGACTTTAAATATGCATAAAATATTACAAATCAAAACACCATTTAATTAATTTCAATTGAATGACCATAGCAGTACTTCTCACACAGCAATGTGCATATTAATCAACTGGATCTTATTAAATTATAGATTCTGTTTCAGTCTGAAGTGGGACCTGGGATTCTGCATTTCTAACAAACTCTCAAGTATGCTACTAATCCTGACACTTTGACAATGGGCTAGAAGATAATATTAAGTGTTGTGAAAACAAATGTTGGCAATTATATAAGCATCTGGACAAAAAATAAGACAATCGTACATATACTCACTGGATTTCCCATCATATATAACACAGACGTGGGTTTGTTTCCAAGTTGATTGGATGTTTTGGTTTCATGCCTTTCCTCTAGGAAAATAATGAGATGCAATCTCAAAACCAAGAGGAATGAGTCAAGCTTTACCAAGAGGACACACAGGTATAGAAAACCGTGGGAGTTTTGGAACTCAAGGGATCTGAGTTAGAATTCTGTGTTCTAGTTCCTAGCCAATGGCCTTGGGCAAGCCACATATGTTTTCTTATTTTTTTAAATTATTTTAATGTTTATTTATCTATTTATTTTGAGAGAGAAAGAACATGAGCAGGGGAGGGGCAGAGAGAGGAGAGAGAGAATCCTAAGCAAGCTCTACACTGCCAGCACAGTGCCCGAGGTGGGGTTTGATCTCATGAACCATGAGATCATTACCTGAGCTACTTTCAAGATTTGGATGCTCAACCAACTGAGCTATCCAAGCATCCCAAGCCACATATGTTTTCTGAATAGCTGATTTTTATCCTTAAAGAAGAGATAATAATAGCAGCTGAGTGTGTCAAATTTCCAGACACAGATCTAAGTTTTTTTAAAATGTTTTACCTCATTTCATCTTTACAACTATATGAGATAGGTACTATTATAATCTTTGTTTCATAGAATAGGAAATTAAAGGACTGAGAAGTGAAGTAAAAGGCTCAAAATCAAAATGCTAGTATGTAGTATATAAGTGGTCTAGTATGTAGTATGTAAGTGGCATTCAGAGTCCAGCAGTTTAACTCCACAGCCCACTCTTAATCACTAGGCCATGTTGCCTTTGCACAGCTGCTGCCAGCATCAAAGCTAATTAAGAAATAGGAGCAATGAGGTGCAGCAGATAGACATCAAAATATCCCCCTCAGGAGTTAAGATGATGGCATAGTATGAGGACTCTAGGCTTGCATCCTTCCTTCAACACAGCTATATAACTATCAAATTGTTCTGAAGAACCAAGAAATCACCCCCAGGACTGATAGAACAAACTTAACAACTAGAGAGAGAGAAGAGGCCACACTGAGGAAGGTAAGAAGTGCAGAGATGTGGTTTTGGTGAGAAACAGATTGTAGGTGCTGCTGAGGGGAGGGAGCCCTGGTCATGGAGAAAGGTGAGAGGGAGTGGAATACACAGAGAAATGCACAAAGACAACACTTTCCCAAAGCCATTAGTTGGGGGAAATGAAAGGGACAGATTTTAGTGAGTTTTTGCAACAAGTGGAACTCATATGCTGAGGTTTTAGACGTCCCTGGGCTTGGCTGGGATACAGACCTAGGTACACTACCTTACTTCTGGAGAAGAGGTAGACAAGCAACCACAGGGCAGACTGCACAATCTGAGGATCTCCAAAGGCAGACAGGGAGAGATTGCTCTTACTTTTTGGAGGACATGTGTGAGAGGTAGCATTGCCTTCTTGGGGAAAAAAGAACCAACGGGGTACCATTTCTCTCCTCCACCCCTCAGCATAGGTGCAGAGACACCTGCTGAGGGTGGTTAGCCTGGACACTGGCTAACCTGCTTTCCTCAAAATCCCACAACTTTGCTCTCTGGTACAACTCTCCTTCTGGGTCAAGCATGCATCAGTCCCAGCTCAGTAAGACCCTTTCCCGGAGGATTGTGCAGGTTCTTGCCACATGAGTTCCCTAAAATTTGGAATATTAAAAGTCAGCTGGGATAGGCTGCAGGGTGTGCACTGCATTGCTCCAAGCAGGCAAGTGGCCCACAGGCAGACAGTGTAAAAACAGCAATCTGAAAAACATCTGGGATTAAAAGAGGAAATTATTCGCTCCACTGAAAGCACTTCCCTGAGAACAGCAAGCATGGATTCCCTTATCTGGGACAAAGGAGCGGGCTAGTACCATTTCCCTTCCCCACCTCTCAGCATAAACCAAATTCAGTAAACAGCAGAGTACCAACACTGGCTGCCTAAACTGCTTACACCTAGTCTCATGTCCCTGTGCTCTGTTGATTCTGCTATTCTTGGGCAAGTGTGCCTAAGGACCAGTACAGCAACTCCTTCACCAGAAGATCACCACAAACCCATGCACATGCCATGTCTACCAACCATAGTTCTGCGAAACTTCAATTCTAGTGAAAATAGCATCAGTTCTCCTTTAACAAACCAACCAGACCAGATCTGGTTGAAATTCACCACACTCTGGCCAAGATCCAAACACTGCCCACTGCAGACAAGGGGAACCTCTGCAAATGACTGACATAAGGGACAGAGCAGTCAGAACACAGCAGCAAAGTGCACACAGCATAAACTAGAGGCACATCCTGAGGGCCAGGCCCTGGACATTATATGCCCTCTTCATAAAGCCACTACTCTCAGGAACAGGAAAAATAGCAGGCCTTTCTAACACAGAAAAGAAGATAAAGACTTAGACAAAATGCCAAGACAAAGGAGTTCATCCCAAAAGAAAACAAGAAAAGTTCATGGCTAGGGATTCAATCAAAACAGATATAGGTAACATGCCTGATACAAAATTTAAAGATACACTCATACGGATACTAGCCGGGCTTGAGAAAAGCATGCAAGATATCAGTGAGTCCATTACTGCAGAGATAAAAGAGCTAAAAAACAATCAGACCAAAATGAAAAATGCAACAACTTGGATTCAAAATTGACTGATGTAATGACCACAAGGAAAGAAGAATCAGAGGAATTAATAAGTGATATAAAAGATAGAATTATGGAAAATAATGAAGCTGAACAAAAAAAGAGAAAGAAAAATTTGGGATCATGAGATTAGTCATAGGGAACTCAATGACTCCATCAAATATAATAAAATTCATATTATAGGAGTCCCAGGAGAACAAGAGAGAGAAAATGGAGTAGAAAGTTTATTTGAGGAAATTGTAGCTGAAAACATCCCTAATCTGGGGAAGGAAACAGACATTCAAATCTAGGAGGCACAGAGAACTCCCATCACAATAAACAAAAGCAGGCCAACAAAAGAAATATTACAGTTAAATTTTTAAAATACAGTAATAAAGAAAAAATCCTAAAGGTAGCAAGACAAAAGAAGTCCCCAACTTACAAGGAAAGACCAATGAAAGTAGCAGCAGATTTCTCCAGAAAACTTGGCAATCCAGAAGAGAGTGGCGTGATATGTTCAAAGTGCTGAATGGGAAAATCTACAGCCAAGGGTACTATATCAAGTAAAGGTATCATTCAGACTAGAAGGATAGTTTATGAGACAAACAAAAACTGAAGGACTTTGTGACCCCTAAACCAGCTTTGCAAGAAATATTAAACAGACCCATTGAGTGGGAAGGAAAGACCAAAAGTGACAAAGACAACAAAGGAACAGAGAAAGTATCCAGAAACAAGGACAAGTAATAAAATGGCACTATATACATATCTGTCAATAATTACTCTGAATGTAAAAGGACTAAACACTCCGTTCAAAAGACATAGGATGTCAGAATGGAATTAAAAACAAAACAAAACTAAACAAAAACAAACAACAACAAAAAAAACCAAGACTCATCTATATGCTGCTTACAAGAAACTCATTTGAGACCTAAAGACACCAGCAGATGGAAAAACATTTATCATGCAAATGGATGTCAAAAGAAATCCAGAGTAACAATACTTATTTCAGACAAACTAGATTTTAATCCAAAGATGTAACAAGAGAGGAAGAGGGGCACTGTATCATAATAAAGGTGACTATCCAACAAGAAGAGCTAACAATTGTAAATATTTATTACACCAACTTTAAAGCACCAAAATATATAAAACAATTAATAACAAACATAAAGGACTCATGATAAGAATACAATAATAGTAGGGGACTTTAACATCCCACTTACAACAATGGAAAGATCATCTAAGCACAAAATCAATAAGTAAATAATGGCTTTGAATGACACACTGGATCGGATGGACTTAACAGTTATATTCAAAACATTTCATCCTAAAGCACAGGAATACACATTCTTTTCAAGTGAACATGGGACATGGTCCAGAACAGATCACACAATAGGCCACAAATCAGGCCTCACCAAGTCAATAGATTGAGATCATACCGTGCATATTTTCGGGCCATAACAGAATGAATCTTGAAGTGGACCACAAGAAAAAATTTGGAAAGACCAAACATACATTGAACTTAAGGAACATGCTACTGAAAATTGAATGGGTCAGCCATTAATTCAAGAAGAAATTTAAAAATACATGGAAAAAATGTTAATGAAACCACGGCAGTCCAAAACCTTTTGGATGCAGCAAAAGTAGTCATAAGAGGGAAATATATAGCAATACAGGTCCACCTCAAGAAGTAAGGAAAATCTCAAATACAAAACTAATGTTTCACCTATAGGAGCTAGAAAAAGAAAAACAAATGAAACCTAAAGTCAGTAGAAGAAAGGAAATACTAAAGAATAGAAGACAAATAAATGGTATAGAAACAAACAAACAAATAACAACAAAAACAGACTTCTCAAAATCAAAAGAGAAATAAAGTCACAAATAAAAAGGAAGAAATAACAACCAATACCACAGAAATAAAAACAATTAGAATATTATGAAAAATCATATCCCAACAAATTGGACAACATGGAAGAAATGGATCAATTGCTAGAAACATATACTACCAAAACTGAAACAAGAAGAAATTGAAAACTTGAACAGACCCATATCCAGCAAAAAATTAAATCAGTAATCAAAAATCTCCCAACAGGTGTGTCTGGGTGGCTCAGCTGGTTAAGCGTCTGACTCTTGGTTTCAGTTCAGGTCATAATCTCACAGTTTATGAGATAGAGCCCTGCGTTGTGTTCTGCACTGACAGTATAAAGCCTGCTTGGGATTCTTTCCCTCTCTCTCTGCCCCTCCTCTGCTCACACACACACTCTGTCTCTCAAAAATAAACACATAAACTTAAAAAAAATCTCTCAACAAACAAAAGCCCAGGCTGGATGGCTTCCCAGGGAAACTCTACCAAACATGTAAAGGAGTGTTAATATCTATTATTTTCAAACTATTCCAAAAATTAGAAATGGAAGTGTTACTTCCAAACTCATTCTATGGGTCCAGCATTACCCTGAATCCAAAGTCTCCACTAAAAAATAGAGAACTACAGGCCAATATCCCTAATGAACATGGATGCAAAAATTCTCAACAAAATATTAGCAAGTTGAATCCAAAAGTACATTTAAGGAAGCATTCATCACAATCAAGTGGGATTTATTCCAGGGTTGCAAGGGTGGTTCAGTATTCACAAATCATTTAATGTGATAGACCACATTAATAAAAGAAGAAAAGAAAAGATATACCACATATGATCCTCTCAATAAATGCAAAAAAAAAAACATTTGACAAAATACAGCATCCATTCTTTATAAAAACCCTCAACAAAGCAGAGACTCAGAGAACATATTTCAACATCATGAAGGTGATACATGAAAAGTCCACAGCTAAAATTATCCTCAATGGGGATAAATTGAGAGCTTTTCCTCTATGGTCAGGATAAAGATGGATGTCCACTGTCACCATTGTTATTTTACATAATACTGGAAGTCAAACCCTCACCAGACAACAAAAAGAAATAAAAGGCATTGATACTGGCAAAAAAGAAGTCAAACTTTCACTATTTGCAGATGACATGATACTCCACATAGAAAACCCTTTAAAAGACTCCCCATCAAAAAAAAAAAAAAAAAAAAAAACTGCTAGAACTGATACACAAATTCAGCAAAGTTGCAGGATACAAAAGCAACATACAGAAATCTGTCACATTTCTCTCCATCAATAATGAAGTAGCAGAAAGAGAAATCAAGAAATTGATGTCTTTTACAACTGCACAAAAACCCGTAAGATACCTAGGAATAAACTTAACCAAAAAGGAAAAAATATCTGTACTCTGAAAAATATAGAACACTTATGAAAGAAATTGAAGATGACACACAAAAAATGGAAAATATTCCATGTTTATGGCTTGGAAGAACAAATATTGTCCTATAATGTCTATACTACCCAAAGCAATCTACACATTTAAATAATCCCTATCAAAATACCACCAGCATTTCCCACAGAGCTAGGAAAAGCAATCCTAAAATTTGTGTGGAACCACAAAAGACCACTTATGTTGAAAAAGACGAATCTTGGGGCGCCTGGGTGGCTCAGTCGGTTAAGCGTCCGACTTCAGCTCGGGTCACGATCTCACGGTCCGTGAGTTCGAGCCCCATGTTGGGCTCTGGGCGAGCCTGCTTCCGATTCTGTGTCTCCCTCTCTCTCTGCTCCTCCCCCATTCATGCTCTGTCTCTCTCTGTCTCAAAAATAAATAAACGTTAAAAAAAATTAAAAAAAAAAAAGAAAAAGACGAATCTTGAAAAAGAAAAGAAAAGCTGGAGGCATCACAATTTCGGACTTCAAGTTATATTACAAAACTGTAGGGATCAAGACAGAATGGTACTGGCACAAAAACAGACACATAGATCAATGGAACAGAATAGAAAACCCTGAAATGAACCCACTACTATATGGTCAACTAATCTAAGACAACGCAGAAAAGAATATCCAATGGAAAAAGACAGGCTCTTCAACAAATATTGTTGGGGAAAACTGGATGTCAAAACGCAAAAAAATGAAACTGGATCACTTTCTTATGCCATATAAAAAATAAATTCAAATGTATGAAAGACCTAAATGTGAGACATTAAGCCATTAAAATCCTCGAGGAGAACACAGGCAGTAACCTTTTTGACCTTGGCCATAACAACTTCTTACTAGGTATGTCTCCTGAGGCAAGGGGAGCAAAGGAAAAATAAAGTTGGGACTTTATCAAGATAAAATGCCTCTGCACAGCAAAGGAAACAATAAAATTAAAAGGCAACCTTCAGAATGGGAGAAGATATTTTCAAAGGACATATCTGATAAAGGGATACTATCCAAAATATATAAAGAAATTATAAAACTCAACACCCAAAACCCAAATAATCCAGTTAAAGAAACGGCCAAAAGCATGAATAGACAATGTCAAAAGAAGACATACAGATGGCTAATGACACATAAAATGATGCTCAACATCACTCATTATCAGGGTGTGGGACATGCAGGAGAGAAGCATCAAAGGAAGAGACTTCAAAAGGGAAGGGCTGGAGAAGGTGCAAGGCCTTAAGACATGTTTACACAGCTGAAGGCAGCTGCTGCTGGTAAGGAAGGCCTAGAGCCATTAACATTGTCCAGGGCCTGATCCTCCTTCACACCTGACCCTTCCTAGTGTTATAGAAACCAATTAACTCGAAATTCAACCTTGAAAAGCTAAACCATTAGGTTGATTAACACACTTGCTTAGCTGACTTTATGCATGTAGTCTTTAGCAATTATCCTAATAAAAAGGAGCTTCATTCTGGAGGGGCCTCATTCCAACTGGAGTATGAGGACCTTCACTTAACTGCACTTTGCGGACTTATCTTTTGTGACTCCGACCATACTCCCTGCAACTCCCTGAGGTAAGATATAACCTCACACCAGTCAGAAGCTCAAATTAACAACATAGGAAACAACAGATATTGGTGAGGATATGGAGAAAGGAGAACACTCTTACACTATTGGTAGGAATGAAAACTGGTGCAGCAACTTTAGAAAATATTATGGAGGTGCCTCAGAAAGTGAGAAATAGAACTACTCTATGATCCAGCAATTGCACTACTAGGCATTTTCCCAAAGGTTACAAAAATACTGATTTAAAGGGATAAATGTCACCCAGTGTTTATAGCAGCATTATCAACAATAGCCAAATTATGTAAACAGCCCAAATGTCCAGTGACATTTGGATATGGATAAAGATGTCCAGTGACTGATGGATGGATTAAGAGGTGATAAAGAGGTGAGATATATATACATACACACAATGCAATATTACTCAGCCATAAAATGAAAATATCAAATAAAATCTTATTTGCAATAACGTGTATGAATGCAATAACGTGGATAGAGTATTAGGCAAAGCAAAATAAGTCAGTCAGAGAAAGACAAATACTGTATCATTTCACTCATATGTGAAATTTAAGAAACAAAACAAATAACATAGGGAAAAGAGAGGCAAACCAAAAAACAAACTCAACAATAGAGACCAAACTGAGGGTTCCTTGAGAAGAGGTGTGCTGGAGGATGGGTTAAATGGGTGATGCGTTAAGGAGGGCAGTAGTATCTGTGAGCACAGGGTGTTGTATGTAAGTTACCAATCACTAAATTCTACACCTGAAATTAATATTACACTATATATCAATCAATAGGAATTTAAATAAAAACCTCAAGAAGAAAGATCTCCTTTATACCTTATAAAATTGATATTGAAGACTATGGCCTCCATGAGAGGTAAAGTATGGTTCTTAGCACTGAACCCCTAATTAGGTAGACTCATGTACTTAGGTAACAAGTAGCCATGGAACTTCTAGGCCTTGTACATAGGGGCTTGGCCTTACTGCAAAGCATATGCAGACAGAACCGAAACAGGATAGGTGAAGTAATCACTGAGCTACACACACACTCAGTTCCTTCTCCTAAACTCATTATTCAGAAAAGTGACTAATGGTGTTCCCTCCACATGGAAGAAAACAAAAGAGGTAGAGAATAAATGTTCCCCCCAACAGTAAGATTCTACCCCTTTCTGCTACCAATTAGTCAGTCATTTATTACAAACAATCAAGAGAGATAACTGATCCTGAGTAAGGTACAAAATGCTAACAAGAAAATAAACCTATCTAATCTTACACACAATTAAATGATCTGCTTAGTTTTAAAATTCAGAAAGGATGATCTATTAGCAAAATCTTTTGCACTTTGGGACTATTAAAAGTGTCATTTGACATCATTAATTAACATTCCTACAATGTGTTTCTAAGCTTTTATAACTACTCTAAATTTGAGGGGAAATTTTCTATTAAGAGAACTCATATATATATTTTTTCCAATTAGAAAATAGTAAAAACAAATGAATTGGTAAATAAAGTCTCAGAACAATATGAAGACACTGAGAATATGTAAGCTAACAAGTTTATTTACCTATTGGTTGTCATACAATGGACCTTATCATTGTTCAGGGCTGCTTCACTGAACACTAACCTGTCAACATTGCTTTGGGTGTTTTTATTTCCTTATTCCTACTATATTTATTCTTTGAGCTTATCTAGTTCTCTGGTCCCTTCATCTTTTCCTTTTTCCTCAAATCATCAGCCCCTTTCTAATATCACTTTCCTCCCTATTCAACTCTAACCCTAGGATCCATCTTCAACTACTCTCATGTTAGCATCCTCTGCTACCTTGTTTCTACATATTTGCACTGATATTGACCTTCAAATTCCAAAACCTGGATAAATTCGACATATTAACTCACTGAATCCTACGTTAGGTCACTGAGATTGGCCATCTTCCCATAAATATGATTATTTGTACAATTACAAATACATAGATTCCAACCACAGCTGAGCTCTCAGCAAAGCAGGTTAATTTGTTCAAGTGTCCCTGGGAAGATCCTTCTTCGATTTCCCACATAATCTATTCTTCACAATTTTCTACTCATCTCAGAGAAGAATGGAAATCATCACAATTCTCTATTCATCTCAGAAAATAGATGTCTTCAGGAAAAACTACTGCAATTTCGTGTTTCCAACCTGCAAACTTATCTGTACCTATGTATATAACCTTATTTCTATTGGTTCAGTCTTTTTCTTTCTAAGATGAATGTTTCTGCCAATGCTCTGAGATATATTCTTTCTTGTCTCCTCTGAAATATTGCTTTAACTACTTTTCTCCTTTACTGTATCTTCAACCTATCCTCTATTTTCTGTCTGGTTTACTTTGGCCTACAAATATTTTAAAGTCTCTGTACACCAAAAATATTAAGTCCTTGACCCTTCTGTGCCCTCTTCTAGTTACTAGTCCCTCTCCATTTTCCTTAACTATTAACCTTAAAAGGGTTTTCTATACTCACTCTTAATACTCCCCTCACCTTTCATTTGGTCTACATTTCCATATATTCTAGCTTTTCTCCCACTACTACATCAAACCTGTACCATTCATCTTCAATATATCAGTCAGGAACCCAGCAGAAAATAGATGGCATCCTAAAATTTGATAATTTAATGATAACTCAGTAAAGGGATTATTTATAAAGATATGGGCTTAGGTGTAGGGAAACAACTGTAGAATCTTAGGGTTAGTAATAGTGTGGTCACTTTACCACCCTTCTACTTGAAGAGGCAAGAGAAGGAAGCAGTTCCTAAAATCCTGGAAGTGGAGAAACTGTTTGCAGATAGACACTGGGCAGAGGCAGTGACTTTCCATCATTTTTCTGTCATGAAAATATCTCGTATATGCTGACACATGGAGGGAGGTAGTAAGATGAATAAATATCCAAATCTAATTTTTCTCTTTCCCTGAGATCTCCTTCAAGGGCTCCCCAGCATTTGAACCTAAATCAAAGTCCACTGATGAGGTTTATACACATCAGACACCCAGGCACAGATCAGAGTGCAATGGAGAAAGGTAAATGATGGATCTGGAGAGGCCTACAAAGGATAATTAGCACATCCATGTTCCCAGATCCAATGACCACCTTGTAATTCTTAACTTTTTAAATATCTGCAACATTTGACCCTGTGGTTTTATCTGATCATTTAAAAACTCTCCCCTCCAATGATTTACGAATTTTTGCCCTTTAATATATATCTGACCTCCCTGATGGCTCTTTGAATTTTTGTCACCTTTTCTTTCTTTCCCTTCTTACCTCCTACCTATGGTATATCCCAGGATTTTGCCCTCAGCCTACTTGTCTCAAAATGTGGTCCTTAGTTTGATCCCAGTCACATATAATATTTCAACCTGTGTGCTGAAAAATCCCAAATCCATTTCTCTTGGACATAATTTTTCCTGGAGCAACAACCTGTTTTTAATTCTTAATAGTCTAATTTCAACTTTTCCATTTTCAACAATTTTCAGTTCTTTATTGGACATTGTTTTCCAGATGTCCCACAAATAACTCCATTTCAACAGGTCCAAAATATAACCTTTATTTTTACTAAAGTAAAGCTATTCCTTTACAAACAAGCTCTTCTTCCTGTGTTCCCTATTTCAGTCAATGGAAACAATTATTCCACTATCTGTCAAAGCCAGAAACTGGGTGATACTTTTGTCAGTTCCATCTCCTTTACCCCACATGCCTGAGCAATTCCTAGGTCATTTTGACACTACCAATATAAAATTTCATATCTATTTCTCTTCTCTATCATACTGCTACTCTCTTACATTAAGTCCTTATTTCTCCCCTGGACTATTGTTGTAGTCTTCTGATTTTCTTGACTTCAAATGTCAGTCTCTATTTTCTGTGCTGCAGAATTATCCCTTAAAAAGGCAAATATATTCATGAAATTGTCCTTTGGGAGCAAAATGGACAAGGTCTTTTCTGATTTGGCCATTGCCTATCAATATAACCTAATCACCATTCTCTATGCAGATGTTCAATGAATATTTGTGTAATAAATATATAATTAATGACATTCAGCTGCTTATAATAATTGCTACCATATGTAGAGGAATTACTAAGTGTTAGGCACTGTGAAAAATGCTAGATGTGAGGCTTATTTCACTTAAACCTTATGACAATTCTGTGATACACATATAGTTTTCCCTGTTTTACAAATGAGGAAATGCAGCTCAATAAAGTTATATACCTAAAGTAATAAAGCTGGGAATTGACAAAGGCTGCAGTGTAATCCAAGCTGTCTGAGCCCAAAGCTTATGTATCTGGCAGTATACACATGGCTTTATAGATCCAGAGCTTTGGAGTCAGATTGCCTAAATTTTGTTCTGTGTTTGGAAACTTTCTAATAGTTATGATGATTAAAAGAAACTATGTTGAACCCTTATAAAAGTGCCTGTCACTTGGTAAGTATGCCACAAATGTTAGCTACTGTTATTAGACTGTAGGCTTTAAGGATTTCTGGGACCTGAAAGAGTTAATTGATTTCTAAAGCATCTACATTGATTGGTTTTCTCCCCTTATTTTTCCATTGTTTTTCTGTAGGAAACTCGATCAAGAATGGTGCTGATCCTTATTCTGCATACAAGGCAGGTTTTGCCTGAAAAGGGACTGCATGTAGTCTCGTTAGGAATTCAAGACCACATTCACCTGCAGCCTCACAGTGAGAACTTATCTTTTTGAGCAATCAATTTGAAGACAACTCGAAAGCCTCAAGTCCAGGTGTAGTTACTAATTTTGTAGGTATGGGGAGGGGGGATTGCAGTTTTTGTTAGTCTATTTGTTTGTCTTTGAAGGAAAGGTAAAGGAAGTGCCAAACTGTCTTTATGAATATTTGCAGAAAAGTGTAATATATCAATATTAAATCAATTTGTGGAGAGTATTGGACACACACACACACACACTCACACACACACACACACACACACACACACACACACACCTCCTTTCTTTTTCCTAGCCCACTCTCTGTCTTTATAGCATGAATTAATCATCTACCATCATGACTACCTACACAATAAAGAAACAGCAGTAGCCTGTGTCCTTCTGTCACTGCCAAGAGCTCTGGATCTCCTGCTGCCTAATGAGAGGGCAGCACAGTTGAATAACCATAACATTTGCTTTTTACCAAGTGCATATTTGTTTTCAATGCCTTGTCCCAGAGTCTCCTGAAAAACGGTGCGCTTCAGTTTTTACTAATGAAATAAATTAACCATGCATACTCCTCTTTGTTTTTCTTCTTTTTTCTTTTTTCTTTTTGTTTGTTTGTTTTGGCTTAAGAATTAAACCAAACAGTTTCCTAACAGGTTTTCACTAAAATCCACTTCTGGCCAAAACTCATTTTTTAGATATCATTATTCCCTTTTATCCCTCTCTCCTGTAAGCTCAAATAAAACAGTTAATTAAAAAAAAAAACATTTCTTGCTCCCTTCCACTATGCCAGACACTGCACTTGTCACTGAGTATTCAGGGGATTGGATCTACTTCCTGCCATGAAGGAGCTTACACTTTAGAAAAAACAGTTGCTGTCTCTTAGGTAGCTTAATACCCAAGGGATCAGTGAAATCAGTCATCTTGAAGTCACTTAGAGATAGGTGCACCCAGAAGAGTACATTATCATATTGCTTTATTTTTAATTGCTTAGGAGATTATCACCAACCCAATGCATTAACAACATAAAGTTTTTATAAGTTGAATCAGTATCATTATAATAAGATAAGTCATAAATAGTCAAAGTTTTTGTATGACTAGAATTTTAAACAATTCTTATTCCATATCAGTGTAATGGTTACTTTCACTTATTTCAAAGAATAGACTGAAATACAATGATGTGCTAATACATACTGTGGTGTTCACCAGAAAGTTTTGACCCAATTCAGTGTTTCATCATTAAAAAGTCCATCATTCTCCTATGATGAGAATGTGTTCCTTTTCATATATATTTGTATGTTGGTTCAGAGTGATTCTCAGGTGGATGAATGAGATGGAGGTTGGATAGAGTTGCATGGGTACTCTCCTCTTGTCCAATTCCCCATGTTATCCAAGCAGGTGTTTTTGTTTAAAGATAGCTAGTTGGTATCTTTACCATGATACCATCTTTGGTCCATCTTTGGACCATGAACCAAAGCAAAAGTCACTAGGTTAACAGGAAAATAAATTGAACAGCTTCTACAACTGGATCAGAATAAAAATATAAATTATGTCACAGTGACCTTTGACACAGCTTATCTTATCTTTTTATTTTTTTGAAAGAATGATTGGAAAACTTTATTTTATACATCTGATTAGCCATACTGCCTAATTTTCAATAGACTATTATACCTTATATTTTAAAGTTTTTTTTTAAACAGCTTGCACACCAGATTCTATTTAATGTTTATTTTTGAGAGAGAGAGAGACAGAGACAGAGACAGAGAGACAGAGCATGAGTTGGGTAGGGTCAGAGAGAGGGAGACACAGAATCCAAAGCAGGCTCCAGACTCTGAGCTGTCAGCACAGAGCCTGATGTGGGGCTCTAACCAATGCACAGTGACATCATGACCTGAGCTGAAGTCAGATGCTTAAGCGACTGAGCCACCCAGACATCCAAGTTTTAAAGTTTTTATTTAAATTCCATTTAGTTAACATACAGTATAATATTAGTTTCAGGTGTACAATATAGGGATTCAGCATTTCCGTACATCACCTGGTGTTCATCACAAGTGCACTCTTTAATCTCTATCACCTATTTCACCCACCTCCCACCTGTCGTAGACTCAAAGTCTAAAGTTCTCTTTTGACCAGCAAAAGTGCGGATACAGGATTAAAGCGAGAGATGGCTAATGTCTGCGGAAAGACAAGAGCCCCAAATAAGGGTCTTTGCCCCGTATTTATTCATATCAGAAGGCTTACAAACGTGATGGGCATGTACAAAGAGACAAAGAAACTGGGAACATTAACTTGGGGGCATGAGGGAAGTGGGGGGTTTTGAAGATATACAGTGTTTGGGGTTTCGGTCAAGATAAAACAAATTCCAGGCACCAGGCAGTCAGGAGGAAGGTTTCCAGGAGACAGAAGGCAGCACCTCTGTTTATCTTAGCCTAGGGGATGAGACAGATAGGGGAAATAACCTCAGGGTTAATAAGGCAACTTTTCTTTTGTTAACTGTCTCTGCTCTGGGCTGCTTTGCCTGCTGCAGCACAGCAGTCCATAGTCCAATTCACCAATTTACCTAACCTGGCCCTATTCTCCTCTGAAAGCAGCTTTTCTGCTATAGTACTAAATTGGGGGTGCTTCCACCCTGAATATCTAATCTTGTTTATTTCATATACCTATGTATTGGGCACCTTTGAGCCATTCCTATTTTAGGACTTTGCCTCTCCCTCTCTATTCTGGGGGCTCTGTACCCCCTCTCTATTTTGGGGTGCATTTGTACCTCCCTATTCTGGCACCTTTGAGCATCCCTATTCTCAGGGTGCCTTTGCACCCCCTATTCTTGGGGTGTCAATCTGATTTATCCAAACTCGGGTGTGAGCATTTTATGACTTTGTATTTCTTTATGCCTTGTTAACCCATTGGTGTAAACCCAGGGGATTCCTAAGCTTATCCCCCACACTCACACACCTCTTATCTTTTAAAATATTTGTCAGATTTTTTATTTCTTTTATATCTTAGATATCAAGTGCCTTCCTGCTACACTTATTGCTCTTCTATTCCAGAAAAAGGAAGCATTGTATATACTAATGAATATCAATAAAGAAGTTTTATATATAAATAGATTTCAAAAGAAGAATTTTCAGAAGATACAATATTTAACCAGGTGTTTCTCATACCACATCATGCAGCTGGCCATTTTTCATTAGGTTAGTCCTTATAACATATTAGATCTGGGTTCTGACCAACAGTTGTTCAGGAAGAAAGTCTCTGGGCTGCTGGACTACAAAGCACTTATTGGTCCCTAGTGAGTCAGGCCCAACTAGGATACAAATGAGTTGGTGGATATAAGTCTCCATTCCTCATAGAAGCACACCATATATCTGATGGTCATGCAGAATGAGGATCTGACCACATCAGATGCACACCAAAACACAGACTCTGCCTTCTATCCCATTATATTTGGGAAAAACCATATCGAAACTTTAAGCTGTATTGCCAAATAAGTCCCTGGCATTCAAACTTTCAAGTTTTTTATTGAAATCTATAGTAAGAAATATATTTTATATCTTGAATCTTTAAATACACACATACTCACACAAAAACTTAAAGTTCCACAAAGGAATACTTATCATTATTGCTTAAGATATACTCATATCTCATTTTTAATTTTTATTTAAAAATAAAAAAGAATTGTCATGACCTACTAAATTGATTTACAATCTACTAATACCCCCAACCCACATTATTAAGAAACACTGATATTACTAATATAAGGTAATTCCATTCCACACAAGACCTACAAGTTTCCTTGTTCTCTTTCTTAGTGAGTCATGAACCACACAGTGGCCCTGCTCATTGATTACTAAATGTCATGACTAAAAACTAGACGTACCTCATTGACTACCTGACTTATTACTAGGGAATTGGAAGAACAAAAGTCTCTTAATTACAAGGCTAATTATCACAGACTTATTCCACCCTATGTTCTATAACATTATTAAGGACTATGATTCTTTTTTTTTTTTTTGGTAAATCATCTTAGATAGTAAGAAAATACACGCTGAAAAGCTGGGTTTTTTTAAGTTTTTGAGGTAAAAATTTTTGTAAAATAAAATTTTCCCTTTTAAGCATACATTTCAATGAGTTTTGATAAAAGTATACAGTCAACAATGTAATTAGCATCATACACAATATATAGACTATTTTCATCATCCCAGAAAGTTTCCTTGTGCTCCATTCTAATAAATTCACTCTATGAACACCCAGGCTCTGGAAACTGCTGCTCTGATTTTTGTCCCTACAGTTTTGCCTTTTCTAGAATCACATATAAATGGAATCATACAGTATTCAGTCTTTTGTGTCTGGCTTTTATCACTTAGCATAATACTTTTAAGATTCATTTATGTTATCACTTAGCATAATACTTTTAAGATCCATTTATGTTAAAACTACAATGAGATACCATCTTACACCTGTCAGAATGGCTAAAATTGATGACTCAGAAAGTAACAGATGTTGGTGAGGATGCAGAGAAAGGGGAGCCCTTTTGCACTGTTGGTGGGAATGCAAACCGGTGTAGCTACTCTGAAGAACAGTGTGGAGGTTCCTCAAAAAATTAAAAATAGAACTACCCTATGACTCAGCAATTGCACTACTAGGTATTTATCCAACGGATATAAAAATGATGATTCAAAGGGGCACATGCCCCCCAGTGTTTATAGCAGCACTAGCAACAATAACCAAATTATAGAAAGAGCCCAAATGTCCATTGACTGATGAATGAATAAAGAAGGTGGTGTGTGTGTGTGTGTGTGTGTGTGTGTGCGCACGCGAAATAAGTCAGTCAGAAAGATATCATAGGATTTTACTCATACGTGGAATTTGAGAATCTCAACAGATGAACTTAGGGGAAGGGAAGGAAAATAAGATAAAACAGAGAGGGAGGCAAACCAAGGAAAATAAGATAAAACAGAGAGGGAGGCAAACCATAAGAGACTTTTAAATACAGAGAACAAACTGAGAGCTGCTGGAGGGGTCGTGGTGGGGAGGGGGGTTAAACGTGTATGGGCATTAAGGAGGGCACTTCTTGGGATGAGCACTGGGTGTCATATGCAACAGATGAATCACTGGATTCTACTCCTGAAGCCAAGACTACAATGTATGTTAACAAACTTGAATTTAAATTTAAAAAAAGAGAGATCCATTTATGTTATTGCATGTCACTGCTGACATTGTATGAACATAACTCAGTTTTTTATCCATTATCCATTTACTATTGATAGACAGTTGGGCTATGTGACAGTTCCACTATGTGACTATTATGAATAATGATGTTATGGACATTCACATAAGGTCTCAGTATGGATATGTGTTTCATTTTCTTTTCTGTAATTACCTACGAGTACAATGGCTGGATCATACGATAAGTATATTTTTAACAATTTAAGAAGCTGCCAAAGTGTTTATCACAGTGAATATGCAATCTTTAATTCCCACTAGCAATGAATTACTAATTACTCCACATCCTTGCCAAAACTTGGCGTTTTCTGTCTTTTTAATTTTAACCATTCTAGTTGTGCATAGTGATGTTTCATTGGAAGTTTTGACTAGTTTTTTATAATAGTATTTGAGAAAGAAAACTTAATTAACATATACACTACAATTGTCGTATTTAAATAATTGAAGGCAGGGTGCCTGGGTGACTCAGTCAGTTCAGTGTCCAACTTTGGCTCAGGTCATGATCTCGTGGTTTGTGAGTTGAAGCCCAGCATAGGGCTCTGTGCTGACAGCTCAGAGCCTGAAGCCTGCTTCAAACTCTGTCTCCCTCTCTTTCTGCCCCTCCCCCACTGGCACTCTGTCTCTCTCTGTCTTTCAAAAACGAATAAACATTTTAAAAAAATGTAAATAATTGAAGGCACTCATTCCAGTACAAAAGCTAGCCAGATGACAGAGCTTATTGCTAAAACATCATTCCAAATCTCTCTCTTCTTATGATGCAATGGCTTTGAAGCCCAAAAAAATACATTGATTTTCAGTACATCTCCTTTTTTGAACACTGCATTGTTAAATCTTAAATATTTTGCAGGTGTACAATTAAAGCCTGTGATCTGCCTTTTCAGAATGTGAGGTTTGTTGTTGTTTTTAATATTTGATAGGTTTAAGCATGTAATAGGGAATAGGTCACAAATCTTAGTCCCAATTAAAACAAAACCACACCAAAAAGAGCAAAATTAGAACCTAATAATTGTTTTGTGATGAAAATGCTATCTAAATTGAGAAGTTTTAGAATTGAAGTGGATTATAGAAAATGAGATTTGAATGGTATTTTATCTTAAATGCTATGACAAGGAACCAAATATTGAATGACTTTTAAAGCAGACTCCAGACTCTGAGCTATCAGCACAGAGTCTGATGTGGCGCTCGAACTCATGAACCATGAGATCATGACCGGAGCCAAAGTCTGACCCTCAACTGACTGAGCCATCCAGGCATCCCTTACTTGTTGATATTTGTGTATGCATACAACTTCATGTATTGCTGTCCATATTTTGTCTGTTACTGGCACATAATAAATATTTCTTTAGCAAAATCTTCTACTGAAAATTCCCCCCTGTCTGTAATTTCTTGATGTAGCTACCCCCTGATCACTATTTTAAACTTATCTATGTTATTTGTCTCAGCACAGACATTACTTGACCCAGCTCCCATTTTGAGTTAGGTGGCCCTCCTCTGTGATCCTATAGCTATCTGTGCTTAGCTCATCACACCTACCAATACTGTTTACCTTACACTTTAATGGCATATCTACTTGTCCATTTCCCCTACCAAACTAGAAATTCTTTGAAGACAGAGACCCAGTTATTTTTTTTCACCATTGCACCAACTAAACCAGGTACAGTACTGAGTGCATAGTGGATACTGAATAAATATTTGCTTGGTGAATCAATAATTTCTACTCATTTATGGCTGGTGCATTTAACAGGAGTCTTCAATGTCTTGCAAAGATGTGTTGAATACTGAAATTTTAATCAGGCCATGTATTGAAATAGTCCTTGGATAAGGTATCAGTTACTTTCTTATCCAAGAGTAGTCCTGCCTTCACACCCTACCCCACTCCCTCTTATGTCTGCCTTAATGTTTTAAGTGTCCATGGAGAGTTTTAATAATGCACTTAACTCAATCTCAGAAAGAGAGGAACTTGATCCAAGGTTTCTGTAAATTTGGTATCAGTCACCCTTAAATATTTCAGATATACCTTCTTTGACTAAGGTCTTTCTTTCCTCTATATTTATTTGTTCCCCAAGTCCTATTTTAAGATGCATTTGCCATCCATTTTTTGTCTCTAAGTCAGCTTTGTGTCTGTGTATAATGTCTCTGTGTATAACTTAGAGTTTGCAGTTTGACATGGAAGAATGCAAAGAAAGCATGAACGTGAAATTTTTAGACTCCTTCTATATCCCCTTAGGTCTGTATATTTGGCACACAACAGAAGTCATTGTCTGATTATGTGAATTCTCCTTAAGAACTGCTTCTCTCATTTCGGCAAAATCTTCTTTCCTGCACGGTGTTCTCCTTGCCAAATAATTGTCAAACTGAATAGATTCTTAGAACTGAGACCATTTAGAACTGACACCTCCCAAACCCTGAAATTCAGAGAGCTAAAAAGAAAATTTAGATCATTTTTACTTTAAAATCTGATAAACAATGTTACTTCCATTCATTTAAGAAGCTGATGTAATAAATGGCCAGAAAAAAATTATGATTCTAAGTCTCAGTCAATAGCAGCTAGCAAATGGTTCTAACAAGTACCCTTCAAAACTTGTTGCATTTAAAACAAACTTTTCTTTATGTTAATATAGCTATATAAGAAGAACTGATTTTTTCTTTCAAATGATTACATTTTGAAGCAATATTTGCTGTTGATATGAACATAGTTAAGAAACTGCTTGTTATGTGTGTCAACACTCCAAGTGGTTGTGTCCTAGTGTATCAATCAGAAGAGTAAGGAAATAGTGGGTAAGAAACCAGAAGACTTACGAATTAACTAATAGGATATTTTATATTACTATGGCATAATTAGCAAAAGAATAAATATCTCAGCAACTGAGTGTTAGAAGGTAGAGGAGGGTTAGTAATGAATACACCAGACTGAGAAGGTGCTTTGAGACGAAAAAATAAAGCAAGCCACCGCATATCATTTACACTGTATTTATTTATTTATTTATTTATTTATTTATTTATTTATTTATTATTTTGTTATGTATTAATTATTTTTTCTCAAGTTAGCTAACATACAGTGTAGTCTTAGCTTCAGGACTAGATTCCAGTGATTCATCACTTACATACAACACCCAGTGCTCATCCCAACCAGTGTCCTCCTCAATGCCCATCACCCATTTTCCCCACGCCTCCAAACCCCATTCCCATCAACCCTCAGTTTCTTCTCTGTATTTAAAAGTCTTTTATGATTTGTCTCCCTTTCTGTTTTTATCTTATTTTTCTTTCCCTTTCCCTATGTTCATCTGTTAATTTTCTTAATTTCCACACATATGATATCTGTCTTTCTCTGACTGGCTTATTTCATTTAGCATAATACCCTCCAGTTCCATCCACATTGTTGCAAATGGCAAGATTTCATTCTTTTTCATCGCCGAGTAGTATTCCATTGTGTGTGTGTGTGTGTGTGTGTGTGTGTGTGTATGTGTGTGTGTGTGTGTGTGTGTGTGTGTGTGTATCACATCTTTTTTTATCCACTCATCAGTCAATGGACATTTGGGCTCTTTCCATAATTTGGCTATTGTTGATAGTGCTGCTATAAACATTGGGGAGGATGTGCCCCCTCGAATCATCATGTTTGTATCCTTTGGATAAATTTCTAGTAATGCAATTGCTGGGTGGTAGGATAGTTCTATTTTTAATTTTTTGAGGAACCTCCATACTATTCTCCAGAGTGGCTGCACTAGTTTGCATTCCAACCAATAGTGCAAGAGGGTTCCCCTGTCTCCACATCCTAACCAACATCTGTTGTTTCCTGAGCTGTCATTTTAGCCACTCTGACCACTATGAGGTGGTATCTCAGTGTGGTTTTGATTTGTATTTACCTGATGATGAATGATGTTGAGCATCTTTTCATGTGTCTGTTTGCCATCTGGATGTCTTCTTTGGATAAGTGTCTATTCGTGTCTTCTGCCCATTTCTTCCTTGGATTATTTGTTTTTTGGGGTATTGAGTTTGGTAAGGTTTTTTTTAATAGATTTTTTATACTAACCCTTTATCTTATATGTCATTGCAAATATCTTCTCCCATTCTGTCGGTTGCATTTTAGTTTTGTTGGGATTGTTTACTTTGTTGTACAGAAGCTTTTTATCTTCATGAGGTCCCAATAGTTCATTTTTGCTTTTATTTCCCTTGCTTCTAGAGATATGTCAAGTAAGAATTTGCTTCTGCCAAGGTCGAAGAGGTTGCTGCTTTGTTTATCCTGTTCGATTTTGATGGTTTCCTGTTTCAAATTGAGGTTTTTCATCTATTTCGAATTTATTTTTTGTATGGTGTAAGAATGTGGCCCAGCTTCATTCTTCTGCGTATTGCTCTCCAGTTTTCCCAGCACCATTTGCTAAAGAGACTGCTTTTTCCCCCACTTTGGGTACTCTTTCCTACTTTGTCAAAGATTAATTGGCCATATACTTGTGGGTCCATTTTTGGGTTTTCTATTCTATTCCATTAGTCTATGGGTCTGTTTCTGTGTCAATACCATACTGTCTTGATGATTATAGCTTTGTAATAAAGGCTAAATTTTGGGATTGTGATGCCTCCAGCTTTGGCTTTCTTTTTCAACATTACCCTGGATATTAAGGGTCTCTTGTGTTTCCATACAAATTTTATGATTGTTCTAGCTCTGTGAAGAATGCTGTTGCTATTTTGATTGGGATTGCATTGAATGTATAGATTGCTTTGGGTAGTATAGACATTTTAACACTATTTGTATTTCCAACCCATGAGCACAAAATGTTTTTCCATTTCTTTGCGTCTTCTTCAATTGCCTTCATAAGTTTTCAGTGTACAGATCTTTTACCTCTTTGGTTAGGTTTATTCTTAGATATTTTATGGTTTTTGACACAACTGTAAATGGGATTGATTCCCTAATATCTCTTTGAGTTGCTTCATTATTCGCATATAGAAATGCAACTGATTTCTGTGCATTGATTTTACATCCTGCAACTTTGCTGAATTCATGTATCCGTTCCAGCAGTTTTTTGTTTTTTTTTAATGGAATCTTTCAGATTTTCCATGTAGAGTATCATGCCATCTGTAAAGAGTGAAGGTTTGACTTCTTCTTCACCAGTTTGGGTCCCTTTTATTTTGTTTTGTTGTCTGATTGCTGACAGTAGGAGTTCCAACACTACCATAAACAACAGTAGTGAGAGTGGACATCCCTGTCATGTTCCTGATCTCAGGGGCAAAGCTGTCAGTTTCTTTCCCATTGAGGATTATATTAGCTGTGGGAATTTCATATAGCTTTTATGATGTTATGGTATCTTTCAATACTGACTTTCTTTAGGGTTTTTATTAAGAAAGAATGCTGTATTTTGTCAAATGCTTTTTCTGCATCTATTGACAGGATCATATGGTTCTTACCCTTTCTTCTATTAATGTGATGTATGTATCATGTAGATTGATTTGTGAATATTGGACCATCCCTGCAGCTCAGGAATGAATTTCATTTGATCATGTTGAATAATTCTTTTAATATACTGTTGTATTTGATTTGCTAGTATCTTGCTGAGGAGTTTTCCATCCATGTTCATCAGGGATATTGGTCTGTAATTCTCCATTTTAGTGGGGTCTTTGGTTTGGGAATCAAGGGAATGCTGGCTTCATAGAAAGAATCTGGAAGTTTTCCTTCCATTTCTATTTTTTTTTGGAAGATTTTGAGAAGAATAGGTATGAACTCTTCTTTAAATGTCTGATAGAATTCCCCTTAAAGACATATGGCCCAGGACTCTTATTTGTTGGGAGATTTTTCGATAACCAATTCTGTTTCTTCGCTGGTTATGGTCTGGTCAAATTTTCTAATTCTTCCTGTTTCAGTTTTGATAGTGTGTGAGTGTCTAGCAATTTGTACATTTCTTCCAGATTAGCCAGTTTTTTGGCATATAATTTTAATAATATTCTTTAATAATTATTTGTATTTCTGTGGTATTGGTTGTGATTTATGCACTTTCATTTGTGATTTTATCTACTTGGGTCCTCTCTCTTCTTTTTGAGGAGTGTGGCTATGGATTTATCAATATTTCCTTTATTCTTTCAAAAAATCAGCTCTTAGTTTCATTGATCTGCTCTACTGTATTTTTAGATTGTATATTGTTTATTTCTGGTCTAATGTTTATTATTTCTCTTCTTCTGCTGGCTTTGGGCTTTCTTTGCTGTTGTCTTTCAACTTTGTTGTAAGTTTTGTCATGAATGGATTTTGCACTTTGTTAAAAGCTTTTTATGCATCTATTGAAATGGTCATTTTTTTTATACTTTCTCTTGTTAATGAGATGTATCACTTTGATTGATTTGCTAATATTGAACCACTTTTTCATCCCTGGAATATATCCCACTTGATTGGAGTACATATAGCAGTCTATATTAGATTGAGAGTCACTTAAGTTTGAACCCATTCTAAAAGCAATACATTTTTACTCCTCCTCCCATGTTTTATGTATATGATGTCAAACTACATATCTTTTTATTTTGTGAATCCCTTGACTGATCTTTCTAGATATAATTGATTTTACTGCTTTTGTGTTTTTATTTCTTTCTGGTTTTATGTGATTAATCTACAAGTTTTATTATATTGGTTGTACCTGTGAACTTTCTCTTTCCCTAATTGTTTTTACTCTTGATTATGGCCTTTTCTCTCCACTCAAGGAATTCCCTGTAACATTTCTTGTAAGGCTGATAATTGGTGATTAATCCTTAAACTTTTATTGGTCTGGGAAACTATCTCTCCTAGTCTGACTGATAGCCTTGTTTGATAGAGGATTCTTGGCTGCAGGTTTTTTTGCTTTAAACACTTTGAATATATCACACCACCCACTTTGTCCTGCAGTTTCTGATGAAAAATCAGCTGATAACTATGGGGTTTCCTTCGTGTAACATTTTATTTTGCCTTCTTGCTTTAAAATTTTTCTCTTTATCACTACTTTCTGCAATTCATTATGTGTTTTCCTGTGGACCTCCTTAGTTTGATTTTGTTGGGGGCTTTCTGTGCCTCCTGGATCTGGATGTCTGTTTCCTGCTCCAGACTAAGGAAGTTTTTAGCTATTCTTTCTTTCTTTCTTTCTTTCTTTTTTTAAAAGTTTACTTATTTTAAGTTTTAATGTTTATTTATTAGAGAGAGAGAAAGAGAGAATGAATGGGGGAGGAGCAGAGAGATAGGGAGACACAGAATCTAAAGCAGACTCCAGGTTCTCAGCTGTCAGCACAGAGCCTGATGCTGGGCTCGAACTCACAAACTGTGAGATCATTAAGTGAGCTGAAGTGGGATGCTCAACCAATTGGGCCACCCAGGGGCCCCAGCTATTATTTCTTCAAATAAATTTTCTGTTCACTTTTATCTCTCTTCTTCTGGGACCCCAAAATATGAATGTTATTATGCTTAAAGATGTCATTGAGTTCTCTTAACCTATTGCCAATTTTTACTATTTTTTTTTTGTTTTCTTTTCACTGTTCTGCTTGGTTGCTTTTCATTACCCTGTCTTCTAGCTTGCTGATCCATTCTTCTGTTTCCTCTAGTCTACTATTTGTTCCCTCTGGTGTATTTTTAATTTCAATTATTTAGTTCTCATCTTTGATGGTTTCTTTTTAATGTTTTCTATAGCTTTTTTGAATGTCTGAGGTCCTCCACTCTTTTCTCAAGTACAGAAAGTATCTTTATGATCATTATTTAGAATTCTCTATCAGGAATATTGCTTATATCCATTTCATTTAGCTCTTTTGCTATGATTTTGTCCTATTATTTTATTTGAGGCATATTGCTCTGTCTCCTCAGTTTGTTTAAATCTCTGTGTTTGTTTCTATATATTCAGAAAGCCAGCTATGTCTTTTGATCTTAAAGTAGTGGCCTTATGAAAAAGAGTTCCTATAGTGTCTTGTAGTAAAGTATCTCCTCTTCACCACAACCTGGCACTTCAGGACTATCTCCTATGTGTGTTGTGTGCACTTGATCGTTTTCACAGAGTCATCTTTGCCTTCAGTCCTGTTTACTAAAATGGTCCTCTTCGACTTTAATGGGTAGTATTTGGCCCCTGTGCTGTTAAGGGGCATGTCTGGGGCCTCCTTGTTCTTACAGTTGGGTCAGACCAGATACCTGTCCTCCGTCCATTTGCTGGAACTGCATTTGCACCAAACTGTAGGGCTTTCTCCCAATGTTGTTCCCTGAGGGGCTTTCTTTGGTGGTCAGGGCCTTAAGCCAAAGTAGATATCTGCCCCTAGTCTGTCTGCTGTATTCGTAGTGACCCAAAACTACAAGGATTTCTCCTTGTAATATCCCCTATCAGGTTTTTGTTGGTGGGCAAGACTGGCAGTCAGAGTAGATGTTTATCCCTGGCCCACTGCTTGGCTGTAGTGGAACTGTTATTTGTGATTATTTTCCCCTTTCCACAGGGCAGGAATCCCTTTGGAGTGGTATTTGTCACTTGTTGGAGCTGCTTGCAGAATAAAATGTGTCAAGCACCACTTTTGTGGGACTCCTGCCAAGTGGGGCAAGTTGGATGGGGCAGTACACAGGAGAAAACAGGGTTGTGGTGTGTAGTGTTAGCAATGTATGTGCCAGTCCCTACTGTGGCTGCTTGCAAGATAAGGCCTGGCTGGAGCTGCTCTGGAGAGAGTCCCAGGGAATGGGGCAGGTTAGATGGGGAAGTCCACAGGAGAACATGGGTATGGGGCACACAGTGTTAGCAAGCTATGTTGAGAGTGTTCCTGGTGGTTCCCACAGGTGTCAGGCTATCTAGTCTGAAGGGGGAATGGAATGGCACCAACCAGCTTTTTTTGTTTTTGGAGAAGCCTCCTAAAGATTCCTGTCCCTCTCATGAATTTTCTCAGAGTAGTACATAAATCTTATTCCATATACCCCAGGAGCTTTTCAAATTGCTGCTTCTATGCTGTATCTTGGCAGGGTTGTTATTCATGCTGTATTTTTAATGGCAGGGACTAAGTTTCTAGTCAACATCCACCTCCTCCAGAGTCAAGCCCACTGACTTTTAAAGTTCCCAGCATTAAGCCCCACTTATTATAAGGTAAGGCCCTCTGGTTTTCAAAGTCAAATTTCATGAGAACTCATCTTACTAGTGCAGGTCCCCTATATCTCGGGTGCATGGTGTGGAGTATGTTCCTTTCCCTTCTTTGTATTTGTAGTGTCCCTCCCATTTGTGATTATCCTCACTGGTAGTTTGGTTCTAGACTGGGACTCTGCCCTTCCTCCCATTTTCAATGTGTCTTCTTTTCTACAAATAACTGTGGACGGTCTGTTCTGCCAGTGTTCAGTTCATTTTCTGGGTTAGTGACACTGATGTGGCTCTTTTCTAGGTGTATCTGTGGGATGACGATCTTATGATCCTCCTACTTGGCTGTCTTCCAGGGTCCATTAATATCTTTATAATTGTAGCCTGATTGGCTTTTCTACAGGCAAAGGCTTATACAAGTCTGTGGAAGTATCCACACAGGTCAGCACATATTTGCTCCCTTTAGATACTGGCAATGGGCCTGTGTAATCTTTTAGCCAGCAAGAAACAGGCTATGTAGTCTGCCCAGTGTGTCCTGGAGTGTGGTACAGCGACCATCGCCTGAGGCAGCACTGTGGTCAGTTTTTGTCAGTGCTTGTAGATTGGAATATTTTAAAAGCCGATGTTGTCTTTTTACTATTTCCCGAGTCATTTTGGGACAGTGGTGTCTTGATTTACAGTGGATCAATTCTGCTGCATCAGTCAGGCTCAGCATTTCCTCCAGCAGAAGGGCTCATGCCTGGACTAGAACTTCTGCCTAATGATTGCCTGGTATTGTGGATGTGGAGTTGAGCAGACACATGCCAGAATTAGATGCCTGAATTGGGTTTAGGTCATACTTCCCAATTCCCAATTATCTTCACATAGTTCCACTCTCCACAGGGGTCTATTTAACATAGACCAGGCTTCATTGCACCACTGGAGCATGCATGTTGCTAACCCTTTCCACACTCCCCAGCTGTCAGTAGCCAAATTAATGGGCATGGGTTCGTTCATCAACAAAATCCATACTGCTCTCAATTTTGCCTACTCAAACCAAAGTGCATAAGAATCCAGTTGTATAGGATAGGAATGCCAAATAGGTGGGTTTTCCTGGCAACTGCTGTCAGTGTACCATGTGCCTGCTAGAGGTAAGACTACCCCTTTCTTTGCTTGGGTGAGGGGAGGCATAATGCCGGCAACTTCTGGAAGTTGGGCTTTGTCAACATAGGTAACTTGCCCTAGTAATGAGTGTAGTTCATGAGATAGTAGGCTGATGTTGTAATTTCTCTTCTGCTGTGTAAGCATGCCATTTCTTTCTTTCTTTCTTTCTTTTTTTTTTTTTTTTGGCATGCCATTTCTTTAAGGTGATTACCTGGGTACACTCTTAGGCTTGCTGAATATGTCCTTAATATATCCTCCTACCAGCAAAATGATTCATATCATCATGGGCATGTTGGCAGTCAGTCCTTCCATCTGTTGCAGTGCAAGATTATGCAGCTAATAGTTGTTTCCTGATTGGACTATACCTGGCTTCTGTTCTCTTCCATAATTGAGACCAGAATCATAATGGGAATTGTTTCCTATTTTGTGATTGCCACAAGCCCCAGTCAAACCCTTGTGGATATGAGCTTATATCTAATTAACAAACTACATCTAGCATTAATATCCCCAGGGCCTGTACTTGTTTCACTACCATTTTTTACCTTTAAGAAAGTCTCATGTTGGTTAGAACCCAAATCCCATCGGTTTCCCTTTTGTAACCAAGGCATATAAGAGTCCTAATGTCTGTGCTAGAAGGGAAATAAAAGGTCTCCCATAACCTAATAAACCAACAAAACCTGTAATTCCTTTACCATTTCAGGGATTATGGAATGCTTCTTTGTATTGGTAACTGCCTCCAGCATCACTTTTGTTTTACCTGACCAGATCATGCCCTGGAACTTTACTGATTGACTCAACACTTGGATCTTGTTGGTGTTTACCTCTCATCCTCCTGTCTTTAAGTAGGCCTGTAAAGACATGACTGTTTGAGACAGGAAAGATAAGTTATCATAAGTTAAAAGCACCATTTCCTCTGGCAGTACCATTTTCTCAAATCTCTGGCTACCATCCTGTGACAAATTCGGAGATTATGAAGATACCCTTAGGGCAATGCCTGTAAGGTCGATTTTTTCCTCTTCCATGGGAAGGCAAGTTGGTTTTGGGATTCAAGTCTTAATAGAATACTGAAAAAGGTGTTAGAAAACTGTAGTACATAATGATATGTCTTAGTGGATGTCCTGTTTTTTTTTCTAACCAAAAGGCTATATTAGGTACTCCACAGGGCTGACTGCAAGATATTGTCTTTCATACCAGAGGAAAATAATTCTTTCTCTGTTCACATATAATTTCTTGTAGTTCTTCCACTGAGATCCAGCATAATGGAAGGGAGGGAACAGCCCCTTTGTTAGGCCGGATTATCTTTTTTTAACTTTTTAATTTTTATTTTTTTAATATAATTTATTTACAAATTGGTTTCCATACAACACCCAGTGCTCATCCCAACAAGTGCCCTCCTCAATGCCCATCACACACTTTCCCCTCTCCCCACCCCCTATCAACCCTCAGTTTGTTCTCAGTATCCAAGAGTCTCTTAAAATAGCCAAATGATGGAAAGAGCCTAAATGTCCATCGACTGATGAATGGATAAAGAAGATGTGGTTGATATATACAAGGGAATACTGCATAGCAATGAGAAAGAATGAAATCTGGCCATTTGCAGCAATGTGAATGGAACTGGAGGGTATTATGATAAGTGAAATAAGTCAGAGAAAGACAGATACCATATGTTTTCACTCATAGGTGGATCTTGAGAAACTTAACAGAAAACCATGGGGGAATGTAAGGGGAAAAAAAGTTACAGAAAGACCAGGTTATCTTAATGCTATCTTAATGCTCCAGTCAGTCAAATTAGCTGAACACTTGAAATTCTTGGCTAGGTCCAGTTATCTCAAGGCTAGCATTTATCCAGACAATCAAATTAGCTGAGGACCTGCATTTCTTGCTCATGCCTGTGGCACATAATATCAGCTGCAGGGTAGACTGAGTAGTGACTGAGGCCATTTCTAACATCTCAAACCCATTTAACATAATACCATCTCTCCCAGAATACCATAGTTGCAACATCCAATCTGCCACCACCTCTCAGCCTCCCTTCTCAAAGTAGCTGGCTAGCTACACCAATTCAGTGGCAGAATATTCCCTCATAGTCATCTTCTAAATGGTGGGAACTTCCTCTCGGCCATCTCTTGACTCCAAGATGAACTTGGTCTTTGTTTGACTCAAAGGATATGCCTGAAAATCATTTTCTTCCTATATTATAATGTCTTCCTCATCAGAGGAGTCATCATTCTAGGGATCTTATGCCTCAGGGACACAACTCTCCTGAGGTACAATAGTTTTCACTTCGATGTGAGTCAGTTCATACCCATACATCCCTGCTTTGCCACATACCACAATCTCTAAGTATTCCTCCCTGTTCTGTTCCAATTTTCTCTTTACTCATAATTCTCTTTCCATGGCATCTCAAAATGTTTAGATCAATGGCCAAGCTATTGCCACAATAGCTTGGTCACTTTCCCTTCTCCATTTCTCCCCACCTTTTTGGATAAGATATCCAACAACCCCTTGGGCATTTCTAGGGTATCCCCCTATTCATGCACTGCTCCAAAATGCTCAAAAGACATGGCCAAATTTCCCCACACAGTGTGGCTAGCCAGTTTGGGATTTCCCCGATGGACAATGGGCTTTCCTTCAGCATATCCCCTTTACCTTTGCTTGTTTCATTGTTGGTCTTCTGGCTGGTTCACCAATTATTAGAAGGCAGAGGAGAGTCAGTAATGTACCCTCCAGGGGCACCTGGGTGGCTCAGTCAGTTGAGCTTCAAACTTTGGCTCGGGTCATGATCTTGCAGTTCGTGGGTTTGAGCCCCATGTCAGGTTCTGTGCTGACGGCTCAGAGCCTGGAGTCTGCTCCAATGGGTTCGAGCCTCATGTCAGGCTCTATGCTGACAATTTGGAGCCTGGTGTCTGCTTCAGATTACATGTCTCCCTCTCTCTCTGCACATCCCCTGCTCATGCTCTGTCTGTCTCTCTCTCTCTTTCTCTCAAAAATAAATAAATTTTAAAATATATATATATATATATATATATATATATATATATAATGTACACCCCCCCCAACAGAGAAGATACTTTAAGACTGAAAAATGAAGCAAGCTATTCAATATACAACTTTATTCAGGATAACTTGCTGACAGGATGGATCTGGAAGCAAGATATATGATTCAGGAGGTACAGAACCATTCTCTGACCCATTTTACATTGAGTCTGGGCCTTAACCTCAGCTTTTATGGAGTGAGAGACATGGTGGTGTGGTCACAGGGCAAATATCTAAAGCAGTGCAATCTGTGCACCAGGGAATGTCTAGTAGTTATATAAAGTGGGGCTTTCTATGTGCCAGTCATCTCTCCTAGTTATCTTAAGTTGGGTCTTCTGTGTGCCAGTCAACTCTACTAGTTATCTGAAATGGAGCTTTTTAGGGATTAGAACAAGACTTAGTGCATTCCACTCAAGGCATATATTAACCTCCATGAGGCCTGGGAAAATAGCCCTAAGTGAAGTCATTGCACAGGCATGAACAAGATGGAGGGCCAAAGATGGAGTCAGTGTTGTCAGCACTTGTGCAATGAGTATGGAAAACAAACCTAGAAAACAGTGGAGTCCAACAGAGTAAATAAATTGTGGTGTGTGTGTGTGTGAGTGTGTGTGTGTGTGTGTGTAGATTGTCAAGGACAAGAAAAGAAGAAAAGTTAAAGAAAAGCCCACAGGTTTATGCTAAGAAGAAATGGTCTAAAGAGCAGCACATCATGAGGGGAGATTTAAGGAACAGAGCTTGAGAGATCTTGGAAGATGGCAGTGTTGGAGGATGCTGGACTCACCTCGTCCTGCTGATCACTTAGATTCCACCCACATCTGCCTAAATAACCCATAAAACTGCCAGAAGACTAGCAGAGTGGACTCTCTGGATCCAGGAATAGACAAGAGCCAACAGAAGAGGCCAAAATTCCAAAGGGAACCAGTTCCCCTCAACGAACTTGCTTGCACCACACAAATGCCCAACACTGTGCTTCTATGGATCCATCCCTCCAATAGGCCTGCCTCCCTCTGGTGCTGCAGGGTCCCTCCCTCAGGGGACCACCTATGACAAAGCAAGCTAAGCCTGCCCTCCCACCCCTGTGCACCTTTGGGATCCACTCCAGCTAATACGGCCTTGGCCAGATCCCATCGAAGCAGCACCACAAGCCTGGCAGTGTGCAAGTAGCCCAGATAGGGAACACACCACTCCACAGTAAGTCCTGCTCCTGGGAGAGGGGAAGATAAGGTACAAAGCAGACTGACTGTGGCCCCAGCTGTGAGCTGGGGGCAGACATCTGGTCTGACTGCTGCCCCTCCCACCAACAAAAGTTACTCTGGACAGCACAGGGGAATTCCCTGCAGTTTGGAGCTACTGCAGTGACTACCCAAAATGACAAAATGGGGGAATTCTCCTCAAAAGAAACTCCAGGAAGTAGAGACAGCTAACAAATTCATCAAAACTGATTTAAGCAATATAATGGAACAAGAATTTAGAATAATAGTCATAAAATTAATGCTGGGCTTGAAAAAAAGCATAGAGGACAGCAAAGAATCTATTGCTACAGAGATCAAGGGACTAAGAAATAGTCATGAGGAACTAAAAAAAATGCTGTAAATGAGGTGCAAAATAAAATGGAGGTGGCCATAGCATGGATTGAAGAGGCAGAGGAGAGAATAAGTGAATTAGAAGATAAAATTATGGAAAAAGAGGAAGCTGAGGAAAAGAGAGCTAAAAAAAATACAGGAGTATGAGGGGAGAATTAGAGAACTAAGTGAGCAATCAAATGGAACAATATCCATATCATAGGAATTCCAGAAGAAGAGAGAGAGAAAGGGGCTGAAGGTGTACTTGAACAAATCATAGCTGAGAACTTCCGTGATCTGGGGAAGGAAAAAGGTATTGAAATCCAAGAGGCACAGAGGATTCCCTTTAGACATAACTTGAATCAATCTGTTGCACAACATATAGTGAAACTGGCAAAATACAAGGAAAAAGAGAAAATTCTGAAAGTAGCTAGGGATAAACAGGCTCAAAGGTAGACACATAAGAATAGTAGCAGACCTATCTACTGAAACTTGGCAGGCCAGAAAGGAATGGCAGGAAATCTTCAATGTGTTGAACAGAAAAAATATGCAGCCGAGAATCCTTTATCCAACAAGTCTCTCATTCAGAATTGAAGGAGAGATAAAGGTCTTCCCAAACAAACAAAAACTGAAGGAATTCATCACCACTAAACCAGCCCTACAAGAGATCCTAAGGGGAACTCTGTGAGTGAAATGTTGCAAGGACCACAATGTACCAGAGACATCATTACAAGCATGAAACCTACAGACATCACAATGACTCTAAATCCATATCTTTCAATAATAACACTGTAAATGCACTAAATACTCCAGCTAAAAGACATAGGGTATCAGAATGGATAAAAAAAACAAGACCCATCTATTTGCTGTCTACAAGAGACTCATTTTAGACCTGAGGACACTTTCAGATTGAAAGCGAGGGGATGGAGAACTATCTATCATGCTACTGGAACTCAAAAGAAAGCTGGAGTAGCCATACTTATATCATACAAACTAGACTTTAAAGTAAAGGCTGTAACAAGAGATGAAGAAGGGCATTATATAATAATTGCAGGGTCTGTCCATCAGGAAGAGCTAACAATTATAAATATCTCTGTGCTAAATACAGGAACCCCCAAATTTATAAAACAATTAATCACAAACATAAGCAACCTTATTGATAAGAATGTGGTCATTGCAGGGACTTTAATACTCCACTTATAACAATGGATAGATCATGTAGACACAGGCCCTGTGTCTGTGTCAAAGAAACAATGGCCCTGAATGATACATTGGATCAGATGGACTGGACAGATATATTTAGAACTCTGAATCCCAACGCAACAGAATATACTTTCTTCTGGAATGCACATGGAACATTCTCCAATATAGATCACATACTGGGTCACAAAACAGCCTTTCATAAGTATACAAGAATTGAGATCATACCATGCACATTTGCAGACCACAATGCTATGAAACTTGAAATCAACCATAGGAAAAAGTCTGGAAAACCTCCAAAAGCATGGAGGTTAAAGAACACCCTACTAAAAAAGGAATGGGTCAACCAGGAAATTATAGAAGAAATTTAAAAATACATGGAAACAAATGAAAATGAAAATATAACAATCCAAATGCTTTGGGATGCAGCAAAGGCAATCCTGAGAGGAAATTACATTGCAATCCAGGCCTATCTCAAGAAACAAGAAAAATCCCAAATACAAAATCTAACAGCACACCTAAAGGAAAGAGAAGCATAAGAGCAAAGACACTCCAAACCCAGAAGCAGAAGAGAAGTAATAAAGATCAGAGCAGAAATAAACAATATAGAATCTTAAAAAAAAAAAAAAAAACTGTAGAGAAGATCAATGAAACCAAGAATTGGGTTTTTGAAAAAAATAAACAAAATTGATAAACCTCTAGCCAGGCTTCTCAAAAAGAAAAGGGAGATGACCCAAATAGATGAAATCATGAATGAAAATGTAATTATTATAACCAATCCCTCAGAAATACAAGCAATAATCAGGGAATGCTATGAAAAATTATATGCCAACAAACTGGACAACCTGGAAGAAATGGACAAATTCCTAAACACCCAAACACTCCCAAAACTCAAACAGGAAGAAATAGAAAGCTTGAACAGACCCACAACCAGCAAAGAAATTGAATCAGTTATCAAACATCTCCCAGCAAATAAGAGTCCAGGGCCAGATGGCTTCCCAGGGGACTTCTACCAGACATTTAAAACAGAGATAATACGTATCCTTCTCAAGCTGTTCTAAATACATTTGAGAACAGAGCCAAATTAATTGCAATGTTGGTATACAACTGTTATTCATTCCACACTTTAATAAAACAGAATATTAAAATATGGAAACAAATTGAGTTTCTAATGAATGATTAGGCCATCCACGGAAAAAAAAAAGCTCTTTGAAGCAATTACATGGGAGTCAAACTATCAGGTGATAGTCTGAATGATGGGAACTCTAACCTCATAGTCTGTGTGACTATAACTCAGTAGGATGCAGAAACCAAATGCAGAGACTCCAACTATCCAGGTTTTTCTCCTTGTGTGGAGAAAACCTGGCTTTTACAAGGTCATATTTTGATTAGCTATTCTTAGATAGTATTACTAAAAATATCTGGTGAAGATTTATTGAAAAATGAAGTCCATTTAAATATTTGATGACTTCCTATAACCATTTCAAGTGATACAAGTAGCTATTTTAAAGGTTGATAAGTTGGTTTCTATTTATATTTTTGTAAATTTCCATAGAGCTATAGCATTCTGATTTCTCAGTAAGACAGAATGAGTGACCATTTTGTAGTATATAAAGTAATTTTATAAACCACATTTAAGCTCAAATTCAAGAGAAAAATAAGAGATTTACTTCCCCCAGATGGGCAACAAGGTGCAAAAATAACCAGCAATTAGATAATTTACAATGGCAACATTACTAATAATGATAACCATTTAATTTTAGTAAACATCTTCTGGGAAAAGTTCTGAAAATACCATATAGTGTTCTTGATTATACCATTTAGAAAAGTAGCTTATTGGAGGAAATATTACCATAGAAAAGTAGCTTATTGGAGGGACTATTACCAATCCAGACTCTCCTCAAAACACTTCTATTCTTGCCAAGTTTCTGAGCACAAAAACATACTAATATTGTGTCATTGTTATCAGCTTCCATTGCAAAAATTAATCCAATTTCCTCTTACGAATCCTTTGAACATTTTTACATCCAGGAAATATAATCCTTCAAATAATCTGCCACATCATCAGGATTTTTAAAGTAGTGCAAGGCATATTAATGGTGCCAAAAATATCTATGAAAGGTGGTGTTTCTCCTGGTTCTAGCCGAAACTTGGCAGGATGTACTAGATTTTCTTTTATCTTATCTTGGCATAAAAATTCTTTATACATGCTACAAAATGAATGTACCTTGAAAATACTATGTTCCAATAAAGAAACTAGCCACAAAAGACCATATATTGTATAGTACCATTTATATGAAAATTTCAGAACAGGGTGATCTATAGAGACAGAAATTATGTCAGTAGTTGCTTCTTTTGGTGGGGTAAGTTAGAGAGGCTGGGGGTAGTAGGGAGGACAGGATACGGAGTTTCTTTTTGAGGTGATTAAAATGTCCTAACATTTATTGTAGTTGTGATTGCATATATCAGTGTGTATACTAAAATCATTGAATTGTATATTTTACAAAGGTGAAGTATATCTCAATAAAGTCTTCTAAAAAGTGAGACAGTTGACCCTTGAACAGCATGGGTTTGAACTGAACAGGTATGCTTACACACAGATTTTCCTTGTTAAATACAGTACAGGGCTGGGTAAATGTATTTTCCTTATGATTTTCTTACTAACATCTTTTACTTTATTGTAAGAATACATATAATATATGTTTTTTTTTAATTAATGTTTATTTGTGGGAGAGAGAGAGACAGAGTATAAGCGGGAGAGGGGCAGAAAGAGAGGGGTACACGGAATCTGAAGCAGGCTCCAGTCTCTGAGCTATCAGCACAGAGCCTGATGTGAGGCTCAAACTCACAAACTGTGAGATCATGACTTGAGCCGAAGTCAGTTGCTCAACTGATTGAGCCACCCAGGTGCCCCAACATAAAAATATATGTTAATTGACTATGTTATCAGTAAGGCTTCTGGTCAACAGTAGGCTATTAGTAGTTAAGTTTTGGGGGAGTCAAAAGTTGTACACAAATTTTTCACTGCACAGTGGTTGGCGCCACTAAACCCCCAAGTGGTTCAAGGGTCAACTGTACATAGTGTTGCATTGCATTCACACATATTCTCCTATCTCCCAGGACCTAACCAGCTAACTCAAGTAAAATAATGAGGAATCTGTGATATGCAATATACTGTGTACCATGATTGCAAAAGATAAAAGATGAAACAGCCTCTAACTTTAAGGAGAAGGGGGGTGATATATTAAAAATAACTATACTAATGATGATGGTGGTGGTGGTGGTGATGATGATGATGATAACGATGATAGGAGGAAAAAGGAGAAATAACATTTACTGAGAATTTACTATATGCCAGAAATTGTGTTAAATGCTTTAAATATTATTATGTCTTATTCTCATAACAATCCTAGAGATATACACTATTAATTTTGAGTTTGTACCTAAGGAAATTGAGACACAAAGAAATGAACTAAGGCTCACATATCAAGAAATGGAAGAGTGAGAATTTCAACCTAGTGCTTAGCCAAAGGCCCGTGTTTTTAACAACCAGAGTCTATAAGTATATAGATTATATACTTATATAATACAAGGTAGATTAAGGTAAGTGTTATGAAAGAAACAAGTAAAAGTGATTGAGCCATTTGAAGAAAGAACATATCCTGTTTGCAGCTCAGGAAAGATTAGGAAATTCAGTTCAGTTGAAAAGTACATAGGTATTTTTGAATGATAATTTTTCTGAGTCATAAAGTAGCTACAAATCTACATCACAAATATTTTTTTGTAAAATAAATATGATCAAACAGAAAATGACTACAGAATTACAATTTGCAACTTTCAAAGGTGCAACTTTCTCCTCAGATAAAGTTATAATAAAGAAAAGAACTATTATTCCAAGATGCAAAACCAGAAACCCAAATTTTATTCACTCATCTTAAGTCCAAGCTAATGTCATCTTCAGCCTGAGATCTTTCAAATTCTTCTTTTTGTGCTTACAATTACATTCTTAATCTAGATTGTATTGATTTTTCTCCTCTCTCATCTACTTTCTTATTGATTTTCTAATTGTTTCTCTTCCCATAGTCAAAGTTAGCTGAATGTTATCTCTAAAGCTCTTTTTTTAAGTTTTTATTTTAAATCCAGTTAGTTAACATACAGTGTTATATCAGTTTCAGGTGTACAATATAGTGATTTAACACTTCCATACACCATCCTGTGCTTATTGCAACAGGCGTACTCCTTAATTCCCATCACCTATTTAACCCTTCCCCCTCCCCCATCCCTCTCCCTTGTGGTAACCAACAGTTCGTCCTCTATAGTGAAGAGACTGTATTGGTTTGCCTCCTTCCCTTTTCCCTTTGCTCATTTGTTTTGTTTCTTAAATTCCACATATAAATGAAACCATATGGTATTCGTCTTTCTCTGACTTATTTCACTTAGAATAATACTCTCTAGCTCCATCCATGTTGTTGCAAATAACAAGATTTCATTCTTTTTTAGAAGTTTATTTATTTTGAGAGGGGGAGGAACAGACAGACAGAGGGAGAAGGAGAATTCCAAGCAGGATCCCCCCTGTCAGCACAGAGCCTGAAGCAGGGCTTGATCTCAGGATCAGGGCTTGATCTCAGGAACTGTGAGATAATGACCTGAGCCAAAATCAAGAGTCAGATGCTTAACTGACTGAGCCACCCAGGTGCCCCAAGATTCCATTATTTTTTATGGTGCAGTAGTATTCCATTGTACATATATACCACATCTTTTTTATCCATCCATCAGTTGATGGATATTTGGGCTCTTTCCACAATTTGGCTATTGGTTATAATGCTGCTATAAACATCAGGGTGCATGTACCCCTTTGAATTAGTATTTTTGTATTCTTTGGGTAAATACCTAGTAGTGCAATTGCTGAATCATAGGGTGGTTCTACTTTTAACTTTGTTATGAGTCATATAAAGCGAGTCACTAATAATAACTTTAGTGCTTTTCACATAAGGGTAAATTATTTTGTTTTCAATCTGGAGGCTACCTATTGAATGTTCACCTAAATCTATTTAATCTATTGTCCTGTACATAGTTTCGTATCATTTTACCATATCATCTATACTTACATCTAAAAAATAGCATTCTTCTTCCTTATCAAGTCCTCATGAGTGCTTTTAAATTTTTCTTCTAAATGCTTTATTGGAAGATTATTTTGGCTATATTCAGAGGAATAATGAAATAGTTTTGCTTTTTAGACAGCATTGTTGATAACCATAAAATGTTATGCTAGACCATGCTCTTCCTCAGTCATTAAACACCAATGCAAATAAAATAACATTTCCTTCTATTATGACATAAATGATCACCTCTGAAACAAGTTGAAAAAAGATGTGATAGACGTAAGTTATTTATGTAAATAACAAAATAGACATTCTAGAATGCTACAATATTAGATTAGGTTAGGTGAAGCTGTGGTAATAAAAAAGACCCAAAATCTCAGTGGCTTAACACATAACAGTTTATTTCTTACTCTCAAAAGTTTCACTGCAAGTCCATCAGCTCTCCAAGGCAGGTCCCTTGTAAACAGTAACTTAGAGATACAGGTTGCATCCATCTTATAGATACACCATTTGGAGTACATTGCTTTCAGGTCACCATGGCAGGTAAAGAGAGGGCTGGAAGGTCACGCAGGACTTTTTACTGCTCCAGTATTGAAATGACACCTCATTTCTGTTTACAATCTCTGTAATCCTTCTGCTAGAAGTAGTCAAATGGCATTACCTAAGTACAAGGGGCTGGGAAGTAAATGAGAGCACACAGATATTTGGTAAGCTGTTAATGTCTTTACCATATTCTACAAATAATATAAGCTTCTTTCATATGTTAATGAAAAACAAATTTGAAAAATTCTATATGGATATAAGATATCCCTTAAATATAATATTTTTATCAGCATATGTAGTGTTTTTTTTTTTTAGAAAACAACTAAAGTTATGAAGCTTTAAGGTGATCTATCATGATATTAAATATATAATGTTCCAAGAAACTTACTGAGAGAACTGCAAAAATTTGGGGAGCCAATATTTATTTACTTGATATTTTCTATCTTTATAATAACTTTACCTGTGATTCAAGGAGGTTGATATGAAATCAGCTATTAAAAAGTAGCTATTGATTCCCTCATCATGCCAAAAGATTTTGTAAATATGATGTTACAATTAGCACATCCTCTGTAACAGGTGGGTTTTTTTGAGACATCAATTCATATTACTCTGATATATCAATATGTAAAATAAAAATAATTCTCAACTCATTTCAGCATTAGTGGTAAACATTAATCAGCAACAAACAGGCACCATTTAATAAAATATAACACAGGAAGATCAATGATGTCATTATCTTCTAAATTTAACTCCTATTTTAAATCAATACTAATGCTTACGATACTGAACTTCTAAACAGAATACTTACTAAGATTTTGGAAATAGTTTCATGTAACAAGACACATAGCGTACTAGAGATCTGGCACTTAACTTGCTTGCAGTAAACAAGCTTCAATATGAAGGCATTAAATATTTCTTAAAGACCTTCTTTTTACATGCTAAATATTTTGGCAAGTGTACAATTAAACATAGTAATGAAATATAGTAAGATTAAGAAATTACAAAATTGTATCCTAAGCATAAATCATATAAAAAGGATTAATGGTTGTATAGAATATCCCTGGATAATCAAAAATTAATAGGATAAAACATGCAAAATATTTCACATCTTTATTAATAAAAAAAAATAACAGGGTTTATATAAAATGATTCCCCTCCAAATGGCATCAAAGTTAATTCAAACAATGTAACGCTCTAATGCTAAACAGTATTCAGTACTATTGAAGTGGAGGTAAATTTCATAGAACTGGGGGTTTACTTATCCTTTCTTCTTGTTCACATGAAGGGGCACACAACATCCCAGAATTTCACCAAATAAGAATAGAATGGTTGTTGCACTGGCAAAGATAGGATGTGTAAAGATCAAAGGCACACACTATTCAGCTAGCTAAAGTTATAGCAAACTCTTTTTCCCCCACAAGCCCTTTCCTCATGTAAACTAAAGTTTATTAAGAAGTAAAATAAACGAATTTTCAAAAGTAAGGATTTAGAGACATCATTAAGTCCATGCTTCAAAAATGTCAACTATAGTCATCTAGATATTTCTGATTACATTTTATATGTGTATCCAAATTACAGACTTTTAAATAAGATACATTCCGGGGAGTCAAATTATTATCTAAAACATTTAAATTCAATTCCAAACGTCTTAACTACTAGTATGAACAACAGGGTTTTAGCTCCCAGAAGAATTAACCAATGGAAGGAAAAACACACAAACTAACAAAATTATATATTTATGCTGCAGGCAATGATTATGGCCCTTTCTGGCACAGTGGCATATGACTGACACTCAGTCCAGGAATAATTCTATTAGCACAGGGAAATTCATGCATTTTTGTAAATATGCCCTAACATTCACAGTTGAAGTTTCCTTAAGTGCTTGCTTTTTTAAATAGGAAAACCTTAATTTTTTATGTTATCCTGACTTGTGACTTGAACCTGACTTCTTTTTCTTCTTCTTACTATGTTTCATGTGATGTTTCTTCTTCTTTGCTTTTTCTGTTGCTTTTTCTCACTCTTCATGTCTCCTCTTTTTTGCTTGCACTTCCACTTCATAATCTGATTCTGATGAGGATTCTAATGAGAAAGGTTTATCTTCAGGATAAGTCTTCTTTTTTTCTGAGTCTTATATACTTTTCTTTCTCTGTTACATCCTTTGACTTTTCTTTTTTACAGATTCCTTGCTTTCTGATTCAGATTCATATGTAGAGCTTTCTGATTATCTGTATGAACAGTTCTTTTCCTTTTTTCATTGTTTCTGTTCCTCATTCTCAGAATCTGAACTGCTTGAAGAATCAGAGCTTGATGAAGAAGATGAATACTGATAAGATTTCTTCTTGTTCTTTTTCTTTCTCTTTTTTGGATGAACTTTCAGTTTCACTTATTAATTTCTCTCTGCTTTTTTCTAATTCTTTTTTCCAATTCTCATTCATTTTTTCTTCAAATTAAGCTAATGCCTTGGAGCCTTTCTTTTTATTTTCTAATTGTTTCTTCACTTCTTCCCAGGTGGGCCTTGGTCGATTCAGATAATCTTGTATTGTTGGGCCTACAGATTGAATTGGGCCCCTCCATCTGGCCATTGATATAGGATTCATAAAGTCCACTCAATTATCCCACTTCCCCATGGAGTCTGAAGGCTCCAAGAGCAGACCCTCAATTCTAAGGAGAATAAAAATAAACCCTCCTTCAGTTCTTCATTTGCTGGTATATCAAGCAGGCTCTATTCTGTTAGAGAAACAGATGGAATGGTTACAAAACACCTTTAATGTAAGAAAAAAATAAACAATAATCTTAATTGTTCACTATCGTTCACATAGTACAATAGACATTTTCAAAATCTTAGACCTTGAGAACAAAGAATATACACATTTAAGACTTTTGCATGCTTTTGATATTGTGGTATGAATATAACATTTTACATACCTCATAAGGTTCTCACTTATCTAAAAGTTTTACTAAATATTTCTTTTTATATTGTATACTTACCTTTTTTTTTCTTTTTTATTCAGCCTTATATAGTATAAAAAGAGAGAGAGAGAAAAATTTCTATAGCTGAAATCTGTACCAGGCAGATCTCCCCAGCTTAGAAAAGTGCAGCAGAATCCACTCCACTCTGACAGAAACCTAGGAGTTATATCTGAAAAACTCTCTTCTAAAACTCTCACATATAATTCATCACTACATCCTGCTGTTTTAAACCTTGACAATAGGTCTCATATCCATTCTCTTATTTCCAAATATATGGTCATCAATTTAGTCCAAGCACTATCACTTGGACTATTAACCTCTAGTATCAATTAAGTGTTACTTGCTAGGGACTGCTTAGTGTTTTGCAATGGATTATCTCATTCAATCTCTAGACTAATGCTAAGAGGTTGATTCTATTATTATCCCTATTTCACAGATGAAGAAACTGAGGCTTAGAGAATTTGAGTAACTTGCATAAAGTAACAGCTAATAATTGTCAGAACTAGGATTTAAACCAAGGGAGCATGACTTCAAACGCTGAACATCTAACATAACACTATATTGCCTCTTTACGTCAGCCTCTCAATTGATACCCTTATTTCTACCCTTGCTCTCTTCCATTACAGCCCAACACTGCAATCAGAAGGCCTTACATTACTCCAATGGCTTTATATTTTACTGAGAATAAAATTCAGACTCCTATCAAGGTCCTACATGACCTGTCTTGCTTCTCTCTCTTACTTTCATCATCCATTTTCTCAATTATATCTTCTATCATCTTTTCTTGGTTTCTAGAACATGCTAAGCTCCAACTTAGCCATCATGGCCAGTGATATCCCATCCTTTATGTATCAGTTTAAATGTCAATTATTCTAGGGGCGCCTGGGTGGCTCAGTCGGTTAAGTGGCTGACTTCGGCTCAGGTCATGATCTCGCACTCCGTGAGTTCGAGCCCCGCGTCAGGCTCTGTGCTGACAGCTCGGAGCCTGGAGCCTGTTTCAGATTCTGTGTCTCCCTCTCTCTGACCCTCCCCCATTCATGCTCTGTCTCTCTGTCTCAAAAATAAAAAAACGTTTAAAAAAATTAAAAAAAAACATTAAAAAATGTCAATTATTCTAAAAGAAACTGTTGGATTGAACTATATAAAATTGCCAAATATATAGGACAGAAACAGTCAAATACCAGCAACTTCATATGTATCAACCTTATAGTAAAGTATGTTGCCTCTGTAGCTACCCCTCATACACATTATACTGTATCACAGAACCTTGTGTCTTTTGTTCACAGCATTTAGTAAACTGGTGATTACTTTATTTGTCTGATTATTTGGATGTGTGTGTGTGTGTCCACCACTAAATATAAGGCCAGAAAGAATAAATGCCACATTTAATCCATCTTAATCACCATGGTGTTTCTAGTACCTAACATGACATGTTGCCCACATTAAATAGTCAATAAAAATTAATTCAGTAATAAAGAAACAAATGAATGAATACATGGGTGTACAGCTCTGGGAGAGAGGGGCATTCAGAGAAGCCTCCTGGAGTTTGTGATGTCTGTACAGGATTTTAAAGAATAAAAATTCACCCTGGAAATGAGGACATGAAGAACATTCCAGGCAGAGAAAACAAAATGTGAAAAAACGCAAGGATATGAAAGAGTACCATGTGTTTAGTACTGATGGAGCCTAAATTTCAAGAAACCAGTGGCTGGAAGTAAGGCTGCATAGACAGGAAATAGCCTGATCACAGAACCCCTGTAAAATCTATAGTTGTTAGGAAGCCAATAAAGTCCTTTAAAGAGAAAAAAAAATTATCAGGTATATTATAGATTTTCCTGTCAGTCTCCATCTTGACCGTGACCCTTTAAATCAACCTAACATACTTACTCATCATAAGCTCAATGTCACAGATGTTACAACGACTCTTGGTGATAGTTTTCTGCATTTGAATTGTTGTGTTCTTGATACTATTCTCCTTACCTTTCAATTCTAACTCTTGTTAGGTCTTCTGTCATTTTCGTTCTTACTGACACTCTAAATATCTATCAGATATTATTGTTTCCCTGACTTTATAATCAAAATCCCTTTGGTTCATATTCAACTTGCTGGTTCTCTCTGCTACTGAACACTTAGAATAGCATAACCCATTCTAACTTTAGTTCCTTGAGACCTAGTCCTGACATCACCTAGAAAGAAAGGCAAAGACCAGTTCATAAAAGCTTTGGATGTGATGCTATGGGTGTTGGAATTTATTCTATGAGATGTAAAGTGAAGTTAATGGGGAGGTAATGACTATTTTAAACATGAGAGTGATATGGCTATGTTTGAGTGTTTAAGAAACATTTTTTTACAGCATGGAAGTTGGATTGGATGCAAATAAGAATGAAGGCAATGAGATCACTTAAATATTAATGTAGACAAGTATTGAAAGAATCTAAAATCAGCAGCATTTTAAATGAAAAGAGGGGTAGATAAATGAGAAATGTTGAGGTCATTACACTGAAATTAATGACTAACTGCATAAAAAGGTGAGGGTGAGAAAGGACAAGGCTCTGGCTTGTGAGACTAGAGAAAAGGCAATGCCAATGACTGGATAATAATGGAAATGGCACAGACTATAAGGAAAGGTCTCCATTCAGTATTGGATTCAAACAGTTTGAGGTGCCTATGAGAGACCTGAATGAATCTGCATGTAGGAAACTAGATGTATGGGTGTTGGTGCTCTGGAATGTGACCTGAGTTAGAGATATAGTATTGGCAGTCAGTCACTGAGTGAAGGCTAAAGTCATGAGAGAAAATTAAATTACCTTGGGGAGGATTTCAAATGAAAAAACAGGCTTGAGTACTGGATCTAATTTAATAACAAGATGCAAGGGGTTGGCAGACAGAGTGAAGCCTATGAAGAACATTTCAGAAAATTAGCTAGAGTAGTAAGAGCTAGATTGGTATCAGAAAAAAACAAAACAGGGGCGCCTGGGTGGCTCAGTCGGTTAAGCGTCCGACTTCAGCTCAGGTCACGATCTCGCGGTCCGTGAGTTCGAGCCCCGCGTCGGGCTCTGGGCTGATGGCTCGGAGCCTGGAGCCTGCTTCCGATTCTGTGTCTCCCTCTCTCTCTGCCCCTCCCCCGTTCATGCTGTGTCTCTCTCTGTCTCAAAAATAAATAAATGTTAAAAAAAAAAAAGAAAAAAAAAAGAAAAAAACAAAACAAAACAAACAAACAAACAAAAAGTAAGAGTCACAGAAACACTGGGAAGGAGAATAAAGTTTCAAGGTGAAAACAATAATCCTCAAAGGTTCATGTTCATGAATTTAATCTGAATGATTTTTAAATACTAAAAATGTGGGGGGAAAACTAAATGTCCATTAATAACAACCAGGTTATATGAATTATAGTATACATATCCAGTGGAATACTATAGCCACAACGTATTGTTTAGTGAATAGTTTACCAAATGTAAACATTGGTTATCTCTGCATATTGGGGAGGCATTACTTCCTTTTGTCAGTTTTTTCTATGTTTACATTTTCTACAATGAGCAGGTGTTATCCTTACCTCTAAAAAATTCAGAAGAAAAAGATACGGACAATAATATTACATGCAGCAGATAAGTCAAGTAAGATAAAATCTGAAAATATCCAATAATTTGATTGTGAAGAAATAATTAGGAAACTTTGATAATGCAATTTCAATTAAATAGGGCACAAGCCTGAAGACCACAGGTTAAAGACTAAATGGGAGGTGAGAAGGAGGGTACCCAGATTCATTTGAGAAGGAAAGTAAAAAGAAGGCAACTATCATGAGGGATGCAGAAATAAAGAAAATGAGTTTGTTTTTGTTACTTTTTGTCACTGAAGAAACTTGAACATATTCACAGGGTGACAAGAAAAAATGGAGCATAATGAGAGAGTTTTAAGAAGATAGAAAAGAGAGAGAATAACTAATATGGCAAAACCACAGAGAAGCCAAGGAGGAATCAAAGTCACATGCTACTTCTTGCAAGAGAGGCAAAGAATAAAGAAATGGTATAGGTGCACATTTTTTTTTTTGCAGGATGTTTTTTGGTGGGGGGAAAAATGAAAGGGAGAAAGTTGAAGTATTTCTCACATAATGATCTTCATTTTCACTCAGTGGTAGATGCCAAGGTCATCTGCTAAAATTAAGGCATGCTGAAGTAAATTTTGAGACCAATATCTAAAATTTGAAAAAGCTGCAGAGGTGAATGGGAGAGGGTGCTGACCCCAGACAAGTATGGGAGGTCTTCAGAACTGCAGAATCTGTGTGCTCTTTTCTCAGAAGATTAAGTACACAGAAGAAACACCAACCAAGTCTCTAGCTCAAATACTCTTTGTTTTCAAATTGTGGCTTACTTTCTCTTTCTATTATAGAAATTTGATTCTCTGTATCTCTATTTATTTGTAGGAAGTATGCTAATTTTATATAGAGATTAGATACAAATTGTGACAGCCCTGCTGGTAATCTAAGTGTTATAAAAATTAAATGTTCATTCATTCTCATAACAATTCCCTTCAGATCTTCTATTATGTACCAGACACTATGTTCTATGCCATGGAGATACCATGTCTAGTAAAGGTAATAGTTATTACACAAATATCAAACAAATGAGTATATAATTATAATCGTGATTAGAATGATGAAGGAAAAGTACAGGATGCTAGTAAAAGGTATAATGAGGGACCTAATTCAGAATGGAAAGTCAAATCTGAAATACTGACATATAATCTGAGACCTGATGGATAAAACAGCTAGCCAGATGAAAGGGTTAAAATAGGATGCAAGTAATAAAAGAGCCAAAGTTGACCGAATGATCCAAGCAGAAGGAATATCAGATGCTAAGGCCCTGAGGTGAAAAGAAAAAGCCAAATATGATGCAAAATATTCACATTATGACACTCATGTAAACCAGTCATCATATCATTTTCTCCTTGAAAGTGATTGTATCTGTACTATTTTTCACTGAACATGTTCAGGTAAAAGTGAGTATGAATTTTAGCTAATTAAAGGTATGTTTTAATGTTTCACAATGACATCTCCAATGTAAATATCACCATAGCTAGTTATTTTAGAGACCTACTCTATTTTACAAATAATTTCATTGAATTTTCAGTGATATGTCTAACTGCGGACGAATTCTACAGACACATTTGCTTCACTTGAAAATCCTTTTTAAATCAGTCGGCACTCTGAGACTTAATCTGAAGTACTCAACTCTTCTGGAAAGGTCTGGACATTTGGATGAAGTTCCTATAAAAATAAACTTAATGTTCTTTGTTCACATTAGATAAACTAAGTTCAAATAACATGCTACTGAAATAAATGCCTTTTATAAATCTAATTAAAGAATTTAAGATGGTAATGAGTGTACTAAACTATAAAAATAATAAGAGTCTGCACAAATATATTAATAATACCTTAAACTATCACAGTATGTTTTGCCATGTCACACTGACTGATATAGAGAACAGCCACATGACAATCTAATTCACAGGCCATATAAAAGATAGAGGTTTTAGGGAGAAATTTAATAATGTTTCACAAGTTCTTGAAAATATCTAACCCTAGAAAGTATATGTCATATGATATCCTTTCTTCTCAATAAAACTCGAGCATACATTCTATTTTGATTGTTAACATGACTATTTTGAGAGAGGAATCATTGCCCTTATCTTAACTGCCATCAACCTGACAGAAAACTGTGCTGTGTTGAAACCATTCCCCTTTTGTGAATTCCCTGTATCATAGTTGTGTCATGGAACATTTGTTATTCTAGAGAAAAGGTGTAGAATTTGAAATACTGCCTCCTCTTTCTTCCCTCTATATAATTGCCAAATGATAAAAGATCAGTCTCTACTGTGTTAATGATGATACCAAAAAACTTAAGCAGCAACAAAATATTGCATATGTAAGAGATAAGATAGAAGAGAATGGTTATGAGAGGGTAGAAATTCTAAGCACAAATTTAGTTGTTTATTTTAAAGACACAAGTATTTCACTCTTATTAATCTTAATATAGTAATAATGTGTATTTTATATTCAGAAAAACAAATCATTGGTATTTTTAGTTTTTATGCCAATGAAGTAAAATGCTTTTTAATATTTTTATTAAAAAATTTCAATGTAATATAACATACTATAATGTGGTTATATATGAATTCTGGGTAGGAAAGGACTTTTTTATTGAAGTACAATTGAAATACAATGTTATATTAGTTTTGGGTGCATAACATAGTGATTCAACAATTCTATACATTATGTAATGCTCACCACAATAAGTGTAGATACCATTTGTCATTATACAAAGTTATTACAACATTATTGACTATTTCCCTATGCTGTACTTTTCATCCCCATTACTTATGTATTTTGTAACTAGAAGTCTATACCTCTTACTCCATTTTTTGCCCATCCCCCTGCCCCTCTGGCAACCATAAGTTTGTTTTCTGTATTTATGAAATTGTTTGTTCATTTGTTTTGTTTTTTAGGTTCCACATGTAAGTGAAATTATATGGTATTTGTGTCTGACTTATTTCACTTAGCATAACACCCTCCAAGTCCATCTATTTGTCAAGGATAGCAAGATTTCTTTTTTTATGACTGAGCAATATTCCATTTTACACACACACCTTTTTTATACATTAATCTATCAATGGACACACATTGCTTCCATATGTTGGCTTTTGTAAATCATGGTACCATAAGCAGGGATATATATATATATATATATATATATATATATATATATATATATTCAAAATTAATATTTTCATTTTCTTCTCTGGGTGAAATAACCAGCAGTGGAATATTGGGTTGTATGTATTTATATTTTTAATTTTTAGTGGAACCTCCATACTGTTTTCCATAATGGTTGCAATAATTTACGTTTTTCACCAACAGTGCACAAGGGTTCCTGTTTCTCCACATCCTTGACAACACTTGTTGTTTCTTTTTTTTTTTTTTTTCAATAGTAACCTTTCTGACTGTTATGAGGTGATATCTTATTGTGGCTTTGATTTGAATTTTTTTTTATTATTATTAGTGATGCTGCACATTTTTTCATTTGGTCATCTGTATGTCTTCTTTAGAAAAATGTCCATTCAGGTACTCTGCTCATTTTTAAATAAGATTACTTGTAAGTGTGTGTATGTGTGCGTTGAGTTGTATGAATTCTTTATATATTTTCAGAATAACCCTCTATTGGATAAATCATTTACAAATATCTTCTCCCATTCAGCAGGTTGCCTTTTCATTTCATTGATGGTTTTCTTCACTGTGCAAAATCCTTTTTATTTTGATATAGTCCCAATAGTTTTTTTTTTTTTGTTTTTGTTTTTGTTTTTGTTTCCCTTGCCTGAGTAGACATATTAAAAAAAAAATGTTGCTAAGGCCAATGTCCAAGAGATTATTGGCTATGTTCTCCTTTAGGAGTTTTATGTTTTCAGGTCTTATATTTAGGTCGTTAATCCATTTTGAGTGAAATTCTTCTTAAAATGATTTTTTTTATATTTGAGAATATTTTTAGCTTTACATAAAAGTTACAATTCCTGTATCTGCTGTACCCAGTTTCCCTTTTTTCTTTCTCTTATTTCCCTTATATCCTATATTAATATGGAACACTTGCAACAACTGATGAGACAATGCTGACGTATATTAACTAATGTCCATTGAGTATTCAAATTTCCTTAGCTTTTAGCTGATTTTTTTGTTGTTGTCGTTGTTTGTTTGTTTGTTTGTTTGTTTTTGTGTGTGTGTGTGTGTGTTTTTCTATCACATGAATCAACCCAGAATACGGTGGTACATTTAGTCATCATGTCTCCCAGTCTCCTTGTGATTATAGAAGTTTCTCAGAATTTCCTTGGTTTTGATGACCTTGACTGTTTTGAGGAGTACTGATCAGATATTTATTAGAATCCTCTTCAATTTGGGTGTCCCTGATGTTTTTCTCATGGTTGGAATTAGGTTTAGGTTCTTGGAAGAAAGAACACAGGTAAAGTACCATTTTCATTACATCATATCAAGGGTACATATGCTGATCACCTGAGGTAGTGTTTGTCAGATTTCTCCACTGTAAGATTATACTCCTTTTCCATACTATACTCTTTGAAAGGAAGTCAATTTTTGCAGCCCACACTTAAGGAATGGAGATTTACCCTCCACCTCCTTGGAGGAGTATCTATATTAATTACTTGAAATTTGTGTGTATGGGAGATTTGTCCATTCATAATCACTGATTCGGTTTTTCAATCATTTTTATCTGTATGGGTCAAGAGTACTGATTTTTATAATTTGGTGAATATTTCAGTGCTACTTTATTTTGCTGCCAAAATAGTTCTAGTTTTGGCCTTTGGGACCTCTTTTAGTTGGCTCCTGTGCCCTTTTGACATGGCCTCATCATTTTTTTTCTTAAGCACTCCCTACTTTCTGGCTAAGATGCTCCAGGATATTTTGTATACCACCCACATTAGCCCTAGAATCCTATCAGGGTATCATTGCACTAGGTCTTCTAGTGCCCTGCACTAGACAGGGCCAGGAAGTATATGAAGTGGTTTTAATTCATTCAATCACATATGAAGTTTGAAATAAATACATGACATTTGAATATAAATTATTTATAGATGGTATGCAGAACACTATGTTGACTATAATATGACATCTAGGTCATATGACTGAGTCATCATCAACAGAGTCTATGTTATGATTATTTCCTGATTAATAGGAAAGGAGCTGTACTACATATTTCTGAAATTTCTTGAAAAGCCTAATAGTCTAAAAAAAAAAAAGAGCAAAGGTCCTCAGAAGAACTAGCTCTGCCCCTTTAGCATTTGCCCTAGTCAACAAGCCATGAACAAAATAACAGTACCGTTTATAGTGTCAATGTCAATGTTTTAAGAAACCCTATGTATAAAACCATTATATACAATGTTTTAAGAACCCCTATTAAGAAACCATTATATACATAAGTATAAAATTCAACTAAGCATTTTCCAAGAAAATGCATTTGGCAACTTTTGGATACTCACTGGCAACTTTCTTGAGTCTTCCTTAACAACAAATTTTGCCCTACAATGTGTGTTTAGATGTGATATGACTATATGTGATGTAACTAACATACCTTTGGAGCACTGAAAATTCTAGTTCTTCTATTCAAGGAGTCCTCTTACATAAACCAAAGCTATTTGGATACTAGTTTCTTTCCATCTGTATGATGAGTCCTATGAAAATACACCTCAAAAATAAGGTTTGCTACATATCTTCTCCATACTGACCCGGTTTCTATTTAACAAATGTCTCATTGTATGAATTTTGTAGAAACCCTTGACAAGATCCCTCAAGTCCTAAAGTTTATTGAGTTTTTTTTTTCTGTTTGTTTGTTTTTTTGTTTTTTGTTTTTTGGTTTTTTTTTAGCCCTGAACATCTAAAATCAGTTTGCTTACATTTGGCCAGAGCGTAAATGGAATATCATTAATATATGAGACTTTCAAAGTGAGATAGAACTGCATCTATCACATATTCCTTACAATTTCATCTACATGTTTGTGTTAAAAAGTGATATATTCTTTATTAGAGAATTTTGATATGTTTCTTGAGTAAATACACTGTGTACCCAAAGTCATTTGTAATCTAAAATCTGCCAAATATTCCCTAGGATCTAGTTGTGCCAGGATACATTTGTCCCTAAGCATAGAAAGCAAAATACCAGGGGAACTCTTTGTTATTCTGCCAGAGAACACAGTTCAAAACTACATCTATTTATGCATGGCTTTAAATAGCCTTACTTGGTTTTATATGAATCAATGTTTCAGTCACTACCTTCTGTACCCTGCCACCCTAACACAATATTTAAATGTATTTCTGGGGGCGCCTGCGTGGCTTAGTCGGTAAAGCGGCTGACTTCAGCTCAGGTCATGATCTCATGGTCTGTGAGTTCGAGCCCCGCGTCAGGCTCTGTGCTGACAGCTCAGAGCCTGGAGCCTGTTTCAGATTCTGTGTCTCCCTCTCTCTCTGCCCCTCCCCTGTTCACACTCTGTCTCTCTCTGTCTCAAAAATAAATAAACGTTAAAAAAAATTTTTAAAATAAATAAATAAATAAATAAATGTATTTCTGAAAACAGAACAGATAATTTGATGTAATGTATACAGATGAATATACTGGCTATGAAATAGCTAAAAGCATCAAAGTTAGTTACTGAAGCTGGGTACCTTTACGTGAATCACATTTCTTCTCATATTTGAAATTACTACATGTGCAAATTTCCTAATAATTCAAATGCCAGAGCATATAGACTTATTTGTTACAATAGCTAAATTATGATGCTTATCAGAAATGATAGTAAGTTGTGCTCAGAAGCATCACAAACTAAAAATTTGTATTAGCATTACTTTATTATATTAGAATCAAAGGGGACTACATTTCCATGACTGGCCTGATTTGAAAACATATGTGGGAAAATAACACCGTATGGAAAGGAAAAAACAAAACAAAACAGATTTCAATTCAGGAATAACACTGAAGAAGAGTTGGCTTGATGAAGGCAGATAAAATGTAGGGAAAATTCACTAGGCAAGCTATATTAACTTCATACATGCAGCAAATCATCATTAGAATTCATTATCATTAGAGTTGAAAGCCTAGCTTCCCCATTTACTTGCTGAAGCTGTCAGACAAATCATATAACCTCTCTGTGTCTCAGTTCTCATTTCTGAAAATTAACATATGATCATTCTTTTTTATAATCTCATTCCCTGCCAGGTTCAAATGGAATACTGTTTGGCTCTCATTCACTGTTCATGGTGAATACTGAATAGTGAATTCACCATGAACAGATACTGTTCTAAGTAGTTTACATGGTTGATCATTTAATTCTCATGAAGTAGATGCCATTATTTTCCCCATTTGACAGATGAAGAAACTCAGTATCCAGAAGGTTAAGTAATATGCCCAAGGTTTCATAACTAGTAAGTACTAGAACCAAGATTAGACACCTAGCAGCCTGATTTAAAATCTGCATTATTAAAGAATGTTATAGCATGAAAAGTGGCCGTAAATTCTAGTTGAGAACTCTAATGAAAATATGATGGTTATTTGTAGTTGTACCTCTATCCCTCAAGTTCAGAAGGTCACAGGACAAGTACTTACTTGAAAGGGCAGAAAAGAGTCTAATGTTAATAAAATTTAAATTGGTTGATAGTATCAGTTTCTATAAATTGGGACAACTTGAATCAGGAGTTCTACTAATTTGTTAAATCAATCTAAAATTTTCAGATACATGAAGCATACATCTCTCTTTGGGTGTGAATGGGGATGGAAGTTTAGCCTAAACTAGTCAATGTTTCTTTTTGTATTACCAATACCACTAAATTTTATGATAATGAGGATAACTTGAGAAAATGGAAATATATAGAAAACTTTAAAACACCATTATTTTCAACTTCTTTCCTTGCCCAACCTGATGATTACCAGAATTGTTAAAATGGACTGATTCAAGTTTTCCTTCTCTTTTCAAACTTGCAAGTGTGGCAATGCATAAGGAACAGTGTTAACTATAAGCAGCAAAAAATAAAATGGAAACTATCCCAGTCAGCCTGGATTATCTACAAACTCTACTAAGAGTTTCTTCCTTTTAGATTACAGGTTACTTACTACCTAGCTCTGTTCCTTTGTATGACTGCATATGTTTCTGTATTTGTAGATTGTCATTTCTTTTTTTCTTAATGTTTACTTATTTATTTTGAGAGAGAGGGAGAGGGAGAGAATGAGCAGAGAGGGCCAGAGAGAGAGGGAGAGAGAGAATCCCAAGAAGGCTCTGCACTGTCAGCACAGAGTTGAACATGGGGCTTGATCTCACAAACCATGAGATCATGACCTCAGCCGAAATGAAGAGTCAGACACCTAACTGAATGAACCACTCAGGTGCCCTGACTGTTCTTTCTAATTTCCTTTTCCCTCACTGAACTGCAGATCCCTAAAAGATAAAAGAATAGCACGTGCCCAAACTACTATGCTCTATCTACTGTGTTGGCAGATATTCCGAGTGACAGAATTTGCTAACTTGACACTTAAAAACATATCATATCACTTATTTTCACCTATTTGTTATATAATTGCCAGTTTTTATGCAGTATTCAGAAATATAGGAAAGTTACACACTGGGAACTCAGCTGTTTTTACTTAGACTCTTCTGAATCTTTTTTACCGTCTTACTGACACTGAAATAATCTGCCTATATAACTGCCTAAATCTGAAGATTCAGAAATCTGAAGGTTCAAGTACGTTTGTTTGATTCACTCCAAACTCAGTAATTCTAGATAACTTTCTCTTTATACAAGAAGTCAATTCTAACCTGAAATTATTCAACCACCTTAAATAGAAGCATATAGATTACTTAATGCAATCCCTTAAATCTTTTGATAGGCAGTCCTTCCAAAACCTTGTAATCTTTTTGGATTAATCTATTCTAAAATGTTTGAGCATGAAATTCCTCATCATGGAAATAAAGTTTATATACTAAAAATTAATGAAACATCTAAAATGTTTATCCATGCTAAAATGGAAGAAAACTTACTTTTCATCAGTACAAATTACTGGCCTAGAAAATAAATCATGGTTCTAGAACTTTATTCTGACTATACTAAAATTTAAAATAACTTAAACTAAGGTTGAACCTATATGGCAGAAATACATAATCTGAATGAAGGCGATTCACTTATTCACATAACAAATACATACTGAGATTCTACTATGAGATAGGCACTACTGTTAAACAAGACAGATCAAGTCCATGACTTCATGAGGTGTACATTTTAGAAGAGGAAGATAATTACAAATTTGGGCTTTGTTCCAAGTATGTCATAATACATGTAATCAAGACTCTAATAGAAAATACTAGGTGGGGGATATTGAAGAACAAGTTAAATGACATAATGAAGAAACACATAGATAAATCCAAAATATGGGACGTTCTATAAAACAAACAGCTTGTCTTTTATAACAATTACATGGAGGAAAATGAAGATGATTCTAGAAAAAAAAAGTTTTAAGGAGACATAATTAAATGCATGAGCTTTGATTTTATCCTGGTTCAATAAAAAACAGGTATATGAGGTTTCTTTTTAGGAGTGATGAAAATGTTCTAAAATTAGATTGTGGTAACAACTGTACAACTTCTGTAAATTTACAGTAAATCACTGACTCTTACATTTAAAAATTTATCCCACAAAGCTGTTAAAAAAGATTTTGAGGGGACACTGAAGATACCTAATATTGATGGGTATTAAATGATATCAGGAAATTATTTTTAATTATCTCAAATATTATAATATTGATAGTACAGAAGAAGACATCCTTATTTTTAAGTGATGCATGCTGAAAAACTTGCATCTGAAGTATCATGATGTCTATAACTTACTTTTGAATTGTGCAGCAAAACAGAGAAAGCAAATACAGCAAAATGATGTTAGTTCTTGATTCTAGGTTGTGAGTGTATAGGTATTCCTTGCAAAAGTCTTTCAAATTTTCTACATTCTTGAAAATTTCATAATAAAAAATTGTATGTTAATTTTCAAGAGGGAAAAAAAGATGGGTGCCTGGGTGGCTCAGTCAGTTAAGCGTCCAAGTTCAGTTTAGGTCATGATCTTTATGTTCGTAAGTTTTGAACCCCAGTCCTGCTCTGTGCTGAGAGCTCTGAGCCTGAAGCCTGCTTTGGATTCTGTGTCTCCCTCTTTCTCTGATGCTCTCCCACTCATGCTCTGTGTCTCTCTGTCTCAAAAATAAATAAACATTTTTTTAAAAAAGAGGAAAAAAAAGCGAGACATTGGAAGACATTAAGTAAGGAGTGATATCTGTTGTTTTGGGGCATCTTAAATTGGATTTGTCTACTGTATGATTTGATAAGTTATACAAAAATCCCTCAGTTGCTGAAAACTGAATAAATTGAATATATTGGGAAATAACTGATTATGAAGCTACAAAATAGACTTGGCCTAATGTTCTGTCTCCAGCAGGATAAATAGTGAACAAGCAATTCACCTTTCTATTTTGCTTCCTGTCTCTTTCACCTTTAACTTTTCAATTCTGGCTGGTTCACTTTTTTCAAAATCAAGGATCCCTAATGCTTTTGGCATTAAAAAAAGACAAAGTGAATCTACAGGCTCCAGTCTAAATAATCTCATCAGTCTAAATAATCTTATCATGCTTATCTTTTCCTCCTTACCTTCTGCCTCACTTATCTTCCTTCCTCTCTCACCTCAAAATCAATGGCTTTCTTTTCATATCTCAGATATGACACATTCTCCCCTAACCAGGGTCTTTGCCTGTACTATTTCCCCTCCTAAGTGCAACTTAAATATCATTCATTTAGAGAAACTTGTCTTGATGATCTTGAAAAAGCTAGGTCTGACAATTATACTCTCTGATGGAACTTTGTACTGTTACTTTTAATATTCATTGCAATGATAATTATCTAATTATTTGTGTAATCATTTAATATAATTTCCTCCCACTAGATTATGAGTTTTATAAGGAAAGGATTCTGTGTGTATTGTGCTCACTAGTGAAGATTTCAGGAAAACATTAGCATATAAATATGTTATTGTTTCACTTACAAAACAACAGAAAACCACCTTTCAACCCCATTTCTCCTATTATCTAACACTCCATTTCCCTGTCACCCTTCTTTAGCAAAACCTGTGGAAAGGGCTGTTCATACATTGTTTTCAAGTCTTCTTATTCTCTCTTGAACACATACCAATTTGGGGTTTTGATCTCAACCACTTCATGAGGACTTTTGTTGTCCAGGTCACTAATGACCTCTATGTCACTAAATTTAATGATCAACTTTCATTCTTTATGTTAATCTCACCAATTGACATCAATTGACAGAGTGAATGACTCCCTTTTCCTTGAAACATTTACCTCAGTTGGCTTCCAGGATTAAACACACTCTTGGTTTTCCTCTCACCTTCCCATTTGTTCCTTCCAGTTTCCTTTTCAGGTTCTTTCACATTGACCAAAAAAATAAGCAAGAAATAAGATAATATTTGTTAAAGTTCTTGCACTAAACTGGTGGTAAGTTTTAGGTTATAGAACTAAAACTTAACGTAACAGAAAATGTAATAACCGAATTTGAAAAAGTATGCTAACCAAAACAAGACTCTTTTACTCAAAGCAATAATCTACCTTAAAGTGTTATGATTAGCACTTTAACCATTATTATTACTTAATCAATTGTAAATAACTACTATAAGTAACTATAGGTTGCTCCCTGTTAATCACACTTTCCTACCTATAATTGGTCACCTAATACATTCTTCCTCATTGTTGAAATTCCTCTACTCTCAAGGGAATCATTGCTCTGAAACCCAATTTCTTTAAACAAAATTCTGCTCCAACATCTGGACCCCTAATTTTATATTTCTATAGTGCTTTCAAATTTACAGAGTAAATTATTGATAAAAGCAATATTGGAGTAAATTTTATGAAATAATTTGACAATCCATCACAATCTATGGAACAAATTAACTTTCTATCTTCTTTGATGTCTCTAAACTTCTTTGACCAAAATGGACTGACCCACAAAAACTTTTCTGATAGCAAACAGATATTACTATAAGACTATAACTCAAAATGGGGCCCCAGGACCCATGGGGTTCTCCAAGATCCTCTCAGGGGTCTGCCAGGTTTTCATTTTTCCAATTATGTTATTTGTATGAGGCCTTATTTTACTCATATACTTCAACCAAAATATCATATCACAACAGATTAAATGCAGAAACATATATGAGAATTATTGTCAGTATTAAAGAAGTTTAAAAATGTGAAATGATACATACTGTTCACTAAATATTTTTAATTTGGAAGATATAATTACTTTTAATAAAATTTTATCCAGTTAAAATACAATTGTCTTATTACTGGTATTTTTAAATGAGTTAATAAGCATTTTAAACATTTCTTAGTTCTCATCTTTAATATCATAAATATTAATAGCTATTTTTATTATCAGATATTATTTACCACATAAACAAATGTACTTTGGGGTTCTCAGTAATTTGTCATGAAGTAAAGGAATCCTGAAACCAAAAACATTGAGAACCATTTTCACTGAGAAAATGTTTCTGAGTATGTGCACTGACCATGTGCATCACAGCCATCTGGGATACTTGTTAAAAATATAGATATCTGGACTTCAGAGACCCAGGGGTCATGAACTTACATTTTTAAAGCAGCCCTCATGTGACTCTTATGCATACTAATACTAGAAAATTCTAATAAAGAGGTATATTGACTTCGGAGTCTGATGGATTCCAACCCTAGTTGTGCTGCTTCCTTGTTATAACCCCAGCCTATACCACTCTTGCCTGATTCCCTAATCTTACTTTTTGTCCCTCCCTCCATCTCCTGAATCCTCTTCCAACTGCACATTCTCAACTAAATAGTTCCTCATTTATAGAGGAAGCCCAAAACTTTCTATGTAACAGGAATTTAGAAGCAGCAATCTAGTTCTTAAAGAAAGGGGCTTAAAGTTGCACTTTTAAAGCAAGCACATTGCTTTTACTCAGGTTGTTTTACTGGGGTGACTAGGGAGATATCTGGTGGGGGCATATTTCCTAGGCTACTCATTGGCATTACCACTTACCTATATGCTTCTGCTCCTGAACAGAGTAAGCCTCCTCAAAGGATTTTATTTACTGTTGTTCACTTCGAGGCACATGGAACCATGAAGCTGGCAGCCATTTTGTCTTTCCTTAGCCCCACCCCAAATCAATTATCCACTTAATGCTGCCATCTTCTACTTCCTCAATGTTTACCGTGATTTGCATACATTGTTCCTACGAATCAGAGACCTGGAACTGTTTATGATGTTATCAATTTAGCCAATTAACAGAAACCAATGAAATTTCGCCCAGCGGTGAAAAAACACTTTCAGCACCACAGGGTTATTTAAAGACAGCAAAATTCTCTGTAGAACAGTGCTGCTCAAGGTATAGTACACTAACCTTCAAGATCAGAATCATATACGATGTTTTTAAAAAATGCAGATTACTGTGCTCCATCCCAGACTAAGTGTATCAAAATCTCTGGCAGTGAGTGAAATCTAGGAATTTGTAATTTTAATAATTTCCTCAGGTTATTACACTATAAAGTCTGAAAACCATTGCCATAAGGGAAATTTCAATCAGAAACAATAAAAATAGGAAAAAATAAGCATATTCTATATCACTATCTGTTTTATTGATCGTAAATGTATGTCACCCATGTGACCTTCCACACAGATTTAATATTTCTTTCCTTCTGTGTAAACATTATTTACTATTCCATCAGTGTTCCAGTAGTATCAGGATTAGGGAAGTTAATTCAAACTAACTACAGTTGCAAGCTATCAATGTATAAAACAGAATGCCCATCTATTAGTTTATAATGGGAAATATTTATAAACACAGGGATGTTCAGTTTGATAACCAGCATATTCTGAATCTATCAGATAATATATATACAAAAATAAATTATAATAAGACATTACCACGGTGAGCCAGGAATCATTAGAAAAGTAGTCAGATATTCTTAATGACTACTGCTTTAATAGTTAATTTGATCTACCTACCCATCTCCAACATTGGGTTGAGGACTAGAGTATTTCAATCTGATAATTAGGGCATTTCCTTTCCTTATACATTGCTGGAAACTCACAGCTAGCTCTCCAATTTTCTCTAATACAGTAATTTTCTTTCTGATAATTCAGTCTTCTGAATTAAATGATTAGATTTTACCTTTTAAATCTATCAACACATTCTATTCATGCTTCCCTGCAACTCAACCAAAACTTTTGGTGTTTCCAAATCAAATTATCTACTCACAATCAGTCTCTTGGGTTAATTTTGCAAGTGGCTTATCTTACTGTGGCTCTTCATTTTTCTTAATTTCACCTCGAATTTCTAACCTTAATTTCCTTGATTTTATAAGACACTCAGAATTTCTAACCTTAATTTCACCTTGATTTTATAAGACACTCAGAATTTTGCAAATATAAATAATAAATTTGCAAAGAGTTCTTAAGAATATTCAGAATGCTGTCTATATTATATTCTAATGTTTAAAAGTATCAGGACAGAAGTTTCATATTATAATTCTTATATTATGGTAATTGGAGAATATTTTCGAAATTTTTTCCTGTGTTAAAAGGCACTGTATAAAGATGGCAAGTAAGCACATGAAAAGATCTTCAACAACATATGCCATCAGAGAAATATAAATTAAACCAGCAGCAAGATATCACTACACACCTATTAGAATGCCCAAAATGTAGGACACTGACAACACCAAACATTGGCAAGGATGTGGAGCAACAGGAACTCTCATACATTGCTGGCAGAAATGTAAACTGGTATAGCCACTTTGGAAGACAGTTTGGCAATTTCTTGCAAAACTAAGTATACTCTTACCAAATGATTTAGCAACTGTGCTCCTTGGTATATACCTTAAAAAGTTGAAAATTTATGTCTGTACAGCTATCTGGAAATAGATGTGTAGAGTTGCTTTATTCACAATTGCCAAAACTTGGAAGCAACCAAGATGTCTTTCAGTATGTGAATGGATAAACAAAGTGTGATACATCCATACACTGGAATAGCATTCAGCAATAAAAAGAAATAAGCTATCAAGGCATTAAAGGACATGAAAGAAATTTAAATGCATATTACTAAGGGAAGTAAATCTGAAGAGGCTATATACTGTATAATCCCAACAATATGACATTCTGAAAAAGGTAAAAGTATGGAGACAATAAAAATATCAGTGGTTTCCAGTAGTAACAAAATGAAAAGGCAGAGCACAGAATTTTTAGGACAGTGAAACACTCTGTATGATACTATAATAGTGGATATATGTCATTATACATTTATCTAAACCCATAAAAACCAAGAGAAAACCCTAAGATAAAATATAAACTGGATAATTACGATGTGTTAGGAAAGGTTCATCCTTGGTAAAAGAAATAAAAAATACCATTCTGGCAAGTGATATTGGCAATGGGGGAGCCTATGCAGGTATGGAGGGCAGAGGGTGTATGGGAAATCTCTGTACCCCACTCTCAATTTTGTTGTAAAGTTAAAACTGCTCTAAAAAATTAGTCTTAGAAAAGACATTCCAAACAAAACTATTACAAATAACAAGCATGCCATATTATCTTTCTCAAAAGATGTTCAACCATATTGGCATTTCCATCTTTTTGCATTTCTATTCTTTTTTTTCCATCCTTTATTCACCTTCTAACTATAATGAGATGATCCCTGTTCTGCCAACCCAATGCAATACTTTTATGTAGACAGTCATTCTTTTCCTTTTAAAATTACCCTTAGATTTTTTAAAAGTTCTAAAATATGGGTGTTATTTTTAATAGATAATAATCATTTGAATTTTTATTTCTATTTTTTTAATGTTTTTATTTATTTTTGAGACAGAGAGAGACAGAGCATGAGCAGGGGAGGGGCAGAGAGACAGGGAGACACAGATTCTGAAGCAGGCTCCAGGCTCTGAGCTCCCAGCACAGAGCCCGACGCAGGGCTCGAACTTATGGACTGTGAGATCATGACCTGAGCCGAAGTTGGACGCTTAACCAACTGAGACACGCAGGCACCCCATCGTCTGAATTTTTATGAGAATTAAATTTATAACCCATTTATCTATGTAATTTTTTGTTTAGTCTTTGCTTAGGCCTCATAGATTGTGGAAATATTTCAAAAGGGCAGCCTAAAGGTAGCAAATGCTAACCTTTGTTGTTACTTCAAAGTTATAAGAACTTGTTGTGAAACCTTTATTAAAAACATTAGTTATAAAAAGTAACAACAGTAAAATCAGTACTAAAATGCATGCAAATGTGCTGAATTAAGAAGGGCCTTGGACTTAGAAAAGAGTCCTAATGCTACAGCTCACTTATGCTAGTTATATAAACTTAGGATGGTCTTTTAGCTTGTGTGAAGCTCTGATAAAATAAGAAAAGCTGTCTCTATTTTATGAGTTTTGGTCAAAATCAAATAAGGTAGTATATATGAACATACTTCAAAAAGGTAAATGTGTCAGGCTTATATAATTTCATATTGTTAGAATTGTTAGTATTATCGTGGTATCATGAGGGTATAATAGGAGGACCTATAACCATATTTAACAAAAGTTTCAAAGAAAATTCAGAAATTAAATAATATATATCTGAATGACATTACACACACATACACAATGGTAAATGTTTAGGAGGGTCCTATAAATAATGCAGATTACTATGCAAATGCTGTGCACCAAGTATGCTCTACTTGCATACATATTTTTATTTACCCTATTCTCTGTCCAGTATATCATCCACACTGCCAATTCTAGTTACCTTCCCTAAAAAAAAAAAAAAAAAAAAAAAAAAAATCTCATTTGGTCACTCTTTAATATTTATTTTTTTTTTCTATTTTTTTTTTTAATATATGAAATTTACTGTCAAATTGGTTTCCATACAACACCCAGTGCTCATCCCAAAAGGTGCCCTCCTCAATACCCATCACCCACCCTGCCCTCCCTCCCACCCCCCATCAACCCTCAGTTTGTTCTCAGTTTTTAACAGTCTCTTATGCTTTGGCTCTCTCCCACTCTAACCTCTTTTTTTTTTTTTTTTTTCCCTTCCCCTCCCCCATGGGTTTCTGTTACGTTTCTCAGGATCCACATAAGAGTGAAACCATATGGTATCTGTCTTTCTCTGTATGGCTTATTTCACTTAGCATCACACTCTCCAGTTCCATCCACGTTGCTACAAAAGGCCATATTTCATTTTTTCTCATTGCCACGTAGTATTCCATTGTGTATATAAACCACAATTTCTTTATCCATTCATCAGTTGATGGACACTTAGGCTCTTTCCATAATTTGGCTATTGTTGAGAGTGCTGCTATAAACATTGGGGTACAAGTGCCCCTATGCATCAGTACTCCTGTATCCCTTGGATAAATTCCTAGCAGTGCTATTGCTGGGTCATAGGGTAGGTCTATTTTTAATTTTCTGAGGAACCTCCACACTGCTTTCCAGAGCGGCTGCACCAATTTGCATTCCCACCAACAGTGCAAGAGGGTTCCCGTCTCTCCACATCCTCTCCAGCATCTATAGTCTCCTGATTTGTTCATTTTGGCCACTCTGACTGGCGTGAGGTGGTATCTGAGTGTGGTTTTGATTTGTATTTCCCTGATGAGGAGCGACGTTGAACATCTTTTCATGTGCCTGTTGGCCATCCGGATGTCTTCTTTAGAGAAGTGTCTATTCATGTTTTCTGCCCATTTCTTCACTGGGTTATTTGTTTTTCGGGTGTGGAGTTTGGTGAGCTCTTTATAGATTTTGGATACTAGCCCTTTGTCCGATGTGTCATTTGCAAATATCTTTTCCCATTCCGTTGGTTGCCTTTTAGTTTTGTTGGTTGTTTCCTTTGCTGTGCAGAAGCTTTTTATCTTCATAAGGTCCCAGTAATTCACTTTTGCTTTTAATTCCCTTGCCTTTGGGGATGTGCCGAGTAAGAGATTGCTACGGCTGAGGTCAGAGAGGTCTTTTCCTGCTTTCTCCTCTAAGGTTTTGATGGTTTCCTGTCTCACATTCAGGTCCTTTATCCATTTTGAGTTTATTTTTGTGAATGGTGTGAGAAAGTGGTCTAGTTTCAACCTTCTGCATGTTGCTGTCCAGTTCTCCCAGCACCATTTGTTAAAGAGACTGTCTTTTTTCCATTGGATGTTCTTTCCTGCTTTGTCAAAAATGAGTTGGCCATACGTTTGTGGGTCTAGTTCTGGGGTTTCTATTCGATTCCATTGGTCTATGTGTCTGTTTTTATGCCAATACCATGCTGTCTTGATGATGACAGCTTTGTAGTAGAGGCTAAAGTCTGGGATTGTGATGCCTCTTGCTTTGGTCTTCTTCTTCAAAATTGCTTTGGCTATTCGGGGCCTTTTGTGGTTCCATATGAATTTTAGGATTGCTTGTTCTAGTTTCGAGAAGAATGCTGGTGCAATTTTGGTTGGGATTGCATTGAATGTGTAGATAGCTTTGGGTAGTATTGACATTTTGACAATATTTATTCTTCCAATCCATGAGCAGGGAATGTCTTTCCATTTCTTTATATCTTCTTCAATTACCTGCATAAGCTTTCTATAGTTTTCAGCATACAGATCTTTTACATCTTTGGTTAGATTTATTCCTAGGTATTTTGTGCTTCTTGGTGCAATTGTGAATGGGATCAGTTTCTTTATTTGTCTTTCTGTTGCTTCATTGTTAGTGTATAAGAATGCAACTGATTTCTGTACATTGATTTTGTATCCTGCAACTTTGCTGAATTCATGTATCAGTTCTAGCAGACTTTTGGTGGAGTCTATCGGATTTTCCATGTATAATATCATGTCATCTGCAAAAAGCGAAAGCTTGACTTCATCTTTGCCAATTTGGATGCCTTTGATTTCCTTTTGTTGTCTGATTGCTGATGCTAGAACTTCCAGCACTATATTAAACAGCAGCGGTGAGAGTGGGCATCCCTGTCGTGTTCCTGATCTCAGGGAAAAAGCTCTCAGTTTTTCCCCATTGAGGATGATGTTAGCTGTGGGCTTTTCATAAATGGCTTTTATGATCTTTAAGTATGTTCCTTCTATCCCGACTTTCTCAAGGGTTTTTATTAAGAAAGGGTGCTGGATTTTGTCAAAGGCCTTTTCTGCATCGATTGACAGGATCATATGGTTCTTTTCTTTTTTTTTGTTAATGTGATGTATCACGTTGATCGATTTGCGAATGTTGAACCAGCCCTGCATCCCAGGAATGAATCCCACTTGATCATGGTGAATAATTCTTTTTATATGCTGTTGAATTCGATTTGCTAGTATCTTATTGAGAATTTTTGCATCCATATTCATCAGGGATATTGGCCTGTAGTTCTCTTTTTTTACTGGGTCTCTGTCTGGTTTAGGAATCAAAGTAATACTGGCTTCATAGAATGAGTCTGGAAGTTTTCCTTCCCTCTCTATTTCTTGGAATAGCTTGAGAAGGATAGGTATTATCTCTGCTTTAAACGTCTGGTAGAACTCCCCTGGGAAGCCATCTGGTCCTGGACTCTTATTTGTTGGGAGATTTTTGATAACCGATTCAATTTCTTCGCTGGTTATGGGTCTGTTCAAGCTTTCTATTTCCTCCTGATTGAGTTTTGGAAGAGTGTGGGTGTTTAGGAATTTGTCCATTTCTTCCAGGTTGTCCAATTTGTTGGCATATAATTTTTCATAGTATTCCCTGATAATTGTTTGTATCTCTGAGGGATTGGTTGTAATAATTCCATTTTCATTCATGATTTTATCTATTTGGGTCATCTCCCTTTTCTTTTTGAGAAGCCTGGCTAGAGGTTTGTCAATTTTGTTTATTTTTTCAAAAAACCAACTCTTGGTTTCGTTGATCTGCTCTACAGTTTTTTTAGATTCTATATTGTTTATTTCTGCTCTGATCTTTATGATTTCTCTTCTTCTGCTGGGTTTAGGCTGTCTTTGCTGTTCTGCCTCTATTTCCTTTAGGTGTGCTGTTAGATTTTGTATTTGGGATTTTTCTTGTTTCTTGAGATAGGCCTGGATTGCAATGTATTTTCCTCTCAGGACTGCCTTCGCTGCGTCCCAAAGCGTTTGGATTGTTGTATTTTCATTTTCGTTTGTTTCCATATATTTTTTAATTTCTTCTCTAATTGCCTGGTTGACCCACTCATTCGTGAGTAGGGTGTTCTTTAACCTCCATGCTTTTGGAGGTTTTCCAGACTTTTTCCTGTGGTTGATTTCAAGCTTCATAGCATTGTGGTCTGAAAGTATGCATGGTATAATTTCAATTCCTGTAAACTTATGAAGGGCTGTTTTGTGACCCAGTATATGATCTATCTTGGAGAATGTTCCATGTGCACTCGAGAAGAAAGTATATTCTGTTGCTTTGGGATGCAGAGTTCTAAATATATCTGTCAAGTCCATCTGATCCAATGTATCATTCAGGGCCCTTGTTTCTTTATTGACTGTGTGTCTAGATGATCTATCCATTTCTGTAAGTGGTGTGTTAAAGTCCCCTGCAATGACCACATTCTTATCAATAAGGTTGCTTATGTTTATGAGTAACTGTTTTATATATCTGGGGGCTCCGGTATTTGGCGCATAGACATTTATAATTGTTAGCTCTTCCTGATGGATAGACCCTGTAATTATTATATAATGCCCTTCTTCATCTCTTGTTACAGCCTTTAATTTAAAGTCTAGTTTGTCTGATATAAGTATGGCTACTCCAGCTTTCTTTTGGCTTCCAGTAGCATGATAAATAGTTCTCCATCCCCTCACTCTCAATCTAAAGGTGTCCTCAGACCTAAAATGAGTCTCTTGTAGACAGCAAATAGATGGGTCTTGTTTTTTTATCCATTCTGATACCCTATGTCTTTTGGTTGGCGCATTTAATCCATTTACATTCAGTGTTATTATAGAAAGATACGGGTTTAGAGTCATTGTGATGTCTGTATGTTTTATGCTTGTAGTCATGTCTCTGGTACTTTGTCTCACAGGATCCCCCTTAGGATCTCTTGTAGGGCTGGTTTCGTGGTGACAAATTCCTTCAGTTTTTGTTTGTTTGGGAAGACCTTTATCTCTCCTTCTATTCTAAATGACAGACTTGCTGGATAAAGCATTCTCGGCTGCATATTTTTTCTGTTTAGCACACTGAAGATATCGTGCCAAGCCTTTCTGGCCTGCCAAGTTTCAAAGGAGAGATCAGTCACGAGTCTTATAGGTCTCCCTTTATATGTGAGGGCATGTTTATCCCTTGCTGCTTTCAGAATTTTCTCTTTATCCTTGTATTTTGCCAGTTTCACTATGATATGTCGTGCAGAAGATCGATTCAAGTTACGTCTGAAGGGAGTTCTCTGTGCCTCTTGGATTTCAATGCCTTTTTCCTTCCCCAGTTCAGGGAAGTTCTCAGCTATAATTTCTTCAAGTACCCCTTCAGCACCTTTCCCTCTCTCTTCCTCCTCTGGAATACCAATTATGCGTATATTATTTCTTTTTAGTGTATCACTTAGTTCTCTAATTTTCCCCTCATACTCCTGGATTTTTTTATCTCTCTTTCTTTCAGCTTCCTCTTTCTCCATAACTTTATCTTCTAGTTCACCTATTCTCTCCTCTGCCTCTTCAATCCGAGCCGTCGTGGTTTCCATTTTGTTTTGCATTTCATTTAAAGCGTTTTTCAGCTCCTCGTGACTGTTCCTTAGTCCCTTGATCTCTGTGGCAAGAGATTCTCTGCTGTCCTGTATACTGTTTTCAAGCCCAGCGATTAATTTTATGACTATTATTCTAAATTCACTTTCTGTTATATTATTTAAATCCTTTTTGATCAGTTCATTAGCTGTTGTTATTTCCTGGAGATTCTTCTGAGGGGAATTCTTCCGTTTGGTCATTTTGGACAGTCCCTGGAGTGGTGAGGACCCGCAGGGCACTTCCCCCGTGCTGTGGTGTATAACTGGAGTTGGTGGGCGGGGCCGCAGTCCGACCTGATGTCTGCCCCCAGCCCACCGCTGGGGCCACAGTCAGACTGGTGTGTGCCTTCTCTTCCCCTCTCCTAGGGGCGGGATTCACTGTGGGGTGGTGTGGCCCGTCTGGTCTACTTGCACACTGCCAGGCTTGTGGTGCTGGGGAGCTGGCGTATTAGCTGGGGTGGGTAGGCAAGGTGCACGGGGGCGGGAGGGGCAGGCTTAGCTCGCTTCTCCTTAGGTGATCCACTTCAGGAGGGGCCCTGTGGCAGCGGGAGGGAGTCAGATCCGCTGCCGGAGGTTTGGCTCCGCAGAAGCACAGAGTTGGGTGTTTGCGCGGAGCAAGCAAGTTCCCTGGCAGGAACTGGTTCTCTTTGGGATTTTGGCTGGGGGATGGGCGGGGGAGATGGCGCTGGCGAGCGCCTTTGTTCCCTGCCAAGCTGAGCTCTGCCGTCCGTCCGGGGGCTCAGCAGCTCTCCCTCCCTTTGTCCTCCAGCCTGCCCGCTTTCTGAGCAGAGCTGTTAACTTATGACCTCCCAGACGCTAAGTCGCGCTTGCTGTCAGAACACAGTCCGTCCGGCCCCTCCGCTTTTGCCAGCCCGACTCGGGGGCTCTGCTTGGCCGGCGAGCCGCCCCTCCGCCCCGGCTCCCTCCCGCCAGTCCGTGGAGCGCGCACCGCCTCGCCGCCCTTCCTACCCTCTTCCGTGGGCCTCTCGTCTGCGCTTGGCTCCGGAGACTCCGTTCTGCTAATCCTCTGGCGGTTTTCTGGGTTCTTTAGGCAGGTGTAGGTGGAATCTAAGTGATCAGCAGGACGCGCGGTGAGCCCAGCGTCCTCCTACGCCGCCATCTTCCGGAACTCTCCTCTTTAATATTTATTTAATTACATTTGAATTCCCTAGTTAGGCAGAAAGATCTTTGCCTTGATCTAACCTCATCTCCCCTTAACCCTCTTCCTCTTATTCTCTCTTCTTCTTCCATATATCACTGAGATCCTTATGCTTTAGTCACAAAAGGTAGCTTACTAGTCTTTAATTAATAAAATTGATAAACCCCTAGCCATACTTATGAAAAGAAAAGAGAAAGGGCCCAAATAAATAAAATCACAAATGAGAGAGGAGGGATCACAACCAACACCACAGAAATACAATTATAAGAGAATATTATGAAAAACTATATGCTAACAAATTGGACAACCTGGAAGAAATGAATTAATTTTTAGAAACATATAACCTACCAGAACTGAAATGGGAATCAATAGAAAATTGGAACAGACCAAAGACCAGCAAAGATTGAATCAGTAATCAGAAATCTCCCAACAACAAAAGTCCAGGGTCAGATGGCTTCACAAGTGAATTCTACCAAACATTTTTAATACCTATTTTTCTCAAACTATTCAAGAAAATAGAAATGAAAGGAAAGCTTCCAAATTCAATCTATGAGGCCAGCATTACCATAATTCCAAACCAGACAAAGACTCCACCAAAAAAGAGAACTACAGGCTAATATCCCTGATGAACATGGATGCAAATATTCTCAACAAAATACTAGCAAACTGAATCCAAGAGTATATTGAAGGAATCATTCACCATGATCAAGTGGGATTCATTCCTGGGCTGCGAGGGTGTTTCAATACTCACAAATCAATCAATATGATACACCACATTAATTTAAAAAAGTATAAGAAAATTTTCTCTCAATAGATGCAGAAAAATCATTTGACAAAGTACAGTGTCCATTCATGATAAAAACCCTCAACAAAGTAAGGATATTGAGAACATACTTCAACATCACAAAGGTCATATAAAAATATCCATAGCTAATATCATCCTCAATGGGGAAAAACTGAGTACTTTTCCTGCAAGGTTAGGAACAAGACAGAGATGTTCACTCTCACCACTGTTATTTAACATAGTACTAGAATTCCTAGCTCATCAATCATACAACAAAAATAAATAAGATGCATCCAAATCATCAAGGAAGAAGTCAAACTTTCATTTTTTGCAGATGACATACTATATATATATCTATATCTATATATCTATATATCTATATACCTATATATATATATATATATATATATCACCCAAAAGAATCCACCAAAAATTGCTAGAACTGATACATAAATTCAGTAAAGCCATAGGATACAAAATCAAAGTATGGAAACCTGTTGCATTTCTATACACCAATAATGAAGCAGAAAGAGAAATCAAGGAACCTATCCTATTTACAATTTCACCAAAAACCGTTAAGATACCTAGGAATATATCTAACCAAAGATGTAAAAGATCTGTACTCTGAAAACTATAAACACTGATTAAAGAAACTGATGGTGAAACAAAGAAATGGAAAAATATCCCATGCTATTGGATTGGAAGAAAAAATATTGTTACAATGTCTATGCTACCCAAGACAATCTACACATTCAGTGCAATTTCTATCAAAATACCACCAGCATTTTTCACAGAGCTAGAGCACACAATCCTAAAATTTGTATGGAACCGCAAAAGGCCCAAATAGCCAAAGCAACCTTGAAAAAGAAAAGCAAAGTTGGAGGCATCACTATTCTGGACTTCAAGTTGTATTATAAAGCTGGTGACAAGACAGTACGGGACTGGAAGAAAAACAGACACAGAGATTAGTGGAACAGAATAGAAAACCCAGAAATGAACCCACAACTGTATGGTCAATTAACTTTTGACAAAAAAGGAAAGGATATCCAATGGAAAAAGACACTCTTCAACAAATGGTGTGGGAAAATTGGACGGCAACATGCAAAACAATGAAACTGGACTACTTTCTTCCTCCATACATAAAAATAAATTCAAAATGGATGAAATTCCTAAATATGATACAGGAAACCATCAAAATTCTAGAGGAGAACAAGGCAGTAATGTCCTTGACATCAGCCATAACAACTTCTTACTAGACATGTCACTGGAGGCAAGGGAAACAAAAGCAAAAATAAATTAATGGGACTTCATCAAAAGAAAAATTTCTGCACAGTTAAGGAAACAATCAAGAAACTAAAAGGCAACCTACACAATGGGAAAAGATATTTGCAAATGACACATCTGATAAAGTGTTAGTATCCAAAATATATAAATAACTTATTAAATTGAACACCCAAAAAATAATCTAGTTAAAAAATGGGCAGAAGACATGAGTAGACATTTTTCCAAAGAAGACATACAGATGGCTAACAGACACATGAAAAGATGCTCAATATCACTGATCATCAGGGTAATACAAATCATAACTACAATGAGATATCACCTCACACCAGTAAGAATGGCTAAAATTAATAACACAGGAAACAACAGTGTTGAGGAAGATGCAGAGAAAGGCAAAACCTCTTACACTGTTTGTGGGAACACAAACCTGTGCAGGCACTCTGGAAAACAGTATGGAGATTCTTCAAAAATTTAAAAATAGAACTATCCTATGATCTAGCATTTGCACTACTAGTATCTACCCAAAGGATATAAAAATACTGATTCAAAGGGATACATGATCCCGAATATTTATAGCAACATTACCAATAATGTTTATAGCAACATTATCAATAATGGCCAAATTATGGAAAGATCCCAAATGTCCATCGACTGAAGAATGGATGAAGAATATATGGGGTGTGTGTGTGTGTGTATACATACATACATACATACATACATACATACATACGTACATACATAATGAATATTATTCATCCATCAAAAAGGATGAAGTCTTGCCATTTAGCAAATGTGGATGGAGCTAGAGAGTATTATGCTAAGCAAAATAAATGAGTAATAGAAAGGCAAATACTATCTTAGTTCACTCATATATAGAATTTAAGAAGGAAATCAGATGAACATATGGAGAGGAAAAAAAAAATATAGAGGGTAGCAAACCATAGAGGACTCTGAACATTAGAGAACAAACTAAAGTTTGGTGGAGGAAGGCGGGTGGAGGATGGGCTACATGTGTGATGGGTATTAAGTAGGGCATGTGTTTTGATGAGCACTGGGTGTTATATGTAAGTGATGAATCACTGAATTCTATTCCTGAAACCAATATTACACTATATGTTACGTAGAATTTAAATAAAATTAAATATATATATATATATATATATATATATATATGTATGTATATATGAATTCTGCAAAAAAAAAGTCAAAGACAAATACCATATACTTTCACTCACATGTGGAATGTAAATTTAAAAAATGAACATAGGATTTTGACAATAAATTTCATATATTGAAAAAAAAATAAGAACCACTAAAAAAAATAAAATAAATGTGGATCCTGGAATGATACCAAATACTCCGAAAGAAAGAAAGAAAGAAAGAAAGAAAGAAAGAAAGAAAGAAAACATAGGGGAAAAAAAGAGAGGAAACCAAGAAACAGACTCTAAACTATAGAAAGCAAACTGATGGTTACTGGAGGGGAGCTGGGCAGGAGATGGGTTAAATAGGTAATTGGTATTAAGGAGGGCAATTGTTATGAGGAGAGCGGGTATTGTAAGTAAGTGATAAATCACTAAATTCTACACCTAAAACTAAGATACAAGTGTTTGGAAACTTATGTATAGGGGCATATGAGAACAGACCTGTTTTTACCCCATTGTAAATGCACTATTTATGTAAAAATAAAAATCATATATATATACATATATATATACATATATATGTATATATGTATATATGTATGTATGTATGTATATATGTATATATATACATATATATTTGCTTTATATATCTATTCATTTGAATTAAATTATATACTTAATCTCAGTCATTTTTATCACAACTCTAAACATAATTAATGCAAAGTAAAAAAATATCCAATCCCATATGTTTATCTTTAAAGGACAAGTGGTAGTTTTATATGTTTTCTGACTGAACTTGCATAGATCAATTGATATGATGTCACTGGGCTTTTGGAGTTAAAAGTGTTTGGAACACAATTCTCATGGTACATGGTACCATGGCTCATGGTACTTGATACATGATACATCATTCTCAAAGTTCATGGTAGTACTTCTGTCATTCTCTTGGGTGAGGAGATAAGGAAATCTTCTCCCTGCAAAGCACTATAAACCTGGACAAAGTTAACAAAAGCAACCACTTCAGCATTCTGGAAATTGACCAAAATAATATATCCATCCTACAAGTGTTTATTCTTGAAAAATTGCTGACTGTGGGAGACAAAGTGTGGGAATCTGTGGCACTAGGGCCTGGACCTGCTCCCATACTCCCAATCCCCAGTTCGTTCAGCTCAAGAGTTCTGACTACCAAAATATGATCTCAGTTCTTTGTAGAAATTGACATTGAGAAGCTGATCCTAAAATTCATATGGAAATATAAGGTACCAGAGCAGCCAAAACATACTTGAAAAAGTGGAACAAAATTGGAGTATTCACACTTCCCAATTTCAAAATGTAACATAAAAGCCAGTTAATAAGACAGTGTGGTATTGGTATAAAGATAGGAATTTAGAGAAATAGAACAGAATTGAGAATTTAGAAATAAATCCTTAAATTTATGGTCAATTGATTTCTCACAAAGGTACCAAGACAATTCATTGGTGAAAAGGATAGCCTTTTCAGCAAATGGTGCTAGGACAATTAGATACCCAATTAAAAAAGCAGAGAAGAAAATTATACCCTTATTTCATACTATATACAAAAAAAAATTAACTCAAAATAGATCACAGACCCAAATTTAAGAACTAAAACTATAAAATTTCTAGAAGAAAATCCAGAAGAAAAAAAGTATGACTTTGGGTAGGGCAGAGAATTCTTATATACAATATTAAAAGTATGATCCATAGAAGAAAAAAAATGAAAAATTAGACTTTATCAACTTTTGCTCTTCAAAGTCATCAATAAGAAAATAAAAATACAAGCCACAGACTAGAAGAAAGTTTTTGCAAATCACAAATCTGATATAGGACTTATATAGAGAATATTTGAATAATACAACTCAATAATTATTAGGAAGAAAAAACCCAATTTAAAAAATGGGCAAATAATTCAAATACACATTCTACCAAAGAAGATATATGGACGGCTAAAATAAGACGTGAAAAGATATGCAACATCATTAGCCATTAGGAAAATGTAAATCAAAACTCCAGCAAGAAACTGCTACATATCCACCAGAATGGCTAGAATCAAAAAAACAAATGATACCAAATGCTAAGGAGGATGGCGAGAAAGTGGACCACTTGTGCGCTGCTGGTGGGAATGGTAAGGACACTCTGGAAAATATTTTGGCGGTTTCTTAGCAAGTTAAACACAAATTAATTTACTACACAAATATCATCAATTTTACTCCTAGGAATCTAACCATGAGAAATGAAAGTATATGTCCACAGAGAGACATGTATAAATATTCATAATAACATTACTCATAATAGCAAAAACTGGAAAAATCCAAATATCCATCACCTATTAATTAAAAGGAACAAGCTAATGATACATGCTACAACAAGGATATACTTTAAAAACAGTAAAAGAAACTAAACACAATGGACCATATATTGTATGATTCCATTTATATGAAATGTACACAAAAAGCAAATTTACAGACAGAAAACAGAAGAGTTTTTGCTTAAGAGGGGTATGGTTGAACAAATGTATTAATTTACAGAAATAATTGAATTAAACACCAATAAGCATGAATTTTATAGTATGTAGATTACATTTTAATAAATTTGTTGAGGGGCACTTGGGTGGTTCAGTCCATTAAGTGTCTGACTTTGGCTCAGGTCCTGATCTCACGGTTTGTGAGTTTAGCCCTGCGTCAGGCTCTCCGCTGACATCCTGGAGCCTTGGAGCCTGCTTCAGATTCTGTCTGTCTGTCTGTCTGTCTCTCTCACTCTCTTTCCTTCTCCCACTTGTGCTCTCTCTCTCTCTCAAAAGTAAATAAACATTAAAAAATTAATAAATATGTTTAAAAATACAGGAATATAGTAAATGGAAGCATTTGGTGTACTTTAAGGCCTCCATTTGGCTTTCTTTCATAATGTTTATTTCTTTATTTTGAGAGAAAAAGAGAAGGGGGGACGGGAGGGGGAAGGAGACAGAGAGAGAGAGAGAGAGAGAGAGAGAGAGAGAGAGAGAGAGTCCCAACCATGTTCTGTGCTGTCAGCACAGAGCTGGATGCAAGGCTCGATCCCACCAACCATGAGATCATAACCCGAGCCAAAATCAAGAGCCAGACACCTAACTGACTGAGCCACCCAGGCACTCCTTCATTTGTCTTTCTTTAGGCCTACTGTATGTACTAATTTTTGTAATTTCTCCATCTAGACTAACACTCCTTACACACCAATGAATCACAATCCTTTATCTCCTATATGTAGGCCTTGACTGCTAAGCCCTTTTCCGAGTTCTAATTCTCATATATCCAGTTACCTATCATACTGCTTGCAAAAGTTAACAAACTCTTCTCTACCTTTTACCTCAACAAATTTTCGTGAACCTCAATTTTCTCATAACTATTAGTGTTACTTATATCTGTTCTGTATTTCTCACAACTTCAGTGTTATTTTCAGTCTCATTGCCTTTTTTGACTTTTCTTTTAACTGTTAATTTATTGATTCAATGAAAGTTTTTTTTTAATCTCCTGTACATTCAGTTATGCTTTAAGTATCACATTTGCAGCACTTTCAGTCTCCAAATGAAAATATTCATCCTTGTCTAATCCCATCATTACATAATTTTTCTGAGCTTCTGTAATAGTTGGTTGGGGTTGTTTTCATGAACACATCCATACTACTTAAAAGTATATATTTAAAAAAATAATATTTATTTATTTATTTATTTATTTTATTTTTTTTTTAACTTACATCCAAGTTAGTATATAGTGCAACAATGATTTCAGGAGTAGATTCCTTAATGCCCCTTACCCATTTAGCCTATCCCCCCCTCCCACAACTGCTCCAGTAACCCTCTGTTTGTTCTCCGTATTTAAGAGTCCCTTATGTTTTGTCCCCCTCCCTGTTTTTAATATTATTTTTGCTTTCCTTCCCTTATGTTCATCTGTTTTGTATCTTAAAGTCCTCATTTGACTGAAGGCAGTCTCACTACCTTAATCCCCAAATTAAATTGAAAATTTAGTCAAACTAATTTTTCCCCAAAGCGTTTCTTAAGTTTTCCACTATCTAATCAAGAATCCTAGCATGTCTTGATGGCTTTAGAGCCTTATATAAAGATGTTAAAGCAATCTCCCTCAATTATTATCTTTTATATTATGTCCTTGAAAACCTATAGTACTTTTTTTTTAGTTGTCAGTGCCATTGATTTATTCAGAATATTTCCATGAATATTTATAAGATCGTAGTGTATCATGGGTCAAAGGGATTTTCGAGACTTTGGAGTCTGGAGTCCAGATTTCTATATTTATCATGAACTGAGGCTCAGTGATATTAAGACTTGACTATGTTTACTTAAGCAGATAAAGGTGAATATCTAGATGTAAATATCACTGAATTAAAAGAATGGAAAATCTGAATTGGCTGCCATGGAAAGGTAAAAGCACTAAGGATGGAAAACCTATAGTACTTTTTTTAATTTTTTTTTTTTAAGTTTATGTATTTATTTTGACAGAGAGAGAGAGAACACAAGCAGGGGAGGAGCAGAGAGAGAGGGAAAGAGAGAATTCCAAGCAGGCTCCACACTGTCAGCAAAAACCCCATTGTGGGGCTTGATCCCATGAACCATGAGATCATGCCCTGAGCCTAAATCACGAGTTGGATGCTCAAACAACTGAACCATCCAGGTGCCCCAAAACCTACAGTACTTTTAAGTATACGTGTACATATTTTTTTTTCTGTCAACCAAATATATCTGTTGGAAAAATTTTAAAAAGCAACCATGGAGTATACCACCTACATCCAACTATAATTAGTACCTTGTTGATTATAATTCCAGATATTTTGATGTGTTTTTATGCCCTTTATTTAAAAAAATAAATTCATGTACATAATATTTTGTAACCTGTTTTTGTGGCTGAATACTATATTTTGATCATATTTCTAAGTCACTAAATAATCATCACTGTGGGTAGCAGATTAATGTTCCATTATGTAAATAAACTTCATTCCATTTAGTGAAGCTATTGCTGTTCCCTCTAAATTTATAAATTTATTTTTCAAATACTTCCCCAACCCTGTGTTCTCTAATACTATCTTTTATTATTTTCCAACATGAACCCTTCATCCTAGACAAGGCAATCTGCTTGTCCCTCACATCTATCTAGTTAATTCCTGCTTTTTATATATTCTTATACTCTTAGTGTGGATATCAAACATTTTCACATGATAGTTTTTATTTATTAATATAATTGCTCTTGAGGTGCTTCATGTTCTTATCTTTTTTCTCTCCTAAATTAAACTGCAAGCTTTATCAAAGGCAACTTTACAGTTTTTATCTTTTTTCTGCACCCTCAAAACAATCACCACGCTGCTGAGTATAGAGTGTGTGATCATTAAATGAACATTGATTGAAATTAATAATTCATATTCTTGTATCCATTTACCAGAAGTTTATGAGCACTTACTATGTGCATGATACTGGGTTAAATGCCATCAAGGAAACAAAGAAAATATGATACATCATCTCTCTTCTCAAGGAGTTACAATCTAGATAGGAGAAAAAAGGCACAAGATGGGTTAGATAGTACAAAACCACTATTCAAAAAAGATGTCAAGAAATAATACATGATTAAGAGAAAATGAGAAAAAGAAAACCAGTGATTCAGGAATCAGAAAAAAGAGCTAAACTAAGCTTTAAAAGAGATAAATAGGATATTACTAAAAAGTGAGAGAGGTTGAGAGCATTTCAGACAGGGAAAATGGACTGAGTAAGAAGGACAGAGCTGGATATTAATGGTTTGCAGAGGATTCAGGGGAAAATTAAGTTTGAAAAGGCAGTTTGATGACAGAAAGTGAATGACCATGAATGCCTGACTAAGTTGTCTAGACTTTGTCTTGTTAAAATAGCCATTTACTGAGCATCTATGTGACTGGTGGTTTACATGCATAGTGGGCATTTGTTATGTGCTGGATATCAGGCATCCATTTTTTCAGTCTCATAGTACTGATTTTCCTTTGAGAAGAGTCCAGTGGGACTATAACTAGAAGTCTTACACTCCCATAGTGAAGGGACAATTAAATTGAAAATGACTGAAGCTCCAGTTTATCTCATCCTCAACATCATGGTTAGACAATACTGGTTATGAAAACCTTATGTTTTCTGCTTCCTAGGTATCCAAAGCTATTTCAGTTCCTGTCTATTCCCGGACCTGATTCATTAGCCTTCCACAGAATTTGTAAGACCATGTTATTTTTTCCAATGAATCAAATTTTGAGTAAGACAACCAGCACTAGTTTATGTTGCTTACAACTCAAAAGCCCTAATTGATATACATTATTTTCCACATTTCACTGATAAGGAGACTGGATTAATGAGATTAAATAAAATCCCAAGGTCATATAGCTAGCAAGTAGCAAATGTAGTTATGTTTGACTCTGGAATCTAAATTCAATAAAATTACCTACTAGAGGTTACATGGTGGGACCAAGATTCAAACTCTAATCCGTCTGGCTCCAAAGCTGGTGTTCTTTTCCTTACGCTATTCTGCCCTGCAATGGGGATTCAGTGCAATTTTCAATAAGGGTATATAAAATAGAATTTTAGAAAGGTTAGTTTCACAGCAGAATATACTTTGAAGGGAAGCAAGAGAGCCTGAGGTAGTAAAATAAATGACAAAGAAGAGGTAAATAATCCAGATGGGAAATGACAGCAGTCTGAAACAGTGAAATAACAGTTGGAATGCAAGACAGTAGAGAAGGAAATAGTAACTTGAATACTTTATCAGTTGTGATAGCTATCTCTCTGAAATGTACATCCCATTACTTGCATAACTTCAGTGGAGTAATTTCAAATTTCAGTCCCATAAGCATATGTCTTTTACTGAACTAAACAGAATCTCTTAGTATACTCATACTATAAACTTATAAGCAAATGTAAACCATTTGCACCTAAAATATATAAACATCCTTTGCAGAAAAAAAATGCAATGTGCCTAGTGATTTTATGAGCAAGCAACGTTTTATGGATTGAAGTTTCAAGTTATCACAAACCCACAGGAAAAAAAAATATCAAAAATCCAAACCGATATTTATAGGAAATAGCTTATTTTTTCTCATAAAGATAAAAATAAAGTTGTCAAAGAATGGTTGATCTACTCATGATCTTCGTTTTCTACGCAACATAAGTCACTAAAAGTAAGAGACATTTTCAACATTAAAAATAGCTGTACAAGTAAATAGGAAAAATGAGATGAATTTCAAAACAAGAGAAAATGATTTGAATGAAAAAAAACAAAAACAAAAAAACTTAGAGGGGGGATCCAGCCCAAGATGGCAACGTAGGAAGACTCTGAATCCACCTCAACCATGGAACACACCACATTATATCTATTTATAGAACAATTCCTCTTGAACAACTGAGGGTCAACTGAACAGCTTCTGTACAACAAAAGATAGAATGACAAAAAAAAAAAGAACAGCAAGAGAGACAGAGACATGGTAACAAAGGGAACCCCAACCCTCTACCTTGTGAATTTCATTGGGGTGGGATAGTACTGAGGGGCTGAGAACAGATTCCTATGTCCTTGGGCACAATAAAAAAAAGCCTTGGGTTTAAAAAACACAACTAGCATATAAAAAAGTCAACCCCAGAATTCTGCCAAACAGCAGAGGACCTGCAGGAATACACTACAGGTCAGCGGGATTGAGCAGCGACATGGGTTTATGCTCTCTCTCCACCTTAAAAATGGATACTGGAGTAGGAACTTATCACCATAGCTGGCTTGCCACCTCAGCAAACCCCAGGTCCACAAGCCGACACCAGCCCTGGTCACACTGAGGCACAGAAAAAAGCCACGGTTTAATAGAGCAAATAGCATACAATAGAGCCAGCCTTAGAACTCTACCAGAATGGCAGGGAAAGCTGCCTACACTTCCACCCCCACCTTGAAAGCACATTACAGGCACCCAAACTGGCCTGCCACCTCAGTGACCCTTGGGTCCCTAGTCCACACCAGCCACAGCCATCCCACCAAGGTGGCTACAAGGCAGTGCACACCAGGGTACCCCTGGTTAGCACTCTCTGTAGCCCCAGCTTTCATGCCAAGGTGAAACAGGTGTAAAGAACCCTGGACCATCTCCAGGCCTATACCACTTTGGCTTCAGAAGGCTTGCGAAGGCACCCCCGAAGCAGAGTGCTCTAGAGCCACCTGGCTGATGTCCCCTTGAGACCCAGCTGCCCTGCCAGGAAGACACTGTATGGAGTAACCTGGGAATTTCTGGCCCTTTTCTGCATCAGTTCCAGCCACTCTGCCAGGGCACCCCCTGCATGAAGTGCCCTAGAACACTCCTGTACATACCAGCCTCAGTTCCAGTTGCCAGGCAAGGGCACCTCCTGCATTGAGCACCTTGAGCATCCTAGCCTGCACCTAATTTAGCTTCAGCTGTCCTGTCAGGTTGCCCTCAGTTCAGAGAGCCATGGGACACCCTGGCTTGCAACCACTTCAGCCTCACTTGTCCTGCCAGGGCACATTTTTTCAGAGAGCCCAGGGGCCACAGTAGCCCATGCTCACTTTAGCTTTAGCTGTTGTTCCAGGGTTCCCCCTGCACAGAGCAGCCCAGAACCTCCTGAATGATACAGTGCCTTGGCTCTATATACCACTTCATGGAACCCTCTATGCAGAGAGTCCTGGAACATCCCAGTTTACACTCACTTCAGTTTCAGGTATCCTGCCAAAATGCCCTCTGTTCATAGAACCCTGGGTACCGCCAGCATGCACCCACTTTAGTTTTAACTATCCTGCCAGGGAATCCTCTGCACAGAGAGCACAGGGACTTCTTACTTGTATACTACCTTGCTCCAGAAATTCTGCCAGGGCACCCCTTGCACAGAATACATGGGATACCCCAGTTTGTATCCAGAGTACCCTCTGCATGGAGAGCTCCAGGTGCTCCCAGCCTGCTCACCAACTCAGCTTCAGCAGCTCCACCAGGGTACTCCCAGCATGGAGTGCCCCAGGATCCCCCACCTTTCATCTACTTCAGCTTTAGTTGTCCTGCCAGGGTGCCTGCTGCATGGAAATCCCTAGGATGTGATGGCCCACAATGTGCCTCAGTATCAGCCACCTCACCAGGGCACCCTCTGGGTGGAGAGTTCCAGGATGTCCCAGATAACATCACTTTAGCTTCAGCTATACTGCCAAGGTGCTCTCTGCATGTAGATCCTTGAGATATCCCAGCTTATGTCCTCTTTAGCCTTAGCTGTCTTACCAGGGTACCTGCTGCATGGAGAGCCAAAGGAGCACACTAAACTGTACACATCAGCTTTAATTGTGCTGCCAGAATGTCTGCTGAGTGGAGTCCTATGACCCCCAGCCGATGCACACTATAGATCCAGCTAGCTAGCAAAAGTAACCAAGCATAGTCTACATAGGGGATGACCATACACTAGGCCATTCCTTCAAGTTTAGGCGAAGTAGCTGTTCCACCTAATCCATTGAAACAAACAGAGAAAGTCAAGGAAAATGAGGAGACAGAGGAATATGCTCCAAAAGAAAGAACAAGACAAAACCTCAGAAAAAGATGTAAATGAAACAGAAAGCAATATGCCTGATAAAGAATTTAAAATAATGATTGTAAAGATGTTCACGAGGCTGGAAAGAAGAGTGGAAGAACTCAGTGAGACTACCAAAAAAGAGATAAAGAATATAGAAAGGAACCAATGTTAGTCGAAGATCACCATAACTGAAATACAAAACATACTAGAGGGAATTAACTATAGATTACCAGATGCAGAAGAATGAATCAGTGATTGGAAAACAGAGTAATGGAAAGCATAAAAGTTGAACAACAAAGTGAGAACAGAGTGAAAAAAAAAGTGAGGATAGGTTGAGATCCCTTGGATAACATCAAGCAAAGAAACATTTGCATTATAGGGGTCCCAGAAGAAGAAGAAGAGAAAGAGGTAGAAATCTTATTTGAATAAATAATAAATAATAAATAAAATTAATTAATTAATTAATTAATTAAAATAAAAATAATAGTTCCTTAACCTGGTAAAGAACATAAACATCCAGGTTCAAGAAACACAGGGAGTTGCAAAAAGGCAAATCCAAAAAAGGTCCACACCATGACACATAATAATTAAAATATCAAAGGTTAAAGATAAACAGAGAATTTTTAAAGCAGCAAGAGAGAAGCATGAAGTCACCTGCAAGGAACATCCTATAAGGCTATTAGCTGATATTTCAGCAGAAATTTTGCATGTCACCAGGGAGTGGCATGATATATTCAATGTACGGAAAGGAGAAAAAAAAAAAAAAACACTACAACCAAGAATATACTACCCATAAGGTGATCATTCAGGTTTGAAGAACAAATCAGACAAACAAATGATAAAGGGGTTTATCACCACTAAACCAGGATTACAAGAAATTTTAAAGGGATTTATTTACATTTTTAAACTTTTTTAAACATTTATCTGAGAGAGATAGCATGAATGGGGGAGGGGCAGAGAGAGAGGGGACAGAGGATCTGAAGTGGGCTCTGAACTGACAGCAGAGTGCATGATGTGGGGCTCAAACTAATGAAATATTACATCAAGATCTGATCCAAAGGCAGAGGCTTAACTGACTGAGTGACCCAGGTGCCCTGACCCAAGTGCCAGGACTAATTTAAATGGAAAAGAAATTGCCATAATTAATTAGATACAAGAAAATCATGAGTGAAAATATGTAAAATAAGATAGCATATACATAAAACATGGAAGGAGTAAAAAAGAACTTCTTTTGAATGTGTTTGAACTCAAAAGACCATCAAATTAATATAGAGAGTTATATACTTGGGATGTTATGTATGAACCTCATTGAAATGAAAAACCATGGAAATGACAAACCCAAAACCTATAATAGATATACAAAAAATAAAGAGAAAGAAAGCCAAACATAACACTACAGGAACTCATTAATCACAAAGAAAGAAAGAAAAGAAAATGGGTAGAGAAGAACTATAAAACAACCAGAAAACAAATAACTAATAGTTACTTTAAATGTAAATAGCCTAAATGCTCCAATAAAAAGACATAGGGTGACAAAGTGCATAAAAAAGCAAGGCCCATCTATATGCTGCCTATAAGAGACTCACCTCAATGGAAGCCAAAAAAATAAATAAACAAAGCTAAAGTAGCAATAATTAGATCAGACAAATCAGACTTTAAAATAAACACTAAAAAATAAGGACAATATTTAATGATAAAGGGATCAATCCAAAAAGAGGATAGAACACTTGTAAATATCTCTGAACCCAACACTGGAGCATGTACATACACAAAGCAAATGTTAACAAACATAAAAAGAGAGATTGATGGTAATAAAATAATAGTAGGGGACTTTAATACCCCACTTACATCAATGGATACATCAACCAAGCAGAAAACCAATAAGTAAGCAGAGAGTTTTTTTTGTTATGTTTATTCTGTTTTGAGAGACACAGAGACAGAGTGTGAGTGGGGAAGCAGCAAAGAGAGAGGGAGACACAGAACCTGAAGCAGGCTCCAGGCTCTGAGCACATAGCCTGACATGGGGCTCAAACTCACAAACTATGAGATCATGACCTGAGCTGAAGTCAGCCACCTAACCGACTGAGCCACCCAAGTGCCCTGTAAGCACTGACTTTGAATGACACATTAGACCAGATGTACATAACAGATATTTACAGTGCATTCCATCTCAAAACAACAGAATACACATTCTTTTCCAGTGAACATGGGACATTTACCAGAATACATCACATGTAAGGCCACAAAACCAGCCTCAATAAAATTAAGAAGATTGAAATCATACGATGCATCTTTTCTAACCACAATGCTTTGAAACTAGAAAGCAATCACAAGAAAAAAAACGAAAAAAATCACAAACACATGGAGGCTAAACATGATACTAAAAAATAGGTCAATAAACAATCAAAGAGGAAATTAAAAAAATACATTGAGACAAATGAAAATACAATGTTCTAAAAACTCTGGGATGCAGCAAAAGCAGTTTGAAGAGAGAATAAAAAGAAACACAGCCCTAGTTAAGAAATAAGATAAAGCTCAAATAAACAATCTAAACTTACACCTAAAGGAACTAGGAAAAAAAGAACAATCAAAGCCCAAGGTATACAGAAGGAAGGAAATAACAAAGGTCAGAGCAGAAATAAATTACATAGAGACAAAAAACAAACAAACCAAAAACAACAAAACAAAACAAAACAAAATCAATGAAACCAAGAGCTGGTTCTTTGAAAAGATAAACAAGATTGATAGACCCTTAGCCAGACTCATCAACAAAAAAAGAGAAAGGACCCAAATAAATAAAACCAGAAATGAGTAAAAGAAGTAACAACTGACACTACAAAAATACAAAGGATAATAAGAGAATACTACAAAAAATTATATGCCACCAAACTGGACAACTTGGAAAAAATGGATTAAATTCCTAGTAACATATAAATTACCAAACCTGAAACAGGAAGAAATAGAAAACTTGAATAGACTGATAACCAGCAAAGAAATTGAATCGCCAATCAAAAATCTACCAACAAACAAAAGTCCAGGGCCAGATGGCTTTACAGGGGAATTCTGAATTTATTTATTTATTTATTATTTTTTTTTTTTTTAAATTTTTTTTTTCAACATTTTCTATTTATTTTTGGGACAGAGAGAGACAGAGCATGAACGGGGGAGGGGCAGAGAGAGAGGAAGACACAGAATCAGAAACAGGCTCCAGGCTCCGAGCCATCAGCCCAGAGCCTGACGCGGGGCTCGAACTCACGGACCGCGAGATCGTGACCTGGCTGAAGTCGGACGCTTAACCGACTGCGCCACCCAGGCGCCCCAGAATTCTGAATTTAAAGAGTTAATACCTTATTCTCCTCAAACTATTCCAAAAAACAGAAGAGGAAAGAAAGCTTCCAAGTACATTCTGTGAGGCCAGCATTACCTTTATAACAAAACCAGAACGACACCACAAAAAAGGAAAACTACAGGCCAATATGTCTGATAAACATGCATGCAAAAATCCTCAAAATATATTGGCAAACCAAATCCAACAATACATTAAAAGGATCATTCACCATGATGAAATGAGATTTATCCTGGGATGCAAGGATGGTTCAATATTCACAAATCAATCAATGTGACATACCACATCAACAAAACAAAGGATAAAAATCATATGATCATCTACATAGGTGCAGAAAAAGCATTTGACAAAATACCACACTCATTCATGGTAAGAACTCTCATTAAAGTGGGTTTAGAGGGAACATACCTCAATCTAATAAAGGTGTATATGAAAAACTCACAGCTAATATCAATGGTGAATCTGAGAGCTTTTCCTTTAAGATCAGGAACAAGACAAGGATGTCCATTTTTGCCACTTTTATTCAACCTAGTATTGGAAGTCTTCACAGCAATCATTCAAAAAAAAAAAAAAAAAGAGGCATTCATATGGGGAAAGAAGTTTCACCAGTTGTGGGGCACCTGGGTGGCTCAGTTGGTTAAGCATCCGACTTCAGCTCAGGTCATGATCTCACAGTCCAGAGTTCCAGCCCCATATCGGCCTCTGTGCTGACAGCTCTGAGCCTGGAGTCTGCTTCGGATTCTGTGTCTCCCTCTCTCTCTGCCCCTCCCCTGCTCATGCTCTATCTGTCTCTGTCTCAAAAAAAAAAAAAAAAAAAAAAACCATTAAAAAAAGGGTCACCAGTTGTGGATAACATGATACTAATACATAGAAAATCCTACAGAATCCACAAAAAAACTACTAGAAGTAATATAAATGAATTCAGTAAAGTTGTAGGATCCAAAGTTAATACCTATAAATCATTAGGGTTTTATACACTAATAATGAAGCAGCGAAAAAGGGAAATTAAATAAATAATTCCATTTTAATTGCACCAAAACAATAAAATATCTAGGAATAAACTTAACCAAGGAGGTGAAAGAACTGTATCTGAAAAATATAAAGCACCGATGAAAGAAATTAAGTACAGCACAAACAAATGGAAAGATACTCCATGCTCACGGTTTGAAAGCATTAATATTGTTAAAATGTCCATACTACCAAAAGAAATCTATAGTTTCAATGCATTCCCTACCAAAATATCAACAGAATCTTTCACAAAACCGAATCAAATGACACTAAAATGTGTATAGAACCACAAAAGACCCCAAATTAATAAGCAACCTTGAGAAAGAAAAACAAAACTGGAGACATCACAATTTCAGATTTCAAGATAAACTATAAAGCTCTCATAATGAAAACAATATGGCACTGGTACAAAAATAGACACATAGATCAATGCAACTGGATGGACAGCCCAGAAATAAACCCATACTTATACAGCCAACTAATCTACGACAAAGGAGGCAGGAATATACAATGAGGAAAAGGCAGTCAAGCAGTCTCTTCAGTCCCTGTGAGACTGAAACTCACAGGAAAATTGATTGGATCATCATAACACATCTTCCTGGGTGTCAGTTTACTCAGGGACAGGAAATCTTGTTTTACATAAAAACTAATGTCAATAAATTAAAGAATATACAACAAATATTGAAAATAAATTTATAGTTAAAATGTATAGATATTAAGAGTTTCTTGCTATCAATGGGTAGCTTCAGATCATACCTTCAAGCTCCTAAAGTATAGGTTCCTCTGCAACAAGGATACTTAAGTGGAAAAATTCCTAGGGTGTTTTTCATTTAATTATGGATTGGATACACTGGCATTTATTTTAAGCTCTGCCTTCCTAGTGTTTGGTTGTTAACCAAATAAAGTCATCAGGCATGTTAGAACTAATGAAAACCATCTTTTTCATTAAATTAGCTTGTTCTAGTATACTCTCAGATCAATCCAAAACTCATGCATGAATCAGAGGAACTTGAGGACTAGTGCCCTTAAAGGTATTCAAATAATAAAAACATAACTACTACCAGAGGAAGGGAAGAGTGGCCACGGCTGTCATTTAAATACAGTTTGAGCACCTCTGTTCAAGAGTTCATTCACTTCGGTTCTTTAAAGATGGTAGAGTAAAGGGGTTCTGGGTGGCTCAGTGGGTTAAGTGTTTCAGCTCAGGTCATTACCTCATGGTTCGTGAGTTCAAGCCCCATGTTGGGCTCCACACTGCTACTGTAGAGCCTGCTTGGAATTCTCTCCCTTACACTCTCTCTGCCCCTCTCTTTCTTTCCCTCTCTCTTAAAATAAATAAATAAACTTTTTTTACAAACTTAAAAAAAGATGGTAGAATAATAATTTAATGCAGGAGTCAAACCATCTGGTTTTATATCTGGGCTCTTCTGATTATAAACTATGTGACCTTGGGAAAGTTATTCACTTAAAGTCTTAGTGCTCTCATTGAGGACACTAAGGATGATATGAGGATAATACAATATGAGGATGATAATGAATTCTTCAGTGGGTTCATTAAAATGAAATAGTAAAAGTAAAGTGCTTGGTTCAGTGTTTGATACATTGAAAATGATAAAGTTAGTTATTATTTAGTGACAACTATGAACACTTACTACTACATAATGCTTAGTATAGTTACCCATTATTAGAGGACCTTTCTTTATTCCTTAATCTGTCCTAACCCAAAATCATTAACATATGTGGAAATGACTTTTTGAATATGTAATAATGTTTGTAAAAGTGTTGCTTGTAGTGAAAAATACCTGGAAACACACAGAATGTCCATCCAAAAGGGAAGGCCTCAGTTTCCCCAATATGTATATGGTTATTGGGCTAAATGATTTCTAAAATCTCTTCCACCTCCAACAAGGATAATATTTTCACACAGCTGTGAGTTAGGCTTGAGACCATTACTCTAAACAAGATGAAAAAAATAGGAAAATCTAAGGCATTTGGTGGATATTTAAAATTGTCACAATGCATAGTACTCTAACCACATAAAAAGTTAAAAAAATGTTATTAATATTAAGAATAGAAGTCACTAAGACATTGGGAATTACTTTATTATATTTTCATATATATGTAGTTAATTGTATGCAAATATTATATTCTTAATCTTTATAATGGAATAAAAAATAAATGGCATCAAAAATAAACATGAGATATAAATTTGAGGTTTAGGTAATGAAGATTGAGTAATTTAGGGCTGTTGGGAAGTTTAAAAGCTCTCAAGAAAGAAAGGATGCTGTGTGAGGTGTAAAATATTAAAACAATATTTGGTTTGGAATTTTATTTGTGTCGTTCTGATTTTTCTTCCTTTGAAATAACAGGAGACCTTCTGTAGGCAGATAATGCCAACCACCACGAGTGGCTATTTGTCCTTAGAACTATCAAGATCTAATACTATTATTAATATCAAGGAGTTGCCAATATCCATGAAATTTCTACTTTCATGCATATTATAGATGGAAAATTCATATTTGTAGATTCCTATGCTGCTTCCATAATAGAAGTCACAGCATACTGACTTCATAGAAATGCTGAGTGGCTTGAGACTATATACTAAGAAAGGTTTCTTTAAAACACTACCTTGATAAATAATAATACAAAAAGTAGTAAACAATATTGAATTGTAGTTCTATGTCCCATTCTTAGCCCCATTTTAGAGAGGGAGAACAGAAGTAATACAAGTGAGGTAGCTTGTCCAATATCTAATGCAACTAGTAAGAGAAAAAAAAAAAAAAAGGATTCAAGCCCAGCAATTCTGACTCCAGCACCTACACTAACAATCTGGTCATAATGTCTCAGTAAGGAAATCAAATGCTAAGGTTTGATGATTATTGGGATTCTCCTCTTTATACTCTAAAAAAGGTTTTTGTGAATTGCATGTATGTTGTTTGATACAAAAATGACCATCACCTTTGGAACATGTATTTGTTCCTGCCAGCAGGAATATTTGCAGTATCATAAGACTCGTTTTTCCTCAGAGGATGCACTAAATCAAATTAATTAAATATATCTGGGTATTCTGGATAAAATTTGGCAGAGAATATCCATTTGGGCTTGTTCTACATTGTCCAAATATAATGAAAAATTTAAAAATAGTTATTGTGGTCATATATACATGCAAAGACATTTAAATCCTTCAAAAATTTTCCTGCTTTAAAAAAATTTAAAGTTTATTTATTTATTTTGAGAGATATAGAGAGAGTAAGTGGGTGACGGGCAGAGAGAGCAGGGGAAAGAGAGAATCCCAAGCAGGCTCTGTACTATCAGAGTGGAGCCCTATGTATGGCTCAAATCCATGAACCATGAGTTCATGACCTGAGCCAAAACCAAGAGTCGGTTGCTTAACCAACTGAGCCACCTAGGTAACCCCCTCCGTTTTTAGTACCACTAAATAAAATGCTTCCAAACTTGCAATAAAAAAGATTTGCTTTATTTGAGTTTTAATGTGAGAATTCTTCAAATGAGCACCATTGGAAAAAGATCCTTGAATGCCCTTGTAAAAGTGTTCCTCTGCAATGTGAATTTACGTTTTTGAACATGTATGCTATTGTTAAGTTGAAAACTAGCATTAGAACAATATCCAAATTAGTAACTGATTCACCTACTCTGCCATTGCATTAATTGTAAGTGCCCTTTCAAACACCATGAAGTTAAGGCTATAATGCCAGAAATGTAATTCACAAATATTTCCCTTAAAAATCAAATTTTATAGCTATATGCCATACTCTACTCATTTGTGTGTGTCCTTATTTTAGGAATGAGTATGGAATGAGATAATTTTGCTTTGAAACTCACAGTATGAAATAATAACCAATTATTCATAACAATCCTGTCTTTAATTATAATTTATTAATAGCTTGAAAATGCTTTCTACTTACATTTAACAAGGAGATCTTTCTTATCAAAGGTTGAGAAAAGCACAGGCATTATTCGTGCTCTTGAATAATGCTAGCTACCATTCCTGTGGCTGGGCTGTAGACATCCATACACTGGCAACTCCACAAAATAGAAAAGCATTTCTGCTTCTTGTTTTGATTTGTTTTCTAGGTTAACATTGCTGTTATTTTCCTTTTCTCTCAGATATTTGGGAGCAGAAATGAAAGGCCAAGGATGAAGACCTAGCTACTGTAATTGTCTCCACTATCATGAAATTCTATTATCCCACAATTTGGTTCTCATTCCCTCCCAAATATAAATATAGCTAACAAATATTTACAAATTAGGAAGTTAAAATAAGCACACAATGGAACAGAATAGAGAGCCCAACATACACCCACACATATATTGACAATTTTTGATGAAGATACAAAGGTAATTCAGTAGAGAAAGGATAGTTTTTCAACAAATGATGGTGGGACAACTAGATGTCCATATGTAAAAAAAAAAAAAAAGAATTTCAATCCATATCTTGTACCACGTACAAAAATAGATCTGATCTGAATGTGAAACTAAGCATAAAAATTCTAAAAGAGCATAGAAGAATGTCTTAGTGATCTTGGGATAAGCAAAGATTTCTTAGAGATGACACCAAAAACATGGTTCATAAAAGGAAAAAAAAAGATGATAAATTGGACTCTATCAAAATTACAAACTTCTGTTCTCTGAAAAGCTACAAAATGTACTGTTAAGAGAATAAAAATAAAATCCATGGATTGGTAAAAAATACTTGCAGAGCTTTTATCTCCTAAGGACTTGTATCCAGAGTATATAACGAATTCTCAAATCTCGATAGTAAGACCAGAACCCAATAGAAAAATGGGCAATATATGAATAGACAGTTCACCAAAGAAGTTATGTGGATGGTAAATCACTACAAAAAAGGTGTTTAACATCATCAGTCATTAGGGAAATGCAAAGTAAAACCACAATGAGATGCTACTACATACCTATTAAAATTGCTAAATTTAAAAAGACCAACGGTACCAAGTGTTGGCATTTCTGATATGAATGCAAAATTGTACAACCACTTTGGAAAACAGTTAATTCTTAAAAAGTTAAACATAAACATAGCATGTGACTCCTCAGTTCATTTATATAATATTCTAGAAAGTGCAAACTAGTCTATTATATAACATTCTAGAAAGTGCAAACTAGTCTATAGAAACAGAGTAGATCAGTAGTTGCCAAGGTAGAGACAAGGAGAGGCATAATGAAACTTTTGGGGGTGATAAAAATTTTCATTTTCTTGACCGTGGTGATGAATTCACAGGTGTACAGATTTATTAAAACATCATATTATACACTGTATGTACAGTTGTATCTATTATAGTTCAATAAAATTGTTTCTAAAAAGAATTACCTTAGGGGCACCTGGGTGGCTCAGCTGGTTGAGCATCTAACTCTTGATTTTGGCTCAGGTCAAGATCCCAGAGTCATAGGATTGAGCCCCGTGTGAGGCTCCATGCTGAGCCTGCTTAAGATTCTTTCTCCCTCTCCCTCTGCTCCTCCCCTGCTCATGCACAAGCATGGGTACATGCATGAGTGAGCACTCTCTCAGAAATAAATAAATAAATATATATATATAGAGAGAGAATTAACTTATATGTTCAGATAAAATCTGTCTAGATGAACAAGAACAACAGCAACAAAAAAGTCCACCAATAAATGAAATTGCAATGCTTGGCTTTTTAAATATCTACAACAAAGATAATTCTGTAACACTTATTGTGTATTACATACATGTGTTTGTGTGACAGGCATGATAGTTGGGGTTGTATATATGTTCATAACAGGGAAGATATAAACAGATGTCAAAGAGCCATGTTCAGCCTGAATATACCAATAGATTCTGTGTTAAGCATCATTTCATGTAGAAGTATGAATATTTGACCCCAAAAAAGAATGTCATAAAATAATGAAACGGTGAACATATCACTATGCAACTAAAGATAGCTTTATTAAAAAAAATAAGCATATTATATACTAGAATACTTATAAAAATATTCACTATAGAAAATATATGCTATAATGCATACATTAAGTTCATTATATAAATAAAATACTTATTTTCTTTTAGGAAACTGCTATAATAAAATTAACAATAGACAAAAAAGCTACACAAATAAAAGTGTGTTATAAGATACCTAAGGTAGTGCATACACATCAAAAGTAGAGCACTGTAGTTAGAAGTCACCAATAGTCTTTGGCTTGGGAAAAAAATACTTACAAATAGAAAAATCAAAATAGTTCATTAATATATTATCTTTGTATGAGATTTTTTACAAGTTTTTCTCTTTTTATTCTCTCTGTTTCATTTCAAACTTCTTTGATCAGTGTGATTAAGCACGAATTCTTGAAAGACATTATTTAGATGACAATTTAAAATGAAATTGAGTAATTTAAAATAAAAGCTTTAGTTAAGTCACATTTGTCCAATATTATAAGTCAGAACAGAGATATTTTCTAAGTGAGTCACAGTTGTTTTAAATCAAGACCATAATTATTTAACCTGTAGGATCTCACCACTGATTAATTTCTTTCTTAATTCAGTGGAAAAGCAAGTGAAGGGTATGAGTAGGCATTTCTCAAATGGACAATAAAAATATGAAAAGACATTGAATCTTACCACTAACCTAAGAAATACAAATACATAATGATAAGAAATTAATTTGGAGGGGCACCTGAGTGGCTCAGTCGGTTAAGTGTCCAACTCTTGATTTCAGCTCAGGTTATGATCACACAATTCCATGGGATCAAGCCCTGCATCCGGCTCCTCACTGACAGCACAGAGCCTGCTTGGGATTCTCTCTCTAACCCCTTTCCCACTCACATGCTCTCTCTCTCAAAATAAATAAACATTTTTTAAAAGAAATTAATCTGGAGATTTTCATTAAAGATGTGAATAGTGATTACTCTCAGTGTGTTTTTAGTTACTTTTCTTGTTTGGATTTCAACATATTATCTAACCTTTCTTCAATGCATATCATTTTCATAAAATATAAAGTTTTCAAAAAAAAACCTGCCAGTACCTCATTAGTTGTTTGTAGAAAAATTATGGCCAACAGATCAGAGAACAGAATTCAGAAACAGAACCAAGCATTTTAGTTAATATGATAGAGTTGGTATCTCAAATAAGTATGAGTCAGAGAGATTACCAAACAAACAGCACAAAACAATTAGCTAGCTAATAAAAATATATTTAAAAATATTTGAGGGGTGCTGGGTGACTTAGTCGGTTAAGCGTCCAACTTGATTTTGGCTCAGGTCATGATCTCATGGTTAATGGGATCAAGGCCCTCATCAAATTCTTTACTGACAGTGTGGGAGCCTGCTTCAGATTCTCTCTCTCTCTGCCCCTCTGCCACTCATTCTCTCTCTCTCTCTTTCTCTCTCAAAGTAAATAAACTTAAAAAAAAAATTTGAATCCCTAACTCAATACTTATCCAAAATATTAATTCCTGATGATACAAAATTTAACATATAAATTAAACCTTTAACATACTGTCAAAATATAAGAGCATTCATTAAAAAAGGATATCTATCATTTTATTTATTTTTTATTTTTTTTAACGTTTATTTATTTTTGAGACAGAGAGAGACAGAGCATGAATGGGGGAGGGTCAGAGAGAGGGAGACACAGAATCTGAAACAGGCTCCAGGCTCTGAGCTGTCAGCACAGAGCCCGCTGCGGGGCTCGAACTCACGGACCGTGAGATCATGACCTGAGCCTAAGTCGGCCGCTTAACCGACTGAGCCACCCAGGCGCCCCTCTATCATTTTAAATGAAAATAATAAGTTTCAGGACAATATTTATGGCATAAACCCACTGACTTAAATAATTGTTTCCATAGTATATGTTGTGATTAAAATTATGAAATGAAAGAATACACACTCAGTTTAGTTTTTTTAATATTTTTTAATGTTTATTAAGTTTTGAGAGAGAGAGAGGAAGAGAGAGAGAGAGCAGGGGAGGGGCAGAGAGAGAGGGAGACACAGAATCCAAAGCAGGCTCCAGGCTCTGAGCTGTCAGTACAGAATCCCTTATGGGGCTTGAATTCATGAACCTGTGAGAAACCTAAGCCAAAGTCAGAAGCTTAACCAACTGAGACACCCAGGCACCCCTCACACTCAGTTAAGTTTTATTCACCATTAAACTGCCATCCTCTACCACATGTGCCTAACACACAGCAGGCACAAAAATATATTAGTTGAAGGACAAAATTAACTCTTAGCATTGTTTGGAGGAGTGTAAACTGTGATAACTTTTCTGGAGAGAAAAGTTTGGCAATATGTGTCAAAGAATAAAATGAACACAATTTACTCCTGCATTCCCATAATTTTCACGAGCGCATACAGTAGGTAGCCAGGGCTAATTTTTTTATAGTAGGAAAAAAATGTGTATGCTAGTAGAAAAATGATGTGGGAAGTAGCTGCCCTACAACAGGAATATGGTTAAATATTAAGTAAATAAACATTTCCATGGAATATGCATCTATTTTAAAATTAGGTGTTTATCATTTACCATGAAAATATAGCCACAACTGATAAATGAGCAGATTACAAAACAAAATATGTTTTATAGATAAAACAGTATATATAAACAGGCAGGTATGTAGATGTACAGAGAAATTTCTGGGAGGAAATGCACCAAAATGTTAAAAATGGTTATCATTTGGTTGATAAGATTGTGTATATATACCATCATTGGAATTTTATATACTGTTTTTTCTTTATAATGCTTATATACCTTGAAGATCAAAAATAAACAATAAAAGTAAATTTATTTACAAAATAGAAAGTGTTTCCTAACTTTTTAAAAATATGTGACTAAATGACAAAGCCCAAATTCTATAATAAAAAAGTAATGTAAAGATTAATCTAACTTTAAAATGTTTCCTCATTTGAAGTGAATAATTCATCATATTTTATATTTTAATTTACTACTTGTGTTCTGTGAGTAGGTTTAGACAGTGAATTTAATTAATTAGGTTATTTTCTGCATTAGTATATCAAATGACGTCTAGGTTTTTTGTTTGTTTTTACTTCCACAGAAAGATCAAGGTATCTTCCAATGAATTCTTTAAGAGACTATTAATATATCCTGTGAATTTTTATTCAAATATAGATAGGTAATTGTGGTCATTCATAAAAAGGGGCTAAATATGTTTCTTACCTTTTAATGAAAAGTAAACACTGGTCTTTTTTGTTGTACCAAGGGAGGTGTTCTGTAGCAGAAAACAATCCTGTAAATAAAAATAAGATACCTGTTTTTAAACCTCATTTTACAAAAGTTTATTTACATATTACTGGACTGGTAAATCATACTTTAGTGTGGCCGGAATATTACAATGTTAGAAGGAAACTGGTGGTAGACGACATTGTAAAGTATACCCTGACAGAGGATGCACTTTCATCAGCACAAATTCCCTTTCCCATGCTGTTGTTTATGGAATTGAAAACTGCTCCACAAAAGTATAGAGCAAACTGTCTGCTTTTAAATAACACTACTTAACATCTGAATGTCCTTGCACTTCATCTACAAGGTTGTTGCAAGCTTTGAGAACAGCTAGAGGCAAATCGGCAGCAAGATTGGACTATATTATATGCCAGTTTAAAAAAAAGAAATACAGTAAAAATAGTGTAACTGACTCATAGCATCGCCACCCTTGTAGATGGATATAAATCAGGCTTGCCCAACACCACAGATAGTACTTACTAAAAACTGTAAGGTGGAACTCAATATGCCTGCTTTCTAGCCCCTCCCCCCTTTGCCAATAAACGACTCCCTTTTCTCTCCAGTGTAAAAATACACGCTAATAGGATATTTAGATATAGTTTTAAAAAAATATATTACATATTCACACTACCCAATGATGCCATTTGAAGTATTTTCATCCAATTTTTTAAAAACAGATTTTTGTCAAGAGGCTCCTGACAAACCAAACGGGAATTCAGGATGAAATGATAGGAGAAAGATACTCCTCTTCCCTTGTTAGGAACCATGGATAGTATTTTTACCTCATATCTAAGCTTTTTTTTTATTTTTATTTTTTGAATTATAAAACTATAAAGATAATTTTCAGGGGAAATAAACGTCTTCCACGAATGTGTGCCTCAGCTACCAGGCAGCGTCTGGGAAGGTGGGCGGAGCCTGGAGAGCGGCGCGTGCGTTTGGTCATTCAATAGGTTAGACATTGTCAATCAAGTTTGCCCAGCAAATGAGGTGAGAGCTAAAAGGCACACTGGGAACTAAATTCACTGCAGGTGGGTCCGCAAGGGGTGGGAGCTCGCGATCTAAACCGTGAAGAGATCTTGGGGTCTTACACTGCGCCATTTGACTGCGGCACTCCTCTGTCCGCCGCAGCTGCTTTGAGAGTCCTTGCCACCGCCGCTCTTGCCCAGGCCTCTACTGCGGCTTCCACCTCTGCGGGATCACAGCAGCCCAGCCCAACCCCTTCCTGCGCTACTGCTGCCTTCGCCGCCGCCACCCAAGCATCCGTGAGTCATTTTCTGCCCATCTCTGGTCGCGCGGTCTCAGCGGTAGTTACCACATTAAGAGGTTTGCAGGGTTGCAAAATGGCAGAAGCGGATCTTAACACGGTTTTGGAACCTGCCGCCCAAAGGGTTGCTGAAGAGAAGATGGCTAGCTCCTCTAGTGATTCTGGGGAGGAATCTGACTGTAGTAGCTCTAGCAGCAGCACTAGTTGCAGCAGCAGCAGCAGCAGCAGCAGCAGCGGCCGCAGCCGCTTATATAGAAAGAGGAGGGTATCTGGGCCTTCCAGAAGAGCACAATGGGCTCCTTTGGGTAAAAGTTTCGTGGATAGGCTGCCTCAGGCCGTTAGAAATCGTGTGCAGGCGCTCAGAAATATTCAAGATGAATGTGACAAGGTAGACATCCTGTTCTTAAAGGCAATTCACGATCTCGAAAGAAAATATGCCGAACTCAATAAGCCTCTATACGATCGGCGATTTCAAATAATCAATGCAGAATATGAACCTACAGAAGAAGAATATGAGTGGAATTCAGAGGATGAGGTGTTCAACAGTGATGAGGAGGTGCAGGAAGACAGCCCTAGTGAAATGCCTGCTTTAGAGGGTGAGGAAGAAGATAACGAGCCTAAAGGAAAACCTGAGGTAAAGGCTGAAGAAAATGAGGTTCCAAAAGAAATTCCTGAGACAAAGGCTGAAGAAAAAGCAGAGTCTAAAGATTTTCTGGGGACAAAGCCTGAAGTGAAAGAAGACCCTAAAGTAGACCCTCAGGTAAAGGCAGAAGATAAAGAACAGACTAGAGCAACAGAAGCTAAGGCAAAGGCTGCCATAATAGAGGCTCCTAAAAGAATTCCTGAGGCCAGGCCTAAAGAAAGAGTGAATCTTAAAAGAGCTCATAAGGGAAAGCCTAAAAAAGATCCTAAAGGCATTCCTGACTATTGGCTGACTGTTTTAAAGAATGTTGACAAGCTCGGGCCCATGATTCAGAAGTATGATGCACCCATTCTGAAGTTCTTGTCAGATATTAGCCTAAAGTTCTCAAAACCTGGCCAGCCTATAAGTTACACATTTGAATTTTATTTTCTACCCAATCCATACTTCAGAAATGAGGTGCTGACCAAGACATATATAATAAAGTCAAAACCAGATCACAAGGATCCCTTCTTCTCTTGGGGATGGGAAATCCAAGATTGCAAGGGCTGTAAAATAGATTGGAGAAGAAGAAAGGATGTTACTGTGACAACCACCCAGAGTCGAACAACTGCTACTGGAGAAATTGAAAGTCAGCCAAGAGTGGTTCCTAATGCATCATTCTTCAATTTCTTTAGCCCTCCTGAGATTCCTAAGATTGGAAAGCTAGAGCCACGAGAAGATGCTATCCTCGATGAGGACTTTGAAATTGGTCAAACTTTACATGATAATGTCATCCTGAAATCGATCTATTACTATACAGGAGAAGTCAAATGTACCTATGAAGATAGTAAAAATTATGGAAACAGGAAATATCGAAAATAAAAAAAAGCTGCTTGAAAGAATTTTCAAGAATCTCAAAACTTCAAGCAGAAGTGAAGCAGGTTTATATAGCCTTAGGCGAGATGGGAAGGGGGCGCTGCTCTATAACCTCAACACTAGCATTCCTTATAGTCTTGTGTTTTCATATTTTCTTGGTAGTCTGAAAATGGTCTTACAGTGTCTAAGTATCAGTATATCTAGCCTGTTGTAGTGTAATATTCTTCAAAATATATAAATGTCAGTTATCTAAAGCATGCTCATTTTGTGCTATAAAGTTCTGATTTTTGTGAAGTCTTTTTGTCATGTTCCTATTAGAATGTAGCTGTGAAAACTGTCAGAATTGTCAATTGAGACAAATATTTGCTTGAAAAAAACAGTTCCTGAAGTACCAATGCAAGTGTTTTTTTTTTTTTTTTTATTTCCAGCCTGGAAGACTAAAAGTTTAAATCTGCTTGCACTAGCTGTGCCTTCATTACTTTGCTATAGAAATATGGTACTTACAGTAACTAGAACAGCTTAACAGTGAAATTTGCTTAAAAAAGATTAGCATACATTTAAGAATGTCCATCGAGACCATATATGATATGACTGTGAGCTTATTTATGTGACATAGTGGTCTATAAATTAATAATTAAGTTGTTTACCACTGAAGTGTTAGTGACATGGTATTTTTTAAAAGTTTCCTCATACTGTGTAATTGTAAACTGAGGTTACTAACCACATTTTCTTTGTAATATGTTCTACTTTATCTTTCACTAAGATGATCACTTTATATCATTTGATATTTTTTCATGTTCTATTGCATCCTAAAATAAATATCAAATAAAGTGTATCATGCTATAAAAATCTAACATTTTTTCCTAATTATAAAAAATGTAGGTCTTCTCAAAAAAGTGGAAAATACTGAGAAAAGGGGAAATTTAAGAAATATATAACTATTATTCATATTCTGATTTGTTTCCCAGATCTTAGCTCTTCTTTGGAAGATACACATTCAAGTGATTGGAGAGAAATGGGACAGAGGAGGAAGGCTAAGGGGGAGGAGGAGAAAGAGAGGGTAGAGGGAGAGGGAAAAGGAGAAGGAAGAGGGAGAGGAGGGTGGAAGGAGAAGAGGGTGGTTGGAAGGGAAGGGAGAGTGGAGAAAGAAGGGAAAGGGCTTGAGGGGAAAGGGAAGAGGGTGGGGAATGAAAAGGATGGGAGGTAGTGGGGATAGAGCAGAAGGGGAAAAAGGGAAGGAGTGCCTCACTGAGAAAATACATCTATATAAGCTGTTGCTTTCACTTCCAAAAGTAGGATGGGCAAATGACCTAGGATGAACAAGTGATCCAGGCCCACCTTCTGCCTGACTTGGGAGAAGGTCACACTCTTAGATGTGGCATTTTTTTTAAATAGGTGTCTCAGGCTTTCACCTCTTCAATACCATGCAACTGGTTACAGGGTAATGAGATCCTGCGATTTTGGGGTTGAAATTAGTGTGAAGAGGAGGTCCCTTAAAACTCAGCTTATCAGAAGCTTTGCACAGGGCACAAAGGCACAAGCACAACAAATGGTAAAGTAGTATCTTCTTTCACATTTGCCATTTCCCTGTCCACATATATCTTCCATCAAAACCTTAAGGAAAGAGCTGAAGCAGGAAGAAGACAGGATTTGGGGGTTTCTGGCTCTTTAGGCATAAAATTACCTAATAGTCTTTCCAAATCCCATCGTACATAGTTTAATATCTTGCTTTTATCCCTGTTTAACAATAGCCCAGACCGTGTCTACAATGTAAAATATTACAATATATGACACTATATTTAACAATCTGGGGTGTTTGGATATTTAGGTTTTTATTTCTGAGATATTTGCATCCATCAAGAAAGGGTATGGGAATAGATTTACTAATATAGCAGGGCCAAAACGAAGGCTATAATAAATATGGTGTACCTGGGTCACTGTTGGGGAGGTTCCCAAATCGGATATATACTGTGCTTGTCAGACATCACAGATATAGCAGAGCCCTTAAAACTCCTACATGGAATGCAAAATCCTTATCGCATCTTAGAACACTTAAGTATTTAGCCCTTACCTGTTCTGTATTTTCCAATATTAAAGGAACGCATCTCAGAATATTTGCAACAAAGAAGCAGAAATGCAGAAAATAAAAGTCATTCAGAAGCACGCTACAGGAAGATATTGTGTTTATAGATTGGTGTATTTTTTCCCAGTCTGTCTCTTGATTAGGTTTTATCACAACTTCTTGGCTCAAATCAAAAGGTTAATTCAAGCTGGGTGGGTGTAAGAAAGCGCGGTGGAAAAACAGCTTAATGGTATATTTACCTTTACCGCTTAGGGGGCTGGTGGGAGGGTGGAGGAAAGGGAGGGGCGGGGTAATTGCCAAAGCTTTTTACATTAGTAAAGCTAGAATCACAGAAATGCAAACTGTCTGTGCTAGGTGCTTCTACCACCGTGGCTAGTGAAGGTGGCTACAGCCGGGAAACCGCTGGGCTTGCACGTTTGTTGGGCTGCAGGTTTGTCCATCACACTTGCCCAACCAATGAATAATGCTGGAAGGAGGAGCCTACTGGGAATGAACTCCGTGAGCGGACAGCAAAAGCTTGGGGAGAGCTTTTACTCAGTCTTCTGTGACTTTTTTCTGGCGCGCTGTTTTCCCTTTGCTGTCATTTAAGGCTGAGGCAAGCTGCCCTCTTCCTTGTTCCCAACCCGACCGAGGAGGACCCACACCACCACCACGTCCCCCCCTTTCCCACATCCTCCTTTGTGAGTTCTTTCCCGTCCTGGATTAGGCAATGAGCGTCCATGGTAGTCACTTTAAAAGTTTGCTCTTTTCCTTTAACCTTGCTGACTGATGACGAAGAATGTGACTAAGCAGCAGGGATTAATGAAGAGATCATGGAAGAAACTCTGGATCGAAGTAAACAAAGTGAAAATACAGATAGTCAAATGAAGCAAATTACCCATTATGTCGCAGTCTAGCGATACTGGTGCCCCTGCTCCCACCCCGCCCCCCCCCAAAAAAAAACCACTTAAGGGACCATATGACAAGATAGAAGCCAAATGTGAAAAGGAATTGCAGGCTTTTGAAAAAAGTATAAACTCTTACTTGATGAGGTAGGTGTTTGTGCCAACTAGTGCATGTATTAGGACAACCTACAGTATAATAACTTTAATACACGTAGGGATTACTTCAAATGTTTTGTGAGTTTTGTAGAGTATATTTTTTAAATAAAAAATGAAATATTTAAATATTAAAACAGCATTTAGAAGTATACTTTTCTTCAAGATACAGAACACAACAAATTCTCTAAACCATCTTTTCTCATTGCTATGCAGTTTAGTCCTTTTTTTTTTGTATTATAGATTTTAGAGAGTGGAAAAATTATTAGAATTCTTCACTGAAGCTAATATTTACCTGGGGGGGAAATATACTTGGAAAGCCAATCAATTTAAGTATGTGTTTTGCCTCCAGCTCAGAAGTAAAAGAGTTTAAGTCAACTTAGACGAGGTGTGCCTTTATTATTGTGCTATAAAAATGTGGTTTACTATGATATAGTACCTAACAAAATTTTATCACTTGAATAAAGTAGCATAGAGTTAAGAATTTTCAAAAACACATTAATATCAAGTCTCCGATATCACTTCTTAAATTTTTGTGTGACACAGGATTTATAAAGAAAAATATAATGAAGCTGTTTTTCCCTGGTAGTGCTGAGAAAAGTTAGTGTTTGCGAGCGTTTTTCTCAGCTGTACTCATGAGTTATGTAAACTAAAGTGATTAATTATATTTTGTTTGAACTGTGCTTCAGTGAAAGTTGAAACTTTATTACTGTTGTATTACATCCTCTGATTATAAAGTATGTTCATTATAAAAAATTTGGAAAATATACTGAAAAGCATAAAAATTACTTTAAACAGTTCTGCCTTCAAACATAACCACAATTTGCACGAAAATGTCTATATCTTTATTAATATTGTTGCATCCACATGACTCCTGAAACAGAATGCAATCGGCACCAGTGACAGTCACAACAAAATTTATTGCAGCAAGAGGCAAGGCCAACCGATCAAGACCGACACTCTTGATCAGAGTGCAGTCAAACAGCCAGGGTACAGAGTTTTTATAGCTGACCACATTGTCTTATCATCACCTGGGGACAGAACAAAGAAATAGTTCCCAGATGGGGGTGGAAACAGTTCAGACATGCCCTTGCCCCAATCCAATCAAACACTAAACCAGTTGATTTCCCTTAAACTTTTGTTCCTTTGATTGATAGGACAAGTCTGTTATCTCTTAATCTACAATGTTAAAACAAAGCTGTTATTTCTTAAAGCTACAGGTTAGCCCTACACTACAATTTAACCCTTACAATATAACTACGATTTTATCACTTTCACTTTTCAGTTAATACATTTTGGAGCCCTGTGCATGCAAAGTTTATTCCTTTTAACATATTTTAAATGGATATGCCATAGCTTATTGTATGGTTTTTTTCATGGGCATTTAGGTTAGGAGCATTTTTTTCTAATTGCCTAGTAATTACAAACACTATTTGAATTAAGGAAAAATGTTGCATATGTTGAAACATTTTTGCTTTTGCTTTTCATTTTTTTTTCTTTTTCCCTGCAGAAGAGTTTTTTTTTTTTTTATGATTTTATTTTTAAGTAATCTCTACACCCAATCTGGGACTTGAACCCACAACCCCAAGTTCAAGAGTCTCATGCTCCACCAACTAAGATTTCCAGGAGCCCCAAAAAGAATTTTTATTATTTTTTTAATTTATTTTTATTTTTTTTCAATATATGAAATTTATTGTCAAATTGGTTTCCATACAACACCCAGTGCTCATCCCAAAAGGTGCCCTCCTCAATACCCATCACCCACCCCCCATCAACCCTCAGTTTGTTCTCAGTTTTTAAGAGTCTCTTATGCTTTGGCTCTCTCCCACTCTAACCTCTTTTTTTTTTTTTCTTCCCCTCCCCCATGGGTTTCTGTTAAGTTTCTCAGGATCCACATAACAGTGAAAGCATATGGTATCTTTCTCTGTATGGCTTATTTCACTTAGCATCACACTCTCCAGTTCCATCCACGTTGCTACAAAGGGCCATATTTCGTTCTTTCTCATTGCCACGTAGTACTCCATTGTGTATATAAACCACAATTTCTTTATCCATTCATCAGTTGATGGACATTTAGGCTCTTTCCATAATTTGGCTATTCTTGAGAGTGCTGCTATAAACATTGGGGTACAAGTGCTCCTATGCATCCTGTACTCCTGTATCCCTTGAGTAAATTCCTAGCAGTGCTATTGCTGGGTCATAGGGTAGATCGATTTTTAATTTTCTGAGGAACCTCCACACTGTTTTCCAGAGTGGCTACACCAGTTTGCATTCCCACCAAGAGTGCAAGAGGGTTCCCGTTTCTCCACATCCTCTCCAGCATCTATAGTCTCCTGATTTGTTCATTTTGGCCACTCTGACTGGCGTGAGGTGATATCTGAGTGTGGTTTTGATTTGTATTTCCCTGATAAGGAGCGACGTTGAACATCTTTTCATGTGCCTGTTGGCCATCCGGATGTCTTCTTTAGAGAAGTGTCTATTCATGTTTTCTGCCCATTTCTTCACTGGGTTATTTGTTTTTCGGGTGTGGAGTTTGGTGAGCTCTTTATAGATTTTGGATACTAGCCCTTTGTCTGATATGTCATTTGAAAATATATTTTCCCATTCCGTTGGTGGCCTTTTAGTTTTGTTGGTTGTTTCCTTTGCTGTGCAGAAGCTTTTTATCTTCATAAGGTCCCAGTAGTTCATTTTTGCTTTTAATTCCCTTGCCTTTGGGGATGTGTCGAGTAAGAGATTGCTACAGTTGAGGTCAGAGAGGTCTTTTCCTGCTTTCTCCTCTAGGGTTTTGATGGTTTCCTGTCTGACATTCAGGTCCTTTATCCATTTTGAGTTTATTTTTGTGAATGGTATGAGAAAGTGTTCTAGTTTCAACCTTCTGCATGTTGCTGTCCAGTTCTCCCAGCACCATTTGTTAAAGAGACTGTCTTTTTTCCATTGGATGTTCTTTCCTGCTTTGTCAAAGATGAGTTGGCCATACGTTTGTGGGTCTAGTTCTGGGGTTTCTATTCTATTCCATTGGTCTATGTGTCTGTTTTTGTGCCAATACCATGCTGTCTTGATGATGACAGCTTTGTAGTAGAGGCTAAAGTCTGGGATTGTGATGCCTCCCCCTGCAGAAGAGTTTTAATGTTAATACAGCCACATTTATCCTTTTTCCCTCTATTATAGATTTTGGGTATTTGGCTTAGATCTTTCCACACCAAGATCATTTTTTTTTTTACTTGATCATGTTTTCTTACAGAATTCTTTAATTTCATTTAAAGCTTTAATCTTTCTGGAATAATTTTGATGTAAAGATTGAGATACCTGTACCATTTTTTTTTCTCAACACAACTCACTAGTTGTTTCAACACCATTTATTGAGTATTAAATATCCAATGTAAATAATTGACACCTTTATTATATAATCCATTACCTCATGTGTTTGGGTCTATTCATGGACTGTTCCATTCAAAATGTTTTTTTTTTTTTCAACATTTTTTATTTATTTTTGGGACAGAGAGAGACAGAGCATGAACGGGGGAGGGGCAGAGAGAGAGGGAGACACAGAATCGGAAACAGGCTCCAGGCTCCGAGCCATCAGCCCAGAGCCTGACGCGGGGCTCGAACTCACGGACCCCGAGATCGTGACCCGGCTGAAGTCGGACGCTTAACCGACTGCGCCACCCAGGCACCCCTCAAAATGGTTATTCTTGTGCTAGTATAAATCTTTTTTAAAAATCTCTGATGTACATTTTAAGATTTTTTATTATACATTTTTAAAGATTTTTTGGGGGGAGATTTTCACCTATTTATTTTTCCAGATGAGCTGCAGTATTGCTTTTTTTCACACTTCCTCCCCGAAGCCTATAGATATTTTGATTTGGGGTTTGTTTGAATTTGTAGATAGACTTAGAGAGAATCGGGAATTTCATATTATTCAGTCTTTTTATCCAAGGACAAGATGTGTCTTTCCATTTAATCAAGTCTTTCTTATATCCTTCAGTAGAATGTTAAAGTTTACCTGTTAAAATAGGCTTTTCAAAAAATTTCAGGACCTGTTCCTTAGTTTCTTCTTCCTTAGTCTGCCTTTTGCTTATGTTGTTTTGCTTCTTATTTTTAAATCATCTATGCTTAGGGGTTGTCTCATTTTTTTTTTTCAGTTTTGAATGGGGGCAACTGTTTGCTGAAGTGTGATGTGTGAAGAGGTGGAAAGAAATGAACTCAAGCATCTCAGAAGTTTCAATTCAGGTTTGTATAATATCATTCTCTCTCTAAATTGCTAATATCTCTCTCCTGAGGCCATTTCTATCAATTTATGGTGTTCTCTCCATTGCCAGCTTTGGAATGAACAGAAGATCAGTATGATTCAGTGAAATGTCTTGAGTTAGAAGTGTTCTGTGGCGATCTAGTAGTTAATTTCTGCTCAACTGACTGACCAGCATCTTTAGTTACTTGTTGTTTGTCTTTCTCATATTGAAGCAATCTCCAGAAAATAAAGATGATATACTGGTATAATTTTCTTCTTTACTTCAGTTCCACTTTTGTTCTGTGTTATGGATGTGATGAAATTTTGGGGTGATGGTGGGGTTCAGAGCTGATGGGCAAGAAAGAATTCTCGAAGATGTCTTTGGTGTAAAAAGATGATTTTATTAAAGCACAGGGACAGGACCCATGGGCAGAAAGAACTGCACTGGGGTTGTGAAGAGTGACTGATTATATACCTTCAGGTTGGGAAGAGGTTAGGGACAGCGTAAGTCTCTAAGGAATTTTGGAAGCAAGGTTTCCAGGACCTTGAGGGGCTAGCTGTTGTTAGGAAAACATCATTTATTACTACTTAGTAAAGCCTCAGTCATGAACCTTTCAGATGTGTAAACAGTAAAACTTCAGTCATGAGACCCTTCAGATGTATATCAGGGGTCATATGCTTGGAGTACAATTGCCAACATATACTTGGTGGTTAAAGATAAAGGGGGTTTTCAAAGGAATTTTTATGTGTTCGGGGAGACTTACAGGATCCTGGGGTGTTAGGATAATGTTAAGCCAAGATTCCCTTTTGTCCCTAGAAAAGTGTCATCATCTAAGCAGCTGAGCTCCTAGAGGAAGGTCACTCTACCTGTTTCAAGGATTTGTCAATGGGTTGTAGTCAGTAAGGGAATTTAGTTTTTCATTTTCCTTTGTTTCCCACATCACCATGGCAAGGAATTAAACCCCCTTAACATCTTGATAAGGGTGATATTAGGGCTCTAGGGAAAGGAGTGTATAGGCTTCTGGAAATTAGGGTATAGATGACATTGCCTTTTTCTTGCAGTTTACTAAATTATACATAAACTGAAAGAGATTCCTGTCCTGCATGATTGTGGTCTGTATCAGTCAGCCATTTGTTTTCTTTACTTACCTTTGTTTATGGGCAGTCAGGAGTGTCAGAGGAATATCATACATATCCTACCTGGGGGTGGGTGCTTTTAGTATGTACTTTGCCCTCAGCTTGCCCCATGCTTCCTCATCAGAGCTGTTTCCAAAAGGGGTTATTTTTTTGCTGCTTTCACTATCTGCCGCAGGCCTAAATCAAATATTTAGGGCTTGAGACCTGTGAAAGCAAGCATTGATTCATAGTCTTGCATTTTTTTTTTCCCTTTGGTTACAATTTCATTGAAACTGAAAGATATTCTTTCCAGTGTGTGTCAGATGATTCTGATGCATATGCAGGATTGAGAACCACAAAGCAATATAGAGAAGAATCTCTGAGAGGGACGTACATAATGCTCTCTAAATGTATTGACCTCAGAAAACTTTTTCTGCAGCACAGCTATTAACAACTCTCCTAATTCAGTAGGAGTACCTGTTTGGTGAATTTGGCTTTGGCTAAATATGTAAATTAGCCCAGATTCATTTATTGGTAAAAGCCTCCCTTAACACTTAAAGAAAAAAAAAAAAAACTTTTGCTAAAAAAAACCAAAAACTTTTTTTGAGACCTTTAAAGAACCCATAGAAACTTGCAAATACAGTATAGAAAGGTCCTGTATGCCCTACATCCAGCTGTTCCAAATGGTTAACACCTTACATGACTATAGTACTATACCCAAACCAGGATGTTAAGTTGGTACAATTTACAAACCTCATTCAGATTTTGACACATTTTACACACATTCATGTGTGTATGTGTGTGTGTGCATGTGTATGTCCACATAGTTCTATGCAGTTTTACCACATGTACAGATTCATGGAACTACCACTGCAATTAAGATTCAGAACTGTTCCATCATCACAAATTAATACTAATATACTAATGTTCTCCCTCTTGTCCCTAATGCTTGGCAACCATTAATTTGTTTTCTGTCTTGATATGAAAAAGTTATACAGATGGTTATATAAATGGAATTATATAGTATGTAACCTTTTGAGAGTGGCCTGTTTTCACTCAGCAAAATAACCTTAACGTCCATCCAAGTTGTACCTGTACTAATAGCTGTCTTTTTATTGCTGGGTAGTATTCCAGTGTGTTAATCACTGATCTGTGACTATGCTATAGGAGAATAAAACTGGGTGGAAAGCAAACAGGACTTCCAGTGGCCAGGACCTCCCATAGGGACAGAAGAAGGAATTACAAGGTCTTTCTCTGTAAAATTTGAAAGTTTAATAGTATCAATAGAAAATGCTTATGTGATGCTTACTATGTACCAGGAATATACAAATTATTATTTATGTATGTAATCTTGCTACAATATTTTTTTTTTTTTTAGAGAGAGAGAGAGTGCACACATTACAGCAGGGGAGGGGGCAGAGGGAGGGGGAAAGAGAGAATCTTAAGCAGGCTCCACACCCATCACAGGTTCCACGACCCTTGATATCATGACCTGAAAGGAAATCAAGAGTCTGATGCTTAACAGATTGAGCCACTTAGGCAGCCCTCTTGCTATAATCTTGAATTGGTACAATTATTATGTTTTTCTAACAAATGGAGAAACTGAGGTACAGAGAGGTTAAGTAACCTGTCCAAGTTCACACAAATGGTAATTGACAAAGCCAGGTTTTAAACTTGGCTGTCTGGCTTGAGTCCATGTTTTTAACTGCTCTACTGTACCACTCTCTACCATACTTTACCACCTAAAAAAGCACCTTCTTTGTCTATATTCAAGACTACACACAAAGGCTCAGGGAAGCAGCAGAGAAAAAATAAGTATAACCTGCAGACAAAGTGGTTGTTCATCTATTGAGGAAAACTAAGAATTTCATCTTATCTAGCAGTGGTGCCCCCTGAATCCACTTGTAACTCATGTCTGAGTAACTTTGTCAAGGTTTATAGCTTAATAAGACCACTGGGTGGAGCTTAGCCCCTGGGTCATATCCATCATATTCAGGGGTATGATGAGAAATGGCTTAGTAAATTTATATTTTGGTTAAGTTCAGGATGATCTATTACCATTAAAGATTTCTTTTACCTTTCCAACTTCTTGTATATTTATCATTCCCTGTTTTCCTGTAGTCAGCAGCAATAAAGAGCCTTTTAAATCAGTCAACGTAAGAAGGGAAGAGAAACTGAAGAGATTTACTCCTAAGCCTCCTTGAGCATAACCCAAAGGGACATTTATAGGATTTGAGCATTGTAGAGGATGAAAGCAGGGATTTGAAGTCTGTGATAGGCTTGGTTTGACTCCCACTTTTGTCACTTACTGGCTTTGTGACCTTATGCAAGTTGCTTAATACCTCTAATCCTCATTTTTCATATCTACAAAATGTGGCTGTTATCTTACTACATCATAGAATTATTGTAAGGCTTAAATGAGATATTGTTTATCAAATACTTAGCATACTTACTGGTGTGCAGTAGCCATTCAAATAATAATAATTGTGATTGCTATAATTAGAATAAATTAGTTTTAGTTGGAATTCCAATGAAATATAATGATATTAAAGATTTTACAATAGGTATTCACACATCCAGTTATGTCCATCTTTGAGGAAAAAAATCTTCTTTCATGGGTTTCATGTAATCATTCCAGTTTTCTCTTGTCATTTTCCTCCCTAAATCAGTTCCTGGTAAACACCTACCTGCCTGCATCATTACTATATCTTCAGTCTTTCAAGATCATTTTGAATTTTTATCCATTTCTTTAAAGAGCCAGTACTCTACCCAATCTGTTTTCTTACCAAAAGACTATGCAATAAAAACTTTTCTTTAGTAATATTGAATACAACTGGATCATTTCCAGAACCCAGTTGCCCATTTCTATGTAAAATAGGGATTTACAAACTATTTCCAGTGTGGAATGCTTTTTATACAACCTCTTCTAGTTTTAGCCCCAGAGTATTAATAGGGTTCACAGAAAACAGGTTAGTGATATTTTGACGTGGTTTCTAAAAATGTTCTTTTGGTTAGGAAGTTTATTCTTAGGAATTGCTTGTAAAAGTTTAAGAGAGCATGAGATGTGAGAAGTGAAAGGCAACGAAGAGCATATCAGATGACATCTACTTAAAACATTTGCACCACATCCCATAAAAAATGAAATTTGAGGAGAGTAAAAATATTTCACGTAATATTTCCCTTCAAATATCACCACTATTTACAACTTCAGGTAAAATATCATGATGTTAGATTTGCTGAATTTGTTATTAACTCCCATCAGCCGGTCTTGCTTTAAGGAAAAACATCTCTTTAAATCCAATAAAAAAGATTTCGGGAATAAGATGCATTACTTATAATTATTTAAGTATAATTCAAGTTTTAATAGAGTTCTTCACTTTTTGGATTGAAAAACAAAGAAAAGCACAAAGACAAGTAAGTCACGTAAATTTTTTGCTGTTATTTCTGTCTGGGTTCAGGGTGCAAGGAAAGCATTCCAAAAATATAATATACTTTTAAATATTGGAAGAATTGGATTTTCTTAGCCTAATTATCATGTCAGCGGGTTGCCAATTAATTGTTTGATATTCCTTTATGCAAAGTCTACAGCTGTATTTAATTAAGGTGAAGAGTTAGAGAAAGAACATAGCTATTTTTTAAAAATCTGTATAGATGATGAGGTTTAAGAAAATGAATTCAGTTTTGTAACTGAATCTATACTAAGCAGCACATGGTAATTTATCAGAAAATTTCTCTAGTTTAGGGAAATCCCTGGTTGATTTTCTAGACAATGGTTTTAGAAATAAGTCTTTTGAAATATGTTTAGGTTTGTTTAGCTTGTGTTATTAAATATTCTCACAAGTCTAATAGTGAAAAAGAATAACTTGACAAGACCCAACAAAAAAAAATGCTATATCTTAAATTACATGTTGGAAGAAGTATTATCCCAACAATTTGATTTTCATTTCATTTTCATGAGGAAGCAAGAGATCAGAAATGATACCTCAATTACCATAATAATTTTATGTGAAAAGAGTATATTTAGTTTTTTTTATTTGATGCAGAAACACTAATTTGATATTAAATATGGCTTAAATCTCTGTATTGTTCTAATATTTTTAGTAAACAAAAAGTATTTGTGTATAGTAAAGAGCAGTTGAGTCAGAGTTTTGTTACTCAGGGTAGATTAATTTCCATCCACCAAAAATGCATCATGTGATATTTTTTAAAAATACCAGAATTTATTGATGTTTAAGATTTTCTTCTTGGCATGTCTTCTCTATCTAACAACCTGCTTTGTGGTAGTGATCTGGAGGGTAACTTGTACCTAAGGAAAGGTAGAAGAAAGAGTACTGGGTGGCATTCCTTATCTAATTTTTGGATCTGTCTTGATAGTCTCAACTTAAAATCATATCATTTATAAAACAATATATAGGATGAATGACAAACTTAAGAAAACTTGTAAAAGAGTGAAAGAGGCAATTCCAAAAAATATTTTTATATGTATATTAGCCTTTTGGCTAATAAATATGAAAAATCTCACCTTCACTACGAATAAAAGAGATGAAAATTAAAATAATGATGAGATACTGATGTTTACCTGTTTTGTTGGCAAAATTAAAATTTAAAAGTTGCTATCATTCTTCCATAATGTGAAGAAAATTCCATGTCAGATACTGCAAGTGGAAAGGTTTGTACATATTTCCTGGAGTATTATTTGGCAGTAGTTAATAAAAACCTTAAAAAATGTGCATATTCCTTGCTGCAGCTGGGTGGCTCAGTTGGTTAAGCTGCCAACTCTTGATTTTAGCTCAGGTCATGATCTCATGGTTTGGTTTGTGAGATCGAGCCCCACGTTGGGCTCTGCCCTGACAGCACTGAGCCTGCTTGGGATTCTCTCCTCATCTCTCTGTCCCTCCCCTACTCTCTCTCTCTCTCTCTCAAAAATAACTAAATGAGCAAGGAAAATATTTTCAAAATGTGCATATTTCTGGGGTGCCTGCATTGCTCAGTTGGTTGAACTTCTTTCTTTGACTCAGGTTATGATTTTGTGGTTCATGAATTCAAGCCCCTTGTCAGGCTTGGTGTGGACAACTCAGAGCCTAGAGCCTTCTTCAGATTCTGTGTCTCCCTCTCTCTCTGCCTTTCCTGGTTCTCTCTCTCTCTCTCTCTCTTTCTCTCAAAAAAAATTTAAAAAATTAATTGAAAATGTGCATATTCTTGTTGTTTAACATAGTGTTGGAGTTCTAGCATCAGCAATCAGACAACAAAAGGAAATCAAAGACATCAAAATTGGCAAAGATGAAGTCAAGCTTTCACTTTTTGCAGATGATATGGTATTATACATGGAAAACCCAATAGACTCCAACAAAAGTCTACTAGAACCGCTACATGAATTCAGCAACGTCACAGGATATAAAATCAATGTACAGAAATCAGTTGCCATTCTTATACACTAATAATGAAGCAACATAAAGACAAATAAAGAAACTAATCCCATTCATAATTGCACCAAGAATCATAAAATACCTAGGAATCAACCCAACCAAAGATGTAAAAGATCTGTATGCTGAAAACTATAGAAAGCTTATGAAGGTAATTGAAGAAGATATAAAGAAATGGAAAGACATTCCCTACTAATGGATTGGAAGAATAAATATTGTCAAAATGTCAATACTACCCAAAGCTATCTACACATTCAATGCAATCTCAATCAAAATTGAACCAGCATTCTTCTCAAAGCTAGAACAAGCAATCCTAAAATTTGTATAGAACCACAAAATACCCCGAATAGCCAAAGTAATATTGAAGAAGACAAAAGTGGGAGGCATCACTTTAGCCTCTACTACATCCAAGACTTTAGCCTCTACTACAAAGCTGTCATCATCAAGACAGCATGGTATTGGCACAAAAACAGACACATAGACCAATGGAATAGAATAGATACCCTAGAACTAGACCCACAAAAGTATGGCCAACTCATCTTTGACAAAGCAAGAAAGCATATCCAATGGAAAAAAGACAGTCTCTTTAACAAATGGTGCTGGGAGAAGTGGACAGCAACATGCAGAAGAATGAAACTATACCACTTTCTTACACCATTCACAAAAATAAACTCGAAATGGATAAAGGACCTGAATGTGAGACAGGAAGCCATCAAAACCCTAGAGGAGACAGCTGGCAACAACCTCTCTGACTTCAGCTGCAGCAGTTTCTTACTTGACATATCTCCAAAGGCAAGGGAATTAAAACCAAAAATGAACTATTTGGACCTCATGAAGATAAAAAGCTTCTGCACTGAAAAGGAAGTAATCAGCAAAACTAAAAGGCAACTGACGGAATGGGAAAAGTTATTTACAAATGACATATCAGAAAAAGGGCTAGTATCCAAAATCTATAAAGAACTCACCAAACTCCACACCTGAAAAACAAATAATCCAGTGAAGAAATGGGCAGAAAACATGAATAGACACTTCTCTAAAGAAGACATCCGGATGGCCAACAGACATATGAAAAGATGTTCAATGTCACTCCTCATCAGGGAAATACAAATCAAAACCACACTCAGATATCACCTCACACCAGTCAGAGTGGCTAAAATGAACAAATCAGGAGACTATAGATGCTGGAGAGGATGTGGAGAAACGGGAACCCTCTTGCACTGTTGGTGGGAATGCAAACTGGTGCAGCCGCACTGGAAAACAGTGTGGAGGTTCCTTAAAAAATTAAAAATAGATCTACCCTATGACCCAGCAATAGCACTGCTAGGAATGTACCCAAGGGATACAGGAGTGCTGATGCATAGGGGCACTTGTACCCCAATGTTTATAGCAGCACTTTCAACAATAGCCAAATTATGGAAAGAGCCAAAATGTCCATCAACTGACGAATGGATAAAGAAATTGTGGTTTATATACACAATGGAACACTATGTGGCAATGAGAAAAAATGAAATCTGGCCTTTTTAGCAACATGGATGGAACTGGAGAGTGTTATGCTAAGTGAAATAAGTCATACAGAGAAAGACAGATACCATATGTTTTCACTCTTATGTGGATCCTGGAAACTTAACAGAAGACCATGGGGGAGTGGAAGGAGAAAAAAAAAAAGTTAGAGAGGGAGGGAGCCAAAGCATAAGAGACTTTTAAAAACTGAGAACAAACTGAGGGTTGATGGGGGGTGGGAGGGAGGGAAGGGTGGGTGATGTGTATTGAGGAGGGCACCTGTTGGAATGAGCACTGTGTGTTGTACAGAAACCAATTTGACAATAAATTTCATATTTAAAAAAATGTGTATATTCCTTGACCTAGCAAATATTCAAGGAATTTATCTAAGAAAATAACAGCAAAACCAATTATAAGCATATTAATTTGAGGACACCTGGGTGGCTCAATCGGTTGAGCATCCAACTTAGGCTCAGGTCATGATCTAGCAATTAATGAGTTTGAGTCCTGGGTTGGGCTCTGTGCTGACAGCTCAGATCTAGAGCCTGCTTCAAATTCTGTATCTCCCTCTCTCTCTTCCCGCCCCCTTCCCCCACTCACGCTCTGTATCTCTCTCAAAATTAAATAAAAATATTTTTAAAAATTTAAAAAAGATGAGTACTTGGGTGGCTCAGTCAGTTAAGCATCTGACTTCGGCTCAGGCCATGATCTTGTGTTTTTTGAGTTTGAGCCCTGCTTTGGGCTCTGTGCTGACAGCTCAGAACCTGGAGCCTGTTTCGGATTCTGTGTCTCCCCCTCTCTCTGCCCCTCCCATGCTCATGCTCCGTCTCTGTCTCTTGATAATAAATATGAAAAATAATTTTTTTAATTAGAAAAAAGAATATTAATATCAGTATTGCTTATAATACGAAAATGTCAAAAACAATTTTAATGTCCAGAAAAAGGGATTCAATTTATATGTTTACTTTATTCAGACAGTTGAATAATATGAAGGCATTTAAGATAATATTACAGTTCTGTACTGACATTGAAAGTTAACTACGATAAGTTGTTTAATGAAAACGGTGTCAAAAATATGGAAATACGTGCATATATATGTAAATTATATATAGTACACAAAAATTCTGATACTAGTTATCTATATGTAATGGGGTGTAGGTAATTTATATTCATAATTTTGGGGATTCTAAATTTTATATAATGGTCACAACTTACTGTTGTGATCAGAAGAAAATATAGTGGAAGAAAAAGAACATGTTAGAATTATAGACAACTATGTGGAGCTGTAGAGTCAGAAAACAAAGAATTATGAAGGCACATATTTGAGCTATGCAGTATTGGAGACTATTTTTAAAAATAATGTATTAAAATAATTCACATAGTTTATGACCCTTCATAGTGGTCACCTTAAGTCCAAACACAAATTCTAATAATGTTGACGCTAAATGTTAGAGATGATCTACTTTCTCATTTCATAGGTAAGAAATCTTGGGCTCATTGTATCTACTTATTACCCAAGGTCATACAATAGGTAAGTAGTGGGAAGTTCAGAAAACCATCTGCTTTCCCTTTCAATTTTTTGTGCAATTAACAGTTACTATAAAACCAAGTTTCTCTAACACTTCTGACTTTCAATGGTTACATTTCCCTTTAATACTCAAATAACGTAACTTCAGCCTTCATTCCCTCAAGTAACTTCACTAATCTCTGCCTAGTTTCCTTTTCCAAGTATTTCTGAGAAACCTAGAAAATACTTGGTTATATGTTCCAAAAGTGTGTCTGCTTGTCACTTTCTTAGAGCAAGTGCTTTAGACTTTTCCACTGGTCATACTGTGCTGTCTTACAACCACTTCTCCATGTTGCTGCCACTTATCCCAATCCACATTACATTAAAAATTAACACATAACACCAAAAAGTAAACCCCTAAAACAGAGCTAATATCTGACTCTTATGCTTAACAAAATTTTAGTGATGATTTGGGAATAGAAGGAAATTATCAGACAAAAAAAGGAAATTTTAAAACTAGCTATCAGAGATTCATTGTCTATGCCTCTGCACAAAGATTCCTTAAATGGTAGTCCTTCCTTATGCCATACACATTGCAAATGCCAACTTATTTCCCTTTGGGAGAGTCCCCTTGACCCCCTCCTTTAAAGATGACGCTAGAGTTCCCATTTTTCTTGGGGATTAGAGAAAAAATGAATATCTTTCTCTCTTCCTGTCAAAGGCCTATTGTTTTCCCAGTGAGAAAGTTGAAAAACTCAATTACTCCAAGATATAGTCCATCATTGCCACAACTGGTCTAGTCACCATGTTCCAGATAAAACCATTATAATAGCGTATTTCTCAGTTTGGATTATTCATTTATATGTGAAGTATGTGAATTTCCCTCTGCAAATGGACAAAAAAGTTTTTTTAAGTTTACTTATTTTGAGAGAGAGCAAGTGTGAGCAGGGGAGGGGCAGAGAGAGAGAATCAGAGACAGCCTTCTTGCACTGTCAGCAAAAAGCCCAATGTAGGGCTCAATTTCACGAACTCTGACATCATGACCTGATCATAACCAACTGAGTCACTCAGGTGCCCCCAAATAATTTTTGATTGCAGGACCTAAACCATCCTTTCAACTGCCTTTCTCTCTCTTTGCTTCAGCTTGTCTTTCACTGTTTTCTAGTGTTCTACTTTATCTCTAGTTTTGTCTGGCTTCACTCCCCCTTCTCTTTTCACATGTTCTCTTACTTTTAATTCCCTGGACAGATGATTAAGTCAGTTAGACTTACCTACTCCTTTTCCATATTTTTTTTTTTTTTTGCAAAGTTAAGTCTACTGCAATCTGTAAAGATGAATTGGAAGTCTCAGGAGGATTGTTTTTAATTTTAATTTGGGTAAGATAAATTTACCCATTAATCTAGTTATAAAAATCCTAGCTGAGAAAATGGCTATCCAGCATAGATTACTGTTTTCATAAAGATACAAAATACATTAACAGCATCACCCTCAGTGGCAGACAATGCCTGAAAACTTCAAACATCCCCAGTATACACATCAGAATAAATTTTGATGTTGAACATAGTTTATACCTTTTTTACATTCTTCACTTTAAGATTTCAAGTTATCTTGTTAGTAATTGACAAGATGTTTTCTGTAGTTGCTAAACCCTTGAGACAAGTCTATAACTTTCTATTTTAAACAATACTGAAGTGAAAGGAACCCAGCATTTCTCCTGTCTACTCTCTCTCCCATTTTATATTCCCACCAGCAGTATATGAGTGATCCATTTCTCTATATATTTTCCAATACTTATTATCTCTCTTCATGATTCTAGCCATTCTAGAGGGTGTGAAATGATATCTCAAAATGGTTTTGATTTGAATTTCCTTGATTTTTATTTGATTTGAATGTCAATGGTACTGAACCAGATCTAAAAGAAGATATAGAATTATTGATTATTGATTGACTTTTCAAGGTGAAGAAGAAAGATTAGAAAATATGCTCCCTTTTAATAATAATAAACATGAATTACAAAGCCAAAAATGGTTTGAATAACCCCCCTTTTAAAAAATACTGTGTCAGTACTGTTTACATGGCTAATTAAAAGTTGGGAATAACTGAAAGTCTGCACTCAGGACAAATCTTTATTTTCTTTTCCTCCATACCATTTTCATTTTTTCCTTAAGTTGAAGGATCTATTGCTTGGAAATCTCCCTAGACAGAAGAGAGCTGAGTAACATACCCCTCTTCTTTCTCCCTCTACTTTTTGTGCACCACTGGTGTACATTAGTTTTTTCTTGCTGCTGTAACAAATTATTACACGTTTAGCAGCTTAAAATAACACAAATTTATTATCTTACATTTCTGTAGGTCAAAAGTACAGTATGGGTCTCCTTAAGCTAAAATCAAGGTGTCAGCAAAGCTGGGTTCCCTTCTGGAGGCTCCAGGAGAACACTGTTTCTTTGCCCATTTAGGTTGTTGACAGAATGCAATTACTCATGGTCATAGGATGATATCTCCATTTCCTTGGCTGGCTGTCAGCTCAGGACTGTTCCCAGCTTCTAGAAGCCACTCATGTGTCTTGGTTGACAAACCCTTTCCTTCTTATTCAGAGCCAACAACTCCTCTGCCTTCCTTTTCCACTTTTATTTTTTAGTTTTTTAGCTTTATTGAAGTATAATTGACAAAAAATTGTACAATTTTTAAAGTTTACCTCATGGTGATTTGATATATGTATATATTGTGAAAGGATTCCCATTTTCTAGATAATTAATATATCCATTACCTCACGTAGTTATTTAGTTACTTATTGTTTGCTAAAAACATTTAGGTTATACCCTCTTAGCAAACTTCAATTCTACAATACAGTGTTATCAGCACTTTTTTTTTCATGAAATTGTTTTTTTCTCTTTTTGTATAGGTCCCCTATTTTAACCTATCTTTTGTTTCTCTACCTACGTTATAGTATTCTGTAGGCTTTGTTTGTTTTATGTCTTGTGTAAGGATCTGTATTTCTCCCTTAAAAAGTTATTAATTGCATGCTTACTTCATCCTGGAGAATGGTAGAGAGGAGAGAGGTTTGCACTGTGGTTGGTGATAATTCTTTCAATGAAAGTTCCCATTTCAATATAGGTTGTTTATTTGGGTCCATCACAGCAATTTCTGACTTCTCTGATATTTTAGGTGATTTCCCACCCCCACCATACTCCCATCAGTTGCTTAAGTAGCTCTGGGCTAAAGGAGAGGGAGGTCAGAGATTTACCATTTTGTTGGTTAGTATCTTTCCAATATACCATGTCAGTGAAAAACTCATTCTGAGAAGCAATATTTAAGGAGTAATTACCCACACAACTCTACTGGGTCTACTGCTCAGCTGGTTATTATAAGGAACTCTGCTTCAGCAATTCTTTGCTGGGGGAATATTTAATGTCAGAGCTTTAATGGCCTTGTAGTCATGAGTCCATTATGTTACTGTTCTGTCAGTTAGCTTTTGCAATTTTTCCACACAACCTTTTCCTGCCTGCCCTAGTAGTGTTGTGTTAAGAGGACTAGTTGTAGCAACTACCACTTTGATGACATAACCAGTGTGATGGTTAATTTTATGTGTCAACTTTACTGGGTCATGAGGTGCCCTGATATTTGATCCAACATTATTCTTGGTGTGCCAGTGAGAGCATTTTGGGATGAGATTCACATTTGAATTGGTAGACTGAGCAAAGCAGATTTCTCTCTCTAATGTGATTGGGCCTTACCCAATCAGTTAAAGGATGAGATTAGAACAAAAAGACTGACTGTCCCAGAAGTAAGAGGGAGTTCCTTCTGCCTCACTGCCTTGGAGCTAGAACATCATTTTTCTCCTGCCTTTGGATTGAAACTGGAATATCAACTCTTATCTGGATCTCAAGCCTGCTGGCCTTTGGACTGGAATTGCACCATCATCTCTCCTAGTTCTCAAGCCTTTGCACTTGGACTGACACTATGCCAATGGCTCTTCTTGGTCTCCAGCTTGCTGACTGAAGGCCTTGGGACTTGTCAGCCTCTAAATTTTTAAGACAATTCCTTATAATAAATCTCTTTGTGTGTGTAATATACATATATATTTTTATTTTTATTTATTTGTATATACATATATACATATATTACATACACGTACATACATACACAAATATAAAATCTCCTATTGGTTCTGTTTCTCTGCAGAACCCTGACTACTATAGCCAGTATACTCATTTCTCTTTATGGTAACTCCTCTCCCCACCGCCACCTTGGGAAAACTTTTTTTTTTTTCTCTCATAACTCTTATGCAACCTATAACCACCCTTCTGACAGACGCTAATTTCAGTGAGTCTTGGAGGTACACTATCCCCCACCCTTCTAAGGAATGTTTTACTTTGTATATATGTTAAGGCTCTAGTCTCTCTACCACTACATAAGGAGTAGCCCTCCACTCACTATTTATTTTGCATTTTCTAAGCAATTCCAGTTGTGAAAGCAATATTTGGTCCTCCCTTATGTCTTCTGGCATCATAATTGGAAGCCAACTCTGATTTAGCTGGCATGTTTTCTCACTGAAAAAGAATAAATGTTTATTTTTCACATTTTTTTATTTTCACATGTTTTTATTTTCACATGTTTCATCATTGCCTTGCTTTCTTCTCTGGCAGTGCCTCTGCTACACATACAAATGAGAAAACTGGTTTTGGAGTTCAACAGAACTAAATTCAAGGCCAAGATATGTGAGGTACCTTATTTTCTTTCAAAGTCAGTGGTTCATTAATAAATGGGGATAATAATAGCACCTGGCTCATAAATTTGTACTGAATAAACAAGACAATATATATAATGCTTAGCACAAAGTCTTTGCCACATAGTAAATAATCAATAAATTTTAACTATAATTAGTACTAATAGTATTATTATTCAGTAGACTAAGGCTATCAATCAATGAAATTCTGTCCCTTTTACTAGATTGTTTCTTTATCTCTAAGATATATTTATTAGTCCTATATATGAAATGATTCTCTGGGAAATCTAGCTCATTTTTTACATCTATCTACAGAGAATACATATATTTATTGACACGATTTGGAATAGGTTTTTAGTAAACAAAGCTAATCTTTTAGAACCTCTGATGAATCACGTTAAAAAACAGGAAGAGTTATTTATGGTGCTAGGAGAAGCAATATTTCTTTTAAAGTACATGCTTAAGATTTTCTACATGAAAATTCTGATAAAATATGAGGAAATTGCAAATTCAATTTTCCAAAATTGACAACTGTATTGTTAAGTATCATAAAACAACCCCTGTCCTTGAGTTTCTAAGCAAAGAAAGAGTTATTAATGATGTTATATTCTAGTTGTTCAAGTAGATCTTTGCTTGCATTTTGACAAAAGTCAACACTTATGCATGGATAAGCTTTCAAAGTTTTTTTTCTTTTTTTTAATGTTTATTTTTGACAGACAGAGAGTGAGAGAGAGAGAGAGAGAGAGCGAGCATGAGTGGGGGAGGGGCAGAGAGAGAAGGAGACACAGAATCCGAAGCAGGCTCCAGGCTCTGAGCTGTCAGCACAGAGCCCGACGCAGGGCTCCAACTCACAGACCGCGAGATCATGACCTGCACCAAAGTCGGACGCTCAACCAACTGAGCCAACCAGGGGCCCCAAAAGTTTTTTCTATATACACACACATGTGTCCACAGTATTGAATAGAAATCAAAATGGAACAAATTTTGATGCTGATCATCATTCATACTTTTTTTTTTTTTTTTTTTACTTTCTTCACTCTAAAATGACCCAGACCTGGGATTCAAATACTGTGTCTCTAGTTATCAGTTACATCATCTTAGGCAAGGGAATCACTTTTAAAACAAGGGTATAGTTATGGATCATGTCTGCATGTCCATATTCTTTATACTATTTATTTACTTTTGCAGTTAAATTGTGCACATATACATATAGTAAAAGAGGTCATATTTTTAAACTGAGTATATTGTGGGGCACTTGTTAGAGGGCAGGTCTTTAGCAAAAAGACAAGATAATTAGAAATTAGTAGCTCACATATTTCTAGACTTCTGGGTTCAAATATGTTTCCAATTGTTATTCAAAAAAAAAATCAGTTTGACTGTAACAGCCCCCAAACCATGATTTTGTCTGCTTACATGAAAATACAGGAATGTTGTGATAGATCATCCTCAGGCAAGTAACATACCTGTTGAACAAAACATTTTCATGAATATTTCACAAGAGATACATTGTCTCTCAAAATATATTTTCTACTATCAATTATCAATTCTGACTAAAGAATGTAACTAGTAGGTCTTATTTACTGTGACCCACTAAGATGACTGGGTAGGGTAAGTGGCATTGTGGTTTTTATCTGTGGATTCTTGCCATTCTCAGGGTTGTGCTGGACCATGGCAAATCAAGACAGCTGAATACATTATTCCTATTCTATTATCCAGTGTGTGTCACTGTGCAGATATAGCTTAATAATAGTAACAGCAACATATTTTCTCTATATCCTCTAATACTTACATGATGAGTATATTCTATTTCACAGAAGTATTCAATTTTATTGAATATACTAGGAGGAAATGAATCTTTTCCTAGAAGCTGGGACTTAGGATATTTTCCAAAGTTTCTAGAATATAAATCTATGTAGACATTTGCGTGCAAATTGAATATTTCCAGATTAGAAGTATGTCAGAGAAACAAGTCCCATCAAATATCACTTTGGCCTTTTCCCCCTTTAACCAGCTCTCTGCAAGTGATAAGCTTTTAGTAAAGGGAAATTTTGACATTTAGAGAGAAACATTCATGGTGATACCTAGTGTGGAGAGGAAGAGTGTTCCAGGCAGTAATTATTATCTAATTTAGTGAGATAGTTCTGGCTTATTTTATATGACTGCATTTATGAGAATGTACACAGGCATTCTGACATGCTGTTTCATATTTGTCAGTCTCTCTAAAAGTCACAATATTCTTGTAATTTCTCTGTAGTAACATTTCTTTCAACCTTGTTGGCCCTCGGATCTGCATATGCAATTTTTGTTAGAACTACTGCATAAGCTTTAATAAAAAGTCATAAGGTTTCCTCAATATCATGAGGAAATAGCATCATTTTGAATCTAGAAAATATATCGGTACAAGAAAATCCTCCATACTCCTGCTGTAGGTTTTACCTACTCCAGCAGTTAACATAAACTTGAATGCCTGGAATCTGTAGAAAAGAATAGTTGTTTGGCAGACACTTGATCCTGCTCTGATTGTGTGAACTTGGCAAGTTTTAACCTCTGAGTGCCAGGAATAGCTTATTAGTCTGCTTCGTGTGAGTCTGTTAAGAAGATGAACTTTAGCCAAAAACATCTTACATCTATTATTATTGATATAACAAAATCCCAGTATTATTTGTATGAGTAGTAGAATCATACAGGGAGAATAAAGTAATATTGTTTAGTGAGTGATTATGTTTTGTAACTTAAAATTTAAGTCTTAACTAATAACACTTGTTTTCATATTTGCATGGGGAGAACATACTATATATATTTTATTATTTTAGCCTTGCCATCCCAGGTACAGCAGACAAGTTAACTGGTGGACACCCCCAGGTGTCATTACTTCTTCAGGTACAGGGCCACAAGGGATCTCACTCAAACTTCCTGTCCTTCTTGGCATCATATGTGCATGCCAGTAACTCCAAACTACAGAAAGAGGGATGGATGGGCTGGGGAAGTCTGTGTTCACACAAACATAGAGGTGTCAGAATCCTGTGGGCAGGAAGTTGGTGAGAAGCAATGAGTGAATTAATTGGTCTTTCTTAACTGGCAGGCAGATTCCCTTGAAATGGTCCCAGGATTTGACTTCTTAGCACAACTTGGGGCACAGGGAGGGACGTGTGAGGGAAACAAGGAGTAGCTGGTGTCTATCCATCTCCAAAACAAAGTACCTAACTCCCCTGAGATCAGATCTCACAGGAACTCAAAGTGTCATAGAGACTTCAAAATTGCAGGGACTCCTTAGCCATGTCATTCAGGGCAGGGAATGAGGACATACAATATCGATGTGTGTTTTGAACATAGATCTGGAAATTGTGTCAAATTATTTCCTGACAAATCTAGGCTTGAAACCTCACAATAATTTTGCCTACTTCACTTTCACACACACCCCAACTGAATCAATTGCTAAGCCTCTTCTTATATTTTCTTTATATTCTCAAGCCCATTTCTTTCCTTTGAGGGATCCTAGACTTTGTCTCATTTTAAATTCCAATTTGGCCATCTACTAATTGCATAACCTTGGGAAAATACTTAATCTTTCTAAATCTCAATTTCTTTGTAAAATTTAGATAATAAGATGGTTGTGCTTCTGTATATCCCACAAAATGTAGCCAGGCTTTTATTCTGCGCAAATTTGTTAAATTAATGAGTGTCTTTCTACCCAAATTAAAAAAAAAATGACTCATCTTAATTTGGTACTGTGGCCCTAGGATTATTAACCAATGTCATTACAGACTTTTACTACTTGGCCTTAAATGTTGCCCTGCTTGCTATAACATTTTGCATGGCTTTCAATTTATCCTTTCTTTTTTTTTTTTTTTAAAGAGGCAACAACCATCACAGCTGCAATTATTTTTATTGCATACTTACTAGGTATCCAGCAGAGTTAGAAGTTTTGTAGAATATGGAAGTGTATGCTGCTTTTCCTGTATTTAATGAACTCAGAATCTAATTATGGAGGTAGGAAACAAATAATTTATGCATGAAAATCTTAATAGCAATGCAAAATTGTAGGAAGGATACACAAGAAACTGTTAACAGTAATTACTTGAATGAGGAAGGGGGATTTACTGTTTGTGTATACACTAAGTCATACATTGTTATTGTTCATGTTTCTGTACTGTTATTACATATTTTTTACATGATGTTTTTACATTGAATTCATTAACATGTGATATATAAATATAGTTTATAGCTAAACTCAATTTTTTTAGCACAGAATATAAATGCATTTCCAAGGAGGGAGTGAACACCTTCCCTCATTATTTATATGGAAAAATTTGGGGGTGCCTGGGTGGCTCAGTCAGTTAAGCGTCTGACTTCAGTCATGATCTCACAGTGAGTTTGAGCCCTGTATCGGGCTCTGTACTGACAGCTAAAAGCCTGAAGCCTACTTTTGAGTCTCTCTCTCTCTCTCTCTCTCTCTGCCACTCCCCCACCTGTGCACTTGCTCTCTCTCTCAAAAATAAATATAACTTTAAAAAAATATTAAAAAAAATTTGTGGAGCATTTCACCAATACCATTAATGGGGCTAGACTGTGGGGATGAAAAGGTGAAAAATGTCCTGCGTATTCTGTAAGAAAGTCCTGTACTGGGGCAGGAAGATAGCCAACAAATACAGTAAAATTGAATAGGGACTATAATTAGGGTATGCACATGTGGGTTCAGCTTTCCGCTTTGTCCTGCAAAGTCAATGGCAGCAGAAAGAATTACTCAGGACCCTACACAAGTCAAAAGAGATGAGAGGAAGGCTAAGGGAAGTCTCCCCAAGCTGCTCTCAAGCTCCCATATTTATTAAGCATACATTTTGGGAGACGATATATAATACATCAGTGGGCTACGTGCCAGTAAGAACATATTGAAAATATGCACAAAACCAAGTTAAGGCGTTCCCAAGACTTCAAAAGAGCAGATGTAGAAAACAGGGTAGGAAACAAGATAAAATATTCCATGTGATAACATGATCTAAGGAATTTATGATCACAGACAGGACCTAACCCCTAGAAATACATTAACTAGATAAGATACTTTCCCTAGATATACATGAACTAGATAGGCAAAGTGCAGCCTGCTGTTTTCAGCAAGACCAGAAAGCAGTGTTCTGCTTTGCAATGGGTTCCCTATAATCTCCTAAGCGAGTATATGGCTGATTGATTTTCCACATGCACATGGAATACATGGGAACACATCTGAGAGTCTTATTCATTAAATCACTTAAAATTTTGTGCTGGGCTCTATACTGAATAGAGAGACTCTCCTCTAGAAGTACATTATAAAAGAGCAGTGCAAAATCTTTGATGTAGCTTGGAAAGCCAGCATAAACAAGCAAGACATATTTCACCCTGCCTTACCTAGCCCATATCATTATTCGTCTTAAAAAAAATAATACCCCAGTTCTAGTATGCCAAGAATATTTTGACCAGGTCACCTGATAACCACAGCAGTTTCATCTAAATCCCACAGCTTACTCTTCTGAAAGTCCCTGCTATTGGCTGATTAGCCTCTGAGGAAGATGAAATACATAGATATTACAAATTCCAGGGAGAGAAATTGGGTTTATCTCATGTACTGGATAATTACATTGACAGCTGTTGCAACAGAAATGTTGGTATAATAAAAAAAATTAAGTCCTAGCTAAGAACTTATTTACTTTAGTCAATATCCAGTCCGAAAATGTCTGTTCCAGTGTGACACAAAGATTTAAGCTAGATGAATTGCAATAATTTCTAATGTGTTTTCTCTGAAAATCTAGATACATATATTTTTTAAAAGTTTGCTTTATGTTAGTTTTTATACAACTAATTTGGTTTGACCTATATATGCTGAAAATAAAGAACAATTATGAATTTTTTCCTGTGAGGAAATGATTTCTGAGATTTTCATAGCCTAATCACAGTTCCCCACTGAAAGTATACATTGCACATACTTGCCAGAATATTTTTAGAGGCAGAAGAAGATATACAAGGTACTTCAATTGTATAGTGGTTCAATGTTGAAAATGAAGGTTCTAGTCATTATTCAGTGAGAAACTGTCATAGAGGATGAAAGTTAAAACTTGAAATCAGTTAACTCAGTTCAATACTCAGCTATAGTAAGTTTGTTGTTATTGTTGGTAGTAATCTTCTGCACTCTTTTCTCCTAGAATAAAACCAGCATGCAAAGCTTTAGTTTCATGAATAAAATAGATGAGAATTTATCCAAACCAGTTTTAGTAAGTACACAATGAATTGCAGATAAACAAAAGTCTGGCAACATACTCTGTTTACATAAATTACAGGAACAAGATTTGTGATTCTGTATATTTCATACATGGTATTCAAAGTTTATTAAACCTTCATCAATGCTGTTACCTACAAAATAGGTAAACAAGAACTTCTAGAGATAAATCCCAACCTTGAAAACAGAAACTTTATTATAATTGATCCATGGTGCCCGCTCTTAGAGATGGAAAATGTCACAAGTCTTGGCAAGGATGTGGAGAATTTGGAACCCTTGTGCACTGTTGGTGGGAATGCAAAATTGCACACTTGCTATAGAAAACGGTATGGAGGATCCTCAAAAAATTAAAAATAGAACTACCATAAGATCTACCAACCCCACATCTCTTTCACTTTCAAAAAATTGAAATAAGGATCTGAAAGATATCTTTGTACTCCCAGGTTTATTGCAACATTATTCACAGCAGCTAAGATGTAGAAACAACCTAAATGTACATCAACAAATGAATGGGTAAAGAAGATGTGGTATATACATACAATGGAATATTATTCAGCCTTAAAAAGGAAGGAAGCTCTGCTTAATGCAACAACATAGATAAAGCTTGAAGTAAAATGTTAAGTAAAATAAGTTAGTCATAGAGGACAAATAATGCATGATTACACTTACATGAAGTATCTAAAATAGTCAAACTTCTAGAAGCTAGAGAATAGAATGCTGGTTGCCAGGGGCAAGGAAATGTAGAAAATGGGGAGTTGCTTATCAACAGGTGTAAAGTTTAAGTTATGCAAAATGAATAGTTTCTAGAGATCTGCTGTACAACACTGTGCATATATTTAACAATACTGTATTATACACTTAAAGGTCTGTTAAGAAGGTAGATCTCATTTTAAGTGTTTTTACCATAATATAAAACATTTTAAAAGAGTAGAGAAAAGCAAGTTTTACTCCAAGTCCATTATAGTACCTTTTCATTAATCAGGTTAATGCTATCAGTATTTTTAATCTTAAAAATATATGTGTTCTCTTGTAGGTATCATAACATATCAGACATTTTTCCTGTTGTTTCATATGTTAATCTTAATTGTTTTAGAACTCAAGCTTCTTTTTTTTCCTACTTTGTTGAAATATAATTGACATATTAATTTTAGGTGTACAACATAATGATTTGATACACATATGTATTGTGGAATGATTACTACAGTAAATTTAATGGACATCCATCACCTCACATAGTTACATTTTCTTCTTGTGGTGAAAACTCTTAAGATCTGCTTTCTTAGCAACTTTCAAATTTATAATACAGTATTGTTAACTGTAGTCACTATGCTGTACATTACATACATACATACATACATACCTAGCACTTAGTTATAACTGGAAGTTTTTACCTTTTGACCACCTTCAACCAGGCCTCTTTCTGACTTAAAATGGATCTTATAATAATGGACCAGAATGTTTAGGAATCTCTGTGGCAAGAAATACAAAATTCAGTAATCCAACTGTTTAATTTTACTGAAATGCAGATATCTAAACAAGAAGAATATGAACACAGTAGCATCCATAATTTTGGTTTTTAAGAGCTGAATACCTCTATATTCAGTACCACAGTATCTGAAATAATTTGGACTCAGCCTAAAAGCACACACATAAATAGTTGTCCATAATTTTTATATTGCTAGACCACATGTCTGCTGAATACTGTATGACATTGAACTGTTATATTTCTTTATATTTTCCTGAGGCATATGTGCATTTAGGTTGCCTAAGTAGAAGATAGCATGTTTAAATTATTTACATATATAAATATACATATATTCCATTGCTAAAAGCGTAAGGTATTAAAAAAATCTTTATAATAGGAAGTTACATATCCAGACTAGGTGTGACATCAAACTTGTGAATTTAGAAAAGTAAAACCTATTTTGAAACCAGATTTAAATGTTTGTTGCTTTAAAGTTTTGTCTTAAAAATGTATGTAAGATTTTTAATATTATACTGAAATAACCTAACAAGCTGAATTATATGACAGATATATAACAGCTGGTAGGAAGTGTTTAATTCTACGCAAAAGTAGAATTTATTATTATCTAATATGTGTTTATCTAAAATTGATTAAGACGTGCCAAAAGCTCTGTGCTAAGTTCCTAAGACTTTAGCACTTAGCACTTTGCATGCTGTGTTAGTTAAATGGAATATATTGTGATTCTATAGGTAGAAAGAAGTATAGGAGGCATGGATGAAATCAATGTGCCAGAAGTATTGCTTCACTTTCTATAATAACATAATCTTTGCCTCTTAGCCTCCCATTCCACAAGTTAGTGGAAATTTAAATTTTCATGTTTAGGGTTCCCTAACCTATGGAGATTATGTCATACTTTTAGAGTCTTATGCCATAACAATATTTTAGGTAAGAGTCTGTTTTTCAGATATCTGACTATTCCGATACCACAGAGATGCCCATTATCCCAGCCTAAGTGACTGTCAAGTATTGGGAAAAACACCTGATTTTGTGCCAAATCTGGACACAAACTTTGCAGAGGCTTGAACTCCCGTGCCAGGGGTCACATGCACGCATGCACATACACACATACACACACCAGCAATTCCTCTTCAGGAATTTTTACCTCTTGTACAGTGCTGATAAGAAATAGAACTCAAGGAACCTCAAGAATCTTTCTCTCTCCTCCTCCAGACATTAGAAGTTTTTTTTTTTCCTACTTTCTTGGTTTGTATATATATGGCCATACTTCAGAAGAACCCAGGAATCTCATTTATTCAGTGCAATGTAGCAGTCAGGTGTTTAGGCCCTTGAATCAGGTAAGATCTAAGTTCAAATTCTCACTTCAACCAATTGCTGACTGTATGACTTTAGGCAAGTAATCCTACCTGTCTGGATCCTCATCTTGTAGAGTAAAAAAAAAAAAAAATGCCTACTTCATAGGGATGTTGTAAGGATGAGATAATTCAATGTATGACCAACTTCCTTTTTCACACATTTTCTCACAAAGATCATTCTTCCTTTATAACTATAGTGATGTGTGTGTGTGTGTGTGTGTGTGTGTGTGTGCATCTTTTCTAGGCATAGGAACCTTTTCTTTCTTTGATCCTGATATCTGAATCTGGTTCACACAACCAGGCTGGTCTGTTCAAGCTGTGCTTTCCTCATGTGTGTGGACATGGGGATAAAATTTCAAAAAAAATGTAGTTTTTGCAGGATCCTTATCATTGTCTACCTATAAATTTCCTTCAGGGTATAACCACCCCAAATTGAGCCAAATCAAGTTAAGGATGGTGACCTGAAGTGACAACGTGAGGAGTAAACAAAGAAGTTTCAGAGCCATATGTCAGATCCAGCTGGATAAAAGACCTACTGCCCTGCAAAGTGCAGCTGTAGGTCACAGCTGTAATAGATAAGAGCCTCTTCCACCCTTGCACTGCAACTGCACATTACAGCTACCCAGATGAGAGCTCTACACACCCCTGTGCCATAGCCCCACCACAGCAAGAATACACAAGCAGTTCACATAGGGGATGTCCCTTAAATGCTTGGTGGCCCATAAGGGGCCCATGAGGCTTCTCATATACAAGGCAAATCCTTTAAGACACAAAGAGATAGCTGATTTGCCTAATACATAGGAACAAACACAAAGAAAAAAGCAAAATAAGGAGGCAGAATAATATGCTTCAAATGAATAGATAAGACAAAACCTATGAAAAAGATCTTTACGAAATAGAGATAAGCAATCTACATGAAAAAGAATTTAAAGTGATGGTCATGAAGATTTTCAGTGCACTTGGAAGCATAATGAGTGACCACACTGAGAACTTTGACAAAGAGATAGAAATACAGTTCACCCTTCAATGACTCAGAGGTCAGGGTGCTGACACAGAATTGACAATCTATGTATATCTTTTGACTCCCCAAAAATGTAACTAGTGATAGCACTACTGACCATAAGACTTACCAGTAACAGGAACAATTGATTAACACATATTTTGTATGTTATATGCATTATATACTATATTAGTACAATAAAGCTGGAAAAAAGAAAATTTTATTAAGAAAATGATAAAAAAGAAGAAAATACATTTATAATATCATATAGTTCCTTCACAGTTCAAATCCATATTGTTCAAAAATCAGATATAATAAGAAAGTACCAGACAAGTTACAGAGCTGAAGAATACAATAACTGAACCGAGAACCAGTACACTGGATGAAGATGAAGAAGAGATCTGCAAGCTGGAAGACAAAACAATGGAACTCAGACAAAACAGCATAAAATGAAGAGGAATTCTAAAAGTGAAGATACTTAAGGGATTTTCAGGACAACATCAAGCAGAATAACATTCACATTATAGGGGTGCTGGAAGGAGAAGAGAGGGAGAGCCAAAAAAATTTATTTGAAGAAATGATGCCTAAAAACTTCCCTAATCTGGGAAAGAAAACAGATGTCTAAGTCCAGGAAGCCCAGAGAGTTCCAAATAAGAGAAATCCAAAGAGATCCACATCAAGACACATCATGCTTAAAATGGTAAAAGTTAAAGATAGAATTTTAAAAGCATCAAGAGGAAAACAACTTGTTATGCATAAGGGATACCCTATAAGATTATCAGCAGATTTTTCAGTAGAAACTTTGCAGGTCATAAAGAAGTGGTGTGACAAATTCAAAGGGCTGGAAACAAAAACAAAACAAAATTCTTCTAACCAAGAATTTTCTACTTGGCAAGGCTATCATTTAGAATTGAAGGGGAGATTAAAAGTTTTAAAGACAAACAAAAACAAAAGGAACTCATCTCCAGGGCAACTGTGTGGCTCAGTCAGTTAAGCATCTTATTCTTGATTTTGGCTCTGGTTATAATCTAACAATTAGTGAGAGCAAGCCCTGCTTTGGGCTCCCTGCTGAGAACAGAGAGCCTGCTTGGGATTCTGTCTCTCCCTCTGCTCATCCCCTGCTCATACTCTCTCTCTCTTTCCCTCTCTCTCAAAATATATAAATAAACCTTAAAAAAAGGAAGTCATCATCACTAAACCAGTCTTACAAGAAATGTTAAAGGGATATCTTTAAGCTGAAAAGAAATAGCACTAACTAATAACAAGAAAACATATGAAAGTAAAAATATCACTGGAAATGATACATACATAGTAAATATAGTTTATCAATCACTTATATAGCAAGTATGAAATTTAAAGGACAAAAGTAGTAAAATTAACTAAAACTATAATAATTATATAAGGGATCCATGAAATAAATATTTGGAAATGTGATTCAAAATACAAAATGTAGCAATGGTAGTAAAAATGTAAAGATTTGGAATGTGTTCATATTGAACTTCCTTTCAACTTAAAATATACTGTTAGGGGTGCCTGGGTGGTTCAGTTAGTTAAGCACCTGACTCTTGATTTCTGCTCAGGTCATGATCTAATGGTCATGAGATTGAGCCCCACATTAGGATCTGTGCTGGATGTGGAACCTGTTCAGGATTCACTCTCTCCCTCTCCTTTTCTGCCCCTCCCCTGCTCTCTCTAAAATGTGTTCTCTCTTTCAAGAAAGAAAAAAAGATCAGTCAAATAAAACTGACCTATGTATAGGATGCTACATGGGAACCTCAGTGTAACCACCAAGCAAAACTTTACAGTAATGAGAAAGCCATCAAACCACAAGGGAGGAGAGAAGGAGAAGAAGAAAGGAACAGAAGGAAAGTACAAAAACATTCATAAAGGGATGGCGGCGTAGGAGGACTCTGGGCTCAGTGCGCGTCCTGCTGATCACTTAGATTCCACCTACACCTGCCTAAATAACCCAGAAAACCACCAGAAGACTAGCAGAACAGAGACTCCACAGCCAAGCACAAACAAGAGGCCCACGGAAGAGGGTAGGAAGGGCAGAGAGGCGGTGTGCGCTGCATGGACTGGCAAGGGGAGCCGGGGCGGAGGGGCCCGCCAGCCAAGCAGAGCCCCCAAGTCAGGCTTGCAAAAGCAGAGGGGCCAGACGGAGTGTATTCCGACAGCAAGCGTGACTTAGGATCTGGGAGGTCATAAGTTAACAGCTCTGCTCAGAAAGCGGGAAGGCTGGAGGACAAAGGGAGGGAGAGTTGCTGAGCCCCCAGATGACAGAGCTCAGTTTGGCGGGGAACAAAGGTGCTCGCCAGCGCCATCTCCCTCGCCCATCCCCCAGCCAAAATCCCAAAGGGAACCAGTTCCTGCCGGGGAACTTGCGCCCTCCACACAAACACCCAACTCTGTGCTTCTGTGGAGCCAAATCTCCAGCAGCGGATCTGACTCACCCCTGCTGCCACAGGGCCCCTCCTAAAGTGGATCACCTAAGGAAAAGCGAGCTAAGCCTGCCCCTCCTGCTCCCGTGCACCTGGCCTACCCACCCCAGCTAATACGCCAGATCCCCAGCACCACAAGCCTGGCAGTGAGCAAGTACCCCAGATGGCCACGCCACCCCACAGTGAATCCCGCCCCTAGGAGAGGAAAAGAGAAGGCCCACACCAGTCTGACTGTGGCCCCAGCAGTGGGCTGGGGGCAGACATCAGGTCTGACTGCGGCTCCACCCACCAGCTCCAGTTATACACCAAGCACAGGGGAAGCACCCTGCAGGTCCTCACCACTCCAGGGACTATCCAAAATGACCAAACGGAAGAATTCCCCTCAGAAGAATCTCCAGGAAATAACAACAGCTAATGAACTGATCAAAAAGGATTTAAATAATATAACAGAAAGTGAATTTAGAATAATAGTCATAAAATTAATCGCTGGGCTTGAAAACAGTATACAGGACAGCAGAGAATCTCTTGCCACAGAGATCAAGGGACTAAGGAATAGTCAGGAGGAGCTGAAAAACGCTTTAAACGAGATGCAAAATAAAAAGGAAACGACCACAGCTCAGACTGAAGAGCAGAGGAGAGAATAGGTGAACTAGAAGATAAAATTATGGAAAAAGAGGGAGCTGAGAAAAAGACATAAAAAAATCCAGGAGTATGAGGGGAAAATTAGAGAACTAAGTGATACACTAAAAAGAAATAATATACGCATAATTGGTATCCCAGAGGAGGAAGAGAGAGGGAAAGGTGCTGAAGGTGTACTTGAAGAAATAATAGCTGAGAACTTCCCTGAACTGGGGAAGGAAAAAGGCATTGAAATCCAAGAGGCACAGAGAACTCCCTTCAGACATAACTTGAATCGATCTTCTGCACGACATATCATAGTGAAACTGGCAAAATACAAGGGTAAAGAGAAAATTCTGAAAGCAGCAAGGGATAAATGTGCCCTAACTTATAAAGGGAGATCTATAAGACTCGTGACTGATCTCTCTTTGAAACTCGACAGGCCAGAAAGGATTGGCACGAGATCTTCAGTGTGTTGAACAGAAAAAAAAATGCAGCCGAGAATCCTTTATCCAGCAAGTCTGTCATTTAGAATAGAAGGAGAGATAAAGGTCTTCCCAAACAAACAAAAAGTGAAGGAATTCGTCACCACTAAACCAGGCCTACAAGAGATCCTAAGGGGGATCCTGTGAGACAAAGTACCAGAGACAACGCTACAAGCATAAAACATAGAGACATCACAATGACTGTAAACCCATATCTTTCTATAATAACACTGAATGTAAACGGATTAAATGCACCAACCAAAAGACATAGGGTATCAGAATGGGTAAAAAAACAAGACCCATCTATTTGCTGTCTACAAGAGATTCATTTTAGACCTGAGGACACCTTCAGATTGAGAGTGAGGGGATGGAGAACTATTTATCATGCTACTGGAAGCCAAAAGAAAGCTGGAGTAGCCATACTTATATCAGACAAACTAGATTTTAAATTAAAGGCTGTAACAAGAGATGAAGAAGGGCATTATATAATAATTGCAGGGTGTATCCATCAGGAAGAGCTAACAATTATAAATGTCTATGCGCCCAATACAGGAGCCCCCAAATATATAAAACAATTACTCATAAACATAAGCAACCTTATTGATAAGAATGTGGTAAATGCAGGGGACTTTAACACCCCACTTACAGAAATGGATAGATCATCTAGACACACAGTCAATAAAGAAACAAGGGCCCTGAATGATACATTGGATCAGATGGACTTGACAGATAAATTTAGAACTCTGCATCCCAAAGCAACAGAATATACTTTCTTCTCGAGTGCACATGGAACATTCTCCAAGATAAATCATTAACTTGGTCACAAAACAGCCCTTCATAAGAATACAAGAATTGAAATTATACCATGCATACTTTGAGACCACAATGCTATGAAGCCTGAAATCAACCACAGGAAAAAGTCTGGAAAACCTCCAAAAGCATGGAGGTTAAAGAACACCCTACTAAAGAGTGCGTGGGTCAACCAGGCAATTAGAGAAGAAATTAAAAAATACATGGAAACAAACAAAAATGAAAATACAACAATCCAAACGCTTTGGGATGCAGTGAAAGCAGTGCTGAGAGGAAAATGCATTGCAATCCAGGCCTATCTCAAGAAACAAGAAAAATCCCAAATACAAAATCTAACAGCACACGTAAAGGAAAGAGAAGCAGAACAACAAAGACAGCCTAAACCCAGCAGAAGAAGAGAAATAATAAAATCAGAGCAGAAATAAACAATATGGAATCTAAAAAAACTGTAGACCTGATCAACGAAACCAAGAGTTGGTTTTTTGAAAAAATAAACAAAATTGACAAACCTCTAGCCAGGCTTCTCAAAAAGAAAAGGGAAATGACCCAAATAGATAAAATCATGAATGAAAATGGAATTATTACAACCAATCCCTCAGAGATACAAACAGTTTTCAGGGAATACAATGAAAAATTATATGCCAACAAACTGGACAACCTGGAAGAAATGGACAAATTCCTAAACACCCACACTCTTCCAAAACTCAATCAGGAGGAAATAGAAAGCTTGAACAGACCCATAACCAGTGAAGAAATTGAATCGGTTATCAAAAATCTCCCAACAAATAAGAGTCCAGGGCCAGATGGCTTCCCAGGGGAGTTCTACCAGACGTTTAAAGCAGAGATATTCCCTATCCTTCTCAAGCTATTCCAAAAAGTAGAAATGGAAGGAAAACTTCCAGACTCATTCTATGAAGCCAGCATTCCTTTGATTCCTAAACCAGACAGAGGCCCAGTAAAAAAAGAGAACTACAGGCCAATATCCCTGATAAATATGGATACAAAAATTCTCAATAAGATACTAGCAAATTGAATTCAACAGCATATAAAAAGAGTGGTTCACCATGATCAAGTGGGATTCATTCCTGGGATTCAGGGCTGGTTCAACATTCACATATCAATCAATGTGATACATCACATTAATAAAAGAAAAGATAAGAACCACATGATCCTGTCAATCGATGCAGAAAAAGCATTTGACAAAATTCAGCACCCTTTCTTAATAAAAACCCTTGAGAAAGTCGGGATAGAAAGAACAAACTTAAACATCATAAAAGCCATTTATGAAAGGCCCACAGCTAACATCATCATCAATGGGGAAAAACTGAGAGCTTTTTCCCTGAGATCAGGAACACGACAGGGATGTCCACTTTCACCGCTGTTGTTTAACATAGTGCTGGAAGTTCTAGCATCAGCAATCAGACAACAAAAGGAAATCAAAGGCATCAAAATTGGCAAAGATGAAGTCAAGCTTTCGCTTTTTGCAGATGACATGATATTATACATGGAAAATCCGATAGACTCCACCAAAAGTCTGCTAGAACTGATACATGAATTCAGCAAAGTTGCAGGATACAAAATCAATGTACAGAAATCAGTTGCATTCTTATACACTAACAATGAAGCAACAGAAAGACAAATAAAGAAATTGATCCCATTCACAATTGCACCAAGAAACATAAAATACCTAGGAATAAATCTAACCAAAGATGTAAAAGATCTGTATGCTGAAAACTATAGAAAGCTTATGAAGGTAATTGAAGACCATATAAAGACATGGAAAGACATTCCCTGCCAATGGATTGGAAGAATAAATTTTGTCAAAATGTCAATACTACCCAAAGCTATCTACACATTCAATGCAATCCCAATCAAAATTGCACCAGCATTCTTCTAGAAACTAAAACAAGCAATCCTAAAATTCATATGGAACCACAAAAGGCCCCGAATAGCCAAAGCAATTTTGAAGAAGAAGACCAAAGTAGGAGGCATCCCAATCCCAGACTTTAGCCTCTACTACAAAGCTGTAATCATCAAGACAGCATGGTATTGGCACAAAAACAGACACATAGACCAATGGAATAGAATAGAAACCCCAGAACTAGACCCACAAACGTATGGCCAACTCATCTTTGACAAAGCAGGAAAGAACATCCAATGGAAAAAAGACAGTCTCTTTAACAAATGGTGCTGGGAGAACTGGACAGCAACATGCAGAAGGTTGAAACTAGAACACTTTCTCACACCATTCACAAAAATAAACTCACAAAGGATAAAGGACCTGAATGTGAGACAGGAAACCATCAAAACCCTAGAGGAGAAAGCAAGAAAAGACCTCTCTGATCTCAGCTGTAGCAATCTCTTACTTGACACATCCCCAAAGGCAAGGGAATTAAAAGCAAGAATGAATTAGTGACTTTATGAAGATAAAAAGCTTCTGCACAGCAAAGGAAACAACCAACAAAACTAAAAGGCAATCAGTGGAATGGGAAAAAAATATTTGCAAATGACATATCGGACAAAGGGCTAGTATCCAAAATCTATAAACAGCTCACCAAACTCCACACCTGAAAAACTAGTAACCCAGTGAAGACATGGGCAGAAAACATGAATAGACACTTCTCTAAAGAAGACATCCGGATGGCCAACAGACACATGAAAAGATGCTCAATGTCGCTCCTCATCAGGGAAATACAAATCAAAACCACACTCAGATATCACCTCACGCCAGTCAGAGTGGCCAAAATGAACAAATCAGGAGACTATAGATGCTGGAGAGGATGTGGAGAAACGGGAACCCTCTTGCACTGTTGGTAGGAATGCAAATTGGTGCATCCACTCTGGAAAACAATGTGGAGGTTCCTCAGAAAATTAAAAAGAGACCTACCCTATGACCCAGCAATAGCACTGCTAGGAATTTACCCAAGGGATACAGGAGTACTGATGCATAGGAGCACTTGTACCCCAATGTTTATAGCAGCACTCTCAAGAATAGCCAAATTATGGAAAGAGCCTAAATGTCCATCAACTGATGAATGGATAAAGAAATTGTGGTTTATATACACAATGGAGTACTACGTGGCAATGAGAAAGAACGAAATATGGCCCTTTGTAGCAACGTGGATGGAACTGGAGAGTGTGATGCTAAGTGAAATAAGCCATACAGAGAAAGACAGATACCATATGCTTTCACTCTTATGTGGATCCTGAGAAACTTAACAGAAACCCATGGGGGAGGGGAAGGAAAAGAAAAAGAGGTTAGAGTGGGAGAGAGCCAAAGCATGACACTCTTAAAAACTGAGAACAAATGAGCGTTGATGGGGGGTGGGAGAGAGGGGAGGGTGGGTGATGGATATTGAGGAGGGCACCTTTTGGGATGAGCACTGGGTGTTGTATGGAAACCAATTTGACAATAAATTTCATATATTGAAAAAAAATCCATAAAACAATTAACAAAATTGCAATAAGTACATCCTAATCAATAATTATGTTATATGTAAATGGACTAAATTCTTTAATCAAATACCATAGAATGTTTGAATGAGCTAAAAAAGACACATCTATATATTACCTACAAGAGACTTACTTTTGAAATGAGGACACACAGAGAATGAAAGTGAAAGAATGGAAAAAGATACTCCATACATATAGAAACAAAAAGATAGTTAGTATAATAGTCCTATCATACAAAATAGACTTTAAAGCAAAGACTATAGTAAAAGACAAAGAAGACCATTACATAATTATAAAGCAATCAATCCAATAAGAAGATATACCACATAAATTTATATGCACCTAACATAGGAGTACCAAATATATAAAGCAAATATTAATGGAGATAAGGTGGAAATTGACAGTAATACATTAACAGTGGAGGATTTGAAAACCTCACTTACATCATTGGATAAATCATCTAGACAGAAAATCTGTAAAGATAAGTCAACCTTAAAAAACATATTAAGGGGCGCCTGAGTGGCTCAGTCGGCTGAGCGTCTGACTTCAGCTCAGGTCATGATCTCACGGTCTGTGAGTTCGAGTCCTGCATCAGGCTCTGTGCTGACAGCTCAGAGCCTGGAGCCTGTTCCAGATTCTGTGTCTCCCCCTCTCTCTGCCCCTCCCTCACTCGCGCTCTGTCTCTCTCTGTCTCAAAAATAAATTAAAAAAAACATTAAAAAAACATATTAAACTAGATGGACTTAATAGACATATGCAGAACACTTTATCCAAAATCAACAGAACACACATTCTCCTCAGGTGCATATAGAACCTATTCAAGGAGAGATCAAATGTTAGGTGACACACACACACACACAAGTCTCAATAAATTCAAAATATTGAAATGATATCCAGCATCGTTTTTGACCACAATGGCATTTAATTAATCAATTACAAGCAGAAAGCTAAAAAACACAAAAATGTGGAGATTAAGCAACATACTACTGACCAGTCATCAAAGAAATCAAAGGAGAAATAAAAAATACCAATGGACATATGAAAAAAAAAAACCACAGCATATAAAAATCTATGAGATGCAGAAAAAGTGGTTCTGAAAGGGAATTTCATAACAATAAAGAAACAATGAAGGGACACCTGGGTGGCTCTGTTGATTGAGCATCTGACTTCCACTAAAATCATTATCTCACAGCTTGTGAGCTCTTTGCTTGAGCCTGGAGCCTGCTTTGGATTCTGTGTCTCCCTCTCTCTCTTGCCCCTCCCTTACATGTTATCTCTCTCTCTCTCTTTCTCTCTCTCTCTCTTTCTCATAAATAAACATTAAATTTTTTAAAAAAAGAAAAAATAAAGAAAAAAATCAGATAAACAGTTTAATTTTACACTTAAAGGAACTAAAAAAAAATGAATAACAAAGCCCCAAATTAGTAGAAGGAAGAAAATAATAAAGATCGATGGAAATATAGAGAGGCTGAAAAATCAATAGAAAATGTCAATAAAACAAAGAGCTGGTTCATTGAAAATATAAACCAAACTGACAATTAGTTAGACTCACTATGAAAAAAATAGAAGTCTCAAATATATAAAATCAGAAATGAAAAGAAGGAAAGTTAAAATTGATAACACAGAACTACAAAGGATCATTAAAAACTGTAAACAACTCTGTGCCAAGAAATTGGGCAACCTAGTAAAAGAATTGATACATTCCTAGAAACATACAATCTTCCAAAACTGAATCATGAAGAAATAGAAAATGTGAATAGATTGATTTCTATTAAGGAGATTGAATATGTAACCAAAGTCTTCTTCGAAAATTGAAGCCCAGAACCAGATGGCTTTACTGGTAAGTTCTAAAAAACATTCAAAGATTTAATACCTATTCTAAAACCGTTCCAATGTATCAAAGTAGAGGAAATGCTTCCAAATTACCTTTATAAGGTCGCCATTACCCTGATACAAAAACCAGACAGGAGGCCACAAAAAGATTAGGAGTCAATATCCCTGATAAATATAGATGTAAAAATCCTCAACAAAATATTAGCAAACTAAATTTAAAAATATTTTAAGGGAATCATAAACCACGATCAGTTGGGATTTATTCCAGGAATGCATGAATGATTTAATACCCATTTTTAATCACTGTGATATATCACCTTAACAAAATGAAAGATAATCATATGATCATCTCAACCAATGCAGGTAAAGCATTTGACAAAATTCAACATCGTGATAAAAACGCCCAACAAAGTGGTTATAGAAGGAATGTACCTCAACATAATAAAAATCATATATGACAAGCCCACAGCTAATCTCATACTCAATGGTAAAAAACTGAAGGATTTTCATCTAACATCAGGAACTACACAAGGATGCCTACACTTACCACTTCTATTCAATATAATACTGGAAGCCCTAAAGACAGCAATATAATAAGAAAAAGAGATAAAAGCCATCCAAATTGGGAAAGAAGTAAAACTCACAATTTGTAGATGGCATGATATTATATATAGAAAATTATTTTTTTATTTTTTTTTTATTTTTGAGAGAGAGAGACAGAGCATGAGCAGGGGAGGGGTAGAGAGAGAGGGAGACACAGGATCCAAAGAAGGCTCTAGGCTCTGATCTGTCAGCACAGAGCCCAATGCAGGGCTCAAACTCATGAACCATGAGATCATGACCTGAGCTGAATCTGGTGCTCAACCTGACTGAGCCACCCAGGCGCCCCAATATTATATATACAAAATTCTAACATCTACACCAAAAGAAATTTTAGAACTAATCAATAAATTCAGTAAAGTTGCTGGGTACAAGATCAATATACAGAAATCTGTGCTATTTCTATGCACTAATAATGAACTATGTGAAAGGAGAATTAAGAAAGCAACCACATTTGCAATGGAACCAAAAAGAATAAAATACCTAGGAATAACTTTATCCAAAGAGGTGAAATTCCTGTACGTTGAAAACCATAAGACACTGAAAAAAGAAACTGAAGAAGACACAAATAATGAAAAGACATTCTGTGTTCATAAATTGGAAGAATTAATATTGTTAACATGTCCATACTACCCAAAGCAATCTACAGATTCAATGCAATCCCTGTCAAAATACCAACAGCATTTTTTCAAAGAACTAGAACAAATAATCCTAAAATTTGTATGAAACAACAACAAAACCAAATATTCAATATAATCTTGGGAAAGAACAAAGCTGGAGGTATCCCATTTAATCATTTCAAACTACACTACAAAGCTATCATAATCAAAACAGTATAGTATTGGCATAAAAATAGACACATGCATCAATGGAACAAAATAGAGAGCCCAGAAATAAACCTACATATATATGGACAATTAATTTATGACAAAAAATCCAGGAATGTATGATGGAGAAAGAATAATTTATGCATAAATTGGTGCTGGAAAAGCTAAACAGTCACATGCAAATGAAACCAGACCACTCTCTTACCCTATACAAAAAATTAACTCAAATGGATTAAAGACTTGAATATGAACCCTTGAAACCATAAAATTCCTAGAAAAAAAAATCATAGATGGCAAGCACCTTGACATTGGTCTTAGCAATGTATTTGTGTATCTGATGCCAAAGGCAAGGGAAACAAAAGCAAAAATAAACAAATGGGATTATTTCAAACTACTTCATTATACACAATGAAGTGAGCCATCATCAAAATGAAAAGGCAACGCTCTGAATGGGAGAATATATTTTCAAACTATATATCTGAAAATGGGTTGATATCCAAAATATATAAATATCATACAACTGAACAATGAAAATCAAATAACCTGATTTAAAAATGGGCAGATAATCTCAATGAATATTTTTCTAAAGAAGACATACAGATGATGAGCACTGGGTGATGTATGGAATTTTTGAATCACTATATTATACACCTGAAACCAATATAACATTGTATTTTAACTAACTGAAATCAAAATAAAACTTTTAAAAAGAAGACATACAGATGACCAATAGATACATAAAAGATGCTCAATACCACTAATCATCAAGAAAATGCAAATCTAAACCACAGTGATATATCACCTGACATTAACCAGAATAACTATTATCAAAAGGACACAAAAACAAGTTTTGGTGAGGATGTGGAGAAAAGGAAACCCTTGTGCACTGTTGGTAGGGTTGTATATTGATGCAGCCACTATGAAAAACAATACTGGAGATTCCTCAAAAAAATAAGAATTGATCTACCATATGATTCAGCTTTCCCACTTCTGGTTATTTGTCAAAAAATATGAAAACACTAATTCAAAAATATATATTCACACCTATGTTCATTGCAGCATTATTTATAATAGCCAAGATGTGGAAACAATATAAGTGTTCATCCTTAGATGAATGAGTACAGAAGATATGAGATAAATGTATGTATGTATGTATATGTATATATACACTTACCCATTTATCTATGGATGAATACTTACATTGTTTTTGTATCTTGGCACTATATATCTTGGAGATATATATATATATCTTTATATATATATATTGAATACTACTCAGCCATGAATAAGAACAAAATCTTGCTATCTGTGACAACATGGATAAAACTTGAGGGTATTATGCTAAATGAAATAAGCGAGACAGTGAAAGAAAAATACCACATCATTTCATGTATATTTGGAATCTAAAAAAAGGAATAGAATTACTATGAAAATATTTTTTCACATAATTAAGACATAGGATGCTCTATGGAGTATGAGGAATACTGAATGCCATGGTGGGTAAGCTCCTAACAATAAAGAGCTCAATATTTAAAAAAAAAATGTTTATTTTTTAGAGAGAGACAGAGAGAGCACAAGCTGCAGAGGGTCAGAGAGAGAGGGAGACACAGAATCTGAAGCAAGCTCCAGGCTCTGAGCTGTCAGCACAGAGCCTGATGTGGGGCTTGAAGCCATGAACCCTGAAATCCTACGCTAAACTGACTGAGCCACCCAGGCTCCCCAAGAACTCAACATTCTTAAATGTAAAAAGCTAAAATAACTAAGTGAATGAAGTTGAAACATACTTTTCAATACAAAAAGGCCACAGAAATGATTTCTTCAAAGATTTTTTATGTTTGTAAATACCTTTGAAATCTCAGAATTCGGATTCATTAGAAATGTTAGTGTCATGTAACCAAGTACTTGGCTGTTTCCAATGGAAATTTTTGAAGAAAATAAAATTCTAATCTGTAAAAGATATTATATTTAAATTAAAATAAAATCCTATTATTCTTTTAAACAATTCCAAACAAGTAATTTGTTTTAATATTGTTCCTCCACGTTTCTACAAACAATCCCAAATAAGAAACCGTTTTTCCCCTTAGGGTAGAAACATAATTCCTCCACAATCTAGGCAAAAAGCAAGACCCTAACTGTAACAGGTTGGATGACTCCAACCTCAAATCAGCATTCTTCAAACAAAGGAGTAAAAAAAATCCAACCTCAGGATTTCTGGATAACAGGTTTCACATGAAAAATTTTCACACTGAATTTGATTTCTATGTGCTTTCTTGAGTTTAAAAATCTATTTACCCCTAACATTGTATATATTTTACACATCAGTGTCACTTTTACTTAACTGCCTTTTTGATCTATGACAAATAAGTTCTCATTTCCTTATATCACATTAAGATAAATGTATCCATAACTACTTGAAGTGTTACCAATCCAAGAATATTTTATTCTAGTAAATCAAAGCCCAATGTTTAGAAGCAAAATTATTGAGTTTCAAGCATTAGGCTCCTTCCTGTAAGCATTGATCTTATCCCAATCCCTGAATCATATCTTTCAAGTGTGTCACTTAAAAAAGTTTACTGATAAGACCAACCCTTCAAAAAAATACATATTTAGCTGCCCTTAATTTTTTTTCATTCTGTACCCTGCTTATGGTTGTTTCATATTTGATCACCAGGGATTAATTTAGTTTCTTCCCATTAACAGTTCAGTATACATTATTTTTTATGGAACTGAACAAGTTTGCTTCAGAGTTAGTGGAGAAATATATATTATACCTATTTGCTATTGATGAACCTATATTATCACTGCTCGTGAAAAATGCAGAAAAAGTTTCTGAAGAAACTGAAGATGTTATATGCAGTATAATATAGTGGGTACAGGCTTGGGTATTGAAATCAGACACATCAAGATCCAAACTAGATTATTGGCCCGCATTGGAGGTAATATTGAACAAATCATTTTAAGCCTTTTATTTTCATAAGCGGGTTAAATAAAGTAATGTATAGAAAGTCTTGCACAAATAGTAAGGACTCAGTAAGTGTTAACAAAGATAAAACCAATATACCCCAATAAAAACTTTAGAGTGCACCTGGATTTCATAGCCTCATTAATAAGTAGATTGTATCATTAGTCAATTAACCTTTACTTTCCACAGCTAAAATTATATTTTAAAAGTTTTTATACATTATAAAATGAAGAATTTAGGTAATGACTGCAACAGACTACAACACAGAACTTAAAGCTAAATTCCCTTGCTTTTACATGTTTGAATTTTTCAATGAACTTTCTGTGTCAGAACTCTGCCAATGTTTGTGTAAATCATATGCTAAACTTCTTGGTTCAGTTTTGTTTCATTGATCACTTAATAAATAAATATTTGTCTAACATCTATTATTTACCATGACTCTATTATTTGTTACTACTATAAATTTGCATAAGATATTGCTTCTGTTTTCAAGTCTGTTTGCACAAGTCTGGAAGAAGAGGCAGAGATGTAAATAGCTGATAATAATAAAAAGTTATGTGTACACAAATAACTTATTATAGAAATTGTGACAAATGTCATAAAGCAGTTTGACATGAATCATAAGAATAGGTGTGGAATAGTAAGATTCATAGCACTCATCTCATGTACAATGTTAAGATTATAAAGTAAAACTTAGGTTTCTTACTCACAGTGGGATATAACAGAGCCAGACTGTGCTTTGCCAATTATTAGTGATATGATTATGAGCCCTAGTATTCTCTGTTGTAAATTGGGTTAATAAAATTTTCATTTAAATATTTGTTTTGAGGACTTGTTCTTTCACCTTGCAAATATTTATTAAATCCTTATTCTTCCAGGCAGTGTGGTAAGTGCTGAATTAAATAAGACTGTGAAAAATGCACTTGATACATGACAGGCTTTCAATAAAAGACAACTATATAAGGGGGGCTTTGAGTAGTAATAATAAGTTAGCAATAATAAGTTGAATATTTTCTATGTGATACATGTTATATCACTTTCGAATACTGATAATGACCAAAGAAGATAGTTCATGTATTTGAGGGGCTAGTCTAGCACATACTTTCATTATTTGGATATGTTTCACAAAATTCCAATACCAAAATGAATATATTTATCATATTAATATATTATTAACATATATTAGATTAATGTCATTATATAATTATAATACATAATAATATTAACATATACATTATATTATGTAGTATAACTATAATACAATGTAATACTTTTATATTAAAATAATATTGATGTTGATATATTAAACATATTTAAATATGTTAAATAATACACTTCTTGTATCATTGATATATCAATGATATATTGATTCAATATTTATAATATAAATATTAATATTTCCTTTTTATGATTGAGTTAACAGAAAGATGAACATGTCTCCCTAAAGTAACATAGGCTAGTTTGCTAAAGCACTGAGTGAAACATTACTTTGCTCAAGCTGAGCCTAATATTTCTTCTAAGGAAACATGCTGCTTTTGATTAATACAGTTTGTAGTCTTTTAACTAAAGACACAGATTAAATTATTTGACCATTGCTGAAAGCACTTCTATAAGCATTGGGGTACAAGTGCCCCTATGAATCAGCACTCCTGTATCCTTTGGATAAACTCCTAGTAGTGCTATTGCTGGGTTGTAGGTAGTTCTATTTTTAATTTTTTGAGGAACCTTCACAGTATTTTCCAGAGTGGCTGTACCAGTTTGCATTCCCACCAACAGTGCAAGAGGGTTCCCATTTCTCCACATCCTTGCCAGCATCTGTTTCCTGAGTTGTTAATTTTAGCCACTCTGACAGGTATGTAGTTGTATCTTAATGTGGTTTTGATTTTTATTTCCCTGACAATGAGTGATGTTGTGCATCTTATTATGTGCCTGTTGGCCATCTGGATGTCTTCTTTGTAAAAATGTCTATTCGTGTCTTCTGTCCATTTATTCACTGGATTATTTGTTTCTCAGGTGTTGAGTTTGGTGCTTTCTTTATAGATTTTGTATATTAACCCTTTATCTGATATGCCATTTGCAAATATTTTCTCCCATTCTGTTCATTGCCTTTTAATTTTGTTGATTGTTTCCTTTGCAGTGCAGAAGGTTTTATCTTGATGAGGTCCCAATAGCTCATTTTTGCTTTTATTTCCCTTGCCTTTGTAGACATGTCAAGTAAGAAGTTGTGTGGCTGAGGACAAAGAGGTTGTTGCTTGTTTTTTTTCTCTAGGGTTTTGATGGTTTCCTGTCTCACATTTAGGTCTTTCATCAAAATCATGGAAAGAGCCCAAATGTCCATCAACTGATGAATGAATAACGATGTGGTTTATATATACAATGGAATACTACTTGGCAATGAGAAAGAATAAAATATTGTCATTTGCAACAACGTGGATGGAATTGGAGGGTATTACGCTAAATAAAATAAGTCAGTCATAAAAAGACAGATATCATATGTTTTCACTCTATGTGGAACTTGAGACTTAACAGAAGACCATGGGGAAAGGGGAAAGGGAAGGGGAAAAAATAGTTTCAAACAGAGAGGGAGGCAAACCCATAAGAGACTCTTAAATACAGAGAACTAACTGAGGGTTGGTTGGGGTTGTGTGGGAGAAGGGAAAATGGTTTACCGGCATTGAGGAGGGCACTTGTTGGGATGAACACTGAGTGTTGTATGTAAGCAATGAATAATGGGAATCTACACCCAAAACCAAGAACACACTGTATACACTGTATGTTAGCTAACTTGACAACAAATTATATAGAAGAAGAAGAAGAAGAAGAAGAAGAAGAAGAAGAAGAAGAAGAAAAGACACATAGAGAAAAGATGGTCATGTGACAGTGGAGGCAGAAATTGGAGTGATGCATCCACTAGCCAAGGAATGCCTGGGGCTACCAGAAGCTGGAAGTAAGGAAGGATCCTTTCTTGGAGGCTTCAGAGGGAGCATGGCTTTGCCAACACCTTGATTTCAGACCTCCAGCCTCCAGAACTGTGAGAGAATAAATTTTTATTGTTTTAAGCCAAAAAAAAAAAAAAGACACAGATTCAAGTTTAAAATATACTTGCCATTTTAGGAGCATAAAAATTGGGTTAATTGTTGGTGGTTGAAAATTTCTACCCACTTTTTCTTGAATTTGTCATTCAAATGGATGATTCAGAGAAAAGGTAGCTGGAAAATATTATCATATCCAACATTCTCATTGTGTTTAGGCAATATTATATTGTTTATTTGTTCATTTGTTTTTCTATATATGTTTCAAATAAGAAATTTAAAGTAATTTCTAAACAAAACAGATATTAGTTAACATTTTAGAATGAATTATCCCTTTATGAAATTCTTGCCCTCAAATATCCTGCTACTAACGGTTACTTTTTGCATGTAGGCAAATCAAAGACTTATACAGCATTTATTTTTTTAATACAAAATTTTATTATTGCAGGATAGTCATATTGACTGGTGTAAGATAATTTTAATTATGATTTACAGATGAAAATCTAAATGTCAAAAATTTACACAAGCAAAATCAAAGAACTTCCTGGCTTTCTGAGGTTTGATCTCTTATCACTAAAACACTCTCTACTTGAAATAAGTTATTGTCAAAAATTTTCTAATTTTATTGTGGTTCTTTATAAATTCATTGTTGCTGATTGGTTGTAATAGTTAAGGAATCTAAATTAGCTACATAAGATTAATTTTAAAATTAAATTACAATAATTGCAAAAAAAGTTATCAGAAATCAACTTTCTTCACAAAAATGACGTCATCACAAAATATTTAGAGGTTATTTAATTATAAACAATAAAACATTAATAATTTAGGTCATAAATTTGGAAACATTTTCTATGAAGAGCCTCACAGTAACTATTCTAGGACTTCTGTACTTCATGGTCTCTTTGGCAAGCTACTACTCACCTCTGTCATTTTAATGTGAAAGTAACCAGACACAATATATAAAAAGATGGGGGCTCCTGGATGGCTCAGTCAGTTGAGTGTCCGACTTTCAGCTCAGGTCATGATCTCACACTCCGTGAGTTCGAGTCCCATATTGGGCTCTGTGCTGACAGCTCAGAGCCTGGAGCCCGCTTCAGATTCTGTGTCTCCCCCTCTCTCTGCGCCTCCCCTGCTCATGCTTTGTCTCTCCCTGTCTCAAAAATAAAGAAGAACATTAAAAAAATAAAAAGATGAACAAGTATATATTCTAATAAAACTTTATATATGCCAAAATTTGAATTTCATATAATTTTCACACAATATTCTTTAAAAAATTTTTTTTCAATGACTTAAAAATGTAAAAAAAAAATGCCAAGGGTTCTTAGGTCAAGGGCTATATACAAACAGGTGGAGGCAAGATTTAGTTTATAAGCTATAGATTTTTACCCCTTTTTAAGGTAACTTTCACTACCCCTTGCAGAAGAACCTCTGTTTTGGAATATCAATTGATAGGGATTAATATAAGATTATAAAATTAACCATAAATGATTATTAATAAGTATGCCAGCATCTCTTTCAATTATAATCAGAAATAAATTGAAAATATAACTAGTGTCCCAGGGCTAGCAACATGTCCTTCATCAGGACACAAAAGCCTAAATTTCAACTTCAGTTTTTCTATGGACTGGCATGGGTAATGGAAATTTCTAGAATTTTTATATATTTTTTAATTTAAATTCAGGTTAGCTAACATGCAGTGGTGTGATATTGGTTTCAGGAATAGAATTCAGTGATTCATCACTTATATACAACACCCAGGGCTCATCAACAAGTGCCCTCATTAATACCCATCACCTATCTAGATCATCTCCCATCGACATCCCTCCATCAGCTCTCAGTTTGCTATCATTAGAGTCTCTTGTGATTTGTTTCCCTCTCTTCTCTTTCCTGCTTCCCATGGGTTCATCTGTTTTGTTTCTTAAATTCCACACATGAGTGAAATAACATATTTGCCTTTCTCGGACTGATTTATTTCACTTAGCATAATATATTCTAGCTTCATCCATGTAATTGCAAATGAGATTTCATTTTTTGATGGCTGAGTAATATTCTATCGTATATTTGTATCACTTCTTTATCTATTCATCAGTTGATAGACATTTGGGCTTTCCATAATTTTGCTATTGTTAGTAATGCCACGATAAACATTGGGTTACATGTACCCCTTCAAATCTTTGTGTTTTTTTTATCCTTTGGGTAAATAGCTAATAATGCAAGTGCTGGATCATACAGTAGTTCTAATTTTCGTTTTTTTGAAGAACCTCCATATGTTTTCCAGAGTGACTACACCAGTTTGCATTCCCAACCACAGTGCAAGAGGGTCCCCCTTTCTCTGTATCCTTGCCAACACATGTTGTTTCATGTGTTGTTAATTTTAGACGTTCTGACAGGTGTGAGGTGATATCTCATTCTGATTTTGATTTGTATTTCCCTGGTGATGAGTGATGTTGAGCATATTTACATGTGTCTGTTAGCCACCTGGATGTCTTCTTGGGAAAACTGTCTATTCATGTTTTCTGCCAATTTAACTGGGTTGTCTGATTTTTGGGTGTTGAGTTTGATAAGTTCTTTATAGATTTTGGATATTAACCCTTTATGAGATATGTCATTTGCAATTATCTTCTCCCATCCCATCAATTGCTGTTTAGATTTGTTGATTGTTTCCTTTGCTGTGCAAAAGCTTTTTTATCTTGATGAAGTCCCAATAGTTCATGTTTGTTTTTGTTCCCTTGCCTCAGGAGACATTACTATACTATATGCCCTTACTATATAGTAAGAAGCTATAACAGCCAATGTCAAAGAGGTTACTTCCTGTGCTCTCCTCTTGGATTTTAATGGTTTCCTGTTTCACATTTAGGTCTTCCATCTATTTTGAATTTATTTTTGTGGATGGTGTAAGAAAGTGTAGAGTTTCATTCTTCTGTATGTCGCCATTCAGTTTTCCCAACACCATTTGTTGAAGAGACTGCTTTTTCCCCCCTTTGGATATTTTTTCCTGCTTTGTAAAAGATTAGTTGGCCTTACAGTTTTGCATGCATTTCTGGGTTTTCTATTCTATTCCTTTGATCTATGCACCTGTTTTTGTGCCTATACCATACTGTTTTAATGACTACAACTTTGTAATACAGTTTGAGGTCTGGAATTGTGATGACTCCAGCTTTGATTTTCTTTTTGAGAAATGCTTTGGTTATTCGGGGATTTTTGTGATTCCATACAAATGTTATATTATCTTTTCTAGTCTGTGAAGAATGCTATTGGTACCTTGATAAGGATTGCATTAAATATGTAGATTGCTTTGGGTAGTCTAACAATGCTTGTTCTTCCAATCCATGAGTATGGAATGCTTTTCCATTTCTTTATGCCCTCTTTAATATCTTTCATAAGTCTTCTATAGTTTTCAGAGTGTAGAACTTTGAACTCTTTAGTTAGGCCTATTCTTTAGTTTCTTATGGTTTCTGGTGCAACTGTCAATGAGATCAATTCCTTGATTTCTTTTTCTACTGCTTTGTTATTGGTGTATAGAAGTGCAACAGGTTTCTGAATGTTGATTTTATATCCTGTGACTTTACTGAATTCATGCATTACTTCTATCAATTTTTGGGTGGAGTCTTCTGGGTTTTCTACATAGAGAATCATGTCATCTGCAAATAATGAAAGTTTCACTTCATCCTTGATGATTTGCATGTCCTTTATTTATTTTTGTTATCTGATTACTGAGGCTAATGCTTCTAGTACTATGTTAAATACTAATGATGAGAGTGGGTACCCTTGTCTTGTTTTGACCCTAGGGGAAAGTCTCTCAATTTTCCCCATTGATGATGATTTTAGCGTGTGTCTTCCATATATGGCCTTTATCATGTTGAGGTATTTTCCATCTATCCCTACTTTGTTGAGGGTTTTTATCAAGGATTTTGTCAAATGCTTTTTCTGCATCTATTGAAAGGATCATATGGTTCTTAACCTTTCTTTTATTAATGGGCTATATCACAAAGAGTGCTTTGCAAATACTGAACCAGCCCTGCAGCCCAGGAATAAATCCCACTTGATCATGGAGAATAATTCTTTTAACATACTATTGAATTTTATTTCCTCATATCTTGTTGAGAATTTTTGCATCCAGATTCATCAGTGATATTGGCTTATAATTTTCCTTTTTAGTGGGATCCTTATTTGGTTTGGGAAGCAATATAATGTGGGGTTCATAGAATGACTCTGGAAATATTTCTCCCATTTCTGGTTTTTGGAACAGTTTGAGAATAGTTATTAATTCTTCTTTAAATGTCTGATAGAATTCCCTTGGGAAGCCTTTGGTCAAAGATTCTTGTTTATTGGGAGGTTTTTGATTCCTGATTCAATTTCTTTGCCAGTTACGGGTCTATTCAAATTTTCTTATTTTTTCTGTTTCAGTTTTGGTAGTTTGTGAGTTTCTAGGAATTTTCCCATTTCTTCCAGACTACCAAGTTTGCTGGCATATAGATTTTTATAGTATTATAATTGATGGTATTTCTCTGGTGTTGATTGTGATCTCTTCTCTTTCATTCTTGATTTTATATACTGGAATCCTTTCTCTTTTCTTTTTGATAAATATGGATAGTGTTTTATCAATTTTGTTAATTCTTTCAAAGAATCAGTTCTTAGTTTCATTGTATGTTCTACTATGGGTTATTTTGGTTTGTTTATTTCTATATTATTTATTTCTTCTCCAATCTTTATTATTTCCCCTTTTCTCCTGGCTTTAAGCTTTATTTGCTGTTACTTTTCTAGCTCCTTTAGGAATAACATAGGTTTTGTATTGGGGATTTTTACTGCTTCTTGAGATAGGCCTGAACTGCAATATAATTTCCCCTTAGGAGTGCATTTGCTTCATCCCAAAGAATTCTCATATTTTCATTTTCATTGACTTCCATGTATTTTTAAATTTCTTATTTATTTTCCTGGTTAACCCATTCATTCTTTAGTAGGATGCTCTTTAACCTCTATGTATTTAAGGCGTTTCCAATTTTTGTTGTGATTGACTTCAAGTTTCATATCGTTGTGACCTAAAAATGTGCATGGTATGATCTCAATCTTTTTGTACTTTTTGAAGCTTGATTTGTGACCCAGTTATGTGATGTATTCTGGACAATGTTCCATTTGTACTCAAGAAGAATGTGTACTGTGCTGTTTTAGGAAGAAATGTTCTAAATATATCTGTTAAGTCCATCTGGTCCAGTCCATCTATTGTTGTATGTGGAGTAGTCAAGTCCCCTACTATTATTGTATTATTATCAATGATTTTGTTTGTTCAACATCAATTTATATACTTGGGTTTTCCAAGTTGGGGCCATAAATATTTACAATTGTTAGATCTTCTTGATGCATAGACCCCTTAGTTATGATGCAATGCTCTTCTTCATCTCTTGTTACAGTCTTTATTTTAAAGTCTTGTTTGTGTGATATAAGTATGGCTGCTCCAGCTTTCTTTTGATGTCCATTAGCATGATAGATTGTTCTCCATCCTCTCACTTTCAATCTGCAGGTGTCTTTAGATCTAAAATGAGTCTCTTATGGGCAGTGTATTGATGAATCTTGTTTTTCTTTTTTTATCCATTCTGATAACCTATGTATTTTTATTGGAGAATTTAGTCCATTTACATTCAGAGTAATTATTTAAAGATATGAATTCTGTGCCATCGTGTTACTTGTTAGAGTTGATGTTCCTGGTATTGTTCTATGTTTTTTTTTCCTTGTCTTTGTTGCTCTTGGTGTTTTGTTTTATTTTGTTTTGTCTCTACTCAGAGAGTCTCCCTTAACATTTCTTGCAGGGCTGGTTTAGTGGTCACAAACTCCTTTAATTTTTGTCTGGGAAACTTCTTACCTCTCCTATTTTGAATGACAGTCTTGCTGTATAAGGAATTCTTGGCTGCATATTTTCCCATTCAGCACATTGAAAATATCCTGCCACTCTTTTCTGGCCTGCCAAGTTTTCTGGAGAGATATTCTGAAAACCTGATCTGTCTTTTCTTGTATGTTATGGACTTTTTTTCCTTGTTTATTTTATAATTCTTTCCTTGTCTGTGTATTTTGTAGACTTGACTATGATATGTCTTGGTGATGGTCAGCTTTTGTTGAATTTAATGGGAGTTCTCTGTTTTTCTTGGATTTTTATATCTGTGTCTTTCCCCAGATTTGGGAAATTTTTAGCTATAATCGTTGACATAAGCCTTCTGCCCTTTTTTTGTCTCTCTTCATCTTCTGGTCTCCTATGACACAAATGTAATTACTTTTTAATAAGTTAGTTTTAATAACTCCTTTTAATAAGTCACTGAGTTCTCTAAGTCTTGTATCATGATCTTTGGCATTTGTATCCTTCTTCTATTCAGCTTATTTTCCATAATTATCTTTTATATCAGTGATGCACTATTCTACTTTGTCCATCCTCACCACCATGCCATACAGGTGAGACTGCATCTCAGTTATAGCATTTTTAATTTTGCCTGATTAGATTTTAGTTATTTTATTTCAGCAGAAAAGGATTCTCTGGTGTCTACAGTACTTTTTTAATCCCAACTGGGATTCTTATAATCATGGTCTTAAATTCTAGTTAGACATCTTAGTTATGCCTGTGTTGAATAAATCTCTAATCCTGAGCTCTATTGTCTTTTCCGTCTTTTCAGGTTAGTTTCTATGTCTCATCATTTTGTTCAGAAAAGAGCAAAGAAAGAAAACACACAAGTAAGAAACAAACAAAAAAACAAAGTAACAAAACAAAACAAAAAACTAGATCCTGGGTGTGTTTTGGTGTGCTTGTTTGGTGTGCTTGTTAAAAGAATCTAGATCCAAGGTCACCTGGGGGTCTCAGTTGGTTAAGTATTTGACCTTGGCTTGGGTCATGATCTCACAGTTCATGAGTTTGAACCCCACAGTGGGTTCTGTGCTGACAACTCAGAGTCTGGAGCCTGCTTTGGATTCTGTGACAAAGGGATTCTCCCTTTCTGTCTATTCCTCCCCCACTGATTCTCTGTCTGTCTGTCTCTCTCAAAAATAAATAAACATTTTAAAAAATTAAACAAAAGAATCTGGATCCAAAAATAAAATAAAAAAATAAAGGAATATGTGTATATAAAATATGTCTATATAAAAATAATAATAGTAAAGAGTAAAAAAAGGAATTAAAAATAAAAAAAATAATAGTAAAAAGTAAAAAAAAATTAAAAACTAAGAAAATAAGTGAAAAAATAATATTTAAAAAAATAAAAAAAAGTAAATGGAAGTTAGATCCTATTTGCCTAGAGCTGAAGGTTTGCAGCGCTATGATCATAAACTCAGTGCAAAGGGGTTGTTTGTGCTGGTGTCCTGTAAGGAGGGGCTGCTGCAATGACTCTCAGGCTGACTTATTTCAGTGAAAATGCACCTTTGGTGTGCAGGTGGGTGGGGCTTGGTGTAACGGCTCAGGCCTCTAGTTGGTGGCGCTGTTTTGCTCCCTGATGGCTTTAGCTCTGCAGGATGGAATAAATATGGCTGGGCCCCATGCTATAGTCCCTGAGCTGAATGTTCACACACCCCACTCTTCAGAGAAACTTCACAGAAAAACTGTTAATCACCCCTCTTCTGTCCCCAGTTTCTGTCAGAATCCCGTGTTCACCCAGCCTCTGTCCAGGCTTTTTTATTTTAGGCACACGACTGTTTCAAAACTCCAAATTTTAGGGATCCCTGTGGCTTGGACCTGAGCTGCTCCTCTGGGGTAGCGTCTCGCCATGCTTTTACCAGCTGATGCAAATAAAGCAGTGGCTGACTGTACTTCTGTTCAGAATTTATGTCAAAACAGAGCAGAAAGCAGGCACCCCTTGTTGCAGCCTTCAGCCCGAGGTAGTCCCCTCTCTTATGCTTGGAAACAGCACAGCATGTTGGGGTAACCCCTCTTTCTTATGACCTAATGGATCCTCAGACCACATCTGGGATTCTACCCTGCTTTACCACTTGAGTACCTCTAGGCCAGATACTCCCCCCATAGTAGTGGACTGCTAAACTTCAGATTTTGTGCTTAGCTGCTTTTACTACTTTGCAGTAGCCTTCTTAAGTTGGTCCCTTCTTGGGGCCTGACAGAGCAATATCTCTCCCAGTAAACTCTCTGCACCTCTTGCCTTCCAAATGCTTGTCCCTTTTCTACATGTAGTCTTGGAATTTTTGTTCATTAAGACCTGTTGTTAATTTCTTTGATGTTCAGAATGATTTGATAACTATCTATCTGTGTTCAAGGGAGGAAAAAAGCTTATGGTTTGCCTACTCCTCCACCATCTTAACACTCCCCCACTAGACCTTTTATATTTTTATTACAGCCAAGTATTCAAATAGTTTTCTCAAAACATTATAGAGAAGCTGCCAACATATAGGAAATTAACTGATTCAAATACTTTTTTTTGCTCCAATTTTAAAGAGAATGCTATTAAATAATGTAGACGATAAACAGTATAGCAGAAAATAAAAGTGTAGAAATATCTACCAGTAGGTCACTTACTTGAAAAAACTGTGAACTATGTAAGAACATATCTCCAGTAAAACATTTTTTTTTAAAAAAAGGAGCCATTATGCAACAGTTAGAAGGGTCTCTTATGTTATGTAGTGATGAAATACTAGCTTGTGTTGTATCAAAACAATCCCCTAATCCCACTGACTTAAAGCAATGAAGTTTCTTCTTGCTTATGTTACAGGCCTATAATAAGTGAGCTGCTCCCTAGGCTCACACCTGCCACCACCAACCATGTTGATTGAGTTCCATAGATATACTCTAAGATGGGAGTTAGCATGTACAAAATTTATTTAAAAATACCTTACCTGTAGTGAAGTAAGAAATCAGAATTGGGTAGAGGGAGAAATCAAGCACAATGCCCTTATAACTGATTCTTCAACTGTTACTATAGTAGCTCTGGGGCTGGGATGGCCCTTCAGGGTTGCTCCAACTGAATCAAGGGTCTGGTCTTTTGTATCCCTGCATTAACCAGTCATTGGCTGCAGGCTTCTTCCTTTTTGGGAGCACAATCTAAGCTAGGGCAATTCCCTACAGACAATTTTAATTGCCCATGAAGAAGAATATAGCTGTGACCTGTCAGTAGCTAATTCCCAGCCAGAATCTGGAGAATGGATGCAACAGCTCTGGAAAGGGGATCTGGGCACAACACCATAGTATTCACTGCAATGCTCTACTATAACTACTAGGCTTTAATTAATTTAACTATCTCCCCAACTACAGAGTATCTTATTCTGCTGGTGCAGAACTTAAGGTGACCTACAGAATTTAATATATAAACATATAAACATATGCTTTTTAAACATATAAAATTATGATAAAAATTCTCTCATAATAAGAGAAATGAGAAATAAATTACAATGAGATGTTTTCAGAACTTTTAATAACCCACTCTGTTGGGTAGTTTTAACTTTAAAAATAAAACTGCCAGTTAGTTTACCAGCATAAAAAGAGTTCATTTGCCAATGACAGAGAATTGTAATCTGGGACAAGCAAACTGTGGAAAAACCACAAGCAAGACCACAGAACAAAGGAGAGGAATGTTCTTTTATAGAGTAAGAGCAAAAGGTGGGAAGACTACTATAACCAAAAAAAGTCTATTGTAATAAATTGGGAATTTGAAATATAGTGGCTTTTCATTGGTTGAGTTGTAACAGTCTTTCATTGGCTAAGAGGAAAGCTTTTCTTCCACTTGCTTGGATAGTAAAGTAGTATCCATGTGTAAGGTCCATCTCTTCCTGTCTGCGATTGACAATGAGTCATAGGGCATGGGATCTCCCCCTCTCAGCCTGCCAATTCAATTCTAAATAAAATTTCCCTTGATTGATTTTCACAGTAGTATAAATAAATAATTGGACTGTAATAGTCTTTGGTGGAAGTGTAAGTTTTTACAATTCCTAAGCAAAATATCTACATTTTTGGACTCAGTAATTCTTCTAATAATTTATTCTATAAATATACCCTGACATATATGCAAAGAAAAACATAAAAATAATGCACTGACAGAACCAAAATATCATAGTATTAGAAAAGTTACACTAACAGAGTTTTGTTTAAATGAATTATGATATATCTTGTCAGTGGAAAGATATTCACTTCTGACAGCAATAGCAAAAAAGAAAAAATAAATAAATAAAGAATAAGAAAGTTATTTATTGAGATAGAAAAACAGCCAAGGTAAATTACTAAGTAGAAAAGTAAGGTATTGAAAATCTTGTATGAGATCATTTATGGAAGAAAATATATGCTTAAAATTAATCAGCCTATCTCTGGAAGGATATGTAAGAAGTGATAACATTTGTTGAAGTAGGATAACTATTGGGGAGTGATAATTAAATTTAACACCATATTAGTAAAAGGATCAGAATATTCTACACCAAGATATGTCACAATGGTATAAAAATTATTTTGAGCTGAAGACATCTGAGAAAAACAAGATATGAGAAAAGCTTTCTACACTCCCCCTATCTGCGTAAAAGCAGAGCATAAGTTTTCCTTGTGAAGACATTCCCACCTCTCTCACCAGGAGGGAAAGAATAGCTTTTATCATCAGAGATGGAGATGGTGCTGAGATGCCACTGAATTAATGAAACCTTATTCATGACCTATATGACCCTTACCTTCTATTAGTTTCCCCCATATATTTACCTTCCCACACATTACTGCTCCTAGAAACCCAACTCCTTTTTATTTTGTGTTGTCACCTCTCCAAAATTTTATTGTCCTTTTTAAAGATAGTATATGTTCCCCAAATTTAACCACTTCTTTGGGGCGTTTGGGTGGCTTAGTCAGTAGAGCATCCGACTTTGGCTCAGGTCATGATCTCACAGTTTGTGAGTTCGAGCCCCGCGTCAGGCTCTGTGCTGACAGCTCAGAGCCTGGAGCCTGCTTCAGATTCTGTGTCTCCCTCTCTCTCTGCTCCTCCCCTGCTCATGCTCTGTCTCTCTCACTCTCTCTCAAAAATAAATTAACATTAAAAAAAATAACCACTTCTTTGAGTCTTTATTTCTTTCTATGAAGGCCCTTCATAAAATAAATTAAAATATTAACATCAAATAAAATTTGTATGCCTTTTCTTCTCTTGATATGTTTTTTTTTTTTTTGTCAGTCTATTTCATAGGTTCAGTCACAGTACAAAAAAGATAGAGGAAAGATTTTTTTTTCTCCCCTACAGTTCTAGAGACCATGAAAGGACAGCATTAGCTGGGACACCCTACTCACTCTGAAGAGTGCATCTAAGTTCTCAGAATGCCTGATAAAGATGGAAAAAAGTTAAAATCAATGAGTCAGCTTACTGGATTTCTGTCTGTAGGGTACAGTTGAGAGAGGGCAATAACAATTGTCTTTTTCTTTTCAAATTAGATTAGCAAGAGAAAACATTGGGCGAACTAATTCATTGCGTATTGTAACTTTTGTTTTGGCCTTTGCTGTTGATCTATTCCCTCTCAAGAGTAGCCATAATTTTGCTTTATCATTGTCTTTTGTGTCATTTCTCATAAGAGAATAATCATAGGGCAGAACATAGGCATAGTTCCTATAAGCTTATTGTTTGAGCCAGCCTCACAGACTAGTTAGTTTATGGTTCTTAGTTAGACTAGTGTCCATTTGGGCAAACTTTGCTATGGGACAACAGTAAAACTTTATTGAGATTCTCCTTCCACCTCCTTTTATATTCTGAGACCTTGGCTTGGATCTAGTGAAAATGTTCTCTGTTTTTTTTTCTGCCTACTGGGAGGTGCAGATTATCAGATCTGCATTTGGTAGCTAATTGTAAGGCTAGAAACCTGAGACATGAGGTTCATAAGCAGCATTGTAAGTCCAACTGTGCCAGCTCTCAGGGAAATCTGTCTAAATAAATTATCTCTGTCCATAAGGTGTCCTTGTGATCTCTCTCCATGGACTTATGAGTACTGAGAAAATTCCCAGTCAAGTATTTCCTGCCCAGCATCACAGATGGTGAGTCTGTGATTAGAGGCATCTCACTTTTGTAGGAGACTGATGACAGGAGTTTTCATAAACACCATTCTTACCACCTGGCAACAAGAGTCTTTTCCATAGGGGCTGTGTCTTCTGCATTGGTTCCAGGGATGTTTCTTGTGTCCATCATAAGAACTTACTCTAAGACTGAAAAATTTCCCCTGGATCTTTCCATAGAAAGACTTCCTGTTTTCAAGGTGCATTTGTGATGGGTACACCTCTGGAGATACTACTTGTCAATAGCTAGATAATGGATCTTTTGTTTGGAAAACCTTTAATATTGAAAAGAATTTTTAGAGAGCTTTCATCCTAAATAAATTCCTTATTGGTACCTATGGAAAGATCAGATTGAAAGAAGGACACAAAAATATTACAACTGGCCTGAGGGACTCCCATAACAAAATTTAAAAAAAAATCAGACTTAAAAGTTAAAATCCATACCCCCATAAATTTTCCTCCTTTCCCTCCTTCTTATACTCTCCTTTAACCTCAACTCCCTATCCCTGACTATCCAGATCTCTGGGATCAATGGATCCCTGCTACAAATCTTTTCCCCCAAATCTGGCCCTATCTCCTCAATAAATTCCTTTAATCCTCAAAATTCCCGCAACTTCTCCCCAAAATCTATTAAACATTCAGCTACCATTTTAACTTTATTTACAAGGATTGCAAAACATATTCTGGCCTGACCTCCAGGCATAGACATAAAGTTATTTATGTAAGTGCTGATAGCCAAGCAATAACTTTGGCAGAGGCTCCAGGAACCTACAGCAAAGCTTATTTTGCTGTCCTTTGTTGTTCCACCTACTTTCCACAGCCCTGTTATCAATCCCATATACTCCATGCTTTTTCAAGCAACACCATTTGTGAATGTATCCTTAATCCCCACCTCAAAGAATTAATGTTCCCTGGACAGAAACAGATCTTTTACATTACAAAGCCCCTTTACAAACACTTTTAAAAGTTCCTACTAACTGAGAACAAACTGAGGGTTGATGGGGAGTGGGAGGGAGGGGAGGATGGGTGATGGGTATTGAGGAGGGCACCTTTTGGGATGAGCACTGGGTGTTGTCTGGAAACCAATTTGACAATAAATTTCATAAATAAATAAATAAATAAATAAATAAACTCCTACTAAATTTACACATAAACTAACAAGATTAGTGTTCATTCAAAATCTTATTAGTCTTATTAATAAGCACCTCAACTGGCTACTAAGAGATGTCATTCTCCCTCATGATTATACTGCAGTTATATAGCAAGCCAGATATCCCCCTGAGGAATCCCCCCACCACTACCATCACCATAGGGGAAAACAGTGGCCCCAGATCTTCTCCCAGGTTCTCCTATAAATGACTAGGGATAGCTCAGCTAGAAGTAAGTATATAAGGCCTGATAAGAATAATCACAGAGGCCTTTTCCCCTAAGATAAGTTGATTTAAGTTTAAATTGTACTCTCAGAAAGGAAGTGAAAGAACCAGGACATTTGTGGAATACATCACACAGATTTTCCCAAAACACATTACATTAAATCTAGAGGCCCAAGAGCATAGAAATATTTTCTTCTGCTTTAGTCAGAAATTGTCTTCCAGATAAAAAAAAATCTAAAATAGTTTTGCTGGGTTGATTGGACATCCTCTCAGCATTATTATTGAGGCTACTACCTAATGATTTGAAAATAGCTTGCAGGAAAGCAAGAAAAGAAATAATTAAAACAGTCTGCCTTGGAAACTTGATTCTACAAAAACAAAGAGGCACTCTGAGAATAACTCAAAGCCCAACCAACCACAGAGCTCCCCCTATTCATCTCAAGATACTTGCAGATTCTATAAAAAGCCAGGACATTAAAAGTGGAAATATTCTGCACTTAAAAGAAAGGAAAGCCCAAATAGCAAATTCCTTAGACCCTAGCATGTTTATAATACCCATTTTTTCCCCATTCTGTAAAACAACTCCTCATAAACTAAACTGATGGATGGAGTCAGCTGATCTGCAGTTGCATAACAAAACCCATAATTAAAATTAAAATAGAAGATCAGGAAATGGATTTCTTAACTGATAATGGTGCAAATTTATCTACTATCTGCATAGATTTATCTCTACTTATCATTTCTAGTTCCATTGGAGTCTCTGGGTAACATATTTTGCTGCCCTCATTTCAGGCCATCTTAATATCCTTAAGTTCCCTTAACAGCCACCATGACTTCTAGTTTCTGACACATCACTCTAATCATTTTGGTAGAGATAAGTTATATACATTTTTGTCATTATACACTTTAAGGAGGAAATTTTTATTTCCTTTTCCTCAGACTAAACCTCAAACTTCCTACTTCCCCTAATGTAGATACATCTCAACTCAAAATCTTCTGAAAAGGAACCAACCTTAACAGATGTCCCAATTAGTCTTTGGATCTCACATACACTACTACTAAGGGCAAAACCTGTGCACATTGTCTACAAAATATATATCTTTCCCATTAGTGGCCCAATACTCTCTCTCCTAAGATGCAGAACAAATAATTAAACGGTAAGTTTTAGACTCCCTTTTACATGAGGGTGTTCTCATCTTTACTCCCTCACGTTGCAATACCCAAATCTTGCCAGTAAAATTATAAAAAGAAAATTTCATTTAGAAGAGAATTAAATTCATCAATTTGTACAAGATGCAGGGGTCATAATCTATTTTGTAATTCCTCTGCATTTCATAGTCCCTAACCTGGCTATAATTCTTACCTCAATTTCTGCAAATGCAGCTTGATTTACAATAAGTGGCCATTGTTTAGCTTTCTTAAAGATTCCATTGCACCCTGACTCTGAATTTTTCTTTGCATTTAATTTTAGAGTAAAACAGCATTGACTTGCATACCTATGGGTTATTGTCAATCTTCCTCAATATTTTCCCCAAATCTTTAAAGTTAATGTAGGTTCAATGGCCTTTATCCAAGTATCCTCAATAGGTTCAATATGTTGATGACCTCTTCCTTTTGAGAGGGAAAAATCTGTTATAAGATGGCCAAAAGGACTGATAGGGGAATTTCAGTCCCTGCCTGAAGACCCTCCTTCCAGGCTCTTCTTCCCACCCTGCTTGCCTCTGGCACCAAATTACTATTAATGAGGAATGCGGAAGTAACAGACTATAAATTGCTCCCTCTGCTTATGCTCCCGTCTCAGACCTCTGGAAAATGATCTCCTCTGAGCCCACTGGTGTAAAATAAACCTCATGCCTTCCAAGATCTCTGAGTGATGTTGGTTCTTCTGCCGGGTGATCCAGACCAGTTTCTGTAACATTTGGTTCCCTGACTGGGAAACCCAACCACGCTGGCCCATTGCTGCCACCAGTTTGGGAGAATGGCGAGGCAGTGATGGAATGATGAATCACAATGAAGAAGGTGCTCCCTGCCTGAATTTCAATGGTCTCCAGCTTGGTTGCCTCAGGCTGGCCGTGCTCTGCTGTTCCCGTCAAATTTGAGGAGTCTTGACAGGTGAAGACCTGGACCCAACATTGGATACCGGTAAGGCCTAGGACCCACTTCTATCCTGTCCGGCTGACCCATAGTGGTGGAAGGGGAACCTGATCACTCCCCGGAGACCTCAATGGTCTCACCTGTAGAAATTCTGTGGGAGGTAATGTAATAACCTCTGGTGTGTATGTGAGTGTGAATGTGCAACTCGGTCTGGCTTGCCTGCTGAGTTCAATACTGTGGCTCCACGGGCAGGTAACCTTAAGGTCCCCAAAGGCCCATGGAGTCTGAGTGGGCCCATCTGCAATTCCGTGTTGAATGGCATACAGTCTATGGCAGCATCAGAATAGTTTCTGATCGTAAGTCACAAAGCTGAGACCGCTATGGCTAAGCATCACCTAAGTTCCTTTGGGACATGGCCAGACGGGCATCTGACTGGTCTCCTAATTACAGGGGCCACCCCTACCCCTCTGTCTTTGCAACTCCTTCTCATGGGAACATTATGGGGTCGGGACAGAGCAAAGAAGGGGTTTTCAGGAGACTATGGAATTAAGATAACCCCTGGCAAGTTAATGAATGGCCCACTTTTCATGTAGGATGTCCCTCAGAGGGAACTTTAGATGTCCCAATGGTCCACCACATCTGGCATGCTGTCGCCAGCGACCCAGGTTACCCTGATCAGTTCCTGTATAAGTCTTGACCTTCACAAATTCTCACGGGTGAACCGGAGGAAGAATCAATCTTGCCCCTACCATATGAACCTCCTGGTTCTTGATACTCTGCCACCTTTGGTCTCCCCACCATCTCTGGACTCAGCAGATCCCCTGTCCCCCAGACCAGTGGCTAGATTGCACCCTCGGCCAGGCACAGGCACTCTCTGGATGCTGGTCCACAGCCACCGGTACCAAGAGTCTAGCCTCCAGGGGATCTGAACAGGGGCTAAGAAGCCCAGGAATATGCCCAGCCCAAGGGGAATCCTCCAAGGATTATTATGAGAAGCTATTCAAGGCTTACACCCTGTTTGACCCCAAGGCACAAGAGAGCCATGACAAAAGGACAGGGAAGGTCCAACCACCAAAAGGGGAGAGGCCCAAAACCTCCTTAGCAGGGGGTCAATGGTCCTGCTACAAGGAGAAAGGAGATTAAAACAGGAATAGATTCAGATTGAGGGGGACTAGGCTCACTTCTTCTTGGCCCCCATGAGCCCATGGTCAAAATAAAAGTTGGGGACCAAACTATGACTTTTATGTGAATTCGGGGGCCACATGGTACAGCATGAATTCCTCTACCTACCTGAGTGCCCTATCCCTCTCCTCAGCCGGGATATACTCTCAAAGATGGGGGCCCAAATAACCTTTGATCCAATGGGATTCACCAGCCTCTGATTGGATCCAAATGGAGACTATTCTGCATCCATGCCCAACCAAGTGGCCCGCCCGAATTCAAGGCTACCTTCCCTACTGTAAGGCCTGAGGACAACCCACCCCAGACTTACCCACCACAGGGCCCCCATCATTGTAGAGTTAATCCCAAGGGCTCAACCGCAGAGACAGTGGCAATACCTCCTCCCACAAGAGGGAAGGGCAGGCATCCAAGAAATCAGGCATTCTGGTTGAGTGCCAATAACCCTGGAAGACCCCACTCTTGCCAGTCAAGAAGCCAGGAGGAGGGTACCGACCAGTTCAAGCCTTGCACTGTGTGGTCCAGAACCCATACACCCTCCTCAGCCAGATCCCAGGCTCTGCCAGCTGGTTTGCCAGCCTAGACTTGAAGGATACCTTCTTCTACCTTCGCTTGGCCTCCCAAGCCAACCCTTGTTTGCCTTTGAATGGATCAAACCAAACACAAGGTGTAAAATGCAACTGACTTGGACACACCTCCCACAGCGGTTTAAAAACTTGCCTGCCCTCTCTGGGGAAGCACTGGCCGGAGACCTCACCTGCTTTCCAAGGGGGGCCACATGCTGCACATGCTGCACCCTTCTCCAGTATGTGGATGGCCTCCTCCTTAACAGCAATACCCCAGAGAATTGTACAGAAGGGCACAACTCCTGTCAGACTCAGGATATTGAGTTTCATGGTAAAAGACACAGATCTGCCAACAGTAAGTCCAATACTTAGGCTTCCTCCTCACCCAAGGAAAAGGAGCACTAGGGCCAAAGAGAAAGAAAGTATATCACCTCCCTACCCCAGCCTCAAACTAAGAGGGGGCTATGAGAGTTCCTGGGGGCTGCAAGATTCTGCTGAATCTGGATTCCCAGATTCTCGGCAATAGCAAGACCCCTGTATAATCTCCTGGTAGGGTCGGATTGAGAACACCCTGTCTGGACAGAAGAGGCCAAAGCCGCATTCCTAGAAATAAAGGCTGCCTTAGGGCAGGCACCAGCCCTTGGTCTGCAGAATATAGAAATGCTTTTTAATTTCTTTGTTCATGACAAAAAATGTTGCCTCGGTATTCTCACACAGACCTTTGCCTTTGGCCACAGCCGGTAGCATACCTGTCAAAGAAGCTGGACCCAGTGGTGGCAGGATGGCCACCATGCCTTAGGGCACTAGTGGCCACAGTTCTCATTAAGAAAGCAAATAAACTCACTCTGGGACAAGAACTAAATGTCAAGTTCCTCATGCTGTCGTGTCTCTCATGAACTCTCATGAACTCTCATGTCTCATGTCTCTAATGAACACTCAAGGACACCGCTTCCTCTCCAACTCCCAGCTAGCACAATGCCAGGGGCTCCTCTGTGAAAATCCACACATGGCTCTTGAAACAGTGTGGACGCTAAATCCTGAAACTTCCCTACCTTCTGAGGAAGGGAAACCGGTTCATGACTGTTCTGAGTTGACTGATGAAGTATTTGCAAGCCTCCCAGATCTGTGTGACCAGGCCCGACAGAACCCATACCTCACTTTGTTCGGTGATGATAGCAGTTTCACCACAGAGGGTGTTCAAAAGCCAGGGTATGCAATGACATGCCTTAATCCGAGCCCTCACCATTAGCAAGGACAAGTGGGTCAACCAACTCCCAGCACACCTTTGCTACTGCACACATACATGGAGCAATCTGCAAAGAGAGGGACCTCCTCACTGTGGCAGGGAAGAAAGCTCCTCGAGGCCATCTGGCTTCCAAAAGAAGTTACAATTCTACACTGCAAAGGACACCAGAATGTAGACAACCCTACAGTATGAGGAAATCATCTAGCAGACAAAGCAGCCAAGATAGCAGCTAATAAGGAGGTGCTGGGCATGATGATTGGGGTTGGAGTTGCAGTGCTGGTCACTGTCATATTCATCCTCCTGCTGGTGCACAGACTGCAAGTGCAGAAATCTTCAGCCCCAGATGGCCCCAGGTATCGATTCTGGAAGAGGAACAAAGTGCTTTATGGTTGGAAGATTATGTGGAAAGTATCATAATCTACTTCCTCCCTGGTGGATGCGTTGGTCTCCACCACTTCCTGGCCACACATGGAGTTGTTAAACATTGCCAAGAAGATCCTGTGCATCCAGAAAGAGGCACCAACACTGCAACAGAAGGAGCCCCTGCCCACAGTGCTTGAAGCCAACTTGATGGAGGGTGACCTGGCTAACTCCCACCTGCCCTCTGAGGTGCTCTACATGGTCAAGAATGTCCAGGTGCTGGGTCACTTCAAGACACTGCTCTTCCTGGAGCTCTGTCTGCCAGGGCCTGATGGGAAGGAATATGTGGTGAAGAAAGTGGTCCCTGGGGACTGTGTCAACAGCCTCCTGAGCATCTTGGACGTCATCATCAGCCACCAGCACCCCCAGGGCATTGTGTCTGCCCAGGTGGCCCGAGACTCCAATGTGCTGCAACCGCCAGTAGAGGCCTTCTCTGCTGTGTTAACCAAGTACCCTGAGAGCTTGGTACAGGTGGTGCAGACCATCATGGTGAGGCTGTAGAGGGACACCTTTCTGGCACTTCACAACTACCTGGGTCTGACCAATGAGCTCTTCAGCCATGAGATCCAGCCCCTGCACCTTTTCCCCAGCCCCAGCCTCCCAGCCCACACCAGCGCTGTGCATGGCTCCAAGAGGGTGGTCAGTGCCTCAGGTACCAAGGAGCCAAGGGAGACTCCTGGCAAGCCACCTGACCCCACTTGAGCCCCACTACCTGGACCTTCAGGAGGCCCGATGACCCCTTCCTCCTGAACAGCCAGGTCTTGCTCCATCATGCCAAAGCTGGCACCATCATCACCCACCAGGGGGACCAGGATGTAAGTTTACACTTTGTGCTGTGGGGCTGCCTGCACGTCTACCAGCACATGACACCCCCTCTCACCAGGAGACTTAGTCGAGGTCAAAGACTGGAAAAAAAGACCCTGTCAAACCACAATGGACTGGGCCTCATACAGGTATCACTCCATGGGTCCACCACTTCAGAGTCAAGAGGGCCAATCCTGAGGAGTCCCAGACTTGGAAGACTGACCCAAGTCCAATCTTCAGCCCTGCTCCAGACACAACCCAGAAGCTGGCTGGTCTACGCACAGACACTAGCAAATCAAATTCAACACCATATAAAAAGAATTATTCAGAATGATCAAGTGGGATTCATTCCTGGGCTGCAGGGCTGGTTCAACATCTGTAAATCAATCAATGTGATACATCACATTAATAAAAGAAAAGATAAAAACCATATGATCCTGTCAATCAATGCAGAAAAAGCATTTGACAAAATTCAGCATCCTTTCTTAATAAAAACCCTCGAGAAAGTCGGGACAGAAGGAACATACTTAAACATCATAAAAGCCATTTATGTAAAGCACACAGCTAATATCATCCTCAATGGGGAAAAACTGAGATCTTTCCCCCTGAGATCAGGAACATGACAGGGATGTCCACTCTCACCGCTGTTGTTTAACATAGTGTTGGAAGTGCTAGCATCAGCAATCAGACACAAAAGGAAATCAAAGGCATCCAAATTGGCAAAGATGAAGTCAAGCTTTCACTTTTTGCAGAGGCATATTATACACGGAAAACCCGATAGACTCCACCAAAAGTCTGCTAGAACCAATACATGAGTTTAGCAAAGTCGCAGGATACAAAATCAATGTACAGAAATCAGTTGCATTCTTATACACTAACAATGAAACAACAGAAAGACAAATAAAGAAACTGATAAATAAAGAACCATAAAATACTAGGAATAAACCTAACCAAAGATGTAAAAGATCTGCATGCTGAAAACTGTAGAAAGCTTATGAAGGATATTGAAGAAGACAAAAGAAGTGAAAAACATTCCGTGTTCATGGATTGGAAGAATAACTATTGTAATGTCAATACTACCCAAAGTTATCTACACATTCAATGCAATCCCAATGAAAATTGCACCAGCATTCTTCTCAAAGCTAGAACAAGCAATCCTAAAATTTGTATGGAACCACAAAAGACCCTGGATAGCCAAAGTAATTTTGAAGAAGAAGACCAAAGCGGGAGGCATTACAACCAGACTTTAGCATCTACTACAAAGTTGTAATCATCAAGACAGCATGGTATTGGCACAAAAACAGTCACGTAGACCAATGGAATAGAATAGAAACCCCAGAACTAGACCCACAAAAGTATGGCCAACTCATCTTTGACAAGGCAGGAAAGAATATCCAATGGGAAAAAAGACAGTCTCTTTAACAAATGGTGCTGGAAGAAATGGGCAGCAACATGCAGAAGGATGAAACTAGACCATTTTCTCACACCATTCACAAAAATAAACTCAAAATGGATAAAGAACCTCAATGTGAGACAGGAAACCATCAAAACCCTAGAGGAGAATGCAGGAAAAAACCTCTCTGATCTCAGCTGCAGAAATTTTTTTACTTGACACATCCCCAAAGGCAAGGGAATTAAAAACAAAAATGAAGTATTGAGACCTCATGAAGATAAAAAGTTTCCGCACTGCAAAGGAAACAATCAACAAAACTAAAAGGCAACCAGCGGAATGGGAAAAGATATTTGCAAATGACATACTCGAAAAAGGGCTAGTATCCAAAATCTATAAAGAGCTCATCAAACTCCACACCTGAAAAATAAATAATCCAGTGAAGAAATGGGCAGAAAACATGAATAGACACTTCTCTAAAGAAGACATCCAGATGGCCAACAGGCACATGAAAAGATGCTCAATGTCGCTCCTCATCAGGGAAATACAAATCAAAACCACACTCAGATATCACCTCACACCAGTCAGAGTGGCTAAAATGAACAAATCAGGAGACTATAGATGCTGACAAGGATGTGGAGAAACAGGAACCCTCTTGCACTGTTGGTGGGAATGCAAAATGGTTCAGCCACTCTGGAAAACAGTGTGGAGGTTCCTCAAAAAATTAAAAATAGATCTACCCTATGACCCAGCAATAGCACTGCTAGGAATGTACCCAAGGGATACAGGAGTGCTGATGCATATGAGCACTTGTACCCCAATGTTTATAGCAGCACTTTCAACAATAGCCAAATTAGGGAAGAGCCTAAATGTCCATCAACTGATGAATGGATAAAGAAGTTGTGGTTTATATACACAATGGAATACTACGTGGCATTGAGAAAGAATGAAATCTGGCCTTTTGTAGCAACATGGATGGAAATGGAGAGTGTTATGCTAAGTGAAATAAGTCATACAGAGAAAGACAGATACCATATGTTTTCACTCTTATGTGGATCCTAAGAAACTTAACAGAAGACCATGGCAGGAGGGGAAGGAAAAAAAAAGGTTAGAGAGGAAGGGAGCTAAAACATAAGAGACTCTTCAAAACTGAGAACAAACTGAGGGTAGATAGGGGGTGGGAGGGAGGGGAGGGTGGGTGTTGGGTATTGAGGGCACCTATTGGTATGAGCACTGGGTGTTGTATGGAAACCAAGTTGACAATAAATTTCATATTTGAAAAAAAAATTTCTGGATTATTTATGTTGTAGGAAATAATCAAAGATTATTTATTATATTTTTGTGAATTTCTCTGTGAAACAATAAATTAGTATTTGGACAAGGAGACTGAATCAGGAAAAATAGAACTAAGTTTCTGCAACAACAAAACAATAAGCCATGGGTAAAAGAAAGTTTAAAAAATACGATTCCCCATAGTTGATCATTTGTATGGAACACCTCCTAACTAAATGTGATCCAAAAAAAAGAAAAGAAAATTAATAATCAAGAAACTATGGGCCTGATTTAAAAAAAAAAAGAAAGAAAAGTAAAAAAGAAAAGAAAAAAAGAGCTGTCTGTTGGTGCATGAGGAGTGCTGGCTGGCTATCCCAGTGTGGAGGAGAAGCTGTCAGCTGCATTGGCTCAGAGTCAGTCTTACCCTAATAAATAAGCATTTGGCTGGCACAGAGGGGCAGTGTTTGGTGTAAGTGAATTCCACTTCAAGTAGGGGGCTGCTGTGTTGCTCTCTGAAGTTGTGCTGTGTTGGTGTTGGGAGGAAAATGGTGTCACACCAATCTCTCATCCCTGGACTGGGGATCTCAAGTTCTGCTGTTCAGACAGCCCTTGCAGAATAGCCAGGGAAGAAGCTTGCCCTCTGCCAAAACTCTCTTGCATTTTTTCTTTGGTGCATGGCTAGGAATCAAAACCCAAAGTCTTAAGGACCCAGCACCATGTGGATCCACCGCTCTCCTCTGGAGTTGAGACTTTCCACTCTGCTGATGAAAGAGGCCTTTGGTTGGCACCTGCAGGGTCTTTTGTCCTTGAGGAGGCAATAAACCCTCTTCCAAAAGTACTTCAGGAAGGGGACTGTTCTCTCTCAGTGAGTCCTGGAGATAGCTATACCACACTACGCACTCTGGGGCCAGCCCCCTCCTCCCCAGGAGTGTGTACTGTGGCTCTTCTCTGAAGAAAGTCACACACTTCCAAATTCTCACACTTTGAGCTCCATAATCTGTTTGCAAAATGAACTGGGACACTCAGTACTTCTTGCTCCCCAGTCCGCGGTCCAGACAGGTTTTCTTCTTGTGCTAACTCAATGCCAGACTATCTCAACCCCTTTCTCTCTCTCTTTTGTTTCTCCATAGAAAGTGTCCCCTCCACTCTTTGTCACCGCTGTTTTTCTCTCCCCTGATTCACATCCACGCACCTCACACCTGCCAAGATGTCTCCTTCCAACTGTGGAGATTCTTCTGCAACTCTGCAGATTGATTTCCAGGGTGTTCCAAGTAATCTGATTTCAATACAGCTGTGTTTGAAGGACAAGGAAAGCCCAGAGTACTCCTACTTCTCTTAATTTCTCCCTCCTTAACTAAGTCATCTATAAATAAGAGGAAAAAAAAAAAACAAATGAAAATGTTGGCGGGTTAAACCTTTTGTAGATTTTGTGTCTACACTGATTTTTAAAACTTTGATAGTTGGTAGAGTTTTCTGATCAATATACTTAAATCTGTTTTAAGCTTTATTATATGGTGTCTGTTCCAAACAAAAGTCAAGGATACATTAAACAATAAAACGATATTGAATACATAATGGATTTTAATTAAAAAACATTTAAAAATTTTCTCTTTGAAATTTTTGTAGATGACATAGTATTGTTCCAAATTTTGTGGGTTTTAACGTTTTTTTATTTAAAGTTTCATGTATTAAATTACTTCAGGAATACAAAAAAAGTTATCCAAGGAGATAGAAATAACTAGGACAGTGAAAGTGACAATATCAAATGTGATTGAAGGCACAATTTGATAAAAATGTATTATCTTGAGTTAATTATAAAATTATAGGAAAACTTACTGTTTCCACTTAATTATAAAGTTATAGGACAACTTTCTGTTTCCACTTTGATATGTAAAGAGCTTGAAAGTCATCACTTGCAACTTTACAACCAGAAAAATCTGAACAAGCTAAAAATGAATTACTTTTCTTTTTTGAGGAAAATTGCAATTAAAATTTTAATTTCAGAAACTGAATTCACCATTTATAAATACACTAAAACATAGTCAATGCAAATCCAGATTAATAATAGGTACAGTTTTTTTAACAAAACAACTTTTCTAAAAGGTCATAGGCAAATGAATTACCTGTTTCATCTAGAGTATTTCATTGATTTGAAATAAGAAAATGGACTTCTTTCTAGATTTTGGAGGAAAAAAACTATGAAGACATAGCATTGTTAAAAGAATCTGACAACCTTGGACCTATCAGAAAAGTAAGGTTGCAGGGCAAACTGTCGGACTGAAATCTGGAAAGGCAAAACCAGTCATAGGTAACATTTACATACATGGAGCAAAAGCCACTAGAGTCATAAACTGGTAAAAACACTTAAATGATAATTTTGATGAATTGCTGGAGGCTAAGTGTGGACTATACTAAGATTGAAAATTCTTGAGGACTCATATTTCTCAGGATGATCTCACAATTTTATGTTGTTTGCCTCTATGAAGTCCACTGGGTTCTCATAGTGAAGATATGGAAAGATTCCCTCATGGCTCTGGCAGGGGAGGAGAAGATTTGTCATTGTGAAATACACCAGGATTCTTTCCAATAAAAAAGGCCTACTCTCCATGGGAAAAGACTTTACCAAAGATTTATTTCTGCTGAAGGAAGAACATTTCTTCCATTCTAGCCCCCTCTAACCTACCTGTCTCACCTCAGAGGTTAGTGGGAAGAACTATGCCACTTAAGAAACACTTGTAAAGGACACAGCCATGAGATGCAGACCCTCTAAAAGACTAAAACTTAAACATAATGTTGTATGGTGTTCCCACTCTCCCAGAAATTACCACCACAACCAATATACTGGAAATATTCTGGTAAAATAATATTGGATTACACTGGAAAGTGTTTCAAGGCAGTCTCTGAAGAGGAATACTTAGAGAAGTCCAGTGTCAATAGGGGAGACAAAAACAAGGACATTAATGCAATTTGAAGCCTCTGGCAAATATTAAACACAGCCCAAATCTTAGCCAGTTTACTATAAAACCTTACAATAAAGGCCTAATTATCTCAGCTTCTATTACCCAATACAACATGTACAACCTTTAACAAAAAGTAACAAAACACGCCAAAAAGCAAGTAAAAACAATCTAGAGACAAGGAAATTATCAGAACCAGACTCAGATATGACACAATCAGGAAATTAAAATAAGTGTGATTAATATATTAAGAATTATAATGGCAAACAGTAGACAATATGCAAATATTTAATGAGTTGAATGACATATTTTCTGGGTGTCAACATTATCAGATACCTACTATTTATTTTTTTTTATATTTCTCACCTAGCACTCATTATAATTCTCCTCCCCATCATTAACCAAAATGAAATAGGTGAAGAAACCTAATATATAACTAAGTTAAATAAATTAAAAGGAGGAAAGTAAAAAAAAAAAAAAAAAGAGAGACACACACATTTAAATTAGCATAGGAATGATAGCAAAGCAACAATTAAATGCTATCTCTTTGTGTTCTATGGGCCACAATTTTGGCTCTGTGCTTTATAGAAATTATAAAGAAACAGTAGTAACGAATGGGATCAGGAGTGGTTAAAGATGTGGCATAGTAAGAGGGCCTTAAGTTCGTCTCATTGAATAACAAATTGCATAACTAGAGGGAAAGAAGAGGCCATATAGAAGAAGGTAGGAAGTGCAAGACATGGTTTGGGGAAGAAAGAGATCACAGGTGCTGCTGAGAAATGGATCTTGGGAGGGAGTAGCCCTGGGTACTGAGAGAGGCGGGGGGTGGTGGTGGTGGGGATAGCCCTGGCCACTGAGACAGGCAAGAGAGAAGTGCACAGGGGAAAGGAGGAGAACACTTCTCCAAGCCATTGGTTGGGAAAACTAGAGGGGGTGACTTTTGTAAGTTTTTGCAACCAGCAGGGTTCAAAGACTGGAGTTTTAAATGTCAGCAGGCTTGGCTAGAATAGAGACCTAGGAGTGCTGCCCTACTCCTGAAAAGAAGGCAGACAAGCAGCCTGGGGACAGACAGCGCTATCTGAGGAGGGCCTAAGGCTCACAGGGGAGACATTGTTCACTCTTTTTGGAGCACATCTCTGTGAGAGGTGGGGTTCCCAGAGACACCTCTCTGGGGACAGAGGAGGCAGTGGGCACCATTTCCCTCCTTCACCTCTTGGCATAGACAGAACCACATGCTGAAGGCCACTAACCTAGACACTGACTGTCTTGACTGCTTGGAGCATGTCCCACGCCCTGCACTCTGGCACAAATTCCCCTCTTCATTGCGTCTGCATCAGTTCCAGGGTAATAAGACCCTCCTCCAGAAAAAAAAAAGAAAAAAAAAGAAAAAATAAACAGCACAAACCTCCACCACAGCACATCCTTAAATTATTGACTTTTCACCAGGCTTGGGTGAGATAGAGACCAAGGTGCACTGCACTGCTCCTGGCAGGCAAACAGCTTTGAAAGACAGACAGCATGAAAATGGTAATTTGAAACACACCAGGGATGCATAGGGGAAGGTTACTCACGCTCTCCCTGAAGGGGGATTATTCACTCCCCCTGAAGGGGGAGTGCTTCACTGGCAGTAGTAACCACAGAGACCCCTTTCTGGGGACAAAGGGGCTGGGGGTGCCATTTCCCACCACTACCTACCAGTATAAGCCAGCCTCAGTAAGAGCACAGTGCTGACTCTGTGTACCTAACTTGCTTACACAAACTCCTGTCCCCCAGCACTCTTTTGGTACTGCTTTTCTCAGCCAAGTGTGCCTTAGGACCAGCAAGCAGGCACCTCCCCCAAAAGACCAGCACAAACCCTCGCATACACCATTTCTACTGACCAGAGAGTTCTGCAAGGCTTTATTTATAGTAGCAGTAGTATCAGATTTCATTTTACAAGCAGACTAGAGTGCACCTACTTCAAACTCACCACACTCTGGCCAAGACACAAATACTGCCCACTGCAGGTAAGGACTTAAATTACAAGGAAAAACATGTAAGAATAGCTGCAGATCTCTCACGAGAAACTTGGCAAGCCAGAAGGGAGTAGTATGATATACTCAAAGTGCTGAATGGAAAAAATCTGCAGTCAAGAATAATCTATTCAACAAGGGTACCATTCAGTATAGGAGAGATAAAGAGTTTCCCAGACAAACAAAAACTATTGGAGTTAATTACCACTAAACCAGCCCTACAAAATATATTAAAGAAGACACTGTGAGTTGGAAACACTAAAAGTGACAAAGATTAGAAAAGAACAGAGAAAATCTTCCAAAACAACAACAACAAAAAACAAGTAATAAAATGGCACTGAATACATATCTATCAATAATTACTCTGAATGTAAATGGATTAAACACTCAAAGGACATGGAATGTCAGAGTAGACAAAAAAAATACCCATCTATATGCTGGCTAAAAGAGATTCATTTTAGACCCTAGAGACACCTGCGGAGTGAAAGTGAGGGTATAGGGAAATATTTATCATGCAAATAGATGTCAAAAGAAAGCCTGAGCAACAACACTTTTATCAGACAAACTACATATTAAACCAAAGACTGTAACAAGAATAAAGAAAGGCCCTGTATCATAATAAAGGGGACTATCCAATAAGAAGATTGAAAAATTATAAATATTTATGCTCCGAACATGGGTGTACCCAAGTATATACAACAATTAATGACAAACATAACAGAAATCATTGAAAATAATACAATGATAGTAGGGTACTTTACCAACCCACTTACATCAAAGGACAGATCATTTAAACATAAAATCAACAAGCAAACAATGGCATTGAATACGCAGTGGACCAGATAAACTTAACAGATATATTCAGAACATTCCACTCTAAAGCAGCAGAATACACAGTTCTTTTCAAGTGCACATGGGACAATCTCCAGAATAGATCACATACTAGGTCACAAATCAGGCCTCAACAAGTAACAAAAGATTGAGGTCATACCATGCATTATTTTCTGATCACGATGCTCTGAAACTTGAAGTCAACCACAAGAAAAAATCAGAAAGTCCACAAATACATGGGGGTTATACAACATGCTACTAAAGAATAGATGGGTCAAACAGGAAATCAAAGAAGAAATAAAAAGACGCATTGAAAAAATGAAAATGAAAAAATAATGGTCCAAAACCTTTGGAATGAAGCAAAAGCAGGCATAGTAGGCAAGTATATGACAATACAGCATACCTCCAAAAGCAAGTAAAATCTCCAATAAACTACCTAACCTTATATCTAGAGGAGGTAGAAAAAGAACAATAAACAAAACCTAAAGTCAGCAGAAGAGAAATATTAAATTTTGAACCAAAAATAAATGTTATTAAAACTTAAAAGACAATAAAGAGATAAATGAAATGACCTGGTTCTTTGAAAAAAAGTAATAAAATGGACAAATCCTGGACCAGATTTATCAAAAAAAAAAGGAGAAAGGAATAAATAAAATCACAAAGGAGAAAGAACAACCAACACCACAGAAATATAAACAATTATAAGAGAATGTTCTAAACAACTATATGCCAACAAATTAGACAACCTAGAAGAAATGGATAAATTCCTAGAAACATATAAATTATCATAACTGAAACAGAAAGAAATAGGAAACTTGAACAGATCATAGCCAGCAAAGAAATTGAATCAGTAATAAAAAAAATCTCCCAACAAACAAAAGTCCAGGGCCAGATGACTTCACAGAATTATACCAAAATTTAAAGAAGAGTTAATACTTATTATTCATGAACTATTTCAAAAAATAGAAAAGGCAATAAAACTTCCAAATTTATTTCATGAGGCCACCATTACCTTAATACCAGAGGCAGACAAAAACTCCCCAAAAAATAGAACTACAGGACAATAACCCTGATAAAAATGGATGCGAATATTCTCCATAAAATACTAGAAAATCAAACCCAATAGTATATTAAAAGAATCATTCAGGGGCGCCTGGGTGGCTCAGTCAGTTGAACGTCCCACTTTGGCTCAGGTCATGATCTCATGGTTCATGAGTTCAAGCCCCGCATTGGTCTCTGTGATGACAGCTCAGGAAGTGGAGCCTGATTTGGATTCTGTGTCTCCCTCTCTCTCTGCTCCTCCCTGCTCACACTCTGTCTGTCTCTCAAAAATAAATAAAGATTAAAATAATAATAATAATAATAATAATAATAATAAAATAAAAGAATCATTCACCACGATCAAGTGGGATTTCTTCCTGGGTTATTGGAGTGGTTCAATATTCACAAATCAATCAGTGTGATACATCACATTAATAGAAGAAAGTGTAAGAATCATATGATCCTGTCAATCGATGCAGAAAAAGCATTTGACAAAGTATAGCATATGTTCATTGTAAAAATCCTTAAGAAAGTAGGGTTAGAGGAAATATACCTCAACATAATAAAGGCCATAACCAAAAACCCAGGAAAATCTGAGAGCTTTTCCTCTATGGTCACAAGACAGAGATATCCACTCTCACCACTGTTAATTAACGAGTGGAAGCCCTAGCTTCAGCAATCAAAAATAATACAAAAAGAAAAAAAAGAAGAAAAAAGCTGTATCCAAATCAGCAAAGAAGAAGTGAAACTTTCACTATGTGCAGATGACATGATACTCTATAGAAAACATAAAACACTTAACCAAATATTTTAGAACTGATATATGAATTCAGTAAAGTTGCAAGATACAAATTCAACATATACTAATTTGTTGCATTTCTATACACCAATAATGAAGGAGCAGAAAGAGAAATGAAAAAAATCAATCCCATTTACAATTGCACCAAAAAGAATACAATACTTAGGAATATACCTAACCAAAGAGATGAAAGATCTGTACTCTGAAAACTATAAAACGCCAAAGAAAGAAATTAAATGACACAAAGAAATGGGAAATATTACACTCTCATGTATTGAAAGAACAAATATTGCTAACATATCTATACTACCCTATGCAATCTATGCATTTATGTAATCCCTATCAAAATACCACCATTATTCTTCACAGAGGTAGAACAACCAATCCTGAAATTTATATGGAACCACAAAACACCCCGTACAGCCAAAGCAATCTGTGCTGTCAGTACAGAGCCCAATGTGGGGCTTGAACTCACGAAACTGTGAGTCGAATCAAGAGTCAAACACTTAACCAATTGAGCCACTCAGGCACTCCCCAAAGCAATCTTGAAGAATAAAAGCAAAGCTAGAGGCATCACAATTCTGGACTTCAACTTATATTACAAATCTGTAGTGATCAAGACAGTATGGTAATGACACAAAAACAGGCACACAGATCAATGGAACAGAATAGAAAACCCAGAAAGGAACCCACAACTATATGTTAAATTAATCTTTGACAAAGCAGGAAAGAAAATCCAATGGGAGAAAGACAATCTCTTCAACAAATGGTTGTGGGAAAACTGGGCAGCAACATGAAAAGGAATGAAAGTGGACCTCCTTCCTACACTTTACCCAAAAATAAATTCAAATGGATTAAATATCTACATGTGAGATATGATACCATAGAACTTCTAGAGGATAATACAGGTAGAAACTTTGACATAGGCCATAGCAAATATTTACTATATATGTCTCCTGTGGCAACGGAAACAAAAGCAAAAATAAATCATTGGGACCTCATCAAAATAAAAATGTTCTGCACAGTGAAGGGAACAGTCGACAAAACTAAAAGGCAAACAATGGAATGGGGGAAGATATATGCCAATGACATATCTGATAATGGGTTAGTATTCAAAATCTATAATAAACTTACAAAACTCAACATCCAAAAATCAAATAATCCAGTTTAAAAAATGGGCAGAATACACGAATAAACATTTTTCTAAAGAAGTCATAAGATGGCTAACATACCCATAAAAAGATGCCCTACATCACTCATCATCAGGGAAATATAAATCAAAACTACAATGAAATATCACCTCACACTTGTCAGAATGGCTACAGTTAACAACACAGAAAACAGCAGGTGTTGGTGGGATGTGCAGATAAGGGTAACTTCTTATACTGTTGGTGGGAATGCAAACTGGTGCAGCTACTCTGGAATACATTATGGAGGTTCCTCAAAAAACTAAAAATATTACTACCCTATGATCCATCAATTGCATTACTAAGTATTTACCCAAAGGATACAAAACTCCTGATCTGAAGGGATATATGCACCCTGCAGTTTGTACCAGTATTATCCACAATAGCCAAACTACAGAAACAGCCCAAATATCTATCGATTGATGAATGGATAAATAAGGTTCCATATATACAATGGAATATTGTTCAGCCATAAAAAAGAAAACTTGCCATTTGGAATGATGTGGATGGAACTAGAGTGTATTGTGCTAAGTGAAATATGTCAGTCAGAGAAAGATATGACATGATTTCACTCCTATGAGGAATTTAAGAAACAAACAAATGAACATAGTTGAAAAAAAAAGTGAGGCAAACCAAGAAACAGACTCCTAACTACAAAGAAAAAACTAATGGTTACTGGAGAGGAGGTGGGAGGGGAAATGGGTTAAATGTTTGATGGGTATTAAGGAGGGCACTGTTTTAATGAGCACAGGGTGTTGTATGTAAGTGATGAATCACTAAATTCTACATCTGAAACTAATATGGCACTGTATGTTCACCATCTGGAATTTAAATAAAAACACGGGGGAAAAAAGGAAACAGTTATAGCATCTTTTGCTTATCCTCAGTTTATCCAATTATGCCTCTCTGTGAACTAGCATATTTAATCTGGATTTCCTCTTAACTTTTAACTGTCCTGAAAAAAAGTGCAATTACATAATCTTGTCAATTTATTCAAACTGAAGTGAAATACATATCTAATATGTCTTCACAGCATTGTCTTACTCAAACTTCCTTTGAAATCTCTTGGAATATATTTGGACTTTAAAATCTTTCTGTTACACGTTTTTATTAGTTTAAATTTTTTTCTGATTCAGGGGCGCCTGGGTGGCTCAGTCAGTTAAGCGTCCGACTTTGGCTCAGGTCATGATCTCGCATTTGTGAATTTGAGCCCTGCATCAGGCTCTGTGCTGACGTCTCAAAGCCTGGATCCTGCTTCGGATTCTGTGTCTCCCCCTCTCTCTGCCCCTCCAATGCTCAAACTCTGTCTCTAAATAATAAATATATATTATTTTTTTAAATTTTCTGATTCAAAACAATCAGGAGTAAAGAAAACATTGAGGTTATTTAAACTGTTATCTGCTAATTTTATCCACTTCAACATCTTATAACAGGTAAATGGCTTTTCTTGAATTAAATCTTTTTCTTAGTAATACCACATATACCTACATTGGTTTTTAGAGTTTTCCAGTAATCCCTTCTTATCTCAAAGGCAATTTTTTTTGCCTTTATTGAAGACTAGTATCCTTTGAAGTCATCAAACACCAGATGACCCTTCTAAAATCCCTTAAGAAAGCAATCCTTACTACTTATTCACATTCTCTTATTTTCCTTTTGTTCCTTATAAATTTGCAACATTGTTGATTCAAAATGTAACTTCTCCAATCCTAATATTTCCTGCTATATTTTATAGCAAATATTATGCTTGGGCTTGTGAATACACAGGCTATTAAGTCCTTTAAGCTAATTTGACAAAAGTTAATGATAATCACAATTTATATTATCCTTTGTATCTGGAAGTTATCTACTATCTCTCTTTAAAGCTGTCTTCTCTTCATTCCCTTTTTATTCTTTCTTTCATGCAGGTGTAGCATTAAAAACTCTTACTTGGTACTGCAAGGACAATTCTGCATGAGAAGTACTACTTAAGTACCAATTTCACCTTGAAAATACCACAAGAATAGATCTTTTGTTGCTGTGCCACTAAGTCTCTACATTCACAGTATGTTGCCAAAGAAGCCACTCTATATACACTAAGAAAGTGACTTACTCTATAGCTATACACCTGCAGGAATTCCTACCTTCAAGCAATGGGAGAATTAATCGTGCTAGAATTCCTAAGTGTGATTTTCCTCCCTTAATTATGTTCCTTCTTCTCAATTTGTCAGTAACAATGATGGAAGGGGGACCCTGGAATGCAGAAAAAATGATTTCTTTCAAAACAAATTATACTGATGCCACTGAAGGAAAGGAAGCCTTTATTCCCATATGGATTCATCCTTCTAAGCTTCTTACAAATTAATTAAAGCTATTACTACAGTCATACTTCTATTTAAAATTTTGCTATCATCATCCCTATGTGTTTGTTAAAACATGTTTGTTTTAAAATATTAAGAGATAGACTTTTAAGGTGCTGGGGAAAGATAAGCATTTCACACTTTAAAGCTTAAGTCTTGAATAAGCAATTGCTTGGCATTGATTTTTCAGTAAATACAAATGTTAAGCGTCCGCTAATTGAAATAGAATAAACACAAGCAAATTGAGGTAGAATAAAGCAATTACTAAGAGTAATGTGAATCAAATAGATTTAAGCACCAAATCTTCACTTGAGTTTAACCATTGTTACTTTTTAACCCAGTTATTAACAAAGCATGATTTGAGTACAATGTATCTCTTGCAATTTTATGGCCCACACAGTTTAAAATTTTTTGTATTCCAGAGCCAATAGAGAAAAATACTGCAAGGCTATATCATTTCAACCAAATTACATTCTCTCTCATTATCATCTACTTGACATATCCATGCTATATTTCTATCAATATTCATAATTCACCAACACAAAATTTCTTCATAGATTAAAATTGTTATGGCAACAAGGAAAACAGTGTTTATAATCCTTCTATTTCTTGAATTCTAAGCAGTCAAGAGTGAAGGAAGTTGACCGTTTTGATGTGGTCTTTAAACAGAATGTCAAATGAAGTTTTAGCTTAAATATTGTGTGGTACGGTTATGTCTATATGCCATAGCTACTACTTAAGATTTTCCTCTGTTGCACTATGGATGTCATCAGTCATATTATTGGGTAACATATAATTTGCATTAATTAAAAAACTATTTGGTATTGTAAACCGCATCTCTCAAATTGGTCCTTCAAGATTAAAATAAGTATAGCAATCAAAGGGAGTCATGCTAGGAAAACAAATTCTACCGCAATACTTTAAACTTATTTTAAATTAGCAAATGATGTCTTTTCCCCCTAGTCTTCAGGAATTATATAATACACTCTATATTAATATAATGCTGACATTCCCCAGTTCAAATTGTATCACTGTAAATATAAGTAGCCAAGTATCTTTTTATGATAATCACTTAAAAATAAATATAAGTACAAAATAAAAAAAATAAATTAAATTTAAAAGTTTATGCATCCATTGAAAGTAATAATATATATCTGTTCTTTTAAATGTAGAAAATTTTGCAAGGCATATTTTACGTGAAAATAAAAGGCACATACAACTATGTAGAGAATTTCCATATTTATGTAGTATTTAAAAAAACATTTATGCATATGTACATAAATTCTGGTACATGGATTTTGGGGGGAAGAAAATAGAAAAAAAAAGCTTTTAACAGAAGTACTCTGTAGTAAGAGATCACTGTGAGAGGTAGAGAGAGGTACTAAGGTGTGAGGAACACTGATGAAGGTAATTAAAGACAAAGAGAAGACAAAGGAAAGAAAGTAGGGACAGAAAGGAATCAAGATAAAGGAGGAAAAATATGAAAAAGAGATAAAAATGTGGAAATAAGATAAGGAGGGTTTCAGAAAGAGAGAAAATAGATGGAAAGAAGAAGGAAAATGGAGGGAATGGGGGAAAGAGATGGAAAAATGGAAATGGAGGGATGAAAAGGGAAAAAAATGAGAAATATGAAAGAAAATGATAGGGAAGCTCTGAGTAGCCCTGTCAGAAACGTGAGGTAGGCCAGAAAGGAGGTGGCAAGGGATGGGGGGAGGGAGGCATGTTGGGAACAAGGGGATGGGAGGTGAGGAGAATATGATGGGAACTCAGGGAGCTGGTCTGTAGATTCAGAGCCTCTCCAAACCCAAGCCAAATCACTGTGCCTGTCAGGGACACAACACAACACTTGCATCCATCCTCCCCACCACCCATTAACCCTATCCCTTTGTCAATGAAGTAATGTCCTAAAAGGGCAAAGTCCTTTCAGAAGACAGATCAGTCTTTGTTTACTGGACTCCATCTTCTCTTAGGTGCAGAATTTTACTCTTTTCTCATTTTATTTGGAACTACTTGAAACCTCTGGTTTAAACTCTCCACCTCAGGGCTGAGACTTTAGCCTCAAATGGAACCCAGACCTCTATGGCCGCAAAGAGGAAAATGGAGGAAGAGAGAGATCCTGAGCATGCTCCCTCTCCCATGCCTTCCCCTGACTTCCAGCCCTGACTTAGCATCATGTCACTCACAGTTCCCTTGTCTGTCTCATTCATGGCCATATCCCCCATGCCAGGGAGGGTACACAGTAGATGCTTAATACACACTTGGTCATCAACCTAGAACCTCTCTGCATCCTGTGAGATCCTATTCAACCTCAGGGCTAATGCCATTGGTTCGGTGTTGGGCACCTCCAGTACTCAACCACAACTCCTATATACAACTGGGACTCCACCTGCAAACACATCCAGATGGACTCTTGATTCACAGAGCAACTTGGATGAATCTCCAGGAAATTATGCTGAGTGAGAAAATCCAATCTCAAATGGTTGTATATTGTATGATTCTAACTATATGACATTTTAAAGTAGAAAATTTTAGAGACGGAATGATATGGTGGCTGATGAAGGTTGGGTGCAGGGTGGGAGGAAAGGTGAGAGAGTTTTTTTTTAATATGAAATTTATTGTCAAATTGGTTTCCGTACAACACCCAGTGCTCATCCCAACAGGTGCTCTCCTCAATACACATCACCCGTCCTCCCCTCCCTCCCACCCCCCATAAACCCTCAGTTTGTTCTCAGTTTTTAAGAGTCTCTTATGTTTTGGCTTTCAAGGTGAGAGAGGTCTTAAAAGAACTCCAGAGATTCTTGTGGTGTTGGAACTGGTCAGTGTCTGACTGTGGTGATGTCTTTAGCAACATAAATAAAATAAAATTGTATAGAACTGATACAATTGTATAGAACTTGAAACCCACACAAATGAGCACAAGTGAAACTGGGGATATCTGAACATGATCTGCAGATTGTATCAATGTCAATATCCTCATGGTGATAATGTGTTAGTTTTTCACAATATTAACATTGAGGAAACTGGGCAAAGTATATAAGAGATCTCTCTGTATTATTTATTTTTTTAAATTTTTTAACATCTATGTATTTTTGAGAGACTGAGAGACAGAGCACGGGTGGTGTAGAGGCAGAGAGAGACACACACAGAATCTGAAGCAGGCTCCAGGTTCTGCGTGGTCAGCACAGAATCCGACCTGGGGCTCAAACTTATAAGCCATGTGATCATGACCTGAGCCGAAGTCGGACACTTAACCAACTGAGCCACCCAGGCACCCCAGTCTCTGTATTATTTCTTATAACTTTGAGTGAATCTACAACTTTCTCAATAAAGAATTTCAATTAAACACACACACACACACACACACACACACACACACACACACACGACTGTTTCCTCACTTCCACCCTGGCCCACCCTAGTCCAGGCCAATAGCATCTCTCCCTGTACTATCCCAGAGGATCTAACCTTCTAACCTCCACTCTTGCACACCCAGTGTCTTCCTCCATATGGACGAAATACAAGGCAGATCATGTCTCAAATCTTCTAGGACCTAGTCCTTGCATTGGCCGCATGACCTGCTCCATCCATTCCTCCCACCTTCACTGTGGCTACAGCAAGATGTCTGTTGCCTTACTGCTCCCTTAGATGCTTGCAACATCTGTACATTCCCTTCCCCACATCCTGTAGGACACTAGTCACCACATGCTTCAGTGTCGCCTTCTTAGTGAGGCCTCTCCTGACCACCTCCCACTCCTAGACACACGTTTCGCAGCCCTTCTTTACTTTCCTGTCTTCCCTGGGACATGTTACATATTACTCTAGGAGAGAGAGAGAGAGAGAGAGAGAGAGAGAGAGAGAGAGAGAGAGAGAGAAGTGCTGAAGGACTCACTGACTTCCCATTTTGAGCCTTACAGTGATGCTTAAATGTTTCACCATGTATATGTATCATTTTATATTTAATATTGCTGGCATTATTTGCTACTGAGTTCATGAGTCATTTTATTTTCTTCTTTATTCTAAACCCCAGAACAATGTTCTTTAAATGTATCTCTAAAAAAAAAAATACAACTAAAGTTCTGTCCATAAGAAAATAAGCCAATTGGTAAACTTATTCATTTAGTTAAGCAGCAATTATCTTTTTAAAAAGAACAAGAGAGATCACTTTTTTACTGTAATGGACTGGTCTAAGAATACAAAATAGTCAATAAAGCTTCTTCAAACTTAATAGACTAAAACCTATGATGTTTCCTGTTCAAGTCAAAGGCAACAGAGTCTCAGAAGGGTTCTTAGACTTTGAAATCATATGCAAAACATTGTATGTATGTGCATCATTCTGAGAAAGAGGTTCATAGCTTGAATCTCATCAGAAAAGTATTATTAATATTAACACTTAGTGAATTGTTTAGGGTATGTGAGATATGGTGCCAATTGTTTTGCATTGTTTATGTCATTTGACCCTCAAAACAATACAAGAAGTCTGTTACTATCATTATACACGTTTATACAAACGGGAGAACTTAATAGAGCATGAGTATGTAACTTCTTCAAGGTCACAACCAAACACCATCCTATAATGCACATTTTTATCCTTCATAGGAAGTGTTGGGACAATAACAAGATACTATTTGCATGCATTGAAAATTGCTCTGATGCAACAAATCATTTGTGTCCCTTAAAATTCTTCAGTTTAGTGTTTACTTAGACAAAATGGCAGATGTCAGAGCTGACTGTATTATATGTAGTTAAGACTATTCTCTATCACTTACCTACCTCACCCACCCACTGGATGGAGTAGTAGAATTTAGGGACTAGTTTCAAAGACCAACCTATTGCCTGGTCACTCACAGTACTACTTAATCTCTGGTAAGAGAAGAGTTCCAAAGTTATGTGAGCAGAAAGACAGTTAAATTTTAATCTATTTGCAGCTATATTTTACCTTTCTCTTTAGAAAAGAATAAAGTTCTTATCCCTATACTTACAGCATTAAGATAAATAGCAAATGGTAGTATATTTTTACTATATATTAAAATCTGAATGTACAATAAGGATAAATTTCCTATATAGATGTTTTTTAATTAGCAAACTGAGTAGTTACAATTGAAAATTTCATTCTATATTTCTATGTGATCTAGTTAAAAACAACTTCTCTATATAGGCAATTTGAACATAAATCAGGGTGGATTGAAAGGCCATTCATTCATTAATTAATTTGTTTCAGAAGATGGTACAATATGTAAGTATTTTAAAATCTGTTTTTGTCTTCTTTCATAACTTTTGACTCCTGTGAGGGTAGAAATATAGTTTTGCAGGGTGCCTGGGTCGCTCAGTCGGTTGAGCATCTGACTTGGGCTCAGGTCATGATCTTGTGGTTTTGTGAGGTTGAGCCCTGTGTCAGGCTATCTGCTGTACTACAGAGCCCCTTTCTCTCTGCCCCTCCCCCATGTGTACTTTCTCTCTCAAAAATAAATAAACACTTAAAAAAAGAAACATAGTTTTGTTAGATTTCTTACTTGAATGTTAGTAAAAGGAGGTGAGGTCAATTAGAAAATGTAAAAATATTACATGGCATTTGTAAATTTATTTTTTATCAGAAGGAATTATGCTTTCAATATTAAACAGTGAAATTTCAGTGAAGTATTCTTAAATTCTGCTGTCTCTATTGTGCAGAAATAATTCCAATCATCTTAAAGATTAGTTGGTGATTTAAATCAAATGATTTATTCAGCCATATCTACCATTTTTGAAAATTATGGCTCAGACTAGAAAAATTAAATCCTACACAAAAGGTGAAATTGTGAGTCCCTTTGATTTTTGGTTAAATTTTATTTAGGAGACAAAGCTTTGCTTATCATTGAGTCTTCTATTTTCCTGATTACAATCTCATTGCACTCACCCTTGATTAAGACATATTTGTAATGAACTTCAGCTTGTTAAGTATTCAGCAGAAAGTTTATAGCTTTTCCCATAACCTTGATTGAACGCCGTTTGGGAAACCAAATGCTGAAACAAGAACTTTCTTTGAAAAGCAACTTGAGGGGTGCCTGGGAGGCTCAGTCAGTTGAGCATTCCACCAGGTCAGGTCATGATCTCAGGGTTTGTGGGTTTGAGCACTATGTCGGGCTTTGGGCTGACAGTGTGAGCCTGCTTAGGATTCTCTGTCTCCCTCTCTCTCTGCCCTTCCCCACCTTTCAAAAATAAACATTAAAAAAAAAGCATCTTGAGTGCTCTGTGCTGATTTCTGTTTCACTAATAGTACTTATAATCAACATTCACTAGTATAAGATGAGGTCAGAGGTAATATAGGGAAAAGCAAACTTTCTCTTGTTATAAGTTACTGTAGTAACAGGGTAAATAAGGTATTTACAACTTGATTTAGCAACTGTGAGAGATTTATTTTTAAACTCATGAGAGGAATGCATGAACTACTTACAAATTCACATTCTACAAAATAAGTAGCAAATATATATCTAACACATCTCTGCACAAACATATAATCAGGTACTCAGATTCATACAACAACTCATGAGGTTTTGAACCAAAATAAGTAGAACATTTCTGGATTTTAAAGTTGACAATGTGGGTGGAAATTAATAATTCAGACTGATTTGAGTTCCTGTAATACCCAGGAAAATTTCTAAGCTGCAAAGAAACCTCATTATCTCAACACAGACAGTAATCCTTAACCTAAATGTCTCAGTAAGTCATCTTTATCTTAAACTGAATAAAAGTGGACTTGTTATATTTTATTAATGATTGATGTTTATCATTTTTTCAATGTATTAATTTTTTTCTGGAAGCTCTCTATCATTAGTAACTCAAGAGACATTCTATTAAAATTTCCTGGAATTTCACTATTCATCTTTATTTAAATCTATGAAAATCTAATACATTTAATCTTTAAACTGCTCTACTTTGAGTCTATTTTGCTTTATTATACGAATAAAATAATTTACTAAAATCATTCACCATCACTAGATCTCTGCCTTTTATACATACTTACATTGGAAAAGATAATCTAGCTGAGAAGGAAATTTAGTTCTTATATAATGTTTAGAAAATACAAGTCAATATCATAGCTTGATCTTCTTAAAGTATATTTTAGCTATGAGTTTTCTTCACTAACTTGCTTTTCTTTTTAAAAATAAGCTTTCTAGGGCACCTGGGTGGCTCAATCGATTAAGCATCTGACTTTGGTTCAAGTCATGATCTCATGGTTCATGGGTTCAGCCCCGCATTGGGCTGTCTGCTGTCAGCACAGAGTCTGCTTCAAATCCTCTGTCCCCCTCTCTCTCTGTCCCTCCCCCATGCAACTTCTCTCTCTCTCTCTCTCTCTCAAAAATAAATACAAAAATAAAATAAGCTTTCTATCCAAGGTATTTATTTCTAACATTATTTATGAATGATTTTTTCAAGTCAGGTTTTTAATGCAAAATCTGCCACTAGTTTTTGAATGTGCACCACAGGAATGAATCCCACTTGATCTGTCTGAATAATTCTTTTTATATGCTGTTGAATTCGATTTGCTAGATCTTATTGAGAATTTTTGCATCCAAATTCATCAGGGATATTGGCCTGTTGTTCTCTTTCTTTACTGGGTCTCTGTCTGGTTTAGGAATCAAAGTAATACTGGCTTCCTAGAATGAGTCTGGAAGTTTTCCTTCCCTTTCTATTTTTGGAATAGCTTGAGGATAGGTATTATCTTTGCTTTAAATGTCTGGTAGAACTCCCCTGGGAAGCCATCTGGTCCTGGACACTTATTTGTTGGGAGATGTTTGATAACCGATTCAATTTCTTCTCTGGTTATGGGTCTGTTAAAGCTTTCTGTTTCCTCCTGATTGAGTTTTGGAAGCATGTGAGTGTTTAGGAATTTGTCCATTTCTTTCTGGTGGTCCAGTTTGTTGCAATATAATTTTTCATAGTATTTCTCCATAATTGCTTGTATTTCTGAGGGATTGGTTGTAATAATTCCATTTTCATTCATGATTTTATCTATTTGGGTCATCTCCCTTTTCTTTTTGAGAAGCCTGGTTAGAGGTTTGTCAATTTTGTTTATTTTTTCAAAAAACCAACTCTTGGTTTCATTGATCTGCTCTACAGTTTTTTTTAGATTCTATATTGTTTATTTCTGTTCTGATCTTCATTATTTCTCTTCTTCTGCTGGGTTTAGGCTGCCTTTGCTGTTCTGCTTCTATTTCCTTTAGGTGTGCTGTTAGATTTTGTATTTGGGATTTTTCTTGTTTCTTGAGATAGGCCTGGATTGCAATGTATTTTCCTCTCAGGACTGCCTTCGCTGCATCCCAAAGCGTTTGGATTATTGTATTTTCATTTTCGTTTGTTTCCATATATTTTTTAATTTCTTCTCTAATTGCCTGGTTGACCCACTCATTCGTTAGTAGGGTGTTCTTTAACCTCCATGCTTTTGGAGGTTTTCCAGACTTTTTCCTGTGGTTGATTTCAAGCTTCATAGCATTGTGGTCTGAAAGTATGCATGGTATAATTTCAATTCTTGTATACTTATGAAGGGCTGTTTTGTGACCCAGTATATGATCTATCTTGGAGAATGTTCCATGTGCACTCGAGAAGAAAGTATATTCTGTTGCTTTGGGATGCAGAGTTCTAAATACATCTGTCAAGTCCATCTGATCCAACATATCATTCAGGGCCCTTGTTTCTTTATTGACCATGTGTGTAGATGATCTATCCATTGCTGTGAGTGGTGTGTTAAAGTCCCCTGCAATTACCACATATTATCAATAAGGTTGCTTATGTTTGTGAATAATTGTCTTATATAATTGGGTGCTTCCGTATTCGGTGCATAGACATTTATAATTGTTAGCTCTTCTTGATGGATACACCCTGAATTATTATATAATGCCTTTCTTCATCTTTTGTTACAGCCTTTAATTCAAAGTCTAGTTTGTCTGCTATAGGTATGGCTACTCCAGCCTTCTTTTGAATTCCAGTAGCATGATAAATAGTTCTCCATCCCCTCACTCTCAATCTGAAGGTGTCCTCAGGTCAAAAATGAGTCTCTTGTAGACAGCAAATAGATGGGTCTTGTTTTTTTTTTATCCATTCTGATACCCTATGTCTTTTGGTTGGAGCCTTTAGTCCATTTACATTCAGTGTTATTATAGAAAGATATGGGTTTAGAGTCATTGTGATGTCTGTAGGTTTCATACTTGTAGTGATGTCTCTGGTACTTTCTTTCATAGGATCCCCCTTAGGATCTCTTGTAGGGCTGGTTTAGTGGTGACAAATTCCTTCAGTTTTTGTTTGTTTGGGAAGACCTTTATCTCTCCTTTTATTCTAAATGACAGACTTGCTAGATAAAGGATTCTCAGTTGCATATTTTTTCTGTTCATCTTATGGAAGATTTCCTGCCATTCCTTTCTGGCCTGCCAAGTTTCAGGAGAGAGATCGGTCACGAGTCTTATAGGTCTCCCTTTATATGTTAGAGCACGTTTACCCCTAGCTGCTTTCAGAATTTTCTCTTTATCCTTGTATTTTGCCAGTTTCACTATGATCTGTCATGCAGAGGATCAATTCAGGTTCTGTCTGAAGGGAGTTCTCTGTGCCTCTTGGATTTCAATGTCTTTTTCCTTCCCCAGATCAGGGAAGTTCTCAGCTATTATTTCTTCAAGTACCCCTTCAGCACCTTTCCCTCTGTCTTCCTCCTCTGGAATACCAATTATGTGTAGATTATTTCTCTTTAGTGCATCACTTAGTTCTCTCATTTTACCCTCATACTCCTGGATTTTTTTATCTCTTTTTCTCAGCTTCTTCTTTTTCCATAATTTTATCTTCTAGTTCGCCTATTCTCTCCTCTGCCTCTTCAATTTGAGCTGTGGTCATCTCCATTTTATTTAGCAGCTCATTAATAGCATTTTTTAGCTCCTCCTCGCTGTTCCTTAGTCCCTTGATCTCTGTAGCAAGAGATTCTCTGCTGTCCTTTATACTTTTTTCAAGCCCAATGATTAATTTTATTACTATTATTCTAAATTCAGTTTCTGTTATATTGTTTAAATTGTTGTTGATCAGTTCGTTAGCTGTCGTTATTTCCTGGAGGTTTTTTTGAGGGGAATTCTTACCTTTCATCATTTTGGATAGTGCCTGGAGTGGTGTGGGACTGCAGGGCACTTCCCATGTGCAGTCTTGAATAACTTGTGTTGGTGGGTGGGGCCACAGTCAAACCTGATGTCTGCCCCTAGCCCACCGCTGGGGCCACAGTCAGACTGGTGTGTACCTTCTCTTCCCCTCTCCTAGGGGCAGGATTCACTGTGGGGTGGTGTGGCTTGTCTGGGCTACTTGCACACTGCCAGGCTTGTGGTGCTGGGGATCTGGCGTATTAGCTGGGGTGGATCGGCTAGGTGCACAGGGGCAGGAGGAGCAGGCTCAGCTCACTTATCCTTCGGTGATCCACATCAGGAGCATCCCTGCAGCAACTGGAGGGAGTCAGACCCACCACTGGAAGGATGGTTCCGCAGAAGCACAGCATTGGGTGTTTGTGCGGTGCAAGCAAGTTCCCTGGCAGGAACTGGTTCCCTTTGGATTTTGGCTGGAGGATGGGCAAGGGAGATGGCGCTGGTGGGCGTCTTTGTTCCCCACCAAGCTGAGCTCTGTCGTCCAGGGCTCAACAACTCTCCCTCCCGTTGTCCTCCAGCTTTCCCGCTCTCTGAGCAGAGGTGTTAACTTATACTCTTCCAGATGTTAAGTCCCGCTTGCTGTCAGAACACACTCTGTCTGGCCCCTCCCCTCTGCAAGGGAGAGTCAGGGTCTCTGCTTGGCCGGCAGGCTGCTACTCCACCCCATCTCTCTCCCACCAGTCCAGGTAGTGCTCACTGCCTCTCAGCCCTTCCCACCCTCTTCCGTGGGCCTCTCGTCTGCACTTGGCTCTGGAGAATCCATTTTGCTAGTCTTCTGGTGGTTTTCTAGGTTATTTAGGCAGGTGTAGATGGAATCTAAGTGATCAGCAGGATGCGGTGAGCCCAGCGTCTTCCTATGCCACCATCTTCTCTGAGGACTTCAACATTATATAGTTCTTAGCAAAACTTAGCTCCTTTAATATTGAGAAGTTTTACCTAAGCAATCAAAGACCTGAGAAAGATGAAACCTAAAGCTTTGTGTGTTTTGGCAGAGAGAAAAGAAAAAAAAAACCTTTGTTTACATTGTCTTATCAATTGCAGAACAGTCCAAGAAAGCTTTGTTTTTTGAACAGTGAGAAAAGTGGAATTTTAACCTTATACCAGTATATTTTTAAAATTCCATTTATCTCAACCTTAGAATAAAGTTTTATAATTTAAAACACATGTCTATCTTAATAATATTTTATCTGTGTTTTCTTAAAAGTTTACCATTGTTGATTTTTTTCCCCATGGAACCAGTGAGGAAATTTAAAGTTTAAGGAAGTGTTTTCTTTGCCTTTTGACAGCGTATATCCTCACCTGGCAGATGAGGTGAGGTGTCGCTGCCTAGAGGCCTGAAGGCAGACAGAGGTGCAGAGGGCAAAGAAAAGAGTTCACATGGTTCTAAAGTCTGTCAGCTCAGATAGATGAGCAGATACCGATTTCTGCTTTGTTTTGTATTATTTGTTTTGTTTTGTTTTGTTTTTGTCTTCCAGTAGTGGAATTAGGCAGTCAGTGTTGGGCCAGAGAAGACAGGGAAGTTCCTGGAAACAAAAGGAGTTTTGGCAGCTGCTTGGGAATATTCCTTAAAATCTCTATCCCAAGGTAGACTAGCCAGAGACAATTGGCTCTAATCATCATTTGTGGGTGGCAGCGGAGGCCATTCTGATGAAGTATTTTCCTCAGGTGCTATAGCCTTGATTACCTCAGAAGAAGACTCATCCTCAAAATTATCAGATGTAAAATCCAACTCATCTCCTTCTTTTTGATGAGTTTTTTTTTTATTTTATTTATTTATTTTTTATTTATTTTTTTTTCAACGTTTTCAATTTATTTTTGGGACAGAGAGAGACAGAGCATGAACGGGGGAGGGGCAGAGAAAGAGGGAGACACAGAATCGGAAACAGGCTCCAGGCTCCGAGCCATCAGCCCAGAGCCTGACACGGGGCTCGAACTCACAGACCGCGAGACCGTGACCTGGCTGAAGTCGGATGCTCAACCGACTGCGCCACCCAGGCGCCCCTTTTTTGATGAGTTTTTAATTTAGATGAACTTATATTTTGTTCTGAGTCAGACTGTAAAGGCTGTAAAGCCATCTCAAAGAGCATAAAGACCAAACTTTTAAAGAAATGATATCTCCATTTTGATGAGCATGTCTAAGTGTTCTCATAATTAATCTCCATTGTTTAAGGTCTAAAAGATTTTTTTCCAGAAGGGTTAAACCAATAGCAATGTTTTTTAACCTAGTACCAGAGCTCATCAAAAGTTCCCCTTTTCACTTTTATGCCTGAACTTTGCAATAAAGTACGAAGTAATTTAGAGTAAGCTTCATGATCATGAGACTGGGAATTTCCCATAGTTCACTATCCCAAAGCCGGGACTTACCTGTCCTACCACTCCACTTTGGTCCTCTGCGACTGTAAACCGAAGTGGTCTTGAAGATTGCTGCACCATATCTTGCCGACTATGCAAAATGTTGCAGGGAGTATGGTTGGAGTCTCAAAAGATGAGTCTGCAAACAAAATGCAGTTAAGTGAAGGTCTTCATACTCCAGTCGGAATGAGGCCCTGACTCCAGAATGAAGCTTCTTTTTATTAGGATAATTGCTAAAGACTATGTGCATAAAGTCAGCTAAGCAAGTGTGTTAATCAATCTAATGGTTTAGCTCTTCAAGGTTGAATTTCGAGTTAATTGGTTTCTATAACACTAGGAAGGGTCAGGTGTGAAGTAGGATCTGGCCCTGGATGTTAATGCTAATGTTAATGGCTCTAGGCGTTCCTTAGAGCTGCAGCCTGTTCATCTGTGTAAACATGTCCTAAGGCCTTGCACCTTCTCCAGCTCTTCCCTTTTGAAGTCTTTTCCTTTGATGCTTCTCTCCTACATCTCCCACATTGGAGCATATAGTTTTTCATAATATTTTCTTGTAATTGTATTTATGTGGTGTTGGTTGTTATTTCTCCTCTCTCATTTTTGATTTTATTTATTTGGGTCCTCTCTTTTATCTTTTTGCAAAGTCTGGGGAGAGGTTTATCAATATTTTTTTTTCACAGAAACAGTTCCTGATTTTATTGATCTGTTATACTGTGTTTGTTTGTTTGTTTCTATATAATTTATTCCTGCTCTAATCTTTTTATTTCCCTTCTTCTGCTGGATTTTGACTTCATTTGTTATTGTTTGTTGTTGTTGTTATTGATTTTATAGCTACTGTAAGGTTAGTTTGTTTATTTGAGATTTTACTTTCCACTTGAGGTAGTCCTGTATTGCTCTATAATTCCCTCTTATGACCGCTTTTGCTGCATTCCAACATTTTGGACAGTTGTGTTTTCATTTTAATTTGTTTCCATATTTTTTCCATTTCTTCTTTGATTTCCTAGTTTCCACTCATTGTTTAGTAGCATGTTGTTTAACCTCCTTATTTGTGGACATTCCTAATTTGTTCTCATGGTTGACTTAAAGTTTCATAACATTGTGGTCTGAAAGATGCATGGTATGATCTGCCTTTTTGGATTTGTTGAGGACTGATTTGTGACTTAGTATGTATTCTATTAGGAAAATGTCACAAGCTCACTTGAAAAGGATGTTTATTCTGTTGCTCTACAAGGAAATGTTCTGAATATATCTGTTAAGTTCATCTGGTCCAGTGGGTCATTCAAAGCCATTGTTGCTTTATTGATTTTTCTGCTTGGATGATCTCTCCATCGATGTAAGTGGGGCATTAAAGTTCCCTACCAATATTGTATTATTATCAATGAGTTCCTCTATATTTGTTATTAATTGTTTTATATATTTGTGTGCTCCCATATTGGGTGAATATTTACAAATGTTATATCTTGTTGAATAGTCCTATTTATTATAATATAGTGTCCTTTTTTTATCTCTTGTTACAGTCTTTTGCTTAATATCTACTTTGTCTGATATAAGTGTTCCTACTCTGGCTTTCTTTTGACTTCCTTTTGCATGATAAAATATTCTATCCTCTCAGTTACAAAGTTTTATTTTTACGTTTATTTGTTCATTTTTAAGAAAGAGAGAGAGCACACATGAACTGGGGAGGGGGGAGGGGCAGGAGCAGAGACAGGGAGAGAGAATACAGAGCCTGATGTGGGGCTCAAACTCACAGATTGTGAGATCATGACCTGAGCTGAAATCAAGAGTCAGACGCCTAACCGAATAAGCTATCCAGGCACCCTCTCCATCACCTCACTTTCAATCTGATAGTGTCTTTAGTTCAAAAGTGATTCTCACATAGGCATCATATATCATATAGATGGGACTTTTTTTAAAATTCATACTAACACTCTCTGTTTTGATTGGAGTGTTTAGTTCATTAACAATCAGAGTAATTGATAGATATGTATTTAGTGCCATTTTATTACATGTTTTGCTATTTTTTTTGGAGATTTTCTGTGTTACTTTCTCTTCTTTGCCCACTTTAGTATATATTTCCCACTCAAAAATTCCCCTTTCATATTTCTTACAGGGCTGCTTTAGTGGTCATGGACTATTTTAGTTTTTGTTTGTCTTAGAAACTCTTTGTCTCCCCTTCTTCTCTGAATGATAGCATTGCTAGGTAGAATATTCTTGGTTGCAGATTTTCCCCATTCAGAACATTGAATATATCATGCACATCCCTTCTGGTTTGCCAAATTTCTGTGGACAGATTTGCTGCTAGCCTTAGGGGTTTTCCTTGTAATTTAGAGACTTCTTTTGTCATGCTGTTTTAAGATTTTTTTTCTTATCATTATATTTTAGAAATTTCATTACATTTGGATGTCTGTTTCCTTCCCCAGATTAGGGAAGTTTTCAACTATTACTTCCTCAAATACACCTTCTGCCCTCTTTTCTCTCTTTTCTCCTTCTGAGATTCCTATGATATGAATGTTATTATATTTCTTGTAGTCACTGACTTTCCTAAGTGTACTCTCGTGATCCATAATTTTTCTTTCTCTTTTGTCACCCTTATTGTTTCCCATTATTGTATGTTCTATCTCACTTACCGTTCCTCTACGTCTTCCATCTTTATGGTAATACATCCAATCTGCTGTGAATCTCAGTTATTTGATTTTTCATTTTTGTTTTGTTGCTTTTAATTCCTTTATCTCTGTGATAAGTTTAGTTTAATTTATAAACAGGGTATTTGTGTAGATGGCAAGTAATTTTTCCATCATATAATCATATGCAAATATAAGGTAATGTTATTACATTGTTTAACATTTCATGTTCTCTTGAACTTAGCTTATGGGGTACATTTAAAATAAAATAAAAGCTAACATTATGCATTCTTTTTGGATAATGATCCATACCCATGCTTAGTTGTTTTCCTAGGTTTTTACTTCTTGCTTGGAAAAAGATGTATCATAAATATGTGTCAGGTAGGTGATTTCAGGTTTTATAAAATGAACTTAGAGTCTGCCCAAGCCTGACTCAGCATTTTAATGTTACTGTTATAAGTCTTTTTCAATTTCCTCCCATTTTTCAATATCAGCATTTTATATGGATATTTAATTTATTTTTCATAGTCTTTATTTTGAATCACATTTTGAAAGAATGAACTCTGTTCATAAGGAATTATGATTGTGTGGTATCTTTATAAGCCACAGATGTTAGAAATGCCAAAATTTACCGTGCCTATATAATGAGGTACACAGAGAACTGAAAACTTTCAGATACAGTTTAGATACATAGTCATTTTTTTTGAGGATATGATAAGCTAATGACAATGCAATTTTTCAACAAATTCTGAATGACGGTAATATTTTTATTTATTTTTATTTTTTAAAATAATTTATTGTCAAATTGGTTTCCATACAACACCCATTGCTCATCCCAACAAGTGCCCTACTCAATGCCTATCACCCACTTTCCCCTCTCCCCCAACCCTCATCAACCATCAGTTTGTTGTCAGTATTTAAGAGTCTCTAATGGTTTACCCCCCTACCTCTCTGTAACATTTTTTTTCCCTTCCCCTCCCCATGGCCTTCTGTTAAGTTTCTCAAGATCCACATAGGAGTAAAATCATATGCTATCTGTCTTTCTCTGACTGACTTATTTCACTTAGCATAACATGCTCCAGTTCCATCCACATTGCTGCAAATGGCCAGATTTCATTCTTTCTCATTGCCAAGTAGTATTCCATTGTGTGTGTGTGTGTATGTGTGTGTGTGTATATATATATATATCACATATTCTTTATCCATTCGTCAGTTGATGGACATTTAGGTTCTTTCCATAATTTGGCTATGGCAGAAAGCACTGCTATAAACATTGGGGTACATGTGCCACTATGCTTCAGCACTCTTGTATCCCTTGGGTAAATCCCTAGCAGTGTTATTGCTGGGTCATAGGGTAGTTCTATTTTTATTTTTTTGAGAAATCTCCACACTATTTTCCAGAGTGTCTGCACCAGTTTGCATTCCCACCAACAGTGCAAGAGGTTTCCCTTTTCTCCACATTCTCACCAGCATCTATAGTCTCCTGAATTGTTCATTTTAGCCACTCTGACAAGCATGAGGTGATATCTCATTGTAGTTTTGATTTGTATTTCCCTGATGATGAGAGACATTGAGCGTCTTTTCATATGTATGTTGGCCATCTGGATGTCTTTTTTGGAAAAGCGCATTCATGTCTTCTGCCCATTTCTTCACTAGATTATTTGTTTTTTGGATGTGGAGTCTAGTGAGTTCTTTATAGATATTAGATACTAGCCCTTGATCCGATATGTCATTTGCAAATATCTTTTCCCATTCTGTCGGTTGCCTTTTAGTTGTGTTGACTGTTTCCTTTGCAGTGCAGAAGCTTTTTATCTTCAAGAGGTCCCAATGGTTCATTTTCACTTTTAATAACGTTGTCTTTGGAGATGTGTTGAGTAAAAAATTCCTGCGGCTGAGGTCAGAGAGGTTTTTTTTTTTTTTGTTTTTTTTGTTTTTTGTTTTTTTTTTTTTTCCTGCTTTCTTCTCTAGGGTTTTGATGGTTTCCTGTCTCACATTCAGGTCCTTCATTCATTTTGAGTTTATTTTTGTGTATGGTGTAAGAAAGTTGTCTAATTTCATTCTTCTGCAAGTTGCTGTCCACTTTTCCCAGCACCATTTATTAAAGAGACTGTCTTTTTTTCCATTGGATACTCTTTCCTGCCTTGTCAAAGAATACTTGGTCATACATTTCTGGGTCCAATTCTGGGTTCTCTATTGTATTCCATTGGTCTATGTCTCTGTTTTTATTCTAGTACCATAGTGTCTTGATGATTACAGGTTTGTAGTAGTGGCTAAAGTCTGGGATTGTGATGCCTACCACTTTGGTTTTCTTCAAAATTACTTTGGCTATTCGGGATCTTTTGTGGTTCTATACAAATTTTAGGATTGTTCTAGCTTTGAGAAGAATGCTGGTGCAATTTTGATTGGGATTGCATTGAATGTGTAGATTGCTTTGGGTAGTATTGACATTTTAACAATATTTATTCTTGCAATTCATGAGCATGGAATGTTGTTCCATTTCTTTGTGTCTTCAATTTCCTTCATAAACTTTCTATAGTTTTCAGCATACAGATCTTTTACATCTTTGGTTAGTTAGATTTATTTCTAAGTATTTTATGATTCAAGGTGCAATTGTGAATGCTATCAGTTTTTTATTTCTCTTTCCGTTGCTTCATTATTGATGTATACAGATGCAGCTAATTTCTGTAGATTAATTTTGTACCCTGTAACTTTGCCAAACTCACGTATCAGTCCTAGCAGACTTTTGGTGGAGTTTGTCAGGTTTTCCATGTAGAGTATCACGTCATCTGTGAAAAGTGGGAATTTGATTTCATCTTTGCCAATTTTGATGCCTTTTATTTCATTTTGCTGTCTGATTGCTGACGCTAGGACTTCCAACACTCTGTTAACAACAGTGGTGAGAGCGGACATCCCTATCATGTTCCTGATCTCATGGGAAAGCTCTCAGTTTTTCCCCATTGAGGATGATATTAGCTATGGGCTTTTCATAAATGGCTTCTATGATTTTTAAGTATGTTCCTTCTATCCCAACTTTCTCAAGGATTTTTATTAAGAAACGATTCTGTATTTTGTCAAATGTTTTTTCTGCATCTATTGACAGGACCATACGGTTCTTATCTTTTTTTTTTTATTAATGTGATGTGTCACATTGATTGTTTTGGGAATAATGAGCCAGGCCTGCAGCACAGGAATGAATCCTACTTGATCATGGTGAATAATTTTTTTATATGCTGTTCAATTCTATTTGCTAGTATCTTCTTGAGAATTATTCATTCATATTGATCAAGGATTTTGGCCTCTAGTTCTCTTTTTTTTGCTGGGTGTCTGTCTGGTTTGGGAATCAATGTAATGCTGGTTGCATAGAATGAGTCTGGAAGTTTTCCTTCCATTTCTGTTTTTTGGAACAGCATGAGAAGAATAAGTATTAACTCTGCTTCACATGTCTGGTAGAATTCCCCAGGGAAGGCATCTGGTCAAGGACTCTTATTTGTTGGGAGATTTTTGATAACTGATTCAATTTCTTCAGTAGGTATGGGTCTGTTCAAAATTTCTATTTTGTCCCGTTTGGGATTTGGTAGTGTGTGGGTGTTTAGGAATTTGTCCATTTCTTCCAGGTGGTCCACTTTGTTGGCATATAAGTTTTCATAGTATTCCCTAATAAATGATTGTATTTCTGAGGGATTGGTTGTAATAAATCAATTTTCATTTGTGATTTTATCTATTTAGGTTCTCTCTCTTTTTTTTTTTTGAAAGCCTGACTAGAGGTTTATCACTTTTGTTTATTTTCTTGAAAAACCCACTCTTGGTTTCATGGATCTGTTCTACTGTTTCTTTGGATTCTACCTTATTTATTTCTGCTATGATCTTTATTATTTTTCTTCTTCTGCTGGATTTGTGGTGTATTTGCTGTTCTGCTTCTAGCTCCTTTAAGTATGCTGTTAGATTTTGTATTTGGGATTTTTCTTGTTTCTTAAGATAGGCCTAGATTGCAATGTATTTTCCTCTTAGGACTGCCTTATTGTATCCCAAAGTGTTTGGATTGTTGTATTTCCACTTTCATTTCTTTCCATATATCTTTTAATTTCTTCTCTATTTGTCTGGTTGACCCATTCGTTCTTCAGAAGGATGTTCTTTAACCTCCAAGCTTTTGGAGGTTTTCCAGACTTTTTCCTGTGGTTGATTTCAAGTTTCATAGCATTGTGGTCCGAAAGCGTGCATGGTATGATCTCAATTGTTTTATACTTATTAAGGGCTGTTTTATGATCCAGTATGTGATCTATGTTGGAGAATGATCCATGTGCACTCAAGAAGAAAGTATATTCTGTTGTGTTGGGATGTAGAGTTCTAAAAATATCTGTCGAGTCCATCCGATATGAACCAATGTATCATGCAGGGCCCTTGTTTCTTTAATGATGCTGTGTCTAGATGATGTATCCGTCATTGTAAGTGGGGTATTAAAGTCCCCTGCAATTACCACATCCTTATCAATAAGGTTGCTTATGTTTGTGATTAATTGTTTTATATATTTAGGAGCCCCTGAATTCAGTGCATAGACATTTATAATTGTTAGCTCTTCCTGATGGATAGACCCTTTAATTATTATATAATGCCCTTCTTCATCTCTTGTTACAGCCTTTACTTTAAAGTCTAGATTGATATATGTATGGCTACTCCAGCTTTCTTTTGACTCCCAGTAGCATGATAGATAGTTCTCCATCCGCTCACTTTCAATCTGAAGGGGTCCTCAGCTCTGAAATGAGTCTCTTGTAGCAACAAATAGATGGGTCATATATTTTTTTAATCCACTCTGATACCCTATTCTTTTGATTGGAGCATTTCGTCCATTTACATTCAGTGTTATTATAGAAAGATATGGGTTTAGAGTCATTGTGTATTTGTAGGTTTCATGCTTGTAGTGATGTCTTTGGTACTTTGTGGTCCTTGCAACATTTCAGTCACAGAGTCTCCCTTAGGATCACTTGTAGGGATGGTTTAGTGGTGATGAATTCCTTCAGTTTTTGTTGTTTGAAAAAACTTTATCTCTTCTTCTATTCTGAATGACAGGCTTGATGGATAAAGGATTCTTGGCTGCATATTTTTCCTATTCATCACATTGAAGATTTCCTGCCATTCTTTTCTGACCTACCAAGTTTCAGTAGATAGGTCTGCCACTAGTCTTATGTGTCTACCTTGGTATGTTAAGGCCCAGTTATCCCTAGCTGCTTTCAGAATTCTCTCTTTATCCTTGTATTTCTCCATTTTCACTATGATATGTCTTGCAGAAGATTCATTCAAGTTATGTCTGAAGGGAGTTCTTTGTGCCTCCTGGATTCAAATGCCTTTTTCCTTCCCCAGATCAGGGAAGTTCTCAGGTATTATTTTTGTTCAACTACAGCTTCAGCCCCTTTCGCTCTTTCTTCCTCTTCTGGAATTCCTATATTACAGTTATTGTACCATTTGATTGCATCACTTAGTTCTCTAGTTCTTCCCTCTTGATCCTGGATTTTTTTTATCTCTTTTTTTCTCAGCCTCCTCTTTTTCCATAATTTTATCTTCTAATTCACTTATTCTCCCCTCTGTCTCTTTGGTCCATGCTTGGCCACCTCCATTTTATTTTGCACCTCATTTATAGCATTTTTTTTTTAAATTCATCATGACTGTTTTTTAGTTCCTTGATCTCTGCTGTAGTAGATTCTCTGCTGTCTTCTATGCCTTTTTCAAGCCCAGCAATTAATCTTATTACTATTATTCTAAATTCTTGTTCAGTTATATTGCTTATATCTGTTTGATCAATTGTTTAGCTGTCAGTTTTTGCTGGAATTTCTTTTGAGGAGAATTCTTCTGTTTCATTATTTTGGTTAGTTTTCTGTCCCTTTGACTTTAAAAATCTTATGTGTTCTGCATCTGTTAGCACTGCTATATTAAAAGGAGGTCATACACTGTTCAGGACTCGGCCCTTCAGGAGGCGTTTTTGGAGAGTGTTACTTCCTCTCTATTGTTGTGACTTTAGTTATTTTATTTCTCTACTTATAGTGATATTTTGGACCCTTCACATAGTATGCTTTGATTTGATTCTTGAAGTAGCCTTGTAAAGGAAACAACAACAACAACAACAAAAAACAAACAGGAAACAAAACCACACAAACACACAGACAAATAAAACAAACAAACAAACAGACCGGGGGAAAAAAAAAAACAAAAAAAAAAAAAACAGAACCCACACATGCAAACAACAAAAAAAAATCCAAAAGCAAAAAACATGAAATACCAGCCACAAGTAAATAACAGGGTGGAGGCTGTGCTGATGGAACAGCACATACAAAGAGAAAAATGACAGGGGCGTGGCCAAAGAGAAAATAAACATTGACCAGACAGAAAGACTAACTGGCTTAATCCTGAGAGAGAGAAAGGAAAATAAAGAAGGTGGCAGGGAAAAAGAAACAAAGATAAAGTTACCCAGACTGAGAAACTATAGGGCTTGATTATTCCAGAGAGAGAGAAAAGAAAATAAAGAAGGAGGTGTAAAACATGAATGAAGAAAATGGATTAAATATGTCTGCTTAAATAAACCAACAACCAGAGTATCCAGCCTACAGGAGGGAAGAGATAAGAAGGAGAAAAGGAAGGGAGAATATATCTAAATAACAAGAATTGTCCTAGAATTAATCCAGGTATGCAACAGGGCTGGTCTGGAGGATGGAGCCATCTGGTTCCACAGTGTCTCTCCTGCTCCAGTATACATAATTTCCAAGCATGGAGGAGTGTGGTTTGGTGTAGGCTGCTCCCCCCTCCATTGTGGGCTGTTAGGACCAATCCCTGAGGCCCCACCTTGGTGGTGGTGGGAATAAAAATGGCAATCCCCCCCCCCCAGTCTCTTCTGGACGGACTTGGTGGACTTGCTTCAAGTCATCTTCACTGTGCTGTGCGTGCAGATGGGGTGGTCCTTCTTGCTCCAACAACTCCCCTGACTTGGCACTTGGTTAGAATTCAAACTCCCCATCAGTGGGTTCTGGCACTGGGGAAGCACCTCTCTGTACAGCTGATATGTGGTTCTGGCTGGCTTTGCCTGTGCCGCAGCACTTCAGGGAAAGAACCGCTTTCTCCTATTGTGGACTGCACCCTCGACCTAGCCACTGATCCTGGGGCAGGGTGGGGTGGGGCGGGCGAGTGTGGACACAGTCAGGCTTTGTCCTATCCTGCAGCACTCTAGGGAGGGGGTCTCTTTCTCCTACTGTGGACTGCTCCCCTGACCTACCACTGAACCCAGGGGTGGCACCCTTAGTCCCCAGGTGAGAGAATGGGGCAGCAGCCCCAGTCCAAAGAAAGCCCCCCAGTCAGCGATGGGATCCTTATCAGTTGCAGTCTGAGGTTTTTCTTTTGTCCAGATACAGTCCTACACATCCCCAGCCACTCTTTCTCTTCCCTTTGTCTCTCTGCAGAAGGGATACCTCCCCTCTGTTCCTACATGGCCTGTTTTATCTTCCTCAGTTTGCAATCACCTACCTATCACCCATCAAATTTGCCCCGGTGTCTCCCTTTTAGACTCAGTCTCTTCCTCCCAGACTTTCGCAGTTCAAAGTCCTTTGGCTTCAGCCCTTCTTTGAGAGACGCAGGAAGTATGAATTCCCTTACTTCTCTGCCATGTTGCTCTTCCCTGGTAATATTTTTAATTTAAAGCGTTTCATAAGAAGAACTCCTTGAAAACATGGCTTTTAAATATTCTTAGAGTTTCAAGTTTTTAACCTCATCAGCAGTGTAGGCAGCTTTTGCAAACACATAGAAAAATGCCAGTTTTGGGGTGCCTGGTTGACTCAGTCAGTTAAGCGTCTGACTTTGGCTCAGGTCATTATCTCCTGGTTTTTGGGTTTGAGCCTTGGCATCAGGCTCTGTGCTGACAGAGCCTGGAGCTTGCTTTGGATTCTGTGTCTCCCTCTCTCTCTCTGCCCCTCCCCCACTCATGCTCTCTCTCTCCCTCTCTCTCTCTCTAAAATAAACATTAAAAAAAGAAAAAAAAAGAAAAAACAGTTTTGATATTGATACTCCAACTTTAGCTTCAAAGGTAATTGTTCTCCATTCTAAAAGAGTAGGGTAAAAGGATACTGACATGAATATTAATAAAAATAAATATGGGGAAATAGTTATATGAATGAGTCAGACAAAGGAAAGTGGAAGCTAACACTTCTGCTTTTTCAAAAGTTAGCATTACTGAGATGTGGGGACTGACTTGAGATACACAATAAAACACTGATGTAAGAAAAATATAGCAACCTGTTTTAACTGCTAATGCATTTGTATTAACAGGGCAATCTATGACAAATGTGCTATCAATAATTACCAAAACATGACTAAGGAATAGATAAAACAACAAGAAATTATTTTACCAGACAAATGGAGTCCTGATAATTGTCTGCAATATCTAGCTCACATATATAATGATTTTTGAATATTGGGGTTTATAAAAGCAGTTTATTATATGTTTCAAACAGAGCTGTACTTTGCTATTGTTCTTCTTTTAACTAGAGTAATAAGCACTGCAGCTGAAATTGTTCGCAAGGAAACCCATGTCTACCAGTTGTTTAACCTTGTGACATTACAATAAAAAGCACCAGTTTCTTTTGAAATACATAGTTAATGAAACTCTTCTTGTTTAGCATTAATCAGCACTTGAATAAGTTGAGTTGCTATCATATTAACATAAATAGTAATACTTTATTGAGGTGTTTGCTTTTTCTATCTTTTCTGCAGTTAAGTGGTTCAGGGATTTCTAGTTCTTAAAACAGGAAGTCAATCTAGAAAACTGCAGAGTTAAGAACCTAACTACAATAATAGCAGAAAGCTGTAAATTTCACCCTTACAATTGTTTGCATATTCCCTTTATACTCCCAGAATAGGCTCCCATATAGATTTGATCTCAGACTTCTTGTCTTCTTTATTGTCAGATATGTGTATCTTTGCATTTTTCAACTCTACATAATTATTCTCAAATCTAGGTTGATTGATGTAGTTATATAACTGCCCAACATGTCAGCAGATGATAAAATGTAATTTATGTCCTCCAGGACTTGAGAAGATAATGAACTGAAGATATCAGTCTTTAAGGAGTACAAATGGAGATAGTAGTGATCTCCACTGACTGGAAAAAAATGTGAATATTGTGTCAGAGGAATAGGTTTTTACCTTCAGATGTGAAGGAGTAAAAACAAGAATCCATCTGAGAATGTGCTTTGATTAATAGGTATCATTTCACTGCTTTCTTCTTCCACCACAATTTGTATGTTTTAAACCAGGTAACCATTTTATCAAAAGGAAAGCAGTATTAGTTATGAATAATATTATGTACAATTTGATCTTTAAAAGAAATTTATTACTAAGTCAGTGTGAACTGGACCATCTTTGAATAGATCATTTATGATATGGACAAATGGGTTCCACAGTGGTAGTAAGGAACCCTCAAATGAGACTATCCTTATTCTTGGGACAGAGTTCTTTGGTAAGAAATGAACAAACACAAAGGTCTCATATGATTTCATAGCTTATCACTGCTCCTTCTAGAGACTAATCCATGTGTACTCTGCCCTTCTACTATAAATTCTTCAGGAAGACATCTATGTGGAAAGCAGTAGCTGTGGCAAATTCATCATAGATTTCCCACCAAGAATGATGAGTGTCTAGTGAAACAAAAAGAAATCATAGGACATCCTCAGATTCATCAGAGAAAGTGATTCAATTTTCCAGTGTACCAGTGTTCACAGGACAAGTATATAGAGATATACAAGAGATTAACTTTTTAAAATATTTAAAACATTATTTTGTCCCAGTATGTTAGCATGTCCAGATTCTTCATTTAGTTATTACATGGTGTAAATAATTTCATACACATTTGCTTAAACTCATGACTTCATTTTTATTCTAAATCTACCATTTTGAGTAAACATAAATTGTATATGATTTTTTTTTATTTTAAAGCTTCAATCCTTTCCACTTATTTACATATTACTATTCACAAATTTTCAGCATAGCTATTTGGTTAACATCACACACATCGGCTGAAATAACTGAAAAAGTAGATAACATTTTATCTAAACTTTCCTTTGAAAAACATTTTAAATATATACATAAATTAAGTAGTGATAAGATGAACCATTATTACAGAATATATTTCTGATAGATATTTGAAATAACAATTTGATTTTGAACCATCGTATCTTTAAAAAATCCTCTGATGCCCTAAAATGTGCGTGTGTCACTTAGATTTAATAGTTTATATCTAACTTTGCCTAGCTACGTTTAAGTACTAGCCCACTTTTTTTCTTTCTTCATAAATAAACATAAAAAGGATTAAGGTGTGGAAATAAGTCTTAGGTCTCCCTTATTTTATACCTTAAGGTAATTTGAGATTCCTAACTTTCAACAGCTCCATTACTAGGCTGTCTGCCAATTGGATGATCATGCATTCCAATTCTCCTAGCCCCTAGCAATTCACCATTTAGGACAGTTTGATTTTGTCAACAAAATTCACCAGGATAATATGCTCTGCCATCATGAATACTTCCTGGCTTTGGAAAGAAGCAGTTTAATGTTTTGTTTTTTTTAAACACACTTGGAGAGTATTTTGAAATAAGTATCATAGTAATTTCTAAAAACTAGGGATTAAAAATATTAAAATGTTCCTTTGATTTGATTGTTCACAATCACACACACACACACACACACATTATTATCAACACCTAAATATGTTAAAGATAATATACCTAAGAGTAAAGTTTTTTTCATTGCAGTACACATGATTACATTTTAAATATCACCTAATGAACATAGAGTAACAGAAGCATTTATGGGATGCTGTATTTTGTCAAATGCTTTTTTTGCATCTATTGAAAGTACTATATTGGTTCTTTTTTTTTAATGTTAATTTATTTTTGAGAGAGAGAGAGAGAGAGACAGAGCACAATCAGGGGAGGGAAAGAGAGAGAGAGGGAGACACAGAATCCGAAGCAGGTTCCAGGCTCTGAACTGTCAATACAGAGCCCGACGCAGGGCTTGAACTCACAAACCATGAGATCATGACTTGAGCCGAAGTCAGACACTTAACCGACTGAGCCACCCAGGCACCCTATCTATTGAAAGTACCATATTGATTCTTATCCTTTCTTTTACTAATGCAGGGCACCACACTGATTGATTTGCAAATATTGAACCAGGCTTGCAGCCCAGGAATGACTCCCACTTGAACATGGTGAATAATTCTTTTAATATACTGTTGCATTCAGTTTGTTAGTATCTTGTTGAGAATTTTTGCATCCAGTTTCATCAGGGATTTTGCCCTGTAATCCCCCTTTTAAGTAGGGTCGTTGGTTTTGGAATCAAGGTAGTGATGGCTTCATAGAATGAGCCTGGAAGATTTCCTTGCAGTTCTATTTTTTTGGAACAGTTTGAGAAGAATAGATATTAAAAATGCTTTAAACATGTGGTAGAATTCCTCTGGGAAGCCATCTGGCCCAAAACTCTTATTTGTTGGGAGATTTTTGATTATTGATTCAATGACTTTGCTGGTTATGGGTCTGTTAAATTTTCTATTTCCTCCCATTTGACTTCTGGTCGTGTGTGAGTGTCTAATAATTTGTCCATTTTTTCCATATTGTCAAATTTGTTGGCATATATTTATATTTAAATAAATATAAATTTAAATATATTATCAAATATAAGTAAGATTTAAGTAAGATTATAAAATATAAGTAAGATTATACTTCTTTTGGGGGGGGGGGAGAGAGCATGAGCAGTGATGGTACAGAGAGAGAGGGAGGGAGAGAATCCCAAGCAGGGTCTGCTCTGACAGAGTGCCCTGATGAAGGGCCTGAACTCATGAACACTGAGATCATGACCTGAGCCAAAATCAAGAGTCAGACACTTAGCTGACTCAGCCACCCATGCACTCTGGCATATACTGTTTCAGCATTCTCTAATAGTTTGTATGTCTGTGGTGTTGGTTGTGATCTCACCTGTTTCATTTGTGATTTTATCTATTTGGGTCCTCTCTCTTTTCTTTTTGAGAAGTCTGGCTAAGGCCTTATCAATTTTATTTATTCTTTCCAAAAAAAAAAAAAAACAGCTTCGTTTCAATGATCTGTTCTACTGGTTCTTTTGTGTGTTTATTTCTGCTGTAATCTTTATTATTTCCCTTCTGCTGGTTTTGGGCTTTATTTGCTGCTCCTTTTCTAGCTCCTTTAGGTGTAACATTAGGTTCTGTATTTAGGACCTTTCTTGCTTCTTGAGATAGGCCTGAATTGGAATGTATTTTCCTCTTGGGACTCCTTTTGCTGCATCCCAAAGGGTTTGGACTGCTGTGTTTTCACTTTCATTTGTTTCCATGTATTTTTTAAATGTCTTCTTTAATTTCTGGGTTAACCCATTCATTATTTAGTAGGACGTTCTTTAACCTCCATGTATTTGAGGCATTTCCAATATTTTTCTTGCAGTTGATTTCAAGTTTCATAGCATTGTGATCTGAAAATATGCATGGTATGATCTCAATCTTTTCGTACCTGTTGAGGGCTGTTTTGTGACCCAGTATGTGTTCTATTCTGGAGAATGTTCCATATGCACTCAAGAATAATGTGTATTCTGCTGCTTTTGGATGAAATGTTCTGAATATATCTGATAAGTCCATCCGGTCCAGTGTGTCATTCAAAGCCCTTGTTTCCTTGTTGATTTTCTGCTTAGATGATCTGTCTATTGTTGTCAGTGGAGCATTAAAGTCTCCTACAATGACAGTATTATTATCAATAAGTTTGCTTATGTTTGTGATTAATTAATTTATATATTTGGGTTCTTCCACATTGGTGGCATAAGTATTTACAACTGTTAGCTCTTCTTGATGGATAGACCATATAATCCTTTCAATAGATTCAGGAAAAGCATTTCATGAAATACAGCATCCTTTCTTGATAAAAAGCCTCAAGGAAGTTGGGATAGATGGAACATATCTTAACATCATAAAAGCCATATATGAAAGACCCACAGCTAGTATCATCCTCAATGGAGAAAAGCAGACAACTTTTCCCCTAAGATCAGGAACACGACAAGGATGTTCACTCTCACCACTGTTGTTCAACATAGTACTGGAAGTCCTAGCCTCAACTGTCAGACAACAAAAAGAAATAAAGAGCATCAAATTGGCAAGGAAGAAGTCAAAGTTTCACTCTTCACAGATGACATGATACACTACATGGAAAACCTGAAAGACTCCACCAAAGAACTGCTAGAGCTAATACATGAATTCAACAATGTTGCAAGATATAAAATCAATGTACAAAAATTGGTTGCATTTGTATACACCAATCAGCAGAAAGAAAAATCAAGTCATTGATTCAATTTACAATTGCACAAAAAGCATTAAATACCTAAGAATAAACCTAACCAAAGGGGTAAAATATCTGTAAGCTGAAAACTATAGAAATTCGGTAAAGGAAATTGAAGAAGACACAAAGAAATGGGAAAACATTCCATGCTCATGGATTTGAAGGATAAATATTGTTAAAATGCTGATACCACCCAAAGCGATCTACATATTCAATGCAATCTCTGTCAAGATAACACTAGCATTCTTCACAGAGCTACAGCAAACAATCATAAGATTTGAATGGAACCAGAAAAGATCTGAAATAGCCAAAGTAATATTGAAAAATAAAACAAAAGCTGGAGGCATCATAATTCTGGACTTTAAGCTGTTTTTCAAAGCTTTAATCATCAAGATAGTATGGTATTGGCACGAAAACAGACAAATAGATCAATTGAAGAGAATAGAGAATCCAGGGATGGACCCACAAATATATGACCAACTAATTTTTGACAAAGCAGGAAAGAGTCTCCAATGGAAAAATAATATAGTCTCTTTGGCAAATGGTGCTGGGAGAACTGGCTAGTGACCTGCAGAAAAATGAAACTGGACCACTATCTTAAACCATACACAGAAATACATTCCAAATGAGTGAAAGACCTAAATGTGAGACAGGAAACCGTCAAAATCCTACCAGAGAAAACAGGCAGTAACCTCTTTGACCTAGGCTGCAGCAACTTCTTACTTGACATATATCCAGAGGCAAGAGAAATAAAAGCAAACATGAACTATCTGAGCCTCATGAAGATAAAATGTTTCTTCACAGCAAATGAAACAATAAAGAAAACTAAAAGGCAACCAACAGAATGGGAGAAGATGTTTGCAAATGACATATTGGATAAAAGGTTAGCATACAAAATCTAAAAAGAACTTACCAAGCTCAACACCCCAAAATCAAATCATCCAGTGAAGAAATGGGCAGAAGACATGATATAGATCCTCTTCCAAAAAAGACATCCAGATAGCTAACATACACATGAAAAAATGCTCAACATCATTCATCATCAGGAAATACAAAACAAAACCACAATGAGATACCACCTCACACCTGTCACAATGGCTAAAATTAACAACTCAGGAAACAACATATGTTGGTGAGGATGCAGAGAATGAGGAAATCTTTTGCACTGCTGGTGGGAATGCAAACTGGTGCAGCCAATCTGGAAATCAGTATGGAAGTTCCTCAATAAAATTAAAAATAAAACTACCTTATGACCCAGCAATTTCACCACTGTTTATCCAAAGGATACATGAGTGTTGATTCGAAGAAGCACATGCATCCCAATGTTTATATCAGCTTCATTGACAATAGACAAATTATGGAAAGAGCCCAAATGTCCATTGACTCATGAATGGATAAAGAAGATGCTATATATATATATATATATATATATATATACACAATGGATATTACTTGGTGATCAAAAAGAATGCAATCTTGCCATTTACAACAATGTGGATGGAACTAGAGTGTATTATGTTAAGCAAAATAAGTCAGTCAGAAAGACAAATATCGTATGATTTCACTCATGTGGAATTTAAGAAACAAAACAGAGAAACATGGGTAGGGAAGCAAAAACAAGGGGAGACAAACCATAAGAGACCCTTAAATACAGAGAACAGACTGAGGGTTGCTGGAGGGGGGGATGGGTGGGAGAATGGGTTAAATGGGTGATGGGCATTAAGGAGGGCACTTTTTGAGATGAGCACTGGGTGTCATATGTAAGAGATGAATCACTGGGTTCTACTCCTGAGTCAAGACTTCAGTGTATATTAACTAACTTGAATTTAAATTATATAAAAAAAAGATTTTGTGAGGATTTCATTCTAGTGGAAGTGCAAGGTCAAATTCTAAATCTGTACCAAAAAGTCATTTTACTTAAAAGTTAGTATCTTTTCAATTCCTCCCCTGCTCCCATGGCATTCTCACTACAGAAATATCCAGGTTGCCATTAGTGTTTTGATAAAGGTAATGATTTTGTTCTTCCATTGCCTAGTATATTTCATTCTTTTTCTGCATTTCATATTCTCTCTTTGCCTCTTTCCCTGAATTTTTCTTCTCTGGTTACTTCCATAAAAGTTTGTAAATTATGTCTATAGAACTCAATTTCTAACACAAAACATGCTTTTATTCTTTAAAAATAATTTACTTCAGAATATTCTAAGTTGTTGTTTAAAAGTATATACACTTAAATAAATTATGCTTTTTAATGTTTATTTAATATTAAAATATTTCATTCTGGCATTAGTGTGGCACATCCCAAAGGATAAAATTTGCATTTCACCCCCATAGTGTAATTTTAGTGGTGTTTCTCATCTAGAAGTAAACTCTTTTTCAGGTAGGATCTCTGTAGCCCTAAACTAAGTTTAATTAAAAGTTTAAAACAATGAGAAATCTTAATCAAGTGATTATTTGACAGTTCTTCATGTTTAAGTTTGAAATTTAAATGATACATAATATAAAAAGATATGCTCCTTAAGCCTTGGGCCTTACACATCAATGGTAATGATTTTGTGCTTTTTAATAATTAAATTTGTGAAATTGTGAAATACACATTGTGAAATTGCTTATGGATATTGACAAGCCAGAAATCTTTACCTTGGGATTTTCCTTTTCCTGGAAAATCTTTGAAATATTCTTCAAATGACAGTATAGTTGACTCAGCATTACTTTTGCTATATAATTTTCTGGACAAGGAGGATCACTGAGTGTTTTTAGGCCTGACCATTATGCATATTTATTTAAAAAAATAATTTTTTTTTTTAAATTTTTTTTTTCAACGTTTTTTATTTATTTTTGGGACAGAGAGAGACAGAGCATGAACGGGGGAGGGGCAGAGAGAGAGGGAGACACAGAATCGGAAACAGGCTCCAGGCTCCGAGCCATCAGCCCAGAGCCTGACGCGGGGCTCGAACTCACGGACCGCGAGATCGTGACCTGGCTGAAGTCGGACGCTTAACCGACTGCGCCACCCAGGCGCCCCTAAAAAAATAATTTTTGACAAATTCTTGAAAGCAGTGTTGCAATAAAAAAGATTATAAAATTGCAAATAAGATTAGTCGCTAACATGTTATCACAGAGGGTATCAAGGACAAGGTATTTTTCTTACACGTATTTGAAAAGAACAGTAAAGTAGAATTGAAATGCTTAATATATTCTACAATGTAAGTCATTTCCTAAAAAATTGATCTTCTTTCAAACTTGAAGTAAGCAAGGGAGCATCACCTCATTCATGAACTGAAAAAATGGAAGGCCATAAAGGATGCTTTCACCATTATGAGCTAATACACAAAGCAATTTGGACACATTGGACATTATGGGATACTATGTCCATTTGCTCTCACAGACTCTATATAAGAGGACTGAATGAACTGCTAGCCTCAGTCAATTTAGAAGACTCAGAGTGATTTCTAGTGTGAGTGTACATGTATTGAATGAATATCTGGGAGATGTAGGAATTAACACAGAAACTGAACTGACTAGATCTGCCAAATGCAAATCAATTACTGTTAGACAGAGATGTCTGTCTGTCTTTGATAACATTTTATTTTTTTAAGTTTATTTATTTTGGGAGAGAGAGAGAGAGAGAGAGAGAGAGAGAATGAGTGGGGGAGGGGCCGACAGAGAGGGAGAACGAAAGAGAGGATCCCAAGAAGGCTCCACACCCAGCATGGAACCTGAGGTGGGGCTCATTCCCACAATCACAAGATCACGACCTGAGTGGATATTAAGAGTCAGGCACTTAACCAACTGAGCCATCCAGGCACCCCTTGATAACATTTTAATATGCATGTGTAAAATATTGATAATGTCACTACCATCTTTCTTTAATTGTAATTATTTTCTCCTCTCACACTAGAAAGCAAAATTTAAACAGTCCTTGGGGAAGAAGCAAGGAAATACTTTTCACTACATGATTCTTCCAACATGAACAATTTTTTTTATTTCTTTTTACATCTCTAATAATGGTGTATATTCATGTTAAAATGTGTTATTTAGCAGAATTCATAGTTGATATACCAAGTTACAGATTATGAATATGTAGCTAAAATGAGTTAAGCAGAACTGCACAAAATTTCATGACATCAATCTTCATTTTATCTACGGATGTGCTATCCTTCCGTACATATAATATATATTCAAAATATATTGATATATGAATATATGTTTATTAATTTTATGTTATTTATTTTATATGTATATATGTATACATTTGTATATATAAGTATATTACATATATTCAATTAAATCTACCCTAAAGCGGAAATATTTAAGAAAAAAATAATGTAGCTGATGATGTCTCATTGATCCTAAGGATTTAATTTTTTCCCTCCTTCACCAGCCATTTTCTGATCTACACTAATCAAAGTAGTGAAAAACTACATTTTATGGTGTGAGGTTGTGTGATCATAGCTTGAACGAAAGAACAAACTAAATGGATTTTTATTCAATTTCAATGATAACTAAGTTCTCAATAAATATGTTTCTAAGGTAGACATGTAGAACTAATACAATAAATTATTATCATGCATCTTAATTTCTCCTTTGTTTTTGTTAAAAAATATAAATTCTTATTTAAATAAACATGTAGTTGGTCACTTAAACCAAAAGGGCTAAATTGAATCATGCTTAAATTTGCTCATCATATTTTTCGAAACTTGGGCTACTAGCTAAAATCTCACCTGTGGTTAAAGTACAGGAAATGTTCTTAGGATTTCTAGAAATCAACTAAGCTGGCTGTGCTTGTCCAATGAAGCTCCAAATGCCCTCTTCTGTTTAGTCATTACAAATACATATGGATTTGTGTGTTTCTAAAAGTCTAATCCCGTGCCATATTGGCCATATGAAGGAAACTATCTGATAATTTATACCGATTATATAGAATCATCTCTATAATCTGTCAATTATATAGAATCATCTCTATTATCTGTTCTCTTTATAATCTGTTCTCTTACCTTAACTGATTTTTACTTTTCTTTTTTTTTTTTTTGTCATTATCTCTGTTAGAATTGTTTGTTCACAACCTGGCTCAAGAAGTGCTTTGTGTTGTTATTAATTCCATGTGTACAACTGTTTATAAAATTTTCCTAAAAGTCTGTATTTTTTTTTTTTGGAAATGAATCCAATTAAGAAATACAAATGCTATTTGTATTTGTGTGTAAGTACACACCAGTGTGTACTTGGCCGAAACTATGAGAAAGAAATTATTGCCAAATTTTATTGCTCTGTTTTCTTTTCAGTAGCCTCCCTTCAAACTTCATGGCAGTAAATGCCAAAGAGCCTCACGTATCAACTCTATGGCAAGCTGTGAACCAGGTGTTTTCAATTGCAGGTTATATGCTGAGTTACATTAATCATTTTAAACTTTTAAATAAAACTCCCCCAAATTGAGTAACCTTAACCTCAGTGAAACTGTGGTTGCTAAGGAGTTCTTTATTCCACCATTCTTGAATTCTGTTACATCTGCCTGGAATAACTATAGGGAAAGAAAAACATAATAAGTGTTATGAGTAAATTGAGACTGTTAACATATTGAGAGCAGTGGTCTGAGCCACACTTTTATACAAAATTCAAGCATTTAGTCTATTCATATGTATATTTATATATTAAAAAAAATTGTCCAGGGATTTATGCTACCTTTGATAGTCATCAAAACCAATAGCAGTGTGAACTATGGTATGATGTTTAGGTGAAAACAAATTATCTTTTCTTTAATTTCTCTGAAAAGAAACTCCAAGTTACAAGTAACCAAGGACAAATGATGGCTGAATTCAATAGATTAATACAAAATCTGGTTAAAACAAATATGTTTTTAAAGATTTCTTGCCATTGGGGCCCCTGGGTGGCTTAGTCTGCTGGGCGTCCGACTTTGGCTCAGGTCATGATCTTGCTCTTCACGAGTTCGAGCCCCATGTTGGGCTCTGTGCTGACAGCTCAGAGCCTGGAACCTGCTTCAGATTCTGTGTCCCCCTCTCTTTCTGCCCCTCCCCTGTTCATTCTCTCTCTCTTTCAGAAATAAACATTAAAAAGAAATTTAAATAAAAAAAATTTCTTGCCGTATTGATAGGACTACCATTTACAGCACTTGATAGAATGTATACTCTGTATACTTTCCCTTTTTTCAGGTGTTCATTTTTTTAAATTTAGTTTTTGGAGTTTGAGTAAGTAATGTATTTGAATGGTCAAAATTCAAAACCATGTAACAAGGTACACATCTAGAAGACTTACACACCAATCCCTGTCTATCCCACTTATCCTTGCCTCTGTAGATAACCACTTTCACTAGCTTCTTATGTATTATTACAGAATTTATTTTATGTAGATATAAGCAAATATTCATAGGCTTAATCCTAATTGTTATAAACAATTTCTTATAGATGGATACTGGGGTTTAGCTACAATTTAAAAATGATAGTGCTATAAAAAATAACATTGCACAGATATCATTCATAAATATTCCTAGAAGTGTGATCAAATGAACTTTAGGAATCAATTTGGGTCAAATAAACTTTAGAATCAATTTTTCTAGTTCTAGAAAAATGTTACTATTGTTTTTGGGATTACACTAAATTTAATATTAAATTAGGATTATTATCATAGATTTTTCTTATGATATCTACATTAGTATCAAAAGGAATATATAACTATTTAGTTCACTAGTTTATTCCTCATTTTTTTCACTAGGGTAATGCAATGGCAGGATTACAGCAAGTTTTTCCTTTATTTCAGTTTGTTTGTGTCCTGAAGTGTTTTAAAGTTTTTCCTGGCAGAAGAGGGGGAAGCCAACATGACAGAGAAGTAGGGGGATCCATACTTCCCATGTCTCTCAAACAAAGAAGTGTAGAAGCCTAAGGACTTTGAACACCAGAGCCTGGGAGGAAAAGAGACTGAATCTACTAGGAAGAAAGTGGGAAAGCTGCAAAAAGATAATTGGGTAACTGAAAACTGGGGGACATAAAAAACAAAAAGGTTACGTGGGCACGGAGGGGAAGGACCCGCTTCTGCGAAGAGACAAAAGGAAGAGAAAGAGCAGCTAGGGAAGTGCAGGACCCTCTCTGGACAGGAGAAAGACCTCGGACTGAGACTGAGAGGGACCCTATCTCTAACTGTGGGGCTTTCTTCGGACTGGGGTTGGCTCCCTGTTTGCACACCTGGGGAGGAAGGGAGCCAGGGGCCTGGGTGCGGTGGTAGGTCAGGGGCTCAGTCCACAGTTGGAAAAAGTGGTTCCCTCCCCGGATGGCTGCCCGATAGTACAAAACCTGCCTGTGTCCGCCATCCCTGGGCTCAGCTCCTGGGCAGAGGGTGCAGTCTGCATTAGGAAAAGGCAGCCGTCTCCCTGGAGTGCTGTGGGAAAAGACAAAGCCTGCCTGTGTCTGCCTGCATCTGCGAGGGGGACAGCTGAGTCTGCAGTAGGAAAACGCTGTTCTCCCTGAAGTGCGGCGGCACAAAACCATCCAGGTCCATATATCACCACCGGGAGAGGCCCTTCCACCGTGCCAGAGTGCAAGGAGCGGGACTTTGAATCCTAGCCAAGTGCAGGGTCAAGGGAGTTGGTGGAGAAGGACCATCCCGTCTACACCCGCAGCACAATGAGGACGAATCAAACGGAGTCCACCGGGTAGGGCCTCATGGAGAAGAGACTGGGGGATCACCATTTCCCCACCACCACCACCAAGGCGGGGCCTCAGAGATCACTCCCAGGGCCCATAGTGGAGGTGGGTCCAGATTAAGCCAAACCACACCCCTTCACACCGGGTAACTGCGTATCCTTGGGAGCTGAACAGACCCTGCAGAAAGCTCCTTATGACAAGCAATGCAGCATTGCCTGGATTAACTCTAGGTCAATTCTGGATATATAGATATATTCTTCCCCCCCTCCCATTTCTCCTCCTTATCTCTTCCCTTCCCAAGGCTGGTTACTCTGCTTATTGGTCTCTCTAAACAGACATTTTTTTAAACCATTGTTTTGATACATGTTCTACACCTCCTTCTTTACACTATTTTCTCTCTCTCTGGAATAATCAAGCCATATAGTTTCTCTGTCTGGGTAACTTTATCTTCATTTCGTTTTCCCCACCTCCTTCTTTATTTTCCTTTCTCTCTCTCTGGATTAAAACTTGTAGTCTCTCTGCCTAGTCAATGTTTATTTTTTTCTTTTTCCCCAACTCCTGTCATTTCTCTCTTTCTATGTGCTCTTCCATCAGGACCACCTCCACCCTCTTCTTTACTTGTAGTCAGTGTTTTGGGTTTTTTTGTTTTTTAGTCTTTAGTTTTTTGTTTTTGTTTATTTGTTTGTTTGTGTTATTTGCTTCTGTGTTAGTGTGTTGTTGCTCCTGTTTGCCTGTTTTACTTCACAGGGCTACTCCAAGGACAAATCAAAGCACACCAATAGAGGGTCCAAAACATCATTATGAGTAGGGTAATAAAATAACCAAAGTTACAACAATAGAGAGCAAGTAACAATCTCTGAGAAAGAAGAAAAAAAAAAAACACCTCCTGGAGGGCCAGGCTCCACCCTGTTCTCTACTTGGAGTCAGTGTTTATGGGTTTTTTGTTAATAGTCTTTAGGTTTTTGTTTTTGTTTATTTGTTTGTGTTATTTGTGTGTTTGCATGTTTTTGTCTCTTTTTTGTCTATCTATTTTCCTTTACAGGGCAACTACAAAGAAGCAATCAAAGCATACCTGGTGGAAGGTAAAAAATGCCACTAGGAGTAGAGTAATAAATAACCAAAGTCACAACATCAGAGAGCAAATAACAATCTCTGAACAAACACCACCTGGAGGGCCAGGCACTGGACAGTGTATGAACTTCCTTTAATATAGCAGTGCTTGCAGGAAGTGAGCACACAAAAGGTTTTAAAACACATAAGGGACAGAAAACAAGCCAAAATGACAAAACAGAAGAATTCCCCTCAAAAGAAATTCCAGGAAGTTCCGACAGTTAACAAATTGATCAAACCTGATTTATGCAATATGACTGAACAAGAATTTAGAATAATAGTCATAAAATTAATTGCTGGGCTCAAAAAAAGCATAGAGGACAGCAGAGAATCTACTGCTATAGAGATTAAGGGACTAAAACATAGTTATGATGAATTAAAAATTCTATAAATTAGTTGCAAAATAAAATGGAGGCGGGCGCAGCCTGGATTGAAGAGGCAGAAGGGAGAAAAGATGAGTTAGAAGATAAAATTATGGAAAAAGAAGAAGCTGAGAAAAAGAGAGATTAAAAAAAAAAACAACAGAAGTATGAGGGGAGAATTAGAGAACTGAGTGATGCAATCAAACAGAACAATATCCGAATCATAGGAATTCCAGAAGAAGAGAGAGGGAAAGGGGCTAAAGGTGTACTTGAACAAATCATAGCTGCAAACTTCCCCAATGTGGGGGAGGAAACAGGAATTGAAATCAAGAGGGACTGGGAACTCCCTTCAGATGTAACTTGAATTGATCTGCACGACATATCATAGTGAAACTAGAGAAATACAAGGATAAAGAGAAAATTCTGAAAGCAGCTAGGGATAAACAGGCCTTAACATACAAAAGTACATACACAAGAACCATCTATTTGCTGTCTACAAGAGACTCGTTTTAGACCTGAAGACACTTTCAGATTGGAAGTGAGGGGATGGGGAACTATCTATCATGCTACTGGAAGTCAAAAGAAAGCTGGACTAGCCATACTTACATCAGACAAAATAGATTTTAAATTAAAGGCTGTAACAAGAGATGAAGAAGGGCATTAGATAATAATTACAGGGTGTCTCCATCAGGAAGAGCTAACAATCATAAATGTCTATACACAGAATTTGTAGGCCCTCTAATATATAAAACAACTAATCACAAACACAAGCAACCTAATTGATAAGAATGTGGTAATTGCAGGAGACTTTAATACTCTACTTATAGCAATGGACAGATCATCTAGACAGAGAAATAATAAAGAAACAAGGGCCAGGAATGATACATTGGATCAGATGGACTTGACAAATATATTTAGAACTCTGCATCCCAAAGCAACAGAATATACTTTCTTCTCGAGTACACATGGAACATTCTCCAAAATAGATCACATACTGGGTCATAAAACAGCCCTTCATAAGTATAAAAGAATTGAGATGATACCATGCACACTTTCAGATCACTATGCTATGAAACTTGAAATCAACCACAGGAAAAAGTCTGGAAAACCTCCAAAAGCATGGAAGTTAAAGAACATCTTACTAAAGAACGAATGGGTGAACCAGGCAATTAGATAAGAAATTTAAAAATATATGGAAACAAATGAAAAAGAAATGAAACAATCCAAATGTTTTGGGATGCAGCGAAGGCAGTCCTGAGAGGAAAATACATTGCAATCCAGGCCTTTCTCAAGAAGCAAGAAAAATCCTATTTACAAATCTAACAGCACAACTAAAGGAAATAGAGGCAGAAAAGCAAAGACACTCCAAACCCAGCAGAAGAAGAGAAATAATAAAGGCATAGCAGAAATAAAAAATATATAATGTAAAAAAAAAAAAACTGTAGAGCAGATCAATGAAACCAAGAGTTGTTTTTTTGAAAAAAAAAATAAACAAAATTGATAAACCTCTAGTCAGGCTTCTCAAAAGAAATGAGAGAGGACCCAAATAGATAAAATCACAAATGAAGATGGATTTATTACAAAAATCCCTCAGAAATACAAGCAATTATTAGGGAATATTATGAAAAAATTATATGCCAAACAAACTGGACAGCCTGGGAGATATGGACAACTTCCTAAACACCCACACATTTCTAAAACTCAAAGGGGAAGAAACTGCAAGTTTGAAAACACCCATAATCAGTGAAGAAATTGTATCAGTTATCAAAAATCTCCCAAGAAATAAGAATCCAGGAGCAGATGGCTTCTCTGGGGAATTCTACCAGACATTCAAAGCAGAGATAATACCTATCCTTCTCAACTTGTTCCAAAAAATAGAAAGGGAAGGAAAACTTCCAGACTCATTCTATGAAGCCAGCATTACTTTGATTCCCAAACCAGACAGAGACCCAGGGGACAAAAAGAAAAAAAGAAAAAAAGAACTAGAGACCAATATTCCTGGTTAATATGGATGCAAAAATTCTCAAAAAAGCCCACAGCTAATGTCATCCTCAATGGGGAAACAGTTAGAGCTTTCCCCCTGAGATCAGGAACACGACAGGGATGTCCACTCTCACCGCTGTTGTTTAACATAGTGTTGGAAATCGTAGTATGAGCAATCAGACACAAAAAGAAATCAAAGGCATCAAAATTGGCAAAGATGAAGTCAAGCTTTCACTTTTTGCAGATGACATGACACTATACATGGAAAACCTGAGAGACTCCACCAGAAGTCTGCTAGCACTGCTAGCACTGATAGATGAGTTTAACAAAGTTGCAGGATAGAAAATTAATGTACAGAAATCAGCTGCATTTGTACACACCAATAATGAAGCACCAGAAAGACAAATAAGAAACTGATCCCATTTACAATTGCACCAGGAATCATAAAATACCTAGGAATAAACCTTACCAAAGATGTAAAAGATCTGTATGCTGAAAACTATAGAAAGCTTAGGAAGGAATTTGGAGAAGATACAAAGAAATAGAAAAATATTCCCTGCTCATGGATGGGAAGGATAAATATTGTTAAAATGCCAATGGTACCCAAAGCAATCTACACATTCAATGCAATCCCAATCAAAATTGCACCAGCATGCTTCTCGAATCTAGAGCAAACAATCCTAAAACTTGTATGGAACCACAAAAGACCCTGAATAGCCAAAGTAATATTGAAGAAGAAAACCAAAGCAGGAGGCATCACAATCCCAGACTTTAGCCTCTATTACAAAGCTGTAATCGTAAAGACAGTATGTTATTGGCACAAAAACAGATACGTAGACCAATGGAATAGAATAGAGACTCCCAAATTGGACCCACAAAAATATGGCCAACTAATCTTTGACAAAGCAGGAAAGATTATCCAATGGAAAAAAGACAGTCTTTTTAACAAATGGTGCTGGGAGACTGGACAGCAATATGCAGAAGAATAAAACTAGACCACTTTCTTACACCATTCACAAAAATAAACTCAAAATGGATGAAGGACCTGAATGGGAGACAGAAAGCCATCAAAATTTTAGAGGAGAAAGCAGGAAAAAAAACCTCTCTGACCTCAGCCGCAGCAATTTCTTACTCGACACGTTTCCAAAGGCAAGGGAATTAAAAGCAAAAATGAACTATTGGGACCTAATCAAGTCAAAAAGCTTCTGCACTGCAAAGGAAATAATCCACAAAACTAAAAGGCAACCGACGGAATGGGAAAAGATATTTGCAAATGACATATCAGACAGAGGGCTAGTATCCAACATCTATAAAGAACTCACCAGACTCCACACCCAAAAAACAAACAAACAAAAAATCCAGTGAAGAAATCGGCAGAAGACATGAAGTAGACATCCATATGGCCAGCAAGCACATGAAAAGATGCTCAACGTCGGTCCTCATCAGGAAATACAAATGAAAACGACACTGAGATACCACCTCATGCCGGTCAAAGTGGCAAAAATGAACAAATCAGGAGACTATAGATGCTGGCGATGATGTGGAGAAATGGAACCCTCTTGCATTGTTGGTGGGAATGCAAACTGGTGCAGCCTCTCTCGTAAACAGTGTGGAGGTTCCTCAAAAAATTAAAAATAATTCTACCCGATGACCCAGCAATGGCACCCAGGAATTTACCCAAAGGGTACAAGAGTGCTGATGCATAGGGGCACTTGTACCCCAATGTTTATAGCAGCACTTTCAACAATAGCCAAATTATGGAAAGAGCCTAAACGTCCATCAACTGACGAATAGATAAAGAAGATGCAGTTTATGTATACAATGGAATACTACTTGGCAATGGGAAAAAATGAAATGTGGCCATTTGTAGCAACGTGGATGGAACTGGAGGGTATTATGCTAAGTGAAATAAGTCAAGCAGAGAAATATAAATACCATATGTTTTCACTAATACGTGGATCCTGAGAATCTCAACAGAAGACCAAGGGGGAGGTGAAGGCGGAAAAAAAGTTACAGAGAGGGAAGGAGGAAAACCTTAAGAGACTCTTAAATACTGAGAACAAACTGAGGGTTGATAGGGAGTGGGGGAGTGGGGGAAAGTGGATGATGGTCATTGAGGAGGGCACTTGTTGGGATGAACACTGGGTGTTGTATGGAAACCAATTTGACAATAAATTACATATATATATGTATGTATGTATATATATATATATATAGTAAAAATAAAAATAAAAATAAAGTTTTTCCTTATGACGATTGCAAAATTCCAGTTATATTTTTCCTAGGTATTTTATCTTTTTCATTATTAATATTGTAAATGTGCTTGCAGTCTCAGTAATTTATGCAAGTGTAATACAGATGAGTATATTGAACAAAGTTGAAAGTTGTATACTGTATATTTTTATCAAAGATATCCTAATATAAATAATTTACCTGCATTAATATTTAGTAAGTGATTATATCCCTTACTAAGTTTATGATACAATAGTGCAATATATATTTGTATTGTATAATACAAATGCATAATAGTAGAATTGGACCTTTCTCAAATAACCTGTTCATTAATATATTAACATAAAATGTTTGAATTGGAGAAAATAATCTTTTTAACATTTAGTAATTTATTTTTTTAATTCAAATAATGAATTAACTCTATAGTAACAAGATGTCACTTACATTTTCTTTTTTTTTTAACATTTTTATTTATTTTTGAGACAGAGAGAGACAGAGCATGAACGGTGGGAGGGCCAGAGAGAGAGGGAGACACAGAATCGGAAGCAGGCTCCAGGCTCTGAGCTGTCAGCACAGAGCCTGATGCGGGGCTCGAACTCACGGACGGTGAGATCGTGACCCGAGCGAAGTCGGACGCTCAACCGACTGAGCCACCCAGGCGCCCCTTAAATTTTTTTTTTAACAGTTTTATTTATTTTTGAGACAGAGAGAGACAGAGCATGAACGGCGGGAGGGCCAGAGAGAGAGGGAGACACAGAATCGGAAGCAGAAAATGTCACTTACATTTTCTAAGGTGTTCACTGGTATTGAGATGTGTGACACCCTTTGATGTTAATGGGATCCGTAGCCTAAATCTCCATGAGCAGCTTAGAAATTTTACATATTTGTGAGACAGACAGCTGCTGTATTTTTTATAGTTTTCTTTATTCATTTTATTTGATATATATGTCTATATCTATCTATCTATCTATCTATCTATCTATCTATATTTATATCTATCTATCTGTGTATATCTATATATCTATATATCCATCTATCTGTGTATATCTATCTATATCTATATCTATATTTATATCTATATCTATATCTATATCTATATCTATATCTATATCTATATCATCTATATCTATCTATCTATATCTATATCTATACTATCCAGCCAAAATACTCTATTCAGCAAGGCTATCATGTAGAATAGAAGGAGAGATAGTTTTCCAGAAAAGAACAAACACTAGAAGGAGATTGTGACCACTAAACTAGCCCTGCAAGAAATAAGATAAAGGACTTTCTGAGTGGAAAGGAAAGACTAAAAGTGACAAAGACAAAAAAGGAACAGAGGAAATCTGCAGAAAAAGTGACTTTATAAGTAACAAAATGGCACTGAATTCATATCTATTAATAATTGCTTTGAATTTAAATGGACTAAATGTTCTAATGAAAAGTCATAGTTATGTCAGAATGGATAAAAGACAAAACTCATCTACATACTACCTATAAGAGACTCATTTTAGCCTAAAATCACCTGTAGATTGAAAGTGAGGGGATGGATAAATGTTTACCATATGAGTGGATGTCAAAAGAAAGCCAGAGTAGCAATACTCATATCAGACAAACTAGACCTTAACACAACGACTGTAACAAGAGATGAAGAAAGGCACTATATCATAATAAAGGGGATAATCCAACAAGAAAATCTAAGAATTGTAAACATTTATGTCCTCAACAAGAAGCACCCAAACATATAAAAATAACAGACAAAAACAACTCATTGATAATAATACAATAATAGAAGGGACTTTAAGTCCCCACTTAATTCAATGGACAAATAAATCATCCAAGCAAAAAATCAACAAGGAAACAATGATTTTGAATTACACACTGGACCAGATGGACTGAACAGATATATTCAGAACATTCCATCCAAGGGTGCCTGGGTGGCTCATTTGGTTAAGTGTCCAACTCTTGATTTCAGCTCAGGTAATGATCTCATGGTTTGTGAGATCGAGCCCTGAGTTGGGCTTCATGCTGCCAGTGTGGAGATACTCCTTGGGATTCCCTCTCTCCCTCTCTGTCTGCTCCTCCTCTTCTCATGCTCTCTCTCTCTCTCTCTCTCTCTCTCTCTCTCTCTCTCTCCCCGTCTCAAAGTAAATAAACAAAGTTAAAAAAATTCCGTCCTAAAACAGCATAGTACATACTCTTTTCAAGTGCACATGGGAGAATCACCAGAATAGATCGTATAGTAGTACAGAAATCAGTCCTCAACAAGTACAAGAAGATTGTGATCATGCCATGCATCTTCTAAATAGTGAATAATTCTATGTAAAATATTTTACCATTATCACTTTTATAATATTATGAAGTTATCCTTTGAAGTTCCCTTTATTGAGGAAGACACTGTATAATTTAGCTATTGATTAATGGAGCTGAAATGTTTCTGAGCAGTTAATCTTTTCTAAAAATTACTTCATAATTGAAATAACTATTTTTAGTAGATTGACTAGTCTTTATTATAAATCAATCATATATTAAATAAGGTTTTAATTTTAAACTTATACTTCAAAGCTTGTGGATAAAACAAATTAAGATTTCAAGTTAATTAAAAACAAAGAGAATATTTTAGGTAGCTTAAGTAATTCAGCTGAAATAAGAAATCTTAGAATCTTTAAAATAAAGAGAAAAATAAAATCTGAGATTAAGAATCCACAATACAAATGCCAATATAGACTAGACATCTAAAAAACAAAGGGGTGCCTGGATGGCTCAGTCGGTTAAGCATCCGACTCTTGATTTTGACTCAGGTCATGATATCACAATTCGTGAGTCCAAGGCCCTTGTGGGGTTCAAAGTGGACAGCATGGAGCCTGCTTGGGATTCTGTCTATCCCTCTCTCTGTCCCTCCCCTGTTCTCTCTCTCTTAAAATAAATAAATAAACTTTAAAAAAAGGGAAAAATTGAATTTCAGAATATTTCATAATCCTGAAAGCTCCAAATATCCCTGTCATGTTCTGCTTTCTTAGTTGGACCAGGGCATCCTGATAACCTTTCTTAAGGTAGGTTAACCTACAATTTCAGTCAGCATCTGGGTTGTTCTGAGACTCTGGTAGCTCTACAAACAGCAAATATTTTAACTTGAAGAGCGTGCCTAAGTTCTTAGGTTTTTTGACAAAACAAAGATTAAAATGAGTCGGATTTAGTTTAATCACATTTTATTACTGGCATTCTCTCTGTAGGTTTGTACGATATGAAAGTAAGCTTTGTATTTAGCTTTAAACTTTCTGAGCTGGATTTGAATCACTTGAGACTAAATTAAAAGAAAAAATAATTTTCTCTTTTATTTTTAACTGCTTAGAAGGTTAGCATGTCTTTTCCTGAGACACCTAAGTATTTGTAGTAACAGTAATTTTTAAAAATACATCTACCTAGAAATTTTCTATATTAATGTTTCTAGCTATTGATAAGAAAGGAATTTTTTCATAAAATTTTAGTTGCCTCTCTATTAGAAACTGTTCAAATGAGCTCTATATAAAGTCTCAAAAATGTAATGCCACTTATGAAAGCATATTTCCTGAAGTTATAATCAATATTCTATATTTTAAGAATTTTAAGGTAGCGTATAAGGAGGAAAATACATAAGAAAAAAAACAATCATCATATATTCATCCAGTGTTCTTTACTCATAGACTCACTAAGTTGAATAAGTCATATAGCCCAATGCTATCATTTTACAAAGATTAAAATTAAAATACTGAAAGATAAAATAGTTTTTCCAAATCACATACAGAACTGGTGCTAATATCCATTTTGCAACCCTCATTCTAATGCTCATTTCACTAAACTGCCATGATTATCACTCCACCAATTATTGTGAGGAATGCAAAAGAAAGTATATAAGATATAATCCATACTCTTATGGAGCTTATAATTCAGTAGAAGTGATATGTATGAGATGGTAACTGCAAATGATCAGGACAGGCAAGATATGTGTTATTTGTCCAGAAGACACGTACATCATGGTGGGCTTTGGAAGAGGCTTAACAAACAGACACTATCTGGAGGTAGAGTGAGATTGTGGTAAGAAATATTAAATAATAAATTAAATATTAATTTAGTTTTTTTTTAAATTTTTAATGTTTATTTATTTTTGAAGGAGAGAGACAGAGCCTGAGCAGGGGAGGGTCAGAGAGAGAGGAAGACACAGAATCTGAAGCAGGCTCCAGGCTCTGGGCTGTCAGCATAGAGCCTGATGCAGGGCTCAAACTCACAAGCTGTGAGACCATGACCTGAGCTGAAGTCGGACGCCCAACCAACTGAGCCACCCAGGTGCCCCTTAAATATTAATTTAAAATTAATATAGTGTCATACTGTTTTAAAATTTTAAAAGAAATTATTTCCTAAAATGTTTAAGAAATATTTGGTATTTAGTTTTTTTCTTCCAAAAATGCAAATGAATTAATATATTAATCATTTTGATTATATAATTGCTACTTACCATCATTCATGTAGATAATTTAAATAGGAATGTTTATATTTTAGGTATGGAAATTTATTATAATGTTGTCATATGCCATTTTCATATGTTGTTTGCTTATATTATTTAAAAAATTATCTACTTTTCTCTTTTATTCCATCATATTATTCCCTGCCGGAATTTAGCCCACTATTACTGAACCTTTAATAATGAGTTAAGAAAAACTTTGCTATTAATTTGTTCATCTATTTTCCTCCTATTTATTTTTATCAAGACTTCTGACTTCTAATGATAATTAGTTGTTTAAGTTGGTAATTTGAAGATTCCTTGAAAAATGATTCAAGTTGTTTCAGTGTAAATTATTTAATTTTCAAGAAGAAAATGATAAAGATTTTGTGGTTTTGGTGCAAAGGATTATCAGTAGCAGTAAATTGTGTAAAACACTTATTTCATTGCTCAATTTTACTATACAAGAACCTATAATGGCAACTTTTAGCTTAAAGAGATATTTTAAAACTATTTTTACATGCTAAATGTTTGAGGAAGGTCACTTAGTGTATGTGGGTTTGATACAGAGGAAAGGGTACTACTCCTCCATTAACCACAACAGCTGCACTTTTGACTATTTTCTATATTATGGCTTTGGTCTTACTGTGTTCATTAAAAAGGTGGGAGGTGTTTTACAAGTTTAAACTTTTAAAATTTTTGCTCTTCACTTTCCTAAGGGACAAAAATCAAAGTTATTCAAGGTTCTCCACATTCTCATTATATTTTCTGCTTCTTCTTCCTTCTATGTACACATTTTGTCTCTCCAAGCTTATTTTCTAGACATTGTCTAAACACACCCTGTGGTTTTCTTTTTCTTTCTTTCTGTCTTAGATTTACAAGCCCCATCTTGAGAGCTCTCATTTATTACTCTCCAACATCTACACTCTTATCAAAATGTCATCTGTCCTTCTAAGTTTAAACTTCTCCCTTGAGTTCTCCTAAAGCATAGTAGCTAGAAGTGACCTCTCTATTCATTGAATTCTACTACCATTTATCACTCATTTTTATCACTACTTTGTATTATATTTATCTATATAGATTAAAATTTCCTTACTTAGACAATTAATATGTATTGAATAAAGAACTATAAGTAAGTTGTTCATGCATCACAGGTTGTGTAAGAGTAATAAAGTTTTAATTTTATTGTTTTACTTTCAAGTAGGAAAAAAATAAAATATATGTTTAACAAGAAAGACAGGTTTCTATGAAATCTCTATCAGGTAATGTTAATACTCTAGGAGTATCTAATGGCTGTATAGTCTCAGTTCCAGAGAGTTTCTCTGAGTGATAGTTGCATATAATTTAAAATTAAAAAATATTACTCTGTTGCAATACGCTTTGTAAGAATTGCAGATGTGTATTTCAATAGGCCGAACACTTCACTTTTTAACACTTAGAATAGTATACTTGAAAATATTTTAAATTCCTCTTGAGAATTTACCTAAAACTGGAATTAACCCATCAAATTATCTTGTACTCATATACGATCTTGAAGGTATGTTTCCCTTACAGCCTGTAACATTGGATTTAAGTGAAAAATAGTTTTAATTTGAATCTTGGCTCACGTTGAAATCTAGATAAAGTTACTGACTTGAAGAGAGAATCAAGAAACAGCCTTTTCTATCATCTTTTTGGATTATCTCATCTATCCATTCTGACTTTAAGAGTAATGGAGGCCAAAACAAATATTAATACATTAGCATTAATTCAGTTGCAAGAAGAAGCTGTTATCTCCTCCATTTGTAGGAAGTCTTGTTTGACCAGCTCCCGACCTCAAAGCCCTCCTCCATGTATGTGCTTAAGAATAGAAATTAAACACATATCTTTTAAAGTCTTAAGAATACTTACCAATGAATGAATAAATGTGTATATTCCATCTTCTTCCTTTCTTGTGGGCTTACAGTTTTTATGTTGAAGAGATCTCATGCAGCCACCAATGCACCCTTCTACATCTTCTTGCAACTGAATTAATGCTAATAATCCAAAAAGATGATAGAAAAAGCTGTTTCTTGATTCTCTCTCAGTTCAGTAACTTTATCTAGATGTCAACGTGAGCCAAGATTTATTTCAAATTTGTCACATTCCAAAATGTATTGTACTTCTGTGTGCAAACTAGGCATGTGTATTTTTTATTTGGTTGTAATGCAGTATTGAGAAAATATGATAAATTATTTAAAAAGTCAAAGTGACTTGGTAAAACCCGATTTTATCAAAAACAAATTACTTATATGGCATAAATTTTTGGTGTATAGTATTGGGTGTAGATATTCCACATTAATGGAAATAACTTTATTAGAAAAGGTAAGAAATTTAAACAATGGAGAGGGAATTGTGGATGACCCAAAGAAATTCAATAATTTCCTAAAAGTTAATTCATTAGTAGTAGAGCCCATTGTTTTTCATTATTATTTCAATTATTTTTATTTTTTGCAAATAAGTTTCTTTACAGAAGAGCTACCTGCTTGGCAAATGGCTTGGCAAATTATGTGGGCTCTTAAATGCCTGTCAAACACCTAAGATATAGTTACACATTTTCTGTAGCTTATACTTTGCTTTGCTTACCTATGAGGGAAAACATATTTTGAATATTCTGCAAAATCCAACTAGAGGTTTTACACAACAGCATTTTTGTCTTCTTGTACTATTTGAGAGAATAAATAGCTTTGTGGTTTTGTCAGGTGCATTGATGTGATGCATCATAAAACTGCTTCAACATCTTAGACGTCAGGGGATGCCTGGGTGGCTCCACCAGTTGAGTGCCCAACTCTTGATATAGGTTCAGGTCATGATCTCATGGTTGTGGGATCAAGCCCCGCGTTGGGCTCTGTGCTGGGCATGGAGCCTGCATGGGATTCTCTTGTGCACTCTATCTCTCTACTCTCCCCCACCCAAAAAAAATAAATGAACATTAAAAACAACACACTGCCAAAATGGAGTAAGATGAAATGGGGCAGGAAGACTATGCTACAATATTTATCTAGTAATACAAAGTTATCCCTATACCATCTACCACGTGTACTATGAGGGTAAGATAATAACTTGTAGAATGTTAACATTTTCTAACTTTTCCTATGTTTGGGTAAACAAAAAAAAAGTAAGTATAGTTAAACTGGACATCAAGAATTGGTAGAATTAGGGGAAACTGGGTGGCTCAAACAGTTAAGTGTCTGACTCTTGATTTCAGCTCAGGCCATGATCTTGCAGTTTGTGGGATTGAACCCATGTCAGGCTCTGTGCTGGCAGCATGGAGGATGCTTGGGATTCCTTCTCTCCCTTTTTCTCTGCCCCTCTCCTGTTCATGCATGGTTGCTCTCTCTCTCGAAATAAATAAACAAACCTTAAAAAAATAATAAAAAAAGAATGGGTAGAATTTCAAAAAAAAAAAACAAAATAAAACAGAAACAAACAAAAATACAAACAAATAAAAGAATAGGTAGAATTCTGTCAACTACATTTCAATAAAAAATAAATTAAAAATCAATTCTGATGAAGTTATTTTATTTATTTATTTTTTCAATATATGAAGTTTATTGTCAAATTGGTTTCCAAATAACACCAGTGTTCATCCCAAAAGGTGCCCTCCTCAATACCCATCACTTACCCTCCCCACCCTCCCACCCCCATCAACCCTCAGTTTGTTCTCAGTTTTTAAGAGTCTCTTATGCTTTGGCTCTCTTCCACTCTAACCTGTTTATTTTTCCTTCCTCTCTCGCATGGGTTTCTGTTAAGTTTCTCAGGATCCACATAATAGTGAAACCATATGATAACTGTCTTTCTCTGTATGGCTTATTTCACTTAGCATCACACTCTCCAGTTCCATCCATGTTGCTACAAAGGGCCATATTTCATTCTTTCTCATTACCATGTAGTACTCCATTGTGTACATAAACCACAATTTCTTTATCCATTCATCAGTTGATGGACATTTAGGCTCTTTCCATAACTTGGCTATTGTTGAAAGCGCTGATATAAACATTGGGGTACAAGTGCCCCTATGCATCAGTACTCCTGTACCCCTTGGGTAAATTCCTAGCAGTGCTATTGCTGGGTCATAGGGTAGGTCTATTTTTTAATTTTTGGAGGATCATCCACACTGTTTTCCAGAGCGGCTGTACCAATTTGCATTCCCACCAACAGTGCAAGAGGATTGCCGTTTCTCCACATCCTCTCCAGCATCTATAGTCTCCTGATTTGTTCGTTTTGGCCACTCTGACTGGCGTGAGGTGATATCTGAGTGTGGTTTTGATTTGTATTTCCCTGATGAGGAGTGACGTTGAGCGCCTTTTCATGTGCCTGTTGGCCATCCGGATGTCTTCTTTAAAGAAGTGTCTATTCATGTTTTCTGCCCATTTCTTCACTGGGTTATTTGTTTTTTGGGTGTGGAGTTTGGTGAACTCTTTATAGATTTTGTAAACTAGCCCTTTCCGATATGTCATTTGCAAATATCTTTTCCCATTCCGCTGGTTGCCTTTTAGTTTTGTTGGTTGTTTCCTTTGCTGTGCAGAGCTTTTATCTTCATAAGGTCCCAGTAGTTCATCTCTACTTTTAATTCCCTTGCCTTTGGGGATGTGTCAAGTAAGACATTGCTATGGCTGAGGTCAGAGAGGTCTTTTCCTGCTTTCTCCTCTAGGGTTTTGATGGTTTCTGGTCTCACATTCAGGTCCTTTATCCATTTTGAGTTTATTTTTGTGAATGGTGTGAGAAAGTGGTCTAGTTTCAACCTTTTGCATGTTGCTGTCCAGTTCTCCCAGCACCATTTGTTAAAGAGACTGTCTTTTTTCCATTGGATGTTCTTTCCTGCTTTGTCAAAGATTAGTTGGCCATATGTTTGTGGGTCTAGTTCTGGGGTTTCTATTCTATTCCATTGGTCTATGTGTCTGTTTTTGTGCCAATACCATGCTGTCTTGATGATGACAGCTTTGTAGTAGAGGCTAAAGTCTGGGATTGTGATGCCTCCTGCTTTGGTCTTCTTCTTCAAAATTACTTTGGCTATTCGGGGCCTTTTGTGGTTCCATATGAATTTTAGGATTGTTTGTTCTACCTTCGAGAAGCATGCTGGTGCAATTTTGATTGGGATTGCATTGAATGTGTAGATAGCTTTGGGTAGTATTGACATTTTGACAATATTTATTCTTCCAGTCCATGAGCACAGAATGTTTTTCCATCTCTTTATATATTCTTCAGTTTCCTTCATAAGCTTTCTATAGTTTTCAGCAGACAGATCTTTTACATCTTTGGTTAGGTTTATTCCTAGGTATTTTATGCTTCTTGGTGCAATTGTGAATGGGATCAGTTTCTTTATTTGTCTTTCTGTTGCTTCATTATTAGTGTATAAGAATGCAACTGATTTCTGTACATTGATTTTGTACCCTGCAACTTTGCTAAAGTCATGTATCTGTTCTAGCAGACTTTTGGTGGAGTCTATCAGATTTTCCATGTATAATATCATGTCATCTGCAAAAAGTGAAAGCTTAACTTCATCTTGGCCAATTTTGATGCCTTTGATTTCCTTTTGTTGTCTGATTGCTGATGCTAGAACTTCCAGCACTATGTTAAACAACAGCGGTGAGAGTGGACATCCCTGTCGTGTTCCTGATCTCAGGGAAAAAGCTCTCAGTTTTTCCCCATTGAGGATGATGTTAGCTGTGGGCTTTTCATAAATGGCTTTTATGATGTTAAGTATGTTCCTTCTATCCCGACTTTCTCAAGGTTTTTTATTAAGAAAGGGTGCTGAATTTTGTCAAAGTCTTTTTCTGCATCGATTGACAGGATCATATGGGTCTTATCTTTACTTTGATTCATGTGATGTATCACATTGATTGATTTGCGAATGTTGAACCAGCCCTGCATCCCAGGAATGAATCTCACTTGATCATGGTAAACCACTCTTTTTATATGCTGTTGAATTCGATTTGCTAGTATCTTACTGAGAATATTTGCATCCATATTCATCAGGGATATTGGCCTGTAGTTGTCTTTCTTTACTGGGTCTCTGTCTGGTTTAGGAATCAAAGTAATACTGGCTTCCTAGAATGAGTCTGGAAATTTTCCTTCCCTTTCTATTTCTTGGAATAGCTTGAGAAGGATAGGTATTATCTCTGCTTTAAATGTCTGGTAGAACTCCCCTGGGAAGCCATCTGGACCTGGACTCCTATTTGTTGGGAGATTTTTGATGACTGATTCAATTTCTTCGCTGGTTATGGGTCTGTTCAAGCTTTCTATTTCCTCCTGATTGAGTTGTGGAAGCGTGTGGGTGTTTAGGAATTTGTGCATGTCTTCCCGGTTGTCCATTTTGTTGGCTTATAATTTTTCATAGTATTCCCTGATAATTGCTTGTATCTCTGAGGAATTGGTTGTGATCATTCCATTTTCATTCATGATTTTATCTATTTGGGTCATCTTCCTTTTCTTTTTGAGAAGCCTGGCTAGAGGTTTATCAATTTTGTTTATTTTTTCAAAAAACCAACTCTTGGTTTCGTTGATCTGCTCTACAGTTTTTTTTTAGATTCTATATTGTTTATTTCTGCTCTGATCTTTACCATTTCTCTTCTTCTGCTGGGTTTAGGCTGCCTTTGCTGTTCTGCTTCTATTTCCTTTAGGTGTGCTGTTATATTTTGTATTTGGGATTGTTCTTGTTTCTTGAGATAGGCCTGGATTGCAATGTATTTTCCTCCCAGGACTGCCTTCGGTGCATCCCAAAGCGTTTGGATTGTTGTATTTTCATTTTCGTTTGTTTCCATATATTTTTTAATTTCTTCTCTAATTGCCTGGTTGACCCACTCATTCGTTAGTAGGGTGTTCTTTAACCTCCATGCTTTTGGAGGTTTTCCAGACTTTTTCCTGTGGTTGATATCAAGCTTCATAACATTGTGGTCTGAAAGTATGCATGGTACGATCTCAATTCTTTTCCACTTAGGAAGGGCTGTTTTGTGACCCAGTATGTGATCTATCTTGGAGAATGTTCCATGTGCACTTGAGAAGAAAGTATATTCTGTTCCTTGGGATGCAGAGTTCTAAATATATCTATCAAGTCCATCTGATCCAATGTATCATTCAGGGCTCTTGCTTCTTTATTGGCCGTGTGTCTAGATGATCTATCCATTGTTGAAAGTGGGGTGTTAAAGTCCCCTGCAATGACCACATTCTTATCAATAAGGTTGCTTATGTTTGTGAGTAATTGTTTAATATATTTGGGGGCTCCTGTATTTGGCGCATAGACATTTATAATTGTTAGCTCTTCCTGATGGATAGACCCTGTAATTATTATATAATGCCCTTCTTCATCTCTTGTTACAGCCTTTAATTTAAAGTCTAGTTTGTCTGATATAAGTATGGCTACTCCAGCTTTCTTTTGGCTTCCAGTGGCATGATAAATAGTTCTCCATCCCCTCACTCTCAATCTGAAGGTGTCCTCAGGTCTAAAATGAGTCTCTTGTAGACAGCAAATAGATGGGTCTTGTTTTTTTCTCCATCCTGATACCCTATGTCTTTTGGTTGGAGCATTTAGTCCATTTACATTCAGTGTTATTATAGAAAGATACGGGTGTAGAGTCATTGTGATGTCTGTAGGGTTCATGCTCGTAGCGATGTCTCTGGTACTTTGTCTCACAGGATCCCCCTTAGGATCTCTTGTAGGGCTGGTTTAGTGGTGTTTAATTCTTTCAGTTTGTGTTTGTTTGGGAAGCCCTTTATCTCTCCTTCTATTCTAAATGACAGACTTGCTGGATAAAGGATTCTCGGCTGCATATTTTTTTCTGTTTATCACATTGAAGATCTCCTGCCATTCCTTTCTGGCCTGCCAAGTTTCAGTAGAGAGATCGGTCACGAGTCTTATAGGTCTCCCTTTATATGTTAGAGCATGTTTATCTCTAGCTGCTTTCAGAATTTTCTCTTTATCCTTGTATTTTGCCAGTTTCACTATGATATGTTGTGCAGAAGATCGATTCAAGTTCCGTCTGAAGGGAGTTCTCTGTGCCTCTTGGATTTCAGTGCCTTTTTCCCTCCCCAGATCGGGGACGTTCTCAGCTATTATTTCTTCAAGTACACCCTCAGCACCTTTCCCTCTCTCTTCCTCCTCTGGAATACCAATTATGCGTAGATTTTTTCTCTTTAGTGCATCACTTGGTTCTCTAATTTTCCCCTCATACTCCTGGATTTTTTATCTCTCTTTTTCTTAGCTTCCTCTTTTTCCATAATTTTATCTTCTAGTTCACCTATTCTCTCCTCTGCCTCTTCAGTCCGAGCCGTGGTTGTCTCCATTTTATTTTGCAGCTCATTGATAACATTTTTTAGCTCCTCCTTGCTGTTCCTTAGTCCCTTGATCTCTGTAGCATGAGATTCTCTGCTGTCCTTTATACTGTTTTCAAGCCCAGAGAATAATTTTATGATTATTATTCTAAATTCACTTTCTGTTATAGTGTTTAAATCATTTTCAATCAGTTCGTTAGCTGTTGTTATTTCCTGGATGTTTTTCTGAAGCGAATTCTTCCGTCTCGTTATTTTGGATAGTCCCTGGAGTGGTGTGGGACTGTGGGGTACTTCCCCTGTGCTGTCTTGAATAACTTGCATTGGTGGGCGGGGCCGTAGTCAGACCTGATGTCTGCCCCCAGCCCACCACTAGTGCCACAGTCAGACTGGTGTGTGCCTTCTCTTCCCCTCTCCTAGGGGTGGGATTCACTGTGGGGTGGCGTGGCCCTTCTGGGCTACTTGCACACTGCCAGGCTTGTGGTGCTGGGGATCTGGCGTATTAGCTGGGGTGGATTGGAAAGGTGTACAGGGGCGGGAGGGGCAGGCTCAGCTTGCTTTTCCTTTGGAGATCAGCTTCTGGAGGAGCCCTGAGGCACCGGGAGGGGGTCAGACCCGCCAGAGGGATGGATCCGCAGAAGCACAGCTTTGGGTGTTTGTGCGGTGCAAGCAAGTTCCCTGGCAAGAACTGGTTCCCTTTGGGATTTTGGCTGGGGGATGGGCAAGGGAGATGGTGCTGGCGAGCGCCTTTGTTCCCCACCGAGCTGATCTCTGTCATCTGGGGTTCAACAACTCTCCCTCCTGTTGTCCTCCAGCCCTCCTGTTCTCCAAGCAGAGCTGTTAGCTTATAACGTTCCAGATGTCAAGAGCCGCTTGCTGTCGGAACACACTCCGTCTGGCCCCTCCACTTTTGCAAGCCAAACTCGGGGGCTCTGCTTGGCCTGCGGGCAGCCCTTCCACCTGGGCTCCCTCCTGCCAGTCCGTGGAGCACGCACCGCCTCTCCGCCCTTCCTACCCTCTTCCCTGGGCCTCTCGTCTGCACTTGGCTCTGGAGACTCCGTTCTGCTAGTCTTTGGCGGTTTTCTGGGTTATTTAGTCAGGTGTAGGTGGAATCTAAGTGATCAGCAGGACGTGTGGTGAGCCCAGCGTCCTCCTACCGCCGCCATCTTCCTAGGATCCTCTTGATGAAGTTATTTTAGATGTTCATTGCCAAAATCATATTTTAAACTTTTTTCTTATCTTAAACCTATCACTGCAGTGATATTGTATGAAAGTGTGATACCTTTTAAGACCCATGAATGAAGGCAGACCACATATATTTGAATATGATGTCTTAATGCAGAAAATGGTTTGTCCTTCACAAAGAGACAATCATAATATGACTATGATAGGTAAAAATAAAATTTACTTGAACATGACTTTGTCTTCTCAGGCCTAAATATATTTGCTGTACAAAATTAATAACATATGTTTCTCCATATACTTTCATTATATGTACTGTGTGAACACTGTACTATGATGCCTTTAAATCATGTAGTCTTTATTTTTTTAAGGTATTTCAGTGGTCTAGTACACTTTCATGTAATTTTTGGTTCTAGTCAGCTATTAGATTTTCTCACCCTACTTCATTAACTTGATAGTATGAACGTGTAGTATCAGCCAATATGCAAGCTTATTTAATCTATTATATGATAATTAGTTGTTTTGAGTTATACTTTTTTAAATTTCAATAACAATATGTATATTCTCAGACATATCTTCTATTTTTTTTAACTAGCCTTGGAAATCTATTAAGTATTTTCGGTCTTTGTAAACATATTGTGTTCAAGTTACTAGGGTGTGTTTGCTATCAGTGCACATTTTTCTTAATCTGTATGTAATTTGTTACTCAATGTTTCTTTTTTTAAATGTTTAATGTTTATTTATTTTTGAAAGAGAGAGACAGAGGCAGAGAGAGAGAGAGAGAGAAAGAGAGAGAACACATGTCGGGGAGGGGCAGAGAGAAAGACACAAAATCCTAGGCAGGCTCCAGGCTCTGAGCTGTCAGCACAGAGCCCCACCTGGGGCTCCAAGTCACAAACTTTGCTAGAGTAATATTGGAAACTATAAATCAGATTATTATGACTTCCCAGTGCATTTAGAATAAGTGCCAAATATTTACCATAAGCTACAACACCTTACATGATTTGACTGTAGTTTATGTCTTTAACCTCATTTCATTTCTTTTTCCTTCTTGCTCAATATATATATTCCATCAGTTGATGGACATTTAGGCTCTTTCCATAATTTGGCGATTGTTGAGAGTGCTGCTATAAACATTGGGGTACAAGTGCCCCTATGCATCAGTACTCCTGTATCCCTTGGATAAATTCCTAGCAGTGCTATTGCTGGGTCATAGGGTAGGTCTATTTTTAATTTTTTGAGGAACCTCCACACTGCTTTCCAGAGCGGCTGCACCAATTTGCATTCCCACCAACAGTGCAAGAGGGTTCCCGTCTCTCCACATCCTCTCCAGCATCTATAGTCTCCTGATTTCTTCATTTTGGCACTCTGAATGGATAAAGAAATTGTGGTTTATATACACAATGGAATACTACGTGGCAATGAGAAAGAATGAAATATGGCCTTTTGTAGCAACGTGGATGGAACTGGAGAGTGTGATGCTAAGTGAAATAAGCCATACAGAGAAAGACAGATACCATATGGTTTCACTCTTATGTGGATCCTGAGAAACGTAACAGAAACCCATGGGGGAGGGGAAGGGAAAAAAAAAAAAAAAAGAGGTTAGAGTGGGAGAGAGCCAAAGCATAAGAGACTGTTAAAAACTGAGAACAAACTGAGGGTTGATGGGGGGTGGGAGGGAGGGCAGGGTGGGTGATGGGTATTGAGGAGGGCACCTTTTGGGATGAGCACTGGGTGTTGTATGGAAACCAATTTGACAGTAAATTTCATATATTAAAAAATAAAAAAATAAAAAAAAAAAAATATATATATATATATATATATTCCAGTCACACTGGCCTCCTTTCTTTATGAAAAACACAAACTTGATTTTACTTTCTGCCTAAGACACTGCGCCCTCCATTCTTCTCATACTTCAACTGTCAGCACCCTCAGAGATGCTGTCCATAGCACTACTATATTAAGCAGATCTGGTTTTTATACTTCATTCATTTTTTCCCTCTATTGTATGTGTCACAAATTGTAATTAAGATCTACTTCAGGGGTTACAAACTAAAGTGCTACAGGGACCAGGCAGGTAAATAAATGGGTAAATGAACCTGCTATAAAGCTGTATGAGGTATTGCAAGGACTCTGGCTAAGCAGAGATGACATTTTGCATTTAGATTGGACAATAGCTATTTGGTACCAGGTCATTTGGAAGTAGAGCTGTAAAGTTGGAAATATTCTAAGGTCCTTTGTAAAAAGTATGAGTCTAAATTTTTATGAAATGTTGCATATTTTTAATGCGATAAAACAAAATTTGTGGAACAATGTGTGGACTAAGCAAAACATGTGTTGTCTATATCTGGCCTTGAATCTTTAGTTTGTGACCTCTAATTCCTTCATTCATTTGTTTTTTGTTTGTTTTTGGCCTGTCTTACCTGGTAGGCTGTGTACTCCTTGTGGGTCAGGACACATGTCTGTCTTGTTTATAATTGTATCTTCAGTGCCTAATAAGTATCTGGCACATAATATGAACTCAGAAAATATTTATTGCATGAGTTGATGAATATATTTGAATGCATATACTGATTAATCATGTTTCCTGATTGAGTAAATAGAAAATGAAATTTAATATTGAGTTATTTGAAAAGAACAATGTAGTACATGCAGGCAACATTTAGTATCATGATCCATTATAGACAGTTCCGATTGTATATATAAATATAGCAACATGATAATGTTTATCAATATGATATATTCAACATAAACAATATTGTGCCTTCTTAGTCAAAACAGTGGAGTTGGTAAAATTAGAATGGTATATGCATAAAAGAAAGTTATTCTACTTGTATGTAGTTTAAATTCCTATAAAAGTCTTAAAAAGTTGGCATTGCCACAGGCATACTGTTCTGTATTCAAAAACAAAGGAAAGTTGTTTGTCATTATTACATAAGGTATAAGTATAAATAATGTGACTGGTTTTGATGACATAGTTATTGAATGCTGTATCATTTTATAAGCATGTAGTACTAGGCAACAGTGCTTATTACAAACATCCTATAATAGAGCTTTTTGAAACAAACAAAACTATTATTAAACTAAAGTTATATGCCTGGCCTTTACAGAAGATATTATAATAAACTAATATTTATTCATAAAAATACTTGCTCAGGAAAAAAAAAAACAAAAAAACAAAAAAACCCTTAATTTTAATCTGGTCTTTCTGAATTCATTCAAGAAGGCACCAGACAAATTCTTAACAATTAAAGAGGAATAGTGTGTGTGTATGTATATATACACCTCCATAAAGTGATTTTAAAAAATTCATGCATAACCAAAGAAAAAGAAGGATAACTATTTTCTAAGAACACCTGCATTTTTATTCTACTGTTTTAAAAAATCTTACGTTTAGTTAAATATGTCATTAAAATCACAGATTTTTAAATTAAATATTGAAAATACAAACATTTCTTCTTTTGATTTGGAATAGAATTTTTGCCAGAATGAAGACGTGTGTGTGTGTGTGTGTGTGTGTGTGTGTGTGTGTTAGGCTTTAAGGAAAAAAATGACAAATGTAAAGTGTGGAAGAATGTAAATGAAAAAATGTTATCTTAAAATTGGAATATATTTTTTTCTGCTTTTTTTGGAATATGTTTTAAAAAGTTTCACTGCTAATGATGTCAGTATTATAAACAAGGGAAGCTTTATTTTTTTTTGCCAAGTAGCAAAATTTTTATTAAATACATCTTTGAGGGGCGCCTGGGTGGCGCAGTCGGTTAAGCGTCCGACTTCAGCCAGGTCACGATCTCGCGGTCCGTGAGTTCGAGCCCCGCGTCAGGCTCTGGGCTGATGGCTCGGAGCCTGGAGCCTGTTTCCGATTCTGTGTCTCCCTCTCTCTCTGCCCCTCCCCCGTTCATGCTCTGTCTCTCTCTGTCCCAAAAATAAATAAAAAACGTTGAAAAAAAAAATTTAAAAAAAATAAATAAATAAATACATCTTTGATTCAGTTCTAATCCAAGATGTCTTTTTTTTTATTTTAACTTTTCTTAACATGCATATCTGATACAGAAATTCTCATAATTGTTTGAAAACTGAGTACATGTATAACAAATGAAAACTTTTTCAAGGAGTGATAAAATGAAATAAGCCTAATTATTTGCTATTGCTAAGAAGCATATATGCTTTATCTGATATGTTCACTGTCAAGACCTCAAGTATTTTTATTATTAAAGTGTACATTTATTAAATTGTTATAAATATTAATAGGTATCTATAATATTCCATCTAATTTACTAGTGTTCTCATTTTTCTTTAATATATAAGGTGATGCTGACTGACTTACTTAAATTGCAAGAATTTTGAATCTCTCTATTCCTGGATTCATTTATTTTATTCTCCACTGCTGAATTATATTGATTACCTTTATTATATTTGGTTATATTTTATTTTGATAATTGAAACACCAATCTTAAGTCCTTTTGAAATAAGACAAGGTTTAAATAAATAAATGTTACATCAGAAGCGACCACATAGTTCTTCTTCCCTCTTTCTTTTTCACTTCTAGTTCAATATCTCAATCCAAATGTAAAATATTGTCAATACAGAGCTATTAGTTTTGTTATTGTTGTTGTGATTATTGAATCAGATTATTCTCACACAGAAGTGGGGATCTGGTTATTAGAAAAGAGTAAATAGCCAAAAGAATGATTTGGTCTCAGTACAGGATACTTTGATTAGTATTAGGCTCACTCTGTATTTGGAATGTGAAGATTTGTTAAGTAGCTACTTAAAATCTCCAGTCTCAGGGCAGCTGGGTGGTTCAGTTGGTTAAGTTTCTGACTTGACTTTTGGTTTTGGCTCAGGTCATGATCTCACAATTGTGAATGCCAGCCCTGCATCTGGCCTGGAGCCTGCTTCAGGTTCTTTATCTGCCTCTCCCCCTGCCCCTCCCCTGCTCATGCTCTCTCTCTCAAAAAAAAAAAAAAAAATCTCCAGTCTCTCCAGACTCCTGCACCAATGAATAGATCTACCAAGTAAGGTGTTACTCTTAATTATTATGAATACAGAAACATTTTAAGAAATTTTTGAGATACTATACAAATGTAAAACATTATTCTGGTGAAAGTATGAGCTAAATAGTATTTAGAGAAAGAGAAAAGAAATAATTAATCTGACGTCCCTGATTTCATTCGACGTGGATGTCAGTCAGCAACATACTTGGTGAGGAAGTAATGTTGTAGGAATTGTGCATGCCTTCAACTGGAAAGGAAGAGACACATAACAACAACAACAACAAAAAAAACGGATTCTTACATGAAATCTCTCAATATTAGTTTTTTTTTAATGTTTCTTTATTTTGAGAGAGAGGGGGAAAACATGAGTGGGAGAGCTACAGAGAGAGGAGAGAAAGAATCCCAAGCAGGCTCCCTGCTGTCAGCACAGAGCCCAGTGCAAGGCTGAATCCCACCAACTGTGAGATCATGACCTGAGCCAAAATCAAGAGCCATTCACTTAACAGACTGAGCCACCCTGGAGTCCATCTCAGTGTTATTTTTTTAAGTTTCCAGTTCGTCAGAAAATATGTCTTCATAAATTAAATAATTAAACAGAAAGATTATTTGTCAAAATTCTGTTTACATTTTCTAAGGCAATGATTTGTTCTTATTAGATTACTTTTTGCAGATAATATAATCAATTTAGAAGAGATTAATGTTCCAAAATACATACCTATGAGCACAAACATAGACTACATTATTGCTATTACAGTTTTCATTGTTGGAATTGATGTTGCCATATATTTCCAGAAATTAAGTAAATTAATAAAGTTAATGAATTCTTCTTTTTATCCAGTTCTTCTATAGAAATTAATACCCTAATTAGTGCATATGTCTAATTAATTCCTTAACATTATTTTTAAGATAATTTTGTACTGCTAGAATGTAACCATTTTATGAGTAATATAGTTCATATATATTTTTATTCATTTTCAATTTAAGGTGTGGTTTTTTTTTTATTTTTTATTTTTTTTCAACGTTTTTTATTTATTTTTGGGACAGAGAGAGACAGAGCATGAACGGGGGAGGGGCAGAGAGAGAGGGAGACACAGAATCAGAAACAGGCTCCGAGCCATCAGCCCAGAGCCCGACGCGGGGCTCGAACTCACAGACCGCAAGATCGTGACCTGGCTGAAGTCGGACGCTTAACCGACTGCGCCACCCAGGCGCCCCAAAGGTGTGGTTTTAATAATGCATACATCTCTAGAAGAATATATACATGATATAATATTAGGAAAATTAGAACAAAATTTTGAACAATGATAATCTATTCATTAAATAAAAATGTTGTACATATTGCCAAGATTCTTCCTTTGTATTATTGTTACAAACCATTTCACATATTTACTTCTCTGCTTTTATTTATTTATTTATTTATTTATATTTTATTTTTTATTGTTTTATTGAAGTGTAATTGACATACAATATTATATTAGTTTCAGGTGTATAGCATAGTGATTGACACTTATATATACTGCAAAATTATCACCACACTAAGTCTAGTTGCCATCTGTCACCATCTGAAGTTACAACATTTTTTTTAATATTAAATTTATTGTCAAATTGGTTTCCATACAACACCCAGTGCTCATCCCAATGGGTGTCCTCCTCAATGGGCATCACCCACTTTCCCTTCCCTCCCACCTCCCATCAACCCTCAGTTGCTTCTATTTCTTAAAAAAAATCCCTTGACTACCCATCTAGTCCAAACCACATTTTATTTATTTTTTCTAATTTTTTTCAATGTTTTTATTTTTACTTTTGAGACAGAGAGAGACAGAGCATGAACTGGGGAGGGACAGAGAGAGGGGGAGACACAGAATCTGAAGCAGGCTCCAGCCTCTGAGCTGTCAGCACAGAGCCCGACGCGGGGCTTGAGCTCACGGAGTGTGAGATCATGACCTGAGCTGAAGTTGGACATTTAACCGACTGAGCCACCCAGGTGCCCCAAAAAACACATTTTAATAAATTCCCATTAGACCCATAGACAAATTGTTATCAGTGTACATACTTTAAGAAACTTTTATTATTGAATCAGCTTTAATATTATTTTAAAAAATAGGCATTTTTATTGAAATACTGAGCTTTCCTATCTGTATCACATTAATTATGATTGACACATACAGTGCTTTGTGATCAGAATATGCATGTTTATGTTCATCAAAACTATATTATTTTTTGATGGGGTCAACATTCTTTTTGTGGTGCAGTAGGTACAATGACCTAGAAAAATGATGTTACATCGTTTAATACACAGATTCCCTACTGCTACTTGTAGAGTATAATTATCAGTGGAAACATGAAGAAACATACATCTGCTTATGTGGATGGTATGTTGGAATGAATTCTCCTATCCTAATGTGAATAAATATATTCCCTTGTTTTATTAAAAAGAAAAGTTCATTAATACCAGAAAAAATATCTACCTGGTTTACCCCTAAATCTCTAAGAGCAAGCAGAACACCTGATATATGATAGGTATTCTTAAAGATTTGTTGAATGAATGAATGAATGGATGGATGAATGATTGTATGGTTTCCATAGAGATTTGGGAAAATAAATGTGATTTCAAAAGTATCATGTTTTGCATATATAAATCTGAAAGTAGTTTTGGGGCTGAAGAAATTGAGGCCATTTTCAGATTTTTAGAGCTAAAACAATTATGGTGTTCAAGTATCAAGCTACAATATTTCCTATGCTTTTATGAACTTCTTGGAAAAATTTCAGTTATGGGTGCAAAGTACATTACCACTTAATAGAATGCCCTAATAATTTTGAAAGCAATACACACCTGAAGCACAATATATACTTGAATTGATCTTATTGAATCATTGTCCAGACAAGATGATTTTCTAATATCATATACCACACCATTTAAAAATGAATAGTTTTGGGGCACCTAGGTGGCTCAGTTGGTTAAGCATCTGACTTCAGCTCAGGTCATGATCTTGTGTTTGTGAGTTCAAGCCCCGCATCAGGCTCTGTACTGACAGTGCACTGATAGTGCAGAGCCTGCTTGAGGTTCTCTCTTTCTCCCTCTCTCTCTGGTCCTCCCCAACTTGCACATGCACTTTCGCTCTCTCTCAAAATAATAAATAAAAAATTAAATTAAATTTAAAAAAGTGAATAGTTTTATTCTATTATGTTTAGTTGTGATTAATATTTGTTGAGTTTAAAAATATGTATATATAATTTACCTAAATTCTTTATTTTTTAACGTTCATTTATTATTAAGAGACAGAGAGAGACAGAGCGTGAGCAGGGAAGGGGCAGAGGGAGAGGGAGACACAGAATCTGAAGCAAGCTCCAGGCTCTGAGCTGTGAGCACAGAGCCCAACGCAGGGCTGGAACTCACGAACAGCGAGATCATGACCGGAGCCGAAGTTGGATGCTCAACTGACTGAGCCACCTAGGCGCCCCAATTTACCTAAATTCTTAAGGTAAGGCTAAATTTTTTGTGGATTTGAATATCTGACATTATTTGCTTTTGTAATAGTTGTATTTTTATTAAAACCACACTCCTTAGGATACAAGGACAGTACGAGTGGTCTGTGCATGTAAGATGGACTGTTTCAGAAAAGAACAGAATATACACATTTTGGAATGTATATTCTATTTATTTATAATAGAACTTATTACTAAAGTAATATTTACAGAAAAAGAAATAAAAAGAAACAAATGTGTTCTCAGAGGAGGAGAAGTATCTAGATATTACAAAGTAATAAGTATTTGGAAATAAAAATAAAATACCTGATAGTGTTTTCATTATATTAAAAAAGGTAGCCTGCTTTGATTATGGTTCCCCATGTTACTATGAACTAATAAAACAGCATATTTAATGTATTTTATAGTTTAATTTTGTTATTGGGCTTCAGAGTCAAGAGTTTATTATCCTGTATATGTCCCTCTTTTCAATGTAGCTTAATTAAGAAGGAAATTAACATCATTCATTGTCTTATCACATACAATTTGCCACAATGGTAGCTTAATTAAGTGCATTATTTCCATTCAATATTTATCTTATCCAAGAATGAATAATTTTTTCAGGTGTCAGCTCTTAACTATATGGTCAATGATGATTTGTGCAATAAAAGGTATTGTGAGAGATTTAATTAAATCTCACTAAGGTTCTGCTTTATTATTCCAAAAAGAGGGAAAGAATATGTCCCTCAAGTGCTTATGCAAGAATAGGGATTATGTTTCAATATAAATAACATTTGAACACTGTATAAAGAAATTATCACTTCTCTTGGAAAGAATAGTATACTAATAAAAATTGTATCTTTTAAAATTATCATATGGTTTTTGTCTTTTCTCTGGTTAATGTGTTGTATCACATTAATTGCTTTGCAAATATTGAGACACTCTTGCATCCCAGTAATAAATCTTACTTGATCATGGTGAATGATTTTTTAATATATTGTTGGATTTGTTTGCTAATATTTTATTGACAATTTTTGTATCTATGTTCATCAGAACTAGTGGCCTGTAGTTCTCTTTTTTTATTGTAGTGTTTTTATCTGGTTTTAGTATCGGGGGAATGCAGGCATCATGGAATGAATTTGGAAGTGTTCCTTTCTATTCTACTTTTTAGAATGGTTTGAGAAGGACATGTATTAACATTTCTTAAAATTTTTGGTAGAATTCACCTCTGAAGCCCTCTGGTCCTGGACTTTTGGTTGTTGGGAGTTTTTTGGCTACTGATTCAATTTCATTAGATACAGAAAAAGCATTTGACAAAGTAATACATACATTCATAAAAAAAAACTCGACAAAATAGGTTTAGAGGGAACATACCTCAATGTAATAAATGCCATATATGAAAAACCCACAGCTAATATCATCCTCAATGGAAAAAAAAAAGTTTGACAGCTTTTCCCCTAAGGTCAATAACAATACAAGAATGTCCAGTCTCTCCACTTTCATTCAACACAACACTGCAAGCACTAGACATAACAATTAGGCAACAAAAAGAAATAAAAGGCATCCAAATTCTTAGGGAAGAAATAAAACTTTCACTATTTGCAGAAAACATGATACTGTATGTAGAAAACCTGAAAGACTCCACCAAAACCTATTATGATGGATAAATGAATTCAGTAAGGTCACAAGAAACAAAATCAATACACAGAAATCTATTGTATTTCTATACATTAATAATGAAGCAACAGAAAGAGAAATTAAGAAAGCACTTTCATTTACAATTGCACCAAAAATAAGAACATACCTTGGAATAAACTTAACCAAAGAAGTGAAAGATCTGTACTCTGAAAACTATTAAACATTTATGAAAGAAATTGATGATGACACAAAGAAATGGAAAGACATTCCTTGCTCATGGATTGGAAGAAAAAAAAATATTGTTAAAATGTCTTTACTACCGAAAGCTATCTATAGATTTAATACAATCCCTATAAAAATACCAATAGCATGTTTCACAGAACTAGAACAAAGAATCTTAAAATTTGTAGGCAACCATAAAAGACCCCGATTAGCCAAAACAATCAAGAAAAAGAAAAACAAAGCGGAAGTATCACAATTCCAGATTTCAAGTAATATTTCAGGGCACTAGCAATCAAAAGATTATGGTTCTGGCACAAAAATAGATACATAGATGAGTGTAAGAAAGAAAGAAAGAAAGAAAGAAAGAAAGAAACCAGCTAGGCCAGGAAAAAAATCCATGATTATATGGTCAGTTAATCTTCTAAAAAATGGGCAAGAATATGCAATGGGAAAAAGTCTCCTCAACAAATGGAGTTGGGAAAACTGGACAGCTACATGCTAATGAATGAAAGTAGACCACTTTCTTGCACCATACACAAAAACAAACTAAAAATGGATTACAGACCTAATTGTCAGACCTGGAACCATAAAAACCACAAAAGAGTGCATAGGCAGTAGTTTCTCTACATCAGCCATAGAACTATTTTTCTAGATATGTCTCCTGAAGCAAGGGAAACAAAAGTAAAAATAAACTATTGAGACTACAGCAAAACAAAAAGTTTCTGAACAGTGAAGGAAACAATCAAAATACTAAAAGACAACCTACTGAATGGGAGAAGGTATTTCCAAATAACATATCCAATAAAGGGTTAGCATCTAAAATATATAAAGAATTGATACAAGTCAACATTCAAAAAAAAAACAAATAATCTGATTAAAATGGACAGAAGACAGGAATAGACATTTCTCCAAAAAAGACATACAGATGGCCAACTGACACATGAAAGATGCTCAACATTACTCATTTTCAGGGAAATTCAAATCAAAACTACAATGAGATAGCACACTTCACACCTGTCAGAATAATTAAAATCAAAAGCACAAGAAACAACAAACATTGGGAGGATGTGAAAAAAAAGGAACCCTCTTGCACTGTTTCTGGGACTTCAAACTGGTGCAACCACTGTGGAAAACAGTATGGAAGTTCCTCAAAAAACTAAAAATATATAACTACATTACGATCTAGTAATCACTCTACTGGGTATTTACCCAAAGAATACAAAAACACAAATTCGAAAGGATATGTGCAGCCCTATGGTTATAGCAGCATTACTCACAATAACTAAATTATGGAAACAGTAGAAGTGTCTGTCAATAGATGAATTGATACAGAAGGTGTAATATATATTATTCTGGAATATTATTCAGCCATAAAAAGTGAAATCCTGCCATTTGCAATTACATGGATGAAATTAGAGAATATCATGTTAAGTAAAATGAATCAGTCAGAGAAAGATAAATACTAGATGATTTCATTTCTATGTGGAATTTAAGAAACAAAACAAATGAGCAAAGGAAGAAAAAGAGACAAACCAGAAAAAAGATTATCTGTAGAGAACAAACTTATGGTTATCAGAGGGTAGATGGGTGGAGGGAAGTGTGAAATAGGTGATGGGGATTAAAGAGTATCCTTAACATCAGGAGCACTGAGTAATGTATAGAATTGTTGACTCACTATATTATACCTGAACTAATATAACACTGTATGCTAACTATACTGGAATTAAAATAAGAAAGCTTAATGGAAAAAAAAAAAACAAACAAATTGTACTTACTGACTTACTGCATAGTTCATATTTTATTTCTATGTTAATGATGTGCATATGTGTGTATGTTTGCATGTGTATGTGTACAGAGGAATACATTAAGTAAGTTGTAGGCCTTTTGAGTACAGTAATTAGAACAAGAATTATAATCTTGGTGGAGAAAATCTGGACTGCCAATCTTTGGTAATGAGAAAGGAATAACAGAGTCAAGAGGTTGCTCACTTCCAATTATTCAGTCAATAATTGGTTTTCATCTACAAATTATAAGATATAGCAAAAAAGTCTTTTTATATGTTCAAATTAAGACACTGGAATGCTAATTAGTCCCACATTTGCTCTTGAGCAGTATTCATTAGCAAAGCAAAGAAATACAATTAAAAAAAAATGTCTTGTTGTGGATATTGTAGGTGACATCTGTGCAAAGATTTGAAAAAGATGAGGGAATAAACCATGTGACTATCTGGGGCAAGCTGATTCCATACAGAAGGAACAAAATTACAAAGGTACAAGATGTATGCCTGATGTAGATAGCAAAATTAGCATCTCTGGAGTCAACTGTGAAAAAAATAAAATTCAACTGAGTAAATTTGAATATCTAATAATTCATGGATCAGGCAGCATCCCATCTAGCAAGTAGAGAGTAATACCAAAGGGCTAAAAGAAGTGCAAGGTTTTTAAAGACAGGACAAGGAAGTCAGAAAAAAAAATTATTTTGGTTGAGGTCACGTTTGATGGTAAGAGTCTCATTAGGTAGATTACCTCATCTTCCTCTGGAAGATGGAGAAAGCCCAAGTGACAAATTACCTCATTGTTGTTTACAAGAAAATTACTGACTGACCAGTTAAGACTACATTTCTGGGGGAAGTTGAAAGTGCAAATAGGTTAGGTATTAAACACTAGTTTTGTGATGTGGCCTAACATAAGTGACTCCATTTTGGGCTTCTGGTTGTCTTCTTAACATGACCTAGCCAAGAGAAAAGAAGTAGGAGATAAGGACAGAGAGAGTGGAAGTCAGCAAACTATATTCAGACAGTCCAAGAGCTAAGAATGGTTTTTATGTTTTTACTTTTTTAAGTTTTAAAATATTCACTTATTTTGGAGAGAGAGAGGGAGAGAGAAAGAGAGAGAGAACACACTAGTAGGGAAGGGGCAGAGAGAGAGAGAGAGAGAGAGAGAGAGAGACACAGAATCTGAAATAAGCTCCAGGCTCTGAGCTGTCAGCACAGAGCCCGACACGGGGCTCCAACTCAGGAACTGTGAGATAATGACCTAGGCCGAAGTCATACGCTTAACCAAATAAGCCACTCAGGCACCCCATTTTTTTTTAATGATTAGAAAAAAACTCAAGAAAAATAATATTACTTCACATGTGAAAATATTGTGAGATTCAAATTTCATTTCCATAAATAAAGTTTTATGGCATACAGTCATGTTCATTCATTTATGTACTACCTGTGGCTGTTTTGCTCCACAAGAGCAGAATTGAGCAGTTTAACATACACCTTAGTACCCTATTAAGGCTGAAATACTTACTATCTGCCCCTTTACAAAAACTGTTTGCTAACCTAACCCTGTTGTAGGCCCTTGTAGTCATTTTAAAGACTTCAACTTTTAAATAGAGTGAGATGAAAAACCTGTGGAATGTTTTTGAGCAGAGTAATATCAGTATACTTCCTTGTTAAACCAGGATCCCTTTGCTGCGTGCTAGGTTAATAACTTTGGGGTGGGAGGAGTAGCTTTCTATTTTCATTTTTCCTAAAAATGTTTATCTTCATAACAGAAAAACAGATTTTCGAATAGGTTTTCCTCTTCCCTATACTGGCCAATTTTCTTATACACTAAGAAAACATATACTTAGACATATATGTTGATTTTTGTTAAACTGTAGAATGAAGGAAACATTCTTTTTAAAATAAAAGTCACCTTGGAGAATTTGCAATTCAAGTTGAAGGATGTCTACAACTGCAAACATCAACTTCAAGTGACTTTGGTGGTTGCAAATTATGTAGTCCTTAGTTCCAGCAGGCAGTGAAGCATACAGGGATCTCATAAAATATTTCCATATATGCTTTAGTATATAAAGTCCTCTTTTGGTAACAGATTTATTGAGATATTTATTTATTGAGATATAAATCACATACCACACAATTTACCCATTTAGTGTATAATCCAATGGTTGTTATACTCACAAAGTTGTGCAATCATCATCACAATTAATTTTAGAATGTGTTCTTATTATGAAAAAGAAACAGAATAACCACTAGCAGTAACTCTTCTATCCCCTCATCCATTTGTAGACCACCATTAATCTACTTTCTATATCTATAAATTTCCCTATGTTCAACATCTCATATAAATGAAATCATATAAATATGTGATCTGTTACTGACCTCTTTCACTTAGTGTAATGTTTTGTGAAGGCTTTTTAGTGGCATGCCATTTTATAAAAACTGGCACCAGAATCTATTTTCATCTCCATAAATTGCTGCAGTATAGGCACTTGGAAAATATTCCTTAATAATGCATTGTAAATATATTATCTAATGTTGCCTGTAATATACTCTGAATATTCAAAGACCTTCCTGGAATATCAAAGCACATTGTAATTGTTAGTTCTTACACTAATCTTCACTTAAAAAAGTGTCCGATGTATCAGAACCCTGAAATTAAGTGAGCATTTACTATAATTATAATAATTTTTAGTATTATACTCAGATTAAAATACTTAGTTTAATATTAATCAGGTCTCATTTCCCAAGTGGATCAGAGCACACTTAGACAAAATTCACCACATTCAGGCCAAGAACCCAACACTGCACATAGTAAGTAATGAGAACCTCTGCAGATGACTGGTCTGAAGGACAGAGTAGGCAAAACAACAGCAGAACACATGCCCCACACACCAGAGACACTCCATGAAGCACCAGGCCCTGAACATTATATGACCTCTTCTTCATAAAGTCATTACCTTCAGGATCAGGAAACATAACTGGCTTTTCTAACTCACAGAAGAAGGCAAAGAATTAAACAAAATCTAAGACAGGAATTTATCCCAAATGAAAGAACGAGATAAAGCCACAGCCAGATATCTAAGTGAAACAGATATAAGAAACATGCCTGATGGAGAATTTAGCAACAATCATAAGGTTACTCAGTGGGATTGAGAAAAGAATAGAAAACATGAGTTTGACCTTTTGTACAGAGATAGAAGAGTTAAAAAAAAGAATCAATCAGAGATGACAAAAACAATAAATGAGATTGGAAGCCAGCTTGATGTAATGAACACAAGGCTAGAAGAAGCAAAGGAATGAATTAGTGACCTAGAAGACAAAATAATTGGAAATAATAAAGCTGAACAAAATACAGAAAGAAGAATTATGGAATATAAGAATAGACTTAGGAACTCAATGACTCCATGAAAGGTCATAGCATCCATATTGTAGAATTCCCAGGAAAAGAAGTGAGAGAAGGGGAGCGGGGATTTAATTCAAGATATCATAGATGAAACTTCCCTAAACTGGGGAAAGAAACACACCTCCAGGTCCAGGAGGCAAAGAGAATTCCCATCAAAATCAATAGAAGCAGGCCAACACCAAGACATCGCAATTAAATTTGCAAAATATAATGATAAAGAAAAATCTTAAAACATCAAGAAAAAGGAATCCTTAACTTATAAGGGAAGACCCATTAGGCTATCTGCAGATTTCTCAACAGTAACATCACAATCCAGAAGGGACTGTCATGTTATATTAAAAGTGAGAAATCTGCAGCAAAGAATATTCTATACAGCAAGGCTAAAATTCAGCACAGAAGGAGAAATAGTTTTCCAAAGTTTGTGACCACTAAACCAGCCCTGCAAGAAATATTAAAGAGGATGCTTTGAGTGGAAAGGAAAAACCAAAAGTGACAAAGACAAGAAAGGATCAGAGAAAATCTCCAGACAACAACAAAACAAGTAATAAAATGAAAATAAATACATATCTGTCAATAACTACTAGGATTATAAATGGACTAAGTGCTCCAATAAAAAAACATAGGGTGTCAGAATGGATTAAAAAGAAAGACCATCTATCTTCTGCCAACAAGTCTCATTCTAGACCTAAATACACCTGCAAAATGAACCTGAGGGGATGGAGAAACATTTACTATGTAAATGGATCTCAAAAGAAAACTGGAGTAGCAAAACATACGTCAGAAAAAAATAGCCTTTAACACAAAGACCGCAATAAGCAATTAAGAAGGGCATTACATTCACAATAAAGGGGAGACTTGAACAAGAAGTTATAACAATTGTAAATATTTATGCACCAAACTTGGAAGAACCCCAAATATATAAAACAATTAATAAAACCATAAAGGAATTCTTTGATAATAATAGCACTATCATTATAATCATAATACGTGTGTGTGTGTGTGTGTGTGTGTGTGTGTTTGTGTGTATATATCCATGGACAGATGATCTAAACAGAAATTATATAAGGAAACAATACTTTGAATGACACAATGTACCAAATGAACTTCACAGATAAATTCAGAATATTCCTTTCTAAAAAAGCAGAACACACACTCTTTTCAAGTGCACATAGGACAATATCTAGAATAGATCACACATGAGGTCACAAATCAGACCTTAACAAACACAAAAAGATTGGAATAATACCATGCATCCTTACTGACCACAATGGTATGACATGCTACCAACCATAAGAAAATCTCTGGAAAGACTACAAATACATGAAGGTTACACAACATGCTACTAAAGAATGAATGGGTCAGTCAAGAAATCAAAGAAGAAATTTTAAAAATCACATAGAAACAAACGAAAATGAAAACACAATGGTCCAAAACTTTTGGGATGTAGCAAAAGTGGTTGTAAAAGGGAAGTAGAAAGGAATACAGACCTAACTTATGAATTAAGAAAAATCTCAAATAAATAACCTGACCATACACCTAGAGGAGCAAGAAAAAGAACAATAAGCAAAGCATAAATCCAGCAAAAGGTAGGAAATTCATGAAGATTAGGTCAGAAATAAATGATGTAGAAACTAAAAAAAATGCAATGGAACAGATCAATGAAATTAGGAGCTGGTATTTGAGAAAACTAATAAAATTGATACACCTCTAGCCAGACTTATGAGAAAAGAAAAACACCCCAATAAATAAAATCACAAATGAGAGAAGAGAAATAATGACCAACAGCACAGGAATACAATTATAAGAGAATATTATGAAAAACTATATGCTAACAAATTGGACAACCCATAGAAATGGATAAGTTCCTAGAAACACATAAACTACCAAAACTGAAACAAGAAGAAATAGAAAACTTAAACTAATAACCAACAAAGAAATTGAATCAGTAATCAAAAAACCTCCAACAAACAAAAGTCCAGGGCCAGGTGGTTTCACAAACAAATTCTACTAAACATATAAGAAGAATTACTAGCTATTCGAGTGAAAACTTGTACTCTTAAAACAAACAAAACCAAAGAAAACAAAACAAAAAACACTGATGAAAGAAATTAAAGATGACATAAAGAAATGGAAAGACATTCCATGCTAAAGGATTGGAAGAACAAATATTGTTAAAATGTTGATAGTACCCAAGGTAATCAATATATTTAATGCAATCCCTATCAAAATACAACCAGCATGGGGCACCTGGGTGGCTCAGTGGGTAAGTATCTGACTTCGGCTCAGGTCATGATCTCACAGCTCATGAGTTCAAGCCCTGCATCAGGCTCTGTGCTGACAGCTCAGAGCCTGGAGCCTGCTTCAGATTCTGTGTCTCCCTCTCTCTTTGCCCTTCCCATGCTTGCATTCTGTCAGTCTGCCTGTCTCTCTCTCTCTCTCTCTCTCTCTCTCTCTCTCTCAAAAATAAATAAACATTAAAAAACTTAAAAAAAAATACAACCAGAATTTTTCACAGACCTAGAACAAACAATTCTGTTTTTTTTATACAACCACATGAGGCCCCAAGTAGCCAAAGCAACCTTGAAAAAGGAAAACAAAGCTGGAAGCATCACAATTCCAGACTTCAAGTTATACTACATAGCTGTAGTAATCAAAACAGTATGGTTCTGGCACAAAAATAGACACATAGATCAATAGAACACAATTGAAAACCCAGAAATGAACTAACAACTATGTGGTCAGTTAATCTTCAATGAAGCAGAAAAAAAAAATATCCAATGGGAAAAAGACTGTCTCTTCAACAAATGGTGTTGGAAAAACTTGACAGCAACATATTAATGAATGAAACTGGACCATTTTCTTACACCTAACACAAAAATAAATTAAAAATGAATTACAGATCTAATTGTAAGACATAAAACCAATAAAATCCGCAAGGAGAAGACAGGCAGTAGCCCTGACATCAGCCACAGCAACTTCTTTCCAGATGGGTCTCCTGAGGCAAGGGAAACAAAAGCAAAAATAAACTATTAGAACTACATCAAAATAAAAATCTTCTGCACAGCAAAGGAAACATTCAACAAAATGAAAAGGCAGCCTACAGAATGGTAGAAGATATTTGCAAATGACATATCTGATAAAGGGTTAGTATCCAACACAGATAAAGAAGTTATAAAACTCAACATCTGAAAAACAAATAATCCAATTAAAAGTGGGCAGAATACAGGAATAGGCTTTTTTCCCCCAAAAAGATATACAGATGACCAACGGACTCATGAAAAGATGCTCAACATCACTTATAATCAGGAAAATACAAATCAAAACTACAAGGAGAAATCACTTTGCACCTATCACAATGGCTAAAATCAGCAACACAGAGTCATCATGTGCTGGCAATGTGGAGAATGGGGAACCCTCTAAAATTTTTGGTGGGAATGCAAACCGATGCCGAAATTCTGGAAAACAGTATGGGTTCCTCAAAATATTAAAAATAAAACTATCTTATGTTCCAGCAATTGCACTACCATTTTATTTACCAAAAGAATGCAAAAATACTATATCAAAAGGACACATGCATCCCAGTGTTTATAGCAGCATTATCTACAATAGCCAAACTATGAGAACAGCCTGTGTGTCCATCAACTGATGAGTAGATAAAGAAGGTGTGGTATAAAAAAAAAAAAAAAAAAAAAAAAAAAAAAAGGTGTGGTATAAATATACAAATAAAATATTACTCAGCCATAGAAAAGGGGATGAAGTCTTGCCACTTGCAATGACTTGGATGGAGCTAGTTAGTATTATGCTAAGTGAACTAAGTCAGTCAGAGAAAGATAAATACTATATTGTTTCACTCATATGTATAATTTAAGAAACAAAACTAATTAGAAAATTAAAAAAAAGAGAGAGATAGAAAGAGGAAAATCAAAAAACAGACTCTTAACTATGAGAACAAACTGATGTTTACCAGAGGGAAGGTGGATGGCGGGGGTGGGGAATGAGTTATACAGGTGATGGGGATTAAGAAGTGTACTTGTTGTGATGAGTAACAGTTCTTGTATGGAAGTGTTGAATTATTATATTGTACATCTGAAAGTAATATTACATTATATTAACTGGGAATTAAATAAAACTTTAAAAATAAAAATATAAATAGTAAAAACAAATAAAATAAATAATTGGTTAAATAGAAAGGAAGACAGTTTTATCATATGTATCATATGTATGAATTATTGGTTTGTATAAACTCATCACATCATTTTAAAAGGTTTCATGGCTTATGGGTTAACAGTCTATATCATTTAGTTTTATAAACTCCATAGAAAGGGTTTTGTTGCTCAGAAGAATAAAAACCAAAAATGTCTGTATGTTCTTTGGTATAAAGAGGAATTACCCTTATACAAAGGGCAATACAAAGGGATTTGGTGGATAACTTAATCTCAGGAGCAAAAAGATGGCAATGTAGTAGACTGATTTTAATATTACATGTCAGAATAATCAAAAGTTTTAGCCATTCCAAGGATTTATTAAATTATCTTCTAAACAAAATTCACTTTCTAAATATAAATGAATCATCAAAGAGGAAACTTTAATAACTGAATTATATTGCCATCTTTACAATCCTCTAAAATTGAACCTAGTAATAAGTAGTGTTTTCCAAATTTAACTTAACAAGATTGTGGGGAAATACTTTTTAGTTAGAATTATTATCTAGTTTCCTAGTACCCTCCAGCCTCCACCTTGCAGAAAATTAGAAAGAACACCTATAACACTATTCTTCTGTTTAATGTGATATACTAATGAAGAATTTGATTGTGTTTTTTTTTCTATTGTTGTTTTTTCTGTTGTGTTTTGTTTTGGCTTACTACATAGAAGGACTTTATTATTAACTCAGAATGTTAGAAAAGTAGAGTTTAATTCATATGAAGAGGGAAAAGTGGAAAATTGGCTAGGGATGAATATACCACCCTCTTAAAAAACTGATGTTATGAAAACTCTAAGATAATTACTTTTTCTTCATTTGTTCTTCTAATTATAAGTAATTATATTTTGCTGTGTAGTGTTTTACTAGAAATGGTTGCGATATGAGAGAAATGAATGGTGTGTCCAGAATTCTCTTGAATTCAAGCTTTAGAAAGGAATATGAACATATATAAGAAAGCAGTGAAGGAACGCCCGGGTGGCTCAGTTGGTTAAGCATCTGACTCGATTTTGGCTCAGTTCATGATCTCATGGTTTGTGGGATTGAGCCCCTAGTCAGGCTCTGTGCTGGCAGTGTGGAGCCTGCTTGAGATTCTCTCTCTCCCTCTTTCTGCCCCTCCCCTGCTCTCTCTCTCTCTCTTTCTCTCTCTCTTTCTGTCAAAATAAATAATTAAACTTAAAAAAAAAAGAAAACAGTGAAAATGTAAGATTGAAAATAAAGACAAGGTTAAAATAAATATGAATATATTTCACCACAAAGAATTCTTGAGTTAAATGAAAAAGTGGCATTCTTTTAACTTTGATGTAAGAACTTCATTTATAGTATCATAAATAAATTATCCTTATTAGGGTATTTTAGGATTGAGTCATTGACTTAATAAAAATAGTTTTAAAGTATCATTAATGGATACAGCAAAGAGTTCTTTATATAGTGTATTAACACAAAAAGAGTCTTATGGAAGACTAAACATAAAAATTCTTGTAACTTAAAAGATGCTCTGATAAGTGGCAATCTTTATGTATATTTTTAAAGATGAAAATAAGTTGAGATCACAGTCTGGTTTTCTATTTGATTGGTACTGTTGACAATGAACATGGACACCATCAAATAAAGAAGCCTAAATTCTCAAGTCATCCTGCCTTGGAATTTTGATCTGTGAATGGGTCATTATGAAATCTTGTCATTATGAAATCTTTTTTTTTTTTTTGTATTACATATATAATGCCCCACTTAAACACAATTCGGCAGCAGAAGTGTTCAAGAGGCTAATGGCTTTGTTGTAAAGTGATAGATGTACCATAATTACATACAACCCTAGATTGTCTCTGATGTTCCAGAATTATGACCAATGGTATATATTATTAATTATAAAGTGATTTAGAACTGTTCTATGTTCATATTTGAGTAGTTATGTGCACTGTAATTGCTTTGGTAATGAGTCTGCGTTATATTTAAATGCTTAAGGGTAGCTTCACAGCTAATGATAAATCATTATTTGCACTTTTGCATTTCTAGTACTGCCTGTTATAAATGGATCTTCCACATCAGGAAATATATTTCATGAAATTTCTGAAAGGATTATGTCACAATTAGCAGGTATACAGAATCTGCAAGGAGAATTTGGCCAAAAAAGGGAAACTAATAAAGATACATCATTTGCATTATGAAAAAGCTTGAATGATCAATACTGGCCCAGGGGCATTTATCTTACTCTTTTAAATAGTGTATTGGTAGGATTTGTGAATAACATCATCTTTATTGTGTAAACTTATGAAAATGTCTTAAGTAATGTATAGCTAAATATAATATAGAGTAATATTAATATTTAACTATAAGTTGAGTTCCCATTACTTCTTTATCATCTGTTTCTCTTATTAAAGTTCTAAATCTAACCACTGTATTGTTTTATCATAATAATAAAATATATTTTCAACACACTAAAAGAAAAATGTTATCCTTGGTATATTTTAGTCCTTTTGAGATTGTTTGAAAAAATACACACAATTCACTTTTATTCTGTTAATGCAATTCTTGTATCAATCTTATTTTCCTAAGATAGATAATCTTATTATTATGAAATGATATTCTACTTATAGTTTGATGTTATTTCTGATAAGTAACAATTTTCAGTACATGTACAGTTATGACTATTATGCCTTTGAATATTAGAATTAATTTCTAAAATTATAAACCCTTTATTTAAAATGTGGATTTTCCACAGATCTCATAATCCTCAAACTTGTATAATATTTCACAGGGAGCTCTTGTTAATAATTCTCACTTCAATCATCTGAACACTATTCATATATGAAAACAAATTGTCTAAGCAAAAGCTTTTAAATATTAGAACTATTTTTACCCAAATAGAATTTCCTGTAACATTTCTGTTATAAGAAATTCATCTGGCAAAAGAGGCAATTACCTTGGTGAATGACAACAAGAAATGTCACTGATGGCTGTAAATTGATGATTCTATTCATAATCAAAACACTAAAGAGAACACTTATGATGAGCACTGAATAATGTATAGAATTGTTGAATCACTACATTGTGCATCTGAAACTGTATATTAACAATCCTGGAATTAAAATAAAAACCTTAATAAAAAAGAATTGGTGCATTAAAAGACAACAAAGAGTTTCTCTTACTATGTTTTGTTTTAAGTGTAAATGACATTTTTCCTTATAAATTATATGGTATCTTCAAGATGTATTTTAATTCGTTAGGGAAGAAGCTTCAGAAGAATGATTTTTTTTTCATTGAAAGCCCATATCAATACAATTAGAAAGAAAAAATCTACAAACACAGAATGTTTTCCTTTCTTTTTGTGTAACTATATTACATTCCATGATTCCAGTAGCTTACTTATATAGGTGATTCTTAGTTGTATTCTTGGATTTTCAAAGAAATTCTGAGACTTCCTAATGATCACTTTCCTGTCATTTAAACCTACACCTGCATTTCCCTTTACTAGAATATCCTAACCTCAACTGTACACTGTAGTTTTACTTGCTAATTTTTATTTCCATTTTTTCACTCAATATGAGCTGCTATATTAATCCTTAAAGTATGTATTTAAAGGATTGTCTGAAAGCTATTAAATTGAAAATTATATTGCTGACAGGGAATCATCTCTGAAGAACTTTTAAAGTAGACATTGAATGACACTGGAGATGAATAGTTTTAGTTTAAACCAGAAAATAAGCAACCTAGGGGCTATCAAGCCATAGAATTATTAAGAGAAATATTTGTTCATGTTTTAATTGAAAATACCAATATAATTTTTAGTTAAAGGTTTTCATGTGTAAGTGCCCATTTTATGGGAAAATATCTAATGATATTTAATTTCAGGAAATCGTGTAGTTCTTGAAAAAATCAAAATTAAAATTTGCATTCCAGATCTTACCTCTTATTCATGTCATTTGTCTCTGTAACTACTAATTTCCCATGTCACCTTATGGTGAAAACAGAAGTTAAGTCATAGAAAATGGTTATAGATTTAGTTTTACTTTTTTAAAGTTTATTTACTTTTTTTGAAGGGGAGAGGGAGAAAGATTCCCAAACATGCTCCATGTTGTCAGCAGAGTCTGTGGTGGGGCTCCATAATACAAGCCATGAGATCATTTCCTGAGCCAAAATCAAGAGTTGGATGCTTAACTGACTGAGTCACGCAGGTGCCCCTCTTTTGGTTTTCAATCGTAGGTGACTTTGGCTATCTAGTTAAATCTCTGGCAAGATCTCACTACTCGTTTTATTTTGTAGTTTATCTTGATTTTGTAGTTTCTTATTATAATTTCTGGTCATCTATTTTTTTTGTCCTAAAAAAGGGACAATTGGCAAAATATAAAGTGTAATATCACTACAGTCTACTTCATAAATGTTTAAATAAAATTATATATTTTATACTAGAAAATGAGTATGTACATATTCCATGAATTATGATTGTGATTATTGAAGAAAGAAAACAAGTTAGGGCTTCTAGGATGAGAACTAGTTTAGCCTGTGATCAAAGGGTTAATACTGTTGCCTCACATTGCCAATAAATTTAAAGTACACAATAATCCTTTAAACTATATAAATGCTAAAATTTTGGCAGAGAAATTAATAAACTTGTGAGTGTGCTCTTTCTTTGTAGTTATTAGGACAAAGAACAAGGTTTCCATTTTTTTTTACCCTAAAATCATTGAGTTGTACTAATGAAAGTTATTTAAGATATTATCTGTCCAATAATCTCATTTAAAAGATGTAAAACTTTAGGTTCAGAGAGTAAACTTTCTAAATCTCCATACTTGAACAAAGCCAAACTAAAAGAAGAATGGCAGTTCTATTTGGTTCAGTATACTTTCTAGCTAGTTTGAAGTCAGCCGTTTTAAAAGGTTTTTTGTTTTTGTTTTTTTTTTAATGTTTACTTTTGAGAGAGAAAGAGAGAGAGAGAGCAATTGGGAGAGGGACACAGAGGGAGACACAGAATCCGAGGTGGGCTCTAGGTTCTGAGCTGTCAGCACAGCGACTGATGCAAGGCTCCAATGCACGGGCTGCGAGATCATGACCAAAGTCAGACACTTAACCCACTGAGCCATCCAGGTGCTCCTTGAGGTCAGCCTTATAACTAGCTTCATGACATGACGATTTTCACTGAAATCGTCTCTATCTCCTCCTACCTAATATTAAAAATAAATTTAAGAAAAATGCTAATTTTATTAATATTTTATGATTTTTGTTTTTCTAGCCAAACATTATATGCTTAAAATATGCATATATGAATTGTGCTTCTATAGAAGTTTAGTTCTGTTGTTAAAGAATAGGAAGTCTCAGATTACTAAAGGACATTTCAAATAAAAGTGAAAACATTTAAGAAAATATAGTAGTCCCTGTGAAAGAATCTGTTCTCAAAATTTGTTCAAAGTGTGCGGAAAATAAAATTTCAAACGAAAGAAAAAAATTTAACAGTGAATTTGAGCACTTAACAGGAGACATCAATAAACCTAACACCTAGACTTTACCACTAACATTTCACTTTAAAATTTGACTTTTTTTAGTTATTTTTTTATAGTCAAAAACCTTTTCTCATACAAATACTCATTTCTAATACAAAGGCAGGTGCTATTGTGCTTATTTTACAAATAAGGAAAGTGGGGGCACCTGGGTGGCTCATCGGTTAAGCGTCCAACTTCGGCTCAGGGCATGATCTCACGGTTTGTGAGTTCAAGCCCCATGTCGGGCTCTGTGCTAACAGCTCAGAGCCTGGAGGCTGTCCAGATTCTGTCTCCTTTTTTCTCTGTCCCTCCCCTGCTCACACTCTGTCTCTGTCTCTCTCAAAAATAAGTAAACATTAGATTAAAAAAAATAAAGAAACTGAGATTCAGAGTCACTTAGTTCAATGTCCAGAAGATTTTTTTTTATTTTTTTTACATTTACACTGTTTCCTTACCTTGGCTGTACAAATATTTGCCTAAAAGCTTTAAAATACCGATGCCATGGTCATAAACTCAGAGATTTTGATAGAATTGCTGTGGTTTGAAACAGTCTGCATATTGACATTTTAAGTGAATTTTAGGTGATTCTAATATGCACTCAAGGTTGAGAAGTCTAACATAGATATTCACAAAATGGTTGTTAAATTAATGCTGAATATTTTTTAAAAAATTGTGTTTCTTTATAACAGCTTTATTGAGATACAAATTACATAATGTAAATTTAACTCATTTAAAGTGTACAATTCAATAGTTTTTAGTATATCCACCAAGTTTGTAACAAGAATCACAATGGATTTTACAACTTTCTTATCACTCTGAAAAAAACCCAGTACCAATTATTACTAAATCACCATTTCTTCAAAATCCCTGCATACCTAGGCAGCCCCTGTCTCTATAGATCTGTCTATTTGGGACATTTTATATAAATGTAACCAAATAATAAGTGGCCTTTTTTAAATGTCTATTTAATTTTTTTTTTTTTTTTTTTTTTTTTTTTTTTTTTTTTTTTTTTTTTTTTTTTTTTAGTGTTGGGGCACCTGGGTGGCTCAGTCCGTGAAGGGTCCGACTCTTGGTTTCAGCTCAGGTCATGATCTCACGCTTTACGAGTTCGAGCCCCACATCGGGCTCTGAGCTGACAGCACAGAGCCTGCCTGGGATTCTCTCTCCCCCTCTTTCTGCCCCTCCTCCACCCTCTCTGTCTCTCAAAATAAATAGACATTAGAAAATTTAAAAAAAAATTAAGTTCTATTTATTTTGAGAGAGAGAACACCAGAGCACATGTGTGAATAGGGGAGGGGCAGAGAGAGAGAGGGGAACAGAGGATCTGAAGGTAGATCTGTGCTGACAGCAGAGAACCCAATGTGGGGAATGAACTCACAAATCATGAGATCATAACCTGAGCCAAAATCAAGAGTCAGACGCTTAGCCGACTACGCCACAGAGGCACCTGGATAAATGGCCTTTTTTGTCTGACTTCTTTAACTTAGCATAGTATTTTCAAGGTTTCATCCACATTTTGGCATGTATTTAGTACTTCATTTTTTTATGAGTGAATATTATCACAATGTATGAATATACCACCTTTTTTATCCATTCATCAGTTGATAGACATTTGGATTATTTCCACTTCATGATTATTATGAATAATGCTTTGTGAACATTTATGTATAAATTTTTGTGTAGACATATGTTTTCAATTCTCTAAAAGTGGAATTTTGGGTCATAGGGTAACTCAATGTTTCACCTTTTCAGAAAGAAACTATTTTTCAAAGCACCTGCACTATTCTACTGCATTCCCAATAGTAATGTTTGAGAGTTCCAATTTCTCCTCCTCAAAAACACATGTTATTTGTCTTTTTGATTATAGCCATCCTTTAGATTCTAGCATGTGTAATGTGGTATCTCATTGTAGTTTTAATTTGCATTTCCCTGATGACTAATGGCATTCAGCATCTTTTCATATACTTTTTGTCCATTTTTATATTATTTTTGGAAAAACATCTATTCTTATTTATCCTTTTTTATTAATTTGTAAAAATTCTTTAAATAGTCTGGATGCTAGTCCATCATCATATATATGAGTTGCAATTATTTTCCCCATTTCTGTGAGTTGTCTTTTCACTTTATTTGTGGTATAAGTTGAAGCATGAAAGTGTCTTTTACTTTTCTTTGAATACTTGTGCTTTTAGTGTCATATATGGGAAGGCCTTGCCTAACCCACGGTCATGACAACTTCCTTCTGTATCTTCTTATGTGAGTTTATAGTTTCAGCTTTTAAATTTAGACCTATGAGCAACATTTGTTTAGAAGACTTTTTTTTTTTTTTGCAATGACTTCTCTTGATACCTCTGCCCAAAGAAATTGACTGTAAATGTAACGGTTTATGTATGGACTTTAATTATGTTCCATCGATCTATATGTCTGCCTCTTATTTTCAGTACTGTATTCTTTTGAAATTCTTGCTTCATAGCAAGTTTTGAAATTGAGAATTCTGTCTCCATTGTTTTTTTTTTCAAGATTGTTTTGGTTATTTTTGAGTTCTGTGTATTTCCATATGATATTTAGGATCACCCCCTCAAGTTTTAAAAAAATTATGCAGTTGGAATTATAATAGGGATTGCATTGAATCTGTAGATCAGTTTGAAGAGTTTTGTCATTTTAACAATATTAAGTGTTGTTATCTATGAACAGGGATATCTTTCCATTTATTTGGAACTTCTCTGATTTATTTCACAGTGTTTTGAATTTCTAGTATACAAGTTTTGTACTTCTTTTACTACATTTATTCCTATGGATTTTATCCTTTAGATATTATTGTGAACGAAATTATTCTCTTAATTTTACTTTTGTATATTCATTGTTACTGTATAGAAATTCAGTTAGGATTTTCTATATACAAGACGCTGTCATCTTCAAATAGAGGTAGTGGTACTTCTTCCTTTCTGAGCCAGATGTTGTTTATTTCTTTTTCTTGCTTAATTATTCTAGTTAGAATTTCCAGTGTGATGTTAAAGTGTTAGAACAGATCTAGATAGATAGATAGATAGATAGATACATGATAGATAGATCTTACCTTACCAAGGGAGTATTTGGACTTTCATCATTAAGTATGATGTTAGCTGTGTTTATTTCATAGTTGACTTTTATCAGGTTGAGGAAATTTCCTTACAGTTATCATTTATAGTTTTTAGCGCCAAGGTATATTGGCCTCATTAAGATTTTAGTTGAAAAAAAAAATAATTGACAGGGTGCCTGGGTAGTTCAGTCAGTTAAGTGTCTGACTTTTGATTTCAGCTCAGGTCCTGATACCACAGTTCATGATATTGAGCCCCGTGTGGCTACTTAGGACTCTGTCTCTACTTCTTTCTCTGCCCCTCCCCCCATTCTCTCTCCCTCTCTCTCAAAATAAATAAATAAATTTTAAAAATAAAAATAAACAGTTAATTGACTTTAGATTACTAGTGAAGCTATGTGTCCCATTGCCCAAAATTCACTAGAAGAGAAACAAAACAAAACAAAACAAAACAAAACAAAAACCCTTGTAACCATGTTTAATCCATGCACAATTTCAGCACACAGTTACTGCTAGTTAAGTGTAGAATACTGATCAAAGCAGTGGATGGATTCCGAAAAAATTAGTTCCTTAGAAAAACCCTGAGATTGTTCTTAAAATAATATAGAGTGTTTCTATGTTTAAAATGAAGAAGTCCTATCATTACATGTTTCGACACATTGCAGTCACTGTGTTACTAAATACAAACCTGTCCATGCACCTGATGCACAGTAAGCCAAAGTCAGAGACTGGTTTTGAAGCAAAGAAAGCTTTATTACCAGAAGAATAGTACAATAAAAAGGCAAGGTATCATTCCCAAAGCTGCTTTGTTCTGTTGAGCCTAGGTACAGCTTATATATGTTTGGGAAAGGAAGTGAATGTGAAACAATCCAGAGGTATGCATTCTTCCAGACAATGAGGCTCCATTTGAGACCCTGTACAATCAGGTATATCAGATTTCAAGACAAATATTACCATCAAGTTCCCATTAGCTTTCTACAATCTGTGCGTAAATAAGGGGTAGGTGTAAAAAAAAAAAAAAAAAACAGAGTCAATGGTTGATCATGCATGATGTTATAAGTACACAAAACAAAATTAAGGAACAAAACCAAATGTGAAGCTCAGTTAATAATGCAGCTAATACAACTATAGTTCTGCTTATGCTTTCAAAGCATATGTAGGAACCAAGCTTCTGGACTAAAATGGACATTACATGTTTATTACAAAAGTATTTAAGGCACTGTCCATGTAATTATAGTCATGAACTTCCTTTACAAGACAATTTTCCATAAAATATCCAAATAATTGACAATTTATGTTTTATGTATCCAGAAAGTTGTTTCAGTATGTTAAAATTTTAAATTTTCATTGTTTTGAACAAAATTTTACCTCTTCCAAAATTTTTTCCATTTTCTTAATCTTCCATGACCAGATGGAATATCTCAAATCACATTAATTCCCATTAGATTGTAATTAAAGAGCCATTTTACCTAAATAATACCAGAAAAGGCACTAGACTTCTTTCTGGAGTCCTAAAACATAAATCAGTGTAGGATATTGACTTTGAGATTATATCACTTTTAGATGACAAATCCTGGAAGTCTAGGACTTACTGCAAGTAGATCTGTACTGATCATAGTGCTAAAGGCCTGAATAACCATGGGAAAGACCCTATTGTGTGATTTTTTAGAATAAAATGATAGAAAGAACTATTCATTGTGTTTGTTTGTTTGTTTGTTTGTTTGTTTGAAGCAATCATTGCTTTAAATTTCTTTTTGTAATTTCTGAATTCGTTAGGGGCAGACAATGATAGAATATGGCAAAGCAAATAATATAACTTAGCTCCTCTTTGAAAACAAGCAGCCATAATTAATCAGGTCATACATTATTGATGACCTCAATATACACCAGAGAAGTAGACACAGAAAAATAAATATATAAAGACCTTAGTTTCTTAATTGGTATACATGATTTTTTTCCCAGTCTGATTTTAAAATCTGTGACTTCCAAATATATTTGTAACTCTATTTTTAAAAATGTGATGAAAAACATGGGGTGCCTGGGTGGCTCAGTCAGTTAAGCATCTGACTTTGGCTCAGGTCATGATCTTGTGGTTGGTGAGTTCCAGTCTCACCTCAGGCTTTGTGCTGACAGCTCGGAGCCTGGAGCCTGCTTCAGATTCTGTGTTTCCCTCTCTCTCTGTTCCTCCCCTGCTCATACTTTGTCTGTCTATCTCTCTCTCTATCTCTGAAAAATAAATAAAGATTAAAGTTTTTAAAACTACAATGAAAAACTGAAATCAGGAAACAATTGCTCAGCTAAGAAAGAAGTTTTAGTAAACTGAGAATAAAAATCAGAGCCTACCTATTAAGGAAAATGATAGATACAATAATCTTCAGAATCTTGAAAGGGAATTGGGGCAAAGGAGAAGCTACTTTTATTTTTAGTGTCACAGGAAATCCTAAAAACAAGAGACTATAGACAAGTGTGATTTAAAAAAAATAATATAAGCAGATTAAAAAAAAAAACCTCATAAAACCCAGTTTTAAATAGGCAAACAGGGATAAAAGAACAAAAGGTGAAAATTTTCTTGGTTGCCTTGGAGGAGAATGTAATGATTTTACTTGAGCCTTTCTTGAATTTAAGTTTACACTAAGAATAAAAGCTACCAAAGTGACATTTAGACTGCTTGATAATGATAATGATCACGATGGCTATCAGAAAATGGCTGAGTATTGATGGTTCATGATGAGTTCAGTTTTTATTAGGTTATGGGTATCAATGACACATGCATATGAGAATGAGAAAATGTAAGGACTCAAATGCTGAATAAAGAGTTAAGTCATAGTTGGAAATGTAGATTTGAGATAATTGCATGCTGAAACGAAGAATTATTTTTAAAAAGATTGAATTGTCTAAGAATGATGTATGATAAATGTATAAGTCTGTATATTATTCATCTTTCACCTATTTTTCTGAAACCTCTTGGATTCATATAGTTAAGTCCTTAAACTACCTAAAATAAATGTTATTACTTGATTTTCAGATCTAAAGCCTTAACCAAATTTTATTCTACCAAGTATGCAAAATTATAACTTATTTATAGTTCCTTGTGCTTCAGTAGTGAAAAATTATAGTTCCCAGCTGCTATTAAATGTGGTTAACCACAACAGAATAATTCTAAGCTTCGTTGTAGTATAAAAGCATCTAAAATATGCAAAACTTTAAAAATGTCGTTTAATCCCTCAAGGAGAAGAAAGGCGGATATTATTCATCTGCATCTTCCTTGAAAAACTTCCACAGACTAGTATAAAGTTCAATTTACCTTAAAAAATATTCTGATTTTGAAAGAAAGCCATGAAATCTATGCCATAATTTTGGATGATTAATAAGTGACCCTAGTGGGTCTTAGGATTAAAATATTAAGTACTGTTAGTTAAATTTCTAATTTTTGAAACATGTGAATGATACATAGAAATTACTGCTAACTGAAGATATTCTCCCCTGAAAAGGGCACACACACATACAAAAATGTACATGTATTCCCTAAGTTGTCACACACCTCTGTGATAACGTAAAATCCTCAAAATAAGAACTTTCCAAACTATAATTCCATGAAGGCAAATTATTCAGGTTGGTTTCCTCCTTTATTAAATACTGCATTTTTTTTTTATTTAACAGTCAACGTAACTGTCTTAAAACCACAGAATTTAGTGGCAAAAATAAAACCAGAATCCAAACTCCCAGTTTTTTACATACTCTTTTCCACTATAACACACTGCCAAGTAATAAACTTTCTGAAATAAACAAACTGAACAAGAGCAACTGATATATGGTTCATCAATGGAATGCGACCTTGGTTTCCAAAAACTTAGGATGTACCTAGGGACTGGTTTCTCAGATTGGGTCTGGACAAAAGTAGATTCGAAGATACTTTTGACTTGATTCTTACCATTCATCATAATGGATTTCAGTAGAGCTTTAAAATCCTCACTGAAAATGCCACAGGAATTTAATGGTTTAGTCAAATCCCAGGCTTATATATATTTTTAGGCAATGTGCTGAGTTACTTGAAAAGTAAAGCTTTCTTAATTTTCCAAGTTTAACTTTCTTCTATTCCTATAATGACCACTAATGCACACATTTATTCAATGTGCAATATATTAGGGAATATTGTTTCAAAAATGCAATTCATATTCAACAAGCAGAATGTTTTCCAAATTTGAAAGCTAACCTTCATATCCTTACTCATAAAACCATATGCAGTTCTGTAATTCAAGCTGTCTGCCACTTCTAAGTAGGAGTGAAAAAAGAGAAAAGTTACATGTGTGAAGATAATAACCCTACCTGTGTTAACAGCTTCTGCCATGTTCTTTAATGTTCTCTAGGGCATACACCACAGATCCTTAGGACAGGTTTCTGCACCTTTTTTTTTTTTTTTTTTTACGCGCGCGTGTGTGTGTGTGTGTGTGTGTGGCAACATAGTCCTTGCTATAACTAGTGGTTGTTTTAAACTATAAATTATAAGGCCAGTGATCTTTAATTCAAACTTAGTTTGGGGCATGGTACCTTGTGCTCACATTACTTTGATGTGGCAGTTCTTCTATAAGTAATGAGTCTAGTTGTTAGCAGAGGTTAAAATCTCAGCAAATAGAGAGGCACATTCTAACTTCATTACAAAAGTTTCTTTGGGGCTTGAATCCAGAATGGAGATGATCTATAACCCTTTCACCCCCTAGAGGTGGCCTATATCCCAGTAGGTAATTAAACAGAACAAGTCAGCTGAATGATGGAGCCATTTTAAAATTTGCCATTATTTAGCAAAATAGATTTTTACACTCTGAGACTTGTTCATATGAATTTTGGGAACATATTTTGATGTTTGAAGTACTGGAAGATGCGGAAACATAACAGTCATTTCCTTAGTTGAATTCCTGAATTTCAGTGCAACTTTCAAACAAAACAAAATGATTTAGTTGAACCAATTTTTGTACATATTTTTAAGTGGTTGTAAGAATTTTATGTTATAATCACTTAAACAATTCTTATTTATGTATATATATATATATATCTTATTTATGAATGTATATAGTTATATATATTTATGTTCATAAATATATATACATATGTAATATAGTATTATATAAGTATATTATAAATATAGTATTATATAAGTATATTATAAGTATAGTATAAATTGTATATTATACAATTTGTACTATTTTCTACATTTGCTAGTAATGAATATTTGTTTTGGTTTTGTTTACTCCAACATTTCTTACCAGCTACCACCACTTTTATCCAGGAATGTCTTCGTTTCAGAGAAAGATTATTAAAAGCCATAGATAAATGAGCTGTGAGAGGAATTCAGTTTGTTTTTCCATGATTTTAAAAATAAAAATTTACAAGTGAAAAAACCAAAGGTGTCTTTTCCAGAAATAATTTGAAATTTATTTTGTAAACAGTAGAAATCCAGGTAGAATAAAATTCCAGGTACTAAAATTCTTGCTATAATCTGAAAGGCCCTCAATGACTGTCAAAATAATTAAAATTGAAAAATAATGTCTGAATTTTGTAGCTTATCATAAACACACAGCAGTGAATATTATTCAGTAAACTAAAATAACTGTTGATATTCCATTTATGTTTGTTATTTGCATTCATTCTTGTTTTCCTTCAGATATTCTATAGCCATAGAATCGAATTTACCTACAGACATATCTCAAGAATTTGAACCAATTAATTTATTTAGCATTAATATTCTTGTGATATTATTCTGTATTACTTGAATCAGTGGCCTACTGGTATGTCTCCACACCTTAAACATTGTGAAAGTGGCAAAATACTATGGTGAATTCATGCAATTAAGAAATGCATATTTAAAGATCCACCATCTCTAAATTGATTATTTACCTTGCTTAAAATTCATCAGATAATTGTGCAGACTTTTACTTCCCATGTCCTGTATTCCTTGGTTTTTACATTCTAAAACTTATTCAGTAGTCCACATATATTAAGGTTCATATTAATCTACTAAAGATAAGGGAGACTATCTTTTGTATAGACAGATATTTCCCAACTAATGGGAAAAGTTTTGAAGTTTAAAAGTTTTAATCTACTAATTTAAAGAATGCATTTTACCATTTATTTTATGTAAAAAGAAATTCACTATTATTAACAATAAAAGTTTTAAAGGAAAGGGTTTTTTTTTTTGGTTCAAATCTAAGAGAATATTTTAGGATTAAATGAAATACTTTATAACAAATAGGCAAGGACATTTTTCACTACCATCATTAATACTACCTAAACACATAGATTCAGATGATTTTTTTTCAAGTAATAAGTCTACTTTTTTTCCATCAGCTTTTCCCCTCATGTATGCGAAGCCATATATTTATGTAGTTAATCAAGAATAGCTCTCATTGGGGCGCCTGGGTGGCTCAGTCGGTTGAGCGTCCGACTTCAGCTCAGGTCACGATCTCGCGGTCCGTGAGTTCGAGCCCCGCGTCGGGCTCTGGGCTGATGGCTCGAAGCCTGGAGCCTGCTTCTGATTCTGTGTCTCCCTCTCTCTCTGCCCCTCCCCAGTTCATGCTCTGTCTCTCTCTCTCTGTCTCAAAAAAAAAATAAATAAACGTTAAAAAAAATAAAAAAAAAAGAATAGTTCTCATGTTATGCCACATATACAAAGAAGGTACAATGAAACAATTTCACTAATCCAAGCAAAAGATTACATTCCCTAAAATTTTTAACCAATAGAAGTAAAAGGTGGATATTGTAATTTTAAAGCATTTGGATTATTACTTGATTTTCCATTTTATTTGCACATGAAAACAAGATGATATGAACAATTTAAAACACGTGAATATTAATATAGTATGTCACATAAAGACATATAGTCATCAGAGTTAAATTTTCAAAAGGCAGAATATTCCCATTAACCCTCTTTTCAGAAGGATTTTTGTTTTTCTTTCATTTTATTTTATAAATATATCTCTAACAACGACACAAACTTGTGAAATTTTTAACACATCTGAATTTCAAAAATCGAGTTGAAAAATCATATTACAAGTGACCATAATAACATGCATACAAAAAAGGCACATGTTTAAACTACTCATCCATATATTGGAATGATATGGAGAAAGAAAGTGAAATAAAAATCTTCACTTTCATTGAAAAAGCTTTGGTATTAAAAAAAAAGTCAGTTGCTCATCAAGAAAGTGTTTATTTGTATCTAGTTTACTTAGTGAAATAGGCAGTGTTAAAAATGAATTCTATGCTTTTATCATTGTATCCTTTTGAGTTTATTCAGAAAGCAATTAGAGATACTATGGTTGTAGAAATCTGAAAAATGTTTGGAAAGATTGATAGACATTTTATTCCCCCTCCAATATCAGGAGTTTCACTTACCACTCCACTGAAATAGTTATAGCAAGGTCAATACTTATCTCTGTGTTGCTATATCCAATGATAAGTTTGAAATGTTTATCTTACTTGACCTATCTGCAAGTAGTTGACCACTCACTCATACTTGAATTACTTTCTTCAATTCTCTTCCTGGACCTCAAGTCTTTAAACAACCTATCTTTCCTAAGGAGTCCCACACTCTTGTTGGGCTCATACTGCCTTGTGGCTTTAAAAATGTCTATATCCTGATGACTTCTAAATTAATATCCCCAGATCATACTTCTCTAAACTCTGGAATTTTCACCTAGATGTATAAAGACATTTCTGATTTAATATGCTCAACACTCAACTCCTGATTTCCTCAAAATTTGCTTTTCTTAAGGATTTGAAAACTCAGGTGCTCCTGCAAAAACTTTGGATCACTCTTGGCTCCTGTCTCTGTCATAGGATACCATATATCCTAACTTCAATAGTTTATATGGGCTCTACCTTTGAAATATACAGAATCCAGCATGTTTTGACTACTTTACTTCTACCATTCTTCTCCAAGCCACCATCATCTCTCTCCCAGATTATTAAAATAGTTTTCTAGCAAGTGACCCTAACATTTCCTATTGTCCTTAATATATTTACATGACATCTAGAGAAATCTTTAAGAACTCAAGTCAGATCACATTTCTCCTATGTTCAAAATTTTCCAATTTCTTACCATCTCAATTATAATAAATGTCAGTATATTCATAATGCTCTGGAAGACCTTATATAATCTGATAGGTCTTGTGCCTCTTCCCTAATCTCATATACTTCTATCTTTCTTGATTGTTCCACTGTAGCCACACTGGCCTCCTTGCTATTCATTACACACATTAAGCATACCAAACATTTCTGTATTAGAAACTTTGTTCTTGTTATTTTATTTGCCTGGAATCTTCTTTTCCCAGATATTCATATGTCTTGCTTTTTTTTAACCTCCTTTAGGTTTCTTTAATGTCAGCTCCTTACTGAGAACTTCTTTGATCACTCTATATAAAATAGTGACTACACTTTCCAGAGATTTCTATCCCCCTGGTTTGTATTAATTTTTTTTCCCACAACAATGATCACTGTATAATAGATTATTCATTTTGTTTGTTTTGCTGATTGTCTTTTTACATCTCCTATAAAATATAATCCCCATGAGGGCAAAGATTTTGATGGTTTTATTAACAGCTATAGTCCCAGTATGTAGAACAGGGTATAGTATGTAGGAGGTGCCTATTAAATATTTATTGAATAAATTAGTAAACTAATGTTTATCTGAAGTATTCTTGTCTTCTGTGTCCTGCACAGCTCATTGGTGGTCTATTCTCGTGAGATTTTATGTATTTTGAGCTTTGGTGGATGTAGGTACTGAAAAATCCACTGAGTTTTCTTAGGCCCTGATATTTTAGCACTAGTTGTTATTTTCAAGCTGTGGTTGCCATTTGAGTTTTTGTATCTTACCTATTTATTTACATATTTCAGTATGTCTACAGCTTAAATTTAATTACGCATTTTGTCGGTATATTATTTCCCTGTTGCTTTTCTAATGTATACCACAAAACTGGTGGCTTAAAGCCACAAAAAACTTATTATTTTATAATTCTGGAGATAAGAAGTCCAAAATAATTCTTATGAGACTAAAATCAAGATGTTGGCAGAAATACATTCCTTCTGGAGGCTCTTGCTGTGAATTCATTTTCTTGCCTCTTCCACTTGTAAACCTGACAGCATTCCTACGCTCATGGCCACATCAATTTGATTTCTGCTTTTCTCTTTACATGTCTTTCTCTGGCTCTCCTTCATCCTTCTTTCCTTATAGAGATCTTTGTGATTACATTGCACCCAGCGGGATAATCCAGAATAGTCTCTCCACTTCAAAGTCCTTGATTTAATCACGGGATATGCTGCAAGTTAGCATATTCAGAAGTTCAGTGTTTAGGATGTGGACATTCTTGAGGTGTCATTATTCTGCCTACTATATAGGGTTAAATTGTTAGTGAAATGGCTATACAGTGGTGATAGGAAAGAATGTCAAGATCTAAGCAAATAATAAAATATTTTCCAAGGTAATATATGGATCTTAATATGAAGATAAAACAATAAATATAAAATAATTTTTGTGCTGTTTATAAAATTCTGCCAGTACTGTTAAAAGGATAGATGCTGCAAACTAGTCTTTAAGTTCAGGTTTTCATCGTAGCAAAGAAGGAAACTCAAATACTTTTAAATTTTGATTTAAAATGTTACCAGTCCTTATTAAAGAGCATAACTGGTTTGTTTCTAGTCTGGGATAAATGTTCAAGTTACTTTTATTTGTTCTAAACATTGGTTATTCTGGACTATAAACATGGAGTTATTTGTTCTTCTCTGTGTTATCATAGATTTGAAAATCCTCTGTATTGATTTTACAGTCAGTAAGAATAGGAAGCTAATGGTGAAGACTTGGAAGAACTGCCTAAGGAGAGTGAAACATATTTGAGAACCAATTACAAAGTTCTTGGAAAGCCCAGAAGGCTAAACATCTAATTGAGACAATTCTCATCTTCCCAAAATGAGCTTTATACTTGTATTTACCCATTGGAGATAGCAGGAATTCCTATAATCTATGCAGCAAAGGTTGAGAAAGCTGTGGCTGGATAACATGAATGGAGTGATCAGGAAAATGATGAGGCAGGACTGTGAGGAGCTACCTTCACAACTTCCTTTGCCTACCTCTTTCTTATTTGTAGACTCTTCTCTCATTGCCCTGTTCCAGCCTGAACATTTCTCATTGTTACAGTTATCCCATTGGATTAACACTTTAGGTCTCCACAAGTGCAAAATCAACATAAGAAAAATCGGCATAAGTCCTGAAAGTTTTAAGATGTGTCATTCAAATTAGCTTGTCATTCCCTATGGAAGAGCTTTAGAAAACAAAGCACAAAATCTATTCAGTGTAATAACAGAGAAATGAAATTTAATGTTGGAGATACGCTGAGGGATAATAAGTCTAAATAGAGTATTATAATGAAGGAAATTCTAAGGCAGTCATTCATAGGGCAGCTGTTCAAGTCATTTTTGTCATGATTAGAAGAAAATGGCATCATCAAAAGTGGGTAGAGAAGATTACATAAGAAGGAGAAATCCCATTATTTCATTTATTTTTTTATGTATGGCCACGGGAGAAGGTAGATGAGATCAGAATAAAAGGTATTCTGAAGAATCTTAAAGTACTTAAGAAGGTAAGTGAAGCATCTTTGCAAACCTCTACTCTGAAAGAGAACTTACTAAGACATCCACATTTATTAAATTTATACACAAAAGAGATCCCAAAGATGATTGCGAAGGCACTAATTTTATGACATTGAAAAGGAGAAACTTGAACAATGGAAAATCATTATTTGCAATATTACACCTTTAATGTAACCGTATATTTATGCAATTTTAACATGATTATGTATACTTGGTATATAATTTAGCATAGTCAAATTTGGTTGGCACAAAGGTATAAATATAAGCAATTTTAATCTAGCAACAAGACTAAGATTCTTAAAACTAGTGTTTAAATATTAAATTATCTTAGCACTTGCCATAAACATACAATTTGTCTTAAAGTTCTATAGAAATGGTATCTGGGAACAGCTCATATCTAACAAATAAATTACTAATATCAGTTGCTACTCCAAAGAATGAAGTAACTATGATTTTTATTTTCTTTTCTACTATTCTCTTTTTATTCAAATACTCTTGACTTCAAAGGCACCACTCTTTTCTGTATTTCTTCCCCAAAATATGACCTCTTTTTAATTTCTTCTTCCCTGTTTTTTCTACTTTTGGTTCCAATTATATTGAAAACCCCTATGACTCATTCAACTTTTCTTCTTTTACTTATTTAATAAATATGTATCAAACTCACTCTGAGTTCCAAAAATTGGTTAGGGCACAAATATAATAAACAAAACATATTTAGTCCTTGTCATGAACTTGACATTCTTGTTGTGGGACACTCAGAATTAAGAAATATGAATAAGGAAGAGCAAAGATGCCTGAGTATTTGGAATACCCTAGTCTTATCATGTCCCTTGAACACAGCTGGCTAAATATCATATTATTCTAAATACATGAGAAATAGACATGAGGACTGACAAGACAAACAGCACAGCTAGAGGGAAAGAATAGGCCACACCATAGAAGGTAGAAGGTGCGAAGATATGTGTGAGGGAGAAATGGATTATAAGTGCTGTGAAGGGGAGGGGATCCATGTCATGGAGAGAGGAGAGAGAGAGAGAGAGAGAGAGAGAGCACAGGGAATCACATAAGGAAACACTTCCCCCAAAGCCACTGAGTGGAAAAATGAGAAGGGTTGATTTTCCTGAGTTTTTTCAACCAGCTGGACTCAAAGACCGGAGTTTTAGAGGTCCTTGGCATGGCTAGTATAGAGCATTGAGGATACTGTACTGCTCCTGTAGAGAAGACAGGCAGATAACCTGGGGAAAAGACAGCACAATCTGAGGATCTCCTGAGATGCACTGGGAGAGATGGTTTCACATATCAGAGAACATCTGAGAGAGGTGGCATTGCCTCTACAAGAACAAAAGAGCCAGCAGGTGCCACTTCTCTCCCTTGTCCTTCAGCATAGGTGTAGAGACGCCTGCTGAGGGTGGCTAACCTGGACCACTTAGTGGGCTTTGCTCCAAATCCCATACCTCTGTGTTCTGATGCAACTGCCCTTCTGGAGCAAACCTGCATCAATCCCAGTACAGTGAGACTCTCTGCAGAACACAAGTGCAGGTTTCTACCACACCAGTACCCTAAAGTTTGGAGTGTAAAAACTCAGCCATCTTGGACGGGATAGACTACAAAGTGCAGGCAGGTAGGAAACCCAGACACACATAGTGTGTAAGCAGCAATCTGAAAAGCACCTAGGATGAATTTATTCCCTCTGCTGGGAGTGCTTCCCTGACAGCAACAAGTAAAAATTCTCCTCTCAGGGAAAAAGGAGCTGGTTGATGTCATATACTTCCCCTGCGCTTCAGCGTAAACTAAAGTCAGTAAACAGCACAGTTCCAACACTGGATGCCTAAATTGCTTACACCAAGTTCCACCACCCTGCACTCTGCTGATACTGCTCTTCTTGGGCAAGTGTACCTGAGAACAAGGGCAGTGGCACCCTCCCCCAAAAGACCAGCAGAAACCCCTGCATGCACCAGGACTACTAACCATAGAGTTCTGTAAAGCTTCATCTCGAGTGGAAATAGCATCAAGTCTCTTTTAACAAGCAGACCAAAGCACATCTACTTAAAACTTACCACACTCTGCCCAAGGTCCAAACACTCCTCACTGAAAGCAAGGAGAAACTCTGCAGAGAACTGACCTGAAGGATAGAGCAGCCAAAACACAGCAACAGAGTGCAAGCAGCATATAACAAACACAATTCTGAAAGTGGTAGGCCTTGGATATTATATGACCTCTTCTTCATATAAAGTCATTACTCTCAGAAGCAGGAAATGTAACAGCCTTCTGTAACATGTGGAAGAAGAGAAAAAGAAGGAATACATCCCAAAAGTAAGAACAACAAAATGTCATAGCCAGGCATCTAATCGAAACAGATAGGTATAAGTAATATGCTTGATCCAGAATTTAAAGCAACAATCATAAGTGTGCTTGAGAAAAGCATAGAATACACCAGCACTCCTTACTGCAGAGATAAAAACCCTAAAAACTGGTCAGGCCAAATGAGAAATATAATATCCAAGATTCAAAACTGGCTGGATGTAATGACCACAAGGATGGAAAAAACAGAGGAATGAATAAGTGATATAGAAGATAAAATTATGGAAAATAATGAGACTAAAAGGAAGAATGAAAGAAAAATCTTGGATCATGAATGCAGATTTTGGGAACTCAGTAACTCCATAAATCTTAATAATATTCAGATCATAGGAGTCCCAGAAGAAGAAGTGAGGGAAAGGGGACAGAAAATTTATCTGGAGGAAATTATAGTTGAAAACTTTCCTACTCTGGTGAAGGAAACAGACATCTTAATCTGGGAGACACAGAGAACTCCCACCAAAATCAACAAAAGCAGGAAATGCCAATATATATTGTAGTTAATGTTGCAAAATATGGAGATAAAGGAAAAATCCTAAAATCAGCAAGACAAAAGAATTCCCTAACTTACAAAAGGAGACAGATAAGATTAGAAACACACTCCACAGAAACTTGGTGGACCAGAAGGGAATGGCATGATATATATAATATGAAAATTGGAAAAATCTGCAACAAAGAATACTCTATCCAGCAAGGCTATCATTCAGAATAGAATGAGAGATATTTTCCCAGACAAAGACAAAAGGTGTACCTGGCCACTAAACCATCCAGGCAAGAGATAGATAGTAAAGGAGACTCTTTAAGTGGAAAAGACAGATCAAAACCAACAAAGACTAGAAAGGAACAGAGAAAATCTACAGAAACAAGGGCAAAAGAAGTAATACGATGGCATACATTCATATTTATCAATAATTACTCTGGACGTAAATGTAATAAACACTACAAAAGTCATAGGATGTCATAATGGATAAAAATAAAAGACATCTATATACTGCCCACAAAAGACTCATTTTACACCTAAACACACCTGCAGATTGAAAGTGAGGGGATGGAGAACCACTTATCATAAATATCGACATCAAAAGAAAGCCAGAGTAGCAACACTTATTTTACACAAACTAGATTTTAAACCAAAGACAATAACAAGAAATGAAGATCGACATTATATCAAAATAAAAGGATCAGTCCAAAAAATATCTAACAATGGTAAATATTTATAACCCCAACATGAAGCCCCCATATTTATAAAACAATTAATAACAAACATAAAGGAATTTATTGATAATATTACAATAATAGTAGGGTACTGTAATACCAAACTTACATCAATGGACAGATCATCTAAGCAGAAAAGGAAACAGTGGCTAAAGATGACACTGTGGATCAGATGAACTAACAGATATATTCAGAAAATTTCATCCTAAAACAGCAGAATATACTTTCTTTTCAAGTGCACATGGGATATTCTCCAGAATAGATAACATATTGGGTCACAAATTATGCCTCAACTAGCACAAAAAGAGTGAGTTAATACCATACATCTTTTCTGACCACAACATACTCAAACTTGAAGTGAATCATGGGAAAAAATTTTGGAAAGACTACAAATACATGGAGATAAGGAACATCCTAGTAAAACATGAAGGGTTCAACGAGGAAATTGAAGAAGTAAAAACAAAAAACAAAACAAAACAAAAAAAAATATGGAAACAAGTGAAAATGAAAACACAATGGTCCAAAACCCTTGGGATGAAGGAAAGGTTGTAATAACAGAGTCATTTATATCAATGCAGGCCTACCTCAAGAAGCAAGAAAAAAATCAAATACACAACCTAACCTTACACCTAAAGGAGCTATAAAGAGAACAACAAATGGAGCGTAAAGCCAGCAGAAAAATGGAAATAATAAAGATGAGAGCAGAAACAAATGATATATAAAATAAAAATAGTACAACAGATCAATGAAACTAGGAGCTAGCTCTTCGAAAAAATTAATAAATTGATAAACCCTTATCTAGACTTATCAAAAAGAAAAAAGACCCAAATAAAAACAATCATGAATGTGAGAGGAGAAATCACAAGCAACACCACAGAAAAAAAAATTATAAGAGAATATTATGAACAAATATATGCCAAAAAATTGGGCAATTTGGAAGAGATGGGTAAATTCCTAAAAATACATAAACTATCAAAACTGAAACAGGAAGAAATAGAAAACTTGAACAGATTGATGATCAACAAAGAAATTGAATCAGTAATAAAAATATACCAACAAGAAAAGTCCAGGACCAGATGGCTTCCCAGGGAAATTCTACCAGGTATTTAAAGAAGAGTTAAGAGAACAAATTGAAGGCTACTGCAGGGGAGGTGGGCAGGAGAATCGGCTAAATAGGTGATGAGCATTAAGGAGGACACTTGTAGTGATGAGCACTGGATGATGCATGTTAGTGATGAATCACTAAATTGTACACCGGTAACTAATATTACAGTTTATGTTAACTAAGTGGAATTTAAATAAAAATTTAAAACCGCAAAAAAATAATACATTTGCATTTTTGTTTATTGTAAAAAATGGATAAGTAAGTTAATTAATTAATTAATTAATTATAAATAAGTTTATATTAAGTTAATATAGTGTAATTATATGTGGTCCCCCAAAAGATATGTCCAAATTTTAATCCCCAGTATCTATAAATGTGATTGTTCTTGAAAAAAGAATCTTTGCAGCTATTATTAGGTTATCTCCAATGAACATAAACACAAATGTCCTCAACAAAATATTAGCAAACCAATCCAGCAATACATTAAAAATGATTCACCATGATGAAGTGGGATTTACTCTCAAGATGCAACGGTGGGTCACTATTAATAAACCAATTAATATGATAAATCACATCAATAACAGAAGGGATAATAACCATATGATCATTCCAATAAACACACACACAAAAAAAATTTTTGAGAAAATATAACATCCATTCATGTTGAGAGTAAAAACCCTCAACAAAGTAGGTTTAGAGGGAACATGCCTCAACATAATATGGGCCACATATAAAAAAGCCACAGCTAGCATCATACTCAATGGTTAAAAACTGACAGTGATATTTCTAACGTCAGGAAGAAGACAGGGATGTCCACTCTTATCACTATTACTTAACATAGTACTAGAAGTTCTAGCCACAGCAATCAGACAGGAGGAAAGAAAAAAAGCCATCAGAATTGGTAAGGAAGAAGCAAATCTCTCACTATTTGAAGATGGCATGATGAACTATATAGAAACCCCTAAAGACCACCAAAAAACTACTAGAACTGAGTTCGGTAGTATTGCAGGATACAAGATAAATGTACAGAAATCCATGCACTTCTATAACCTAAGAATGAAGTAACAGAAAGAGAAATTAAGAAAACCATCCCATTTACAATTGCACTAAAGATGATAAAATACCTGGGAATAAATTTAACCAAGGAGGAGAAAGACCAGTACTCTGAAAAATATAAAACATTGATGAAAGGAATTGAAAATGACACAAACAAATGGAAAGATATTCCATGTTCATAAATTGGAAGAAAAATGTTAAAAAGTCCATACTACCCAAAGCAATCTACAGATTTAATTCAATCCCTATCAAAACACCAACAACATTTTTAACAGAAAAATAACAAAGTTAAAATATGTGTGGAACCACAGAAGACCTAGAATAGCCAAAAAACCTTTAAAAGGATTAAAAAAAAAAACCTGGAAGCATCACAAGTACAGATTTCAAATTATACTACAAAGCTGTAGTAACTAAAACAGTATGGTGCTAGCACAAAAATAGGCACATAAATCAATAGAATAGAATAGAATAGAAGCCCAGAAATAAACTCACATTTATATGGTCAATCAGTCTTTGACAAAAGAGGAACAAAGACATAATGGGAAAAAGACAGCATTTTCCAAAAATTATGTTGGGAGAACTGGACAGCTACATGCAATAAAATGAAATTAGACCACTAGTTAACACCTTACACAAAGATAAATTTAAAATAGGGGACTCCTCATTGTCTCAGTCAGTTGAGCATATGACTCTTGGTTTTGGCTCAGGTCATGATCCCATGTTCATGGGATCAAGTCCCACACAGGCTTTGCACTGAGCATGGAGCCTACTTGGGATTCTCTCTGTCTCCCTCAGCCCTCTCCCCTTCTCTCTCTCTCTCTCTCAAAAAAAAAAAAAAACTAAACTAAATACGTAATAAAAATGGATTAAGGACCTAAATATGACACCTGAAACTATAAAAATCCCAGAAGAGAGCACCGGTAGTAGTTTCTCTGAGATCAGACATAGCAGCTTTTTTCTAGATATGTCCCCTGAGGCAAGGGAAACAAAAGAAAAAATGAACTATTGAGATCTCATCAAAATAGAAAGCTTCTTCACAGTGAAGAAAACAATCAAAAACACAAAAAGGTAACCTAAGGAATGGGAGAAGATATTTACAAATTACATATCTGATAAAAGGTTAGTATCCAAAATACATAAAGAACTATAAAACTTGACACCCAAAAACAAATGGTTCAATTTAAAAGTGGGAAGAAGACATGAACAGGTATTTCTTCAAAGAAATACAGATGACCAACAGACACATGAAAAGATATTCAACATCACTCATCATCAGGGAAATGCAAATGAAAACCTCAATGAGATATCACCTCACAACTGTTATAATGGTTAAAATCAAAAACAGTAGAAACAAGTGTTGGAGATGATGTGGAGAATTTGGAACCCTCGTGCATCCTTGGGAATGCAAACTGGTATAGCCACTGTGGAAAACAGTATGGAGGTTCCTAAAAAAGTTAAAAACAGAATTATCCTACATCCACTAATGGTACTACTGGGTATTTACCCTCAAAATGTGAAGACACTAAATCAAAGTGATATATTCACTCCTATTTTTATTTCAGCATTATTTACAGTAGCCAAATTATGGAAGCAATGCAAGTGTCTTTCTATACATGATTGGATAAAAAGGTGTAGTATACACAATGGAATATTATTCAGCCATAAAAAGGAATGAAAATTTTCCATTTGCAATGACATGGGTGGAGCTAGACAATTTAATTCTAAGTGAATTAAATCAGTCAGAGAAAGACAAATATAATATGATTTCACTCATATATGGAATTAGGAAACAAAACAAATGACCAAAGGAAAATAAAAGGAGAGAGACAAACCAAGAAACAGATTCTTAACTGTAGAGAGTAAACTGATTGTTACCAAAGGGAAGGTGATTGGGAGGATGGGTGAAATAGGTGATGGTATTTAAAGGGTATATTTATCATGATAAGCAATGATTAATGTATAGATTTGTTGAATCGCTATATTGTACACCTGAAACTTATCTAACACTGTATATTAACTATACTGGAATCAAAATTAAAAACTTAATAAAAAGCAATTGAATTAAAAACAAAGATTCAAGAACTGAGAATGCTTTTGGTACTTTCATATTTCAAAAATATCTCTAACGAGTACTTCATCCTTATAAGTGGAGTCTGAACTAAGCAAAGAATCCTCAGTTCCTTGCTAATATTTAACTTAGTTCCAAATAATCAATTAATTTCCTCCATTCTTTAAAAAGACTGTAAAATTGTTTCCTCCTTCAAATTAAAGCAAGAAGTATTTATACATTATGGGTACACACATTTTTCAAAGAGATAGGCAGGGTACAGTTAAATAGACATATCACTTAGGAAAAAGTATTGTGCAGTCCACTTTTGGATTAATTTACATGCAGAGATATAAAAGTAAACACAGCATAGTCCCAACTTTGGGAAATAAAAGGTGTATTGTTCCAGTGAGCCTTGTAATAAACTATCAATGAACCAAAGAATAGTGGAATCTTCTCAAATTCAATTAAAAATTGCTATGCTGTACATGATTAGATAATTTTGTGCCTCAAAATAATTCTATTTTTCAGATAAAAGGGTTTTTCTAAAAATATATTTTTTTAAAGTTTACCTATTTATTTGGAGATGGGGGCAGAGAAAGGGAGAGAGAGAATCCCAAGCAAGTCTTGCACCGACAGTGAGGAGCCCAATGCAGGACTCAATCTCACCAACTGGGAGATCATGACCTGAGCCAAAACCAGGAGTCGGATTCTTAACCAACTGAGCCACCCAAGTGCCCACAAAATATTTTTAAATTTTAGTATGACTTTCTCAGTCCAGAGATTTTAGATTGCATGTCGTCAATTTAGTATAAATAAAATCTAACAGAATTCCTATGTAAGATAAATAGCTTCACATAATTTATTAGTTTGAATAGAGTGCAGTTCCCTTTTAGCTCTTGATGTTATTCTGCTTTCATTTCCACTTCTAATCATGTGGACTTGCCCTAGTGGAGATGTGCCTGGAAGGCACAGGTGGGTGGGGCTTTGTGCAACAGCTCCATTCTCCACTTCGTGGTGCTGCATAATTCCCTGGGGTCGATCCGTGTGGATATAAGGCTGGTGAACATGGATTCATTCCACTCTCTAGTCTCCAGAGTGGAAATTTCATGTCTTCACAGACATGAGCTCAATCACCCTTCCTGTGTCTCAGGCTTCTGTCTACACCTTTACCATGTCTGTGTCTGAACTGTCCACCTGACAGGCAACTCCTCCCTCAACAGTTGTATCTCAGGTGTGGCTGTGTTTCAGAACCCTACACTTCAGAAACCCCATGGCTGGACCTGCACTTATCCTCTGGGAGAGGGTCTCACAGATCTATGGCCAAGTACTAACATGTCCCAGAAATCATTCATGCAACCGAAGCATACAGAGCCAGGGGCTAAAATTTATGGTAATTGGAACACACAGCTGGTGCTAGGGTATACTGCCCTCAGCTGGCATCTTTAAACGTGGCAACTGACCCGTCTTTTATCTGTAGAGAGCCCACATTGCCTTTAGCAAATGCACGCACTCCAAGCAAGGGAACTGTTTCTCTTAGTGCCACACAGGGGCCCCTCGTCTGCATTGCCCACTCCAGGGAATTTGTTCTGCTTCCTCACCAGAACACCACAAGGCCCCGGGCTTGGAAACTTCAGGTGCTGCTGCACACTGTAGTTTATAAAAAACTAGCCGTATTGAAACCCTCTCCTTTTCCCCTAACAACTGTTTTGAGGAATAGAGTTCTTGTGCAGTCCCCTTTGTGTGTTTTCTCTATTTCTGTCACTATTTCTCTGTAACTACTTTCAGGGGAAGTGCTTTTCTTGCGTGATCATGACGCACTGCATTCTCTCCTCGTTTTTATTTCTCTCTCTGTCCTTTCTCCATCAAAACAGTTCCCTACCCTCCGTGGCACTGCTGCATTTCTCTCCCTCAGTTCACCTCTTTGCATTACATACCTGGCAAGCTATCTTGCTCAAGTAATGTAGATTGTTGCATCAATCCTCAAATATATTTTGTAGGTGTTCAAAATGGGTTTATTTTGATCTAGCTGTGTCTGAGGGACAAAGGAAACTCAGAGTCCCCAGCCATCTTAATTCCTCCTAGGTCTTTAATCCCTTTTGAATTAATTTTTGTCTGTGGTATAATGAAGTGGGCCAGTTTCTTTCTTTTGCATGTAGCTGTCCAGTTTTCCCAACACCATTTGTTAAAGAGAATTTATTTTTCCCATTTTATAGTCTTTCCCACTTCGTTGAATATTAGTTGACCATAGAGTTGTCAGTTCATTTCCAGGTTTTCTATTCTGTTCTATTGATCTGTCTTTTTAGGTTCTAGTATCATATTGTTTAGATTACTACAACTTTGCAATATAACTTGAAGTCTGGAATTGTGATGCCTCCAACTTTGCTTTTCTTTTTCAAGATCGCTTTGGGTATCCTGGGTCCATTGTAGCTGCATACTTTATGATTGTTTGTTCTACTTCTGTGAAAAATGCTAGTGGTATTTTGATAGGTATTGCATAAAATGTGTAGATTACTTTGTGTATGATAGACATTTTAACAATATTTATTCTTCCAATCCAAGGGTATGGGATGTCTTTCCATTTCTTTGTGTCATTTTAAATTTGTTTCATCAATGTTTTAGAGTTTTCAGAGTACAGTTCTTTTACATCTTTGGTTAGGTTTCATCCTAAATATGGTATTTTTTGTGCAATTGGAAATGGAATTATTTTCCTAATTTCCTTTCTGCTGCTTCGTTATTTGCATATAGAAATGCATCAGATATCTATCTGTGCATTGATTTTGTATCCTGAAAGTTTCCTGAATTCATGTATGAGTTCTAGCAGTATTTTGGTGGAGTCTATCAGGTTTTCTATATATAGTCGTATATCATATGCAGATAGTATATCATCTGCAGATAGTGAACCTTTTACTCTTTCCTTACCTTTGAATGCCTTTTATTTCTTTATTTGTCTTATTACTGAGGCTAAGCCCTCCAACACTATGTTGAATAAAAGTGATGAAGGTGATCATCCTTGTCTTGTTCATGGCCTTAGGAGGAAGGCTGTCAGTGTTTCTTCATTAAGGATGACGTTAGCTGTCGGTTTTTCATATATGGACTTTATTATGTTGAGGTATGTTCCCTCTATCCCTATTTTTTGACTGTGGGAATACAGAGGATAGAAGAGATAAAGAAGGCAAGACCAGTGCATGCTGAACACAGTACACACTGAACACAGTAGCTGCTCAACCAAGGAAAAAACAAGACATGCTGAAAACAGCATATGTTGAAAACAACAGAAGTATTTTTCCCTTCCAAGATGAAATGCTTAGGTTACTGAGGAATGTTGAACCCACCCTTACTCTGCCCTGTGCATTCTTCCTGAGTTTGCTAATGTATATGTGTAAGCAGTCACGTAGTTAGAGTTGTGGTATGTCTCACATTATTTATTAACTTATTTTTCTGTTTTTATTTCCACATACTATGGTTCACCTCACAATAAATACAAGAGAGCTACCCAGGTTGGGGCTGTCCCCAGTCCTCTCTTGTTTAAGGGGGTTTTTCTTGGTGCAGTCCCTTCAGGCTTCTCCTTGTTCCAAACCATCTAGGCTCTGAGTAATCCTTTCAGTCTCACATCACACTGAGCAGGGAGACAGTTGAGGGTTTTTATCATGAACGGTGTTGTAATTTGTCAAATACTTTTTTATGTATCTGTTGAAATAATAATATGACTCTCATCCTTTCTCTTATGTATGTGATGTGCCACATTGATTCATTTGTGATATTGAACCACACTTGTCCCCAGGAAAAATCCCCACTTGATCATGCTGAAAGATTTTTAAGAGCATGTGCAAGCGAGGGAGGGGCAAAGGGAGAGGAAGAGAGAATCTTAAGGAGGTTCCAGTCTCAGCATGGAGCCCCACATGAGGCTAAGATCATGACCTGAGCTGAAACAAAGAGATGGACACTTACCCAACTGAGCACGCAGGCAGCCAATTCTGAAAGATTTTTTAAATGTATTTTTGGATTCTGTTTGCTAATATTTTGTTGAGAATTTTTGCATCTATGTTCATCAGAGATATTGCCCTTTAGTTTTTGTTTTTTGAATTGTGTTTATCTGGTTTTGGTATCAGGGTAATCCTAGCCTCATTTGAGAATTTGGTAGTTTTTATTCTTTTTCTATTTTGGGGGGATAGCTTTAGAAAAATAGGTATTAACTATTCTTTAAGTGTTCAGTAGAATTCGACTGTGAAACCATCTGGTCCTGGAATTTTGTTTGTTGGAAGTTTTTTTATTACTAATTATATTTCTTTGCTGGTTATCTGTCTGTTCAAGTTTTCCATTTCTTCCTGTTTCAGGTTTGGTAGTTTGTATGTTCCTATAAAATTATTGGTTTCTTGTAGGTTGCCCAATTTGTTGGCTTATAGTTTTTATTAATACTTTTATAATTACTTGTTATTTCTCCTGCCTAATTTGTGACTTTATTTATTTGAATCTTTTATATATTTTTTCTTTATAATTCCATCTACAGGTTTATCAATTTTACTAATGTTTTCAAAGAACAAGCTCCCGTTTTCATTGATCTCTTGTATTGTTTTTTTGTTTGTTTCTATATCATTTATTTCTGGCTTAATCTTTATTATTTCATTCCTTCTGCCAGTTTTAGGTTTTGTTTTGTTTTTTTTTCTTTTTTCCTAGCTCCTTTATTTGTAAAATTAGGTTGTTTATTTAAGACTTTATTGCTTATTCAGGTAAGCCTGTATCGCTATACACATTTGTCTGAGAACTGCTTTAGCTGGATCCCAGAGATTTTGGAACACTTTGTTTTTATTTTCACTTGTTTCCATATAGTGTTTTATTTTTTATTTTATTTCCTGGTTGGCCCATTCATTGTATATTAGCATGTTGTATAGCCTCCGTGTATTTGTGGTCTTTCCAGATTTTTTTCTTGTGGTTGACTTCTAGTTTCATAACACAGACAGAAAAGGTACATGATGTGACTTTGACCTTCTTGAATTTGTTTAAGATTGTTTTGTGCCCTAATACGTGATCTATTCTGGAGAATGTTCCATGTACACTTTAAAAGAGTGTGTATTCTGCTTTAAGTTGGAATGTTCTCAGTATATTGGCTAGATACATTTTGTCCTATATGTCAATCAAAGTCATTATTTTCTTATGTATTTATCTTTGGATTATCTGCCCATTGATGTAAGGTGGGTGTTAAAGTCCCCTATTATTATTGTATTACTATCATCTACTTCCTTTATGTTTTTTTCTTAAATGCTTCAAGTATATACGTGCTCCCATTTGGGTGCATAAATATTGATAATTTTTATATCTTCTTGTTGGATTGTCCCCTTAATGATTATATAAGTGTCCTTCTTTGTCTTTTGCTACAGTCTGTATTTTAAAATAAATTTTATCCAGTATATTTATTGCTACACTAGGTTTCTTTTGATATTCATTCTCATGACATGTTTCTCCATCTTCTCACTTTTAATCTACAGTTCTATTTATGTCTAAAATTAAACTCTTTTGGGAGAAGCAAAGATGGTGGAATAGCATAGAAGTTTTTTGTGTGTCTCGCATCCATGAAATATAGCCAGACCAACACTAAACCATCCTACACACCTAGAAAACTAACTGGAATTTTAACACAACAATCTGCACAACCTGAACCACAGAATTCAGCAGGTATGCGGCACAGAGAAGTGAACTTGGGGAGAGAGAAGGCACAGAAAGGGAGGTGCTTTTGCAAGCAGAGAGAGAACAGAGACTGGGGGTGAGGGGAAGAATATGGGGAAAGTACCCCTTCCCAAAAGCAGCTGGAGAGAAAGTGGAAAATTGGAAACAGCTGAAGGGACTAAACTAAAAAGGGAGAAAGGAGAAGGAGAAAGGAGAAGGTTTAAATTCCATTAAGACTGTAAACAAGGGGAGCACAGTCTGCAACTCCACAGCTCGATAGCTGGTTGCACTCTGGTGGGAAGGGCGAATCTCCAGGAACAGAGTGGGTCTGGGAGGTTCTCAGGCCACATGGAGAAAAGCGGTTCCACTGCTGGAAGGACATTTGGTAGAGACTGTTGAAGCCACCTGGTCCCAGCAGACCCCAGAAAATGGCCACATTCACTGGTGCTAGAACAAGATCATTAAGGGTGAAGCCTGGTGCGAGACGTGCATTGTGATTTTACATAATCCCTGAAACACTGCTGCTACATTATCTCGTGAACTTTTTCTGGGGCAGTTTGGCACCTGGCCGTAGTCTCAGGGCACTAGCAGCAGCAGGATCTAGCAAGCATTCCTGGGTGCAGCCAACATTCGGCCATTGCTCAGTGAGACCCTCCTGCACAGGGGCAGAACAGGTCAAAGCTGCAGTCCTTCAGAAATAAGGGGCTGGGGAAAGCAGCCGCATCTGAGACAAAACTCAGGAGTGAGGTACTGCCTGGGACCTGGTCACGGAGTGAAAAAGCAGGGAGTGGATGAAAGCTCAAGACAGAGGACAGGTGCGCGATTGCTGATCTGGGAGAACAGAGTGGGTAGCTGAGTGGTGCCACTTTCACCTCTCCCATGCATGCACATACACACCTATGAGTGCCACAACACTCCACCCCAGTAGGCTAGCAGCACCATCTAGGGCGAGCAGAGCTGTTACACTGAGCTCCACCCAACTGGGACAACTTCACTCTTCAAGAACACAAGTCTCACTGCCGCCTTAGTTTATGGGCTGTAAAGGGCTATGTAGACTGACGTCTAGGGGAAAATGAAGTAATTTCAGTCCTACTTCAATCTGTTAGCAGGTCCATCTATTCAATTTTCTTTCTTTTTTTTCTCTTTTACATTTCTTTTTCTTGAATACAGAAATAGAAAAAAATATATTTTTATTTTCAATTTTTATTAAAAATATTTTCCTTTAATTTATTACTATATTTTTTTTACTTTTGTGTAAATTTTTTCAAATTCTATTTTACATCCATCATTTTATTTTAGTCTACTTCAGTGTATTCACCTTTTCAAATTTTCAATCTCTTTTTTCTTTATCTTTTTTTCTCTTTTTAATTTCTTTTCTTTTTCATGAATGCAGAAAGAGAAAAACTTCATTATTACTTTCAATTTCTATTAAAATATTTTTCTATATTTTTAAATTATTTTTTTGTTTTATGTAATTTTTTTTCAAATTCTATTTTACTTCCATCATTTTATGTTGGTCTACTACAGTATATTCACTTTTTCAAATTTTTAAAAGATTTACTTTTTTCCTTTTTTCTCTTTTTCATTTCTTTTCTTTTTCTTGAATATAGAAAAAGAAGAAATACATTTTTTATTATTAATTTTTATTAAAAATATTTTTCTTTAATTTTTTCTACTATATTCTTTATTTTTGTGTATATTTTTTCAAATTCTTCTAACTTCAGTGTATTCATCTTTTTGAATTCTCAAAAGAATTCCTTTTTTTTCTCCCCCCTTTTTTTTCTCTAATCTTTCAAAACACTTTCAACACCCAGACCAAAACACACCTAGGATCTAGCATCATCTATTCGATTTGTGTGTGTGTCTCTGTGTGTGTGTGTGTTTAATTTTTTAATTTTAATATTTTTTTAAATTTTAATGTTTCTACTTCATCAATTCCTTTTCTTCCTTCAAAATGACAAAACAAAAGAATTCATCCCAAAAGCAAGAGCACAAGAAACAACAGCTAGGGATTTGACCAACACATGTACAAGCAAGTTGTCTGAACCAAAATTTAGAATCACAATAATAAGAATACTAGCTGGAGGAGAAAATAGATTAGAATCCAGTTCTTCAGAGATAAAAGAAGTGAAAAAAAACAGCCAGAATGAAATTAAACATGCTATAACAGAGATGCAATCACAGATGGATGCAGCAGCGGCAAGGATGGATGAGGCAGAACAGATAATCAGTGATGTAGAGAAGAAACTTATAGAGAAAAAAGAAGCAGAAAAATGAGGGAGATTAAGACAAAAGAGCACTGTTTAAGAATTAGAGAAATCAGTGACCCATTAAAAAGAACAACATCAGAATCATAGGGGTCCCAGAAGAGGAAGAGAGAGAAATAGGGGTAGAAGGGTTATGTGAGCAAATCATAGCAGAAAACTCTCCTAACCTGGGGAAAGACACAGACATCAAAATCTAGCAAACACAGAGAGCCCCCATTAGATTCAGCAAAAGCGACCATCAACAAGGCATATCATAGTTAAATTCACAAAATACTCAGTCAAGGAGAGAGAATTATGAAAGCAACAAGGGAAAAAAAGTCCCTAATCTACAAGGGAAAACAGAACAGATTTGCAGTAGACCTATCCACAGAAACTTGCCAGGCCAGAAAGGAGTGGCAGGATATATTCAGCGTGGTGAATCAGAAAAATATGCAACCAAGAATTCTTTATCCAGCAAGGCTGTCATTCAAATTAAAGGAGAGATAAAAAGTTTCCCAGAAAAACAAAAATTAAAGGAGTTTGTGACCACTAAACCAGTGCTGCAAGAAATTTTAAGGGGGACTCTCTGAGTGGAGAAAAAATGAATATATATATATATATATATATATATATATATCAAAAACAACAAAGATTAGAAAGGACCAGAGAACACCACCAGAAACTCCAACTCTACAAGCATCATAATGGCAATAAATTCATATCTTTCAGTACTTACTCTAAATGTCAGTAGATTGAATGCTCCAATCAAAAGACATAGGGTAACAGAATGGATAAGAAAAAAAGATCCATCTATATGCTGTTTACAAGAGACCCACTTTAGACCTAAACACACCTTCAGATTGAAAATAAAGGGATGGAGAACCATTTATCATGCTAATGGTCAACAAAAGAAAGCCAGAGTAGCCACACTTACATCAGACAATCTAGACTTTAAAATAAAGACTGTATCATGAGATGCAGAAGGGCACTATATCATCACCAAGAGGTCTATCCACCAAGAAGACCCAACATTTATAAACATTTATGTGCCAAACGTGAAAGCACCCAAATATATATATCAATTAATCACAAACATGAAGAAATTCATCGATAGTAATACCATAATAGTAGGAGACTTCAACACTCCACTCACAGCAATGGACAGATCATCTGATTAAAAAATCAATAAGGAAACAATGGCTTTCAATGACACACTGGACCAGATGGACTTAACAGGTATATTCAGAACACTTCATCCTAAAGCAGCAGAATATACATTCTTCTCCAGTGCACATGGAACATTCTCCAGAATAGACCATATACTGGGACACAAATAAGCCCTAAGTAAGTACAAAAAGATTGAGATCATACCATGCATATTTTCAGATGACCATGGTATGAAACTCGAAATCAACCACAAGAAAAAATTGGGAAAGGCAACAACTACTTGGAGACAGAAGAACATCCTACTGAAGAACAAATAAGCTAACCAAGAAGTTAAAGAGGAAATTAAAAAGCATATGTAAGTCAATGAAAATGATAACACCACAACCCAAAACCTCTGGGATGCAGCAAAGGTGGTCATAAGAAAGTATATAGCGGGGCGGTTGGGTGGCTCAGTCGGTTAAGCGGCTGACTTCGGCTCAGGTCATGATCTCGTGGTCAGTGAGTTCAAGCCCCGCATCGGGCTCTGTGCTGACAGCTCAGAGCCTGGAGCCTGTTTCAGATGCTGTGTCTCCCTCTCTCTGACCCTCCCCTGTTCATGCTGTGTCTCTCTCTGTCTCAAAAATAAACATTAAAAATATTAAAAAAAAGAAAGTATATAGCAATCCAGGCCTATTAAAGAAGGAATAAAAATCTCAAATACACAACCTAACCTTACGCCTTAAAGAGCTTGAAAAAGAACAGCAAATAACACCCAAACCAGCAGAAGACAGGAAATAACAAAGATTAGAGCAGAAATCAATGTTATCAAAACCAAAAAAACAAAAACAAAAACAAACAAACAAACAAACAAACAAAAACACAGTAGAACAGATCAGTGAAACCAGAAGCTGGTTCTATGAAGGAACTAACAAAATTGATAAACCACTAGCCGGTTTGATCAAAAAGAAAAAGGAAAGAACCCAAATGAATAAAATCAAGAATGAAAGAGGAAAGATCACAACCATCACAGCAGAAATAAAATAAATAAAAAGAGAATATTATGAACAGTTATTTGTCAATAAAATGGGAAATCTGGAGAAATGGACAAATTCCTAGAAACACATACACTACCAAAACTGAAACAGGAAGAAATAGAAAATTTGAACAGACCCATAACCAGTAAGGAAAACGAATTAGTAATCAAAAATGTGCCAAAAAAACAAGAATCCAGGGCCAGATGACTTTCCAAGGGAATTCTATCAAACATTTAAGGAAGAGTTAACACCTATTCTCTTGAAGCTGTTCCAAAAAAAAATAGAAATGGAAGAAAAACTTCCAACCTCTTTCTATGAAGCCAGCATTGCCTTGATTCCAAAACCAGACAGAGACCCCACTAAAAAGGAGAATTATAGACCAATTTCCCTGGTGAACATGGATGCAAAAATCCTCAACAAGATATTAGCCAACTGGCTCCAACAATACATTAAAAAAAATATTCATCATGACCAAGTGGGATTTATACCTGGGATGCAGGGCTGGTTCAATATCCACAAAGCAATTAACGTGATTCATCACATCAATAAAAGAAAGAACAAGTACCATATTATCCTCTCAATAGATACAGAGGAAGCATTTGACAAAATACAGCATCTTTTCTTGATAAAAACCCTCAAGAAAGTAGGGATAGAAGGAGCATGCCTCGAGATCATAAAAGCCATATATGAAAGACCCAAGGCTAATATCATCCTCAATGGGGAAAAACTGAGAGCTTTCCCTCTCAGGTCAGGAATAAGACAGGGATGTCCACTCTCACCACTGTTATTCAACATAGTATTGGAAGTCTTAGCCTCTGCAATCAGACAACACAAAGAAACAAAAGGCATCCAAATTGGCCAAGAAGAGGTCAAACTTTCACTCTTCACAGATGACATGATACTCTATATGGAAAACCCAAAAGATTCCACCAAAAAAAACTACTAGAACTGATTCAAGAATTCATCAAAGTTGCAGGATGCAAAATCAATGCACAGAAATCGGTTGCATTCCTATACACTAACAATGAAGCTACAGAAAGAGAAATCAAGAAATCGATCCCATTTAAAGTTGCACAAAAAAACATAAAATACCTAGGAATAAATCTAACCAAAGAGTTGAAAAATCTATACACTGAAAACTATAGAAAGCTTATGAAAGACATTGAAGAAGACAAAAAAAAAATGGAAAAAGGTTCCATGCTCCTGGATAGGAAGAACAAATATTGTCAAAATGTTGATACTACCCAAAGCAATCTACATATTCAATGCAATCCCTATCAAAATAACACCAGCATTCTTCACAGAGCTAGAACAAATAATCCTAATATTTGTATGGAGCCAGAAAAGACCCCGAATAGCCAAAGCAATCTTGAAAAAGAAAACCAAAGCAGGAGGCATCACAATCCCAGACTTCAAGCTATACTACAAAGCTGTAATCATCAAGACAGTATGGTACTGGCACAAGAACAGACACTCAGATCAATGGAACAGAATAGAGAACCCAGAAATGGACCCACAAACATATGGCCAACTAATCTTTGACAAAGCAGGAAAGAACATCCAATGGCATAAAGACAGTCTCTTCAGCAAGTGGTGCTGGGAAAACTGGACAGCGACATGCAGAAGAATGAACCTGGACCACTTTCTTACACCATACACAAAAATAAACTCAAAATGGATGAAAGACCTCAATGTAAGACAGGAAGCCATCAAAATCCTCGAGGAGAAATCAGGCAAAAACCTCTTTGATCTTGGCCGCAGCAACTTCTTACTCAACACGTCTCCAGAGGCAAGGGAAACAAAAGCATAAATGAACTACTGGGACCTCATCAAAATAAAAAGCTGCTACACAGAGAAAGAAACAATCAACAAAACTAAAAGGTAACTGACAGAACAGAGAAGATATTTGCAAACGATGTATCAGATAAAGGGTTAGTATCCAAAAATCTATAAAGAGCTTATCCAACTCAACACCCAAAAAACAAATAATCCAGTGAAGACATAGGCAAAAGATATAGGCACTTCTCCAAAGATGACATCCTGATGGCCAACCGACACATGAAAAAATGCTCAACTTCACTCATCATCAAAGAAATACAAATCAATACCACAATGAGATACCACCTCACACCCATCAAAATAGCTAACAGTAACAACTCAGGCAACAACAGATGTTGGCGAGGATGTGGAGAAAGGATCTATTTTGCATTGTTGGTTGGAATGCAAGCTGGTGCAGCCACTCTGGAAAACAGTATGGAGGTTCCTCAAAAAACTAAAAGTAGAACTACCCTATGACCCAGCAATTGCACTACTAGGTATTTATCCAAGGGATACACATGTGCTGTTTCAAAGGGACACATACACCCCAAGGTTTGTAGCAGCACTATCATTAAAAGGCAAAGTATGGAAAGAGCCCAAATGTCCATCAATGGATGAATAAAGAAGATGTGATGTGTATATATATATATATATATATATATCTCCAATGGAGTATTACTCGGCAATCAAAAAACAATGAAATCTTGCCATTTGCAACTACGTGCATGGAACTGGAGGGTATTATGCTAAGTGAAATTAGTCAGTCAGAAAAAGTCAAAAATCATATGACTTTACTGATATGAGGACTTTAAGAGACAAAACTGATGAACATAAGGGAAGGGAAACAAAAATAATATAAAAACAGGGAAGGGGACAAAACAGAAGGGATGCATAAATATGGAGAATAAACTGAGGGTTACAGAAGGGGTTGCAGGAGGGGTGATGGGCTAAATGGGTAAGGGGCACTAAGGAATCTACTCCTGAAATCATTGTTTCTTTATATGCTAATTTGAGTGTAAATTTTAAAAAATAAAAAATAAAATTAAAAAGTAAAATAAAAATCTCACTGGCAAAAAATATAATAAATAAAATTAAAACAGTAAAATGAATCTCTTTTTGTCAGCATATAGATGGGTCTCTTTTTTATCCACTCTGTATCCTATGTCTTTTAATTGGAGCATTTAATCCATTTGTATTCAAAGTAATTATTGATAGATATGTACTTAATGTCATTTTATAATTTGTTTTGTGGTTATTTTGAAATTTTTCTCTGATTATTTCTTTTCCTTCTCTCATTCATGATTTGTTGATTTTCTTTAGTGAGATATTTTTATTCTTTTTCTTCTTTGTATATTAGTGGTTTTGATATATGGTTACCATTAGGTTAGCATATAACTGCTTCTACAAGTAGTTTATATTAAATTGATGTTCATTAAAGTCTGTATCCATTCTTTATTCTTCTCCTCTCCATGTTTATGTATATGTCATCATTTTTACATCCCTTTTATCTTGTGAATTCCATGTTTCTCTTTTTACATAAATATCTATTTTTGTTGTTTTTGTGTTTCCTACCTTCATACTGTCAGTTTTGGCATCTCCTTTGCACTCAAAGAGTCTCCTTTGATATTTCTTGCAGGGGTGGTTTAGTGGTTACAAACTCCTTTAGCTTTTGTTTGTATGGGAAACTCTTTAGCTCTGTTTCTATTCTAAATGATACCCTTGCTTGATATCCTATTCTTGGCTGCAGATTTTTCTTATTCAGCACATTGACTATATTATGCCACTTTTTCTGGCTTGGAAAGTTTCTGCTGAAAATCTCCTGATAGCTGTATGAGTCTTCCCCAGAATGTGACTATCTTTTTTTGGCCTTCCTGTTTAAAAAAAAAATGTTTCTTTATCACTATATCTTGGAAATTTAATTACAATGTTTTGATGTGTTCTTTATTTTGTTGATTTTGATAGGGGTTTTCTGTGCTTCGTGAATATGTATATCTGTTTCCTTCCCCAGATTGGGGAAGTTTTCAGCTTTTATCTCTTCAAATAATTTTTCTGCCCCCTTTTCTCTTTCTTCTTCTGGGACTCCTATAATATGAATGTAATTATGTTTGGTGGACTCACTGAGTTCTCTAAATCTATTCTCCTTTTGCATAATTCTTTTTTCTCTTTTCTTCAGATTGATTACTTTCCATTGCTCTGTCTTCTAGGTCACTAATTTTTTTCCTCTACCTCTTCTAGCCTGCTGCTCAGTGCATCAATGTTTCTCATTTAGTTTATTGAGCCCTTTATCACTGCTATGTTGTTCCTTATCTGTGTGTTAAGGGTTTTATTAATGATCATCGCTTTAAATTCTTTATCAGTCATGTTACTTATATATGTTTCACTCAAATATCTGGCTGTGCCCTTGTCCTTTTCTTTCATTTGGTATAAAATTTCTCTATCTCCTATTTTATCTGTCTCTCTGTGTATGTTTCTCTATGTTAGGAAAGTTAGCTGTCTTATGCTCTTGAAAGTAGCAACATTATGAAGAAAAGGTCCTGGAATCCTCTACAGTGCAGTGTCCCTTTCCACCAGAATGTGACCCTTTAGAAGAGTATCCTAAATATGTTTCTGATGCCCCACTGCGTTTTATGAATCACTTTTCCTTTCAGTGTATTGATCTACACTGACTCTGCCTGTTGTGGGATGTACTTGCTTTCTGTGATATTACTGGGAGCCAGTCAGGCTATCTCTGAGGGAGTGTGTTTGCTAAGGGACTTGGGGGACAGTGTGGTAATATTAGCTAAATTTGCCCTGGGCCACTAGTTTTATGCCAGATCTCCTTCAGCACAGAGGCAGCTAAGAGAAGCTGGTGTCACAAGGCTAGGTGTATCACTTGGCAATGGCTGGGCAAGGCCTGGCACACCAAGGTGGTTGGGGGCATATGGCTGAACATGGCACAGTGGATGCATGCTTCACAGTGGCTAGGTGCAGTGTACAGCAGCAGCAGTGCACTCAATAGTTGATTGTGGCATGCAGCAACATATTTCTCTTTTAACTATTGAATTATTTTAGCCCCAAAATGCTCTTAAGACTCTGTTTTTTTTTCTTTTGTATTACAGAAGTGAGTAATGTAAAAAAAAACTTTAATAAACACTTTAAATATTGATGAAATTTTAGACATATATTGTTACTTTAAGCTCAAATTTTAGAAGAGTTTATTTATTTTCATAAGGAATCTCCACCCAACATGGACATCAAACTCCTTGAGATCAAACATCAAACTCCTGACCTTGAGATCAATAGTTGCATGCTCTACCTACTGAACCAACCAGGCACCCACAAAGCTCAAAATTTAGACACTAGAGAACTTCTAACACTTTCAGATAGTTTGACTTCATATGTGAAATGGCAATATCCAATGAAGAAGTTTTAAAAAATTCAGATGACATAACTATTGCAATTGCCGAAAATTAAAACACTGATTAAACTTTTTTCCACTTCATTTAGGATTTTCTTTGAAAATGAATTGTTTTATGGCAGATAAACTGAAGACTGACTTAAATTTCTTTAGAAATATTCTATTTTGTTCTTTCTTTTCCAAAGAAACATGGATGTTATCTACAATCAGTTAAATTATGTCAGTGGATTGCCTGAAATTTAGTAGTTATCTATGATCAGTTAAATTATAATATGCCAGTAGATTGCCTGAAATTTAGTAGTTACCTATGATCAGTTAAGTTATAATATGCCAGCATATTGCCTGAAATTTAGTAGTTACTCTTTTTTCTCCAACTTACAAATAGTGGGAGAATAGTAATGCAGTATTTCTTTGAGGGAAAAAACACACAGACATTCTGACTTCATATGTATGAATTATATAGAAATCTCTGAAGTTTGATATGGTAGACTTTTGATAATATTTCCATGTTTCTTAGAACATAGACTGAATTATAATATCAGAGCAATGTTTTATAAAGGAAAGTTGAAAAGCATTTTTAACTCTTTACAAATTATGTTTTACTTGATGCTATTTGTAAATAAGTAGATATGAACATAGGGCCATAAACAGTTTACTGTATTTAAAATGGTTCCAAGAGGATCACACTGTTCCAAGACCTCTCAGGTAATACTATATCTTGATATATAAAATTCCAAGCACTACACTGTCACACTCTGCTCTCAGCTAAGGTCATACTTTTGTATGTCTCCAAAAACTCCTTTGAAAAATCAAAGACACACCTGTTACAGTATCCATAGAAACCCAGCAGCAACTAATAATTCTGTTTATGATTTGTATTTCTGTTTATGTTTTTACCATATTAGCTAGCTTCAAATAACGGGGTCCATTGGAAATAGTACATATAATTTGTTGGGGATGTGATGGAAGGAAAGTTCTCAGACATAGGCTTTGGTCCTCATACCAAAGGCTAAAGTCAGGAGATTGAATTGTGAAATTTAAAAATCCAAAAAGCCTTTAAATGGAAGGAGACAGGATATTTTATTAAACTTGTCTTCTGAAAAAGAAATAATTGAATTAACTTTGCTTATTTCCTCTTTAACTTAAAAAGGAAATTTAATTTTCCTGGCAAAAGATTCAAGACCATGGATATCATAATTTCATTTAATATTCAGCAGCTATTTATCAACCTAGGAACTAGAGAAACATTAATAAATTCCTATAGAAAAAAATGTAGAAAATCTTCTTCATAGAAGTTGTACTTATATAAGTTTTTGTGAACTTGCAAGGAATTTTCAGGACTATGTACTATTTTGAGCAATTCACCAGCAGAAAAAAAAGCAGATTCAGGATGCAATGCATTTCACAGTTTGAAATAAGAGCTGCATAAGTTGATTTGATGGCTTAAGGACAGAATTTATTTCCTCTCTATTTAAATTCCTATTTCTAGTGTTATTGACTAAAATTACAGTTTATTGGCACCCGCTCCTTATCACAAGCCCCCAAATTATTCACTATTTAAGATCTGTAGAGTTTCTTCTTGAACAAAGTACCCTATCATCTGGTAGTCAAAGAAATTATTTTATTATGGCAAATTTTTATCTGTTTTTTTAATCAAAGCAATGCATGCACTATGTTAAAATGTCACTAGTATGCCATATTAAGATAATAGAATTTCATTTTAAGTGAAATAGTGTGCTTTCTTGAACTTGTAATAATTTATTTGTTATATAGAATAACTCATAATCAAAAAATTCTCTTGGAATATAGTTTAGAGGGACATTACAGGTTCACTGTGAGAGTAGGTAATAGTACTCATAGTAAATATAAAATTTGTTTATTTTTTTAGTTTATCTATTTATTTTGAGAGAGAGAGAGAGAGAAAGAGAGAAAATGTGTGAGTGGTGGAAGAGCAGAGAGAGGAAGAGAGAGAATACAAAGCAGGCTCCTCATTGTTAGCACAGAGCCAGATGCATGCCTATCTTAAACTGTGAAATCATGACCTGAGCCAAAACCAAGAGTCAGATGCTTAACCAACTAAGCCACTCAGATGTTCCATGAAAATAAACTTTAAATATTGAGCCACCAATACTGTTAGGCTTATAAAGATATGGACATTTATCTTTAATTATCTGTATCCTTTAGATAACCTTATTAAAATAAGTAGGGAGACTGGAAGATGGCAGAGGAGTAGGAGGACCCTAGGTTCCTCTCATCCCATAAACACAACCATGTAAATATCAAATCATCCTAAATGATGAGGGAGCATGTGGCAAGCTGACACACTGCAACTCCCCCACCACCCAAGTAGGATATGTGTGATATTCCTCAGACACTCCTGGCTGCCCAAGAACAAAGGAAAGTAAAGAAAACAAATGGATAACTTATAGAGATCACAGTCATGAGTTTCCACCAGTTTACAAATATCTTAGTAAATTATAAGAAAAGGCAATCTTATCAATAGCTTAATCTCCAGAAATGTGTAACCTCAGTTTTATGGAGCCCCAACATCACCCCCCCCCTCCATAATGATGTGGGGAACAAAGGCAATAAGGAAATTAAATTTCCTTATCACCTGCAACCCATTGACAAGTACTTGAGGCAAATACAGAGTATAACTTTTCTCCAGGAACCTCATACTGTCATAATGTTAATCCCTTACTAGAGGAAAAACAACCTTAGTTTGACAATAGCTAGGCCTCAGGTATCTTATCAGTCTTCTTTAACATAGGAAAGTCCTTCTGGAGGCCTTTCTTTTGCCTTTACCTTCCCTAATTCCATAGTATATAACCAGTCACTTTTTACAACCCCAGTGCACCTTGTTCTATGCATGGGTCTTGTCCCCAAGCTTTAACAAAAACACTTTTTTTTTTCTTTTTGACCAAAGACATCTCCTGAATTCTGTCTTGGCCATCAGTTACAACCCCAATCACTCCAGAACCCCATCACTAAATACCCCAGAAATCAACCTAAAGACTGAGAAAAGAAACTCCAAAACAAATGGGAGAGAAAAAGCCACATCAAAGAAGGTAAGAAGTACAGAAAGGGGGTGTAAGGGAGAAACAGATCATGGATGCTGCAGAGGGGAAGGAGCCATGGTCATGGAGAAAGACAAGAAAGAAAGGAGCACACACGGGAATGCATAAGGAGAATATTTCCCCAAAGCCATTGATTGGGAAAATGAAAAGGGCTGATTTTTTGACTTCTTGCAACCAGCAGGTCTTAAAGACTGGAGTTTCAAAGGTAATCAGGCTTGGCTGGGATAGAGCCCAGAGAGCACTGCTATACTCCTGCAGAGAAGGCATGCAAATGACCCAGGGACAGAGAACATGGAAACAGAAATCTGAAGAATGTCTGGGGTACACAATGGGGAGTTTATTTATTCTTTGAGCATGCCCCTGAGAGGCAACATTCAGGGAGATGCCTCTCTGGGGAAAAATAATTGGCTGCTACCATTCCTCTCCCTAACCCTCAACATAAACATAGAGCCAATTGTGGGAAGCAGCACAGCACACACACTGGCTGCCTAACCTGCTTACACCAAGTCCCACATCCTTGCACTCTGGCCTAACTGCCCTTCTAGGACAAGTTTGCCTCAGTCCCAACATGGCAGGCCATTTCTCTCAGAAGACCAGTATAAACCCCTGTGCACAACATGTTTGCCCACCATAGAATTCTGCAGGGATTCAGTTCCAATACAGGTAGCATCAGGTCTCATTTAACAAGCAGACCAGAGAACACCTAGTTAAAACTTGTTGACCAAGCACAAAACATTTCACACTACATACAAGGAAATCCTGTGCTGATGACTGGCCTAACGGATAGAGGAGACAAAACAGCAGAGCACACACAATACACACCAAAGTAATTCCCTGAAGCACAAGGCCGTTGGTAATATATGACCTCTCCTTCATAAAGCCATTAATTTTAGGAGCAGGAAACATAATAGGCTTTTCTAACAAAGTGAAGAAGACATAAAACAAATGCAAAGGTGAAGGAATTCATCACAAATGAAAGAACATGATAAGGTGACAGCCAGAGACCTAAGAGAAACAGATATAAGTAACATGCCTGATGGAAAATTTAAGCGACAATCATAACGGTACAAAAGGGTGTGATAAAAAAAATGGAAGACTACAGGGAGACACCACAGAGATAAAAAATCTTCAAAACCATCACTCAGAAATGAAAAATGCAGTAAATGAGATGAGAAACAGGCTTGATGCAATGAACATAAGACTGGAAGAAGCAGAGGAATGAATAAGTGATAAAGAAGAAAATTAATGGAAAAACATGAAGCTGAACAAAAAACTAAAAGAAGTATGAAACACAAGAATAGACAAGGAACTTAGCGATTCCATTGCTTGAAAAAAGAGAGAGAAAAAGTAGCTGAAAATTTGAGTAAATAATAGCTGAAAACTTTTGTAATCTGGGGAAGAAAACAGATATCCAGTTCAAGATGTCAGAGAGAACTCCTGTTAAAATCAACGAAAGCAGAGAAAAACCAAGACACATTTTAATTAAATTTTTAAAATATAGTGATAAAGAAAAAAATTATTTATTTTAATTTTTCAACATTATTATTTATTTTTGAGAGGCAGAGACAGAGCATGAGCAGGGGAGGGACGGAGAGAGAGACACAGAATCCAAAGCAGGCTCCAGGCTCTGAGTTGTCAGCACAGAGCCCGACACAGAGCTCAAACCCACAAACTGTGACATCATGACCTGAGCTGAAGTCGGACGCTCAACCGACTGAGCCGCCAAAGCTCCTGTAAAGAAAAAAAAATCTTAAATGCAACACCACAAAAGAGGTGCTGAACTTATGAGGGAAGACCCGTAAGGCTAGCTGGAGATTTCTTAACAGAAACGCAGCAAGCCAAAGGAGTGGCATGATATAGTCAAAGTGCTAAATGAAAAAATATCTGCAGCCAAGAATACTCTATCCAGAAAAGCTATTATTGAGAATATAAGGAGAAATAAAGAGTTTCCCAGATAAACAAAAGTTAAAGGTGTTCATGACCACTAAAGCAGCCCTGTAGAAAATATTCAAGGGCACTCTTTGAGTAGAAAGGAAAGACTAAAAGTGACAAAGATAAGAAAGAAACAGAGAAAATCTCCAGAAACAATGACAAAACAAGTAATATAATGCCTACACACACACACACACACACACACACACACACACACACAATTACTCTGAGTATAAATGGACAAAACTTTGCATTCAAAAGATATAAGGTGCCAGAATGGATAAAAGCACAACAACAAAGTATATGCTGTCTACAAGAGACTCATCTTACAGCTAAAAACACCTGCAGATTGAAAGTGAAGGGATGGAAAAACATTTACAAATAGACATCAAGAGAAAGCCAGAGTAGTAATACTTATATCATATTTGAAACCAAAGATTACAAGAGGTGAAGAAAGGCACCATATCATAATAAAGGGGGCTATCCAACAAGAAGATGTAACAATTGTAAATATGTATGTTCTCAACTTGGAAACACCCAAATATATAAAACAATTCATAACAAACATCATAAAGAAACAAGCAGATAATAATACAATAAGAGTAGAGTACTTTAACATCCCACTGGCATCAATGCACAGATCATCTAAGCAGAAAATCAAGAAGGAAACAAGGGCTTTGCATGTCATGCTGGACCTGATCAACATAATGTTATATTCAGAATATTTCATTCAAAGCAGCAGATTACAAAATTTTTCAAGTGCACATGGGACTTTCTCTAGAGTAAATCACATACTCAGTCACAAATCAGGCCTCAAAAAGTACGAAAGGATTGCAATTATACCATGCATAATTTCTGACCAAAATGCTATGAAACTTGAAGTCAACCACAAGAAAAAAAATAAAAGACCACAAATACATGGAGGTTATACAATGTGCTACTAAAGAATGGATGGTCAAGCAGAAAATCAGAGAACAAACAAAAAATACATGGAAACAAATGAAAATGAGAGCATGACAGTCCAAAAACCTTTGGGATGAAGCAAAAGCTGTCATAAGAGGCAAGTATATTGCAATATAGGTCAATATCAAAAAGCAAAAAAAGTCTCAAATAAACAACTTAAACTTATACTTAAAGGATGTAGAAAAAGAACAAAAAATGAAGCCTAAAGCCAGCAGAAGAAAAGAAATAATAAAGATTACACTAGAAATAAATGATTATAGAAACTGAAAAAATACAGTAGAATAGATCAATGAAACCAGGAGGTTGTTCTTTGAAAAAAAATAATACATTTGATAAACCTCTAGCCAGACTTACCAAAAGAAAGGATAAGAGACACATATAAATAAAATCATAACTGAGAAAAGAAATAACAACCAACACCACAGAAATACAAACAATTATAGTAGAATATTATGAAAAACTATATGCCAACAAATTGGCAACTTGGGAAACATGGATAAATTCCTAGATACATATAAACTACCAAAACTGAAACAGGAAGAAATAGAAAACTTCAACAGACAAAAAAAAAAAAACAGCAAAGAAACTGAATCAGCAATTAAAAAAAACCTCTCAATAAAAAATAGAGATAAAAAACCCATGAGTATGAGAGAATTAGAGAACTAAGTGATGCAATCAAATGGAACAATACCCGTATCATAGGAAATCCAGAAGAAGAAGAGAGACAAAAAGGGGCTGAAGGTATACTTGAACAAATCATAGATGATAACTTCCCTAATCTGGGGAAGGAAAAAGGCATTGAAATCCAAGAGGAACAGAGAACTCCCTTTAGACGTAACTTGAATCAATCTTCTGCACAACATATCATAGTGAAACTGGCAAAATACAAGGATAAAGAGAAAATTCTGAAAGTAGCTAGGGATAAACAGGCTCTAACTTACAGAGGTAGACACATAAAAATAGTAGCAGACCTATCTACTGAAACTTGGCAGGCCAGAAAGGAATGGCAAGAAATCTTCAATGTGATGAACAGAAAAAAATATGCAGCTGAGAATCCTTTATCCAGCAAGCCTGTCATTCAGAATAGAAGGAGAAATAAAGGTTCTCCCAAACAAACAAAAACTGAAGGAATTCATCACTATTAAACCAGCCCTAGAAGAGATCCTAAGGGGGATTCTGTGAGTGAAATGTTGCAAGGACCACAAAGTACCAGAGACATCACTACAAGCATGAAACCTACAGATAGCACAAGGATTCTAAACCCATATCTTTCAATAATAACACTAAATGCAAATGGAATAAATGTTCCAACCAAAAGACATAGGGTATCAGAATGGATAAAAAAACAAGACCCATCTGTTTGCTGTCTACAAGAGACTCATTTTAGACCTGAGGTCACCTTCAGATTAAAAGTGAGGGGATTGAGAACTATCTATCATACTACTGGAAGCCAAAAGAAAGCTGGAGTAGCCATACTTATATCAGACAAACTACACTTTAAATTAAAGGCTGTAACAAGAGATGAAGAAGGGCATTATCTAATTACAGGGTCCATCCATGAGGAAGAACTACCAATTATAAATGTCTATGTGCCAAAAACAGGAGCCCCAAAATATATAAAACAATTAATCATAAACATAAGCAACCTTATTGATAAGAATGTGGTAATTGCAGGGGACTTTAATACCCCACTTACAACAATGGATAGATCATCTAGACATAGGATCAATAAAGACACAAGGGCCCTGAATGATACATTGAATCAGATGGATTTGACAGATATATTTAGGACTCTGCATCCCAAAGCAAAATAATATACTTTCTTCTCAAGTGCACATGGAACATACTCCAAGAGAGGTCACAAACTGGGTCACAAAATAGCGCTTCATAAGTAGAAAAGAATTGAGATCATACCATGCACACTTTTAGACCACAATGCTATGAAGCTTGAAATCAACCACAGGAAAAAGTCTGGAAAACCTCCAAAAGCATGGAGGTTAAAGAGCACTCTACTAAAGAATGAATGGGTCAACCAGGCAATTAGAGAAGAAATTAAAAAATATATGGAAACAAATGAAAATGAAAAGACAACAATCCAAACACTTTGGGATGCAGCGAAGGCAGTCTTGAGAGGAAAATACATTGCAATCCAGGCCTATCTCAAGAAACAAGAAAAATCCCAAATACAAAATCTAACAGCCCACCTAAAGGAAATAGAAGCAGAACAGCAAAGACATCCCAAACCCAGCAGCAGAAGAGAAGTAATAAAGATCAGAGCAGAAATAAACAATATAGAATCTAAGAAAAAAAACTGTAGAGCAGATCAATGAAACCAAGAGTTGTTTTTTTGAAAAAATACATAAAATTGATAAACCTCTAGCCAGGCTTCTCAAAAAGAAAAGGGAGATGACTCACATAGATAAAATCATGAATGATAATGGAATTATGATAACAAATCCCTCAGAAATACAAGAAATTATCAGCGAATACTATGAAAAATTATATGCCAACAAACTGGACAACCTGGAAGAAATGGACAAATTCCTAAGCACCCACACACTTCCAAACCTCAAACAGAAATAAGTAGAAAACTTGAACAGACCCATAACCAGCAAAGAAATTGAATCAGTTATCAAAAATCTTCTAACAAATAAGAGTCCAGGACCAGTTGGCTTCCTTGCGAAATTCTACCTGACATTTAAAAGAGAGTTAATACCTATCCTTCTCAACCTGTTTCAAAAAATAGAAAGATAAGGAAAACCTCCAGACTCATTCTATGAAGCCAACATTTCTTTGACTACCAAATCAGACAGAGATCCAGAAAAAAAGAGAACTACAGGCCGATATCCTGATACATGAATTCAGCAATGTTGCAGGGTACAAAATTAATGTACAGAAATCGGTTGCATTTTTATACACCAATAACGAAGGAACAGAAAGAGAATTAAAGAAACTGATCCCATTCACAATTTCACCAAGAACCATAAAATAGCTAGGAATAAACCTAACCAAAGATGTAAAAGATCTGTATGCTGAAAACTATACAATACTTATGAAGGGAATTGGAGAAGATACAACGAAATAGAAAAACATTCCATGCTCATGGATTGGAAGAATAAATGTTGTTAAAATGTCAATACTACCCAAAGCAATCTACACATTCAATGCAATCCCAAGCAAAATTCCACCAGCATTCTTCCCGAAGCTAGAACAAGCAATCCTAAAATTTTATGGAACCACAAAAGACCCCAGATAACCAAAGTAATATTGAGGAAGAAGACCAAAGCGGGAGGCATCACAATCCCAGACATTAACCTCTACTACAAAGTTGTAATCATCAAGGCAGTATGGTACTGTTATAAAAACAGACACAGAAACCCATGGCATAGAATAGAGACTCCGGAACTGGACTCAAAAAAGTATGGCTAACTAATCTTTGACAAAGTAGCAAAGAATATCCAATGGGAAAAAGACAGTCTCTTTAACAAATGGTGTTGGGAGAACTGGACAGCAACATGCAGAAGAATGAAACTAGACAACTTTCTTACACCATTCACAAAACTAAACTCCAAATGGATGAAGTACCTGAAAGGGAGACAGGAAACCATCAAAACCCTAGAGGAGAAAGCAGGAAAAACCTCTTTGACCTCAGCCACAGAAATTTCTTACTCAACACATCTCCAAAGCCAAGGGAATTAAAACCAAAAATGAACTTTTGGGACCTCATGAAGATAAAAATCTTCTGCACTGCAAAGGAAACAATCAACAAAAGTAAAAGGCAACCAACAGAATGGAAAAAGATATTTGCAAATGACAAAGGGCTAGTATCCAAGATCTATAATGAACTCACCAAACTCCACACCCAAAAAAACATATAATCCAGGAAGAAATGGGCAGAAAACATGGATAGACACTTTTCCAAAGAAGACATCCAGGCACATGAAAAGATGCTCAACAGGCACATGAAAAGATGCTCAACATCACTCCTCATCAGGGAGATACAATTCAAAACCACACTGAGATATCACCTCACACCAGTCAGAAATGCTAAAATGAACAAACCAGGAGACTATAGATCTGGAGAGGATGTGGAGAAATGGGAACCCTCTTGCACTTTCAGTGGGAATGCAAACTGGTGCAGTCACTCTGGAAAACAGTGTGGAGGTTCCTTAAAAAATTAAAAATAGAACTACCCTATGACCCAGCAATAGCACTGCTAAGAATGTACCCAAGGGATACATGAGTGCTGATGTATAGGGGCACTTGTACCCTAATGTTTATAGCAGCACTTTCAACAATAGCCAAATTATGGAAAGAGCCTAAATGTCTATCAACTGACGAATGGACAAAGAAGATGTGGTTTATATATACAATAGAATACTACTTGGCAATGAGAAAGAAGTAAATCTGGCCATTTGCAGCAATGTGGATGGAACTGGAATGTATTAGGTTAAGTGAAATAAGCCCAGGAGAGAAAGATAGATACCATATGTTTTCATTCATATGTGGATTTGAGAAAGCTAACAGAAGACCATGCGGGAGGGGGAGGAAAAAAAAGTTAGAGAGGGAGGGAGCCAAACCATAAGAGACTTTTAAAAACTGAGAATAAACTGAGGTTTGGTGGGGGCCGCAGGAGGGGAAAGTAGGCGATGGACATTGAGGAGGGCTCCTGTTGGGATGAGTATTGAGTGTTCTATGGAAACCAATTTGACAATACATTTCATATTTAAAAAAGTCTCAATAAATAATAGTCCAAGACCAGATGGGTTCACAGGCAATTCTCCCAAACATTTAAAGAAGAGTTAATACCTATTCTTCTAAAACTATTCCTATTCCAAAAATACAGATAAAAAAGGAAAACTTCTAAATTAATTCTATGAGGGTAACATTACTGTGATACCATAACCGGATAAAGACACTACTAAAAACGAAAACTATTGGCCATTATTTCAGGGGAACATGGATGAAATAATTCTGAGTAAAATATTAGTAAACCAAATCCGACAGTACAATAAAAGAATCATTAACCATGATCAAGTGGGATTTATTCCTGGGCTGCAAGGGTAGCTCAATAGTCACAAATCAATTAAGTGGCACACCATACTAATAAAAGCAAGGGTAAGAATTCTATGATCCTTTCAAAAGATGCAAAGAGATCATTTGATAAAGTAGAATTCATTCATGATAAAAAACAATTCAACAAAATAGGTTTAGAGGGACTATACTTCACCGTAATAAAGGCCGTATATGAAAAACCCACAGCTATTATCATTCTTAGTGGTTAAAAACAGAACTTTTCCTCCATGATCAGGAAAGAGAATGGGATCTCAGCCCTCACCAGTGTTATTTGACCTAGTACTTGGAAGTTCTAGCCTCTTAAATCAGACAACAAAAAGAAATAAAAGGCATCCAAATCAGCAAACAAGTCAAACTTGCACCATTTGCAGATGACATGATACTCTATATAGAAAACCCAAAAGATTCCATCAAAAACCGTTAGCACTGATACAGGAATTCAGTAAAGTCACAGGACACAAAATCATGATACAGAATTCTGTTGCATTTCTATACACCAATAATGGTTCAGGACAAAGAAAAATCAAGAAATAAATCCCACTTACAATTTTCCCCAATCCATAAAATACCTTGGAATAAACCTAACCAAAGAGGTAAAATATCTTTACTTGGAAAACTATAAAATACTGATGAAAGAAATTAAAGATGACACAAAAAAATGGAAACATATTCCATGCACATGGATTGGAAAAACAAATATTGTTAAATGGTCTATACTATCCAAAGTAATCCACACATTTTTTTGCAATCTGTATCAAAATACCAACAGAATTTTTCATATATAGAACAAACAATCCTAAAAGTTGTGTGGAACCACAAAAGACCATAAATAGCCAAAGCAATCTTGAAAAATCTTCACAATTCTGGACTCAAGATATTTTACAAAGGTGTAGTGATCAAGATAGTACGGTACTGACACAAGATTAGACACGTAGATCAATAGAACAGAATTGAAAACCCAGAAATGAACCCACAACTATATGCTCATTTAATCTTTGACAAAGCAGAAAAGAATATCCAATGGAAAAAAGACAGTCTCTTCAACAAATAGTGTTGGAAAAACTGGACAGCTACATGAAAAAGAATGAAACTAGACCAGTTTTTATTCACCATACACAAAGATAAACCCAAAATGAATTAAGGACCTAAATCGGAGACCTGAAAGCATAAAAATCCTAATAGAAAACTCAGTAATTTCTCTGACATGGGCTGTAAGAACATCTTTGTAGATATGTCTCCAAAGGGAAACAAAAGCAAAAAAATCTTTTGAGACTGCATCAAAATAAAAATCTTTTCCAGATCAAAGGAAACAATACAAAAACCTAAAAGGCAACTTACTGAGGGAAGATATTTGCAAATGACATATCTGATAATCCAAAATATATAAATAACTTACACAATTCAACTCCAAAAAATAAATAACCCAATTAAAAAATGGGCAGAACACATAAAAAGACAGTTCTCCAGTGAAGACACACAGCTGGCCAACTGACACATGAAAAGATTTTCGACATCACTAATCATCAGGGAAATGCAAATCAAAGCCACAAGGAGATATCATCTCATATCTGTCAGAATGGCTAAAATCAACAACACAAGAAACGGCAAGTGTTGGTGAGGATGTGGAGAGAAAGGAACCCTTGTGCAATGTTGCTGTGAATGCAAACTGGTACAGTTACTATAGAAAACAGTTTGGAAGTTGATCAAAAACTAAAAATAGAATTAACAGGGGTGCCTAGGTGTCTCAGTCAGTTAAGCATCTGGCTCTTCGTTTCAGCTCAGGTCATAATCTCAGTTTCATGACTTCAAGCCCCACACTGGACTCTCCACTGGCAGCATGGAGCCTGACTGGGATTCTCTCCTTCTCTTTCTGCCCCTCCCCCACTTGTGCTGTGTTTCTCAAAAATAAACAAATAAACTTAAAAAAAAATAAGAAAAATAGAATTACCATATGATCCAGTAATTCCACTACATGATATTTACCCAAAGAATATGAAAACACTAATTTGAATATATGCAGCCTTGTGTCTGTTCCAAAGTTATTTACCATAACCAACTTATGAAAGCAGTCCAACTGTCCACTGATAGATGGTTGGGTAAAGAAGATGTGGTATACATAGTCAATGGAATATTACTCAGTCATAAGAATGAAATCTTGCCATTTGCAACAACATTGGTGACACTAGAGGGTTTCATGCTAACTTAAATAAGCCTGTCAGAGAAAGACAAATACAATATGCTTTCACTCATAAATGGAATTTAAGAAACAAAACAAATGATCAAAGGGAAAAAGAGAGTGAGGCAAATTAAGAAACAGACTCTTGACTGTAGACAGCAAACTGATGGTTACCAGAGGGAAGATGGTTGGGAGGATGGTTTAAATAGGTAATGGTGATTAAGGAGTGCACATGTTATGATGAGCACAGGGCATTGTGTGTAAGTATTAATCTCTATATTGTACAAATGAAACTAATGTTACGTTGTATGTTTCCTAACTGGAATTTAAGTGAAAACTTAAAAACACAATAAAAAGTAGCAAAAATGTATTATTTGTGTTACTATTATTGCCTATACCCACCCAAATTTTAAAATAACACATACTTAATAAAGAGCTTTTTTAACTTTGTATTTACCATTCCTTCATCCTGTATAGTAATTATCAACAAAATATTTAATGATTTAAATAATAATGTCAATGACCAAATAAGTAATAAAATGGCAATAAACACATATCTATCAATAATTACTTTGAATGTGTATAGAGTAAATGCTCCAAACAAAAGACATATGGTATTAGAATGGACTTAAAAAACCCAGATCCGGGGCGCCTGGGTGGCGCAGTCGGTTGAGCGTCCGACTTCAGCCAGGTCACGATCTCGCGGTCCGTGAGTTCGAGCCCCGCGTCAGGCTCTGGGCTGATGGCTCGGAGCCTGGAGCCTGTTTCCGATTATGTGTCTCCCTCTCTCTCTGCCCCTCCCCCGTTCATGCTCTGTCTCTCTCTGTCCCAAAAATAAATAATAAAATAAATAAATAAATAAATAAATAAATAAAAATAAAAATTAAAAAAACCCCAGATCCATCTATATGCTATCTACAAGAGACTCATTTTAGACTTGAAGATACGTGCAGAATTAAAGTGAGGGGGTAGAAGGGTGCTTGGGTGGCTAAGTCAGTTAAGCATCTGACTTCAGTTCAGGTCATTATCTTATGGTTTTGTGAGTTCCAGACCCACATTGGGCTCTCTGCTGTCAGCACAAAGCCCAGTTTGGATGCTTTGTCTCCCTTTCTCTCTGCCCCTCCTCCACTTGTTCTCTCTGTCTGTCTCAAAAATAAGTAAATAAACTTAAAAAAAGTGAGGGTGTGGAGAAACTTATCATGCAAATGGATGTCAAAAGAAAAAGTAGCAATTCTTATATTGGACAAATCAAACTTTTTTGTTCTTGTATTGTTTTTATCCTGCTTTAGTATCAAGGCAGTACTGGACTCATGGAATGATTTTGAAGTTGTTCCCTCTGTGCCATTATTCATAAGATATTGATAAAGATTGTCATTAATTATTTTTTCAAATGTTTGATAGAATTCACCAATGAAACCATGTGTCCTTCGGCTTTTCTGTGCTCAGAGACTTTTTTATTCCTAATTCAACTTTCATTCTTGTTATTGGTCTTAGAATATTTTCCATCTCTTGGATTCATGATTCAATCTTGTTAACTTGAGTTTTTTTAAGAATTTTCTGTTTTTTTTTCAAAGTTATCTGATTTATTAGTATAAAATTGTTTATAGTAATCTGTTATCATACTATGTATTTGTTATATTGTATCATACTATGTTATTTGTTGTATTGTTTCTCTTCCATTTCTCATTTTGGTTTTTGAGTCTTTTCTCCTTGTTTCCTTGTTAATGTAGCTAAAGTATTGCCAATTTTGTTTAGTTTTTTGGAAAAATTGGTAATTACTTTCAATGTTGTTATTGTTTATTCTGGTCTCTTATTTGTCATTTTTATTTATTAATTATTTCTTCTACTGTATTTTACTTAAGTTTATTCCTTTTTTTAATGTTTATTTTTTAGACAGAGAGACACATACACATAGTGCGAGTGGGGGAAGGGTAGAGAGAGAGGGAGGCACAAAATCCCAAGCAGGCTCCAGGCTGGAAGCTGTCAGTACAGAGCCCAATGCAGGGCTTCAACTCAAACCAAAAGATCATGATCTGAGCTGAAGTCAGACACTCAACCAACTGAGCCACCCAGATGTCCTTTGTTATGTCTCTTTTTATGTGATTTAACCAGTGGGTTCTTCTGTGTGTACTTAAAGGAAATGTGTGTTTTATTTTTCTTGGATGGAATGTTTTATATATCTTTCAGAACCATATATTTTGAAGCATACTTCAAGTAAAAAATGTTGAAAATAAAATAGTTTTACTTGAGGGTACTCATTTCACATAAAGTATATCAGGGCCCCCTGGGTGGCTCAGTTGGTTAAGCATCCGACTTTGGCTCAGGTCATGACCTTGCGATTAGTGAGTTTGAGCCCCGTGTCAGGCTCTGTGCTGACAGCTCAGAGCCTGGAGCCTGCTTTGGATTCTGTGTCTACCTCCCTCTCTCTCTTTCTGCCCCTCCCCTGCTCACTCTCTGTGTCTCTCTCAAAAATGAATAAACTTAAAAAAATTTAAAAAAAGAAAGCATATCAGGGGTGCACCTGGGCGGCTCAGTCGGTTAAGCATCAAAACTCTCTTGGTTTCGGCTCAGGTCAGGATCTCACAGTCCATGAGTCTAAGCCCCAAGTTGGGCTCTGTGCTGACAGTGTGGAGCCGGCTTGGGATTCTTTCTGTCTACCTTTCTCTCTGCCCCTCTCACTCTCTCTCTCTCAAAATAAATAAACTTTAAAAATATTAGAACAGTAAAGCTTATCAGAGGGGAGGTGGGTGGGGGCATAGGTAAAATAGATGAAGAAGATTAACAGTATACTTAACATGATGAGCACTGAGTAATTATGTATAGAATTGTTGAAATTTCTATATTGTACACCTGAAAGCAATATAACACTTTATGTTAACTTTACCAGAATTAAAATTAATAAAAACTTAATAAGTAAAAACAAACCAACCAACAAATACATAAATAATAGTGCCAATATAATGAGTGGAGAGAAACAAGCTTTAAAAATAAAGCTCTTAAGCATGCCAGGTCTTGCACTGTTGGAAACACATGCACTCTTAACTTTAAATAAAATCAGGTCCAATAAAGTACTCTGCGTTTGAATAATTTTTGAACAACTACTTATTACTAGATACAATTAAGATAAATAAAGTTGTATTGAATTTTAATTGTTTTATAATTCATCATGAATACCAATCTGTCCCTATTACTAACAAAAATGTACCATCTTAGTCTCATTCAGCTTTAAAGTTCATTTAAGGATTAGATTCACACTGTGGATGCTTGCTCTGAGTTTATTCTTTAATTCTTGCTATACAATCCTCTAAAAACAGGGCTTAGAAATACATGTTATAGGCAAAGGAAATAATTCTCTCTACTTGTATATAGTAAATGAAAGGTAGATTAGTGTTGTATGTTATAGGAGAATTTTTCATCATCAGAACAAATGTTTATAAATTATTCTAAGCATAAAATTAAATATAGAGATAGCAGATGTTTAAGACTTTCTCAATTTGGTGACTAAAAAGTCTTTAAACTGTTTATATTGAAAGCAGTTGATATCCTCTTATAGAGTGGAAAAAAAAGTTACAGACAGGGAGGGAGGCAAACCATAAGAGACTCTTAGGGACTGAGAACAAACTAAGGGTGGATGGGCAGTGGGGGAGAAGGAAAGTGGGTGATGGTCAAGGTGGAGGGCACTTGTTGGGATGAGCACTGGGTGCTGTATAGAAACTAATTTGACAAATTATATTTAAAAAATAATAATAGAAAAATAAAAATAAATAAAAGAAATTTTTTATACTAAAGGAGAAAAAAAAAGATGTACAATAAAAGTCAATTTGTTCTAAAACAAGAAGCTGTCAGACTTTATACACATTTGAGTAGTTTGGAAATTCTGATCATCATTCAAACATAGATTTATTTAGCTATTACTTGACAATAATTCATTTTTTCAGTAAGTATGACTAAACATAAAAAAAATTATTGCTATATCTGTAGGATTCTGCTGGGCTGAAACAGTAAATAATAACAGAAATTTATTCCATTATGTAGGTTTAGATATTTAAAAGTAAAAATCAGTTTTTTCTGATTTTTATTTTGTATTGGAATTTTGTATTGGAATTAATTTAAATAGATTCTACCCTCTACAAAATAAAAATAGATATGTGGTATGGATAACTGTTGATGGTAATTATAAAAGCAAACTCGGGGGGCCTGGGTGGCTCAGTTATGCGTCCAACTTTAGCTGGGGTCATCATCTCATGGTTCATGAGTTTGAGCCCCGCATCGGACTTTGTGCTGACAGCTCAGAGAGTCTCCCTCTCTCTCTGCGCCTCCCCCACTTGCACTCTGCCCCTCTCTCAAAAATAATAAATAAACATTAAAAAAATTTTAAAATCAAACTTCAAGTATTTTAAATGATAATTGTAGTGGAATACATATACATATATATATATATATATATATATATATATATATATGCCAAAATATAAAGATGAAGAAATTGCTTCCAAAACAAGAGATTCATAATGTCTGGTAAGGTTGTTTACTCCACTCCACCAGATATAGTAGTATTTTTGTTTGCAACATTGTTATATGTAGTAGCTAATCTCCAAAGTTAGCCCCTCAATGGACCTCATCTTTTATAATTAAGGTTCATATTGTTCTCTACCACACCGAATATGGGTAGGCCCTCCACAACCAAACTTTGCAGCCTCTGCCTTGCTCCCTTGGAATATTCACCCTGGGGAAAACCAGCTTCATTGAAAGAAGTTTGACTACTGGGAGACTTCCATACCATGAAGAAGCTCAAGCCAGCCACATGAAAAGACTGCATAGAAAGAAAGTACAATACCCAGAGAGGCCTAAGTATTTCAGTCTTTCTAGTCCAGGTGCCAGATACTTATGTGAAGAATCCATTCTGGACATTACAGATTATAGCTTCATATGAGCCATCCCAGCCATCTCCAGACATTTGAGCTATCCCAGAAGCACCAATCATTCTGGAGCAGAGATAATCTCTGCTGTGAACAACCCAAATTCCTGACTTAAAAAATGTAAGGTACAATTGGTTTTTGTTTTATGCTCCAAAGATTAGGGATAATTTACTATATAATAGATCAATCGAAATACCTAACTACTAGCCACATGAAAGATGCAATTTAGAGATAATTATTTAAGAAATTTATACATACCAAAAGTCACATGAAATTATATACTAAGAATTTCCATGACATAATGAGTATACATTCATAAATTTAGTTCTGACAGTAATTTCTTCAGATGGAGATATGAAAACTGTTGAAGACCATTACTATATAATGAATGTTTGTGTACCCTCAAAACCCATATGTTGAAAACCTGCCCTCAGTATGATGGTATTTAGAGATGGTGTTTTTAGGAGATCATGAAGGTGAAGCCCTCATAAACAAGGTTAGTGTCCTTATAAAAGCAGTCTCACAGAGCTCCCTCTCCCCTTCTGCCATATTGAGGACACAGTGAGCAAATTTTTTCAGTCCAGCAAAGCTGAATTTCACTGTTCTCTCTCAAAGAAGCCGTAAGTTCACTTAATTATAGGTTAAATATCATTTAATTCCAAACTTATTTTTAGTTGTTCATATAATTTTAGTCACTTCAAATAAAATATAAACATTTATATTCACAAACCTTTTAAATATGCAAGACCTGGATAATTAGCAGTTTAAAATGCCTGAAGCATTATATTGTAGACATCTATCTATAATTAGCTGTTGTATATAACTTAAAGTCAAAATAATACCTAATGCATAGATTTAAGAAATTGTATATAAAATAAAAGCATAATATGTTGCTCCCACAATAATGCATAACTGCTAAAAAATATTTTAATTTTCTATTAAAACCAAGTAATATACTTCAAGTATATATATTTATATGTAATGTATCCATAATATATGTATATTATGCGTCTAGTGTGTGTATAAATGCTTTTGTCATTTAGATTTTTTAAAGAATTAGACCTAAATAAGAAAACATATGAATAAGAAAACAATTACTGTTGAAAAAAATAAATGAATCTAGAATTTAACATGTGCTGGTTAAGCATGGAATCATACAACTAACAGAACTAAAATTGCCAGTGAATAGAAGGGAAAGGTTTGTCAAATGACAGAAGTAGGGGATATACATATATATATACATACATATATACATATATATATTACTTTTTGATGTTAGAGAAATGGAGTTTTATATTCATTTGTTTATCTGCACAGAGAAGTACAAGGCAATTTAAGTAACAAATTTATTATACCATCCTAGGAAACATGTGCTATAACTTGACTAAAAACCCTTCCAAAGAAATGCCCTAGAATGAATTTGCAATTGGCCTGGCCATATACTCACCCTTAACCTTCTTGACGCTAATAAATCAAATTCTCTTAGGGATAAATCATAGAGAATGAATGGGTTTGTAAGTACTGCTTTTAGTGAATATAACTGTTTTTTGTTCTTTTTTCAATGCACAATAATACACCTCTAGCAACCGTACCTTGTTCCTGAAATGCAGTTCTACTATTTGATATTATCACATACACACTTTAAAAAGGTTTCAGAAGTGGAACAGTTATCTTAATAAACTCCCTTGTTTATATGACCTTCAACAAATATCAGAACGGCTCAGGCAGCGGTTAAGGTATGTTATTTTGGTCATCAAATGTTGTGTCTAAATCATTTTAAAATGGTCATTAATGGCTCTATATCATTTTTTTTCTTTTTTTCTACATCATTTTAACATAGTCTAAAGTTTAACAACATATTGGGAATTTGATTTCCTTCTCAATCCACGGTATCAAAGTTTACTGTCTGAAACAATGTCTTATCTGTTTTTATAATTCAAAGAAGACATTAAAATATAAAATATAGAATTTTATTTATTGAGTGAATTCATAAGAGGCTTTATGGTACATATGTGATTTACTAGGTTGTTCATCATTTTATAAAATCTACATGAAATATATTTAGGTGAAATTGTTAGAATTTAATGTTTAATAAATTGTTTTAAAAGACTTCTGAAAGTTTAACTTTTAATGGAAGAAAAACAGTTAACCATTTTTCCTGTGGTTACTTTTATGATTCCTACTTAACTTTGCATTTTTCAATTTGTGACACTTCCAGATAGAACAGAACATAAAATAATTATATAAAATTAACAATTTATGAATCCTTTGTAATAAATTTTGGAAATAGGGTTTAGCTCATTTGTCCTTTACTTGTTAATGTATGAATCCTTAATCTCTGATGGTACTTTTCTGCTCAGATTCATTATATGGAGGTATTCAAAATAGATATTTTTTCATATCTAGCATATTTAGAAATATTAACTACTTCATGAAAATTATTGCCTGGTCTCTCGAAGAGAAAAATAAATAATTCTACTTTTTCATGTTGAAGGTGATTACTGTGCAATAAAAAAAGAACATTAATGCCGTGTCACAACTAGCTCATCTGCAGTCCTTCAAGGAAGCTGTGAAATACAAATTAAAACAATCTAGTGACTGTAATGGTGACTTTACAGGATGAAAATTAATCTTAGATTATTTATGAATAAGTGTACTTAATGTCTAATTATTTTCCTGCCACTAAGAGAAAATTTCACAGGGTGCCTCTCCCTATAATCTACATGCCTTGTTTTTTAGAGTAAATCAATAAGAATACCAGAATGTATGAATGCTCAGAAATAATACTGGTGTCACCTGGATGAATCATTTACAGGCAAACTCTCAAATTCCCAACATTCTTGTGCCCATTATACCTAATGAAGGTGTAATTCCATAGCAAATATCAGGTGGATATTATTAAATTTCTATAACATGATGTAAGTGGTATTTTAGAAAGGTTAATCTGGCAGCAGAGTAGCTGAATGCAGATAGGACACCCTGTGAAAATAATTATGGAACATTTGAGTATCATGTTCTAGAGGGCTCATTAGAATTACCTGTCAAAGTTTTCAAACTAATCATACAACTTTGCACACACCCTGACTCCAATTCTAAAGCACGCTAACCCAGACTATCTTAGATTCACTTCCATCACCAACCAGTAACACTGGTTAGAAGGGTCATCATTGGTGGGGTTATTTTTTTTTTTTCTATTACTACATGGAGGGTTGTTTTTAATTCGTATATAAAACATTATTGATATCATACTATCAAGTATACTTTAACCTTCTGAGTTCCCATATTTTATAATAATCAACAGCCTCAAGCTGGATGTTAGAGATTGTCTGCATTTTCACATAGGTACTGTCTCTTAGCAAAATAACTTATAATTATATACTCTATCATAAAGTAAAACATGAACATATTTTAGTTAGAAACTCAATTTGAGATATTCATGTGCATTATATGGCCAACATACATATCCTATTTGTAGTTCATAATTCCCAATGTAAACACTCCCAGATGACACATTTTATAGTAGGCCTTAAATAGTTGAGCCTATATTTGTAGTCATATAAATTTCTACTTTTCCAGTTCAAGTAATCTTGTAGGATAGATGAATTCACTTAATTGTATTTTCATTTTTTCATTTCATAAAATTTGAATAGTTTGTCTCATTTTTCATTTTCCATTTCACATTCTATTCATAAAGTTTTATCATTCAAGTGTTTCATTATTTTAATATCATAACTTATCACTAGCATGTGCAGAAAGTTCATGATGCTCAATTGTTCCAGAATCAGATCAGATCTTAGCTCTATTTTACCATTATACATCATCATAATACTCGGTCATTTTTTCATTTTATTTTACTTAAAATTAAATAAGTAATTCTGGCAAGTAAGCAGACATATTCCTTTGTAAGTAATTGTGGCAAGTAAACATATTCCTTTGATGGTTAGAAGAACTATGTGGCACTACATAAAGACATCTTTCCTTCAGTAATGATTCATTTCAGCTCAATCTAAATGTAAATAATCTACATGAAGATAAGCATAATGAATTTTTTTCCAGAGTTTTGTGGATTATAAATTCTTAAATTGACAACTTCCAGAGTTTTCTGAATTTTGTAAATGAAAGAATTATTATAAATGTTTGAGAAACTACATTTACTGACCAAGGATTAAAATAGGACAAAACTGTGTTGGTGAGCTAATATGACAGCATAATAAAAGAATCTTAGGCTTGCCTCCTCAATAGGACACAGCTAGATAACTATCCAATCATTCTGAATACCCAAGAAATTAACCTGAGGACTGAAAGAACAAATTGCACAACTAGAGGAAGAGAAGAAGACACGTAAAGGAAGATAGGAAGTGCAGAGATGTGCTTTGGGGGAGAGAGGGATCTTGGGTGTTGGACAGGAGAGGGAGTTCTGGTCACAGAGAAAGGCACAAGAAAGTGGAGTGCACAGGGATAAACACAGGGATAATACTTCCCAAAGCCACTGGCTGGGAAAATGAGAGGGGCTGATGTTTTCATGAGGTTTTGCAACCAGCAGAGCTCAAAGAATAGAGTTTTAGAAATCCACAGGCTTGGCTGGGATATAGCTCTGAGGTTGCTGCCCTACTCCTGTAGAGAAGGCAGGCAGGCAACCTTGGGGTAGACAATACAATCTGAGCATCCCCTAAGGCACACCTGGAGAGAATGCTCCCTCTTCTTGGAGTGCACCTGTGAGAGATGGCATTGCCTCTCTGGGGACAAAAGAGCCTGTGGATGCCATTTCACTCCCATGCCACTCAACATAGGTGCAGACACATCTGCTGAGGCAAAGTAACCCTGACATTGGCTATTTAGCCTATTTTTCTCCAAATCCCACACCCCTGCCCTCTGTCTGATGCAACTGTCCTTCTGGGTCAACGTGCATCAGTCCCCGTGCAGCAAGACCCTCCCACAGAAGACAAGTGCAGGCGCTGGCCAGACAAGGTCACTAGAGATTGGAGTTATAAAAGTCAGCAGGCTTGGCAGTGTACAGTAGCACCAAAGTGCACTACAGTGTTCCAGGTAGGCAAGCAACTCAGAGACAAACATTGTGAAAAGAGCAAACTGAAAAATGCCTAGGGTGCACAAGAAGAAATCATTTACTCTTCTGGGAATGCTTCCCTGATAAAAGCAAGAAAGAATTCCCCTGACATGGACAAAACTGGCTGGTGTCATTTCCCTTTCCAAGCCCTCATCATAAACCAACTTCAGGAAACAGCATACCACCAACACTGGCTGCCTAGCCTGCTTGTACTAAGTTCGGCCCTCGTGCATTCTGCAGGTACTGCTTTTCTCAGGTAAGTGTGCCTAAGGACCAGTGCACTGGACCTCTTCCCCAGAAGACCATCACAAAGCCTCACATGCACCACATCTGCTGACCATAGAGCTCTTCAAGGTTTCGGTTCTAGTTGAAGTAGCACCAAGTCTCATTTAACAAACAGACCAGAGCACATATAGTTAAAATTCACCACACTCTGGCCAAGGACCAAACACTGCACACTGCAGGCAAGGAGAACCTCTGCAGACCACTGACCTGAAGGATAGAACCACCAAAAAATAATAGCAGAGTGCATGCAGCACACATCAGAGACACTCCCTGAAGCACCAAGCCCTGAACACTATATGACCTCTTCTTCATAAAGCCAATACTCTCAGGAACAGGAAACATAACAGCTTTTTCTAACACACAGAAGACAGAGAGCTAGACAAAATGCCAAGACAGAGGAATTCATTACAAAGGAAAGAACAAGACAGAGATCTAATAAAACAGATACAAGTAATATCCCTGATGGAAAATTTTAAACAACAATCGTTATGATGCTCCCTGGGCTTGAAAGGCATGGAAGACATCAGGGAGACCCTTACCACAGAAACAAACAATAAAAAGAGCTAAAAAAACAATCAGGAATGAAAAATGCAATATTTGAGATTTGAAACCGAATGTAGGTAATATCCCCAAGGATGGAAGAATCAGATGAATGAATAAGTGATTTAGAAGTTAAAATTATGGAAGATAATGAAACTAAATGAAAGAGAGAAAGACGAATGATGTGCCACAAGAGTAGACTTAGGGAAATCAGTGACTTTATCAAATGTAATAACATTCATGTGATAGAAATCCCAGAAGAAGAACAGAAAGAAAGGTAGGTGGAAAATGTGTTTGAGGAAATAATAGCTGAAAATTTCCCTAATTTTGAGAAGGAAACAGACATCCAAATTCAGGAGGGACAGAGAACTCCCATTAAAATCAGCAGAAGCAGGGCAACATCAAAACATTTCGTTGTTGAACTTGCAAAATAAAGTGATAAAGAAAAAGTCCTAAAAGCAGCATGACAAAAGAAGTCTTTAACTTAAAAGGAAAGATCCATAAGGTTAGCAGCAGATCTCTCCACGGGAACTTGGTAAGCTACAAGCAAGTGCAATGATATATTCAATGTATGGAATGGAAAAATCTGCAGCCAAAAGTACTCTATCCAGCAAGGCTATCATTCACAATAGAAGAAGAGATAAAGAGTTTCTCAGAAAAAAACTAAAGGAGTTAGTTACCAGTAAACCAGCCTTGCAAGGGGCACCTGGGTGGCTCAGTTGGTTGGACGTCTGACTTCAGCTCAGGTCATGATCTCGCGGTCTGTGAGTTCGAGCCCTGTTTCAAATTCTGTCTCCCTCTCTCTGGCCTTCCCCCGTTCATGCTCTGTCTCTCTCTGTCTCAAAAATGAATAAATGTTAAAAAAAAAAAACAGCCTTGCAAGTAATATTAAAGGAGACTCTGAGTGGGAAGGACAGACAAAAATGACAAAGACTAGAAAGGAACAAAAAAAATCTCCAGAAAAAATGACAAAACAGGTATTAAATGGCAGTAAATACATATAATAATTACTCTGAATGTAAATGGAATAAATACTCTAATTACTCTGAATATAAATGGAATAAACACTCCAATCAAAGGACTTAGGATCTCTGGAACTGTGATGCCTCCAGGTTTGCTTTTCTTTTTCAAGATTGTTTTGCCTATTTGGGTCTTTTGTGGTTCCATACAAATTTATGGATTGTTTCTTATAGCTCTGAGAAAAACGTTGGTGGTATGTTGGTAGGGATTTCATTAAGTGTGTGAATTGCATTGGATACTAGACACACTTTAATAATATTTGTTCTTCCAATCCATGAGAATGGAATGTTTTTCCATTTTTTTTGTTGCATCTTCAATTTTTTCATAAGTTTGTTTTTTTAATAGTTTTCAGAGTACATGTCTTTTACCTTTTTGGTTAGGTTTATTCCTAAGTAGTGTATGGTTTTTGGTGTAGTTGTAAATGGGATTGATTCCTTTATTTCTTCTTCTTTTGTTTCATTATTGGTGTATAGAAATGCAACATATTTCTGTACATTTATTTTGTATCCAGTGATTTACTGAATTCATGTATTAGTTCTAACGATTTTTTGGTGGAGTCTTTCAGGTTTTCTACAGAGAATATTATGTCATCTGCAAATAGTGTAAGTTTGATTTCTTTCTTGCTAATTTGAATGCCTTTTATTTCTTTTTCTTGACTGCTTGCTGAGGCAAGGACTTCCAGTACTATGATAAATACCAGTGGTGAGTGGACATCCCTGTCTTGTTACTGACCATAGAGGAAAAGCTCTCAGTTTTTCACCACTGAGGATGATATTAGCTGTGTATTTTTCATATATGACCTTTATGATGTTGAAGTATGTTCCCCCTATCCCTTTGTTGAATGTTTTTATCAAGAATGGATGTTGTACTTTGTCAAATTCTTTTTTATCATCAATTGAGAGGATCATATGATTTCTTGTCCTTTTATTTTATTAATGTGGTGTATCATGGTGATTGATTTGTGAATATTGACAAGCCACTCCTGCAGCACAGAAATGAATCTCCCTCGATCATGGTGAATGATTTGTTTAATGTACTGTTGGATTTGATTTGCTAGCAATTGTTGAGAATTTTTGTACACATGTTCATTTAGAATATTGGCCTGTAGTTCTCTTTTTTAGGGAGGTCTTTGTCTGGTTTTGGGATCAGGGTAATAATTCTGGCCTTGTTCAATGAGTTTGGAAGTCTTCCTTCCATTTCTTTCTTCTTTCTTTCTTTCTTTCTTTCTTTCTTTCTTTCTTTCTTTCGAGACTATATAGGCATTATATCTTGTATATAATGAGTATATTTTGAGAAAAATAGGCATTAACTATTAAGTCTTGTTTAAATGTTTGGTATAGTTCCTCTATGAAGCCATCTGGCCTCAGACTTCTGCTGGTTTGGAGATTTTTGATGACTGATTCAATTTCTCTCTGGTTATCAGTCTGTTCAAGTTTTCCATTCCTTCCGATTTAAGCTTTGGTAGTTATTATGTCTAGGAATTTATCCATTTTTTTTTCAGTTTATCTGATGTGGTAGCATATAATCTTTCATAATATTCTCTTATATTGTATTTCTATGGTGTTGGTTATGATTTTTCCTCTTTCATTAGTGATTTAATTTATTTGGGTCCTTTCTCTTTCTTTTTAATAAGTATGGATAGAAGTTTATCAATTGTATTAATTTTTTTCAAAGAACCATCTCCTGGATTCAAGATCTGTTCTGCTATTTTTGTAAATTTCTATGTCATTTATTTCTGGTGTAATCTTTAAATTTCCTTTTTTTCTGCTGGCTTTAGACTTTGTTGTTCTTTTTCTATCTCCTTTATGTTTAAGTTTAGATTATGTATTAGAGATTTTTCTTGCTTCTTGAAAAGGCCTGTATTGTTATTCACTTCCCTCTTAGGACCACTTTTTTAAAAAGTTTATTTATTTAATGGGACACCTGGGTGGCTCAGTCGTTAAGCATCTCACTCTTGGTTTCAGCTCAGGTCATGATCTAATGGTTTCATAAGTTTGAGCCCCACATCAGGCTCTGTGCTGGCAGTGTGGAGCCTGCCTGGGATTCTCTGTCTCCCTCTCTTTCTCCACTCGTGCGCTCTCTCTCTCTCTCTCTCAAAATATTCATTTTTAATTTTATGTTTTTTAAAAAATATTTATTTTGAGAGACAGAGACAGAGGCAAAAAGAGTAGAGAAAGAATCCCAAGCAGGCTCCACACTGTCAGCATGCAGCCTGTTGCAGGGCTTGAACCCATGAACTATGAGATGATGACCTGAGCTTAAGTTAAGAGTCAGATGTTTAACCACCTAACATATCCAGGCACCCCAGGACTGTTTTTGATATATCCCAAAGGTTTTGGACCATCGTGTTTTCATTTTCATTTGTTTTCATGTATTGTTTTATTTATTATTTAATTTCCTGGTTAACCCATTCATTTGGTAGCATGTTATTTATCCTCCACGTATTTTTGGTCATTCCACATTTTTTTCTTGTGATTGACTTCAAGTTTCATAGATTTGTGGTCAGAAAATATGCATGGTATGATCTCAATCTTTTTATGCTTGTTGAGGCCTAATTTGTAACCCAGTATGTGATCTATTCTGGAAAACTTCCCATGTGAACTTGGAAAGAACAAGTATAACCTGATGTTTTGGGATGAGATGTTCTGAGTATATCTGCTAAGTCCATCTGATCTAGTGTGTCATTCGAAACCATTGTTTCTTTGTTGAGTTTTTGTTTAGATGATCCATTCATTGATGCATTAAAGTATCCTATTATTATTGTATTTTTATCAATGAGTTCCTTTATGTTTATTATTGTTTTATATATTTGAGTTCTTCCTAGTTGAGGGCATAAATATTTGCAATTTTTAAATCTTCTTACTGGATAGTCTGCTTTATTATGATATAGTGCTATTCATCAACTCTTGTTACAGTGTTTGGTTTAAAATCTAGTTTTTCTGATATAAGTATTGCTACTCCAGCATTCTTTTCACATCCATTTGCAAGACAAATGTTTTTCCATCCCCTCACTTTCAATCTGCAGGGATCTTTACGTCTAAAATGAGTCTCTTGTAGGCAGCATAGAGATGGGCCTTTTATATATATATATATATATATATATATATATATATATATATAAATATATATATATAAATATATATATGTATATAAATATATATATATATGTATATACATATACATATATGTATAGACATATATATATGTATAGTGACACCCTACGTCTTCTTTTTTGTTTGTTTGTTTCATGTTATTATTTGAATTCTAGTTAGTTAACATACAGTTTAACATTAGTACCAGGTGTATAAATTAATTTTTCATCATTTACATATAACATGCAGTGCTCATCACAAGGAGCCTCCTTAATACCTGTGACTCATTTAACCCATACCCCTGTCAATCTCCCCTCCAGCAACCCTGTTTGTTCTCTATGGTTAAAAGACTGTTTCTTGGTTTGCCTCCCCCTCTTTTGTTTACCCTGTGTTCATTTGTTTTGTTTCTTAATTTCCACATATGAGTGAAATATATGGTATTTGTCTTTCACTGAATGTCTTATTTTGCTAGCATAATACACTCTAGCTCCATTCACATCATTGCAAATGGCATGATTTCATTATTTTTAAGGGTTGAACAATATTCCAATGTAATATATTCCACATATTCTTTATCCATGCATCATTTGATGGAAATTTGGCTTATTTCCATAATTTGGCTATTGTTGACAATGCTGCCATAAACAGCAGGGTGAATATATCCTTTCAATTCAGTATTTTTGTATCCTTTGGGTAAATACCTAGTAGTGCAATTGCTGGATCATAGAGTAGTTCTATTTTTAACTTTTTGAGGAACCTCCATACTGCTTTCCAGAGTGGCTGTACCAGTTTGCATTCATGCCAATAGTGCATCGTCATCATTTGTTGCTTCCTGTGTTGTTGATTTTAGTCATTCTGACTGCTGTGAGGTGATATCTCTTTGCAGTTTTGATTTGCATTTTTCTGTGCCTCTTTTAGCCACCTCTATGTCTTCTTTGAAAAATGTCTACTTATTTTTTCTGCCCATTTTTTAACTGGATTATATGGGCTTTGTGGGCATTCAGTTTTATAAGTTCTTTATACGTTTTGGAGACGAACTCTTTATCAGATATGTCTATTGCAAATATTGTCTCCCATTATGTAGGCTGCTTTTTAGTTTTGTTGATTATCTCCTTTCCATAAGATTTTTATCTTGATGATGTCCCAATAGTTCATTTTTGCTTTTATTTCTCTTGCCTCAGGAGATGTCTCTAGTAAGTAGTTGCTACAGCCAATACCAAAGAGGTTACTGCCCGTGTTCTTCTCTATGATTTTAATGGTTTCCTGTCTCACATTTCAGTCTTTAATTCATTTGAACTTACTGTTGTGTATGGTGTAAGAAAGTGGTCCAGTTCCATTCTTTTGCATGTTGATGTTCCCAACACCATTTGTTGAAGAGATTGTCTTTTTACCCATTAGATATTCTTTGCTACTTTGATGAAGGTTAGTTGACCATATAATTGTCAATATATTTCTGGGTTTTATATTCTGTTCCAGTAATCTTTATGTCTGTTTCTATGCCAGTACCATACTGTCTTGATTGCTACAGCTTTGTAATATGCCATGAAGTTCCAAAGGTATATTACAAAGGACGCTAAAGAACATCCAACTAAAGAATGAGTGTGTCAACCAAGAAATCAAAGAGGAAATAAAAAATATATATGGAAAAAAGTGAAAATGAAAATACAAATGAAATGAACAAGACAATATGGAATGAATATGTGTGTGTATACACACACACACACACACAAACACATACACAATGGAATATTTTTATTAAATTTTCAATGATGTGGGTAGAACTAGAGTGTATTATGCTACATGAAATAAGTCAGTCACAGAAAGAAAATACCATATTATTTCACCGATGTGAGGAATTTAAGAATCGAAACAGATGAACAAAGGGAAAAAAGAGGCAAACCATGAAACAGATTAGTAGCTATACAGAACAAAGTGAGGTTACTGCAGAGAAAGTGGGCAGGGGGATGGGTTAAATAAGTGATGGGTATTAAGGTGGGTAATTGTGGTGACCACTGGGAGTTGTATGTAAGTGATGAATCAATAAAATGTACACCAGAAACTAATATTTCACTTTCAGTTAACTGGAATTTAATAAAAAACTTGAAAAAATAAGATCAAAATTGAATTTTAATACTTTGAAACTGGAAAGTGTCCAAAACTACATTAAATAATATTAAAACCAATATTCAAACTAAAAGTGGGCCATTGCAATGGTTTGTAAGATGAAATACAATTATCATATAAAAAAACATAGAAAAACTGCCTAAATTGTTTTTGATGTTAACAACATCTAAGTTTAGTGACTTATATTTAAATTTATGAATTGTCCTAGGATCTTCATTATCCAAAACCAGTTATCTGGCAGCCTCAAATTATTTTAAAAAACCAAACTGTTATACTTGGAATTAAGGGAGGGGTAAAAAGGGCTTATGAAATGCTAAAATAATTATGACTAAGTTCATGCTCAGAATCATATCTACCTTACTCTGTTTTTATATATAATTTTAACAGTTTTGATTATTTGGTTCTCCAGACCAATGTGTATCTGGAGGTTTAGTAGCTGTTAGAAATGGAAATATTCTCAGAAGGAGATATTTCCACTAAGTATCCCTGGGTGTACTTTCCATAGCTATATAGAGTAAGTGTAATTCTTCTATATGACGAGCCTTCCAGTGTTTGAAGATAGTTAAGCTTCGTATACTAATATACCTATTTTAAGCTCAAATCCCCATCTTAATTTGGCATGGTTTTCAGACATTTTAACACTCTACTAATCCTTTTTTGTCTATGCAGTTTATTTACATAATTAACAAAGTCACACTTTAGGTATTTAACACTGTACTATAAGTGATAATATGGGCTTGGGAGATGATTGATTTATAGATCACAAATGATAAAAGTAATCCTTATTTTTTATAATATTAATCAGTGTTTAAAATATTCTAGTTAAATTATTTGAAAATTCATTTCCATGAAAGAATCCAAAAAAAGTTTTTAATATGAAATTTATTGTCAAATTGGTTTCCATACAACACCCAGTGCTCATCCCAAAAGGTGCCCTCCTCAATACCCATCACCCACCCTTCCCTCCCTCCCACCCCTCATCAACCCTCAGTTTGTTCTCAGTTTTTAACTTTCTTAAGTTTTGGCTCCCTCCCTCTCTAACCTCTTTTTTTTCTTTCTTCCCCCATGGTCTTCTGTTAAGTTTCTCAGGATCCACAAAAGAGTGAAAACATATGATATCTATCTTTCTCTGTATGACTTATTTCACTTAGCATAACACTCTCCAGTTCCATCCACGTGGCTACAAAAGGCCATATTTCATTCTTTCTGATTGCTACATAGTATTCCATTGAGTATATAAACCACAATTTCTTTTTATTTATTTATTTATTTATTTATTTATTTATTATTATTTTTTTATTTTTTAATATATGAAATTTACTGTCAAATTGGTTTCCATACAACACCCAGTGCTCATCCCAAAAGGTGCCCTCCTCAATACCCATCACCCACCCTGCCCTCCCTCCCACCCCCCATCAACCCTCAGTTTGTTCTCAGTTTTTAACAGTCTCTTATGCTTTGGCTCTCTCCCACTCTAACCTCTTTTGTTTTTTTCCCTTCCCCTCCCCCATGGGTTTCTGTTACGTTTCTCAGGATCCACATAAGAGTGAAACCATATGGTATCTGTCTTTCTCTGTATGGCTTATTTCACTTAGCATCACACTCTCCAGTTCCATCCACGTTGCTACAAAAGGCCATATTTCATTTTTTCTCATTGCCACGTAGTATTCCATTGTGTATATAAACCACAATTTCTTTATCCATTCATCAGTTGATGGACATTTTGGCTCTTTCCATAATTTGGCTATTGTTGAGAGTGCTGCTATAAACATTGGGGTACAAGTGCCCCTATGCATCAGTACTCCTGTATCCCTTGGATAAATTCCTAGCAGTGCTATTGCTGGGTCATAGGGTAGGTCTATTTTTAATTTTCTGAGGAACCTCCACACTGCTTTCCAGAGCGGCTGCACCAATTTGCATTCCCACCAACAGTGCAAGAGGGTTCCCGTGTCTCCACATCCTCTCCAGCATCTATAGTCTCCTGATTTCTTCATTTTGGCCACTCTGACTGGCGTGAGGTGGTATCTGAGTGTGGTTTTGATTTGTATTTCCCTGATGAGGAGCGACGTTGAACATGTTTTCATGTGCCTGTTGGCCATCCGGATGTCTTCTTTAGAGAAGTGTCTATTCATGTTTTCTGCCCATTTCTTCACTGGGTTATTTGTTTTTCGGGTGTGGAGTTTGATGAGCTCTTTATAGATTTTGGATACTAGCCCTTTGTCCGATGTGTCATTTGCAAATATCTTTTCCCATTCCATTGGTTGCCTTTTAGTTTTGTTGGTTGTTTCCTTTGCTGTGCAGAAGCTTTTTATCTTCATAAGGTCCCAGTAATTCACTTTTGCTTTTAATTTCCTTGCCTTTGGGGATGTGCCGAGTAAGAGATTGCTACGGCTGAGGTCAGAGAGGTCTTTTCCTGCTTTCTCCTCTAAGGTTTTGATGGTTTCCTGTCTCACATTCAGGTCCTTTATCCATTTTGAGTTTATTTTTGTGAATGGTGTGAGAAAGTGGTCTAGTTTCAACCTTCTGCATGTTGCTGTCCAGTTCTCCCAGCACCATTTGTTAAAGAGACTGTCTTTTTTCCATTGGATGTTCTTTCCTGCTTTGTCAAAGATGAGTTGGCCATACGTTTGTGGGTCTAGTTCTGGGGTTTCTATTCGATTCCATTGGTCTATGTGTCTGTTTTTATGCCAAAACCATGCTGTCTTGATGATGACAGCTTTGCAGTAGAGGCTAAAGTCTGGGATTGGGATGCCTCCTGCTTTGGTCTTCTTCTTCAAAATTACTTTGGCTATTCGGGGCCTTTTGTGGTTCCATATGAATTTTAGGATTGCTTGTTCTAGTTTTGAGAAGAATGCTGGTGCCATTTTGATTGGGATTGCATTGAATGTGTAGATAGCTTTGGGTAGTATTGACATTTTGACAATATTTATTCTTCCAATCCATGAGCAGGGAATGTCTTTCCATTTCTTTATATCTTCTTCAATTACCTTCATAAGCTTTCTATAATTTTTTAGCATACAGATCTTTTACGTCTTTGGTTAGATTTATTCCTAGGTATTTTATGCTTCTTGGTGCAATTGTGAATGGGATCAGTTTCTTTATTTGTCTTTCTGTTGTTTCATTTTTAGTGTATAAGAATGCAACTGATTTCTATACATTGATTTTGTATCCTGCAACTTTGCTGAATTCATGTATCAGTTCTAGCAGACTTTTGGTGGAGTCTATCGGATTTTCCATGTATAATATCATGTCATCTGCAAAAAGCGAAAGCTTGACTTCATCTTTGCCAATTTTGATGCCTTTGATTTCCTTTTGTTGTCTGATTGCTGATGCTAGAACTTCCAGCACTATGTTAAACAACAGCGGTGAGAGTGGGCATCTTTGTCGTGTTCCTGATCTCAGGGAAAAAGCTCTCAGTTTTTCCCCGTTGAGTATGATGTTAGCTGTGGGCTTTTCATAAATGGCTTTTATGATCTTTAAGTATGTTCCTTCTATCCCGACTTTCTCAAGGGTTTTTATTAAGAAAGGGTGCTGGATTTTGTCAAAGGCCTTTTCTGCATCGATTGACAGGATCATATGGTTCTTCTCTCTTTTTTTTGTTAATGTGATGTATCACGTTGATCGATTTGCGAATGTTGAGCCAGCCCTGCATCCCAGGAATGAATCCCACTTGATCATGGTGAAAATTCTTTTTATATGCCGTTTAATTCGATTTGCTAGTATCTTATTTAGAATTTTTGCATCCATATTCATCAGAGATATTGGCCTGTAGTTCTATTTTTTTACTGGGTCTCTGTCTGGTTTAGGAATCAAAGTAATACTGGCTTCATAGAATGAGTCTGGAAGTTTTCCTTCCCTTTCTATTTCTTGGAATAGCTTGAGAAGGATAGGTATTATCTCTGCTTTAAACGTCTGGTAGAACTCTCCTGGGAAGCCATCTGGTCCTGGACTCTTATTTGTTGGGAGATGTTTGATAACCGATTCAATTTCTTCGCTGGTTATGGGTCTGTTCAAGCTTTCTATTTCCTCCTGATTGAGTTTTGGAAGCGTGTGGGTGTTTAGGAATTTGTCCATGTCTTCCAGGTTGTCCAATTTGTTGGCATATAATTTTTCATAGTATTCCCTGATAATTGTTTGTATCTCTGAGGGATTGGTTGTAATAATTCCATTTTCATTCATGATTTTATCTATTTGGGTCATCTCCCTTTTCTTTTTGAGAAGCCTGGCTAGAGGTTTGTCAATTTTGTTTATTTTTTCAAAAAACTAACTCTTGGTTTCGTTGATCTGCTCTACAGTTTTTTTAGATGCTATATTGTTTATTTCTGCTCTGATCTTTATGATTTCTCTTCTTCTGCTGGGTTTAGGCTGCCTTTGCTGTTCTGCTTCTATTTCCTTTAGGTGTGCTGTTAGATTTTGTATTTGGGATTTTTCTTGTTTCTTGAGATAGGCCTGGATTGCAATGTATTTTCCTCTCAAGACTGCCTTCGCTGCGTCCCAAAGCGTTTGGATTGTTGTATTTTCATTTTAGTTTGTTTCCATATATTTTTAAATTTCTTCTCTAATTGCCTGGTTGACCCACTCATTCGTTAGTAGGGTGTTCTTTAACCTCCATGCTTTTGGAGGTTTTCCAGACTTTTTCCTGTGGTTGATTTCAAGCTTCATAGCATTGTGGTCTGAAAGTATGCATGGTATAATTTCAATTCTTGTAAACTTATGAAGGGCTGTTTTGTGACCCAGTATATGATCTATCTTGGAGAATGTTCCATGTGCACTCGAGAAGAAAGTATATTCTGTTGCTTTGGGATGCAGAGTTCTAAATATATCTGTCAAGTCCATCTGATCCAATGTATCATTCAGGGCCCTTGTTTCTTTATTGACTGTGTGTCTAGATGATCTATCCATTTCTGTAAGCGGGGTGTTAAAGTCCCCTGCAATGACCACATTCTTATCAATAAGGTTGCTTATATTTATGAGTAACTGTTTTATATATCTGGAGGCTCGGGTATTCGGCGCATAGACATTTATAGTTGTTAGCTCTTCCTGATGGATAGACCCTGTAATTATTATATAATGCCCTTCTTCATCTCTTGTTACAGCCTTTAATTTAAAGTCTAGTTTGTCTGATATAAGTATGGCTACTCCAGCTTTCTTTTGGCTTCCAGTAGCATGATAAATAGTTCTCCATCCCCTCACTCTCAATCTAAAGGTGTCCTCAGATCTAAAATGAGTCTTTTGTAGACAGCAAATAGATGGGTCTTGTTTTTTTATCCATTCTGATACCCTATGTCTTTTGGTTGGCGCATTTAATCCATTTACATTCAGTGTTATTATAGAAAGATACGGGTTTAGAGTCATTGTGATGTCTGTATGTTTTATGCTTGTAGTGATGTCTCTGGTACTTTGTCTCACAGGATCCCCCTTAGGATCTCTTGTAGGGCTGGTTTCGTGGTGACAAATTCCTTCAGTTTTTGTTTGTTTGGGAAGACCTTTATCTCTCCTTCTATTCTAAATGACAGACTTGCTGGATAAAGCATTCTCGGCTGCATATTTTTTCTGTTTAGCACACTGAAGATATCGTGCCAAGCCTTTCTGGCCTGCCAAGTTTCAAAGGAGAGATCAGTCACGAGTCTTATAGGTCTCCCTTTATATGTGAGGGCACGTTTATCCCTTGGTGCTTTCAGAATTTTCTCTTTATCCTTTTATTTTACCAGTTTCACTATGATATGTCATGCAGAAGATCGATTCAAGTTACGTCTGAAGGGAGTTCTCTGTGCCTCTTGGATTTCAATGCCTTTTTCCTTCCCCAGTTCAGGGAAGTTCTCAGCTATAATTTCTTCAAGTACCCCTTCAGCACCTTTCCCTCTCTCTTCCTCCTCTGGGATACCAATTATGCGTATATTATTTCTTTTTAGTGTATCACTTAGTTCTCTAATTTTCCCCTCATACTCCTGGATTTTTTTTATCTCTCTTTCTTTCAGCTTCCTCTTTCTCCATAACTTTATCTTCTAGTTCACCTATTCTCTCCTCTGTCTCTTCAATCCGAGCCGCCGTGGTTTCCATTTTGTTTTGCATTTCGTTTAAAGCGTTTTTCAGCTCCTCGTGACTGTTCCTTAGTCCCTTGATCTCTGTGGCAAGAGATTCTCTGCTGTCCTGTATACTGTTTTCAAGCCCAGCGATTAATTTTATGACTATTATTCTAAATTCACTTTCTGTTATATTATTTAAATCCTTTTTGATCAGCTCATTAGCTGTTATTTCCTGGAGATTCTTCTGAAGGGAATTCTTCCGTTAGGTCATTTTGGATAGTCCCTGGAGTGGTGAGGACCTGCAGGGCACTTCCCCCGTGCTGTGGTGTATAACTGGAGTTGGTGGGCGGGGCCGCAGTCCGACCTGATGTCTGCCCCCAGCCCACCGCTGGGGCCACAGTCAGACTGGTGTGTGCCTTCTCTTCCCCTCTCCTAGGTGTGTGATTCACTGTGGGGTGGCGTGGCCCATCTGGGCTACCTGCACACTGCCAGGCTTGTAAACCACAATTTCTTTATCTATTCATCAGTTGATGAAGAATCCAAAGTTTTTATGTGAATGGTGCTTTTGTTTTCGGCATGACTTTCCTTATATTTGCAAAAAGTTTTCATTGCCATAGTTATACAACATACCTATTTAATTGATGCATTTTACACAAACCAAATGTCATTCATGCAGCAGACTTGCACTACGAGTGTGTGTGTGTGTATATATGTATATATATATATATATATATATATGAATAATTAGTATACAGTGAAAAATGAAAAACCTGGCATTGTCATTAGTTACATAAACACTTGAAACAGGGGTGCCTACGTGGCTCAGTCGGTTAAGCATCTGACTTTGGCTCAGGTAATGATCTCATGGTTTGTGGGTTTTAGTCCCACATCATGCTCTGTGCTGACCTTCAGAGCCTGGAGCCTGCTTCGGATTCTGTGTCTCCTTCTTTCTCTCTGCCCATACTCCTCTTGTACTTTGTCTCTCAAAAATAAATAAACATTAAAAATAAAAATAAAAATAAATAAAACATTTGGAACAAAATATTATCTTGTTTAATGTTAGCATAAATCATAATAAGGATGTATGTGATGGTGATCAAATACCAGTAAAAATAATAATGGCTAGAATATTTTATTAATAAATTCTGAGAAAGCACATCAGTAGCCATGATAATAATTTATTAACTGTGTTGTACCAAACACTGATAATCTGCTTTTTTTGAACCCTTTCTACCATACATAAAACATCTTTATCTTATTTACCCACTATTTATCAGCACATCAAAAACAACTACCATTTATATAAAATATGTCACTTCCTAGAATTAATAGGAAATTAAAAGACCAAAGTTTCTTTAGAATTTTTCTTACATTTTTAAGAAAATATTTGCAGTTTTATAATTCCCATTGGTAAGGAAAAAGAAAATTAAAATAGCTGCATCTTCCAGCAACAATATTCAGTGATGGATCAAGCAATGTAAGGGCAAATATAGTTGAGGCTTGCAAGGACAGGAATTGCAAACAATTAGTATCTGTAATACTATTGTATTGCCTTATAGTGGAACTCTTCATACAGATTCATTTTTCTAAAAACAGATTTTCTCCATTTATTTTACAAACAAACAAGAACAATACTACATTCTGCCTACCACACCCACCTACACTACACAGACACACAAAAAAGACATTAAAAGTAACCTCAAAGTGATATCACAATCCCAGTTTTTGAGTTATACTACAAAGCTATGGTCATCAAAACAATATGGCACAGTACAAAATGCAGACACATAGATTAATGGAACTGGATAGAGAGCCCAGAAGTAAGTCCACAATTATACAATTAGTCTATGATGAAGGAGGCAATAATATACAATAAGGAAAAAGACAGTCTTTTGTATAAATTATGTTGGAAAAGTTGAACCACTCTCTTATACCATACACTAAAAGAAAGTAAAAATGTATTAAGGATTTAAATGTAAGACATGAAATCATAAAACTCCTAAAAGAAAATATAGGTAGTAACCTCCTAGACATTGGCTTCAGCAACATTTTTCTGGCTATGTCTTCTTTGGCAAGAGAAACATAAGCAAAATGAAGTACTGGCCCCATACCAAATAATAAACAAATAAACCTTTTTATTAATTTTATTTTAAAAATTATTTTTAATGTTTATTTATTTTTGAGAGAGACAGAGACAGAATGCTAGTGGGTTAGGGGCAGAAGGAGAGGGAGACACAGAATCTAAAGCAGGTTCCAGGCTCTGAGCTGTCAGCACAGAGCCCAATGCAGGGCTCGAATTCACGAGCTATGAGATCATGACCTGAGCTGAAGTCAGAGGCTCAACCAACTGAGCAACCCAGCCACCCCACAAATAAACCTTTTTTATAGCAAAGAAAACCATCAACAAAATGAAAATCAACTTGCTGAAAGTGAGAAGATATTTGCAAATGATATATTCCATCATGGGTTAATATCCAAAACATAAAGAGAATTCATACAAATCAATGCCAAAAAACTCCAAATAATCCATTTAGATATGAGCAGATGACCTGAAGACATTTTTCCAAAGAAGACATACAGATGGCTAATAGGCAGAGGAAAACATGCTTCAACATGACTAATTATCAGGGAAATGCAAATCAAAGTCACAATGAAATATCATTTCACACCTGTCGTAATGGCTAGTATCAAGAAAACAAGAAATAACAAGGGTTAGTGAGGATGCGGAAATAAAGCAACTCTAACACATTGTTGGTGGGGATGCAAATTGTGTGGCCACTGTGGAAAACATAATGGATGGAAAACATCCATTAGAAACATATGGAAAACATAATGGCTTTTCAAAATATTAAAAATAAAATTACCATGTGATTCAGTAATTCCACTCGTTACCCAGAAAACAAAAACATGAATTTGAAAAGATATATGGACCCCCATGTTTATTGCAGTATTATTTACAATAGGCAAGATATGGAAGCAACCTAAGTGTCCATTGACAGATGAATAGGATAAGGAAAATGTACTGTGTGTGTGTGTGTGTGTGTGTGTAAAGAAATATTGCTCAGACATAAAAAAATAATGAACGATTGCATTTGTGAAAACATGGATAGAATCTAGAGGGTATTATGTGAAGTGAAATAAGTCAAAGACAAATGCCATATGATTTAACTTATATGTGGAATCTATAAAACAAAACAAATGAGGGGCGCCTGGGTGGCTCAGTTGGCTAAGCGTCCGACTTCTGCTCAGGTCATGATCTCACAGTCCATGAGTTCAAGCCCGCGTCGGGCTCTGTGCTGACCGTTCACAGCCTGGAGCCGGTTTCGGATTCTGTGTCTCCCTCTCTCTCTGACCCTCCCCCATTCATGCTCTGTCTCTCTCTGTCTCAAAAATAAACGTTAAAAAAAATTAAACAGAACAAAACAAACACAAACAGAAAGAGGCCCATAAATATAGACTCATGAATACAGATTACCAAAGGGGAGTGGAGTGGGAGGGAGAAGGGTGAAATAAGTCAAGGGGATTAAGTGGTAGAAACTTCCAGTTATAAAATAAATAAGTTATTGGAATGAAAAGTACAGCACAAGAAATACAGTCATTAATATTGGTAATAACATTGTATGGTGATGGTAACTGTGGTAAGCATTGGATAATGGATACAATTGTTGAATTACAATTGTTGAATTATGTTGTATACCTGAAGCTATACTATACTTCACTAATAAAATAATATACTTCAATAATATAATAATGACTTCAAAGTGATTAACAAAGTAAAGAGTTTTTTTCAAAAATTACTGTTATGCTACATTCCCAGGAGACAATTAATGTGGCACTATCTTTTTCATTGTTTTTAAACTTCATTGTATATGAATTTCTTATATATATCTAAACTGAGGATGAAATAGATACTAATAGAAAGATTTAGTCTCCTAACCTAAAACCCTCAAACCTTATACACTCACATTAAGCATATTATATAGATTATTATTGTAATATTACTTTTGTTGCCTTTCATTATATTTGAGAATTAGGGATAAAAAGGCATGCATTTTTTATAAAACTGATAGCTAACTAATGTAACAACCTATCCAGTGGTTTTGAAAACACTAGATGCAAACAAATCATCTGTATTAATAGTGAGGATTCCTGGGTTCCAACCCTTAAATATTCTTTTTTTTTAAGTTTATTTATTTATTTTGAGAGACAGAGACTGCTGAATGAGGGAAGGGCAGAGAGAGAAGGAGACAGAGAATCTCAAGTACAGATTGAACTCACGAAACCATGAGATCATGACCTAAGCCGAAACCAGAAGTCAGACACTCAACCAACTGAGTCACCCAGGCACCCACAACTCTCAAATATTCTGAGTAGATATAAGGTAGGCTTAGATATTGAGGCATATGATCCCTTGACCACAAATTCAGGAAAAAAGAGGGAGGAAAGGTGTACTGATCAATTTATCTAAATATTTTTAAATAGACAGTTTGACATTTTAAAATAAATTAACCTCAATGGAATAATGAAATTCTAATTCCAGACTGTATTCTAATTAGAAAAAAAATAGAAAATCATTATTTATAATTTTTATATAAAGACATCTTTTTTTACACAATATTGTCTTTAATTTCATCTGCTACCTTGACACTCGTGGAAGGAACAATAAACAGTGATGACTCATACTGAATCTATCAAAGAAAAGCAGAATATACCACACCAAAACATGCCTCTTGGGCATAGGGTTATTTCTGGCTGACTATTTTTATGAAATAGCAGTCATAAGAAAAGCTCTGAAAATCAAGTGAATTTGCCCTTTTGTAAGAGGAATTTATAAGGGAAGTTTTTATTTGTAAAAGTGTCTCCCTCTCATGCCTCTTTTTCTGTACCAGAAAGAGAATGACTAAATAGGCAGACACTTAAATCTGCATAACTATAATCTCCTTTACTGTGCTTTATCTGAAAACTTCCCATAATTGGACCCTCTTCTCCCAAATCTTTTGTATTTAGTTGAAGATGGTATTTAAGGTGGCTTTCTGGGTCATTTGGATGAGTTACTCAATTTTTCTGGTTATCTTCCTTGTATACATATTACTAAGCTTCTGCTTTCCCCCTATTGATCTATCTCTTACTATAGGAGCTCTCAGCAAGAACCTAGAAGGCTAGATGGAAAATTATGTCTTCTCAAACACTACAAAATAAAAACTCTTAAACATAAATCATTATTTTTCCTATCAAAAATAAACATACATAGAAGAATCTTTTTAAACTTTACAATATTAATCATTCAAAGTAATTTGAAAGTACTGGTAACACGTCTGAGATTTCTATTTTCCATTTCTTCTCTTTGTAGGTCATAAATGTGTACTGTATTGTTAAATCACAACTACAAGTTGTTATCTATTGATTAATTAAGTTCTATAACACACAGGAATGATAACATTATATTTAAAACCAATGATTGACTCTAACACATGAATATATTCACTCTTATTTAGAAATTTCATGAATTATCTCTGGATATATTTATAGTTTCATATTTTTAAGCCACTCTATTTAACAACAGCTTAGTTTTTTAAAATGCATGTTGCACCAAAGACATGCCACTTTTTTTTTAAGTTTGTTTATTTTAAGAAAGAGAGAGAGAGAGACAGTGAGGGGGGAGAGAGAGAGAGAGAAAGAAAGAGAGAAAGAGAGAGAGAGAGAGAGAGAATCCCAAGCAAGTTCCATGCTGTCAGTACAGAGCCCAATGCAGGGCTCAATCCCACCACCCTGGGATCATGACCTGAACCAAAAATCAAGAGTCGAATATTTAATTGACTGAGCCACCCAGGTGCCCTCAGCTTATTTTTATTCATTTTAGTTAGTATCTATTCCTAGAATAATTTTGCAACCAGAAACTGTTCTTACTCACTTTGATAAATAACACATATGATATAGTTGACATTGTTAACATAGAGATGATCATGGGATAAAATGATGGAAATGTGTGTGTGTGTGTGTGTGTGTGTGCAAACTTCACATATAAAATTATCTTTCTATAACCTGATCATGGTAACATACATCACCATTCAGAATTAAAACACAGATAATTCCAATGTCAGTATATGTATTAAAATAAAAATATTAAAATATATTTTAAGATTATATGTATGAGTGGATGATAGAATTTTCACACATTTTCTATTTACTGAGCATTAATTATTATTTGGGAGAGGGTCTTTATAACACAAAATTACTATTTTATTGGCCACAAAAATAAATTCAATGAGAGCTAATAAAATAGATTTATGAATCTATTGCCATTGAAAAAAAATGTTGCTAAAAATATTTGTACTTAGAAGCTCTACAAGTTCGTCAGTGTTGGAACAAGTTCATTTATAGTACTGTGAACTATGTTAGAACAAGTTCATGTATAGTACTGTGAACTATGACGTTAAGTCTAGTACCAAATTCAATTAATTTTCAAATTCAATGAGTTTTCCAAGATTTATTATTTCTTTTTTTTTAAATTTTTTTAAAAGCAATGTTTGTTTATCGTTGAGCGAGAGAGACAGAGCATGAGTAGGGGATGAGCAGAGAGAGAGGAAGACACAGAATCCAAAGTAGGCTCCAGTCTCCAAGCTGTCAGCACAGAGCCTGACATGGGACTCAAACCTTTGAATCATGAGATCATGACCTGAGTTGAAGTCCGACGCTTAACCAACTGAGCCACCCAGGTGCCCCGATAAGTTTTCCAAGAGTTTTTATTTCTAAGTGCATTCTACGATTTGACTTAAGATATACGAATTAAAAAGATCAGATTCTACAAAATATAGCAGGTCGTATTTCACAATTCTAAATGAGAGGTGTTATCTCTAGATCCTTGAGGTTCCTAGTAGATTTCAAAATATACCTTTTAGTGCTTTCCACTTATATTTTAACAATTCAGTAAGTGAACAAAACATAGAATAATTACAATTGTATTTAGAAATTATATAGACTATTTCTTTGGATTTCTGAAGATGTTTTTAGTATTACTGATTCCTAACATTACTAAGTACTGAGCAAGGATCTGTATTGAAAGAAAAATTTGAATATATATTTTTTCAAACCTGTAAGTAAAAGTCAAGTGATTCATAAGTAAATAATGCAAGGAAGGGTTAGAAGTCAGAACTGGTGACACTTTAGGAAATGCCATTAGGTAATAGTGTTTAAATTTCGAGAAAATGTTATAGTTAAAGATACTGGACATTAAGTTATTGCTATACATAAAGAGATTTCTTTCTTCCCAAAAAGTAATACTGAAAAGAGTTAGGAGAAACCAAGTGCTATTTCTTTTGCTAATAGAAAGACAGTGTAGAGGACTCCTAATATTTGCTTACAGTTGACATCAATCCCTGGAAAATAAGGTCACTTTCACTTTGCAGCCACAGGCAAACACACAATTTAAAATCCTTCACATTTTCCTGATAGAAATAAGGCACAAAATAATTCATTTAGATCTATTGTTGAAAAATGGTTTTGCTGTATATTAGTGCTGCTGGATATTTTTCGTTCAGTAGCTTCATGGAACTGCAAATCTTCAAATCTGCTTAGTGTGTTTAGGTAAATGTTCTTCTAAAATTTTGTTGTGGCAATAAAGCAAAGTAATTACACCACTTTGAGAAAAGAACGTAAATAACTTGAAAGTAAATGGCTAACTCTAATGTTGAAAGTAGGTCATAAAAATGGGAAAAATTCGAATTAAAGGCAATTGCTCACCTCACAGCTGATTTTTTTTCTTTGATTTGCTGTGGGACATTTATTGGAAGAGGTAAAAGTACTTAGTAAGGTGGGCCAAATAATTGGGATTAACATACTTCTCTCCCAACCATGTTCACTGTCCAAAATTTAAGGTAATAAACCATGGAGAGAACAGTTGAGATAGTGATTGAAGCTTGTGGGGAGGAAACATGGAACACACGTCAGCAGTGAATAGATCATGCCTGTGATAAGAGGCCCACAAAATAGTGATCGCACAATGTGAGCGCATATCTCTGAATTGTTCATGAATAAATGTGAATACATATATACAATTAACTTGTTCTCTCTTTTTCCTCTTCTTTTCCTTTTGCTCTATTCTACTTATCACAGTCCCAGTTTCCCTTTCTGTAGGAGGGGAAAGAAAAAGGAGCTAAAGAAACCACCACCAAATTGTGCTCACATTTGTCAGGTTTGGAGCTAGTAGAAGACCTTTTAAGTATTCACTGAGTGCTTAGGAGTCATTCTGCATTCATTTTAGGGTGTACCATAGGTACATTAGGAGATACTGGATAACTCATTAGACTTCAGGTCAACTATGCTCTTTCACTTCACAGCCTCCAGGCTGTCATGTCAGATGAGCTGGACCATCATATGACACTGATAACATATCTAGATCTTTCTCTTAGACATTGTTAGCCTTTGTGCCATCCCTCATGAAAGATTGTAGGACAGCTGCTTTCAAATGTAATCCTTGATGAGGTTTGTTCTTGCTGGATATATTTCTCCTAGTCCTTGAGCACCAACCTTACACTTGATTTTAAAAAAAAATTAAATGTCTGTTTCTGATTTGTTTTAAGAAGAGATTTTACTCTGGGCTTCATGATAACAAAAATGTGTTGCAGTGTTTAAATTTAAAAATATGACCTCAGAATTAATAGACTATGGGGTAGACAAAATAGAGATAATCTTGAATTTCATAGGACACACACACACACACACACACACACGTTTTACAAAAATCCAAGTACATTGATATCTCTTATTTCCCTTCTGGGGTTATTTTTTAAATTATCTTTAATAAGTATGACATATTAAAAGTCACTTAACGAAATATTAGTAAGAAAAAACAAAAAAAGAGGATATTATTTAAGTAGATACTATTTACTATATTGTTAAAAGTAATAATTTAAAATAAATGTAAATGCAAGGTAATTCTTTTTATGTAGTTTTAAATTTTGATTCCAGGATAGTTAACATCCAGTGTTATATTCGTTTCAGGTGTACAATATAGTGACTCAACAGTTCTATACATTACCCAGTGCTCATCATTATAAAGGTACACTATAATACCCATCACCTATTTCATCCAAACCCCCACTCACCTCACCTCTGGTAACCATCAGTTTGTTCTCTGTAGTCTGTTTCTTGGTTTGTCTCTCTCCCTTTTTCCCCTTTGTTCATTTGTTTTGTTTCTTAAATTCCATACATTAATGAAATCATATGCTATTTGTCTTTCTCTGACTTCGCTTAACATTATACTATCTAGCTGCATCCAAATACCAAGATTTCATTTTTTATGGCTGAATAATATTCCATTATATATATATATATATATATATATATATATATATATATATAATTTGGCTATTGTAAATATGGAAGCAACCCAAATGCCCATCAATTGATGAATGGATAAAGAATATTATATATATATATATATATATATATATATATATATATATATTCACACACGCAATGGAATATTAATGTAATAATTGTAAATAATGTTGCCAATAATCATAGAGGTGCATGTATACATTTGAATTATTGTTTTTATAGTTATTGGGTAAATATCCAGTAGCATGATTACTGGATCATAGGGTAGTTCTATTTTTAGTTTTTTGAGGAACCTCCATACTGTTTTCCAGAGTGGCTGCACCAGTTCACTTTCCCACTAACAGTGCAAGAAGGTTATTTTTTCTCCACATCCTTGTTTGTTGTTTCTTGTGTTTTGTGTTATTTTGTTTTGACTTTAGCCATTCTGAAAGGTGTGAGATGATATCTCATTGCAGTTTTGATTTGCATTTCCCTCATGATGAGTGATGTTCAGCATCTTTTTTGGAAAAAAAAAAGTCTTTTTTTTGGAAGTCTTTTTTGGAAAAAAATATCTATTCATGTCTTCTACCCATTTTTAATTGGAATATTCATGTTTTGGGGTGTTAAGTTTTATATATTCTTTATATATTTTGGATACTAATCCTTTTTCAGATATGTCATTTACAAATATCTTCTCCCATTCAGTAGGTTGTCTTTTAATTTTGTTGATTTTTACATGTGCTGTGTAGAAGCTTTGTATTTTGATGTAATCACAGTACTTTATTTTTGCTTGTTTCTCTTGCCTCCAGAGACATATCTAGAAAAATGTTGCTACGTCTGATGTCAAAGAAATTACTACTTCTGCTTTATTCTAGGATTTTTATAGTTACAGCTCTCACATTTAGGTCCTTAATCCATTTTTAACTTATTGTTATGTACAGTGTAAATCAGTGGTCCAGTTTCGTTCTTTTGCATGTAGCTGTCTAGTTCTCCCAACAACATTTCTGAAAAAGACTGTTTTCTTTTTCCCATTGCATACTCATTCTTCCTTTGCCAAAGATTAATTGACCATATAAATATGAATTTATTTCAGGGCTTGCTATTCTATTCCATTGATCTATGTGCCAGTACTATACTGTTTTATTTACTACAGCTTTGCAGTAAGCTTGAAATCTGGAATTGTGATAGCTCCAGCTGTGTTTTTATTTTCAAGATTGTTTTGGCTATTCTAGGTCTTCTGTGGCTCAGGAAAAAAATTAGGATTACTAGTTCTAGTTATGTGAAAAATGTTGTTGGTATTTTGATAAGGATTGCATTAAATTTGTAGATTGCTTTGGCTAGTTTAGACATTTTAACAGTATGTGTTTTTTTAATCCTTGAGCATGGAATATCTTTCCACTTGTTTGTGCCATCAATTTCTTTCATGAATGCTTGGTAATTTTCAAAGTATTGGTCTTCCACCTCCGTGGTTAACTTTATTCCTATATTTTTTGTTATCTTTGAAGCAACTGTAAATAGGATTATTTTTTAAATTTATGTTTCTGTTTTTTCATTATTAGTATATAAAAACACCATGGACTTCTATACATTAGTATGGTACCCTGTAAACTTAGTGAATTCACTTACCTTTTTTGGTAGTTTTTTGGTAGAGTCTTTAAGGTTTTCCATATATAGTATCATACCATCTACAAACAGTGAAAGTTTTACTTCTTCCTTACCAGTTTGGATGCCTTTCTCTTATCTGATTGCTGTGGCTAGGACTTCCAGTACTATGTTAAATAATGGTGATAAGACTGCACATCACTCTCTGGTTCCTGATCTTAGGGGAAACACTCTCAGTTTTTCACCATCGAGTATGATGTTAACTGTGATTTTTCATAAGTGGCCTTTATTATGTTAAAGTATGTTCATTCTAATCCTACTTTGTTGCAGCTTTTTACCATGAATGGATGGTGCCCATTGTCAAATACTTTTTCCGCATCTATTGAAATGGTCATATGGTTTTTATCCCTTCCTTTATTTATGTGATGTATCATTGATTTGCAAACATTGAACCACCCTTGCATCACAGGGACAAGTCCCACTTGATTTTGGTAAAATATTTTTTTAATTTATCATTGGATTTGATATATTAATAGTTTGTTGAGGAGTTTTGGCATCTCTGTTTACCAGATATATTGTCCTGTTATACTATTTTTTTTGTAGTGTCCTTATCTGGTTTTGGTTTCAGAATAATGCTTCCCACAAGGAGGATTTGAGATGGTGGAGAGGTAGGGGGACCCTGGGTTTTCCTATCCCTCAAACACAGTTTTATTGAGGTCAGGTTATTTAGAACAGCCAGGAAATAGATTTGCAGACTGGCACAAGGATTCCACAGTTGGAGGAAGACAGCTTGGCAGATGCAAGGTGCAGGGATGTGAACTGGGGGAGAGAAAACACTGAAGCTGTGGAGGGGAGAAAACACTTTCCATGGAGAGACAAAAGGGAGAGAAAGACAGAAGGGTTGAGAAAGTGCAGCACTGCGTTAGCACAAGAGGAAAACCTCTCTGGACAATGGACTTGGGAGTTAGAAATACTGAGTATCCCAGTTCTTTTGGGCAAATAACTTTTGGAGCCTAAACCCTGAGGTTTTGGAAGTGTGTGACTGTCTCTGGAGCAGAGAAGAGCCATGTTACAGGCTCCTGGGGAAGAGGGAGCTGACCCTGGAGTGCATAGCATGGCATTGCAATCTCTAGGGTGCAATGGGAGAGGACAGTCCCCTTCCTGGAGTACTTTTGGAAGAGGGTTTATTGACTTCTTAAGTACAAAAGACCCTGAAGGTGCCAGCCAAAGGCCTTTCATCATCAAGGTAAAGAGGCTCTACTCCGGAGGAGGGGAGTGGATCTGCACCATGCTGTTCCGATAAGACTTTGGCTTTTGAATCCCAGCTGCACTCCAAGAGCCAGGTCTTTTAAGACTTTGGGTTTTGTATCCCAGCTTGTGCCAAGTGCTGGGTCCTTTAAGACTTCGGGTTTTGAATCCCAGCTGCACGCCAAAGAAAAAATGCAAGAGTGTTTTGGCACAGGGCAAGCTGGCTTCCCTCACTAATCCATGAGGGCTGCCTGAACAGTGGGGGATGAGATCCCTGGTCCAAAGACAAGAGATTAAGGTGGCAACATCCCCCCCCCAACACCAGCACAGTAAGATTTCAGAGAGCAATACAGCAGACCCCAGTTAAGGCAATGTCCATTTACACCAAACACTGCCCCTTTGTGCCTCACAACTGCTTGCTTATTTACTGGGGCAAGACGGAAAGTGAGCCACCATGGCCAGTCTATTCTCCAGACTAGCATAGCCACCACCACCACCACCACCACACCCTACCCTCCCCCCACCCCAGGCACCATGAAACAACTCTTTTTTTGTTCTTATTTTACCTACTTCTTTTTTTTCCCCTTTTGGAATCAGACTTATAGTTTCGGATTTGTTATTTGTCACTTCCTTTTATCTTCTTCATTTTTTTGGATAAGGCTTTTTTTAGTCTTTTCTTTTTCCCTATTTTCTCTTTTCTTCTGCCTCCCCTACCCCTTTCTTTTTTCCTTGGAATCAGCCTGAAAATAGGCACCAAAGTCCAAGAGGCACAAAGAAATCCTTTCAAAATCAACAAAATCACATCAACACCATGACATATCATAGTGAAACTTGCAAAATGCAAGTATAAAGAGAGAATTCTGAAAGCAGATAAGGACGAAAGGCACTTAGCCTACAAAGATAGATACATAAGGTCAGTAGCAGACCTGTCCACTGAAACTTGGCAAGCCATAAGGAAGTCGCAGGATATATTCAATGTGATGAATAGGAAAAATGTGCAGTCAAGAATCTCATATCTAGCAAGGCTGTCATTCAGAATAGAAGGAGAGATAAAGACTTTCCCAGACGAACAAAAAAAACTAAAGATGTTTTTAACCATTAAACCATCCCTGCAAGAAATTTTTAGGAGGATTCTCTGAATTGAGAACAAAAACTAAAGATGTTCTTAACCATTAATCATCCCTGCAAGTAATTTTTAGGAGGATTCTCTGAGTCGAGAAAAAAAAAAATCAGCAAAGATTGCAAAGGACCAGAGAACATCACAAAGAGCACCATATCGACAAATAAGACAATGACACTAAATATATATCATTCAATAATTGTTCTTAATTTAAGTGGACTAAATGCTCCAATCAAAGACAAAGAATATCAGAATGTGTAAAAAAAATCCATCTATATGCTGCCTACAAAAGACTCATTTTATTTTATTTTATTTTATTATTTTATTTTATTTTATTTATTATTTTTATTTATTTTTTATTATAATGAAATTTTATTTATTTATTTTTTTAATATATGAAATTTATTGTCAAATTGGTTTCCATACAACACCCAGTGCTCATCCCAAAAGGTGCCCTCTTCAATACCCATCACCCACCCTCCACTCCCTCCCACCCCCCATCAACTCTCAGTTTGTTCTCAGTTTTTAACAGTCTCTTATGCTTTGGCTCTCTCCCATTCTAACCTCTTTTTTTTTTCCTTCCCCTCCCCCATGGGTTTCTGTTAAGTTTCTCAGGATCCACATAAGAGTAAAACCATATGGTATCTGTCTTTCTCTGTATGGCTTATTTCACTTAGCATCACACTCTCCAGTTCCATCCACATTGCTACAAAAGGCCATATTTCATTCTTTCTCATTGCCATGTAGTATTCCATTGTGTATATAAACCACAATTTCTTTATCCATTCATCAGTTGATGGACATTTAGGCTTTTTCCATAATTTGGCTTTTGTTGAGAGTGCGGCTATAAACATTGGGGTACAAGTGCCCTTATGCATCAGTACTCCTGTATCCCTTGGGTAAATTCCTAGCAGTGATATTGCTGGGTCATAGGGTAGGTCTATTTTAATTTTCTGAGGAACCTCCACACTGCTTTCCATAGCGGCAGCACCAACTTGCATTCCCACCAACAATGCAAGAGGGTTCCCGTTTCTCCACATCCTCTCCAGCATCTATAGTCTCCTGATTTGTTCATTTTGGCCACTCTGACTGGCATGAGGTGATATCGGAGTGTGGTTTTGATTTGTATTTCCCTGATAAGGAGCGACGTTGAACATCTTTTCATGTGCCTGTTGGCCATCCGGATGTCTTCTTTAGAGAAGTGTCTATTCATGTTTTCTGCCCATTTCTTCACTGGGTTATTTGTTTTTCGGGTGTGGAGTTTGGTGAGCTCTTTATAGACTTTGGATACTAGCCCTTTGTCCGATATGTCATTTGCAAATATCTTTTCCCATTCCGTTGGTTGCCTTTTAGTTTTGTTGGTTGTTTCCTTTGCTGTGCAGAAGCTTTTTATCTTCATAAGGTCCCAGTAATTCACTTTTGCTTTTAATTCCCTTGCCTTTGGGGATGTGTCGAGTAAGAGATTGCTATGGCTGAGGTCAGAGAGGTCTTTTCCTGCTTTCTCCTCTAAGGTTTTGATGGTTTCCTGTCTCACATTCAGGTCCTTTATCCATTTTGAGTTTATTTTTGTGAATGGTGTGAGAAAGTGGTCTAGTTTCAACCTTCTGCATGTTGCTGTCCAGTTCTCCCAGCACCATTTGTTAAAGAGACTGTCTTTTTTCCATTGGATGTTCTTTCCTGCTTTGTCAAAGATGAGTTGTCCATACGTTTGGTTTGTGGGTCTAGTTCTGGGGTTTCTATTCTATTCCATTGGTCTATGTGTCTGTTTTTGTGCCAATACCATGCTGTCTTGATGATGACAGCTTTGTAGTAGAGGCTAAAGTCTGGGATTGTGGTGCCTCCTGCTTTGGTCTTCTTCTTCAAAATTACTTTGCTATTCGGGGCCTTTTATGGTTCCATATGCATTTTAGGATTGCTTGTTCTAGTTTCGAGAAGAATGCTGGTGCAATTTTGATTGGGATTGCATTGAATGTGTAGATAGCTTTGGGTAGTATTGACATTTTGACAATATTTATTCTTCCAATCCATGAGCACGGAACGTTTTTCCATTTCTTTATATCTTCTTCAATTACCTTCATAAACTTTCTATAGTTTTCAGCATACAGATCTTTTACATCTTTGGTTAGATTTATTCCTAGGTGTTTTATGCTTCTTGGTGCAATTGTGAATGGGATCAGTTTTTTATTTGTCTTTCTGTTGCTTCATTGTTAGTGTATAAGAATGCAACTGATTTCTGTACATTGATTTTGTATCCTGCAACTTTGCTGAATTCATGTATCAGTTCTAGCAGACTTTTGGTGGAGTCTATCGGGTTTTCCATGTATAGTATCATGTCATCTGCAAAAAGCGAAAGCTTGACTTCATCTTTGCCAATTTGGATGCCTTTGATTTCCTTTTGTTGTCTGATTGCTGATGCTAGAACTTCCAGCACTATGTTACACAACAGCGGTGAGAGTGGGCATCTTTGTCGTGTTCCTGATCTCAGGGAAAAAGCTCTCACTTTTTTCCCGTTGAGAATGATGTTAGCTGTGGGCTTTTCATAAATGGCTTTTATGATCTTTAAGTATGTTCCTTCTATCCCGACTTTCTCAAGGGTTTTTATTAAGAAAGGGTGCTGGATTTTGTCAAAGGCCTTTTCTGCATCGATTGACAGGATCATATGGTTCTTCTCTCTTTTTTTTTTTTTGTTAATGTGATGTATCACGTTGATTGATTTGCAAATGTTGAACCAGCCCTGCATCCCAGGAATGAATCCCACTTGATCATGGTGAATAATTCTTTTTATATGCCATCGAATTCGATTTACTAGTATCTTATTGAGAATTTTTGCATCCATATTTATCAGGGATATTGGCCTGAAGTTCTCTTTTTTTTCCTGGGTCTCTGTCTGGTTTAGGAATCAAAGTAATACTGGCTACCTAGAATGAGTCTGGAAGTTTTCCTTCCCTTTCTATTTCTTGGAATAGCTTGAGAAGGATAGGTATTATCTCTGCTTTAAACGTCTGGTAGAACTCCCCTGGGAAGCCGTCTGGTCATGGACTCTTATTTGTTGGGAGATTTTTGATGACTGATTCAATTTCTGCGCTGGTTATGGGTCTGTTCAAGCTTTCTATTTCCTCCTGATTGAGATTTGGAAGAGTGTGGGTGTTTAGGAATTTGTCTATTTCTTCCAGGTTGTCCAATTTGTTGGCATATAATTTTTCATAGTATTCCCTGATAATTGTTTGTATCTCTGAGGGATTGTAATAATTCCATTTTCATTCATGATTTTATCTATTTGGGTCATCTCCCTTTTCTTTTTGAGAAGCCTGGCTAGAGGTTTGTCAATTTTGTTTATTTTTTCAAAAAACCAACTCTTGGTTTCGTTGATCTGCTCTACAGTTTTTTTAGATGCTATATTGTTTATTTCTGCTCTGATCTTTATGATTTCTCTTCTTCTGCTGGGTTTAGGCTGCCTTTGATGTTCTGCTTCTATTTCCTTTAGGTGTGCTGTTAGATTTTGTATTTGGGATTTTTCTTGTTTCTTGAGATAGGCCTGGATTGCAATGTATTTTCCTCTCAGGACTGCCTTCGCTGCGTCCCAAAGCGTTTGGATTGCTGTATTTTCATTTTCATTTGTTTCCATATATTTTTAAATTTCTTCTCTAATTGCCTGGTTGACCCACTCATTCGTTAGTAGGGTGTTCTTTAACCTCCATGCTTTTGGAGGTTTTCCAGACTTTTTCCTGTGGTTGATTTCAAGCTTCATAGCATTGTGGTCTGAAAGTATGCATGGTATAATTTCAATTCTTGTAAACTTATGAAGGGCTGTTTTGTGACCCAGTGTGTGATCTATCTTGGAGAATGTTCCATGTGCACTCGAGAAGAAAGTATATTCTGTTGCTTTGGGATGCAGAGTTCTAAATATATCTGTCAAGTCCATCTGATCCAATGTATCATTCAGGGCCCTTGTTTCTTTATTGACCATGTGTCTAGATGATCTATCCATTGTTGTAATTGGAGTGTTAAAGTCCCCTGCCATTACCACATTCTATCCATAAGGGTGCTTATGTTTATGAGTAATTGTTTTATATATTTGGGGGCTCCAGTATTAGGCCCATAGACATTTCTAATTGTTAGCTCTTCCTGATGGATAGACCCTGTAATTATTATACAATGCCCTTCTTCATCTCTTGTTACATCCTTTAATTTAAAGTCTAGTTTGTCTGATATAAGTATGGCTACTCCAGCTTTCTTTTGGCTTCCAGTAGCATGATAAATAGTTCTCTATCCCCTCACTCTCAATCTCAAGGTGTCCTCAGGTCTAAAATGAGTCTCTTGTAGACAGCATTTAGATGGGTCTTGTTTTTTTTATCCATTCTGATACCCTATGTCTTTTGGTTGGCGCATTTAATCCATTTACATTCAGTGTTATTATAGAAAGATACAGGTTTAGAGTCATTGTGATGTCTGTATGTTTTATGCTTGTAGTGATGTCTCTGGTACTTTGTCTCACAGGATCCCCCTTAGGATCTCTTGTAGGGCTGGTTTAGTGGTGATGAATTCCTTCAGTTTTTGTTTGTTTGGGAAGACCTTTTTCTCTCCTTCTATTCTAAATGACAGACTTGCTGGATAAAGGATTCTTGGCTGCATATTTTTTCTGTTTAGCACACTGAAGATATCGTGCCAATCCTTTCTGGCCTGCCAAGTTTCAAAAGAGAGATCAGTCACGAGTCTTATAGGTTTCCCTTTATATGTGAGGGCACGTTTATCCCTTGCTGCTTTCAGAATTTTCTCTTTATACTTGTATTTTGCCAGTTTCACTACGATATGTCATGCAGAAGATCGATTCAAGTTATGTCTGAAGGGAGTTCTCTGTGCCTCTTGGATTTCAATGCCTTTTTCCTTCCCTACTATAGGGAAGTTCTCAGCTATTATTTCTTCAAGTACCCCTTCAGCACCTTTCCCTCTCTCTTCCTCCTCTGGGATACCAATTATGCGTATATTATTTCTTTTTAGTGTATCACTTAGTTCTCTAATTTTCCCCTCATACTCCTGGATTTTTTTATCTCTCTTTTTCTCAGCTTCCTCTTTTTCCATAAGTTTATCTTCTAGTTCACCTATTGTCTTCAATCCGAGCCGTGGTTGTTTCCATTTTATTTTGCATCTCGTTTAAAGTGTTTTTCAGCTCCTCTTGACTGTTCCTTAGTCCCTTGATCTCTGTAGCAGGAGATTCTCTGCTGTCCACTATACTGTTTTCAAGCCCAGTGATTAATTTTATGACTATTTTTCTAAATTCACTTTCTGTTATATTATTTAAATTCTTTTTGATCAGTTCATTAGCTGTTGTTATTTCCTGGAGATTCTTTTGAGGGGAATTCTTCTGTTTGGTCATTTTGGATAGTCCCTGGAGTGGTGGGGACCTGCAGGGCCCTTCCCCTGTGCTGTGGTGTATAACTTGAGTTGGTGGGTGGGGCCGCAGTCAGACCTGATGTCTGCCCCCAGTCCACCGCTGGGGCCACAGTCAGACTGGTGTGTGCCTTTTCTTCCCCTCTCCTAGGGGCGGGATTCACTGTGGGGTGGTGTGGCCGTCTGGGCTACTTGCACACTGCCAGGCTTGTGGTGCTGGGTATCTGGGGTATTAGCTGGGGTGGGTAGGCAAGGTGGGTTGGGGCAGGAGGGGCAGGCTTAGCTCGCTTCTCCTTAGGCGATCCACTTCAGGAGGGGCCCTGTGGCAGCGGGAGGGAGTCAGATCCGCTGCTGGAGGTTTGGCTCCGCAGAAGCACAGAGTTGGGTGTTTGCGCAGAGCGGAGCAAGCAAGTTCCCTGGCAGGAACTGGTTCCTTTTGGGATTTTGGCTGGGGGATGGGCGGGGGAGATGGCGCTGGTGAACGCCTTTGTTCCCCACCAAACTGAGCTCTGTCATCTGGGGGCTCAGCAACTCTCCCTCCCTTTGTCCTCCAGCCTTCCCGCTTTCTGAGCAGAGTTGTTAACTTATGACCTCTTAGAGGCTAAGTCGCGCTTGCTCTTGGAACACAGTCTGTCCGGGCCCTCCGCTTTTGCCAGCCAGACTCGGGGGCTCTGCTTGGCCTTCAGGCTGCCCCTCCACCCCCGCTCCCTCCTGCCAGTCCGTGGAGTGTGCACCGCCTCTCTGCCCTTCCTACCCTCTTCTGTGGGCCTCTTGTCTGCACTTGGCTCTGGAGACTCAGTTCTGCTAATCCTCTGGCAGTTTTCTGGGTCATTTAGGCGGGTGTAGGTGGAATCTAAGTGATCTGTAGGATGCGCGGTGAGCCCAGCGTCTTTGGGAGTCCATAGGGCCTTTTTTTTCACTATATCCAAATCCAGCTGATAGTCTTCCTTGTAGACCCAAAAGTATCTAAAACTTTACACTCAAGAGCCAGCAACAGAAGAAAACATTTTCCACCATGTTTTCAAGGCTTCCAAATTAAAAAAAAATAATGATGATTGTAAAAAATAAATATTTCCTTTGTTTATTTACAACATAACATATTAATAACATGTCATATTTATTTTACATATAAACATTTGCACACTATAAAAAAGGAAATTCTCTTTGCATTCCCACCCACAGTACAAGAGAGTTCCCGTTTCTCCACATTCTCTCCAACATTTGTTGTTTCCTGAGTTGTTAATTTTAGCCACTCTGACCGTTGTGAGCTGGTATCTCAATGTGGTCTTGATTTGTATTTTCCTGATGATGAGTGATGGTGAGCATCTTTTCATATGTCTCTTGGCCATCTGAATGTCATCTTTGGAAAAGTGTCTATTCATGTCTTCTGCCCATTTCTTCACTGGGTTATTTGTTTTTTCAGCTGTGGGGTTTGGTAAATTCTTTATAGATTTTAGATATTAACCCTTTGTCAGATATGTCATATGCAAATATCTCCTCCCATTGGGAATTTATCCAAAGGATACAAGAGTGCTGTTCCATAGGGGCACTTGTACTCTGATGTTTATAGCTGCGCTTTCAACAATACCAAATTATGGAAAAAGCCCAAATGTCCATCAACTGATGAGTGGATAAAGAAGATATGGTTTATATATGCAATGGAATACCACTTGGCAATGAGAAAGAATGAAATCATGCCATTTCCAACAACGTGGTTGGAACTGGAGGCTATTATGCTAAGTGAAATAAGTCAGTCAGAGAAAGGCAGATATGCTACGTTTTTACTCATATGTGGAACTTGAGAAACTTAACAGAAGACCATGGGGGAAGGGAAGGGGAAAAAATAGTTTCAAACAGAGAAGGATGGAGGCAAACTATAGGAGACTCTCAAATGCAGACAACAAACCGAGGGTTGATGGGAGTGGAAGAGAGGGGAAAATGGGTGATGCACATTGAGGAAGGCACTTGTTGGGATGAGCACTGGGTGTTGTATGTAAGCGATTAATCACGGGAATCTACCCTTGAAGCCAAGAACACACTGTATATACACTGTGTGTTAGCTAACTTGACAATAATTTATCTTTTGAAAAAAAGGAAATTCTGTCTGCTGTCACTAATTCACCTATACTAGAAAATATTTAAAATAAAAACACACCCATTTACTATACTTTAATAATTAGCTTAATTATACATTTATGGATGTATAAAAATATTTTTTCATTGTGCGTTATCATATCTTAACATGGAAATTACCTTCTGATGTGGGGAAGTCAGTGATTATTATTGGGTATATATACAGAATCTGAACACTCTCATTGTCTCTACTGATAGCACACAGGCCCTTGCCACCAACATCTGTTGCCAAGAATATTGCATTAGCATTCTAATCTTCTTATTGTCAGTTCATTTCTTTTTTTAATTTTCAACATATCAAAGAGAGTCTATTAAAACCAAAGTTAAATTATGTCAATTATTTTTTTACAATACTTCATTGCTTTTCTGTTTCACTGAAAATAAAAGTCACAATTCTCAAAACAGCCTTCTAATCCCTACGTGATCGTGATCTGACCCTTTGATATCACTCAGATCCATCATATTATCTGTATCCTCTTCAGATTCCTCAGCCATAATGGCCTCCTGCTGATCCTTATACACACAAGGACTGCTTTTGCTCATAGACTTTACCCAGTCTGTTTCCTGTGAATGGAATGCTCTTCTCCCAGTTACCTGAAAGACTCATTTCTTTCAAGTTTTTGCTCAAATATCACTTTATAAATGAAGCTTACTTTAAGTATGCTATTTAAAATGTGACTTATCCGCCACAAAGTGGTGCTTCTATTCCCATTAATTCTTTATCTTTTTTTCCCACAGCACGTGAATAACTGCTAACATATATATATATATATATAATATATATATTATCTGTGTTTTCTATCTCCATAGAGGCAGAGGTTTTAGTCTACCTTGTTCACTGTAATATGCTCAGTTCCTATAACAAAACCCAGAACTTGTAGGTGGAAGTCAATAAATATTTGTTGAATTAAAAAAAAATTAATGAATTTAAGGATTGATGTTTATAAAAGAGAGAAGCATAATACTTGATTTAAGTGAAATGTTTGAGGAATGTAATCTTCTAATGAACTGAATTCTCTAGCTTGTACCTTAAATAATGAAAATAGATTTTTTTAAATGTTTATTTTTAAGAGAGAGAGAGAGAGTAAAAGCATGAGGGGGGAAGGGCCGATACAGAGGTGGACAGAGTATCTGAAGTGGGCTCTGTGCTAACATGATCTGTGCCAAAGTCGGAGGCTTAACTGACTGAGCCACCCAGACATCCCAATGAAAATTGATTTCAAAAGTACATCTTTTTTCCTACTTAAGTCAGTTCAGTAGTGAATACACAGGTAGAGATGCCAAACATGCATATGGAAATTCTCTTCCATATCTCATAAAAGAAGTCACCTACACTTTAACTGTCAGATTCAATACAGGAATATATGGGGGGTATCATTTTGTAAATATCTAATATCTATTGAGTACTAAATTGCAGAGTATTTTTAATTGAACATTTTGAAAATACTATAGAAGATAGGAAGGGAATCAAAGATAGAAGAAGAAGTAGTCAAAGAAGGGAAAAAAAATTACAATGGAGGCTGTAGATGATGATTTCAGATGTCAGCAGAATGATGAACTAAGCTGTTCCAGTTTCTTATTTCCCCAATGAAATACCAAATAAATAACAACATACTCACCAAAGTAGCTTTGTGAGAGTTCTAGAAAATAGTTAAGAATATGCACTAAACAAGAGAATAGCCAATCAAGAAAAACCCACACTCAAAACAGTAGAACATTTTATGACATTTTTACTTGCTTTTGTCTCCTCCCTTCCCCAGCAGTGCATAGTAAAGAGGAAGAAGCATAACTCTCACTTTCTCCCTCAGGAAGAAAGGAAAAATGTCAAAATTGCTTGCAACATTTTGGCTTGTTTGGGGGATTCCCAAAAGATTATATTCTGTCTTGCTTGACTCAGAGCACTGATTGGAATGATGAAATAGTTGTATACCAAGTTGGAGGCCGCTAAAAGCAGCAGAGGGAGCCATGGTACAAGAGAATTGCAGGGGTACTGTAGAGTCACAGACACCTGGAAGAAAGATATTGTGAGCATAAGAATAAAATAGAATATCTAAGGCCCAAGAAAAGCAATGGTGAGACTAAAAAGGGAAAATAAGACGTTTAAAAGCAACTATATATATGGCAAAGTGGGGAGAAACACATACACACAGGACCAGGATACACAAGCTTAGAGGGGCCTGAGAAGACCTTAAGCCATTATATTAGGCTGATTAATGAAGGTCTTTGGCTGGATGGAATAAGTCTGCAAAGACTGGGAGAAGTGGCTTTTTTTCAAATGACAAATTTTCAACAAAATATCACAAGGTATACAAAGAAATGGAAGTATGTCACATTCAAAGAAATGAAAGGAAATATATAATTTGGATCTAGTTGAAAAATACTTTAAAATAAATCTTATAAATATGATCATCAAATTAAAGGAGAACATGGGCTGACAACAAAAATAAATCAGGAAAATGATATATAAACAAAAGGAGAATAGTAAGAGAGAAAATAAAAAAAAAGCACCAACTAGAGATTCTGGAGCTAAAAAATACAATAACTAAATTGGAAAATTCATAAGAAGGATTCAACAGCAGACAAAAAAACAAGCAGAGTAAAAATCGGAACTTGAAGAAAGGTCTTTTGAAATTATTGAGTCTGAGGAGCTAAAAGAAAAAAAAATGAATGAGAAAAGTGAAAAGAGCCTAAGTGGTTTATAGGGCACCATCCCACAGATCAATATATGCATTATGGTAGTCACAAAAGGAGAGAAAGGGGAAAGGGCAGAAAGCTTATCTTAAGAAACAATGGCCTAAAATGTCCTAAGTTTGAGAAAAAACATGGGACAAAATATACAAGAAGCTCAACAAATTCCAAGCTGGATAAATCAATAAAGACTCACACACAGAGAAGCAGTATCATTGAACTCTAGAAAGTCAAAGATAAAGATGGAATATTGAAAACAGCAAAAGTGACTTGTAAGACATTTTCTTAATACGATTATTAGCAGATTTTTCAGCAAAAAACTTGGAGGACAGAAATAAGTGGGATGATATATTTAAAGTATGGAAAGAAAAAAACTTGTCAATTGAGAATCCTCCATCTGGCAAAACTGTCCTTCAAAAATGAGGAACAAAGTTAGACATTCCCAGTAAAACAAAAGCTAAGGGGGTTAATCACCATGGGACCGGCCCTGAAAGAATACTAAAAAGAGTGCCTCAATTTGAAACAAAAGGATGCCAGAGAGGAACCTGAAGCCATATGAAAATATAAACTTCTCAGGTAAAAGTAAATAATGGACAAATATGAAAATCTGCATTATTGTAATTTTAGTTCATGATTCTACTTTTAACTCTTTAAAAAAGAACTTAAAAGACAAAAGCATAAAAATAATTATAAATACATATATCAGTGCTACACAATATATAAAGATATAACTTTGACATGAGTGACATAAAGTAGGAAGTGGAGCTATAAAGGAATAAAATATTTACCTGAAATCAAAGTTAATTTGCTATCAGTCTAAAATAAATTGTTATATCACTAGGCTGTTATATGTAATCCTCATGGTAGTTAGAAAGAAAATATCTCTAGAATGTACACAGAAAGATTTGAGGAGGGAATAAAGATACACCACTACAAAAAAAAATGAAATAAGTACAGAAGAGGGTGACACAAGAGATAAAAGTAATAAGATATACAGAAAACACACAATATAATGGCAATAGTAAGTCCTCCTCAATTAGTAATTATTTTACATGTAAACATATAAAACATATAGTTTGGGAGAGTGATGTCAACATCGTGGGACCTGGCTGGAGAACTTTACCAAACATTTAAAGAATTCACACCTCCTCAAACTCTTCCATAATACTTAATAAAAGGGAATACTTCCAAACTCATTCTAAAATGGCATCATTATTTTGATGCCCAAATCAGATAACCATGTCACAAAAAAGGAAAACTATAGTCCAATATCCCTGATAAATATAGATGCAAAAATTTTTAACAAAATATCAGCAAACCAAGTTCAAAAACACATTAAAAGGATTATACACCATGAGCATGTGGGATTTATACCTGGGATGCAAGAATAACTCAATATACAAAAATAAATCAATGTAATATACCACATTAACAAAATGAAAGGAAAACAAATATATGATGATCTCAATTGATTCAGAAAAAGCATTTATGAAAATTAAACATCCTTGCATGGTGAAATCAGTCAACAAACTAGGAATAGAAGGAAACAATCTCAGTGTTATAAAGGCCATACATAAAAATGCAATAATTGACATCATATTCAATGGTGAATGTCTAGAAGTCCCCCCTTTAAGATCAGGAAACAGACAAGGATGCTTATTTTCACTACTTTGATTCAATATTGCTGGAAGCCCTAACTAGAGCAATTAGGCAAAAAAAAAAAAAAGGGTAAAAAGGTAAGTGCCTCCAAATTAGGAAGAAAAAGATAAAATTATCTCTGTTTGAGGATGACATGAACTTATATTTAAAGCTATAAACTCTCAAAAATAAACATTAAAAAAAAGTGGGGAGTGCGGCTCAGTCAGTTAAGTACCAACTTTGGCTCTGGTAATGATCTCATGGTTGGTGAGTTCAAGCCCCACATAGGGCTCTGTGCAGAGAGCCCAGAGCCTGGTGCCTGCTTCAGATTCTGTGTCTTCCTCTCTCTCTGCCCCTACCCTGCTCATGCTCGGTCTTTCTCTCTCAAAAATATACATTTAAAAAAGCCATAAGGATCACACACTGAAAAAAAAAATTAAAACTAACAAATGAATTCAGCAAAGTTGCAGGATGCAAAAACATGAAAATCAGTTTAGTTTTTATATACTAACAATGAACAATCCAAAAAAGGAAATTAAGAAAACAATTCCATTTCCAATAGTATGAAAAACAATAAAATACTTTTGTATAAACTTAACCAAGGAGGTGAAAACTTATACACTGAAAACTATATAACTTGGCTCAAAGAAATTAAAGACACGAAGTAATGAAAAGACATTCTGTGTTCATGAACTGGAGACTTAACATTATTTAGATGCCAATAATACCCAAGGTGACCTACAGATTTAATGCAACCCCTATCAAAATCCTCATGGTGCTTTTGCAAAATAGAGAAATCCATCTAAAAATTTATATGAAATCTCATGGGACCCCATGGAGTCAAAACAATCTCAAAAAAGAACAAAGTTACAAGTCTGACATTTACTGATTACAACATATTACAAAGCTAGTATTCAAAACAGTGTCATTAACATAAAGACAGGTACAATACCAATGGAATAGAATAAATAAGACCAGAAATAAACCATGGACAAATGATTTTTGACCAGGGCATCAAGGTCATTTAATAGGGAAGAGTCTTTTAAACACATGATATAGGAAAATATTGATATCCACATGGAAAAGCATAAAAGGCATGTCCTTCCTTACATTACACCATATACAAATGGATCAAAGATCTAAACATAAGAGACCTAAACTATTAAACACTTAGAAGAAAACATAGAGGAAAATTTTATTACCTTGGATTTGACAGTGATTTCTTGGATATGGCAGCAAAAGCAAGTCAACAAAGGAATAACACATACATTGGATTATATCAAAATTGAAAACTTCTGTGCATCGAAGGGCACCATCAACAACAGAGTAATAAAGTAACCCATGGAATGGAAGAAAATATTTATAAATCATATATCTGATTAGTTAATATCCAAAATATATAAAAAACTCCTACAACTCAATACCAAAAAAAAAAAACCTACACACACACACACACAACAAACAATTCAAACAAAACATGGGTAAAGTACTTGAATGTACATTTTTCCAAAGAAGATGTACAAATGGTCACTAAGTATTAGGGAAATGGAAAGGTGCATCAAAACCACAATGAGATACCCATTAAGATGGCTGCTATGAAAAAAAAAACAAACATAAAACAAGTGTTGATAAAAATATATAGAGATTGCAATCCTCTGCATTATCCACAAGAATGTAAAATACTGCAGATCTATAGAAAATAGTATGACAGTTCCTCAAAAAAATTAAACGTTAAATTACCATATGGTACAGAAATTCCACTTTTGAAATATGTACCCAAAAGAATTTAAAACAGGATCTCTAAGAGATATTTGTACACTCATAGTCATAATAAAATTGTTCAAAATAGCCAATAGGTGGAAGCAACCCAAATGCACATCAATAGATGGATGGATAAAGAAAATGTGTTATGTACATACCATGAATTCCTATTTTGCCATTGAAAGGAAATTCCAACATATAACACAAGGCAGATAAACCTTAGAAACATTATGCTAAGTTAAATAAGCCACTCACAAAAAGACAAATTTGGTATGATTCCACTTATATGAAGTACTTAAAGTATTGAAGTTCATTGAGACATAAATTAGAATAGTGGTTGTCAAGGGTTAGAGTAAGGGAAGAATGGGTAGTTATTGTTTCATAGGCACAAAATTTTAGTTTATCATAATGAAAATGTTCTGAAGATAGGTGGTGAAGGGGGCTGCAAAACTTAAGATGTTTATAATTTTTTGTTTTTTAAAATAATGGAGACCTGATTATGCATAAATATATAGGAAGACTAAATAGAAAAATGACTTAAAGATGCAAAATGGAAAAATTGAAAGGAGAAATATACATCTTCAAATATGGGAACAAGAAAGAGAGTGAAAGGAAAGATTCAATAATATTGTGAAGTACAGGGGAGCCTTGGTGCCTCAGTCAGTTAAGTATCCAACTCATGGTTTCAGCTCAGGTCATGATCTCATAACTTGTGGGTTCAAGACCCACATCGGTCTGCACTGACAGTGTGAAGCCTGCTTGGGATTCTCTGTCTCCCTCTCTCTCTGCTCTTCACCTGCTCTCTTTCTTTCTCTCTCTCTCTCTCAAAAATAAATATTTACAAAAACATATTCTGAAGTATAGTGGAGGGAAAGTGAGAAAACCCAGGTTGAATTATTTTAATATCTTTTAGAAAATAGTAATTGAGAAAGTATCTGCCAAATTGTTAAATGGCGTAGTGTGGGACTAAGAGTTTGAAGAGATTGAAAACGTTTTTAATGAGTTTCTGAGGATAATGTGATAAAATATAATGAAAGAACTAATAACAACATTGGCTAGAGGTACCAAGAACCCTGATAGTTAAAAAGCATGAATTTATAGTAATCCCAGACAAGCCATTAAAAAAACAACAACATATTTTTCCAGCAGTTCTTGGAAATTTGGGAGCAGAAGAGCAAAATAGTCACTTGGCATAATGCAGCCAATTTTAATATGAATTACATTTTAGTGACCTAATGACCTACAGTGCACAAAATGATGCCTGGAGTATACAGAAAAAAACAGATTTTGTTAATTGATTAATGATGCAATGTTTTTCTAAATATTCATGATGCAGGAGTCAGCAATTAAAATGAAAAGCTAGGGGCACCTAGATGGCTCAGTCAGTTGAGTGTCCAACTTCGGTTCAGGTAATGATCTCAAGGTTCATGAGTTCAAGCCCCACATCAGGCTTGTTGCTGTCAGTACAGGGACTGCTTCAGACCATCTGTCCCTCCCCTACTTGAGCTCTCTCTAAAAAAAAAAAAAACCATGAATAAATAAATAAATAAATAAATAGCTAGACAAAAGATTTTTGATACTAAAACACAGCAATAACAAAAAAAAATACAAGATAAAGGGGAGTTATGTAAACCTTAGGTTAGACAAGAAATACTACAACAGCATTTTGAGTTGAATGATGTCCGATTTTTTAATCATTAAATTTTATTTATTTATTTATTTATTTATTTATTTTATTATTTTTCTTATTATTTTTAAATAATCCCTATCTCAGAACTATTTATCTTATTTATGAATGTTAAATTTAGATAAGCTTACTTCTCAGAAAAGATTATTCTATTCATTTATCTCATGTGCAATATACTCCATAAATTAAAAATATCTTGAGTATTAAAATGTTCCAGTCTTTCAAATGTTGTAGAAAAAATTTCCTAAAGTAATTTTCCAGTGTAAGAAAACACCAAACAACGTGTAAAATAAAGATTTCGTAAAGAGTCAGAAAATAAGTGTCCTAGTAACAAAATCTGATTGAGGGATATATTTTTTTTATGCTTAGACACATAGGATTGTTTGCTCTGCCAGGTAACTCATTGAGAAAGATGTATTAGGTATGTAAGTGAAAGGCACTGAGGAGAATCAGAGTGACCTTTTTTTAAATGGAGTACTAATGGGTTTTTTTAATGTTTATTTATTTTTGAGGGAGAGAGAGAGCATGCTAGCAAGGGAGAGGCAAAAAGAGAGAGGGAGGGAGAATATCCCAAGCAAGCTCCGCACTGCCAGGACAGAGCCTGACACGGGAATTGAAGTCACTAACCACAAGATCATAACCTGTGCCGAGATCAACAGTCAGACGCTTAACTGACTGAGCCATGCAATCCTGGAGCAATAATGTTTTAAGAAACATTTATAAAATGAAGAGAAGCTTTAAATAATTCTATGATAGAAAACCCAATTTGTAGTTTTCTTTTATTTATTTATTTATTTATTTATTTATTTATTTATATTTAATTCCCAATTTATAGTTTTCTATCTATAATAGAATAATTCGGTTTACATTATGCTACTAGGGAATACTTTTGCTTGCTTGTGCCAATAACATATAGTTACCATGCACGTAGCCCAATATGCAATGATGGAGAAATTGATTTCTTATACTTGCAGCCACTGAATTATACATATTTCAGTTCATTTGCTGTCTGTAGATATCTTAAATGACAGAGTCAATCAAATCTATTGTGTCATGAAATGAATCAGATGTTAAGTCACACTTGTCTCTGATCCATTGAATTTTATGATAGAGACATGAAGCTTGCTTTGAACTAAAGTTTTACTTCAATTAGTTTGCTTTTATTGTACCATATAGGATACCAAACACAACAATCCACAATTCATTGTGTACATGTAACAAGGGACACGTTTATCCTTAATTGCTACAAGTAATCTCTTTAGATGATTTAAGCTAATGTAGTACCCTTTAAACTTTTTTTTTTGAAATAAATACCAAAAGGTTTTATTGCTAGCTCTCTTTGTGGTAACATCAAAGCAGCAATTACTATAAAAGACAAAATAATTATTTATTTTTATCTACTAAAATTATTATGAAATGTTTAACAGATGTAATGTTTTATGACATCCTAATTTTATTTCATTTTATATATTTTTTGTAGTTTCGGTATTTTATTTAAATTTCAGTTAACAGAGTGTAACATTAGTTTCAGGTGTAGAATTCAGTGATTCATCACCTACATATAACACCAAGTGATCATCAAAACAATTGCTGTCCTTAATACACATCACCTATTTAACCCATCCCCCGGCCCATCTCCCCTCCAGCAACCCTCAGTTTGTTCTGTAGTTAACACCCAATTTTATGGTTCGCCTCTCTCTCTTTTTTCACCCCTACCTTCATTTGATTTTTTTTTCTTAAATTCGACACATGAGTGAAATCATATGGTATTTCTTTGCTGCATTTCACTTAGCATAATACAATTGAGATCCATCTATGTCGTTGCAAATGCCAAGACTTCATTCTTTTTTATGACTAATATTCCATTGTATGTATACATACCACATCTTCTTTATCCATTCAGCAATTGATGGACATTTAGGATCTTTCCACAATTGGCTATTGTTGATAATACTGCTATAAACAGCAGAGTACACGTTTCCTTTTGGATCAGTATTTTTGTATCCTTTGGGTAAATACCTAGTAGTGCAATTACTGGATCCTAGGGTAGCTCTATTTTTAATTTTTTGAGAAACTTCCATGCTGGTTTCCAGTGACTGCTCCAGTTTGCATTCCCAACAAAAGTGTAAGAGGGTTCCCCTTTATCCACATCCTTGCCACCATCTGTTGCTTCCTGTGTTGTTAATTTTAGCTATTCTGACAGGTGTGAGATGGTATCTCATTTTAGTTTTGGTATTTATTTCCCTGATGATGAGTGATGTTGAACATCTTTTCATGTGTCTGTTACCTATCTGGATGTCCTCTTTGGAAAGATGTCTATTCATATTTCCAGTTGAGTTTGATTATTTTTCTTCTACTGCTGGTTTAAGTATCATTTGTTGTTCTTTTTTTAGAACCTTTAGTTTTAAGGTTAGGTTGCATATTTGAGATTTGTCTTACTTATTAAGTGGGCCTGTATTGCTATATTCCTTCTTATGACCTCTTTTGCTCTACCCCAAAGGTTTTGTAGTGTCATTTTCATTTTCGCTTCCATGTATTATGTTATTTATGTATGTTTATTTATTTTTTACAGATGGAAAGAAAGCATGAACAGGGGAGGGACAGAGAGAGGGGGACAGAATCCCGGGCCAGCTCCATGCTGTGAGCACAGAGTCCAATGTGGGATTCCATCTCACCAACCATGAGCTCATGACCGGAACAGAAATCAAGAGTCAGTCACTTAATCAACTGTACCACCCAGGTGCTCCAACCCATTTGCTCTTTAGTAGGACGTTATTTAACCTCCGTATATTTGTGGTATTTCAAAACTTTTTATTGTGTTTGACTACAAGTTTCAAAGTGTTGTAGTCATGAAAGATGTATCGTATGATCTCAATATTTTTCTTATTTCTGAGGCCTGATTTGTTACCCAGTTCATGATCTATTCTGGAGAATGTTCCATGTGGACTTGAAAAGAATGTGTATTCTGTTGCTTTAGGATGGAATATTCTGAATACACCTGGTAAATCCATGTGTTCCGGTGTGTCATTCAAAGCCATTTTTTCCTTGCTGATTTTCAGATTAGATGATCTGTCTATTGATGTAAGTGAGGTGTTAAAGTACCCTATTATATTGTATTATTATCAATGAGTTTTTAAGTTTGGAATTAATTGATTTATATGGTTGGCTGTTTCATGTTGGGGGCATAAATATTTGCAATTGTTAGATCTTCTCATTAGATAGACCCTTTTATTATGATAAGGTGTCCTTCTCATCTTGTGTAATAGTCTGGTTTAAAATCTATTTTGTCTGATATAAGTATCACTACTCCAGCTTTCCTTTGATTTCCATTTGCATGGTAAATGGTTCTGCATCCTCTCACTTTAAATAAGCAGGTGTCTCTAGGTCTAAAATGAATCTCTTGTAGGCTGCATATATTTGAATCTTATTTTTTATCCACTTTGACACTCTATGTCTTTTGATCGGAGTGTTTGGTCCACTTACCTTCAAAGTAATTATTTACATATATGTATTTAGTTCCATTTTATTACCTATTTTTTCATTGTTTCTATAGATTTTCTCTGTTACTTTCCTGTCTTTGTCACATTTTGTCTTTCCTTCCCACTCAAAGGGTCCCCTTAGTATTTCTTGCAGGGCTGGTTTAGTGGTCATGAACTCCTTTAGTTTTTGTCTGGGAAATTCTATCTGTCCCTCTATTCTGATAGCCTTGCTGTATACAGCATTCTTGGCTGCATATTTTTGCCATTCAGAGCATTGAATATATGATGCCACTCCCTTCTTGCCTCCCAAAATTCTGTGGAAAGATCTGCTGCAAACCTTATTTGTCTTCTCTTGTAAGTTAGAGACTTCATTTTGTTTTGCTGATTTTAGGATTATTTTCTTTATTCCTATATTTTGCAAATTCAATTACAGTATATTTTGGGGTTGGCTAGTTTTTATTGATTTTAATGGGAATTCTCTCTGCTCTTGTATCTGAATGTCAGTTTCCTTCTTCAGATAAGGGAAATTTTCAGCTATTATTTCTTCAAATAAATCTTCTCCCCCCTTTTCTCTCTTCTTCTTCTTCTTTTTCCAGGACTCCTGTAATATGAATGTTATATTTGATAGAGACACTAATTTCCCTAAGTCTATTCTCATGTTCCATATTTCTTCTTTTTCTCCTTTCTTCACTTTTATTATTTTTTATTATGTTTCTTCTATATAACTTATTCATTATTCTGCTTGTTCCAACATTTTGGTCATTGTCAAGCCTGTTTCCAATCTCAGTTATTGCATTTTTCGTTTTTACTGATTGTGTTTTAACTATTATATCTGTGGTAATGGTCTCTCTGATGTCTTCCATGTTTCTCTCAACCCTAGCTAGTATTCTTATAATTGTTGTTTTAAATTCTGAATTATACATATTACTATTATCTGTTTTGATTAGATCCCTGGATGTGGCCTTTTTCTTCTTTCTTTTGGGATGAATTATTCCATCTTGGCATTTTATCTAGGTCTCTACCTTTCTCTGTGTTAGAAAAGCCTGCTATGTTTCCTGCTCCTCAGAGTAATGGCTTTACGAAGAATATGTCATATAGTGTCCAGGTTCTTGTGCTTCAGGAAGCATCTCTTGTGTATTCTGCATGCACTCTGCTGCTGTGTTACGGCTGGTCTATCCCTCAGGTCATTCCTCTGCAGAGTTTCTCCTTGCCTGCAGTGGGAAGTGCTTGGACCTTGGCCGGAATATGGTGAGTTTTAACTAGGTGTACTCTGCTCTGCTTGTTTAAAGAGGCCTGATACTATTCCCACTAGAGATGAACTTTGCAGAACTCCGTGGTTAGTAGACTTGGTGTGTGCAGGGGGTTAGTAGACTTGGTGTGTGCAGGGGTTTGTGTTGGTCTTATGGGGAAGGGGACCCCTTCTCTGGTTCTCTGGCACACTTGCCCAGAGAAAGTAGCACCAGTAGAGTGCAGGGTGATGGGACTTGGCATAAGCAGGTTAGGCAGCCAGTGTTGGCACTATGCTATTTACTGAAGTTAGCTAATGTTGAGGGATGGGGGAGAGAAATGGCACCAACCAGCTCCTTTGTCCCTAAAGAGGCAATACTACCTCTCTCTGATGCACTCCAAGGAGGAACTGTCTCTTCCAGTGAGTCTTAGGTGATCCTCAGATGGCACTGTCTACCCCCGGGTTACCTGCATGTCTTCTCTAAAAGAGCACTACAGTGCCCTCAGGGTTCTATACCAGCCATGCCATGGACCTCTAAAACTCCAGGTTTTGAACCCCAGTAGTTGTAAAAACTCATAAAAATCAACCCTGCTCATTCTCCAAGTCAATGGCTTTGGGGACGTGTTTTCCTTGTGCAATTCCCTGTGTGCTCCTCTTTCTCTTGCCTCTCTGTGGCTAGGGATTCCTCCCTTCTGTAGCACCCATAATCCATTTCTCCCCCAAATCATGTATCCATACCTTCTACTTTCCATGATGTGGTCTTCTGTATCCCTCTACTTGTGTAGTTTGTTCTATCAGCCCTCAGATTGACTTTCTGGATATTCTGAATTATTTGATATTTATCTAGCTGTGTTTTGGGACAAGGCAAGAATGGGGTCCTCCTAGTACATCACAATCTTAGTGAATCCTCCCACTCCACTCTAGACTTTTAATTACAGAACTTTTTCCTTCCTGGTGATCAATAAGTTTAAATAATGAGGTACAAAATTTGACTTTATTCGTGGTGATTACAAATAGCAGACCATCCTCCTGAACAACCTAAAAGTCAAGACAATTTATACACATGAAATATATGTTCATTCCCTTCATTCCCAAACTAATAATTGAATATATACATGTTTTTTTTCTAACAAGGGCAGTTGTATCAAAGAATGAGATGAGATGAAAAATCTCTTTCTCTTCTTGCCCCAGGCATGAAGCACCACTACTGAACAATATGTGATAATAAATTTCCAGGGAAAATGTACACTTTAGTTACTGCCTTTAGATGACAGCTATTCACAGAAATCAGATTATAAGGCTGAAGGACTGCAGGTTACTGAGAATTGTTGAAATTGTGAATGTCCTTCCTTTATTAAGACTCTACAGCCTGAAGTAAAAATTTCTTGTGAGGCTAGTGATAGCTCTTTTATTTATTTTTTTAATGTTTATTTATTTTTGACAGAGAGAGAGAGAGAGACAGAGAGACAGAGAGACAGACAGAGCATGAGTGGGGGAGGGGCAGAGAGAGAGGGAGACACAGAATCTGAAACAGGCTCCAGGCTCCAAGCTGTCAGCACAGAGCCTGACACAGGGCTCGAATGCACAGCTGTGAAATCATGACCTGAGCCAAAGTCGGACACTCAAAGGACTGAGCCACCCAGGCACCCTTGATAGCTCTTTTATAAGCGGAATTTGCAATAAACAAATATAAGAATCTATAGATATCTTATTCTAGATGCTAAAAGAAAATAGGAAGTGAAATAAAATGTTATTCTGTCTGCCCAATCACACTTTTTTCTCTTATCTGTGAGTCAAACTGATAGAAAATTTTCTTATGTTTGTGTACCTCCAGATTGTCAATGATAACATTTGAGCTAGGAGGAATACTGAGTTTCTTAAAGTCACAGTATAAACCATGTGTGATTGTGGAGAAACAAAGAAATATCCAAATAATTAAATTCTTGTGTTAAGGTTCAGTGAAACAACCACAAGTTGAGGTTTTCAAAGTTTGAGTTTTTCAAATTTTGCTCCATCTTGAGTCACCTACTTTTGGCATTCAGTACTTAGTGCATTTTCAGTGTTCCCTGCAAAGGGAGCATTTTCTGTTGCCTCTCACAGTGGTAATCTCCATTATGGTCACTAAATCGTTCAGAGTGGGCATCTTTACGGAGACCATCTTTGGATAATAGTAATTGACCTAAATGACATTCACTTTAAGTACATAACTAGGGGGACTGACATGGGCAAAGACCCCACTCTAAATATCAGAGAACCTATTAAGATATGCTGTGACACATTCCTTAAAAGTTTGGCTATATTTACCTCTTAGAGTTGAAAGACACATTGTTTAAGCTATTTCATTTTCATACTCAGTAATTATGGAAATAATACCAATGGCAATACAAAAAACAAATGTAATTACCTCATTTATAAAAGAACCCCCCAAAACAAACTTGTTTTCTATTTTTAATATATATATATATAAATATATATAAAACATATAAATATATATATATATAAAACATATATATGTATATATATAAAACATATAAAACATATGTTACCAGAAGTATATATAACTTACCAGAGTATTGTGAGACTTTTCCATAAAAACCTAAAAGTATAAATCTAGGACCTAAAGGATCTGGCAATGACAAAATATTATAGATTCTACTGTAAATGAATGCACACTTTCTATATTTTTGTGTTTTTAATAGAATGAATGGTATTTCTTCTTACCATTTTGTGTGTGGCACATAATAGACACTCAAAATTATTTGTTAAATATATGAATAAACATGTACATTGAGGCTCTGGAATCCTTTTCCACTCACAACTTCAGTTACCACCTCTATACAATGATTTTCAAATATTTACCTTCAGCCAAGTCAAATGTTTCTTCTGAAATTTAGAGATTTTTTTTTCAACTGCATCCTAAACATTTCCAATAAACTCTTCATAGACATTTCAAAAATCAACATATCAAAAAATAGTATCCATAATACTTTTACCTCAGTCTTTACCTTGTACCTCCTATTTTATATCCCTTGTAGTTTCTTGTCCTCAACACCATATACAAGACATCACCAATTCTTGTCCATTCTGTACTGTATACATGCCCCAAAATTTCTCCCTTCCCCTCCACTCCAGACTTCCTGCTTTAATCTTACAGTCAGCTGGCAGTGACCAAAACTCTTTACACGGGGAAAATAAGTAAATAAAAAGTAAAAAAAAATACATTCTGAAAATTAGCTGTCAACATCTTCAATTCTCTTAAGTAGTAAAAGACAGGCAAAAGACTGAAAAGCTACAAAATAAAATTAAAACATATCTATAGTTATTAAGATTAATACAGGAAGTATAGGGTAACAGAAACAAGATTTTCCTTTCAAAACTGGGTAGCTGAGGTAAGAATTACATCTTCAGATATAAGAATTAATGACAAAGAAAAAAACTGGGACATGAATTTTTTTTTTCAATTCTTCCTGATCTTCAATTTTGGTAATCACAGTCACCTGCGCTATTATTTATTTAAATTTTGTAATGTTTATTTTCGAGAGAGAGAGAGAGCAGAGGAGGGTCAGAGAGAGAGGGAGACACAGCATCCAATGTAGGCTCCAGGCTCTGAGTTGACACAATAGAGCCCAATGCAGGGCTCCCACTCACAGACAACAAAATCATGACCTGAGCTGAAGTTGGACACTTAAATGACTGAGCCACCAAGACACATCATGGACTGCATTTTTAGAATGAAGTAAACAATAAAGATTCTAATTAATGGCTTAAATTTTCTGTTTTGAGAAAAATCTAATAAACGGTGCTTTGGTGATTCATTCAGCAAAAACTGACTATACTCCACTGAGAATCAAAGTGAGTTTTTCAAACCTTACTCCATCTTGAGTCACCTACTTTTGGCACTTGCTACTTTCTGCATTTTCAGTGTTCCCTGCAAAGGGAAGCATTTTCTATTGCCTCTCACAGTGGCAAACTCCATTATGGTCCTTAATCATCCAGAGTGTGAATATTTATGTGGACCATCTTTGGATAACAGTAATTGGTATATAAATGACATTCACTTTAAGTAGATAACTAGGGGAACTGACATGTGCAAAGACCCACTCTAAAGATCACAGAAATTACCTATTAAGATACATTATGCCACATTCCTTAAAAGTTTGGCTATATTTACTCTCTTAGGGTTGAAAGATGCATTGTTTAACCTATTTCATTTTCTTAGTAAATATGGAAACAATACCAAAATGGCAATACAGAAAACAAATGTAATTACCTCATTTATAAAAGAAACTCCCCCAAAATAAACTTGTTTTCTATTTTAACTATGCTATTTTATTCTTATTTATGTGTCAAGAAGTGGGTAAAAAACAAAAAGAAGTGAGTACGTTGTTTTTTAAATTTTATTATTACAAGATGATCCTGGTCTAAATTATATTGTAACTTGGGAACCTGAGTGGTCCAGTCAGTTGACTGTGCAACTCTTGATTTTGGCTCAGGTAATGATTACAGGGTCGTGGGACTTAGCCCCACATAGGGCTCCATGCAGAATGTGATTGGAGTCTACTTAGGATTCTCTCTCTCTCTTGTTCTCTCCCCCTCTGTCCCTTTCCTCCACTCATGCTTTCTCTCTCTTTCTAAAATAAAAAAATGAAAAAATAAAAATAAATAAATGAATTGTTTTGTAACTGTACCAAAAATATTTTAAAGAGTGAATGACTTAATAATTGTAAGCTTAGGATAAATACTTAACTTAGTGGAATTTATATGACCCATAGCCAAGCATATTAGAGCTAAATTTCTGCATTTGCATGTTTTTTTTAAATTCACCATTAGGTAATTACATACCCCTTTTAATTTTTTAATATAATTTATTGTCAAGTTAGCTTACACACAGTGCATACAGTGTGCTCTTGGCTTCAGAAACAGATTTCCGTGATTCATCACTTACATCAAACACCCAGTGCTCATCACAAGTGCCCTCCTCAATGCTTATCACACATTTTTCCCTGCCCCCCTGCCCCCCACCCCCTTCCACCCTCAGTTTGTTCTCTGTATTTAAATGTCTCTTGTGGTTTGCTTCCCTCTTTGTTTGTAACTTTTTTTTTTCTTTTCCAACACTTATGGTCTTCTGTTAAGTTTCTCGAATTCCACAGATGAGTGAAAACATATGATATCTTTCTTTCTCTGACTGACTTATTTCATTAGCATAATACCCTCCAGTTCCATCCACATTGCTGCAAATGGCAAGATTTCATTATTTTTCATTTCCAAGTGGTATTCCACTGTGTATGTGTGTGTGTGTGTGTGTGTGTATATATATATATATATATACATATATATATATATACCACATCTTCTTTATCCATTCATCAATTGATGGACATATGTGCTCTTAACATAATTTGGCCATTGTTATTTTTTTTTGAAAAATTTTTTAATGTGTATTTATTTTTGACAGAGAGAGAGAGAGAGATCATGAACAGGGAGGTGCAGAGAGAGAGGGAAACATAGAATCCAAAGCAGGCTCCAGTCTCTGAGCTGACAACTCAGAGCTCGATGCGGGGCTCAAACCCACAGACCACGAGATCATGATCTGAGCTGAAGTCAGACACTCAACCAACTGAGCCACCCAGGTGCCCCTATAATTTGGCTATTGTTGATAGCACTGCTATAGACATTGGGGTACACGTGCCCCTATGAATCAGCACTCCTGTATCCTTTGGATAAATTCCTAGAAATGCTATTGCTGGTTGATAGGGTAATTCTATCTTTAATTTTTTGAGGTAACTCTACACTGTTTTCCAGAGTGGCTGCACCAGTTTGCATTCCCACAAACAATGCAATTGAATATTTCCTGCTGCCCCCTTCTAGCCTGCTGAGTTTCAGTGGACAAGTCTGTTACCAGTTTTATGTGTCTATCCTTGTAGGTTAAGGCTCGTTTTTCCCTAGCTGCTTTCAGAAATCTCTCTTTATCTTTGTATTTTGTCAGTTTCACCATGCTATGTCATGGTGTTGACCTGATTTTGTTGATTCTGAAAGGAAGTCTTTGTGCCTCCTGGACTTGGATGCCTGTTTTGTTCCCCAGATTAAGGAAGTTCTCAGCTATAACGTGTTCAAATAAACCTTCTGCTCTTTATCTTTCACTTCTTCTTCTGGAACTCCTATCATACGGATATTAATTAATTTCATTGAATTACTTAGGTCTCTAATTCTCTTCTGGAGGTCTAGTAATTTCCTTTCTCTCCTTTTCTCAGCTTAATTTTACCTTTCTCAATAATTTTACCTTCTATTTCACCCATTCTCTCCTCTGCTTCTCCCATTCTTGCTGTCACTTACAGCTAGTTTATTTTGCACCTCATATACAGCATTTCTGAATTCATCGTGACTATTTCTTAATTCCTTGATCACTATAGCAATATATTCTCTGCTGTTTTCTGTCCTTTACATATTTTAATAGTTTGTTATGTGTCCTGCACCTTTGAGTACTACAATATTAAAAAAAGGGTCATAAACTGTCCAGGGCCTGGAACTTCAGGAAATGTTTTTGAAGTGTGTTATGTGCACTCTGTTGTTGTGTCTTGGCTGCTTTACCTCACTACTCATAGTGGTGGATTGGTGGAGTGGTGGATTGCACCAAGTGTGCTTTGATTTGCTTGTTGAAGTAACCCTGGAAAAGAGGAGAAGGAGAGAGGGAAATAAACCTTATTCCAAACTGAGACAGAAATTATAGGGGTGGATAGAAAAACCAGGCAAAGAATCAAAAAAATTACAGGGCTTAATATATAGAGAGAGGAAAATAAACAAGAAGGAGATACAGAAATGGTCTAAAAATAATATAGTAAAATTGCCTGATTAAAGAAAAGACAGGAACAGCATTAAAAAATGACAGACAGAGAGAGGGAGGGAGAGAGAGAGAGAGAGAGAGAAAGGATATATATATATATATATGACCAAAAATCAAATCAGAAACTGTAAGAAAAACCACAGTACAGTTGCCCCTTGGTACCTTGAAAATGGTGGTTGTGTTGGTCTTGAGAAGGGGCTTAACTGGTTCAATGAGTGTCAATCACACTCCAGTAGATAAGCATTTAGTAGGCTTTGAGGGGCGGCATTTGCTGTAAATGATCCTGCCTCCACTGGGGGCTGCTGTCCTGTTCCCTGAAGCCCTACCACATTGGTGATGGGGAGTACACACCAGTCTCTCCTTCTTGGACTGAGTGTCCTAAACCACTCTGTTCAGGCAGCCCTCCCAGAACAGCACTGGCAAGGGTGGGCTGATTTTCCCTGCTCCACAGTCTCCCCTGCCTCCCCTGTGCTGGACTAGGATTCAAAACCCGATGTCTTAAATGATGCTGCTGTGCACTGACCAGGAATAGAACCATTCCTTCAAGATGACAAGGGGCCTTTGGCTGGTGCCTGCAGGGTCTTTTGTACTTCGAGAGTCAGTAAACCCTCTTCTCATAGAACTTTATGGAAGGGATGACTTTCTCGTAGTGCAACCCCAAGAGTGTTATCCAGTTCGGGGTTGGCTTTCCTCCCCACCAGACATGTGCAGGTTCAGCGGCACAGGCTTGCACACCATCAGCGGCTCTGGTCAGGAGATAGTTGTACAACCCTGAAATCTACAATCTTCATTCCTAAGGCTGTTTGCAAAGTAGAAACTGGTTCTCTTCTTATTCTTCATTTTCCAGACCATGGTCTGGAGAGGTTTTTCTCTTATCCAAATAAAATCCCAGAAAGCTTCCTTTTCTCTTCCTTTTGTTTATCCACCAAAGGGGATTCCCCCTCTTCTATGTCTATGCTGTCACCCATTTTCTCTCACCCAATTCGCAAACACACACTTCTGAACCACCAAGCTGTCTCCTAGGTCCCTGGAGATGTTGCTGTCAGACTGTAGCCTAGATTCCTGGAATTCCAAGTGTTTCGACTTCAATACTGCTATGTTTCAGGGATGAGAGAAATTCTGGTAACCCTACTTCTCCACCATGTTGACTCCTCCTCCTCACATATCACATTTTTAGAAACATGAAAATTTTTAATGTTGCTAATAGATCCTTTTTACAAAGCAATATAAATTGTAGCTTCTTTGCTGGAAAACCAAGGGTAGTCCATACATAAAGTAAATAAATTCTTAGTGCATCAAAGAAACAAAAAAAAAAGTTACAAGTTTTGCTTTTCTCACTAAACTATTTCCTAGGGTCCCCTCTAGGGAATTAAGTTTGAAGTATTTCTCATTGGAACAGATTAGACAGCCCAGAAATAAACCCACAATCACGTGGTCAATTAATCTTCAATAAAGCAAGAAAGAATATCCAATAGGAAAAAGACGGTCTCTTCAAAAAATAGTGTTGGGAAATCTGGACAGCTACATGCAAAATAATGAAACTGGACCACTTTCTGTTTTTTTAATATTTTTAAACATTTATTCATTTTTGAGAGACAGAGAGAGACAGAGCATGAGTTGGGGAGGGGAAAAGAAAGAGGGAGACACAGAATTTGAAGCAGGCTCCAGGCTCTGAGCTGTCAGCACAGAGCCCAACACAGGGCTTGAACCCACAGACTTCGAGATCATGACCTGAGCTGAAGTTGGAGGCTTAACCAACTGAGCCATCCAGGCATCCCTGGACCACTTTCTTTCACCATATGCACTGAAACAAAAAAAAAATCAAAATGGATTAAAGACCCAAATGTGAGACCTGAAACCATAAAAATCCTAGAAGGGAGCACAGTCAGTAATATTTTTACATCAGCTATTGCAACATTTTTTTAAATAAGTCCACCGAGGCAAAAGAAACTAAAGCAAGGGGGCATCTGGGTGGCTCAGTTGGTTTAGCATCTGACTTCAGCTCAGGTCATGATTTCACCGCTCACATGTTCAGGCCCCATGTCAGTCTCTGTGCTCACAGCTCAGAGCCTGGAGCTTGCTTCAGATTCTCTGTCTCCCTCTCTCTCTGCACCTCTCCACTCATGCTCTGTCTTTTTCTCTCAAAAATAAATAAACATTATTTTTTTTTGAAAAAAAAGGAAACTAAAGCAAAAATAAACTATTGGGACTACATAAAAAAGATCTTCTGGACAGTGAAAGAAACAATCAACAAAATGAAAAGACAACCTACTGAATGGAAGAAGATATTTACAAATGACACATTAAAAAAGGGTTATTATCTAAAAAATATATACTGATACAACTCAACACCCCCCAGAAATAATCCGATTAAAAATAGGCAGAAAACATGAATAGACATTTTACTAAAGAAGACATCTAGATGACCAGAAGAAACATGAATAGATGGTTAACATCACTCATCATTAGGGAAATGCAAATCAAAACTGCAATGAGATTTTGGGCACCTGGGCAGCTCAGTCGTTTAAACATCTGACTGGGTTCAGGTCATGATCTCATGGTTCATGAGCTCAATCCCCATGTCAGGCTCTGTGCTGACAGCTGGGAGCCTAGGGATCGCTTCAGATTCTGTGTCTCCCTCTCTCTCTGCCCCTCCCAGCTTGCGCTCTGTCTCTCTCTCAAAAATAAATAAACAAAAAAATTCTTAATACAAATACAATGAGATATTACCTCACACTTATCAGAATGGCTAAAATAAAAAATATAAGAAAAAAAAATATTGGTGAGGATATGGAGAAAAAGACACCCTCTTGCACTGTTGGTAGGAATGCAAACTGGTGCAGCCACCCTGGAAAACAATATTTTAAATTGTGGTTTTTTTTTTAATGTTTATTTATTTATTTTTGAGAGAGAGAGAGAGAGAGCAAGCAGGGGAGAGGCAGAGAGAGATGGAGACAGAATCCCAAGCAGGCTCCACACTGTCAGCACAGAGCCCAACATGGGGCTTGAACCCACGACCCGTGAGATCATGACCTGAGCTGAAACCAAGAGTTGGACGCTTAACCAACTGAGCCACCCAGGCGCCCCAGGAAAACAATATTTTAAAAAGCTAAAAATAGGAGTATGCCATGATCCAGTAATTAAACTACTGAGTATATACTCCCAAAATACAAAAACACTAATTCAAAGGGCACCTGGGTGGCTCAGCCAGTTGAGTGACTGACTTCACCTTAGGTCATAATCTCATGATTCGTGAATTTGAGCCCCATGTTGGGCTCTGTGGTGACAGTTTGGAGCTTGGAGTCTGCTTCAGAGTCTGTGTCTCCCTCTCTCTCTGCCCCTTCCCAACTCTCTCTCTCTCTCTCGCTCTCTCTCAAGAATAAATTAACATTAAAAAAATTTAGGGACTCCTGGGTGGCTCAGTCGGTTAAGCGTCCGACTTTGGATCAGGTCACGATCTCATAGTTCATGAGTTCAAACCACACGTTGGGCTCTGTGCTGACAGCTCAGAGCCTGGACTTGGTTCAGATTCTGTGTCTCCCTCTCTCTCTGCCCCTCCCCTGCTCATGCTCTGTCTCTCTCAAAAGGAAATAAACATTAATTTTTTTAAAAAAAAGCACTAATTCAAAAGGATACATGCACCCTGATGTTTTTGGCAACATTATCTACAAAAGCCAAGTTATGGAAACAGCCCAAGTGTCCATTGACTGAGGAATAAAGATTTGGTATACGTATACAATGGAATATGACTCAGCCCTAAAAAATAATGAAATCTTGCTATTTGCAACAACATGGGTGGAGCTAGGAAGTATAATACTGAACAAAACAAGTCAGTAAGAGAGACAAATACCACATGATCTCATTCATACATGGAATTTAAGAAACAAAACAAGCGAGCAAAAGAAAAAGAACAAAAGAGAGAGAAGCCAAGAAAGAGTCTTAACTATAGAGAAGACTTTTAACTATAGAGAACAAACTGATGGTTACAGAGGGGAGGTGGGCGGCAGGATGGGTGAAATAGGTGATGGGGATTAAGGAGGGCACTTGTCATGAAAAGCAAAGGTTGATGTATGGAATTGTTGAATCACTATATTTTACTCTTGAAACTAATATTATATTATATGTTAATTATATTGGAATTAAAATTAAATTTTAATTTAAAAATGTTAAAGGGGCTCCTGGGTGTCTCAGTCGGTTGAGCTTCCGACTTCAGCTCAGGTCATGATCTCACAGTTCATGGGTTCAAGCCCCGCGTTGGACTCTGTGCTGACAGCTCAGAGCATGGAGCCTGCCTTGGATTCCGTGTCTCCCTCTCTCTCTCTGCCCCACCCCTGCTCTCTCTCTCTCTCTCTCCCAAATAAATAAACATTAAAAAATTTTTGAAAAATTAGAAAAAAATGGTTGAAGCATTTACCATGAGCACTGACATAGAAGGAATTCCTGGTGGTCTAATCAAGAGACAACAGGAGCTAGTTTTTCATTCTACATATGGATTGTTCAGCCTGCTGAAATATAATACTATAGAAATAGCAACACTTGGGTGTATTTAAAGCAACATTTAAAGTATTTTTTAAATTCACAATGATTACGTGAAGATTTCTGAAAGAGTGTATATTTGCACAGTTTCAAGATAAGGTAGCACATTTCTGTAATAGCAGTGATCAGTTACAAATGTTCAAAAAATATTACTATATGAATCTATACTCTCTCCCTGTGTCCTTCTAAATGGGTCCTTAAGCTGCTAATGCTTAGTCATGATATAACTAGGTATCTTTGAGCCACATACAGAACACAAAATATCTATATGAGATCATGTGGTATTTGCAAAACATGAAAAGATGCTCAGAAATTTATAATAACAATTTAAATTATAGTTAATAATTGAAGAAACAATTCACAATGTCATGTTCAAATGCATTGTTAAATGCATCATAATAATAGTACTAAAAAGTGTTTCTTTTATTTGTAGGCTTCCGATATCATAAAGAGATTTTGTTGTTGTTGCATTAGTTTTAATAGGGAAGATTTTCCTTCAACAACTCTTTTTTTTTCCTAAAAAGTAGTAAGACTTGATTTTATTGGATACTAAAGAGATACAGATGACAAAATAGCAGGTCCTTTTAGAAAGGGAAATCGGGGCACCTGGGTGACTTAGTTGGTTGCGCATTGGACTCTTGATTTCTGTTCAGGTCATAAATCTCATGGTTCCTGAATTTGAGTGCCATGTCAGGCTCTGCACTGTTAGTGTGAATCCTGCTTAGGATTCTTCCTCCATCTCAAAATAAATTAGTAAAATGTAAAAATAAAATTGAGAAGAAAGGGAAAATCAATAAAAATTATAAAAATTACTAGTTAATTAGAATTCTAATTATACACTAGCATAAATAGGGACTATATTTTTCATGATCCTGCTATTATTCACAAAATATTACTGTTTCTCTTTCAGATTGATCTTCAGTGCTGGTTTGTAAGCCATAGAAGAAGACCATGTCATTATTTTACTGATTAATCTCATATTTATCAAAATTTTTAAAAGTTTACCACATTGAACTCCCTTTTTATCCATTGAGTACCTACTAATGTTTGACCATTTTCCTTGTTGTCTTTATTCTAAATTCAGCTAATTTCAAACATTTTATTTTCTCTTTGACTACATAAAACACCAACACTTGTTTTAGTGAAGAAAAAACCTATTGAATTATTTGTTGTTAGTAAAATTTTGAAGATATATTTCATAATAAGGGGTGTTTGAAGTAGAAAAAAAACCATGTTGTGAACTGAGGGACACACATTCCAGTTCATGTAAATCTGTGTAATCAAACCTCGCTTGGTATCTGTTTTCTTATCTGTCAAATGAGATGGTTGGGTTGTTCTATAATTTCTTTTTAATATTTCTTTTCTGTCTATAATTCTACGGCTTTTTATGGAAATAAACTAACAATAGACACAAACTCCAACTAATTTATGAAGTAAAATCAATATATGGGATATGAAAATACCATATTGCACCTTCAAAATTAGTATATTTATTGTAAAGTACAAAATCTTGATGATAAAGAAATTGCCCTGTCCATTGTAGGGCAACTGAAAATAATTTTCTCTCCAATTGATGGTGTTGTCATCTAATTGGGAGTTACTTCTCCCAATTTCCCACTGCTTGAAAATAACAGATTTTCATATAAAAATTTCACAGCTCTTCTCTATAATCTATTTGATGCTTTATAGACAACATCTAGGTGTGGAATGATTATCTTAAGGAACCATAACATCCTTTCAGTAAGTCAATAGCTGATGCGTGGGTAAATCAAGGTGAATGAACCTTTCTTGTACTCAACACCATGTAAGCTCCACTTTAATTATATTTGCTCTGATGAATAGAGAAATCACAGTGGAGAATTATGATAGCAGTTGAAAAATGCATTTAACCTCATTGTGACACATATGATATTTGCAGAAAATGATCATGTGAAGTTTAATTGCTGTGTTAGATAATTTGGTCCAAGCCAAGTGTATCCTATTCAAATGTAAAAGTAATATAATTAGTATTATAGAATAAATAACATAAATAGCACTTAAGAAAATTACTCAACTTGAACTTTAAATATAGTGAAACAAATGGAAGAAAACTTAGTATTAATTGTACTTCATAGATTTAATTAAAAGAAATTTTTTAAGTTTATTTATTTATTTTGAGGGAAAGAGAGCACAAATTGGGGAAGGGATGAGAGAAGGAGAGACAGAATTCCAAACAGGCTCCACACCATCAGCACAGATGTGGGTTTCAAACCCTTGAACTGTGAGATCATGATCTGAACTGAGATCAAGAGTTAGACACTTAACCAACTGAGCCACCCAGGTGCCCCAAGGTGAAATATTTTTTTTAATGTTTATTTATCTTGAGAGAGAGAGAAAGAGAGAGAGTGCAAGTGGGGGAGGGGCAGAGAGAGAGGGAGACCCAGAATCTGAAGCAGGCTCCAGGCTCTGTGCTAACAGCGGGGCTCAAACCCAAGAGCAGTGAGATCATGACCTTAGGTGAAGCTGGATACTTAACCAACTGAACAACCCAGGACTCCCATGAAAGATTTTTTTAATTTTTTTTTAACGTTTATTTATTCTTGAGAGATAGGGAGAGACAGAGCATGAGTAGGGGAGGGGTAGAGAGAGAGGGAGACACAGAATCTGAAGCAGGCTCCAGGCTCTAAGCTGTCAGCACAGAGCCCAATGCGGGGCTTGAACCCACAAATCGTGAGATCATGACCTCAGCCAAAGTCAGACGCTTAACCAACTGAGCCACCCAGACACCCCCCGTGAAAGAATTTTTTTTAATGAAATTGAATATCATTAGTTCACATTAAGTTAAATTAGGTCATCCTTTAGTTGAGCCTAGTCTGAGCTATTCTTAGGCAATTTATTCTGAAGGCAAAGAAATTTGAAATTTTTGTGAGCCAACACAAAAGAGCTTCACAGGGGAAGAATTCAGTTGAAAGGATGGTTCAAATGAAATGAATCTTGTAACACAGAGGTAATTTTAATTCTTAAAATAGATGTACCTGATTAGGGATTATTGTCTCCAAGGACTGAGGAACAATGGACCTATGATCACATTAAGTAAACATCATAGTGAACAGTAGCTACTCATAGGTTTGAAAACCATTTGTAAACTATTTTTCCCCATTTGAATTGCAAAGAAGTCTATATAAGTTTAAAAGCTGCCAGCAGTGAAACTGAAAACCTAGAGAAAAATGGCAATTTTCATTGTCCATCAGTGAACAAATATTTCATGACAAAAGAAGAGAATAATGGATATGAGTAGAAGGGACATTTTTGAACTACATTAGCATAAAAATAAGTGTAACAACAAAACAAATGGCCACAGGTCTATAGTTTTTACATACATACTTAAAGCTATTCTGCTTCATTTGTATTCAAGTTATAAAGGTAGGTCTACAGGAATTTTGTATGAAGTACAATTTTCTTTTTTATGAATTTAGGAAAGAAATACCAAACTTTTTAAACGTTAATTAAATCATTATATAGACACAAATTACATTTGCCAGACAGGACAGGGAATGGTTCCAATTATACAATCTACTCTTGAGTCAATTTTGAGATTTCTTTATATAATTAACTTAATAAAATAAAATCTTTAAAAAATAATTCATATTCATTCAACAAATATTTATTCAACATCTACTGTGTGTTAGAACTTTGATTCAGTGAGGATACATCAGTTAATAACAAAAAAAATCAAATATTCCTGATCTGATGGAACTAATATTCTGGTGGAGAAAGACAAATCATAACTATAGATATATATATCTTCGTTTCTATATCAGTATTAATATATGCATAGATACAATGTAGATAGTGGCATATGGTATGGAAAAAATAGAGCAGAAGAAAATCATGTAATAAATATTAAGGAACAAAAATTGTAAATTGGATCTATAGGACAGATTTTACTGAAAATGTGACATTTTTTAGTAAGACTGGAAAGAGCTGAAGGTAATATATTAGTTTCCCATGGCTGCTGTATACAACAGGCCACCAAACAATGTGGCTTCAAATAATACAAATGTATTACATTACAGTTCTATAGGTCATAATTTCGACATAGGTATCACTGGGATAAAATCAAGGTATCACCAGTAAGACTGTGTTCCTTTCTGGAAGCTCTATGGGAAAATCCCTCTCCTTATCTTTTCCATCTTTTACTTTTTAAAAAGTTTTTGTTTTAATCCCAGTTAAAGTGTTGTATTAGTTTCAAGTGAACAATACAGTTATTCAACAATTCTGTACATCACCAGTGCTCATCATGACAAGTGTACTCCTTAATCTCCACCACCTATTTAACCCATCCCCCAACTCACATTCCCTTTGGTAATCATCAATTTGTTTTTAATAATTAAGAGTCTGTTTCTTGGTTTGTGTATCTTTCTTTTTTTTTTCCTCCTTTGCTTAAAGGCTGATGGAAATCCTTGGCTCATGGCCTCTTTTTTCCATCTTCAAATCCAGTAACATTTCTGAACTTTCACCCTTGCATCTCCTCACTGCAGCCAGAATAGGTTCTCTGTTTTTAAAAATTCTTGCAATGCAATTGGATCTACCCAGTTAATACAGGATGATTTCCCACTTTAAGTCCTTGCCTTAATCACATCTGCAAAGTCCATTTTGCCATGTAAATTAACATTATTTACAGGTTCTAAGTATTAGGACTCAGACATTTTTGGAGACCTGTTATTCTACTATCACAGATATAGCTATGCATGTATCTGAGGGCAAAATATTCTGGAGAGAATGAATATAGTGAACAAAAGCCCTGAATTTTCAGTGTGTTTATTAAAAATAGCAAGTAGCTTAGTGTAGCTGGACCTTAGTGAGGTCAGGAGAAAGTAGTAGAAAAGGAGGTCAGAAAAAGAATGGAAAGGGGTAGGGACAAATTGTAGAGGATTTTGTAGGTCCTTATAAAGTATTCCAACTCTCTTTGAGAAGGATGGGAAGCAGTTGGTGGTTTGTGAGCAGAAGTGTGATGTGATCTGACTTTGGTTTTTACAAGATGGCTTTGGTGAGTTTATTGAGAAATGACTTCAAGAAGGCAGCGCTAGATTCATTGTGATAATTCTTATGTAAGTATATTCTAAAATATATTTAATTTTAAGTAAGTAGATGAATTTCAAGCAGGAAAAGCTCATGGTTTTATTACTTGCCTTTTATCAAAATTTTTGTTGTATTAAAAGACTATAAAAGCATCTGAAGGGAAAAAAATCCTCTTTTATTAACTATCAATGTCATGTTTAAGATCAAACATGTCATTCACTCAAACTATGTGAATTTATAATGGCATCTGATGTTCTAAAATTAAATTACTGAATGGGCTACTTGTCTATAAGTAAGTTATTTATATGATTGTTGGTTAATTTTACATTTACCACTAGCAGTAACAGGATTGGTTCATGGCTGAGCTTGAGCACACACACATGCACACACACACATATGGCCACATATGTAAATAACTAAAACAATATCTTTTACAAAGCAAGGTACAGCTGTAATTCAATATATACTTATACTTAAAAATGTAAAAGGATTTTTAAAATACCTAAACATAGAAAAAAATGTTAGCACAAAAGACACGTTATATAAGTAGATATTTCAAGTGAATAATTTAAAAGTGATTTAAGAAAACCTATTCTTTTTTACCCCTCATTAACATAAAATTAGCAGACAAACAATTAGGAAGAATCATGTCTTAGTCGATGCTACACAAAACATTTTCCGGGGGGAAAATATGCTTTATATCATCTTCTCTAAGGTTTGACTACCTGTAGAAAGAGATGTTAAAAACTGATAGGACAGTGAATTAAAAGTATTATGTATTCATATAACTAAATATCTCTGGTTGCCCCCATAAGGAGGGACTAGTGTAGGCCTCTTGACTAGAATGACTTATTGAATATCAAGTAAATAAACCTAATAGAATTTTTTGGAATCTATAATTGTTTTTTTTAAGAAGTCAAGACACACATCCATTTGTTTTTAAATGTTTATTGTAGTCTACTATATATGTTTATGTTTTTAATTAATAAAATTTTTAATACAAAGCCTTACTATTTCAGAAGACAGTATTCAATAAGACTTGTTTTTTAGATCTGGGCAGACTTTATTCACATTATGGGAGGAGAAGGCTTGGAAAAGTTAAATAATGTATCTTTCATGGAGAATCCATCTAGTAAGTGACTATTTTATTATTGCTGAGTTTAAAGGGTTGTAAGTCTTTAGATGTAAGATGAAGTACAGATTCTTTGTTCCAACAAATAACCCATGAACCCCCACTTGAGGTGTTCACTGACATTAAACAGAGATTTCTGTTTTACAGGACAATATGGTTGAGTGATAAGATTTCTATGAACTTTTCTTTTCTCTTTCTTTCTCACAATAAAAATTGTCTACTTCAAAATGTAAATGGAAGTTAATCTTGAATCTTTCCTACAAGTTGATAGATTAATTGCCAATATACTGTTGTTAGTTTTTAATGTATATGCAAAAATCTCATTAATATTTGTTATTCAAAACATTTTATTTTAAAGATGGAGTTCTATGTGTTTTCTCCTTGAATGTCATATTTTAGGAATCTTTTGAAATATGTTATTCACACATTGGAAGCTAGTTATTTTATCAGGATAAAATACAGATACTAAACCTTTGATGCTATGCTGACATATGGTTAGGAGTGACTAATTAGCTATCAATACCACATCTACTGTGCCTACTTATTCTATAAAACAATATAAAAGAATTTATTTTGGTGAGTTGCAAAATAACTCCAAAGAATAGATGCAAATGACAGAAATACTTTGTTGAATTTCTATAATATGAGCAAGAAGATAAATAGCTATTAAGACTATAAGCCAATTTTATAAAGCAATTCTGTTTTGAGATTTCTTCTTCCGTGATTGCTACAGCTAAAATTAAAATAATAAACTAACAGAATCCTGAGTTGAATTCAGTCATGATACTAAAAGGCAAGTAGCTAGTTAAAACAGGAAACTATCTCTTTTAGCTTTCTTACTAATAAAATTATATAATTGTATCTTCATATTTCCCATTGTTTAGTTAATAGGATGTATATACTCCTTGTCCTTCAAAGAGCTCAAAAATCAAACCTAGTGGAACATACTAAAAATCCAGAAACATGGAAAAATCAAAGGAAGGAAAGTGGAGAAGGAACAATAAAAAAGAGAAGATGAAGGGCAATCTTTTATACCTCTACATCATATAAACTGAGAGCAATATATTGGAGGAATTTGTTCTACTCCTGCTTCCTGAAGAGATAGTAGATAGCCCTCTGCTAGGTTCAAGATTTCTCTTCCCAGATTTATGTCCATTATTTTACGCTTTTCTTTCCATTAACACTATTATTTTCACTGTTCTTTGCTGTTATTACTTCTGCTATTGGTCCTTTTTTTCATTTCTTATTCAAAATTGAATATACTGCACAAACTTTGATGTGGGGAGATAACACAAGAAATTCTTACAATTAAAATGTATTTGACAAATAAATCCATTTGTTTTCCTTACCAAATGCGGTTAGTTTTCTTTGTCATTGTTATATACTTATAAAATTTATAGAAATTATTATGATCAATAGAATTTCTAAAATATGATTCTATGGCACAATTTTGGAAAATGTAAAAAATATGATTTTATTCTTATAAGTGTTTACCACTACATATGAATTTCTTTTTACTTAATCTAACCATCTACCTTAGGCAGAAGAAAATAGCAGCTTATTATAAGAGAGAACTGAGACTGAGAAGAAAATATATAGATTATGCTTCTCTATCTGCTTTGACTTGCTATATGATCTTGATAAAATAATACAGTTGCCATATTGTTAATTGGCTTATAAAAGTAGAATTTACAGTACTTTTTTGCTTCTTGCTGCCTTAGCATTAATTAAATACCTTCGATTTTCTTCTAAAGGTGTGAGGCAAAGGCCATATGGATATAATTCCCAGATATCATCATTTCTTAACTTAATATTCTACAACTCAGAAATTACCCATTTATTGAGTCTCTGCTATGTGTTGAATATTGTACTAAAACATATGGAGTCAAAGAACTTGTTGATCATGAACCAAAAGATAGTCATTTAACCAACCTTCAAGGAATTTATAATCTGAAGCAGAGGTAGAAGTCACAGCTTAAAGTTTTCTCATGTTGTTAAGTTCTTAAAGACTCACTTATATTCACATTGTTCTGACTCAAAATAAGATCCAACTTATTTTATAGATAATGTGAAACTGATGTACAAAAATAATATTGAATGCTATGGAGTTAGGTATTTGAAGGCATTATTTTCTTGATTAAAAAATATTTCCTAAAAATCATATGTTATTCTTCTTGATAAGAAACCATTTAAAAAATGGGAATGCTAAAAGGGCACAAACAATGGATTTTTTTTTAAATTATGGACAGACAAGGTCCATCAGATAACTCAAAACTAGTTTGATAGCATTAAAAATCTTATTTTTTTACTCTAAAAATAATGTCTTTTTACAAGAAGAATTATACCCAGAGGTATAGCCTTAGATAAAACATTTCATGTATGATCCCTTATTTTCATAATCAATACAAATGATTCTGAAACAAAATGTAAAGTGTCACTACAGGTTTAAGAAATGCTATTTCCTGAAGAGTTAAGATAGCAGAGTAGTAGGGAGACCCTGGGTTTGCCTCATCCCTTGAACACAGCTAGATCAACATCCAAATCATTTTGAACACCTAGGAAATCAATCTAAGGATTAAGAGACCAATCTGCATAATTAGAGGGAGAGAACGTAACATGTATGAGATTAGAAAACATGAATTAGGAGGGAGAAAAGCCATGGTGCTGTGGAGGGGATGGCACACTTTTCACAGAAAGAAAGCAGACAGGGAGAAGGAGAGAGGAGGAGAGAGAGCAGCATGTCTAGTTTGTGCAAGAAAAACACTCTTCCAAAATCATTGACAGGTTGATCCAGAGGAACTATTGCCAAGTTTTTGCAAACAGTGAAGTTCAAATTCTGAGGTTTTAGAAGTCCATCCAGCCCACTCACCAGAGTCAAACTGGGCAGGCAGTGGTGCTCCTGGGTAGAAGGAGAGCAGAGGCCTGGGAGTGGACAGTATGGTGTGGGGATCCTTTGGGTTGTATTGGGAGAGAACTTTCCCCTTCCTGGAGTACATTTGGAAGAGGACATACAGTATTGCCTCTCCAAGGACAAAAGATCTGGTGCACATCAGTGAGTAGCTATTCAACAGCAGGGGACAGAGGTATGCACAGAGGGCAGATAATCTGGCTGCAGCTTTTTGCTTTGCTTTACCATAAACTGCAGGCACCTGGGAAGCTGTGTGACTGCTTTTCTGAGACAGAAGGGTGCCAGGTGCAGGCAGAGTGGGTCTGCATCTTGCAGGGTCTTTTATGATTTGGAATTTTAAATCCCAGACACACACCAGAGATAAAACACAGGAGAACTATGGTGTCAGGTGTGTCAACGGCCCAGGCACAGATTGAGGGCTGGGATCTGACAGAAGCCTGGGACAAAGGAGGGGAGATTTTTTTGCTTTTCTGTGAGGGTTTCCAGAACAGTTGCAGGCACCAGCTCCCTTACCCAGGGACAAAAGTGCAGGGTGGATTCCATACTCCCCACCCACCAGTGGTAGGACTTCAGTGAGGAATACAGCGCCCCCAGTGGAGGCTGGATTCACTTAACATTAAACCCTGATACCTGAGCCCTGCAGAGGCATCTTTACCAGGGGAGATCTGACTGTGAGCTAGCACAGCAGGCCTCTCTCCAAGAAGAGCAACACATGACCCCCACATGCATGAAGTTTACTAATCATGGAGTATGGAGTGCTCCAAAGCATCAGCTTCAGTTCTGGTGGAAATAAGACCAGTTCCCCCACCCCTCCCCAGGCCTATAGTTTTTTGATTATCTGTTTTTGGTTGTTGTTGTTCTTTTTCCTTTTCTCTATTTTGACTCAGGCCTTTTTAAAATCAGACTTATTTTAACAAACAAATCAAAGCACACCTAGTTAAAAGCGCAAATACTCCCCATTCCAAGAAAGGAAGAATGTTGCAGAGGACTGGTCTGTGAGAAAGAGCAGCCAAAACACAATAGCAGAGTGCACACAGCATACACCAGAAACACTTCCTGAAGCACCAGACCCTGGACCTTGTATCATCCCATCTTAATATAGCATGACCCTCAGGAACAGGAAAAAACAAACTTTCATAACACACAAAAGACAGAAACCTAGACAAAATGACAAGATGGAAGAGTTCTCTCCAAAAGGAAGGTCAAGAAGAAATCTCAGCCAGGGATTTTCTCAAAACATATATAAGCAATATATCTAAAGAATTTAGAACAGCAGTTATAAGAATAATAGCTGGATTTGAAAAAATCATAGAAGACAACAGAGAAACCCTTGCTGCAGAGGTAAAAGACTTAAATACTAGTCGGGCAAAAATAAAAAAAAATGTTATAACTGAGATACAAAACCAACTGGTGTCATAACAACAAGGACGGAAGAAGTATAGAAATGAATAAGTGATATAAAATATAAAATTATGTAAAGTAATGAAGCAAAAGGAAGAGGGAAGGAAAACTATTAGATCATGAATATAGACTTAAGGAACTCAGGAATTCCATAAAGAACCGTAACATCCATATCATAGAAGTCCAAGAAGAAGAGTAGGAAAAAGGGTCAGAAGGTTTATTTAAGCAAATAATAACTTAGAACTTCCCTAATCTGGGGAAGGAAACATACATTCAATCACAAGAGGCACAGAGGCTCCCTTCAAAATCAACAAAAACAGTTCAACACCAAGACATATTATAGTGAAACTTATATAATACAAAGATAAAGATAAAATTATGAAAGCAGCTATTAATCTACAAGGGTAGACACATAAATTTAGCAGCAGAGATATCCACAGAAACTTGGCAGGCCAGAGGAAGTATCATAATATATTCAATGTGTTGAACAGGAAAAATATGCAGCCAAGAATACTTTATGCAGCAAGGCTGTTATTTAGAATAGAAGGTGGGATAAAGAGCTACCAAGACAAGAAAAAGCTAGAGGAATTCATGAACACTAACTAAACCAGCTCTGACAAAAATATTAAAGGAGATGTTTTGAGCAGGAAAGAGAGACCAAAAGCAACAGAGACTTGAAAGGAATATAGACAATCTACAGAAACATTGACTTTTCAGGTAATACAATAGCACTAAATTCATATCTATCAATAATTACTCTGAATGTCAATAGACAAAATGCTCCAATCAAAAGACATAAGGTATCAGAATGGATAAAAAAAAAAAGACCCATCAATATGTTACTTAAAAGAGGCTCATTTTGAACCAAGGCACCTCCAGATTGAAAGTGAGGTAGGGGGAGAACCATTTATCATACTAATATACATCAAAAAGAAAGCTGAAGTAGCCATACTATATCAGATAAACTAGATTTCAAACCAAAGATTGTAATAAGAGATGAAGAAGGGCACTATATCATAATGTAATATCATAATAACAATATATCATAAATTTCTTGTACCCAACAAGAAGTTCTAACAATTGTAAATATATATGTCCCCAAGGTGGAAGCAGCCAAATATATAAATAAATTAATAACAAATTAAAGAAACTTATTGTTAATAACACAACACTTACAGTAATGGACAGATCATCAAAGCAGAAGATCAAGAAGGAAACAATGACTTTGAATAACACACTAGACCAGATGGACTTAAAACATATATTCAGAGCATTTAATCCTAAAGCAGCAGAATACACATTCTTTGTGAGTGCATGGGGAACATTCTACAGAAAAGACCACATACTGGGTCATAAATCAGGCCTTAACCAGTACAAAAAGATTGAAATCATGCATATATCCAGAATGTAACACTATGAAAGTTGAAGTCAACCACAAGAAAAATATTGGAAAGACCACAAATACATAGAGGTTAAAGAACATCCTACTGAAAAAATGAATAAGTTAACCAGGAAATTAAAGAAAAAATAAATACTTTGAAGCAAATAACAATGAAAATATATGTACCTTGAAAACTATAGAACACTTGTGAAAGAAATTGAAGGACACAGAATGAAACAGAAAACCATTTCATGCTCATGGATTGGAAGAACAAATATTGTTAAAATTTTGATACTTCCCAAAGCAATCTAGACATTTAATGCAATTCATATCAAAATACCACCATCATTTTTCACAGAGCTAGACCAAATAATTCTAAAATTGGTAGTGAATGATAAAAGACCCTGGATATTCAAAGTAGTGTTGATAAAGGAAATGCAAAGCAGTAGGCATCACAATTCTGGACTTCAAGCAGTATTTCATAGCTGTAGTCATTAAGACAGTATTGCACTGGCACAAAAGCAAACAATACATCAATGGGACAGAATACAGAACCCAGAAATTGACCCACAACTATATGGTCAACTGATCTTAGAGTAAGCAAGTAAAAATGTTCAATGGAAAAAAAAACAGTCTTCAACAATTAGTGTTGGGAAAACTGGACAGCAACATGCAGAAGAATAAAACTGTACCACATTCTTACACCATACAGAAAAATTAAATAAAAATGGATGAAAGAACAAAATGGGGCACAGGAAACCATCAAAATCCTAGAGAAGAACACAGGCAGCAACCTCTTTGACCTTGGTCATACCAAATTCTTACTACATACATCGCCAGAGGCAAAAGAGATCAAAGCAAACATGAACTATTGAGACTTCACCAAAATGAAATGCTTCTTCACAGTGAAGGAAATAATCAACAAAACTAAAAGGCAACCTTCAGAATGTGAGAATATATTTGCTAATGACATATCTGATAAAAGGCTAGTATACAAAATCTATAAAGAACTTCTCAAACTTAACCCCCCCAAAATAAGTAATCCAGTTAAGAAATGGGCAGAAAACGTGAACAGATGTTTCTCTTAAGAAAATATACAAATGGTTAACAGACACATGAAAAAAATGCTTAACATCACTCATCATCAGGGAAATACATATCAAAACCACAAAGGGATACCACTTCACACCTGTCAGAATGGCTAACATTAGCAATTCAGGAAACAACAGATATTGGTGACCATGCAGAGAAAGGGGAACCCTTTGACACTTTTGATGGCAATGCAGACTGGTGCAGCCACTTTGGAAAACAGTTTGGAGGTTCCTCAAAAAGTTAAATATAAAACTACCCTATGTCCCAGCAGCTGCACTAGTCAGTATTTATCCAAAGGATACAAAAATACTGATTCAAAGGGGCACATGCACCCCAATGTTTATAGCAGCACTATCAAACAATAGCCAAATTATGGAAATAGCCCAATGCCCATCAACTAATGAATGGATAAAGAAGATGTGGTATATGTACACACAATAGAATATTACTCAGCCACCAAAAAGAATGAAATCTTGCCATTGGCAGTGACGTGGATGGAGCTAGAATGTATTATGCTAAGCGAAATAAGTCAGTCCCAGAAAGACAAATATATGATTTCATTCATATATGGAATTTAATAAACAAAACAGATGAACATAGGGGAAAGGAAGGAACGATAAAATAAGATAAAAAAACAGAGGTCCTCCTCTGGCAAACCAGAAGAGACTCTTAACTATAGAGAACAAACTGAGGGTTTCTGGAGGGGAAGTGGGTAGAGGATGGTTTAAATTCTTGATGGGCATTAAGGAAGGCACTTGCGATAAGCTCTGGATGTTATATGTAAGTGATAGATGACTAAATTTTACTCCTGAAACTAATACTACACTATATGCTATTTTACTTGAGTTTAAGTAAAATCTTGAAAGAAAAAAAAATCTTCCTTTCCTCACCCTTCACTATAACCTTACCTACCTTAGTAAGCAATGAGGTAAAAACCTATTTTGAGAAGAAGTCTGTATTTCTAAATGTTTTCAGTTGATTTTCCAAGTTGTAGAAACTTTCTGTTTTGTATGATTAGTGTTCAACTAATTTGTGTTAAATTCTATTCTACCCAAATCTCAACAAGGCAGAAAGAATTTCCAAAATGAATCAAATCTTAAATTTTTGTCTTCCAAATGGATCTAATGCAAAACTATGTCAAAAGTGGGAGTTCGTCTGAACTCTATTACACATTTACAATGAGATAATGGGTTTCAAACAAAGGTGTTTTGCTCCAAACTAGCTTTAGCAAATAATCTTCATGATTTTTATTAAAAAAACCACTATTTTGATTATAAACATTCTTACATATAGACAGTTGTTTATCCTGGAAAATGTTTTAGATTAGCTACTAAAGGGCATGGGATAGAAATAATTAATAAGGAGAAGCTATAAACAGAATACTGTAATTGTCTTCAAATATTTTATTCAGTTTATTTTTAATTTCTTATCAATGTAAATATATTCACATTTGTAGCTTTCATCATCCTACTAGTGATTATGAATAGAGAGAAAGGAAACTTAACACTTCAAAATCAGCATTAATATCTGAACTTTAAAACATCAACCAACATGGTCCAGCCACTTATAATGCAGGTGAATTGGAACTAATATAAATTAAAAATTTGATATAATTGAGTAAGCGTTCTTTATAAGCATTTAACGTGCTTGTGTGTTTCTATATTTCTAAGCTACTTGAAGACCAGTATAATAGGGTCTAAATACAATAATTATTCAAGTCAGGAAAATAATATTATGTGGTAGAATACTCCAATATTTGGTAAAGAAAACTAATTTTATTCATGTAAAATCTCATGAATTTGTTTATGGTAGAGAAAATTAACAACAGATTCTCTAATTAAAAGTGCTTGTAATTATTATTATTACACTTATTTCTGTCTTCATGTCTAAATTATTAATTTTTTAAAAAAAGTAATATTGTATAAGCCCTCCATAGCTGCAAATTCCACAACAATATCCCAACATGGATTAAACTATGCAATGTAGCCTAAATTCTCTAAAACAGAAGATAATTTTTTAACTTTACTTAATTTAGAAATGAGAAATTCATATAATAGGTTAATTATGGTAGTTTTTTGAATAAGAAACTTCTATCTGAAAAGATTGTCAACATGGTTTGTTGTTTTTTTTTTAAGTGATGTGAAGTTGAATAAGGGTCTAAGAAAATTAAGTTATGCCTTATTTTTGTGAATATAGGCTTTTCAACTTTGGACACGTTTTAAGCAAATTGCTTTATATCTACATTCCTTAGTGGGTTTCCAGAACCCACTAAACACTATAAATGGTGGATCTAGATACAGCTATTAATTTTCCCATACTAAATCACCACCTTTTACACAATTAACCATGTTTAACAACCGTAAGAAACCTTTAAGATGATCTCTCTGGAATCAAGTCCTGTTATATCAATTAACTCTAGGAATCTACTTTAATTGCTCAGATTTACTTGTTTCTTCCTCTGTTATCTGGTAGGCTCTCATATCAATTAATATCTCTATTGCATAATTTATTCTTATTGTATCATGTCTTCCAATTTTCATGTCTCTCTCTTGAATGATTATGAACGTCACTCCAACTGGAAACTTGTCTTACTCAACTCTATATCACCAGGACTGAGAACGATGAGTGCAAGGAGAACATTCAATAGTTTGTTGAATGAATGGCCTATAGATGTCATTATTGTTTTCAGTGATGTTAAAGAGGATAATGTAGTATGTCTCTGAAAGTTTAATGACTGAAACCATAAGAAGTTTGTTAACTTTCCAAAGGGGAAAAGAACTTACATTTACTTATTATCTACCATGAGCCACACAGGGCTAGATTCTTCATAAAAAACTTATGGAATTTATTAATAGTCCAGAAATAGTGCAAGGCATTGGGATCTTGAAGAGCAAAGTGAGTGTTTCCTGGTGAACAAATGCAAATTTCTTACCTTAAAAGACAAGATGTAAGGGTGTCTGGGTGGCCCAGTTGGTTAAGCATCTGACTCTTGATTTCAGTTCAGGTCATGATCTCACAATTTATGTGACTGAGCCCCACATTTGACTCTGTTCTGACAGTACAGAGCCTGCTTGGTATTCTCTCTCTTCCTCTCTCTCTGCCCTTCCCCCATTAACACACATGCACGTTCCTTCTCTCTCTCAATCTCTCAAAATAAATAAACTTTAAAAAAATTCAAAAGGCAAAAAGTAGAAATTGCATCACCCTGCTCACAGATGGAGTTTCAGTGTTCCACCTATTTCCACTCATTTTTTTCAGCTTTATAAAAATAATCACAGATGTTTCTACACAATGCCAAGTATGAATAGTTTAAATAAGAGCAAACTCATTATTTGTGCAAAGGGTAAAGAATATGTTCACATCACAATTTATTTTTGAAGAAAACCACAGTCACTTGAGATGAGATATCAAAATTTTTAAGCTCATCAATCCCTGCTTATGTAAATATAAAGCTAAAAGATAGCATTGCAAGTAACTGAATCCAAAGTGTGATGTATGAATTGTTTGGTAGAATTGCATTAATTAATGATTTCTCAGACTCTATTTTCTTAAAACAATTTATGTTGAACACTTTGCCATAAACGAATTGGCCTATAATTTTACTAAAAGAGACAGCTGTGAAAAGATAAGCATGTTAATGAAGTTGTACATGCATTGTGCATCTAATAAATATGTTAATGTTTGTTAAGCTTGAAAAGTTTGAATGAATTTGATATATAGAAATTGTGCAGCATACAGTTCTCACTACAGCACACATGGCAAAAGTCAATGAATTCAGTTTAACCAAAAAAAATCCTAGCAAAAACATATTGGAAATATATTCCTGAATTCAAATGGAAAAATTTTCATATGTTGTGATAAAATAAGTTTTGTTATTTACAAGTTTGAGATGATATGTGCAACTAATCATTAATCAATTAAAGTTTTGGATATATGTCATGCATATAAATTTTTTATGTATTTATTTTCAAAATCATGGAGTACCTATGGTTTGCTTTAATAAATGTTAGCTACTTCAGCATTGCAACTAAATCTTGCAAATATCTCAGGATTCAATATGAATATGACCTTTGTCATATTTCACCTTTGTATCAGTCACCTTTATGTATGTCAGTCACCTTTGTATCCAAATATTTTGCGTGTGCATGTTTTTGACAGATTTAATTGGAAAATGGGCCTTCCTTGCATTTGATAAATAATATAAGGGTAAATTAAACTATTTTTTATAATAATCATATAATTGTGACATATTTAGATGACAGTTTCCTTAAAACTGTAATATAATGACCACAAGCAAAATCACTAAGACAATTTCAGTGGTTGTTCTCTTATGGCAGGTGTCACCTACAAGTATCTAAAATATAGTTCATTAGTTAATTTCCAAATCGTAACAAAGCTTTGCTAATATGACCAATACTGGCTTATATGAAGATTATAGTCTATTTTTATACCACCCACTGCACAAGGATAGGTCAACTAAAATAAAACTTAGTGATATTAAATAGAGAGATTAGATATTAACTGTCAAATAATAATCACTTATTTGAATGTTTTATAAACACACCCCTACACTCAGTGTTTATCTATATCTATCTATCTATCTATCTATCATCTATCTATCTATCTATCATCTTTCTGTCATCTACCTATATCTAGCTAAACATTTACAAGATACAGTATAGAAATAATTGATCTCATTGTAAAGTTTCAGGCTAACAAGAAAAGGTATATTTAAAGAAACTTTTCTACACAATGCTCCTAGTAGGTATTTTCTGGAACTCATTTTAAGTGAGATTTTCACATAGTTTGGAAAACACAAGAGTGCTGGCTTGCTCTGTTAACAGGTGGAGTGTTATTGATCCAATACTTGGAGATTAGAGAGTAGGTAATTTTTTGACTCTTAAGATTTGTTATCATTTGGCTATTTTTAGTCCAACAATGAACTGGAAAACATGTCTATGCATGCAAAGCCTGTTCAAGATGAATGCATTTTGATTTCCTACAAATCCCTTGATTTTCACTTATTTTCAGACAACTATCAGGAATTAAAGCCTGGAGCACATTATTTTGGATTCCTAATTATAAATTCAAGTATGATTTAAACAAAATAAGCTATTTACAAGTGAACTGAATAGAAAAGCGATCTCTCATGTTGGATTGATATTCATTCCAGGTCTAAAATTATGGATTTTGGTGCACATCTGGAACTGAAAGTAGTTATTTTTATGTTTTTGACTCTGCAAAAAAATTCATTTAACATAGAATCAAGTTGGTTACATGCATCCGATGTTGGGAAAATAATTATTGTCTTCAAACTGAAAAAAAAGGAGGGGATTATAGCTCGTTAGGAATAGACAACACATTTTTTTTCTTCCTTAACTGAAAGTGACCTTAACTCTTAAACCTAAAAGACAGAGCAAAATGGTCTGAAAGCAAATGCTATTCACAGTGTCTGAAATATTTACTGAAGCTTTACAATGCAGTTGAATCTCAAAAGCACAAAGTTAAAATAGATTTCAAGTTCAATTTTCAGTACTGATGATAATTTGCAGATTGTTTATGAAAACAAAGAATCATAAGGTTTTTTGGTCACCAAAGAAATTAATAAATACATCTTGATTAATTAAACTTTGTATTCTATAAATATCAAAGATAATTTATAAATGCCTAATTAATATTAAAATATTAAATGAAATAGAAACTATTTAAACAAATTGGGCAAATTGTTAAGTGAAACTAAACAAGTGATCTGTGCTTGATTTAAGTTATAGATATAATGTAAACAAGCAGATTAACTTAGAAAAACTGAGCTCAGCATGCATGAAAAGGTGTCTATTAATGCCTGATGATGAGTGACAGATTAATCAGGGAAAGCTTTATTCAGGATATGGTTTTAAAATCAAGTTTTTAAGAAAAGCATAGATTAGTTAAGAAGGAAAAGGATCATTTGAATAAAATATGTGATAATAGAATTTCCTCTGTTAAATTTCCTCAAGCCATTATGATATATATGAACATTTGTTTTTTCAGAATTCAAAATATTACTGTAGCTTGTAACACAAATTTGGCACTTAAATGTGTACTGCCTTGTGTAGATCATATTATTTTATTTCTTGAGGGTAGATACAAATGTATATATATATATATATATATACACACATATATATAATTATTATATATTATATACATATATTCTACTATATTTTAACATATATGTATATATACACACATATATGTATTTATTCTAACATACGTATGTGTGTGTGTGTATATATATGTGTGTGTGTGTGTGTGTATGTGTGTGTGTGTACATACACTCACATATCTTCCACAGCTAGCACAGGCAGCTAGCACAAGACTCAGCACATTCTAGGAAATTTTTAAAAAATAAAGAAAGGAAAAAAAGAGAGGTCATGGGTGATATCAGGAATGAAACAGGTATCTGGTAATAATTATTTGCAAGGGATTTAGGCCCTCCTAAGAGGCCAAATTGTGAAATTGATGATAATATTATTTACAATGTGGCATACCAGAATCAGTTGCACTAAATATTTTAAACTGCTTTATCCAGGTATAATTTACATACAACAAACTGCACATATTTGAATTTCACAACATAAGATGTGACATATGTATATACTTGGGAAATCATCACTACAATCAAAATAGTTAACAGATCCACACCCTCATCAATTTCCATGTGCCTCTTTGTAATCCATTCTTCCTACTCTTCCTCACTCACCTCCCTCAGAAAAGTACTGATTGGATTTCTGTCACAAAAGTTTAGTTTTTATTCTTTAGAGTTATACATATATTGATTCATACTATATGCACATATTTTGTTTGGCTTAGTTTACTCAGAATAATTATTTTAAAATTCATGCACTTTGTTGCATGTATCAGTGGAATATTACATTTGTTGAGGAGTAGAAGTCCATTGTATTGATTCACCACAATTTGTTTATCCATCTTCCCATTGATGGACATTTGAGATGCTTCTAGACATTGACTATAAAAAAACAAAGTTATAATAAAACTATCTGCACAAGTCTTTTTATGGACATATACTTTCATTTCTCTTGGGCAGAGTAGAATGACTGGGTCATATAAGATTTTAATTTTTTTTATTTTATTTTATTTTTTAACGTTTATTTATTTTTGGGACAGAGAGAGACAGAGCATGAACTGGGGAGGGGCAGAGAGAGAGGGAGACACAGAATCGGAAGCAGGCTCCAGGCTCCGAGCCATCAGCCCAGAGCCTGACTCAGGGCTCGAACTAATGGACCATGAGATCGTGACCTGAGCTGAAGTCAGACGCTTAACCGACTGAGCCACCCAGGCGCCCCTAAGATATTAATTTCTAAAGAATTGTCAAACCATTTTCCAACATGTTTCCTAGCAGTACCAGTTGCTTCACATCCTCAATAAGGCCTAGTAATAAAGTTTTTAATACCAAATATTCTAAATGTTGTTTTATTTTGCATTTCCTTAATGATTAAGGGTGTGTATATTTTAATGTGGTTGTGTGCCACACATACATCGTTTTGTTGAAGAGCTATTCACATTGTTTTAGCCATTATCATCATCATCATCATTATTTTAATGTTTATTTTTGAGAAAGAGAGAAAGCCTGAGCTGCAAAGAGAGAGAAGGAACAGAAGATCCAAAGAGAGCTCGCACTGATAGCAGAGAGCCCAATGTGGGGCTCAAACTCATGAACTGCAAGTTCATGACCTGAGCTGAAGTCAGATACTCAAATGACTGAGTCACCCAGGTACCTTGTTTTGAGCATTTTTTAATTAGTTGTTTGTTTTCTTATTACTAAGTTTATTTATATATATATATATATATATATATATATATATATATATATGATATTTTCTGGATATAAGTCCTTTGTCAAATATGAGATTTGCAAATAAATTACCTTTCTGTGGCTTATTTTTTTCATTCTCTTAAAAGTGTCTTTAAAAAGCTGATTTTTTTATTTTGATATAATATAAATATTTTTTGGTGTTGCATATAAGAAATTACTGTATAATCTAACGTCAGAAGCATCTCACATTTTTTCCTTCTAGGAGATTTATAGTTTTAGGTTTTAAATTTACATTAATGATCCATTTTGAGTTAATATCTGTATATTAGTATATGGTGTAAAGTATGAATCAAAGTTCTTTCTTTCACACATGGATATTCAAATATAATTGATCCCTGAGAAACCTGGGAGTTAAGGGCATTGACTTCCTGTCCTGCACAGTCAAAAATCTGCATATTACTTTTGACTGTCCCAAAATTTAACTACTAATAGCCTACTGTTAACTGGAAGTCTTAGGAAAAACATAAATGGTTGATCAACACATGTTTTATGTGTTATGTATTTTATACTGTATTCTCACAATAAAGTAAGCTAGAGATTCAGAACCATCAAAATTGTGTCTAGAATATTTTGTTATATTTGTGAAGAAAAAAATGTTTAGAGAACTTAACTTATATATATCTTAATTACAATATCTTAATTGTGCAAAATAAGTCTTTTTGTTAAAGAAATATTCCTCAAAGAGGACAAAAATATATTTTGATGATATATCCTACTTGAAAGAAATATCATCATATGTATAATTTTAGGTGCATACTATATGGACACTTTAAAATATCTTCAATAATTAAATTCTGGAAAAGCCACAATTAGAAACTGCCAGGACCCAGAGTAAAATGAAATCAAATATTTATTTTCATTCTGAAATTTTTTGATTATCACACACTGCATGTTATTTTCTCAAGTAACACAAGCACATAGAAGGCTTGCAGGTAGTCTAAAGGAAGACTTTCATGAGTTCTTTCTAATAAACACTTGTAAAGCTTCAGAATAGAGCTCAGTGTGCAGTTACTTAGACTAAGTGACAAATGAGAAATTTTGAGAGCAATTGAGCACTGCAAAGCCTCAGAATGGATCAACAAAAACCTACTTATTACAGTTGCTTTTGAAATGATATAATTCAAGCATTCAAAGTGTTCAAGGGCTTCCAAATTCATTCTTTGATCCTCTAATGTAAGATTTTCAGATCTAACTCTAAGCACTCTATTTATACAATGTAATGATTTCCTTCAGATATGGCATTTGAATGCATATAACTATGGGCTGAAGGTATATGTTACATACATGCTCTAGTTTTTCAAGCCATTAAAACAGATACCTAAGAAGACTGATGAGGGAGTTCATATTGGAATGTTTTTGCAACTTTTCACTGTATTACATTTACAAATTATGAGATTAAGTCTTGGTATTTCTAACAATATCCACAAAGTTTTCTTATATTTTTCAAAGAGATTCTTTTTGCATATTGATATATGTAATAGGTAATAATATAGGTAATTAAGCATGCTAACAAAAAATAAGAGTTTACATGGTTTGGGGTAGTCTTCCTGGGGAGGTAAATAGGAAATGAAAATAAAAAGTCCTGTGTAGAATTCAGTGAATGGTTCTATCATTTTATTTTTTATTATACATTGATAAACATGTATCAAAAATAATTGAATATGACATGTTATAAAGTAAACATAATTAAAACCACAAAATGCCTACTTAAGTCATTTTGGAAAATTGTTATTTGTCAAAGATGGCTACAAAAATATCTCTTATTCTAAATGTGCTAGAAACTTGCCACTCCAACAAGCTGTGGAGTCTGTTTTCTCTCTTCCTAAATCTGGGTGGGTGCGGGGGCTTTTTAATTGCCTTGACTAACAGAATATAGCAGAAATGATGCTATAAGAATTCCAATGTTAGGTCAGAAAGTATGCATTTTTACGTGCTTCATTCTTGGATCCTTCAGCCTGTTGTCAGGAGTGTGATTTCCCAGAGGCTACTACACCGCAAGAAGGTCAAACTACTCCACATGGAGAAACCTGGAGTCTACATGAAGACCCATCTTGCCAGTCTCCAGCTTTTTCAGCCACCTGTTGTTCCAACTGTAGCTAAATTCCATCTGCAACCACATGAGGAGCCCTAGGCCAGAAATACCCAGTCCTGCCTTTCCTGAATTCCTGACCCATGGATACTGTGCGATGTAAAAAATCTAATTGATATTGTTTTAAGCCACTGAGGTTTGAAAATAATCAGAATACTCATTCTTTTGATTTATTTTAAAACATTGACATCTGAAAGGAATAGCATGTTTTGCTGTCATGAGTTTTTAACATTGTGGTATTTCTCTGAGCAGCAGTTGACTATAGAAGGAAGTAATGGGCAGTAGGTTAGTTTTGAAAACAAAGTGGAGCTTGGAAAAATTCCCGGTGAAACTAATATAAAATGCCTTTGGTCAACCAGGGTACAATATGAGGACAAGTGCAAGATAAATGGATGTACTGGAGACAAAGGTAAACTTTGCTGAATCAAAGCATTATTAAAACATGTCAGAGTTGTGCTGATTGTGACATTTACAAAAGCAGTAAGGGTACTCAGGGCACAGTTACAACCTGCTCTCTCTATAGCACAGGGGAGAATTTGAACAATATAAGAAAAATAATACTTTTTTCTCTCATTTAACTGAGAATGTCAGTTAAAATCAATTTGCTACTTAAATTGGAATTATGTATTTCCTAAACTTTGTTTTTAAAATATTGTTTTCCTTGATGTTAGAATTATTTCATGTAGAGACTATCTTAATATAATTATGATTGCACTGTTACTACTTTTTGAAATTTAAAATTTGTATATAATTTTGTAAGGAAAACACACACACACATATGGTTTTATAAGCAAAACATATATAAATTTTGTTGCCTACTATCATTCCCATTTTGTTTTCATCTATTTACTTTGAGATCAGAGAATGTGTGGTGTGAACAAGGGTAAGAGTCATTACTTCTGAAATTCTTAGTTATAAAATGTCGTTAAGTTTGGGAGTGTACAAGACTATCCCTAAAGACTTTGGTTGCTTAGTTTCTATCCTTTTCAACTAGATATACTTTTGTTCCAAAGAATTTCAGTATGTTAATAATGGAACTCAAAGTGATGGTGATAAATAATATTATGTACTACTTCGTTACCCTTTCTATAATACAAGTTTAAGTCAACAACAAATTGTATATAAACATTACTCAGGGGGCGCCTGGGTGGCGCAGTCGGTTAAGCGTCCGACTTCAGCCAGGTCACGATCTTGCGGTCCGTGAGTTCGAGCCCCGCGTCGGGCTCTAGGCTGATGGCTCGGAGCCTGGAGCCTGTTTCCGATTCTGTGTCTCCCTCTCTCTCTGCCCCTCCCCCGTTCATGCTCTGTCTCTCTCTGTCCCAAAAATAAATAAAAAACGTTGAAAAAAAAAAAAAAATTTAAACATTACTCAGGATAGTGCATCTTCCTGTTATCTGAAGGCATTGAAAGGAAAATAGAAGGTCACTGAGTTATTTCAATGACTCTACAGAGTTTCATAAAGTTCTAAAGTTTTAAAAGAAAGTAAATTTATCTGACCTATGAAGTCAGATTGTTCATTCTATTGACACTGCAGAAAGGGATTGACAGGTTAATTTATAAATACTGTGGACATCACCAAATTAAATTACTGTCTTCCAGCAACAGGTTGTCAGGCTTACACAGAAGACCATGTGATTTAGAATAGCCTCATGTGTGACATAAGTGCTCTAGCCAACAGGGCAGAGCAGGTAGCAGTGACTTTAGCACAGCTCGTTAAAACCTGAAACTATACTAGAAATATCACACATTTCTACTCATCAAAGTATATAACTTTTTTATTATTCTATCTTTTTTAAGTCCCACTCTGAACCACTATCTTAAAGCAGAAACACACTAATCACTGTTCACAAAATAATTTTAATAAAGAAATACAGAATTTTTTAGCTAGGACTAGATCATGACTTAAAACTACTCTCTGAAATACTTTGAATTTTATTTTAATGTAATTAATTTCTCCTGGATTAACAATAAGTATGTTATTAAACTCCGGAAAAAATGAAAAATTTATAAAATAATCCCATTTAGTTTCTATTATTGACAAGAAAAGAAGTCCAGATATCCAAAAGCACTGGATGTGACACTTTTAGAAACTAGGTGAATCTGATGAGAGAGTGTTATGGTATGATAACAAACCTTCCCTCTACAGAAGCACACATCTGTATTCCTGGTAAAATATCAGTACCTAAAAGTTGAGGGGAATGAACTATACTCCAAGATAAACACAGAAAATTTTCCTCTATAGGGAGTCACCAGGATAACAATGAAGAGACATATATGGAAGCCAGGGTTCAAGAATGGATCTGTGAGGAGGGCCTGGGTAGCTAGTTGGTTAAGCATCTGACTTCAGGTTAGGTCATGATCTCACAGTTCAGTTTGTGAGTTTCAGCCCTCAATCAGGCTTGCTGCTGTCAGCACAGAACCTGCTTCGGATCCTCTGTCCCAGTCTCTCTCAGTCCTTCCCTGACCTGCGCTCTCTCTCTCAAAAATAAACAAAAAACATTAAAAAAAAAAAAAAAAAGAATGGATCTGCGAATGTATCGCTTCCTTATTCATCTTATTGTAGAAGGTAAATAACAAATGCTATAGTTACCCCTCTTTCTGGTCTTGCAACAGTTTGAATACTAGTCAATCTAAATAGTAAAATAGGGAAAAAGTCAGTCTGATAGTCTTTCTGATCAGTTTTTATAAGGTATCATTCTTTTAATTGAATCTATGAAAAAAAGATTTATTTTCCTTTCAAAACAAAAATCTTAACATTTTCTGTTTGCATGAACATAATGATAGCATTTAATAGAAATAGCCATTTTTCCCCATGAAAACTTTATGAAGTATTTGTTTATTACAAAGTAGCTGCTTCTTAATTGGTTAGTTTTTTGCTTAGCAAGCAAATAACCTAGAAAGGATAGTGTTATTACTCAGCAACTAAAGGCAGTAGCTGTAAACCTATCATTGATTTCAAGTTAATAGTCTTTGCCAGTGGTTCCAATGAAAGGACAATATTGGAAACAAGAGGAACAAAGCTATTTGACAGATGTAAAGTATAAAACAACACTAACAGAGAACTGAAACTTGTTAAAATAGTATTGATTAGCATGTTCTTCATCACGTCAGTTTTACTAAAGCTCTGGTTTCAGGATATTTTTCTTCATGTTAGTCTTTTATCCTTAAAATGACAATATTCCCCTTTAATGGGTTTTATTAGTGTTGTTAATAGTGCTGTTATTAATAGCATTGTGGTAACAATTGAATTAGTATTGATACCTTGGAAACAACTCTCCTAATTTTCTTTGTCAAGAGTTATTTTCAGGGGCGCCTGGGTTGGCTTAATCAGTTAAGCATCCTGTCTTCAGCTCAGGTAATTCGGTTCATGTGTTCGAGCCCTGTGTCAGGCTCATTGCTGACAGCTCAGAGCCTGGAGCCTGCCTCGGATTGTGTCTCCCTCTTTCTCTGCCCCTTCCCCACTCACACTCTGTCTCTGTCTCTCTCTCAAAATATAAATAAACATTTAAAAATTTTTTAAAAAAGTTATTTTTAGAGTTACCTGTTTATATGATGTGTCAAATGTTTGTGCTAGGATAACTAGAAACTTGATCTAATTAAAGCAATAAGACTATACTCATGTCTCCATGATTAAGCCCACCCTTTTCATATATTCTTTCATTGTACTTAACTCCTCTCACCCTCAGTTTTGTCAATAACTGTACTCTCTGGTTAGTTTGGATTATAGGAAATAATAAAAATACCTATTAGATACTGAATAAATGTTAATTTTTATTTTTGGTGTTACTGTCATTAGTGTTTTTTCTTATACCTATTTGATTCAGCCCCCTGTCCATTTGGAGAACGTTGCATATAATTCTGGAAAATGTTGGTAGTAATTATCTAGAATCGAGTTAGTTATATTTTAGGTCATACTGGATTTTTAGTACTCTTTGTTTTTGATTAGTATGTGTATATGCACACGTGTTAAGTGTGTAAGATCAAATTCGTATAGTATATAACTGACTAAATTTGTCACCAAAGAATATTTTTTAAGTCTATTTATTTTGAGGGAGAGATAATGGGGAAGTGGCAGAGAAAGAGGGAGAGAGAGAATTCCAAGCAGCCTCCACACAGTCAGCAAAGAGCCTGATGTAGGGTTCAATGAAACCTGAGCCAAAATCAAGAGTCAGATGCTTAATCCACTGAGCCACCAAGGTGCTCCTCTGATCAGAGAATATTAATAGAAAGTTATACAAACATTAAGTATAATTTAAAAGGTTATACATCAACAAAGCATATATTTTTCTGCTATGAAAGCTTAAATATAGAAAATACTTTGTGCTATGGGTGCAATTGTGTAAAAGGCACATGTGAATATAGTTTAAACTGAACCTAGAAAAAGATGATGCTTGGGTAATAGGTATAAGAAGATTGCAAGTATTTTTTTTCCTTTCATCCTAATGTCTTCATATATTTTTATAATTATATAATGAGTCATAGTAAGGAGTTTAAGTACCTGTAATCCATTTACTTGCTAGATACATGAGTAAGTTTAATGATTTTTGGTCATATATTCCCCATATTATTGATTTGGGTGGAAAAAAAAGTGTGTGGGGGTGGTAGGAAGTAATATTTATTTGTCTGTTATATCTGGCCACTTCCTCTCAACATTGCAAGTTTTATAACAGGGGAAGGACTAAGAAAGGTAAATTTCAGAGACATTCCATAGACAGGTACAAAACTCAGAAGAATGTGAGCCAGAACTTTTGTCTATTATAATGATTGTTCATAATTTATTTTTCTCATAGCCAATTGCCATAGATACATACTGCATTTGTGTACTGTCAATAAAACAAAACAGTATGAGAACAGGTAAAATGGTATTTTCTTTGTCTTGTTTCAGTGCATATAAAATTCTATATCAGTTTTTTGTAATCAACCTAAACCCATTAACTGTGGTAGCACTTATAGTGGTGCATGATACCTTTAAATTGCTAAAATACATGAACATTGATTGGAATTATAACATGATGCTTTCTTAACAAAATGAGAAATAAAATTATGTAATATTTTAAGAAAGCATAAGGAACATTACAAATAAATTGCAACATTTTAAAATGTATTGTGTAGGGGCGCCTGGGTGGCTCAGTCGGTTAAGCGTCCGACTTCAGCCAGGTCACGATCTCGCGGTCTGTGAGTTCGAGCTCCGCGTCAGGCTCTGGGCCGATGGCTCGGAGCCTGGAGCCTGTTTCCGATTCTGTGTCTCCCTCTCTCTCTGCCCCTCCCCCATTCATGCTCTGTCTCTCTCTGTCCCCAAAAAAAAAAAAAAAAAAAAAAAAAAAAAGTTGAAAAAAAAAATGTATTGTGTATCAATTAGTACACAATTAAAAAGTATTCCTCTACTAATCAGTATTATTTTGCATTTACAATTTTTAATTTATCATTGACAATAATGACAGCTTTCATCTATCCAGTACTCATAAAATGTCATACCGTGTTAAGCACTTTATGTTTAAATTTCATTTCGTTCTCCTGATAGCTGTATTTGAGGTAGATATGACTATCCATATTTGGCATAGAAAATAAATGAGGTACATAAAACTTAACTATGTGACCATAGTCTCATTCCTAGTAAGCAGACTAATTTGGGATTAAAATTCAATCAAAAGTATTTAATTCTTTACTATGTTCCTTTATGTATTTTTAAAACTCCACGTTCAAAGTCCTTATACATTGATATTTCTTTATCTTAAATAATCAAAATTTAAGTTGACAATTTTACAGGATGATTTCAGGATATATATTGTAGACATGCACATATGATAAATGACCAAGTAATAAAAGAAAGTGGACTCACCAAACACTCTGAAAATAATCGGGAGCAAGGAACAGAAAGATGTCAGTGGAGTAGGAGGAACTTATGCATGCCTTATCACATGAACACAAGTAGATAACTATCAAATCATCCTAAATACCACAGAAATTGACCTGAAGACTGACAGAACAAACTCCACAGCTAAAGGGAGAGAAGATATCACATCAAAGAAGGTAGGAAGTATAGAGATGTGGTTTAGGGGAGAGAGGGATAATGGCTGCTGCAGAGGGAAGGGAGCCATGGTTGTGGAGAAGAGTAAGAGAAAGAAGATAAGACACTGGAATGCACAGGGAGAACATTTCCCAAAGCAATTGGCTTGGAAAATGAGAGGGGCTGAAATTTGTGAGTTCTTACAACTGGCAGGACTTCCAACCTTGAGTTTTAAGGATCAGTAAACTGGCTGGAATAGAGCCCAGAGGGGACTACACTGCTCCTGGAGAGAAAGTTGGCAAAAACCCAGAGGCAGACCGCAATCTGATGAACAACTGGTGCATACAGTGGGGAGATTATTTGCTTTTGCGCGAGTAAGTTCCTGAGAGTCAGCTTTAACAGAGACAAATTTCCGGGAACAAATAAGCTGGCTCAAATCATTTCCTTCCCCCATCCATCAACAAAACACAAAGCCACCTACAGGAAACAGCACAGTGCCAACACTGGTTGCCTAACTTGTTCACACCAAGCCACACTCCCCTTTACTCCAGTGAAATGGCCCTTTTCAGTCACGCTTGCCTCAGTCTCAGGAAGGCAGGCCCGTTACCAGAGAACACACAGCACACATTGAACAGACTCCCTGAAGTGCCAGGCCCAGGGCACTAAATTATTTCTTCTTCATAAATTCTCCTGCTCCATTACTTTCAGGAGCAGGAGACACATTCAATGTAATCCCAATCAAAATTGCATTGGCATTCTTCTAAAAGCTAGAACAATCCTAAAATTTGTGTGGAACTACAAAATACCCCGAATAGCCAAAGTAATATTGAAGAAGAAAACCAAAGTGGGAGGCATCACAATCCCAGACTTTAGCCTCTACTACAAAGCTGTAATCATTGAGGCAGCTTGGTGTTGGCACAAAAACAGACATAAACCAGTGGAATAAAATAGGGAACCCAGAATTGAATCCACAAATATATGGTCAACTAATCTTTGACAAAGCAGGAAAGAGTATCCAATGGAATAAAGACAGTCTCTTTAGCAAATGGTGCTGGGGGAAATGGACAGCAACATGCAGAAGAATGAAATTAGACCACTTTCTTATATCATACACAAAAATAAACTCAAAATGGATGAAAGACCTTAATGTGAGACAGAAACCATCAAAACCCTAGAGGAGAAAGCAGGCATCAACCTCTTTGACCTCAGCTGCAGAATTTCTTGCTCAACACATCTCTAAAGGCAAGGGAATTAAAAGCAAAGAGGAACTATTGGGACCTCATAAAAAAAAAATGCTCCTGCACTGCAAAGGAAACAACAAAAGTAAAAAGCAACTGATCTACTGGGAAAAGATATTTACAAATGACATATCTGATAGAGTTAGTATCCAAAATCTATAAAAACTTACCAAACTCAACACCTGAAAAACAAATAATCCAGTGAAGAAATGGGAAGAAGACATGAATAGGCACTTTTCCAAAGAAGACATCCAGATGATCAACAGACACATGAAAAGATGCTCAATGTCACTCATCATCAGGGAAATACAAATCAAAACCACCTTGAGATATCACCTCACACAGGTTAGAGTGGCTAAAATGAATAACTCAGGAAACTACAGATGCTGACAAGGGCGTGGAGAAATTGGAAACTTCTTGCACTGTTGGTGGGAATGCAAATGCAAACTGGTGAAGCTGCTCTGGAAAACAATGTGGAGGCTCCTCAAAAAATTAAAAATAGAACTACCCTATGACCCAGGAATAACACTACTAGGAATTTATCCAAAGGATAGATGGATGCTGATGAATAGGGGCATATGTACCCTAATGTTTATAGCAGCACTTTCAACAATAGCCAAATTATGGAAAAAGCCTAAATGTTCATCAACTGATGAATGAATAAAGATGTTGTTTATATATACAATGGAATACTTCTTCACAATGAGAAAGAATAAAATCATGCCATTTGTAGCAATGTGGATGGAACTGGAAGATATTATGCTGAGTGAAATAAGTCAGTCAGAGAAGGACAGATATCACATGTTTTCACTCATGTGGATCTTGAGAAACTTAACAAAAGACCATGGGGGAAGGGAAGGGGAGAAATAGTTATAAACAGAGAGGGATGGAGGTAAGCCATAAGAGACTCTTAAATACAGAGAACAAACTGAGGGTGGATGGAGGGGTAGGGGAGAGGGGAAAATGGGTGATGGGCATTGAGGAGGGCACTTGTTGGGATGAGCACTGGGTGTTGTATGTAAGCAATAAACCACAGGAATCTACCCCAAAAACCAGAAGCACACTTTCCACACTGTATGTTAGCCAAGTTGACAATAAATTATAGTTAAAAAAAGAGAAAAAAGTAAAAGAGATTATATACAAACCTAATGGTAATCATATATCAAAATCCACTAATAAACACGCAAAAATGAAGAGAAAGCAATTTACATATATCACTAAAGAAAATCAGCAAAACATGAAAGAAAGATAAGAAAGGATCACAGAAAATCTCCAGAAATAACAAAAAAACAAGTATCAAAATGGAAATAAATAGGTATCTATTAATTATGACTTTGTATGTAAATAGCTCTAATAAAATATACAGAGTGACAGAATGGATGAAAAAACAACACTCATCTATATGTAGCCTAAAAAAGACTCACTCTAGACCTAAAGACACCTGCAGATTGTGACAGAAGGGAGAAACATTTATCATGCAAATGGAATGCAAAAGAAAGCCAGAGTAGCAATACCTATATCATAGGAATGAGAAGTCAAAACAAAGACTGTCACAAGGGACAAAGAAAGACACTATACAATGATACAGGGGATAATCCATGAAGAAGATATAAAAACTAAATATTTGTGTACAAAATATGGGAGCAACCAAATATATAAAGAATAATAACAAATATAAAGGAACTAATTCATAATAAAATAATGATAGATGGGATATTAATACCATACTTACTTCATTGGACAGATCATCCAAACAGAAAATAAATAAGGAAAAAATGGCTTTGAATGACACACTGGACCAGATGGACTTAATAGATACATTTACAACATTTCATACTAAAACAGCAGAATATACATTGTTTTCAAGTGCACATGGGACATTCTCCATAATAGATCACATGTTAGGTCACAAATCAAACCTCTAAAAGTACTAAATGACTGAGAACATATCATGCATCTTTTCTGAACACAATGATATGAAACTTGAGGTCAACCAAAGAAAAAATCTGGAAAGAACACAAATACATAAAGGTTAAACCACAAGCAACTAAAAAATAAATGAGCCAACAAGGACAATAAAAAATACATAAAAACAAATGAAAATGAAAACACAATGGTCCAAGCCCTTTGGGATGAATCAAAAGTGGTTCTAAGAAGGAAATACATAGCAATACAGGCCAAACTCAAGAAGTAAAAACCAACCAAACAAAAAAATCTCAAATAAACAACCTAATGTTAAGCCTAAAGAAGCTAGAAAAAGTACAAGAAATAGAGCCTAAAGCCAGCATAAATAGGGAAATAATAGATTAGTGTGGAAATAAATGATATAGAAACTAATAAAACAATAGAAGAGAGCAAAGAAATCAGGAGTTGGTTCTATGAAAAAATTAACCAGATATATCAAGAAGAAAAGAGAAAGGATCCAAATAGATTAAAGGACAAGTGAGAGAGGAGAAATCACAACCTACACTACAGAAATACAAACAATTATGAGATAATATTGTGAAAAAAATAAGGCAAAAAATCGGACAACTTAAAAAAATGAATACATCCTTAGAAACATAAATTACCAAAACTGAAAGAGGAACAAACTGATAATCAGCAATAATCTGAATATATAATCAAAAATTCCCAATAAACAAAAGTCCAGGACCAGATGGCTTAACAGATGCATTCTACCAAACATTTAAGAAGAGTTAATACTCACTCTTCTTTAACTATTCCAAGAAATTGAAAAGGAAGGAAAACTTCCAAATCATTCTATGATGCCAGCATTACCCAAACCAGATACCAAAAACAGATAGACTCAAATGAAAAAAACAGAACTAAAGGCCAATATCCCTGATGAACAAGAATGCAAAAATTCTCAATTAAACAGTAGCAAACCAAATCCAACAATACATTAAATACATCATTCACCACGATTAAGTGGGATGTATTCCTGCATTACAAGTGTGGTTCAATATTTGCCAATCAATCAATGTAATACATCATATTAATAAAAGAAATGATAAGAATCATATGATCATCTCAATAAATGAAGTAAAAGCATTTGGAAAAATACAACTTCCATTCATGATAAAATCCCTCAACAAAGTAGATTTAGAAGGAACACACCTTCAACATAATAAAGGCCATATTTGAAAATCCCACAGCTAACATCTTCAATGAGGAAGAAACTGACAGCTTTTCCTCAATGGTCAGGAATAAGACAAGGATGTCCAGTCTCACAATTTTTATTCAACATACTACTAGAAGTCCTAGCATCAGATGTCAGGCAGGAAAAGGAAATAAAAGGCTTCCAAATAGGTAATGAAAAAGTAAAAGTTTCCCTATTTGCAGATAACATAATTCTCTATATAGAAAACCCAAGACTCCACCAAAAAACAGCTAGAACTGATACAGGAATTCAGTAAAGTCACAGTATACAAAGTCAATGTACACAAACCTTTTTCATTTTTATACAGCAATAATGAAACAGCAAGAAGATAAATCAAGGAATCAATCTGATTTATAATTGCACCAAAATCTATAAGATACCTAAAAATAAATATAACCAAAGAAGTGAAAAAACTGTTCTCTGAAAGCTATAAAACACTGGTGAAATAAATGGAAAATAATACAAATACATAGAAAGATATTTTATGCTCTTGGATTGGAAGAACAAATGTTTTTAAATGTCTATACTACCCCAAACAATCTACACGTTTAATGCATTCCTTGTTCAAAGTAACAAAGGCATTTTTCACAGAGCTAGAGAAAATAATTCTAAAACTTGTAGTGAAGTATAAAAGGCCCTGAATAACCAAAACAACCTTGAAAAAGAAAAGCAAAGCTGGTAGAATCTCAATTCCAAACTTTAAGTTATATTACAAAGCTGTAGTAATCAAACCGTAGGGTACTAGAACAAAAATAGACATATAGATCAAAATAAAAGAATAGGAAACCCAAAAATGAACCCACAACTCTATGGTCAATTAATCTTTAACAAAGGAGGAAAGACTATCCAATGGAAAAAAGACAGATTTTAACAAATGGTGTTGAGAAAACTGGACAGCTACATACAAAAGAATGAAACCGGACCACTTTCTTACCACATACACAACAATAAATGCAGAAGTGTATTAAAGACCTAAATGTGAGACCTGAAACCATAAAAATCCTAAAAAGGGAACACAGGCAGTAACCTCTTTTATATTGGCATAGCAACTTCTTTGTAGACATGTCTCTTGAGGCAAAGGAAATAAAATAAAAAAATAATCTACCAGGACTAAATCAAAATAAAAGGCTTCTTCACAGAGAAGGAAACAGTCAACAAAACAAAAGCAACCTACAGAATGGGAGAAGATATTTTCAAAGGACATAAGTGATAAATAGCTAGTTTCCAAAATATATAAAAGTTTAACACCCAAAAAAAACAAATAATCCAGTTAAAAAATGAGCAGAAGCCATAAACAGACATTTTTCCAAAGAAAACCTACAGATGGCCAACAGACACATGAAAATATGTTCAAAATCAGTGATCATCAGGAAAATTCAAATAAAAACTACAATGAGATATTACCTCACACCTGTCAGAATAGCTGAAATCAACAACACAAGAAACAACAGGTGTTGGCATGAATATGGAGAAAGGGGAACCCTCTTACACTGTTGGTGGAAATGGAAACTGGTGCAGTCTGGAAAGCAATATGAAGGTTCCTCAAGACTTTAAAAATAGATCTACCCTATGAGCAAGCAATTATACTACTAGGTATTTACCCATAGAATACAAAAATACTAATTTGAAGGGATACATGCATGTGGATATTTAGCAGCATTATCTACAATACTCATTATGGAAACAGTCCAAGTATCCATGGATTCATGAATGGATAAAGAATAAATGGTATATATATGCAATGGAATATTATGTTACTCAGCCATAAAAAAGAATGAAATCTTGCCTTATGCAATGACATGAATGGAGCTAGAGCATATTATGCTAAGTGAAATGAAGCAGTCAGAGAAAGGCAAATACCATATGATTTCACTCATAGGTGGAATTTAAGAAGAAAAACAGACAAGCAAAGGGAAAAAAAAGAGCAAGAGGCAAACTGGGAACCAGACTTTTATGTATAGAGAACAAACTGATCAGTAGCAGAAAGGACAGAGTAGTGGGATGGGTTAGTTATGGACATTAAGGAGTGCACTTCTGATTAGCACCAGGTGTTGTATTGAATCACTATATTGTATACTTGAAACTAATATTATACTGTATTTTAACTAACTGGAATTAAAAAAAAAAGCATAAAAAAAAGATCAGGAGCACAACCTAAAGCTCTACCACACCAAACACACAAATAATATTAAACATAATGGAAAATTCAGGTAGTTATCTAAATTATCTAAATATTTTTACAAAACATTTTGATCGTTAATGGAATCTTCTGGTTTACCTTATTGTTTGGTCCACGCAGCAATGAGTATGCTTTCAAAATTTGTGCAAAATTAGACTACTTTTAGAAAGCATTTACATTATTTTAATAAAGTAGACAATGTCTATTCTGTGAAGATAAGTTATATAAATATAACAGTAACTAGTTTCATTGAATATGACTTTTGATGGCACAGTGCCTGTGAAGTCTGTAAATGACTGTGGATTTTTCGCTCTTTAAGGATAACATTTTTCATAACCTCTAACTGATCTGTAAAACTGATGAGTAAGTGACAGTTACAGTGGATGGTATTCCTTCATTTTGTTCTAGAATAGTAAATTTTTCTCTAATTAGAGAGATAAAGACTTACTGAAACTTTAGGCAACTGTACATTAAATCAAGCCGTTACTATGCCAAGTTTTGAAATAATAAGGTGCTGACCTATACCCATGAAGAGGATGTCAAACACTAATCTTACATCATTGCAAAACTAAAAAGTATTCCACAAGAGAAGCAAAATATTTATGTAAATAAACTGAACTACCCAACTTCTGTGTTTCAAAAGAAAAACTTTGAAACTGGCTATGCAATCATGGAGAGAAAAAAATTCTGAGCAAAACTTCTTCCTACTGTCTATTCCTATTTTATGTCTTTGTGTTTACATGTGGGTTCTTTTTTTTTATAGCTAGATAGCACTGCAAGACTTTGTTGGTTGATAACTGTCCAAAAGCATGGTGAAGTCAAGTTTAGCTACAAAATATGGAATTCTCAGAAATGTGGCAAATTCCAAATCAAGGGATAAAAAAGTTGAATTGCAGACAGTCAATAAATGACTACTGTCATTACTATTAATAACTAGCATTTAATAAGAATTTTTGTGTGTTGGGGTGTTTTACATCTATTAATGCATTTAATATTAACAGTAACCAGAGTTACCATTATCAAATGGGAAAACTAAATTTTATAGAGACTATGTAACTTGCTAAATTTCAAATATCTAGTAAATGGGGGTATCCAGGATTTAACTCTAGGTACTTATAATGCTGAATGTATGAATTTTCATACTGAAATGACTTTTACACAAAAATATTAGAAAGACAAAAGAAAATAACTCACGAAACAGTTTAGAATTGTAATAGATTTTAAATTTTGGTTCACAACACTCTATAGATGTTTATTCACTGCTTTTGTATCCAATGATTCCAACTGAGAAATGATTTATATTTTACAGACCAAAGGAAAATACTCTCAATAGTTATTGTGAGTTTATGACCCTGTTCAATATATTATGAACTGAGGAACAATATTAGAAAAAAAGAAAAGATTTTTATTTTTTATTTTTTATTATTACAAAAGTTTATTTTAACAAAAAAGTTGAATATGAAAATGCATGTGACCTGTTTTTTATATTGTAGTAAAACAGGTACTATGAAGAGGAGAGATATGTAGAAGCAGCTGGTTTCGGGGCGCCTGGGTGGCGCAGTCGGTTAAGCGTCCGACTTCAGCCAGGTCACGATCTCGCGGTCCGTGAGTTCGAGCCTCGTGTCAGGCTCTGGGCTGATGGCTCAGAGCCTGGAGCCTGTTTCCGATTCTATGTCTCCCTCTCTCTCTGCCCCTCCCCCGTTCATGCTCTGTCTCTCTCTGTCCCAAAAATAAATAAAAAACGTTGAAAAAAAAAATTAAAAAAAAAATTAAAGAAAATTAAAAAAAAAATCAATAACCATTAAAAAAAGAAATTAGTAGAATGATAAAAAATCTGAGACAGGAATGTGGAAATATCCTTTATAGATTAAAAAAATGAATAAGAAACCTTTAAAGACATATCAAACTATATTTGTCTATCAGTATGTCTTCAACCAAATGTTTCCTGAGGGTCAAGGGTGGGGAACAATTTCAAAATAACTGATAATAACATATTGTTTCCAATTAACATTTCCTCACTCTTTTCTGTATCGTATTTCCACTCTCTGATTCCAAAGTTTAAGACCTAGCAGTTTTACAGATCATTTTCTTCTTTTCTGTCCCTAGCTGCAATTTCCACTGACAGTGTGTGTTTGCTTGTCTTTGAGACATGAACATTTTATTTCTATTTTTGGCACTGAACCCTAAATTGAACTTTTCAATGTAGAAGACAGTGAATAAACATCTATCAGAGATTTGTTCTTTCTTTCTTTATTTATTTTAGAGAGAGAGAGAGAGAGAGAGAAAGAGAGAGAGACAGAGAGAGAGAGGGAGAAAGAGAGTGGGGGAGAGGGGCAGAGGGAGAGAGAGAATCTCAAGTAGGCTCAGCATGGAGCCCATTGCAGGGCTCAATCCCATGACCCTGGGAACGTGACCTGATCCAAAATCAAGAGTCAGACAGTCAACCGACTGAACCACCCAGGCACCCCTACATACTGGTTATTTGATGACTATAGGGACTTCATGAGATTAAAAATTCAGAAATAAAGTTCCTTGGTTTAGCAGAACCAAGAGAAGAGTTTACAAAATCTACCTATTCTAAATATCTTAAAATGTGAAGTACAAAGTAACTTCACTTTTCTAAAAATTCTTTCTGATATTGGTCTCAGAGCAGTTTTGATCCTAGTAAAGAGTCCCAAATTAAAGGAACTAATAATACCAATTCACTAACAGAAAAACAAATCACTTTTTCATAATTTCATAATCATGTCTTTCAGAATGACCTAAAAATTCCTGATAATGTTTAAATAAGTTTTTAAAGTTTATTCATTTTGAGACAGAGAGAACACATGCAGGGGAGGAGCAGAGAGAGAGGGAGAGATAGAATCCCAACTAGGCTCTGCACTGTCAGTGCAGAGTCCAGTGCAGGGCTTGATCTCAGGAACTGTAGGATCATGACCTGAGCAGAAACCAAGAGTAGGATGCTTAACCGACTGAGCCACCCAGGCATCCCTGTTTAATTACATTTCTAAGTGAAATGAACTATTGAGTACATAATCACAGATAATGTTTTATGAAATGAAGTTTCACATTATTTCAGGAAAAGCATTACATCATATTTTAAATTGTCTTGGATATAAAGAAGAATCTAATCTGGGAACTTCTTTGGGAAAGTAAGTTTTGACTGACTAACTAGTAAAACTCAACGTTTACTGTTTACTATTTAGCGAGGTTTCTAGATTTCTCTGCATCTTAAGCAATTTTCTTATGGTATTGTGGAAACTAGTTTCATTCAATGTGTCAGCAGAGGTAAAGGATGATTTATAATAAACATATAATTTTTGGGTGCCTGGGTGGCTCAGTTGATTAAGCAGCTGACTTCAGCTTAGTTCATCTTGTGGTTCAGGAGTTTGAGCCATGAGGGCTCTGTACTGACAGCTCGAAGCCTGGAGCCTAGTTCGGATTCTATGTCTTCCACTCTCTCTCTGCCCCTCCGCTACTCATGCTCTGTCTCTTTTTCTCTCAAAAATAAATAAACATTTAAAAAATAAAAGAAGTTCATAAAAGGAGTTCATAGCTTGGCAGGAAAGTGGTGTGTGTTTGTCAATTGGGAGAGATAAAATAGGTGGTGATCTAGGCATACAAAAGTGGGGGGATCCCCTTCGGTGGACAAACAAAATGAAGAGAAAGAGAGGCTGTGAAAGTGTGGGATTGTATTTTGAGAAGAGAAAAACCTCTCTGGACCATGGTCCAGAAAACGAAGAATACAAAGGGAGCCAATTTCTAATTTACAGCCTTAGGAGTGAAGATCTGAGATTTCAGGATTGCATAAGTATCTATGGACCAGAGTCGCTGCTGGTGCATGAGCCTATGCTGCTGCCAGTGCATCTTTGCCACTGCCTGTATGTGCGCCTGTGGGTAGATGAGCTTGGTAATGCTCTCCAGGGGGACACACTGAGAGAAAGCCGTCCCCTCCCTCCAGTACTGTGAGAAAAGAACTCTTGAAGAACAAAAGATCCTGCAGGCACCAGCCAGAGGCCCTTTGTTGGATAGGCAGAGTGGCGCTATTCCTGGTCCTCGAGGAATGGGATCCTTTAAGCATCCAGTTTTGAATCCCAGTTGAGTGCTGGGGAGGCACAGGAGACTGTAGAGCAGAGCAAACCAGCCCACCCTCGGCTATGCTGCTCTGAGAGGGCTGCCTGAACAGCATGATTTGGGACATGATTTGGGGAGGAGAGATTAGGGTGTCACCATTTTCCTCCCCATAACCAACATGGTGGGGCTTCAGGGAACAGGGAAGCAGCCCTCAGTGGAGGCAGAACCACTTACACAAAACTCCACTACTCTGAGCCTAGTAACTGCGTATCTACTGGAGGGAGATTGACACTCACTGAACCAGTCAGCCCCTCCTCCAGACCAGGACAACCACCATTTCCAAGGCACCAACAGGCAAATGTCCTGTGGATTTGTATGTTAGTATGTTTTATTGTTGTTGTTGTTGCTCCTGCTACTATTGTGGTTTTCTTTTTATTATTATTATTATTTTCTTTTCTTTCTTTCTCTCTTTTCCCTGCCTTATATTTCTACTCTCCTATTTTAAGTCTGTTATTTTGTTGTTGTTGTTTAATCAGGCATATTAACTCTATTCTTTTTACTTCTTTTATGTATCTCCTTATTTTCTTCTCTCTCTTTCTGGATTTAGCCCTATAGTTTCTTTGATTATCTGCCTGGTCTTTCTATCTGCCTTATCGTTCCTCTTGTAGTTTAGAATAAGGTTTCATTTCCTCCCCTTCTCCTTTTTTCCAAGGTTATTTCAACGAACAAATCAAAGTACACCTGGTGGATGTTCCAATCCACCTCTATGAGTAGTGAGATAAAGCAGCCAAAACACAACAGCAGAGTGCATGTAACACACTCCAAAACCATTTCCTGAAGTTCCAGGCCCTGGACAGTGTATGTATGACCCCTACCTAATATTGTAGTACTCACAGGTGCAAGATATGTAACAAGCAATTAAAACATGTAAAGAACAGAAAACTAGCCAAAATGACCAAACAGAAAAACTTTTTGCAAGATAAATTCCAGGAAGAAATTACAGGTAGAAAATTGCTCAAAACCGATATAAACAATATATCTGATCAAGACTTTAGAATCACAGTTATAATACTAATAGCTGGACTTGAAAAAAGAATAGAATACACAAGAAAAATTGATTGCTGCAGTGACTGAGAAACTAAGAAATAGTCATGATGAATTAATAAATGCTATATATGAAGTACAAAATAAACTGGTTGCAGTGGCAGCAAGGATGGGAGAAGCAGAGGAGAGAATAGGTGAAATAGAAGATAAAATTAAGGAAAATGGTGAGGCTGAAAAAAAGGAGAGAAAGAAAATTACTAGGCCATGAGAGAAGAATGTAAGACCTAAGTGATTCAATGAAATGAATTAATATCCATATCACAGGAGTTCCAGAACAGGAAGAGAGAAAGAAAGGGGGAAAAGATTTATTTGAACAATTTATAGCTGAGAACTTTCCTAATCTGGGGAAGGAAATAGGCATCCAAGTCCAGGAGCACAGAGAACTCCCTTCAGAATCAACAACTGGTCAACACCACGACATTTGATAGCGAATCTGGCAAAATACAAAGATAAAGAGAATTTTGAAAGCAGCTAGGGAAAACGGGACTTACCCTACAAGGGTCGACACATAAGTGTAGTAGCAGATTTATCCACTGAAACTCAGCAGGCCAGAGGGAGTGGCAGGAAATATTCAATGAGCTGAAAAGGAAAAATATGCAGCCCAGAATCCTTTATCCAGCAAGGCTGTAATTTAGTATAGAAGGAGAGATAAAAGGTTTCCCAGACAAACAAAATCTAAAGGAGTTCATGACAACTAAACCAGCCCTGCAGGAGATCCTAAGGGGGACTTTATGAGTGGAAAGCAGCAAAGACTACAAAGGATCAGAGTCAACATCACAAGCACGAAACCTATGGATAACACAATGATGCTAAATCCATACCTTTAATAGTCACTCCGAATGTAAATGGACTAAATGCCCCAATCAAAAGACATAAGGTATCAGAATGGATAAAAAAAACAAGATCCATATATATGATGTCTACAAGGGACTCATTTTAGATCTGAGGATACCTTCAGATTGAAAGTGAAGGGATGGAGAACTGTCTATCATGCTATGGGATATTAAAAGAAAGCTGGCATAGCCATACTTATATCAGACAAACTATATTTTAAAATAACTACAGTACCAAGAGATAAAGAAGGACATTATATCATAATTAGGGGGTCTATCCATCAAGAAGAGCTAACAATTATAAATGCTTAAGCCCCCAATGTGGAATTATAGGGGACTTTAATAATCCACTTACAACAGTGGACAGATAATCTAGGCATAAATAAACAAATAAACAAAACCTAACTTCATACCTTAAAGAACTAGAAGCAGCGCAGCAAAGAAACCCCAAAGCCAGCAGAAGAAGAGACATAATAAAGATTAGAGCAGAAATAAACAATATAGAATCCAAAAAACAATAAAAAAGAGAACAGATCAATGTATCTAAGAGCTTTTTTTTTTAAAGAGTAAACCAAATTGGAAAACTCCTAGCCAGACTTCTCAAAAAGAAAAGAGGACCCAAATAGATAAAATCACAAATGAAAGAGGAGAGATCACAACCAATACCACAGAAATACAATTATTAGAGAATACTATGAAAAATTATATGCCAACAAATTAGATAAAATGGACAAATTCCTACACACCCACACAGTACCAAAACTCAAATGGGAAGAAATAGAAAACTTGAAAAGACCCATAACCATGAAGAAATTGAATTTATAATAAAAAGTCTCCCAACAAATAAAGGTCCTGGTCCAGATTACTCCCCAGGGGACTTCTACTAGACTTGTAAAGCAGAGTTAGTACCTATTCTTCTGAAGCTGTTCCAAAAAATTGAAACAGAGGGAAAGCTTCCAGACTCATTCTATGAAGCCAGTATTAGCTTGATTCTGAAACAAAGACCCCACTAAAAAGGAAAATTACAGGTCAATATCTCTGAGGAACACGGATACTAAAATTCTCAACAAGATACTAGCAAATCGAATTCAACAGCATATAAAAATTATTCACCATGATCAAGTGGGATTCATTCCTTGCCTACAGGGCTGGTTCAATATTTGTAAACCAATCAATGTGATTCATCATATTAATAGAAGAAAGGGTAATAACCATATGATCTTGTTAATATATGCAAAAAAAGTATTTGTTAAAATACAGCATCCTTTCTTAAAAGAAATCCTCAAGAAAGTTAGGATAGAAGGAACATACCTTAACATCATAAAAGCCATATGTGAAAGTCCCACAGCTAATATCATCCTAAATGAGGACAAACTGAGATCTTTCCCCCTGAGATAAGGAACAGGACAGGGATGTTCACTCTCACCATTTTTGTTTAACACAGTGTTGGAAGTCCTAGCCTCAGTAATCAAACAACAAAATAAAATGCATCCTTGGGGCACCTAGGTGGCTCAGTCGGTTAAGCATCCAAGTTGGGCTCAGGACATGTCCTCACAGTTTGTAAGTTTGAGCCCTGCATCGGGCTCTGAGCTTATAGTTCAGAACCTAGAGCCTGCTTTGGGTCCTGTGTCTCCCTCTCTCTCTGTCCCTCCCTCGTTTGCACTCTGTCTCTCTTTCTCTTAAAAATAAATAAACAGTAAAAAAATGCATCCAAATTGGCAAAGAATTCAAACTTTCAGTTTTCAAAGATGACATGATATTCTACATGGAAAACCCAAAAGACTCCACCAAAAAACTTCTAGAACTGAAACATGAATTCAGTAAAGTTGTGGGATATAAAATCAATTGCATTTCTATACGCCAATAATGAAGCAACGGCAAGAGATATTAAGGAATCCATCCAATTTAAAATTAAATCAAGAACCATAAAATACTTAGAAATTAACCTAACCAAAGGTCTGTATGCTGAAAAGTATAGAAAGCTTATGAAAGAAATTGAAGAAGAAACAAAGAAATGGGAAAACATTCAATGCTCATGGATTGGAAGAACAAATATTGTTAAAATGTCGATACTACACAAAGGAATCTACACATTCAATGCAATCCCAATAAAAATAGCACCAGTATTCTTCTCGAAACTAGAACAAGCAATCCTAAAATTTGTATGGAACCACAAAAGACCCTGAAGAGCCAAAGTAATGTTGAAAAAGAAAACCAAATCTGGAGGCATCACAATCCCAAACTTTAGCCTTTACTACAAAGCTATAATTATAAAGGCATATGGTATTGACACAAAAACAGACATACAGACCATTGAAATAGAATAGAGAACCCAGAATTGGACCCACAAATGTATGGCCAACGAATCTTTGATAGAACAGGAAAGAGTATCCAATGGAAAAAAGGCAGTCTCTTTAGCAAATGGGGCTGAGATAACTGGACAGCAGCATGCAGAAGAATGAAACTGGGCCACTTTCTTACACCACACAAAAAGAGAAATTCAAAATGGACGAAAGACCTAATTGTGAGACAGGAAACCATCAAAGTTCTAGGGAGAAAAAAAAAAAAACAGGCAACAACGTCTTTGACCTAGGCCACAGCAACTCCCTACTTGACACGACTCCAAAGGCAAGAGAAATAAAAGCAAAATGAACTATTGAGACCTCATCAAAATAAAATCTTCTGCACAACAAAGGAAACAATAAACAAAACTAAAAGGCAACCAGCGGAATGGGAGAAGGTATTTGTAAATGACATATAGGGTAAAAAGAGTTAGTATCCAAACTCTATAAAGAACTTACCAAACTCAACACCTGAAAAACAAGTAATCCAGTGAAGAAATAGGCAGAAGAAGTGAACAGACATTTTTCCAAAGAATACACCCAAGTGACTAACAGACACATGAAAAGATGCTCAACATTGCTCATCATCGGGAAAATACAAATCAAAACTACTGGTACTATTGAGATACTACCTCACACTAGTAAGAGTGGCTAAAATTAACATCTCAGGAAACAACAGATGTTGGCAAAGATGTAGAGAAAGGGGAACTCTCTTACATTGTTTGTGGGAATGCAAACTGGTGCAGCCACTCTGGAAAACAATGTGGAGGTTCCTAAAAAAAAATTAAAAATAGAATTACCCTATGACCCAGCAATAGTACTAATAGGAATTTATCCAAAGGATACAGGAGTGCTGATTCATAGCGGCACATGTACCCCAATGTTTATAGCAGCACTGACAACAATAGCCAAGGTGTGGAAAGAACCCAAATGTCCATCAACTGATGAATGGAAAAAGATGATGTGGCATATATATCTACAATGGAACACTATTTGGCAATGAAAACAAATGAAATCGTGCCATTTGAAACAATGTGGATGGAACTGGAGGGCATTATGCTAAGTGAAATAAGCCAGTCATAGGAAGACAGATATCATATGTTTTCACTCATATGTGGATCTTGAGAAACTTAACAGAAGACCATGGGGTAAGGGAAAGAAAAAAAAATAGTTACAAATAGAGAAGGGGGCTAACCATAAGAGACTTTTAAATACAGAAAACAAACTGAGGGTGCAAGGAGTGGAGGTCGCGGGGAGGGGGAAGGAAATGGGTGATGGGCATTGAGGAGGGCACTTGTTGGGATGAGCATTGGGTGTTGTATGTAAGAGATGAATCACGGGAATATACTCCCAAAGCCAAGAACAGACTGTATACACTGTATGTTAGTTAACTTGACAATAAATTATACAAAAAAAGAGAGAAAAGAGAGTTTGAAATATCTAAACTACCTCCTTGTTGATTGAAACTTGTGAGACAAATGTTAATCTTGCACTGCACTTCATGCTGTATAGTCTGGTGTGAGTAAATATTACATGCTATAGAATATTTTATGGCAGAGATTACATAGCTAGTATTATTGTACATCAATGTGCATCTATAAAAGTTCAAAGATTTAAAAGGTATGTAGCAATTCAACATGTTCAGGGATTTCTGAAAGGTGTACATATTGATTGAACTCTTCCTGTGGCATTCATTTCCCAGGGGCATGGGCTGAGATTCACAAAATTCATGCTAGTATTTGAATGTAAAAGAAATTAAATGGAAACCATAATCATACATATTATAAAGCATTCAAATTTAAACATATTTGAGCCTGAACTTCTAGAGGTTTTTAGGGAGATATTAATTCACCCTAGTCTCTAAACGCTGTACTTTTCATTCTTCATAGACTAATAAACAGTCTTATGTCCTCCTTATATAATTATCATATGTTGCATACTTCAATGTTTTAAGTATTGAAAAAAATCCAATATTCTGTGTTGATGCATTTAATAAGATTGTGCAGAGAACAGTATTGTACATGTGAAAATCAGTATCATTCAAACGAAACGTTTATAATTATAGTTTGAGAAAAAATTACTTAACAGGTATTCAAATACAAAGAGTACAAGAGATTAGCCCTATATCTTCTTTAATGTTAAGTCTGTGTGTAATGATAGAAAGCACGTAGGTTTTGTCCAGATAGACGTAAATTTGTCTTCTCCATCAGTCACTGACTGTGTGGCCTTGGCCAAGCTTCTCACCCACTCTAAGGCTCTGTTTCTTCATTTGAAAAGAGAGCTTAAAGTACCTACCATTTTGATGAAGCCCCAATAGTTCATGTTTGTTTGTTTTTTTCCTTGCCTTCAGAGACGTGTCTAGTAAGAAGTTGCTATGGCCAAGGTCACAGAGGTTGCTGCCTTTGTTCTCTAGGATTTCGATGGTTTTCTGTGTCACATTTCAGTCTTTCATCCATTTTGAATTCATTTTTATTTTTGTATATGGTATAAAAAGTGGTACAATTTCATTCTTCTGCATGTTGCCAGACAGTTTTCCCAGAACCATTTGCTGAAGAGATTGTCTTTTCTCCATTGGATATTGGTTCCTGCTTTGTTGAAGATTAGTTGACCATATAGTTGTGGGTCCATTTCTGGGTTTTCCATTCTGTTCCATTGATCTATGCGTCTGTTTTTGTGCCAGTACCATACTGTGTTCTTGACTACAGCTGTGTAATATAGATTGAGTCCAGAATTGCGATGCCTCCAGTTTTGTTTTTTCTTTTTCAGAATTGCTTTGTCTATTTGGATTTTATTTTTTGATTCCCTACAAATTTTAGGACTTTTTGTTTTAGCTCTGTGAAGAATGGTGTTTTGATAGGAATTGCATTAAATGTGTAGATCTCTTTGGGCAGTATAGACATTTTACCAATATTTGTTCTTCCAATCCATGAGCATGGAATGCTTTTCCACTTCCATGTGTCATCTGCAATATCTTTCACAAGTCTTCCATAGTTTTCAGACTACAGATATTTTGCCTCTTATTTAGGTTTATTTCTAGATATATTATTGTTTTTGGTATAATTGTAAATGGGATTGATTCCTTGATTTCTATTCCTCTGCTTTGTTAGTGGTGTACAGAAAGGCAACAGAGTTTTGCATATCGATTTTATATCCTGAGACTTGGCTGAATTAATGTATTAGTTCTTACAATTATTTGCTGGAGTCTTTCGGGTTTTCTACATTGAGTATCACGCCATCTGCAAATAGTGAAAATTTGAATTCTTTGCTTATTTGTCTGCTCTTTATTCCTTTTTGTTGTCTGATTTGTGAAGCTTGCACTTCCAGTAATATGTTAAATAGTAATGGTGAGAGTGGGCATCCTTGTCATGTTACTGACCATAGGAAAAAGGTGTTCAGTTTTCCCCACTGAGGATGATATTAACTGTGGGTCTTCCATATATGGCCTTTATCATGTTCAGTTATGTCCCATCTATCCCTACTTTGTTGAGGGTTTTTATCAAGAAAAGATACTTTATTTTGTCAAATGCTTTTTTTTCTGCATCTATTGAGAGGATCATGTTTCTTATCCTTTCTTTTATTAATGTGGTGTATCACATTGAATGATTTGGAAATATTGAACCAGTCCTGCAAGCCAGGTGTTCCTGGTGAATGATTCCTTTAATGATTTGCTAATATCTTGTTGAGAATTTTTGCATCCGTTTTCATCAGGGATATTGACCTGTAATTCTCCTTTTTAGTGGGGGCTTTGTCTCTTTTGGAAACAAGTGAATGCTGGCTCTCTAGAATAAGTTTGGAAGTTTTCCTTCCATTTCTATTTTTTAAAAAGTTTAAGAAGAATAGGTATTAACCCTTATTTACTTTTTTAAATTTTTTAATGTTAATTTATTTTTGAGAGAGAGAGAGACAGAGACAGAGACAGAGACAGAGTATGACTGTGTGTGGGGGGTGCAGAGAGAGAGAGAGAGAGAGAGAGAGAGAGAGAGAATCTGAAACAGGGTCCAGGCTCTGAGTTGTCAGCACAGACTGGCACAGGGCTCAAACTTGGAACAGTGAGATCATGACCTAGGCTGAAGTCAGATGCTTAACTGACTGAGGCACCCAGGCACCCCAGTATCAACTCTTCTTTAAAGGTCTGGCATAATTCCCCTGGGAAGCCATCTGGCCCAGGAATCTTGTTTGTTGGGAGGTTTTCGATTAGTGATTTAATTTCTTTGCTGGTTATGGGTCTGTTCAAATTTCCATTTCTTTCTGTTCTGCTTTCATAGTTTCTGAATTTCTAAGAATTTGTTCATTTCATCCAGATTGCTCAGATTGTTGGCATATAATTATTCATAGTATTCTCTTAAAATTGTTTGTATTTCTGTGATGTTGGTTGTGATCTCTCCTCTTTGAATGGTGATTTTATCTATTTGGGTCCCTTCTCTTTTTGATAAGTCTTACTAGGGGTTTATTAATTTTGTTTATTCTTTCAAAGAAATATGTCTTAGTTTCACCGATCTGTTTTGCTGTGGGTTTTGTTTGTTTGTTTGTTTCTATATCATTTATTTTTGCTCCAATCTTTATTATTTACTTTATTCTGCTGGCTTTAGGCTTTATTTGCTGTTCATTTTCTAACTCCTTTAGGCATAGGTTAGGTGTGTATTTGGGACTTTCTTACTTCTTGAGATAGGCCTGAATTGCAATGTATTTTCCTTTTAAGACTGCCTTTGCTTTATCCCAAAGGGTTTTGACTGTCATATTTTTATTTTCATTTGCTTCCATGTATCTTTTTCATTTCTTCTTTAATTTCCTGGTTGACCCATTCATTCTTTAGTAGAGATATTCTTTAATCTCCATGTATTTGAGGGCTTTCTAACTTTTTTTTTCTTGTAGTTGCCTTCTTGTTTCACAGCGTTGTGATCTGAAAATATGCATGGTATGATCTCTATCCTTTTGTACTTGTAGAGGGTTCATTTGTGATCCAATATGTGATCTATTCTGGAGAAAGTTCCATGTGTACTTGAAAAGAATGTGTGTTCTGCTGCTTAAAATGAAATATTCTGAATGTATGTGTTAAGTACAATTGGTCTACTGTGTCATTCAAAGCCACTGTTGTTTACTGATTTTCTGTTTTGCCGATCTGTCTGTTGCTGTAAGTGGGGTGTTAAGGGACCTAATATTATTGTATTATTATCAAATAGTTTCTTTATGTTTGTTGTTAATTAGTTTATATATTTGGTTTATTCCAAGTTGAGGCCATAAATATTCACAATTGTTAAATCTTATTGATGGATAGATCCCTTAATTATGATATAATGTCCTACTTCAACTCTTATTACAGTCTTTGTTTTAAAGTCTAGTTTGACTACATCAAAAAAAAAAAAAAAACTTCTTCATTGTGAAGGAAACAATCAATAGACCAAAAGACAACCTACTGAATGGGAGAAGATATTTGCAAAGAACATATCTGATAAAGTGTTAGTATCCCAAATCTTTAAAGAACTTATTGAACACAATACCCAAAAAACAAGCAACCTAGTTAATACCTGAACAGAAGATAAAATAGACAATTTTCTAATGTAGACATTCAGATGACTAGCATACATATGAAAAGATGCTCAACATCACTCATCATCAAGGAAATACAAATTGAGACCACAATGAGAGATCACCTCACACTTGTCAGAATGGTTAAATTAACAACACAAGAAATAACAAGTGTTTGTGCAGATTCAGACAATGGGGAACCCTCTTGCACTATTGGTAGTGCAAATTGGTGCAGCCACTCTGGGGAACTATATGGAAGTTCCTCAAAAAACTAAGAATATAACTACCTTATGACCCAGCAATTGCACTATTAGGTATTTACCTAAATGATACAAAAATAAAGATCTGAAGAGGTACATGCACCCAATGCTTATAGCAGCAGTAGCAACAATAGCTAAATTATATAGAGAGCCCAAATGTCCATCAATCGATGAATGGATAAAGAAGTGTGTGTATATATATATATATATATATATGCACACACACACACACACACACACAGAAGAATATTACTCAGTCTTCAACAAGAATGAAATCTTGCTATTTGCAACCATGTGGATGGAGCTAGAATGTTATTATCCTAAGCAAAATAAGTCAATCCGAGAAAGACAAATACCATATGATTTCACTCATATGTGGAATTTAGAAAACAAAACAGAGGAACACATGGGAGAGGGGAGAAGAAGAGAGGGAAACAAACCACAAAAGTTTCTTAATGATAAAGAACAAAGTGTTGATAGAGGGAGGTGTGTGTGAGGTTGGCTAGATGGAGATGTTACTAAGAAGGCGCTTGCAGTGAGCACTGAGTGTTGCACATAAATGATGAATCACTGAATTCTACTCTTGTAACCAGTATTACGTGGTATGTTGGCTAACTAAAATTTAAATCAAATTAAACAAAATGTAAAAGTACCTACCATTAGGCAAAGTATTTTGTAATATCCCTTTCATATAGAAGGAACTCTTGCAAAACTACAGCCAAACTACTATATTCTATGGAATACAGACCACAGAGATGCTATCTTTTTCCCTCTTTTGCTACTATCACTGAATTGCTTTTGAGTATTTGGAGATTGTGCCAGATATGCTCCTTAAAATAATAATTATCGAGGGGTGCTGAGTGGCTCAGTCGGTTAAGCATCCAAATCTTGGTTTCAGTTCAGGTCATGATCTCAGGGTTCATGAGATTGAGACCTGCATCAGGCTCTGCACTGACATCTCGGAGCCTGCTTGGAATTCTTTCGCTTCTCTCTCCTTGTTCTTCCCTGTCCTCACTCTCTCTCCCTCTCAAAATAAATGAACATCTTAAACAATATTTATTGATACAATTTGTTAAAATATTAACCTGCAAAATCAAGTAACAGGTATTTGGAAAGCAACAGAAAGCACATCTAGATAAGTATTAAATAGAAAATAGAGGCTGCATAGGTAGTTGCATTTTATACCAGCTGTTACTAGCTTGGGGAAATTTCCCTGTCAGTGAGAAGTGCACTGTTAACAAGTGATTTCCTTTGTTTCCTTTGTAGAGAGAGAGTCCTATTTTATTACATAAATAGTAGGAGTTATAGGTTTACATTTTGGTTTTATTTATTCAAAATTGTTTCTTTTACTGTGGTAAAACATAATATAAAATTTAACATTTTAACCATTTTTATTGTGGTAAAATATATATGAAATAAAAATTTACCATTTTAAACATTTTAAGTGTAAATTTCAGCGGTATTAAGTGTGTTTACATTGCTGTGCAACCATCACCACTAACCATATGCAAAAGAATAAAGTTGTACCTTATCTTACAACATATGCAAAATTAACTTTTCATCTTCCCAAACAAAACCTCATACCAATTAAACAACAATTCCTCATTCCTCTATCCCCCCAGCTCCTCACAATCACCATTGTACTTTATCTATGAATTTGACTACTCTAGGTACTTCATATAACTGGAACCACGAGGTATTTGTCTTTTTCTGGATGGCTTACTTCACGTAGCATAATGTCTTCAAGGCTTATGCATGTTGTATTATGTGTCAGAATTTTATTCCTTTTCAAGGCTGAATAACCTTCAATTTTAAGTGTATACCACATTTTGTGTTTCCATTTATCAATTGATAGTTTTTCTTTTTCAGCTTTTGTGTATTGCAAAGGTACTGCCATGAACACAGGTGTACAAATACCTGTTCAAGTCCTTGCTTTCAATTATTTTGTGTATAAACCCAGAAGTGGAGTGGCTAGATCGTATAGTAATTCTGTTTTTAATGTTTTGAGCAGCTATCATTTGTTTTCTACAGGTGCTTCAGGGTTTTACATTTCCACCGACAATATACAAGGGTTCCAAATGCCCTACAATTTTACCAACATTTGGGGTTTTCTTCTGTGTTTTTTCTGTGTTTTTTTTTAATAATAGCCATCCTAAAAGTATATGAGTAGTATTATATTGTGGTTTTGACTTACAGTCCATTTCTCTAAGGAATAGTGATGTTGAGCATCTTTTCACATACTTATTCACCATTTCTACACTATTTTTGGAGAAATGCTTATTCAAGTCTTCTACCCATTTTTTAATTGGGTTGTTTAGGATATTTTGTGGTAATTGTTGTTGAGTTGTAGAAATTCTTTGTATATTCTGTATATCGACCCCTTACCAGATATATGATCTGTAAATATTTTCTCCTATTCCATGGGTTGATTTTTCACTCTTTTTATAGTGTAATTTATTGCAAAGAAGTTTTTAATTTTAATGTAGTCCCATTTACCTATTTTTTGTTTTTACTATTGCTTTGTGCCATATGCAAGAAATTATTGAAAAATTCAATGTCATGAAACATTTCCCCTAGTTTTCTTCTTAGAATTGAATGCATTCTCTTACATTTAGGTCTCTAATTCACTTTGAGTTGATTTTGTATATGATGTAAGATAAGGATACAACTTCATTCTTTTGCATATGTTTATCTGGTTTTCCCCAACATCTTTGTTGAAAAGACTATTGATTCCTCAATTACTGGTCTTGGCGTCCTTGTAGAATATCATTTGACTATACATTTGAGGATTTGTTACTGGAATTCATTCTATTCCATTGGTCTATATATCTATCTTTATATCATTAAAACTCTCTTTTGATTTCTATAACTTTGTAGTCCGTTCTGAAGTCAGGAAGTATGAGACTTCCAACTATGTTCCTCTTTTTCAAGATTGTTTTGGCTCTCCAAAGCCCCTTGAAATTCTGTATAAATTTTAGGATACATATCTGTATTTATGCAAAAAAAAAAGATTTTGCAAGTGATTGTATTGAATCTGTATATCACATTGGGTGGTATTGATATCCTAACTATATTAAGTCTCCTATTCCATAAACATAGGTTATATTTATTTGTGTCTTCCTTAATGTCTTCCACACCATTTTTTTAGTTTTTAGTCTATAAGTTCTTCACTTCCTTGGTTAAGTTTATTTAGGAGTAAATATTCTCAAATTTTATTTAATTTGAATATTTTATTTCTAATTAGTATTTTTATTTTTGACACTATTGTGAATTAAATTGTTTTCTTAGTTTCCTTTTCATATATGTCAGTTTCAGTATATAAAAACTGATATTTGTGTGTTGATATTGTATTCTGCAACTTTGTTGAATTTATTAGTTATATCACATTTTTATATGAAATCTTTAGAGTTTTCTACATGAAGATCACTTTGAGAACAGAGATAATTTTACCTCTTCTTTTCCAATTTGGATGCCTTTTTATTTGTTTCTCTTGCCTAATAGGTCTCATTAGGATGTTCAATACTATGTTGAATAAAAGTGACAAAATTAGCCTAGGAGTTAAAATGATAAGGTAGAAGATAATCTCTATGTTACTTGATGTTTGCTGCCAGACAGTGTTATTAATGATGAAAATCAAAACTCTGATCAAAATTGCAAGTAACAACCTCCTACATTCAATACTAAGGACTAGTTCTACATACAGAAGGCAATGGATGCATAAGTGATACATGGGAAGAGTTCAGGGTGTAAAAACAACTTATCAAATAACCACCATTTCCACTTCTACACTTTCACACCCATGGTGTCTCATGACAATTACTAACTACAGTTATTAAAGAATTATTCTTTCTATAAGCCAATGTATTAAGAGCAATACCTGAATAACATATAATTTTACCTGAGGGAGGGGGGAACCAAAAATATGAGGCATGGGATCATTATGAATGAAGCTAAACAGCTAGAATCCCATGAAATGTATAAGTAAGATAAAGACCATTATAAAAGGAGATAGGATAGAAAAAAAAAAATCTGTTCTAATTCAAATTTTGTGTTATCTGAGAGGAAATGTCATTGAGCTTCCAATCAATAGATTTGGTTCTAGGGGCGCCTGGGTGGCGCAGTCGGTTAAGCGTCCGACTTCAGCCAGGTCACGATCTCGCGGTCCGTGAGTTCGAGCCCCGCGTCAGGCTCTGGGCTGATGGCTCGGAGCCTGGAGCCTGTTTCCGATTCTGTGTCTCCCTCTCTCTCTGCCCCTCCCCCGTTCATGCTCTGTCTCTCTCTGTCCCAAAAATAAATAAAAAAACGTTGAAAAAAAAAATTAAAAAAAAAAATAGATTTGGTTCTAGTCTTGCCTCTGAAATAAACAAGTTGTTACCTTTCCTTTCTAGGTCTTAGGTTCCTCATATGTAAAATTATGTAGATGGAGTATATGATCTCTAAATTATCAGCTAGCATTAATGTTTCAGAACAGAAATCTCAAAAAAAACCTTTTATTACATAATTGGGCTAAATATGCTTCATGGGAGGTGAACGTACTCTAAAGTGAATAGGCTTCATCAGTTTACAATCTGCTTTTGTAACTACAGCTCTCCCTCTAATGTTCAACTCAGCAGGGCGATGAATGACAACAGATGTGCAATAGCCTACAATAATATATTTTCTTTTTCTATAATAAGTGTTCCTTTAGACATTCAAACAGAAGTTTTTTGTTGGTTTGGTTTCTCCAGGTGAGGAAGGAAAATTTAAAGCTATTCTTACTTTCTCATTCTTATATTACTTATGCTTTCCACCTTTGAGCTTTCAAATTTAATTATACTGGTAAATTGGCAGAATAAAGGGGTGTAGAATTAAGGTGTTGACTTTGAAGAAGAGCTGGGTTAGCAAATGTGTAATAAGCCCTGCATTTGAGGCTGAGAAGATTACATATATGTTATATCAAAAATCATAAATAAAAAATCATAAAAAACGTTGTTCCTCAACAAGTAAGACCTGCTCACTGAGAAAGTCCTTGCTGGAAAATCGAAAATGAAGACTACTTTCCAGAATTTGCTCTCTACACTCACTAGTCCTGAGGATGCTACTCCTGAACCCAGAGAGGACCCACTCGTGACCCTGGCCAAGTACTTAATCGGTGATGAATTTCTAAGATTCAGCACTGCTAGTGGAAATGGTGCCACTACTGCCACCCCCACTTCACTTGTGCTGTGGACACCAAGAACATTAGCTGTGTGTTCAACCACTGCTGTGACATCTTTCAGCGCATGCACCTTCCTCAGCACAAGCTGCTCTAAGAAGGGAACACCCAAATTTATTTAAAGTCTCAAGCACAATTAATTAAGAGTGAAACATAATTGTACACGCAGTTGATCCCCCATCATAGGGCATGATTAACGATGCAAACTTTTTTTTTCCCTCCCCCGGAGTGATTTTGTGAAACCCCCTCTTCCCTTCTGGTTGCTTAAATATTCTAAATTTAGAAAGTTTAAGGCAGCCTACAGAGAAAATGAAAAAGGCCACAAAAGTTCCCTCTCTCTTTCAGTAAATAAAATAACAGCAGCAAACAGAAATAATGAAATAAAAGAAATAAATGGAATAAATATTTTCTTGTGCAGCATTAAAATCTCAAAATAAACACTAAATTTGAGGGGAAAAAAGACCTCCCTGTATTGGCTTCTCCTCAGGAGAAAGTAAATAATGTTTTTCAAAATATTTGAGAATGTCCTATTCTATTTTTCCCAATAAGCAATACACACAAAGAGACAATAAAAAATAATCCACTTCAGAATATTTATGACAGGGCTTGAAAGCTTATTGAAAAGCAAACTTATCCCCTACAGTTTTGAATAAAACCAGAAGGTCACTCAATTATTTCTGCATATTGGGAAGCCAATTAGAATTACAATGATCACTTTGTTACATCTTAACTTACTGAAAATTGGTCATCTATATCCAGAAGCAGTCGGAGAAATGTACCATATGTTTACCAACGTGTAATGAAACTTATTTTAGAACTAAGAGTGACAATGGAGATTTAAAAAAAAACTGGGATCGAATTCAGTTGTAGAAAGGGAGGATAGTGTATCTATCAAAGTATTTACAAATAGGGAAAATACCAGTTAACAGTAATTGATATTCCAAAGACAGACATTTTCTGAGATTTTGAGGGGCTTTTATCTGTTTTCGAGGAAAAAATTTACTGTGACAACATAAGAACGATTTTAGTATATTCACAAAGTAAATAGAGTAAATTGCAAAACTTGTCTGTGCTAGCCTATCATCTCTCTTACTTGGCTATAATTCCCCAAATATTAGTCCCACGTTTAATACTGATATCTCCAAACAAAATAATAAAGATTTCTGAGAGATAAATAAGCTACCACGAAAGACTAAGGTAAGACTCAATTTTTCTTAACATTTTATCACAGCTATTATTCAAGGTATAGATCAAGGACTGACAATGGAACACAGACAGAAAAGTAAAGATAAGAGGATGAGGGAAGCACAAAGAACCATGCCATGGGTCATACTTGCCATGAGAAAGCATGATTCTAATTGTCTTTGCATCCAAAACAGTTACATGAAAGCATAAGGCAGATTCAAAGGAGGCTTTGCCAGAGACGAAAAGCATACTTGGATCAAATTTTCCCAGAATGGGCCATAATCTTTTTAAAGGCATCAACAAAAGGTTATAAAAGTTTATATTATACACATTTCCAACTTGTTATTGTTTGCAATAAGATGGATTAGGTATATAGGTAGCATGTATTATTTTTTCAGATATACCTCTGACAACTTGTTCTAAATGTTTAAACTTGTTCTAAACTTTTACTGTACTTGTAAAGTTACTATTGATTCTTAGACAGGAAATGGTTCCATGTTTTCTTCCTGTTATTTCTAGAATAAGCTTCCTTTTTCTGTTCTCTTTCTTATTCTTTTGTGTCCCCCTCCTTATAAAGATTCATTAGTCTTTTTCATAATCAATCCAGTAACAACAATAGAAAACTAGAAAAGCATAATTTAGTAATTTAGATGCTGGCGAGGATGTGGAGAAATGGGAACCCTCTTGCACTGTTGGTGGGAATGCAATCTGGTGCAGCCGCTCCAGAAAACAGTGTGGAGGTTCCTCAAAAAATGAAAAATAGACATACCCTATTACCCAGCAATAGCACTGCTAGGAATTTACCCAAGGGATACAGGAGTGCTGATGCATAGGAGCATTTGTACCCCAATGTTTATAGCAGCATTCTCGGCAATGGCCAAATTATGGAAAGAGGATAAATGTCCATCAACTGATGAATGGATAAAAAATTTGTGGTTTTTATACACAATGGAATACTGCATGGCAATGAAAAAGAATGAAATGTGGCCTTTTGTAGCCACGTGGATGGAACTGGAGAGTGTGATGCTAAGTGAAATAAGCCATACAGAGAAAGACAGATACCATATGTTTTCACTCTTATGTGGATCCTGAGAAACTTAACAGAAACCCATGGGGGAGGGGAAGGAAAAAAAAAAGAGGTTAGAGTGGGAGAGAGCCAAAGCATAAGAGACTCTTAAAAACTGAGAACAAACTGAGGGATGGGGGGTGGGAGGGAGGGGAGGGTGGGTGATGGGTATTGAGGAGGGCACCTTTTGGGATGAGCACTGGGTGTTGTATGGAAACCAATTTGACAATAAATTTCATATATTGAAAAAAATTAAAAATAAATTAAAAAAAACATTTTCTGTCAAGTGTGAGAAGTTTTATATTTGTCTGGGCTGCTGTCTGTCAAATATATAATGCCATATTCAAATGTCCACTGAATTAACTAGAGATGGTATTTTAGGTGGCTAAATGTTTAAAGCTATGTGGATATAGCCATTTAAATTTGCCATTTAGTTGCCAGTTAAATTTGGCAAGTAAACATCCTTATTGTATAATACACTTCAATATTCAAATATTAGGAGAAACTTACTGAATTTTGTTTTTTACAAAAATAACAACTTAAGGGATGCACAGGTGGCTCAGTCAATTAAATGTCTGATTGAGGCTCAGGTCATGATATCATCATTTATCAGTTTGAGCCCCACATTGGGCTGTCTGCTGTCAGCATGGAACCCACTTCAGATCCTCTGTCCCTCTCTCTCTCTCAGAAATAAACATTAAAATAAAACAAAAAATAACAACATAAAATATTATTCCCATCCATGACAATGTTCTTCCCATTATTCCTTCCCTTTCCACCAAACCCCAGAGTTATAAGACTAATAAACAGGAAGTCATCTGATAAAATTACTCCAATATAAAGAACTGCTGAGGATTAACGATAATAATCGTTAATTGTGAGAGAAATGACAATTCTAGGAAATATTGATGGTCAAATACATTTATGCTTCATTTCTTTAAGAAAATATAGCTCATCATTGATACCTGAGAAATACAATGTGCATATGCATTTGTATTTCCTTACATGGACCACATACTGAACCAAACTGTATTTTCCTTTTTATGGAATCAGATGTCAAGCTATCAAGAAAAGGGTAAAGTGCTTTATAATCACAATCTTTACAGACTTAAGCCTTATGTTAATCCAGTTCATATTAAGGGTGCTTAAATAGTGAAAAGTGAGAAGTGGATTTTACCATTGCTCTTAAAGAGTTTTGAGAAGTGTCACTGGTATTGCTGCTAAAAATAAAAAATACTACTACTACTACTACTACTAATACTTCCAGGAGAAGGATGGATAGATATTGAATCTTCTTATTATTCCTGAGTCAAATATTACTAGTCCATAGATTAGATATTGGAAGGAAATTTGATATAGTTTAAACATGTATTAAATCCTTTAAGCAATAATACATTATTTTACCAGTGATGCCTTCTTGGCCTAATTAAATAGACACATATGAAAGAAAGGTATTTTCATTTATATTATTTTACCTTTCAGAATCCAGAAATTTCATGACTTAAAAAATTGTATATATTCTGTTTGAATGATTTTATTTATAAATGTGAGAAGAGGTGGCCCATATTCAGAGTAAATGTGAAAAATTCTATGAAATATCCCTCAAGTTCTTTGTTTGAGGCAAGAAGGAAATTTTCAGCCAAATTTCCATTCATAGAAATGTGAATTATAGCTCAAAATATGCACAGTGATAGAGCTTTTGTTATAAATGGGAAAATATTTTCAGCTTCTAACGTCTTTCAGGAAAATCATAATAAAGTATTACAGGTGACCTTAGAAAGTAAAAATCATTTCCCAAAATATAACTGCCTTGCAAACAAACAAAAAGGCATCATAATATGATTGAAACTTCTAAATCTGGCAGGACCTTCCAAGTATTCTAAAATGTTTTCCTGACTTTGTCATACACAGGATCTGAGCTTAATGACTTGATGTATTAACTGCATTTCTTAACTTGACTAATGCTGAAACTATTGGATGAGGTTAACCCAGACTGAATCAGTGATCATTTTAAGGAGAAATGTGGGTTATATCCTTTCTTCTCCCACTTGGAAATGTTACTGTCATTCAGACATAATGGTGAGAAAATCATAGTTAGAATAAGATCATGATATTTCTGACCACAGTCTCAAAATTACATTATTGTTTCAAAATGTGGCAAAAAGATCCAGAGGAACTTCATTGTATTCAGCAATTACATTTCTTTCTCAAATGTAACATTTTCTACTGGAAATGTTAGTTATGCTTCCATTTTCACAGTAATCATTCACACCCCAAGAATGTCATATATTGTAGAAATGTGACTTTCTAAATTGTTATAGTCATCACTTAATTTCAGCTACCAAAGACTACAGATGAGTTTAACTGATAGATTATTTTTATTTTATTGCCATATAATTGACATATTGACTGTCATGTTAGAAAAAAAAAGTCCTCTCAAAGTGTCATATAAAACATTTTTTGGAGAGTTATATGTAATACTTATGAAAATAATATGTGCCTATATATATATGTTGGTGATTCTTCTAATGATTACATGTTTAAAAACAGCCTCATTCTCATTTACTTCCTTGTAAGAAATCAAAATCAAGATCCATCAAAACTATGGTAAAATTCACAAATATGAAGTGTAATTTGATGTTTATTTTTGTCCCCAATATATTTAGCTGAAGGATTTCACATTAAAAGTCTTGGCAAAAAAAATAATCTTTTACTTTTTATAATAAATTACAAGGCACATTTCTCAATTCAATGAATACATGCTAGATACTTCCTGAAAGAGGAAAAACCCTTAGTTAATTCTTACTCTCCTTAATGTTTCCTAAGGTCCTTCTGCCAAGTCTTTCTGTCTTACAGTTAGCAGAGGTGACAATGCCTAAGGAGGAAAATAGAGGTTTAAAAGAGATTAAAATCTACTCAACAATATGGTGCAAAGATGCAAAAAAATAAGGCCTTGAAATCTGCATCTGGTTCTACATATTGTTTTATGAACTCTGTCAAGTTAAAGATGACTTTCAGCTTCATCTATAAAATGAATATAAAATACAAGCCTCTTAGAATCACTGTATTATACTGAGTTACTATAGTAAAGTGCCTGGAACTTTATAATTGTCTTCACAACTTGAACTATTATGGATATACCTTCCCTAATAACATGAAGGGGAAGCCATTCAGAGCCATCCACCACATGGTTTCCCCCTCATTGAACCTCAACATTTTTGAAACTACAAATCTCAGTTACTTACAAAAAGTGTTTGTATACTTAAAAAATAAAAATTACCAACTGATGCAGTCAATAGCACAGCAATGTGATGGTTGAAGTTGGAGGGAATAGGGAAGGCAGACAATTAGTTATTCTTTATGTTTACAATTCTTAAATAACCTCTAATTGGGAGAAACCTCTTTTGATTATACATAAATTCCTCTTAGTTACATAAAAATAAATTATTTGTGAATTTATGTGGCATTCCAAAAAACAGTTGGTTTATACAAGTGGAGAATTCCCAAAATCATCAAAATTTGAGGATGAATATTAATCATTTTTATGAATGCATAAAGATAAATAAAATAGACTTAAAGACAATTAACTATTGAAAGTTTTAAAATTAATTGACTAATTAAATGTTATAGAATGCATCTAAATTTGCTTAAAAAATCAGTACCTTTTTTGGATGAAAGCAAGAAGGAGAAGGTTCAGATCAAATAAGTTTAAACGTAGAGTTTGATATTCAGTATTCATTTAAAATTTTCAAGTTTTCTTAAAATTTTCTGGTTTATTTTAATTAATTAATTTATTTATTTTGAGAGAGAGAGAGAGAGAGCAAGCAGGGAGAGACAGAGAGAGTGGAAGAGAGAATCCTAAGCAGGCTCCACACTGTCAGCACAGAGCCTGATATAGGGCTCAATCTCATGAACCATAAGATCATGACCTGAGCCAAAACCAAGAGTTGGAAGATTAACTGATTGAACCACCCAGGTGCCCCACTACTCTAAAAGTATTACACATATTACATGCTTGAAGAAATATGACAAATTTAAGTTTTCCAAATAAATTATACAGAGTAAAATGTTCCCACCTAAACTCACAAACTCCGTGTTTTTTGGAGATAAAGCCAAGCCAGAAAAGACACAATTTACCAACGTTTCCTGTCCACAGGATGGGATGCATTGGTCTGAATTAAAGGCACATGCAAACCTATGTTTATCAACATTTTGGTAGAGACAGGACACTGTGAATCTGGAATACTTTATGTCTTATATATATTTTTCCTTTGTTATTGTTTGTATGTTTTTTGCTTATTTTTGTGTTTTACTTTCCAATTGGTGTCAAGAGACATGGATTTCTAAAAGCAAAGCACAAATTTGATAGCAGTGGATGGAATGGTGCAGAAAAAATTTAACATTAGGTTAATCTAAACTAAAACTTATTTTAAGACTATACTTTTTTCTAGGATAACTGCCATCATTAAAACTAAAATTATGAAGTCTTAAGGAAAACGGTGCTGAGTTATTCCATAGGCTGTTTAATATTTGCCACATTGGTCTGAGTCTGTCTGAAATGGTTCAGCATGATAAGAATATGCTGTTCCTCCTTCTGGATGTAGTAAGACCTCAGATAAATATGACAAAAATAGGGCATTACTTTAGGAGGAACATATTAATTTATCCACAATGATTCCAAGGATTCTGCCAAAATCAAACAGCTAGTTTGAAACTGTCCTCAGGTGTAACAAATCACCAGGTAGAAAAATCAACAAGATTGGAGCACTTAATTAGACCTTTTATCTTAATCATCAACATGTCAAGTGTATGCATGTGTGTTTAGAGAAGGGGGCATGCTATAGAAAGGGATGAATTAACACTTAAAATACTCAGAGTTTTAACAAAACGTGACATAAGATTTGCCAGATGGTTTGGTACTGGATTATAAAACTTGAAACTCATCTTCATTTAAGAGTTTTAATGGTTGTATTTCCCTTATAAAGCCTCTTACTCTCCTGCTAGGTTGATCCTTCAAAATTATACATCAGGCTTTAAAGAACAGCTTCTATGAACAGTCCCCTTAAATCTCAGCTAAACTAAGCAAGAAGATTACATGTTGTTACGATGTAGCACAGGAGGATTTTTCTCCAGCAAACATAATGATGTGAAAAAGGATAAAGCTAGTATTCTGTGCAAAAAGGTTATCCATACAAGAACAATACTTTTCACACAGATTATCTATACCTGTTGAAATGTCCATATTGAAAAAAACTTTCTTAATGCTTCTGTGAAGAGCTCTGATTTTGACAAGCTTTCAGGTCTAGATAGCAAGACCCAGTGATCATATACCTCTATAAAGTGGCCTATTTCGGGGCATTTAGGAGAGATTAAATCTGTCACTGGCATCATTAGAAAAAATAAAGTATAATATTTATTTCTCAAGTAATTTATATTTAGTTCTAGCTTATCAAATTTATTTGAAGGAGTAGATATCTCATTTTTTCATAATTTAAGTTTACTAAACTTTACAATATGTACTCTAATTAGCACAGGAAAAAACAAGAAGTAACTAAACAGAACTATAATTCTGTATATATTTTCACATTTCAATGTTCCTACTGAAAGCCAATTAAGGTATATGCCATAATAATGAACCTCAAATATTCAGCAAAAGAATTATGTAGTCATCAGATTATATAACATCAGATCATCTGAACTTCCATATGTGAAATATCAGGCCCTATAAGAAAATATCAGTAAATTATGTTTAACTACTTAAAATAATAATTTATATTTGCTTATTCATTAGATTATTTTTTGATTTCACCTCTCTGAGATTGGCTGGGAATGGCTCCTCAAAGTAGAGACAGAAATTTAAAACTAATGGCTGCCAATTATTTTTTACAAACTAGATCCAAATAAAGACAAAATGTATGCTTGTACACACACATGCACATGCACACACTCCTATAAACTTCATTTAGTGTTCATTTTCAGATTATGTTCATTGCTATTATTTTCAAAGTAATTGTGTTCATTGCTATTACCATAAATTCCTAAGAATACATTATGTATGTAGTATATGGGCTAATCTCTTAAATGGCTTCTAATTCCTTAAAATTGGCTTATGAACGTATTAAAAAATATTCTAAATTTATAATTCAGAAATAGCAGTAATATATTTTGAAAGATTTTATAAATTGTTAGAGCAGTGGTAGGGATGGTGGTAAACCTTTGCTTTAAAATACCTTTTTCCGGGGTGCCTGGGTGGCTCAGTCAGTTAAGCAGCCGACTTTGGCTCAGGTCATGATCTCGCGGTCCGTCAGTTCGAGCCCCGCGTCGGGCTCTGTGCTGACAGCTCAGAGCCTGGAGCCTGTTTCAGATTCTGTGTCTCCCTCTCCCTGACCCTCCCCTGTTCATGGTCTGTCTCTACCTGTCTCAAAAATAAATAAAAAAACGTTAAAAGTTTTTTTTAATACCTTTTTCCAATAGGAAATAAAAGAGTTCAAAAAAAAGTGAGATCAACTGATTATTCAGCAGCTTGATATAAGGTGATTTTTAAACGATTTTATTTTTAAAATTTTCTAAGAAGTGTGAGAATAGAAATAATTTGTATGTTTGCTGCACATTTTAAAAGTAATCTTGCTTGTAGGAAGTTTCCTAATGATTATGTCAAATGAAAAACCTTTCTTTTAGTTACATATGATTATGTTCACTTGATTATGCCAAATGAGAAATCTCTATTTTAGTTACATATTAAAATAGGGATTGGTAATTTCTAACTGTTAAACAGGTATTCCCTTAACTATAAATGAATTATAATACTCTAATCTGTCTATTCTCATTTGCCATCATTCAGATATCAAAATGATGATACCAATTATTTAAATAGAGAAGGGAATTATGGATTTATAGTTGATCTTCTTCCAATGTGAACACAAAATATTTACAAAAAAGGTTTGTCATAGAGCTGGTGGCAATAATTATGAATTGGCTTTCTTTACTAAAAATCGATTACAAGTCTAGAATTAAAGAATTATTTACTTTCATCTCCTAATATCAGGACAATGGGTTCAAGTATGGAGAAGGAAGAGGAAAATTCCTATTTCATGATTGAAATTATGACTTACTTTAAGATTCATATTTTAAGGCACAAAAAAGCACTGCTATCCAATCTTGAGTATTTGGTAAAGGAATGTTAAAGATTTAGAAAATCTATGTTTTCAAGTCCAGTCAAGATTCATATACCAGGTACAAATTTAACTAGATTTCTTGTTCAAAAGATAACTATCCTGTGAGGTTTTTGTCCTGAAAATCTTCTGTTTTTCAAAGATGCTACTTATATTGAAGTATTTGTCAACACAAACATGGTCAGATAGGGACCCTCATTGCTACTTTGAGAATTTAGCTTTGTAAGTATAAATTCAATATTAAAAACCTAAAACAATCCATGTAGATACACTATTTAAGATATTAATTAAAATTAGTATTCAGCACAAAAAAGTTACCAATTAACTCTGTTTGAAACAATCATCATATGATTTCACTCATATGTGGAATTTATGAAACACAACAGATGAACATAGGGGAAGGGAAGGAAAAATACGGTAAAAACAGAGAGGCAAACCATAAAAGGCACCTAAATATGGAGAACAAACTGAGGGTTGCTGGAGGGGAGGTGGATGGGGGATGGGTTAAATGGGTGATGGGCATTAAGAAGGACAAGTTTAGGGATGAGTTCTGGGTATTATATGTAAGTGATGAATCACTGGGTTCTACTCCTGAAACCAAGATTACACTGTATGTTCGCTAACTTGAATTTAAATAATTAAAATAAATAAATAAATAAATAAATAAAATTATAGTAAATAAAAATTATATTAAATATATTAAATATAAAATTATATTAGATAAGTAAATAAAATATTTTTAAATAATTAAAAAATCATCAATATTGCTTTCTAAACATACATAAACTGCAATTCCTGAGTTGAAGTTAAGAAACCAATAATAAATTGAGTTAAAGATTATTTATATTGTTTTTAAAAACGTGCTAGACTAGCTATTAGTAAATCTAATGTTCTCTTGTAAGAACCTACAGAATTATAATTATGTTAAAGCCCTTCACATAATAATGACATTTCTCATTCTCAAGAGATCCTACTAAGAATCTGGAGTGATATGCTAAGAAAATATTTTGACCTGAATTAGTCTACCACCTACATTAATCAGCAAAGCCTATTACTGATATAACGCACCTAAAATAAAGAATAAATGTAGGCTCCCTCTCTCTCTGCTCCTCCCCCGTTCATGCTCTGTCTCTCTCTGTCCCAAAAATAAATAAAAAACGTTGAAAAAAAAAATTAAAAAAAAAAAAAAAAGAATAAATGTAGGAATAGAAAGTAATCCAATTAAATAAAGATGGAAATATAATAAATATAATTAGTAAGAAAAAATTAGCTGTATGAAATATGACTGGAAAAAAGTAGGTAAAAAAAAAAAGATGTAACCAATATAATTGCACCTCTATCCTGAGGAATTATTGTGTTTTTAGGAGAGTAGTTGAAGAAAGGGATAATATTCCAATGTAAACAACAAAACAAAAATAAAGTCTATATCAGCTTAATTAGAGTAAATTTACCGTGACCAAAACAAGATGGATAACAAGCAAATATTAAAATGGAATTTTAATATTGAGGTTTAAGGGTAGAAAAATTAACACTGGCTATTTTTGCATTAAGTCAATAGGATAGATTTTCATTACAACATCATAATAAAAAAAATATCAAAAGCATCAAGAAAACACCAACACAATTGTTTCTTTATATTAGATTTTCTAATTTAAGAAACTAGGTTAAAATCTCTTCAGTTTATTACATAGCATATTTTATAGTAAATGGTCTTTAAGGAGTAGTTAAAATGGAAAAAAAAGTAAAAATGAATGATCTATATTTTTGAAAAGCAAGTATTTCATAAATAAAAACATTATGAGTGCTATTACTACTTTTCCATCAAATACATTGAGAAGATATTAATTAATTTATTTACTAGACTCATTGGAATTTTATTTTAAAATAAAATCTCATTCATTATTACATGAGAGTAAATATTATTCATAAGACCTATTATTAATCAGTGTATATAAGTATTATGTATAGTATTATATATAAGTATTATTCATTAGAATAATCTTGATATTGAGGAGAAAGACAAGGATATTGAAATCCCTTTGAAGTCAAGGGAAAAGGCAAGCGATTGATAATGTCAATTGGGAATTTGCAGAAATAAACTAAATTAATAGCTAAGGTTTTAAGCTTATTTCTTAAACTGCCTACCTTACTCTAGGTCTAATATGGTTAAATAATATGTCAAATAGAGGTTTTCCAACAACCTAAGAAAATAAAGATTCTCCTAGTACCAGACCAATTGGTTGTATTCTAAGTTTTAAATATCTAATTATTTCCGCTTTTTATTTGTAATAAGTTTTTTAAATAAATTATTTGAGTAGAGAGGTAAAAATAACACAGAATTTATAAACATGTGCTTTAGAGTCACACAGATCTGAATTCAAATGTGTGAATTTGAATTTGAATTTGTGCAAGCTATCTTGTTCTAGAACCATGTACATGTTAGTTAACTAACTTGAGTCTCAGTTTCTTCATCCTTAAAAAAAAGAATGAAAATACCTCTCCTATGAGATTGGTGTGAGGATTAAACAGATCTGTGTGAACAATTAGAATAGCACTTGGCATAAATCATTAATACTCAATAAATGCTATCATCTATTTCATGTGAGTCCAAAGCAAGTATAATCACCTTGATTGACAATCAGGATTTGGATATAAGAGTTTATTTTAGTTTCTTATAGATTCCCTGAAGAAAGAAAATCATAGTCCAATACAACACCTAAATTATAACACATCGATCTCTTCTTTTTGCATGGCCTTCTAACAATTTACATCTCATTGTGTATAACATCATCTACAAGATACCCAATGAAGTAGCTTCAGATTATGTTACTGGTCTTACTTCTGTCTGCCCTATTTCATACTGTGAGCCCCCTCCTAATTCACAGACACACACACACACACACACACACCATCCTCTTTGATGTTCCTTCAATGCAGAGCCATGTACTGGCCCCTTTGCATTTGAAAATGTCTTCCATTAGATTTTATATGTCTCAATCTCTTAATTCTTTCAGATCTTTGACCAGATATCATATACTCACATATTTAAATTTGCAATTTCTTACTATACCCTCACAATTTCAAACATCCTTCTCTATTTTATTCAGGAGTATTCTCAGCTACTTGATTGTATTAGTTTTTGAAGGCTGCCATAACAAATTACCACAATCTTGGCTACTTGAAACAACAGAAAATTATTTTTTTCACAGTTTTGGAAGCCATAGGTACCAAATCAAGGCACCTGCAGAATTACTCCCCTCTGAAGGCTCCGAGGGAGAATCTGTTCCATGCCTCCTCTCTCCTAGCTTCTAGTAGCTGACTAAAACTTTTGGCATTTCTTGTTTTGAGGCTGGATAACTCAAATATATATATATATATCTCCTCCATATGACATTCTTTTTGTGTCTCTGTGTCTTCTCTTATTTTTTTAAAATTTTAATGCTTATTTACTTTTGAGAGACAGACAGACAGACAGACAAAGTGCAAGTGGGGAAGGGGCAGAGAGACAGGGAGACACAGAATCCCAAGTAGGCTCCAGGTTCTGAGCTGTCAGTAAGGAGCCGGAGCCCCATGTGGGGCTCAAACCCACAGACCACAAGATCCTGACTTGAGCTGAAGTCAGATGCTTAACCAACTGAGCCACCCAGGCGCCCCTCTTCCCTTCTTATAAAGACACTTGTCATTGGATTTTGACCTCCCCCCCATACACAATGATCTAATCTAGAGTTTCTTAACCTAATAATAGCTGCAAAGATTCTTTTTTCAAGAACAATCACATTTATAGATACTGGGGATTAAAATTTGGACATATCTTTTGGGGGACCACATATAATTACACTATATTAACTTAATATAAACTTATTTATAATTAATTAATTAATTAATTAACTTACTTATCCATTTTTTACAATAAACAAAAATGCAAATGTATTATTTTTTTGCGGTTTTAAATTTTTATTTAAATTCCACTTAGTTAACATAAACTGTAATATTAGTTACCGGTGTACAATTTAGTGATTCATCACTAACATGCATCATCCAGTGCTCATCACTACAAGTGTCCTCCTTAATGCTCATCACCTATTTAGCCGATTCTCCTGCCCACCTCCCCTGCAGTAGCCTTCAATTTGTTCTCTTAACTCTTCTTTAAATACCTGGTAGAATTTCCCTGGGAAGCCATCTGGTCCTGGACTTTTCTTGTTGGTATATTTTTATTACTGATTCAATTTCTTTGTTGATCATCAATCTGTTCAAGTTTTCTATTTCTTCCTGTTTCAGTTTTGATAGTTTATGTATTTTTAGGAATTTACCCATCTCTTCCAAATTGCCCAATTTTTTGGCATATATTTGTTCATAATATTCTCTTATAATTTTTTTTTCTGTGGTGTTGCTTGTGATTTCTCCTCTCACATTCATGATTGTTTTTATTTGGGTCTTTTTTCTTTTTGATAAGTCTAGATAAGGGTTTATCAATTTATTAATTTTTTCGAAGAGCTAGCTCCTAGTTTCATTGATCTGTTGTACTATTTTTATTTTATATATCATTTGTTTCTGCTCTCATCTTTATTATTTCCATTTTTCTGCTGGCTTTACGCTCCATTTGTTGTTCTCTTTATAGCTCCTTTAGGTGTAAGGTTAGGTTGTGTATTTGATTTTTTTCTTGCTTCTTGAGGTAGGCCTGCATTGATATAAATGCCTCTGTTATTACAACCTTTCCTTCATCCCAAGGGTTTTGGACCATTGTGTTTTCATTTTCACTTGTTTCCATATTTTTTTTTTGTTTTGTTTTGTTTTTTGTTTTTACTTCTTCAATTTCCTCGTTGAACCCTTCATGTTTTACTAGGATGTTCCTTATCTCCATGTATTTGTAGTCTTTCCAAAATTTTTTCCCATGATTCACTTCAAGTTTGAGTATGTTGTGGTCAGAAAAGATGTATGGTATTAACTCACTCTTTTTGTGCTAGTTGAGGCATAATTTGTGACCCAATATGTTATCTATTCTGGAGAATATCCCATGTGCACTTGAAAAGAAAGTATATTCTGCTGTTTTAGGATGAAATTTTCTGAATATATCTGTTAGTTCATCTGATCCACAGTGTCATCTTTAGCCACTGTTTCCTTTTCTGCTTAGATGATCTGTCCATTGATGTAAGTTTGGTATTACAGTACCCTACTATTATTGTAATATTATCAATAAATTCCTTTATGTTTGTTATTAATTGTTTTATAAATATGGGGGCTTCATGTTGGGGTTATAAATATTTACCATTGTTAGATATTTTTTGGACTGATCCTTTTATTTTGATATAATGTCGATCTTCATTTCTTGTTATTGTCTTTGGTTTAAAATCTAGTTTGTGTAAAATAAGTGTTGCTACTCTGGCTTTCTTTTGATGTCGATATTTATGATAAGTGGTTCTCCATCCCCTCACTTTCAATCTGCAGGTGTGTTTAGGTGTAAAATGAGTCTTTTGTGGGCAGTATATAGATGTCTTTTATTTTTATCCATTATGACATCCTATGACTTTTGTAGTGTTTATTACATTTACGTCCAGAGTAATTATTGATAAATATGAATGTATGCCATCGTATTACTTCTTTTGCCCTTGTTTCTGTAGATTTTCTCTGTTCCTTTCTAGTCTTTGTTGGTTTTGATCTGTCTTTTCCACTTAAAGAGTCTCCTTTACTATCTATCTCTTGCCTGGATGGTTTAGTGGCCAGGTACACCTTTTGTCTTTGTCTGGGAAAATATCTCTCATTCTATTCTGAATGATAGCCTTGCTGGATAGAGTATTCTTTGTTGCAGATTTTTCCAATTTTCATATTATATATATCATGCCATTCCCTTCTGGTCCACCAAGTTTCTGTGGAGTGTGTTTCTAATCTTATCTGTCTCCTTTTGTAAGTTAGGGAATTCTTTTGTCTTGCTGATTTTAGGATTTTTCCTTTATCTCCATATTTTGCAACATTAACTACAATATATATTGGCATTTCCTGCTTTTGTTGATTTTGGTGGGAGTTCTCTGTGTCTCCCAGATTAAGATGTCTGTTTCCTTCACCAGAGTAGGAAAGTTTTCAACTATAATTTCCTCCAGATAAATTTTCTGTCCCCTTTCCCTCACTTCTTCTTCTGGGACTCCTATGATCTGAATATTATTAAGATTTATGGAGTTACTGAGTTCCCAAAATCTGCATTCATGATCCAAGATTTTTCTTTCATTCTTCCTTTTAGTCTCATTATTTTCCATAATTTTATCTTCTATATCACTTATTCATTCCTCTGTTTTTTCCATCCTTGTGGTCATTACATCCAGCCAGTTTTGAATCTTGGATATTATATTTCTCATTTGGCCTGACCAGTTTTTAGGGTTTTTATCTCTGCAGTAAGGAGTGCTGGTGTATTCTATGCTTTTCTCAAGCACACTTATGATTGTTGCTTTAAATTCTGGATCAAGCATATTACTTATACCTATCTGTTTCGATTAGATGCCTGGCTATGACATTTTGTTGTTCTTACTTTTGGGATGTATTCCTTCTTTTTCTCTTCTTCCACATGTTACAGAAGGCTGTTACATTTCCTGCTTCTGAGAGTAATGACTTTATATGAAGAAGAGGTCATATAATATCCAAGGCCTACCACTTTCAGAATTGTGTTTGTTATATGCTGCTTGCACTCTGTTGCTGTGTTTTGGCTGCTCTATCCTTCAGGTCAGTTCTCTGCAGAGTTTCTCCTTGCTTTCAGTGAGGAGTGTTTGGACCTTGGGCAGAGTGTGGTAAGTTTTAAGTAGATGTGCTTTGGTCTGCTTGTTAAAAGAGACTTGATGCTATTTCCACTCGAGATGAAGCTTTACAGAACTCTATGGTTAGTAGTCCTGGTGCATGCAGGGGTTTCTGCTGGTCTTTTGGGGGAGGGTGCCACTGCCCTTGTTCTCAGGTACACTTGCCCAAGAAGAGCAGTATCAGCAGAGTGCAGGGTGGTGGAACTTGGTGTAAGCAATTTAGGCATCCAGTGTTGGAACTGTGCTGTTTACTGACTTTAGTTTACGCTGAAGCGCAGGGGAAGTATATGACATCAACCAGCTCCTTTTTCCCTGAGAGGAGAATTTTTACTTGTTGCTGTCAGGGAAGCACTCCCAGCAGAGGGAATAAATTCATCCTAGGTGCTTTTCAGATTGCTGCTTACACACTATGTGTGTCTGGGTTTCCTACCTGCCTGCACTTTGTAGTCTATCCCGTCCAAGATGGCTGAGTTTTTACACTCCAAACTTTAGGGTACTGGTGTGGTAGAAACCTGCACTTGTGTTCTGCAGAGAGTCTCACTGTACTGGGATTGATGCAGGTTTGCTCCAGAAGGGCAGTTGCATCAGAACACAGAGGTATGGGATTTGGAGCAAAGCCCACTAAGTGGTCCAGGTTAGCCACCCTCAGCAGGCGTCTCTACACCTATGCTGAAGGACAAGGGAGAGAAGTGGCACCTGCTGGCTCTTTTGTTCTTGTAGAGGCAATGCCACCTCTCTCAGATGTTCTCTGATATGTGAAACCATCTCTCCCAGTGCATCTCAGGAGATCCTCAGATTGTGCTGTCTTTTCCCCAGGTTATCTGCCTGTCTTCTCTACAGGAGCAGTACAGTATCCTCAATGCTCTATACTAGCCATGCCAAGGACCTCTAAAACTCCGGTCTTTGAGTCCAGCTGGTTGAAAAAACTCAGGAAAATCAACCCTTCTCATTTTTCCACTCAGTGGCTTTGGGGGAAGTGTTTCCTTATGTGATTCCCTGTGCTCTCTCTCTCTCTCTCTCTCTCTCCTCTCTCCATGACATGGATCCCCTCCCCTTCACAGCACTTATAATCCATTTCTCCCTCACACATATCTTCGCACCTTCTACCTTCTATGGTGTGGCCTATTCTTTCCCTCTAGCTGTGCTGTTTGTCTTGTCAGTCCTCATGTCTATTTCTCATGTATTTAGAATAATATGATATTTAGCCAGCTGTGTTCAAGGGACATGATAAGACTAGGGTATTCCAAATACTCAGGCATCTTTGCTCTTCCTTATTCATATTTCTTAATTCTGAGTGTCCCACAACAAGAATGTCAAGTTCATGACAAGGACTAAATATGTTTTGTTTATTATATTTGTGCCCTAACCAATTTTTGGAACTCAGAGTGAGTTTGATACATATTTATTAAATAAGTAAAAGAAGAAAAGTTGAATGAGTCATAGGGGTTTTCAATATAATTGGAACCAAAAGTAGAAAAAACAGGGAAGAAGAAATTAAAAAGAGGTCATATTTTGGGGAAGAAATACAGAAAAGAGTGGTGCCTTTGAAGTCAAGAGTATTTGAATAAAAAGAGAATAGTAGAAAAGAAAATAAAAATCATAGTTACTTCATTCTTTGGAGTAGCAACTGATATTAGTAATTTATTTGTTAGATATGAGCTGTTCCCAGATACCATTTCTATAGAACTTTAAGACAAATTGTATGTTTATGGCAAGTGCTAAGATAATTTAATATTTAAACACTAGTTTTAAGAATCTTAGTCTTGTTGCTAGATTAAAATTGCTTATATTTATACCTTTGTGCCAACCAAATTTGACTATGCTAAATTATATACCAAGTATACATAATCATGTTAAAATTGCATAAATATACGGTTACATTAAAGGTGTAATATTGCAAATAATGATTTTCCATTGTTCAAGTTTCTCCTTTTCAATGTCATAAAATTAGTGCCTTCGCAATCATCTTTGGGATCTCTTTTGTGTATAAATTTAATAAATGTGGATGTCTTAGTAAGTTCTCTTTCAGAGTAGAGGTTTGCAAAGATGCTTCACTTACCTTCTTAAGTACTTTAAGATTCTTCAGAATACCTTTTATTCTGATCTCATCTACCTTCTCCCGTGGCCATACATAAAAAAATAAATGAAATAATGGGATTTCTCCTTCTTATGTAATCTTCTCTACCCACTTTTGATGATGCCATTTTCTTCTAATCATGACAAAAATGACTTGAACAGCTGCCCTATGAATGACTGCCTTAGAATTTCCTTCATTATAATACTCTATTTAGACTTATTATCCCTCAGCGTATCTCCAACATTAAATTTCATTTCTCTGTTATTACACTGAATAGATTTTGTGCTTTGTTTTCTAAAGCTCTTCCATAGGGAATGACAAGCTAATTTGAATGACACATCTTAAAACTTTCAGGACTTATGCCGATTTTTCTTATGTTGATTTTGCACTTGTGGAGACCTAAAGTGTTAATCCAATGGGATAACTGTAACAATGAGAAATGTTCAGGCTGGAACAGGGCAATGAGAGAAGAGTCTACAAATAAGAAAGAGGTAGGCAAAGGAAGTTGTGAAGGTAGCTCCTCACAGTCCTGCCTCATCATTTTCCTGATCACTCCATTCATGTTATCCAGCCACAGCTTTCTCAACCTTTGCTGCATAGATTATAGGAATTCCTGCTATCTCCAATGGGTAAATACAAGTATAAAGCTCATTTTGGGAAGATGAGAATTGTCTCAATTAGATGTTTAGCCTTCTGGGCTTTCCAAGAACTTTGTAATTGGTTCTCAAATATGTTTCACTCTCCTTAGGCAGTTCTTCCAAGTCTTCACCATTAGCTTCCTATTCTTACTGACTGTAAAATCAATACAGAGGATTTTCAAATCTATGATAACACAGAGAAGAACAAATAACTCCATGTTTATAGTCCAGAATAACCAATGTTTAGAACAAATAAAAGTAACTTGAACATTTATCCCAGACTAGAAACAAACCAGTTATGCTCTTTAATAAGGACTGGTAACATTTTAAATCAAAATTTAAAAGTATTTGAGTTTCCTTCTTTGCTACGATGAAAACCTGAACTTAAAGACTAGTTTGCAGCATCTATCCTTTTAACAGTACTGGCAGAATTTTATAAACAGCACAAAAATTATTTTATATTTATTGTTTTATCTTCATATTAAGATCCATATATTACCTTGGAAAATATTTTATTATTTGCTTAGATCTTGACATTCTTTCCTATCACCACTGTATAGCCATTTCACTAACAATTTAACCCTATATAGTAGGCAGAATAATGACACCTCAAGAATGTCCACATCCTAAACACTGAACTTCTGAATATGCTAACTTGCAGCATATCCCGTGATTAAATCAAGGACTTTGAAGTGGAGAGACTATTCTGGATTATCCCGCTGGGTGCAATGTAATCACAAAGATCTCTATAAGGAAAGAAGGATGAAGGAGAGCCAGAGAAAGACATGTAAAGAGAAAAGCAGAAATCAAATTGATGTGGCCATGAGCGTAGGAATGCTGTCAGGTTTACAAGTGGAAGAGGCAAGAAAATGAATTCACAGCAAGAGCCTCCAGAAGGAATGTATTTCTGCCAACATCTTGATTTTAGTCTCATAAGAATTATTTTGGACTTCTTATCTCCAGAATTATAAAATAATAAGTTTTTTGTGGCTTTAAGCCACCAGTTTTGTGGTATACATTAGAAAAGCAACAGGGAAATAATATACCGACAAAATGCGTAATTAAATTTAAGCTGTAGACATACTGAAATATGTAAATAAATAGGTAAGATACAAAAACTCAAATGGCAACCACAGCTTGAAAATAACAACTAGTGCTAAAATATCAGGGCCTAAGAAAACTCAGTGGATTTTTCAGTACCTACATCCACCAAAGCTCAAAATACATAAAATCTCACGAGAATAGACCACCAATGAGCTGTGCAGGACACAGAAGACAAGAATACTTCAGATAAACATTAGTTTACTAATTTATTCAATAAATATTTAATAGGCACCTCCTACATACTATACCCTGTTCTACATACTGGGACTATAGCTGTTAATAAAACCATCAAAATCTTTGCCCTCATGGGGATTATATTTTATAGGAGATGTAAAAAGACAATCAGCAAAACAAACAAAATGAATAATCTATTATACAGTGATCATTGTTGTGGGAAAAAAAATTAATACAAACCAGGGGGATAGAAATCTCTGGAAAGTGTAGTCACTATTTTATATAGAGTGATCAAAGAAGTTCTCAGTAAGGAGCTGACATTAAAGAAACCTAAAGGAGGTTAAAAAAAAGCAAGACATATGAATATCTGGGAAAAGAAGATTCCAGGCAAATAAAATAACAAGAACAAAGTTTCTAATACAGAAATGTTTGGTATGCTTAATGTGTGTAATGAATAGCAAGGAGGCCAGTGTGGCTACAGTGGAACAATCAAGAAAGATAGAAGTATATGAGATTAGGGAAGAGGCACAAGACCTATCAGATTATATAAGGTCTTCCAGAGCATTATGAATATACTGACATTTATTATAATTGAGATGGTAAGAAATTGGAAAATTTTGAACATAGGAGAAATGTGATCTGACTTGAGTTCTTAAAGATTTCTCTAGATGTCATGTAAATATATTAAGGACAATAGGAAATGTTAGGGTCACTTGCTAGAAAACTATTTTAATAATCTGGGAGAGAGATGATGGTGGCTTGGAGAAGAATGGTAGAAGTAAAGTAGTCAAAACATGCTGGATTCTGTATATTTCAAAGGTAGAGCCCATATAAACTATTGAAGTTAGGATATATGGTATCCTATGACAGAGACAGGAGCCAAGAGTGATCCAAAGTTTTTGCAGGAGCACCTGAGTTTTCAAATCCTTAAGAAAAGCAAATTTTGAGGAAATCAGGAGTTGAGTGTTGAGCATATTAAATCAGAAATGTCTTTATACATCTAGGTGAAAATTCCAGAGTTTAGAGAAGTATGATCTGGGGATATTAATTTAGAAGTCATCAGGATATAGACATTTTTAAAGCCACAAGGCAGTATGAGCCCAACAAGAGTGTGGGACTCCTTAGGAAAGATAGGTTGTTTAAAGACTTGAGGTCCAGGAAGAGAATTGAAGAAAGTAATTCAAGTATGAGTGAGTGGTCAACTACTTGCAGATAGGTCAAGTAAGATAAACATTTCAAACTTATCATTGGATATAGCAACACAGAGATAAGTATTGACCTTGCTATAACTATTTCAGTGGAGTGGTAAGTGAAACTCCTGATATTGGAGGGGGAATAAAATGTCTATCAATCTTTCCAAACATTTTTCAGATTTCTACAACCATAGTATCTCTAATTGCTTTCTGAATAAACTCAAAAGGATACAATGATAAAAGCATAGAATTCATTTTTAACACTGCCTATTTCACTAAGTAAACTAGATACAAATAAACACTTTCTTGATGAGCAACTGACTTTTTTTTTAATACCAAAGCTTTTTCAATGAAAGTGAAGATTTTTATTTCACTTTCTTTCTCCATATCATTCCAATATATGGATGAGTAGTTTAAACATGTGCCTTTTTTGTATGCATGTTATTATGGTCACTTGTAATATGATTTTTCAACTCGATTTTTGAAATTCAGATGTGTTAAAAATTTCACAAGTTTGTGTCGTTGTTAGAGATATATTTATAAAATAAAATGAAAGAAAAACAAAAATCCTTCTGAAAAGAGGGTTAATGGGAATATTCTGCCTTTTGAAAATTTAACTCTGATGACTATATGTCTTTATGTGACATACTATATTAATATTCACGTGTTTTAAATTGTTCATATCATCTTGTTTTCATGTGCAAATAAAATGGAAAATCAAGTAATAATCCAAATGCTTTAAAATTACAATATCCACCTTTTACTTCTATTGGTTAAAAATTTTAGGGAATGTAATCTTTTGCTTGGATTAGTGAAATTGTTTCATTGTACCTTCTTTGTATATGTGGCATAACATGAGAACTATTCTTTTTTTTTTATTTTTTTTAACGTTTATTTATTTTTTTTTTGAGACAGAGAGAGAGAGACAGAGCATGAACTGGGGAGGGGCAGAGAGAGAGGGAGACACAGAATCAGAAGCAGGCTCCAGGCTTCGAGCCATCAGCCCAGAGCCCGACGCGGGGCTCGAACTCACGGACCGCGAGATCGTGACCTGAGCTGAAGTCGGACGCTCAACCGACTGAGCCACCCAGGCGCCCCAATGAGAGCTATTCTTGATTAACTACATAAATATATGGCTTCGCATACATGAGGGGAAAAGCTGATGGAAAAAAAGTAGACTTATTACTTGAAAAAAAATCATCTGAATCTATGTGTTTAGGTAGTATTAATGATGGTAGTGAAAAATGTCCTTGCCTATTTGTTATAAAGTATTTCATTTAATCCTAAAATATTCTCTTAGATTTGAACCAAAAAAAAAAACCCTTTCCTTTAAAACTTTTATTGTTAATAATAGTGAATTTCTTTTTACATAAAATAAATGGTAAAATGCATTCTTTAAATTAGTAGATTAAAACTTTTAAACTTCAAAACTTTTCCCATTAGTTGGGAAATATCTGTCTATACAAAAGATAGTCTCCCTTATCTTTAGTAGATTAATATGAACCTTAATATATGTGGACTACTGAATAAGTTTTAGAATGTAAAAACCAAGGAATACAGGACATGGGAAGTAAAAGTCTGCACAATTATCTGATGAATTTTAAGCAAGGTAAATAATCAATTTAGAGATGGTGGATCTTTAAATATGCATTTCTTAATTGCATGAATTCACCATAGTATTTTGCCACTTTCACAATGTTTAAGGTGTGGAGACATACCAGTAGGCCACTGATTCAAGTAATACAGAATAATATCACAAGAATATTAATGCTAAATAAATTAATTGGTTCAAATTCTTGAGATATGTCTGTAGGTAAATTCGATTCTATGGCTATAGAATATCTGAAGGAAAACAAGAATGAATGCAAATAACAAACATAAATGGAATATCAACAGTTATTTTAGTTTACTGAATAATATTCACTGCTGTGTGTTTATGATAAGCTACAAAATTCAGACATTATTTTTCAATTTTAATTATTTTGACAGTCATTGAGGGCCTTTCAGATTATAGCAAGAATTTTAGTACCTGGAATTTTATTCTACCTGGATTTCTACTGTTTACAAAATAAATTTCAAATTATTTCTGGAAAAGACACCTTTGGTTTTTTCACTTGTAAATTTTTATTTTTAAAATCATGGAAAAACAAACTGAATTCCTCTCACAGCTCATTTATCTATGGCTTTTAATAGTCTTTCTCTGAAACGAAGACATTCCTGGATAAAAGTGGTGGTAGCTGGTAAGAAATGTTGGAGTAAACAAAACCAAAACAAATATTCATTACTAGCAAATGTAGAAAATAGTACAAATTGTATAATATACAATTTATACTATACTTATAATATACTTATATAATACTATATTTATAATATACTTATATAATACTATATTACATATGTATATATATTTATGAACATAAATATATATAACTATATACATTCATAAATAAGATATATATATATATATACATAAATAAGAATTGTTTAAGTGATTATAACATAAAATTCTTACAACCACTTAAAAATATGTACAAAAATTGGTTCAACTAAATCATTTTGTTTTGTTTGAAAGTTGCACTGAAATTCAGGAATTCAACTAAGGAAATGACTGTTATGTTTCCGCATCTTCCAGTACTTCAAACATCAAAATATGTTCCCAAAATTCATATGAACAAGTCTCAGAGTGTAAAAATCTATTTTGCTAAATAATGGCAAATTTTAAAATGGCTCCATCATTCAGCTGACTTGTTCTGTTTAATTACCTACTGGGATATAGGCCACCTCTAGGGGGTGAAAGGGTTATAGATCATCTCCATTCTGGATTCAAGCCCCAAAGAAACTTTTGTAATGAAGTTAGAATGTGCCTCTCTATTTGCTGAGATTTTAACCTCTGCTAACAACTAGACTCATTACTTATAGAAGAACTGCCACATCAAAGTAATGTGAGCACAAGGTACCATGCCCCAAACTAAGTTTGAATTAAAGATCACTGGCCTTATAATTTATAGTTTAAAACAACCACTAGTTATAGCAAGGACTATGTTGCCACACACACACACACACACACGCGCGCGTAAAAAAAAAAAAAAAAAAGGTGCAGAAACCTGTCCTAAGGATCTGTGGTGTATGCCCTAGAGAACATTAAAGAACATGGCAGAAGCTGTTAACACAGGTAGGGTTATTATCTTCACACATGTAACTTTTCTCTTTTTTCACTCCTACTTAGAAGTGGCAGACAGCTTGAATTACAGAACTGCATATGGTTTTATGAGTAAGGATATGAAGGTTAGCTTTCAAATTTGGAAAACATTCTGCTTGTTGAATATGAATTGCATTTTTGAAACAATATTCCCTAATATATTGCACATTGAATAAATGTGTGCATTAGTGGTCATTATAGGAATAGAAGAAAGTTAAACTTGGAAAATTAAGAAAGCTTTACTTTTCAAGTAACTCAGCACATTGCCTAAAAATATATATAAGCCTGGGATTTGACTAAACCATTAAATTCCTGTGGCATTTTCAGTGAGGATTTTAAAGCTCTACTGAAATCCATTATGATGAATGGTAAGAATCAAGTCAAAAGTATCTTCGAATCTACTTTTGTCCAGACCCAATCTGAGAAACCAGTCCCTAGGTACATCCTAAGTTTTTGGAAACCAAGGTCGCATTCCATTGATGAACCATATATCAGTTGCTCTTGTTCAGTTTGTTTATTTCAGAAAGTTTATTACTTGGCAGTGTGTTATAGTGGAAAAGAGTATGTAAAAAACTGGGAGTTTGGATTCTGGTTTTATTTTTGCCACTAAATTCTGTGGTTTTAAGACAGTTACGTTGACTGTTAAATAAAAAAAAAATGCAGTATTTAATAAAGGAGGAAACCAACCTGAATAATTTGCCTTCATGGAATTATAGTTTGGAAAGTTCTTATTTTGAGGATTTTACGTTATCACAGAGGTGTGTGACAACTTAGGGAATACATGTACATTTTTGTATGTGTGTGTGCCCTTTTCAGGGGAGAATATCTTCAGTTAGCAGTAATTTCTATGTATCATTCACATGTTTCAAAAATTAGAAATTTAACTAACAGTACTTAATATTTTAATCCTAAGACCCACTAGGGTCACTTATTAATCATCCAAAATTATGGCATAGATTTCATGGCTTTCTTTCAAAATCAGAATATTTTTTAAGGTAAATTGAACTTTATACTAGTCTGTGGAAGTTTTTCAAGGAAGATGCAGATGAATAATATCCGCCTTTCTTCTCCTTGAGGGATTAAACGACATTTTTAAAGTTTTGCATATTTTAGATGCTTTTATACTACAACGAAGCTTAGAATTATTCTGTTGTGGTTAACCACATTTAATAGCAGCTGGGAACTATAATTTTTCACTACTGAAGCACAAGGAACTATAAATAAGTTATAATTTTGCATACTTGGTAGAATAAAATTTGGTTAAGGCTTTAGATCTGAAAATCAAGTAATAACATTTATTTTAGGTAGTTTAAGGACTTAACTATATGAATCCAAGAGGTTTCAGAAAAATAGGTGAAAGATGAATAATATACAGACTTATACATTTATCATACATCATTCTTAGACAATTCAATCTTTTTAAAAATAATTCTTCGTTTCAGCATGCAATTATCTCAAATCTACATTTCCAACTATGACTTAACTCTTTATTCAGCATTTGAGTCCTTACATTTTCTCATTCTCATATGCATGTGTCATTGATACCCATAACCTAATAAAAACTGAACTCATCATGAACCATCAATACTCAGCCATTTTCTGATAGCCATCGTGATCATTATCATTATCAAGCAGTCTAAATGTCACTTTGGTAGCTTTTATTCTTAGTGTAAACTTAAATTCAAGAAAGGCTCAAGTAAAATCATTACATTCTCCTCCAAGGCAACCAAGAAAATTTTCACCTTTTGTTCTTTTATCCCTGTTTGCCTATTTAAAACTGGGTTTTATGAGGTTTTTTTTTTTAATCTGCTTATATTATTTTTTTTAAATCACACTTGTCTATAGTCTCTTGTTTTTAGGATTTCCTGTGACACTAAAAATAAAAGTAGCTTCTCCTTTGCCCCAATTCCCTTTCAAGATTCTGAAGATTATTGTATCTATCATTTTCCTTAATAGGTAGGCTCTGATTTTTATTCTCAGTTTACTAAAACTTCTTTCTTAGCTGAGCAATTGTTTCCTGATTTCAGTTTTTCATTGTAGTTTTAAAAACTTTAATCTTTATTTATTTTTCAGAGATAGAGAGAGAGATAGACAGACAAAGTATGAGCAGGGGAGGAACAGAGAGAGAGGGAAACACAGAATCTGAAGCAGGCTCCAGGCTCCGAGCTGTCAGCACAAAGCCTGAGGTGAGACTGGAACTCACCAACCACAAGATCATGACCTGAGCCAAAGTCAGATGCTTAACTGACTGAGCCACCCAGGCACCCCATGTTTTTCATCACATTTTTAAAAATAGAGTTACAAATATATTTGGAAGTCACAGATTTTAAAATCAGACTGGGAAAAAAATCATGTATACCAATTAAGAAACTAAGGTCTTTATATATTTATTTTTCTGTGTCTACTTCTCTGGTGTATATTGAGGTCATCAATAATGTATGACCTGATTAATTATGGCTGCTTGTTTTCAAAGAGGAGCTAAGTTATATTATTTGCTTTGCCATATTCTATCATTGTCTGCCCCTAACGAATTCAGAAATTACAAAAAGAAATTTAAAGCAATGATTGCTTCAAACAAACAAACAAACAAACAAACACAATGAATAGTTCTTTCTATCATTTTATTCTAAAATATCACACAATAGGGTCTTTCCCATGGTTATTCAGGCCTTTAGCACTATGATCAGTACAGATCTACTTGCAGTAAGTCCTAGACTTCCAGGATTTGTCATCTAAAAGTGATATAATCTCAAAGTCAATATCCTACACTGATTTATGTTTTAGGACTCCAGAAAGAAGTCTAGTGCCTTTTCTGGTATTATTTAGGTAAAATGGCTCTTTAATTACAATCTAATGGGAATTAATGTGATTTGAGATATTCCATCTGGTCATGGAAGATTAAGAAAATGGAAAAAATTTTGGAAGAGGTAAAATTTTGTTCAAAACAATGAAAATTTAAAATTTTAACATACTGAAACAACTTTCTGGATACATAAAACATAAATTGTCAATTATTTGGATATTTTATGGAAAATTGTCTTGTAAAGGAAGTTCATGACTATAATTACATGGACAGTGCCTTAAATACTTTTGTAATAAACATGTAATGTCCATTTTAGTCCAGAAGCTTGGTTCCTACATATGCTTTGAAAGCATAAGCAGAACTATAGTTGTATTAGCTGCATTATTAACTGAGCTTCACATTTGGTTTTGTTCCTTAATTTTGTTTTGTGTACTTATAACATCATGCATGATCAACCATTGACTCTGTTTTTTTTTTTTTTTTTACACCTACCCCTTATTTACGCACAGATTGTAGAAAGCTAATGGGAACTTGATGGTAATATTTGTCTTGAAATCTGATATACCTGATTGTACAGGGTCTCAAATGGAGCCTCATTGTCTGGAAGAATGCATACCTCTGGATTGTTTCACATTCACTTCCTTTCCCAAACATATATAAGCTGTACCTAGGCTCAACAGAACAAAGCAGCTTTGGGAATGATACCTTGCCTTTTTATTGTACTATTCTTCTGGTAATAAAGCTTTCTTTGCTTCAAAACCAGTCTCTGACTTTGGCTTACTGTGCATCAGGTGCATGGACAGGTTTGTATTTAGTAACACAGTGACTGCAATGTGTCGAAACATGTAATGATAGGACTTCTTCATTTTAAACATAGAAACACTCTATATTATTTTAAGAACAATCTCAGGGTTTTTCTAAGGAACTAATTTTTTCGGAATCCATCCACTGCTTTGATCAGTATTCTACACTTAACTAGCAGTAACTGTGTGCTGAAATTGTGCATGGATTAAACATGGTTACAAGGGTTTTTGTTTTGTTTTGTTTTGTTTCTCTTCTAGTGAATTTTGGGCAATGGGACACATAGCTTCACTAGTAATCTAAAGTCAATTAACTGTTTATTTTTATTTTTAAAATTTATTTATTTATTTTGAGAGAGAGGGAGAGAGAATGGGGGGAGGGGCAGAGAAAGAAGTAGAGACAGAGTCCTAAGTAGCCACACGGGGCTCAATATCATGAACTGTGGTATCAGGACCTGAGCTGAAATCAAAAGTCAGACACTTAACTGACTGAACTACCCAGGCACCCTGTCAATTATTTTTTTTTTCAACTAAAATCTTAATGAGGCCAATATACCTTGGCGCTAAAAACTATAAATGATAACTGTAAGGAAATTTCCTCAACCTGATAAAAGTCAACTATGAAATAAACACAGCTAACATCATACTTAATGATGAAAGTCCAAATACTCCCTTGGTAAGGTAAGATCTATCTATCATGTATCTATCTATCTATCTATCTATCTAGATCTGTTCTAACACTTTAACATCACACTGGAAATTCTAACTAGAATAATTAAGCAAGAAAAAGAAATAAACAACATCTGGCTCAGAAAGGAAGAAGTACCACTACCTCTATTTGAAGATGACAGCGTCTTGTATATAGAAAATCCTAACTGAATTTCTATACAGTAACAATGAATATACAAAAGTAAAATTAAGAGAATAATTTCGTTCACAATAATATCTAAAGGATAAAATCCATAGGAATAAATGTAGTAAAAGAAGTACAAAACTTGTATACTAGAAATTCAAAACACTGTGAAATAAATCAGAGAAGTTCCAAATAAATGGAAAGATATCCCTGTTCATAGATAACAACACTTAATATTGTTAAAATGACAAAACTCTTCAAACTGATCTACAGATTCAATGCAATCCCTATTATAATTCCAACTGCATAATTTTTTTAAAACTTGAGGGGGTGATCCTAAATATCATATGGAAATACACAGAACTCAAAAATAACCAAAACAATCTTGAAAAAAAAAACAATGGAGACAGAATTCTCAATTTCAAAACTTGCTATGAAGCAAGAATTTCAAAAGAATACAGTACTGAAAATAAGAGGCAGACATATAGATCGATGGAACATAATTAAAGTCCATACATAAAGCGTTACATTTACAGTCAATTTCTTTGGGCAGAGGTATCAAGAGAAGTCATTGCAAAAAAAAAAAAAAGTCTTCTAAACAAATGTTGCTCATAGGTCTAAATTTAAAAGCTGAAACTATAAACTCACATAAGAAGATACAGAAGGAAGTTGTCATGACCGTGGGTTAGGCAAGGCCTTCCCATATATGACACTAAAAGCACAAGTATTCAAAGAAAAGTAAAAGACACTTTCATGCTTCAACTTATACCACAAATAAAGTGAAAAGACAACTCACAGAAATGGGGAAAATAATTGCAACTCATATATATGATGATGGACTAGCATCCAGACTATTTAAAGAATTTTTACAAATTAATAAAAAAGGATAAATAAGAATAGATGTTTTTCCAAAAATAATATAAAAATGGACAAAAAGTATATGAAAAGATGCTGAATGCCATTAGTCATCAGGGAAATGCAAATTAAAACTACAATGAGATACCACATTACACATGCTAGAATCTAAAGGATGGCTATAATCAAAAAGACAAATAACATGTGTTTTTGAGGAGGAGAAATTGGAACTCTCAAACATTACTATTGGGAATGCAGTAGAATAGTGCAGGTGCTTTGAAAAATAGTTTTTTTCTGAAAAGGTGAAACATTGAGTTACCCTATGACCCAAAATTCCACTTTTAGAGAATTGAAAACATATGTCTACACAAAAATTTATACATAAATGTTCACAAAGCATTATTCATAATAATCATGAAGTGGAAATAATCCAAATGTCTATCAACTGATGAATGGATAAAAAAGGTGGTATATTCATACATTGTGATAATATTCACTCATAAAAAAATGAAGTACTAAATACATGCCAAAATGTGGATGAAACCTTGAAAATACTATGCTAAGTTAAAGAAGTCAGACAAAAAAGGCCATTTATCCAGGTGCCTCTGTGGCGTAGTCGGCTAAGCGTCTGACTCTTGATTTTGGCTCAGGTTATGATCTCATGATTTGTGAGTTCATTCCCCACATTGGGTTCTCTGCTGTCAGCACAGATCTACCTTCAGATCCTCTGTTCCCCTCTCTCTCTCTGCCCCTCCCCTATTCACACATGTGCTCTGGTGTTCTCTCTCTCAAAATAAATAGAACTTAATTTTTTTTTAAATTTTCTAATGTCTATTTATTTTGAGAGACAGAGAGGGTGGAGGAGGGGCAGAAAGAGGGGGAGAGAGAATCCCAGGCAGGCTCTGTGCTGTCAGCTCAGAGCCCGATGTGGGGCTCGAACTCGTAAAGCGTGAGATCATGACCTGAGCTGAAACCAAGAGTCGGACCCTTCACGGACTGAGCCACCCAGGTGCCCCAACACTAAAAAAAAAAAAAAAAAAAAAAAAAAAAAAAAAAAAAAAAAAAAAAAAAAAAAAAATTAAATAGACATTTAAAAAAGGCCACTTATTATTTGGTTACATTTATATAAAATGTCCCAAATAGACAGATCTATAGAGACAGGGGCTGCCTAGGTATGCAGGGATTTTGAAGAAATGGTGATTTAGTAATAATTGGTACTGGGTTTTTTTCAGAGTGATAAGAAAGTTGTAAAATCCATTGTGATTCTTGTTACAAACTTGGTGAATATACTAAAAACTATTGAATTGTACACTTTAAATGAGTTAAATTTACATTATGTAATTTGTATCTCAATAAAGCTGTTATAAAGAAACACAATTTTTTAAAAAATATTCAGCATTAATTTAACAACCATTTTGTGAATATCTATGTTAGACTTCTCAACCTTGAGTGCATATTAGAATCACCTAAAATTCACTTAAAATGTCAATATGCAGACTGTTTCAAACCACAGCAATTCTATCAAAATCTCTGAGTTTATGACCATGGCATCGGTATTTTAAAGCTTTTAGGCAAATATTTGTACAGCCAAGGTAAGGAAACAGTGTAAATGTAAAAAAAATAAAAAAAAATCTTCTGGACATTGAACTAAGTGACTCTGAATCTCAGTTTCTTTATTTTTTTTAATCTAATGTTTACTTATTTTTGAGAGAGACAGAGACAGAGTGTGAGCAGGGGAGGGACAGAGAAAAAAGGAGACAGAATCTGGACAGCCTCCAGGCTCTGAGCTGTTAGCACAGAGCCCGACATGGGGCTTGAACTCACAAACCGTGAGATCATGCCCTGAGCCGAAGTTGGACGCTTAACCGATGAGCCACCCAGGTGCCCCCACTTTCCTTATTTGTAAAATAAGCACAATAGCACCTGCCTTTGTATTAGAAATGAGTATTTGTATGAGAAAAGGTTTTTGACTATAAAAAAATAACTAAAAAAAGTCAAATTTTAAAGTGAAATGTTAGTGGTAAAGTCTAGGTGTTAGGTTTATTGATGTCTCCTGTTAAGTGCTCAAATTCACTGTTAAATTTTTTTCTTTCGTTTGAAATTTTATTTTCCGCACACTTTGAACAAATTTTGAGAACAGATTCTTTCACAGGGACTACTATATTTTCTTAAATGTTTTCACTTTTATTTGAAATGTCCTTTAGTAATCTGAGACTTCCTATTCTTTAACAACAGAACTAAACTTCTATAGAAGCACAATTCATATATGCATATTTTAAGCATATAATGTTTGGCTAGAAAAACAAAAATCATAAAATATTAATAAAATTAGCATTTTTCTTAAATTTATTTTTAATATTAGGTAGGAGGAGATAGAGACGATTTCAGTGAAAATCGTCATGTCATGAAGCTAGTTATAAGGCTGACCTCAAGGAGCACCTGGATGGCTCAGTGGGTTAAGTGTCTGACTTTGGTCATGATCTCGCAGCCCGTGCGTTGGAGCCTTGCATCAGTCGCTGTGCTGACAGCTCAGAACCTAGAGCCCACCTCGGATTCTGTGTCTCCCTCTGTGTCCCTCTCCCAATTGCTCTCTCTCTCTCTTTCTCTCTCAAAAGTAAACATTAAAAAAAAAACAAAAACAAAAAACCTTTTAAAACGGCTGACTTCAAACTAGCTAGAAAGTATACTGAACCAAATAGAACTGCCATTCTTCTTTTAGTTTGGCTTTGTTCAAGTATGGAGATTTAGAAAGTTTACTCTCTGAACCTAAAGTTTTACATCTTTTAAATGAGATTATTGGACAGATAATATCTTAAATAACTTTCATTAGTACAACTCAATGATTTTAGGGTAAAAAAAAATGGAAACCTTGTTCTTTGTCCTAATAACTACAAAGAAAGAGCACACTCACAAGTTTATTAATTTCTCTGCCAAAATTTTAGCATTTATATAGTTTAAAGGATTATTGTGTACTTTAAATTTATTGGCAATGTGAGGCAACAGTATTAACCCTTTGATCACAGGCTAAACTAGTTCTCATCCTAGAAGCCCTAACTTGTTTTCTTTCTTCAATAATCACAATCATAATTCATGGAATATGTACATACTCATTTTCTAGTATAAAATATATAATTTTATTTAAACATTTATGAAGTAGACTGTAGTGATATTACACTTTATATTTTGCCAATTGTCCCTTTTTTAGGACAAAAAAAATAGATGACCAGAAATTATAATAAGAAACTACAAAATCAAGATAAACTACAAAATAAAACGAGTAGTGAGATCTTGCCAGAGATTTAACTAGATAGCCAAAGTCACCTACGATTGAAAACCAAAAGAGGGGCACCTGCGTGACTCAGTCAGTTAAGCATCCAACTCTTGATTTTGGCTCAGGAAATGATCTCATGGCTTGTATTATGGAGCCCCACCACAGACTCTGCTGACAACATGGAGCATGTTTGGGAATCTTTCTCCCTCTCCCCTTCAAAAAAAGTAAATAAACTTTAAAAAAGTAAAACTAAATCTATAACCATTTTCTATGACTTAACTTCTGTTTTCACCATAAGGTGACATGGGAAATTAGTAGTTACAGAGACAAATGACATGAATAAGAGGTAAGATCTGGAATGCAAATTTTAATTTTGATTTTTTCAAGAACTACACGATTTCCTGAAATTAAATATCATTAGATATTTTCCCATAAAATGGGCACTTACACATGAAAACCTTTAACTAAAAATTATATTGGTATTTTCAATTAAAACATGAACAAATATTTCTCTTAATAATTCTATGGCTTGATAGCCCCTAGGTTGCTTATTTTCTGGTTTAAACTAAAACTATTCATCTCCAGTGTCATTCAATGTCTACTTTAAAAGTTCTTCAGAGATGATTCCCTGTCAGCAATATAATTTTCAATTTAATAGCTTTCAGACAATCCTTTAAATACATACTTTAAGGATTAATATAGCAGCTCATATTGAGTGAAAAAATGGAAATAAAAATTAGCAAGTAAAACTACAGTGTACAGTTGAGGTTAGGATATTCTAGTAAAGGGAAATGCAGGTGTAGGTTTAAATGACAGGAAAGTGATCATTAGGAAGTCTCAGAATTTCTTTGAAAATCCAAGAATACAACTAAGAATCACCTATATAAGTAAGCTACTGGAATCATGGAATGTAATATAGTTACACAAAAAGAAAGGAAAACATTCTGTGTTTGTAGATTTTTTCTTTCTAATTGTATTGATATGGGCTTTCAATGAAAAAAAAATCATTCTTCTGAAGCTTCTTCCCTAACGAATTAAAATACATCTTGAAGATACCATATAATTTATAAGGAAAAATGTCATTTACACTTAAAACAAAACATAGTAAGAGAAACTCTTTGTTGTCTTTTAATGCACCAATTCTTTTTTATTAAGGTTTTTATTTTAATTCCAGGATTGTTAATATACAGTTTCAGATGCACAATGTAGTGATTCAACAATTCTATACATTATTCAGTGCTCATCATAAGTGTTCTCTTTAGTGTTTTGATTATGAATAGAATCATCAATTTACAGCCATCAGTGACATTTCTTGTTGTCATTCACCAAGGTAATTGCCTCTTTTGCCAGATGAATTTCTTATAACAGAAATGTTACAGGAAATTCTATTTGGGTAAAAATAGTTCTAATATTTAAAAGCTTTTGCTTAGACAATTTGTTTTCATATATGAATAGTGTTCAGATGATTGAAGTGAGAATTATTAACAAGAGCTCCCTGTGAAATATTATACAAGTTTGAGGATTATGAGATCTGTGGAAAATCCACATTTTAAATAAAGGGTTTATAATTTTAGAAATTAATTCTAATATTCAAAGGCATAATAGTCATAACTGTACATGTACTGAAAATTGTTACTTATCAGAAATAACATCAAACTATAAGTAGAATATCATTTCATAATAATAAGATTATCTATCTTAGGAAAATAAGATTGATACAAGAATTGCATTAACAGAATAAAAGTGAATTGTGTGTATTTTTTCAAACAATCTCAAAAGGACTAAAATATACCAAGGATAACATTTTTCTTTTAGTGTGTTGAAAATATATTTTATTATTATGATAAAACAATACAGTGGTTAGATTTAGAACTTTAATAAGAGAAACAGATGATAAAGAAGTAATGGGAACTCAACTTATAGTTAAATATTAATATTACTCTATATTATATTTAGCTATACATTACTTAAGACATTTTCATAAGTTTACACAATAAAGATGATGTTATTCACAAATCCTACCAATACACTATTTAAAAGAGTAAGATAAATGCCCCTGGGCCAGTATTGATCATTCAAGCTTTTTCATAATGCAAATGATGTATCTTTATTAGTTTCCCTTTTTTGGCCAAATTCTCCTTGCAGATTCTGTATACCTGCTAATTGTGACATAATCCTTTCAGAAATTTCATGAAATATATTTCCTGATGTGGAAGATCCATTTATAACAGGCAGTACTAGAAATGCAAAAGTGCAAATAATGATTTATCATTAGCTGTGAAGCTACCCTTAAGCATTTAAATATAACGCAGACTCATTACCAAAGCAATTACAGTGCACATAACTACTCAAATATGAACATAGAACAGTTCTAAATCACTTTATAATTAATAATATATACCATTGGTCATAATTCTGGAACATCAGAGACAATCTAGGGTTGTATGTAATTATGGTACATCTATCACTTTACAACAAAGCCATTAGCCTCTTGAACACTTCTGCTGCCGAATTGTGTTTAAGTGGGGCATTATATATGTAATACAAAAAAAAAAAAAAGATTTCATAATGACAAGATTTCATAATGACCCATTCACAGATCAAAATTCCAAGGCAGGATGACTTGAGAATTTAGGCTTCTTTATTTGATGGTGTCCATGTTCATTGTCAACAGTACCAATCAAATAGAAAACCAGACTGTGATCTCAACTTATTTTCATCTTTAAAAATATACATAAAGATTGCCACTTATCAGAGCATCTTTTAAGTTACAAGAATTTTTATGTTTAGTCTTCCATAAGACTCTTTTTGTGTTAATACACTATATAAAGAACTCTTTGCTGTATCCATTAATGATACTTTAAAACTATTTTTATTAAGTCAATGACTCAATCCTAAAATACCCTAATAAGGATAATTTATTTATGATACTATAAATGAAGTTCTTACATCAAAGTTAAAAGAATGCCACTTTTTCATTTAACTCAAGAATTCTTTGTGGTGAAATATATTCATATTTATTTTAACCTTGTCTTTATTTTCAATCTTACATTTTCACTGTTTTCTTTTTTTTTTAAGTTTAATTATTTATTTTGACAGAAAGAGAGAGAGAAAGAGAGAGAGAGAGAGCAGGGGAGGGGCAGAAAGAGGGAGAGAGAGAATCTCAAGCAGGCTCCACACTGCCAGCACAGAGCCTGACTAGGGGCTCAATCCCACAAACCATGAGATCATGAACTGAGCCAAAATCGAGTCAGATGCTTAACCAACTGAGCCACCCGGGCGTTCCTTCACTGCTTTCTTATATATGTTCATATTCCTTTCTAAAGCTTGAATTCAAGAGAATTCTGGACACACCATTCATTTCTCTCATATCGCAACCATTTCTAGTAAAACACTACACAGCAAAATATAATTACTTATAATTAGAAGAACAAATGAAGAAAAAGTAATTATCTTAGAGTTTTCATAACATCAGTTTTTTAAGAGGGTGGTATATTCATCCCTAGCCAATTTTCCACTTTTCCCTCTTCATATGAATTAAACTCTACTTTTCTAACATTCTGAGTTAATAATAAAGTCCTTCTATGTAGTAAGCCAAAACAAAACACAACAGAAAAAACAACAATAGAAAAAAAAACACAATCAAATTCTTCATTAGTATATCACATTAAACAGAAGAATAGTGTTATAGGTGTTCTTTCTAATTTTCTGCAAGGTGGAGGCTGGAGGGTACTAGGAAACTAGATAATAATTCTAACTAAAAAGTATTTCCCCACAATCTTGTTAAGTTAAATTTGGAAAACACTACTTATTACTAGGTTCAATTTTAGAGGATTGTAAAGATGGCAATATAATTCAGTTATTAAAGTTTCCTCTTTGATGATTCATTTATATTTAGAAAGTGAATTTTGTTTAGAAGATAATTTAATAAATCCTTGGAATGGCTAAAACTTTTGATTATTCTGACATGTAATATTAAAATCAGTCTACTACATTGCCATCTTTTTGCTCCTGAGATTAAGTTATCCACCAAATCCCTTTGTATTGCCCTTTGTATAAGGGTAATTCCTCTTTATACCAAAGAACATACAGACATTTTTGGTTTTTATTCTTCTGAGCAACAAAACCCTTTCTATGGAGTTTATAAAACTAAATGATATAGACTGTTAACCCATAAGCCATGAAACCTTTTAAAATGATGTGATGAGTTTATACAAACCAATAATTCATACATATGATACATATGATAAAACTGTCTTCCTTTCTATTTAACCAATTATTTATTTTATTTGTTTTTACTATTTATATTTTTATTTTTAAAGTTTTATTTAATTCCCAGTTAATATAATGTAATATTACTTTCAGATGTACAATATAATAATTCAACACTTCCATACAAGAACTGTTACTCATCACAACAAGTACACTTCTTAATCCCCATCACCTGTATAACTCATTCCCCACCCCCGCCATCCACCTTCCCTCTGGTAAACATCAGTTTGTTCTCATAGTTAAGAGTCTGTTTTTTGATTTTCCTCTTTCTATCTCTCTCTTTTTTTTAATTTTCTAATTAGTTTTGTTTCTTAAATTATACATATGAGTGAAACAATATAGTATTTATCTTTCTCTGACTGACTTAGTTCACTTAGCATAATACTAACTAGCTCCATCCAAGTCATTGCAAGTGGCAAGACTTCATCCCCTTTTCTATGGCTGAGTAATATTTTATTTGTATATTTATACCACACCTTTTTTTTTTTTTTTTTTTTTTTTTTTTTTTTTTATACCACACCTTCTTTATCTACTCATCAGTTGATGGACACACAGGCTGTTCTCATAGTTTGGCTATTGTAGATAATGCTGCTATAAACACTGGGATGCATGTGTCCTTTTGATATAGTATTTTTGCATTCTTTTGGTAAATAAAATGGTAGTGCAATTGCTGGAACATAAGATAGTTTTATTTTTAATATTTTGAGGAACCCATACTGTTTTCCAGAATTTCGGCATCGGTTTGCATTCCCACCAAAAATTTTAGAGGGTTCCCCATTCTCCACATTGCCAGCACATGATGACTCTGTGTTGCTGATTTTAGCCATTGTGATAGGTGCAAAGTGATTTCTCCTTGTAGTTTTGATTTGTATTTTCCTGATTATAAGTGATGTTGAGCATCTTTTCATGAGTCCGTTGGTCATCTGTATATCTTTTTGGGGGAAAAAAGCCTATTCCTGTATTCTGCCCACTTTTAATTGGATTATTTGTTTTTCAGATGTTGAGTTTTATAACTTCTTTATCTGTGTTGGATACTAACCCTTTATCAGATATGTCATTTGCAAATATCTTCTACCATTCTGTAGGCTGCCTTTTCATTTTGTTGAATGTTTCCTTTGCTGTGCAGAAGATTTTTATTTTGATGTAGTTCTAATAGTTTATTTTTGCTTTTGTTTCCCTTGCCTCAGGAGACCCATCTGGAAAGAAGTTGCTGTGGCTGATGTCAGGGCTACTGCCTGTCTTCTCCTTGCGGATTTTATTGGTTTTATGTCTTACAATTAGATCTGTAATTCATTTTTAATTTATTTTTGTGTTAGGTGTAAGAAAATGGTCCAGTTTCATTCATTAATATGTTGCTGTCAAGTTTTTCCAACACCATTTGTTGAAGAGACAGTCTTTTTCCCATTGGATATTTTTTTTTTCTGCTTCATTGAAGATTAACTGACCACATAGTTGTTAGTTCATTTCTGGGTTTTCAATTGTGTTCTATTGATCTATGTGTCTATTTTTGTGCCAGAACCATACTGTTTTGATTACTACAGCTATGTAGTATAACTTGAAGTCTGGAATTGTGATGCTTCCAGCTTTGTTTTCCTTTTTCAAGGTTGCTTTGGCTACTTGGGGCCTCATGTGGTTGTATAAAAAAAACAGAATTGTTTGTTCTAGGTCTGTGAAAAATTCTGGTTGTATTTTTTTTTAAGTTTTTTAATGTTTATTTATTTTTGAGAGAGAGAGAGAGAGAGAGAGAGAGAGAGAGAGACAGGCAGACTGACAGAATGCAAGCATGGGAAGGGCAAAGAGAGAGGGAGACACAGAATCTGAAGCAGGCTCCAGGCTCTGAGCTGTCAGCACAGAGCCTGATGCAGGGCTTGAACTCATGAGCTGTGAGATCATGACCTGAGCCGAAGTCAGATACTTACCCACTGAGCCACCCAGGTGCCCCATGCTGGTTGTATTTTGATAGGGATTGCATTAAATATATTGATTACCTTGGGTACTATCAACATTTTAACAATATTTGTTCTTCCAATCCTTTAGCATGGAATGTCTTTCCATTTCTTTATGTCATCTTTAATTTCTTTCATCAGTGTTTTTTGTTTTGTTTTCTTTGGTTTTGTTTGTTTTAAGAGTACAAGTTTTCACTCGAATAGCTAGTAATTCTTCTTATATGTTTAGTAGAATTTGTTTGTGAAACCACCTGGCCCTGGACTTTTGTTTGTTGGAGGTTTTTTGATTACTGATTCAATTTCTTTGTTGGTTATTAGTTTAAGTTTTCTATTTCTTCTTGTTTCAGTTTTGGTAGTTTATGTGTTTCTAGGAACTTATCCATTTCTATGGGTTGTCCAATTTGTTAGCATATAGTTTTTCATAATATTCTCTTATAATTGTATTCCTGTGCTGTTGGTCATTATTTCTCTTCTCTCATTTGTGATTTTATTTATTGGGGTGTTTTTCTTTTCTCATAAGTCTGGCTAGAGGTGTATCAATTTTATTAGTTTTCTCAAATACCAGCTCCTAATTTCATTGATCTGTTCCATTGCATTTTTTTTAGTTTCTACATCATTTATTTCTGACCTAATCTTCATGAATTTCCTACCTTTTGCTGGATTTATGCTTTGCTTATTGTTCTTTTTCTTGCTCCTCTAGGTGTATGGTCAGGTTATTTATTTGAGATTTTTCTTAATTCATAAGTTAGGTCTGTATTCCTTTCTACTTCCCTTTTACAACCACTTTTGCTACATCCCAAAAGTTTTGGACCATTGTGTTTTCATTTTCGTTTGTTTCTATGTGATTTTTAAAATTTCTTCTTTGATTTCTTGACTGACCCATTCATTCTTTAGTAGCATGTTGTGTAACCTTCATGTATTTGTAGTCTTTCCAGAGATTTTCTTATGGTTGGTAGCATGTCATACCATTGTGGTCAGTAAGGATGCATGGTATTATTCCAATCTTTTTGTGTTTGTTAAGGTCTGATTTGTGACCTCATGTGTGATCTATTCTAGATATTGTCCTATGTGCACTTGAAAAGAGTGTGTGTTCTGCTTTTTTAGAAAGGAATATTCTGAATTTATCTGTGAAGTTCATTTGGTACATTGTGTCATTCAAAGTATTGTTTCCTTATATAATTTCTGTTTAGATCATCTGTCCATGGATATATACACACAAACACACACACACACACACACACACACACACGTATTATGATTATAATGATAGTGCTATTATTATCAAAGAATTCCTTTATGGTTTTATTAATTGTTTTATATATTTGGGGTTCTTCCAAGTTTGGTGCATAAATATTTACAATTGTTATAACTTCTTGTTCAAGTCTCCCCTTTATTGTGAATGTAATGCCCTTCTTAATTGCTTATTGCGGTCTTTGTGTTAAAGGCTATTTTTTTCTGACGTATGTTTTGCTACTCCAGTTTTCTTTTGAGATCCATTTACATAGTAAATGTTTCTCCATCCCCTCAGGTTCATTTTGCAGGTGTATTTAGGTCTAGAATGAGACTTGTTGGCAGAAGATAGATGGTCTTTCTTTTTAATCCATTCTGACACCCTATGTTTTTTTATTGGAGCACTTAGTCCATTTATAATCCTAGTAGTTATTGACAGATATGTATTTATTTTCATTTTATTACTTGTTTTGTTGTTGTCTGGAGATTTTCTCTGATCCTTTCTTGTCTTTGTCACTTTTGGTTTTTCCTTTCCACTCAAAGCATCCTCTTTAATATTTCTTGCAGGGCTGGTTTAGTGGTCACAAACTTTGGAAAACTATTTCTCCTTCTGTGCTGAATTTTAGCCTTGCTGTATAGAATATTCTTTGCTGCAGATTTCTCACTTTTAATATAACATGACAGTCCCTTCTGGATTGTGATGTTACTGTTGAGAAATCTGCAGATAGCCTAATGGGTCTTCCCTTATAAGTTAAGGATTCCTTTTTCTTGATGTTTTAAGATTTTTCTTTATCATTATATTTTGCAAATTTAATTGCGATGTCTTGGTGTTGGCCTGCTTCTATTGATTTTGATGGGAATTCTCTTTGCCTCCTGGACCTGGAGGTGTGTTTCTTTCCCCAGTTTAGGGAAGTTTCATCTATGATATCTTGAATTAAATCCCCGCTCCCCTTCTCTCACTTCTTTTCCTGGGAATTCTACAATATGGATGCTATGACCTTTCATGGAGTCATTGAGTTCCTAAGTCTATTCTTATATTCCATAATTCTTCTTTCTGTATTTTGTTCAGCTTTATTATTTCCAATTATTTTGTCTTCTAGGTCACTAATTCATTCCTTTGCTTCTTCTAGCCTTGTGTTCATTACATCAAGCTGGCTTCCAATCTCATTTATTGTTTTTGTCATCTCTGATTGATTCTTTTTTTTAACTCTTCTATCTCTGTACAAAAGGTCAAACTCATGTTTTCTATTCTTTTCTCAATCCCACTGAGTAACCTTATGATTGTTGCTAAATTCTCCATCAGGCATGTTTCTTATATCTGTTTCACTTAGATATCTGGCTGTGGCTTTATCTCGTTCTTTCATTTGGGATAAATTCCTGTCTTAGATTTTGTTTAATTCTTTGCCTTCTTCTGTGAGTTAGAAAAGCCAGTTATGTTTCCTGATCCTGAAGGTAATGACTTTATGAAGAAGAGGTCATATAATGTTCAGGGCCTGGTGCTTCATGGAGTGTCTCTGGTGTGTGGGGCATGTGTTCTGCTGTTGTTTTGCCTACTCTGTCCTTCAGACCAGTCATCTGCAGAGGTTCTCATTACTTACTATGTGCAGTGTTGGGTTCTTGGCCTGAATGTGGTGAATTTTGTCTAAGTGTGCTCTGATCCACTTGGGAAATGAGACCTGATTAATATTAAACTAAGTATTTTAATCTGAGTATAATACTAAAAATTATTATAATTATAGTAAATGCTCACTTAATTTCAGGGTTCTGATACATCGGACACTTTTTTAAGTGAAGATTAGTGTAAGAACTAACAATTACAATGTGCTTTGATATTCCAGGAAGGTCTTTGAATATTCAGAGTATATTACAGGCAACATTAGATAATATATTTACAATGCATTATTAAGGAATATTTTCCAAGTGCCTATACTGCAGCAATTTATGGAGATGAAAATAGATTCTGGTGCCAGTTTTTATAAAATGGCATGCCACTAAAAAGCCTTCACAAAACATTACACTAAGTGAAAGAGGTCAGTAACAGATCACATATTTATATGATTTCATTTATATGAGATGTTGAACATAGGGAAATTTATAGATATAGAAAGTAGATTAATGGTGGTCTACAAATGGATGAGGGGATAGAAGAGTTACTGCTAGTGGTTATTCTGTTTCTTTTTCATAATAAGAACACATTCTAAAATTAATTGTGATGATGATTGCACAACTTTGTGAGTATAACAACCATTGGATTATACACTAAATGGGTAAATTGTGTGGTATGTGATTTATATCTCAATAAATAAATATCTCAATAAATCTGTTACCAAAAGAGGACTTTATATACTAAAGCATATATGGAAATATTTTATGAGATCCCTGTATGCTTCACTGCCTGCTGGAACTAAGGACTACATAATTTGCAACCACCAAAGTCACTTGAAGTTGATGTTTGCAGTTGTAGACATCCTTCAACTTGAATTGCAAATTCTCCAAGGTGACTTTTATTTTAAAAAGAATGTTTCCTTCATTCTACAGTTTAACAAAAATCAACATATATGTCTAAGTATATGTTTTCTTAGTGTATAAGAAAATTGGCCAGTATAGGGAAGAGGAAAACCTATTCGAAAATCTGTTTTTCTGTTATGAAGATAAACATTTTTAGGAAAAATGAAAATAGAAAGCTACTCCTCCCACCCCAAAGTTATTAACCTAGCACGCAGCAAAGGGATCCTGGTTTAACAAGGAAGTATACTGATATTACTCTGCTCAAAAACATTCCACAGGTTTTTCATCTCACTCTATTTAAAAGTTGAAGTCTTTAAAATGACTACAAGGGCCTACAACAGGGTTAGGTTAGCAAACAGTTTTTGTAAAGGGGCAGATAGTAAGTATTTCAGCCTTAATAGGGTACTAAGGTGTATGTTAAACTGCTCAATTCTGCTCTTGTGGAGCAAAACAGCCACAGGTAGTACATAAATGAATGAACATGACTGTATGCCATAAAACTTTATTTATGGAAATGAAATTTGAATCTCACAATATTTTCACATGTGAAGTAATATTATTTTTCTTGAGTTTTTTTCTAATCATTAAAAAAAAATGGGGTGCCTGAGTGGCTTATTTGGTTAAGCGTATGACTTCGGCCTAGGTCATTATCTCACAGTTCCTGAGTTGGAGCCCCGTGTCGGGCTCTGTGCTGACAGCTCAGAGCCTGGAGCTTATTTCAGATTCTGTGTCTCTCTCTCTCTCTCTCTCTCTCTCTCTCTGCCCCTTCCCTACTAGTGTGTTCTCTCTCTCTTTCTCTCTCCCTCTCTCTCTCCAAAATAAGTGAATATTTTAAAACTTAAAAAAGTAAAAACATAAAAACCATTCTTAGCTCTTGGACTGTCTGAATATAGTTTGCTGACTTCCACTCTCTCTGTCCTTATCTCCTACTTCTTTTCTCTTGGCTAGGTCATGTTAAGAAGACAACCAGAAGCCCAAAATGGAGTCACTTATGTTAGGCCACATCACAAAACTAGTGTTTAATACCTAACCTATTTGCACTTTCAACTTCCCCCAGAAATGTAGTCTTAACTGGTCAGTCAGTAATTTTCTTGTAAACAACAATGAGGTAATTTGTCACTTGGGCTTTCTCCATCTTCCAGAGGAAGATGAGGTAATCTACCTAATGAGACTCTTACCATCAAACGTGACCTCAACCAAAATAATTTTTTTTTCTGACTTCCTTGTCCTGTCTTTAAAAACCTTGCACTTCTTTTAGCCCTTTGGTATTACTCTCTACTTGCTAGATGGGATGCTGCCTGATCCATGAATTATTAGATATTCAAATTTACTCAGTTGAATTTTATTTTTTTCACAGTTGACTCCAGAGATGCTAATTTTGCTATCTACATCAGGCATACATCTTGTACCTTTGTAATTTTGTTCCTTCTGTATGGAATCAGCTTGCCCCAGATAGTCACATGGTTTATTCCCTCATCTTTTTCAAATCTTTGCACAGATGTCACCTACAATATCCACAACAAGACATTTTTTTTTAATTGTATTTCTTTGCTTTGCTAATGAATACTGCTCAAGAGCAAATGTGGGACTAATTAGCATTCCAGTGTCTTAATTTGAACATATAAAAAGACTTTTTTGCTATATCTTATAATTTGTAGATGAAAACCAATTATTGACTGAATAATTGGAAGTGAGCAACCTCTTGACTCTGTTATTCCTTTCTCATTACCAAAGATTGGCAGTCCAGATTTTCTCCACCAAGATTATAATTCTTGTTCTAATTACTGTACTCAAAAGGCCTACAACTTACTTAATGTATTCCTCTGTACACATACACATGCAAACATACACACATATGCACATCATTAACATAGAAATAAAATATGAACTATGCAGTAAGTCAGTAAGTACAATTTGTTTGTTTTTTTTTTTTCCATTAAGCTTTCTTATTTTAATTCCAGTATAGTTAGCATACAGTGTTATATTAGTTCAGGTATAATATAGTGAGTCAACAATTCTATACATTACTCAGTGCTCCTGATGTTAAGGATACTCTTTAATCCCCATCACCTATTTCACACTTCCCTCCACCCATCTACCCTCTGATAACCATAAGTTTGTTCTCTACAGATAATCTTTTTTCTGGTTTGTCTCTTTTTCTTCCTTTGCTCATTTGTTTTGTTTCTTAAATTCCACATAGAAATGAAATCATCTAGTATTTATCTTTCTCTGACTGATTCATTTTACTTAACATGATATTCTCTAATTTCATCCATGTAATTGCAAATGGCAGGATTTCACTTTTTATGGCTGAATAATATTCCAGAATAATATATATTACACCTTCTGTATCAATTCATCTATTGACAGACACTTCTACTGTTTCCATAATTTAGTTATTGTGAGTAATGCTGCTATAACCATAGGGCTGCACATATCCTTTCGAATTTGTGTTTTTGTATTCTTTGGGTAAATACCCAGTAGAGTGATTACTAGATCGTAATGTAGTTATATATTTTTAGTTTTTTGAGGAACTTCCATACTGTTTTCCACAGTGGTTGCACCAGTTTGAAGTCCCAGAAACAGTGCAAGAGGGTTCCTTTTTTTTCACATCCTCCCAATGTTTGTTGTTTCTTGTGCTTTTGATTTTAATTATTCTGACAGGTGTGAAGTGTGCTATCTCATTGTAGTTTTGATTTGAATTTCCCTGAAAATGAGTAATGTTGAGCATCTTTCATGTGTCAGTTGGCCATCTGTATGTCTTTTTTGGAGAAATGTCTATTCCTGTCTTCTGTCCATTTTAATCAGATTATTTGTTTTTTTTTTGAATGTTGACTTGTATCAATTCTTTATATATTTTAGATGCTAACCCTTTATTGGATATGTTATTTGGAAATACCTTCTCCCATTCAGTAGGTTGTCTTTTAGTATTTTGATTGTTTCCTTCACTGTTCAGAAACTTTTTGTTTTGCTGTAGTCTCAATAGTTTATTTTTACTTTTGTTTCCCTTGCTTCAGGAGACATATCTAGAAAAATAGTTCTATGGCTGATGTAGAGAAACTACTGCCTATGCACTCTTTTGTGGTTTTTATGGTTCCAGGTCTGACAATTAGGTCTGTAATCCATTTTTAGTTTGTTTTTGTGTATGGTGCAAGAAAGTGGTCTACTTTCATTCATTAGCATGTAGCTGTCCAGTTTTCCCAACTCCATTTGTTGAGGAGACTTTTTCCCATTGCATATTCTTGCCCATTTTTTAGAAGATTAACTGACCATATAATCATGGATTTTTTTCCTGGCCTAGCTGGTTTCTTTCTTTCTTTCTTTCTTTCTTTCTTTCTTACACTCATCTATGTATCTATTTTTGTGCCAGAACCATAATCTTTTGATTGCTAGTGCCCTGAAATATTACTTGAAATCTGGAATTGTGATACTTCCGCTTTGTTTTTCTTTTTCTTGATTGTTTTGGCTAATCGGGGTCTTTTATGGTTGCCTACAAATTTTAAGATTCTTTGTTCTAGTTCTGTGAAACATGCTATTGGTATTTTTATAGGGATTGTATTAAATCTATAGATAGCTTTCGGTAGTAAAGACATTTTAACAATATTTTTTTTTCTTCCAATCCATGAGCAAGGAATGTCTTTCCATTTCTTTGTGTCATCATCAATTTCTTTCATAAATGTTTAATAGTTTTCAGAGTACAGATCTTTCACTTCTTTGGTTAAGTTTATTCCAAGGTATGTTCTTATTTTTGGTGCAATTGTAAATGAAAGTGCTTTCTTAATTTCTCTTTCTGTTGCTTCATTATTAATGTATAGAAATACAATAGATTTCTGTGTATTGATTTTGTTTCTTGTGACCTTACTGAATTCATTTATCCATCATAATAGGTTTTGGTGGAGTCTTTCAGGTTTTCTACATACAGTATCATGTTTTCTGCAAATAGTGAAAGTTTTATTTCTTCCCTAAGAATTTGGATGCCTTTTATTTCTTTTTGTTGCCTAATTGTTATGTCTAGTGCTTGCAGTGTTGTGTTGAATGAAAGTGGAGAGACTGGACATTCTTGTATTGTTATTGACCTTAGGGGAAAAGCTGTCAAACTTTTTTTTTTTCCATTGAGGATGATATTAGCTGTGGGTTTTTCATATATGGCATTTATTACATTGAGGTATGTTCCCTCTAAACCTATTTTGTCGAGTTTTTTTTTATGAATGTATGTATTACTTTGTCAAATGCTTTTTCTGTATCTAATGAAATTGAATCAGTAGCCAAAAAACTCCCAACAACCAAAAGTCCAGGACCAGAGGGCTTCAGAGGTGAATTCTACCAAAAATTTTAAGAAATGTTAATACATGTCCTTCTCAAACCATTCTAAAAAGTAGAATAGAAAGGAACACTTCCAAATTCATTCCATGATGCCTGCATTCCCCCGATACTAAAACCAGATAAAAACACTACAATAAAAAAAGAGAACTACAGGCCACTAGTTCTGATGAACATAGATACAAAAATTGTCAATAAAATATTAGCAAACAAATCCAACAATATATTAAAAAATCATTCACCATGATCAAGTAAGATTTATTACTGGGATGCAAGAGTGTCTCAATATTTGCAAAGCAATTAATGTGATACAACACATTAACCAGAGAAAAGACAAAAACCATATGATAATTTTAAAAGATACAATTTTTATTAGTATACTATTCTTTCCAAGAGAAGTGATAATTTCTTTATACAGTGTTCAAATGTTATTTATATTGAAACATAATCCCTATTCTTGCATAAGCACTTGAGGGACATATTCTTTCCCTCTTTTTGGAATAATAAAGCAGAACCTTAGTGAGATTTAATTAAATCTCTCACAATACCTTTTATTGCACAAATCATCATTGACCATATAGTTAAGAGCTGACACCTGAAAAAATTATTCATTCTTGGATAAGATAAATATTGAATGGAAATAATGCACTTAATTAAGCTACCATTGTGGCAAATTGTATGTGATAAGACAATGAATGATGTTAATTTCCTTCTTAATTAAGCTACATTGAAAAGAGGGACATATACAGGATAATAAACTCTTGACTCTGAAGCCCAATAACAAAATTAAACTATAAAATACATTAAATATGCTGTTTTATTAGTTCATAGTAACATGGGGAACCATAATCAAAGCAGGCTACCTTTTTTAATATAATGAAAACACTATCAGGTATTTTATTTTTATTTCCAAATACTTATTACTTTGTAATATCTAGATACTTCTCCTCCTCTGAGAACACATTTGTTTCTTTTTATTTCTTTTTCTGTAAATATTACTTTAGTAATAAGTTCTATTATAAATAAATAGAATATACATTCCAAAATGTGTATATTCTGTTCTTTTCTGAAACAGTCCATCTTACATGCACAGACCACTCGTACTGTCCTTGTATCCTAAGGAGTGTGGTTTTAATAAAAATACAACTATTACAAAAGCAAATAATGTCAGATATTCAAATCCACAAAAAATTTAGCCTTACCTTAAGAATTTAGGTAAATTGGGGCGCCTAGGTGGCTCAGTCAGTTGAGCATCCAACTTCGGCTCCGGTCATGATCTCGCTGTTCGTGAGTTCCAGCCCTGCGTTGGGCTCTGTGCTCACAGCTCAGAGCCTGGAGCTTGCTTCAGATTCTGTGTCTCCCTCTCCCTCTGCCCCTTCCCTGCTCACGCTCTGTCTCTCTCTGTCTCTTAATAATAAATGAACGTTAAAAAATAAAGAATTTAGGTAAATTATATATACATATTTTTAAACTCAACAAATATTAATCACAACTAAACATAATAGAATAAAACTATTCACTTTTTTAAATTTAATTTAATTTTTTATTTATTATTTTGAGAGAGAGCGAAAGTGCATGTGCAAGTTGGGGAGGACCAGAGAGAGAGGGAGAAAGAGAGAACCTCAAGCAGGCTCTGCACTATCAGTGCACTGTCAGTACAGAGCCTGATGCGGGGCTTGAACTCACAAACACAAGATCATGACCTGAGCTGAAGTCAGATGCTTAACCAACTGAGCCACCTAGGTGCCCCAAAACTATTCATTTTTAAATGGTGTGGTATATGATATTAGAAAATCATCTTGTCTGGACAATGATTCAATAAGATCAATTCAAGTATATATTGTGCTTCAGGTGTGTATTGCTTTCAAAATTATTAGGGCATTCTATTAAGTGGTAATGTACTTTGCACCCATAACTGAAATTTTTCCAAGAAGTTCATAAAAGCATAGGAAATATTGTAGCTTGATACTTGAACACCATAATTGTTTTAGCTCTAAAAATCTGAAAATGGCCTCAATTTCTTCAGCCCCAAAACTACTTTCAGATTTATATATGCAAAACATGATACTTTTGAAATCACATTTATTTTCCCAAATCTCTATGGAAACCATACAATCATTCATCCATCCATTCATTCATTCATTCAACAAATCTTTAAGAATACCTATCATATATCAGGTGTTCTGCTTGCTCTTAGAGATTTAGGGGTAAACCAGGTAGATATTTTTTCTGGTATTAATGAACTTTTCTTTTTAATAAAACAAGGGAATATATTTATTCACATTAGGATAGGAGAATTCATTCCAACATACCATCCACATAAGCAGATGTATGTTTCTTCATGTTTCCACTGATAATTATACTCTACAAGTAGCAGTAGGGAATCTGTGTATTAAACGATGTAACATCATTTTTCTAGGTCATTGTACCTACTGCACCACAAAAAGAATGTTGACCCCATCAAAAAATAATATAGTTTTGATGAACATAAACATGCATATTCTGATCACAAAGCACTGTATGTGTCAATCATAATTAATGTGATACAGATAGGAAAGCTCAGTATTTCAATAAAAATGCCTATTTTTTAAAATAATATTAAAGCTGATTCAATAATAAAAGTTTCTTAAAGTATGTACACTGATAACAATTTGTCTATGGGTCTAATGGGAATTTATTAAAATGTGTTTTTTGGGGCACCTGGGTGGCTCAGTCGGTTAAATGTCCAACTTCAGCTCAGGTCATGATCTCACACTCCGTGAGCTCAAGCCCCGCGTCGGGCTCTGTGCTGACAGCTCAGAGGCTGGAGCCTGCTTCAGATTCTGTGTCTCCCCCTCTCTCTGTCCCTCCCCAGTTCATGCTCTGTCTCTCTCTGTCTCAAAAGTAAAAATAAAAACATTGAAAAAAATTAGAAAAAATAAATAAAATGTGGTTTGGACTAGATGGGTAGTCAAGGGATTTTTTTTAAGAAATAGAAGCAACTGAGGGTTGATGGGAGGTGGGAGGGAAGGGAAAGTGGGTGATGCCCATTGAGGAGGACACCCATTGGGATGAGCACTGGGTGTTGTATGGAAACCAATTTGACAATAAATTTAATATTAAAAAAAATTTTGTAACTTCAGATGGTGACAGATGGCAACTAGACTTAGTGTGGTGATAATTTTGCAGTATATATAAGTGTCAATCACTATGCTATACACCTGAAACTAATATAATATTGTATGTCAATTACACTTCAATAAAACAATAAAAAATAAAATATAAATAAATAAATAAATAAATAAAAGCAGAGAAGTAAATATGTGAAATGGTTTGTAACAATAATACAAAGGAAGAATCTTGGCAATATGTACAACATTTTTATTTAATGAATAGATTATCATTGTTCAAAATTTTGTTCTAATTTTCCTAATATTATATCATGTATATATTCTTCTAGAGATGTATGCATTATTAAAACCACACCTTTGGGGCGCCTGGGTGGCGCAGTCGGTTAAGCGTCCGACTTCAGCCAGGTCACGATCTTGCGGTCTGTGAGTTCGAGCCCCGCGTCGGGCTCTGGGCTGATGGCTCGGAGCCTGTTTCTGATTCTGTGTCTCCCTCTCTCTCTGCCCCTCCCCCGTTCATGCTCTGTCTCTCTGTCCCAAAAATAAATAAAAAACGTTGAAAAAAAATAAAAAATAAAAAAAAAACCACACCTTAAATTGAAAATGAATAAAAATATATATGAACTATATTACTCATAAAATGGTTACATTCTAGCAGTACAAAATTATCTTAAAAATAATGTTAAGGAATTAATTAGACATATGCACTAATTAGGGTATTAATTTCTATAGAAGAACTGGATAAAAAGAAGAATTCATTAACTTTATTAATTTACTTAATTTCTGGAAATATATGGCAACATCAATTCCAACAATGAAAACTGTAATAGCAATAATGTAGTCTATGTTTGTGCTCATAGGTATGTATTTTGGAACATTAATCTCTTCTAAATTGATTATATTATCTGCAAAAAGTAATCTAATAAGAACAAATCATTGCCTTAGAAAATGTAAACAGAATTTTGACAAATAATCTTTCTGTTTAATTATTTAATTTATGAAGACATATTTTCTGACGAACTGGAAACTTAAAAAAATAACACTGAGATGGACTCCAGGGTGGCTCAGTCTGTTAAGTGAATGGCTCTTGATTTTGGCTCAGGTCATGATCTCACAGTTGGTGGGATTCAGCCTTGCACTGGGCTCTGTGCTGACAGCAGGGAGCCTGCTTGGGATTCTTTCTCTCCTCTCTCTGTAGCTCTCCCACTCATGTTTTCCCCCTCTCTCTCAAAATAAAGAAACATTAAAAAAAAACTAATATTGAGAGATTTCATGTAAGAATCCGTTTTTGTTGTTGTTGTTGTTGTTGTTATGTGTCTCTTCCTTTCCAGTTGAAGGCATGCACAATTCCTACAACATTACTTCCTCACCAAGTATGTTGCTGACTGACATCCACGTCGAATGAAATCAGGGACGTCAGATTAATTATTTCTTTTCTCTTTCTCTAAATACTATTTAGCTCATACTTTCACCAGAATAATGTTTTACATTTGTATAGTATCTCAAAAATTTCTTAAAATGTTTCTGTATTCATAATAATTAAGAGTAACACCTTACTTGGTAGATCTATTCATTGGTGCAGGAGTCTGGAGAGACTGGAGATTTTTTTTTTTTTTTTTGAGAGAGAGAGCATGAGCAGGGGAGGGGCAGGGGGAGAGGCAGATAAAGAACCTGAAGCAGGCTCCAGGCCAGATGCAGGGCTGGCATTCACAATTGTGAGATCATGACCTGAGCCAAAACCAAAAGTCAAGTCAGAAACTTAACCAACTGAACCACCCAGCTGCCCTGAGACTGGAGATTTTAAGTAGCTACTTAACAAATCTTCACATTCCAAATACAGAGTGAGCCTAATACTAATCAAAGTATCCTGTACTGAGACCAAATCATTCTTTTGGCTATTTACTCTTTTCTAATAACCAGATCCCCACTTCTGTGTGAGAATAATCTGATTCAATAATCACAACAACAATAACAAAACTAATAGCTCTGTATTGACAATATTTTACATTTGGATTGAGATATTGAACTAGAAGTGAAAAAGAAAGAGGGAAGAAGAACTATGTGGTCGCTTCTGATGTAACATTTATTTATTTAAACCTTGTCTTATTTCAAAAGGACTTAAGATTGGTGTTTCAATTATCAAAATAAAATATAACCAAATATAATAAAGGTAATCAATATAATTCAGCAGTGGAGAATAAAATAAATGAATCCAGGAATAGAGAGATTCAAAATTCTTGCAATTTAAGTAAGTCAGTCAGCATCACCTTATATATTAAAGAAAAATGAGAACACTAGTAAATTAGATGGAATATTATAGATACCTATTAATATTTATAACAATTTAATAAATGTACACTTTAATAATAAAAATACTTGAGGTCTTGACAGTGAACATATCAGATAAAGCATATATGCTTCTTAGCAATAGCAAATAATTAGGCTTATTTCATTTTATCACTCCTTGAAAAAGTTTTCATTTGTTATACATGTACTCAGTTTTCAAACAATTATGAGAATTTCTGTATCAGATATGCATGTTAAGAAAAGTTAAAATAAAAAAAAAGACATCTTGGATTAGAACTGAATCAAAGATGTATTTATTTATTTATTTTTTTTAAATTTTTTTTTTCAACGTTTTTTATTTATTTTTGGGACAGAGAGAGACAGAGCATGAACGGGGGAGGGGCAGAGAGAGAGGGAGACACAGAATCGGAAACAGGCTCCAGGCTCCGAGCCATCAGCCCAGAGCCTGACGCGGGGCTCGAACTCACGGACCGCGAGATCGTGACCTGGCTGAAGTCGGACGCTTAACCGACTGCGCCACCCAGGCGCCCCTCAAAGATGTATTTAATAAAAATTTTGCTACTTGGCAAAAAAAAATAAAGCTTCCCTTGTTTATAATACTGACATCATTAGCAGTGAAACTTTTTAAAACATATTCCAAAAAAAGCAGAAAAAAATATATTCCAATTTTAAGATAACATTTTTTCATTTACATTCTTCCACACTTTACATTTGTCATTTTTTTCCTTAAAACCTAACACACACACACACACACACACACACACACGTCTTCATTCTGGCAAAAATTCTATTCCAAATCAAAAGAAGAAATGTTTGTATTTTCAATATTTAATTTAAAAATCTGTGATTTTAATGACATATTTAACTAAACGTAAGATTTTTTAAAACAGTAGAATAAAAATGCAGGTGTTCTTAGAAAATAGTTATCCTTCTTTTTCTTTGGTTATGCATGAATTTTTTAAAATCACTTTATGGAGGTGTATATATACATACACACACACTATTCCTCTTTAATTGTTAAGAATTTGTCTGGTGCCTTCTTGAATGAATTCAGAAAGACCAGATTAAAATTAAGGGTTTTTTTTGTTTTTTTGTTTTTTTTTTTTCCTGAGCAAGTATTTTTATGAATAAATATTAGTTTATTATAATATCTTCTGTAAAGGCCAGGCATATAACTTTAGTTTAATAATAGTTTTGTTTGTTTCAAAAAGCTCTATTATAGGATGTTTGTAATAAGCACTGTTGCCTAGTACTACATGCTTATAAAATGATACAGCATTCAATAACTATGTCATCAAAACCAGTCACATTATTTATACTTATACCTTATGTAATAATGACAAACAACTTTCCTTTGTTTTTGAATACAGAACAGTATGCCTGTGGCAATGCCAACTTTTTAAGACTTTTATAGGAATTTAAACTACATACAAGTAGAATAACTTTCTTTTATGCATATACCATTCTAATTTTACCAACTCCACTGTTTTGACTAAGAAGGCACAATATTGTTTATGTTGAATATATCATATTGATAAACATTATCATGTTGCTATATTTATATATACAATCGGAACTGTCTATAATGGATCATGATACTAAATGTTGCCTGCATGTACTACATTGTTCTTTTCAAATAACTCAATATTAAATTTCATTTTCTATTTACTCAATCAGGAAACATGATTAATCAGTATATGCATTCAAATATATTCATCAACTCATGCAATAAATATTTTCTGAGTTCATATTATGTGCCAGATACTTATTAGGCACTGAAGATACAATTATAAACAAGACAGACATGTGTCCTGACCCACAAGGAGTACACAGCCTACCAGGTAAGACAGGCCAAAAACAAACAAAAAACAAATGAATGAAGGAATTAGAGGTCACAAACTAAAGATTCAAGGCCAGATATAGACAACACATGTTTTGCTTAGTCCACACATTGTTCCACAAATTTTGTTTTATCGCATTAAAAATATGCAACATTTCATAAAAATTTAGACTCATACTTTTTACAAAGGACCTTAGAATATTTCCAACTTTACAGCTCTACTTCCAAATGACCTGGTACCAAATAGCTATTGTCCAATCTAAATGCAAAATGTCATCTCTGCTTAGCCAGAGTCCTTGCAATACCTCATACAGCTTTATAGCAGGTTCATTTACCCATTTATTTACCTGCCTGGTCCCTGTAGCACTTTAGTTTGTAACCCCTGAAGTAGATCTTAATTACAATTTGTGACACATACAATAGAGGGAAAAAATGAATGAAGTATAAAAACCAGATCTGCTTAATATAGTAGTGCTATGGACAGCATCTCTGAGGGTGCTGACAGTTGAAGTATGAGAAGAATGGAGGGCGCAGTGTCTTAGGCAGAAAGTAAAATCAAGTTTGTGTTTTTCATAAAGAAAGGAGGCCAGTGTGACTGGAATATATATATATATATATATTTTTTATTTTTTTTTTATTTTTTAATATATGAAATTTACTGTCAAATTGGTTTCCATACAACACCCAGTGCTCATCCCAAAAGGTGCCCTCCTCAATACCCATCACCCACCCTGCCCTCCCTCCCACCCCCCATCAACCCTCAGTTTGTTCTCAGTTTTTAACAGTCTCTTATGCTTTGGCTCTCTCCCACTCTAACCTCTTTTTTTTTTTTTTCCCTTCCCCTCCCCCATGGGTTTCTGTTACGTTTCTCAGGATCCACATAAGAGTGAAACCATATGGTATCTGTCTTTCTCTGTATGGCTTATTTCACTTAGCATCACACTCTCCAGTTCCATCCACGTTGCTACAAAAGGCCATATTTCATTCTTTCTCATTGCCACGTAGTATTCCATTGTGTATATAAACCACAATTTCTTTATCCATTCAGAGTGCCAAAATGAAGAAATCAGGAGACTATAGATGCTGGAGAGGATGTGGAGAGACGGGAACCCTCTTGCACTGTTGGTGGGAATGCAAATTGGTGCAGCCGCTCTGGAAAGCAGTGTGGAGGTTCCTCAAAAAATTAAAAATAGACCTACCCTATGACCCAGCAATAGCACTGCTAGGAATTTATCCAAGGGATACAGGAGTACTGATGCATAGGGGCACTTGTACCCCAATGTTTATAGCAGCACTCTCAACAATCGCCAAATTATGGAAAGAGCCTAAATGTCCATCAACTGATGGAATATATATATTGAGCAAGAAGGAAAAAGAAATGAAATGAGGTTAAAGACATAAACTACAGTCAAATCATGTAAGGTGTTGTAGCTTATGGTAAATATTTGGCACTTATTCTAAATGCACTGGGAAGTCATAATAATCTGATTTATAGTTTCCAATATTACTCTAGCAAAGTTTGTGACTTGGAGCCCCAGGTGGGGCTCTGTGCTGACAGCTCAGAGCCTGGAGCCTGCCTAGGATTTTGTGTCTTTCTCTCTGCCCCTCCCCGACATGTGTTCTCTCTCTTTCTCTCTCTCTCTCTCTCTGCCTCTGTCTCTCTCTTTCAAAAATAAATAAACATTAAACATTTAAAAAAAGAAACATTGAGTAACAAATTACATACAGATTAAGAAAAATGTGCACTGATAGCAAACACACCCTAGTAACTTGAACACAATATGTTTACAAAGACCGAAAATACTTAATAGATTTCCAAGGCTAGTTAAAAAAAATAGAAGATATGTCTGAGAATATACATATTGTTATTGAAATTTAAAAAAGTATAACTCAAAACAACTAATTATCATATAATAGATTAAATAAGCTTGCATATTGGCTGATACTACACGTTCATACTATCAAGTTAATGAAGTAGGGTGAGAAAATCTAATAGCTGACTAGAACCAAAAATTACATGAAAGTGTACTAGACCACTGAAATACCTTAAAAAAATAAAGACTACATGATTTAAAGGCATCATAGTACAGTGTTCACACAGTACATATAATGAAAGTATATGGAGAAACATATGTTATTAATTTTGTACAGCAAATATATTTAGGCCTGAGAAGACAAAGTCATGTTCAAGTAAATTTTATTTTTACCTATCATAGTCATATTATGATTGTCTCTTTGTGAAGGACAAACCATTTTCTGCATTAAGACATCATATTCAAATATATGTGGTCTGCCTTCATTCATGGGTCTTAAAAGGTATCACACTTTCATACAATATCACTGCAGTGATAGGTTTAAGATAAGAAAAAAGTTTAAAATATGATTTTGGCAATGAACATCTAAAATAACTTCATCAAGAGGATCCTAGGAAGATGGCGGCGGTAGGAGGACGCTGGGCTCACCACACGTCCTGCTGATCACTTAGATTCCACCTACACCTGACTAAATAACCCAGAAAACCGCCAAAGACTAGCAGAACGGAGTCTCCAGAGCCAAGTGCAGACGAGAGGCCCAGGGAAGAGGGTAGGAAGGGCGGAGAGGCGGTGCGTGCTCCACGGACTGGCAGGAGGGAGCCCAGGTGGAAGGGCTGCCCGCAGGCCAAGCAGAGCCCCCGAGTTTGGCTTGCAAAAGTGGAGGGGCCAGACGGAGTGTGTTCCGACAGCAAGCGGCTCTTGACATCTGGAACGTTATAAGCTAACAGCTCTGCTTGGAGAACAGGAGGGCTGGAGGACAACAGGAGGGAGAGTTGTTGAACCCCAGATGACAGAGATCAGCTCGGTGGGGAACAAAGGCGCTCGCCAGCACCATCTCCCTTGCCCATCCCCCAGCCAAAATCCCAAAGGGAACCAGTTCTTGCCAGGGAACTTGCTTGCACCGCACAAACACCCAAAGCTGTGCTTCTGCGGATCCATCCCTCTGGCGGGTCTGACCCCCTCCCGGTGCCTCAGGGCTCCTCCAGAAGCTGATCTCCAAAGGAAAAGCAAGCTGAGCCTGCCCCTCCCGCCCCTGTACACCTTTCCAATCCACCCCAGCTAATACGCCAGATCCCCAGCACCACAAGCCTGGCAGTGTGCAAGTAGCCCAGAAGGGCCACGCCACCCCACAGTGAATCCCACCCCTAGGAGAGGGGAAGAGAAGGCACACACCAGTCTGACTGTGGCACTAGTGGTGGGCTGGGGGCAGACATCAGGTCTGACTACGGCCCCGCCCACCAATGCAAGTTATTCAAGACAGCACAGGGGAAGTACCCCACAGTCCCACACCACTCCAGGGACTATCCAAAATAACGAGACGGAAGAATTCGCTTCAGAAAAACATCCAGGAAATAACAACAGCTAACGAACTGATTGAAAATGATTTAAACAATATAACAGAAAGTGAATTTAGAATAATAATCATAAAATTATTCTCTGGGCTTGAAAACAGTATAAAGGACAGCAGAGAATCTCATGCTACAGAGATCAAGGGACTAAGGAACAGCAAGGAGGAGCTAAAAAATGTTATCAATGAGCTGCAAAATAAAATGGAGACAACCACGGCTCGGACTGAAGAGGCAGAGGAGAGAATAGGTGAACTAGAAGATAAAATTATGGAAAAAGAGGAAGCTAAGAAAAAGAGAGATAAAAAATCCAGGAGTATGAGGGGAAAATTAGAGAACCAAGTGATGCACTAAAGAGAAAAAATCTACGCATAATTGGTATTCCAGAGGAGGAAGAGAGAGGGAAAGGTGCTGAGGGTGTACTTGAAGAAATAATAGCTGAGAACGTCCCCGATCTGGGGAGGGAAAAAGGCACTGAAATCCAAGAGGCACAGAGAACTCCCTTCAGACGGAACTTGAATCGATCTTCTGCACAACATATCATAGTGAAACTGGCAAAATACAAGGATAAAGAGAAAATTCTGAAAGCAGCTAGAGATAAACATGCTCTAACATATAAAGGGAGACCTATAAGACTCGTGACCGATCTCTCTACTGAAACTTGGCAGGCCAGAAAGGAATGGCAGGAGATCTTCAATGTGATAAACAGAAAAAAATATGCAGCCGAGAATCCTTTATCCAGCAAGTCTGTCATTTAGAATAGAAGGAGAGATAAAGGGCTTCCCAAACAAACACAAACTGAAAGAATTAAACACCACTAAACCAGCCCTACAAGAGATCCTAAGGGGGATCCTGTGAGACAAAGTACCAGAGACATCGCTACGAGCATGAGCCCTACAGACATCACAATGACTCTACACCCGTATCTTTCTATAATAACACTGAATGTAAATGGACTAAATGCTCCAACCAAAAGACATAGGGTATCAGGATGGAGAAAAAAACAAGACCCATCTATTTGCTGTCTACAAGAGACTCATTTTAGACCTGAGGACACCTTCAGATTGAGAGTGAGGGGATGGAGAACTATTTATCATGCCACTGGAAGCCAAAAGAAAGCTGGAGTAGCCATACTTATATCAGACAAACTAGACTTTAAATTAAAGGCTGTAACAAGAGATGAAGAAGGGCATTATATAATAATTACAGGGTCTATCCATCAGGAAGAGCTAACAATTATAAATGTCTATGCGCCAAATACAGGAGCCCCCAAATATATTAAACAATTACTCACAAACATAAGCAACCTTATTGATAAGAATGTGGTCATTGCAGGGGACTTTAACACCCCACTTTCAACAATGGATAGATCATCTAGACACACGGCCAATAAAGAAGCAAGAGCCCTGAATGATACATTGGATCAGATGGACTTGATAGATATATTTAGAACTCTGCATCCCAAGGAACAGAATATACTTTCTTCTCAAGTGCACATGGAACATTCTCCAAGATAGATCACATACTGGGTCACAAAACAGCCCTTCCTAAGTGGAAAAGAATTGAGATCGTACCATGCATACTTTCAGACCACAATGTTATGAAGCTTGATATCAACCACAGGAAAAAGTCTGGAAAACCTCCAAAAGCATGGAGGTTAAAGAACACCCTACTAACGAATGAGTGGGTCAACCAGGCAATTAGAGAAGAAATTAAAAAATATATGGAAACAAACGAAAATGAAAATACAACAATCCAAACGCTTTGGGATGCACCGAAGGCAGTCCTGGGAGGAAAATACATTGCAATCCAGGCCTATCTCAAGAAACAAGAACAATCCCAAATACAAAATCTAACAGCACACCTAAAGGAAATAGAAGCAGAACAGCAAAGGCAGCCTAAACCCAGCAGAAGAAGAGAAATGGTAAAGATCAGAGCAGAAATAAACAATATAGAATCTAAAAAAAAACTGTAGAGCAGATCAACGAAACCAAGAGTTGGTTTTTTGAAAAAATAAACAAAATTGATAAACCTCTAGCCAGGCTTCTCAAAAAGAAAAGGAAGATGACCCAAATAGATAAAATCATGAATGAAAATGGAATGATCACAACCAATTCCTCAGAGATACAAGCAATTATCAGGGAATACTATGAAAAATTATAAGCCAACAAAATGGACAACCGGGAAGACATGCACAAATTCCTAAACACCCACACGCTTCCACAACTCAATCAGGAGGAAATAGAAAGCTTGAACAGACCCATAACCAGCGAAGAAATTGAATCAGTCATCAAAAATCTCCCAACAAATAGGAGTCCAGGTCCAGATGGCTTCCCAGGGGAGTTCTACCAGACATTTAAAGCAGAGATAATACCTATCCTTCTCAAGCTATTCCAAGAAATAGAAAGGGAAGGAAAATTTCCAGACTCATTCTAGGAAGCCAGTATTACTTTGATTCCTAAACCAGACAGAGACCCAGTAAAGAAAGACAACTACAGGCCAATATCCCTGATGAATATGGATGCAAATATTCTCAGTAAGATACTAGCAAATCGAATTCAACAGCATATAAAAAGAGTGGTTTACCATGATCAAGTGAGATTCATTCCTGGGATGCAGGGCTGGTTCAACATTCGCAAATCAATCAATGTGATACATCACATGAATCAAAGTAAAGATAAGACCCATATGATCCTGTCAATCGATGCAGAAAAAGACTTTGACAAAATTCAGCACCCTTTCTTAATAAAAAACCTTGAGAAAGTCGGGATAGAAGGAACATACTTAACATCATAAAAGCCATTTATGAAAAGCCCACAGCTAACATCATCCTCAATGGGGAAAAACTGAGAGCTTTTTCCCTGAGATCAGGAACACGACAGGGATGTCCACTCTCACCGCTGTTGTTTAACATAGTGCTGGAAGTTCTAGCATCAGCAATCAGACAACAAAAGGAAATCAAAGGCATCAAAATTGGCCAAGATGAAGTTAAGCTTTCACTTTTTGCAGATGACATGATATTATACATGGAAAATCTGATAGACTCCACCAAAAGTCTGCTAGAACAGATACATGACTTTAGCAAAGTTGCAGGGTACAAAATCAATGTACAGAAATCAGTTGCATTCTTATACACTAATAATGAAGCAACAGAAAGACAAATAAAGAAACTGATCCCATTCACAATTGCACCAAGAAGCATAAAATACCTAGGAATAAACCTAACCAAAGATGTAAAAGATCTGTCTGCTGAAAACTATAGAAAGCTTATGAAGGAAACTGAAGAATATATAAAGAGATGGAAAAACATTCTGTGCTCATGGACTGGAAGAATAAATATTGTCAAAATGTCAATACTACCCAAAGCTATCTACACATTCAATGCAATCCCAATCAAAATTGCACCAGCATGCTTCTCGAAGGTAGAACAAACAATCCTAAAATTCATATGGAACCACAAAAGGCCCCGAATAGCCAAAGTAATTTTGAAGAAGAAGACCAAAGCAGGAGGCATCACAATCCCAGACTTTAGCCTCTACTACAAAGCTGTCATCATCAAGACAGCATGGTATTGGCACAAAAACAGACACATAGACCAATGGAATCGAATAGAAACCCCAGAACTAGACCCACAAACATATGGCCAACTAATCTTTGACAAAGCAGGAAAGAACATCCAATGGAAAAAAGACAGTCTCTTTAACAAATGGTGCTGGGAGAACTGGACAGCAACATGCAAAAGGTTGAAACTAGACCACTTTCTCACACCATTCACAAAAATAAACTCAAAATGGATAAAGGACCTGAATGTGAGACCAGAAACCATCAAAACCCTAGAGGAGAAAGCAGGAAAAGACCTCTCTGACCTCAGCCATAGCAATGTCTTACTTGACACATCCCCAAAGGCAAGGGAATTAAAAGTAGAGATGAACTACTGGGACCTTATGAAGATAAAAGCTCTGCACAGCAAAGGAAACAACCAACAAAACTAAAAGGCAACCAGCGGAATGGGAAAAGATATTTGCAAATGACATATCGGAAAGGGCTAGTTTACAAAATCTATAAAGAGTTCACCAAACTCCACACCCAAAAAACAAATAACCCAGTGAAGAAATGGGCAGAAAACATGAATAGACACTTCTTTAAAGAAGACATCCGGATGGCCAACAGGCACATGAAAAGGCGCTCAACGTCACTCCTCATCAGGGAAATACAAATCAAAACCACACTCAGATATCACCTCACGCCAGTCAGAGTGGCCAAAACGAACAAATCAGGAGACTATAGATGCTGGAGAGGATGTGGAGAAACGGCAATCCTCTTGCACTGTTGGTGGGAATGCAAATTGGTACAGCCGCTCTGGAAAACAGTGTGGATGATCCTCCAAAAATTAAAAAATAGACCTACCCTATGACCCAGCAATAGCACTGCTAGGAATTTACCCAAGGGGTACAGGAGTACTGATGCATAGGGGCACTTGTACCCCAATGTTTATATCAGCGCTTTCAACAATAGCCAAGTTATGGAAAGAGCCTAAATGTCCATCAACTGATGAATGGATAAAGAAATTGTGGTTTATGTACACAATGGAGTACTACATGGTAATGAGAAAGAATGAAATATGGCCCTTTGTAGCAACATGGATGGAACTGGAGAGTGTGATGCTAAGTGAAATAAGCCATACAGAGAAAGACAGTTATCATATGGTTTCACTATTATGTGGATCCTGAGAAACTTAACAGAAACCCATGCGAGAGAGGAAGGAAAAATAAACAGGTTAGAGTGGAAGAGAGCCAAAGCATAAGAGACTCTTAAAAACTGAGAACAAACTGAGGGTTGATGGGGGTGGGAGGGTGGGGAGGGTAAGTGATGGGTATTGAGGAGGGCACCTTTTGGGATGAACACTGGTGTTATTTGGAAACCAATTTGACAATAAACTTCATATATTGAAAAAATAAATAAATAAAATAACTTCATCAGAATTGATTTTTAATTTATTTTTTATTGAAATGTAGTTGACAGAATTCTACCTATTCTTTTATTTGTTTGTATTTTTGTTTGTTTCTGTTTTATTTTGTTTTTTTTTTTTTGAAATTCTACCCATTCTTTTTTTATTATTTTTTTAAGGTTTGTTTATTTATTTCGAGAGAGAGAGCAACCATGCATGAACAGGAGAGGGGCAGAGAAAAAGGGAGAGAAGGAATCCCAAGCATCCTCCATGCTGCCAGCACAGAGCCTGACATGGGTTCAATCCCACAAACTGCAAGATCATGGCCTGAGCTGAAATCAAGAGTCAGACACTTAACTGTTTGAGCCACCCAGTTTCCCCTAATTCTACCAATTCTTGATGTCCAGTTTAACTATACTTACTTTTTTTTTGTTTACCCAAACATAGGAAAAGTTAGAAAATGTTAACATTCTACAAGTTATTATCTTACCCTCATAGTACACGTGGTAGATGGTATAGGGATAACTTTGTATTACTAGATAAATATTGTAGCATAGTCTTCCTGCCCCATTTCATCTTACTCCATTTTGGCAGTGTGTTGTTTTTAATGTTCATTTATTTTTTTTGGGTGGGGGAGAGTAGAGAGATAGAGTGCACAAGAGAATCCCATGCAGGCTCCATGCCCAGCACAGAGCCCAACGCGGGGCTTGATCCCACAACCATGAGATCATGACCTGAACCTATATCAAGAGTTGGGCACTCAACTGGTGGAGCCACCCAGGCATCCCCTGACGTCTAAGATGTTGAAGCAGTTTTATGATGCATCACATCAATGCACCTGACAAAACCACAAAGCTATTTATTCTCTCAAATAGTACAAGAAGACAAAAATGCTGTTGTGTAAAACCTCTAGTTGGATTTTGCAGAATATTCAAAATATGTTTTCCCTCATAGGTAAGCAAAGCAAAGTATAAGCTACAGAAAATGTGTAACTATATCTTAGGTGTTTGACAGGCATTTAAGAGCCCACATAATTTGCCAAGCCATTTGCCAAGCAGGTAGCTCTTCTGTAAAGAAACTTATTTGCAAAAAATAAAAATAATTGAAATAATAATGAAAACCAATGGGCTCTACTACTAATGAATTAACTTTTAGGAAATTATTGAATTTCTTTGGGTCATCCACAATTCCCTCTCCATTGTTTAAATTTCTTACCTTTTCTAATAAAGTTATTTCCATTAATGTGGAATATCTACACCCAATACTATACACCAAAAATTTATGCCATATAAGTAATTTGTTTTTGATAAAATCGGGTTTTACCAAGTCACTTTGACTTTTTAAATAATTTATCATATTTTCTCAATACTGCATTACAACCAAATAAAAAATACACATGCCTAGTTTGCACACAGAAGTACAATACATTTTGGAATGTGACAAATTTGAAATAAATCTTGGCTCACGTTGACATCTAGATAAAGTTACTGAACTGAGAGAGAATCAAGAAACAGCTTTTTCTATCATCTTTTTGGATTATTAGCATTAATTCAGTTGCAAGAAGATGTAGAAGGGTGCATTGGTGGCTGCATGAGATCTCTTCAACATAAAAACTGTAAGCCCACAAGAAAGGAAGAAGATGGAATATACACATTTATTCATTCATTGGTAAGTATTCTTAAGACTTTAAAAGATATGTGTTTAATTTCTATTCTTAAGCACATACATGGAGGAGGGCTTTGAGGTCGGGAGCTGGTCAAACAAGACTTCCTACAAATGGAGGAGATAACAGCTTCTTCTTGCAACTGAATTAATGCTAATGTATTAATATTTGTTTTGGCCTCCATTACTCTTAAAGTCAGAATGGATAGATGAGATAATCCAAAAAGATGATAGAAAAGGCTGTTTCTTGATTCTCTCTTCAAGTCAGTAACTTTATCTAGATTTCAACGTGAGCCAAGATTCAAATTAAAACTATTTTTCACTTAAATCCAATGTTACAGGCTGTAAGGGAAACATACCTTCAAGATCGTATATGAGTACAAGATAATTTGATGGGTTAATTCCAGTTTTAGGTAAATTCTCAAGAGGAATTTAAAATATTTTCAAGTATACTATTCTAAGTGTTAAAAAGTGAAGTGTTCGGCCTATTGAAATACACATCTGCAATTCTTACAAAGCGTATTGCAACAGAGTAATATTTTTTAATTTTAAATTATATGCAACTATCACTCAGAGAAACTCTCTGGAACTGAGACTATACAGCCATTAGATACTCCTAGAGTATTAACATTACCTGATAGAGATTTCATAGAAACCTGTCTTTCTTGTTAAACATATATTTTATTTTTTTCCTACTTGAAAGTAAAACAATAAAATTAAAACTTTATTACTCTTACACAACCTGTGATGCATGAACAACTTACTTATAGTTCTTTATTCAATACATATTAATTGTCTAAGTAAGGAAATTTTAATCTATATAGATAAATATAATACAAAGTAGTGATAAAAATGAGTGATAAATGGTAGTAGAATTCAATGAATAGAGAGGTCACTTCTAGCTACTATGCTTTAGGAGAACTCAAGGGAGAAGTTTAAACTTAGAAGGACAGATGACATTTTGATAAGAGTGTAGATGTTGGAGAGTAATAAATGAGAGCTCTCAAGATGGGGCTTGTAAATCTAAGACAGAAAGAAAGAAAAAGAAAACCACAGGGTGTGTTTAGACAATGTCTAGAAAATAAGCTTGGAGAGACAAAATGTGTACATAGAAGGAAGAAGAAGCAGAAAATATAATGAGAATGTGGAGAACCTTGAATAACTTTGATTTTTGTCCCTTAGGAAAGTGAAGAGCAAAAATTTTAAAAGTTTAAACTTGTAAAACACCTCCCACCTTTTTAATGAACACAGTAAGACCAAAGCCATAATATAGAAAATAGTCAAAAGTGCAGCTGTTGTGGTTAATGGAGGAGTAGTACCCTTTCCTCTGTATCAAACCCACATACACTAAGTGACCTTCCTCAAACATTTAGCATGTAAAAATAGTTTTAAAATATCTCTTTAAGCTAAAAGTTGCCATTATAGGTTCTTGTATAGTAAAATTGAGCAATGAAATAAGTGTTTTACACAATTTACTGCTACTGATAATCCTTTGCACCAAAACCACAAAATCTTTATCATTTTCTTCTTGAAAATTAAATAATTTACACTGAAACAACTTGAATCATTTTTCAAGGAATCTTCAAATTACCAACTTAAACAACTAATTATCATTAGAAGTCAGAAGTCTTGATAAAAATAAATAGGAGGAAAATAGATGAACAAATTAATAGCAAAGTTTTTCTTAACTCATTATTAAAGGTTCAGTAATAGTGGGCTAAATTCCGGCAGGGAATAATATGATGGAATAAAAGAGAAAAGTAGATAATTTTTTAAATAATATAAGCAAACAACATATGAAAATGGCATATGACAACATTATAATAAATTTCCATACCTAAAATATAAACATTCCTATTTAAATTATCTACATGAATGATGGTAAGTAGCAATTATATAATCAAAATGATTAATATATTAATTCATTTGCATTTTTGGAAGAAAAAAACTAAATACCAAATATTTCTTAAACATTTTAGGAAATAATTTCTTTTAAAATTTTAAAACAGTATGACACTATATTAATTTTAAATTAATATTTAAGGGGCACCTGGGTGGCTCAGTTGGTTGGGCGTCCGACTTCAGCTCAGGTCATGGTCTCACAGCTTGTGAGTTTGAGCCCTGCATCAGGCTCTATGCTGACAGCCCAGAGCCTGGAGCCTGCTTCAGATTCTGTGTCTTCCTCTCTCTCTGACCCTCCCCTGCTCAGGCTCTGTCTCTCTCCTTCAAAAATAAATAAACATTAAAAATTTAAAAAAAAACTAAATTAATATTTAATTTATTATTTAATATTTCTTACCACAATCTCACTCTACCTCCAGATAGTGTCTGTTTGTTAAGCCTCTTCCAAAGCCCACCATGATGTACGTGTCTTCTGGACAAATAACACATATCTTGCCTGTCCTGATCATTTGCAGTTACCATCTCATACATATCACTTCTACTGAATTATAAGCTCCATAAGAGTATGGATTATATCTTATATACTTTCTTTTGCATTCCTCACAATAATTGGTGGAGTGATAATCATGGCAGTTTAGTGAAATGAGCATTAGAATGAGGGTTGCAAAATGGATATTAGCACCAGTTCTGTATGTGATTTGGAAAAACTATTTTATCTTTCAGTATTTTAATTTTAATCTTTGTAAAATGATAGCATTGGGCTATATGACTTATTCAACTTAGTGAGTCTATGAGTAAAGAACACTGGATGAATATATGATGATTGTTTTTTTTCTTATGTATTTTCCTCCTTATACGCTACCTTAAAATTCTTAAAATATAGAATATTGATTATAACTTCAGGAAATATGCTTTCATAAGTGGCATTACATTTTTGAGACTTTATATAGAGCTCATTTGAACAGTTTCTAATAGAGAGGCAACTAAAATTTTATGAAAAAATTCCTTTCTTATCAATAGCTAGAAACATTAATATAGAAAATTTCTAGGTAGATGTATTTTTAAAAATTACTGTTACTACAAATACTTAGGTGTCTCAGGAAAAGACATGCTAACCTTCTAAGCAGTTAAAAATAAAAGAGAAAATTATTTTTTCTTTTAATTTAGTCTCAAGTGATTCAAATCCAGCTCAGAAAGTTTAAAGCTAAATACAAAGCTTACTTTCATATCGTACAAACCTACAGAGAGAATGCCAGTAATAAAATGTGATTAAACTAAATCCGACTCATTTTAATCTTTGTTTTGTCAAAAAACCTAAGAACTTAGGCACGCTCTTCAAGTTAAAATATTTGCTGTTTGTAGAGCTACCAGAGTCTCAGAACAACCCAGATGCTGACTGAAATTGTAGGTTAACCTACCTTAAGAAAGGTTATCAGGATGCCCTGGTCCAACTAAGAAAGCAGAACATGACAGGGATATTTGGAGCTTTCAGGATTATGAAATATTCTGAAATTCAATTTTTCCCTTTTTTTAAAGTTTATTTATTTATTTTAAGAGAGAGAGAACAGGGGAGGGACAGAGAGAGGGATAGACAGAATCCCAAGCAGGCTCCATGCTGTCCACTTTGAACCCCACAAGGGCCTTGGACTCACGAATTGTGATATCATGACCTGAGTCAAAATCAAGAGTCGGATGCTTAACCGACTGAGCCATCCAGGCACCCCTTTGTTTTTTAGATGTCTAGTCTATATTGGCATTTGTATTGTGGATTCTTAATCTCAGATTTTATTTTTCTCTTTATTTTAAAGATTCTAAGATTTCTTATTTCAGCTGAATTACTTAAGCTACCTAAAATATTCTCTTTGTTTTTAATTAACTTGAAATCTTAATTTGTTTTATCCACAAGCTTTGAAGTATAAGTTTAAAATTAAAACCTTATTTAATATATGATTGATTTATAATAAAGACTAGTCAATCTACTAAAAATAGTTATTTCAATTATGAAGTAATTTTTAGAAAAGATTAACTGCTCAGAAACATTTCAGCTCCATTAATCAATAGCTAAATTATACAGTGTCTTCCTCAATAAAGGGAACTTCAAAGGATAACTTCATAATATTATAAAAGTGATAATGGTAAAATATTTTACATAGAATTATTCACTATTTAGAAGATGCATGGCATGATCACAATCTTCTTGTACTTGTTGAGGACTGATTTCTGTACTACTATACGATCTATTCTGGTGATTCTCCCATGTGCACTTGAAAAGAGTATGTACTATGCTGTTTTAGGACGGAATTTTTTTAACTTTGTTTATTTACTTTGAGACGGGGGAGAGAGAGAGAGAGAGAGAGAGAGAGAGAGAGAGAGCATGAGAAGAGGAGGAGCAGACAGAGAGGGAGAGAGGGAATCCCAAGGAGTATCTCCACACTGGCAGCATGAAGCCCAACTCAGGGCTCGATCTCACAAACCATGAGATCATTACCTGAGCTGAAATCAAGAGTTGGACACTTAACCAAATGAGCCACCCAGGCACCCTTGGATGGAATGTTCTGAATATATCTGTTCAGTCCATCTGGTCCAGTGTGTAATTCAAAATCATTGTTTCCTTGTTGATTTTTTGCTTGGATGATTTATTTGTCCATTGAATTAAGTGGGGACTTAAAGTCCCTTCTATTATTGTATTATTATCAATGAGTTGTTTTTGTCTGTTATTTTTATATGTTTGGGTGCTTCTTGTTGAGGACATAAATGTTTACAATTCTTAGATTTTCTTGTTGGATTATCCCCTTTATTATGATATAGTGCCTTTCTTCATCTCTTGTTACAGTCGTTGTGTTAAGGTCTAGTTTGTCTGATATGAGTATTGCTACTCTGGCTTTCTTTTGACATCCACTCATATGGTAAACATTTATCCATCCCCTCACTTTCAATCTACAGGTGATTTTAGGCTAAAATGAGTCTCTTATAGGTAGTATGTAGATGAGTTTTGTCTTTTATCCATTCTGACATAACTATGACTTTTCATTAGAACATTTAGTCCATTTAAATTCAAAGCAATTATTAATAGATATGAATTCAGTGCCATTTTGTTACTTATAAAGTCACTTTTTCTGCAGATTTCCTCTGTTCCTTTTTTGTCTTTGTCACTTTTAGTCTTTCCTTTCCACTCAGAAAGTCCTTTATCTTATTTCTTGCAGGGCTAGTTTAGTGGTCACAATCTCCTTCTAGTGTTTGTTCTTTTCTGGAAAACTATCTCTCCTTCTATTCTACATGATAGCCTTGCTGAATAGAGTATTTTGGCTGGATAGTATAGATATAGATATAGATAGATAGATATAGATGATATAGATATAGATATAGATATAGATATAGATATAGATATAGATATAAATATAGATATAGATATAGATAGATATACACAGATAGATGGATATATAGATATATAGATATACACAGATAGATAGATATAAATATAGATAGATAGATAGATAGATAGATAGATAGATATAGACATATATATCAAATAAAATGAATAAAGAAAACTATAAAAAATACAGCAGCTGTCTGTCTCACAAATATGTAAAATTTCTAAGCTGCTCATGGAGATTTAGGCTACGGATCCCATTAACATCAAAGGGTGTCACACATCTCAATACCAGTGAACACCTTAGAAAATGTAAGTGACATTTTCTGCTTCCGATTCTGTGTCTCCCTCTCTCTCTGGCCCTCCCGCCGTTCATGCTCTGTCTCTCTCTGTCTCAAAAATAAATAAAACTGTTAAAAAAAAAATTTAAGGGGCGCCTGGGTGGCTCAGTCGGTTGAGCGTCCGACTTCGCTCGGGTCACGATCTCACCGTCCGTGAGTTCGAGCCCCGCATCAGGCTCTGTGCTGACAGCTCAGAGCCTGGAGCCTGCTTCCGATTCTGTGTCTCCCTCTCTCTCTGGCCCTCCCACCGTTCATGCTCTGTCTCTCTCTGTCTCAAAAATAAATAAAAATGTTAAAAAAAAAAGAAAATGTAAGTGACATCTTGTTACTATAGAGTTAATTCATTATTTGAATTAAAAAAATAAATTACTAAATGTTAAAAAGATTATTTTCTCCAATTCAAACATTTTATGTTAATATATTAATGAACAGGTTATTTGAGAAAGGTCCAATTCTACTATTATGCATTTGTATTATACAATACAAATATATATTGCACTATTGTATCATAAACTTAGTAAGGGATATAATCACTTACTAAATATTAATGCAGGTAAATTATTTATATTAGGATATCTTTGATAAAAATATACAGTATACAACTTTCAACTTTGTTCAATATACTCATCTGTATTACACTTGCATAAATTACTGAGACTGCAAGCACATTTACAATATTAATAATGAAAAAGATAAAATACCTAGGAAAAATATAACTGGAATTTTGCAATCGTCATAAGGAAAAACTTTATTTTTATTTTTATTTTTACTATATATATATATATATACATACATACATATATATATGTAATTTATTGTCAAATTGGTTTCCATACAACACCCAGTGTTCATCCCAACAAGTGCCCTCCTCAATGACCATCATCCACTTTCCCCCACTCCCCCACTCCCTATCAACCCTCAGTTTGTTCTCAGTATTTAAGAGTCTCTTAAGGTTTTCCTCCTTCCCTCTCTGTAACTTTTTTTCCGCCTTCACCTCCCCCTTGGTCTTCTGTTGAGATTCTCAGGATCCACGTATTAGTGAAAACATATGGTATTTATATTTCTCTGCTTGACTTATTTCACTTAGCATAATACCCTCCAGTTCCATCCACGTTGCTACAAATGGCCACATTTCATTTTTTCCCATTGCCAAGTAGTATTCCATTGTATACATAAACTGCATCTTCTTTATCTATTCGTCAGTTGATGGACGTTTAGGCTCTTTCCATAATTTGGCTATTGTTGAAAGTGCTGCTATAAACATTGGGGTACAAGTGCCCCTATGCATCAGCACTCTTGTACCCTTTGGGTAAATTCCTGGGTGCCATTGCTGGGTCATCGGGTAGAATTATTTTTAATTTTTTGAGGAACCTCCACACTGTTTACGAGAGAGGCTGCACCAGTTTGCATTCCCACCAACAATGCAAGAGGGTTCCATTTCTCCACATCATCGCCAGCATCTATAGTCTCCTGATTTGTTCATTTTTGCCACTTTGACCGGCATGAGGTGGTATCTCAGTGTCGTTTTCATTTGTATTTCCTGATGAGGACCGACGTTGAGCATCTTTTCATGTGCTTGCTGGCCATATGGATGTCTACTTCATGTCTTCTGCCGATTTCTTCACTGGATTTTTTGTTTGTTTGTTTTTTGGGTGTGGAGTCTGGTGAGTTCTTTATAGATGTTGGATACTAGCCCTCTGTCTGATATGTCATTTGCAAATATCTTTTCCCATTCCGTCGGTTGCCTTTTAGTTTTGTGGATTATTTCCTTTGCAGTGCAGAAGCTTTTTGACTTGATTAGGTCCCAATAGTTCATTTTTGCTTTTAATTCCCTTGCCTTTGGAAACGTGTCGAGTAAGAAATTGCTGCGGCTGAGGTCAGAGAGGTTTTTTTTCCTGCTTTCTCCTCTAAAATTTTGATGGCTTTCTGTCTCCCATTCAGGTCCTTCATCCATTTTGAGTTTATTTTTGTGAATGGTGTAAGAAAGTGGTCTAGTTTTATTCTTCTGCATATTGCTGTCCAGTCTCCCAGCACCATTTGTTAAAAAGACTGTCTTTTTTCCATTGGATAATCTTTCCTGCTTTGTCAAAGATTAGTTGGCCATATTTTTGTGGGTCCAATTTGGGAGTCTCTATTCTATTCCATTGGTCTACGTATCTGTTTTTGTGCCAATAACATACTGTCTTTACGATTACAGCTTTGTAATAGAGGCTAAAGTCTGGGATTGTGATGCCTCCTGCTTTGGTTTTCTTCTTCAATATTACTTTGGCTATTCAGGGTCTTTTGTGGTTCCATACAAGTTTTAGGATTGTTTGCTCTAGATTCGAGAAGCATGCTGGTGCAATTTTGATTGGGATTGCATTGAATGTGTAGATTGCTTTGGGTACCATTGGCATTTTAACAATATTTATCCTTCCCATCCATGAGCAGGGAATATTTTTCTATTTCTTTGTATCTTCTCCAAATTCCTTCCTAAGCTTTCTATAGTTTTCAGCATACAGATCTTTTACATCTTTGGTAAGGTTTATTCCTAGGTATTTTATGATTCCTGGTGCAATTGTAAATGGGATCAGTTTCTTATTTGTCTTTCTGGTGCTTCATTATTGGTGTGTACAAATGCAGCTGATTTCTGTACATTAATTTTCTATCCTGCAACTTTGTTAAACTCATCTATCAGTGCTAGCAGTGCTAGCAGACTTCTGGTGGAGTCTCTCAGGTTTTCCATGTATAGTGTCATGTCATCTGCAAAAAGTGAAAGCTTGACTTCATCTTTGCCAATTTTGATGCCTTTGATTTCTTTTTGTGTCTGATTGCTCATACTACGATTTCCAACACTATGTTAAACAACAGCGGTGAGAGTGGACATCCCTGTCGTGTTCCTGATCTCAGGGGGAAAGCTCTAACTGTTTCCCCATTGAGGATGACATTAGCTGTGGGCTTTTTTGAGAATTTTTGCATCCATATTAACCAGGAATATTGGTCTCTAGTTCTTTTTTTCTTTTTTTCTTTTTGTCCCCTGGGTCTCTGTCTGGTTTGGGAATCAAAGTAATGCTGGCTTCATAGAATGAGTCTGGAAGTTTTCCTTCCCTTTCTATTTTTTGGAACAAGTTGAGAAGGATAGGTATTATCTCTGCTTTGAATGTCTGGTAGAATTCCCCAGAGAAGCCATCTGCTCCTGGATTCTTATTTCTTGGGAGATTTTTGATAACTGATACAATTTCTTCACTGATTATGGGTGTTTTCAAACTTGCAGTTTCTTCCCCTTTGAGTTTTAGAAATGTGTGGGTGTTTAGGAAGTTGTCCATATCTCCCAGGCTGTCCAGTTTGTTTGGCATATAATTTTTTCATAATATTCCCTAATAATTGCTTGTATTTCTGAGGGATTTTTGTAATAAATCCATCTTCATTTGTGATTTTATCTATTTGGGTCCTCTCTCATTTCTTTTGAGAAGCCTGACTAGAGGTTTATCAATTTTGTTTATTTTTTTTTTCAAAAAAACAACTCTTGGTTTCATTGATCTGCTCTACAGTTTTTTTTTTTTTACATTATATATTTTTTATTTCTGCTATGCCTTTATTATTTCTCTTCTTCTGCTGGGTTTGGAGTGTCTTTGCTTTTCTGCCTCTATTTCCTTTAGTTGTGCTGTTAGATTTGTAAATAGGATTTTTCTTGCTTCTTGAGAAAGGCCTGGATTGCAATGTATTTTCCTCTCAGGACTGCCTTCGCTGCATCCCAAAACATTTGGATTGTTTCATTTCTTTTTCATTTGTTTCCATATATTTTTAAATTTCTTATCTAATTGCCTGGTTCACCCATTCGTTCTTTAGTAAGATGTTCTTTAACTTCCATGCTTTTGGAGGTTTTCCAGACTTTTTCCTGTGGTTGATTTCAAGTTTCATAGCATAGTGATCTGAAAGTGTGCATGGTATCATCTCAATTCTTTTATACTTATGAAGGGCTGTTTTATGACCCAGTATGTGATCTATTTTGGAGAATGTTCCATGTGTACTCGAGAAGAAAGTATATTCTGTTGCTTTGGGATGCAGAGTTCTAAATATATTTGTCAAGTCCATCTGATCCAATGTATCATTCCTGGCCCTTGTTTCTTTATTATTTCTCTGTCTAGATGATCTGTCCATTGCTATAAGTAGAGTATTAAAGTCTCCTGCAATTACCACATTCTTATCAATTAGGTTGCTTGTGTTTGTGATTAGTTGTTTTATATATTAGAGGGCCTACAAATTCTGTGTATAGACATTTATGATTGTTAGCTCTTCCTGATGGAGACACCCTGTAATTATTATCTAATGCCCTTCTTCATCTCTTGTTACAGCCTTTAATTTAAAATCTATTTTGTCTGATGTAAGTATGGCTAGTCCAGCTTTCTTTTGACTTCCAGTAGCATGATAGATAGTTCCCCATCCCCTCACTTCCAATCTGAAAGTGTCTTCAGGTCTAAAACGAGTCTCTTGTAGACAGCAAATAGATGGTTCTTGTGTATGTACTTTTGTATGTTAAGGCCTGTTTATCCCTAGCTGCTTTCAGAATTTTCTCTTTATCCTTGTATTTCTCTAGTTTCACTATGATATGTCGTGCAGATCAATTCAAGTTACATCTGAAGGGAGTTCCCAGTCCCTCTTGATTTCAATTCCTGTTTCCTCCCCCACATTGGGGAAGTTTGCAGCTATGATTTGTTCAAGTACACCTTTAGCCCCTTTCCCTCTCTCTTCTTCTGGAATTCCTATGATTCGGATATTGTTCTGTTTGATTGCATCACTCAGTTCTCTAATTCTCCCCTCATACTTCTGTTGTTTTTTTTTTTAATCTCTCTTTTTCTCAGCTTCTTCTTTTTCCATAATTTTATCTTCTAACTCATCTTTTCTCCCTTCTGCCTCTTCAATCCAGGCTGCGCCCGCCTCCATTTTATTTTGCAACTAATTTATAGAATTTTTAATTCATCATAACTATGTTTTAGTCCCTTAATCTCTATAGCAGTAGATTCTCTGCTGTCCTCTATGCTTTTTTTGAGCCCAGCAATTAATTTTATGACTATTATTCTAAATTCTTGTTCAGTCATATTGCATAAATCAGGTTTGATCAATTTGTTAACTGTCGGAACTTCCTGGAATTTCTTTTGAGGGGAATTCTTCTGTTTTGTCATTTTGGCTTGTTTTCTGTCCCTTATGTGTTTTAAAACCTTTTGTGTGCTCACTTCCTGCAAGCACTGCTATATTAAAGGAAGTTCATACACTGTCCAGTGCCTGGCCCTCCAGGTGGTGTTTGTTCAGAGATTGTTATTTGCTCTCTGATGTTGTGACTTTGGTTATTTATTACTCTACTCCTAGTGGCATTTTTTACCTTCCACCAGGTATGCTTTGATTGCTTCTTTGTAGTTGCCCTGTAAAGGAAAATAGATAGACAAAAAAGAGACAAAAACATGCAAACACACAAATAACACAAACAAATAAACAAAAACAAAAACCTAAAGACTATTAACAAAAAACCCATAAACACTGACTCCAAGTAGAGAACAGGGTGGAGCCTGGCCCTCCAGGAGGTGTTTTTTTTTTTTCTTCTTTCTCAGAGATTGTTACTTGCTCTCTATTGTTGTAACTTTGGTTATTTTATTACCCTACTCATAATGATGTTTTGGACCCTCTATTGGTGTGCTTTGATTTGTCCTTGGAGTAGCCCTGTGAAGTAAAACAGGCAAACAGGAGCAACAACACACTAACACAGAAGCAAATAACACAAACAAACAAATAAACAAAAACAAAAAACTAAAGACTAAAAAACAAAAAAACCCAAAACACTGACTACAAGTAAAGAAGAGGGTGGAGGTGGTCCTGATGGAAGAGCACATAGAAAGAGAGAAATGACAGGAGTTGGGGAAAAAGAAAAAAATAAACATTGACTAGGCAGAGAGACTACAAGTTTTAATCCAGAGAGAGAGAAAGGAAAATAAAGAAGGAGGTGGGGAAAACGAAATGAAGATAAAGTTACCCAGACAGAGAAACTATATGGCTTGATTATTCCAGAGAGAGAGAAAATAGTGTAAAGAAGGAGGTGTAGAACATGTATCAAAACAATGGTTTAAAAAAATGTCTGTTTAGAGAGACCAATAAGCAGAGTAACCAGCCTTGGGAAGGGAAGAGATAAGGAGGAGAAATGGGAGGGGGGGAAGAATATATCTATATATCCAGAATTGACCTAGAGTTAATCCAGGCAATGCTGCATTGCTTGTCATAAGGAGCTTTCTGCAGGGTCTGTTCAGCTCCCAAGGATACGCAGTTACCCGGTGTGAAGGGGTGTGGTTTGGCTTAATCTGGACCCACCTCCACTATGGGCCCTGGGAGTGATCTCTGAGGCCCCGCCTTGGTGGTGGTGGTGGGGAAATGGTGATCCCCCAGTCTCTTCTCCATGAGGCCCTACCCGGTGGACTCCGTTTGATTCGTCCTCATTGTGCTGCGGGTGTAGACGGGATGGTCCTTCTCCACCAACTCCCTTGACCCTGCACTTGGCTAGGATTCAAAGTCCCGCTCCTTGCACTCTGGCACGGTGGAAGGGCCTCTCCCGGTGGTGATATATGGACCTGGATGGTTTTGTGCCGCCGCACTTCAGGGAGAACAGCGTTTTCCTACTGCAGACTCAGCTGTCCCCCTCGCAGATGCAGGCAGACACAGGCAGGCTTTGTCTTTTCCCACAGCACTCCAGGGAGACGGCTGCCTTTTCCTAATGCAGACTGCACCCTCTGCCCAGGAGCTGAGCCCAGGGATGGCGGACACAGGCAGGTTTTGTACTATCGGGCAGCCATCCGGGGAGGGAACCACTTTTTCCAACTGTGGACTGAGCCCCTGACCTACCACCGCACCCAGGCCCCTGGCTCCCTTCCTCCCCAGGTGTGCAAACAGGGAGCCAACCCCAGTCCGAAGAAAGCCCCACAGTTAGAGATAGGGTCCCTCTCAGTCTCAGTCCGAGGTCTTTCTCCTGTCCAGAGAGGGTCCTGCACTTCCCTAGCTGCTCTTTCTCTTCCTTTTGTCTCTTCGCAGAAGCGGGTCCTTCCCCTCCGTGCCCACGTAACCTTTTTGTTTTTTATGTCCCCCAGTTTTCAGTTACCCAATTATCTTTTTGCAGCTTTCCCACTTTCTTCCTAGTAGATTCAGTCTCTTTTCCTCCCAGGCTCTGGTGTTCAAAGTCCTTAGGCTTCTACACTTCTTTGTTTGAGAGACATGGGAAGTATGGATCCCCCTACTTCTCTGTCATGTTGGCTTCCCCCTCTTCTGCCAGGAAAAACTTTAAAACACTTCAGGACACAAACAAACTGAAATAAAGGAAAAACTTGCTGTAATCCTGCCATTGCATTACCCTAGTGAAAAAAATGAGGAATAAACTAGTGAACTAAATAGTTATATATTCCTTTTGATACTAATGTAGATATCATAAGAAAAATCTATGATAATAATCCTAATTTAATATTAAATTTAGTGTAATCCCAAAAACAATAGTAACATTTTTCTAGAACTAGAAAAATTGATTCTAAAGTTTATTTGACCCAAATTGATTCCTAAAGTTCATTTGATCACACTTCTAGGAATATTTATGAATGATATCTGTGCAATGTTATTTTTTATAGCACTATCATTTTTAAATTGTAGCTAAACCCCAGTATCCATCTATAAGAAATTGTTTATAACAATTAGGATTAAGCCTATGAATATTTGCTTATATCTACATAAAATAAATTCTGTAATAATACATAAGAAGCTAGTGAAAGTGGTTATCTACAGAGGCAAGGATAAGTGGGATAGACAGGGATTGGTGTGTAAGTCTTCTAGATGTGTACCTTGTTACATGGTTTTGAATTTTGACCATTCAAATACATTACTTACTCAAACTCCAAAAACTAAATTTAAAAAAATGAACACCTGAAAAAAGGGAAAGTATACAGAGTATACATTCTATCAAGTGCTGTAAATGGTAGTCCTATCAATACGGCAAGAAATTTTTTTTATTTAAATTTCTTTTTAATGTTTATTTCTGAAAGAGAGAGAGAATGAACAGGGGAGGGGCAGAAAGAGAGGGGGACACAGAATCTGAAGCAGGTTCCAGGCTCTGAGCTGTCAGCACAGAGCCCAACATGGGGCTCGAACTCGTGAAGAGCAAGATCATGACCTGAGCCAAAGTCGGACGCCCAGCAGACTAAGCCACCCAGGGGCCCCAATGGCAAGAAATCTTTAAAAACATATTTGTTTTAACCAGATTTTGTATTAATCTATTGAATTCAGCCATCATTTGTCCTTGGTTACTTGTAACTTGGAGTTTCTTTTCAGAGAAATTAAAGAAAAGATAATTTGTTTTCACCTAAACATCATACCATAGTTCACACTGCTATTGGTTTTGATGACTATCAAAGGTAGCATAAATCCCTGGACAATTTTTTTTAATATATAAATATACATATGAATAGACTAAATGCTTGAATTTTGTATAAAAGTGTGGCTCAGACCACTGCTCTCAATATGTTAACAGTCTCAATTTACTCATAACACTTATTATGTTTTTCTTTCCCTATAGTTATTCCAGGCAGATGTAACAGAATTCAAGAATGGTGGAATAAAGAACTCCTTAGCAACCACAGTTTCACTGAGGTTAAGGTTACTCAATTTGGGGGAGTTTTATTTAAAAGTTTAAAATGATTAATGTAACTCAGCATATAACCTGCAATTGAAAACACCTGGTTCACAGCTTGCCATAGAGTTGATACGTGAGGCTCTTTGGCATTTACTGCCATGAAGTTTGAAGGGAGGCTACTGAAAAGAAAACAGAGCAATAAAATTTGGCAATAATTTCTTTCTCATAGTTTCGGCCAAGTACACACTGGTGTGTACTTACACACAAATACAAATAGCATTTGTATTTCTTAATTGGATTCATTTCCAAAAAAAAAAAATACAGACTTTTAGGAAAATTTTATAAACAGTTGTACACATGGAATTAATAACAACACAAAGCACTTCTTGAGCCAGGTTGTGAACAAACAATTCTAACAGAGATAATGACAAAAAAAAAAAAAAGAAAAGTAAAAATCAGTTAAGGTAAGAGAACAGATTATAAAGAGAACAGATAATAGAGATGATTCTATATAATTGACAGATTATAGAGATGATTCTATATAATCGGTATAAATTATCAGATAGTTTCCTTCATATGGCCAATATGGCACGGGATTAGACTTTTAGAAACACACAAATCCATATGTATTTGTAATGACTAAACAGAAGAGGGCATTTGGAGCTTCATTGGACAAGCACAGCCAGCTTAGTTGATTTCTAGAAATCCTAAGAACATTTCCTGTACTTTAACCACAGGTGAGATTTTAGCTAGTAGCCCAAGTTTCGAAAAATATGATGAGCAAATTTAAGCATGATTCAATTTAGCCCTTTTGGTTTAAGTGACCAACTACATGTTTATTTAAATAAGAATTTATATTTTTTAACAAAAACAAAGGAGAAATTAAGATGCATGATAATAATTTATTGTATTAGTTCTACATGTCTACCTTAGAAACATATTTATTGAGAACTTAGTTATCATTGAAATTGAATAAAAATCCATTTAGTTTGTTCTTTCGTTCAAGCTATGATCACACAACCTCACACCATAAAATGTAGTTTTTCACTACTTTGATTAGTGTAGATCAGAAAATGGCTGGTGAAGGAGGGAAAAAATTAAATCCTTAGGATCAATGAGACATCATCAGCTACATTATTTTTTTCTTAAATATTTCCGCTTTAGGGTAGATTTAATTGAATATATGTAATATACTTATATATACAAATGTATACATATATACATATAAAATAAATAACATAAAATTAATAAACATATATTCATATATCAATATATTTTGAATATATATTATATGTACGGAAGGATAGCACATCCGTAGATAAAATGAAGATTGATGTCATGAAATTTTGTGCAGTTCTGCTTAACTCATTTTAGCTACATATTCATAATCTGTAACTTGGTATATCAACTATGAATTCTGCTAAATAACACATTTTAACATGAATATACACCATTATTAGAGATGTAAAAAGAAATAAAAAAAATTGTTCATGTTGGAAGAATCATGTAGTGAAAAGTATTTCCTTGCTTCTTCCCCAAGGACTGTTTAAATTTTGCTTTCTAGTGTGAGAGGAGAAAATAATTACAATTAAAGAAAGATGGTAGTGACATTATCAATATTTTACACATGCATATTAAAATGTTATCAAGGGGTGCCTGGATGGCTCAGTTGGTTAAGTGCCTGACTCTTAATATCCACTCAGGTCGTGATCTTGTGATTGTGGGAATGAGCCCCACCTCAGGTTCCATGCTGGGTGTGGAGCCTTCTTGGGATCCTCTCTTTCGTTCTCCCTCTCTGTCGGCCCCTCCCCCACTCATTCTCTCTCTCTCTCTCTCTCTCTCTCTCTCCCAAAATAAATAAACTTAAAAAAATAAAATGTTATCAAAGACAGACAGACATCTCTGTCTAACAGTAATTGATTTGCATTTGGCAGATCTAGTCAGTTCAGTTTCTGTGTTAATTCCTACATCTCCCAGATATTCATTCAATACATGTACACTCACACTAGAAATCACTCTGAGTCTTCTAAATTGACTGAGGCTAGCAGTTCATTCAGTCCTCTTATATAGAGTCTGTGAGAGCAAATGGACATAGTATCCCATAATGTCCAATGTGTCCAAATTGCTTTGTGTATTAGCTCATAATGGTGAAAGCATCCTTTATGGCCTTCCATTTTTTCAGTTCATGAATGAGGTGATGCTCCCTTGCTTACTTCAAGTTTGAAAGAAGATCAATTTTTTAGGAAATGACTTACATTGTAGAATATATTAAGCATTTCAATTCTACTTTACTGTTCTTTTCAAATACGTGTAAGAAAAATACCTTGTCCTTGATACCCTCTGTGATAACATGTTAGCGACTAATCTTATTTGCAATTTTATAATCTTTTTTATTGCAACACTGCTTTCAAGAATTTGTCAAAAATTATTTTTTTAGGGGCGCCTGGGTGGCGCAGTCGGTTAAGCGTCCGACTTCAGCCAGGTCACGATCTCGCGGTCCGTGAGTTCGAGCCCCGCGTCAGGCTCTGGGCTGATGGCTCGGAGCCTGGAGCCTGTTTCCGATTCTGTGTCTCCCTCTCTCTCTGCCCCTCCCCCGTTCATGCTCTGTCTCTCTCTGTCCCAAAAATAAATAAAAAACGTTGAAAAAAAAAATTTAAAAAAAAAAATTATTTTTTTAAATAAATATGCATAATGGTCAGGCCTAAAAACACTCAGTGATCCTCCTTGTCCAGAAAATTATATAGCAAAAGTAATGCTGAGTCAACTATACTGTCATTTGAAGAATATTTCAAAGATTTTCCAGGAAAAGGAAAATCCCAAGGTAAAGATTTCTGGCTTGTCAATATCCATAAGCAATTTCACAATGTGTATTTCACAATTTCACAAATTTAATTATTAAAAAGCACAAAATCATTACCATTGATGTGTAAGGCCCAAGGCTTAAGGAGCATATCTTTTTATATTATGTATCATTTAAATTTCAAACTTAAACATGAAGAACTGTCAAATAATCACTTGATTAAGATTTCTCATTGTTTTAAACTTTTAATTAAACTTAGTTTAGGGCTACAGAGATCCTACCTGAAAAAGAGTTTACTTCTAGATGAGAAACACCACTAAAATTACACTATGGGGGTGAAATGCAAATTTTATCCTTTGGGATGTGCCACACTAATGCCAGAATGAAATATTTTAATATTAAATAAACATTAAAAAGCATAATTTATTTAAGTGTATATACTTTTAAACAACAACTTAGAATATTCTGAAGTAAATTATTTTTAAAGAATAAAAGCATGTTTTGTGTTAGAAATTGAGTTCTATAGACATAATTTACAAACTTTTATGGAAGTAACCAGAGAAGAAAAATTCAGGGAAAGAGGCAAAGAGAGAATATGAAATGCAGAAAAAGAATGAAATATACTAGGCAATGGAAGAACAAAATCATTACCTTTATCAAAACACTAATGGCAACCTGGATATTTCTGTAGTGAGAATGCCATGGGAGCAGGGGAGGAATTGAAAAGATACTAACTTTTAAGTAAAATGACTTTTTGGTACAGATTTAGAATTTGACCTTGCACTTCCACTAGAATGAAATCCTCACAAAATCTTTTTTTTATATAATTTAAATTCAAGTTAGTTAATATACACTGAAGTCTTGACTCAGGAGTAGAACCCAGTGATTCATCTCTTACATATGACACCCAGTGCTCATCTCAAAAAGTGCCCTCCTTAATGCCCATCACCCATTTAACCCATTCTCCCACCCATCCCCCCCTCCAGCAACCCTCAGTCTGTTCTCTGTATTTAAGGGTCTCTTATGGTTTGTCTCCCCTTGTTTTTGCTTCCCTACCCATGTTTCTCTGTTTTGTTTCTTAAATTCCACATGAGTGAAATCATACGATATTTGTCTTTCTGACTGACTTATTTTGCTTAACATAATACACTCTAGTTCCATCCACATTGTTGTAAATGGCAAGATTGCATTCTTTTTGATCACCAAGTAATATCCATTGTGTATATATATATATATATATATATATATATAGCATCTTCTTTATCCATTCATGAGTCAATGGACATTTGGGCTCTTTCCATAATTTGTCTATTGTCAATGAAGCTGATATAAACATTGGGATGCATGTGCTTCTTCGAATCAACACTCATGTATCCTTTGGATAAACAGTGGTGAAATTGCTGGGTCATAAGGTAGTTTTATTTTTAATTTTATTGAGGAACTTCCATACTGATTTCCAGATTGGCTGCACCAGTTTGCATTCCCACCAGCAGTGCAAAAGATTTCCTCATTCTCTGCATCCTCACCAACATATGTTGTTTCCTGAGTTGTTAATTTTAGCCATTGTGACAGGTGTGAGGTGGTATCTCATTGTGGTTTTGTTTTGTATTTCCTGATGATGAATGATGTTGAGCATTTTTTCATGTGTATGTTAGCTATCTGGATGTCTTTTTTGGAAGAGGATCTATATCATGTCTTCTGCCCATTTCTTCACTGGATGATTTGATTTTGGGGTGTTGAGCTTGGTAAGTTCTTTTTAGATTTTGTATGCTAACCTTTTATCCAATATGTCATTTGCAAACATCTTCTCCCATTCTGTTGGTTGCCTTTTAGTTTTCTTTATTGTTTCATTTGCTGTGAAGAAACATTTTATCTTCATGAGGCTCAGATAGTTCATGTTTGCTTTTATTTCTCTTGCCTCTGGATATATGTCAAGTAAGAAGTTGCTGCAGCCTAGGTCAAAGAGGTTACTGCCTGTTTTCTCTGGTAGGATTTTGACGGTTTCCTGTCTCACATTTAGGTCTTTCACTCATTTGGAATGTATTTCTGTGTATGGTTTAAGATAGTGGTCCAGTTTCATTTTTCTGCAGGTCACTAGCCAGTTCTCCCAGCACCATTTGCCAAAGAGACTATATTATTTTTCCATTGGAGACTCTTTCCTGCTTTGTCAAAAATTAGTTGGTCATATATTTGTGGGTCCATCCCTGGATTCTCTATTCTCTTCAATTGATCTATTTGTCTGTTTTCGTGCCAATACCATACTATCTTGATGATTAAAGCTTTGAAAAACAGCTTAAAGTCCAGAATTATGATGCCTCCAGCTTTTGTTTTATTTTTCAATATTACTTTGGCTATTTCAGATCTTTTCTGGTTCCATTCAAATCTTATGATTGTTTGCTCTAGCTCTGTGAAGAATGCTAGTGTTATCTTGACAGAGATTGCATTGAATATGTAGATCGCTTTGGGTGGTATCAGCATTTTAACAATATTTATCCTTCAAATCCATGAGCATGGAATGTTTTCCCATTTCTTTGTGTCTTCTTCAATTTCCTTTACCGAATTTCTATAGTTTTCAGCTTACAGATATTTTACCCCTTTGGTTAGGTTTATTCTTAGGTATTTAATGCTTTTTGTGCAATTGTAAATTGAATCAATGACTTGATTTTTCTTTCTGCTGATTGGTGTATACAAATGCAACCAATTTTTGTACATTGATTTTATATCTTGCAACATTGTTGAATTCATGTATTAGCTCTAGCAGTTCTTTGGTGGAGTCTTTCAGGTTTTCCATGTAGTGTATCATGTCATCTGTGAAGAGTGAAACTTTGACTTCTTCCTTGCCAATTTGATGCTCTTTATTTCTTTTTGTTGTCTGACAGTTGAGGCTAGGACTTCCAGTACTATGTTGAACAACAGTGGTGAGAGTGAACATCCTTGTCGTGTTCCTGATCTTAGGGGAAAAGTTGTCTGCTTTTCTCCATTGAGGATGATACTAGCTGTGGGTCTTTCATATATGGCTTTTATGATGTTAAGATATGTTCCATCTATCCCAACTTCCTTGAGGCTTTTTATCAAGAAAGGATGCTGTATTTCATGAAATGCTTTTCCTGAATCTATTGAAAGGATTATATGGTCTATCCATCAAGAAGAGCTAACAGTTGTAAATACTTATGCCACCAATGTGGAAGAACCCAAATATATAAATTAATTAATCACAAACATAAGCAAACTTATTGATAATAATACTGTCATTGTAGGAGACTTTAATGCTCCACTGACAACAATAGACAGATCATCTAAGCAGAAAATCAACAAGGAAACAAGGGCTTTGAATGACACACTGGACCGGATGGACTTATCAGATATATTCAGAACATTTCATCCAAAAGCAGCAGAATACACATTATTCTTGAGTGCATATGGAACATTCTCCAGAATAGAACACATACTGGGTCACAAAACAGCCCTCAACAGGTACGAAAAGATTGAGATCATACCATGCATATTTTCAGATCACAATGCTATGAAACTTGAAATCAACTGCAAGAAAAATATTGGAAATGCCTCAAATACATGGAGGTTAAAGAACGTCCTACTAAATAATGAATGGGTTAACCCAGAAATTAAAGAAGACATTTAAAAAATACATGGAAACAAATGAAAGTGAAAACACAGCAGTCCAAACCCTTTGGGATGCAGCAAAAGGAGTCCCAAGAGGAAAATACATTCCAATTCAGGCCTATCTCAAGAAGCAAGAAAGGTCCTAAATACAGAACCTAATGTTACACCTAAAGGAGCTAGAAAAGGAGCAGCAAATAAAGCCCAAAACCAGCAGAAGGGAAATAATAAAGATTACAGCAGAAATAAACACACAAAAGAACCAGTAGAACAGATCATTGAAACGAAGCTGTTTTTTTTTTTTTTTGGAAAGAATAAATAAAATTGATAAGGCCTTAGCCAGACTTCTCAAAAAGAAAAGAGAGAGGACCCAAATAGATAAAATCACAAATGAAACAGGTGAGATCACAACCAACACCACAGACATACAAACTATTAGAGAATGCTGAAACAGTATATGCCAGAGTGCATGGGTGGCTGAGTCAGCTAAGTGTCTGACTCTTGATTTTGGCTCAGGTCATGATCTCAGTGTTCATGAGTTCAGGCCCTTCATCAGGGCACTCTGTCAGAGCAGACCCTGCTTGGGATTCTCTCCCTCCCTCTCTCTCTGTACCATCACTGCTCATGCTCTCTCCCCCCCCCCAAAAGAAGTATAATCTTACTTATATTTTATAATCTTACTTAAATCTTACTTATATTTGATAATATATTTAAATTTATATTTATTTAAATATAAATATATGCCAACAAATTTGACAATATGGAAAAAATGGACAAATTATTAGACACTCACACACGACCAGAAGTCAAATGGGAGGAAATAGAAAATTTAACAGACCCATAACCAGCAAAGTCATTGAATCAATAATCAAAAATCTCCCAACAAATAAGAGTTTTGGGCCAGATGGCTTCCCAGAGGAATTCTACCACATGTTTAAAGCATTTTTAATATCTATTCTTCTCAAACTGTTCCAAAAAAATAGAACTGCAAGGAAATCTTCCAGGCTCATTCTATGAAGCCATCACTACCTTGATTCCAAAACCAACGACCCTACTTAAAAGGGGGATTACAGGGCAAAATCCCTGATGAAACTGGATGCAAAAATTCTCAACAAGATACTAACAAACTGAATGCAACAGTATATTAAAAGAATTATTCACCATGTTCAAGTGGGAGTCATTCCTGGGCTGCAAGCCTGGTTCAATATTTGCAAATCAATCAGTGTGGTGCCCTGCATTAGTAAAAGAAAGGATAAGAATCAATATGGTACTTTCAATAGATAGGGTGCCTGGGTGGCTCAGTCGGTTAAGTGTCTGACTTCGGCTCAAGTCATGATCTCATGGTTTGTGAGTTCAAGCCCTGCGTCGGGCTCTGTATTGACAGTTCAGAGCCTGGAACCTGCTTCGGATTCTGTGTCTCCCTCTCTCTCTCTTTCCCTCCCCTGATTGTGCTCTGTCTCTCTCTCTCTCTCTCTCAAAAATAAATTAACATTAAAAAAAAAGAACCAATATAGTACTTTCAATAGATGCAAAAAAAGCATTTGACAAAATACAGCATCCCATAAATGCTTCTGTTACTCTATGTTCATTAGGTGATATTTAAAATGTAATCATGTGTACTGCAATGAAAAAAACTTTACTCTTAGGTATATTATCTTTAACATATTTAGGTGTTGATAATAATGTGTGTGTGTGTGTGTGTGTGATTGTGAACAATCAAATCAAAGGAACATTTTAATATTTTTAATCCCTAGTTTTTAGAAATTACTATGATACTTATTTCAAAATACTCTCCAAGTGTGTTTAAAAAAAACAAAACATTAAACTGCTTCTTTCCAAAGCCAGGAAGTATTCATGATGGCAGAGCATATTATCCTGGTGAATTTTGTTGACAAAATCAAACTGTCCTAAATGGTGAATTGCTAGGGGCTAGGAGAATTGGAATGCATGATCATCCAATTGGCAGACAGCCTAGTAATGGAGCTGTTGAAAGTTAGGAATCTCAAATTACCTTAAGGTATAAAATAAGGGAGACCTAAGACTTATTTCCACACCTTAATCCTTTTTATGTTTATTTATGAAGAAAGAAAAAAAGTGGGCTAGTACTTAAACGTAGCTAGGCAAAGTTAGATATAAACTATTAAATCTAAGTGACACACGCACATTTTAGGGCATCAGAGGATTTTTTAAAGATACGATGGTTCAAAATCAAATTGTTATTTCAAATATCTATCAGAAATATATTCTGTAATAATGGTTCATCTTATCACTACTTAATTTATGTATATATTTAAAATGTTTTTCAAAGGAAAGTTTAGATAAAATGTTATCTACTTTTTCAGTTATTTCAGCCGATGTGTGTGATGTTAACCAAATAGCTATGCTGAAAATTTGTGAATAGTAATATGTAAATAAGTGGAAAGGATTGAAGCTTTAAAATAAAAAAAAATCATATACAATTTATGTTTACTCAAAATGGTAGATTTAGAATAAAAATGAAGTCATGAGTTTAAGCAAATGTGTATGAAATTATTTACACCATGTAATAACTAAATGAAGAATCTGGACATGCTAACATACTGGGACAAAATAATGTTTTAAATATTTTAAAAAGTTAATCTCTTGTATATCTCTATATACTTGTCCTGTGAACACTGGTACACTGGAAAATTGAATCACTTTCTCTGATGAATCTGAGGATGTCCTATGATTTCTTTTTGTTTCACTAGACACTCATCATTCTTGGTGGGAAATCTATGATGAATTTGCCACAGCTACTGCTTTCCACATAGATGTCTTCCTGAAGAATTTATAGTAGAAGGGCAGAGTACACATGGATTAGTCTCTAGAAGGAGCAGTGATAAGCTATGAAATCATATGAGACCTTTGTGTTTGTTCATTTCTTACCAAAGAACTCTGTCCCAAGAATAAGGATAGTCTCATTTGAGGGTTCCTTACTACCACTGTGGAACCCATTTGTCCATATCATAAATGATCTATTCAAAGATGGTCCAGTTCACACTGACTTAGTAATAAATTTCTTTTAAAGATCAAATTGTACATAATATTATTCATAACTAATACTGCTTTCCTTTTGATAAAATGGTTACCTGGTTTAAAACATACAAATTGTGGTGGAAGAAGAAAGCAGTGAAATGATACCTATTAATCAAAGCACATTCTCAGATGGATTCTTGTTTTTACTCCTTCACATCTGAAGGTAAAAACCTATTCCTCTGACACAATATTCACATTTTTTTCCAGTCAGTGGAGATCACTACTATCTCCATTTGTACTCCTTAAAGACTGATATCTTCAGTTCATTATCTTCTCAAGTCCTGGAGGACATAAATTACATTTTATCATCTGCTGACATGTTGGGCAGTTATATAACTACATCAATCAACCTAGATTTGAGAATAATTATGTAGAGTTGAAAAATGCAAAGATACACATATCTGACAATAAAGAAGACAAGAAGTCTGAGATCAAATCTATATGGGAGCCTATTCTGGGAGTATAAAGGGAATATGCAAACAATTGTAAGGGTGAAATTTACAGCTTTCTGCTATTATTGTAGTTAGGTTCTTAACTCTGCAGTTTTCTAGATTGACTTCCTGTTTTAAGAACTAGAAATCCCTGAACCACTTAACTGCAGAAAAGATAGAAAAAGCAAACACCTCAATAAAGTATTACTATTTATGTTAATATGATAGCAACTCAACTTATTCAAGTGCTGATTAATGCTAAACAAGAAGAGTTTCATTAACTATGTATTTCAAAAGAAACTGGTGCTTTTTATTGTAATGTCACAAGGTTAAACAACTGGTAGACATGGGTTTCCTTGCGAACAATTTCAGCTGCAGTGCTTATTACTCTAGTTAAAAGAAGAACAATAGCAAAGTACAGCTCTGTTTGAAACATATAATAAACTGCTTTTATAAACCCCAATATTCAAAAATCATTATATATGTGAGCTAGATATTGCAGACAATTATCAGGACTCCATTTGTCTGGTAAAATAATTTCTTGTTGTTTTATCTATTCCTTAGTCATGTTTTGGTAATTATTGATAGCACATTTGTCATAGATTGCCCTGTTAATACAAATGCATTAGCAGTTAAAACAGGTTGCTATATTTTTCTTACATCAGTGTTTTATTGTGTATCTCAAGTCAGTCCCCACATCTCAGTAATGCTAACTTTTGAAAAAGCAGAAGTGTTAGCTTCCACTTTCCTTTGTCTGACTCATTCATATAACTATTTCCCCATATTTATTTTTATTAATATTCATGTCAGTATCCTTTTACCCTACTCTTTTAGAATGGAGAACAATTACCTTTGAAGCTAAAGTTGGAGTATCAATATCAAAACTGTTTTTTCTTTTTTTTTCTTTTTTTAATGTTTATTTTAGAGAGAGAGAGAGGGAGAGAGAGAGCATGAGTGGGGGAGGGGCAGAGAGAGAGAGGGAGACACAGAATCCAAAGCAAGCTCCAGGCTCTGTCAGCACAGAGCCTGATGCCAAGGCTCAAACCCAAAAACCAGGAGATAATGACCTGAGCCAAAGTCAGACGCTTAACTGACTGAGTCAACCAGGCACCCCAAAACTGGCATTTTTCTATGTGTTTGCAAAAGCTGCCTACACTGCTGATGAGGTTAAAAACTTGAAACTCTAAGAATATTTAAAAGCCATGTTTTCAAGGAGTTCTTCTTATGAAACGCTTTAAATTAAAAATATTACCAGGGAAGAGCAACATGGCAGAGAAGTAAGGGAATTCATACTTCCTGCGTCTCTCAAAGAAGGGCTGAAGCCAAAGGACTTTGAACTGCGAAAGTCTGGGAGGAAGAGACTGAGTCTAAAAGGGAGACACCGGGGCAAATTTGATGGGTGATAGGTAGGTGATTGCAAACTGAGGAAGATAAAACAGGCCATGTAGGAACAGAGGGGAGGTATCCCTTCTGCAGAGAGACAAAGGGAAGAGAAAGAGTGGCTGGGGATGTGTAGGACTGTATCTGGACAAAAGAAAAACCTCAGACTGCAACTGATAAGGATCCCATCGCTGACTGGGGGGCTTTCTTTGGACTGGGGCTGCTGCCCCATTCTCTCACCTGGGGACTAAGGGTGCCACCCCTGGGTTCAGTGGTAGGTCAGGGGAGCAGTCCACAGTAGGAGAAAGAGACCCCCTCCCTAGAGTGCTGCAGGATAGGACAAAGCCTGACTGTGTCCACACTCGCCCGCCCCACCCCACCCTGCCCCAGGATCAGTGGCTAGGTCGAGGGTGCAGTCCACAATAGGAGAAAGCGGTTCTTTCCCTGAAGTGCTGCGGCACAGGCAAAGCCAGCCAGAACCACATATCAGCTGTACAGAGAGGTGCTTCCCCAGTGCCAGAACCCACTGATGGGGAGTTTGAATTCTAACCAAGTGCCAAGTCAGGGGAGTTGTTGGAGCAAGAAGGACCACCCCATCTGCACGCACAGCACAGTGAAGATGACTTGAAGCAAGTCCACCAAGTCCGTCCAGAAGAGACTGGGGGGGGGGGATTGCCATTTTTATTCCCACCACCACCAAGGTGGGGCCTCAGGGATTGGTCCTAACAGCCCACAATGGAGGGGGGAGCAGCCTACACCAAACCACACTCCTCCATGCTTGGAAATTATGTATACTGGAGCAGGAGAGACACTGTGGAACCAGATGGCTCCATCCTCCAGACCAGCCCTGTTGCATACCTGGATTAATTCTAGGACAATTCTTGTTATTTAGATATATTCTCCCTTCCTTTTCTCCTTCTTATCTCTTCCCTCCTGTAGGCTGGATACTCTGGTTGTTGGTTTATTTAAGCAGACATATTTAATCCATTTTCTTCATTCATGTTTTACACCTCCTTCTTTATTTTCTTTTCTCTCTCTCTGGAATAATCAAGCCCTATAGTTTCTCAGTCTGGGTAACTTTATCTTTGTTTCTTTTTCCCTGCCACCTTCTTTATTTTCCTTTCTCTCTCTCAGGATTAAGCCAGTTAGTCTTTCTGTCTGGTCAATGTTTATTTTCTCTTTGGCCACGCCCCTGTCATTTTTCTCTTTGTATGTGCTGTTCCATCAGCACAGCCTCCACCCTGTTATTTACTTGTGGCTGGTATTTCATGTTTTTTGCTTTTGGATTTTTTTTTGTTGTTTGCATGTGTGGGTTCTGTTTTTTTTTTTTTTGTTTTTTTTTTTTCCCCCGGTCTGTTTGTTTGTTTGTTTTATTTGTCTGTGTGTTTGTGTGGTTTTGTTTCCTGTTTGTTTTTTGTTGTTGTTGTTGTTGTTTCCTTTACAAGGCTACTTCAAGAATCAAATCAAAGCATACTATGTGAAGGGTCCAAAATATCACTATAAGTAGAGAAATAAAATAACTAAAGTCACAACAATAGAGAGGAAGTAACACTCTCCAAAAACGCCTCCTGAAGGGCCGAGTCCTGAACAGTGTATGACCTCCTTTTAATATAGCAGTGCTCACAGATGCAGAACACATAAGATTTTTAAAGTCAAAGGGACAGAAAACTAACCAAAATAATGAAACAGAAGAATTCTCCTCAAAAGAAATTCCAGCAAAAACTGACAGCTAAACAATTGATCAAACAGATATAAGCAATATAACTGAACAAGAATTTAGAATAATAGTAATAAGATTAATTGCTGGGCTTGAAAAAGGCATAGAAGACAGCAGAGAATCTACTACAGCAGAGATCAAGGAACTAAAAAACAGTCATGATGAATTTAAAAAAAAATGCTATAAATGAGGTGCAAAATAAAATGGAGGTGGCCAAGCATGGACCAAAGAGACAGAGGGGAGAATAAGTGAATTAGAAGATAAAATTATGGAAAAAGAGGAGGCTGAGAAAAAAAGAGATAAAAAAAATCCAGGATCAAGAGGGAAGAACTAGAGAACTAAGTGATGCAATCAAATGGTACAATAACTGTAATATAGGAATTCCAGAAGAGGAAGAAAGAGCGAAAGGGGCTGAAGCTGTAGTTGAACAAAAATAATACCTGAGAACTTCCCTGATCTGGGGAAGGAAAAAGGCATTTGAATCCAGGAGGCACAAAGAACTCCCTTCAGACATAACTTGAATGAATCTTCTGCAAGACATATCATAGTGAAAATGGAGAAATACAAGGATAAAGAGAGAATTCTGAAAGCAGCTAGGGATAACTGGGCCTTAACATACCAAGGTAGACACATAAGACTAGTGGCAGACCTATCTACTGAAACTTGGTAGGTCAGAAAAGAATGGCAGGAAATCTTCAATGTGATGAATAGGAAAAATATGCAGCCAAGAATCCTTTATCCATCAAGCCTGTCATTCAGAATAGAAGAAGAGATAAAGTTTTTTCAAACAACAAAAACTGAAGGAATTCATCACCACTAAACCATCCCTACAAGTGATCCTAAGGGAGACTCTGTGACTGAAATGTTGCAAGGACCACAAAGTACCAAAGACATCACTACAAGCATGAAACCTACAAATACACAATGACTCTAAACCCATATCTTTCTATAATAACACTGAATGTAAATGGACGAAATGCTCCAATCAAAAGAATAGGGTATCAGAGTGGATTAAAAAAATATATGACCCATCTATTTGTTGCTACAAGAGACTCATTTCAGAGCTGAGGACCCCTTCAGATTGAAAGTGAGCGGATGGAGAACTATCTATCATGCTACTGGGAGTCAAAAGAAAGCTGGAGTAGCCATACATATATCAATCTAGACTTTAAAGTAAAGGCTGTAACAAGAGATGAAGAAGGGCATTATATAATAATTAAAGGGTCTATCCATCAGGAAGAGCTAACAATTATAAATGTCTATGCACTGAATTCAGGGGCTCCTAAATATATAAAACAATTAATCACAAACATAAGCAACCTTATTGATAAGGATGTGGTAATTGCAGGGGACTTTAATACCCCACTTACAATGACGGATACATCATCTAGACACAGCATCATTAAAGAAACAAGGGCCCTGCATGATACATTGGTTCATATCGGATGGACTCGACAGATATTTTTAGAACTCTACATCCCAACACAACAGAATATACTTTCTTCTTGAGTGCACATGGATCATTCTCCAACATAGATCACATACTGGATCATAAAACAGCCCTTAATAAGTATAAAAGAATTGAGATCATACCATGCACGCTTTCGGACCACAATGCTATGAAACTTGAAATCAACCACAGGAAAAAGTCTGGAAAACCTCCAAAAGCTTGGAGGTTAAAGAACATCCTTCTGAAGAACGAATAGGTCAACCAGACAAATAGAGAAGAAATTAAAAGATATATGGAAAGAAATGAAAGTGGAAATACAACAATCTAAACACTTTGGGATACAATAAGGCAGTCCTAAGAGGAAAATACATTGCAATCTAGGCCTATCTTAAGAAACAAGAAAAATCCCAAATACAAAATCTAACAGCATACTTAAAGGAGCTAGAAGCAGAACAGCAAATACACCACAAATCCAGCAGAAGAAGAAAAATAATAAAGATCATAGCAGAAATAAATAAGGTAGAATCCAAAGAAACAGTAGAACAGATCCATGAAACCAAGAGTGGGTTTTTCAAGAAAATAAACAAAAGTGATAAACCTCTAGTCAGGCTTTCAAAAAAAAAAAAAAGAGAGAGAACCTAAATAGATAAAATCACAAATGAAAATTGATTTATTACAACCAATCCCTCAGAAATACAATCATTTATTAGGGAATACTATGAAAACTTATATGCCAACAAAGTGGACCACCTGGAAGAAATGGACAAATTCCTAAACACCCACACACTACCAAATCCCAAACGGGACAAAATAGAAATTTTGAACAGACCCATACCTACTGAAGAAATTGAATCAGTTATCAAAAATCTCCCAACAAATAAGAGTCCTTGACCAGATGCCTTCCCTGGGGAATTCTACCAGACATGTGAAGCAGAGTTAATACCTATTCTTCTCATGCTGTTCCAAAAAACAGAAATGGAAGGAAAACTTCCAGACTCATTCTATGCAACCAGCATTACATTGATTCCCAAACCAGACAGACACCCAGCAAAAAAAAGAGAACTAGAGGCCAAAATCCTTGATCAATATGGATGAATAATTCTCAAGAAGATACTAGCAAATAGAATTGAACAGCATATAAAAAAATTATTCACCATGATCAAGTAGGATTCATTCTTGCGCTGCAGGCCTGGCTCATTATTCGCAAAACAATCAATGTGACACATCACATTAATAAAAAAAAAAAAAGATAAGTACCGTATGGTCCTGTCAATAGATGCAGAAAAAACATTTGACAGAATACAGCATCGTTTCTTAATAAATATCCTTGAGAAAGTTGGGATAGAAGGAACATACTTAAAAATCATAGAAGCCATTTATGAAAAGCCCATAGCTAATATCATCCTCAATGGGGAAAAACTGAGAGCTTTCCCATGAGATCAGGAACATGATAGGGATGTCCGCTCTCACCACTCTTGTTAACAGAGTGTTGGAAGTCACACCCAATGCTGTGCTTCTGCGGATCCATCCCTCCAGCGGTGGGTCTGACTCCCTCCCGTTGCTGCAGGGATGCTCCTGATGTGGATCACCGAAGGATAAGCGAGCTGAGCCTGCCCCTCTTGCCCCTGTGCACCTTGCCGATCCACCCCAGCTAATACGCCAGATCCCCAGCACCACAAGCCTGGCAGTGTGCAAGTAGCCCAGAAGGGCCACCCCACCCCACAGTGAATCTCACCCCTAGGAGAGGGGAAGAGAAGGCACACACCAGTCTGACTGTGGCACTAGTGGTGGGCTGGGGGCAGACATCAGGTCTGACTACGGCCCCGCCCACCAATGCAAGTTATTCAAGACAGCACAGGGGAAGTACCCCACAGTCCCACACCACTCCAGGGACTATCCAAAATAACGAGACGAAGAATTCCCTTCAGAAAATCATCCAGGAAATAACGACAGCTAACGAACTGATCAACAACAATTTAAACAATATAACAGAAAGTGAATTTAGAATAATAGTAATGAAATTAATCGTTGGGCTTGAAAAAAGTATAAAGGACAGCAGAGAATCTCATGCTACAGAGATCAAGGGACTAAGGAACAGCGAGGAGGAGCTAAAAAATGCTATTAATGAGCTGCTAAATAAAATAGAGATGACCACAGCTTGAATTGAAGAGGCAGAGAAGAGAATAGGTGAACTAAAAGATAAAATTATGGAAAAAGAAGAAGCTGAGAAAAAGAGAGATAAAAAAATCCAGGAGTATGAGGGGAAAATTAGAGAACTAAGTGATGCACTAAAGAGAAATAATCTACGCATAATTGGTATTCCAGAGGAGGAAGAGAGAGGGAAAGGTGCTGAAGGGGTACTTGAAGAAATAATAGCTGAGAACTTCTCTGATCTGGGGAAGGAAAAAGGCATTGAAATCCAAGATGCAAAGAGAACTCCCTTCAGACATAACTTGAAGCGATCCTCTGCATGATAGATCATAGTGAAACTGGGAAAATACAAGTATAAAGAGCAAATTCTGAAAACAGCTAGGGGTAAACGTGCTCTAACATATAAAGGGAGAGCTATAAGACTCGTGACCGATCTCTCTCCTGATACTTGGCAGGCCAGAAAAGAATGGCAGGAAATCTTCCATAAAATGATCAGAAAAAATATGCAACTGAGAATCCTTTATCTATCAATTCTGTCATTTAGAATAAAAGGAGAGATAACGGTCTTCCCAAACAAACAAAAACTGAAAGAATTCGTCACCACTAAACCAGCCCTACAAGAGATCCTAAGGAGGATCCTGTGAAACAAAGTACCAGAGACATCGCTACTATAATGAAACCTACAGACATCACAATGACTCTAAACCTATATCTTTCTATAATAACACTGATTGTAAATGGACTAAATGCTCCAACCAAAAGACATAGGGTATCAGAATGGGTAAAAAAAAACAAGACCCATCTATTTGCTGCTACAAGGGACTCATTTTAGACCTGAGGACACCTTCAGATTGAGAGTGAGGGGATGGAGAACTATTTATCATGCTACCGGAATTCGAAAGAAAGCTGGAGTAGCCATACCTATAGCAGACAAACTAGACTTTGAATTAAGTCTGTAACAAAAGATGAAGAAGGGCATTATATAATAATTACAGGGTCTATCCATCAGGAAGAGCTAACAATTATAAATGTCTAGGCACCGAATACGGGAGTACCCAAATATATAAGACAATTATTCACAAACATAAGCAAACTTATTGATAAGATGTGGTAATTGCAGGGGACTTTAACACACCACACACAGCAATGGATAGATCATCTACACACACGGTCAATAAAGAAACAAGGGCCCTGAATGATACGTTGGATCAGATGGACTTGACAGATGTATTTAGAACTCTGCATCCCAAAGCAACAGAATATACTTTCTTCTCAAGTGCACATGGAACATTCTCCAAGATAGATCACATACTGGGTCAAAAAACAGCCCTTCAAAGGATACAAGAATTGAGATCATACCATGCATACTTTCAGACCACAATGCTATGAAGCTTGAAATCAACCACAGGAAAAAGTCTGGAAAACCTCCAAAAGCATGGAGGTTAAAGAACACCCTACTAACGAATGAGTGGGTCAACCAGGCAATTAGAGAAGAAATTAAAAAATATATGGAAACAAACGAAAATGAAAACACAACAATCCAAATGCTTTGGGACGCAGCGAAGGCAGTCCTGAGAGGAAAATACATTGCAATCCAGGCCTATCTCAAGAAACAAGAAAAATCCCAAATACAAAATCTAACAGCACATCTAAAGGAAATAGAAGCAGAACAGCAAAGGCAGCCTAAACCCAGCAGAAGAAGAGAAATAATAAAGATCAGAGCAGAAATAAACAATATAGCATCTAAAAAAACTGTAGAGCAGATCAACGAAACCAAGAGTTGGTTTTTTGAAAAAATAAACAAAATTGATAAACCTCTAGCCAGGCTTCTCAAAAAGAAAAGGGAGATGACCCAAATAGATAAAATCATGAAAGAAAATGGAATTATTACAAACAATTCCTCAGAGATACAAGCAATTATCAGGGAATACTATGAAAAATTATATGCCAACAAATTGGACAACCTGGAAGAAATGGACATATTCCTAAACACCCACACACTTCCAAAACTCAATCAGGAGGAAATAGAAAGCTTGAACAGACCCATAATCAGCAAATAAATTGATTTGCTTATCAAAAATCTCCCAACAATTAATAGTCCAGGACCAGATGGCTTCCCAGGGGAGTTCTACCAGACGTTTAAAGCAGAGATAATACCTATACTTCTCAAGCTATTCCAAAAAATAGAAAGGGAAGGAAAACTTTCAGACTCATTCTAGGAAGCCAGTATTACTTTGATTCCTAAACCAGACAGAGAGTCAGTGAAAAAAAAGAGAACTACAGGCCAAGATCCCTGATGAATATGGATGCAAAAATTCTCAATAAGATACTAGCAAATCGAATTCAACAGCATATAAAAATAATTATTCACCATGATCAAGTGGGATTCATTTCTGGGATGCAGGGCTGGTTCAACATTCGCAAATCAATCAACGTGATACATCACATTAATAAAAGGAAAAATAAGAACCATATGATCCTGTCAATCGATGCAGGAAAGGCATTTGACAAAATTCAGCAACGTTTCTTAATAAAAACCCTCGAGAAAGTCGGGATAGAAGGAACATACTTAAACATCATAAAAGCCATTTATAAAAAGCCCACAGCTAACATCATCCTCAATGGGAAAAAAACTGAGAACTTTTTCCCTGAGATCAGGAACACGACAGGGATGTCCACTCTCACCGCTGTTGTTTAACATAGCATTGGAAGTGCTAGCATCACCAATCAGACAACAAAGGGAAATAAATGCATCAAAATTGGCCAAGATGAAGTTAAGCTTTCACTTTTTGCAGATGACATGATATTATACATAGAAAATCTGATAGACTCCACCAGAATTCTGCTAGAATTAATACATGAATTTAGCAAAGTTGCAGGATACAAAATCAAGGTACAGAAATCAGTTGCATTCTTATACACTAATAATGAAGCAATAGAAAGACAAATAAAGAAACTGATCCCATTCACATTTGCACCAAGAAACATAAAATACCTAGGAATAAATCTAACCAAAGATGGAAAAGATCTGTATGCTGAAAACTATAGAAAGCTTATGAAGGAAATTGAAGAAGATACCAAGAAATAGAAAAACATTCCATGCTCATGGATTGGAAGAATAAATATTGTCAAAATATCAATACTACCCAAAGCTATCTACACATTCAATGCAATCCCAATCAAAATTGCACCAGCATTCTTCTAGAAACTAGAACAAGCAATCCGAAAATTCATATGGAACCACAAAAGGCCCCAAGTAGCCAAAGTAATTTTGAAGAAGAAGACCAAAGCAGGAGGCATCACAATCCCAGACTTTAGCCTCTACTACAAAGCTGTCATCATCAAGACAGCATGGTATTGGCACAAAAACAGACACATAGACCAATGGAATAAAATAGAAACCCCATAACTAGACCCACAAACATATGGCCAACTAATCTTTGACAAAGCAGGAAAGAACATCCAATGGAAAAAGACAGTCTCTTTAACAAATGGTGCTGGGAGAACTGGACAGCAACATGCAGAGGATTGAAAGTAGACCACTTTCTCACACTATTCACAAAAATATACTCAAAATGGATAAAGGACCTGAATGTGAGACAGGAAACCATCAAAACCTTAGAGGAGAAAGCAGGAAAAGACCTCTCTGACCTCAGCCATAGCAATGTCTTACTTGACACATCCCCAAAGGCAAGGGAATTAAAAGTAGAAATGAACTACTGGGACCTTATGAAGATAAAAGCTCTGCACAGCAAAGGAAACAACCAACAAAACTAAAAGGCAACCAGTGGAATGGGAAAAGATATTTGCAAATGACATATCGGACAAAGGGCTAGTATCCAAAATCTATAAAGAGCTCACCAAACTCCACATCCGAAAAGCAAATAACCCAGTGAAGAAATTAGCAGAAAACATGAATAGACACTTCTCTAAAGAAGACATCCGGATGCCAACAGGCACATGAAAAGATGCTCAACGTTGTCCCTCATCAGGGAAATGCAAATCAAAACCACACTCAGATATCACCTCACGCCAGTCACAGTGGCCAAAATGAACAAATCAGGAGACTATAGATGCTGGAGAGGATGTGGAGAAATGGGAACGCTCTTGCACTGTTGGTGGGAATGCAAATTGGTGCAGCCGCTATGGAAAGCAGTGTGGAGGTTCCTCAAAAAATTAAAAAGAAACCTACCCTATGACCCAGCAATAGCACTGCTAGGAATTTACCCAAGGGATACAGGAGTACTGATGCATAGGGGCACTTGTACCCCAATGTTTATAGCAGCACTTTCAACAATAGCCAAGTTATAGAAAGAGCCTAAATGTCCATCAACTGATGAATGGATAAAGAAATTGTGGTTTATGTACACAATGGAGTACCACATGGCAATGAAAAAGAATGAAATATGGTCCTTTGTAGCAACGTGGATGGAACTGGAGAGTGTGATGCTAAGTGAAATAAGGCATACAGAGAAAGACAGATACCATATGTTTTCAATCTTATGTGGGTCCTGAGAAACTTAACAGAAACCCATGGGGGGGGTAGGAAAAAAAAAAAAGAGGTTAGAGTGGGAGAGAGCCAAAGCATAAGAGACTCTTAAAAACTGAGAACAAAGTGAGGTTTGATGGGGGGTGGGAGGGAGGGGAGGGTGGGTGTTGGGTATTGAGGAGGACACCTTTTGGGATGAGCACTGGTTGTCGTATGGAAAACAATTTGATAATAAATTTCATATATTGAAAAAAATAAAAAATAAAAAATAAAAAAATAAAGAAAAGAATGATGAAAGTAAAATAGATTGTAAATAATTTTCAAAAGAGTAAAAAATAGAGTATAAAAATATTATAAAAAATCTTTGAATAAAAATGGAAAATAAAAAAAGAACTATATAATGTTATACATTCGCATTTAGGATCTTTTATTGCCACTTTGGTTAATAAATAAAATTTTAAGATTTTTAATAATTTATAATCCTATTTAGGATACATTTTATAATAACTTCCTAAGGTGTTAACAAACTTCCCAGGATATAAATGTTAAATAATACATATTTACTATTTAAACTAATTTAAATTTGTTGGATTTGTTTTTAAAGTTATCAACATTAAATATAGAACTTTATTCTACTAAAGTTTATTAAAGTCAAATAAACTCACGTTGTCTCTGTTACAATCTGTTAACAAAAGGATGACTTAAAGTAATGGTTAACTTTATTTGACTCATAATTTTCATGGGTAATTTTAAGATAACTTTCAAAGTCTTTGGTAACCTAAAACATTTAAGTTTTGTTTGCATGATGAATTGAGATAAATTCATTGGATATCTAATGAGATAAAATGCTAAAACACTAATTACTAAATATGGGCCTTTGGAAAAAGGCACAATAGGCCTTATTTTTGGACAGAGTAGTCTTACACTTAAAGGTGTTCATGTGCATTCTGGTGTTATTGATTGTGATTATGAAAAGGAAATTCAAGTTATGATATCGGCTGATAACCCTTATACTATTCAACCAGGAGACAAAATTGCTCAATTACTCATTCTTCCTTATATAGAAGGCCAAAGCAATCCTGTTATCAGACCTGGAGGTTTTGGCAATCCTACAAAACAATTATATTGGCAAACTTTTTTGAAAGATCCTTGCCCCAAAATACATCTTAAAATTAATAATAAATCTTTCTAAAATGATTAGTAGACATTGGAGCTGACGTTACCATCATATCTGAAAAGTTTTAGCCTTCATCTTGGCCTGTTGAAAACATACTTGTAATTTTTACAGGACTTGGCTTCTTAGGGGGAATAAAAAGAAGTCAACAGATTATGAGATGTGAAGGACCCAAGGATCAGATAGCAACTCTCAAACGCTATGTGGCTAACATTGCTGTTAACCTATGGGGTAGAGATTTACTTCAACAATGGAGTGCATATATTAATATCCCATCTGTATCTACTCGAAGTAAAAATATAATGTGTGCCATGGGATATGACCCACTGAAGGGATTAGATAAAATCAACAAGGCATTAGAACACTTCTCGATATTTTCCCCAAAACATAAAGCCACAGGGCTAAGATATCCAAATTTATCCTAGTGGCCCCTGCAAGAGAACAAAAATATGCGCTCCCTTTAGAATGGCTTATTGATGGTAATGCAAACTGGTGCAGCCACTCTGGAAAACAGTATGGAGGTCCCTCAAAAAACTACAAATAGAACTACTCTACGACCCAGCAATTGCACTACTAGGCATTTATCCACAGGATAGAGGTGTGCTGTTTTGAAGGGACACATGCACCCCCATGTTTATAGCAGCACTATCAACAATAGGCAAATTATGGAAAGAGCCCAGATGTTCATCTATGGATAAATGGATAAAGAAGTGATATATATATATATATATATATATATATATATATATATATATATATAATGGATGGAGTATTACTCGGCAATCAAAAAGAATGATATCTTGCTATTTGCAACTACGTGGATGGAACTGGAGGGTATTATGCTAAGTGAAATTAGTCAGAGAAAGACAAAAATCATATGACTTCCCTAATATGAGAACGTTAAGAGACAAAACAGATGAACATAAGGGAAGGGAAACAAAAATAATATAAAAACGGGGAAGGGGACAAAACAGAAGGAATGCATAAATATGGAAAACAAACTGAGGGTGACGGGAGGGGTTGTGGGAGGGAGGATGGGATAAATGGGTAAGGGGCATTAAGGAATCTGCTCCTGATATCATTGTTGCACTATATGCTAACTAATTTGGATGTAAATTAAAAAAAATTAAATTAAAATTAAAAAAATAAAATGAAATTAAAAAAAATTAAAATTATGAATTTTAGAGTCACCTATCAGAGGAAAGAAGGAGAATACAATATAAAAGTGTTTGAGAAACATATAAGATGATTATATTTGTCAACCATTTCATTTCTATCACGTTTCAGGAAGAAAGGTGATGTTTGTTATAAAGTTCCATGATTTGGAAAATAATAACCAAATGAACAATATTGTTTTGAATGTATCCAGTGTATAAGTATGTAAAAATATAAATACATATCAATGTCTTCTCTGAAGCTTAGACAAGCCTATACATTTTGGAAGCTAATTTATGAATGTTTCCTAACTTTTATGTTAAAAGGTTTACATACAATTTCAACTAGCTAGCTAAAAATAAATAAATAAATAAATACTTCACATTTTATTGCTTTCCATCTTAAAATATATTGTCAGTGGGCGTTTAAAAAAGTCATACCAAAAGTGATATCACCAACTCCCTAAAGTCAACAAATTCCACTAAACTAGAATTTATATTTCAGAGAGGAGATGGATAACATCTCACAATTCAACCTCAGCAGAAGTCATTAAGCCAGGGACACATGTGAGGGCTGTATTTCTCATTGGATTACAAATCCAGTAAGAGCTTTGCCTTTGAGTTACTAGCACTACAAAGATTAAATCAAAGTATTGTCAAGAGAAAAAAAAAAGCTCTTGGATGCGTGGAGATTTCTAGAATAAAACATTTATGATTTTTTTTAGCTCAAATGGATAAGAAGAGAAGTCATTTAGTCCCATGTTTTCATTATACAAACTACCTACAAGGCTTTTGAAAAAAAAAGCTATCCTTCATTCTTGACCCCTTCCAATCCTGTACCCACTGCATTTAGCTTAATATTCTAAATTGTTAGTATGGGCTACAAGGCCTAGCATGATCTCTGCTCTGCTACATGTCACACTACAGGTTCCTTCAATCTCAGTACTGAAGTCACTCTGACCTTTTATCAGGTCTTCATAGACACTGAGCTCTCTGCCACTGTAGAATGCATAAACAATTATATTTCTCTAAAATGTGTTTTCCATCTTCACCTCCACCTAGATACAGCTAAAATCTACTTATCCTTTAGGCCTCTAACATAGAGAGGACTTCCATCATCTCTCCTCCTTTAATTTCAAAGTTGGCCCTCTTTCTTAAGCATCCTGTACATTTCTTTCATTCCTATACCAGTTTGTACTTTACATTAATTTGGGAGACTATTATTTTATTTCTGTGTCACCAGTAGGTTGTTGGCTTCCAAAGAGCATGGGACATGGCTTGCTAGTTCATCCTTATATCCTCATCTTTTAAATGTCAGGCACATAACAGATGTTCCATAAATATTGAATGAATGAATCAACTGGATACTAAAGGAGAGTGATTAAGAGCAGACGTTCTAGAATCAGGTGGTCTCAGTTCAATCATTGGTTCAGCTACATAGCGGTTGTGAATTCTTTCACCTCTAAAATAAGAATGATAATGGTAGTATGATTACATAACAATAAGTAAATTATCTAGGACAGAGTATTAAATAAATATTAGTTATAATTAATAATTATTATTACGACACAGCTAATAATTCATGCCTTATGGTATATATGTTTATGTATGATATATATATGTATATGTATATATGTGTATATATACATACGTATATATGTATATGTATATATACATGCATATATATATACATATATATATGTGTGTGTGTGTGTGTGTGTGTGTGTGTAGGTATTTTTTCCATTTCTTCTTTTTGTGACTAAATAATCCCATCATATAGATTGGGATATTCTGCTTTATCCATGATTGGTTTCTGTTTCCCTTATCAATAATTTTTTTTTCTAAATTTTCCTATTATAAAGTAAAACTTGCCAAAAATAAATAAATAAAATGGCTTATTGATGAGCCCATATGGATAGAGCAGTGGCTGCTTTCTCAAGAAAAACTGGCAGCTTTAAAATCTTTAGTTTCTCAACAATTAGAAGCAGGACATATTGAACTTTCAACTAGTCCCTGGAATTCTCCATCTTTTTGTCACAAAAAAGAAATCTGGAAATTGGAGAATGCTGACTGATCTCCGAGCCATAAATAAAAAACCTATGGGGGATCTACAGTCTGGCCTTCCGACACCTGCTGCTATCCCTCGAGATTGGAATGTTATAATTATTGATCTTAAGTATTTTTTTCCCCATTCCCTTAAACCCTAAAGATTCAGAGAGATTTGCATTCTCCATTCCTGTAATTAATCATGAGGAACACTTAGCAGATTTCAACGGAAAGTTTTACCCCAAGGAATATTAAATAGTCCCACTCTGTCAAGCTTTTTGTTGCAGAACCTCTCCGATATTATGATCTCAGTTTCCTCATGCTAACTTCATCCATTACATGGATGACATCCTATCAGCTTTACCCAAACGACATGATTTACATGAGCTCTTTTGAGCAGCTCAGGCAACCCTCTCAGAATATGGCCTTATTATTGCAGAAGACAAAATTCAGTTTGAAGATCCCTTATTCTATTTAGGTCAAAATTTAGTACAAAATTCAATAATACCTCAAAATGTTCAAATTCGTAGAGATACTTTGCATACTTTAAATGATTTCCAGGTTATTTGGAGACATTAACTGGCTATGCCCAACTCTAGGTATACCTGCTTATCAACGGACTCATATTTTTGATGTACTAAAGGGGATCCCAATTTAAATAACCTTAGAAAATTAACTCTGGAAGCATCCCAAGAATTACAATGGATTGAACAAAAAATTGCTTCCAGTCAGTTTACTCGAATTAACCCCTTGCTACCTGTTTCCTTGTTAATTTTACTGTCACCTCATTCTCCTACAGGAGTACTTTGGCAGGCTAATGGAATCACAGAATGGATATTTATTTCCAAGAAAGCCTTTAAAAATATCTACATATTTAGACAAAATAGGAATGTTAATTTTTAAAGGTTGGGAAATAAGAGCCCAAGACCCTGAGACAATTATAGTACCTCTGTCTCATGCACAAATATCCATGGCATATTGGCAATGAATTGCATGGCAACTTGGAGTTGCAGGTTATATAGGTCACATAGACAACCATTATCCGAAATCCAAATTAATTGAATTTATCAAAACTACCTCCTTCATCATGCCTCGAATTGTACAATCGGTACCTGTAAATTGACGTAATTATTTCATAGATGGCAACAAATCCAGTTATTCTGCATATTATGGTCCTACTTCTAAATATGTAAAATCCCCATACGCCTCAGTACAAAAGGCTGAACTCTTTGCCATATTTCAATTGCTTAAGGATGTTCCCTCCTCCATCAATATCTTAATGGATTCAGACTATTCTAAACAAGTGATTGAAAATTTAGAAACCTTAATATTTACTCAGATGGCTCAGAATTACCTGACTTATTTTTTCAGGTCCAACATTGTCTCCAACACCAATCCCATCCTATATACATTACTCAATACAATCTCATTCTGGCCTCCCTGGCCCCTTGGCAGAAAGAAACTCTACAACAGATTCCTTATTGGGAGCTCTTGTTATTACAACACAAGATTTTCACAATCTGACTCTTCTTAATGCTAAAGGCTTAAGTAAATGCTTTTCTATTTCCCTTAACCAAGGTACAGAAATTATCACACACTGCCCAACTTGTGGGCCCTCCTTACTCTCAGGGGGTTAATCCCAAAGGTCAACAGACTAATGATTTATAGCAAAGGAATGTTACTGATGTTCCGGAATTCGGTCACCTTGCATATGTACCTATGTAAATAGATACATATTCTGGTTTTATATGGGCTACACCTTTATCAGGAGGAAAAAATGGCCATGTTATTCAGTACCTTTTAGAAGCATTTGCCACGATGAGGACTCCCCCAGAATCTTAAAACTGACAATGGCCCAGTTTATACTTCTCACACTTTTCTTATATGTTGCCAAAAATAGGGCATTCATCATACTACAGTCATTCCTTATAATCCACAGAGTCAAGCCATTATTGAACATGCTAATCATACATTAAAAACCATGTTACAAAAACAAAAACAGGGGAAATGGCCTTGAATCCAAAGAATCAATTAATGAAAGCATTATTTACACTTAATTTTTTGGAGTTAAGAGGTGAACAAGAGCTCACTGCAGCTGAAAAACATCACACAGTCTCTAATATCAGATCCCTTTCACAAACAATATTTTGGAAAAACGATAATAACCAGTGGTGCCCTGGGTATGTTAAATTGTGGGGTCGAGGATTTGCTCTTGTATCCACAGATAATGGAGATATCGGGCTCCCAGCCTGGCGATTAAAACCACAATATGAACAGTTGGGCAAGGAGAAAAAAATTCGACAATTTTCAGCTCCTGGAGAAACATATGGAAGAATTAAGCCTGGAACAGGAGATAAAAAGAAGAACAGAATAAACAACGAAAGCCAAACCTCCAACATGGGGAAAGATGAAGAAGATGACACTAGAAGAACAGATCCTCAAAAAAACAGAACACCTAAGACTTCTACTTTGTTTATTGCCATGATGTTGGTTCTTACTTTAACCGTGAGTGCTAATCACACATATTGAGCTTATATTCCAAATCCACCCCTTAATAGATTAATTACATGGGATTATCCCTCTTTCCAGGTTTATGTAAATCATTCAGTCTGGTTGCCTGGACCTTATGATAATAGAGGTCCATTTAAACCAGAAGAAGAAGGAAAAGTAATCCCTGAATATTCTGTAGGTGCAAATGGGACACCTATATGCTTTGGAAAAGGCAAACACTGTGTTACATTTCGTTCACAGGCATGGATAGCAAAAATACCCAATGGGACTAATGTCTCTATATTGTACTTATTACAGGGAGTCTCCATGAGAAGTCAAAGAATTACATATGATCACCCTCCTAAATTGCCTCCATGTCAATTAAGAAAAAACATAAATGCTGAGGAATGGGTTAATTGGGAGCTCTGTAGAGGAGAGGTTGGTAGAGTTCTTAATACTTCCAAAGGAAGTGTCATTAATTGGGCCTCTGTAGGCTTTGCTCAGACCAAATACTCAAAAAAAAAAAAGAGCTCCTATGGTGTCAATTTCAAGACGACATCATTTCAGATTAACATCTGAACCCATTGTATGGCATGAAGGAGGGGTGACTCCCCCCAGCCCACGTTTACCTGATGGGCCAGTTCATTCAGAACTTTATCCATCTCTTTTAAATTAAATGAGACTCATAAAATTCAAGCATGTGTCAGACTTCCTTTTCTGTTTATGTTAGGTATGTCTCATTGGGACCCTAATAACAGTCTTCTTACTTGCCATAATTGTTCCTTTTATACTTGTCTTAATTCTACTATTTCTTTTAACCAGGAAAAAACAAAGCTTATATATCCTTAAGGCGCATAATGGGGTTTGGATACCTGTAATCATGGATTGGTCTTGGCAACACTCCCCTGAAATGTATCTCATAGATGAAATATTGAAACGTGTCTTACACTACACTGGATGGTTTGTAGTTTTACTGGTAACTGCTGTACTTGGGATTATAGCTACTAGAGCTACAGCAGCAACAGCAGGTTGTGCGCTGCATCAGGCTGTACAAACCACCCACTTTGTACAAAACTGGCATCAAGATTCAGAAAGGCTGTGGAACAGCCAGTGGCTGAATGATAGCTGAATAGAGAACCAACTATCTGACTTGCAACAAGCTGTTCTTTTTCTAGGAGATCAATTGATTATTTTACAACAGATAAAGCTTCAATGTGATTGAAACATAACCACCTTTTGTTTCACCCCTATGTATATAATCAATCTAAGATATCATGGGACCTGGTACATCAACACCTTTTTAATCAAGGTGACACCTCTGCTGATATAGCTCAATTGCAAAAGGACATCTATGAAATGTTCAAAAATAAACTTGAGATGATTTCTGGTGCTCCTTCTCTATCTGAGATAACTAATCGAATCTCGGGATTGAATCCAATGAATTATATAAAACCCTTAAGGTTTTCTGCAATTGGTATTTTAGATTAATATCTTTGTCTTATTACTTTGCATATACCTAGTCTGGAGAAGAGGAGGGCAACAAAGCTGAGAATATGCCTCACAAGCCTCTGTCTTTGCCCTCCAGTTTTGCCAAATGAAAGAAAAAGGGGGAGAAGTGGGAGATGCAGGAGAGAAGCATCAAAGGAAAAGACTTCAAAAGGGAAGGGCTGGAGAAGGTGCAAGGCCTCAGGACATGTTTACACAGCTGAACGCAGCTCCAAAGGAGCACCTAGATCCATTAACATTGTCCAGGGCCAGATCCTCCTTCACACCTGCCCCTTCCTAGTGTTATAGAAACCGATTAACTCGAAATTCAACCTTGAAAAGCTAAACCATTAGATTGATTAACACACTTGCTTAGCTGACTTTATGCACGTAGTCTTTAGCAATTATCCTAATAAAAAGAAGCTTCATTCTGGAGTCAGGGCCTTATTCCGATTCAAGTTTGAGGAGCTTCACTTAAATGCGTTTTGTTTGAGAACTCATCTTTTGCGACTCCGGCCATACTCCCTGCAACACTCCAAAAGTGAAAAACCTGGAAGAAATGGATAAATTCCTAGAAACATATAAACTATGAAAACGGAAACAAGATGAAATAGAAAACTTAAACAGACCTATAACCAGAGAAGAAAATGAATCAGTAATCAAAAATCTCTCAACAAACAAATGTCCAGGGCCAGACTGCTTCACAGAATCATACCAAAAATTTAAATAAGAGTTAATACCTATTCTTCTCAACCTAATCCAAAAAATAAAATAAAATAAAATAAAAAAAATGGAATGAAAACTTCTAAATTCATTCTATGAGGCCAGCATTAACCTGATTCCAAAACTAGACAAAGACCCTATTAAAAAGGAGAAGTGCAGGCCAATATTCCCTATTAACATGTGTGCAAAATTTCTCAACAAAAACTAGCAAATCAAATCAGCAACATATTAAAAGAATCACTCACGATGTTCATGTGGGATTTATTCTCGGGTTGCAAGGGTGGTTGATTATTTATACATCAATCAATGTGATACACCACATTAATAAAATAAAGGATAAAAACCATATGATCCTCTCAGTAGATGTAGAAAAAGAATTTGACAAAAGACAGTATCCTTTCTTGGTAAAAACCCTCAAGAAAGTAGGGATAGAAGGAACATAACTCAACATCAAGATCATAAGACCACATGTGAAAGACCCACAGATAATATAATAAATGAGGAAAAACTGACAGCTTTTCCCCTATGGTCAGGAACAAGACAGTGATGTCCACTCACACTACTGTTATTTAACATAGTGCTGGAAAGCCTAACCACAGCAATAAGATAACACAAAGAAATAAAAGGCACCCAGATAAGCAAGGAAGAAATCAAACTTTCGATATGTGCAGATAACACAATACTCTATATGGAAAACCTGGAATACTCCACAAAAAGTTGGTAGAACTGACACATGCATTCAGTATAGTTGCAAGATACAAAATAAATGTTCAGAAATCTGTTTAATTTCTATACACCAATAAAGAAGCATCAAAAAGAGAAATCAAAGAATCTATCCCATTTACAATTGCACCAGAAACCATAAGATACCTAGGAATACATCTAATCACAGAGGTAAAATAACTGTATTATGCAAACTATAGAAAACTGATGAAAGAAATTGAAAAATATTCCATGCTCATGGGTTGGAAGAACAAATAGTTAATATGCCCATACTACTCAAAGCAATCTACACATTTAATGTAATACCTATCAGAATATCACCAGCATTTTCCAAAGAGGTATTATAAACAATCCTAAAGTTCATATAGAAATACAAAAGACCCCAAATAACCAAAGCAACTGTGAAAATGAAAAGCAAAGCTGGACGCATCACAATTCTGGCCTTCAAGTTCTATTTACAAAGCTATAGTGATCAAGACACTATGGTACTGGCACAAAAACAGACAGATAAATAAGTGGGACAGGATAGAAAACCCAGAAGTGAATGCACAACTATATGGCCAACTAATCTTCAAGAAAGCAGGAAAGAATATCCAATGGAAAAGAGACAGTCTCTTCAACAAATTGTGTTGGGAAAACTGAGCAGCAACATGCAGAATTAAACCAGACCACTTCCTTACACTATACACAAAAAAATAAATTCAAAATGGATGTAAGACCTAAATGTGAGGCAGGAAACCATGAAAATCATAGAGAAGAATGCAGGCAGTAACCTCTTTGACATCAGCCATAGCAACTTCTTACTATATAAGTCTCCTGAGACAAGGCAAACACAGGCAAAAATAAGCTATTGGGACTACATCAAGATAAAAAGCTTCTGCACACTGAAGGAAAATCAATAAAACTAAAAGGCAACCTACGGAATGGGAGAAGATATTTGCAAATGACATATCTAATAAAGGTTAATATCCAAAATATATAAAAAGCTTATCAAACTGAACACCCAAAAAACAAATAATCTAGTTAAAAAGTGGGCAGAAGACAAGAATAGACATTTTTCCAAAGAAGACATGGAGATGGCTAACAGGCACATAAAAGATGATCAACATCGCTCATCATCAGGGAAATACAAATGAAAAGTAGATATTATCTCACACTAGTCAACATGGCTAAAATTGACAACAAAGTGGACAACAGATGTTGGTGAGGATGCAGAGAAAGGGGAACCCTCTTACACTTTTGACGGAAATGCAAACTGGTGCAGCTATTCTCTAAAACAGTATAGAAGCTAAAAATAGAGCTGCCCTATGATACAGCAACTGCACTATTAGGTATTTACCCAAAGAATATAAAAAGGTTGCTTTGATATGACACATGCACCCTGATGTTTATGGAAGAATCATCAAGAATAGCAAAAATATGGAAAGATCCTAAATGTCCATCGACTGACAAATGGATAAAGAACTGGTATGAGTGTGTGTGTGTGTGTGTGTGTGTGTGTGTGTGTGTGTGTATTACTCAGCCATAAAAAATAATGAAATATTACCATTTTAAGTGACATGGATGGAGCTAGAGAGTATTATATTAACCAAATTAAGTCAGTCAGGAAAAGCAAATATATGATTTCTCTCATATATATGGAATTTAAGAAACAAAACAGATGAACATATGAGGGGAAAATCAGAGAGGCAAAACAGGAAACATATTCCTAACTATAGAGAACAAACTGAGGATTATTGGAGGGGAGGTGGGTGGGAAGATGTGTTAAATAGGTGATGAATATCAAGGAATGCAAGTATTGTGATGAGCACAAGGTGTTGTTTGAAAGTGATGCATCACTAACTAGAATTCAAACAAAAACTTGAATAAAATTAAAAATAACAAAAAATATCTTGAAAAAAGAATTTAAAATATTTATAACACCTCGATTGCTAAATATTTAGGCAAATTACATGTTCTTTAGTTTAATGAATGGATCCCATAATTCTTTCTATATTAAAGCATGTTTTTCCAGTTTATTATGTGTATAGTTGTATCATAGGTTATAGTTGCCTTGCAAATATTTTATATTAAAGATGTAAAGCATCACAATCCCAGACTTTAGCCTCTACTACAAAGCTGTCATCATCAAGACAGCATGGTATTGGCATAAAAACAGACACATAGACCAATGGAATCGAATAGAAACCCCAGAACTAGACCCACAAACGTATGGCCAACTCATTTTTGACAAAGCAGGAAAGAACATCCAATGGAAAAAAGACAGTCTCTTTAACAAATGGTGCTGGGAGAACTGGACAGCAACATGCAGAAGGTTGAAACTAGACCACTTTCTCACACCATTCACAAAAATAAACTCAAAATGGATAAAGGACCTGAATGTGAGACAGGAAACCATCAAAACCTTAGAGGAGAAAGCAGGAAAAGACCTCTCTGACCTCAGCCGTAGCAATCTCTTACTCGGCACATCCCCAAAGGCAAGGGAATTAAAAGCAAAAGTGAATTACTGGGACCTTATGAAGATAAAAAGCTTCTGCACAGCAAAGGAAACAACCAACAAAACTAAAAGGCAACCAACGGAATGGGAAAAGATATTTGCAAATGACACATCGGACAAAGGGCTAGTATCCAAAATCTATAAAGAGCTCATCAAACTCCACACCCGAAAAACAAATAACCCAGTGAAGAAATGGGCAGAAAACATGAATAGACACTTCTCTAAAGAAGACATCCGGATGGCCAACAGGCACATGAAAAGATGTTCAACGTCGCTCCTCATCAGGGAAATACAAATCAAAACCACACTCAGATACCACCTCACGCCAGTCAGAGTGGCCAAAATGAAGAAATCAGGAGACTATAGATGCTGGAGAGGATGTGGAGAGACGGGAACCCTCTTGCACTGTTGGTGGGAATGCAAATTGGTGCAGCCACTCTGGAAAGCAGTGTGGAGGTTCCTCAGAAAATTAAAAATAAACCTACCCTATGACCCAGCAATAGCACTGCTAGGAATTTATCCAAGGGATAGAGGAGTACTGATGCATAGGGGCACTTGTACCCCAATGTTTATAGCAGCACTCTCAACAATAGCCAAATTATGGAAAGAGCCTAAATGTCCATCAACTGATGAATGGATAAAGAAATTGTGGTTTATATACACAATGGAATACTACGTGGCAATGAGAAAAAATGAAATATGGCCTTTTGTAGCAACGTGGATGGAACTGGAGAGTGTGATGCTAAGTGAAATAAGCCATACAGAGAAAGACAGATACCATATGGTTTCACTCTTATGTGGATCCTGAGAAACGTAACAGAAACCCATGGGGGAGGGGAAGGGAAAAAAAAAAAAAGAGGTTAGAGTGGGAGAGAGCCAAAGCATAAGAGACTGTTAAAAACTGAGAACAAACTGAGGGTTGATGGGGGGTGGGAGGGAGGGCAGGGTGGGTGATGGGTATTGAGGAGGGCACCTTTTGGGATGAGCACTGGGTGTTGTATGGAAACCAATTTGACAGTAAATTTCATATATTAAAAAATAAAAAAATAAAAAAAAAGATGTAAAATTAGAAAACTTATGTTTTTATGCTTCTTGAGAACATTACTTATGACATACTTGTAAATATCTGAATGGATTTTTGCACATTGCCTATACCAAGAAATTCTCTTCAGATATTCAGATGCCTCCTTATCAAAGGACTGTTTCATTTTTCATTCTTCTGCTTTCTAGGAAAACAACTGGTGTTAAATTTTGTTTTGTTTTATTTTTTTTGGAAATCTCTTCTGGTATCTGAGCATAGCAATGTGAAAATGTTACTAGGAGACTAATATATGAATGTGTTACCTTTAAGAAGGTGATATTTTGTTGGACACTACAGAGATCTCCAAGTTTAATGTATATGCTAAAAATAAATATTCCTAAGGAGGTGGAGGGAAAGAAATCCCAATTCTGATTGAATTTGGGAAATAAACTAGTATAAAAATTTATTGGAAAATTTTCCATTCAATTCACTCTTTGCACTAGGGAAATTTAGTCAGTTACTATCACTCTATTTTGGCTTCCTTAATTTGAATCTATATGATATTTCCCAGATGTATGTTGGCTCCTCAAATCACATACTAGGTGAAACTGAAAGTGTCTTTGAACCTTAAAGCATAATTTTGGGGAACTGTAATAAGCAAAATAATTTCTCTCCTTATAGTCATTTACAATTTACTTAAAATGATAATTGCCCACTAATTCAAGGACTGACTAAATAAGTAGACAAATATATGAGTTCCTGATGATGTCCCAGGACACAGGATCAAAGTATGGAAAACAGGAAAATTGCTTAAAGAAGAAATGTTTAAATACTTAATCTAAAACAGTGATATAATGGTTACCATTGTTTTTTTTTTTTAAGATTTTCTTTTTTTAGGGGAACCTGGTGATTCAGTCGATTAGGCATTCAGCTTCAGCTCAGGTCATGATCTTGCGGTTCATGGGTTTGAGCCCTTTGTCTGACTCTTTGTTGACAGCTCAGATCCTGGAACCTGCTTCAGGTTCTGTGTGTGTGTGTGTGTGTGTGTGTGTGTGTGTGTCTGTCTGTCCCTCCCACACTCATGCTCTGTCCCTCTCTCTCCCTCTCTTTCTCAAAAATAAATAAACATTAAAAAAATTAAAAGAAAAGATTTTACTTTTTAAAATAATTTCTACACCCAATATGAAACTCAAACTCACAACCCTGAGATCGAGTTACATGTTCTACTGACTGATCCAGCCATGTGCCCCTGGTGGGTGTTTTCGTTTTCGTTTTTGTTTTTTGTGAACATACATTGTTTTGAAACTTAAGGTATACAATATAGTGATTCAACAATTCCATACATTGCCCAGTGCTCATCACAATAAGTGCACTCCATAATCCCCATAATATTTTCCACCTATCTCCCCACACATTTCCTCTCTGGTAATCATCATTTGTTTTCTATAGTTAAGAGTCTGTTTCTTGGTCTCTCTCTCTCTCTCTCTGTCTCTCTCTCTCTCTCTCTTCCTTTGCTCATTTGTTTTGTTTCTTAGATTCCACATATGAGTAAAATCATATGGTATTTGTCTTTTCCTGACTTATTTCACTTTACATTATACTCTCTTGCTCCACCCATGTTATCAGAAATGGCAAGATTGAATTCATTTATAGCTGAATAATTCCGTATCCATTCATCAATCAATGGACACTTGGGCTACTTCCATAGGTTGCCTATTGTCAAGAATGCTGCCATAATCATAGGGGTGCCTGTATCCCTTTGAATTAGTGTTTTTGCATTCACTAGGTAAATACCCAGTAGTGTGATTTCTGGATTGTAGAGTACTTTTATTTTTATATTTTGGGGAACCTAGATACTATTTTCAAGAGTGGTTGCAATAGTTTGCATTACTGCCAACAGTGCAAGAGGGTTCTTTTCTCCACATCATTGTCAACACTTGTTTTTTCCCATATTTTTGTTTTAGCCAGTCTGAGAGATGTGAGATGACATCTCATTGTAGTTTTTTTTTTCTTTTAAATCATTACTTTTTGGTTTTTGTTTAAGTGTGTTAACATACAGTGTAATGTTAGTTTCAGGTATACAATATAATGATTCAACATTTCCATGTAGAACTGGGTGCTCATCACAAGTGCATGTCTTCCTCCCCATCACCTATTTAACCCACCCCTCTGCCTACCTTTTCTCTGGTAACCATCAGTTTGTTCTCTACAGTTAAGAGTCTGTTTCTTGGTGTGCCTCTCTCTCTGTTTTTTTTCTCCATTTGCTTATTTGTTTTGTGTCTTAAATTCCACATATGAGTGACATCATATGGTATTTTCTTTCTCTGACCGACATTCCACATTGTAGTTTTCATTTGCGTTTCCCTGATGATGAGTGATGTTTAGCATCTTTTTCATGTGTCCGTTGGCCATATGGATGTCTTCGTTGAAGAAATATCTGTTTATGTATTCTTCCCATTTTTAATGGGATTATTTGTTTTAAAGCGTTGATTTGTATAAGCTTTTTATATTTTTTTTGGATACTAAATTTCTATCTGATATTCATTTGCAAAAAAAAAAAATCTTATTCTGTGCAGTGTCTTTTAGTTTTGTTTATTGTTCCCTTCCCTGTGTAGAAGCTTTTTATTTTGATGTAGTCCCAATTGTTATTTTTGCTTTTATTTCCCTTTCCTTATGAGAAATATCTAGAAAAATGTTGCTATGGCTGATGTCAGTGACATTACTGCTGTTGCTCACTTAAAGGATTTTTGTGGTTTTAGTACTCATATTTAGGTCTCTAATCCATTCTGAGTTTATTTTTGTGTACGGTGTGAGAAAATGGCCCAGTTTCATCCTTTTGCATGTAGCTGTCCAGTTTTCCCAACATTATTTGTTGAAGGGACTTTTTCCCATTGCATATTCTTTCATGCTTTGTTGAGGATTAGTTGACCATATAGTTGGGGATTTCTGGGTTTTACATTTTGTTCCATTGGTCTATGTGCATATTTTTGTGCCAGAACCATACTCTTCTGATCATCGAAGCTTTGTAATATAACTTGAAGTCTGGAATTGTGATGCCTCCAGCTATTTTTTTAAGGTTGTTTTGACTCCTCAGGATCTTTTGTGGTCCATACAAATTTTAGAATTGTTTGTTCCAGTTCTGTAAAAAAAAAATGATGTCGCTATTTTGATAGGGATTGTGTATATTGCTTTCTGTAATATACACATTTTTAACAATATTTGTTCTTTCAATCCATGTGCATGGACTGTTTTTCCATTTCTTTGAGTTGTCTTCAATTTCTCTCATCAATGTTTTATAGTTTTCATAGTACAGGGTTTCACCTCTCTGGTTAAATTTATTCCTAGGTATATTAGTATTGGTGCAATTGTAAATGGGATTGTTTTCTTAATTTCTCCTTCTGTTACTTCATTATTAGTGTATAAGAATGCAAATATTTATGCACATTTATTTTATATCCTGTGACTTTACTGAATTCATTTATCCATTCTAGTTGTTCTTGGTGGATTTTTTCAGGTTTTCTATGTATAGTATCGTGTCATCTGCAAAGAGTGAAAGATATCCTTCTTTCTTACCAATTTGAAAGAAATCAATAAATCCCTAGAAACATGTAACTTCCCAAAACTAAAGCAGGAGGAAAGAAAAAAAAAATTGAACAGACCAATCACCAGCAAAGAAATTGAATCAGTAATTTAAAAACTCTCAACAAATCAAAGTCTAGGGCCAGATAGGTTCACGGGGAGGTTCTACCAAACATTTAAAGGAGAATTAATACCTATTCTGAAACAATTCCAAAAAATAGAGGAAGAATGAAAATGTCCAAATTCATTTTATGAAGCCAATACCATTCTGCGACAAAAACCAGATAAAGACACCACAAAAAGTGAAACTACAGGCCAATACCTCTCATGAATATAGATGCAAAATTACTCAACAAAATATCAGCAAACTTTGAGCCATCTTGGTGGCTCAGTCAGTTAAGCGTCTGACTTTTGATTTTGGCTCAGGTCATTATCTCATGGATTGTGAGTCCAAGCTCTGCACTGGGCTCTGTGCTGACAGTGCAGAGCCTACTTAGGTTTTTCTCTCTCTCCCTCTCCCTCTGTCTCTGTCCCTCCCCTGCTTGTGCTTTCTCTCTCTCTCTCTCTCTCTCTCTCTCTCTCAAAATCAATAAATACACGTTTAAAAAATTAGCAAACTGAATCCAATAATACATTAAAAAAATAATTCACCATGACCAAGTGGGATTCATTCCAAGGATGGAAGTTTGGGTTAATATTCACAAAACAATCAGTGTGATATGTCACATCAATAGCAAAAGTGTAAACAACCATTTGACCATTTCAATAGATGCAGAAAAAGCATTTGACAAAGTATAACATCCATTCATGATAAAAACCCTCAACAAAACATAGAGGGAACATACCTCAAAATTATAAAGGCCTTATGTGTGCAACCTGCAGCCAACATCATATTTAATGGTGGGAATCTGAGAGTTTTTCTCTAAGGTCAGGAATAAGATAAGGATGTCCACTGCCATTTCTCATATTCAATATAGTTTTGGAACACCTAGCTACAGTAATTAGACAACATAAGGAAATAAAAGACACACATATTGGTAAGAAATATATAACTCTCACTATCTGCAGATGACATGATTCTATATATAGAAAATCCAAAAGAGTCCACCAAAGAAACTCCTAGAACTGATAAATAAATCCAGTAAAGCTGCAAGATTAAAATCAATGTACAGAGATCTGTTGCATTCCTGTACACTAATAATGAAGCAGGAGAAAAACAATCCTATTTACATTTACATGAAAATCAATAAAGTATCCAGGAATATACTTAATGAAAGAAATGAAACACATGTACTCTCAAATCTATAAAATACTGATGAAAAAACTTAAAGACAACACAAAGAAATGTAAAGGCATTCCATGCTCATGGTTTGGAAGAATATTTTTTCTTTTTTTATTATTTAAATTTTATTTAAATTTTAGTTAACATACCATGCAACATGTCAATATTGGATTAGAATTCAGTGATTCATCACTTACATACAACACCCAGTGCTCATCACAACAAGTGCCCTCCTTAGGATCCATCACCACTTTGGAAGAAAAAAAAATATTATTAAAATGTCTACACAACCCAAATCAATCTCCAGTTTTTTTTAAATGTTTTATTTATTCTTGAGAGAGACAGAGAGCATGAGCGAGGGAGGGGCAGAGTGAGAGAGGGACACAGAATCCGAAGCAGGCTCTAGGCTCTGAGCTGTCAGCACAGAGCCCAACGCGGGGCTGGAACTCACAACTGCAAGATCATGACCTGAGCCGAAGTTGGACGCTCAACCGACTGAGCCACCCAGATGCCCCTCAATCTCCAGATTTAATGAAATCTCAATCAAAATACCAATAACATTTTGCACAGAACTGGAAAAAAAAGCCTAAAACTTGCATAGAACCACAAAAGACATCAAAAGCCAAACATGAAAATGAAAAAACAGAACTAGAGATGCAACAATTCCAGATTTCAAATTATATTACAAAGCAATAACATTAAACAGTATGATACTGCCATAAACATAGGCACAGGCACCCTAATATTTATAGCAATAGCCAAAATATGGAAAGAGTCCAAATATCCATCAACTGATGAATGGATAAAAAAGATTTATATACACATATACATACACTGGAATACTACTTGGTGATGAAAAAGAATGAAATCTTGTCATTTGCAACTATGTGGATGGAACTAGAAGGTGTTATGCTAAGTGAAAGAAGCCAGCCAGAGAAAGAGAGATATTATATGATTTCACTCATATGTGGAATATAAGAAACAACAAACAAGCATAGAAAGAGAGAGAAAGAGACAGAGAGAGACAGAGAGAGGCAAACCAACAGACTCTTAACTACAGAGAACAAACTGATGGTTACCAGATAAGAGATAGGTGGGGGGGGAAAGGGTTAAATGTGTGATAGGAATTAAGGAGGGCACTTGTGATTAGCACTGGGTATTGTATGTAAGTGTTGAATCACTACATTGTACACCTGAAACTAATATTACACTGTATGTTAACTAACTGGAATTCAAATAAAAATTAAAAAAAAAAACATTAAAAAAGGATAACAACAAAAATGTTATAGTAAACTATATTTAAAAGTCAGCTACTCAAATGGTAGCTTTATGACAAATTCTCCTTTCCTCTGCAAGATGCCTTTTGTAAAGTAGTTATGATCACATTTTACACCAAAAGGAGCTAGAAAAAGAACAACAAATGAAGCCTAAAGCCAGGTAAAGACAGGAAATAAATATAGAACAGAAAAAAAAAATGAGGGGCGCCTGGGTGGCTCAGTTGGTTAAGTGTCCAACTTCAGCTCAGGTCATGATCTCATGGTTAGTGAGTTCAAGCCCCACATCAGGTTCTGTAATGATAGTTTGGAGCCTGGAGCCTGCTTCACATTCTGTGTCTCCCTCTCTCTCTGACCCTCCCCTGCTCACACTCTCTCTCTCCCTCTCTCTCAAGAATAAACATTAAAAAATAAAAAAATAAATAAAATAAATTATTTAGAAACTAAATAAAAAAAGAAACCAAAACAATAGAAAAGCTGTTTTTTTTGAAAAAATTAATGAAATTGATATACCTGTACCCAAACTTATCAAAAAGAAAAATCTCATGGTTCATGGGTTTGAGCCCTACATCCAGCTCTGTGCTGAAATCTCAGAACCTGGAGCTTTCTTGGCATTCTGTGCCTCCCTCTCTGCCCCTCTCCCACTAGTGCTCTATCTCTTTCTCTTTCGAGGATAAAATAAACATTAAAAAAGAAAAAGAAAAGAAAAGCTGGAAGCATCACAATTCTGTATTTCGGGTTGTATTACAAAGCTGTGGTGATCAAGAAAGTATGGTACTAGCACAAAAATAGACACATAGATCAATAGAACAGAAAAGAACATCCAGAAATATACCCACAACTACATTATCAATTAATTTTCTACAAAGCAGGAATGAATATCCAATGGTAAAAAGACAGTTTCTTCAACAAATGTTGGGGAAAATGGAGAGTGACATGGAAAACAATGAAACTGAATGAATATTTTACACCATACACAAAAGTAAATTCAAAATGGATTAAAGACCTAAATATGAGACAGGAAATCATTGAAGTCCTAGAGAAGAACACAGGCAATAACCTTGACATCAGTTATAGCAACTTCTCATTAGATATGTCTCTAGTGGCAAGGGAAAGAAAAGCAAAAATAAACTATTGGGACTTCATCAAACTAAAAAGCCTCTGAACAGTGAAGGAAACAATCAACAAAACTGATCAACTATCACATCTGATAAAGGGTTAGTATCCAAAATATATAAAAGACTTGTAAAACTCAACACTCAAAAAACAAAGAATGCAGTTAAAAAATGGGCACAAGACATGAATAGACATTTTTCCAAAGAAGACATTCAGATGGCCAATAGACACATCAAAAGAAGCTCAACATCTCTCATCATCAGGGAAATAGAAATCAAAACTACAATGAGATATCAGCTCACACCTGTCAGAATGGCTCAATTTAACAACACTGGAACAACAGGTGTTGCTGAGGATGTGGAGAAAGGGTAAACCCTTTTGCTCTGCTGGTGGCAATGCAAACTGGTGCAGCCACTCTGGAGAACAGTATGGAGGTTCCTCAAAAAGTTAAAAATAGGGGCGCCTGGGTGGCGTAGTCGGTTAAGCGTCCGACTTCAGCCAGGTCACGATCTCGCGGTCTGTGAGTTCGAGCCCCGCGTCAGGCTCTGGGCTGATGGCTCGGAGCCTGGAGCCTGTTTCCAATTCTGTGTCTCCCTCTCTCTCTGCCCCTCCCCCATTCATGCTCTGTCTCTCTCTGTCCCAAAAATAAATAAAAAACGTTGAAAAAAAAAGTTAAAAATAGAATTACCCTGCTACCCAGAAATAGCAGTACTAGGTATTTACCTAAAGGAAACAAAAATACTAATTCGAAGGGATACATGCACCCTGATGTTTATAGCAGCTTTATCAACAATAGCCATAGTATGAAAAGAGCCCAACTGTCCATCAACTGATGAATGGATAAAGATGTTGTGATATATATATGAATTATATATATATATATACATATATATATGTATATATATATGAATATTAGTCATAAGAAAGAATGAAATCTTGCCATTTGCACAAAACATCGATGGAGCTATATTGTATTATGCTGAGTGAAATAAGTCAGTCATAGAAAAACAAATGATGTGATTTAACTTATGTGAAATTTAAGAAACAAACAAATGAGCAAAGGGAAAAAAAGAGAGAGGAAGGCAAACCAAGAAACAGACTCTTAACTATGGAGAAAAAACAGATGGTTTCCATAGGGGAAGTGGGGTGGGAGGATGGGTTAAATAGGTGATAGGGATTAAGGAGAGCACTTGTTTTCATGAGCACCTGGTGTTGTACATAAGCGTGGAATCACTAAATTCTGCACCTGAAACTAATATTACACTGTTTTTTTCTATCTTGTATTTATATAAAAACAAAAAATAAAGCAAATTTAATAGACAGTAAACTAAAAAAATTGCATTAATTACATAAATTTCTGGTGGCCTCTGCCAGTTCTGAGATAGTTCCATCCAACTATATATTTCCTAGATAAATGTATTATCCTTGATAATATACTGTTTTCTAATATTTTAATATTAAGAGTGTTGACCTTGATCATTCACTGTGTTAATATGATCTAGGCCTTCCTTCAACCATAACTAGGTACCTGTTATCTAAGCACTATTGTCTTCCTGACACATTTTAAATCTATAGGTCTCTAAAATTACTTAGTAATATAAAGTGTTATCACATAATATTTCAAGACTGAAAATTTTGAATTGATAATAATGTACATTTTTCCTCATTTTTTCTTGCAATTATTTGTTCATAATTTCTATTGAAATTAAGTATCTATGAAAATTATCATCTTTTTCCAACACATAAGATGTGTCTATTTTTACTTTTCAGTGTAGCCAACTTTACTGAAGTGTTTTCTTAAAAATCTGTAATACCTTGGTATCAGCCAATGTCAACAAAATCAAAGGACCTTAGATTTTTAGAGCAAGAAATACACCGGATAAAAATCTAATCAAATGCCTCACTCTAAAGATAAGGAAATGAGTTTATTAGAATTGACACACCCTTTTCCCAAATTCACACTCGTTAGAAGCTGTGGCTATACTAGGCAACAAGTGTTCCAATTCTAAAATCAAGACACAACACTAGTTGTTCAGATTCATCTGAAATTACTGAACCCTGATGGTTCATATCAATTATCTTAAACATAATGGTTGTACTTATTTAATTTTAGGTGCTAAATATATTGACTTAAAACAACAATTTAGGTATCACGATTTGTTTTTCCAAAGCAATTTCCCATTGTATAGAAATACATATAGAAAATTGACAGCAGGTTTCTTTTTTCATTTACATATAACACTAGTGTCCCTGAAGATTAATGAAAACTTAAACAATATACTTCATTCCTTTACTTATTTGACAAGCTCTAGTCACTGTAAAATTTACATATTCAATTATATAGATAGATATTATAAAATTACACTGCATTGTCTGTAAATCTTGCAGTAATTACGTTATTAAAATTTGCATATATGTGAAGTAATATTCAGTTCACCTAAGATGAGTGAAGCAAAAGTTGAAAAGTAAAGGGAAGCTGCTAGTTATCAAAATATATTTTTCTTCCAGTGATTTTCAACCTGAAAGTAATAGTACTTGCAATCACCTGTTAATGTCTGTGTACTTATTGACAAACTTAATGATATTTGTATACTATTCTGAAATATTTAATATTTACTCTTAAATAATAATTTATGTTTTTATAAGCTTTTAGTCATGTACCATGTTTTACATGCAGTGAAATTACTCTAATTCAGATTATCTGCCCAGTTACTTTAAGTACAATGGATTGATATTTCTTTACTTCTTCTTTTTTTGATCTTATTCATTTATTTGCTTATTTGTTTATTTATTTATTTAATTTAATTTTAAAATTTACATCCAAGATAGTATATAGTGCAACAATGATTTCAGGGGTATATCTCTTTAATCCCCTTAGCCATATAGCCCATCCCCCCTCCACAACCCCTCAAGTAACCCTGTGTTTGTTCTCCATATTTAAGAGTCTCTTATGTTTTGTCTCCCTCCAGGTTTTCATATTATTTTGCTTCCCTTCCTTTGTGTTCATCTGTTCTGTGTCTTAAAGTTCTCATATGATATTTGTCTTTCTCTAATTTCGCTCAGCATAATACCCTCTAGTTCCATCCATGTAGTTGCTAATGGCAAGATTTATTGCTGAGTAATACTCCACTGTGTGTGTGTGTGTATACATATATATATATATATATATATATATATATATGTATATATATATATATATACCACATCTTCTTTACCCATTCATACGTTGATGGACATTTAGGATCTTTCCATACTTCGGCTATTGTTGATAGTGTTGCTATAAACATTGGGATGCATGTGACCCTTAGAAACAGCATAGTTATATCCCTTGGATAAATACCTAGTAGTGCAATTGCTGTGTCGTAGGGTAGTTCTATTTTTAAATATTTGAGGAACCTCCATACTACTTTCCAGAGTGGCTGTTCCATTTTGCATTCCCACCAGCAGTGCAAAAGAGATCCTCTTTCTCTGCATCCTCGCCAACATCTTTTGTTGCCTGAGTTAATGTTAGTCATTCTGACAGGTGTGAGGTGGTATCTCATTGTAGTTTTGATTTGTATTTCTCTGATGATGAGTGATGTGGAACATTTTTTCATGTGTCAGTTGGCCATTTGGATGTCTTCTTTGGAGAAGTGTCTATTCATGTCTTTTGCCCATTTCTTCACTGGATTATTTTTTTTTTGGGTGGAGTTTGATAAGTTCTTTATAGATTTTGCATACTAACCCTTTATCTGATGTGTCGTTTGCAAATATCTTCTCCCATTCCATCAGTTGCCTTTTAGTTTGGATGATTGTTTCTTTCTCTGTGCAGAAGCTTTTTATTTTGATGAGGTCCCAATAGTTCATTTTTGCTTTTGTTTCCCTTGCCTCTGGAGACGTGCTGAGTAAGAAGTTGCTGTGGCCAAGATCAAAGAGATTTTTGCCTGCTTTCTCCTGGAGGATTTTGATGGCTTCCTGTCTTACACTGAGGTCTTTCATCCATTTTGAGTTTTTGTTTTTGTTTTGTTTTGTTTTGTGGATTGTGTAAGAAAGTGGTCCAGGTTCATTCTTCTGCACATCGCTGTCCAATTTTCCCAGCACCACTTCCTGAAGAGACTGTCTTTATTCCATTGGATATCCTTTCCTGTTTTGGAAAGATTAGTTGGCTATAGGTTTGTAGGTCAATTTCTGGGTTCTCTATTCTGTTCCATTGATCTGAGTGTCTGTTTTTGTGCCAGTACCATACTGTCTTGGCGATTACAGCTTTGTAGTACAGCTTGAAGTCTGGGATTGTGATGCCTCCTGCTTTGGTTTTCTTTTTCAAGATTGCTTTGGCTATTGGGGGTCTTTTCTGGTTCTATACAAATTTCAGGATTGTTTGCTCTAGCTCTGTGAAGAACTCTGGTGATATCTTGATAGGGACTGCATTGAATATGTAGATTGCTTTGGGTAGTATTGACATTTTAATTATATTTGTTCTTATCCAGAAGCATGGAATATTTTTGCATTTTTTTTGTGTCTTCAATTTTTTCATAAGCTTTCTATAGCTTTCAGTGTATAGATTTTTTACCTCTTTGTTTAGATTTATCCCTAGGTATTTATGGTTTTTGGTGCAATTGTAAATGGGATCAATTCCTTAATTTCTCTGTCACTTCATTGTTGGTGTATAGGAATGCAAACAATTTCTGTGCATTCATTTTATATCCTGCAACTTTGCTGAATTCATGAATCAATTCTAGCAGGGTTTTGGTGGAATATTTTGGATTTTCCATATACAGTATCTTGTCATCTGCGAAGAGTGAAATTTTGACCTCCTCCTGGATGATTTGGGTACCTTTTATTTCTTTGTGCTGTCTGATTGCTGAGACTAAGACTTCTAATACTATGTTGAATAGCAGTGGTGAGAGTGGACATCCCAGTCTTGTTCCTGACCTTAGGGGGAACACTCTCAGTTTTTCCCCATTGAGGATGATATCAGTGGTAGGTCTTTCGTATATGGCTTTTATGAAATTGAGGTATGATCCTTCTATCCCTACTTTTGGGAGGGTTTTAAAAAAAATTTTTTTAACGTTTGTTTACTTTTGGGAGAGGGAGAGAGAGAGAGAGACAGAGTGAAAGCAGGGAAGGAGGAGAGAGAGATAGAGAGGGAGACACAGAATCTGAAGCAGGCTCCAGGCTCTGAGCTGTCAGCACAGAGCCTGGCTGGGGCTCGAAACTACGAACCATGAGATCATGACCTGAGCCGAAGTTGGACACTCAACCAACTGAGCCACTCAGGCATCCCATTGGAGGGTTTTTATCAAGAAAGGATGCTGTATTTTGTCAAATGTTTTCTCTGCATCTATTGAGAGGATCATATGGTTCTTGTCCTTATTTTTTAAATGTTTATTTATTTTTGAGAGAGAGAGAGAGAGGCAGGCTGCAAGCAGGGGGAGGAGCAGAGAGAGAGGGAGACACAGAATGGGAAGCAGGCTCCAAGCTCTGAGCCATCAACACAGAACCCGATGTGGGGCTCAAAACCATGAACTGTGAGATCATGACCTGAGCCAAAGTCGGTCACCCAACCGACTGAGCCACTCAGGCGCCCCTCTTGTCTTTTCTTTTATTGATGTGATGAATCACATTGATTGTTTTGTGGATATTGAACCAGCCCTGCATCCCAGGTATAAATCCCACTTGGTTGTGGTGAATAATTTTTTAATGTATTGTTGGATCCAGTTGGCTAATATCTTGTTGAGGATTTTTGCATCCATGTTCATCAGGAAAATTGGTCTATATTTCTCCTTTTTTGTGGAGTGTCTGGTTTTGGAGTCATGGTAATACTGGCTTCATAGAAAGAGTTTGAAAGTTTTCCTTCCATTTCTATTTTTTGCAACAGCTTCAAGAGAATAAGTGTTAACTCTTCCTTAAATGTTTGGTAGAATTCCCCTAGAAAGCCATCTGGCCCTGGACTCTTGTTTTTTGGCAGATTTTTTATTACTAATTCGATTTCCTTACTGGTTATGGTTTGTTTCGATTTTCTATTTCTTCCTGTTTCAGTTTTGGTAGTTTATATGTTTCTAGGAATTTGTCCATTACTTCCAGATTGCCCATTTTATTGGCATATAATTGCTCATTATATTCTCTTATTATTGTTTTTATTTCTGATGTGTTGGTGTGATCTCTCCTCTTTCATTTGTGATTTTATTAATTTGGGTCCTTTCCTTTTTCCTTTTGACCAAACTGGCTAATGGTTTATCAATTTTGTTACTTCTTTCAAAGAATAAGCTTCTGGTTTCATTGATCTGTTCTACTGTTTTTTGTTTGTTTGTTTTTTGTTTCAGTAGCATTAATTTCTGCTCTACTATTTCCCATCTTCTGCTGATTTGGGTTGTATTTGCTGTTGTTTTTCAAGATATTTAAGGTGTAAAGTTAGGCTGTGTATCTGGGACCTTTCTTCCTTCTTTATTAAGGCCTGGATTGCTATATATTTTCTTCTTATGACTGCCTTTGCTGCATCCCAGAGGTTTTGGGTTGTGGGGTTTTTATTTTCATTGGCTTCCATGTACTTTTTAATTTCCTATTTAACTTCTTGGTTAGCCCATTCATTCTTTATTAGGATGTTCTTTAGTCTTCAAGTATTTGTTCTCTTTCCACATTTTTTCTTGAGGTGGATTTTGAGTTTCATATTATTGTGGTCTGAAAATATGTACAGTATGATCTCGATCTTTTTGTACTTGTTGAGGGCTGATTTTTGTTACAGTATGTGGTCTATTCTGGAGAACGTTCCATATGCACTGGAGAAGAATGTACATTCCACTGCTTTAAGATGAAATGGTCTGAATACATCTGTTAAGTCCATCTGGTCCAGTGTGTCATTCAAAGCCATTGTTTCCTTGTTGATTTTCTGATCAGATGATCTGTTCATTGGTTTAAGTGGAGTCTCGAAGTCCCCTACTATTATGGTATTATTATCAATGAGTTTATTTATGTTTGTGATTAATTGATTTATATATTTGGGTGTTTCCATATTTGGCGCATAAATTTTTACAATTTTTAGGTTTTCTTGGTGGATATACCTCTTAATTATGATATCATGACTTTCTTCATCACTTGTTACAGTCTTTATTTTAAAGTCTAGATTGTCTGATATAAGTATGGCTATTCTGGCTTTCTTTTGTGGATGATTAACATGATAGATGGTTCTCCATCCCCTTATTTTCAATCTGAAGGTGTCTTTAGGTCTAAAGTGGGTCTCTTGTAATCAGCATATAGATGGATCTTGTTTTCTTATCCATTCTGTTACCCTATGTCTTTGGAGCATTGAGTCCATTGACGTTTAAAGTGAGTACTGACAGATACGAATTTATTTCCATTATGTTGCTTGTAGAGTTGGAATTTATGGAGGTGTTCTCTGGTTCTTTCTAGTCTTTGTTGCTTTTGGTCTTTATTTATTTATTCATATTTTTCATCTTTACTCCCCTCAGAGTCCCCCTTAAAATTTCTTGCAGGGCTGGTTTAGTGGTCACAAACTCCTTTAATTTCTGTTTGATGGTTTAATTTTTGTTAATGGTCGGTTTTTGTTGAATCTAATGGGAGTCCTCTCTGCCTCCTGGATTTTGATGTCTGTGTCTTTCCCAATTAGGAAATTTTTCCGCTATGATTTGCTCACATAACCCTTCTACCACTCTTTCCTCTCTTCCTCTTCTGTGATGCCTATGATTCTGATGTTGTTCCTTTTCAATGAGTCACTGATTTCTCTAATTCTTAAAAAGTGTTCTTTTGCATTAGTCTCCTTTTTTTTTTCTGATTCATTATTCTCCACAAGTTTGTCCTCTATGTTGCTGATTCTCTCCTCTGCCTCATCCATCCTTGCCTCCATGGCATCTCTTCAAGATTGCAGCTCAGTTATAGCATTTTTTATTTCATCCTTACTAGCTTTTATTTCTTTTATCTCCACAGAAGAGGTTTCTAATCTTCTTTTGACTCCAGCTAGTATTATTATTATCATGATTCCAAATTTTGGTTCAGACATCTTGTTTGTATCTGTGTTAGTTAAGTCCCTGGCTGTCGTTTATTTCTGCTCTTTCTTTTGGGGTGAATTGCTTCATTTCATCATTTTGAAGGGAGAAAAGGAATTAATGAGGTAAAAAATTAATTTAAAATAAAAAAAATAATATTAAACAATTAAAAACAACACACACACATACACACATACAAAATCAAATAAATGATGCCAGATCCTATGTGTGTTTTGGTCTGGGTGCTGAAATGGGCTTGATAGATTAGAGAAAAAAGGGGAAAGGAAAAAAAAGGAAATCATTTGAAATTTTGAAAAAATGAATACACTGAAGTAGACTAAAATTAAATGATGGAAATAAAATAGAATTAAAAAAATACACAAAAGTAAAAAAAATATAGTAGAAAAAAATTTTAAAAATATGTTTAATAAAAGTTGAAAATAAAAATAATTTTTTTCTCTTTCTGTATTCAAGAAAAAGAAAAGAAACAAAAAAGAGAAGAAAAAAACAGAAAAAAATAAAGAAAATTGAAAGTTGGACCAGCAAACAGACTGAAATACAATTGAAATTACTTCATTTTCCTCTAGAAGTCAAAGTATGAAGTGCTTTATACTTAATAAAGTAAGCAGGCAGAGACTTATGTTCCTGAAGAGCAAAGTTGGCCCAGTTGGGCAGGACTTAGTGTAATGGCTCCATTCTCCACTAGATTGCTCTGCTTAGCTTACTTGGGTGGATTATTGTAGCTCTTGTAGGTATGCGCATGTGCAGGAGAGGTGAAAATGGCGCCCCCCCCCAGCTACCCAGTCTCTGGTGTCGAAACTCTGTTCTCCCTGATCAGCAATCGTGCACCCGTCCTTTATCTTCAGCTTCCATCCACTCGCGGATTTTACACTGTCCATGACCAAGCCCCAGGCAGCACTTCCCTCCTGAGTTTTATCTCAGACATGGCTCTGTTTCCTGATGCCTTACTTCTGAGGGACTGCGGTTTTGAACCATTATGCCCCTCTGAGGGAGGGTCTCACCAAGCAATGGCCAGGTGCTGGCCACACCCAGGAACTTTCACAGGACCGTGCTGCTGCCGATGACTAGATACTGCGGCTTGGTCTCAGCCCGCCCCAGAAAAAGTTCATGTGATAATGTAGCAGCAGCATTTCAGGAATTATAGCACAGCACAACATGCCTCTGGCACCAGGCTTCACCACCAATGACCTTGTTCCAGCACCAGCAAATGTAGTTCTCCCAGGCCCACTGGGGCCTTTGCCTTTGGGGGAGCCACATAGACTCTACCAGATGTCTTCCCAGCAGGGGATCTTCCTTCTGCCTCTCCCTGTGTGGCCCAAAGACCCCACCAGACTTCACTTTGTTCCTTGGGACTCGCCCTTCTCACCAGAGAACTTCCAGGTATTGAGCTGTGGAGTTTCAGACTCTGTGCTCCCCCTATTTATAGAGTTTTAATGGAATTTAAACCCTCTCCTTTCTCCTTTCTCCCTTTTTAGTTCAGTCCCTGGGGCTGTTTCTACTTTTCCACTTTTTCTCCAGCTGCTTTTGGGGGAAGTGCTTTTCCTATATTCTCCCCTCCCCATCTCCATCCTCTCTCTGTACGCAAAAACAGCTCTCTGCCCTTTGTGCCTTCTCTCTCCCCCAGTTCACCTGTCCGTCCCACATACCTGCTGAGTTCTGTGGTTCAGGTTGTGCAGATTGTTGTGTTTTTCCTCAAATCAGTTTTCTAGATGTGCAGGATGGTTTAGTGTTGATCTGGCTGTATTTCATGGATGCGAGACACACAAAACAAACTTCCATGCTGTTCCACCATTTACGCTCCAGATCGATATTTCTTTACTTCTTAAAAAAAGCAACAGGGGCGCCTGGGTGGCGCAGTCGGTTAAGCGTCCGACTTCAGCCAGGTCACGATCTCGCGGTCTGTGAGTTCGAGCCCCGCGTCAGGCTCTGGGCTGATGGCTCGGAGCCTGGAGCCTGTTTCCGATTCTGTGTCTCCCTCTCTCTCTGACCTTCCCCCGTTCATGCTCTGTCTCTCTCTGTCCCAAAAATAAAAATAAAAAAAAAGTTGAAAAAAAAAATTAAAAAAAAAAAAAAGCAACACCCATAACCACATTCATCTTTTTAGTATGACTTGTAAAGAATTTAACTTAATATAACTATCCTATTATATCACATATTTTGAAGTACTCCATATTATTCTGTAACAACAAGAGCAAAGCCTATCTCACATTTAACTTCATTTCCGTGACATTCAGACAAATGATTTTATGAGTTAATGTGTACTTCAGCAATTTACATAGTTATGTCAAAGATATATAAAAGCTCCCTGGACATTGCTAGTATAATCTGTTGAATAAATAATAATTTCTCAAAGGTTATGTGTGTATACATGTAAAATATGATTCATATGAAAGTATGCTAACATATAAACTGAATGAAGTCTTTGTTAAGTGTTTGAAACCTGCCTAATCTGACTTCTCAACTGTGTGAGTCCATAGCGATTAGAATGATGTTATGTTCTAAGCCTGTCAGGTATTTTTGTTTCCTTCAATCAGTCCATTCCTTGTAGTATTCATAAGATAACTTGTCTTTTTCTATGTTGTGCCACCTTTAAGCCACTACTGCAGATTTAATAGACATATATAATAGTCAAATAGTCATCCCTTAAGACCAAGTCCATATCTTACCTCTTTTATGAAGCCAATATCCAATTCTGTGTGTTAGTGTGTGTGTGTGTATGTGTATGTGTGTGTGTCTTATTTGTTCCACTAAAGCCGTAATTTATGATGTTACTCTTTAATTTCCAGTGTTTTTTATATATTAGTGCTTAATTATATATTGTATCATACTAATGATGAGATGTCTATGTACATTTTATCTTCCCAATTAAAGTGTAGTGAAATTGAAATGAGTCATAGATCTCTTTTGTAACTCACAATGTTCAGCCACATATTGAGTGCTTAATTGATCAATATTAGATGAATTATGTATTTGTTGCCAGTTCCCTATCTCTATTTCAGTCCTCATATATCATTGCCATGTACATCATTCACAATCAAAATAATGCATTTTGAGTGGAAAATATGCACAACTGTACATGAAACACAGGTGTTTCATTTTGTTTACTGGGTTTTTTTTGATCAGAGTCAATCTTTATCTCTGAATTTCCTGATAATGCATTTAAGTAGGGGTGCATCTAAGTTTTCTTAGTCCTGAAAATAATTTGAGAAGCACTTTTTAGTATCTTAACATTGTTATTTTAAGAACATTATTTTTACAATCTTACAAAAAAATATGATCTATGTGACATATGGATAGTAGACCAAACCCCTCTGGGACTTGAAATTAATGGTGTGTATTTTATTGGTATCAAGGTAAATCATCTTTTGTATCCGATAGTTGCTCCTGGTAAAGTTTCCAACTTGTGTTGAAATTTCTAGCATTTTCTACCCCATGATGACAAAAGGTATTGAAGGGATTTTTTCTACTGAAATTTTGTTCTTCTTTGAAAATTTTTTAGTACTAGGTTAACTTTTTCATTTTGACAAAAACAACATTAAGGATAGCAAAAAAATATCAACTTATTATTAGAAGTCATCTATATTCATTTCCTACTGGTACTATAAATAAACTACTCCAGATTTAGTGCCTTAAAACAATACACACTTAATCTCTTACAGTTATAACAGTCATAAATCTAAAATGAATCTCATGGACATAAAATCAAGGTGTTAGCAGGTCTGCATTTCCTTGCCTTTTCTAGATTCTAGAGGCCACCCACATTCCCTAAATAATGGTCTCAGGCAATTTTATACTCAGTAGTTTTGGACTGAGACTTTGCAATACTACCATTTCTTCAGTTCTCCCTCTTCTACTTTTCATTGGGTACACAGGATAATTCAAAATAATTTCCCTATTTTAAGGTCAGCTGAAGAACAAGTTTAACTACATCTGCAAACATAGTCCTTATTTGCCATGCATCCTAGTATATCCATACGTTCCAGAGATTAGAATGTGGACATTCTTGGCAAGGAGTTGGTTATGGTAGTACATTATTTGCATACTACAGCATTCTTTGGTAAATCATTAAGCAAAAATTATAATCCATTTATATAAAATAGTCACAAAATAAATAATATGAATTACTGCTTTGGGTCAATGATTCTTTCCCTCACTCAGAAAATACAGTCAATTATTGTTATTGGAAATAACTACGTATAAAGTTGTTACGAACATTTAATTAGTGTGTATATATATATACATAGATATGTATATGTATGTGTATATATATATCTTAGTGTATATATATATATATATACATACATATAAAGCTTAATATGTGTGTGTGTGTGTGTGTATGTGTGTGTGTGTATCTTAAATCCTGGTAGATTCCATTTATTTTACAAAAGAAAAAGTAACATTTATACCTGTTAAATGACTTGCTCTGAGGATACCCCATTAACAGGTATGTATCATAGTAAGATTTAAACCTGATTCAACTGGCATGAGTCAGAGCTTCTCGCACTTCACTACACTGCTCTTTACTATTCCCATCTGGTCATTTTTGTCTTAGGTCTGAAAGAAGGCAAAGCAGTGCCTGGAGGATCTCAGTGGGAAACAGAACATGGGCAAAGCTAATTCAAAATTTTCACCACTGTCCACATATCCATGAATGACTGTGAAAATGACACAAGTATTGATTTATGGGGTATAAATAAATTTTATTTATAAAATAAATTGATATTGAGGATCAACTCTGTTTATTGAGCAATGTTCTAAATTCTGGAGAGAGACAGATTCCTTGACTTCATAACACAGGGAGTAAGTTATGAAATAAAAAAATGTATTTAGAGGGAAGCCTGGGTAGCTTAGTCAGTTAAGCATCTGTCTTCAGCTCAGGTCATGATCTTGCAGTTCAGGAGTATGTTTGTGCTGACAGCTCAGAGCCTGGAGCCTGCTTTGGATTCTGTGTCTCCATCTCTCTCTGCCCCTCCCCTGTTCTCACTCTGTTTCTCTTTCTCTCTCTCAAAAATAAATATTTAAAAAAGCGTTTAGATAGATCTAGATAGATATCTGTGATAGTTCTTTTTTGTGTGATAGTTCTAACACGTGTGTGTGTGTGTGTGTGTACAAGATCATGAAAGAGCTACAATCAGACCAAGATCTCCAGAAATATACACATTCAAGAATAGATTAAATGACCATGCCAATAAAGCAGCTATGTAATCTTATCTTCCCTGACCTTGAAATTTTTTAATTTCTCTAGCTATTCCTGGCAAGTAGGCTTAGGGGGGAAAAATGACTAACGGTTAACACAACTCTGAAGAATTAGCATAGTAAGCTGCTCAGCTGAGGGAAAGTTTTAATGTAAAGTATTTTTAATAGGGAGAGTGGTACCATGCTATACAGACAGTGTTGCTGTTTCTTTTTGTAACTGCCCTCATTCTGCCAAAAATCCTAAGAATCACTCATTAGTAGCTTTAAAAAAAAGTTGAAACTGGTACTCCCTGCAAATAAGCAAGTCTCAAGAAAATTTACCGAAATAAGCAACACTTGTAAACACAGATCTAATGTTGAATTTCAAAAACTAGAACAAATGGTGTCGAAAATGCATGTATTATCTGTACAAGTAAAACCTGAGGAGGAGAGTGAAGGATTTAAGCTTTCTGTACTACTGGTATTTAATTGCAGTAGATAAAATATTTTATAAATATTTTGCAACATGAGCAGATCTTTGCAATGCTTAAACTGAAATATTACAAATGTGTCAACTATTTCAGTATCTTCATTTTAAAAGAAAAAGTTCAGCTTGCAGAAAATAAGACAAATTTATTCACAACTGACCATAATTATTGCAAAAAATTAGAATAAAGGTGAAAGCTTAGAAATACATGTATTTCTGCTCAAGCATCTGATAAGAATAATTTTTTAAGTGTACAGAGCCAAAATAGTTTTAATAATCTGTGAAGTCCACAAGAAAAAAACTAATCGGTTTCCAGGAACAAGCATAGTGCTAACATGAACAAGTAATAGTATTTACAAGATTCATTTTCCCTACTGAGACACTCCAGGTATGACAGTTTCAGTATTATCATAAATAAACATTTGACCTTTTCTATTACTATAATGAAAAACTGTGAAACTGTTTAATTAAATTTTTCGAAGGCCAAAGTCCTAACAGAAATAAAGCTATTCCTGAATTTTCCAAGCTGGAAGTATTTAGCTTTAGTATAAATTCGCTCAAGAAACTAACACAGACATACCTCTATGTTTATTACTTTTTGGAAGTTTATGTACCATATATAAACTAAAATGGGATTTATGTGAAGAGTTCGTTTTTACTTGGCATCTTTTATTCCCTCCCATTCTCCCTCCCTTCCTCCTTTCTTTTTGTTTTTGAAACATTTAGCATAAGCAGCCAACAGGAATAAGGACTGCTATGGAAACAATGAGAAATACCTTCTTCCAAATGCTAATCTCAGTATTACATAGTTCTACATTGGTGGGACTAGAAGAAAATACATTTCATTTAAGTCAAATTCCTTCATTCTACAGTTAAAAAAAATTAAAGTCCATAAAGTAGAAACTACTTTGCAAACATCAAATGATGATTTAAAAATAGATTTATATTTGGAATGAATATGTTCTTATTTCTGTTCAGGTGTTTAATCACATTATGCTATCTTCTATTCATGTGCTAGGTATGCACTGATTGCTTATGATGGTCCAAGAACCATGTGAAGGTTATGGAAAAAATTCATGGATTTTCTATAAAGTTTACTATGATTGTGGGGCTGACCCACCACTTTGTCTTCAAAGGTCCCAGATTATGATTTAAAATTATAGTAATTAGAATTTAATTTTTAATTTTTTAATGTTTATTTATTTATTTTTGAGAAAAAGAGAGAAAACAAGCAGGGATGGGGCAGAGAGAAAATCCTAAGCAGGCTCTGCAGCACTGACAGTGCAGTCATGTGGGATTGAACTCACCAACTCTGAGATCATGACCTGAGCTGAAATCAAGAGTCAGATGCTTAACTGACTGAACCACCCAGGTGACGCTAGATTTTAATTTTAAAACACGTGGAAGAACTGCTGATGAGTTAAGATATGTATGAACTTACCAAAGAAAGTTGTGTGCTAGGGTAATTGTTCTCTGGCCATGATACCAGCCATATGTAACAAGCTCTATATTTCAGAAAAAGACTCTTGTTGTCATAATACTTACATTAATGAAAATATGAGAAAAAAAACAAATCAGGAGACTATAGATGCTGGAGAGGATGTGGAGAAACGGGAACCCTCTTGCACTGTTGGTGGGAATGCAAACTGGTGCAGCCACTCTGGAAAACAGTGTGGAGGTTCCTCAGAAAATTAAAAATAGACCTACCTTATGACCCAGCAATAGCACTGCTAGGAATTTATCCAAGGGATACAGGAGTACTGATGCATAGGGGCACTTGTACCCCAATGTTTATAGCAGCACTCTCAACAATAACCAAATTGTGTAAAGAGCCTAAATGTCCATCAACTGATGAATGGATAAAGAAATTGTGGTTTATATACACAATGGAGTACTACATGGCAATGAGAAAGAACGAAATATGGCCCTTTGTAGCAACGTGGATGGAACTGGAGAGTGTGATGCTAAGTGAAATAAGCCCTTGTTTCTTTATTGACCCTGTGTCTAAATGATCTATCCATTGTTGTAAGTGGAGTATTAAAGTCCCCTGCAATTACCACATCCTTATCAATAAGGTTGCTTATGTTTGTGATTAATTGTTTTATATATTTGGGGGCTCCCTAAATTGGCGCATAGACATTTATAATTGTTAGCTCTTCCTGACGGATAGACCCTGTGATTATTATATAATGCCCTTCTTCATCTCTTATTACAGCCTTTAATTGAAAGTCTAGTTTTCTGATATAAGTATGGCTACTCCAGCTTTCTTTTGGCTTCCAGTGGCATGATAAATAGTTCTCCATCCCCTCACTCTCAATGTGAAGGTGTCCTCAGGTCTAAAATGAGTCTCTTGTAGACAGCAAATAGATGGGTCTTGTTTTTTTCTCCATTCTGATCTCCTATCTTTTGGTTGGTACATTTAGTCCATTTACATTCAGTGTTATTCTAGAAAGATATGTGTTTAGAGACATTGTGATTTCTGTAGGTTTCATGCTTGTAGTGATGTCTCTGGTACTTTGTCTCATAGGATTCCCCTAGGATCTCTTGTAGGGCTGGTTTAGTGGTGATGAATTCCTTCAGTTTTTGTTTGTTTGGGAAGACCTTTATCTCTCCTTCTATTCTAAATGACAGATTTGCTGGATAAAGGATTCTCGGCTGCATATTTTTTTCTGTTTATCACATTGAAGATCTCCTGCCATTCGTTTCTGGCCTGCCAAGTTTCAGTAGAGAGATCGGTCACGAGTCTTATAGGTCTCCCTTTATATGTTAGAGCACGTTTACCCCTAGCTGCTTTCACAATTTTCTCTTTATGCTTGTATTTTGCCAGTTTCACTATGATATGTCATGCAGAAAATCGATTCAAGTTATTTCTGAAGGGAGTTCTCTGTGCCTCTTGGATTTCAATGCCTTTTTCCTTCCCCAGATCAGGGAAGTTCTCAGCTATTATTTCTTCAAGTACACCTTCAGCACTTTTCCCTCTGTCTTCCTCCTCTGGAATCCCAATTATTCGTAGATTATTTCTCTTTAGTGCATCACTTAGTTCTCTAATTTTCCCCTCATACTCCTGGATTTTTTATCTCTTTTTCTTAGCTTCCTCTTTTTCCATAATTTTATCTTCTAGTTCACCTATTCTCTCCTCTGCCTCTTAAATCCGAGCTATGGTCACCTCCATTTTATTTTGCAGCTGATTTATAGCATTTTTTAGCTCCTCCTGGGTGTTTCTTAGGCCCTTGATCTCTTTAGCAATAGATTCTCTGCTGTCCTGTATACTTTTTTCAAGCCCAGCGATTAATTTTATGACTATTATTTTTAATTCACTTTCTGTTATATTGTTTAAATCATTTTTGATTAGTTCCTTAACTTTCGCTCCTTCCTGGAGTTTCTTTTGAGGGGAATTCTTCCTTTTAGTCATTTTGAATAGTTCCTGGAGTGGTGCGGAACTGCAGGGCACTTCCCCTGTGCTGTCTTGAATAACTTGCATTGATGGGCAGGGCTGCAGTCAGACCTGATGTCTGCCCTCAACCCACCGCTGGGGCCATAGTCAGACTGGTCTATACCTTCTCCCCTCTCCTAGGGGCGGGATTCACTGTGGGGTGGTGTGGCCCCTGTCTGGGCTACTTGCACACTGCCAGTCTTGTGGTACTGCTTAGATGAGATCTGGCGTATTAGCTGGGGTGAATCCGCAAGGTGCACAGGGGCGGGAGAAGCAGGCTCAGCTAGCTTTCCTTAGGTGATCTGCTTCTGGAGTGGCCCTGCAGCACAAGGAGGGAGTCAGACTCGCTGGAGGGATGTCAGTTCCCTGAGAGGATCTGGTTCCCTTTGGGATTTTGGCTGAGGGATGGGCGAGGGAGTTGGCACTGGCAAGTGCCTGTGTTTCTCACCAAGCTGAGCTCTGTCATCCAGGGCACAAAAACTCTCTCTCCCATTGTCCTCTAGCCCTCCTGTTCTCTGAGCAGAGCTGTTAACTTATAACCTTCCAGATGTTAAGTCCCACTTGCTGTCAGAACACACTCTGTCTGGCCCCTCCGCTTTTGCAAGCCAGACTCGGGGGCTCTGCTTAGCAGGCAGGCTGCCCCTCTGCCCCGGCTCCCTCCCGCCAGTTCGTGTAGCACGCACCACCTCTGCACCCTTTCTACCCTCTTCTGTGGGCCTCTCGTCTATGCTTGGCTACAGAGAATCCGTTCTGCTAGTCTTCTGTCAGTTTTCTGGGTTATTTAGGTTGGTGGGTGAAATCTAAATGATCAGCAGGACGTGGTGAGCCCAGCGTCCTCCTACACTGCCATCTTCTCCCCCGTCTTCCATTTTTGCAATATTTGACTTGAAATTGCATTTTAAGGTAACTGCTATGAAGGCAGTGGCATTTTGGACTCTGTCCATTCTGATAAACTTGATTACACACCACTAACCTTACATTTATCATATGGCTCTACTTGGTGCTGAACAATATTAAATATAAAACGATTTTTTCAAAACAATTTTAATATTTATTTATTTATTTATTTATTTATGTATTTATTTATTAGAGACAGAAAGATGGAGAATGAGTAGGGGAGAATCAGAAAGAGAGAGAGTATAAAGCAGGCTCCAGGCTCTGAGCTGTCAGCATAGAGCCCAACGTGGAGTTCATACTCACAAACTGCGAGATCATGACCTGAGCCAAAGTTGGATGCTTAACCTACTGAGCCACCTAGGCGCCCCTGAACAACATTAATTATAATTCCATTCACCATTTTAAGGTATTTACATTGATTTCTTTGTTCTTTTAAATAACTTATTTTCTAAAGTTTTTATTTAAATTCTGGTTAGTAAACATACAGTGTAATATTAGTTTCAGGTGTACAAAACAGTGATTCAACAATTACATACAGTACCTGGAGCTCATCATAAGTGCAGTCTTTAATACCATCAACTATTTCATGCCCTCACATATAAAGGGAGACCTATAAGACTCGTGACTGATCTCTCCTTTGAAACTTGGCAGGTCAGAAAGGCTTGGCACGATATCTTCAGTGTGCTAAACAGAAAAAATATGCAGCCGAGAATCCTTTATCCAGCAAGTCTGTCATTTAGAATAGAAGGAGAGATAAAGGTCTTCCCAAACAAACAAAAACTGAAGGAATTTGTCACCACGAAACCAGCCCTACAAGAGATCCTAAGGGGGATCCTGTGAGACAAAGTACCAGAGACATCACTACAAGCATAAAACATACAGACATCACAATGACTCTAAACCCGTATCTTTCTATAATAACACTGAATGTAAATGGATTAAATGCGCCAACCAAAAGACATAGGGTATCAGAATGGATAAAAAAACAAGACCCATCTATTTGCTGTCTACAAGAGACTCATTTTAGGTCTGAGGACACCTTTAGATTGAGAGTGAGGGGATGGAGAACTATTTATCATGCTACTGGAAGCCAAAAGAAAGCTGGAGTAGCCATACTTATATCAGACAAACTAGACTTTAAATTAAAGGCTGTAACAAGAGATGAAGAAGGGCATTATATAATAATTACAGGGTCTATCCATCAGGAAGAGCTAACAATTATAAATGTCTATGCGCCAAATACCGGAGCCCCCAGATATATAAAACAGTTACTCATAAACATAAGCAACCTTATTGATAAGAATGTGGTCATTGCAGGGGACTTTAACACACCACTTACAGAAATGGATAGATCATCTAGACACACAGTCAATAAAGAAACAAGGGCCCTGAATGATACATTGGATCAGATGGACTTGACAGATATATTTAGAACTCTGCATCCCAAAGCAACAGAATATACTTTCTTCTCGAGTGCACATGGAACATTCTCCAAGATAGATCATATACTGGGTCACAAAACAGCCCTTCATAAGTTTACAAGAATTGAAATTACACCATGCATACTTTCAGACCACAATGCTATGAAGCTTGAAATCAACCACAGGAAAAAGTCTGGAAAACCTCCAAAAGCATGGAGGTTAAAGAACACCCTACTCACGAATGAGTGGGTCAACCAGGCAATTAGAGAAGAAATTAAAAAATATATGGAAACAAACGAAAATGAAAATACAACAATCCAAACGCTTTGGGACGCAGCAAAGGCAGTCCTGAGAGGAAAATACATTGCAATCCAGGCCTATCTCAAGAAACAAGAAAAATCCCAAATACAAAATCTAACAGCACACCTAAAGGAAATAGAGGCAGAACAGCAAAGGCAGCCTAAACCCAGCAGAAGAAGAGAAATCATAAAGATCAGAGCAGAAATAAACAATATAGAATCTAAAAAAACTGTAGAGCAGATCAACGAAACCAAGAGTTGGTTTTTTGAAAAAATAAACAAAATTGACAAACCTCTAGCCAGGCTTCTCAAAAAGAAAAGGGAGATGACCCAAATAGATAAAATCATGAATGAAAATGGAATGATTACAACCAATCCCTCAGAGATACAAACAATTATCAGGGAATACTATGAAAAATTATATGGCAACAAATTGGACAACCTGGAAGAAATGGACAAATTCCTAAACACCCACACTCTTCCAAAACTCAATCAGGAGGAAATAGAAAGCTTGAACAGACCCATAACCAGCGAAGAAATTGAATCGGTTATCAATAATCTCCCAACAAATAAGAGTCCAGGACCAGATGGCTTCCCAGGGGAGTTCTACCAGACGTTTAAAGCAGAGATAATACCTATCCTTCTCAAGCTATTCCAAGAAATAGAGAGGGAAGGAAAACTTCCAGACTCATTCTATGAAGCCAGTATTACTTTGATTCCTAAACCAGACAGAGACCCAGTAAAAAAAGAGAACTACAGGCCAATATCCCTGATGAATATGGATGCAAAAATTCTCAATAAGATACTAGCAAATCGAATTCAACAGCATATAAAAAGAATTATTCACCATGATCAAGTGGGATTCATTCCTGGGATGCAGGGCTGGTTCAACATTCGCAAATCGATCAACGTGATACATCACATTAACAAAAAAAAAGAAAAGAACCATATGATCCTGTCAATCGATGCAGAAAAGGCCTTTGACAAAATCCAGCACCCTTTCTTAATAAAAACCCTTGAGAAAGTCGGGATAGAAGGAACATACTTAAAGATCATAAAAGCCATTTATGAAAAGCCCACAGCTAACATCATCCTCAATGGGGAAAAACTGAGAGCTTTTTCCCTGAGATCAGGAACACGACAGGGATGCCCACTCTCACCGCTGCTGTTTAATATAGTGCTGGAAGTTCTAGCATCAGCAATCAGACAACAAAAGGAAATCAAAGGCATCCAAATTGGCAAAGATGAAGTCAAGCTTTCGCTTTTTGCAGATGACATGATATTATACATGGAAAATCCGATAGACTCCACCAAAAGTCTGCTAGAACTGATACATGAATTCAGCAAAGTTGCCGGATACAAAATCAATGTACAGAAATCAGTTGCATTCTTATACACTAACAATGAAGCAACAGAAAGACAAATAAAGAAACTGATCCCATTCACAATTGCACCAAGAAGCACAAAATACCTAGGAATAAATCTAACCAAAGATGTAAAAGATCTGTATGCTGAAAACTATAGAAAGCTTATGCAGGTAATTGAAGAAGATATAAAGAAATGGAAAGACATTCCCTGCTCATGGATTGGAAGAATAAATATTGTCAAAATGTCAATACTACCCAAAGCTATCTACACATTCAATGCAATCCCAATCAAAATTGCACCAGCATTCTTCTCGAAACTAGAACAAGCAATCCTAAAATTCATATGGAACCACAAAAGGCCCCGAATAGCCAAAGTAATTTTGAAGAAGAAGACCAAAGCAGGAGGCATCACAATCCCAGACTTTAGCCTCTACTACAAAGCTGTCATCATCAAGACAGCATGGTATTGGCATAAAAACAGACACATAGACCAATGGAATCGAATAGAAACCCCAGAACTAGACCCACAAACGTATGGCCAACTCATTTTTGACAAAGCAGGAAAGAACATCCAATGGAAAAAAGACAGTCTCTTTAACAAATGGTGCTGGGAGAACTGGACAGCAACATGCAGAAGGTTGAAACTAGACCACTTTCTCACACCATTCACAAAAATAAACTCAAAATGGATAAAGGACCTGAATGTGAGACAGGAAACCATCAAAACCTTAGAGGAGAAAGCAGGAAAAGACCTCTCTGACCTCAGCCGTAGCAGTCTCTTACTCGGCACATCCCCAAAGGCAAGGGAATTAAAAGCAAAAGTGAATTACTGGGACCTTATGAAGATAAAAAGCTTCTGCACAGCAAAGGAAACAACCAACAAAACTAAAAGGCAACCAACGGAATGGGAAAAGATATTTGCAAATGACACATCGGACAAAGGGCTAGTATCCAAAATCTATAAAGAGCTCATCAAACTCCACACCCGAAAAACAAATAACCCAGTGAAGAAATGGGCAGAAAACATGAATAGACACTTCTCTAAAGAAGACATCCGGATGGCCAACAGGCACATGAAAAGATGTTCAACGTCGCTCCTCATCAGGGAAATACAAATCAAAACCACACTCCGATACCACCTCACGCCAGTCAGAGTGGCCAAAATGAAGAAATCAGGAGACTATAGATGCTGGAGAAGATGTGGAGAGACGGGAACCCTCTTGCACTGTTGGTGGGAATGCAAATTGGTGCAGCCGCTCTGGAAAGCAGTGTGGAGGTTCCTCAAAAAATTAAAAATAGACCTACCCTATGACCCAGCAATAGCACTGCTAGGAATTTATCCAAGGGATACAGGAGTACTGATGCATAGGGGCACTTGTACCCCAATGTTTATAGCAGCACTCTCAACAATCGCCAAATTATGGAAAGAGCCTAAATGTCCATCAACTGATGAATGGATAAAGAAATTGTGGTTTATATACACAATGGAATACTACGTGGCAATGAGAAAGAATGAAATATGGCCTTTTGTAGCAACGTGGATGGAACTGGAGAGTGTGATGCTAAGTGAAATAAGCCATACAGAGAAAGACAGATACCATATGGTTTCACTCTTATGTGGATCCTGAGAAACGTAACAGAAACCCATGGGGGAGGGGAAGGGGAAAAAAAAAAAAAGAGGTTAGAGTGGGAGAGAGCCAAAGCATAAGAGACTGTTAAAAACTGAGAACAAACTGAGGGTTGATGGGTGGTGGGAGGGAGGGCAGGGTGGGTGATGGGTATTGAGGAGGGCACCTTTTGGGATGAGCACTGGGTGTTGTATGGAAACCAATTTGACAGTAAATTTCATATATTAAAAAAAAAAAAAAAAAGAAACATAAAAAAAAAATACCATCAACTATTTAACCCATCCCCCTACCACAGACCTCCCTTCTGGTAACTATCAGTTCTCTATAGTGAAGAGCCTTTCTTGATTTCTCTCTCTTTTGTTGACCATTGCTTGTTTGTTTTATTCATCAGTGCCACATATGAGTGAAATCATATGGTATTTGTCTTTCTATGACTTAAATAATTTAGCATGACACACTCTAGCTCCATCCATGTCCTTGCAAATGGCAAGATTTCATTCTTTTTTATGGATGAATAATATTCTAATATGTGTGTGTATGTATGTATATATATATATATATATAGGATATATGGATATATATGGATTTATATGTGTATATGGATATATATATATAATATGTATATATATATATATATGTAATATGTATATCAATTATTCTTTATCAATTTACCAGTTGATTAACACTTGGGTTGCGTCTATATATCTGAGTTTTGTAGATAATGCTGCTATAAACTTTGGGGTGCATGTACCCATTTGAGTCAGTACTTTCTTTATTATTTGGATAAATAGTAGTGCAAAGTCTGCATTGTAAGGTAGCTCAACTTTTAACTTTTGAGGAATCTCCATATTTTTTTCTAAAGTGGCTGCACCAGTTTCTACTCCCACCTACAGTGCAAGAGAGTTAACCTTTCTACACATCCTGACACCTGTTGTTTCTCTTGTTGATTTTAACCTTTCTACCAGGTATGAGGTGATATCTCATTGTCATTTTGACTTGTATTTCCCCAATGATGAGTGATGTTGAGCATCTTTTCATGTGTCTGTTGGCCATCTGTATGTATTCTCTGGAAAAATTATCTATTCATGTCTTCTGACCAGTTTTAATTGGATTATTTGTTTGTTAGGTGTTGAGTTTTGCAAGCCCTTTATATATTTTGGGTACTAACCCTTTATCAGATATCTCATTAGCAAATATCTAATTCCAAAAGTTGACTTTCTGTTTTGTTGATTGTTTCCTTCACTCTGCAAAAGCTTTTTATTTTGATGTAGTCCCAATAGTTTATTTTTGCTTTTGTTTCCCTTGCTTCAGGAGACATAACTAGAAGGAAATTCCCATGGCCAATATCAAAGAGGGTACTATCTGTTTAATCCTCTAGGAAATTTATGGTTTCAGGTATCACATTTATGTCTTTAGCCCATTTTTCACACTTCAGGTACAATTTATTCTAAATAGCAATACAAAATAAATGGGAGCCATATGACTTTATTACACACATTTAAAATAATTCTATTTAAAATAACATTAGAGAATATATTTACATGATTCAAGACCATTAACTTTTACTTTCAAATACTGTCAGAATGGTTGAATGCATTTATCTTAGAATCTGGAGTAATTTGTATTTTTTAACGATTTTTTTCAAATGTTTATTTAAATTCTAATTTTTTTTTAATTTTTTTTTTTTATTTCTGAGAGAGAGAAAGAGAGAGAGAGAGCAAGCTGGGGAGGGGCAGAAAGAGAGGGAGACACAGAATCTGAAGCACGCTCCAGGCTCTGAGCTGTCAGCACAGAGCTGGACACAGGGCTCAAACTCATGAACCATAAGATCATGACCTGAGCAGAAGTCGGTTGCTTAACCAACTGAGCCACCCAACCACCCATGAAATGTTTACTTAAATTCTAGCTAGTTAACAATAGTGTAATATTGGTTTCAGGAGTAGAATTTGGTGCTTCATCACTTACATATAATACCCAGTGCTCAACACAAGTGCATGCCTTCATACCCATCACCCATTTAACCCATCCCCCACCCAATTCCCCTCCATCAAACCTCACGTTGTTTTCTATAGTTAAGAGTCCATTGTGGTTTTCTTCCCTCTCTTTTTTGCCTTACACTAGTTTTGTTTCTTAAATTCCACATATGTGTGAAATCATATGGTAATTGTCTTTCTCTGACTAATTATGCTTAGCATAATACACTTTAGATCCATCCATGTCATTGCAAATGAAAAGATTTCATTCTTTTTGATGACTAAGTAATATTCCACCACCCACACACGTGAGTGTATGTATACTGATGAATGGATGTGGTATGCCACATATTCTTTATCCTTTCATCAATTAATGGACATTTTGGCTCTTTCCATAGTTTGGTTATTGTTGATAATACCGTTATAACAACATTTCTAACTTTTGGCCACTATATCTTAATGGCATATATTATATGTTTATGTGTTGGATGCAATTATAAACACACAATAATTATACATACATGCATATACCCTCATAAACACACAAAAATGCCATTTTTTTGTTTATATTGCTAGTTTTTGTTCTGGCAATCTTGATAAAAAATAAAAAAGGAAAGCTAATTCTTGTGTGTGGAATATTCTGGGAATACTAAGACATAGGTTTGAATAGACTGTCCTAAGACATACTACTGTGAGTTTTTGCTTATAATGTAAGCAGAAATTAGACAAGACATAATTTCCTACATTAATATGCCTAAAATATAAATACATTTCTCATAGTCCTTTATGCAAATGATTTTTCTCATATATTTCCCCCCAAGTAGACATTTGTTTAATATAGAATTTAAAAAGCTCATCTCGTAATTTACTTTACCTCTTATAAACTAACAGTATACTCTGGAGGTTTTAACAGCCTTACTTCATTATTTTTCTATGTTTAATAATAATTTGTCAAGCAAGTCTTCAGAAGTAAAAGAATAATTCAGTGTTTTAAAAGTTAATTTATTTATTGTGTGAGAGAGAAAATGTGTGTGTGTGAGTGGGAGAGGGTCAGATAGAGAGGGAGAGAGAGAATCCCAAGCTGTGTCCATGCTGGCAGGGCAGAGCCCAGCACAGGGCTCCACCTCACAAACCCTGAGTTCATGACCTGAGCTGAAATTAAGAGTCAAATGCTTAACTGACTGAGCCACCCAGGTGCCTCAAGAATAGTTACATTTAAATTCACATCTTAAATTAAAAATCTTAAAATAAATAAAAGATGAAGTAGTTATACACTGTAATACTATATTCATATTCTATCAGCTTCACTAATAAAAACTAAAGGAAAAAAACACTGAAAAATAAACAAATGGCAAAATCTTATAGAAAATCAGTTTACACTGAACAAGGAAATTTACAGAAAATTTTATTCTTGACATTAATAATTAACATAAGCATAAATGATGTTAGACTAATTACCAGAAAAAAGCATTATTCTTATAGTCAAGAAGTGAAGAAGACCCTTGACAGGCCCATTTATTTACAGTGTCCTGAAAGAGTTGTGTTAGTCTTTTTAGAGATTTTCAGATCTTCAGGAAAATTAGATTTTTCTACTTTCATTGACTTTATATTTATCATTTCACAGGACTACAACTTTAATGTAACAGCATCGATTTAATGTTAGCAGAAATCATAGCATAAATAACTTTATGCTATGAATATATATATATATATATATATATATTCACATGTATCCAATTCATATATGTTCAATATATATAATGTATATATTCAATATATACATTGATATATACAATACAATATTGTATATACAAAATTGTATTTACAATACAATACAATATATACATTAATATATACAATAATTTATATATTCAATATATATAATATATTGAATATATAATTCAATTCATTTCATATATTCAATATATATATAATGTATATTATTCATTTAACCTGCAGCTTCCCATCTGTAAAAGAATAATTCAAAACAGTGGTATTCATAGCAACTTTTCTGTAATCTTTAAAATAGATCACAACTTGTATAGGTGAGAAAAAAGTTAATAAAAGATACACAGCTTCAAATTCTGTTTGGGTGCTAAAAGCACCAGGTAATATATGTTTAAAATTACTTTTCATGAAATGAAACCTGTTACCTATACAAAACTGAACACATCATCACATTGTGAAACTAATTAACAAGAACACAGACTTCACAACCTTTTTAATCTGAAAAGACACTAAATGTCAACAAATTTCATCTTGGTGTCCTCAGTTTGTTCATCTTTGTCAGCAGACCTAAGCTGGTTTGCAAACTGTTTAGTTATTCCTATACATGAATATTGGTACACATTTTTATTTGGCCAATGCCACCACTTGATTCAATGTTTGCTATTGCTTCTTAGTTACAAGGACTCCACCATTATTTTTCATTTTTGCATTTCCAAAGCTAATCTCAATACCTAGTATATGATAAGTGTTCATTAAATGTTTCTTTCATCTCTACATAATTAATGGAAAACATAGGTTATTACTCACAAGTTCTAACCAAACCTAGATATACATTATCAACAACAATGAAACAGTCAATATAAAGTTAAGTCATGAGATTTAATGGTTATGATACTTGATATGGATCCTTAGTTCACCATTTATCAACTGTGTGGCATAACTCACTCAGCCTCAGTTATCTTATTTAAAATATAAAGGTAATAATATTTGACCCATAGATTTATTGTGAAGTTAAAGCAAGATAATATTTCTTAATCTGTGAGCACAGAGGAAGTATAATAGAAGATGATACTGGTAAGATGGTGGTGAAGGCAGTTTTTTTATGAATTAAGTAAAGTCACAGAAAACAAAATCAACATGCAGAAATCTATTGCATTTCTATACACCAATAATGAAATAGCAGAGAAATCATGGAATTGATCCCATTAACAATTGCACCAAACACCATAAGATACATAAGTATAAATGTAACCAAAAAGGTAAACGATCTGTACTCTGAAAACGTTATAGGATTTATGAAATATATTTAAAAGGACACAAAGAAATGGAAAAATATTCTATGTTCATGGACTGGAAGAATAAATACTGTTACAATGTCTACATTACCCAAAGAAATCTACACACTTAAGGCAACCTCTAAGAAATCTATCCAGTTAATGAAATCCCTATCAAAATACCACCAGCATTTTTCACAGAGCTAGAATAAACAATCCTAAAGTTTGTATGGAACTGCAAAAGACCATGAACAGCCAAAGCAATGTTGAAAAAGAAAAGTAAAGCTGAAAGCATCACAATTCTGGAATTCAACTTATATTACAAAGCTGTAACCATCAAGACAGAATTGCACTGGCACAAAAATAGACACATATACCAATGGGAAAAAAATAGAAAATCCAGAAATGAACCTACAACTGTATGGTCAATTAATGTTCAATTAAGCAGCAAAGAACACACGATGGAAAATAGTTTCTTCAATAAATTCTGGTGGGAAAAATGGCCAGCAACATGCAAAAGAATGAAACTGGAACACACAAAAATAAATCCAAATAGATTTAAGACCAAACCTGAAGACTTAAAACTGTAAAAATCCTAGAAAAGAGCATAGGCAGTAACTTTGTTGACATTGGATGTAGTAACTTCTTTCTAGATATGTCTCCTGAGGCAAGGGAAACAAAGGGAAAAATTACTATTGGGGCTTCATCAAGATAAAAAACTTATGTACAGTCAATGAAACAATTACCAAAATGAAAGGCAACCTACAGAATGGGAGAAGACATTTGATTGCAAATGACGTATTTGTTAAAGAGTTAGTATCCAAAATCTATAAAGAACTTATAAAACCCAACACCCCTCAAAACAAATAATCCAATTAAAACTAAGCAGAAGACATGAATCAACATGTTTCCAAAGAAGAGTTAGAGCTGGCCAACAAACACTTGAAAAAATGCTCAGCATCACTCATCATCAGAGAAAAACAAACCAAAACTACAATGAGATATCACCTCACACCAATCAGAATGGCTAAAATCAACAAGGCAAGAATAAACAAGTATTGATGAGGGTGTGGAGAAAAAGGCATCCTCTTGCACTTTTATTGGGAATGCAAAGTGGGGCAGCCACTCTGGGAAACAATATGGAAGTTCCTCAAAATGTTACAAATAGAGCCATCCTATGATCCAGTAATCACACTACTAGGTACTTACCCAAATAATAAAAACAAACAAACAAATTCAATGGGATACATTCACGCCGATGATTATAGAGGTATTATCTACAATAGCCAAATTATGGAAACAGCTCAAGTGTCCAGCAACTGATGAATAGATAAAGAAGAGTTTGTATTTATACATATAGAATAGTACTCAGCCATAAAAATGAATCAAATCTTGTAAATTGCAATGACATGGGTGGAGCTAGTGTGGATAATTTTGAGCAAAAGAAATCAGAGAAAGACAAATACCATATGATTTCAGTCATATGTGGAACTTCAAAAACAAGTGGTCATAGGGAAAAAAAAAGAAGAGAAAGAGAGAGAAACCAAGATACAGATTCTTAATTATAGAAAACAAACTGATGATTACCAGAGAGGAGGTGGGTGGGAGGATGGGTTAAACATGATAGAGATTAAGGAGTACATTTGTTGTATGGAAGTGTTGAATCTCTATACTGTACACTACTATTACACTGTATGTTAAGTAACTGGAATTTAAATTAAAAAAAAAACTTAAAAAAAGAAAAAGAGACAAACCAACTAAATAGCAAACAAACAAAGGAAAAATAAAAGGGAAAAACAGACACAATGTTACAACTGAATGTATATTCTTATGATTCTCAGAATATAAGTGGTTTATGAAAAATAACCAACAACTAAAAGGCCAACATGTTATCAGGTCTGTGTGTGAAGAAGCAGAGAGAAGCAATAGGGTAAATGCTAGACTTGTGAAAAAGATTACCCCAAAATAGCAAAGAAATGTTCACTGGAATGCACAGTAAGGAAAGTTGAGAAAGCAGTTGAGGTTGGGAGGGGTTTAGCCCACTCAAAAAATGTGCAACCAGCATTTGTGATTAAAGGGACTACAGTAGCATAACCTGATAAACTTTTGAAATGACCATGCAAGTCTCCCTTCCAGGACAGGCTCCACACCAAGACCAAACTTCTTAGTATGAAGTCAAAATGGAACAGGATAGGCAATAGTGAGAAAGGCAAAAGAAAGTCAGATAAAGAGGAGGGGGAGAATACCATGATAACTCAGAAGGCAAGCCACCATTTTTTGAACACAGTAACAAAAAAAGATAGCTCTGGGTTACACTGCATACTGTCTCCATCTAAAATTTCAAGAAGTCTTGGGGTGCCTGAGCGGCTCAGTGGTTAAGCATCTGACACTTGATATTAGCTCATGTCTTGATCTCAGGGTTGTAAGTTCAAGCCCTACACTGAGTTCCATGCTGGGTGTGGAGCCTACTTAAAAAATAATAACATAAACGAAATAAAATAAAATAAAATAAAGTAAAGTAAAATAAAATAATAACATTTCAAGTCTAGTAATTCGACATAAGAATGAACAATTGAATATTATTGAGGCACACCTCATACAAAGTTATTATAAAAGAAAATGAGGAACAGAAAAACACTCCTATAGTTCATAAAAATGGGTTAAAACTAGTAACTTACTAATTGAAAATGAGCTAAAAGACATAACTAAAATTATACAAGATATGAAAGAATAATATAAAGCAGTCATAAATTATAAAAAAGATATAAAATTTCAGAAAATATTAGAAATAACAGAAAATTAATTTAAAAAATGTTCCTTCTATAGTGAAAGAAACAAAAAATAACAAGTAATTAAAGTCAGAGAAGAAAACTTAAAAACACAAAATTAAAGACGATTATTATGGTTTAATAGAAAGTGTTAAATATTGAAAACAAATAAAGAAAATCCAATATACAAATGGTAGGAGTCACTAACGAAGAAAATCAAACCAAAGGAACAGAACAAATACAAACTGACTAAAAAACAAAAATGGAAATACTTAAAGACCACATCACAACACCACATGCCTGAAAACATCAACTCAGAATTACCAATGCCAGTACTAGAATTAACAAGAGAGGAGAAAAAAATTCTTGGAACATCTAAGAGAGTGACTTATTAGGGAATAAAACATATTACCATAAAACTTTTCAGTAGTAATGATCCAAGAAGGAAATGGAGTATATAATGATTTTATATTTAGCAAAAGCAACTTTCAATTACAAAAAACAAAAATATTATCAATATGAAAAAACTCAGGAATATTATTCCTTTGGAGAATGACCTTCGGACAATCAAAATGACTGGAGAAACTTAAAACAAACAAAGAAATAAACCACTAGTACTAAGTATTAAACATACGGTTATAATAGAATGAAGCCTAAATTGGAACTAAAGCAAAGAGAATGTAATAAGTGTATTAATTTTCTATATCAATGTGGATATAGTATAACTATTTTTAAAATTATGCACAATGAAGGTTCATAGTCAAAAATATTTTTAACTTTTTTCAAATATTATATTGGCCAAGTTAGTATATGTATTTTTTTAAATTTTTTTTTTGTGAAATTTATTGTCAAATTGGTTTCCATACAATACCCAGTGCTCATCCCAACAGGTGTCCTCCTCAGTGCCCATCACCCACTTTCCCCTCCCCACCACCCCCATCAACCCTCAGTTTATTCTCAGTTTTTAAGAGTTTCTTATGGTTTGCCTCCTTCCTTCTCTGTAACTTTTTTTTCCCACTTCCCCTCCCCCCCGGTCTTCTGTTGAGTTTCTCAGGATCCACATAAGAGTGAAAATACATGGTATCTCTCTCTGCCTCACTTATTTCACTTAGCATCACACTCTCCAGTTCCATCCACATTGCTACAAATGGCCACATTTCATTCTTTCTCGTTGCCAAGTAGTATTCCATTGTATATATAAGCCACATCTTTATCCATTCATCAGTTGATGGACATTTACGCTCTTTCCATAATTTGGCTATTGTTCAAAGTGCCACTATAAACATTGAGGTACAAGTACCCCTATGGATCAACACTCCTGTATCCTTTGGGTAAATTCCTAGCAGTGCTATTGCTGGATCATAAGGTATATCTATTTTTTAATTCTTTGAGGAACCTCCACACTGTTTTCCAGAATGGCTGCACCAGCTTGCATTCCCACCAACTGTGCAAGAGGTTTCTTTTTGCATTCCCACCAACTGTGCAAGAGGTTTCTCCACATCCTCGCCAGCATCTATAGTCTCCTGATTTGTTCATTTTAGCCACTCTGACTGGTGTGAGATGGTATCTCAGTCTGGTTTTGATTTGTATTTCCCTGATGAGGAGCGACATTGAGCATCTTTTCATGTGCCTGTTGGCCATCTGGATGTCTTCTTTAGAGAAGTGTCTATTCATGTCATCTGCCCGTTTCTTCACTGGATTATTTGTTTTTTGGGTGTGGAGTTTGGTGAATTCTTTATAGATTTTGGATACTAGTCCATTGTCCAATATGTCATTTGCAAATATCTTTTCCCATTCCATTGGTTGCCTTTTAGTTTTGGTGATTGTTTCCTTTGCAGTGCAGAAGCTTTTTGACTTGATGAGGTCCGAATAGTTCATTTTGGCTTTTAATTCCCTTGCCTTTGGAGATGTGTCAAGTAAGAAATTGCGGTGGCTGAGGTCAGAGAGGTTTTTTCCTGCTTTCTCTAGGGTTTTGATGGTTTCCTGTCTCCCATTCAGGTCCTTCATCCATTTTGAGTTTATTTTTGTGAATGGTGTAAGAAAGTGGTCTCCTTTCATTCTTCTGCATGTTACTGTCCAGTTCTCCCAGCACCATTTGTTAAAGAGACTGTCTTTTTTCCATTGGATATTCTTTCTTGTTTGTCAAACATTAGTTGGCCATACTTTTGTGGGTCCAATTCTGGAGTCTCTATTCTATTCCATTAGACTATGTGCCCTTTTTTGTGCAAATACCATGCTCTCTTGATGGTTACAGCTTTGTAGTAGAGGTTAAAGTCTGGGATTGTGATGCTTCCTGCTTTGGTTTTCTTCTTCAAAATTACTTTTGCTATTTCAGGTCTTTTGTGGTTCCATACAAAATTTAGGATTGCTTGTTCTAGCTTTGAGAAGAATGCTGGTACAATTTTGAATGGGATTACATTGAATGTGTAGATTGCTTTGGGTAGTATTGACATTTTGACAATATTTATTCTTCCAATCCATGATCATGGAATGTTTTTCCATTTAGTTGTATCTTCTTCAATTTCCTTCATAAGCTTTCTATAGTTTTCAGCATACAGATCTTTGACATGTTTGGGTAGGTTTATTCCTAGGTATTTTATGATTCTTGTTGCAATTGTGAATGGGATCAGTTTCTTTATTTGTCTTTCTGTTGCTTCATTATTAGTGTATAAGAATGCAACTAATTTCTATACATTAATTTTGTATCCTGCATCTTTGCTGAATTCATGTATCAGTTATAGCAGACTTTTGGTGAAGTCTATTGGGTTTTACATGTATAGTATCATGTCATCTGCAAAAAGTGGAAGCTTGACTTCACCTTTGCTAATTTTGATGCCTTAGATTCATTTTTTTGTCTGATTGCTGATGCTAGAACTTCCAACACTGTGTTAAACAACAGCAGTGAGAGTGGACATCCCTGGTGTGTTCCTGATCTCAGGGGGAAAGCTCTCAGGTTTTCCCCCTTGAAGATGATATTAGTTGTGGGTTTTTCATAAATGACTTTTATGATGTTTAAGTATGTTCCTTCTATACCGACTTTCTAGACTGTTTTTTTTTTTTAAGAAACAATGCTGAATTTTGTCAAATTCTTTTTCTGTATCTATTGACAGGACCATCTGGTTCTTATATTTATTTTATTAATGTGACGTATCACGTTGATTGATTTGCGAATGCTGAACCAGCCCTGAAGCCCAGGAATGAATCCCACTTGATCATGGTGAATAATTCTTTTTATATGCTGTTGAATTCGATTTGCTAGTATCTTATTGAGAATTTTTGCATCCATATTCATGAGAGATACTGGCGTGTAGTTCTCTTTCTTTTTGCTGGGTCTCTGGTTTGGGAATCAAAGTAATGCAGGCTTCACAGAATGAGTCTGGACATTTTCCTTTCCTTTTTATTTTTTGCCACAGCTTGAGAAGATAGGTATTATCTCTGCTTTAAATATCTGGTAAATTTCCCAGGGAAGCCATCTGGTTCTGGACTCTTATTTGTTGGGAGGTTTTTGATAACTGATTTATTTCTTCATTGGTTATGGGTCTGTTCATATTTTCTATTTCTTTGTGTTTGAGTTTTAGAAGTGTGTGTGCTTAGGAATTTGTCCATTGCTTCCAGGTTGTCCAGTTTGTTGGCATATAATTTTTCATAGTATTCCCTGATAATAATTGCTTGTATTTATGAGGGATTGGTTGTCATAATTCCATTTTCATTTACGATTTTATCTATTTGGGTCCCCCTCTTTTCTTTTTGAGAAGACTGGGAGGATTATCAATTTTGTTTACTTTAAAAAAAAACTCTCGGTTTCATTGATCTGCTCTACTGTTTTTTGATTCCATATTGTTTATTTCTGTTCTGCTCTTTATCATTTCTCTTCTTCTGCTGGGTTTGGGTACCTATGCTGTTCTGTTTCTATTTCCTTTAGGCGTGCTGTTAGATATTGTATTTGGGATTTTTCTTGTTTCTTGAGATAGGCCTGGATTGCAATGTATTTTCCTCTCAGGACTGCCTTCACTGAATCCCAAAGTGTTGGGATTGTTGTATTTTCATTTTCATTTTCATTTGTTTCCATATATTTTTTAAATTTCTTCTCTAATTGCCTGGTTGATCCATTTATTCTTTAGTAAGGTGTTCTTTAACCTCCATGCTTTTGGAGGTTTTCCAGACTTTTTCCTGTGGTTGATTTCAAGTTTCATATCTTTGTGTTCTGAAAGTGTGCATGGTATGATCTCAATTCTCTCTTACTTATTTTTTTTTAAATTATTTTTAACGTTTATTTATTTTTGAGACAGAGAGAGACAGAGCATGAGCGGGGGAGGGGCAGAGAGAGAGGGAGACACAGAATCTGAAACAGGCTCCAGGCTCTGAGCTGTCAGCACAGAGCCCGATGTGGGGCTCGAACTCACAGACCACGAGATCATGACCTGAGCTGAAGTCGGACACCCAACTGACTGAGCCACCCAGGCGCCCCTCTCTCTTACTTATTAAGGGCTGTTTTGTGACCCAGTATATGATCTATCTTGGAGAATGTTCAATGTATACTCGAGAAGAAAGCATATTCTGTCACTTTTGGATGCAGAGTTCGAAATATACCTGTCAAGTCCATCTGATCCAATATGTCATTCCGAGTCCTTGTTTCCTCATTTATTGTCTTTCTAGATGTTCTATATATTGTTGTAAGTGGAGAATTAAAGTCCCCTGCAATTACCACATTCTTATCAATAAGGTTGCTTATGTTTGTGATTAGATGTTTTATATATTTTGGGACTCCTGAATTCCGTGTGTAGACACTTATAATTGTTAGTTCTTTCTGATGGAGAGACCCTGTAATTATTATATTATGCCTTTCTTCATCTCTTGCTACAGCCTTTAACGTCTAGTTTGTCCTATATAAGTATGGCTACTCCAGATTTCTTTTGAGTTTCAGTAGCATGATTGTTCTCCATCCCCTCACTTTCAATCTGAAGGTGTCCTCAGATCTAAAATGAGTGTATTGTAGACAGCAAATAGATGGGTCTTGTTTTTTTTTTTTTTATCAATTCTGATACTCTATGTGTTTTGGTTAGAGCATTTAGTCCATTTACATTAAGTGTTATTATTGAAAGATATGGGTTAAAGTCTGATGTCTGTAGGTTTCATGCTTGTAGTGGTGTCTCTGGTACTTTGTGGTCCTTGCAACATTTCACTCACAGAGCCCCCTCAGGATCTGTTGTAGGGCTGGTTTAGTGGTGATGAGTTCCTTCAGTTTTTGTTTATTTGGGAAAACCTTTATCTCTCCTTCTATTCTAAATTAAAAACTTGCTGGGTAAAGGATTCTTGTTTGTATTTTTTTTCTGTTCATCAAATTGAAGATTTCCTGCCATTCCTCTCTGGCCTGCCAAGTTTCAGTAGATAGGTCTGATACTATCCTTATGTGTCTACCTTTGTATGTTAAGGCCCGTTTATCCTTAGCTGCTTTCAGAATTCTCCCTTTATCCGCGTGTTTTGCCAGTTTCACTATGATATGTTGTACAGAAGATCGATTCAAGTTATGTCTGAAGGGAGTTCTCTGTGCCTCTTGGATTTCAATGCCTTTTTCAGGGTTTCTGATCCCCAAAGATCAGGGAAGTTCTCAGCTATGATTTGTTCAAGTACACCTTCAGCCCCTTTTCCTCTCTCTTCTTCTTCTGGAATTCCTATGATTTGGATATTGTTCCATTTGATTGTATCACTTGATTCTCTAATTATCTCCTCATACTCCTGGATTTTTTTTATCTCCATTTTACTCAGTGATCTCTTTTTCCATAATTTTATCTTCTAATTCACCTATTCTCTCTTTTGCCTCTTCAATTCGCGCTGTAGCTGCCTCCGTTTTATTTTGCACCTCTTTTATAGCATTTTAAAATTCATCATGACTATTTTTTAGTCCCTTGATCTCTGTAGGAATAGATTCTCTGCTGTCCTCTATGCTTTTTTTCAAGCCCAGTGATTAATTTTATGACTATTATTCTAAATTATTGTTCCATTATATTGCTTAAATCAGTTTTGATCAGTTCAGTAGCTGTCACTACTTCCTGAAATTTATTTTGAGGAGAATTCTTCTGTTTCATCATTTTGGCTAATTTTCTGTCCATTTTGTGTTTTAAAACCTTTTTGTGTGCTCTGCACCTGACAGCACTGCTATATTAAAAGAGGGTGATACACTGTCCAGGGCCTGGTCCTTCAGGAGGTGTTTATTCAGGGATGGTTACTTGCTCTCTGTTGTTGTGACTTTGGTTATTTTATTACCCTACTCGTAGTAATATTTTGGACACTCCACCAGATATCTTTGATTTCTTCCTTGGAGTAGCCTTGTAAAGGAAAACAGATAGACAAACAGGAGACAAAAACACACAAACACACAAATAAAACAAAAAAAAACAAACAAAAACAAAATCCTAAAGACTAAAAACAAACAAACAAAAAAACAAAAAACACTGACTACAAGTAAAGAAGAATGTGGAGGCAGTGCTGATGGAAGAGCACATACAAAGAGAGAAATGACAGGAGTAGCCAAGGGAGGGGGAAGAAAAAAATATATATTGATTAGGCAGAGAGACTAAAAGGCTTAATCCAGAGAGATAGAAAGGAAAATAAAGAAGGAGGTGGGGAAAAAGAAAGGAAGATAAAGTTACCCAGACAGAGAAACCATATGGCTTGATTATTCCAGAGAGAGAAAGGAGTATAAAGAAGGTGGTGTTGAACATGTATCAAGACAATGGATTAAATATGTATTTTTATACAGACCAATGATCAGATAAAGATAAGGGGAGGAAAGAGATTAGGAGGAGAAATGGGGTGGGGGGGAGAGAGAATATATCTATATATCCAGAATTGACCTAGAGTTAATCCAGGCAATGATGCATCACTTGTGGGTAGTAGCTGGCCACAGGGTCTGTGCCACTCTGGTGGATATGCAGTCACCCTGTGCAAGAGGACATGGTTTGGTGTAATCTGAACCCACCTCCATATGGGCTCAGGGAGTGATCCTTCAGTCTCTTCTCCACGGAGCTGGACCGGTAGACTCAGTTTGAGTCATCCTCACTGTGCCATGGGAGCAGATGGAATGGTCCTTCTCCTTCCACCAACTCCCCTGACCTTGTGCTTAGCTAGGATTCATAGTCCCGCTCATGTGCTTTGGCACTGGGGAAGTGCCTCCCATTATGGTGATACATGGTCCCGCCTGGTTTTGTGCCACAGAACTTAGGGGAGGACAGCTTTTTCTTACTGAGGACTGAGCTGCCGCCCTCACCGCCAGCCCCTGTGGTTGTGGAGGCAGGCAGCCTTTGTCTTTTCCCACAGCACTCCAGGGAAATGGTGGCATTTTCCTCCTGCAGACTGTGCCCTCGGCCCAGCCACTGCACCTGGAGGTGGCAGATGCAGGCAGATTCTGTACTATCGCGCAGCCCTCCAGGGTGGGAACCACTTTCTACAGCTGCGGACTGAGCCTCTGACCTACCACTGCACCCAGGGCTGGCTCCCCTCCTCTCCAGGTGCTGGAACAGGGAGCCAGCCCCAGTCCGAAGAAAGCCCCAGTTAGAGAATGGATCCCTCTCAGTTTCAGTCTGAGATCTTTCTCCTGTCCAGATAGGGTCCTGCACTTCCTTAGTCGTTCTTTCTGTTCCCTTTGTCTCTCTGCAGAAGGGGGTCCTTCCCCTCTGTGCTTATGCTGCCTTTTTTAAATCTCTCCCAGTTTGCAGTTACCCACCTATCTTTTTTTCCAGCTTTCCTGTTTTCTTCCTAGTAGATTCAGTGTCTTTTCCTTCCAGGCTCTGGTGTGCAAAGTCCTTTGGCTTCTACACTTCTTTGTTTGAGAGACATGGGAAGTATGGATTCCCCCTACTTCTCCACCATGTTGGCCCCCTCCACTAGTATATGGATTTATATTCCAAATTATTGAAGGTGTAATATAAGATAAAGCAAATGATAGTCATGGATGATTCTGATTCTTTCAGACTTTATGTCCTTGAGAACCAGTATTATGGATCTGAAAGGAAGAAGTTACAGGCTTCCAGTTATGAAATAAATAAATCATGAGGATAAAAGGTATAGCATAAAAAATATAGTATTTTTAGTAGCATTGTGTGGTGAGAGATGGTGGCTATGCTTGTGGTGAGCATAGCATAATGTATAAACGTGTTAAAATACTATGTTGTACATTTGAAACTAATGTAACATTGTGTGTAACCTATACTCAAAATTTTTTTAAATAAGAAATAAATTACAAATATAACACAGAAGACAGGTAGAAAAATTTTGTGGACCTGAATTTGAAAAAATATTTGTGAATGCAGGATGTGTTTTATCTTTAGTATACATACACACACACACACACACACACACACACACATACTTACTCACACACATATTTCATATCTTTACCCACTGAAAAGTCCTATAAAAATTATCTAAACAGTAGCAATGAAGATACCTAGAATCTAGATTATGGTTTCAGTGTATAACCCACTAGAATAAAAGAGGCTCTCTTCAAATAATGGCAGATTCAATGCGGATCTATAATGGCAGATTCAATAATTTTATCTTACCAATGATGGCAAATATCTCTCAAGATTATTAAGATCTTATGAAGAGGACTCAAAAGCCAACCTGAAAAAGCTCTCATCAGTCAAAAATTGGACAATGTGAGCAAGAAAAATAAGAATTATAATGGAACAAAACACATAAAAATGTTTAAATGTATATATTCATAATGATGTGAAAATAATCTACTTGGTCTCTCTTTGAGAATGACAGAATAAGTTCATTGCCTTAGAAACTGGTAATTGAAGTGAAAGAATCATCCACTTATCTTGCTTTTATTATATGAATTGTACTACCGGGCAACCAAATAATAGGTGAGGAGACCTATTTTATACATGCTTATAAAAGTATTCTCAGTAACAAATGAAAGGCAATGATAGAATTAAAATATCACCATGTAGTTACCATGAGTATATTAATGGATCTGGGCACAGAGCATCAAAATCTCTCATTACACACACAAACAATGAAATAAATTATGGAGTAGTTATACTTATCCCTTCTTCTAACTACAAACAACAAAAACAAAACCAAAACAAAACAAAAACTATACATGATATTTAAACCAAACATAGAGAGTCTGAAAGAGGACAGAGGACAGACTAGTGGCCAGAGATCTCAGAACCCAAGGAAAGGTACAGTAGTGAGATCCCTGTTTTTTTTTTTCCCTCCTATATGAAGTAAGTAACTTGGAAATTCCAAAAGACACACACCAAAAAAGTCTCATCAAAAGCCTACTATCAGTAACCAAAGGTACTGGAAAGGGACAGTCTAATAAAAACAGACAATACCACACAATAACCACATGATTACACCTTACACTACAGAGAAATATTTGGCTCCATCCCTACACATACCAGCCTAGTGAAGGCCCTAGACTTCCACCTTTGCCAGGTTGTAATAAGTTATTTTAACTGTCTCCCCCCAGCCCCAGACCACTCACTGTCATCCTCCCAGAGTAATATCAGAGAATGCTGTGTGGGGAGCAGTAATCAGTCATTTCTACCCTCCTAGACAGGGAGATATTAGTGGATAACTAGGGAAGAGCCAGAACTCCCACTTAAACCTAAAAGTAGCAAAGAATCACCTCCCCACCTTCCCATGCTTCCTCCTCAGGTGTCAACAGAGGCATAGTGGGGAACATAGAATTTTTGCCTCCACACTGGAAACTAAAAAGATGTCTTTCTCTCTCCCTACTGTGGTAGATGGTGTCAGAGAAGACCTAATGAAAAGTCAGGTCTCTCAGCACTGCACAACAGCAATGAGGCCAGCCTCCCTCAGTTTTAGTGAAGGCCACATAGGGAGTAGTAACAAGACAACTCTGCCTATCCTAACTAGAATGGTATCAGCTAAAGCTTAGTGGGAAAAAGGGACTCCTAACCTAATTCAGTAGTAAGCACCTGAATCCACTGAATGTCAATGGAAACTAAGTGAAGAACTATGACTTACACCACTACCTGCCAGTAATAAAGCACTGCCCCTTTCCCACTGGAGTGGTGTCATATGAGGCTTGCTAAAGCAGAAAGTTTAAATAAAATCCATTAGCTCATAACATAATACTCAAAATGTCCAGATTTCAACTCAAAATCACTCATCATATTAAGAAGCAGAAAAATCTCCACTTGAATGAGAAAAGACAGTCAACAGATACAAACATCAGAATGACAGAATTTTTAGAATTATCTGAAAAGAAATTTGAAACAGTCATCTTAAAAAATCCTGTAACAAGCAATAACAAACACACTTGGAACATTGAAAAGTAATATGTCTCTGCCAATATATAGAAAGCCTCAGGCAAAAACAAGCAAATAAACAAAAAATAAGATGTAAAAAAGAGTCAAATTGAAATTTTAGAACGGAAAATACAATAACCACAATAAAAAAAAAAACTCAGTGGATGGGTTCAACACCAGAATGGAGGGGACAGGGGAAAGAATCAGAGAACTTGAGGAAAGATAAATCCAGTTTACTCAATTTGAACTACAGAGAGAAAATAGGTGGTTAAAAAAAAAATTGAACAGAACCTCAGAAAAGTGTAGGACTATAACAAAATATCTAACATTCATATCATCAGAGTTATACAAAGAGAGAAGAGTACAGACCTGAAAATGTATCTGAAGAAATAACTGTATAAAACTTTCCAAATTTAGCCAAAAAATAATTTTATGGATTCAAGAAGCCAAGTAATTACATTTAAATCTATTTTCTTTAGGACTTCTCAGAACCGTGAATATGCTAATATGCATTATGAAAGTAGAATTTCACAAACTGATTAAACATGCAACCATTTTTTTCCATAACTGTAGGTAGGGGTTATGCCACCACCTCCTATCTGGGATTAATTAACAATATGCATTGATCTTTTTTTAACAAGATATGTTGGGAAATCAACAAAAGTAACCTTTTTTTTTTAATTTGAGAAGAGTCAGCAACATTGGAATCAAAAAGGGTGGACTTTGGGGGCACCTGGGTGGCTCAGTCAGTTAAGCGTCTAACTTCAGTTCAGGTCATAATCTCACAATTTGTGGCTTTGAGCCCCACATCAGGTTCTGTGGTAACAGATCAGAGCCTGGAGTGTGCTTCTGTTTCTGTGTCTCCCTCTCTCTCTGTCCCTCCCACGCTTGTGCTCTGTCTCACTCTCAAAATAAACATTAAAACAAACAAACAAAAAAAACCCTAAAAACAAAGGGTGGACTTTCTTGGGACCTCCCAGCATCATAAAGAGCAGCCTTCCTCTGAAGGATGTGTGAGAAAGATCACTGTCTAATGAAACTGGATCTAAATCAGCTCTCTATGTTTTGAAAAGCTGTCTAACCCCTAATAATAGATTTCTGCATAGTGAAGGTAATGGTGAATCTGGGTCCCTGAGGTAATCCATACAAAAACAACAACAAAACATAATTGAGAGCTCCTCAAGTGAGAGCTCCTAGAGTCAGCTGGCTCCCTGGGAAATGGAAATATTTGAATCAAGAAGTGAATCCTTGGAGGCCTAAGAACGGGTAGTCTTGGGCAACTTATTAGCACTGAGCAGTATGATCATTCTTTTTGAAAGAACCAGAAAACTTGTGCTTAGAGCTGGATCTCTACTATGACATTGCAGCACTGCTATATCTCCTTTACCACACTATGTAAGACTAGTGTGCAACAACTGCATTGGACGCAGCCAGCAGCAATGGCTATCAAATTTCACTGATCAAATTTCACTTCTTAAATTTGGAATTCAAACATATCCCCCATTTGAACTTCATCAGAGTATTATTGGTGAATTTGAGATAGGGACAGGTGGAGAGCGTCAATTAGAAAAATGTAAAAAGTTATTTCATTTCCACATGCTATTTGTGGGGACAGTTTACTCTGTTTATCACTCAAGAATATTTACTACTCTTTCAATTCATTTTTATGTTTAAATACAGCTTCAGTCATTCAAAAAATGTTAATTGAGAATCTATTATGTATAGTTCATACAATGCAATATGTGAAAAGAATTTGATAGACATCATATATTTCATATACATTTATTGAATGATAGAAATTAAATAAATTAATATCAGAGTCACTATTCCCAAGGTGCTCATAATATACTAAGACAGATATAAAGACAAACATATAAATTATAGTACATTATGATAAGTACTATAAAAGAGGTATGGACAAATTGCTATGGAAACATTAAAAAAAAACAATGCATTTCTCTGCCTATGGGACTGTGAAAAATGTTTCCATATGAGATTTGGAAAAGACCACCCACAGATCCACATCATATTTTTTCTTCTAAAAGAAACATAGCACTAAGAAATCAGATAATGCCCTTTCTTAACAGGTATATTTTGCAGAAATCACTTCATAAGTGAATATAAAAGATACTTTCTTACTATGAAATATACTGTTTGGGCACTTCAATAAAGATAAATTCCCAAGGTGACTAAGGATGCTAATTTTAAAATAAAGCTCAATGACCCAGAGGTCATATTTTCCCCCTCTTAATCAGTATTCTGTCAAGGACTCTAATCAAACTTTTAAATCAAACTTTTAGGGGCACCTGGGTGGCTCAGTCAGTTAAGCATCTGACTTTGGCTCAGGTCGTGATCTCATGGGTTTGTGAGTTCAAGCCCTGCATCAGGCTCTGTGCTAACAATTCAGAGTCTGGAGCCTGCTTCCCAGTCTGTGTCTCCCTCTCTCTCTGCCCCTCCCCTACTCTCGTTCTCTCTCTCTCTCTTTCAATTAAAAATAAATAAAATTAAAAATAAAATACAATAAAATTTTGAGAAGTAACCATAATTTATTGTTGATCCTGGTTAATCCATCAAGTTTACTTACTCTCTTACTCGTTTTTAGATATTTTGCTGTATATTACATTTAAAATTAAAATCTGCTCAAAATATTTACTTCTTTTAATTGTGTGGCATTTTAATGCTTCATTCTACTTCTTCAAAAGAGAATGTATCAATGTTTCCATAACTTAAGATGCTCAAAAATTACATTTACTAATGAAATCTTCATATACGTTTAGAACTTATCCCCCAACTTAAAGTGGTTTAAGAAACAATGGCAAATTGCTTGATTTGAAGAAATTAGTGAAAAAGTAAGTTACACTGACCATTTTACTGAACTGAATGTTATCTAACATTATAGATAGTTTACATCTTTATTTCTGATATTTGACAGAGATACTAGTAGGTACATGGAGGTTCTATATTATGTGAATTCCCTCAAAAAATAACAACAGAGTTTCAAGGATAGAATAAATATGATTCTTAAAATTAGATTTATGATAAATAAGTACCCTCTATTTTGCAGATGAAAATGCAAAATCTCCAAATAGTTCATTTATTTAATCAATTGCTGCCTAATCTCTGTTCACTTGAACACATAATCTGCTTCACATTTTTGCCCACTTGACAATTATTGATTTTTCCTATTGAAATGAATATAGGTCCAAGTGATACATATTATAATTATTAAAGCTAATGTGATTTACTGCATGTAAATTGATTACTGTAATTGGGGTATGGTTATTTGAGAGACAGAAATAAATTATCTGCAGAGTTTTGAAGATAAAACATTGAAACAACATATCACTAATCACTACATTGTACACCTGAAACTAATATTACACTGTATATTAACTAACTGTACTTTAAATAAATACAAAAAATAAATTAAAATCATGTCAATCTGAACTCGATTATAAATTTGAATTAATAATTTACACTTCCACATATAAAATAAATGTCATGAAGATGGAAAGTAAATCATAGGGCATATAGTCAGTAATATTGTAATAACATCATATGGTAAAACAGATGGTTACTACACTTTTTGTGGTGAGCATTGAGTAATATATCAAATTAACAAATCAGTGTGTTTTAATCTGAAACTAATATAACATTGTATGCTAATTTTACTTCAATAAAAAATAAAACTAAATAAAATAAAATATTATTGCAAAAAAGATAACATATTCCTCAACAACCAAATAAAAGGAAAGCATATTAAGTTAGTATTATATGTCACCATTACATGTGCTTTAAGATACATTAACTAACCATTTTTTTAATATGAAATTTATTGTCAAATTGGTTTCCATACAACACCCAGTGCTCATCCCAACAGGTGCCCTCCTCAATGCTCATCACCCACTTTCCCCTTCCTCCCACCCCCCCAACAACCCTCAGTTTATTGAAGAGTCTCTTATGATTTGGCTCCCTCCTTCTCTAACTTTTTTTTCCCTTACCCTTCCCCATGGCCTTCTGTTAAGTTTCTCTGCTAGGAATTTACCCAAGGGATACAGGAGTGCTGATGCATAGGGGCAAGTGTACCCCAATGTTTATAGCAGCACTTTCAACAATAGCTAAATTATGGAAAGAGCCTAAATGTCCATCAACTGATGAATGGATAAAGAAATTGTGGTTTATATATACAATGGAATAACTAATCATTTTTAAGTAGCAGTTTTTAAAATTCTTCAGGATGAGAGGGGCTAGATGTTGGAAAAGGAAAGGAAGGGAAAATAGAGGAAGCAGAGAATGGAAAGAAGAAAAAGAAAAAAAAAAAAAGAAGAGGAAAAAGGAAAATAAAAGGAAAAGGAGAGACAAGGAAAGAGAAAGCAAATACAAGTTTCCACACAAAATATTAATCTAATGTTATAATAATGGTGCTATTTCTTGCATTATTGCTACTCAAAAGATGTATGCTAAGAAGTATAATTCTACTCCAACATCGTTTCCCCTGTGTTTTAAGTTTTTAACTTCTAAAAAAAAACATTGGAGCACTAGGTGACTCAGTCGGTTAAATGTCCAACTCTTGATCTCAGTTCAGGTCATGATCTCAGAGTCATGAGTTCAAAGCCCCATTGGGCTCCCCACTGGGCATGAAGCCTACTTAATTTATTTTTAAATGGCTTTGATATTTTCACAGATCATAAAATGAAACAATAATAGATTCACCATCACAAAATGGGAGACATAAAGATGAATAAGACATATTTCTCTGCAAAGAAAATTATCTTTTCCATTGTGAGAGTTTTATACATAAGGATGTTTCAAAAATGTTGCATTTCTGAAACTTCAGCTAAATGCAAGCTACTTAATTCTTAAATGGTTTATTAAATTAATGAAGCTTCACAAAAAGGAAAACTAAAAAGAATTGTTGACTGAGTACTATAATTTATTTCGGTGTGTAATGTCCAGTTACAAATAAAAAGTGATTTACTAGGTTAGGTCATTAAATTGACTTTTATCACAAACTATCTGAATTATTGAAATGCAAATAAAAGCCACTTTACGGTAAAATTTAATTTGCTGCAAATACTTTCTATTTTTTTTTCCTACTGGATCTCTCAGAATTTTATTTCTTAAAAAATTTGTTTAATGTTTATTTACTTTTGATAGAGAGAGAGAGAACGAGGTGAGGAGGGGCAGAGAGAATGGAAGACAGTATTTGAAGCGGGTTCCACTCTGACAGCAGAAAAGCCAGATGTAGGGCTCGAACCTGTGGAGTTATTTCTAGACAGTGTATTGTAAGCCCTGGGAAACTGAATGGGGTACTTGCTGAAACATCAGTGATGTTCTGGTCTCAAGTCTGTCCAACAGGATAGCATTCTGAGAACAGAGCCCCATGATCTCCCAGGAACTAGTTAGGGAACAGACCCACTGTAATTGCCTGGCAGTCTTTGTGCATCTTCCCTGCATGCTTTCACATAAACACCAGATGTGTGTTTGGGCTATGTCTGGAAGCTCTTTGTGCTTTCCTCACATGCTTTGACATTCTTTGACGTTTATACCTGGCGAACATGAAATAAAGACTATGTGCAGTTGCTGCTGCTGCTATTTCGCTTGCAGAGGCAGCCCTGCACATAAGCTCAAAGTGTCTGAGAACTTTTTTCTTCAGTGTGCAGTTACAGAACCTATAAACTGTGAGATCATGATGTGAGCCAAAGTCCAACACTTAACTGACTGAGCCACCCAGGCACCCCTCAGTATTTTATTTCTTAAAATAAAAATTGTTTTTACTATAAAATTCTTAATATTTAGTAAAAAATGAAGTTTTTTCCTTTTCATTATATAGTGTAAAATATTCATATTTGAATGGTATGAATAATTTATAACAACTTTTTAATAAATGTAAACTTAAAAATATACCAACCTGTGAGGTTTTAAAGCTTTTACATAATTACTAGATTTATTCATTGTGATCTAGATATTTGGTAAGTAGTAGACACTCATCAAGTCTAATAATGTTAAACCTAATTTAATGTTATTTGATTAAGAACCAAGATGTTTCGCATACTATAGATCCTCAACAAATGCTTGTTGGATATTCAGCTTATTCTTTTTGTATGATATAGCTTTCATTTTACATCTGACTCTATATAAAATATTCCAGCTAATTTTTTTCATGATATTAATGACTCAATTGGATTGATTACATTGCTAATTCTTTTGTTTAAGCAAAGTTTTAGATAGCTGAGAGAAAGTCTTTAATTACACACACTGAGATGGGACAGAATGATGGCCCCCAAAGATATCCATTCCCTCAATCCCAGAACCTGTGATAATATTACCTAATATGGCAAAAAGAACTTGGCAGATATATTTCAGATTAAGTTCCTTGACATGGGGTGATTATTCTGAATCATGCAAGTGGGACCAGTGTAATCACATGAGTTCTTAAAAGAAGAAAACTTTTCTAGATTTTCCTGAATGTAGTTAAAGGGAGATACAAGGAAAACAAAGGTGAAAGAGATGCAATGTTGCTGCTTTGTAGATAAAGGAAGGGGCCATGAACCAAGGAATATGGGTGGCAACTAGAAGCTGGTGAAAGCAAAGAAAGAGAGTCTTTCCTACAACCCCCAGAAAGGAATATGGCTCTGTTGCTGCCATGATTTTATTTTATTTTTATTTTTAAACTTTTTTTAATGTTTATTTATTTTTGAGAGAGAGAGAGAGAGAGGGGAAAGTGCAGAGAGAGAAGGGGACACAGAATCTTAGGCAGGCTGCAGGCTCTGAGCTATAAGCACAGAGCCCTACATGGGGCTCGAACCCATGAACCGTGAGATCATGACCTGAGCTGAACTCGGATGCTCAACCAGCTAAGCCACCCAGGTGCCCTGCTACCATGATTTTAGTTCATTGAAATGTTTGTTGGGTTTCTAATCTTCAGAATTGTAAAACAGTATATTTGTGTTGCTTTAGTACACTAAACTTGTGATAATGTGTCTTGGCATCAATAGAAAACTAATACACAGACATACAATTCAGTTGCCACTTACTGACATTGGCATAATATCAATGACATACATACAGAATGTGTTATAAAATAGTTGATACCTATATAAATTAACATAAAGTTGGCACATTTATGATTCAATTAATTTAAATCTATATTAATTTTTTCCCTGAAGTAATTAGAATTCTTAGATTTTTTTGGGTGGTGGGCATAATTTAAAATGGTACCCCCCAAAAAGTTGTCAGTTGGACCTGCCAATATTTTTTAAATGACTTTATCTACTTCTTCCCTACCTCATCCCATCAAATTAATTTTTATGAAGAGGATAAGGTTAACTTTGCTGAAATAAGCATATTTGAGCTAATCACTGAAAGAAATAGATTGCAAAAGAATGGAGCCAGATAAGAAAGTGGGGGAAGAGGCATCTTCTGCCCTTACTCTGGTGGGATATATCCTTGTAGGAGGCTGAAAAACATGTGTGCTTCATGAAACTATTTCATGAAAGAATTATGCTTTTCCACTAGACATTACAAATTCTTAAAAAAAGATGTGTTTGTAAAAAGCAGTTTAAATACTAACATTTAACTTAACATTTAGCTTATTTTTATTTTGAATTAATTTAAATTTTCCTATAAAATAGATTTCAAGTTATATGTGGCTTTTTGGCTAGTTTTATAATGAGTACCCTTTCTTTAATGAAAATTATGTGGGCTTATAAAACAAGAAAGAAGTCAAGAAGAATATATTTAAAATTTAAGTCCAGATATAAGAAAAACAAACAAAAATCTCATAGAAATCTTCAAGTTTCTGTTGGAATATGGCAATATTCTTTGAAGAAAGAAAACACTATAAGGGAAAAATAGATTATGAGCATGCTTTTTTCTGCATATTACAAATGGAACTTTCAAGTGTATAAACCCAGTAGACTTCCAATTCTTGTAATATGGAAGAATAAATAATCTGAAAATTCCCATTACAAAACTTAATAGAATTATAAGATAAAATATAATAATATCCCTGTAAGTGTAATACTGTGAGAGCACGGGAAAAGAAAAGCAATCCTCAGAGGACAAAAACAAACAAATGAACAACAGCACTGAGGCTGCCCTGGTAATGCTGTGTTGGGGAAGGAAGGATATCTAGGTCCTCAAGCTAAGGGGCTTGTGACTCAATTTCAAATCTCAATTTCATGAGATTAAGTCTTAGGTTCACATGAGGTGGGAAATTGTAAAGGAGATACCTGATTAAAACCAAAACCTTTAAAGAACTATATATACATTGAACTTTTTAAAAAAATTAGCAATCACAGCAGTAAGATTCCAAGAATCTGTGCTTATCTTAGTCTGACCTCTAAGTGAAAAAAAAAAAAAAGTGTGTCTTGAGAATTTATAAACACAAGACTGTATTTTAACAGGTTGTGGTCTAAATTTATACTATTTATATGGTCTAGGGATTTCCAAAATTAAAAGTTAAGCAGTGGTCCCAAGCAGTTAATACTCCTGGGTTGACTGACAATAGTAAACTCAAAACTTGTATAAAGGGTGCACGTTCAATAAAGGCAAAATAGGATTTTTAAAGACAAATTATTTTTGTAGATAATCTCTAAATTCAAAATTTACCATACAAAACACTCAGCCACACATACAGCCCTGTTGAGAATCTTTAGATAGATGAAGTGTCTTTAAGTCAATTAAGGAAATAATAACAAAATATTTTTAAAAATAAGCAAAGAATAAGACATTATCACAAAATACACGCATATTTTAAGAGATTAAACTAGTAAATATATATAGTAAATATATAAACTAGTAAATATATAAACTAGTAAATATATAAACTAGTAAATATATATATAGTAAATATATATATATATATATATATATATATCTCAGAATGTTTATTCAAAAAGTGAAAATCTATTTTTGGGAGGGAAGATGGCGGCGTAGGAGGACGCTGGGCTCACCCGCGTCCTGCTGATCACTTAGATTCCACCTACACCTGCCTAAAGAACCCAGAAAACCACCAGAGGATTAGCAGAATGAGTCTCCGGAGCCAAGCGCAGACGAGAGGCCCGCGGAAGAGGGTAGGAAGGGCGGCGAGGCGGTGCACGCTCCACGGACTGGCGGGAGGGAGCCGGGGCGGAGGGGCGGATCGCCAGCCAAGCAGAGCCCCCGAGTCTGGCTGGCAAAAGCGGAGGGGCCAGACGGAGTGTGTTCTGACAGCAAGCGCGACTTAGCGTTTGGGAGGTCATAAGTTAACAGCTCTGCTCAGAAAGTGGGAAGGCTGGAGGACAAAGGGAGGGAGAGCTGCTGAGCGCCCAGACGGCAGAGCTCAGTTTGGCAGGGAACAAAGGCGCTCGCCAGCGCCATCTTCCCCGCCCACCCCCCAGCCAAAATCCCAAAGAACACCAGTTCCTGCCAGGGAACTTGCTCGCTCCTCACAAACACCCAACTCTGTGCTTCTGCGGAGCCAAACCTCCGGCAGCTGATCTGACTCCCTCCTGCTGCCACAGGGCCCCTCCTGAAGTGGATCACCTAAGGAGAAGCGAGCTAAGCCTGCCCCTCCTGCCCCCGTGCACCTTGCCTACCCACCCTAGCTAATACACCAGATCCCCAGCACCACAAGCCTGGCAGTGTGCAAATAGCCCAGACGGCCACGCCACCCCACAGTGAATCTCGCCCCTAGGAAAGGGGAAGAGAAGGCACACACCAGTCTGACTGTGGCCCCAGCGGTGGGCTGGGGGCAGACATCAGGTCGGACTGCAGCCCCGCCCACCAACTCCAGTTATACACCACAGCACGGGGGAAGTGCCCTGCAGGTCCTCACCACTCCAGGGACTATCCAAAATGACCAAACGGAAGAATTCCCCTCAGAAGAATCTCCAGGAAATAACAACAGCCAATGAGCAGATCAAAAAGGATTTAAATAATATAACAGAAAGTGAATTTAGAATAATAGTCATAAAATTAATCGCTGGGCTTGAAAACAGTATACAGGACAACAGAGAATCTCTTGCCATAGAGATCAAGGGACTAAGGAACAGTCACGAGGAGCTGAAAAACACTTTAAACTAAATGCAAAACAAAATGGAAACGACGACAGCTCAGATTGAAGAGGCAGAGGAGAGAATAGGTGAACTATAAGATAAAGTTATGGAAAAAGAGGAAGCTGAGAGAAAGAGAGATAAAAAAATCCAGGAGTATGAGGGAAAAATTAGAGAACTAAGTGATACACTAAAAAGAAATAATATACGCATAATTGGTATCCCAGAGGAGGAAAAGAGAGGGAAAGGTGCTGAAGGGGTACTTGAATAAATTATAGCTGAGAAGTTCCCTGAACTGGGGAAGGAAAAAGGCATTGAAATCCAAGAGGCACAGAGAACTCCCTTCAGACATAACTTGAATCGATCTTCTGCATGACATATCATAGTGAAACTGGCAAAATACAAGGATAAAGAGAAAATTCTGAAAGCAGCAAGGGATAAACATGCCCTCACATATAAAGGGAGACTTATAAGACTCGTGACTGATCTCTCCTTTGAAACTTGGCAGGCCAGAAAGGCTTGGCACGATATCTTCAGTGTGCTAAACAGAAAAAATATGCAGCCAAGAATCCTTTATCGAGCAAGTCTGTCATTTAGAATAGAAGGAGAGATAAAGGTCTTCCCAAACAAACAAAAACTGAAGGAATTCATCACCACTAAACCAGCCCTACAAGAGATCCTAAGGGGGATCCTGTGAGACAAAGTACCAGAGACATCGCTACAAGCATAAAACATACAGACATCACAATGACTCTAAACCCGTATCTTTCTATAATAACACTGAATGTAAATGGATTAAATGCGCCAACCAAAAGACATAGGGTATCAGAATGGATAAAAAAACAAGACCCATCTATTTGCTGTCTACAAGAGACTCATTTTAGATCTGAGGACACCTTTAGATTGAGAGTGAGGGGATGGAGAACTATTTATCATGCTACTGGAAGCCAAAAGAAAGCTGGAGTAGCCATACTTATATCAGACAAACTAGACTTTAAATTAAAGGCTGTAACAAGAGATGAAGAAGGGCATTATATAATAATTACAGGGTCTATCCATCAGGAAGAGCTAACAATTATAAATGTCTATGCGCCAAATACCGGAGCCCCCAAAAATATAAAACAATTACACATAAACATAAGCAACCTTATTGATAAGAATGTGGTCATTGCAGGGGACTTTACACCCCACTTACAGAAATGGATAGATCATCTAGACACAGGGTCAATAAAGAAACAAAGGCCCTGAATGATACATTGGATCAGATGGACTTGACAGATATATTTAGAACTCTGCATCCCAAAGCAACAGAATATACATTCTTCTCGAGTGCACATGGAACATTCTCCAAGATAGATCATATACTGGGTCACAAAACAGCCCTTCATAAGAATACAAGAATTGAAATTATACCATGCATACTTTCAGACCACAATGCTATGAAGCTTGAAATCAACCACAGGAAAAAGTCTGGAAAACCTCCAAAAGCATGGAGGTTAAAGAACACCCTACTAACGAATGAGTGGGTCAACCAGGCAATTAGAGAAGAAATTAAAAATATATGGAAACAAACGAAAATGAAAATACAATAATCCAAACGCTTTGGGATGCAGCGAAGGCAGTCCTGAGAGGAAAATACATTGCAATCCAGGCCTATCTCAAGAAACAAGAAAAATCCCAAATACAAAATCTAACAGCACACCTAAAGGAAATAGAAGCAGAACAGCAAAGGCAGCCTAAACCCAGCAGAAGAAGAGAAATAATGAAGATCAGAACAGAAATAAACAATATAGAATCTAAAAAAAACTGTAGAGCAGATCAATGAAACCAAGAGTTGGTTTTTTGAAAAAATAAACAAAATTGACAAACCTCTAACCAGGCTTCTCAAAAAGAAAAGGGAGATGACCCAAATAGATAAAATCATGAATGAAAAGGGAATTATTGCTACCAATCCCTCAGAGATACAAACAATTATCAGGGAATACTATGAAAAATTATATGCCAACAAATTGGACAACCTGGAAGAAATGGACAAATTCCTAAACACCCACACTCTTCCAAAACTCAATCAGGAGGAAATAGAAAGCTGGAACAGACCCATAACCAGCGCAGAAATTGAATCAGTTATCAAAAATCTCCCAAAAAATAAGAGTCCAGGACCAGATGGCTTCCCAGGAGAGTTCTACCAGACGTTTAAAGCAGAGATAATACCTATCCTTCTCAAGCTATTCCAAGAAATAGAAAGGGAAGGAAAACTTCCAGACTCATTCTAGGAAGCCAGTATTACTTTGATTCCTAAACCAGACAGAGACCCAGTAAAAAAAGAGAACTACAGGCCAATATCCCTGATGAATATGGATGCAAATATTCTCAATAAGATACTAGCAAATCGAATTCAACATCATATACAAAGAATTATTCACCATGATCAAGTGGGATTCATTCCTGGGATGCAGGGCTGGTTCAACATTCGCAAATCGATCAACGTGATACATCACATTAACAAAAAAAAAGAGAAGAATCATATGATCCTGTCAATCGATGCAGAAAATGCCTTTGACAAAATCCAGCACCCTTTCTTAATAAAAACCCTTGAGAAAGTCGGGATAGAAGGAACATACTTAAAGATCATAAAAGCCATTTATGAAAAGCCCACAGCTAACATCATCCTCAATGGGGAAAAACTGAGAGCTTTTTCCCTGAGATCAGGAACATGACAGGGATGCCCACTCTCACCGCTGTTGTTTAACATAGTGCTGGAAGTTCTAGCATCAGCAATCAGACAACAAAAGGAAATCAAAGGCATCCAAATTGGCAAAGATGAAGTCAAGCTCTCGCTTTTTGCAGATGACATGATATTATACATGAAAAATCCGATAGACTCCACCAAAAGTCTTCTAGAACTGATACATGAATTCAGCAAAGTTGCAGGATACAAAATCAATGTACAGAAATCAGTTGCAGTATCATACACTAACAATGAAGCAACAGAAAGACAAATAAAGAAACTGATCCCATTCACAATTGCACCAAGAAGCATAAAATACCTAGGAATAAATCTCACCAAAGATGTAAAAGATCTGTATGCTGAAAACTATAGAAAGCTTATGAAGGTAATTGAAGAAGATATAAAGAAATGGAAAGACCTTCCCTGCTCATGGATTGGAAGAATAAATATTGTCATAATGTCAATACTACCCAAAACTATCTACACATTCAATGCAATCCCAATCAAAATTGCACCAGCATTCTTCTTGAAACTAGAACAAGCAATTCTAAAATTCATATGGAACCACAAAAGGCCCCGAATACCCAAAGTAATTTTGAAGAAGAAGACCAAAGCAGGAGGCATCACAATCCCAGACTTTAGCCTCTACTACAAAGCTGTCATCATCAAGACAGCATGGTATTGGCATAAAAACAGACATATAGACCAATGGAATCGAATAGAAACCCCAGAACTAGACCCACAAACGTATGGACAACTCATTTTTGACAAAGCAGGAAAGAACATCCAATGGAAAAAAGACAGTCTCTTTAACAAATGGTGCTGGGAGAACTGGACAGCAACATGCAGAAGGTTGAAACTAGACCACTTTCTCACACCATTCACAAAAATAAACTCAAAATGGATAAAGGACCTGAATGTGAGACAGGAAACCATCCAAACCCTAGAGGAGAAAGCAGGAAAAGACCTCTCTGACCTCAGCCGTAGCAATCTCATACTCGGCACATCCCCAAAGGCAAGGGAATTAAAAGCAAAAGTGAATTACTGGGACCTTATGAAGATAAAAAGCTTCTGCACAGCAAAGGAAACAACCAACAAAACTAAAAGGCAACCAACGGAATGGGAAAAGATATTTGCAAATGACACATCGGACAAAGGGCTAGTATCCATAATCTATAAAGAGCTCATCAAACTCCACACCCGAAAGACAAATAACCCAGTGAAGAAATGGGCAGAAAACATGAATAGACACTTCTCTAAAGAAGACATCTGGATGGCCAACAGGCACATGAAAAGATGTTCAACGTCACTCCTCATCAGGGAAATACAAATCAAAACCACACTCAGATACTACCTCACGCCAGTCAGAGTGGCCAAAATGAAGAAATCAGGAGACTAGATGCTGGAGAGGATGTGGAGAAACGGGAACCCTCTTGCACTGTTGGTGGGAATGCAAATTGGTGCAGCCGCTCTGGAAAGCAGTGTGGAGGTTCCTCAGAAAATTAAAAATAGACCTACCCTATGACCCAGCAATAGCACTGCTAGGAATTTATCCAAGGGATACAGGAGTACTGATGCATAGGGGCACTTGGACCCCAATGTTTATAGCAGCACTCTCAACAATAGCCAAATTATGGAAAGAGCCTAAATGTCCATCAACTGATGAATGGATAAAGAAATTGTGGTTTATGTACACAATGGAATACTACGTGGCAATGAGAAAAAATGAAATATGGCCTTTTGTAGCAGCGTGGATGGAACTGGAGAGTGTGATGCTAAGTGAAATAAGCCATACAGAGAAAGACAGATACCATATGGTTTCACTCTTATGTGGATCCTGAGAAACGTAACAGAAACCCATGGGGGAGGGGAAGGGAAAAAAACAAAAGAGGTTAGAGTGGGAGAGAGCCAAAGCATAAGAGACTGTTAAAAACTGAGAACAAACTGAGGGTTGATGGGGGGTGGGAGGGAGGGCAGGGTGGGTGATGGGTATTGAGGAGGGCGCCTTTTGGGATGAGCACTGGGTGTTGTATGGAAACCAGTTTGACAGTAAATTTCATAGATTAAAAAATAAATTAAAAAAAATTAAAAAATTAAAAAAAAAACACCCTTTTGGGATCATTGATGACATCTGACCACAAAAAAAAAAAAAGTGAAAATCTCCAGAGTAATATGATTCTAATGAGTAAAAAACTATTAAAACCAATTTAATAAGGTAATATACTAAAAATCAGATAGCCATGCCACATGGATTTCACCTTATTTTAGATTTTCCTCTGATTTTAAAATAATACTGTAACAGTCTCAAGGTTAAAAAACACCACTAATTTATAGAAGTCTAGATATTTGTATCCCCCAGCCAAAAAAAAAAAAAACAAACAAACAATTTCCATATGAAGTATGCAGTAATAAACTGGAATGATTTTCAATATTCAATGCAAATCGAAGATTTCAAAGGTAATTTTAAATGCTAATAGTGCAATAAGAACACAATCCACATACTTATATGATAAACATTTTCCACAAATGTGTTACTGTCAATTCTCGATGATACTATGATACTTTTTGTCTACACTTTGCAACATCCTTTTTAATGTATCTTTCATATGCATATGTACTCTTCGTTTTATTAAATTGGCCTTATTGGTTTTATAAATGGTTAAGTTATACATCAAGAAATATAACGTCTGATTTGAAAAATTTTTAGGGGTATTTTTATTTTTTATTTTTTATTTATTTCCTTTTTTTAATATGAAATTTATTGTCAAATTGGTTTCCATACAACACCCAGTACTCATCCCAAAAGGTGCCCTTCTCAATACCCATCACATAAGAGACTCTTAAAAACTTCTGATTTGAATTTTTAAAAATTATCTCATCATTTTTTGCACCAACAGCAGTCAGTGGAGGTCTCATCAACAAGCCACTTACCATCTTTACAAGATCTTGCATTATAGACTTCCAGACCACTTTAGAAACCACAAGAATAAATACCTGTTGAATATTTGATTTTTACAAGTTCAAATTTCTGTTGGATTGAAAAAGAAAGGCTTAGCTGAGCACCTCGGTGGCTCAGCTGGTTGAGCTTCTCACTCTTCATTTCGGCTCAGGTCATGATTTCAAGGCTATGGGATTGAGTCCTATGTGGAGCTCCAGGCTGAACATGGAGCCTGCTTATGATTCTCTCCCTCTCTCCCTCCCTCTATCCCTTTCCCCTGCTCATCCTCGCTCTAAAAAAACAAAAACAAAAACAAGACCTGTCGATTATAGCAATGGAGAGTTCACTATTACAATTTATTAATTGTAAGATGCTGACTATACTATAAGTTTCTTGAGGACATGGAACAAAATCTTGCTCACCGTATATACCCAGAGCCTAGCAGACAATTTCAAAAATAGTATATATTCAATGATATTTATAAAATTAATAAATTATTCAATTTCAACTGTCCTTCCTTATTCCTTCATTTTTAATATAAAATAAGTACTAATGCATTTTATCATTTTTACACATATATTTCATCAATGCAACACAAAATAAACTATAAAATCCCTAGCTTTTGCAAATTGTCACTTTTTAAAAATTGCTTTCTTAAGATACCCATAAAAATATTATAGAGCTAGAAGAAATATTGAATAGTGTTGAGAAGTCATTCAAATAGGATGTGATTGGTCAAGAAAACACTTTTAGTTTGGGTCAGCTTGACTCTTTACTTTGAAAGAAATGCTACATGTCATTGGCAGAGAAGTGTGTGGAGTGCAGGTCAGAAAGAAAGAATGGCCTAGGGCCTGGGGCGCCTGGGTGGCTCAGTCAGTTAAGCATGCAACTTCAGCTCAGGTCATGATCTCACACTTCGTGGGTTCCAGCCCTGTCTGGGGCTCTGTGCTGACACTCACAGCCTGGAGCCTGCTTCAGATTCTGTCTCCCTCTTTCTTTGCCCCTCCCCAACTCTCTATCTCTCTCAAAAAATAAAAATAATAATAAGTAAACATTAAAAAAAGAAGAAGAATGGCCTAGAGGTGCCTAAGTAGCTCAGTTGGTTGAGCATCCAGCTCTTGATCTGGGCTCAGGTCATGATCTCATGGTCATGAGATCGAGACCCACATTGGGCTCTGTGCTGGCAGTGTGGAGACTGGGATTTTTTTCTTTCCTTTTCTCTCTGCCCCTCCCCACTCATGCTCTCTCTCTCTCTCAAAATAAATAAACTTTAAAAAAAATATATTAAAAAAAAAAAGAAAGAATGGCCTAACCCAGAGTCCAAGAACTATTTTTAGAAGATAAATACTTCTGGTTTCGATTAGAGCTATCAGCTTTTAAAATGTTAAAATTCCTACTTCACTTCTTGCTTTCATTCAATTTAATTTTGTTATAAACTTAAGGGAAATATTTTATTTCTTAGATATTAGAGAACAAGCATATTCTTGCTATTTTTTTAAGGATTAATTATTTGAGAGAGACATAGACATCACAAGTGGGGAAGGAACAGAGAGAGAGGGAGTGACAGAGAATCCCAAGCAAGCTCTGCACTACCATCCCAGTGCCTGACATGGGGCTCGAACTCACGAAACAGTGAGATTATGACCTGAGCTGAAACCAAGAGACACTTGAACTGAGCCACCCAGGGGCCTCCATTTTTTTAAACTAGGACAATTCAGGATAAGATATACCATTTGGTAATCTCCTTTAGTGCCCCCTCAGTTTCTGATGTACCCCTCAAAGCAGTGGCTATTGAGAACATCAATTCCTGTTTCATCAGTCAGAATTTGGAAAATTGTTTTAATTCATTGCTTTTTTTAAAAATTGCCTTTAGATAGAACATTCGACAATTAGATTTGTTGCTGACTGTTTTGCTATTCAGCAGCTGCCATTTGGTGATACTTCTTTTGGCTGTTATGATAAGGCATTTTCAATATTTTGTATTTCAATTATTTATAGGAACAACTATGATGACTGTAGTTCCACACAGTTTGTAATCACTTTACAGAGAAATACACCATCTTTTCTGTGTAGTAAATAAAACTGCACACACTCTGGAAAAACATCTCAAGTAAAGGGGAATAGCATAGAATAGGATAAAGAGTTTCAATGTGACAGTAAACAGACCTAGATTTTAGTACCAGCCCTATTATTACCAAGTTGTATGTCTTTAAGCAAGTCATTTAGATACCCTGAGTTTCTGTTTCTTTAACTATAAAGTTGCATGCTCTATTTTCTCAGTAGAAAAAAAAGATCAATATTGTTGAGAGGAAGGAGAATGAGAAATACCTTAAAGAAGACAATATAAAGAGTAACTGCCTGTTATTATTATTTCTAGTCTTGCCCTGATATATTATCAAAAGTATTAATTTGCCATTAATATTTTAAGTAAGAAAATGATTTTCTCTGTGCAGTTATAAAATTTGCACTTTTTAAAGTTTTATATAAATTACAGTTAGTTACACAGTGTAAGATTAGTTTCAAGTATATAATTTAGTGATTCAACACTTACAAACAACACTATGTACTTATCACAACTATGTGCTCTCCTTAATCCCTGTACAAATCATTACCTTTAATTTATTTTTGTCTTTTTATTAACTAATAGATTTATGGGTTTTTTGGTGTGCATTTTTAAAATTTAAATCCAAGTTAGTTAACATATAATGTAATAATGATTTCAGGAATAGCATTTAGTGATTCATAACTCACAAATAATACCCGGTGCTAATTCCAACAAGTGCCCACCTTAATGCTCATCACCCATTTAGCCCATCCCCCACCCAACATCCTGCCAGCAACCCTTGGTTTGTTCTCTGTATTTAGGAGTCTCTTATAGATGGTCTCCCTCTCTGTTTTTATCTTATTTTTGCTTCCCTTACTCTATGTTCAGCTGTTTTGTATCTAAAATTCCACATATGAACAAAATTATATGATATTTGTCTTTCTCTGACTGATTACCTTCACTTAGCATAATACACTCTAGTTCCATCAACATTGTGGCAAAAGGCAAGTATTCATTTTTTTGATCCCTGAGTAATATTCTATTGTATATATATACCACATCTTCTGTATCCATTCATCAGTTGATGGACATTTGGGCTCTTTCCATACTTCAGCTATTGTCAATAGTGCTGCTATAAACATTGGGGTACATGTGCCCCTTCGAATCAGCACTCCTGTGTCCTTTGGATAAATACCTGGTAGTGCAACAACAGATGTTGGCAAGAATGCAGAGAAAGAGGAACTCTTTTGCACTGCTTGTGGGAATGCAAACAGGTGTAGCCACTTTGGAAAACAGTATGGAGGTTCCTCAAAAAATTAAAAATAGGGTAGTTCCTCTTTCTCTGCATTCTTGCCAACATCTGTTGTTGCTTGAGCTGCTAATTTTAGCCATTCTGACTGGTGTGAGGTGGTATCTCATTGTGGTTTTGATTTGTTTCCCTGATGATGAGTGATGTTGAGCATCTTTTCATGTGTCTATTAGTCATTTGCATGTCTTCTTTAGAAAATTCTATATTCATGACTTTTGCTTATTTCTCCACCAGATTATTTGATTTTTGAGGGTTTATTTTGATAAGTTCATTATAGATATTGGATACTAACCCTTTATCTGATATGTCATTTGCAAATATCTTCTCCCATTCCGTTGGTTGCCTTCTGGTTTTCTTTGATTATTTCCTTTGATGTGCAGAAGCTTTTTACCTTGATGAGGTCCCAATCATTCATTTTTGCTTTTGTTTTCCTTTCCTCAAAAGACATGTCTAGTAAGAAATTGCTGTGGCTGAAGTCAAAGAGATTGTTTTCTCCTCTAGGATTTTGATGGCTTCCTGCCTTATGTTTAGGTCTTTCATCCACTTTGAGTTTATTTTTGTGTATGGTGTAAGGAAGTGGTCCAGGTTCATTCTTCTGCATGTTGTTGTCCACTTTTCCCAACACCATTTGCTGAAGAGAGTGTCTTTTTCCCCCCTTGGATATTCTTTCCTGCTTTGTCAAAGATTGGGTGGTAATGCAACTGTAGGTTAACTTCTGGGTTGTCTATTCTGTTACATTAACCTATGTGTCTTTTTTTTTTTTTTGGCCAGTTACCATACGGTCTTGATCATTACAACTTTGTAATATAGCTTAAAGTCCAGAATTATGATGCTTACAGCTTTGGGTTTCTTTTTCAGGATTACTTTGGCTATTCAGGGTCTTTTCTGGTTCCATACAAATTTTAGGAATGTTTGTTCCAGCTCTGTGAATAATGTTGGTGTTATTTTGATAGGGATTGCATTGAGCATGTAGATGGCTTTGGGTAGTATTGACATTTAAAATATTTGTTATTCTAATCCATGAACAGGGAATGTTGTTCCATTTCTTTGTGTCTTGCTCAATTTCTTTCATAAGCTTTCTATAGTTTTCAGTGTATTGATTTTTCACTTCATTGGTCAGTTTTTTTCCTAAGTATTTTATGGTTTTTGATGCAATTGTAACTGGAATCAATTCCTTGATTTCTCTTTCTGGTGCTTCATTATTGGTGTATACAAATGGAGCTGATTTCTGTACATTGATTTTATATCTTGCGACTTTGCTGAATTCATGTATAAGTTCTAGCAATGTTTTGGGAGGATCTACTGGGTTTTACAGATAGAGTATCACGTCATCTGTGAACCGTGAAAGCTTGACTTCCTCCTTGCCGATTTGGATGCCATTTATTTATTTATGTATGTTGCCTGATTGCTAAAACTAATACTTCCAACACTATGTTGAATAACAGTGGTGACAGTGGACATCCTTTTTGTGTTATTGACCTTAGAGGGAAGGGTCTCAGTTTTTCCCCTTTGAGAATGATGTTAGTAGTGGGTCTTTTGTATATATGGCTTTTATGATCTTTAGGTATTATGATTCTATCCAATGTTCTTGTTTTTATTAAGAAAGTTTGCTGTATTTTCTCAAAAAATTTCTCTGCATCTATTGAGAGGATCATGTGGTTCTTATCCTTTCTTTTATTAATGTGGTGTATCATATTTATTGATTTGCAGATATTGAACCACCCTTGCACCCCCAGGAAAAATCCCAGTTGATCTTGGTGAATAATTATTTTAATGTATTGTTGGATTTGGTAGGCTAGCACGTTGTTGAGAATTTTTGCATCCATGTTCATCAGGTAAATTGGTCTATAGTTGTCCTTTTTAGTGGGGTCTTTGTCTGATTTTGGAATCAAGGTAATGCTGGCCTCGTATAATTTTTTGCAAGTTTTCCTTACATTTCTACTTTTTGGAACAGCTTCAAAGGAATAAGTGTTAACACTTATTTAATATTTTGTGGAATTCCCCTGGAAACCATCCAGCCAGGACTCTTATTCGTTGGGAGATGATTGATTACTGATTCAATATCTTTACTGGTTATGTATCTGTTGAAATTTTCTATTTCTTCTTGTTTTAGTTTTGGTGGCTTATATGTTTCTCGGAATTTGTCCATTTTTTCCGGATTGACCAATTTTTTGGTGTATAATTGTTCATAATATTCTTATTTTTGTGTGTATTTCTGTGTTGTCTGTTGTGATATCTCCTCTTTCATTCATGATTTTATTTATTTGGCTCCTTTCCTTTTTATTTTTGATCAATGTGGCTAGTGGTTTCTCAATTTTGTTAGTTCTTTCAAAGAACCGGCTCCGGGTTTCATTTATCTGTTCTACTTTTTTGTTTTGTTTTTGTTTTTTAATATATATCATTTATTTCTGCTCTAATATTTATTATTTCCCATCTTCTGCTGTTTTGGGGCTTCATTCACTGCTCTTTTTCCAGATCTTTTAGATGTAAAGTTAGGTTGTGTATTTGAGACTTTTCTTTCTTCTTTATAAAGGCCTGGTGTTATATACTTCCTTCTTATGACTGACTTTGCTGCATCCCAGATGTTTTGGACTGTCATGTTTTCATTTCATTGGCTTCCATTTACTGTGTAATGTTCTTTTTAATTTCTTGGTTAAACCATTCATTCTTAGTTGGATGTTCTTTAATCTCCAAGTATTCATGGTCTTTCCCAATTTGTTCTTGTGGTTGATTTCGACTTTCTTAGTGTTGAGGTCTGAAAATATGTAAGGTATGAACTCGATCTTTGTGTACATGTTTAAAGGGATTTGTGTCTGAGCATATGATCTATCCTGGAGAATGTTCCATGTGCACTGGAAAAGAATGTGTATTCTGCTGCTTTAGGATGAAATGTTCTGAATATATCTGTTAAGTCCATCTGGTACAGTGTGACATTCAAAGCCATTGTATACTTGTTGATTTTCTTCTTAGATGAACTGTCCATTGCCTTAAGTGGGGTTTTTAAGTCCCCTACTATTATGGTATTATTATCAATGAGTTTCTTTACATTTGTGATTAATTGATTAATATATATGGGTCAACAACGTTGGGAGCATATTTACAATTGTTTGATCTTCTTGGTGTTTAGACCCCTCAATTATGACATAGTTCCCTTCTCTTTTCTTGTTGCCATCTTTATTTTAAAATCTAGTTTGTCTGATATAAGTATGACTACTCCAGCTTTCTTTTCAGGACTATTAACATCATAAATGGTTCTCCATCCCCTTATTTTCAATCTGCAGGTGTCTCTAGGGCTAAAATGAGTCTCTTGTTAGCAGCATGTTGATGGGTCATGTTGTCTTATCCATTCTGATACCCTGTGTCTTTTGATTTCAACGTTTAGTTCTTTGACATTTAGAGTGAGTACTGAAGGGTATGAATTTAGTGCCACTGTGTTGCCTATAGAGTTGGTGTTTCTGGTGATGTTCTTTGGTCTTTTCTAGTCTTTGTTGTTTTTTGTATTTTTTGTTTTGTTTTGTCTTTTCTCCACTCAAAAAGTCTTCCTTAAAATTTCTTGCAGGGCTGGCTTAGTGGTCACAATCTCCTTTAGTTTTTGTTTCTTTGGCAAACTCTTCATCTCTCCTATTTTGAATGACACCCTTGTGGATAAAGAATTTTTGTCTGCATGTTTTTCTGATGCAGCACATTGAATATATTCTGCTATTACATTCTGGCCTGCCACGTCTCTGTGGATAGGTCTGCTGTGAACCTGATCTCGCTTCCTTTATAGGTTAAGGACTCTTTTCCTTTGCTGCTTTCATAATTCTTTCCTTGTCTGTGTATTTTGTGAATTTGACTATGATATGCTTTGGTGACGGTGAGTTTTTGTTGAATCTAATAGGAGTTCTCTGTGTTTCTTGGATTTTGATGTCTGTGTCATTCCCCAGAATAGAAAAGATTTCCACTATAATTTGCTCACATAACACTTCTATCCCTTTTGCTCTCTCTTCATCTTCTGGGACTCATGATTTGGATGTTCTTCCTTTTAAATAAGTCACTGTGATATCTAAACCTTATATCTTGAACTTTTACCTTTGTTTGCCTATATTTTCTGCTTCCTTATTCTCCATAATTTTGTCTTCTATATCACTGATTCGCTGCTGTGCTTCATCCATTCTTGTCTTCATGGCACCATTCGAGATTGCATTGTGGTTATAACATTTTTAATTTTGACCTGACTAAATTTTGTTCTTCTATCTCCACACAAAAAGATTCTCTGTTGTCTTCTATGCTTTTTTCAACCCCGGCTATTATTCTTATTATCGTAGTTCTAAATTCTAGCTCAGACATCTTTCTTACATTTGTGTTAAGTCCCTGGCTGTCATTTCTTCCTGTTTTTTTTTCTTTTGAGGTGAATTCCTTCATTTTGTCATTTTTGACAAAGAAAAAAACATTAATAAAATAAAAAATTAAAATTAAAAAGTTAAAAACAAAACAAAAAATCAAATAAGGCAAAGTAGATCCTAGTTGTGTTTCTGGTTGTTGAAAGAAGCTTGATAGAATATATAAAAAGGGAAAGGAAATTTTTTAAAAAGTTAAATAAAAATTGATATATATATATATATATATATATATATAATAAAATAGAGATAAAATAAATAAAATGAAATAGAATATTTTTTTAAAAAATAAAAAAAAATAAACTAAAATAAATCAAAATATTTTTTTCTCTTTCTGTATCCAAGAAAGAGAAAGAAAAGAAAGAATAAAGAAACAATTTATGTAAAACAAAAGCAAAGGAAATGAACAAATAAATGAACCTGCAAACAGAGTGAAACCCGAATAAAGTTGCATTCTTAGAATATTTCCCCTAGAACTGAATGAAGTTTCCCCTAGAACTGAAACTACGAAGCCCACTATATTCTGTATGTTAAGCAGATGGAGCTACTTGTGTTGGTCTACCTGGAGATGTGCTTGGAGGGCCCAGGTGGGCTGGGCTTGGTGTAAGGTCTCTGTTCTCCACTAAATTACACTACTTAGCTTACTGGGGTGGACCAGTATGTGTGCATGCATGGCTGTGTGGGACAGGTGGAAATGGCTTCACTCTGCTCCCTAGTGTGTGTTGCAGGAACTTCCAGCTCTTACTGACCCGTGATTAAGCTCCTCCTTTGTCTCAAGCCTCTGTTCACTCTCTGCTTCTATTCTGTGTCCAAGCTGTCTGACTGCCAGGTGGTACCTCCTTCCAGAGTTTTATCTCAGATAGCATTGTGATTCAAAACCCCACATTTCAGACACCCGGGCAGCTTGGACCCACACTGACTTTGGGTGAGTGTCTTACTGTGTAATGCCTGGGTGGAGGTTTACCCCAGAAAACGTTCTTACAATCATGCAGTGGCAAAAGTTCAGAGATTATGGAAAATCACAACACACATCTGATGCCAGGTTTTGCTGCACTCTGGCATCTTTGTCCCAATATCAGCAAATGTGTCTGTTTTCTGGGGTCCACTGGGACCTTTGCCTGTGGGGAGGCTGCATGGCCTCTACAAAATGCACTGCAAGCGTGGGAACTGCTTCTCCATTTGTGGCACACAGACCTCTCAGAATGAGCTGCCTACTCTGGGGATATATCCTTCTTCTTCCCAGAGCATTGCCAGTCACTGAGCTCCAAACCTTCAGACTCTGGACTCTACTGTTTATAGAATCCTGGTGGTATTGAAACCTTCTCCTTTCTTCCTATCAATGGTTTTAGGGAACAGATTTCTTGGTCAGTACCTTGTGAATGTTTTCAATCTTTCTTTCCATGTACTTTCAGGGGGAGTGTTTTCTTGCATGATCCCAAAATGCCACACTCTCCTTTCTCTTTCTCTGTCCTCTTTCCATGAAAATGGACCCCTAATTTCACAGCCTTTCTCTCCCCCAGGTCACTTCTCTGAACTATGTACCTGCTCAGTTCTGTGGCTCAAGGTATGCAGATTGTTGTGTTAATCCTCGGAACAATTTGCTAGGTGTTCAAAATGGTTTGGTGCTGATCTCACTGCATTTCAGGGAAGAGATAAGCTCAGGGTATCCATGCAGTTACACCATCTTAATTCTTCCCCTATTACATTTAATTTAAACCAAAGAAGACTAACTTTGCTAGATTTGTATACCATATGTCACCAAATAGCAGATTTTCTGTTTTATAATGTGTGTAAATTGCTTGTCAAGAATAAACTTACTGATCTTTACTATGGTTATTTCTTCACAAGTGATACTCAGTTCATGTTTGTTACAGACATATAAACAAGATATCTTCAATACACCATTTCAAACCTAAATTTTATCTGGATTTTCACAATATGCATTCAGATATGCAAAAAATATCCTTGACTAGTTATTAAATTTTAAACTGACAAAAATTCACTTTATGGAATGCTTATATAAATGCACAATAAATGCACCTTATATAAAGGTACAATATATGTAGAAGTATTAAATTACACATACCATAAACCTCAAATCATCAGGTATATATTTAGAATTATAGTCTTCCCTCAGGTATTGAACGACATCCAGGAAATTGTGAAAGATGATGGCAGCCACTGTCATTGATGCTGGAGTCAAACCAAACTGCAATGTCTACATATAATTAATCACAGAGCCCTTAGACCTACTTTTATCACCATCTCCAAAATCAGAGGCCATGAGTACAAGATGAATAAGCATAATGTTATGAAGAATTGTGAGCAGTGATGACAGGAAAAGATTGTGTATCATGCAGACAAACCATAGGATAGTAGTTGCCCACAAAATATAAGCAGAGGCAAATAAGGAGATCACTATTTCACCTATTCAAGAAACTCCCCCTATGCACTAAGGTAGCCAGACACTGCTGGGTGCTGGTGATACAAAAATAAAGTAAATTCAAACTTACTTAACAGGGAGTTCCCTGTATAGCAAGTGAAGCAGAGACATAAATGTTTAATCACATTGTGATAGGTGTTACAATAAATAAATGTGCAAAGTGTGATTGGTAACCCCCAAAATAATCAAATGCCAAAGAGACTGAAAAACTCTTCACAAAGGAATTGCCACATGATTTGGAGCTTAGTAGAATAATGAGAATTGTCCAGTTGGAAGAGGAAATCAAAGGAATACAGGTAGAGAAAAGCACAGCTAAGAGAAAGAAACACTAAAAAACACTCAGGCAAAAAACAAACAAACAAACAAACGAAAACTGCCTTTCATGCTAACAGGGCTACATTTAGTGTGTTCAATAAAACTCTTGGTGAATGTTGTGAAGGCAAGAGGTTAAGAAAAAGTAAAATTGAAGTGACTAGAAAAGTAGTTTTTAATCAGATGATGAAACTTCTCATCTATTATGTTAAAGAGTCTAGATTTTACCCTGCAATCAACAGGGAACTCAACAAAATTTATGAAAAAAGAGTAATATGATTAGAAGTGTGCTTTAGAATGTTATATCTATGGAATGTGAAGGGGTAATTTGATAAGGAGGAATGCAGGAATGAAGAGGGAAAATACCAATTATAGGACCGAGTTATAATAATATAGACAAGGATTACAAATCTTAGTGCTTTCAAAGGCCAGGCAAAGATTGTAAATGTGAGGCTGGACTCTGCTCCCTACAGACATTAACTTCAAGTAAAACTAAATAAACAAATAAACTATCCTGGCCAAGCATCACTTAGGATAGAATTTGTTCAGAAATGTTAGCTCAAAAAAAAATGTAAGAAAAAGGATGGTAACACTTTGAATTATAAAAGATGAAAAATGAGGGATGAAGAAATGCTAAATTCCATATCTATTTGAGTGTTGAATAGTGTTCCAGCTATTCCTAGATCACTAGGAAATCAGAATATACCCTAAAAATGCCATAATACATGCTCACTGATTCCATCTAGCTAAGGAGAAATTAAGAGAGAAAAACTGCCCCCTGTGTACTGCCAGTGGGTGAGGGGGGGTCTGCATATACTTACAGGTATAAGTCAGTGTCATTAAAACATATATTGAAACTATAGTTTTGTCCTAACAATACAGAAAATTGCCTAGCCTTAGTCAAAGGACAGTTGAAACACTTGGGCAAAAAACAAAATATACAAACAATTATTCTATAGAAATGACAAAGGCCAAAATGATTATATAATTAAGGTGATTTTCAGTTGCAATTCTGCTATAACTTTATATAATTTAAATTCTGTCATATATACAATTATGGTGTGGCAGAAAAGATTGCAGACATGAACTCTACATGGACTTGGAGTGAATGAAACATAATGAAGAAGTACAGATACTTGATTCTAAGGATTGAATTATTTCCCAAAAAAAAGAATTCTAATGAATAATAATAATAACAATAATAATGGATTGAATACATGTGGTACATTTAAGCATGCAATTTAAGTGCATCTTTGGTTTCAAAAATTACTGCAATTTACATACATCATAATTACATAAACATAGTATACCTCATATATGCCAGATGATTAATGAATACATTAATTGAACAAATGGTAAGAAAACACAATAGAAAGAACAGGAAACTTCATGTCAGAAGAAAGATCTAATATGCCTCAAAAAAAATTCAAGGGCTGGGGTGCCTGGTGGCTCAGTCGGTTAAGCATCCAACTTTAGCTCAGGTCATGACCTCGCAGTTTGTGGGTTCGAGACCCATGTCGGGCTCTGTGCTGACAGCTTAGAGCCTGGAGCCTACTTCAGGTTCTGTGTCTTCCTCTCTCTCTGCCCCTCCCCTGCTTGTACTTTCTCTCTCTCTCTCTCTCTCTCTCTCTCTCTCTCTCTTCCTCTCACTCCCTCTCAAATGTAAACAAACATTTAAAATATTAAAAAATATAATTTTATGTTATACATGTATGTTGTATTTGAACCCACAAAGTACAATGAACTAGGTCAACCATTTTTTAAATTTAACACTATGATGTCATAAATTACAATTTAATGTAATATTTCAATGTAACATGGTGAACTGGATCCTTCCAAAGTGACAAGTTCTTCTAGAGTTGAAGATAGCTCTTCTTGAAAGGTACATACAGATTTTTAGGTCATCAGGCCATTTGGTAATAACATCGAATGATGACTAGTTAAACATGTTTGAAATATATTGTGTTAACGTCATATTAGCCTCAGGACAGTTAGGCTAAAACTGTCAAAAAATGAAATTTACAAAAGAAATAAAAAATACATTTGCTGTCAAAAGAGCTCTGCCCTAGAGTCAAGAACATGAGATTATTACTGTACACAAACTAGCTGGGAGACATTGGGTCACACTCTTTACTTGCTTGTGACTCAGTTACTGTAACTGTTAAATGGGATAACATAGAAAAAATATCAGATGTGGTAATATTTTGAAAGGACAAAAAACTATATACAAATCTAAGGTATTTCTAATGTTATTTTATGGTTTATGGTGCAGATAGATTGAAATAAATACTTAACAGTGTGAACATATTGAAAAAAATTAACATAGCACAGAAGGGAATATAAAGAAAAGTGAACTCCCTACCCAAAATCCACTCTGTAGAAATCACCGCCACTAACAATTTCTTCTCTTATGAGATTTTAAAAAGTAAATGCAAAGGTTTTCTATTAGAATGAAACGTTAATTTTTAAAATCTGCTCATATTTGAAAGCCTGCTTTTTTAAGCCACTGCACAACTCTAAAATCTGATTTACTTTGTAGTTCAGATGTGGAAAAAAAATAGACAGCAGTCACAAGAGCTTGTTCAAGTCCTGGCTCTGTACCTTATTAGTTGGCTTGCTGGGTAAAAAGTAAAAACTCCCAGCATATTTTTTTATATCACAAAAAATCAGAATAATAATATTTCTTCTTAGACTTATTAATGAAGTAAAAACATGAAGATGATTTTTAAACTATAAAGTGAATACTAAGTTGTTATTACTAAAATAGGTTTTAGAAAGGTCCAGGGGGGAAGGGAAAATGGTGGCTGACCAAATCCTTATAAAACAAAGACCCTTGTCTACAGTCATGGGTATTCACTTTCAAATGTCCCCTCTCTGTAAAGAGAGCTTTCATAGTACTCTTACTTTCTGATCTTATACTCTACTAAATTTTTGTTTGTTGCTCATTTTATTCTGTGACCACCTCTTCATTCTTCTCAGCGGCAAGACAACAAACCCAGGGCATTGAGGCAAAGAATCCTGCAACACTAACAACGTCAGCTTTTCTATAATGCTGTCATTCAAGCATATAATAAACATTAATCTTATATTCTTATAGATATCAACATGACTCATTTTATCAAAGCTACATAATAGAACTTCATACAAAACAACCTGACTTCCAACCTGATTCCAAAGTAGCAGCAATATAGTAAACTGATCTTATTTGCTTCCCATTCTAATTATAGACTATTAATCAATATACTAGGATCTGAATATATGGATTTTAGGACCTATAGAAAAATAAAACCTATTGGTAAGATAATAAAATACTTACAGAAACAAGACCTAAAGTACCTGATCTCATACCTCCTTAAAATCCCTTTGCATTTCCTCAGTTTAGATTGTGATTTGCCTTTCTACTGATTGATATGTCCCCAAACAAACATATTTTCCTTCCAATATGGTTATAAAAATAATTCATCAAAGGAGCTGTTTTATCCTGGAAGTTTTATAGTTTTTCAAAGTTGACAATGATAACTTTGAAAAATCATTGAATTGATTCAACAAAAGAAATTATATATATATATATATATATATATATATATATATATGTATATATATATATACATATATATATATCACTTGTTGCTGAACTTAAAGTGTTAAGAAAAAAATAATAGAGTGTTATTATTCAGCTTAGCTCAAACATTATATCCCCAAACAGAACTCAATGCTATTACTTTCACACTATAAGAGACTACTAATCAATAACTCATCTATTGTCTAATAAGGGCTTAATATCCAAAAGATACGAAGAACTTATACAACTTAACACCAAAAAGCAATCTGATTAAAAAATGGGCAAAGACTTCACCCATATGAGGACTTTAAGATACAGAACAGAGGGGCGCCTGGGTGGCTCAGTCAGTTAAGCAGTCGACTTCAGCTCAGGTCATGATCTCACGGTCTGTGAGTTCAAGCCCCGCGTCAGGCTCTGTGCTGACAGCTCAGAGCCTGGAGCCTGTTTCAGATTCTGTGTCTCCCTCTCTCTGACCCTCCCCCATTCATGATTTGTCTCTGTCTCAAAAATAAATAAATGTTAAAAAAAAATTTAAAAAAAAGACACAGAACAGATAAACACATGGGAAGGGAAGAAGAAACAATATAAAAACAGGGAGGGGAACAAAACATAAGAGACTCTTAAATATGGAGAACAAACAGAGGGTTACTGGAGGAGTTGTGGGAGGGAATGGGTTAAATGGGTAAGGGGCATCAAGGAATCTACCCCTAAAATCAGTGTTGCACTATATGCTAACTTGTATGTAAATTTAAAAAATAATCATATTTAATAATGTAAAAAAGAAAAAAAAATGGGCAAAGGACATGAATAGATATTTTTCCGAAGAAGAAGACATATGGATGACCAATAGACACATGAAAGATGCTCAACATCACTGATCATCAGGGAAACGCAAATCAAAACCACAATGACATATCAGCTTAAATCTACCAAAATATTTAAATTAAAAAAAGATAAGGAATGATACGTTTTGGCAAGTATATGGAATAAAAAAGGGACCCTCACAAGCTCTTGGTAGCAATGTAAATTGGTAGAGCCCCTGTGGAATACAGTATGGAGGTTCCTCAGAAAGTTAATGGAAATACTATATGTTCCAATAATTCCATGACTGGGTATTTACCCAAACAAAACAGAAACACTAATCTGAAAATATATATGCACCCCTGTGTTTATTGCAGCATTATTACAATAGTCAAGATATGAAAGCAACTTAAGTGCCCATTGTTAGATGAATGGGTAAAGAAGATCCAAAACACACACACACACACACACACACACTGGAATGTTATGCAGCAAGGAAAAGGGGTGGGATGTTTGCCATTTGCAGCAACACAGAAGGACCAGGAGGGTATTATAATAAGTGAAATAAGTCAGACTGAGAATGACAAATAACATATGTTTTCACTGATGTATAGAATCTAAAAAACAAACACAGAAACAAACAAACAAATATACAAAAAAGCAGAATGAGACCTATAAATATAAAGAAAAACCTAATGGTTGCCAAAGGGAGAGACGTTGGGTAAATGGGAAGAATGGTTGAAGGAGAGTGGGAGATACAGACTTTCAGTTATGGAATGAATAAGTCAGGGGAATAAAAGGCACAGCATAGGGAATATGCTCAATGACATTACTATACAATTGCAGTGTATGGTGACAGAGTGTATCTACACTTGTCGTGAGCATGTGATAATGTATAGAGAAGTTGAACCACTATGTTGTACACCTGAAAGTAATATAACATTGTGTGCCAATTACACTCAAAAAAATTTTTTTAAAGTCATCCATTGTCAAATCAACCCTAATCTTCAACAAATTTGTTTGATTCATCTATGTTATAGGTATTCTTAAACTCAAAATCTCAAAATACTCATTCTGAAGTATTTTCAGTACATATATTCTTTGGCATTGGATAGGTATTACAGATAGTTTGCTACAAAAAGGAATCTTTCCTTCCCACCATTGATCATGGGTAATCCCTCATCTATAATAATAAAAATGTAAGAAATTTTCAAAACCTTAGCTGTGAATCATCAGAAAATGTAATGTGCTCCAAGTCTTTATGAATTCAATGAGTGAAAAAGTCATGCATATTGATTTGCTGTTTATTATGTAATTGTTGGACTGGCACAATTATGAAAAAAATTGAACATATCAGAAGTCACATTAATTTCATTGAAAATTATGTTTTGCTAAAAATGAATTTGAGGCAACTGTGATATTTGATGCACCAAGGAGGAAAACATTAAACAACAATAACAGTTTATTTTAAATGGAATTTCAGTACACAGAATACTGAAATTCAGCAACCCTCTATCATTCTAATTTGCACCCAAAAAATGTCTCCACTTTTGTTCTTAACATTGATGATAATGCAAATAATTTATAGATATATTATGAATGCTTAAATATTAGAATTAGAACTTTAAGAATCACCTATAAGAATAAAAAGGCTACTCTCTAAACCTGCTAAAAATGAAGTCCACATAAATTCTGTTACTATGAGTACAACTATTCTTCTGTTGTTTTAAGTGATGTCGAATAGTTTTCTACTAGTGTTCTATAGCAAACAACAGTTGTAGTAGTGTTGGCTTTCAAATGACTTTCACTCTAGCGGTAAAGTTTGTTTTATGGCTTAGGCACACTCATATTTGACATAGTGCCCCAAGAGTAAAATAATAAACCATGGATGGCTAGTTACCATTTCTACTTAAAAAGTGAAGATCTGTTTTTACTGATACATAAGATGTAGTCATAAATGTTTTCAACTGAGATGTTACAAAAAATGTCTGGATCCTCTTTTGAAAAAATATATTTCTCAAAGCAAATTGTTAGCTTTCTTACATTTCTCTATACATGGGAGTGATTTCACAAGGCTCCTTTAATGTACAATATTTCATTTTTTTCAATATTCCATTTTTGAAGATGTGAAAACCAATTCTGATTTTCTTAAGGCAAACATTAACCTGGGTAAAATGTATTTGTATTTCAGTCACTATTCTAAATGCTAAAAATATAAAAGGAACAAAGCAAACCATGATCACATGGAACTTATGCCTTAAGGGAAAGAGCAGAGTATTTCACCTAATGGCTGTGTATTTTAAAATATTTTGCATTTTGAAATGTGTTTTGGTCCTCTGAAATGTACTCTGTGTGAATTTAATATGCTGCTATAAATCATGTCATTCTGTTTTGCATCACTTTCAACCCTCTACTCCAGTCAGGCTGTTTTCTTTAGTGTCCCACTTATAAACCACTCCCCCTCCTTTCAAATACATCCATACTTCTTATAATTCAAATTATTCTTTCCACTTTTTGTCCTTTTCATCTCCACCTGTGAGAATCCCAGCCAACTTTTAGAGCAAGTGTGATGTATGTAGTTCAAATTTTACCTCATCCCTAAAACCCTCCCAATCACTCCAACCTTTGCTTATTATTTCCTCCTGTGAAATGTATTTGTACAAATTAATGAAATAATTATTGTATTTCTGATGAAAGTATAAAATTTAAAACTATTAAAATATATCTGAAATGGATTTAGAACATCATCGAAACTAACTTCATTTTATAGCAGAGAAAACGGAGTCTTAGAGACTGAGTGATTTATTCATAGTTAAGCAGATTACAAAGGCAGAACTATGTCTGAAGTCCCAGCACCTGATTGGCAGTAAAGTTATTTTTCCACTCCACCAAACTGCATGAGTTTATTTTGATTGTTTTTTCTGGCCATTAATCTATGTTTTAAAATGATAAGATGAAAACTCTAAATGCCTTAGTTTATAACATTTCCCAAGGTTAGTTCATCTATTTAGAAAGCACAGTGCTTTATTTCTACTGTAGATCTCCCCCACACATCTGCCTCTCAAAAACCATGTGGCAATTTTTATCTGATTAACTATAAATTGTTTTGTTCATCTGTGCTTGTTAAGCTGCTACTGTTTCAAATGATCCTTGTAGGAAACTTTCCTTAAAATCAATCATCAAAGATAATATTTTATTTTGCATAATTCTTTCTCTCTTTTGTCTAGCTTCATTATTTTCATTATTCTGTCTTCTAGGTCTCTAACCTCTGGTTCTTGCAGACTGCTGTTCATCACATCAAGCCTGTTTCCAATTTTATGTATTGTATTCATCATCTTTGATTGACTCTTCTTTTTAACTCTTTTATCTCTGTGATAAGGGTCTCAGTGATGTCTTCAATTCTTTTCTCAAGCCCAGTAAGTATTGTTATGTTTATTGCTGTAAATTCTCCATCAGGCATGTTACTAATATCTGTTTGGCTTACATCTCGCCATGGCCTTATCTTGTCCTCTCATGTGGGATAAATTCCTCCATCTTAGCATTTTGTCTCCACCAAAAAATCTGCTAGAACTGATAAACAAATTCAGTAATGTCACAGGAAACAAAATCAACACACAGAAATCTGTTGCATTTTTATACAGCAATAGAAAAAGCAGAAAGAGAATTTAAGGAATCAATCCCATTTACAATTGTACCAAAAACAATAAGATACCTAGGAAGAAACCTAACCAAACAGGTGAAAGCCCTCTACTGTGAAAACTATAAAACACAGAGGAAAGGGATTGAAGATGACACAATGAAATGGAAAGACACCCCATGCTCGTGGATTCAGTGAACAAATATTGTTAAAATGTTTATATACTACCCAAAGCAATCTACACATTTAATGCAATCCCTACCAAAATACTAAAAGCATTTTCCACAGAACAACAACAAACAATTCTAAAATTTGTATGGAACCATAAAAGAACCCAAATGGTCAAAGCAACCTTACCAAAAAACAGCAATGCTTGAGGCATCACAATTCCAATCTTCAAGTTATATAAGAAAGCTTAGTGACCAAATCAGTATGGCACTGGCACATATAGTATTGGGAAAACTGGACAGCAACATGAAAAGGACTGAAACTGGACCACTTTCCTACACCATACACAAAAATAAATTCAAACTAGATGAAAGATATAAATGTGAGAATTGAATCCATAAAAATCCTAGAAAAGAACACAGGCAGTAACCTCTTTGACATTGCTCTTGGCAACTTCTTTCTAGATATGTCTCCTGGAGCAAGGGAAACAGAAGCAAAAATAAACTATTGGGATTTCACAAAAATAAAATTTTCTGTACAGCAAAGGAATCAATTGACCAAACTAACAGACAACCTATGGAAAGGGAGAAGATATTTGTAGATTACATATCTGATAAAGGGTTAGTCCCCAAAATATATAAAGAACTTATAAAAATCAATACCCCAAAAACAAATAGTCCAATTAATAAATGGACAGAAGACATGAGTAGACATTTTTCCAGTGATGGCATACAGATGGACAACAGACAAGTGAGAAGATTCTCAACATTACTGATCATCAGAGAAATACAAATCAAAATTACAATGAGATATTACTTCACACCTGTCAGAATGGCTAAAATTAACAACACAAGAAACAACAGGTACTAGTGAGGATGTGGAGAAAGAGGAACCCTCTTGCACTGTTGGTGGAAATGCAAACTGGTGTAGCCATTCTGGAAAACAGTATGGAGGTTCCTCAAAAAGTTAAACATAGAGCTACATTTCAATGCAGCAATTGCACTACAATTTAGGTATTTACCCAAAAAATACAAAAATACTAATGCAAAAGGGTACATGTACCAGATGTTTATAGAAACATTATCTACAATAGCCAGATAATGGAAACATCCCAAATGTCCATTAACTGATAAATGGATAAAGAAGAAATGGTATATATATGCAATGGAATATTACTCAATAATCAAAATGAATGAAATCTTGCCATTTGCAATGAAATGGATGGAACAGGAGAGTATTATGCTAAGTCAAATAAGTCAGTCAGAAAAACAAATAGCATACGATTTCAGTTATGTGTAGAATTAAGACTCAAAACAAAATAAACAAAGGGAAAAAGAGAGAGAGAGGTAAGCCAAGAATCAGACTCTTAACTATAGAGAACAAACTGATGATTAACAGAGGGAAGGTGGGTGGGGAGATGTGTAATATAAGCGATGGGTGTTAAGAACTGCATTTATTTTGATTACCACTGTGTGTTGTATGGAAGTGCTGAATCACTATATTGTACACTTGAAACAATATTACACTGTATGTTAACTATCTAGAATTTAAATAGAACCTTTAAAAAAAAACCTTTAAATTGATGAACTTTGAGTAAAGTCAAAGTTCTCCATAATGTGGGTGGGCCCCATCCACTCATTTGAAGGCCTTAATAGAACAAAGCTTGACCTTTCCTGGACAACCTGAGTACCTTTGGACTTTGAACTCCAACTCATTCCTGAGTCTGAAACTTGCTGGCTAACTCCATCAATTTTTTTTTCCATCAGATTTTTGATTCATCAGGTCTCCACAATTGTGTAAGCCAATTCCTTAAAGCAAATCCCTCTATATTCATATCCAAAAAAAAAAAAAAAAAGTACAACAGCAACAACAACAAAACAACAATGACAAATCCATAATAATAGTTTTGGACCATGGAGTTCTTAAAGAAGAAAACAAGTAAGATAATAAGGTAAGGTGAAATCACAGATAGTTTTCACTAAGTACGTCAGGTATTTTAATGGTATATCAAAAACTGGAAATTAGCCTTAGACTTATTGTTTTTTTTTTAATTTTTTAGTCTGAAATATTATAGTTAGTATAATTTGTGTGTTCTGTCTTAAGCATGTTAGCTTCTTAATATAGTAGTTGCAAATACATTTAAGCTATTATTTATGTAGTCATCAAATATAATTTTCCAAAAAAGATACAAATCTAAACCTTTGTTTTACCAATAGTTTTAAATCATGCAAAAAATATCAACAAGGAAATTCCATAGCATAGAAAACCATATTAAAAGCACTAATTTGGAGAAATAAACAGCATATCTTTTTAAAAGATTTTTGTTTTCATACTCAAATATTTTTAATAGTGTGGTTTTTGTGAGCTAGATTAAATCTAACTTTTTAAATATTTATTTGTAACAGCTTTATTGAGGTAAAATTGCTATACAATAAATTGCACTTTTTAACCTACACAATTTGATAAATTTGGAATATGTATACATCCCTAAAAAGAAGAACCCAATGAAGTAGTGAACATATCCATCACCTAAGACAAAACTCTACTATTTCCCATACCTCCACACTGCTGCTAACTATTGTTTTCTGCCTTGTGCCACTATAGGCTAGTTTGCATTTTCTACAATTTTTGTAAATTGTTGTCTTTTTTAAACTAAGTTCTTTAACTCAGCATTGTTGAGATTAAACCATATTTTACCTGTATCATTAATTAATTAATTTTTATTGTCAAATAGTACCCCATCATATAGATATATCAATGTGTGTTTATCCCCTCACTTATTGATGGAAATTTTGAGTGGCTTACTTTTTTTGACTATTATAAGTAAAACTGCTATGAATATTCCTATGCAAATCTTTGTATAGGCATACATTTCTTTTATTTTAAGGAAATACTCAAGAGTGGAATGGCTAGATCATATGATAGGTGTATAATTACATTTTAAGAAACTTCTAAACTGTTTACCTAAGTGGCACCATTTACATTTCAACTAGAAATGCTCCAGGTTCTCCACATCCTTACCAACACTTTGGTCAATAATTGGTGAATATGTAAAATGAGTATTAATTTGCATTTCCTTAATGACTAATGATACCGAGCATCTTCTCATGTGCTTCTTTGCCATATATATAATATCTTCAGTGAACTGTATGTCCAAATCTACTGCCTATTTTTTTTTTTTAATTTATTTTTGGGACAGAGAGAGACAGAGCATGAACGGGGAAGGGGCAGAGAGAGAGGGAGACACACAGAATTGGAAACAGGCTCCAGGCTCCGAGCCATCAGCCCAGAGCCTGACGCGGGGCTCGAACTCACGGACCGCGAGATCGTGACCTGGCTGAAGTCGGACGCTTAACCGACTGCGCCACCCAGGCGCCCCACTACTGCCTATTTTTTAATTGGGTTGATGCCATTCTTATTTTTCAGTTTTGAGAGTTCTATAAGTTCTGAATCCATGTCCTTTGTCAGGTAGATGATTTTTTTGTAATATTTTTCTTATACAATGACTTCTCTTTTTATTTTCTTGAAAGTATCTTATTAACAGAATTTTAATTTTGATGAGGTCAATTTTATCAATTTGTTCTTTTACAGATCATGTTTCTGATGTCATATTTAATAACATTACCTAATCCAAAGTCACACATATTTCCTCCTTTTTTTTCCTAGAATATTTGTGGTGTTAGGTGTTATACTTAAGTCAGTAATCTATTTTCTTCTATAATTTTGAGTTAATTTTGTATATTGTTCAAGTTATGGATTCACATTTTTACACACCTTAATATCTATTATTTTCAGCACAATTTGTTCAAAATACTATTCTCTCTTTTTTGAATTACCTTTGCACCTTTGTCAAAATTAGTTTCACTCTGGTGGAGTGTTAAATACCAGTTAGGTCAAGGTGGTTGATAGTGACATTCAAGTAAACTATGACCTTTCTGACTCTAACTATTTAGTATATCGATTAATGAAGGAAGTGCATTGAAATCCCACATTAAAATTGTCAATTTTTCTGTATCTCTCTGCAGTTCTATTAGTTTTTTCTTCTTATGTTTTGAAGTTATGTTACTGGGTGCATAAACATGTAAAGAATATTATGGCCTCTGGATGAATTGATGCATTTATCATTATGAAATAACTTTCTTTATCTCTGTTACTATTTTATTACTCTTGTGTCTATTTTTCATGATATTAAAATAGTTTCTACAACTTCTCTTGCCTATTATTTTATGGTATGTGATTTTCCATCACTTTAATTTTAATCTATTTGTATCTTTATATCTAAAATGAATTTTTTGTAGATAGCATACAGTAGCCTTGTTTTTTTTTTTAAATGAAATCTGACAATCTTTTCATTTCCACAGTGGTAATTAGACCCATTACATTTAATTTGATTATTGATATGTTTAGGATATATTTAATAATTTTGCTATTTTTATTTGTTCCATATTATTCTGTTTTGATTTTCTGCCTTTTTAAAGATTGAACATTTTTATGATTCAAACTTATCTCCTTTGTTGTCTTCTTTTTTAATATATTCTAAATTATTATTTTAGTGTTTGCTTTAGGATTAATTATATATGTCTTTAATGTATCACAGATTACCTTCAAGTACTATCATACTACTTCACATATAACATAAAAACTTTACAATAATATATTTCCATTTTGGTCACCATTTCTAGTACTCTTCATTCCTATGTGTTCGTTGATATTTTTATCTCATTTAATTTCTTTGTGCTCTATAGCCTTTCTTTAACATTCTTGTAATGCAAGTCTGCTGGTGATAAATTCTTTCAGTTTGGTATGTCAGGACTATATTTTGCCTTCAATTTTAAAAATATTTTCACTGGCAGCCTGGGTGGCTCAGTTGGTTAAACATCTGACTTCAGCTCAGAGTATGATCTCACAGTTTGTGGGTTGGAGACCCACTTTGGGCTCTGTTCTGACATGTCAGATCCAAAGCCTGCTTTGGATTCTGTGTATCCCTCTCTCTTTACCCCTTCCCAACTCATGCTCTGTCTCTCTCTCTGAGAAATAAGTACACATTAAAAAAATATTTTCACTGGCTGTAAAATTCTATGTTGACATTTTTTCCAGAACTTTCAAGATGTTTCCCCACCATTTTCTCACTTGAATTGTTTCAGACAAGAAATCTGCTGTCAGCTTTACATAATGTGTCTCCTTTGTCTATTTTAACATCTTTTATCACAATTTTGATAAATTTATGTATATATTTTATTTTAGAGAGAGAGAGTGTATACACATGAGCGGGATAGAGGACCTGAAAGAGAAGGTGAGAGGATCCCAAGCAGGTTCCCTGCTTAGCAAAGAGACCCACAAAGGGCTTGATCCCATGGCCCCAAGATCATGACTTGAGCCAAAATCAAGTATGCTCAACTAATTGTGTCACACAGGTGCTCCAATAAGTTTGATTATGGTTAGCTTTTTTATTGTTATTAAAGAATAGTTGGCACACAATGTTACATTAATTTCAGTGGACAACATGGTGATTAAACATCTCTAAACATTAGTGTAAGCTCACCACAGTGTAGCTACCATCTGTCACTGTACAACATCATTACAGTATCATCGACTATATTCCATGTGTTGTAGCTTTTACTTGTAGTATTTATTCAGTCCATAATTGAAAGCCAGTATTTCCCATTCCCTTTCATTCGTTTTTTTTGCATCCCCCCTCATTCTCTTTCCTCTGCAGCCCTCAACTTATTCTCTGTATTTATATGTCTCAGTCTGCTGTTTGTTCATTGGTTAATTCATTTACTTTTTCTCCTTTAGATTCCACATAAGACTGAAAACGTATTGTGTTTGTCTTTCGCAGTCTGGCTTATTTCACTTAGCATTATAACCTCAAGGTCCACTCATGTCATTCGTGTTATTGTAAATGGCAAGATCACATTATTTTTTTTATGTCCAAGTAGTATTCTAGTGTGTGTGTGTATATATATATACATACATATATATATATATATATATATATATATATATATATATATATATAATATTACATCTCCTTTTCCATTCATCTAGCAATGGATACTTAGATTGACTCCATATCTTGGCTATTGTAAATAATGCTGCATATAAACATAGGGGTACAAATATCTATTCAAAATATTATTTTCATTTTCTTTGGGGAAATATGCAGAATTGGGATTGCTGGATCATATGGTATTTCTATTTTTAATTTCTTGGGGAACCTCCATACTGTTTTCCACAATGGTTCTACCAGTTTATATTATCAATAAGTGCAAGGGAGCTCCTTTTTCTCCACATCTTTTCCAACACTTGTTGTTTCTGGTCTTTTATTTTAACCATTCTGACAGATGTAAAGTGATGCCATTGTAGTTTTTTTTAATTTTTTTAATGGTTTTATTTATTTTTGAGACAGAGAGAGACAGAGCATGAGCAGGGGAGGGGCAGGGAGAGAGGGAGACACAGAATCCGAAGCAGGTTCGAGGCTCTGAGCTATCAGCACAGAGCCTGATGCGGGGCTTGAACTCATGGACTGTGAGATCATGACCTGAGCTGAAGTCGGCTGCTTAACTGACTGAGCCACCCAGGCGCCCTGTCATTGTAGTTTTGATTTGTATTTCCCCGATGCTTAGTGATGTTTCATATCTTATGTGTTTGTTGGCCATCTTTATGTTTTCTTTTGAAAATGTCTTTTCAGATCCTCTACTCATTTTTAAATAGAGTTGTTTGGGTTTTTTTTTTTGTTAAGTTGTATAAGTTCTTTATATTTTTTGGATATTAACTTCTTATCGGATACATCATTCATAAATATCTTATATTCAGTAGGTTGCTTTTTGGTTTTGTTTATGATTTCCTTCACTGTGCAAATATTTTATAGTGGTTTACTTCAATATTTTATTTTTGTTTTTGTGTCCCTTGTCTAAGAAAGCATCTCTCGAAAATTTTTGCTAAGACCAAAGTGAAAGAAACTACTGCTTATTTTTTCATATAGGATTTTTGTAGTCTCAGGTCTCACATTTAGCTCTTTAATCTATTTGAGTTTACTTTTGTTTATGGTGTGATAATGTGGTCAAGTTTCATTCTTTTGCATCCAGGTGACCAGTTTTCCCAGCGCCATTGACTGAAGAGACTGTCTTCTCCTTATTGTATATTCTTGCCTCCTCTATTGTGGATTATTTCATCATATAAGTATGGTTTTATTTCTGGGCTTTATTTTCTGTCTTATTGATCTGTGTGTTTATTTTTGTGCCTGTACCATATTGCTTTGATTACTACAGCTTGAAATCTGTTATTGTGGTACCTCTAGCTTTGTACTTTTTTCTCAAGATTTTTTTGACTACTTGGTGTCCGTTGTGGTTCCACACAAATTTTAGGATTGTTGGCTCTAGTTCTGTGAATTTTTTTTTTGTAGTTTGATAGGGACTGTATTGAATATGTTGATTGTTTTGTGTACTATGGACATTTAAAAAATATTAATGCTAAAACTCCATGAACATGGAATATCTTCCCTTTCATGAGCTTTGGAAAAATGTGCCATTATTAATTCAAATACTGTTTTCTGCCTGTTCCATATATATATATATATATATATATATATATATAATATTATATATAATATTTTTTAAGTTTATTTATTTTTATTATTTATATATTTTTTAATTTACATCCAAGTTAGTTAGCATATAGTCCAATAATGATTTCAAGAGCAGAAACCACTGATTCATCCCATACATATAACACCAAGTGCTCATCCCAACAATGTCCTTCTTAATGTCCCTTGCCAATTTAGCACATGCCCCCACCCACAACCCCTCCAACAACCCTCAGTTTGCTCTCTATATTTAAGACCATCTTATGTTTTGTCCCACTCCCTGTTTGTATATTATTTTTTCTTCCCTTTCCTTACATTCATCTGTTTTATATCTTAAATTACACATATGAATGAAGTCATATGATATTTGTCCTTCTCTGACTGACTAATTTTGTTTAGCATCTAGAGGAGAAAGCAGGAAATAACCTCTTTGACCTCAGCTGCACCAATTTCTTACTTGACACATCTCCAAAGGCAAGGGAATTAAAAGCAAAAGTGAACTATTTGTACCTCATCAAGATAAAACCTTCTGCACTGCAAAGTAAACAATCAACAAAACTAATAGGCAACCGATGGAGTAAGAAAAGATATTTGCAAATGACATATTGGGTAAAGGGCTAGTATGCAAAATCTATAAAGAACCTAGCAAACTCAACACCCAAAAAACAAATAATCCAGTGTCCAGTGAAGAAATGGGCAGAAGACATGAATAGACACTTTTCCAAAGAAGACATCCAAATGGCCAACAGACACATGAAAAGATGCTCAACATCATTCATCATCAGGGAAATACAAATCAAAATGACAATAAGATGCCACCTCACGCTGGTCAGAGTGACTAAATTGAACAAATCAGGAAACTAGAGATGCTGGCAAGGATGTGGAGAAATGGGAACCCTTTGCACTGTTGGTGGGAATGCAAACTGGTGCAGCCACTCTGGAAAACAGTGTGGAGGTTCCTCAAAAAACTAAAAATAGAGTTACCCTGTGACCCAGCAAGAGCACTACTAAGAATTTACCCAAGAGATACAGGAGTGCTGATGCATAGGGGCACTTGTACCCCAATATTTATAGCAGCTCTTTCCACCATAACCAAATTATGGAAATAGCCTAAATGTCCATCAACTGATGAGTGGATAAAGAAGATGTGGTTTGTATATTCAATGGAATACTACTTGGCAACGAGAAACAATGAAATCATGCCATTTGCAGCAATGTGGATGGAACTGGAAGGTATTATGCTGAGTGAAATAAGTCAGTCAGAGGACAGATATCATATGTTTTCACTCATATGTGGATCTTGAGAAACTGAACAGAAGACCAAGGGTGAAGGGGAAAAATAGATAAAAACAGAGAAGGAGGGAGGCAAACAACAAAAGACTATTAAATACAGAGAATAAACTAAGGGTGGATGAGGGGGTGGGGGAGAGGGAAAATGGGTGATGGGCATTGAGGAGGGCACTTGTCGGGATGGGCACTTGGTGTTGTATTTAAACCAATTTGACAATAAAGTATATTCATAAAAAATAAACAAAATGCCATTTTATGCTGATTTTACCATCTGTATCATTTCTCAATAAATTTCTATTGATTTATTATTCTCTTCAGTATAGGATATGGTTTCCCTACCTTTTTGTATGCCTGATAATCTCTCTTTGGATGTCATTCATTTTGCATTCTACATTGATGGCTTCTGAATATTTTTATTTTCCTATAAATATTATTGAGCTTTTATCTGTGATGTACTTAAGTTACTCGGAAATAGTTTGCTTTTTGTGGGTCTTCCTTATTTGATAGATAGACCCAGAGTAGTTCTCCATATAGCGCTATCAGCCCCACTACAAAAAAAGACCATCTTGAGTATTCTACTCAATACCCCTTAAATAGGACTTTTTCCAGTCTGGTTGGTGGGACCAAGTACTTTTCCCAGCTTGTGAAAGCACCATGCCATAATATTAATGGATGTTCACTGGCCTCAGTTTCCTCACATAAGCACTGATGAATAAACTGATGATACCCGAGGGATAAACTCAGCTGGTCCCCAACCCAGGGTTTCTTCTCTGTGTAGCTCTCTTCTCTTCAACACTGTGCCTTGGAAACTCTAGCCACCTTGGTTTCTTTGGATTGTCATCTCTGTCTTCTCAACTCAAGGAGTTTTCCGGCTCCATATGAATTACTGCTCTCTGTGTTGTGCCCTGGTAACTCCCTCAAGAGTGCAAACTGCTGCAATCTTACAGTTTACCTCACTTGTTTCCTTCCTTTAAGTGATCGCTGCTTTTCATTGCCTGAGACTCACTTCTTTAGAAATGTTGCTTCATATATTTTGTATTTTATTTTCTTTCTCTCTCTATCCACCCCTCTTTGCATTCTTTCAGGTTGTAGGGTAAATATGCTCCTTGTTACTACATTTTGGGCAAAAGCAGAAATTTATAAGTGGATTTTAAAAGGACAAATGTGCTTCTGAGGCTGTACTTTGTGAAAATATGTTCATTCCAATTTAGAAATTTCAGCCTAGTTTGACTCTTCCAACCATGGATATTGAAGAAAGGTTGTAGCAATGTTGGTTCAAGACAATATTTATGCATATTAACTTTTGAAAATTTGACATGAAGCTGTATACATAATAGAAGATTATGCATTTTTCAAAATAATTGACAGTTTTGTTATCTCATGTTCTAGTGCTAGTTTTCTCTATTTGTGAGGAATTGCATAATATCAAATAGGCAATTTAAAATTAATGCTGACTTTATTGGCCCAATTAGACAAATAAATATATGTAATCAAATTAATTTAATTACATGAGGTATAAACATCATATTTGCATGAGGAAAATGAGTTTAATTTTTAAAAATTGATGAGGAAAAGAAAAATAGTCGAAATTATACCATATGTTGAAATTACACCAACATTATTGAAGCCAATATCCACATCTCTAAATTTTATTGCATTCATTTGAATGAAGTGACATTTCACTTTTTTTAATAGTGCAAAAATGTTGGGCATTTAATATTTGTTCCTATGTATGATGCACTGAAAAATTATTGTGACTTTACTAAGCATGATTATTTTACAAATTGCATAAGATAATTATAGAGAAAGTACTTAAGAGCAACATAAAGAATTTCATATACCAGGTAAGAAAAAAATTTAAATTCTACTGTGTTTCTGAAAACAGAACAACATAGTACTGGTGTATATTATTATTTAAAAGGAGAAATAGTCATGTATACTGAGTTGCAAACATACAAAAAATGCTCATCTTACTGTTTTCCTTCTTATGTATATGGACATTTGAATTAAAAAAGTGAGCTTAAACCCATGAACACTTACAAAATCTGTAAGCTGAAAGATGAGTTCTTATTAGGTGGCAATAACATAATCAGTTTATATAGCATTTCAATCCAGACCCTTAAAGCTATTATGGTTTAACAAAAAATGATTCATTTGCAAGTTTTGACTTTGAATTAAACTATTTAAGACATTATCTAAATAATTATAACATATATTTAAGCTTATTGAAGTAATAGAATTGAATCTAACAAAATGAGAAAATAGAAACATTCTCATTGAATATTCAACAAAAAGGATAAATATTAATGCCATAAAATTATCATCTTTGTAACTGAAACTTAATTGACACACAATGTTACGTTAGTTTCAGATGTAAACATAGTGACTTGACAACTCTATAGTTTATGCTATATTCATAACTGTAGCTATCATATTTTCTTTATAATACATCAACACAGATAAGCAATGAGCTTATTCATATATGGCTTGATGCTATAGTATAAAAATTTAGCCTACATATGAAATTAAATCATAAATCAATCATAAATAATTTCTTTCAAAATTCTCTAAGGTCAAAGCCAAGCACATTAAAATGTTACATTCAGGTTTATGGCAAATAAAATAAATCATAGACAAGGAAATATTCCCAATATTATTCAAACTATACTACGTGAGTGACAGGATATATGTTTCAAAAGAGCTATATATTTAAGAGAGGAACAAGTCAGGAATGAAAATACAGTTGTAGTTTGTAGAGATAATTATGAAGTGAAATTTGCATATATCTGTGTATGCATCAGCTACATGTGATGAAGACTACGTTACTAAAGTCAATCAAATTTTCATCTTGGAGGATCACCAATTACTGTTTAACTTCAATGATATTTGAATATTTTTAGGCTCATTGAAAAGTATTGAGGAAGAATATTACCCCCAGTAGATTACATTGTACTGAAACACATCTCACTTTCTTTTGGATGTTATATATTTTTTGTTGGGAATTAGTTTAAGAATTCTCTGAGCTTGCACCGATGCGTTAAGTTTTAATGGTTTTAATGTTTTTAAGTTTATTTATTTATTTTGAGAGAGACAGAGAGAGAGGAGAGGGGCATAGACAGAGGGAGAAGGAGGATCTGAAGCAGGCTCCAGACTGTCAGCACAGAACCCAATGCGGGGCCTGAACTTATGAAACATGAGATCATGACCTGAGACAAAACGAAGTTGGATGCTTAACCAACTGAGTCACCATAATTTAGCTATTGTAAACAATACTGCTATAAACATACAGGGGCATGTATCCATTTGAATTAGTGTTTTTGTATTCTTTGAGTAAATTCCCAGCAGTGTAATTGCTGGATTGTAGAGTTTTATTTTTTAATAATTTTTTAAATGTTTATTTATTTTTGAGACACGGAGAGACAGAGTATGAGTGGGGGAGCGAACAGAGAGAGAGAGGGAGACACAGAATCCAAAGCAGGCTCCAGGCTGTGAGCTGTCAGCACAGAGCCTGACATAGGGCCAAAACTTGTGAACTGCAAGATCATGATCTGAGCCGAAGTTGGACGCTTAACTGACTGAGCCACCCAGACACCCCAAAGAGTTCTATTTTTAACTTTATGTACAATCTCCATTCTGTTTTCCATGGTGGCTGTGCCAATTTGCATTCCCACCAATACGAGTGTGCCTCTATCTCCACATCCTTGCCAACACCTCTTGTTTCTTGTGTTGTTGATTTTAGCCATTATAAAAGGTATGAGGTGATACCTCATAGGTTTGATTTGCATTTCCCTGATGGCAAATAAAGATGATCATCTGTTCATATGTCTGTTGGCTGTCTTGAAGTCTTTGGAGAAATGTCTGTTCATGTACTTTGCCCATTTTGTAATTTCATTATTCATTTTTGGGATGTTGAGTTTTATAAGTTTTTATACATTTTGGCTACTAATCCTTTATTGGATATGCCACTTGCAAGCATTTCATAAGTTGCCTTTTGTTTTGTTGATTGTTTTCTTTACTGTGCAGAAAGCTTTTGTCTTGATGTAGTCCCAATAGATTATTTTTGCTTTTGTTTCCCTTGTCTCAAAAAACATATCTAGAAAGAATTCGCTATGGCCAATGTTAAGAGGGGTTACTGCCTTTTTTTCCCTCTAGGATTTTTATGGTATGAAGTCTCACATTTAGGACTTTAATATATTTTGAAATTACTTTTGTGTATGGTGTAAGAAAGTGCTTCAGTTTCTTTTGCATGTTGCTGTTCAGTTTTCCCAACAGCATTTGTTGAGGAGATTGTCTTTTTTCCATTGCATATTCTTTCCTGCTTTGTTGAATATTGATTGATCATAGAGTTGTGGGTTTATTTCTGTGATTTCTATTCTGCTTTATTGATATTTAGGTCTATTTTTGTGCAAATGCCATATTGTTTTGATTACTACAGCTTTGTAATATAATTTCAAGTATGGAAATGTGATGAATCCAGCTTTGCTTTGCTTTTCTTTTTAATGTTTTTATTTAATTTTGAGAGAGAGAGATAGAGACATGAGCCAGGGGAGGGGCAGAGAAAGAGGGAGACAGAGAATTTGAAGCAAGCTCCAGGTTCTGAGCTGTCAGCACAGAGCCCAATGTGGGGCTGAAACTCATGAGCTAGAGATCATGACCTGAACCAATGTCAGACACTTAACCAACTCAGCCACCCAGGCGCCCCTTGCTTTTCTTTTTTAAGATTGCTTTGTCTATTCAGGGTCTTTTGTGGTTCTATAGAAATTATAGGTTCATATGTTCTAGTTCTGTGAAAAATGCTGTTGGTATTTTAAAAAGGATTGCATTAACTATAGAATGCTTTGGGTAGTATTGACATGTTAACAGTATTTGTTCTTCCAATGCATAAGTATGGAATATCTTTCTATTTTTGCATCATCTTCAATTTGTTTCGTGTTTTATAGTTTTCAGAATACATGTCTTTCACCTCTTTGATAAGGTTTATTCTTAGGTGTCTTAATATTTTGGTGCAATTACAAATGGGATTATTTTCTTCATTTATCTTTTTTCTGCTTCATTACTGGAATATAGAAATGCAAAAGGTTTCTGCACATTGATCTGTATTCTGTGACATGACTGATTAGCTTATCAATTTTAGGAGTTTTTTGGGGGGATTCCTTGGGGTTTTGTATATGTATATATATATACATGTGTGTATATATATATATATGTATATATGTATATATATATAGTATCATGTCATCTGCAAATAGTGAAAATGTTAACTTTCCTTACCACTTTGGATTCTTTTTCTTCCTTTTTGTTTTCTCATTTCTGTGGCTAGGACTTCCAATACTGTGTTGAATAAAAGTGGTGACAGTGGGCATCTTGTCTTGCTCCTGACTGTGAAGGAAAGGATCTGTTTTTCCCCACCGAGGATGATGTTAGCTGTGGGGTTTTCATATATACTTATTACATTGAGGTACATTTCCCCTAAACCTATTTTGTTGAGAGTCTTTATCATGAATGAATGTTGTACTTTTTAAAATTCTTTATCTGCGTCTATTGAAATGATCAGATAGTTCTTATCATTTCTCTTATTGATGTGATGTATCATGTTGATTGATTTGTGAATATTGAGCCATGCTTGCAATCCAGGAGCAAATCCCACTTGATTGTGGTGAATGATTGTTTAATGTATTGTTGGATTTGGTTTGCTGTATTTTGTTGAGGGTTTTTTGACTCTATGTTCATCAGGGATATTGGCCTATAGTTGTGTTTTTTATTACAGTCCTTATCTGCTTTTGGTCTTGGGGTAATGCTGGCCTCATAGAATGAATTTGGGAATTTTCCTTCCTTTTAAAATATTTTTGGAATAGTTTGAGAAGAATAAGTAATAACTTCTCATTAAATGTTTGGTAGAATTTTCCTGCGATAACATCTAGTCCTAGACTTTTATTGGTTGGGATGTTTTTGATTACTGATTCAATTTCATTGCTAGTAATTGGTCTGTGCAATTTTTTGATATCTTCCTCTTTCAATTTTTATAGTTTATGTGCTTCTTGGTATTTTTCCATTTCATCTGGGTTGTCCAGTTTCTCGACATGTAGTTTTTCATAATATTTTCTCATGATTGTATTTCTGTGGTCATGGTTGTTATATCTCCTCTCTCATTTGTGATTTTATTTATTTGAGACCTTTCTCTTTTTTTCTTGATAAGCCAAGTTAGATGTTTATCAATTTTATTGGCTTTTGAAAGAACCAACTCATGGTTTCATTGATCTCTTTTATTTTTTTTATTTTTTAGCTAGTATACCATTTATTTCTGTTCTGATCTTTATTATTTCCTTCCTTCTGTTGGTTTTAGGTTTTGGTTTTTGTTCTTTTCCTAGCTCCTCTAAGTGTCACATTAGATCATTTGAGAGTTTCTTGCTTCTTGAGGTAGGCCTATATTTCCATAAACTTTCCTCTTAGAGTTGCTTTTGCTGCATCCCAAATGTTTTGGGACATTATGTTATCATTTTCATTTGTTTTCATGTACTTTTTTATTTGTTTACTTCCTGGATGACTTATTAATTGTTTAATAGGAGATTATTTAAGTTTCAATTATTTGTGGTCTTCCCAGATTTCTTTTCTTATGTTTGACCTCTAGTTTCTTAGCACTGTATTCAGAAAAGATGAATGGTATGACTTTGATCTTCTTGAATTTATTGAGGCCTGCCTTGTGACCTAATATGTGATCTATTCTGGGGAAAGTTTTGTGTGTACTTGAAAAGAATGTGTATTCTGCTGTTTTAGGTTGGAATAATCTGAATATATCTGGTAAATCCATCTGTTCCAGTGTGTCATTCAGTTCCATTATTTCTTTGTTGATTTTCTGTTTGATCTGTCCATTGATGTCAGCAGGTTGTTAAAGTCTCCTACTGTTTCATATTATTATCAATTAGTTCCTTTATGTTTGTTATTAAGTGTTTTATGTACTTGGGTGCCCTTATTTTGAGTGCACAATATTTGTGATTGTTATATCTTCTTGTTGAACTCTCCCCTTTATTATTATATAGTGTCCTTTTTGTCTTTTGTTACAGTCTTTGTTTTAAAGACTATTGTTTGCCCAAAATAAGCATTGCTACTCTGGCTTTTTTTTGACACCAGTTTTCATGGTAGATCTTTCTCCATTCCCTCACTTTCAATCTTCAATTATCTTTAGGTCTAAAATGAGTGTTTTGCAAGCAGCATATTGATAGGTCTTCTTTTTCACCCATTCTGTCAACTTATGTCTGTTTTTTCACCCTATGTCTTCTAATTTGAGCATTTAGACCATTTATATTTAAAGTAATTATTGATTGATATGTATTTTTCTTTTTATTACTTGTTTTGTGGTCATTTCTGAATTTTTTTCTTACCCCTTTGTGTCTTTTTCTTTTTTATAGTTTTCTGGTTTTATTTAATGATATATTTGGATTATTTCTCTTTTTATTCTTATCATACTTATTAGTGATTTTTGATATGTTGTTACTATTTGGTCTGTATATAACTTCCTTTGCATATAATAGTCTAGTTTATGTTGATGGCCACTTAAATTTAAACCTATTATTCACTCTTCTCCTCCTCACATTTTAGGTATAGGGTGTCTTAATTTATATCCTTTTGTTTTATGATTTTATTGACTGATTTTTCATAGAAGTGTTCATTTTTGTTGTTGTTTTGTTTCTTTATTTCATTCTATCACTTTTGGTTTCTCCTTTCCATTCAATGAGTCCCCTTTAATATTTCTTGCAGGGCTAGTTTAATGGTATGAACTCCTTTAGTTTTGATTGTCTGGGGAACTCTTTATCTCATCTTCTATTCTGAATGATAGCCTTGTTGGATAGAGTATTATTGGCTGAAGATTTTTCCCATTCAGTATTTTCAATATATCATGTCACTCCTTGGTGGCTTGCTAACTTTCTGCTGAAAAAGCTGCTGATAGCTTTATGGGTTTTCCCTTTCATGTCACTGTCTTCTTTTTTCTTGCTGCTTTAATTTTTTCCTTTATCTCTATATTTTACCAATTTAATTACAATATATCTTGGTGGGAATACGCTTTTGTTGATTTTGTTGTGGCTTCTTTGCACCTCCTGAGCCTGGATATCTGTTTCTCTCTCCAGATTAGGGAGGTTTTCAGCTCTTATCTCTTTAAATAATTTCTCTGTGCCCTTTTATCTCTTCTTCTTCTAGGACACCTATAATATGAACGTTATTACATTTGATGGAATCAATGAATTTCTAAATCTATTCTTGTTTTGTAAAATTGTTTTCTTCATCTTTGTTCAGCTTGATTACTTTCCATTACTCTGTCTTCGAGGTCATTACTTCATTCTTCTGCATCTTCCATTCTACTCTTCATTCGATCAAATGTTTTTGCATTTTATTTATTAAGCCCTTTACTTCTGCTATTTTATTCTTTATCGCTGTATTAAGATGTCACTGATGTCTTCTATTTCTCAAGTACAGTGAGCATCCCTATGGTAATTGCTTTAAATACTCTGTCAGGCATATTAATTATATATATTTCACTTAGATCTCTGACTGTGGCCTTGTCCTGTTATTTCATTTGGGATAAATTTCTCTTGCCTTGTCATTTTGTCTAAAGTTGTACCTGTTTCTTTATGTTAGGAAAGTCAGCTAAATCTCATTTTCTTGGAGGTAATGGCTTTATGAACAAGAGGTCTTATAGTGCCCCGCCATGTAGTGTCCTCTTGGTCTCCGGATCCTGATACTTCCTGGAGTATCTCCAATGTGTGCTGCATGTGTTTTAGTGTTTTCTCCTGACTTCTTTATCCATCAGGATGGTCATATGCAGAGGCTTTCTACCTGCTGTGGGCAGTGTTTGTTCCCTAACCTGAATGTGGAGTGTTTTAAGTAGATATGCTCTGATCTTCTTGTGAAATGACACCTGTTGCCATTACTCCAGAACCAAGTCTCCACAAAACTCCTAAGGCTGGAGATGTGGTGTGAGGAGAGGTTTGGACAGGTCTCCTGGGAAAGAAGCCTCACTGCCTTGTGGCTGATAACTGGGAAGCATAACTGGGAAGGCTGTTTCCAACAGAGTGTGGAGGCCTGAGACTTGGTGTAAGCACGTTAGGAAGGGAGTGTCAGTGCTGAGCTGGTTTCCAAAGATGGCCCTGTGTTTATGTTGAGGGACAGGGGCAGGAAATGGTGCCTGTAAGTTCCTTTGTTCCTGGAGGGGTCTCTCTATGAATGTTGCCTCTCTGTGACATGCTCTGAAATAACCAAATATCCTCCCCACCTCTGCCACAAGCACTGTTGATATTGCTGTCTTTATGCTGTATATCCATGGGTTTATGCCTGTCTTCTTTCCAAAAGCAGTGCAATGCCCTCTGAGCTCTATCCCAGCCAAGCCTGTAACCTTTAAAACTCCAGGCTTTAAGCCCCACTTGCTGCCAGTAGTCTTGTAATTTCCACCACCCCTCACTTGCTTTCCAAGCCAATTGCTATGGAAATTCACTTTGCCTTAGAGTTCCCTTGTGTGTTAATCTGTCTCTCACCCTTCTCAACAACATAGCTCCCTCCCCACCATAGCAACCATGATCTATTTTTCTCCAAAACCACATCTCCATACTTTGTGCCTTCTTCGATGCATCCTCTTCTCTACCTTTAGTTGTGGAGTTTGTTCTGTCAATCTTCAGGTCAATTCCTGTATTATTTAGTATGATTTGATAATTACCTAGTTGTATTCATGGGAACCAGTGAGCCTATGGTTCTCCTACTCTGTCACAATCATCCAACTTCCCTTCTCTTATATAACTGATTGAAAAAATAATGTATGTGGATTGAACAAAAAAAAATGATACCTCCATCCAATAGGAATAGTAACAAAACATGTGACACATTTTCAGCACTGAGTCACAATGTAGATTTAACTCTGTGTCATTAAACTAACTGAAGCTCATTTATGATATGAAAATTTCATTATGTCCTTTAACCTATCCCTTTAGAAACATTTTTTCACTTAATATCTCTTCAAGCTTTTTGACATTTCTTTATTCATAACTATGGCAAATTGAAAAAAATGTTCCAATATTCATTCTCACTTGCATAGATCAACATTTTGTACAATGCATTTTTGAAAGGTTGAATTTCCTAGTCTTGGTAACTAATTGGGATAACATACTATATTGAGATATTTTTTCCCTGAATTAGTATACATTGTAAAATGCTTGTTTCCCTTTCAAATTTCTCATTTTCATTAAGCTGTGTCTGTTAAGTTTCTTTGCTTTGTTACTTGATGAGTCACATATTATAAAATTAACTCTTCTCCTAACAGTCCAATAACTATTATGGTTTATTTCCAGATTTAGGATGATTTATTTTACACATTATTAATTCAGTTTATATGTACTAACAGATCTACAGTGGGATGCCAGTCTAATTTCTATCACTTATCTAGGAATTTCAGGTAGGAAAAGAGGAAACTCAAGCTTCTTTTAATTCAGTAAAGAATGACGACAGCAAAAGTGTTTCTTTTAGGAAAAAAAACAATAAAGATGACCTCAACTGATATTGTTACATATCAGACATATGAACAACAATTTTTAAATATTTATTTATTTATTTTTAGAGAGAGAAAGCACAAGTGGGGGATGGGCAGAGGGAGAGGAAGAGACAGAATCCCAAGCAGGCTCCATGTTCATCACAGAGATGGACACAGGGCTCGATCTCACAACTACAAACTTACTAGCGTTTGTGTAAAGGATTAATTAATATACTACAAAGTGAACTTTTAAAGTCAAATATTGACTTAAAATACAACTTAAATTGGTTCCATATAGTTCTGAAGAACCTGATTTTGTTCCATATAGTTCTGAAGAACCTGATAAGGTCTCTCTAGCCTATTTTAGAGTATCAAAGACAGACATATATAAGGCATTTTATAACTAATGTCTGTAAACCTTACTACAGTCAGAAAAAAAAACTAATCTAGCTAACAGTGGAGTGTCATGACAAGAATTTCAAATTTTAGCAAGAAAAAAAGCATGATCTGCAAGCCTTGGTGAGGGGGAAATTGTACACTCAAAATGAGCAGATTATTTTGTAAAAGTCAAGACAAATGTGTAACAGCTGATTACAGACATTTTTCATTGTGAGTACTATTTTAACCCATATCTGAAGGAACTAAGTTTTTCCCCGTGCTGGTAAGATTTGAATGCCCTAATCAATGATTCCTACCACTTGGTCTCTACAATTATTCTACAATAACATTCTCATGTTTAGGAACAATTATCAAAGGAAATAAGAATTTAAATAGCTGAGATGAAATATTTGGCTATCATTTACAAAAAGCAAAATATATCTGGTGTTTGGGATGTTAGTTCTATTGTTGTCTTAAGTAACATACTTAGAATGTTTTATTTGGTTAGAGACATAGCCCTAACTACAACTTTGCTCTCTCCCTTTCTCTAAAGCACACTTAATACAAAGGCTATTAGAATGTTTCTACTTAGAAACCTGATTTTTTTTTTTTGGTGATTTGTGTTATCCACATATTATAGTTGTTATTACTTTCTCACTACACACTTCTTGAATGGGAGAATTTAACACTGATTTCAAGTAAAAAGAGATTTATTTAGGAATGTCTGATAGCTAAAATATTCACTTATTCATACCAACTATCCCATTCAGCAATTTTTATTCACTTAAAAATTTAGAAATAGTTGCTTACTACCTAAGTAGTTTATAAACATACACTAAGTTTAATCAACAAACTGTGAAGCTAAAGTATATTTTAATAAAAATGTATCTAAATATGTCAAAATTACTAGCTCACATTAATTTTGTCTTTCTTATATATGCTGGATTCTTTTTTCTTAGATAAAATTTGAAATACATCAAAAGTAGAAATATTATTAAATATATGCATAGAGAACTATATGCTAAATCATTTTGAAAGTTGAAATAATGTAGGCAATTTGAATTGCCTATATTGTAGTAAAAGTCCACTAACATGTAAGAATATTATACATAAAAAACACCTTCTAATATTTTATTAAGGGCAATTCACTCTTCCTTTAAGAAGACTTGGTCAAAATAGCCGATTTTCTCTTTGAGGGCTAATTGTAGCAAAGGAAGAGATTTTTTTCTCTGGTTGTGTCTGAACTTTCTTTTTTTTTTTTTAATTTTTTTTTCAACGTTTTTTATTTATTTTTGGGACAGAGAGAGACATAGCATGAACGGGGGAGGGGCAGAGAGAGAGGGAGACACAGAGTCGGAAGCAGGCTCCAGGCTCCGAGCCATCAGCCCAGAGCCTGACGCGGGGCTCGAACTCACGGACCGCGAGATCGTGACCTGGCTGAAGTCGGACACTTAACCGACTGCGCCACCCAGGCGCCCCGTGTCTGAACTTTCTGAATATAGTTTGGACTGTTTATTTCAGTCTTTCAATTGCCACTAATTGGGAGTTAAGTAACAATTGCTTTGCAGAGCATAGATCTGCTTTTACCAGTTAGAGGGTATTTTCAAAATAGGCAAATCAAGACCTCACTTGATTATCCTAAAATAATCTTAGAATCAAAAGAGTGATATTTAGGAAGTCAAGAAGTGAAATAATGTTATGATAAAAATTTTCCTGACCTCTGCAGAAATGACTCATTTCAATATTTGTTCATTAAATGGGGATTTTCCATTCAAAAGGGAAATCAGGATTGACAATGGGTGTATAATTCCAGTAGTCTCCCTCTCCTGCTTCCTGTAAGATTTGGGGGTTGGGAGGAAGGAACCATGTGTGCAAGCAGTCTAAATCTCCTCTCTAAAATGCTACTTGCAATGAACTCATTAATTTACACACAGGATGGTTTTAAGATATTAATGAAAATACTTTATTTATTAAAGTAGTTGCTATTTAATAATGGATTTGTTTCAGTACAGAGTAATTCTACAAATTATCTTTCTCTCTTTCTGTTACATTGTTTCTCTCTGTAGCTTTCCTCCACACACTTTTCCATACCTGTGTTTCTCTCTCCTCTATCGTCACATTCTGCTTCTCTTTCTCCTCTTTTCTCTCTTGCTGTAGATTCTGCCTCTCTCCATCTCTCCCAGCTTTTATTCCCACTTCTTGTTCTCTTTCTTTTTTTGACCTACCTCCCCTTTCCCTTTCCCATGTTTCTCCACTGCATCTTTATTGTACTCCTCCCCCATTTTTCACTCCCTTTCTCTAATTTCTCCCCTTCTCTGTCCCTTCCCCTCGTTTCCCCAATTCTCCCCTTTCTTCACATTGTTTCGTCCAATAATCAGAAAACTATATGCTATTTTTGACTTTTCTTTTCTTATTAATTTACATACACACATAATAAGTACACTGTTCCATATTTACAATTTTCGTTTGTTTCAGCTTTGGTCAGGAACAAGACCATTGTAGGGGCTGAAAGGAGGCTGACCCACGATGGGCCACTTTGGTCTGAGGTGAAGGCAATCAAGATCTTATGGGTTCAATGGAAACTTTTGTGTCTCCCATAGCTACATAGAAGAATCTAAATTGGGGGTCTTTCCCACAATAAGGGTAATTAGCAGAGGTAAATTTTATCTGATGAACTATCTGTATGGCAGTGTAAACATCTAATTACTAAACATCAATTCTTCTCCTGATTGCCCTGTAAATTGTATTCCTTTCTCTGAAGTCCCAGATGTCTACCCATTTATTCTTAGTTCAGGATGACACGTCTACCTTATTTTGCCCATCTGTGGAATTTCCACATCTGTGTGGATTCCTCATATGTATGCTATTATATTTTATTTTCTCCTGTTAATCTCTCTCAAGTCAATTTGATTATTAGTCCAGCTAGGAACACCTTGAAGGGAACAGGACATTATTGCTCCCTGACTCAATAAAACAATAAAATGGCATGTTTTTTTATTCAATGGATAATTTTTAACTACCTAAAATATATCTTCTCTGTTAGATTCAATTGTATTCATCAACCAAGTTAAAATATTCTTCTAACATCTTTTGCTTAATCCAACCATGACTCAAGACTACTTAATGCACATCTAAAACACTTTGTTTCTTTTACACCTAGAAGTGTTAAAACACAGGTAGAAGTAACCTTAGAATTCATACAGTACACACCACTATGAACTCCTTCAACTGAATCCTCTGTAAGTTACCATGTATCCTTTGCTTTTTAAATTCCAATGCTGGAAATCTCATTACCTTATTAAATTTAAATTTTATTAGAAAATTCTTCCTTTAAATGAAATATAATCTGTGTAAACTCCACTCATAGTTTACTGCTTATTTCTCCTAGTACATTAGCAGACTTTTTCAGCATAATTAGTTCTGCATTTCATAATTTTTTTCTGGCAGCCCAACACACACATAGTTTTACTGAATCTTATTATATAAAAGTTAATTGGAACAAGCTGAACAAGTTTTGAAAAGGTTTTCTTTCATGGCAGTTTATGTTGATGGTTAATTCAAAATTAACAATCACACACATACACAATTTTTAGGAAGCAGAAAGTAAAAATTTTACCTATATGAACCCCAAAGATTAAGTTTGCCTGAACTCCTTTTCCTGAACACTGCTTATAAATACTCTTTTAGAGCTAGTGGGACTTTTAAATATTATATATTTAGAGATCTAAGTCTAAGACTAACCATAGGAGTGGCCACACAGGATTTCCCTCTCAAATGCCCTCTGGTGTCAGCACCAAAGACCAAATTAAGCCATTAAGTCAAAATTAATAATTGTCATTATGTTGGGAATTTTGACTTCATGGCAGGGACACCAGCTCTGTTACATATATCTAGTAGCCATGGTACTGACCCTACTTCTCACTTTCAGTGACCAGAAATTGAACCCTAAAGTTTCCTTTTCTTCTGATCAAGGCATAAAAAAAAAAGTATTTGAAGATCTCTTTTTTGACCCCACTCTTTTTTTCCCCCAAATTATCTTTCCTTCTTCCTTGTCTAATTTTTTATTGTATAGAACTATATGACTATATGTTTCCCAATAGTGCCTTAGGGGAAATAATTATCCTTTATTCTTTTACTAACTTCTGTCTTTCATTCTCTTTCTCTTTCACATAGACATGCATAGAGCAATTAACCACTACTATCAGATATAATTTTGGATTTGGTCATTTTTTTAATACTTAAAATTAATTTCTAACTATCTCTACAAAGTTTTTTCTATCACTTTAATGCATTAAATATTCCATATTTCAAAATTATCTATAGACATTCAGGCTGGATCTGAAATCTTTGAAATAGTTTTTGGAGGTGAAGAAACTACTCTTATTTGGGTCTATTTTCTTTTATTGTCTTTATAGTTCCTGGATGTATTCTAAGAGATCATGTGTATGTATGAATACATCATTAATCAGCTTTTCTACTACTTTATAGATTCCAACTTGCTTTCTGTTATTTCTAAAATCCTGTTATTAAATAAATAAGTAAACTGTTCTCATTAATGGAGATGATTTATGAGCCTGCCAAATGTCTGAAAAACACATAATCACCAACATATTATGAATTTGCATAACACTGTTAGAAGTAGTACTAAAAATTAAACAACTTTCTGGGACTCACATTCTCTAGAATTAATTTTTACCATATATCCTTACATATAAGATGCAGAATTTGTGGAGGCACCTGGGTGGCTCATTTAGTTAAATAGCTGACTCTTGATATTGGCTCCAGTCATGATCTCACTGTCATGATGTCAAGCCCCACATTGGCCTCTGTGTTGAGGGTGGGAGTGTGCTTGGGATTCTCTCTCTCCATTTCTGCCCCTCCTCTTTGCTCTCTCTCTCTCCAAAAGTAAAAATTTAAAAAAAGATTCAGAATTTGTTTCAACAATTGAAGTGATTAAATATAGTAATTCCTGGGGTGCCTGAGCATCTCAGTCAGTTGAGCATCAGACTCTTGATTTTGGCTCAGGTCATGATCTCACAGGTTGTGAGACTGAGCCCTCTGTCAGGCTGGCAATGCAGAGCCTGGTTGGAATTTTCTGTCTCCTTCTCTCTGACCCTACCCTGCTCTCTGTCTCTGTCTCTCACTCTCAAAAATGAATAAATAAAACTTAAAAAATATGATAATTATTATTTTACTTCCTTTGCATGTTCTCTATTACAAAGTTAATCTATCAATTCTCCAAGATTCCTATTTTTAACAGCATGTCTCAATCTTTTATAAGCGTACTGGAAAGAATGCTACCTGCTTTGGGGCCCCTGGGTGGCTCAGTCAGTTAAGCATCTGCCTCTTGGTTTTGGCTCAGGGCATGAGCTCACAGTAATTCATGATTTTCAGCCCTGTAACAGGCTCCATTTTGTGCTGCCGGTGGAGATCCTGCTTGGGATTCTCACTCTCCTCTTCTTTCTGCCCCACCCCCATTCTTGTACTATTTCTTTCACTCTCAAAATCAATACATTTTTTAAAAATCTATAGATCGCGGCTTAGGAGGACACTGGGCTCACCGTGCATACTGCTGATCACTTAGATTCCACCTACACCTGCCTAAATAACCCAGAAAACCACCAGAAGACTAGCAGAAAGGAGTCTCCAGAACCAAGCGCAGACGAGAGGCCCACGAAACAGGGTAGAAAGGGTGGAGAGGGGGTGCACGCTGCACGGACTGGTGGGAAGGAGGAGCCAGGGCAGAGGGGCAACCTGCCAGCCAAACAGGGCCCCCGAGTCTGGCTTGCCAAAGCGGAGGGGCCAGATGGAGTGTGTTATGACAGTAAGCGCGACTTAGCATCTGGGAGGTCATAAGTTAACAGCTCTGCTCAGAAAGCAGGAAGGCTGGAGGACAAAGGGAGGGAGAGTTGCTGAGCCCCGGGATGACAGAGCTTAGTTTGGGGGGAACAAAGGCGCTACCCAACGCCATCTCCTTCGCCCATCCCCCAGCCCAAATCCCAAAGAACACCAGTTCCTGCCAGGGAACCTGCTTGCTCCACACAAACACCCAACACTGTGCTTCTGCGGAGACACCCCTCCAGCAGCGGGTCTGACTCCCTCCCGCTGCCACAGGGCCCCTCCTGAAGTGGATCACCTAAGGAGAAGCGAGCTAAGCCTGCCCCTCCTGCCCCCGTGCACCTTGCCTACCTACCCCAGCTAATACGCCAGATCCCCAGCACCACAAGACTGGCAGTGTGCAAGTAGCCCAGACAGGCCACGCCACCCCACAGTGAATCCTGCCCCTAGGAGAGGGGAAGAGAAGGCACACACCAGTCTGACTGTGGTCCCAGCTGTGGGCTGGGGGCAGACATCAGGGCTGATTGCGGCCCCGCCCACCAACTCCAGTTATACACCACAGCACAGGGGAAGCGCCCTGCAGGTCCTCACCACAACAGGGACTATCCAAAATGACCAAACGGAAGAATTCCCCTCAGAAGAATCTCCAGGAAATAACAACAGCCAATGAGCAGATCAAAAAGAATTTAAATAATATAACAGAAAGTGAATTTAGAATAATAGTCATAAAATTAATCGCTGGGCTTGAAAACAGTATACAGGACAACAGAGAATCTCTTGCCACAGAGATCAAGGGACTAAGGAACAGTCACGAGGAGCTGAAAAACACTTTAAACGAGATGCAAAATAAAATGGAAACCACGACAGCTCGGATTGAAGAGGCAGAGGAGACAATAGGTGAACTAGAAGATAAAGTCATGGAAAAAGAGGAAGCTGAGAAAAAGAGAGATAAAAAAATCCAGGAGTATGAGGGGAAAATTAGAGAACTAAATGATACACTAAAAAGAAATAATATACGCGTAATTGGTATCCCAGAGGAGGAAGAGAGAGGGAAAGGTGCTGAAGGGGTACTTGAAGAAATTATAGCTGAGAACTTCCCTGAACTGGGGAAGGAAAAAGGCATTGAAATCCAAGAGGCACAGAGAACTCCCTTCAGACGTAACTTGAATCGATCTTGTGCATGACATATCATAGTGAAACTGGCAAAATACAAGGATAAGAGAAAATTCTAAAAGCAGCAAAGGATAAACGTGCCCTAACTTATAAAGGGAGACCTATAAGACTCGTGACTGATCTCTCTTTTGAAACTTGGCAGGCCAGAAAGGCATGGCAGGAGATTTCCAATGTGTTGAACAGAAAAAATATTCAGCCGAGAATCCTTTATCCAGCAAGTCATTTAGAATAGAAGGAGAGATAAAGGTCTTCCCAAACAAACAAAAACTGAAGGAGTTTGTCACCACGAAACCAGCCCTACAAGAGATCCTAAGGGGGATCCTGTGAGACAAAGTACCAAAGACATCGCTATAAGTATAAAACATACAGACATCACAATGACTCTAACCCCATATCTTTCTATAATAACACTGAATGTAAATGGATTAAATGTGCCAACCAAAAGACATAGGGTATCAGAATGGATAAAAAAACAACACCCATCTATTTGCTGTCTACAAGAGACTCATTTGAGATCTGAGGATACCTTTAGATTGAGAGTGAGGGGATAGAGAACTATTTATCATGCTACTGGAAGCCAAAAGAAAGCTGGAGTAGCCATACTTATATCAGACAAACTAGACTTTAATTTAAAGGCCGTAACAAGAGATGAAGAAGGGCAGTATATAATAATCACAGGTCTATCCATCAGGAAGAGCTAACAATTATAAATGTCTATGCGCCAAATACTGGAGCCCCCAAATATACAAAACAATTACTCATAAACATAAGCAACCTTATTGATAAGAATGTGGTAATTGCAGGGGACTTTAACACTTCACTTACAGAAATGGATAGATCATCTAGACACACGGTCAATAAAGAAACAAGGGCCCTGAATGATACATTGGATCAGATGGACTTGACAGATATATTTAGAACTCTGCATCCCAAAGCAACAGAATATACTTTCTTCTCGAGTGCACATGGAACATTCTCCAAGATAGATCATATACTGGCTCACAAAACAGCCCTTCATAAGTGTACAAGAATTGAAATTATACCATGCATACTTTCAGACCACAATGCTATGAAGCTTGAAATCAACCACAGGGAAAAGTCTGGAAAACCTCCAAAAGCATGGGGTTAAAGAACACCCTCCTAAAGAATGAGTGGGTCAACCAGGAAATTAGAGAAGAAATTGAAAAATATATTGAAACAAATTAAAATGAAAATACAACAATCCAAAAGCTTTGGGATGCAGTGAAGGCAGTCTTGAGAGGAAAATACATTGCAATCCAGGCCTATCTCAAGAAACAAGAAAAATCCCAAATACAAAATCTAACAGCACACCTAAAGGAAATAGAAACAGAACATCAAAGACAGCCTAAACCCAGCAGCAGAAGAGAAATAATAAATATCAAAGCAGAAATAAACAATATAGAATCTAAAAGAACTGTAGAGCAGATCAACGAAACCAAGAGTTGGTTTTTTGAAAAAATAAACAAAATTGACAAACCTCTAGCCAGGCTTCTCAAAAAGAAAAGGGAGATGACCCAAATAGATAAAATCATGAATGAAAATGGAATGATTACAACCAATCCCTCAGAGATACAAACAATTATCAGGGAATACTATGAAAAATTATATGCCAACAAATTGGACAACCTGGAAGAATTGGACAAATTCCTAAACACCCACACGCTTCCAAAACTCAATCAGGAGGAAATAGAAAGCTTGAACAGACCCATAACCGGTGAAGAAATTGAATTGGTTATCAAAAATCTCCCAAAAAATAAGAGTCCATGACCAGATGGCTTCCCAGGGGAGTTCTACCAGACGTTTAAAGTGGAAATAATACCTATCCTTCTCAAGCTATTCCAAGAAATAGGGAAGGAAAATGTCCAGACTCATTCTAGGAAGCCAGTATTACTTTGATTCCTAAAGCAGAGACCCAGTAAAAAAAAGAGAACTTCAGGCCTATATCCCTGAGGAATATGAATGCAAAAATTCTCAATAAGATACTAACAAATCGAATTCAACAGCATATAAAAAGAATTATTCACCATGATCAAGTGGGATTCATTCCTGGGATGCAGGGCTGGTTCAACATTCGCAAATCAATCAACGTGATACATCACATTAATAAAAAAAAAGATAAGAACCATATGATCCTGTCAATCGATGCAGAAAAGGCCTTTGACAAAATCCAGCACCCTTTCTTAATAAAAACCCTTGAGAAAGTCGGGATAGAAGGAACATACTTAAAGATCATAAAAGCCATTTATGAAAAGCCCACAGCTAACATCATCCTCAATGGGGAAAAACTGAGAGCTTTTCCCCTGAGATCAGGAACACGAAAGGGATGTCCACTTTCACCGCTGTTGTTTAACACAGTGTTGGAAGTTCTAGCCTCAGCAATCAGACAACAAAAGTAAATCTAAGGCATCCAAATTGACAAAGATGAAGTCAAGCTTTCGCTTTTTGCAGATGACATGATATTATACATGGAAAATCTGATAGACTCCACCAAAAGTCTGCTAGATCTGATACATGAATTCAGCAAATTTGCAGAATACAAAATCAATGTACAGAAATCAGTTGCATTCTTATACACTAACAATGAAGCAACAGAAAGACAAATAAAGAAACTGATCCCATTTACAATTGCACCAAGAAGCATAAAATACCTAGGAATAAATCTAACCAAAGATGTAAAAGATCTTTATGCTGAAAGCTATAGAAAGCTTATGAAGGTAATTGAAGAAGATATAAAGAAATGGAAAGACATTCCGTGCTCATGGATTGGAAGAATAAATATTGTCAAAATGTCAATACTACCCAAAGCTATCTACACATTCAATGCAATCCCAATCAAAATTGCACCAGCATTCCTCTCGAAACTAGAACAAGCGATTCTAAAATTCATATGGAACCACAAAAGGCCCCAAGTAGCCAAAGTAATTTTGAAGAAGAAGACCAAAGCAGGAGGCATCATAATCCCAGAATTTAGCCTCTACTACAAAGCTGTAATCATCAAGACAGCATGGTATTGGCACAAAAACAGACACATAGACCAATGGAATAGAATAGAAACCCCAGAACTAGACCCACAAACGTATGGCCAACTAATCTTTGACAAAGCAGGAAAGAACATAGAATGGAAAAAAGACAGTCTCTTTAACAAATGGTGCTGGGAGAACTGGACAGCAACATGCAGAAGGTTGAAACTAGACCACTTTCTCACACCATTCACAAAAATAAACTCAAAATGGATAAAGGACCTGAATGTGAGACAGGAAACCATCAAAACCCTAGAGGAGAAAGCAGGAAAAGACCTCTCTGACCTCAGCCGTAGCAATCTCTTACTCGACACATCCCCAAAGGCAAGGGAATTAAAAGCAAAAGTGAATTACTGGGACCTTATGAAGATAAAAAGCTTCTGCACAGCAAAGGAAACAACCAACAAAACTAAAAGGCAACCAACGGAATGGGAAAACATATTTGCAAATGACATATCGGACAAAGGGCTAATATCCAAAATCTATAAAGAGCTCATCAAACTCCACACCCGAAAGACAAATAACCCAGTGAAGAAATGGGCAGAAAACATGAATAGACACTTCTCTAAAGAAGACATCCGGATGGCCAAAGGCACATGAAAAGATGCTCAACGTTGCTTCTTATCAGAGAAATACAAATCAAAACCACACTCAGATATCACCTCACGCCAGTCAGAGTGGCCAAAATGAACAAACCAGGAGACTATAGATGCCGGAGAGGATGTGGAGAAACGGGAACCCTCTTGCACTGTTGGTGGGAATGCAAACTGGTGCAGCCACTCTGGAAAACAGTGTGGAGGTTCCTCAAAAAATTAAAAATAAACCTACCCTATGACCCAGCAATAGCACTGCTAGGAATTTACCCAAGGGATACAGGACTACTGATGCATAGGGGCACTTGTACCCCAACGTTTATAGCAGCACTCTCAACAATAGCCAAATTATGGAAAGAGCCTAAATGTCCATCAACTGATGAATGGATAAAGAAATTGTGGTTTATATACACAATGGAGTACTACATGGCAATGAGAAAGAACGAAATATGGCCCTTTGTAGCAACGTGGATGGAACTGGAGAATGTGATGTTAAGTGAAATAAGCCATACAGAGAAAGACAGATACCATATGTGGATCCTGAGAAACTTAACAGAAACCCATGGGGGAAGGGAAGGAAAAGAAAAAAAGAGTTTAGAGTGGGAGAGAGCCAAAGCATAAGAGACTCTTAAAAACTGAGAACAAATTGATAGTTGATGGGGTGTGGGAGGGAGGGGAGGGTGGGTGATGGGTATTGAGGAGGGCAGCTTTTGGGATGAGCACTAGGTGTTGTATGGAAACCAATTTGACAATAAATTTCATATATTGAAAAAAAATAAACTCCCTGTTTTATTTAGTGAAAAAAACTATAGAGATTGTGGAAGATGGCATCATAGGAGGACGCTGAGCTCACGTTGTCCTGCTGATCGCTTAGATTCCACCCACATGTGCCTAAATAACTCAAAAAACTACGAGAAGACTAGCAGAATGGGTTCTCTGGAGCAAGCCATAGATGAGAGGCCCACAGAAGAAGGTAGGAAGGGTGGCGAGGAGGTGCCTGCTTCAGGGACCAGTGGGAGGGATCTGGAGCATTGGAAGGGCAGCCCCCGACCCTTCAGCAAGGCACAGCCCACGATGTCTGGCATGAAAAGTAGACAGGACGGACTCTGTGAGTTCTGACAGCCAGTGGGACTTAACATCTAGAAAGTTAAAAGTCAACAGCTCTGCTCTCTAAGAGCAGGAAGGGTGAGAGGACTCCAGGAGGGAGAGGTGTTGAGCCCCGGAAGACAGAGCTCAGCTTGGCGGGTGAAAAAAGGCCCTGGCAAGTGCCATCTCCCTCACCCATCCCCCAGCCGAAAGTCCAAAGGGAACCAGTTCCCGTCACTGAACTTGCTTGCACTACGCAAACACCCAATGCTGTACTTCTGTGGATCCAGCCCTCCAACGGGCCTGCCTCCCCCGCAGAGCTGCAGGGACCTTCCTGCAGGGGACCACTGATGGCAAAGTGAGCTAAGACTGCTCCTCCCTCCCCGTGCAACTTACTTATTCACCCCGGCTAATACACCCTTGGCCAGATCCCATCGAAGCAGCACCACAAGCCTGGCAGAATGCAAGTAGCCCAGACCATGGCCACACCACTCCACAGTGAGTCCTGCCCTGGGAGAGGGGAAGATAAGGTACACTCCAGTCTGACTGTGGCCCCAGCAGTGAGCTGGGGGCAGATATCGGGTTTGACTGTGGCCCTGCCCACCAAAATAAGTTACTCCGGACATCAGACGAGAAGTGTTCTGCAGCTTGGCACTACCCCGGGGACTACCCAAAATGATGAAATGGAAGAATTCTCCTCAAAAGAAACTCCAGGAAGTAGTGACAGATAACGAATTGATCAAAACCAATTTAAGCAATATAATGGAACAAAAATTTAGAATAATAGTCATAAAATTAATTGCTGGGTTTGAAAAAGCATAGAGAACAGCAGAGAATCTATTGCTACAGAGATCAAGGGACAAAGAAATAGTCATGAGAAACTAAAAATTGCTATAAATGAGGTGCAAAATGAAATGGAGGCGTCCATAGCAAGGACTGAAGAGGCAGAGGAGAGAATAGGTGAATTAGAAGATAAACTTATGGAAAAAGAGGAAGCTGAGAAAAAGAGAGATTAAAAAATCCAGGAGTATGAGGAGAAAATTAGAGAACTAAGAGATGCGATCAAATGGAACAATATCCGTACCATATATATTCCAGATGAAGAAGAGAGAGAGAACGGGGCTAAAGGTGTGCTTGAAGAAATCGTAGCTGAGAACTTCCCGGATCTGGGGAGGGAAAAAGGCATTGAAATCCAAGAGGCACAGAGAACTCCCTTCAGACGTAACTTGAATCCATCTTCTGCATGACATATCACAGTGAAGCTGGAAAAATACAAGGATAAAGAGAAAATTCTGAAAGCAGCTAGGGATAAACATGCTCTAACATAAAAAGGGAGACCCATAAGACAAGTGGAAGACCTATTTACTGAACTTGGAAGGCCAGAAAGGAATGGCAGGAAATCTTCAATGTGATGAACAAAAAAATATGCATCCAAGAATCCTTTATCCAGCAAGTCTGTCATTCAGAATAGAAGGAGAGACAAAGGTCTTCCCAAACAAACAAAAACTGAAGGAGTTCTTGACCACTAAACGAGCTCTACAAGAGAAACTAAGGGGGGTTATGTGAGTGAAATGTTGCAAGGACTGCAAAGTACCAGAAACATCACTATAAGCATGAAACCTACAGACATCACAATGGCTCTAAACCCATATCTTTCAATAATAACACTGAATATAAATGGACTAAATGCTCCAACCAAAAGACATAGTGTACCAGAATGGGAAAAAAAAAACACAAGACCCATCTATTTTCCATCTACAAAAGACTCATTTTAGACCTGAGGACACCTTCAAAGTGAAAGTGAGGGGATGGAGAACTATCTATCATGCTACTGGAAGTCAAAAGAAAGCTGGAGTAGCCATACTTATATCAGACAAACTAGACTTTAAATTAAAGGCTGTACCAAGATGAAGAAGGGCATTATAGAATTACAGGGTCTATCCATCAGGAAGAGTTAACAATTATAAATGTCTATGTGCCAAATACGGGAGCCCCCAAATATATAAAACAATTAATCACAATCATAATCAACCTTTTGATAAGAATGTGGTAATTGTAGGGGACTTTGATACCCCACTTACAGCAATGGATAGATCATCTAGACACAGGATCAATAAGGAAACAAGGGCCCTGAATGATACATTGGATCAGATGGACTTGACAGATATATTTAGAACTTTGAATCCCAAAGCAACAGAATAGACTTTCTTTTAAAGTGCACATGGAACATTCTCCAAGGTAGATCACATACTGGGCCATAATACAGCCCTTAATAAGTATTAAAAAATTGAGATCATACCACATACACTTTCAGACCACAATGCTATGGAGCTTGAAATCAACCACAGGAAAAAGTCTGGAAAACCTCCAAAAGCATGGAGGTTAAAGAACACCTACTAAAGAATGAATAGGTCAACCAGGCAATTAGAGAAGGAATTAAAATATATATGGAAACAAATGAAAATGAAAATACAACAATCCAAACGCTTTGGGACGCAGCAAAGGCAGTCCTGAGAGGAACATACATTGCAATCCAGGCCTATCTCAAGAAACAAAAAAATCCCAAATAGAAAATCTAACAGCACACCTAAAGGAAATAGAAGCAGAACAGCAAAGACACCCCAAACCTAGGAGAGGAAGAGAAATAATAAATATCAGAGCAGAAATAAACAATATAAAATCTAAAAAAAAAAAACAACAGTAGAACAGATCAATGAAACCAAGAGTTGTTGTTGTTGTTGTTTGTTTTTTGAAAAAAACATAAACAAAATTGATAAACCTCTAGCCAGGCTTCTCAAAAAGAAAAGGGATGTGACCCAAATAGATAAAATCATGAATGAAAATGGAATTACCACCAATCCCTCAGAAATACAAGCAATTCTCAGGGAATACTATGAAAAATTATATGTCAACAAACTGGACAACCTGGAAGAAATGGACAAATTCCTAAGCACCCACACACTTCCAGAAATCAAGCAGGAAGAAATAGAAACTTGAACAGACCCATAACCAGTGAAGAATTGAATCAGTTATCAAAAATCTCCCAGCAAATAAGAGTCCAGAACCAGATGGCTTCCCAGGGGAATGCTACCAAACATTTAAAGCAGAAATAATATCTATCCTTCTCAAACTGTTATAAAAAATGGAAAGGGAAGGAAAACTTCCAGACTCATTCTATGAAGCCAGCATTACTTTGATTCCTAAACCAGAGACTCAGAAGAAAAAAAAAGAGAGAACCACAGGCCAATAACCCTGATAAGTATGGATGCAAAAATTCTCAATAAGATACTAGCAAATCGAATTCAACAGCATATAAAAAGAATTATTCACCATGATCAAGTGGGATTCATTCCTGGGTGGCAGGACTGGTTCAACATTTGCAAATCAATCAGTGTGATGCAATACATTAATAAAAGAAAAGATAAGAACCATAAGATCCTGTCAACCAAAAAAAAAAAAAACATTTGACAATATTCAGCATTCTTTCTTAGTAAAAACCCTCAAAAATTCGGGATAGAAGGAACATACTTAAACGTCATAAAAGCCGTGTTTGAAAAGCCCACAGCTAGTATCATCTTCAAGGGAGAAAAACTGAGAGCTTCCACCCTGAGATCAGGAACACACCAGGGATGTCCACTCTCACCACTGTTGTTTAACAAAGTGTTGGAAGTTGTAGCATCAGCAGACAACAAAAGGAAATCAAAGGCATCAAAATTGGCAAAGATGAAGTCAAGCTTTCACTTTTTGCAGATGACATGATATTATACACGGAAAACCTGATGGACTCCACCAAAAGTCTGCTAGAACGGATACATGAATTCAGCAAAGTCGCAGGATACAAAATCAATGTACAGAAATCAGTTGCATTCTTATACACTAATAATGAAGCAACAGAAAAACAAGTAAAGAAACTGATCCCATTCACGATTGCACCACGAATCATAAAATACCTAGGAATAAACCTAACCAAAGATGTAAAAATCTCTATGCTGAAAACTATAGAAAGCTTATGAAGGAAATTGCATAAGATATAAAGAAATGGAAAAACATTCCGTGCTCATTGGAAGAATAAATATCGTTAAAATGTCAGTACTACCCAAAGCTATCTACACATTCAATGCAATCCCAGTCAAAATTGCACCAGCATTCTTCTCGAAGCTAGAACAAGCAATCCTAAAATTCTTATGGAACCACAAAAGGTCCCGAACAGACAAAGTAATATTGAAGAAGAAGACCAAAGCGTTAGGCCTCACAATCCCAGACTTAAGCCTCTACTCCAAAGCTGTAATCATCAAGACAGCATGTTATTGGCACAAACACAGACACATAGACCAATGGAATAGAATAGAAACCTCAGAACTAGACCCACAAACGTATGGCCAACTAATCTTTAACAAAGCAGGAAAGAATATCCAATGGAAAAAAAGACATTCTCTTTAAAAAATGGTGCTGGGAGAACTGGACAGCAACATGCAGAAGGCTGAAACTAGACCACTTTCTTACACCATTCACAAAAGTAAACTCAAAATGGATAAAGGACCTGAATGTGATGATACAGGAAACCATCAAAAACCTGGAGGGGAAAGCAGGAAAAGACCTCTCTGACCTCAGCCGCAGCAGTTTCTTACTTGACACATCCCCAAAGGCAAGGGAATTAAAAGCAAAAATGAACTATTGGGACCTCATGAAGATAAAAAGTTTCTGCACAGCAAAGGAAACAATCAACAAAACTAAAAGGCAACAATCGGAATGGGAAAAGATATTTGTAAATGACATATCATTCAAAGGGCTAGTATCCAAAATCTATAAAGAACCCACCAAACTCCACACCCAAAAAACAAATAATCCAGTGAAGAAATGAGCAGAAATCATGAATAAACACTTCTCTAAAGAGGACATCCAGATGGCCAACAGGCACATGAAAAGATACTCAATGTCACTCTTCATCAGGGAAATACAAATCAAAACCACACTCAGATACCACCTCACGCCATTCAGAGTGGCTAAAATGAACAAATCAGGAGACTTAGAGGCTGGAAAGGATGTAGAGAAGCGGGAACCCTCTTGCACTGTTGGTGGGAATGCAAACTGGTGCAGCCGCTCTGGAAAACAGTGTGGAGATTCTTCAAAAATTAAAAATAGATCTACCCTATGACTCAACAATATCACTGCTAGGAATTTACCCAAGGGATACAGGAGTGCTGACGCATAGGGGCACTTGTGCCTCAATGTTTATAGCACTACTTTCAACAATAACCAAACTATGGAAAGAGCCTAAATGTCCATCAACTGATGAATGGATAAAGAAATTGTGGTTTATATACACAATGGAATACTACTTGGCAATGAGAAAGAATGAAATATGGCCTTTTGTAGCAATCTGGATGTAACTAGAGAGTGTTCTGCTAAATGAAATAAGTCATACAGAAAAAGACAGGTACCATATGTTTTCACTCTTATGTGGATCCTGAGAAACTCAACAAAAGACCATGGGGGAGGGGAAGTGGAAAAAAAAAAGTTAGAGCGGGAGGGAGCCAAACCATAAGAGACTCTTAAAAACTGAGAATAAACTGAGGGTTGATGGGGGGTGGGAGGGGGGGGAAATTGGGTCATGGGCCTTGAGGAGGGCACCTGTTAGGGTGAGCACTGGGTGTTGTACTGAAACCAATTTGAGAATAAATTTCATATTTTAAAGAAAACAAAAAACAAAAAAATATAAATTAATAAAAAATTTAAAAAATTTAAAATAAATAAAATAAAAAAATTATAAAAATTAAAATTAAAACTATGAATGCTTTCTGCTTTGCTGACCAATGTGGCTATGGTAATCAGTAAAAGTAGTTAAAACTGGATTTCTCTAATCAGACTGCCTGGGCTAGAACTCTAGTTCCCTTATTTCCTAGGTTGGTGATCTTGGAAGGTTTGATTAGTATTTCTGGGCTTTAGTTTCCTTACCTAGAAAACAGAATATAAAGAAATGTATTTCACAGGGCTCTTGTGTGTCATATGTTCAAATGCTTATATTAGTACCTGTTATGTAGTATAGACTTAGCAAACCTTGTTGGCCATCTTTTTAGATTCTGTATATACATAGCCATCAGGTGGACTATAAATGTAATGTGTTAGCTATCACTGAATATAAAACAAGTAGTGCCAACCAAATATCAATATGATAGAAATGATTTTATAAAATGTATTTAGAGCAGGTCATTTAACTGTTAGAAAAAATAGCTAAATACAATTGATTTTGTCAGAATTTGAATTTACTATTTTATCTTCTAATTCAAATTTAATAAACTATATAGAAAAGAGACTGTTCATTACCATCTCTTCTAGGTACCATCTAATCAGTTTCAGTTTATAGTTTTTAAGTTCTCTAAACTTATAAAAACATATTTAATTGCCCTAAAGAATCTATTATAGGGGATTACCTAAATTAAAATAAATGTTGATGTACATACATTTGTCCTAAATGCTTGATTCTTTTATTCTTATTTAATTTTTGTTCATGATTATGAAATTCATTTGTTCCCCTAATCTACCCATGACATTTGATTACTTTTATGGTATCCTGGAACAGTGAATTCTGTAAGTTGAAATTTCCTACCTGATGTCAATTTCAAGGATATTATATCATATTACAATACTTGAAAAGAAATGAACATCTCTCTGTATCTTTTTTCAGAGCATGAATCATTCATTATGACCTTTTACCCATGATATTTATATTCACAGCTAAGATAAGCTAACCATACATTTCCCGCTATAGAGACATTTTGCTTACACACGAAACCACTAATTGTTGAACTGCAATTTCAGGGTATCTGGAAATATACTGTCTGGGCAGACTCTGGTTAAATTTAAAGTTCAGTACATATAAAATCTTTATTTCCTTCCTCTCAGAGTAATATTTGCATTCAAATTAAGGTTCCAAATTTGTTTCTTGATTTACAGTAATTATTTGCATATCTCCTCATGTCTCATAAAGTTAATCATAACCCTTTTAGCATCTTCCCTTTTCAAAGCAACCACTCCTTATGTAATATATATGAAAAAAATGATGCTCCTCAACATGATAGAAGACTATATTTTTACAATGGGTGTCTGCAAAGAATACAAACCACGAAAGCCAAGTTTGATTAGGTTGTTCATCTCATATGCATAGTGAGGGAAGTGTTACTCAGTGTAGCAGTCAAGAGCATATTTATAGGCAGCTGTCACAGTGAGTACAGATAATAGAAAATCACTAAAATAAACCTTGAAACTTAATTTCCAGTCTTGGTGTCTCTTTGTCTTAACTTTTTAATTTTTAGTTGAAAAATAGGTGCAGAGAAATATATGTACTTTTATCTGGTAAGTTATTTGTATTATAAATTAAACTAACTGTTTTTATAACACTAGACAGATGATTAATACCCTCCCCTAGTAACTGTGGAGTTCTGAGTTCAATCTTTCCTCCTTCACATCCTTAGGAATTATGCAGCCTATTCATGTCTAAACTAATACCTAATTAAGTAGCATATCAGAACATGGAAATGGGCTCTGTAGGTGTTATATTGTCTCTATCAGTATTCTCAGTAAGTTTTTTGCTTTTTTGTTTGTTTCTGTTTCTGTTATTGACTGTCTTCCCTATCTGCCATTACCCATCTGTAATGGAGGAAATTTTCAAAAAGGTTGTGACAGATATCAAAGATAGGTTGTTTGAGCTCAGACAAGTCATTTAAGTTTTCTGGTTTCCTGAGATCCCTCATCAATAAAGGAAAGAATTGGCCACGAAAGCCTTTCTAGTTTTCTGAGTCTAAAATTTCTACCACTTATGCTACATGGTTACAACATCCGTTTTATAACAAGATTTTAAAAAATCTTTTAATCTCCTTTGAAAAACAGTATGCTTAATGGTTGACAGCATGGCCTCTAGAACCAAAAAGCCTGACTTTCTTCATTACCACTTACTAGTTCTGAGATCTTCAGCAAATTATCTAAACTCTCTGTTCCTCAGTTTTCTTATATATGGAATGGGAATATAATAGAATCTACATCATATATTTATTGTGCAAATTAAATAAATTAACATATGTAAAGTCTTTGACAGTTAGATGGTGAATTTATTATGTTATGTAACTGCCAATGACAACAACCTGGAATCCTATTGACCATAATATCATTATTTTCTGAGCATTTTCCAAAAATATTGTTTTGGATTGAAGAACATTGATACTTGTTATGTATATGTGTGTGTGTGTGTGTGTGTGTGTGTATTAATTTCCTATCACTGATCTAACAAATTGTCACAGGCTAGTCGTTTAACACAATAAAAATCTATATTATAATTCTAGGGGTCAGAAATCTGAACTGAGTCTTGTTGAGTTAAAATCAAGGTGTCAGCATGGCTCTGTTCATTTTTATAGGTTCTAAGGAATCCCTTTCCAGTTTCTAGAGGCCACTCATATTCCCTTGGATTACAGCCATTTTCTTCCATCAAAGCCTGCAGCAGTCAGCGTGTCTAATTTCCCCCATCACTATGGCGTCTTGATCTGTCCCTCACTTCCACATTTAAAGAAACTTTTGATTACATTGGATCCCCCTGGATAATTCAGGATACCTATCATAAAATCATCTGTTAACAACCTTAATTCTACCTGTAAACTTAAGTATCCTTTGCCAACTAAGGTACCATATTCACAGGTTTTAGGAATTATGACATGCACATTGGATATTATTCTTCACAATACAACAGGTATTTTTACATTGAAGCCCACAAAATGTGATTTTTTTACGTTTTTTATTATTTTAGGCATGTTTCTTTTGACATAGATTTTCAGAAAGTATTTTATTTGTCTATGTTGAATTACAGATCCTCTGAATGGAGTTTAAAAGTGAAGGACACCTTACATCACTTGCTTTTGCTAAAGGTTATATTCTGCTAAAATATTTTTAGGATCTGTAAGATATTTATAATTGAAACCTAAGATTCCATCATTTAAAGTATCTTAAGAATTCCTACTTTAGTCTCAAATTTAAGAGCTCAACTTTGCTTAAATATATATATATATATATATATATATATATATATATATATAATTTAGTAATTGTGTCATCTTCAACAAGTCACTTACCCATGCTATGTCTCAATTTACTAATATGTAAAACAGAATTACCTAATTAGATAACATATGTCAATACAACAGGATCTGACACTCAGTTAAGTGCTATATACATGTTAGCTTTATTACTGAGTTATAACAAATTTTAAAATTATCTTTATAAAATGTTAATTTAAGGGAGTGCTTTGGTGGTTCAGTTGGTTAAGCATCCAAATCTTGATTTTGGCTCAGGTCGTGATCTCACAGTTTGTGAGATCAAGCCCCACGTCAGGTTCTGCACTGACAGCAGGAACTTGTTTGGGATTCTCTTTCTCCCTCTCTCTCTGCCCCTGCCCTGCTCATTGACACCCTCTCCTTCTCTCTCTCTCTCTCAAATAAATAAACTTAAAAAAAATGAACGAATAAAATAAAATGTCTAATTTAATGCAAATACATTATTGACATTAATAGTAATAGATTTTGACTAATTTCAGAACTACTAACTATATGCAGAATAAAATACCATTTTTAAAATGGAAATTTTACATGTCACGCAGAATGCCAAATGTGGACTAAAATAAAGGGCATTTATATATTATAGAAAATACTCTGGTACAATATAGTCCATCCTTATTTTATCCACCACTGCACAGAACATATCTAAATCTCCCCAGTACTTGCACAGTGGTATAGGGCTCATTTCCACTATCCCTGAGCTGTGGTTACTTCACATGTTTTGCTAATTGTTCTTAGCTCTAACATGCACTGGAGGAAAATCTAAATGTTCCCACAAAGTAAAAGGGAAATCCCACCAATGAAATTAAGTGAAGGGAATAAAATGCATTTTTGTCAATGTTGGATCCTTAAGCTAAATTGTGTAAGGTGATGCCCACGGATTATTCAGTAGAAAAGCTTTTAATTAGTGTTACCTTACACTTACTTGGTAAAGAACAAAAAAAAATCAAAACAGTCCATCAGGTTTGTTGAAAGTGTAACTAAGCAAGTTTTCAACAAGCTGAGTTCCCATTGTTTATCTACTTGAAAAAATACCTGAAAGTTACTTTAAGACAAGTCACAAAGAATGGCTCATCAAGTTGTTTCAGAAGGAATATACCATACTTTGTTACTTTTATACTTAAAATGAATTATTTTTATCAACCCCAAACTTAATTATTTTTTCTTTCTAATGCTTGTTTCTCTTTCTGAGGTTCTATTTTTCTCAGTACCTCATTCTTTAAGTCTAGGTTCTGGAATGCAAAGTTGCTGGAGGAAGTCTGGAAGAAGACATGTCCACAAGTTGACCTGTGAGCTGCACCCAAACAATCAAGGCCCCTCATCCCCTCTTCTGTCCTTGGAATGTGCAACGCTCTTGCTTTCCCCACTCACAGGAACTTCCCCAAGGGCATATCCTTGAGATAGTGATGTAGTGTTGAGGCTGTCTGTACTCACCTGAGCCCAATTAAGGCTTCCATGTGAACTTTTAATATTTGGCAGGTTGGTGCAGAGATCTGCTCATGTTGAAGTTGCTCAGTACAAGCCTTCTGCTTATTAAAACTTCCAGGTACCAATCTGGAATGGCCTGCCACTTTCTTCGGTCTCTCCCTGCCTTCTGTGTATGAAAGTCTGTTTCAGATTACACCTAGGAAGCTTCTGAGGTTGTGAACTAGCAAAAATGTGTCAAAAACAACAATTACCAAAAGCTTTGATGAAGGGGCGACTGGGTGAGTCAGTCTGTTAAGTGTTCAGCTGTTTATCTTATTTTATTTAAAAAAATTAAGTTTAATTATTTTGAGAAAGAGAGAGTGAGCAGGGGAGGGGCATAGAGAGGGGAAGAAAGAGAGAATCCCAAGTGACACAGGGCTCAAACTTACAAATCACGAGATCATGACCTGAACTGATATCAAGAGTCATATGAGTAAAGGGCTGAGCCACCCAGATGCCCTAAGCATCCAACTGTTGGTTTTGGTTTAGGTCATGATCTCAGTTTGTGAGATCAAGCCCCATGTCGGACTCTGCACTGATAGCCAGAGCCTGCTTTGGATTCTCTTTCTCCCTCTCTCTTAGCCTCTCCCCCACTTATTCTCTCTCTCTCTCTCTCTTTCTCTGTCTCACTCTCCCTCCCTCCAAATAAATAAACAGGAAGGAGTCAACATGGCAGAGAACTATGGGGACCCAAAATTCCCTTGTCCCTCAAACACAGCAGTATTGAGGCCAGAACACTTGGAATTCCAGGAATCCAGGCTACACAGTGACAGAAACATCTCTAGTGGCCCACAGAACAACCTGGAGGGCCATAGGTGCATGATTATAAATTGGGAGAGATAAAATGCACAGCATAGGCACAGATGGGAAGGAATCCCTTCTGCGGAGAGACAAAAGGAAGAGAAAGAGGCTGCAGAAGTGTAGGATTGTATTTGGACAAAAGAAATACCATGGACCAGGGAACGGGAAAAAACAGAGGAAGAACCAATTTCTAACACGATCCAGGGTTCTGGGCTTTCTCTGGACTGGGGCCTGCCACCCTGTACATGCACCTGGGGGAAAGGAAGAGCCAACCCTTGGCTTGGTAGCTAACTCAGAGACACAGTTGGAGAAAACATACCCCTCCCTTGAGTGCTGTGAGAAGAAGTTATATAGGTGTTCCAAGGACAAAATACCCTGCAGGTGCCCACCAGCCAAAGGATCTTGGTTGCCTTGCTGGGTGGAGTGGCACTACCCTGGAACCAGGGCACATTGGGAAGGATCCTTTATGTCATTTGGGTTTGAATCCCAGCAGAGGACCTAGAAGACACTGGAGACTGTGGAATGGGACAAATAAGCCCACTTGCACCTGCGAGGCACTGTGAAGATGGCCTGAACAGAGTGGTCTGGGACACCCGGTCCACAGAGAACACACTGGGGTATTGCAATTTTTCCTCCCATCACTAATATGGTGGGATTCAGGGAACAAGACAACAGACCCACAGTGGAAGCAGGACCCACTTATACCAAACCACACCCCTCTATGCCTGGTAACTGCAAATCCATGTGAGAAAGATTGACACTGGCCAAATCCCACAGCCCCTCCTCTAGACCAGTGCAGCCACTGGTTCCAAGGCACCATCAGATATCAGTCCAGCAATTTTGTATTTTCTGATATAATTATTGGTCAATTCTTATATATATATATATATATATATATATATATATATATATATATATTCATATATATTTCCTATATATATTTCTCACTATATATATATATATATATATATATATATATATAATTTTTTTGCTTCCCTTTTCTTTCCTTCTCTATTCTGGTTGCTTGTATAAGTAGACATTTTTAATCTACTCTTTTCATACCTCTTCTGTATTTCCTCCTTCTTTATTTCTCTCTCTCTCTCTCTCTCTCTCTCTCGATTAAGCCATGTAGATTCTCTGATTCCTTGCCTGGTCATTTTTTCCCCAGCCCTCTCATTTCTCTCTTTGAATGGGATAAGACTTCTTCCACAATTCCCCCCAAGTTTTAAAATTTTTACAGGGATACTTCAAGCAACAAATCAAAGCACACTTAGTGGAAAGTACAAACCACCACTACAAGTAGGGAGATAAAGCAACCAGTGTCACAACAATAGTGAGCATGCAACACACTCCAAAAATACCTCCTGAAGGGCCAGACCCTGGACAGTGCATGACCCCTTTTTAATATAGTAGTGCTCACAGGCACAGGACACATAACAAACTATTAAATAACATAAAAGAAGAAAAATAGTCAAAAGGATGAAACAGAAGAATTCTCCCCAAAATTAATTCCAGGAAGAAATGACAGCTAGAGTTACTCAAAACAGATATAAACAACATATATGATCAAGAATTTAGAATAGTAGTCATAAAATTAATAGATGGGTTTGAAAAAAAGCATAGAAGACAGCAGAGAATCTATTGCTGCAGAGATCAAGGAACTAAGAAATAGTCACAACAAATTAAGAAATACTGTAAATTAGGTGCAAACTAAAAAAGATGCAGCAACAACAAGGATGGAGGAAGCAGAGGGAGAATAAGTGAAATAGAAGATAAAATTGAAAAATTTTCATTTTAAAATGAAGCTGAGACAAATAGAGAAAAGAAAATGCTAGACCACAAGGGGAAAATTAGAGAATTAAGTGATTCAATGAAACATAATAAAATCTGTGTCATAGGAGTTCCAGAAGAAGAAGAGAGAGAAAGGGGCAGAAGGTTTACTTGAACAAATTATAGCTGAGAACCTCCCGAATCTAGGGATGGAAGCAGATACCCAAATCCAGAAGGCACAGAGAACTCCCTTCAGATTAAATAAGAATAGGTCTTCACCATGGGATATCATAGTGAAACTGGAAAAATACAAAGATAAAGAGAGAATTCTGAAATCAACAAGGAACAAATGCATCTTAAACTACAAGGGTAGACACATAAGGGTAGTCTAGACCTGTCCACTAAAACCTGGCAGTCCAGAAGAGAGTGGCAGGAAGTATTCAATGTGCTGAATAGGAAAAAAATATGTGGTGAAGAATCCTTTGTCCAGCAAGGCTGTAATTCAAAATACAAGAACACATACAGGCTTTCCCAGACAAACAAAAACTGAAGGAGGTCATGACCACTAAACCAGCCCTGCAAGAGATCCTAAGGGGCACTCTGTGAGTGCAATGCTGCAAAGACTACAAAGGACCAGAGATATCACCACAAGCATGAAACCTAGAGGTAACACAATGACACTAAATCCATATCTTTCAATAATCACCCTGAATGTAAATGGACTAAATGCTTCAGTCAAAAGACACAAGATATCAGAATGGGTAAAAAACAAGATGATCAATATGCTGTCTACAAGAGACTCATTTTAGACCTGAAGACACCTCCAGATTGAAAGTGAGGGGATGGAGAACTGTCTGTAACGTTACTGGTAGTCAAAGGAAAGCTAGGGTAGCCATACTTATATCAGACAAACTAGACTTTAAACTAAAGGTTGTAACAAAAGATGAAGAAGGGCAATATATCATAATTATGGGGTCTATTATCAAGAAGAGCTAACATTTGTGAATGTTTGCACCCCCAACTGGAGCACCCAAATAAATAATTCAATTAATCACAAACATAAGTAATCTTATCTATAAGAATACGATAATTGCAGGTGACTCTAATACTCCACTTATAAGAATGGACACAACATGTAGGAAGAAAATCAGTAACAAAACAATAGCCTTGAATGATACATTGGAGCAGATGAATTTGACAGAAAAATTCAGAACTTTTCATCCCAAAACAGCAGAATACACATTCTTCTCGAGCGCACATGGAACACTCTCCAAAATAGATCACATACTGGGTCACAATGCAGCCCTCAACAAATATAAAAGAATTGAGATCATACTATGCATATTTTCAGATAACAATGCTATCAAAATTGAAGTAAACTACAAGAAAAAATTTGAAAAGCCTCCAAATGCATGGAGATATATATATATATATATATATATATATATATATATATATAATTTGCTTCCATATATATATATACATATATACATGTGTATATATGTATATATATACATATATGTACATATGTATATATGTATATATACATGTATATACATATATATGTATACATATATGTATATATACATGTATATATACATATATGTGTACATATATATGTATATATACATATATATGTGTATATATATATATATATATATATGGAAGCAAATTAAAATGAAAACACAACAGTCCAAATCCTTTGGGATGCAGCAAAGGTAGTCCTAAGAGGAAAATACATTGCAATCTAGGCCTATATCAATAAACAAGAAAAATCCCAAATACAAAACCTAACCTCACGTCTAAAGGAAATAGAAGCAGAACTGCAAAGAAACCCCAAAGCCAGCAGAAGAGGAGAAATAATAAATATTAGAGCATAAATAAACAATATAGAATAAAAAAAAAACAACCAGTAGAACAGATCAATGAATCTAAGAGCTGCTTTTTTGAAAGAATAAACAATGTTGATAAAACCTTAGCTGGATTTCTCAAATAGAAAAGAGAGAGAACTCAAACAGATAAAATCCCAAATCAAAGAAGAGAGATCACAATCAACACCACAGAAATACAATTATTAGAGAATACCATGAAAAGTTATATGCCGCCAATCTGGACAACCTGGAAGAAATGGTCAAATTCCTAGACACACTCACACACACACACTCACACTCACACACACACACACACACTACCAAAATTCAAACAGGAATAAATATAAAATTTGAACAGATCCATAACCAGCAAAGAAATTGAATCAGTTTTCAAACATCTCCCAAGTAAGAGTTCTGGGCCAGATGGATTATCAAGGGAATTCTACCAGACATTTAAAGCAGAGTTAATATCTATCCTACTAAAGTTGTTCCAAAAAAGGGAAAAGCAAGGAAAACTTCCAGACACATTCTATGAAGCCAGCATTATCTTGATTCCCAAACCAGACAGAGACAGCACTAAAAAGGAGAATTACAGGCCAATATTCCTGATTAAAATGGATGCAAAACTTCTCAACAAAATGCTAGCAAGTCAAATTCAACATGACATTAAAATAATTATTCACCATGATCAAATAGGATTTGTTTCTGGACTGCAGGTCTGGTTCAATATCACAAATTGATCAATGTGATACATCACATTAATAGAAGAAAGGATTAGAACCATATGATCCTGCCAATAGATACAGAAAAGGCATTTGACAAAATACAGTATCCTTGTTTAATAAAAAACCATCATGGGGAGCCTGGGTGGCTTGGTCAGTTAAGCGCCCGACTTCGGCTCAGGTCATGATCTCACGGTCTGTGAGTTCGAGCCCCGCGTCGGGCTCTGTGCTGACCGCTCAGAGCCCGGAGCCTGTTTCAGATTCTGTGTCTCCCTCTCTCTCTGCCCCTCTCCTGTTCATGCTCTGTCTCTCTCTGTCTCAAAAATAAATAAATGTTTAAAAAAAATTATCAAGAAAGTCAGGATATAAGGAACATACCTTAACATCATTAAATCCATATATGAAAAGCTCACAGCTAATATCCTCCTCAATGGGGAAAAACAGAAAGCTTTCCCCCTGAGATCAGGAAAAACACAGGAATGTCCACTCTCACCACTGTTGTTTAACAGTGGAAGTTGGAAGGCCTCACCTCAGCAGTCAGAAAACAAATTGAAATAAAAGACATCCAAACTGGCAAAGAAGTCAAACTTTCACTTTTTGCAGATGGCATGATACTCTACACTGAAAACCTGAAAGACACCAAAAAGCTGCTAGTACTGATACATGAATTCAGCTAAGTTGCAGAATACAAAATCAATCTGCAGTAATCGGTTGCATTTCTATACACCAACAATGAAGCAACAGGGAGAGAAATAAAGAAATCAATCTCATTTGCAATTGCACCAAGAAACACAAAATACCTATTAATAAACCCAATCAAAGATGTAAAAGATCTGTATGCTGAAAACTATAGAAAACCTATGAAAGAAATTGAAGAAGACACAAAGAAATGGAAAAAAATTCCATGCTCATGGATTGAAGGAAAAATATTGTTAAATGTCAGTACTTCCCAAAGCAATCTACACATTCAATGCAATCCTAATCAAAATTGTACTGACAATCTTCTCAGAGCTAGAACAAGCAATCCTAAAATTTGTATGGAACCATAACAAAAGACCCTGAACAGTCAAAGTAAGGTTGAAAAAGAAAACCAAAGCAGGAGGCATCAGAATCCCGTATTTTAGCCTCTACTACAAAGCCGTAATCATCAAGACAGTCTGGTATTGGCACAAAAACAGAAACACATACCAATGTAATAGAATAGAGATCCCATAATTGGACCCACAAATGTATGGCCAACTAATCTTTGACAAAGTAGGAAAGAGTATCCAGGGGAAATGAGACAGTCTCTTTAGCCAATGGCACAGGGAGAACTGGACAACAACATGCAGAAGAATAAAACTGGATCACTTTCTTACATACAAAAAAATGAACTCAAAATGGATGAAAGACATAAATGTGAGACAGGAAACTATCAAAACCCTAGGGAAGAAAGCAGGCAACAACCTCTTTGAACTCAGCCACAACAACTTCTTACTCAACACATCTCCAAAAGGAAGGGAAATAAAAACAGAATTGAACAATTGGGACCTCATCAAGGTAAAAAGCTTCTGCACTGCAATGGAAATAATCAACAAAACTAAAAGGAAACTGATGGAATGGGAGAATATATTTGCAAATGACATATCAGATAAAAGGTTAGTATACAAAATCTGTAAAGAACATACCAAACTCAATACCCTAAAAACAAACAATTCAGTGAAGCAATGGGCAGAAGACATGAATAGACACTTTTCCAAAGAAGACATCCAGATGGCCAAGAGACCCATGAAAAGATGCTCAAAATCACTCATCATCAGGGAAATACAAATCAAAACCACGTTGAGATGCCACCTCACACAGTTCAGAGGGGCTAAAATTAACAACTCAGGAAACAACAGATGTTGGTGAGGATATGGAGAAATGAGGACCCTCTTGCATTGTTAGTGGGAATTTAAATTGGTGAAGCTCCTCTGGAAAACAGTGTGGAGTTTCCTCAAAAAATTAAAAATAGTATTACGCTATGACCCAGCAATAGCACTAGTAGGAATTTATCCAAAGGAGTGCTGATTCATAGGGGCACATACACCCCAATGTATATATCAGTGTTTTCAACAATAGCCAAATTATGGAAAGAGCCCAAATGTCCATCAACTGATGAATGGATCAAGAAGATGTGGTTTATATACACAATGAAATACTACTTGGCAAGGAGAAAGAATCAAGTCCTGCCTTTTGCAGAAACATGAATGGAACTGGAGGGTATTATGCTAAGTGAATAAGTCAGTCAAAGAAAGATAGGGGCGCCTGGGTGGCGCAGTCGGTTAGGCGTCCGACTTCAGCCAGGTCACGATCTCGTGGTCCATGAGTTCGAGCCCCGCGTCGGGCTCTGGGCTGATGGCTCGGAGCCTGGAGCCTGTTTCCGATTCTGTGTCTCCCTCTCTCTCTGCCCCTCCCCCGTTCATGCTCTGTCTCTCTCTGTCCCAAAAATAAATAAAAAACGTTGAAAAAAAAAAAAAGAAAGATATCATATGTTTTCACTCATACGTGGAATTTGAGAAACTTAACAGAAGACCATGGGGGAAGGAAGGGGGAAAATAGTTTCAGAGAGGAGATAAGCCATAAGAGACTCTTAAATACAGAAAACAAACTGAGGGTTTATTGGGGGTAGGGGGACAGGGAGAAATGCATGATGGGCATTGAGGAAGGCACTTGTTGGGATGAGTACTGAGTGTTTTACGTAAGTCATGAATCATGGGAATCTACTCCTGAAGCCAAGACCACATTGTATACACTGTATGTTAGCTAACTTGACAATAAATCATATTTAAAAATAAATAAATACATACATACATACATACATAATACATACATACATACATACATACATAAATAACAAATAAATAAATAATAAATCTGGATAGAAAAATAAATAAACATTAAAAAGAGGGTAATTGCTCTTTAACAACAAAAGCTTTGATGAAGACATAATGACAGAAAAAACTATTCAAATATTCTCTCTACCTCAATGATTTCTAAGCAGCCTGATGTGTTAATATAATTGCTTTAATGGACAGTTATCTATAACTTGCAATCTAGAATTAACCCACATCACTCATTTACTGCTGTGCCATAATTATTGATTAAAATATTGTCTCTAACAACAAATATAATTCTTTTTTGAGACTTAAAATGCAATGTAAAGACTGGGTGACACCAGGATAGTGTTGCCATCAGGTGAATCCCAACTGACTATGTATGCTTTGATATTTTAAACAGGTAGTTGGTAATGCGATTGACTCATTATTTATAGTGTTATCTGTTACTGAACCCACTTGTTTCTGACCCCAGTAGTTCTTAGCTGCACCTAAACAGTGTCGAATTACAGACCTCTACTGAATTAAAAAAAATAATCTGTTCCTTTGTGCTCCCTAATTTTATGACTTTTATATTTTCAGTCTCCCTGAAGAGTTTATATCACATTCTGTGGGTGATATTCTATCTGCACTTTCCCAGAGGGAAGTACTGCAGAGTACACTGAGTTTATATTGTCTTGAATTCTATTCTGTGGAATAGAATCCTTCTTAATATTTGAAAAGAGAGCTATAATACCAGTGGATATTTGAGAAAGTAATTTATCATGTGGCCACAGTAAGTTTAAAAAAGAAAGTCTCCTAATGTATTATACTAAGTAGAACAAGTCAGAGAAAGACAAATGATGCATGATTTCATTTGTATGTAGAATCTAAAACAAAACAAGACAAAGCAAAACAAAATCCAGACTCATATACAGGGAACAGATTAGTAGTGCAAGAGGTGAAGGAAGTTAGGGTGTGAAATCAGTGATGGGATGTAAGAAGTATAAACTTTCAGCTATAAAATAAATAAGTCATGTGGCTATAATGTACAGCATGGGGAATATGGTCAATAATATTGTATGAACTTTGTAAGGTGACAGATGGTAGCTATACTATGTGGTGAGCATTTCACAATGTATATAAATGCTGTATACCTGAAACAAATGTAATATTGTACATAAAATATACTTTAGTAAATTAAAAAAAGAAAACATCATATATGAATACATAAAAATTGGGTTGATTTTGGAGGAGATTTAATAAAGCAAAAATTCCATGAAGTAATTGAGAACTTTCCTTGATTAAAAGTAGAAAATCTAGCATTAACACAAAATGTGAAAAACCATTTTTGCAGTAAATATCTCTATAACATTATTCCCCAAACACATTTCAGGCCCAGTAGAATGCCTCTTGATCAATTGAATTTTGATTCACACCAAGCTCGTGATTATCTGTCATTATTAAATATATTTTTCCTCCTAATATCCAGTGTTTAGGTGCTAAATATACTTATATTCTTCTTAGAATATTAGCATATATTATTTGTGTTGGAAATTATGCTTAAAATAAGCATTTGAAACAGAATTTCAATTAATAATATATAGCATTCTGCCTGTGCTATCACCCAGTAAATTTAAAAAAATTCTTTTATATGTGATTAAGAGAAAAATAATGTAGGGGTGCCTGGGTGACTCAGTTGGTTAAGTGTCTGACTTCGGCTCAGGTCATGATCTCACAGTTCGTGAGTGCTGACAGCTCAGAGCCTGGAGCCTGCTTCAGATTCTGCGTCTCCCTCTCTCTCTGCCCCTCCCCAGCTTGCACTCTGTCTCTCTCTCAAAAATAAATAAACAATGAAAAAAAATTTAAAAAGTAAAACAATACAGTGAAAAGTCAGAGAAAATATTTAAAAAGAAAAAAAGCACATTTCTTCTCAAGAAAGGAAACTCAGTTTAGGAGATTGAAAAGCTTGACAAAATTCACCATGCTATTAGTGACAGACTCAGAACTAAACTCAATCTGAACAGGCTCTAAATTTAATGACCTTTTTTTTGTATACAACCCTGTAACTTAAGGCAAGTATGGTGTCATGCACAATGAGATTTTATGCAATAGTAATCATTATAAGAATAATAACTATGACACTTTTCTTAACTCTTCACCCCACTTCCTTGGGCAGAAGCATGCAAGTGCGCACACACACACACACACACTCACACACAAACGCACATATGTACTCCATTATAAAAAGACTTAAAACTATTTACTAAATAGTAATTTCCTTGGGAAGACCAAAAAGCTGACTAAAATGTGGTAATGATATATCGTAATTAAAAGTAATTAGGTAACTAAGTGACAAATAGTAAAGAAATCTTAGTAGGGAGATGATTAACTCTACAGCTATGAATGAATCAACAATTTAGCTTCAAATATGTCTAAAAATTAATTAATCAAATATCTCAAGGCACACACTCACTGCAATGCATGAAATTCCAGATATTAGAGGTAACTCTCATTTTATTGGAAGGCCAGGTCTCTACGGCAAGGCTGTATGCTCAATAATATATTCCATAGATACCCCTTTCTCCCTGCAAGATAAGTAGGAATAAACATTGTATTTGATTCTTCATGTTTCATCATTTTCTAGTACATTAAAGAATAATGGAAAAAGTCTAACAGTAAATGTAGGATAGCAAGGCAAACAACAATTTTGAATTCAATACTAACAAAGAGGAACTTATTTTTGGGTCTTTAATTCAGTAGAATTTTCTGGATAAGGACCTTAGTTTTTTCTTTGGTTCATAATGGTAAACTAGCAAAAATTTGTATGTTTGACAAAAATATATTAACTTCAAGAATTTTAGAAAACATTAGGCTATATATATAAAATGTTCTTTTTCTAATTAAATACCATTTACACTACATACCAGATTAATATTACTCTATGAATGTTTTATATAATTAGAATTTAATTTATATATTTATTTAAAATTTAAAATATACATTCCTAAAAGAGAGATTCTTATAAGTGTAATGATTTATTCTCTTCATTGTGTAATGAACTAAGATTTTAACAATAGAATATTGTTGGGCAGCCTGGGTGGTTCAGTTGGCTAGGAATCTGACTTCGGCTCAGGTCATGATTTTGCAGTTTGTGAGTTCAAGCCCCACGTCGGGCTTTGTGCTGACAGCTCAGAGCTTGGAGCCTGCTTCGGATTCTGTTTCCTTCTCTCTCTGCTCCCCTCCTGCTTGCATTCTGTCTGTCTCTCAAAAATTAAGATAATAAAAGACATTACAAAATGTTTACAAAAATTATTATAATGTGAGTGTGCTGCTTCAAATTGTTTTTATCATAAAGTTTAAAGATTCTCTGTAACTTTCTTATTTTCCAGTTTAAATTAGCTATTGCAATTTTAGAATCAAATTATAAACCTATAACTTCTATAAGACACAATGCTTGTAAATACATTTTAATTGTCTCCAGTTGAATATACTCTACACATGCACCTATTACAGTTTGATTGTATGTTATGGAAGATGAGGCAATATTGAGAATAGAGTTATTAATTTCAGGTTGGAGCCAGATCATGGAAGATCTTAAATACAAGTCCAGGAAATTTGGACTCTGTTTATTAAGTTGTGGAACAGATAAAACTACCAAAAGATTGTGATTCACAAATCACTCTAAATTAAATACAATCAATCACTTTAAAATTTCTACTTCAGGGGCATGTGAGTGGCTCAGCCAGTTAAGCCTCTGACTCCTGGTATTGACTCAGGTCATGATCTCATGGTTCCTGAGACTGAGCTCCACATCGGGCTCTGCACTGACAACATGGAGTTGGCTTGGGATTCTCTTGCTCCCTCTCTCTTTCTGCCCCTCACCTGATTTCTCTCTCTCTCTCTGTCTTTCTCTCCCTCTCAAAATAAACATTAAAAATAAAAAATTCTACTTTATAATATTTATTTTATTTTTTTCCCAGAATTCAGAGTCTTTATTTTAATAGTGGTTTCTCCATTTCTTTATTCTTGGCAAGTTAACAAGTTTTATAAATATCATAGTTAAATTTAAAAATATATAACCTATATAAAATAAGTTTCTGATAATAATAGTGTAATTTTTCTTTACTTGTTTCATCATACATATGACACACTAAATAAAGATGACATGAAGATTTAGCAAAAAATATTAAAAATAAATATTTCAGCGAAAAAGAAATGAGCTAATAATAATGCAGATTTTTCTAACAGAAATGTTGTAAAGCACTAGAATTTCATAAATTGAAATATACATTAAAAATCCATTTAAAATCTCTTTATCCAGTACAATTTTATGTAATTTTTACTAAATAGTATTACCAGAGAAACTCATATTTACATGTATCAAGTATCCTATGTATCAAAAAATATTGTGAAACACATGATTCTATGCTTTGCCTAAAATAAACTACAAGAGCACCTGAGTAAATCAGGCAATTAAGCATCGGACTTTGGCTCAGGTCATGATCTCACAGCTGATGGGTTCAAGCCCCATGTTTGGCTCTGTGCTGATAGCTCAGGGCCTGGAAACTTCTGACTCTGTATCTCCATCTCTCTCTGCCCTCCTCTGTTCACGTTTTCTCTCTCTCTCTCTCTCTCTCTCTCTCTCTCTCTCTCTCTCTCAAAAAGAATAAAATAAAACATTAAAATAAACTACAAAGTATTCAGGATAAAGTCAAAAATAGCACATTATGAAACAATTTCATTCCTGTCAGAAGAGGCAGCTTTACACAGGCCTATTCAAAACAAGTCATTACAAATTTTGCTCCAAAATGTGTATCCATGTTAAGTTTGAGTAGAAATATTATTGCTCTTAGATAGGTAAAATACTTTTATGGAAAAAAATTTTAAATGACATATTAAAAAGAAAGATAAAACTATTTTGAAAACTTAGATGCTGCCATCCACAGCTACTTTGGAAAAATAATAACCTCTCCTTTCTTTTTTCTTAATTTTTTTAATGTTTGCTTATTTTTGAGACAGAGAGAGACAGAGCATGAACGGGGGAGGGTCAGAGAGAGAGGGAGACACAGAATCTGAAACAGACTCCAGGCTCTGAGCTGTCAGCACAGAGCCTGATGCAGGGCTCGAACTCACGGACCACGAGATCATGACCTGAGCCAAAGTCGGACGCTTAACCGACTGAGCTACCCTGGCGCCTCTGATCTCTCCTTTCTGATCCTCTGCTTTGTCACATTTGCTAGCTAATATGTTGTTAATATACCTCACCTTCTAGACATTCACAGTCATAAGAAACTCAATGTACACCAAAAGGAAATGCATTAACAATATTTGTGTGGCATTTTATATGTTGAAAGAATGCCCTTAAAGATCTTGCAGTGTTTTGCTAGTTTTAAAAAGTTTCATTTGATATAATGAAAGAAGGTGTAAACATTTATCGTGGCTTGCTGATTTCAAAGGACAGTAATTCAGGCTAAAAAATTGAATTTAGCAATCTTTTTGATGCCTTACTAGATTCAGACTCTTACTTTGTATTGCCTAACAAATAGTTGAAATCTTCAGTTCAAGAGAGACCTTGGAAACTGTTATGTCACATCTATTTCCTGATTTGTCTGTAAAGATGGCACATTAGATGATTAGTTTGTCAGTTCTAAGGTAATATCATTCTTCAGTAATGCATGTTTTATAACTTCTCCTGTTTTTGGTTTGCAGAGAGTCAGTGCCCAGTAGTATCCAGACATTTAAGCCAGTTTCATTAAAATATTATCTCTGGAATATACATTTTTTTTAACAGCATCCGTTAATGACATGCAGTGTTCCAATTAATCTAAAGGACTGTTGATCAGCACATTGGCTTTTCTGTCTCTGGTTTTTCTATATACATCACCATGAAAAAGTTTCACTTTTGAAACTTTCACAACAATGAAAATAATAACATTTTTTTTTTCCATTTTGGGGACTTATTAATTCCCAAAGACTACTTAAATTGGGGAGAGAAGAAATTAGAAGTTGTAAAGGATCGACACTAATATTGAACTATGATATACACTCATTTTATAGGTCCAGACAAAATGCCTTGTTATTTGAACTTGGTGATTTGCATACACAATGAAATATTAATGTAGAAAAGCTCCAGTTGTCTTGTGTGGAAACATTCATACACAGATTTAAACAAGTTAATAATTCTTCATATAAATGTTCACCCAAACAAAAAAGACCATTTTCATGAGCTCTAAATATACACAATTTGACTTCCTAAAATAAGTTACATCTTAATATTGGCATTTGCAAACCTCACAGAGGACATTATATGATGAGCTGCAAGAATATAAAAACATCCAGGAAGAAAATACTGGAAATATTTTGATATCAGATCACATTACCCTGTATCATTGTCTAGTTTGGAAAATTCAGAAATATCAAATGTACATTTTGTTTATTGTGAAAGTACCTAACCTTTATTTAAGATGTCACCCTCACCTTATTCCTTAAATTATTATTACTTGGTGAACTTAAAAACGTATAAATCAGCTAGGCTAGTTTAAAAAAAAACAACAAAACACCATATATCGTTATGAGATAAAATTCAGAAAAATCTATCATAAGAGTTTGATATTGACCTCATACAACTATTACTAATTTATAACTTATTTTGGGAAACCTAAAAACAGAACTAAAGCTAGCATATTTTGTAATGTTTTTAAGGTACTTATTTTTGTTTCAGAAATTCCAAATTAATAAAAATTCATTTTCTGAAATTCAAACACAGCTTTTTATTGTTTTGTAACTTTTAAAGATATTTATTTGGAAGTAAAAATCACAAAATTCCAAAAATAGTGTAAGCTAATCCAATCTTATAAGCATTTGAGCTTTCCTTTGTTGGTACTACATATGTATGGCCATTTCAATAATTATATTAGGTTCACTCTACTTCCCATGTCCAGGGGAAAATCAATTACCCTGTTGTTCATAAAAAATAAACAGTCCATCATTTGAATGAAAGTGTTTGTGTTTGATGAGCTCATTAATTGGTACCTTCAAATACAATTTGTATAAGATATTACATGTTTGTCCTTTTTTCTCAAATATTGAAAATGCATACTTACGTGGCAATTTTATGCATCCATAATTGTCTTCAATATAGCTATTGAACAAAAGAAGTGATTCAAAATTAAATGATATAAAAAACAGTTAATTTACATTACAGGGCTGGAACTAGGTTGAGGTGAGGTACCTAGGGCACAAAATTTAGAGGTGCTCACTCTCAAGTTCATGCAAATTACTCTGATAGTGAAATCTTGTCTCACTGTGGTCCAGACCTGACTTATTAAAGCTTACATATAGAAAATCAATCATTTTTATTACTTTACTTAAAAATATTATTTTGATTTTATCAGAGTACATACTCATACTTGACTCAACAAAATGAGTATTATAGGTAGGTATTTTCACTTAATATAATCAGTACACTTGGCACAAAGTATACCATTATGTTTTTGCATACCAACCACTGAGATACAGATGCACATAGGAATAAAGAGTATTTTCTCAAAAATAATGATTTATTGCCACAAAATACAAATCCCTCTGTTTCATGGTCCATGAAAGTGGAGTTTCAAAATCTTAAAGATGAACTGAGTGCTCAAAATTTGAATAAAATGAAACAACTTGTATCAAAGGAGGATGGAACCAAAAGGAAGATTGATCAGACTCAAGTACCACTGATTAAAAAGGATAGATCCATTCTTTTTATAATCTTGAGCATTATAATGCTTTAATCATCATAAATGTTATAATTAAAGAGGAAGAATAGTATTTATAACTGCAAGGAAAATATCTCATATAGAAAACAAAGGCAGTTAATTAGGCCCACCTATAAAATATTCTGTAAGTGGAAGGGGCATTATAGATCATAAGAGAAAACAGACTTGGAAACAGGTTCATAAAAGACTAGTCAAACCTCCTGACTGCTACCTCATTCAGCGACTTTTTTATAAGACATTAACTTACCTCCGTGATTCACATCACTCAATTCACTTTTGTTTTACCAGTGATAACGCCAAGAAGCATACATAAAGATACACACACACACACACACACACACACACTTCAAATAAATAACCTGGACACATCTTGAAGCTTCACTTAAAATGTTCCACTTTATTTGACTGTAGGATTCTAATATAGCCATTGTTAGATATTTATCTTATGCCCAAAAAAATGTTTAGAGCAAACATGTGCCATCTTCCCCCAGGTCTCATATTTGACTTTTTAATGTATAATTTAATGTTACTAGACTGATGACAATTCATAAAACAGGGAAATTTTATGAATAGAAGTACTGCAGATATATTAGAGGCAAAATAATTTGATTAAAAGTAAATAACACATGAGTACATATTCAGAATACACTGAATACAACAAAAGATATTTTGATTCTTGTTATGTTTCACTTAAAATATCTCAAAGGAAAAACTTGATGTTTTTATTGACTTTAAAATTGTCCATATTCAAAGAAAACAGAGACCCACATACTGCTTTTAGGCATTAAAAAAAAAGCATCTCAGTGTGACATTCCTTCAAAGAAAAATATTCTGAGAAAAAAGTGTTCTTGTTTTTGAGAGAATTTTTGTTTTGGTTAGTTTATCTTTCATATCTTTGCTAGATCGTCTTATATCAGGATGCTGGGACCCCAACATTACCATAAAATATTTCCATACTTATTTTCCATATTTTTGTAAAGTGAATGGACATCTTCATGAGTAGGGAAATATTCCTTTAGCTCAGTTATAATAACTGAGAATATTCCAAGCATCCCAGATAAAATGAAAGCAACTACTAACATCCTTAAAATCAGAGGCAGAAGCCACAGTGAACTAGAGTAGAATGAAGAGACTCATGGAGGAGACTGAACATGTTTTGGTCCTTAAAGTAAAATTTGGGAAAATAGAGAGGAAATAAAATTACCAACCAGTAAGAATTAAATGAGCTAAAGCCCAGGTCATTTCTTTGCAATAGGGCTTTTAGTTGCCTTTAAGATAAATTTAGGAAGATATATTAGGGCTATGTTATAGACAAAGTTGTGGAAGCAATAAATACCAGACTAAAGGAGTTTTGATATTCTTAGAACACTATTTTTTCAAATCCTTATCAACTGGGAAAATTACATTTACCATCTAATCTACACTTTCTCAATTCCCATTCATTCCTCAAAACATTGTTATCTAGCCTCTAGCTCACTACCCACATTCCTCATCTGGTTAGCAGTGGCTTCCTATTTGCCAAACTCAAAGGCTATTTTTTCATTTGCATACCTTTCTGTGTCACTTGACACCTTTTCTCATTCATTTATTCTTTTTGAGTTTCTTTTTTTTTTTAATTTTTTTCAACGTTTTTTATTTATTTTTGGGACAGAGAGAGACAGAGCATGAACGGGGAAGGGGCAGAGAGAGAGGGAGACACAGAATCGGAAACAGGCTCCAGGCTCTGAGCCATCAGCCCAGAGCCTGACGCGGGGCTCGAACTCACGGACCGCGAGATCGTGACCTGGCTGAAGTCGGACGCTTAACCGACTGCGCCACCCAGGCGCCCCTCTTTTTGAGTTTCTAATCCTTGGCTTCCATGCTGAAATTCCTTTCCAATTTGATGATATTAATCTCTTTGTGTGGTGTGTGTGTGTGTATACTGCATCATCTGTCCATGGCTTAAGTTTAGTTTTTCTTAGAGTTACATTCTTCATCTTTTGTTCTCATAACTTTATACTCTCCTTTTTTTCATATATGGCCTATATCTTGATGAGCTATAATTCCCATATATAGCCCTGGGCTTTCTCTGCAATTTTGACAGATATATAAAACTACCTTGGGGCGCCTGGGTGGCTCAGTCGGTTTAACGTCCGACTTCAGCTCAGGTCACTATCTCACGGTCCGTGAGTTAGAGCCCTGCGTCAGGCTCTGGGCTGATGGCTCAGAGCCTGGAGCCTGCTTCCGATTCTGTGTCTCCCTCTCTCTCTGCCCCTCCCCAGTTCATGCTTTGTCTCTCTCTGTCCCAAAAATAAAATAAACGTTAAAAAAAATTAAAAAAAAAAACTACCTTATGTACATCTTCCTATCAGTGGCCCATTGAACCTCAAACTCAACATTCCCCAAATGGGATCAATCCCCTCCAACTCCATTTTCCCAAATCTGGCCCATTATCTATTATTAGCTCACGGAAGTCACCATTCACTCAAATCACTCAAATTAAAAACGTAGGTAATATCCTATGTTTTCTTCTCTCCTGCCCCCTCCCCCATTCCAATGATTCAATAATTTTTTAACTTTAAATTTGAAATATTATTAAAATAATACAAATAAAAGCAGGTAATATTTTTTGAAAATTTACTATATGCCAGACATGTGCCAAGAACTTTAAGAACACCTCATTTTTTAAAATTTTATTTATTTTTGAGAGAGAGAGAGCATGCGCACAGGTGGAGGAGGGGCAGAGAGAAGGAGACACTGAATCCTAAGCAGGCTCCAAGCTGTCAGCACAGAACCTGAGGCGGGGCTCGAATTCACAAACCGCAAGATCATGACCTGAACGGAAGTCGGACACTTAACTGACTGAGCCACTCAGGCACCCCTAAGAATACCTCATTTAATTCTTATATTACAGGAACTATTTTTCTTGGTCACTTATATGAAAAATGAAGCTTAGCATTAGGACCATTTAGTACCTTGCCACATGTCACAGAGGTTAATAATCACTAGAACTGGTATTTAAATACAAATATTTAAAAATTACACATTCCATACTCTTACACACAATAGTAGCATTTACTGCTTCCTGTCTCTACTCCACTCTCCTATTTTAGGGTACTCTACATCTTTCACATGGGCAAATGCAATAGCTGCTTGACTAGCATTCATCATATATCTCGTCCATGATGTGGTCACAGCTTACTTTTCAGCCTTAGATTTCACCTATCCCTCCCTATGTCATAGTTTATGCTGCAGGGATATTAAGTTGCTTGCAGTTTTCTATTACACAAGATGCTGTTTTTAGTCTTTGCAAATTCATTTGTGTTTTTTCTAGTGGAGGTCTGCTCTTTGACATTCTCTTAACATGATTAAATTCCAGGGACTTTTTTGTGACTCAGCTCAAGCTCCTGTATGAAGCCTTCCTTGACCAACTTCCTTCTTATGATAATTATGTAAAATCTTATTCTACCCACTCTCAGTGGTTTGAGAGGATGATTTTTGTATTCCTAGAATAGGCACATCCCTGAAACGCAATATGTGTATAATCTTTGAATAAGAAAGTATGATGGGGAATATGGCGGCGTAGGAGGACGCTGGGCTCACCGCGCGTCCTGCTGATCACTTAGATTCCACCTACACCTGCCTAAAGAACCCAGAAAACCGCCAGAGGATTAGCAGAACGGAGTCTCCGGAGCCAAGCGCAGACGAGAGGCCCACGGAAGAGGGTAGGAAGGGCGGCGAGGCGGTGCGCGCTCCAGGGACTGGCGGGAGGGAGCCGGGGCGGAGGGGCGGCTCGCCGGCCAAGCAGAGCCCCCGAGTCGGGCTGGCAAAAGCGGAGGGGCCGGACGGACTGTGTTCCGACAGCAAGCGCGACTTAGCCTCTGGGAGGTCAGAAGTTAACAGCTCTGCTCAGAAAGCGGGAAGGCTGGAGGACAAAGGGAGGGAGAGCTGCTGAGCCCCCGGACGGCAGAGCTCAGCTTGGCGGGGAACAAAGGCGCTCGCCAGCGCCATCTCCCCCGCCCATCCCCCAGCCAAAATCCCAAAGAGAACCAGTTCCTGCCAGGGAACTTGCTCGCTCCGCGCAAACACCCAACTCTGTGCTTCTGCGGAGCCAAACCTCCGGCAGCGGATCTGACTCCCTCCCGCTGCCACAGGGCCCCTCCTGAAGTGGATCACCTAAGGAGAAGCGAGCTAAGCCTGCCCCTCCCGCCCCCGTGCACCTTGCCTACCCACCCCAGCTAATACGCCAGCTCCCCAGCACCACAAGCCTGGCAGTGTGCAAGTAGACCAGACGGGCCACACCACCCCACAGTGAATCCCGCCCCTAGGAGAGGGGAAGAGAAGGCACACACCAGTCTGACTGTGGCCCCAGCGGTGGGCTGGGGGCAGACATCAGGTCGGACTGCGGCCCCGCCCACCAACTCCAGTTATACACCACAGCACGGGGGAAGTGCCCTGCGGGTCCTCGCCACTCCAGGGACTGTCCAAAATGACCAAACGGAAGAATTCCCCTCAGAAGAATCTCCAGGAAATAACAACAGCTAATGAACTGATCAAAAAGGATTTAAATAATATAACAGAAAGTGAATTTAGAATAATAGTCATAAAATTAATCGCTGGGCTTGAAAACAGTATACAGGACAGCAGAGAATCTCTTGCCACAGAGATCAAGGGACTAAGGAACAGTCACGAGGAGCTGAAAAACGCTTTAAATGAAATGCAAAACAAAATGGAAACCACGACGGCTCGGATTGAAGAGGCAGAGGAGAGAATAGGTGAACTAGAAGATAAAGTTATGGAGAAAGAGGAAGCTGAAAGAAAGAGAGATAAAAAAAATCCAGGAGTATGAGGGGAAAATTAGAGAACTAAGTGATACAATAAAAAGAAATAATATACGCATAATTGGTATTCCAGAGGAGGAAGAGAGAGGGAAAGGTGCTGAAGGAGTACTTGAAGAAATTATAGCTGAGAACTTCCCTGAACTGGGGAAGGAAAAAGGCATTGAAATCCAAGAGGCACAGAGAACTCCCTTCAGACGTAACTTGAATCGATCTTCTGCACGACATATCATAGTGAAACTGGCAAAATACAAGGATAAAGAGAAAATTCTGAAAGCAGCAAGGGATAAACATGCCCTCACATATAAAGGGAGACCTATAAGACTCGTGACTGATCTCTCCTTTGAAACTTGGCAGGCCAGAAAGGCTTGGCACGATATCTTCAGTGTGCTAAACAGAAAAAATATGCAGCCGAGAATCCTTTATCCAGCAAGTCTGTCATTTAGAATAGAAGGAGAGATAAAGGTCTTCCCAAACAAACAAAAACTGAAGGAATTTGTCACCACGAAACCAGCCCTACAAGAGATCCTAAGGGGGATCCTGTGAGACAAAGTACCAGAGACATCACTACAAGCATAAAACATACAGACATCACAATGACTCTAAACCCGTATCTTTCTATAATAACACTGAATGTAAATGGATTAAATGCGCCAACCAAGAGACATAGGGTATCAGAATGGATAAAAAAACAACACCCATCTATTTGCTGTCTACAAGAGACTCATTTTAGATCTGAGGACACCTTTAGATTGAGAGTGAGGGGATGGAGAACTATTTATCATGCTACTGGAAGCCAAAAGAAAGCTGGAGTAGCCATACTTATATCAGACAAACTAGACTTTAAATTAAAGGCTGTAACAAGAGATGAAGAAGGGCATTATATAATAATTACAGGGTCTATCCATCAGGAAGAGCTAACAATTATAAATGTCTATGCGCCAAATACCGAAGCCCCCAGATATATAAAACAGTTACTCATAAACATAAGCAACCTTATCGATAAGAATGTGGTCATTGCAGGGGACTTTAACACACCACTTACAGAAATGGATAGATCATCTAGACACACAGTCAATAAAGAAACAAGGGCCCTGAATGATACATTGGATCAGATGGACTTGACAGATATATTTAGAACTCTGCATCCCAAAGCAACAGAATATACTTTCTTCTCGAGTGCACATGGAACATTCTCCAAGATAGATCATATACTGGGTCACAAAACAGCCCTTCATAAGTTTACAAGAATTGAAATTATACCATGCATACTTTCAGACCACAATGCTATGAAGCTTGAAATCAACCACAGGAAAAAGTCTGGAAAACCTCCAAAAGCATGGAGGTTAAAGAACACCCTACTAACGAATGAGTGGGTCAACCAGGCAATTAGAGAAGAAATTAAAAAATATATGGAAACAAACGAAAATGAAAATACAACAATCCAAACGCTTTGGGATGCAGCGAAGGCAGTCCTGAGAGGAAAATACATTGCAATCCAGGCCTATCTCAAGAAACAAGAAAAATCCCAAATACAAAATCTAACAGCACACCTAAAGGAAATAGAGGCAGAACAGCAAAGGCAGCCTAAACCCAGCAGAAGAAGAGAAATCATAAAGATCAGAGCAGAAATAAACAATATAGAATCTAAAAAAACTGTAGAGCAGATCAACGAAACCAAGAGTTGGTTTTTTGAAAAAATAAACAAAATTGACAAACCTCTAGCCAGGCTTCTCAAAAAGAAAAGGGAGATGACCCAAATAGATAAAATCATGAATGAAAATGGAATGATTACAACCAATCCCTCAGAGATACAAACAATTATCAGGGAATACTATGAAAAATTATATGCCAACAAATTGGACAACCTGGAAGAAATGGACAAATTCCTAAACACCCACACTCTTCCAAAACTCAATCAGGAGGAAATAGAAAGCTTGAACAGACCCATAACCAGCGAAGAAATTGAATCGGTTATCAAAAATCTCCCAACAAATAAGAGTCCAGGACCAGATGGCTTCCCAGGGGAGTTCTACCAGACGTTTAAAGCAGAGATAATACCTATCCTTCTCAAGCTATTCCAAGAAATAGAAAGGGAAGGAAAACTTCCAGACTCATTCTATGAAGCCAGTATTACTTTGATTCCTAAACCAGACAGAGACCCAGTAAAAAAAGAGAACTACAGGCCAATATCCCTGATGAATATGGATGCAAAAATTCTCAATAAGATACTAGCAAATCGAATTCAACAGCATATAAAAAGAATTATTCACCATGATCAAGTGGGATTCATTCCTGGGATGCAGGGCTGGTTCAACATTCGCAAATCGATCAACGTGATACATCACATTAACAAAAAAAAAGAGAAGAACCATATGATCCTGTCAATCGATGCAGAAAAGGCCTTTGACAAAATCCAGCACCTTTCTTAATAAAAACCCTTGAGAAAGTCGGGATAGAAGGAACATACTTAAAGATCATAAAAGCCATTTATGAAAAGCCCACAGCTAACATCATCCTCAATGGGGAAAAACTGAGAGCTTTTTCCCTGAGATCAGGAACACGACAGGGATGCCCACTCTCACCGCTGCTGTTTAATATAGTGCTGGAAGTTCTAGCATCAGCAATCAGACAACAAAAGGAAATCAAAGGCATCCAAATTGGCAAAGATGAAGTCAAGCTTTCGCTTTTTGCAGATGACATGATATTATACATGGAAAATCCGATAGACTCCACCAAAAGTCTGCTAGAACTGATACATGAATTCAGCAAAGTTGCCGGATACAAAATCAATGTACAGAAATCAGTTGCATTCTTATACACTAACAATGAAGCAACAGAAAGACAAATAAAGAAACTGATCCCATTCACAATTGCACCAAGAAGCATAAAATACCTAGGAATAAATCTAACCAAAGATGTAAAAGATCTGTATGCTGAAAACTATAGAAAGCTTATGCAGGTAATTGAAGAAGATATAAAGAAATGGAAAGACATTCCCTGCTCATGGATTGGAAGAATAAATATTGTCAAAATGTCAATACTACCCAAAGCTATCTACACATTCAATGCAATCCCAATCAAAATTGCACCAGCATTCTTCTCGAAACTAGAACAGGCAATCCTAAAATTCATATGGAACCACAAAAGGCCCCGAATAGCCAAAGTAATTTTGAAGAAGAAGACCAAAGCAGGAGGCATCACAATCCCAGACTTTAGCCTCTACTACAAAGCTGTCATCATCAAGACAGCATGGTATTGGCATAAAAACAGACACATAGACCAATGGAATCGAATAGAAACCCCAGAACTAGACCCACAAACGTATGGCCAACTCATTTTTGACAAAGCAGGAAAGAACATCCAATGGAAAAAAGACAGTCTCTTTAACAAATGGTGCTGGGAGAACTGGACAGCAACATGCAGAAGGTTGAAACTAGACCACTTTCTCACACCATTCACAAAAATAAACTCAAAATGGATAAAGGACCTGAATGTGAGACAGGAAACCATCAAAACCTTAGAGGAGAAAGCAGGAAAAGACCTCTCTGACCTCAGCCGTAGCAATCTCTTACTCGGCACATCCCCAAAGGCAATGGAATTAAAAGCAAAAGTGAATTACTGGGACCTTATGAAGATAAAAAGCTTCTGCACAGCAAAGGAAACAACCAACAAAACTAAAAGGCAACCAACGGAATGGGAAAAGATATTTGCAAATGACACATCGGACAAAGGGCTAGTATCCAAAATCTATAAAGAGCTCATCAAACTCCACACCCGAAAAACAAATAACCCAGTGAAGAAATGGGCAGAAAACATGAATAGACACTTCTCTAAAGAAGACATCCGGATGGCCAATAGGCACATGAAAAGATGTTCAACGTCGCTCCTCATCAGGGAAATACAAATCAAAACCACACTCAGATACCACCTCACGCCAGTCAGAGTGGCCAAAATGAAGAAATCAGGAGACTATAGATGCTGGAGAGGATGTGGAGAGACGGGAACCCTCTTGCACTGTTGGTGGGAATGCAAATTGGTGCAGCCGCTCTGGAAAGCAGTGTGGAGGTTCCTCAGAAAATTAAAAATAGACCTACCCTATGACCCAGCAATAGCACTGCTAGGAATTTATCCAAGGGATACAGGAGTACTGATGCATAGGGGCACTTGTACCCCAATGTTTATAGCAGCACTCTCAACAATCGCCAAATTATGGAAAGAGCCTAAATGTCCATCAACTGATGAATGGATAAAGAAATTGTGGTTTATATACAGAATGGAATACTACGTGGCAATGAGAAAGAATGAAATATGGCCTTTTGTAGCAACGTGGATGGAACTGGAGAGTGTGATGCTAAGTGAAATAAGCCATACAGAGAAAGACAGATACCATATGGTTTCACTCTTATGTGGATCCTGAGAAACGTAACAGAAACACATGGGGGAGGGGAAGGGAGAAAAAAAAAAAAAAAGAGGTTAGAGTGGGAGAGAGCCAAAGCATAAGAGACTGTTAAAAACTGAGAACAAACTGAGGGTTGATGGGGGGTGGGAGGGAGGGCAGGGTGGGTGATGGGTATTGAGGAGGGCACCTTTTGGGATGAGCACTGGGTGTTGTATGGAAACCAATTTGACAGTAAATTTCATATATTAAAAAAAAAAAAAAAAAGAAAGTATGATGAAAAATACTGTGAGATAATTGGCTAAGGAATGCAGGATCATAATGGAAGATCAAGAATAAATAAAGAAAAAAGAAAATTTTTTAAAATTACCTACAATCTAACCAACTCAATGATGTAATTTTAGTGCATATTTTTCCAATATTTTCTATGTATATATTTCAATGATTTTTATTTTGTAAAATAGAAATCATTGTTTTTCATTTTATTAAATTTTATTATTTAAAACAAAAAGTTTGATGCCTTTACACATTACATTATATAGATATTCCATAATGCATTTAGGTATCAAACATTGTTGCATGTTTCAATTTTATGCTATTATAAGCAATGCTATAATGAACCTTATTGAATATAAATCTCTCTGTGCACTGACCCAACAGCCAGCATAATTCAGAGAGAAACACTGGAGAAGATTCTATTAAAATCAGTAATAAGCTTAAATGGCTATTTGTTTAAAATTGTTTTCGACATTTCATTCAAAACAATAACATGAGGAAAATAACAAATATTGTAAAGGTAAATATAGTCCTACTAATATTTGTTATTAATTGTTATCTTCTACTGAGAAACTCCAAAAGAAACTTGTGGCAGTATGTAAATGAACAGCTTTTAGAAGTAAACTTTGGTAATGTGTACCTAAATCTGTAATTTTACTTCCAGAAATTTATTGTACATATCTTGTCAGTTATAAATTGACCTAATAGATAATTTATCATTATTAAGTACTTTTTATATAGTAGCTGTTATTTGTAGTAGAGAAAATAGTTTTAGCTCACAGATAGCTCTAGAAGTTGACGTTAACTTACCACAAAAATGGAGAGATATATTTGACTCTTCTTTTAAAAAAATAGTATATTTAAATCTTTGTGTTCTATTTGCAGCATGGGCAGTTAAGCTATCTAATAAGCAATTATATATTGAAGATTATTCAGCATTTTCAATTTGTCCTTTGAAAGGGTGATTGATCAATGACTCAGTATATTAACCATTTTGATAAAAGTGACCTTTTATTTGATCACTGTCTAGTGATTCACAAGAATGTATGTGCATTAAAATTGCATTTGGAGGTCAGAATCTCTCCCATGAGATTATTATAGAGTAGGTGTGAATTGAAGCTTAGCTCTCGTTATTTTTCATCCACTTCACAGGTGATTTGGGTGTGCAAACAGGGATGATATTTACTGAACACAAACATATGTCCATTAGATGAATCCTTATCCACATATTTGAAACATTGCTCATTAATAACCTTACTTTCGAGACTCAGCTTTTCAAAGGCAGATACAGTAGCTTTGTTAGTTTTTTATCCTCAATAATTAGTTCAGTTTTCAGCACATATGCTCAAGAAATATTTGTTTGTTTGTTTAATGTAGTCAAAAAGAACTCATTAAATCAATGAAGAACCATGCCCTTGGTTAGATTCATAGAAAGTGACAAAATTTGTATGAAATAATCCAGTGAAGAAATGGGCAGAAGACATGAAAAGACATTTTTCCAAAGAAGACATACAGATGGCTAACAGACACATGAAATCTCTATTTAAAATTTTTTTCAATAATTTAGTGTTTATTTATTTTTGATACAGAGAGAGACAGAGCATAAGCAGGGGAGGGGCAGAGAGAGAGGGAGACTCATAATCTGAAGCAGGCTCCATGCTTCAAGCTGTCAGCACAGAGCCCGATGCGGGGCTCAAACCCATGGACCGTGAGATCATGACCTGAGCCTAGGTCAGATGCTTAACCAACTGAGCCACCCAGGTGTCCCTCCTTTTTTTTTTAATTTAATGTTTACTTATTTTTGAGACAGAGAGAGACAGAGCGTGAGAAGGGGAGGGGCAGAGAGGGAAATCCCTATATAAAAATCAAACACAAAACTACTGTTGGAACAAGTATTAAAATTCATTTTTTTCCTTACTTGAACTCTTTTTTGAGTAGAGTTGACAAACAATGTTACATTAGTTTCAGGTATGTAACATGGATTAAACAAGTGTGTACATTATGCTATGGCTATGTTCACTGGAAGTGTAGCTATGATCTGTCCTAATACAACACTATTACCACATCTTTAACTGTATTCCTTTTGCTATGTCTTTTATTCTCATGACTTTCTCACTCCATAACTGGAAGCCTGTATCTCCCACTCACCTTCACCCATTTTTCCCAACCTCCCACCCACCTGCCCTCTGCCTACTATCAGTTTAACAATGCTCTTTTTTTTTAATTCTTTTTTTCTAAGAAGGAGAAGTCTCTTTAAGGAAAATCAAAAATGATTTTGCTAGAAAAGCATTTTCAGCATTAAAGTGCTAATGGGAATACTGGACATTTCCCAAGTAATAATTCACAATGTACATTGTGAATTTCTACCTTTAAAATAAAACAAATTATTAGAGCAAGTGGAAGTATAAAATTATGTGTACTACCGAACTATTTTCACTGAATAATGTTAAAACATGATCAATTATTAAACTGATTTTAGCAGTTTTTTAAATACTTGATTTTTAGACAGAGGCAGGGTGAACCTGGTATTTATTTTATTTTCTGACTGGCTTGTAAATTTCTACAAACAGCAACCAGTGGTACACATTAACATATAACATATAACATATAACATATAACATATAACATATAACACTCCACCCTCAACACCTATGCACATGCACACACACACACACACACACCTTGACCTAAATTTATTGTAATAGATGAATATAGGTTTTTAAGCTGCCATGTTCTTAACTAGTACTGATGCTTTTTTTTAAGTTTTTAAATATTTATTTTTGAAAGAGACAAACAATGTGAAAGCAGGGGAGGGGCAGGGAGAGAGGAAGATACAGAATCTGAAGCAGGCTTCAGGCTCTGAGCTGTCAGCACAGAGCCCAACAGTGGGCTCAAACATACTAACTATGAGACCATGACTCGAGCTGAAGTCGGCTGCTTAACAGGCTAAGCCACCCAGTGTCCCTTCTTTTTAAAAAAATGTTAATTTTTTTATTTGAGGGAGAGCACACGTGTGAGCAGGGTAGGGGCAGAGAAAGAGGGAGAGAGAGAATCCCAAGCAGGCTGTGCACTGTGAGCATGGAGCCCGATGTGGGGTGTGATCTCAGGAACTGAGAGATCATGAACTGAGCTGAAATCAAGACTCAGATGCTTAACCGTCTGAGCCACCAAGGCACCCAAGTACTGATGGTTTTCAATTAATATTTTAAACGTCAAATATAATACATTGTCAACAGAAAAGACAACTTTATTCACTTTAGTTATTTCTTTACCACTTTTATCTGTTTTATAAAATGTAAGACAAAATCAGGAGACCCCCATAGATGAGTGTAAATAACACCATGTTTAATGTACATGGGATGCTTCTTCTTTCCTCTCTGTCTTTTCTTAAATATTTGTTCACACACTGGAGTTTACTGAAATTGCTGTTCATTAGTAATGGAGGGCGTATACTATTCCTACCTCTTTCAGAGTTATCTGTTGGACTAAATCTCTCAATAACTTAGCCAGAGAACACATGATCATATATTTCGTTCTCTCTTTTTCTTTTTTACATGAGATAGAAATAGAATGAAAAGCCCCAGAAAAATTAATGGTACACATAATGAACTATCTAGAGTCTACTTTAAATCCAGAGACCAGTATGTTAAAATCAGAATATTTAGAACGGAATTGATCATCTTCATCCAACACAGTTATGATAGACAGAATTCCAAAATGCACGTCTCTCGAGATATATTTCCTAAACTCTGGGACTGTGAATATGATGAGATGCTTGTGATTATGTTACATTAAGTGGCAAAAGGAATTTTGCAGATGCAGTTAAATTTACTAATCAGTTGACGTAGAGTTAATCAAAAAAGTGATTATCTGGGTGAGCCTGATTTAATTACATAAGCCTTGTTAAAAGCAGAAAATTTTCTCTAGCTAGTAGCAGAAGAGGATGTCAGACAGATTCAAAATGTGGGAGAGATTCAAAATGTGGGAAGTATTTTCACTGCAGAGATGGAGGGGATCATGGACCAAGGACCTAAGCGTGGCCTCTAAAAACTAAGAGTAATCCCTGTTGACATCATCAAGAAAATGGGACCTTAGTCTTATTACTAATTGTTTTGAAAAACCTGAATGAGTTTGGAAGCAAATTCCTTCTCAGAGATTCCAGATAAAAGCAAGCCTGGCAAACCCTTTAAATTTGGCCTGATGATACCATAGGCAAAGAACCCAATCAAGCTTGCTTAAACTTCTAACTTATTCAATTGTGAGATAATAAATGAATAGTTTTAGGCTGCTAAATGTGTGGAAACTTATTATATAACCACAAAGCCTAATGTAGCATTCATTTTAATAGATAAGGAAACTGAGTCCCAGAGAGGTCTACAAATATGAAATAATTTGTCTCACTCGTCATTCTTCACATCCCACCCAATACTTGCATTGTGTTTCTCTATTGGCAACTGTCTGCAAATTCCACAAAACAAAAATATATAATTATTTTTAAATGGTCAAATACTCATAAAACCAAAAAAAACTGGCAGGGAAATAACACATGAACTACTAAATTGTCAAATGTACTAATGTGGGAATTATTACTATACATCTCCATACTCTAATTAATTGAAACCATTTTACTTTTAGCTTTGGCAATAATAAAATGATTAGACTCCCCATTTTAATAGATCCAGAATCATTTGGTTTCCATAATTGCTTCTCAACGTACATATTCAACTAATTATTTCAAAACAACCTCTAGAGATAAGCTTAATTACTCTGACTTAGCTAGTTTCACTATTTCATATTGAATGAACATGCAAAGTCCTTATGTGTTTACAAATTTCAGAAATAAATACAAAATCAACTATCTTTGTATAGATAGACCTAAATGAGCCTTAAAAATATATCAACTTAATGGAGTTTTAGTAATCCTATGAAGGAAGAGAGAAATTGCTATTGTGCGTCTGTGATATGTCATTTGCTTGAGTTAGCATATGTTTGCTCTAAACATTTTTTTGGGCATAAGATAAATATCTAACAATGGCTATATTAGAATCCTACAGTCAAATAAAGTGGAACATTTTAAGTGAAGCTTCAAGATGTGTCCAGGTTATTTATTTGAAGTGTGTGTGTGTGTGTGTGTGTGTGTGTGTGTGTGTATCTTTATGTATGCTTCTTGGCGTTATCACTGGTAAAACAAAAGTGAATTGAGTGATGTGAATCACGGAGGTAAGTTAATGTCTTATAAAAAAGTCGCTGAATGAGGTAGCAGTCAGGAGGTTTGACTAGTCTTTTATGAACCTGTTTCCAAGTCTGTTTTCTCTTATGATCTATAATGCCCCTTCCACTTACAGAATATTTTATAGGTGGGCCTAATTAACTGCCTTTGTTTTCTATATGAGATATTTTCCTTGCAGTTATAAATACTATTCTTCCTCTTTAATTATAACATTTATGATGATTAAAGCATTATAATGCTCAAGATTATAAAAAGAATGGATCTATCCTTTTTAATCAGTGGTACTTGAGTCTGATCAATCTTCCTTTTGGTTCCATCCTCCTTTGATACAAGTTGTTTCATTTTACTCAAATTTTGAGCACTCAGTTCATCTTTAAGATTTTGAAACTCCACTTTCATGGACCATGAAACAGAGGGATTTGTATTTTGTGGCAATAAATCATTATTTTTGAGAAAATACTCTTTATTCCTATGTGCATCTGTATCTCAGTGGTTGGTATGCAAAAACATAATGGTATACTTTGTGCCAAGTGTACTGATTATATTAAGTGAAAATACCTACCTATAATACTCATTTTGTTGAGTCAAGTATGAGTATGTACTCTGATAAAATCAAAATAATATTTTTAAGTAAAGTAATAAAAATGATTGATTTTCTATATGTAAGCTTTAATATGTCAGGTCTGGACCACAGTGAGACAAGATTTCACTATCAGAGTAATTTGCATGAACTTGAGAGTGAGCACCTCTAAATTTTGTGCCCTAGGTACCTCACCTCAACCTAGTTCCAGCCCATACATACACTACTTTTTCTTTATTCATCTATCAGTGTAAACTTGAACTGCTTCCATAATTTGGCTATTGCAAATAATGCTGCTATAAACATAAGGATTACTGTTCTTGTGTTCTTTGGGAAAATACCCAGTCGTGCAATCACTGGATCATAAGGTAGTTGTTTTTAACTTTTAGGGAAAATTCCCTACTCTTTTCCATAGTGGCAGCATCAATGTGAATTCCCAACAAAAGTGCTTACTCTTTTCTCCACATCCTCAACACCTGTTGTTTCTTGTGTGGTTGATTTTAGCCATTTTGACAGATGAGAGGTGATATCTCATGGTAGTTTTGATTTGTATTTCCCTGATAATGAGTGATGTTGAGCATCTTTTCATGTGTCTGTTGGTCATTTCTAAGTCTTCTTTGGAAAAATGTTCATGTGTTCTGACCATTTTTAACTGGATTATCTGTTTTTTGGGTGTTGAGTTTGTATGTTCTTTATATATTTTGGGTAATAACCTTTATCAGATATGTTATATGCAAATATTTTCCCCCGTTACATAGGCTATCTTTTGTTTTGTTGATTGTTTCCTTCGTTGTGCAGAAGCTTATTTTTTAAACGTAGTCCCAATAGTTTATCTTTGCTTTGGTTTCCCATGCCTCAAGAGACCTCTCTAGAAAAATGTTGCTACAGTGAATATCAGAGAAGTTACTGCCTGTGTTCTCTTCTAGGACTTCTATGGTTCAGATCTCACATTTAGGGCTTTGCTATAAAGTGAATTTATTTTTATGTATGGTGTAAGAAAGTGCTCCAGATTCATTCTTTTGCTTGTTGCTGTCCACAGTTTTCCCAACACCATTTGTTGAAGAGACTACCTTTTTCCCATTGAATATCCTTTCCTGCTTTGTCAAAGATTAATTGACCATATAATTGTGGGTTTATTTCTGAGTTTTCTATTATGTTCCATTGGTCTATGTGTCTTTTTTTTTGCAAGTATCATACAATTTTGATTACCACAGCATTGTCATATCACTCGACATCTGGCATTGTATTACCCCCAGGTTTGCTTTCCATTTTCAAAATGGCTTTGGATATTTTGGGGTCTTTTGTGATTTCATACAAATTCCAGGATTGTCTTCTCTGGTCATGCAAAAAAAGTTGTTGATATTTTGATTGGTATTGCATTATGTATAGATTACTGTGGGTAGTATAGACATTTAAACAATATTTTTCTTCCAATCCATAAGCATGGTATATTTTTCCATTTCTTTGTGTCATCTATTTTTTTCATAAGTGTTTTATGGTTTTGAGAATACAGTTCTTTTATCTCTTTGATCAGGTTTATTCCTAGGTATCTTATTATTTTTGGTCCATTTGTAAATGGGACATTTCTTATTTTCCTTTTCTGTTGCATTATTATAGGAGCGTAGAAAAGCAACAGATTTTTGCACATTGATTTTGTGTCCTGTGTATTGAATTGGTGTATCAGTTCCAGGAATTTTTGGTGGAATCTTTGGGTTTTGGAAATATAGTATCATGCCACCTGAAAATAGTGAAATTTTTACTTTTTCCTTAATAATTTGGATGTCTTTTATTTCTTTTTGTTATTGGATTGCTGTGGCCTGGACTTCTAGTATTATGTTGAATACAAGTGGTGAGATTAGATATCCTTTGTCTTATTCCTGACCTTAGGGGAAAAGCTCTCAGTTTTTTTTTCCATTAAGGATGATGTTAGTTATGGGTTTTTCATATATGTTTTTTTATTATGTTGAGGCATGTTAAATCTAACCTTACTTTGTTGAGGATTTTTATCATGAATTGATGTTGTACTTTTTCAAATGTTTTATCTTCATCTATGAAAATGATCAGATGGTTCTTATACTGTCTCTTATTGATGCTATGTATCATGTTGATTGATTTGTGAATATTGAAGCACACTTGCAACCCAGGAATAAATTCTATTTGATTGTGGTGTATGATTTTTTAATGTATTGTTGATTTCTGTGTGCTAGAATTTTTTGAGGATTCTTGCATCAATATTCATCAATGATATTGGTCTGTAGTTTTCTTTTTGTGTGGGGTCTTTACCTGGTTTAGGTATCAAGGTAATGCTGGCCTCATAGAATGAATTTGGAAGTTGTCCTTCCTTTTCTATTTTTTAGAATACTTTGAGAATAATAGGTATTAACTTTTCTTTAAGTGTTTAGTAGAATTTTTCTATGAAGCCATACAGCATGGACTTTTGCTTTTTGGGAGTTTTTGATTACTGATTCAATTTCCCTGTGTGTAGTGGGTCTGTTAAAATTTTCTATTTCTTCACGTTTCAGCTTTGGCAGGTTATATATTTCTAAGATTTTATCCACTTCTTCTTGGTTGTCCAATTTGTTGGCATGTAGTTTTTCATAATATTCTCTTACAATTGTTTGTATTTTTGTGGTGTTGGTCTTTCCTCCTCTCTCATTTGTAATTTTATTTATTTGAGCCCTTTCTCTTTTTCTTGATAATTCAAGATAGAGGTTTATCAATTTTATTGACTTTTGAAAGAACGAATTCCTGGTTTCATTGGTCTGTTCTATTTTTTTTTATTTTTAGTTAGTATACCATTTATTTTGGTTCTAATCTTTATTATTTCATTCCTTCTGCTGGTTTTATGTTTTATTTGTTCTTTTTATAGCTTCTTTAGATGTCACATTAGGCCATTTATTTGAGAGTTTTCTTGCTTCTTGAAGTAGGCCTGTATTGCTATAAGCTTCCCTCTTAGAGTTGTTTTTGCTGCACTCCAAAGGTTTGGAACCTTGTGTTTTCATTTTCATTTGTTTCCATGTACTTTTTTATTTCTTATTTTATTTCCTTATTGAACCCTTCATTGTTTAATAGCATGTTATTTAAGTTCCAATTATTTGTGGCCTTTCCAGATTTTTTCCTTGTGGTTGATTTCTAGTTTCCTAGCACTGTGTTTGGAAAAGATGCATGGTATGCCTTTGATCTTGAATTTTTTTTGAGGTCTGCCTTGTGACCTAATATGTGATCTACTCTGGACAATGTTTTGTGTGCACTTGAAAAGAATATGTATTCTGCTGTTTTTGGAGAGAATACTCTGAACATTTTTGTTAATCCATCTGTTTCAGTGTGTCATTCAAAGCCATTGTTTCCCTGTTGATTTTCTGTTTAGATGATCTGTCCATTGATGTTACTGGGGTGTTAACGTCCCCTGCTATTATTATACTTTCATCATTTAGTAGTCTTATTTTTTTCTTAGCTATTTTATGTATTCAGGTTCTTCTATGTTGAGTGCACAAATATTAAAAATTGTTGTATCTTCTTGTTGGATTGTCCCCTTTATTATTATGTATTGTCCTATTTTGTTACTTGTTACACTCTTTTTTAAAGTTAGTTTGTCCAAGGGTACCTGACTGGCTCAGTAAGTAGTGCATGTGACTCTTAATCTTGGGGTTGTTAAGTTCCAGCCCCACATTGGGTGTAGAGATTAAAAATACAATACAAAAAAAATGAATTCTAGCTTCTTCAAAATAAGTATTGCTACTCTAGCCTTCATTTCACATCCATTTGCATTATAGATATTTCTCCATCCCTTCGTATTCAATCTGGAATTGTCTTTCAATGTAAAATGAGTATCTTGTAGGCAGCATATAGATTGGTCTTGTTTTTTAATCCATTCTGTCACCCTATATCTTTTGATTGGAGCTTTTAGTCTATCTACATTGATAGTAATTATTGACAGATAAATATTTATTACCATCTTATAACTTGTTTTGCGACTTACATCGGAAGGTTTTCTCTGGACCTTTCTTGTCCTTCTCTCTTTTATTGTTCATTTTTTAACGGATATATTGATTTCTATCTCTTTATTCTTTGCATATTTATTACTATTTTTTCATTTATGGTTACAATTATGTTTGTTTATACCCTGTTCTTCATACAGTAGTCTATATTTAGTTGATGGTTGATTAAGTTTGAACCCATTCTTCACTCCTTATCCTCATGCATTTTACATATAAGTTGTCATATATTACATTTTTTTTGTTTTGTGAGTTCCTGGATTATTTCTTATAGAAATATTCATTTTCACTGCTTTTGTGTTTCTTACTTTCCTACTGTCACTTTTGGTGTTTCTTTTCCACTAAAAGAATCCCCTTAATATTTCTTGTGGGCCTTGTTTAGTGCTCATGAACGCCTTTATATTTTGTTGTCTGGGAAACTCTTATTGTCTGTTTATGTTCTGAATGATAACACTACTAGATAGAGTATCCTTGGCTGCAGATTCTTTCCATCCATTACTTTGAATATATCATGCCACTTCCTTCTAATTGAGAAAGTTTCTGCTGCCAAATCTCCTGATAGGCTTATGTGGTTTCCCTTGTATGTTAATGTCTTTTGTCTTGCTGCTTTAATTATTTTTCTTTATCAAAACATTTTGCCAATTTAATTATAATTTCTCTTGATGTGGGTCTGCTTTTGTTGGTTGTTTTGGGGTTTTTATGTGCCTTTTGAATCGGTCATGTTTCCTTCTCCAGATTAGGGAAGTTCTCAGCTGTTATTTCCTCTGACCTCTTTCTCTCTTGTCTTTTTCTGGGACTCCTATAATATCAATGTTATTATGTTTGATCAAGTCACTTATCTCCTTAAATCTGTTCTCGTTTTCTATAATTCTTTTTTCTTCTTTGTTCTTGATATTTTCAAATACTCTGTCTTCTAGGTCATTAAGTTATTTTCCACTTCCTTTATCCTGCTGTTTATTGTTTCAAGTGTGTTGTTAATCTTGTTTATTGCTCTCTTCATCTCTTATTTGCTCTTTCTTATTTCTGTGTTAAGAGTCTCACTGATATTCTCACCTCTTTTCTCAAGTTCAGTGAATATCCTCATGATCAATGTTTTAAAAATTCCATCAATCAGGTTACTTATGTCTGTTTCTATTTTCTTTCTAACCATGGCCTTGTCCTGTTCTTTCATTTGGGACAAATTTCTCTGTCTTCTCATTTTGTCTAAGTCTGTGTGATAAGAAAATAAGTTACATTGTGGCACCTGGAGAGCTCAGTCAGTTGAATATCTGAGTCATGATTTCATCTCAGATCATGATCTTATGGTTCACTGGTTTGAGCCCCACATCAGGCTCTGTGCTGACAGTGAACAGGCTGCTTGGGATTCTCTTTCTCCTTCTCTCAAAATAAATAAACTTTAAAAAAAAATTCAGCTACATCTCCTGTTCTTGAAGGTAATGGCCTCATAAAGGAGAGATCCTTTAGTGCCCTGATGTGTAGTGTGACCTATTTCCTTGGGCCTGGCACTTAAGGGGGTATCTCCAAAGTGTATTGCATGTCCTCTGCTGTTGTGCCCTGGTTGCTGTATCTTTCCAGCCAGTCATCTACAGAGGATCTCTTTATCTGTTGTGGGCAGTGTTTGGACCCTGGCTTGAATGTAGTGAGTTTTCACTACATATTCTCTGGTCTGCTTTGGAAATGAGGTCTGTCACCACTTCTGCTGTAACTGAGGCTCTGCAAAACTACCGAGTCAGGAAACAAGGTGTTGGAAGGGATTTTGGCAGGTCTTCTTGGCAAGGGGGCCCACTGCTCTAGGATTGATTCAAGAGTGACTGGGAATGGTAGTTCCACAAGAGGACAGGGGAGGCTTGGTGTAAGCAAATTAAGTAGGGGGTGTCAGTACTGAGCTGTTTCCCATAAGTGGCCCTGTGTTTATGCTAAAGGACAGGGGATGGAAATGGTGCCTACCAGTTCCATTGTTCCCAGAGTGGTCTCTACATGAATGTTGCCTGTCTGGGACACATTCTGAGATGAGCAAATAACCTCCCCACTATGTGCCCCAGCACTTTTCAGGTCAGTTTCCACACCATATACGTCCGGGTTATTTGTCCTGCCTTCTCTCCAAGAGCAGCACAAATTCCCTCTGAGCTTTAGGCACCCAAACCTGCTGACCTTTAAAACATTGGGCTTAAGCCCTTTGGTTTGCAAAAACTCACGAAATCTGGCCCCTCTCACTTTCCAATTGGTATGGAGATTTGTCTTCCCATGTGGTATCCTCTGTATGCTAATCTGACTCTTGCCCTTCTGTGCCACAGGGACTCCCTCCCTACCACAGCAGCCAGGATCCATTTCTCTCCCAAGCCACATTTCTGCACTTTTTACCTTTTATGATGTGGTCTATTCCCTACCTTTAATTGTGGAATTTATTCTTCAGTCTTCAGAACAATTTCTGGGGGTAGCTAGGATGATTTGAGTGCCGGGGATAAGGCAAGCTTAAGGTCTTCCTACTCTGTTGCCATCTTCCCCCAGGTCTCATATTTGACTTTTTAATGTATAATTTAATGTTACTAGACTGATGATAATTCATAAAACAGGGAAATTTTATGAATAGAAGTACTGCAGATATATTAGAGGCAAAATAATTTGATTAAAAGTAAATAACACATGAGTACATATTCAGAATACACTGAATACAACAAAAGATTAAACAAAAGATGATGTGTAGCATGATACAAGGGATAAATGATGATTATAGTTTGGAAGTGAGACAAGAGTTTAAAAGGAGGGAGAATAGCATTGCAAATGTAGATGTATAAACTGAACAAGTTGTCTTTCGGTTGAAGTTTATCACATTTTTTTCTATTAGAATTTGACAAACACAAATGTATACATTGTGTTTATACATACACTAACTCATTTTAATCTCACTATACTAGAATAACTTAAAAATCAAATTAAAATAATTTTTCCTCTAGACACACAATTAGGTACACAATTAGGTACACATTGGTATGTCTATCTTTCAATTATCACACCTAAAAGTCCTTAATTTTACATTCTTGTTTATTTCTATTGATGGTGTGTCTTTTGAAATAAATGTGTGTATAGACCTGTGTACACCTAAAATATATATATGTAAAGTTTAATTGTATCTTTTTGTGGAATTTTGTTATTAAATGCCATTACCCTTAATTCAGATAATTATAACTTTATATATAATGTCAAATTATTTGATCTTATGTAAAATGGAAAAATTATAATATTTTTCTGTAGTATTAGATAAAGTCTCTGTCTTTATGAAGTTAAACAATTTTGTCACTTATACGATAGGTTCCCAAATTTAAATTCTAATTCGCATCCAGATGTTTTGGTATCAGGTAAACAAAACCATGATATCTATCTAGAAGAGAACTGTGTGTCCTCTCTTGAATAACTGTATTTATGTAAAAAACGTTACTATTTATTATGAACAGTACAAATAGTGTATACAGTTTTCTACAAAAAGTACTGAATATCTACTTCAGAAGAAAAAAATTAATAATGAACTATAATCTCTAATTTAGGAGCTTATATGTTAATTTTCAAGAATACATGCAATTCGATTATTTCTGTTTTTCTCCCACTTTAAATATGAGACTAGCTCTGTGTTTACATACCAAAAGATTTGTTTAAAATTTAATTACCTCGGCCCTGAGGAGGAAGACGGCGGCATAGAGGACGCTAGGTTCACCACGCTCTGCTGTTCACTTAGATCCCACCCATATCTGCCTACATAACCCAGAAAACCACTAGAAGACTAGCAGAATGGACTCTCTGGAGCCAAGCATAGACAAGAGACCCACAGAAGAGGGTAGGAACAGTGGAGAGGTGGTGCATGCTACATGGACTGGCGGGAAGGAAACAGGTGGTGGAAGGGCAGCCCACCTGGAATGGCAGAGCCCCCGAGTCTGACTTGCAAAAGCTGAGGGGCTAGTTGGAGTGTGTTCTGACAGCCAGCAGGACTTAACATCTGGAATGTTATGTCAACAGCTCTGCTCAGAGAGTGGGAGGGTGAGAAGACAATGGGAGAGAGAGGTGTTGAGCCCCGGAGGACAGAGCTCAGCTCGGCTGGGAACAAAGGCACTGGGAAGCACCATATCCCTTGCCCAACCACCAGCCAAAATCCTAAAGGGAGCCAGTTTCTGTCAGGGAAATTGCTTGCACCATGCAAACACCCAACGCTGTGCTTCTGTGGATCCGTCCCTCGGACTGGTCAGCCTGCCTCCCTCCCGGTGTTGCAGGGCCCCTCCCGCAGGGGACTACCAACCACAAAGTGAGTTAAGCCTGCCCCTTCTACCCCTGTGCACCTTGCAGATCCACCCTAGCTGATACGCCAGATCCCATTGAAGCAGCACCACAAGCCTGGCAGTGTGAAAGTAGCCCAGACAAGGGTCATACCACTCTCCTGCCCCTAGGAGACAGGAAGATAAGGTACACACTCGTCTGACTGTGGCCCCAGCGGTGGGCTGGGGGCAGATATCAGGTCTGACTGCGGACCTGCCCACCAACACAAGTTACTCCAGAGAGCACAGGGGAAGAGTCCTGCAGTTCCGTGCCACTCCAGGGACTACCCAAAATGACAACAGAAGAATTCTCCTCAAAAGAAACTCCAGGAAGCAACTACAGCTAACAAACGGATCAAAAACGATTTAAGCAATATAACAGAAAATGAATTTAAAATAATAGTCATAATTAATTGCTGGGCTTGAAAAAAGTATAGAGGACAGCAGAGAATCTCTTGCTAAAGAGATCAAGGGACTAAGAAACAGAAGAGCTAAAAAATGCTATAAATGAGCTGCAAAATAAAATGGAGGTGACCACAGCTCGGATTGAAGAAGCAGAGGAGAGAATAGGTGAATTAGAAGATAAACTTATGGAAAAAGGACGAAGCTGAGCAAAAGAGAGATAAAAAAAAAATCCAGGATTATGAGGGGAGAATCAGAGAAAATAGTGATGCAGTCTAACAGAACAATACCTGTATCATAGGAATGCCAGAAGACGAAGAGAGAGAGAGTGTGGCTGAAGGTGTACTTGAACAAATCATAGCTGAGAACTTCCCTGATCTGGGGAAGGAAAAAGTCACTGAAATCCAAGAGGCACAGAGAACTCCCTTCAGACATAACTTGAATAGATATTCCGCATGACATATCATAGTGAAACCAGCAAAATACAAGGATAAAGAGAAAATTCTGAAAGCAGCTAGGGATAAACATGCTCTAACTTATAAAGGGAGACCAATAAGACTAGTGACGGATCTCTCTACTGAAACTTGGCAGGCCAGAAAGGAATGACAGGAAATCTTCAATGTGATGAACAGAAAAAATATACAGCTGAGAATCCTTTATCCAGCAAGTCTGTCATTTAGAATAGAAGGAAAGATAAAAGTCTTCCCAAACAAACAAAAATAAGGGAATTCATCATCATGAAACGAGCCCAACAAGAGAACCTAAGGGGGATTCTGTGAGTGACATGTTGCAAGGACCACAAAGTACCAGAGAGATCACTACAAGCACGAAACCTACAGACATCACAATGACTCTAAACCCATATCTTTCTAGAATAACACTGAATGTAAATGGACTACATGCTCCGACCAAAAGACATAGGGTATCAGGATGGATAAAAAAACAAGACCCATCTATTTGCTGTCTACAAGAGACTCATTTTAGACCTGAGGACAACTTCAGGTTGAAAGTGAGAGGATGGAGAACTATCTATCATGCTACTGGAAGTCAAAAGAATGCTGGAGTAGCCATACTTATATAAGACAAACTAGACTTTCAATTAAAGGCTGTAACAAAAGATGAAGAAGGGCATTATATAATAATTACACGGTCTATCCATCAGGAAGAGCTAACAAATATAAATGTCCATGCGCCGAATACAGGAGCCCCCAAATACATAAAACAATTACTCACAAACATAAGCAATCTTATTAATAAGAATGTGGTAATTGCAGGGGACTTTAATACTCCACTTACAACAATGGATAGATCATCTAGACACACGGTCAATAAAGAAACAAGGGCCCTGAATGATAAATTGGATCACATGGACTTGATAGATATATTTAGAACTCTGCATCCCAAAGCAACAGAATATACTTTCTTCTCGAGTGCACATGGAACATTCTCCAAGATAGATCACATACTGGGTCACAAAACAGCCCTTCATAAGTTTACAAGAATTGAAATTATACCATGCACACTTTCAGACCACAATGCTATGAAGCTTGAAATCAACCACAAGAAAAAGTCTGGAAAATCTCCAAAAGCATGGAGGTTAAAGAACACCCTACTAACGAATGAGTGGGTCAACCAGGCAATTAGAGAAGAAATTAAAAAATATATGGAAACAAATGAAAATGAAAATACAACAATCCAAACACTTTGGGATGCAGCGGAGGCAGTCCTGAGAGGAAAATACATTGCAATCCAGGCCTATCTCAAGAAACAAGAAAAATCCCAACTACAAAATCTAATAGCCCACCTACAGGAACTAGAAGCAGAACAGCAAAGACAGCCTAAACCCAGCAGAAGAAAAGAAATAATAAAGATCAGAGCAGAAATAAACAATATAAAATCTAAAAAAAAACTGTAGAGCAGATCAATGAAACCAAGAGTTGGTTTTTTGAAAAAAACAAAATTGATAAACCTCTAGCCAGGCTTCTCAAAAAGAAAAGGGAGATGTCACTAATAGATAAAATCATGAATGAAAATGGAATTATGACAACCAATCCCTCAGAATTACAAGAAATTATCAGGGAATAGTATGAAAAATTATATGCCAATAAACTGGACAACTTGGAAGAAAGGGACATATCCTAAACACCCACACACTTCCAAAACTCAAACAGGAATAAATAGAAAGCTTCAGCAGACCCATAACCAGAAAAGAAATTGAATCAGTTATCAAACATCTCCCAACAAATAAGAGTCCAGGACCAGATGGCTTCCAAGGGGAATTCTACCAGATATTTAAAGCAGAGATAATATCTCTCCTTTTCACGCTGTCCAAAAAATAGAAAGGGAAGGAAAACTTCCAGACTCATTCGATGAAGCCAGCATTACCTTGATTCCTAAAACAAACAGAGACCCAGATAAAAAGAGAACTACAGGCCAATATCCCTGATGAATATGAAGCAAAAATTCTCAATAAGATACTAGCAAATTGAATTCAACAGCATATAAAAAGAATTATTCACCATGATCAAGTGGGATTCATACGTGGGCTGCAGTGCTGGTTCAACATTCGCAAATCAATCAATGTGATACATCACATTACCAAAGAAAAGATAAGAACCATATGATCCTGTCAATACATGCAGAAAAAGCATTTGACAGCATTCATCATCCTTTCTTAATAAAATCCTTGAGAAGTGGGGACAGAAGGAACATACTTAAAGATCATAAAAGCCAATTATGAAAAGCCCACAGCTAACATCATCCTCAATGGGGAAAAACTGAGAGCTTTTTCCCTGAGATCAGGAACACGACAGGGATGTCCACTCTCATCGCTGTTGTTTAATGTAGTGTTGGAAATGCTAGTATCAGCAATCAGACAACAAAAGGAAATCAAAGGTATCAAAATTGGCAAAGATGAAGTTAAGCTTTCAATTATTTGCACATGACATGATATTATACATGGAAAATCCGATAGACTCCACCAAAATTCTGCTAGAACTGACACATGAATTCAGCAAAGTCACAGGATACAAAATCAATGTACAGAAATCAGTTGCATTCTTATACACTAATAATGAAGAAACAGAAAGACAAAAAAAGAAACTGATCCCATTCACAATTGCACCAAGAAGCATAAAATACCTAAGAATAAGCCTAACCAAAGATGGAAAAGATCTGTATGCTGAAAACTACAGAAAGTTTACGATGGAAATTGAAGAAGATATAAAGCAACTGAAAAACATTCTGTGCTCATTGGAAGAATAAATATTATTAAAATGTCAATACTTCCTAAAGCTACATACACATTCAATGCAACCTCAATCAAAATTGCACCAGCAAACTTCGCGAAGCTAGAACAAGCAATCCTAAAATTTGTATGGAACCACAAAAGGCCCCGAAAAGCCAAAGAAATTTTTAAGAAGAAGACCAAAGCAGGAGGCATCACAATCCCAGACTTTAGCCTCTACTACAAAGCTAAAATCATCAAGACAGCATGGTATTGGCACAAAAACAGACACATATTCCAATGGAATAGAATAGAAACCCCAGAACTAGACCCACAAAAGTTTGGCCAACTAATCTTTGACAAAGCAGGAAAGAATATCCAATGGAAAAAAGACAGTCTCTTTAACAAATGATGCTGCGAGATCTGGACACCAACATGCAGAAGGATGAAACTAGACCACTTTCTTACACCATTCACAAAAGTAAACTCAAAATGCATAAAAGACCTTAATGTGAGACACGAAACCATCAAAACCCTGGAGGAGAAAGCAGGAAAAAACCTCTCTGACCTCAGCAGCAACAATTTCTTACTTGACACATCTCCAAAAGCAAGGGAATTAAAAGCAAAAATGAACTATTGGGACCTCATGAAGATGAAAAGCTTCTGCACTGCAAAGGAAACAGTCAACAAAACTAAAAGGCAACCAACGGAATGGGAAAAGATATTTGCAAATGACATATCAGACAAAGGGCTAATATCCAAAATCTATAAAGAGCTCATCAATCTCCACACCTGAAAACAGATAATCCAGTGAAGAAATGGGAAGAAAACATGAATAGACATTTCTCTAACGAAGACATCCAGATGGCCAACAGGCACATGAAAAGATGCTCGTCGCTCCTCATCAGGGAAGTACAAATCAAAACCACACTCAGATATCACCTCATGCCAGTCAGAGTGGCTAAAATGAACAAATCAGGAGACTATAGATGCTGGAGAGGATGTGGAGAAACGGAACACTCATGCAGTGTTGCTGGGAATGCAAACTGGTGCAGCCACTCTGGAAAGCAGTGTGGAGGTTCCTCAAAAAATTAAAAATAGACCTACCCTATGACCCAGCAATAGCACTGCTAGGAATTTACCCAAGGGATACAGGAGTGCTCATGCATAGGGGCACTTTTACCCCAATGTTTATAGCTGCACTTTCAACAATAGCCAAATTATGGAAAGAGCCTAAATGTCTTTCAACTGACAAATGGGGAAAGAAATTGTGGTTTATATACACAATGGAATACTACATGGCAATGAGAGTGAATGAAATTTGGCCTTTTGTAGCAACGTGGGTGGAACTGGAGAGTGTCATGCTAAGTGAAATAAGCCATACAGAGAAAGACAGATACCATATGTTTTCACTCTTATGTGGATACTGAGAAACTTAACAGAAGACCCTGGGGGAGGGTAAGAAAAAAAAAAGCGTTTAGAGAGGGAGAGAGTCAAAGCATAAGAGACTCTTAAAAACTGAGAACAACCTGAGGGTTGATGGGGGGGTGGGTGATGGCTATTGAGGAGGGCGCCTTTTGGGATGAGCACCAGGTGTTGTATGGAAACCAATTTGACAATAAATTTCATATTTAAAAAAAAGAAAAATTTTAATTACCTCAAATTTGTGACACTGAACTACTCTTTGAGCTGCATGTTTTAATTACAGAAATATTTTTGTGTAAGGAGACAGTGTTTTTATTTAATTCTGTTTATTTTTAATGTATTCTTATAATGGTAATCTCCATTAATTTTTATATGGAGGTTAGAATTGACATGTAATAAAACAAGTAATACCTCTAAAATCCATTTTTTTGATTGTGGAAAATGATATTTTTCACCATAGTTGCATATTCCTTGACTTCTACCTACCACCAAATAGAGTAAAATAGTATTACTTAACCTTTTTATCTAATTGTGTAACTATTGAAAGCATTATTTTATTATCTCCTGTTTCTTTCCAAGTATTAAGACAAAAATGTGGAAGTCTTTTTTTATGAATTGTATTTCAAAAAGAATAGCATTTCTATGAAGTACATCAACGAAGAATAAATACAAATCTCCAGAATAAGGGTAAGAGTGCAAATAACTCTAAAATGTCCACTGAAATACTTATTTTTCATTATTATGTCATTTTGAATACCTGAAACCTAATGCAATGTTATTTTTTCACTTGACAACAAAAATTTTACTCCCACATGGATAGTACCTGTGTATATGTGTATAATAGAATATAATTATTCACTTAAAATGGTAGTTTAAAACAATTTTAATTAATGGTCTCTAGAATATGAAAAAGGTAAGAGCTGATTATGTTGATAATTTTTGCAAATGATTAAATAACTTGGTCAATTGTTCTAAGGGAACTTTTCGCAGAAATTTAGATGGCATTATTTTTAACTAAACTGCTTTTTCATCAAACTGAGTATTTTCAGTGAGGGGAGGTATGTCTTGTGGTAGAGATATGTAGTATGCTCTGTATTAAACTATCAACTAACTAAATTGAACTAGTATGTAAATTTGTCCAGTAATGCATCTATAAAAATAAATAATATACATAATAAGTAAGTCAACTGCTACTATATGTAAAAAATCCTGCATGTATAGTTTATAATAAAAAATAAAATAATTCTGTAATTTTAAAGTGCACCACTTCCAAAGGTTATAGATCCTTTAAACAAAATTGCAAAGTAAGTTATAAAGAAAAACTTATTAATATAGCTTCAAATAAAAGAAATAATTAAAAAATTATTCACTTACCCATCTACAATTTTATTTTTCTATGATGAATGTGTACTCTATGTGCAATAAAAATAAAAGCTTTTGACTAACCTAGAATTTTATAAGTCTATTCCTAATTCTAAATACCACATGAAACCACAGGAATAATGTGGAAACAATGTTAATACATGAACAAATAAATTGCACAATACTTCTTTTCTAAAATATTAATTATATACAACATATACAGCTTTATATTATCACAGCACCTTTGAATATGTTAGAAACTTAAATCTAAATAATTTTTAAAATATACAAAAAATAAGCTACAAAAAATATAAGACAACTTGTGTATTACAGATGACCATCTATGTGAAGCATTTAGTGTGGGGATTAATTTAATATTATATTTCTTAATATCTATTTGTACTGTATCATTTCTGTGGAGATCAGGCTTCATATCACACTTAGGTAGATACACAATTACAAAATCTAATTAAAATGTGTTGATTGCAGGCAACAAAATAATAAAAGGAGGCAGTATTATTTCGTGTTGAAACAAAAATATTAATAGTGTACAAAATAGTGGTTACTGGTTGACTGAATTGACATTCAGTTTTTAGAAATTATTCTGCAGTATGTACATTCACATTGATAATGTGCACAGAGCAGTCAACAGAGTAAACAAAAGATGTGTACATAAGAGATTAATTAGTTAATAGAATCTCATTATTTTCTAATTTTTAACGTTTAAATCACTTAAATAAAAATAATCTAATCAATGTAGAGGCTTGAATATACTACTTATAAAAACTTATCTTTTTTATTTTTATTTTTTACTTTTAGAAAGAAAGGGTATGAGGCAAGGAGGGGCAGAGGGAGAAAGAGAGAGAATCCTAAGAAGGCTCCATGCTCAGTGTGGAACCTGACTGGGACTCAATCCCATGACCCTGGGATTATGACCTGAGCTGAAATCAAGAGTTCGATACTCAACTGAACATCCCAGGTACCCCCAAAACTTCTACATTCAAAGTAAAATGGAATGTATTTTACCATATTTTTCAATTTATCCACTATGAATCCTAATCAAAAGAAAACGATGGAGGGGAGGAAGATGGTGGTGGAGTAGGAGAACCCTAGCTTCTTCTTGTCCTGCAAACACAAATGGATATCTAAACACTCTAGAAATCGACCTGAAGGCTGACAGAACAAACTGCACAACTAGAGAGAGAAGGCCATGTTAAGGAAGGCAGAGACTTAGACAAAATGCAAAGATAGGAAATTTATGCAAAATAAAAGAACAAGATACGGCCACAGCCAGAGATGTAAGCAAAACAGATATAAGTAACATGTCTCATGGAGAATTTAAAGAAACACCATAAGGATACTCACTGGACTTGAGAAAACAATAGAAAACATCAGTGAGACCCTTACCAGAGATGAGTTAAAAAAAGAATCAATCAGAGATGAAGAATGCAATAAATGAGATTGGGAACAGACTTGATGCAATGAAAAGAGGCTGGAAGAGGAAGAGGAATTAATTAGTGACCTAGAGGAAAAAAAATAATGGAAAAACATGAAGCTGAACAAAACACAGAAAGAATTATGTAACATGAGAATAGACTTAGGTAACAGTGACTCAATCAAGGTAACAACATTTGTATTGTAGGAGACCCAGAAGAAGAAGAGAGAGAAAAGGGGAAGAAAATTTATTTAAAGAAGTAATAGCTCAAAACTCCCATAATCTGGAGAAGGAAACTGACATCCAGATCCGGAGAACTCTCATAAAAATCAACAAAAACAGTCAAACACTAAGATATATTGTAATTAAAAAAGTAAAATATAGTGATAAAGAAAAAAATCTTAAGAGTAGCAAGATAAAAGTAGTTGTTAACATACAAAGGAAAACCCATAAGGCTTGCTAGAGATTTCTCAATAGAAACTTGTCAAGCAGAGGAAGTGGCATGATATATTCCAAATGCTGAATGGAAAAAAAAAAAAGCTGCCGCCAAGAATACGCTATCCAGCAAGGCTATCATTCATAATAGAAGGAGAGACACAGAGTTTCCCAAAGAAACACAAACTACAGAAATTCATGACCACTAAAACAGCCCTACAAGAAATATCAAAGAGGCTATTTGAAAGTAAGGATGTGACCAAAATAACAAAGAGAAGAAAGGATCAGAGGAAATATCCAGAAACAATGACAAAGCAAGTGATAAAATTGCACTAAATACATTGTTATCAGTAATTACTTTGAATGTGAATGGATTAAATACTCCAATAAAAAGATAGAATGTCAGAATGGATAAAAGATGACCCATCTACACAGTCTAGCAGAGACTCATTTTACAACTAAAAACACTTGCAGATAAAAGTGAGTGGGTGTCACAAGAAATCTAGAGTAGCAATAATTGTATTGGACAAATAGGCTTTATTTATTTATTTTTTATTTTTATTTTTATTTTTCACCATGTTAATAAAAATTTTTATTAATTTTGGTAATGTTTTCTAATTGGAAAAACCATTTTATCAGACACATTATGGTCTTTTAAACTGATTTTTTTTTTAATATATGAAATTTACTGTCAAATTGGTTTCCATACAACACCCAGTGCTCATCCCAAAAGGTGCCCTCCTCAATACCCATCACCCACCCTGCCCTCCCTCCCACCCCCCATCAACCCTCAGTTTGTTCTCAGTTTTTAACAGTCTCTTATGCTTTGGCTCTCTCCCACTCTAACCTCTTTTTTTTTTTTCCCTTCCCCTCCCCCATGGGTTTCTGTTACGTTTCTCAGGATCCACATAAGAGTGAAACCATATGGTATCTGTCTTTCTCTGTATGGCTTATTTCACTTAGCATCAAACTCTCCAGTTCCATCCACGTTGCTACAAAAGGCCATATTTCATTCTTTCTCATAGGCTTTATTTATTTTTGAGAGAGAAAGAGAAAGCACAAGCAGGAACAAGGCAGGGGTGGGGAGACAGAGGATCTGAAGTAGGCTCTGTGCTGACAGCAGACTATATTGGGCAAAATAGGCTTTAAAAGAAAGACTAACAAAAGACAAAGAAGGAACTATATCATAATAAAGGGGGTAATTCAAAAAGAAGATGTAACAATTGTAAAATTTATGCACCCAATATGGAGGCAACCAAATATATAAACCATTTAATAACAAACATAAATAAACATATTGATAATAATATAATAATAACAGGAGACTTTAATACCCCACTTACATCAATGGACAGATAATCTAAGCAGAAAATCAGCATGAAAACAATGGCTTTGAATGACACACTGAACCAGATGGACTTAACAGATATATTCAGAACATTTCTCCCTAAAACTGCAGAACACACATTCTTTTCAAGTGCACAGGAGACAATCTCCTGTGCACATACTAGGTCACATACTAGGTCACAAATTAGGACTCAACAAATACAAAAAGATTGAAGTCATACCATGCACCTTTTGTAACCACAATGCTATGACAGTATAAGCCAACCACAAGAAAACATCTAGAAAGACCATGCATACCTGGAGGGTAAACAATATGTTACTAAACAATGAATGGGTCAACCAGGAAATAAAAGAAGAAATTTAAAAGTACATGAAAAGAATTAAAATGAAAACACAAGAGTCCCAAACCTTTGGGATACAACAAAAGTTGCCCTAAGAGGGAAGATTATACAAATACAAGGCTAACTCAAGAAGCAAGAAAAATCTCACATATATCCTACACATAAAAGAGTTAGGAAAACAACAGCAAACAAACCCAAAACCAAGAGAAGGAAGGAAATAATAAAGTTTAGAGCTGAAATAAGTGACATAGAAATAAACAAAAAACAATAGAACAGATCAATGAAACCAGGAGTTGGTTTTTGAAAAAAATTAATAAAATTGATAAACCCTTATCCAGACTTATCAGAAAGAAAAAAAAGGACCCAAATAAATAAAATCACAAATTAGAGGAGAAATAACATTGAACCACAGAAATAAGAAGGATTATAAGAGAATATTTTGAAAAACTACATGCCAACAAATTTGACAAACTGAATAAAATGGACCAATTCCTAGAAACATAAACTTCCAAAACTTCCTAATTCAGAAATAAATAGAATACTTTAATAGATTGATAATCAGGAAAGAAATTGAATCAGTATTAAAAAAAAAAAAAAACTCTCAAGAAACAAAAGTCTAGGGCCAGAGGGCTTCTCAAGCGAATTCTGCCAAACATTTAAAGAATTAACGCCTTTTTTACTCAAATGATTTCAAAAACAGAAAAGGAAGTAAACTTCCAAATTCATTCTATGAGGCCAGCATTACCCTGATAACAAAACCAGATAAAGACTCCACTAATAAAGAGAACTGCAGGCCAATATCCCTGAGGAACATGGATGTAAAAGTTCTCAATAAAATACAGCAAACTGAATCCAACTTTACATTGTAAAAAATCACTCACCATGATCAAGTCAGATTCTGGGTTTGTAAGGGTGGATCAATTTTGCAAATCAATCAACATGAAAGACATGAATGAAAGAATGAATAAAAGAATGAATGAAAGAAAAAGCATTTGACAAAGTACAACATTTATTCATGTTAAAAACCCTCAACAATGTAAGTTTAGAGGGAACAAACCTGAACATAATAAAGACCATATATGAAAAACCTGTATTTAATATCATCCTGAATGGGGAAAAACTGAGAACTTTTCCTCTATGGTCAAGAAAAAGGCAGGAATGTTCACTGTCAACACTGTATTTAACAAAGCTATTGGAAGTTCTAGCCACAGTAATTAGTGAACAATAAGAAAGGGCATCCAAATTGGTATGGAAAAAGTATAACTTTCACTATTCACTCTATATAGAAAACCCGAAAGTCTCCACCACAAAAATGCTAGAACTAATAAATGATTCAGGAAAGTTGAAGGACACAAAATCAATGTACAAAAATATGTTGTATTTCTACACACCAACAATGAAGCAGTAGGAGAAATTCATGAATCAATCCCATTTGCATTTGCACCCAAAACAATAAAATACGTAGGAATAAACCTATCCAAAGAGGTGAAAGATCTGCACTCTGAAAAATACAACACAGTCATGAAAGAAATTGAAGATAACACACACACACACACACACACACACACACACACACACAACCTGGAAAGACATTCCATGCTCATGGATAGGTAAAACATATTAAAATGCCTATACTCATCTGGTGGCTCAGTTGGTTAAGCGTCTGACTTCGGCTCAGGTCATGATCTCACAGTGGGCGAGTTCAAGCCCCACGTTAGGCTCTGTACTAACAGCTCAGAGCCTGGAGACTGATTCAGATTCTGTGTCTCCCTCTCTCTCTGCCCCATCTCTGCTCATGCTCTCTCTCTCTCTCTCTCTCGCTCTCGCTCTCGCTCTCACTCTCTCTCTCACTGTCTCTCAAAACTAAATAAACATTAAAAAAATTTAAAAAATGCCTATACTACCCAAAACAATCCACACATTTAATGCAATCCCTATCAAAATACCAACAGCATTTTTCACAGAAATAGAAAAAAGCAATCCTAAAATTTCCATGGAAACACAAAAGACTCTGAATATCCAGAGGAACCTTCAAAAATACAAACAAAACTGAAGGCATCATAATTCTTGGCTTCAAGTTATATTACAAAACTCTAGTGATCATGACAGTATTGTATTGGTACAAAAACAAACACATAGGTCAATAGAACACAATAGAAAACCCAGAAATGAATCCACAACTATATGGTCAACTAGTCTTCAAGAAAGCAGGAAAGAATATCTAAGGGGAAAGACAGTGTCTTCAGCAAATTGTGTTGGGAAAACTGGGCAGCAAGATTCAAAATAATGAACCTTGACCACTTTCTTACACCATTCACAAAAATAAATTAAAAAATGGATTAAAGACCTAAATGTGTGACCTGACACAATAAAAATGCTAGAGGAGAACACAGGCAATAACCCTTTTGACTTTGGCTATAGAAACTTTTTCTAGCTATGTCTCCTGAGGCAAGGGAAACAAAAGCAAAAACAAACTATTTGGAATTCATAAAAAAAACCCAACAAACTTCTGCATAACAGTGGAAACAATAAACAAAACTGAAAGACAACCTATGTAATGGGGGAAGATATTTTCAAATGACATATCTGATAAAGGTTAGTATCCAAAATATATAAAGAACTTATACAACTCAACCCCCCAAAACCAAATAATCCAATTAAAAAATGGGAAGAAGACATGAATAGACATATTTCCAAAGAAGACATACACATGGCCAATAGATACATGAAAAGATGCTCGACATCATGGATCATGAGGGAAATACAAATTAAAAATACAATGAGATATCACCTCATACCTGTCAGAATGGCTAACATTAACATAAAAATTAACAGGTGTTGGCAAGTTGTGGAGAAAAAGGAAACTTTCTTGCACTTTTGGTGGGATGTAAACTGGTGCAGATACTCTGGAAAACAGTATGGGGAAACCTCAGAAAGTTAAAAATACAACTACCCTATGATCCAGCAATTCCCTACAAGGTATTTATCCAAATAATGCAAAAATACTAATTCAAAAGGATACATGCACCCATTGTTTATATAGCAGCATTATCCACAATAGCCAAACTATGGAAACAGGCCAAGTGTCCATTGACTGATGAATAGATAAAAAGGAGGGGATGTATACACAACACATACACACACACACACACACATACACACCACACACTGGAATATTACTCAGCAATAAAGAAGAATTAAATCTTACCAGTGCAATAGCATGGATGGAGCTAGAGATTATTATTCTAAGCTAAATAAGTCAGTCAGGATATCATTAATATGTAGAATTTAAGAGACAAAACAAGGATTAAGGAGGAAAAAATAGTGGGATAGAGAGGCAAACAAATAAACACACTCCTATCTATAGAGAACAAACTGATGGTTACCATATGAGAGGTTGGTGAAGGGATGAATTAAATAGGTGATGGGAGTTAAAGAGTGAACTCATCCTAATGATCACTGGGTGTTTTATGGACATGTTTAATCAATATATTGTACACCTGAGACTAATATTACACTGTATGTTAACTAAATGGAATTTAAATAATTTAAGGAAAATAATTATTTTTGAGTGCTTGTAGGAGTGAAGGTACATAGTACATTGTAGTCCATCAATTAGACAGTCTACTGATGATTCAATATACTAAGTTCACTAGACGTTTCTTTATGATGACCAGTCTTAAGATTTGCTTTCCTGGGGCGCCTGGGTGGCGCAGTCGGTTAAGCGTCCGACTTCAGCCAGGTCACGATCTCGCGGTCCGTGAGTTCGAGCCCCGCGTCAGGCTCTGGGCTGATGGCTCGGAGCCTGGAGCCTGTTTCCGATTCTGTGTCTCCCTCTCTCTCTGCCCCTCCCCCGTTCATGCTCTGTCTCTCTCTGTCCCAAAAATAAATAAAAAACGTTGAAAAAAAATTAAAAAAAAATAAAACTAGCAGTTAATTTGAAAAAAATTAGTTAAAATAATTGATTGATTCAAGTAGATGTGATACTATGCAAATGGATTGTAATTAAATTCAGTTTCTCCCTTTGTAGTTCAAGAGAATGTTAATCATTTAGTTGTTTAATGCTGTGAAATATTTTACCCTTCTAGTATTTATCCCAGCATTATGTATCAAGATTTCTAAACAGAGACTAGAATTGAGAACTATTTTTTTAATTTGGGACTGTCCAAGCAAATCCATTAAAAATCAATATTGCTCATACCCATAGATCAAACCCATCAAATTTCAAAATGAAATGATAATGCAACAATCTTTGATGAGAAAGATCATAAGCCATCTATAACTTTAATTTGCTTAAGCTGATTATATAATTTATAACAAAAAATGAAATTATCAAAGGAGAAAGTGTAGGTTTTAAATTAGACCTGTAAGGTATATGTGTTCATATTTCCCCGGCTGTAACTGAATTGTTAATGACAGGTAGTGATATTATAGATTGAATATTTCTCCTACAATTATGATGTTTAGAAGGAAAAAATATCTTAATATTTAGTTTAACTGAGGTGTTTTATTTGTTTGTTTCCTCAAGGCATTGTGTTCTACAGCACTAATACAGTAATTGTAGGTAAATGTGCATTTTTATTTTTATTTTATATTTTATGTATTTTATAATTATATTTTAACCATTGTGTTTGTTTAAATAATTGACTCTAGATTTTTTCGGTCAAAAGTAAAAAGTCTTTTCTATATGGACAGCTAAGAAAATGCTATTGAAAAATTTTGACCCCTTTTAGTCATTTAACAGCTTCCAATTTTACCTGTTTGTCTTCAGTATCTTTTGAATAGAAATTCTTCTATGTTGACTTTTTTACCACATAACTAACATTTCAAAATTTATCTGTATAGTAGTTCCAAAACAGCTATGTTAAAAAAAAAAAATAAAAACAAAACTAACAAGAAAAAAAAAAAAAACTAACCTTAGGAATTTTATCTGGAAATCAGGTTAAAGGCATGCAAATTATTTCTTAAAAAGATTTAAGAATTTATGCTGTGCAGAAGAAATATGGCTGTGTTAAAATTGAAAAACAATTGTAGACCAATAACTATGGAAGAAAAAATGCTGTCTGTTTATAATGAAAACTCCTTAAATAAAAAGATATAATCTTAAGTAAAACAAACTTTCATTCAAATAAATACAACCAGAGCAAAATATAAGTGGTGTCATTGGCTTTTAGAGTATTTCTTTCCATTTAACCAAACGTCATTAATTTATATTTTGAAAAACAACATGCCCTTTGAAAGCATGTTTTCTAAGCAGAAGTTTGCAGCTCCATTCCATTAATCTATTAAAAACCTGAAGTGTTAGACATTTTTAGCAAGAAAGAAAACAACTTTAAATTAAACAGGGAAATATTTAATTATCTATAAATAAGCAAAACAAAAGTTTCATAAATTGGATCATTTATAGTGTTTATGAAACATTGAAAGTTTACATTAATGTATTTTGGAGACCTGAGTAACAGGGGCATGCCATTAAAGCTAATGACTGTAAAACTGTTCTTATAGTATTTTTCCAAAACAAAAATCTTAGATTTAAGACACAGATCTATGTCACAATATAGCAGAGTTCTTTAGTGAAATTTGAAAAAATTTTAATTAAAACTTAAAACCTCATGTAGAAGGTATATCTAACATTCAAAATTGTAAGTTACTTAAAATATACAATATTGCCTTATAACATTTAGGTTTTATTCAGAAATTTGTTAATGAGTTAATAAATATTTAATTTGTTCCAAAAGTCACGATTTTTTGCTACTTAATACACATTTCTTTGGTATTTAATATACAAATATCTAATCAAAATTACTTGTAGCACTTTGGAACATTTCAACCTATATGATCATTACACATCTAATTTTGTGTTATTTGCACAAGCTATTTTACTATGGTAAAAGACAGTGTGGTATAGTGAAAAGCACACTGGCTAGAGAGACCTAAATTTTATTCCAGACTGTCACTAACTAGCTTTTGTGACCTGGACTGAACAAATCACTTCAAAAGGAATGGAACATTCTGGAAAACAACAAATATTAAGTAGGTGTAATCAATCATAATTCACACACTTAAATAGTATTTGTGTTTTATTAAGTTACTTCAGAAAAAGTGCAAGTTCAGCACAAATTCAAAAATTCCTGAAGGATGACCTTTCTAAGTGAAAAAGAAAAAAAACTGAATAGAGATTCAAGGATACTACATAGTGTCTACGAACATGCATTTCACTGAAAGAGCCCTACTCTCTCTGTTTGGAGGCATTTATTAGAAGAGAAGATAAATCCCAACAATAAACAAACTGTGTTTTCATCAAAACATTGCTATTATGAGTTACTTCAGCATATTGCTAGTATCCTCAAGCCTGAATATCTCATCACAATTTACATTATTTTCTGCAGAGAAATGTCAACCATAAATTAGATTCCATGTCTAAAAAATGCCTTCTTTCTCTTTCTTCCTTTATTAAAAATGTCAAATCCCTGCATAATTCCCAGGATAAATTATCTACTATCTATGATCCAATCAACCTATATAGTGAAAGGCTCATGGAATTTAAAGTCACTCCTAACTAACTTGACCTTAGGCAAAGCCATTTAGCTAATTCTGAACCAGTGTGATTCTTCATTTGGAAAAGGAAAATGAAACAAAGAAAGAGTAAGGGGATAAAATGTCTGCTCCACATAACTCATAGGTTTATTTGGAGTGTTAGATTATTATATGCTAAGTCTTTTGTCAAGTACAAATTCACAAACAAGTATCAATTTCATGTAGAAGAACTGCATTTTTAAGGAAACTTTAAAATAAGGATAATATTTTTCTTTTATATTCAATGGCAATTTGGTAGAATATGTGTCATCGTTTATACTTTTCTTTATTAATTATCTCATGAGATTCATTAAAGAACTTAAACAACATTTGCTTCTCTATGAAAGATATTTTTTTGTGTAATATCTTCTAATAATCTAGTTCTTCCAAGGGAAGTGAAACAAAGTGTGATCTCCCAGGGGGTAAAACTATTCACATCACGTGGTTGACTACTGTTCTAAAAATCTATCTTATGGAAATGCTTGAATATAATTCAAATAAAATGAGAAACCTCAAACCTTCCAAAGTTCCGGGCTGCAAGCATTGCCAGAACATAGCCAGAGCAATACACCTTTGTTTATTATTTAACTTTCTATATCTAAGCCTTGGCTTTAATAAATTTTCCTTTTTTCCCCCAAATATTCCCTTTCCAGAACTATTCTCACAAATATTTTTATCTTTAAAAATAAAGAAATATCTTTGGAACTGGGCTCTGGTTTCTGAGCCTATTTTATATTAGAACCAAATCCTCATTTAAAAGGGCTTATGAGATTTATCCATCTTACTACTCCTTCCTTGTTCAATTTGATTGCATCCTTATTTCTTAGCCCACTATGATTATTGTATAACTGTATATTTATGTTATCATATGTGCTAAAGTACACACCAAAAATTTCTTATTCAAATTCAAAACTCTTAAAACAGTATATGTATATATATATATATATATATATATATATATATATACATATACATATATATATATTGTATTTGGACCTAAAATTTTAGTACACACAGTGACTGATGGCCCAGGTAAAATAAGAACAATGATCTACTGCTGCCTCTGAGACTTAATAGGTAATGTGGTCTTAAGGACAAAAAAGAAAAAGACTGATCTGTGTCTCTTTCTGTGTGTCAAAACAGTTTAGTACCTAACACAGGACTTCTGTGAGATTTTGATAAGATAAAATTTGTAATACTCTAATATGCAATGAAAACAAATTTTGAAATTATAATGCAATCATTCATATAGTTAAAATAATTAAAACAGTATGGTCATTTTATACTTACTGAGGAATGTTATTTTGGGTAATTTCTTTAGATTTAATTCAAAAACTGATGATAAATTTACATTGCTCTTCTAATTGTTTGTTTGGTTTTTTTCTTCAGAAACTCAGTTGTTTCAGTTACCACCAAAGCATGTTCCTAGGTGATTTAGTTACTATCGTTAATGTATGATGTAAGGAAAATATAAAGTGTAATGACATTTTCGAAGGAAATATTAAACATTATATTCTCACAGTTTCATCCATTTCTTTGAATGATAGTATTTACTTGAGTTGTCTATCTTCATCCTTGAATGATAGTATTTACTTGTCTATCTTCATCCTGGAACCCAACCTTAATCTGGAATTCTAATCTTATTCTAATATAATGAACCCATATCTTTAGTAATACTATCACTAATTTTTGTCACACTCTCATATTATTATCAATTATAAGTACTTCAACATTTCATGTACATTATATGGCATTATCTACAGGCTAATCATTTTCACTGATATCTCTTTAAGAACTTTATTGAATTTACATGATTTATGATTAAAATTTGTACAGTTAAACAATATTTTCCTCTATTTAATATTTCCAATACTTAAAAAATCTCATTCTATTAAGATGTATTCATATTACCCCTAAAATTACCCCTAATGTATTCATATTACCCCTAAAGATAGAATTGGTTACTTTGACAGAATTTTGTTTAATATTTTAACATTTGTAACACTTGTTAGATTAGTCTAAGAAATTTCTCATATGTTTTTCTTCCAGTCGTTATGACCCAAACATGGTCTTTTTACATTGTATTCAATTTTATATAATTTTTGTGTTTCTTAATTTTTTAAATGTAAACTCTATACCCAATGTGAAGCTTGAACTCATGGCCCCCAGATCAAGACTCACATGCTCTATGGATTGAGTTAGCCAGGCTCCCCTAATTTTTGAGTTATAATGCTATTTTAAAGTGACTCAATTTATTCTTATTCTGTCTTAAGGCATAAAAAGCATATTTTAATAGAACTGATATTTCTTCTTTGTACAGAGTCAGTTTTTATCTCCTCTATGAAAATAAAATTTAGAGAGGTCTGTTATTTTTCACCTGGTTTTTGCTTCTGTTTTCAGTATTTCTTTTTTTTTTTTTTGTATATTTTGGAATTTCTCTCTCAAAAAATATATATGTATATATATATATATATATATATATATATATATATATATATATGTGTGTGTGTGTGTGTGTGTGTGTGTATGTGTGTGTGTGTATACATACGTATATATATGTATTTGGCTATATATATGTATATATATATGTATTTGGCTACTGTATATACCTCCTCAGGCAGGCAGATGTCTATGCTAAACATGATTAAATAATATTAAGGATAAAAAATCCAAGGCAATTTGGCAGATACCAAAGTTCATTTAGCACTTACAAAAAACACTTCACTCCAACTGGCCCTTTACTTCATTGGAATCCTCAAGCTGACATCAAACAAGCTCTGCTGTTGCTATTAAAGTGTCAGAGAATAGAAAAGATTAATAGTTTCATTGGGAAGGCAATGGATTATGAATACCAATGCTACAATTAAGACATGAATCCTAGTTTCAAAGTGACAACTTATTCAGTTGTTTTCCTAAATCTGCCGGAACCACACTGTGCCTTCTAACAAACAGTTTAAACACTTATACTTGACATTTTTCAATAGCTGTTTTCAATGTTGTTTGTTTTAATTTGAATCTAGCTCCATATCAAGATGAACTGCACACAAATGGAATTATAAGAATTTCCTAGATGATTATTAATGCAAAGTTCACTTAGACTAAATGATTATTCTGCTGTAGTCAAGATAGAAGTATAGTATGAAGAAAATAGGCAGCACAGTGCCTAATTTACCATTTGTTCCTGTCTGAGGGGACTTTTGAGAGAGAGAGAATATAAAATAACCCTTACCAAGCCTCTTTTGCTATTGTTTTTGCTGCCCTTAAAAATATTAGACACTCCTTGAAACTAACATTACATTGCGTGCTAACTGGCATTTAAATAAATACAATGAAACTAAAAAAAAAAAAAGTACTACTTTGCACTGGAGGCTTTCGTTATGAAGATGTTCAGCAAAGGTTTAGATCCACTCACTGATGTAAGATGTAAAATAGCTGAATAAGGAGATTCAAACGTGGTTCCTAATCTTATGAGGACAACTTGCATTTTTTCACAGACCAAATCTTTTTTTTCTGTTCTAACAGTCAGATGGACAATTGAGCAGGACTAATATTTCATTCCTTATACTTTATGACTTCCTGAAATTGGAAATTGCCTGCAAGTGCTGAATACAGATGAAATCTGGCATTCATTCTAAACTCATAAGTCAAGCATAAATTATTAAAATAGATATACAATAAAAAATCAGACACTTAGAAAATAAAAACGTCTGCAAATTAGGTAAATGAAAATTTAATTGGTTATTTTATTCTGAAATCTGAATGATTAATTGATATGTTCATATTCAGTATTTCACAAACTAATATCATCAAGGATCTATTATATTAAACTTTTCAGAATTTCTGGATCTTTTTGGAAAAAGCTTTAAAACTATCGGTAGACTGGGGAGGGAGCCAAGATGGCAAAACAGCATGGAAGCTTTTTGTATGTCTCCCATCCATGAAGTATAGCCAGACCAACACTAAAACATCCTGCACACCTAGAAGACTGAGTTGAGGATTAACACAACAATCTGCATAACCTGAACCACGGAATTCAACAGGTACATGGCAAGGAGAGGTGAACTTGGGGAGCAAGAAGCCACGGCGGGCAGAGAGCCGCTTTTGCAAGCAAAGAGAGGATGGAGACGGGGAGAGGGTGGTGGGGAGGGGTGGAGAATACCGGAAAAGCACCCCTCCCCAAAAGCACCTGGAAAGAAAGTGGAAAATTAGAAACAGCTGCAGGGACTAAACTAAAAAGGGAGAAAGGAGAAAGGAGAGGGTTTAAATTCTATTAAGACTGTAAACAAGGGGGGGGCGCAGAGTCTGCAACTCCACAGCTCAAAACCTGGCGGTGCTCTGGTGGGAAGGGTGAATCTCCAGGAGTAGAGTGGGGTCTGGGAGGTTCTTGCAACACATGGGGAAAAGCGGTTCCATTGCTGGAAGGACATTTGGTAGAGACTGTTGAAGTCACCTGGTCCCAGCAGACCCCAGAAAATGGCCGCATTTGCTGGTGCTGGAACAAGGTCGTTAAGGGTGAAGCCTGGTGCCAGATGTGTGTTGTAATTTTCCATAATCCCTGAAATGCTGCTGCTACACTATCTCCTGAACTTTTTCTGGGGCGGTCTGGAACCTGGCCGCAGTATTGGGGCACTGGAAGCAGCAGGGTCCAGCAAGCGTTCCTGGGAGCAGCTGACATTTGGCCATTGTTCAGCCGTTGCTTGGTGAGACGCTCCCGCAGAGGGGCAGAATGGGTCAAAGCCACAGTCCTTCAGGGCCGGGGAAAAACAGCCACATCTGAGACAAAACTCGGGAGAGAGGTACTGCCTGGGGTTTGGCCATGGACAGTGAAAAAGCTGGGAGTGGACGAAAGCTGAAGAAAGAGGACATGTGTGCTATTGCTGATCTGGGAGAACAGAGTTATGATACTGGGTAGCTGAGTGACGCCATTTTCACCGCTCCCGTGCATGTTTATAGGCACCTAAGAGTGCCACAAAAATTCACTCCAGTAGGCTAGCAGCACCATCTAGTGGATAATGGAGCCATTACACTAAGACCCGCCCAAATAGGCCAACCTCCCTCTTCAAGAACACAAGTCTCACCTCCTGCTTAGTTTACAGACAATAAAGCTCTTCATAGCCTGACTTCTTGGGGAAAACGAAGTAATTTCAGTCGTGTTTCAATCTGTTACCAGGTCCATCTAATCATTTTTATTTCTTTTTATTTCCCTTTTTCACTTCTTTTATTTTTCTTGTATACAGAAAGAAAACATTCATTTTTATTTTCAGTATTTATTAAAAATATTTTCTTTAATGTTTTTACTATATTTTTTACTTTTGTGTAATTTTTTTCAAATTCTATATTACATCCATCATTTTATTTTAGTCTATCTACTTCAGTGTATTCACTATTTCAAATTTTCAAACTATTTCCTTTTTTTCTAATTTTTCTTTTTTGTTTCTTTTCTGTTTCTTGAATACAGAAAGAAAAAATTCATTTTTCTTTTCTTTTTTTTATTTTTTTAACGTTTATTATGTACTGAGAGACAGAGAGAGACACAGAGCATGAGCAGGAGAGGGGCAGAGAGAGGGGGAGACACAGAATCTGAATAGGCTCCAGGCTCTGAGCTTTCAGCACAGAGCCCGACACGGGGCTTGAACTCACAAACTGTGAGATCATGACCTGAGCCAAAGTTGGTCGCCCAACCTACTGAGCCACCCAGGCGCCCCTATTTTCAATTCTTATTAAAAATATTTTCTTTAATTTTTTGTACTATATTTTTTACTTTTATGTAAAACTTTTCAAATTCTAGTTTACTTCCATCATTTTATTTTAGTCTACTACAGTGTATTCACTTTTTCAAATTTTCAAATGATTTTCATTTTTTTCTTTTCTTTTTTCTCTTTTTCCTTTCTTTTCTTTTTCTTGAATACAGAGAGAGAAAAAAATCATTTTTATGTTTAATTTTTATTAAAAATATTTTCTTTAATTTTGCTACTATATTCTTTACTTTTGTGTAAATTTTCTCAAATTCTATTTTACTTCTATTATTTAATTTTAGTCTACTCCAGTGTATTCACTTTTCCAAGTTCTCAAACGATTTCATTTTCCCCCTTCTTTCTCTAATCTATCAAACCACTTTCCATACCCAGACCAAAACACACCTAGGATCTAGCATCATTTACTCAATTTTGTGTGTGTGTATGTGTTTATGTGTGTTTAATTTTTTAATTTTAGTTGGTTTAATTTTATTTTTTAAATTTAATTTTTCTACCTCATTAATTTTTTCTCCCCTCAAAATAATGAAACAAAGGAATTTACCCCAAAAGAAAGAGCAGGAATAAATGACATCCAGGTATATAACCGACACAGACACAAGAAAGATATCTGAACCAGAATTTAGAATCACAATAATAAGAATATTAGCTGGAGTAAAAAATAAAATAAAATTCCTTTCTGCAGAGATAAAAGAATTAAAAACTAGTCAGGATGAAATAAAAAATGTTATAACTGAGCTGCAGTCATAGATAGATGCCACGGCTGCAAGGATGGATGAGGCAGAACAGAGAATCAGTGATATAGAGGACAAACTAATGGAGAAAAATGAAGCAGAAAAAAAGAGGGAGATTAAGGCAAAAGAGCACAATTTAAGAATTAGAGAAATCAGTGACCCATTAAAAAAGAACAACCTCTCCCTCCCCCATTCATGCTCTGTCTCTCTCTGTCCCAAAAATAAATAAAAAACGTTGAAAAAAAATTTAAAAAAAAAAAAAAAAAAAAAAAGGGGCGCCTGGGTGGCGCAGTCGGTTAAGCGTCCGACTTCAGCCAGGTCACGATCTCGCGGTCTGTGAGTTCGAGCCCCGCGTCAGGCTCTGGGCTGATGGCTCGGAGCCTGGAGCCTGTTTCCAATTCTGTGTCTCCCTCTCTCTCTGCCCCTCCCCCATTCATGCTCTGTCTCTCTCTGTCCCAAAAATAAATAAAAAACGTTGAAAAAAAATTTAAAAAAAAAAATAAAAAAGAACAACATCTGAATCATAGGGGTCCCAGAAGAGAAAGAGTAAGAAATGGGGGTAGAAGGGTTATGTGAGCAAATCATAGTGGAAAAGTTGCCTAACCTGGGGAAAGACATAGACATCAAAATCCAGGAAGCACAGAAGACCTCCATTAGATTCAACCAAAATCAACCATCAACAAGGCATATCATAGTCAAATTCACAAAATACTCAGCCAAGGAGAGAATCATAAAAGCAGCAAGGGAAAAAAAGTCCCTATCTTACAAGGGAAGACAGATCAGGTTTGCAACAGACCTATCCACAGAAACTTGGCAGGCCAGGAAGGAGTGGCAGGATATGTTCAGTGTGCTGAATCAGAAAAATATGCAGCCAAGAATTCTTTACCCAGCAAGGCTGTCATTCAAATTAAAGGAAAGATGAAACGTTTCCCAGACAAACAAAAATTAAAGAAGTTTGTGACCACTAAACCAACCCCGCCAGAAATTTTAAGAGGGACTCTCTGATGGGAGAAAAGATGAAAATATAAAAAATAAATACATACACACACACATATATACATACCAAAAGCAACAAAGATTAGAAAGGACCAGAGAACACCACCAGAAACTCCAACTCTACAAGCATCATAATGGCAATAAATTCATATCTTTCAGTACTCACTCTAAACATCAATGGACTCAATGCTCCAATCAAAAGGCATAGGGTAACAGAATGGATAATAAGACAAGATCCATCTATTTGCTGTTTACAAGAGACCCACTTTAGACCTAAACACACCTTCAGATTGAAAGTAAGGTGATGGCGAACCATCTATCATGCTAATGGTCGACAAAGGAAAGCCAGAATAGCCATACTTATATCAGACAATCTAGACTTTAAAATAAAAACTGTATCAAGAGATGCAGAAGGGCATTATATCATAATCAAGGGTTCCATCCACCAAGAAGACTTAACAACTATAAACATTTATGTGCCCAATGTGCAAGCATCCAAATATATAAATCAATTAATCACAAACATAAAGAAACTCATTGATAGTAATACCATAATAGTAGGAGACTTCAACACCCCACTCACACCAATGGACAGATCATCTAATCAAAAAATCAACAAGGAAACAATGACTTTGAATGACACACTGGACCAGATCCAATTAATAGATATATTCAGAACATTTCATCTAAAGCAGAAGAATACATATTCTTCTCCAGTGCACATGGAACGTTCTCTAGAATAGACCACATACTGGGACACAAATCAGCCCTCAGCAGTTACAAAAAGATCGAGATCATACCATGCATATTTTTAGACCACAACACTATGAAACTGGAAGTCAGCCACAAGAAAAATTTGTAAAGGTAACAAATACTTGGAGACTGAAGAACATCCTACTAAAGAATGAATGGGCTAAGCAAGAAGTTAAATAGGAAATTAAAAAGTACATGGAAGCCAATGAAAATGATAACACCACAACTCAAAACCTCTGGGATGCAGCAAAGGAGGTCATAAGAGGAAAGTATATAGCAATCCAGGCCTTCCTAAAGAAGGAAGAAAGATCTCAGATACACAACCTAACTTAATGCCTTAAAGAGCTGGAAAAAAAACAGCAAATAAAACCCCAAACCAGCATAAAACAGGAAATAATAAAGACTAGAGCAGAAATTAGTGCTATCAAACCCCCTCCCCCAAAAAAAGTCGAACATATCAATGAAAGCAGAAGCTGGTTCCTTGAAAGAATTAAGAAAATTGATAAACCACTAGCCAGTTTGATCAAAAAGAAAATGGAAAGGACCCAAATCAATAAAATCAAGAATGAAAGAGGAGAGATCACAACCAACACAGCAGAAATAAAAAAAAACAATAATAAGAGAGTATTATGAGCAATATATGCCAATAAAATGGGCAATCTGGAAGAAATGGACAAATTCCTAGAACATATACATCACCAAAATTGAAACAGGAAGAAATAGAAAATTTGAGCAGATGCATAACCAGTAATGAAATCGAATTAGTAATCAAAAATCTCCCAAAAAACAAGAGTCCAGTGCCAGATGGCTTTCCAGGGGAATTCTACCAAACATTTAAGGAAGAGTTAACACCTATTCTCTTGAAGCTGTTCCAAAAAATAGAAATGGAAAGAAAACTTCCAAACTTTCTATGAAGCCAGCATTAACTTGATTCCAAAACCAGACAGAGACACCACTAAAGCCTGACTATAGACCAATTTCCCTGATGAACATGGATGCAAAAACCTCAACAAGATATTAGTCAACTGGATCCAACAATACATTAAAAAAATCATTCACATGGGGCGCCTGGGTGGCGCAGTCGGTTAAGCGTCCGACTTCAGCCAGGTCACGATCTCGCGGTCTGTGAGTTCGAGCCCCGCGTCGGGCTCTGGGCTGATGGCTCGGAGCCTGGAGCCTGCTTCCGATTCTGTGTCTCCCTCTCTCTCTGCCCCTCCCCCGTTCATGCTCTGTCTCTCTCTGTCCCAAAAATAAATAAAAAAAAAAAAAACGTTGGAAAAAAAAAAATCATTCACCATGACCAAGTGGGATTTACACCTGGGATTCATGGCTGAATCAATATCTGCAAAACAATTAACGTGAATCACCACATCAATAAAAGAAAGGACAAGAACCATATGATCCTCTCAATAGATGCAGAGAAAGCCTTTGACAAAATACAGCATCTATTCTTGGTAAAAACCCTCCATAAAGTAGGGATAAAAGGAGCATACCTCAAGATCACAAAAGCCATATGTGAATGACTGAGCACAAATATCATCCTCAATGGGGAAAAACTGAGACCTTTCCCCCTAAGGTCAGGAACAAGACAGGGATGTCCCCTCTTGCCACTGTTATTCAACATAGTATTGGAAGTCTTAGCGTCTGCAATCAGACAACACAAAGAAATAAAAGGCATCCAAATCAGCCAGGAGGAGGTCAAACTTTCACTCTTCGCAGATGACATGACACTCTATATGGAAAACCCTAATGATTCCACCAAAAAACTGCTAGAACTGATCCATGAATTCAGCAAAGTTGCAGGATATAAAATCAATGCACAGAAATCGGTAGCATTCCTAGACACCAACAGTGAAGCAACAGAAAGAGGAATCAAGGAATCGATCCTATTTACAATTGCACCAAAAACCATAAAATACCTAAGAATGAATCTAACCAAAGAGGTGAAAAATCTACACACTGAAAACTATAGAAAGCTTATGAAAGTAATCGAAGAAGACACAAAAAAAATGGAAAAAGATTCCATGCTGCTGGATAGAAAGAACAAATATTGTTAAAATGTTGATACTACCCAAAGCAATCTACATATTCAATGCAATCCCTATCAAAATAACACCAGCATTCTTCACAGAGCTTGAACAAATAATCCTAAAATTTATATGGAACCAGAAAAGACCCCGAATAGCCAAATCAATCTTGAAAAAGAAAACCAAAGCAGGAGGCATCACAATCCCAGACTTCACGCTATACTAAAAAGTTGTAATCATCAAGACAGTATGGTACTGGCACAAGAACAGACACTCAAAGCAATGGATCAGAATAGAGGACCTGGAAATGGACCCACAAACGTATGGCCCACTAATCTTTGACAAAGCAGGAAAGAATATCCAATGGAATAAAGACAGTCTCTTCAACAAGTGTTGCTGGGAAAACTGGACAGCAACATGTAAAAGAATGAACCTGGACCACTTTCTTACACCATCCACAAAATAAACTAAGAATGGATGAAAGACCTCAATGTAAGACAGGAAGCCATCAAAATCCTCGAGGAGAAAGCAGGCAAAAACCTCTTTGATCTTGGCTGCAGCAAGTTGTTACTCAACAGGTCTCCGGAGGCAAGGGAAACAAGGACAAAAATGAATTACTGGGACCTCATCAAAATAAAAAGCTTCCACCCAGCAAAGGAAACAATCAGCAAAACTAAAAGGCAAGTGGCAGAATGGGAGAAGATATTTGCAAATGACATATCAGATAAAGGGTTAGTATCCAAAATCTATAAAGAACTTATCAAACTCAGCACCCAAAAAACAAAGAATTCAGAGAAGAAATGGGCAAAATACATGAATAGACACTTCCCCAAAGAAGCCATCTAGATGGCCAATGAAAAAATGCTCAGCTTCACTCATCATCAGGGAAAGACAAATCAAAACCACAATGAGATACCACCTCACACCTGTCAGAATGGCTAACATTTTTTTTAGAGGTAAGTTGAATTTTTTTTAATTTATTTTTTTAATATGAAATTCATTGTCAAATTGGTTTCCATACAACACCCAGTGCTCATCCCAACAGGTGCCCTCCTACATACCCATAACCTACCCACCCCTCCCTCCCACCCCCCATCAACCTCAGTTTGTTCTCAGTTTTTAAGAGTCTCTTATATTTTGGCTCCCTCCTTCTCTAAACTTTTTTTTCCCTTCTCCTCCCCCATGGTCTTCTGTTAAGTTTCTTAGGATCCACATAAGAGTGAAAACATATGGTATCTGTCTTTCTCTGTATGACTTATTTCACTTAGCATAACACTCAAATGTCCAGCAACTGATGAATGGATAAAGAAATTGTGGTTTATATACACAATTGAATACTAAATGGCAATGAGAAAGAATGAAATATGGCCTTTTGTAGCAATGTGTATGGAACTGGAGAGCGTTATGCCAAGCAGAATGGTTAACATTAACAACTCAGGCAACAACAGATGTTGGCAAGGATGTGGAGAAAGAGGATCTCTTTTGCATTGTTGGTGGGAATGCAAGCTGGTTACAGCCACTCTGGAAAACAGTATGGAGGTTCCTCAAAAAACTAAAAATAGAACTACCCTACGACCCAGCAGTTGCACTACTAGGCATTTATCCGAGGGATACAGGTGTGCTGTTTCAAAGGGACACATGCACCCCAATGTTTATAGCAGCCCTCTCAACAATAGCCAAAGCATGGAAAGAGCCTAAATGTCCATCAATGGATGGATGGATAAAGAAGATATGGTATAGATAGATAGATAGATAGATATAGATACACACACACACACACACACACACACACACACAATGGAGTATTACTTGGAAATCAAAAAGAATGCAATCTTGCCATTTGCAACTACGTGGATGGAACTGGAGGGTATTATGCTAAATGAAATTAGCCAGTCAGAGAAAGACAAAGATCATACGACTTCACTCATATGAGGAGTTTAAGAGACAAAACAGATGAGCATAAGGGAAGGGAAACAAAAATAATATAAACCCCCCCGGGGTGGGGTGGGGGACAAAACATAAGAGACTCGTAAATATGGAGAACAAACAGAGGGTTGCTGGAGGGGTTGTGGGAGGGGAATGGGCTAAATGGGTAAAGGTCATTAAGGAATCTACTCCTGAAATCATTGTTGCACCATATGCTAACTAATTTGGATGTAAATTAAAAAAAAATTAAAATAAAAAAATAAATTAAAAAAAGGAGACCTTAAAAAAAGAAATAAAATTTGGAGAAGAAAAAAAATATTGGTAGACTATTGACACTGTGTGGTCAATGGTTTTGTTTTTAAAATGTTATAAATGTATGTATATAGTGCTTGTGAAACAAATTTGACTATAAAATGAACAAGCAACTGTTTTTTCTTCTGATCTACTTTCAACTGATCTAGTTATCCCAAGAGTTAAAATCAATTTAATATTCAAAAGCAATAATTGTATATAATTTGATTTTTTTTTAATCTTTAAAAAATTCTGTCCTTCGCAGAATAGCTGTTACCTTTGCTGACTCACTTTTTCATGTTTTTTTTTCCAGACTAAGAATTAGCCTTCTGCTATTCAGTGTGATTTCAGGGCGAGGGCAGCAGCATCTACATCCCCAGCAAACCTCTTATAAATGCAGAATTTCATGCCCTACCTAGACTCTACTGTGTCAGAATCTGCATTTTAACAATATTCCCAGATGTTTGGTAGGCACATTAAAGTTTGAGATACACAGGAATAGAATATAACTTCCTAGAAACCTGAGTTGAAAATAACAAGTCATTAGCAATGATGGTGATTGATTAGATATTGTGTATTGGCTCTATTTCTTTCTAAAGTGCTTTGATTCTGTTATAGGTAACCAGCTATTTTTTAGCATTGACCTTATATTCCCATATTTATTCACTCTTGTATGCAATTCTAAGGCATTCAGAAACCATAAGATATTTAATTAATTCAAATTCTCTTCCTCAAATAATCCTGGTTTGCACTCTCACATTGTAAAATGGCTAGCATATATTGAAACTGCTTTATATCACAGATTTTTTTGATTTTAAGTTTATTAATTTTTTTGAGGGAGACAGAGACAGTGTGAGCAGGGGAGGGACAGAGAGAAAGTGAGAGAGAGAGAGAGAGAGAGAGAACCCCAAGCAGATTCCGAAGGGTCAGTGCAGAGCCTGATGTGGGGCTCAAACTCACGAACTGTCTCATCATGACCTGAGCTGAAGTCAAAGTTGGAGCCTTAACTGACTGAGCCCCCCAGGGGCTCCTCACAGATTTTCTTAAAAGGGAGTTCATGGGTGAAGAGAAGTTGTAAGAAAAAGGATGCTATAAGAATCCTAGAGCCAAGGAGCACCGGGGTGGCTCAGTTGGTTAGGCATCCAACTTGGCTCATGTCATGATCTCACAGTTCCATTAGTTCTAGTCATACCTGGCACTGTGCAGCCCACTTCAAATCCTTTGTCTTCTCTCTTTGCCCACCCCCCCACTTGCACTCTCTCTCTCAAAAATGAAAATGAATAAACATTAAAAAAATATCTGCGGAGCCCAACTGAAGGCTAAACTATCAGTGTTAAACTAAGGAATTTTTTTCCTGATGTAAAGAGAAAAACAATGGAAATCCCGCCTCATGGCCATAGAACAAGCTCCATGTAAAAGTTTTATCCTGTTGCTGTGTGCTGGTGTGTGTTTATTACCCAATATTAAGTTTCTGTTTTAAAATTGTAATATATTCACATGTTTTTGAGGTTTCATGATCCAAATAAAACTATCAGAAAATTAGCAAATAACAGTTAAAGTATTCTAAATACATAATATTAGAAGTTAAAGAGAGAAACCAGCCTAGGCAGTTTCAAAAAGGTTGCATATTTCACAGTAAACTGAAAAAACAGACCCTGTCACCTAACAGTGTTCTTCGCCCCTTGATATCCTTTCTTATCCCCTTCCTCCCCCTCTGTCACAAAGTAATATATATCAATCTAAGGCTATTCAGGGAAGAAAGGAAAACTTTGCTTTGGCATATTTTGCCAGACTAACTTTACCTGACCTGTATTCCCTAACCTACAGACATATATCCCAGCATGGGCAAGAAGATCATGCAGCAAGCAGACATAAGTTAAAATCTTTCCCAAATTATATTTAAAACTTCAGAGAAATGTACTTCTAAGTATTTAGGTAAATATGTATTTATAAAGATAAAACCATCCTTCAAGAAATGTATATTATTTGCCACTTCAATTAAATGGACTTTTCTTTTCTTATTCAAAAATTTTCAATGTTTATTTTTGAGAGAGAAAGAGAGAGAGACAGGGCACTAGTGGGGGAGGGGAGGAGCGAGGGAAACAAAAATCCAAAACAGGCTCCAAACGGACAGCACAGAGCCTGATGTGGGGCTCAAACCCACAAACTGTGAGATCATGACCTGAGCCGAAGTTGGATGCTTAACCCTCTGAGCCACCCAGGTGCCCCAGTAAAAGGGCTTTTCAAGACTTTTTTTTTTTATTTTTTAACTTTTAATTATTTTTGAGAGATAGAGACAGAACACAAGCGGGGAAGGAGCAGAGAAAAAGGGAGGCACAGAATCCGAAACAGGCTCCAGGCTCTGAGCTGTCAGCACAGAACCCAATGAGGGGCTGGAACTCATGAACCTGTGAGATCATGACCTGAGACAAAGTCAGAGGCTTAATTGACTGAGCCACCCAGGCGCTCCTCAAGTCATTTTTAAAAATTTTTTTTAACGTTTATTTATTTTTGAGACAGAGACAGAGCATGAATGGGGGAGGGGCAGAGAGAGAGGGAGACACAGAATAGGAAGCAGGCTCCAGGCTCTGAGCCATCAGCCCAGAGCCCGACGCGGGGCTCGAACTCACGGACCGTGAGATCGTGACCTGAGCTGAAGTCGGACGCTTAACCGACTGAGCCACCCAGGCGCCCCTCCTCAAGTCATTTTTAAAGAGTTAAAATATTTATATACTTTAATGCCTTGATACTTTATTTACTTAGCCTTCATGTCAAAACTTCATTTTGCATGTTTTATAACATAATATGCACAATACAGACATTTTTAATATTTAAACTCAAAACAAAATGTGGGAAGCAGTATTTCCCATATCTGAGTCAAATTGGGAAACTGTTAAGCCTAATAAAGCCAAAAAAGAAACAAACAAGTCTTGGATATATTTAACTTGTGATAAGGTACAAAATTATTATTGCATTCAAACAAAGTAGGGAACAGGTAAGGTTGTGGGGTATATTAACTAACACTTTCACCCAACGCCTTACATGAATTCCTCTACCCTTAGTTTTCTTACTGTAAAATGAAGGAGTTGGACCAAATAACGTTTCTGTCCCCTCTACTTCCAGGTTATAAAACCTGGACTATACTGTTTATACTGTAATGTGTCACCTGGCACTTAATGTATGTTGAATTTAATTTGATGTGATTATATATTACTTCATTATTTTTGTTGTTCATTGTTTTTGCCCAGTCAGAATATAAGCTTCTCAAAGCAGATACTACCTTAAATTTCCTTAATGGCCACCCTTCACAACCCAGTCAAACCCCCACATCTAAAGTAATATAATGTGGGCAAGCAATACTTTTTTAGTTATTAATGGTTAATGAATCAATGCAGTGAAACTGGTAATACCTGCAGTACCACTGGACAAAGAAAGAATGCTTTATAGGACTACTGATTTTTGTAAAACATCATATAACTTTCTTCCATTGCAAATGGACTAGAAATAATTTACAGTTTCTTGATTTTACTTTTGGGAAAACTGTACTCCAGGGAGATTAAATTATTTGCCCAAGATCACTCTTTAGATGCTAATAAAATATGAACCATAAAATACTTTGTATTCACACAATTTAGATAAAACTTCTGCTCTCACTTCCAGTACCAAAAACCATGGGATAAAGGAGTTTATAACCCTGAAGACACCAAACAATGATTTGCATATTGGAAGCTTAATGTCCTTTTGTTTGATATGATTCAAACCTATATACAATTGATTCCCAAAGACATGCTGCTTCACAAATAGCATGTCAGAGGAAACCCACTACTTAAAAATCATTGAAAAATATTCCCTAAAATAAATCCTATATAAAAATATACATGTCCTAAAAGCTGAATTAGGCTATAACACAAAATACTTGTCATATTAAGTAAACTTAAACTTTATGGAGTGTCATTATGATAAGTCATAATTTGAATTCTTCCTGTAAATAAAATAGAGGAAGTATATATGTTTCTGTGAGTGTGCACTGTTAAATTTCAATAATCTTGCTATTTTAGCATATAATTTTTACAAGGTTAGTGCACACAGATTCTAAATAAGAAGAAAATATGGCACAAGTAGCCAGTTAATTGATAGACTTATTTAAATATACTTGCATATACTTGTCTCTGAGATTTTTATCTTTTAATCCAAGACACATTTTGTGCTTACTTTTACATGGAGAAATTTGAGAAAATATACTCAAAGAAATGATAGTCATGGTGGGAAGCTGGGAAAAGCCCTGGTTTGGAGACTGAAAACCAAGAATCCTGTATAAGCTTCCCCTCTTACCATAATTTATATAAATATATATATAAAATATATATATATAAATATATATATTATATATTATATATTATATATTATATATTATATATTATATATATTTATATATACATAATATATATACATAATATATATAATATATATATTATATATACATAATATATATACATAATATATATACATAAGAAAACTTAATGTTTTGTTTTCATTTCATATGACAGTAAATGAAGTGTAAAATCAGTATGAATCTGAACTTGCATTCTAATCACTTATGGATTTAAAAAAGAAATTAATTTTCATATAGTTTAATTAAAATTCATCAATAAATTACTTTTATTGTCATGCTAAATGGTATATTAATTAAAATAGTTTTTATCAAAGAGAGAAAAATTATCTCTGAGGATTTAGTTTCTTTTTTCTTTTTCCTTTCCATTTTTTGTCTTCCCAAATCTATACATTTGAGTTGAAATTAGGTAGAAAACAGTCATTTTTTTTTTTCAGATCTGGGCTGAAAATGATAGCTATAGTCATTGTCACTCTGACTTTCAAAATCTACTATATTGATTTCATGCTTAACACATTAAAGACAATTAAAAAGACAATTTAACTCCTTGATCATTTGAGGATTTTTAAAGTGCAAAAGATAAAAGAAGCATTTATGATTTCTGCCAAGTCACTTTTCTAATTTGAAAATCTTAACTGAAAGATTATTTATCCAAATTTTAATGTTTGATAATGAAAATGCAGTCTTTCCACAGATGTAACCAAATCTCAAAAGACACTTATCACCCTAAAAATAGCTTTACCCACTTAATAAACCTGTGTTTTACAATTAAACAGGGCACAGGGCATAAATCTTGCATAGGACATAAATCTTGAGATACCATGGCATATAAATCATTTGATGTTTTCTCCTAACAAAAGATAACAATATGTTAGGGATGATGCCTTCATGATTCCATTGAAAAATAACACCATTTCAAGTAGGATAAGATTGTTTTGCACATCACAAACTAGTGTGGAATATCAAGGCATCTTACCTAGTTTTATTCATTCTGGATAGTGAAAGAACAATAAAATCTTTAGATAATAGAACTCTGCTCATACAAAGACATGTAATTTCAAATGTTATAATATAAAATAGATATAATTAAATGTACTTACATATTTCATTTTCCCCAAAGGTAAAGGTTACATATGTCATTGATGAAAAAATGCATCATTTACTTTTATGGTATACTCTTATTTCCCTCCTCAATTCCCATTAAAGTTTCAGCCAACCCTACCACATGCAGAGATATGGATGACCTAAGAATTGTTCTTTTTCCACACACACAAAAATAACTTTCTAAGAATGTAGTAAAGAAACAAGGAGTCCTGTGCCTCCGAAAATTGGCATGGTAACTGTATATGTTGGTATGAACATGCTTTGACAAAGGCCTTAAAATTCTGTGTGTGTGGGGGAGAGTTTAAGGGGAACACCTTTCAAAATGTATAAATTTGAGCCATTATGACAATTCCACAAAGCAAAAAGGAGAGGGAAATGAAAATATTAAAGAAATATTTACTGAAAACATAAGAAGAATGAGAAAAGAACACACAAGAGAAAGGATGGGATGCAGAGAAATAGTTTTAGAAAAGTGTAATGAGAAATTCAGAAAACTTGGAAATATTTCCCAATGTACAATATTTGATTCCCTACTTGTAACCAAAAGATAACAGACATTTTCAGGCATAGTAAGAAAAAAATCTAAGGAATTCCATCATAATTTGTGTTTGAAATAAAAAAGCAAAAGACACACACAGCAAGAAATCTTGGTGAGAAAAATGCTGCAAATCTGAGTTTGAAGTAGATGCTCCTTTTTTTGTTTTGTTTTGTTTTGTTTTTGTTAGCTTTGATGTCACTGAAGGGGAAAGGGAAGAGAGTCCAAAGTAGCTAGTGGGAAGGAGGAAATAAAATGGGGATAAATAGAGAAATAACCTAAGTAGATAAAGTAGAGAATAAACAGGGAGGGAAGACTGACAAGCAAAGGAAATAGAATAGAGATAGAGGTGTTTGTTGGGCCTAAAGGGAGGAAAAAGCCAAGATTAAGGGACTAATTGTGGGTAGAGAGAAAGCTGAAGTGGGTAAGGATGGGAGAGATGATGCAGAGGGTTGTGTGGAAAATGGAGTACAGTGAACATAAGTGTGCTTGCAAGCGGCTCAAGAAGTTTACTCTGATGATTGAAGATAGGAAATTTGGAAGCCTAGGATAAGAAGATGAGTATAAAGATACAGTGGATAGATGACTATGACTAAAGATAAATTTTCTCATCCAAATTAGCATTTGTTTCTTTCTTAGTTATACTTCAGGCTTTCTTCATTAATTCACCCTCTTTTCTAGATGTTGCAGTATATTTTTTAATTATTTGCTTCCACTCGTTTTTCCACATGCATTAATTTATTCGAGCATTCATTTAAAGGCAAACAACAAGAATGTTTCTATTGTGTGCCACCTACTACCCAATTTTCTCATCCTGTTTTCTTTTTAACATGTCTGATTGAAAGAAAATATCTTTAAAGGTGGTCTGTGTCCACAAAATAGATGCACACTTCTTAACTCCACAGTGGGGCATCAGGACCTTCACACCTTTCCTTACTTAGTCTGTGTGAAGCTCTTCCAACTCTGCTTCCTGGCTAGCCATTGCCTTGGAATGTTTATTTTTCAAAGCCAGAGAAACACCTTCTTTATGAATCTTTTCTCAATCTCTTAGCAAAAATAATCTTTTCCTCCATTATGCTCAATGCAAACATTCATCACATTGTATCATACATTTGTAAGAGTCTCCTGGCTCACAGAGGCATCAAGCCACTTTTTCATATTCTCTTTTGTATTCCTGGTGCCTAGTACATTGTTTGGCACAGTAGGTGACTAATTAATGTTTGTGGATTATTTGGTGAATAAATAATCAGATGATACTTGCTTTAAAATATGTGAAGCAAGGGGCGCCTGGGTGGCTCAGTTGGTTGAGGGTCCAACTGGCTCAACTCATGATCCCCCATGGGTTTGAGCTGGCAAGGGGCTCTGTGCTGACAGCTCAGAGCCTGGAGCCTGTTTCAGATTCTGTGTCTACCTCTCTCTGTCTCTCTCTGCCCCTCCCCTGTTTGAGCTTGCTCTCTCTCTCTCTCTCTCTGAAAAATAAATAAATAACCATTAAAAAGGAAATAAATTACATTAAATATGTGAAGCAAAATTACTGGAGAAAATTAGATTTCAAATTTTTATGCTGTAAATAATTTCCCATCATACTAATAGAAAATGTGGCAACCAAACATATTTTGTCAAAGTAGGTTAAAGCCAGTGGTTAATGTAAAGTCTCCTTGTCAGTGTGGCTCCCCTCCTGCCTCCAGAAACTTATAAATCCTGGATAAAGGCTGTTGTGGACTGATTGCACAGAGAAAGGAGAATTTTATGCTTTCTAAGTCCCCTACCAGATTTCTTCCTGCCACCAGCATTCTGGAAGGTCTCT